>NC_089494.1:258758589-261573589 GCF_036850765.1 Saccopteryx bilineata
TTAACTTTACTAAACAAAGGGTAGAAGAAACTTGCCTCCAGTCTTTCTGGGGAACATGGAGGGCAGGATGAGTATCAGCTAACATGGAGGTATAGGAAAGGGCTTAGACTTTTGCAACTTAATCAGGCAAGTGAGGTGAGGGGTTGGGCAGACTGTCAGCTTACAGTCAGTTCCCCACACCTCTGTGCCCTCAAAATCTAAACTGCAAAAACCCCGTTGGTTTTTTAATCCCTGGCAGTCCTGCCATTCATCGCATTTTGGAAACATATAGCTTTTTTTGGTTCCACAGATTCCTAACTGGAGGGGGATTTTGCCTCGGGATGAATAGCACCTGGGATCTCATCTGTATCTGTTTTTAGATGATATTTAGAATGATGTTGAGACTTTGAGCTTTAGAGTTGATTCTAGGACCAGTCAAGCCTTTTGGGACTGTTGAGATGAAAAGAATGTATTTTGCCTATGAAAAGGATATAAATTTGGGGGTGACAGGGCCCAATCCTATTAACTGAATGTTTATGCTCCTCTAAATGCATATATTAAAGCCTTACTTTTCAGCGTATGGTGTTTGGTGGGGAAGCTTTCAGATGTCATTAGGACATGGGGTGGAGCCCCCGTATACGGGATTAGTGCCTTTAGGAAGAGACGAAGAGACCAGCGCGCTCTCTCTCTGCCATGCGAGGTTACAAGGAGAAGCAGGCATCTGCAAAGCGGGAAGCAGGCTCTCCCCCGCCCCGGATCTGCGGGCACCCTGACCTTGCACTTCCCGCCTCCAGGACTGTGAAGAGTAACTGTGTGTTATTTAAGCCCCTCAAGTCTACAGTCATTGGTTATAGGAGCTAGACATGACGAAGACAACTGTGTAAGAATGCCATGAGCAAAGGCTTGGATGTGATTTTTTAAAAAAAGGTAGACCGGCCCTGGCCGGTTGGCTCAGTGGTAGAGCGTCGGCCTGGCGTGCAGAAGTCCCGGGTTCGATTCCCGGCCAGGGCACACAGGAGAAGCGCCCATCTGCTTCTCCACCCCTCCCCCTCTCCTTCCTCTCTGTCTCTCTCTTCCCCTCCCGCAGCCAAGGCTCCATTGGAGTACAGTTGGCCCGGGCGCTGGGGATGGCTCCTTGGCCTCTGCCCCAGGTGCTAGAGTGGCTCTGGTAGCGGCAGAGCGATGCCCCGGAGGGGCAGAGCATCGCCCCCTGGTGGGCAGAGCATCGCCCCTGGTGGGCGTGCCGGGTGGATCCCAGTCCGGCACATGTGAGAGTCTGTCTGACTGTCTCTCCCCGTTTCCAGCTTCAGAAAAATACAAAAAATAAAAAATAAAAAAAAATAAGGTAGACAATAACAAGAAAACAGAAATAAATTTCATCCCAGCTGTCGCGTGAAAACAAAGCGTGTCTCCCCTTCACCCGTGTTTTGACTCTGCCCACATCGTTCCTGAGACCCCCCCCCCCCCCCACTAAGGTTTAAACTGCATTCCTTAGAGTTCATCAGGGTAGAGACAGGAAAGAATACACGGTTTAAGAAATGTATTTTAAACTGCAGCTGAAGCCTGACCAGGCGGTGGCGCAGTGGATAGAGCGTTGGACTGGGATGCAGAGGACCCATGTTCGAGACCCCGAGGTCGCCAGCTTGAGTGCGGGCTCATCTTGTTTGAGGAAAAGCCCACCAGCTTGAACCCAAGGTTGCTGGCTCCAGCAAGGGGTTACTCAGTCTGCTGAAAGCCCGCGGTCAAGGTGCATATGAGAAAGCAATCAATGAACTAAGGTGTTGAACGCGCAATGAAAAACTGATGATTGATGCTTCTCATCTCTCTCTGTTCCTGTCTGTCTGTCCCTGTCTATCCCTCTCTCTGACTTACTCTCTGTCTCTGTAAATAAATAAATAAATAAACTGCAGCTGAATACATTTTTTAAAAAATGTCATCACTGAAAAGCACTGGACGCTGGCCGTCGTTTTGAGATCCGTCCCCGACTCTCAGAAGACAGGGCAAGAAGAACCTAAGGCCACTCACGGTGACAACACCAAGAGGGATCTGAACTGGTGGCGTGAACACTGGTCACGTTCAGCCTACCAGCCACGTCTTGGGGAACTCCTTACGCTCTCTCTTTCCCCTGTGTCCTGAAGACGCTGCCACTGGGGCTGGCGGACAGCATGGTGCAGGTGCCCCGACAGGCTCCCAACCCACGGTGGCCTCATTCTCCCCGGGGTGCCGCCGCCCCTGAGCCTCTCCAGGTCTGACAACGAGCGTTTCTCCTCGGGTCACAAGGCAAGAAATGACCTGGCCCGTCAGTCGCTGTCTGGCGGGGGCCCAGCGCTGGGAAGGGGGGCGGCACAGAGCACACACGGGGACCAGATCTTGGGGCGGTGAGGATAAACAGGTCTCTGCCTGTGAGCCGCGCGCAGAGCCAGCCAAGCTGTCCAGCACTTGACTTGGAGCAAGGCCCCCTTTCCTGTGTACACTCATTTGATTTTATGGCCACGTAAAAGCGAGTCCGTGGCGCTGGCGGCAGTGGGAAAATCAACAACGCTATAGAAACGGCCCGCAGCCCGAGCGGCCAGCAAAGAAAACAGCAGGAGAAAGAGGCGCGGGCCGGTCCCCCTGCCCCCAGTCGCCTGGGCGAGCGAGGGCCGTGTCAGAAGTGAGAATAATTGATTTTGACGGAGAGGAAAGTAGTAATTGGAATGAAACTTGTTTGAATAACAGCTTAAAGGTTTCTTTCCTCGCTCTCCAGATGACACGCGCTGTAAAGCGCGTGCTTTCTCCTGGCCGGTTCACAGAGGACATTCTGTGTCCAGGGGGCTCGTGAAAGGGCGGAAAGCAAAACAGCTTGTGAATTCGCCTCTTTCTGGAGGGCTGTCGGGCCTGGGCTCTGCGCTCGCACGGACGGTTTGTGGATACTTCATCTCAGACCCTGTGTGCTGTGCCGTTGCTTCCAGGCCAAGGTTACGCTACCGAGAGGCTGGGGAGCGAGCGTCCCCAGGAGAGGGCTTCGTCTGCTCAACTGGTTCACATCCCTGAAATGAAAACTTTCCCCAGATCTGGCCTCGTCTCCAGTGACAGTGGGTGCTGTGGACTGAGTGTGTCCCCGTTACACTCCTACGCTGAAATCCCAGCCCCCCAGGGGGTGGCAGTGAGAGGTGGGGCTTTGGGGAGGCAAGGAGTCCTGAGAGCAGAGCCCTCCTGAGTGAGATTAATGTTCTTATTAAAGTGACTTGGAGAGAGAACTCCCCCCTTCCATCGCCTGGAGTTGCAGTGAGGAGACGGCCCTTCCCCCAAACACTGACTCTGCTGACGTCTTGATCTTGGACTTCACAGCCTCCTGAACAATGAAAAAAACAAAACAAAACAAAACTGTGTTGCCTATGAGCCCTCCAGTCTGTTGTATTTTGGTATAGAGACCCACAAGGACCAAGACGATGAGGAAAAATCCGAATTCCACAGCGGGACGCTTCAGCCCTTTGTGACGATCCTTCTCATGCTCTGTCTGCACTCTGTGCCCACCGTGGTGCCAAACGTGTTCTGGGCACACTCCCGCTTCCCTGGGCATCGCCCCTTCAGGGCTGCCCTTGACTCGCACCCTTCAGCCATGGGAGCCTCTGACCTCTTGCTTGAATCTTCCCGGTTGCTTCTTTCTGGTCTCTGAGAGTTGACTTCGGCTTCTCCCTTTTTCTGGAGTGTTTGGCCCCCTTACGTTTTACACATCTGGATCCTTCTTAACGTTGGGCTCAACTTTAATGACCAAAGTCATTTTCCCCGACCCCCACCGCACACGAAACAGGTGTCCTGGAATGATCCCATTGGTCCACTTCATTTTCTAGGCTGCACACGTTGGTGTCTAAAAATATTGTAGGCGTCTGTTTGTTTGCTTGTTCGCTGTCCGCATCCTCTCATCACAGGCACAATGGAGCCTTCACGAGAGGAGAGACTGTTCTCCGTTACGTGCTCTTGTGTTCCCAAGTACATAACAGGAAGTGGTCCTCAGGGCGTGGCATGTCCTCCATGCTTCCTTTCCTTTGGCCAACTCACTGTCTCCCCTCCGATTGGTCAACTTGCTCAATCACACTTTCTCCTGCGTTGAAGACTCAGTTCTCGGGTTCCGTCTTCGTAGAGCCTTTCTTAACATGCTGGGGTACATACAGCAAGGTTGTTCTTCTGCGTTTGCCTGGCCCCCGGCATGTCTATTCTTTATAGCAATTACTGTGTTACACTCCACAACTGTGTGTTTCCGGACACAGCTCAGCCTGAGAGAGAGAGCAGATTTTGAATTTAAAGATTGTGTCTGTATCTATCAATCAACAAGTCTAATGTAATGAACGTATGTAATAGTGTTTAAAAGTGCTTAAAAGTGTTTGTTGAGCAAATTTTAATAGTCACTGCCTCAGTCGTCTAGGCTTCAAATGTGAGGCTCTGCTGTTGTTCAGAGGTTCCGTGATCTTGGGCTTTCTCCTGACATGATCTCATGCAGTGGGACCCCCATAATCTACAGCCTCAGCGTTGTTTGAAGGGCATTCCCCTTGGCAAATAAGACTAGCTTTCTAACTCATTCCTTGCCTGCTCCCTCCCTCCCCCCAACCCCTGGCAGAAGGAAAAGCTGTAACGTACTTGCCTATCACTGGTCTTCTCCTTTCATCCTCAGGCGATGGACGAGAAGCCATTGGTCCAATCAGCAAAAACTCTTTTAGGGTTCTTCTGCCAGCTCTCAGATTTCTCTGCCATCCTCTCTCACTCCGTTTCTCTGTCCCTCTCACTTTCGTTCTCTCTCTGCTTCTCTGACACCACGTCAACAAACTGTGGAGCTTCTGCAAGTTCTTCTCTCCTTGCTACCAGCAACAGGCGGTAGAACCCCGAAGTTTAGACCTCACAGGGGCTGGGTGATCAGAGATCTGGTCTTAGCTTTGTGCTTCAGCTACAGGCTCTGAAAGGTTGACAAGTTATCCGTCGCTGACGTTGCTGGTCATAAAGTATTAGCTTAATATTTATGTTGCTGTTGACTTTGTGTGTGTAATACGTGACTTGTATGTCCCCTCTATGCACTCCTGAAGGGAAGCGCGTCTATTATAGTCACCTTTATTCCTAGCAGATTATACACTAGGCCAGTGGTTCTCAAACTTTTTGAAGTTGGGGCATATTTAAAATCCTACAAATAATTGTAAGTGCACTATATACAAACTTCTGAGAAATATGTTATAATAATTAAGTCAAATATTAAGGAAAAAATATAAAGTCTAAGTGTGCTTTTATGGTAATTAAACAAAATAAATATGACAATATTTAATTTATTCTGACATTAAAAAACATTTTTATGTTACTTTTTTGAGTTATGCTTTTTAGAATTCATAAAAAAGAGGGGTTAAAAATAAAATAAATGACAAAAAAAGTTATTTTATATCTATATACACATTCTTAGTAAGATTTAGTAAATTCGGCAGGTCCCAGCACAAATGTGTTAAGTTTTTTCATTCTTGTGTTTATGAGAAACATGAGCCTGATGTGTCCTAGCAATTTCTTCAATGTTTGGGCAGATATTTGAAAGGCAAACTCTCATTTCCTCGCCAATACATTGAAGGATTCCTCTCTTTTTACTCTTAATTGTGTTGAGGGTAGAAAATCCTAATTCACATAAATAGGATGTTGAAAATTGTAGTAAAATGTTCAAAATGTTCAAAGCTTTTTTAGATATTGCCACATATTCTTCTTTTATAGAAATCCAAAAGGCTTCAAGAGACAATTCCTTATGTTTAATCATCAATCCAAAACCCCACCATACATATCATCTTAACTTTACACCAGACAAAAGATAGAAGAAACTTGCCTCCAGTCTTTCCAGGGAACATTGGGGGTAGTGTAAAGTCTATCCAGCACCACAGCTGAACAGCCTTTTGCAACCTAATCAGGCAAGTGAGGTGGGGGGTTGGGTGAACTGTCAGCTTATAGCCAATTAATTCCCCACACCTCTGTCCTCCCAAAATCTCAACTCCAAAATTCCTGTTGGTTTTTTGGTCCCCAACAGGTACATATTTCTCTGGAATACCATAGGGCATACCTGGAAATCTGCTAGGGCGCACCAGTGCGTCCTGGCGCACACTTTGAGAACCACTGGTCTAGGCCATCAACATATTCATTGTATTGATGAGGAGAAGAAGTAAGTCACTCTCCTCCCTTTTAGGAACACAATTCTGGGCATCTAATAGATGCCTAGTAAGGATCAACTGGATGAATTAACTGATTACTCAGTGACTTCTCACTGTTTTTCAAGTCTCTAACTTAATTCTTCCTCTATCTTGCTCCAGGGAGCCATAGATCCTGGACAACCATGGTCTCAGCAGATGTACTCTTTAGACTCTACCAGACCGTCTCAAAGGCTTGGCTGCAAGAAGTAAGAACCTACTTGGATTTTATTTTATTGAAAATTTGTAGTACCTTCAATCTGGCTCATCTAAAATTAAAAGCATCTAGCTTCACATCTCATAGAAGAAAATTTTGGGGAAACTTTTGAATTACTATTATAATTGATAAAAACACCATTTTAAACTTTTTTCTTCAGAGTAGATTGTTATTGGCCAAAAATTAAGAGATGCTCAGTATAGCAAGATGGATTAAGCAAAATCACTTCTGACATTTTCAAGACATCCCAGCCAGCAGGAAGGATATTAGAGGAGCTGATGACCGATTTCAACACTAAGTGACATCATGTTCTGGAGCATAACGTGATGTCCAGAAGACATCATTCTTGCCTTTTAAAATACCTTGGTAAGAAATAAAAACATAGGATGACTGAAGTGATTTTTCTGCATATATCCAGTCTTGCTTGCTCCTTAGAAGTTAGTTCAGAGCTGAAATGAAAATAAAACTAACTTATATTTTGATTCTTCAATGTGCCAGGTATTTTCACATTTCATTATATCACATTGTCCTCAGAGCCACATGGTGGTTTCAGTAAATTGTGTGCATTTTACAAAAAAGTATAAATAAAAACTCAGCAGGACTAAGGACCGGGAAGACACCACATAGAGAGACAGTGACAGAGCCAAGGCATAGATTCAGTTTTTTTTTTGTCCCAAATTTAGTGCTCTTATAAGTGCACATTGCCTTAGAGATCAAGAGCTCATTCTCTCAACTCTTCTTTTTTGTAGATAAAAGACGTATTAAGATTCAAGGAGGACAGAATGCCTTCCCAACGGGCCCAGAGACTGCAGACACGCTGCCTCCTAGGCGGTTAGCTTGCGAGCCTCAGAGAACAGTTCATTTCCCATTCACCAAACACTTGTTTCGGGGATTTAGTATTCCTCTGAAAATGCAGGATTTTAAAAGAAGAAAAGCAGAAAAAGCTCAAATTGTGACTCACTTGCCTTGGAATGTGAACAGGATGTTTCTTGAGTATATGGGACAGACGATAATGTGATGTGTTTTTGTTACCTGACACATAAAAAGTAACTTAAGTGGTTCCATACACTGCTATTCCAAACGTTAAACACTCACTGTGTTAGCTCGCTGGGGCTGCCATAACAAGGTACCGCAAACTAGGTGGCTCACACAACAAAAATGTATTCTCTCACAATTTGGGAGGTGACCAGTCCGAGATCAAGATGTTGGCAGGGTTGGTTCTTTCTAAGGGCGGTGAGGGAAGGCTCTGTTCCGAGCCTCTCCGCTTGGCTTTGGAGATGGCTGTCTTCTTAGTTTCTACCTCATTTTGCCTCTTTTAGTGTCTATCCTAATTTCCTCTTCTTTAAATCCTCCAGTCATATTGGATTAGGGCCCACCTTAAGGACCACATTTTAATTTAATTATCTCTTTAAAGACCTTCTTTCCAACTCTGGCTACATTCTGAGTTCCTGGGAGTTAGGACTTGAACATATCAATGTTTGGAGGACACAGTTGACTTCATAACACATACAAAGTTAAGCCTATGTTGGGAAATGTTTCTTATCTTATTTAGGAGCATATTTATTTATTTATTTATTTTTTTAGTATAACATGTACTTTTGGAGATCTTGGAATTATTTCTTTCTTTCTTTTTTTCCCCTTTATTCTTTTTTTTTTTTTTTTTTTTTTAAGAATTCTTTTCATGAACCAAGACTTTACAAAGAAATGCAGAAGGAAAGAAAACATGCAGACACTTGTGTCATTTTTAACACTCTCCAGGTGGTAGGAGGGGCCTGGGCATGTCCTCCCTGGTCCGGGCTGTGTCGGGTGGTCACCTGCCCACTGAGATCCTGGCCCTGCTAGGGCTGAAGTGAATAATTCTGACATCACATGACTGCCCTGAAGAGAAAGCGAGATAATGGGGACAAATGCACTTTGTTCGCTACAGTGAAGAGTTGAATTTTTTTATTCCTGAACATCTTCCCTCTATGGCGTTCTTAAGGCAGACACCCCATATTTAGGTGAGGTGATAGCAAATTTGCTTTGAAAAGAGGGAGAGGGAGGGGACAGGGAGGGAGGGCTGACACCCATCACCAAGTCGCACCCTCTACTCGCTAACATTCCACTCTTAGGGGCTGTTCCTGAGTGTATTTTCATAACTGCTACTCTTTGGATCTATCCAGATGTTATTTATGACTTCGTTATTATTATTTTTTTATTGTTTCATCAATAGTGTAAGGTGGGCTGGCATTTTGTGTTCCGGTTTTGAATATGAGGAAGTTAAAACTCAGAATGCTTAAGTAATTGCCTGATCTCTCAAAGCCCAATATTTTTCAAAGAGCCATAGGAAATCATTTATTTTAAAAATAATTCAATGTGTTTTGGACTGATGGTTTTGTAAAATAAAATAAACATGAATTATTAAACACCAAAACTTAAAAATATGTAAGATAGGCTGATAAGATACAAACTTTATTTATTTTTATTGGTTTCCATGGACAAGCTCATTCTGCTACATTGCTACGGAGGTTTCTGTAAGTCTCTTCTCGCTGCACGTGGGTGACTGTGTGTGTGCTCACTCTTAGGGCAGCGCTGCTGTGAACGGTCCGCCTGTGCCCACAGATGTGCTTTGTGACTCGAAGGGAGGGCCCTTTCTCCTTAGCATCATGGCCTGTTAGCTCTCCTGTCTCGGAGCCCCAACGACCTGGTCTGTGAAATGCACATATTAATCTTGACCCCTGTTTACCTTACAGGATTGTTAGAGCATCCAGAAGACACCACATGGAGATTTGAAAGCTAGACAGAGCAAAAACGCTAATACTTTTAGTGCACGAAAGTTTAAAGCAGATACAATCTTCCTAGAGGAAGGTAGACGTGACACAGCACAGTGTTGTGGAGAAGTATCCCCAACAAACTTGCTGCAAAATACCTCCCCAGGGAGAGCAATACAATGAGTGCCTGTGTTTTGAGTTTTCAGCTATAGCCTGGGTGACCCATGTCTCTTTAGCCTGGGGAAAGTCCTGGTCTATGCCTGTTGTCCCAGCTAATTACAAGTAGTGGTTTTTCTCCTCTCTTAAAAGTGTCTTAATTTGTACAAACAAGTTTAGAGTCAGATGATAGATGTTGCAAAAATGGTGTCATTGGTGATAGGAGGGATGTTTTTCTGCCATTGTTTTTGGTAACAATTAGATGCCAAAAATTGTTGTCCTACTGAAGTCATATCAAATAAAAAACAAACATAAAATCCTGTTTGTATACCTGCATTGTATAAAATTAGATCCTGATTTAAAAAAAAAAATAAAACTTAAGACAAAGCAGCTTGATAAAAGGAGGAGGTAGGGAGAGGGCCAGAGCACTCAGAAGGGTGAGCATGTGGCATTTCCCGGAGTGTGGGATGAGGGGCTTGGCTTTGTTAGATCAGAAATCCACGCTGGGACGGTTTGCTTTATTCCCTCCCATTTCACGTGTCTTTAGTTTCCAGGTGAACCAAGCCTGTCTCAGCTGTGAGAAAAGGAATATATTTGGGGCCCTTTCATGCCTGAGAAAGGGCAGACAAAGAGACCTACGTAAGTCTGTTCCAAACTTGGTTAGTTCCTTTGTTTCCAGCCTTAAGAGCTCTTCCCTTCCTGACTTCCTCACCATGAGCTATGGAGACGAACTAGACAAGATCTCCATGTTAATTAGTCAAAGGTAGTCAAACATCAAGATCTCTGTGGTTCAGCCCTTTAGGGAGAGAGAATGGCGGGCAGTTTTCAGAATACGCCTGTCGGGCGATCTAGCTGTGACATCTATCACCCCATTGATCGCCAGGGTTGATTTGGCTGATCTGGCTGGCTAGGCTGGTGTCTCCTTCCTCCCTCACCGCTCCATGTGCATCCCTCCCGAAGCTGCGCGCTCCATCGAAGAGGATGACCTTCCCCGCTAGAGGAGAGGACCGTTCTTCGGTCAAGGGTATACGAGTAGCTGCGTTCCCCTGCTAGAACCTCCAAACAAGTCTCAGA
The DNA here is from genome assembly GCF_036850765.1 of Saccopteryx bilineata. Classification (NCBI taxonomy): domain Eukaryota; kingdom Metazoa; phylum Chordata; class Mammalia; order Chiroptera; family Emballonuridae; genus Saccopteryx; species Saccopteryx bilineata. The sequence continues at coordinate 258,768,948 of NC_089494.1, forward strand.
ATATGCCTGTCCACACCCCTGTCTGTATGCCTGTTCACACCCCTGTCCGTACACCTGTCTGCACCCCTGTACCAGCACGTGCACCTCCGCCAGCAGTCACGCACCCTTCTGACCTGCATTAAGTGCCTGGAATGTGCCAGGGACACTTCTAAAAGCTGCAAGGCAGAGATGACTACGTTACACAGAGCCCCTACCTTTTCTGCATCTTAGAGGGGGAGGCAGTCAGTAAGCACATGTGTATATACTGTCACAGCAGGTAACTGATAAGAGCTGCTACCAAAAAAAAAGAGCAGAGCGATCTGGCTGTGACATCTATCACCCCATTGATCGCCAGGGTTGATTCGGCTGATCTGGCTGGCCAGGCGGGTGTCTCCTTCCTCCCTCACCGCTCCATGTGTATCCCTCCCGAAGCTGCGTGCTCCATTGAAGAGCTAGAGAATGGTGGAGAAGGAACTTAGACTCCTTACCTCCACTCCTCAGTTTCTTCATTCTTTTTTTTTTCACTATTTTTTTTTTGTATTTTTCTGAAGTGAGAAGCTAGGAGCAGTCAGACAGACTCCCACATGCGCCCACTGGGGATACACCCGGCATGACCACCAGGGGGTGATGCTCTGCCCATCTGGGCCGTTGCTCCCTTGCAACTGGAGTCATGCTAACGCCTGAGGCGGAGGCGATGGAGCCATCCTCAGCACCCAAGCCAACTTTGCTCCAGTGGAGCTTTGGCTATGGGAAGGGAAGAGAGAGATAGAAAGGAGAGGGGGAAGGGTAGAGAAGCAGATGGGTGTTTCTCCTGTGTGCCCTGGCCGGGGATCGAACCCTGGACTTCCACATGCCAGGCCGACGCTCTACCGCTGAGCTAGCCGGCCAGGGCTGGTCCAGTTTGTTCATTCTTCAGCGTTCTGCCATAGCCTCAGCTCCCTCCAGTGGGGGATACCCCCACTCCACAAGACAGCGCCCGTCACAACGGGGTTTATCCATCCCGCAGGGCAGAACGTGGGCTCCTCTGGAGCCTAATGTGGGGAGGTCCTCCCGCCCGGACAGGCAGCGCAATGAGAGGACATGCATTTGAACTCAGACCTCTGCTGACCTCGTGTCTGTCATTCTCTCAGTCTTGGTTTGTTCACAGAAAACCCACATGTGCCCATCTAACCTGTGAGTACTCTCTTTGTTACACGAGGTTTCTACAAGTCTCAAGTAAGTGAAAGACCTCGAGAATTAAAAATTTCTTTGCTAATTTTTACGTGCTCTGCAAATGTAACTGGCTGTCATTATCTCACTGCAATGATCAACTGATGGTACTTGCGAGAGAAGCAAGGTCATCCCCACTGTAAAAATGAGCCAGGCATTTATTCACTCAAAAAGAATGTATTGTACAGTGCTGTGTGCCAGGCATTGCTCCAGGTCTGGGGCACAAGCGACTTTTCCTTCATGCAGTTCACTTACATTTTATTTTCAGGAAAAATAATCTGAAATAAAATGCAGACTGTTTTAGTAGGTATTGCTAAACAGCATGGCCTGATAATTTCTAAACTTAATTTGGCTTTCTCTAAGCCTTCCTCTTACATTAGCAATAACATATAAGGTTTTCCACCAATTAAATCTTTCTGAAATCACCAAGTATTAAATTATATGGCCTCAGGAGATATAAACATAAGTAGTTTAATACAAGAAAAAAAGTATGGTGAAAAATAACAAAGAATTATTCCCAGGAGTGGTGTCAACTTTTCTACAAGGTTAATTAATCACTGCAAATGAGTGTAACTGGAACAGGCCACAGATTGATGTTGACTGTAAAGTTACAGCTTTGAAAATCCCAAGCAAATAACATAATTTATTGGTCATAATCATAGCACACTCCCAAATAATAAAGCTTTAAGAGTAGCTATGAATAAAAAGGGAAATATAATAAACACCCAATTTATATGTAGAAAATCTTTGTTATCTGAACATACTATTCCATGTTGAATAAAGTTTGCTGAATTCAATAATATCTTTTAGAATATTTTCAACATGGAGATTTTAATTTTTCTTTTCAGAAAAGTCATCGGGGAATGTATATCAAATTTTGTAGCCCAGACCCTAACTTCATTTTTGTTATGCACAAAGACTTTAATCCAAGAGTTTGGCCCTTTTATTCTGAGACATTAGGGAATAAAGATGATAATTGCAATGCAGCTACATATGTTCTATAACTGACTTATTTTCTAGAACTGACATATATGTTTTCAATAGTCCACCCAAGTCAGATATTAATAAAAATTCCCCACAAACATCTGTACGCTGCTAGCTTTGACAACCAGGGACCGGCCTTCTGTTGCTATATCTAACACCTCTGAAAAACTTATTGAAGAAGTGAGATATTTCTTTTTAGATTCCATGGACACAAGTCAGTTTAGTTAATTCTGTACTTACTATGGTCCTGACTGTACATTATGTAGTAGCAAGAATAAGGCATTCAAAGTTAGAAGATGGGCTGTTAGTCCCTAACCTTTCACATTCAACATCTATAAATTATAGATGATGAAGAAGGTGATTATAATCAGTTGTGCTTTTCCTACCTGACAAGGATGCTCATTTAGTCTTTGAATATTTTTTACTACCAAAAATATGGTGACAACCCCGTTATCTGCTTGATCTTTTAATAGAAATGCCTAAATGAATAAAACATAGTCACCAAGTTTAACAAGTTTACAGACAGGTGAGAAAGACAGGTGAGGAGAATTATGGCAGAGTTGAATGAGTTATGCTGAGGCTTAAAAGGGGCTCAGTGAGGAGCACCTAAAAATCAGATTTAGGGGTGGAGGCATCATGGAAGTTCTTATCAAGGAAGGGACAGTGCTTCTCCATGGGCTTCAGCCTTTCTCCTGAGTACCAGAGTACTTGACAACTCCATTTCATTAGCTACCGGGCAGCTCTAACTTAACCCAAGCTAAAAAGCCTCCCCCTTCTGACCAGTTCATTCATCAATCTTCTCTACATAAATGAAGCCTACATGTTTCCAATGACTCTGGCTGAAAAAAAAAGGAGTGTCTTTTTTATTTTTCCTATTTTCCTTCTTCTAATTTACACTCAATTCAGCAGTATGTAGTAGTTCTAAAATATGTTCTGAATTTGATCACTTCTATCTCCAAAGCTCCAATCCCAAAGTAAGCCCCCCCGCCCCTCTCTCTCTCTCCAAGCCAACTGCAGGGTCCCGATAACCGCTTTCTCTGTTCCCTGCTCCACTCATTCTGTCTCCACATAGCCCACGGAATGCCCTTTTTAGCAGGTAGCTCATATTGCCCTGCTCTCTTGCTTATAACTCTAGTGGTTTCTTTCCACACTCAGCAAAATAAACCAATAATTTATAATCCAAACTTACCCAATAAGCTCCTGCACAACCTCTGCAAAGAAATGTTATAGAAAATATGTTTTTACTGGCTAAGTACTCATTCATTATTCCGCTTAACTTGATTGTGTCCATTCTAGAAGGAAGAAAAATAAAATTTCCTGCCTCCCTTGCAGCTAGAGCAGCCATAACACACAAGTCTAGCCAGTAAAATGAAAGATATAGTCTACTGTGTGCATGTATGACCTCTGTTTTGGTTCCTGAGGGAGAGAGTATACATATACCTGTGAAGCAGAGAGGAATTCAATGAGGACTAATTCTGAGTTCAAAAATACTTTGGATATCTTTGATGGTGGATGCCCTGGTAGGTTGAACGAGAAAAGATACTGATTAAAGGTCCACAAAAGATACGGGAAGAAAGAAAACAGAAGGTATTTAAAGTTCTCAAGTTTTTGCTTTTACCCTTGTGAGATCATGAAGGCATATCTGAAGGGACAATGCTTAAAAAAAAAACACCTGGCAACATATGTTCAAAATTAAACATTGAAGATACATCTTCTAGAATACTCATTATGGCGAGTCCCTATATATAAAGCTCTGTTGAATTCTGCCTGTAGTTTATGACCTTTTAAATTATTGTCCCTTCAAAACACTGTCTTAGTTTTGATTCTCGCCCACCCCCTGCCCCAAGGCACAGCCTGATCCAGGGGTTAGTGTGCAGGTAGTTTATTTGGGAAGTAACTCCAGGGAGCAAGAATGAGGATGTGGGCAGACCGAGTCAGAGCAGGAGGAAAAGCTGGTAGCCACAGTGTTCCCGCTGTAGGCAGTGGGTGCTTGTTCTGTGAGGACCTCTGAAAGAAAAATCAGTGCGTCTCAGAATTTCTGTCCAAAGAGTCGTGGGCTCTTCTTCTGTGTTGTTTCGGGCATTAACGGATCTTCCCTTGTAGGCTGTATTTTTGCATGGGTTTTCTGATACCACAGAATTAGCAAAGGAACTTTTCTAAGGCAGAAAGTGACAAGGTCAGCATCAAACATTGTCTCCTATGAGTGTAAGCTTCCCCGGAGCTGTCCACCGCTGTGGAAGACCTCAGTGGGGGGCTGAGAGATGCACTGTGACACACCAGGAGCCCTGCTGCAGGAAGCAGTCCCTCTCTTGTTGATGCTCCCAAACTCCTTTTTATGTTCTGACCCCAGCTCCTCCCTAACATCAGCAGTTCAGAAAAACATTCTACCTTTCCCGTACGGGGCCCCACCCAACCTCAGAATGGCTTACTCCCAATACTGACACCCTCAGCAAGGAAGATGCAGTGGTGGTTAAATATCACCGCTTCTGGACACTGAGCCCCTGTTCTCCTCAAAGTCCAAGGACCAGCCGCTGAAACAAGTTGGGGACTGAGCCTTCCTTCTCCTCACTTCCTGTCCCAGGGAGCTCCTGTTTTCATCATCACCATCATTCTTCTAGAACTTCCCGCGCGCCAGCTGTCATGCTAAGTGGCCTTATTTCATCTTGACAACAACCTTTAGAGCAGGGGTCCCCAAACTATGGCCCGCGGGCTGCATGCGGCCCCCTGAGGCCATTTATCCGGCCCCCGCCACACTTCCGGAAGGGGCACCTCTTTCATTGGTGGTCAGTGAGAGGAGCATAGTTCTCATTGAAATACTGGTCAGTTTGTTGATTTAAATTTACTTGTTCTTTATTTTAAATATTGGATTTGTTCCTGTTTTGTTTTTTTTACTTTAAAATAAGGTATGTGCAGTGTGCATAGGGATTTGTTCATAGATTTTTTTATAGTCCTGCCCTTCAAAGGTCTGAGGGACAGTGAACTGGCCCCCTGTGTAAAAATTTGGGGACCCCTGCTTTAGAGGATGGTCATCATGGTCCCTATTTTCTAGACAAGGAAATGGGCTCTCAGAAGGCAACTCTGCCAGTTGGAAGGTGGCGGAGTTAAGGTTTGAATCCAGCTCATGCAAACCTGGAAAACTACTGTCCCCACCACTATTACCATCCTCACTCCATGTTTACCTCCACCCCTCCCCACCACCCCCCACCTCACCCACTCTGCCGTCACACTGGACCTCAGACTGTGTGCTCCTGTTCACGCCACCGAAAGCTGGTTACACCGAGGTCATTGGCGTCTGTTGGAGTCTAACTCCTCACTTTCCCTCCGGAGCTCCCTCCCCTGTGTCGGATGTGTATCTGCTTTCTGCCTTGAACGTCCCCAATTAGAGTGATTTCATGGCTTCTCTTAGCAGTCTGTTCCATTGCCTAACTGCTCCCAGCGGTCTAACATTTTCCCTGATATTCCTCATTGCAGCTTACAGCTTGTTAATTCTCATTCTGCCCTTGTTGATTAATAAGAAGACTGATCCTTGCCCTTCTCACAATATCTTTTTATGAACGTGTCGGCAGAATGATGGCTCCCTTCAGCGGCTGTTCCTCAAGCCTGTGCCGTTCCAGCTCTGTTAACCTCCCCGCAGAGGTCTCACTCTCCAAGCCTGGGACTGTTTGTGTCCCACTCCTCTCAACTATGTCAATTAGCCTATGTCCTTGGATAATTTATAGTGTCCAAAAGGGAGCCTGGCCTGGAGAGGCAGCCAACTCGAGGCAGAGACAGGCATGATGCTGTTGAAATTTACTTACTCCTTTTGCAAAGTGATATCTTAATTATTTTTCTCCCTGAGGCAGACGGCCAAGATTTCTCCCTCTCAATGTCCTTTTTATGAACTTGGAATTATAGACTGTGGGAGCTAATTTGGACTCCCTGGACCATCTCCCTTATTTGGGAGTGAGCAAATTGAGGCCTAGAGGAGATGAGGAGATTAGCCCAAAAACCACGCCAGGGCTCAGAGCCGGAGTGAGAATAAACACCAGCTCTGTCATCCTCCAGGTCAGTATTCCTTTCAGTGCGGCCTTCGGACAGGGCTACGTGGGATCCAGAGTGTGGGGTCGTTGCCGGCCATGGGGCGGAGAGGTCCATGGAGAAAAGGGGTGCACAGTGTTGGATGTTGAGAAGGATGGTGAGGACTGACCGGTGGCTGGTGGGTAGGCAGTGTAGGATCACGTGAAGCCCTGAGGGGCGCTTCTCATGGAAAAATGGGGAAATGAACAAATCATTTGGATTTGAGAAAATGAGGACTCCAATTAAGATGCTTTGTAGGAGACGTTTGAAGATGGTGATAACATAAATAATGGTTAAGAAAATGGACTTTGGAATAGACAGATCATGATGCGATTCCAAGGTTTGTCATCTACTAAGTATGAGGGTTTGGTCAATTTACCTAATCTCTCTGAGCCTGTTTGTTCATCTGTAAAATAATATAAATAAACATTATATTTATGATATATTAATTATATATAATATATGCTGATACAGTGGTACCTTGAGATACGAACAGACCAACATATTTTTTTAAGATACGAGGTGCGACTCAGTCCGTATTTTTGTTCGAGATACGAGTTGTGATTCAGGAAGCTGCCACTAGTTGGCATGTTGGTGCATGGGTCCAGTATTGTCAGTTTGATATACGAGCTGACTGACTTACGAGCTTGGATACTGAATGAATTAAATTCATATCTCAAGGTACCATTGTATATTATACATTTAGTCTACTAAATGACAGTACTTGTTTCTAATGGGTACAATGTTTTTTTCAAAATTCTCTTTATCTCAAAAAAAATGTTGAGATAAATATATATATTATAGCAAGACACTCATTGACATGAGCACAGAAAACAGCTAAGTTCACTGTGGTAGACATCCGACATACATGATCTCATTTGTTGCTCAGAAGGACTCTTCCTGGTTACTATTTTTATACCCATCTCATGGTTAAAGGAAATGACTGATCAGTCGTGTTACTGACACATGGTGGACCAGAGTTAAACCGAGGCTGATTCTAAAGCTTGAGTTGTCCCTGTGTCTAAGCTACAGTTCTCTATTTTGACATTAGGGCCTTTTGTAGGTTTGAAATATGTCATCCACTAAAACAAACAAACAAACAAACAAAGAAGCTTAGCAGTGTAAATCTCAAGAATGATGAACACTTTCTATTTAGCTTTTGTCAACAATGCTGCTGCTGTCATTCATCCTTGGCAGTTTGTTACACATGTGTGGCCATGGGCGTGCTTTCAGCTGACCACATTGGTCATGGGGCTGTGACCACACAATTCGCAAGTGGAGGTAGAGGCTCAAAGAGGGCTTCATACATACAGGGCCTTCTCAGAAATATTCTCAGAGACCACACCCTGTCTATCTTCCCAGGTTTAATGAGCTGGCTTTAGGAAATGTCTTGGCCTGGCTTGAGCCATCCATTCCTGCTTCGTCATCCATTTTCCCTGTCCTGGTTGTCCTGAAAAACAGGACACATGGGGTGGCTTATGTCTAAACAGAAAGATACAATTTTTAGATTTAAGCAAATCAGGTAAAAAGCTCTAGGAGAGCCAAGACAGGCAGAGGGGGGAGTTCTGGGGAGGCGGAAGAAGCAGACGGAATCATCCGTTCTTTGAGTAGGTTTCCAGAGGAAGTGGTGACCACAGTTATCTTCTCAATGCAGGTAAGACTGGGCTGCGTCAGGATGGAGGAAGGTGGAGAAAGAAAAAGACACCTTGCCTAGGAGGAAGGGCAAGAATGCGTAGCATTTGAAAGAGAAAAATGAATTATTTCCTTTGACTTGAGTAAAATGTCAGGCGTCAAAATAAGAGAAGGTTAAGGTTCGCTATAAGGTTAGTTGTGTAGGTTCAGGATTGTCAGGCTGTTGTTTCTTTATTTTGAACTTCGCTCTGTTTGAAATGTGGGCTCATTCACCAATTAGGGGCAGAATAATCACATCATCAAGGATATAATAATCTGAAGACTGTTGGTGGAATGGATTAGGCAGGAAGAGACTGCAGGTGAACATGCAGGTTAGAAGCCATTGTAATAGTTCAGGCAGGAAGTAATGATGACTTAAGCTAAGACAGGAACAGAAAGGGGAGAGGCAACGAAAAGAAGACTTAGTCTACTGTATAAGTAACCCACAGGGTACGTGACTAATGGATGACGTGAGTTTAGGGAAGACCTGTGAGTCCAGAGTTGTAGTTTAGTTGTTTGGAAGTACAGATACACCAGCTGAGGCTCTTTGCAAGTGACAAACCTTACACTGGTTCACTTTAGCAAAATGTCATTTAAAAGATATTTATTGAAAGGATTTGAAGGCTCTGAAGATGACTCATAGATTGAAAGGACATATTAAAATGAAGCCTTAGAAAGGGCAGGAATGAGAAAGCTCTAGGAATTAAAGCACAGCCTCCTGAGACCACACCCATTGGGGTGAATCAGTTTGAAACAGTTAGTACACTGGGCTATTCTATTAAAGATCCAATTCCACAGACTGGGGGGGGGGGATATAGAGAGAAAAGAAAAGAAAGTCTAATTGGTTGGTTGCATGTCTACTTTCTGGCTAGGAAGTGGGCAGGACAGCTTGATTGATGTGCCCATCAACATTGCAAGTAATAGGAGAAAAGCAGTTTTCCAAAAGAAATGAAGTGTTGCTATTAGAAGTAGGGCAGGATGCTGGAAACCAAGGAGGACACTTCAGAGGCTAAAAATCATAGAGGAACTTGGACTCTGGTGTCTGCATGTGTGAAAATCATTCAAGTTCTCGTTTTGTAGCTCATGAAGAACAAATGCACAAAATAATGGTGGTATTGTGGCTTGTTTCTTGTTCATTTTTGAAGAGAAATACTTCTGTTCCTTGGTGTAAATTACATTCAAGAAGTATCCATTTATTAGTTTACTAAAAATGTTCTCTTCTGGAAGGTCATAAAATCTATACTTGACAATGTTCTATTATTCTTTTACCATGCTGTGGGATAAATTTGCTAGAATTTTATAAAAGATTTGGAATCCTATTCATAAGTGAGAGTATCTATATCTTGTTTTTTTCCCCCTCGTTTTGCCATCTTTTCATATCCTGGTTATTCTGGTTTAGCTTAATAAATTTATCACTGTTTCTCTTCATAGTTAGTTTAAATGATGTATAAATAATTTTTCCTTGAAAGCACAGGGACATGAACCTATAGGAAATTGGAAGCTTTTTGGAAGTAATTTGATTTAGCCTTTTTTTTTCTTATTCTATGGTTATTGGGCACTTTAGGCTTTTTAAATCTTCTTGTGTAAGTTTTGATAATTTACATTTTTTTCTCCAGGAAAGAATATGTCTTATCAGGTGTACAAAGCTGCCAGCATGAAGTTGTTAAGCCTCTAGATATAATAAGCAGAATGACAAGGTGATCAAGGACCATGGACTCACATGCTGGGAGGGTTCTGGAGGAATATCTTAGTTTCCTGTGGTTTGGTAAGAGAGATATATGTAAATAAATAGTGTGTTAGTTGTGATTCTTTTGGCTAACCCCCCTACTCCCACAAACCTTACAAGTTATCCCAAGGAAATGGGGAGTCTCATGTCATTCAAAGCTATTGAAGGGTTAAGACTATCTGGGGAAGAAGCATCATCCCCCTTTCTTCATCACTGTCTCTGCTCTCCTTGTGTTTGCTCCGTCTTTAGGCAAGCTATCCCAGAGCGGTAGTAAAGATAGCCCTGGGAGTTCTAGGCTTTCTTGAAACTTTGTGTCCGTGTAACATCTGAGGTTATCATTATGCCTTTCTTTGGGATCATTGCACAATATTTTCAAGGGAGAGTTTGCTTGGCTCTGCTTTAGTCATTGTCACCATCGTTGAACCAATGCTCTGGCCTGGGAGATGGGCACTCAGATTGGCCAGGCCTGGTTCACATGTCCGACGCTGGCATGGAGAATGGCCCATGCCAGGGCTGATGAGTGGGAGAGGTGGACCTCCCAAAGAGTCGAGTAGACCCTCCAAATTATTTTAATTCTATATATGTATAATCATATGTGTGTTCATATACAAATGGAATGAAAGAATGGATGGAATAGATTAAGCTCTAGGGAAATTCTGTGAATTGTTTATTGAGGGTTTGCTGGAAACAAAGTAATTTATGATCAGAAAAATTAAACCCTACCACAGAACTTCTCTAATGCCTGGCAGAGGTATTTGGTGTTATTATTTTTAAATCAATAAAGAACCATTGATGATATTTGAATAAGTAAATACATTGTGTAAGTGGTTGTTTGAAACGGTGGCCACTGGTGATCCCTCCCATTCCGGTATATGCATGCTGCTCCTCCCGTGCAAAGATCGACTCCACTTCCCCACCGTTTGGATCAGTCTGACTTTGTGGTTTTCTCTAATCGATGTGATATGGTAGAGCTAAGCTCTGGGACTTTTAAGGATAGGTCTTAAGGAGACTTAACATTTTTCAGTTTTGCTTGGAAGAAGACCCATGTGCTATGTAAGGTGGTCCAGCTATCCTGATGGGGAAAGAAGTCCTGGGAGAAAGGGAGACCAAGGGAGAGAAACCATTTCTGCCACCACCTAGCACCAAAACCACAGACGCAAGGGCAGCTGTGTTGGGTCTTCCAACCCCAGGCTAGTGTCTGGAGGTGACACCTTGTAAAGAGAGAGACCCAGGTTCCCCAAGTCATCTCGAGCCAGCTGAGCCACCCCACCCGAAAGCCTAGACTTCGTAGGCAGCAACGAGCCTACTTGCTGAGCTCTGTTTGAATTCCTGACTTAGAATGGAGAGACCAAATTAAGTGCCTATTGTTTTAAACCATTAAATTTAGAGGTAGTCTTCTTAGGCAGCAATAGATGAAAGACACATCATAGGAATAAAACCAACCTGGTTCATTAATTGGAAGGGGAGATAATTAAGGTAGGGAAACAGAAGATTTTATCATCGTAGCCAAATACAAGGTGACGAAGTCTTGAACTGGGCCAACACCATGGAAAAGTAAACTAATTAACCTTAATTATGCTCCTTTGCTCTCTGGCGTGTGAGCCTTTACCTAGACTCTTATCCGTCGCGGGACTTCTAGCACCGCGTCCTGTTGTCTGGGAGACAGTAGGTGACTTATACAGTTGAACAAACCAAAGAAGGAAATTTACTTCACCTTTTCTTATCCATTTCAGCATCCTCTAAAAGCTGAGAACACAGAAACAAGAGTCAATCACAGAAGCACACACAGACACACTCACATTTGCTGTTTAAGAGTCATCATGCCTGACCTGTGGTGGCACAGTGGATAAAGCGTCAACCTTGGAAATGCTGAGGTCACCGGTTCGAAACCCTGGGCTTGCCTGGTCAAGGCACAAATGGGAGTTGATGCTTCCAGCTCCTCCCCTTCTCTCTCTCTGTCTCTCTCTTCTCTCTCCCTCTCTCTCTCTTCTCTAAAAATGAATAAATAAAATTAAATTAAATTTAAAAAAGTTGTCATTATTGCTGTTGATGTTTTACTAGGAGTAGCTGAAAATAGATGACAAAGAAAAATCAGTGTATGACAAAGATAAGTATACACAGCCAGACTTCTGGGCTATTGAGCTGAGATTAGAATTTGCTCCCGGGCAGCACACGGTGTGCTACAGGGGCACCGGCGAGAGATTAGATCTGTGTCCATAGACCTGCTCCTCACTAAGTAGCTATGTGAGTTTGGGTGAGCCCCTTGACCTCTCTGTGCCTCTCAGACATACTTCTGTATTTTGTGGGACCGCTGAGAGGATGGAATGAGATCCACTGTTAGATAAAACTGGAGATGCCCGGCACGTTCCTGGCACCCAAAACATATTCGTAGAAGGAAATGGGGGGGGTGTTAAAGATATTTTATGAGTTTAAAATTATTATTATGATACATTCCTATTTCAGTCATTACCCGCCGATATGGTCTTTTTACTTAACCTCTTGTTTTTTTTAATTAGCTTCGTTTTCCTTCCCTTTATTAGGAAGCTGAACTACCCGTTTCTCATGAATTCTCGGGCTGCATTTGCACGGCTACCGAAAGTGGCCGAGCGGAGTCGGAGACACATGGAATAATGACCCAGTGTAGGTGGCTGTATTTTCGTAACGCGCTGGAAGAGAGGAAAGCACTTCAAAGTAATTAGCATGAACATGGTCAATTACGTTTCTGTGCTGCAGGCCAGCACCGCCGCCTGGATATTCCGCAGCGAGGGCTCTGCTAATCCCGGGCTGCGAGCACAATGGCCTCTTAAGCTGCAACCCCCACCCCCTCTTTTCTCAAGATGGTCTTTGAGAGAATTATTAAGTATTAAAAGGTTAAAAACTAAGAAAACAGTAGCAAAGAAGGGTAAAAAAAAAATAAGTTCTCCCGTCAGGCCAGCGGGTGGAAGGGCAGGGTCACTGAATGTAGCCTTATTTCTGCTGGCCATGTTTCTTTTCCTTCCCCAGCTCCAAAGTAAGCGGACTGTGTAAGCGGGAGTGAAATACACAACCCCCTTGTGACTGTGAGCAGCACAGCATTCTCCGCTTGTGGTTTTCTTCAAATGAGGCTGCTTGGAAGATGTGTTTGAAAACACTGAGGCCCTTTATTAATCAAGCACTTCGCCCGCCCTGCCAGCAGAACATTTCATTGATGTCAAAACTCCCTTAAAAACGGTTTTGGAGCCACTTCTTGTCCACAGACTTCAACAGAAGAAATATTTTTGGAATTGTAAATAGAATAATTGAGGCAAATATTTGCCCATTTGGAAAGCTTCTGTAATGGCTTTAATTTTCAGTTGCATTTTAAATGATGTATATCTGGGCATGGGTGGTGGGGATCAGCGGCAAAAAACAGAGCGCGCCCCAAGATAGGGACTTCCCTCAGAGGAGAGTGGGTGTAAAGTGGAGGGACAAATGGGTCAGAGGAGAGAGAGGGAAAAATTGTTTTTGAAAAGATAGATTAGATCCCAGGTGGGTGCAAGCAGTGTGGAAAGAGGTTAACCTATTGAAACACAAAAATGTGCCAATCAAAAAGGGGCGGGCTTAGCAAAAGCCAAGACAAAGGAGTTATGCAGACAAACATTGATGATGCCCTTCTGAGAGGGGCACTAAATAGAAGATGCCCAGGTCCCATGACAGAACTACCAGGACTTAGAAGCAGGTCTGTTCTAATTAGATAGATGGTCACATCAGAGTACTACTGCTACACAAGCTAAAATATTAGAATTATATATGAAATGCCCCTATTCAGATGCCTTGTACGATCTATTTTCCCGTGTAAGTCTTGTAAGGAGGCAATATACTTCCAGACTTCTTGACAATTCGGGTATGAATTATGGTCGGACACCTTGAAGAAGAGTGGACGGGTGTCTTGCATTTCACCATTCCCTGTGAGTTCATAAGCCTATGCCTATCCACCGAGATGGGTCTACTCTGCGTGGGGGCAGACGGGGATGCCCCGCCTGCAGGGAGAGGGCTGGAACTTGGGCAGTGGTCAGTTCATCCGGGCAGCAGTGGTCAGTTCATCCGGGCAGCAGATTCTCTGCGAGGGCTGCTGGGAGAAAGAAGGTCAGTTTGATTTTCGTGGCTTTTCCTCCAGAAAGTGTAACCTTGAGGAAGGTAACCTCTCTGAGGCTTAATTTTTTCATTCAGTGGCACAGAGGTGCTCCTTCTGCAAGGTCTTTGGAAGTTTTTGAGCCATCGTTAGGGGCTGGTACACTCCTGAAGCCCCTTTGCGCTCTGAAGTTATATGATGCTCACTGTACGAAGAACTTTGCGATCTTTGAGCTGACTAGCAACCTATGGCCGTGCTCTGACACTGTCCACCTCTCGCTCACGGGGTCGACTCCTGCAGCCATGTTTGCCTTCTTTAATTGTCTTTCTCTCTAGATGGGGACACCTGCGTCAGGAGAAGCAGCACTGGGTTGGTCGGCTTCTTTCTCCCAGAAATGTTGCATGGGTCACAATGGCTCTAGCTAACCTCGAAGGCATATAATCTTAACCAGTGGGATGTGCGAGCTCGGGTGCCTTCTCCATGGTTGTGTGTAAGCCATGGACAAAGAGAGATAAACGGATCGGGAATCAAGAAGCAGGGACTTAAACGTCACACACAGTCCCACACTACATGATGGCAGGATAGGAAAGATACAGGGTTCTCGGTCCTGAAACTTTTCCTCAAATTGACCTTAGTGGTTATGAGCTCCAGTTACATTCTCTGCTCCGATGTTCCCATAAAATATTGCTGGAATTTTCCCGGTAGTCCCAGCGAGCTCCCAGCTCTTAGGAAGTGAGGCTAGTTTGAGCGAGGTTTTGGTACATGTTAACCAACACGTCTCTGTCCTTTGAGCTCTGGTTTGGAACCACAAGAGGCAAGGCGAGGAGCATGCTCTTTGCACAGAGACAGGGTGGTGATCTTGCAAAAAGCAGCCGGTAACGACTCCCTCCTTCCTGGGAGGGTTGGTGACTTGCTTCTAGACACAGTCCTCTCAGGAGCTACCTCTCTTCAAACACTTTTCTGAGGAGCTGCTGAAAAACCCAAGTGTTGGGCCACGGGTGTATTTGAAAAAGACCAGGGTGGCTGTCACCAGTACGGCGACACCTGCCTCCTCACTGCAGGCGTGGGTGTAATTCTGCCTCCCTCCAGCACCCCACGCCAGGGTGGGCAGGGGGTCCTCCTCCCCTCTGCTGCTTGTTCAGGTGTGCTCCTGTGGAAGCAGACACCCTGGGCCCGGCTGTGGCTTGGTGATGTGATGACACCTGGCCCTTCAATTGTAGGGAGCTCTGTGTGGGAAGGGACGTTTGTGCCTGTGGTGGGACATCTGTGGAGTCCTCCACTCAACACACAGCCAGAGCCACAGTGGAGGACGTCATCAGTGAGAAGAATAGGCTCTGTCATTCTAGGCTTGTCCCACGCAGTTTGGATAGAAGCCTGGTTCAGACCTCCCCTGTAGACGTCTCTGTAAGGAGGTGATGTGCCACAGGGGGGTAGGGACTGCAGAGAAGACCTGGGGACAAGACTGAGGTCTGTCACTTACGAGGACTCTGACCATGACCAAATCGATGAGCCCTTTTGGCTTCAGGAGCCTCAGGTATGAAATAGAAGCATTGTGCTGAGGCTCCATGAAGATCATGGAAACCACCAAGGCCACCACTTCTGGTGACTCACGTGACGAGTAGGCACCAGGGAGGGGGCGTGCAGCGCGCCGTCTGGAGCCGACACTGCTGTGTGGTATCAGGAAGGCTCTTCTGAGAGCAGATCTTAAGAGATCAGATCACAAGGAGAATTACTGATTTTTTAGGGGCTTTTTTCTTCATTGTATCTAGATGAGATGATGGATGGGAGCTGCACCTGTTGTGCTGGTCATTTCACAATATATGTACATCATACCGTCATGCCGTACACCTTAGATCTATATGGCAATATAGGCCGGTGACATCTTAGGAAAACCGGAGAAAATAAACATAAGCCGGATTTCTCAACTCCCAAGTACATAATTCACTTCACCGCTGCACCCACTGTGATGGGGACCGTGTCACGGTGAGGGTATTGGATACGTGAAATAAAGTGTGGGCCACAGGACGGTGAAGGGGGTGGTGGTGGGAGGAGTGAGGAGAAAGCGTGTGGTTGAATGGGCTCAGAGGTTGGGTGCAGTTACTTTTAAGCACCGGGTCCAGTGGCTGTCGCAAGCTCAGAGGTGGGGCAGTGAGTTGGAGGGGTGTGTCCCAGCGGAGAAATCATCGGGTGTTCCTGGTTGTCAGTAGTTAGCAAATTGGGGCAGAGTCATGTTGGGGTGCCGAGAGATGTTTCCCAGCAGGACCCCACCTGGCAGCTGGGCACACGAAGACCATGATTTTGTTCCCTAGAGAGGCAGTAGGGCACCAGCAAAAAGAGCCGGCGATTATGAAAGTCTCATCCAGCAGAGGGCCGGCAGGGCCGTGGCAGAGGAACTGAACCCATTGTAGGGTCCCTGGAACTGCCGGGCCCCTCAGGAGCCCTCTGAGGGAAAGACCTTCCCACCCCTGCTTCCCGCCCATCGATGATGACATTGCCTCCGCCATTCCTTCTGACTCAGAGAAAGATGGAATTGGACGGAAAGTTTAGTTCAATTCAGTACAACAAATATTTATGGAGCACCCCTCTGAGTCGGGCACCATGCTAGGCACAGGGATACAAAGATGAATAGGACACAGTCCTTACCAGAAAGGGCAACGGCACGGCACACGGGTGGCCACCTCTTCCTCGTTCACCTAGGCAGACATCATTAATCAATCGCCACACTCCTCCCTGCTGAGTCTGCACCTGGCCCGGGCACCTCCTCAACAGGCAGCCCCCTATCCATCCCTGAGAGATGCCAAGTGGATTGCAGTGAGTTGGCACTCCCGCTTCAAGAAGTTTTCAGTCTGAGGAAGCGAGAGAAGCTGAGATGTTTCCTTTATGTATATTAGGCTGCACGGTTCAAGTTCAAGGTAACAGAGAGAAGAAACGCGAGGAAGCCTGGGGTCTGAAAAATGTCCACGTTTTCTTTGCGTGTCTTACTGTAATTACTTTAAAAAGGGAGAAGGGATTTCTGTTAATGAAGACAGGGCATCTTTAGGGAAGCATTTTTCCCTAAAGGCTGAGTTATTCTCATCAGGGAGGACTCTTTTAACATAAGCTCAAGGCAAAATAAAAATCCAGAAAGGCAGTTAAAGGGAGTATAAACACTTGCTAGAACTGCAATGTATCTACCCCAGGGGTCATAAGAATGTGCTAACCCCTCACTGCCAGTTTTTCTGTAGCCAAAAAAATCAAGCAACTAAGAACTCCTCGGGGAAGGCCGCGTTGTGAATGGGGACCTATTATAAAATACACACCTTCAAAAGGACAAGAATTACAGGTAACTTCCCTCTTCTCTGAAGCGAGTGGCGGTAATAGAACTCCTCTCTGTGGACACTAAGAAGGTCTTGCTTGTTCTGTGGCTTCGGCCATTTAGACTTAATTTATGTTTTTAATTTTCTGGAAAGAGCCCAGAGGAGCCCACTGCCCGATGGAGTGCCTGATATAAAGGTTTGGTAAACACAGATTAAAATAAAATAAAAACGCTTTAGTGCCCCTGGACACATCCAAAAACAGAATCAAGAGACTGGAAATCCTAGGGTAAGAATAACCCTTCACTTCATCCTACGGGGCAGGGTGGAAGGGCAGGAGGGCGGGCAGAGGGCGATGCGGGAGAGGGCACTCAGGGGGCAGGGTAGAGCACTGGGCATGGCTGAACTGGGCTGCAACGTGGGCCCCGCCAGCCCTCCTGCAAAGGGAACATTATAGCCGTGCAAAATCTGGATTTCACAGTGAGCAGAAATCAAACATAACACTTCTCACTCTGAATCACTTTACCCAGAAGAGGGTTTTGAATTGAGACCTTCATTACTGCCAATAACTGAGTTTACCTAAATAATCTCCAGCACTTCAGAAAGAGGCGAAGGCCGTGGCTGTTCAGTGGGTGGATTAAAAAAAAAAAAAAGGCAGGAATCCTTTCCTGGAGAAACCTTTCCTTCCCTTGACCTTTTAATGAAATCTCTCCTACTTCAGCCTCTCATCTCTGTAAGAACCCATCACGCAAAGCGTCGACTATGGCTCCATGGGAATGTCGGCCTGTGAACGATGGATTTTTGCTTGACTTCGCCCACACAGTAAATGCAGACTTTCATTCTTGGACAGGGGAAGGTGGGATACTTAGATCTACTCTATTTTAGGTAATATCCATAGAGACAGACCAGGCTCTCGAAAACCTTGCATCTGTATTCAAAGAATTGGATTTAAAGAGATCTTTTAGAATTCCACGTGCATGACTCCTCATTTGGTGACTAGCTGCTGAGAGGACAGCATTCCACTGTGAGACTCAGTAAGACTGGAAGCCGTCCTGCCGAGTCCAAGTCTGTGCACGCCCTTCTCTGACTGGGATTGTGCGTGTGGGCTTCCAAACCGGTGCTTGGGCTCTGGTTGTGGAATAGACTTCCAGTCAGCAATAAAGAATATGCAACCGCCTCTAGGTGTATTTGTCTGCACACAGTTTTGATGGTTACAATAAAAGCAAACACTGTAAAAGTTCCCAGTATGTTCATAGTTGACTTGCATTAATTAATGTAATCCCGACAACCATCTCACATAGTTATTGTACTAGTTTCCTAATACAGATGATCACAAATGGAGTGGCTTAAACAACAGAAACGTATCATTTCAGAGTTGTGGAGACCAGAAGTCCAAAATCAAGGTGTCAGCAGCGTGGTTCCTCTGGAGGCTGAAAGGGAGAATCTGTCCCTCGTCTCTGCCAGCCATCCTTGGTGCTCCTTGCCTTGGCTTGTGATTGGACCCCAATCTCCACACACGCTTGCTCTCTGTGCATCTCAGTGTCTTCTTTTTCTGTGTTTTAAGGGATAGTCATTATTGGGCTTAGGGCCACCCTAATCCAGGATGATCTCACCCAAGGATCCGTATCTAATTACATTTGAAAGATACTCATTCCAAATCAGGTGACATTCTCAGGCTCCAGTTGGATACAAACTTTGGGATCCCACTATTCAGCTCACTACAATTAATATCCTCATTCTGTAGATGAGGAAACAAACTCTGTTTCAGTTGGTCACAGAGGTGACAGAGCAGGTAAGAGTGAAAATCAAGTTTTAAGGCCAAAACCTCTGAAACCAGAGACACTGATCTTCCGGATCACAATATCGCATCGCTTTGTTGGGCTAGGCTCTCTCTCTCCTCTGTTTCACTGTGGGGGAACACACCACCAGCTATGATGTCCAACCAAACTCCACAGTTTGCGGCAACATGTTAGGATGAACCTGATATGAGAACTCGATCCATCTGGATGCTGCAGGGGGTGGACTGCAACGGATGCTGTCGGTGCCCTGCCAGCTGCCCTGGGATCCTGTCAGCCAGGTGAGTTAGTGTGCTCATCCTCCAGGTGCTCCAGGTGCTTCAGCTAACGGCTCACACTGTACCCTTCTCTGGGCAGGTGCCCTTCAATGATTGAAGCCACCTTGCCCAGAAGAGCCTGGAGAGTAAGCCCTTCTTGCCCACCATCCAACACACACTGATTGGTTGCCTACCATCCAACACACACTGATTGGTTGCCTACCATCCAACACACACTGATTGGTTGGAGCAGGGGAGCAGAAGAGCCCTGCCCACATCTCCTGGCAGGGCAGACCCTGTGGTACCTTTTACAGGCCAAAGCTCCCTGGACATGTGGGTGGAAGCTGGACTCCCCTGACCCACATCTTTGCATCGCTCCATCTCCGTCCCTGTCCTGCTGCTGCCCCTTCTTTTCCAGTTCTTCCCAGGAGAAGAAATCCCGTGAATAGAAGGCAGTGTACACGAATCCCAAACCAACTTGCGCTGCTTGAGTCAGACAACGGACGTCTCTTCACTGAGTCCTCACCATAACCTCAGAGGTGGCTCCAGGATCTCTACTCCAGAAAGCAGGAAACTGAAGCTCACAGAAGTTAGGGGTGGGCCCCGTGCTGCTCGGGAAATACGCGGTGGATGGAGCTGAGAGTCAGAGCGGGGTCCTTGCTGCTCCCTGTTTACTGTGATACTGTCCTGCCCGCTTACCAGAAACACTTGGGCTCAAGACGAGTGTGTCCTTGAAACTCTCCTGACTGCTTACCAGAAACACTTGGGCTCAAGGTGAGTGTGTCCTTGGGAATGGGTCTGGTCTAATGAAAGTTTTTGAGGCTCTGGAATCAGACACAATTGGATACTTAATAATCAGTAGGTATATCTTGGCGGCCGCGTGGGGGGGGCGGGATAGGCATTTGAAACTTTGGGGGAGATTTTTTTTTCTATTTTCTAAGTTTGTAAGCAATGTTTGGGATGATGTATGTAAAATGCTTAGGGTCGCACGTTACACACAGGACACAGTCAGGAGTTCAGGTATTGTTAATTTTACTCTGTCCACTGCTGCAGCTCATGAGACTGAGATTTGTGACTCACTGGTGCTGGGCCCAGTATCCTGATGGGGCACCTCAAGGGGACACTTCAGCCTCCTACGTCTGCCTGACCCTGTGACAACCACTTCGAGACAGTAATCTACAGAGGTGCCGATCCGAATTCAGAGATGAGGGAAGGGCCGGCTACTGGGGAGAGCTGCACACACCTGGGAAGGGGAGGGCAGGGGCCGGGGTCACGGGTGCGTCTCCCTCTGTGTGACACCCCGGCTGAAACCCTACCCTGCAGGGCCGTCAGGTGAGCAATTAGAGAAAGTGGCTGAAATTGCTTCCATGTTGGTTCTCTATTCCCTTCTCATTCTAAAAATATCTGTGCTCAGAGTGTTGGCCTGTGTGTGTTTGTGTCTGTGCATGCGTGTGTGTGCGCGTGTGTGTCTGTGCTTCTGTCCCTGTGTGTTTCTGCGTGTCCCTGTGTGTATTTGTGTCTGTATACATAGGCGTGGACATGCGTGTGTGTGTGTCTGCGTCCCAACCTGACCCACGCCCGTGTTCTGCAGCTGGTGCCCTCGTTGGGACCGCACCTCCTTAGGGTTGTGTCAGATGCCCCTCCTTCCCGCCCTGCGGTTTCTGCAGTGCACGCTCCGCTGCACACGAGGGCCGCCCTCTGCTTACGCCTTCGGGGACTCTCCCTTGTTTAGACACCTGACTATGGGACACGTTCTTTGTTTGCAACTTACTCATCTCCCTCCTTTTATACAACCTCGTTCTTCTCCCTCAAAGACCCCGTGGGGCCATCATCATCTCCTCCACCCCGCTTTTCCAGGCAGAGCGAGCCACCCCTTCCTTCTCCACGGCTTGCGAGGACGTCTGCTGTAGAAGCCGCTGCCCTCTGCTGTGGTGACATACCTGTGAGTGTGTCTCTCTCACAACACACAACACACAGCACACACCGTGCAACCCTTTCAGACATGGGCTGTGCCAAGAATTTCTGGCTTAGCAGGTTTGGAAACATAACCTGGAATGTTATAGTTTTTAATAAAAGAAAAAGAAAGTAAGTCAGTGAATAAACAAAAGGATGAGGCCTTAGGGGTAACATTTCTATGTATAGAATTCTGTACCTGTAAAATGGGAATGATCAAGGCCGTCCATTATGGCAGATTAAACAATGGCCCTGATTCTTCACCCTTCCTTACTGTGCCACAGTGCGCAGAAGTAGGCATGCCATGTGCTTTGGCCAATGGCCTATGGGTGGAAAGGGAGGGCACCAGTTCCAAGCCTAGCATTGTTCTGGAGACCTATTCCTGCTGTCCCTACAGCCTGGACTGCACTGTAAAGACATTATAGCAGACCAGACCTTCCTCCGCTGACCCCAGACCTGCAGTGAGAGGCGGAACTGCCCAGAAAAGCTCTGCCTAGAGCAACGAAGGACCCAGTTGTCCTGATGATCGGATGATGAGTGACTGTGGGTTCAAACCACTGAGTTTTTGGGGTGATTTGTTACACAGCATCATGGTAGCCATAGCTAACTAATACTTCAGCCTCCTTTAGTTTTGTGAGGATTAAATCAGCTATTTCAAGCTACGTGTGTAGCACAGACATTAGGCCTCGTTATTATTGTTAGTTTATTATTTTATAAAACTGAGCCTTTTATGGAAAAGAACAGTAGGCAGAAAAGGCATGCAGGATTCTATCAAACTCAGTGAGGCTGTCACAACCGATTTGGGCAATTTCTTGGGTATTTGCTAGAAGCCTTTGATGGAATGTGATGCAGGACGGTGTGCTTTGTCCAGGAAGGCCTCCAAGGATGCATGCTCGGTGGAAGAAAGCAGACTCGGCACAAGGGCTCGCCAACGTGGAGGCTTGTTGTGTAACAGTCCTTGTCCTCAGAGGTACGACCTGCAGGCTGTCCTATGGCATGGTCATTTGCAAAGCACTTTTGTTTGATAAGCTCTCTCATTAACTCTTCCTTGGAGCTAATCTGCACACAAAAATGGACAGCTAACTCCTAGAAAGCACCAAAGAATGGGCATTATAAGGCCCTAGCCGATAGTCCTTGTTTGTTGATGGGTCCCACATTCCCATCGTCAACCCAAACCTTCTCATCTCCAGACTCAGACGTTTAACTGCGGCTGGACATCCCACCAGGACCGCTCAGACGTGTGTGATCCTCAGTGTGTCCTCTTCTTTCCACATCCTCTCTCTCTCCACCCGGCCCGCAACGTGGCTCCGACTCTGCCCCTGTCTCTGTGAACCCGGTTTGCTAAGCCGGAGCCCGTGGCCCCAGTCCCCCTCTCCCTCAGCCTTTCTCGCTCTTTCCCTCGACCTCCAGGTTCTCACGGGTCCTCAGACCGCTCGCGCTCCCTCGTCACCTCTGCTGCGCCGCCCCTTCCCTGGGTTACAGGCAAGGCCTCCGCGTGCCTCTCCCAGCCTCCGCCTCTCCTCTGGCATTTCTCCGTCTGCACGCTGACTCTCTCACCATGCACCCGTGCGCACCTCCGTGGGTGGGTCTCACGCCCCTCGTGGGCTGTAAGTTCCTCACCTTTAGGAGTTGTGCCTGAGATTCTGTTCACTCTCAAAAAGTGTTCGGAGGATCCAGTCAGATTAATTAATCAATTCTGATTAAATTAGATGAATTTTTAACCAAGTTCTCTGAACATATGTCTGTACTCTCTCCTCTCTTGCATTAAAGTAGAACTGTCTCCGGGAGGAGAGATAAAAATTGAGTCTATAGCAAACAGTAGGCGACCAGGGATCAGTTGAACCCCAGTTTAGAGTAAACATATATATTTTTAAATATAAAAGGCTATGTAGCGAAGACTCTTGCTCGGAGTAGTAGGGCTAAAAGGGGGCAGCCGATTACATGGGAAAGAGGAAGAGAGCCACACTTTATAAGAGAAATGCTGATTCCCAGGAGCTGTTCTACCTCTTTTACTCCCATCACCGGATTTCTCTTCAGAGGCTGGGCTGGAGAGAGAGGGACCGGCAGGAATTCCAGTGCTACCTGCTGCCTACAAAGGTCCACGTCTTACTCTGCCACATGTGAGCGACCTCTCTCAGCTTCTTTCTAAGGCAGCTCTCTCCTGGGTGATGCAAGGATGAGTATAAAAGGACTCGTCTCTAAGCATGTTGTGAGAAATGAATGAACTGAAACCTCACACCGGCCCCGGCAGCTCTCGGAGCCGCTGCTCGGAGGACGTCGTACCCATTTGACGGACGAGGGAGCCCGAGCGGAACAGTTGGGCCATCCACCCCGGTAAGTGGTGGTATTAGGTTGAGAATCGAGTCTTTTCTGAGTCTGAAGTCAAGGACCTTCAACCTTCCCGGTATTTCTTCCTCCTAGGGACACGGTGGGGGGCGTGGAGGCGCTCCAGGAGCTGCCCGACTGTTCCTCACGCCCTTCCCTTCCTTCGGGCCCCTGTCTCCGTGCCCTCTACCCATTTTATCTGACCGGAGGGGCTTCCTTCCGGAAGAGCCGGCAGAAACACTGCTCCCACGACGACGTTGACGAGACTAGCGGTGCTGCTCTCTGGGTTGCAGCTCAGACCCCGATCCCTGTTTGTCTTCCCAGCTCGTGAGAAGTCACAGCCCTTTCCAGTCCCCGGGGCGCCAGCGGCTCATCTGGTTTGTCAGGAGTCAGAACGCCCCTTACCTCAAAGGGTTAACGTCGCAAAGACAAAAGACTCTTTCCACGCGTTGGACCATGTGATGCAGTTTCTCAGAGGATGTTGGGGATCACAGGGAGAGTGCGGGGGACCGGAAGGCTCTCACGCTCGCTCGTGGCGGAGAGGTGGGTCTGCTCTGAGTGTGTGAGTGTGTGTGTGTGTGTGTGTGTGTGTGTGTGTGTGAGGAAGGTAAGGATGCTCCAGATACATGAGAAGGCTGATTACTCCAACGAAGAGCGGGTAGGGGTGGTCATAAATACCTTTCAGGTGTCCCATGCCTTTCTTTCTCCAAGAAAAAGGACATTTTGTTTATGGTGCAGCTTTGGGGGGATTAGCTTAGACAGGCAGGACACAAAAAATCCTCTTAAGTCTCATCCCCTCGAAGGCCCCGTGTTCTACTTTCTGACAGCACTGCCTGTGACCTCGCCCTTGTCACCTGTCTGATCTCTCACCCTGGGACAGAAACAAAGGTGGTGAAATTGAGGGCTCAGCAAAAGAGTCTGGTTTTTCAGTTCCCAGGTGTGAGGAAGAAAGGGCCGGCGGGGGAAAGGGGGACAGGGGGGTCCAGGGAATGTGCGGAGGGAGGACTCACTGCCCAGGGCCACGGGGGGGTGGCTCACAGCCGCCGCCCCACATGGCAGGTTTATGGGTCACCGAGTGGCAGGGACACTTGAATGAATGCAGCTGGCCATCATTTTAGTTCTTAGTGGGAAAGAGAAAAGGTGCAGACAAAAGAAGCTGTCTCCATGAACCACTAGGTGGATTAGTGATGCCTGAACTTGACGGGGAAGCCAGCGGCACGGGGTCAGAGGATAACCTGATTGGTGGGACCTTTTTGATGCCTGAATTTTAGTGAAGCTATTAGTGCCAATTAGAATGACACCAGAGAAGAGGCTGGAAAGTCAGAGGCCCCCGGAGCACGTCAGGAGAAGGGGTCTGACGGCCGAGACGCAAAGAGAGATGGGTGATTAGGAAGCATAATTTGCCCAATTACTTGCGATTTGGCAGAAGTTGGTTTTTAGGACTGTTTTTGTAACCCGAAAATGGGGGCCTTAGAAGCCTTTGAAATGAGGGCAAGGCACGTAGTGAAATAATTTCAACTCAGGGCAGACTTTAAGACCATAAGAACTGCCAGGCCACATTGGGATCACCATGGCCCCGGCTGCCATTTTGACTCTGACAGGGGCAATGAGAGAAGTGAGTGTGGACAGGAGGGAGCTGTCAGACCGAGAGTCAGGGAAGCACCTGAGACTCTTTTAGCAGCCTGTCAAGGACTGTCATCTAGCTGGGCCACTGTAACCGTTGTGCACTTATCAGCATGTTTGCCTCTCCTGTCTTGTAGAGGAAAATGGCGGTGGGTTGACCTCACGGCTTATTAGCCCTGTGAACTCTGGCAAGCTGCTTAAACTCTTAAAAGTCTCAATGTCTGCGTTTTTCACATTGGTTTAATAATAACTACCCTCAAAGAATTATTTTAAGCATTAAGAAGAAAAACCAATAAAATATAGCTCATACTAATATAGCTCTTACAACTTACCATGTATTGAACTATGGATAAACTCATTCCTTCTCACACATATTTATGAGCATGCTTTTCATGATCTTCATTGTACAAAGGAGCAAAGTGTCCTTATTGTGCTTGGACAGACCTGGGGCACAGAGCTTGGAGCCTGGTGGCTGTTCCCCCAGACTTTTGTGTTGCAAGATCTACTTAAACCATAGGTTTGTGAGGATTGGTGAATAGGCTGTTACTTACTTCCATTTTAGTTGGTTCAGATGTACAGTCATTCAGTCTCCCTGATGATCGGCCAACTTTTGGAGACTGAGACTGAGATGGATTCATGCTTGTTATCCAAAATGCAGAACAAGAGCCTGACGGTGGTGGTGCAGTGGCTGGAACATTGACTTGGGATGCTGAAGTCCCAGGTTCGAAACCCTGAGGTCACTGTCTTGTGTGCAGGCTCACCAGCTTGATTGTGGGGTCGCCTGCTTAAGTGTGGGATCATCGACATGATCCCATGGTTGCTAACTTGAGCCCAAAGGTTACTGGTTTGAAGCCCAAGGTCACTGACTTGAGTACAAGGTCACTGGTGTGAGCAAGGGGTCACTGGCTTGGCTGGAGTCCCCCGGTAAGGCACCTATGAAAAACATTCAATGAACAGTTAAAGTGCTGCAACTATGAGTTGATGCTTCTCATCCCTCTCCCTTCCTGTCTCTTTCCCTCTCTTGCTAAAAAGAAAAAGAAAAAGAAAAAGAAAGAAAAAAGAAAATACAGAAGAATCCTTAAGAATTTTGAGTGGAAAGAGTTAGACTCCAACAGAACTTATAATCACATTCTTTGAGGTCTCCCACTCACAGTTCTAGAATCACGTAACTATTCTTTCTATCTTAAGTTAAGGTCATTGAGTATGATAGATGGAATATTATTGTCTTTTCAAAGGTAACTGAAACGATACCCCTGAGGTTGCTTCAGTCTCTCTTTGTTTTCTTAAAAATTTATCTTTTAGCTTCTTTCAGAACAGGATGGGTTGTTGACTCTACGTTTTCAAAGTATATGGATGAAAGTATATGCATTACAGTAGTAACATTTTCTTCCCGGTGATGGCCCGGTTCTAAAATTACTTGATTTTCTCAGGTCAGGAAGAACTCTGTTTAAATATTGGCAATAAACCTGAGCAAACTATCCTTTAAAAAGGCACAGAAAGGGAAAAGAACTTAATTAGGTTGTCTTCAGCAAAAATGAAACATTTGTCTCCTGATTGGGCCCTCAAAAGGCTTGGGTTGGTCGAATCTGGTCATCTGACAGAATAGTAGAGTGGTTTAACTGTGCACTTAGATTGGAGTTCTTTGGACTCAGCACTGCCGATGTTTTGAGCTAGACAATTCTTTGCTGTGGAAAGTTGTCTTGTGAATCGTAGGATTATTTAGGAGTATCACTGATCCCTATCCACTAGATCCCTATCCACTAGATCCCTATCCACTAGAGCCCTATCCACTAAATCCCTATCCACTAGAGCCCTATCCACTAGAGCCCACGGCAGCACCAACATCCCCAGTTGCGACCACCAGAAATATTTCCAGACATTGAAAAATGGCTTTCATGGCATGAACTCTCCCTTGTTGAGAATCAGTGATTTACATTTATATCGGGGTCAGCAAACTTCTTCTATTTTTTTTTAAATAAGGGCCATATTTATTGTAAATGTTTTAAGCTTTTAGAACCATTTGGCCTTTGTCACTGATACTCAGCTCTCGTTGTTGTGCTACAGACAATATATAAACAAGTGACGTGGCTGAGCGCCAATAAAACTTGATGTACCAAGCAGAGGTGGGTGGATTTGGACCATGGGCCGTCAGGTGCTGAGCCCTGATTTATATCACTGTGAATAACATGGCATAATGTGATGTAAGGTGGCGCTTACTGATGGAGAAAGAACATTTCCATTCCAGAACCAAATGAATATCCCTGATGGCGTCACCCAGAGAAACCTGCGTGATCTCGCAATGGAGACATGGACAGACACATACACGTGTACATACTGTTGGTCAGGATAAAATTCTGAAATCTTATTATGTATGTATAATTTTTTGTTATCTGATACTTTTATTTTTTATTTTAAATTTACCATCTTAACCACTTTTTAAAAATTTTTATTGATTGATTTTAGTGAGAGAGGAAGGGGAGAGAGAGAGAGAGAGAGAGAGAGAGAGAGAGAAACATTGATTTATTCCTGTATGTGCCTTGACCAGGGATCAAACCAGCAACCTCTGCTTTGCAGGGTAATGCTCTAACCAGTCAAGGTATCCAGCCAGGGCAATATCCTGACATTCTTCACATCTCAGTATTTACAACAAACCGTATTTCCCCAGGTATAAGACACACACTTTTTTGAAAAATTTGGAGTCTAAAAACTGGATGCGTCTTATACAGTGGTTGTATCATTTCAAGTGCTGTAGATATAACTAGAGGACGAGGCAGTATATGAAGACAGTGATTTGTCATCAGACACAGATGAGGACAAGCTAATAGGTGGGAGTTTTGACAGTCGTGAGGAGTTGTATGAATTTTATGATGAATAAAACTTGAGTTCAATAACTTTATGTAATGCAGTTTTTTTCAAATTTCAAGCCCCAAAATTAAGGTGCGTCTTATAGATGAGCATCTTATACATGAGGAAATATGGTAATCACCTTTAAGGAGTTAGACATTCTTGCAAAAAACAATTTTTAGTGGCTGTGTAATTATCCATTTTATTGCTATATCAAAACTTATTCATTAATCTCTATGATTGGATGTTTTAATTTTCCCCAGTTTTTCCTATAATGTGCATAATGGTGCAATGAATATGTTTATACATAGAACTCTAATAATTTCTGTAGAACACATTTCTAATAGTAGATTTGTTAATTTAAAGAATACAAGTATTTTGCCTGACCAGGTGGTGGCACAGTGGATAGAGCATTGGACTGGGGCACAGAGGACCCAGGTTTGAAATCCCCAGGTTACCAGCTTGAGTGCGGGCTTATCTGGTTTGAGCAAGGCTCACCAGCTTGAACCCAAGGTTGCTGGCTTGAGCAAGGGGTTACTCAGTCTGCTATAGCCCCCAGGTCAAGGCACATATGAGAAAGCAATCAATGAACAACTAAGGTGCTGAAACGAAGAATTAATGCTTCTCATCTCTCTCCCTTCTTGTCTGTCTGTCCCTCTCTGTCCCTCACTCTGTCTCTGTCACAAAATAAATAAATAACAATAATATAAATATTTTTAAAGGCTCTTGATCATTTGTATAAATTGGATGTCAGAAATTATCTGCTGGCTTCTGTTCCTATCAGAGAAGGAGACTCTTCGAACTGAATTGCACGCAAGATACTAAGTAAGGCCCCCTGCATGGTGTGTGCTGCACAGACTCCCAGGCAACTGTCCACGTGGAGAGTCAAACACCGAATTCTCAGCCTGGGACATATTGTAGCACATTAGAAATTTATGTCCACATCTTTGAAAGTACTCTAGTGTGAGTCACACATGGAATGGACCCCACACGTTTGGGACAAGCAGTAAAGGCAACACTCTCAGCACCCAAATCACCCAAGTCGACATGTCACAGGTTAGAGTGAGTGTAAAAAAAAAAGATATACGACTCGCATAGTGGAGTTATTGACATGAAAGGAAGACCCGGGGGGTCCTGTTTGCCTGCACAGCTCTTGGACTTGTATCCTTTTTAAATGTGCGGAATATTACCATTAGGAAAATATCATTTATGTGGATCATTGGATTTCCTGTTTTTAATCCGTGCAAGCGTTCTGGCAATCTTCAGCGCGAGCCGAAACCACAGTCGTGCTGTGTAGAAAGCCCAGCTCACGCCGGCCACTCGACCCTTAAGGGAAATTTCTCATAAGCGGCCCTGTCTCACAGCTCGTCCTGGCCGGGGCAAGACCACTGACCAGACTGTGGGTTCGGCAGGCCGGGGAAACTGAAATCTCTCACGTCTCAGGATCTGCCCTACACGACCGGGTGGACTCCAGGAAGAGACGTCTGAGCCTCACGACGGTTCCCCGGAGAAAGAGCGGGCGAGGTAGGACTCGGCGGCTGAGTGACGACCTTCTGAGGCTCTCTTGCGATGTTCCTGGCCTGTTTCCCCCAGACGAATGGACGAAGGGGCTGTGGTAGGTGGGTCGTCCAGGACCCTCTAGGCTCCCAGTCTCAGTGAGACATACGCAGATGTGTTTGAAAAACTTAAAATTGCGCCTGACCTGGTGGTGGCACAGTGGATAGAGCATCGGACTGGGAAGCCCAGGACCCAGGTTCAAGACCCTGAGGTCGCCAACTTGAGTGCAGGCTCATCTGGTTTGAGCAAAGCTCACCAGCTTGAACCCAAGGTTGCTGGCTGGAGCAAGGGGCTACTCGGTCTGCAGAAGGCCCACGGTCAAGGAATATATGAGAAAGCAATCAATGAACAACTAAGGTGTCGCAACGAAAAACTGATGATTGATGCTTCTCATCTCTCTCTCTCCCTTCCTGTCTGTCTGTCCCTATCTATCCCTCTCTCTGACTCTCTGTCTCTGTAAAAAAAACAAAACCCTAAAATTGCAATGATGTCAAGGATTCTTCGGACATTTTTATCATTGCCCAAATCATGTACTTTTAAATGTTTCAGGGACAGGTCCTTTGGACGTGACATGAACACAGTCTCCAAAGATCTTTGTCACTGTTAACTCTCAGTGGTGCTGGCCACGGGAAAAGCTGTCCGGATTCTGAAAAGCCCGGCTCTTTTCCAGGGGAGGAAGGGTGAACACACCCTGGCCATCGTGCCGGGGACGCCCACCCCCACGCCAGGCTCTCTGTTAGGGTTCTGCATTGTTGTCAGCGTCTTACAGCTCTTGCCCCTTGTCATAACTTGTCACTGAGAAGGTGACATATGATTAAAGCCCTCACTTCCTGCACACGTTTACACACCTGCCATCTTCCTGGTGAGGCACCTCTGGCTAACCCAGCTGCGATCACAGCCTGGAACGCACGCCGGGCTCTCTGTGCATGAATCTTGTCTTAACACCTTGGTGCTGACCACTGCTCAACGTGCTATAGCGTCATGTCCTTACCCTGAGTATACCCACTTTCCCGCTGGTCTGGGGAGGGGGATGGGGGGGGAGGTTGTGTGTGTGTGTGTGTGTGTGTGTGTGTTTATTTATTTGCTGCTTGGACCTCATTGCTTAAAACAGTTGACCCGCCTTTGAAGGCATTGCCCAGTAGCTAAGCTTTCTTCTTAGATAATTTAGAAGCTTCTGAAAGCTGCCACTATCTACAGTGTATAGTGAGTGCTTCATGGGCATTTGGTGATTCAATCAAAGAGTCACTGCTCTTTTTTTTTTTTTTTTTTTTTTTTGTACTTTTCTGAAGCTGGAAACAGGGAGGCAGTCAGACAGACACCCACACGAGCCCGACTGGGATCCACCCAGCACGCCCACCAGGGGGCAATGCTCTGCCCATCCGGGGCGTCGCTCTGTCACGACCAGAGCCATTCTAGCGCCTGAGGCAGAGGCCACGGAGCCATCCTCAGCGCCCGGGCCATCTTTGCTCCAATGGAAGCCTTGGCTGCGGGAGGGGAAGAGAGAGACAAAGAGGAAGGAGAGGGGGATGGGTGGAGAAGCAGATGGGCGCTTCTCCTGTGTGCCCTGGCCGGGAATCGAACCCAGGACTTCTGCACGCCAGGCCGACGCTCTACCACTGAGCCAACCGGCCAGGGCCACTGCTTTTGTCTCTAGAGGAGAAAATAATGATATCTAAGTAACGTCCTTAGGTTTGGATCTACTTTTAAATGGAGAGGTGGTTATGTACTCTAACCTTCCCTGTAAACTCCACCATCGATACCTGCCCGCGATGATTTTATCACCCCAGTGTTTGTGTGAGGTTGATTCTTCTGCCTTTCTATGTTACCAATTAAGGAGGTGGAAAGCTATATAGAGCAACAGCCCCGTGTCACTTCAGGTGCCCAAGCTAGCAAGTAGCCGTGCTGGAATGTGGACCTGGAGCTCCCTGAGTGTCAGATTCACGACCTTTCCTCTGTCTGACGCTGGTCTATAGGATTCTTCAGAGTGCCAGGGCGGGAGGAGGGGCATGTGTCATTGGAATGTGGCATAACATCTACTTTACATATGTGATGAAGTCCAAAAGGCATAAAAGTACCCTCCAAATGCACTATTTTTCTGACATTTTTTTGTTGCATCAGGACATAATAGCACCATAAACATTTGTATGGTACTTTCATCTCAGAAACCCATAACACATAAAACATGAATTAATTCACAAGGCAGTTAGCAAATTTTATTTGATAGGAAATTAACTTGCTACTTCAGGGTACTGATGGTTTTTGTGTTATGATTAGTGAGATTGACTATGCTCACATGTATTGTTGTGTCTCTAGAAAGAATTGTGTTTACTAAAAATATATCTCAAGAAATGCAGTTCAGCCCTGGCCAGTTGACTCAGTGGTAGAGTGTTGGCCTGGCATGTGGAAGTCCCTGGTTCAATTCCTGGCCAGGGCACACAGGAGAAATGCTCATCTGCTTCTCCACCCCTCCCCCTCCCCTTCTCTCTCTCTCTCGCTCTCTCTTCTCCTTCCCTCCTGCAGCCATGGCTCAATTAGAGTGAGTTGGCCCTGAGTGCTGAAGATGGCTCCATGGCATCCGCCTCAGGTGCAAAAAAAATGGCTCTGGTTGCAATGGAGCAAGGGCCCCAGATGGGCAGAGCATCGCCCCCTAGTGGGGCTGGCCAGGTGAACCCCAGTCGGGGCAAATTCGGGTGTCTGCTTCTCCTTCTCTCACTTAAAAAAAAAGAAATAGAGTTCAACATTTATTTTATGCCAACTATATAAAACATGTAGGATGAGATTTGGCTATTCAATAAAACATTATTATCGTCTGCTTCTGTGGAAGGCATCTGAGTCGAAAATATCAAGACTCACGCTCCCTTCCACGTGATTCCATGACATCTCATTTTTCTGTAATAACAGCAACATTCATTGAGAGGCACATGTGTCTTTTCACCTAAATCTGAATTGAAGGCTTGAGAAGAACTCCAGACAGAACCTTCCAGTTCTATGCATCTGAGGAACACTCCCAAAGTGTCTCGTAGAAGCCAGTAACCGGGCTATGCCCTGAATGTTCAAAGCTTATTATCACGGTTCAGGTTGTTAAGGATGTTCTGGTGTGGAAGCGAGGCGAATTTATTCAGGTCAAGTCTAAACGTGGAGGTGTATGACTATCGGCGTTTGCACAGCGAACCCCTGGCAGAGGTGGGATTCGCACTTTGACCTTGGATACAGATCCGGTGATCTTCGGGCTCTGATTTTCTTTTTCTGGCCAAAGGGCCTGTCCAGCTAGTTTCCTACATACGAGCAGCTCTGCTGTTTGCTTAAATGTCCTCTGAACCTTGGGACATTATTGACTTCGTCTTTCAAAGGAATCTCACAACCTGAGGTTTGGGGCTTATGTTTGTAGACTCGCCCTGAGTGCATTAGTCTGCTCGGGCTGCCATGACCAAGTTCCCCAGAGAGAATGGATGAAACAACAGAAATGTATTGTCTCCCGGGTCTGGAGGTGCGGAGTCTGCGATCCATGTGTCAGCAAGACTGAGGCCTCTCTCCTTGGCTTGTAGTCGGCCGTCTCCTCCCTGGGTCCTCACGTGGTCTTCCCTCTGTGTGTCTGTGTCCCAATCTTCTCTTCTTATAAGGACACCAGCCATATTAGGCTAAAACCACCCCAATGACCTCATTGTAATTTAATTACTTCTTTTAAGACCTCTATCTCCAAATACAGACATACTCTGAGGTACTGGGTGTTACGACTGCCACACATACATTTTGGAAAAACAGTTCTCAGCCCCTACACTGGATGTGCAGGAACAGTGAGCTCAGAACCCAGGGGCAAGATGATGCCCATAAATACTTTTAATTCAATTTTACCAGGTGCATGGGAATTTACACACTTTACTCCATGTGAGTATCAGAACAGCCAAGCCAGTTATGTCTTCTGGACTCAATTTCTGGGTCCAATAGCTAAGAAAGGTTCAGTCATTTCCCAAAGGTCACATCACTGGTCAGTAACATAGGCTTGCATCCATAGCACCCTCTAGGCCAGTGGTTTTCAAAGTGTGCGCCAGGGTGCACTCGTGCATCCTAGAAGATTTCCAGGTGAGCCCTATGGTATTCCAGAGAAATATGTGCCTGTTGGGGATAAAAACACTAACAGAGTTTTTGGAGTATAGATTTTTGGGGGACAGAGGTGTGGGGAATTGGCTGTAAGCTGACAGTCTGCCCAACCCCCCACCTCACTTGCCTGATTAGGTTGCAAAAGGCAGTTAAGCTGTGGTGCTGGATTGTTTACACTACCCCCCATGTTCCCTGGAAAGACTGGAGGCAAGTTTCTTTTATCCTTTGTTAGGTGTCAAGTTAAGATTTGTTAATGGCCTCACTTTGTCCTATAAATAAAGCAAGATGAGGTTTTTGGGCATGCTTTGTTCTTGCCAGGGGCAATCACAGGGCCCTCCCGACCACGTATTATCTTAATTCCGCACTGTTCCCACTTGGGACCTAGAATTACTAGCTGCGCTATTTTGCGGCATGTGCCCAGATATAAAAATAAATATAGTTACTTTATTATACCATTTCATTACAGAAATACTGCTCTTTTTGTTAACACATCATTATTATATTTATTATTAACACATCATTACATTATTTTTAGATAAATACACCCAAATAAAATAGATAGATTTCTCAAAAGGAAGCATGATATTAAAGAATTTGATTCTGGAAGTGAGCAAAAGGTAAGTGTAAATAAAATAGGACTTGAAGGCTGATGGGCAGAATTTAATTTATAGCATTTTCCATCACTTAACACTGAACAATACGATTGGATTAGAAATGCATTCATGGAAACTTCAAGTGATTTTGGTTTAACATTAACAGAAGAACTGGCAGCTATATCCACTGATCGTGGATTGATGATTAAACATAAGGAATTGTCTCTTGAAGCCTTTTGGATTTCTACAAAAGAAGAATAGGTGGCAATATCAGACGAGATCGGGCGCGTTCAGGGTGGAATGGCCGTAGACTAGGTGACAATATCTAAAAAAGCTTTGAACATTTTACTACAATTTTCAACATCCTATTTACATGAATTAGAATTTTCTACCCTCAACACAATTAAGAGTAAAAAGAGAGGAATTCTTCAATGTATTGGCGAGGAAATGAGAGTTTGTCTTTCAAATATCTGCCCAAATATTGAAGAAATCGCTAGGACACATCAGGCTCATGTTTCTCATAAATACAAGAATGAAAAAACACATTCATTCCAGGATTTGCCAAATTTACTAAATCTTACTAAGAATGTATCTATATATATATATAAAGATAACTTTTTTGTAATTTTTAAAATTTTTAACCCTTCTTTTTTACAAATTCTAAAAGCATAACTCAAAAAATATAACATAAAAATGTTTTTAAATTTCAGAATAAATTTAATTTTGTCATATTTATTTTGTTTAATTACCATAAAAGCACACTTGGACTTTATATTTTTTTTCTTTAATATTTGACTTAATTATTATAACATTTCTCAGAAATTTATATATAGTGCACCTACAATTATTTGTAGAATTTTAAATGCGCCCCGACTTCAAAAAGTTTAAGAACCACTGATCTAAGCTCTTGCAGGTTGCAGCCAGAGCTGGATGCAAAAACCGTAGCACACTCAAGGGGGCGCTGTTGCTGAAACACATCACAAAGGATTTACTCAGAGCCTGACCAGCAGGGTAGAAGCCCCTGTGGTGACGAGAAACAGCTGAGACCAGGGGCACCGTAACTCCCAACGCGGCTTCAGAACTCTGTCATGAAAGGCCACTTAGCCAGGACCAAGAAGGCTGAAGGGCATTTAAGTACTGCACGTTCTTACATGCCGAAAGCAGCAACTCTCCACCAGCCAGGCTTGAAAGCCAAAGCCCAAGGCCATTGCCTCTCTGAGGGGCAGCCTGTCTCCCAGGAATGCGGCCATGATAAACGAGAAATATGTATAAAGTGTGAGCTCTTGCCCCAAAGGGTGCTGAATAAATGCCGGGTATTATACCATTGTTTATTTGGGCTACCCAAGTGCATTGGACTGAACAAGAGTATTTCTTTCACTGACAACCGCGGTCATTGTGGTGAAAAGATTCATGTTACAACATATGAATGATGCCTCTGTGTACATGTGTGTGTTTGTGTGAGAGTGTGTGTGTGTGTGTGTGTGTGTGTGTTAATATTTGGTGTGCTGGGTAGGGAGATGGGGGTTGCATTTATCCTGGAAAATGAGCTGGAAATTTCAGGAAAGTTTTGGTTACCCACAGTTACCCTCTGACAGACTTTCCAAAAGTTTCCGACTTAATCATGGAATCTCTAATTAGACGGGGAGCTCAGGGATCGCCTAATCCTGGTCTCTCCCTAGTTCCAGACGCTTCACTCTAACATTCTGGAGATGTGGTTAACCGACTTCTGCTTGAACACTTCTGCTGATGGGGAACTCACCACCTCTGAAGGGGCATCTGTTCCTTTTGTAGACAGAAAGAAGGTAA
The DNA here is from genome assembly GCF_036850765.1 of Saccopteryx bilineata. Lineage (NCBI taxonomy): Eukaryota > Metazoa > Chordata > Mammalia > Chiroptera > Emballonuridae > Saccopteryx > Saccopteryx bilineata. Next base: position 258,804,808 of record NC_089494.1, read on the forward strand.
GTAATGTTTATAGGACACTCTGGATTCTTCAGGCACTGTGCCCAGGGACTGTGGACCGGGGACTCTACTATATGCTTTAGATATGGTAAGTCATTTCATCTTTCCAAACACCCTAGGACAGGGGTTGGGAACCTATGGCTCGCAAGCCAGATGTGGCTCTTTTGATGGCTGTGTCTGGCTCGCAGACAAATCTTTAATAAAAAAATAATATTAAAAATATAAAACATTCTCATGTATTATACAATCCATTCATTTCCTACCACTCATGTTCATGGTTGCGGGTGGCTGGAGCCAATCACACACAGCTGTCCTCCGGGACAACACCAAATTTTTATTGGATAATGCATAACGTACATGGGTCGTTGTATGGCTCTCATGGAATTACATTTTAAAATATGTGGTGTTCATGGAGCTCTCAGCCAAAACGTTTCCCGACCCCTGCCCTAGGAGGTAGGTGCACTTTTATTTCTCCATTTTATCAATGATGAAACTGAGGCTCAGAGAGGTTAAACAATTTGCTCCAGATCACACAGCTGCAAAGTGGTTCTGAAGACAGTCAGATCCAGAATCCACACTCCTGACTGCTATGTTTGACTTCTTATCATCCTAAATTCAATGACAAGAAAATCAAATGTCAGTGATTTGAACCTGGCTCTGTCTGACTCCAAACCGTCATTATTGCCATTCTTCCAGGCGGCCTCCAGTTGTGACAAAGTGCTGTCTACGCCGACTGAGACAGACTGACCGCCGTGGACCTGTGTACGTGGAACCGGCGCTGCTCCAGGGCCCTCCGGTCACCCTGCAGCCTGGTGAGCAGCGCCCGCAGCCCTCCAGTCTAAGTGTGGGCAGGTGTTTGCTGCAGGTGTTTGCTTTCTAATTTCTGCCTGCTCTGCTCTTGTCTAGATATGTCTTTTATGATGTTATGAGTGTTATATTATTTTTTACCATAAATTACATCTTAAATTTTTTTTTTTTTTTACATTTTAACTACATTTTGAAAATCAGGAATTCGCACAGTGTGGGGCTCCGTGGATGTGGGACACGCTGGGGGCCTCTGGTGGGTGAACATCAATGCAGAGAAAACAGAGCTCAGACCCCCACCCGTCGCCTATACCATGCGGATTTCAAAATCTGTATTATATTTGATGATTAAATGGGAAACCTTGGGAATGTTCTAGGTGGATTACGTTGTCTATGCTCTCTGTCTATTGATGGAGAACAGGCAGCAGAGGAGCCAAAGCGAGCCCGGGAGGTAAGTGTGGCGTGCTTGGCGGAAATCATCATCACAGGACCTCACCCAGACTGTACTGCGCTAGCCCAGAGGGAATGGGCTTTAATACGGATGTGCTTTGTAAATGCAATCGACAGGGTTGACCGATAGCTTCGAGACCGGCAGGAAGTGGAAAAGAGGGGTCAGCAGTTATGCCGAGATTTTTTTTGCGTTGGACATCTTGGTGGCTGGTGGTGACTTGGGCCAGACAGGGGAAGACTAGTGGAGAGGTGGGGTTGTGTGTGCGTCTACGGGTCTAGGAGAGAGACGGAAAGAAAGTGAGAGCCAGAGCATGACAAGTGGGTATTTAGGTCCAGTGTGAGAAGTCATCAGAGGGACAGGGGACATCCTGGGAGACGGCTGCGTACACACAGGCACACATTTGGAAATTTTCCACATGTTAACAAGTAGATACACTCACTACTTGGATGGTGTGCTATTAGACAGTAGAGACATCGTGCTACCGAAGACAAGGCAGGTGCCTGTGGCACCACCTGAGTGGTGTGCTGATCGGTAGGCCCTGTTTAAACATGTTGCATCTTAACGTAAGAGTTTATTAATTGCATATAATTAATTTATTGTGTCTTCGAAAACTGCAGGTTTGAGATGGATATGTAATGTATTACAAAGTTTGTCCTATTTAAAGGACTGGGTAAGAGCCTCCCACCCGGCAAGCCTGTTGTGGGTTTCCAGGCAGGGGTCGCTAACACTCAGTGGGAGCCTCTGGAAGGTGTGCACATCTGTGTATGTGACTGGTGGTCCAGGAAGACGGTGTGGGCGTAGGAGAGAAGGCTCAGCCCAGAGGCACGTGCATTTTTATGGACAGGCTGCAGAGAAGGAAGAGCCGGTGAGGAACAAACAGAGGGGGTGTGGCCACGATGTGGGAGAAGATCCGGTCAGGTGATCAAGTGGAAGAAGAGGGAAGGGACGGTTTCCACAGAACAGACACCGGGGAGTCATGGTGACGTTTAGCACCAGCCCAAAGGGCGGTGCGGATTTTCAGGAGAGTTCCGTCTGGGGAAAGGTAGGCGTGACCCTGAAACAACCATCATTTCTGAGTTCTGCTCAGGCGGGCGGCAGGCAAGGGGGGTCCAAGCCCCGGGAAAGGATGACCTAAAGGGAGGGTTATGTTTGAAGATAGGATGGGATAGATCACATGCATCGGCTGATGAACTTAAGCTAGTAAAGAGGGAGAAACACAGTGCAGAAAAGAGGAAATTTTTAAGTGCAAACTCTTCGCACGATCAATAAGGTGGAGGATGTGGACTTGAAAAAAAGCAGCCGCTATGTAGTAATCGGAGGAAGAAAGCAATGCATCAGCAATAAAGTTACAGTGGGCTTGTGACCTTTGTATTAAATTTTCTTGAATAAATTCTGTATGCAGTATTTACTAGGATTGTTGATTACATTATTGAGCCTGATCAACGATTGTCTTAGCACAGGTAAAGGCAAATAAGGGAGATGTCAGGGAGGAATTAAAAATTGGGCAGGCCAATTAAATAATAATACTGATAGTAATATTATTACTATAGGAATGAGAGGATGACCTAGAAAAAGGAGGAGGAAGTACCCCATTTTGTTGAGCAGTTTATATATTTATTCTCTATCCCATTGCATCCCCCCCCCCCCCCCCCCCCCCCCCGCACACACACAGCACCGGGTGGTATTATCCATGTGTGCAGAACGGGAAGCAAAGATTGCTGACGGAAGTTGCCCGAGGTCACACAGATTCTAAGTGGAGAAATGAGGATTTGAACCCAAGACGGTCTGGCTTCAATGGCTGCATTCCTAAACACTCTGTAATCACAGAACATAGCTTCACAAAGGTGGGGGAAAGGCTTCCCGGTTAGAAAAAAGACCATCCCCAACGGCAAGTCAGGACAAAGATGCCTGAGCAGTAGTGATGAGTCCGGAATGACTGCAACGTAGGACATGTCTGTGTGATCCTTAAAAATGGACTCTGAGTGAGAATCTGTGTTTAAGTGACTTTGTTGTTGTTGTTGTTGAAGGAAAAACAAGACAGTGAAGGAAAGAAAGCCAAGTAACGATGAAATCTTTGGTGAAAGTCCTACTTAGTGGAGAATGACCCCGGAGAGGAATTCTGGAACATTGGTGACACCTCAGATTGATAGCAGAAGTCTTGGCTGACACTCTCACAGCTCTTGGTTCCTGGGGGGAGGTGCAGTAAGGCGGCACACAGAACAAAGAGAGAAGATGCGAGGAGATTTGGTTGTAGCATCAACATTATCTACCACCAGGTGGTTGGGAAGGAGTGGGAAGAGGCAAGAATCAAGAGGAATATATGGACAATCTTCTGAGGGGGCTCCAATGCCACGCTCGAGAGTTTGGGATTTATCCTTGACTAGTCAACCACTAAAGATAGGCATTGTTATAATGTTTTTAATAATAAAGGATTTCTATAGTTATGAAAAAATAAATGTTAACCCACTATGCTACATAGAGCATCATAAATAAAGGCACTTAACATCCCTCTGCTGGGTTGAGCTAGACAGATTTGGGTTGAGTCTTGGTTAGGATTTGGACAAATTAGAAAACTCTCCCCATATTCTTGGTTCGTCATTTGTATCTGCATAATGTTCTGTAGACTCATATTTTAACTAAAATGCTTTGCCTGCAAGTATTAGGAAACTGTTTTTCAGGTGTTTAAAGTGATATGAGGTAGTAAGGCATAGGGCAGCTCTAATTTGGTAAAATTAAGCCAGCAAACAGCATCATCAAGATCATCAACAACATAATTTCTTTTCGCTTTTCTATTTTAACATTCAGTGTGGTTTTAAAAGTCCTGTCCTGATTTTTAAGATGGCTGTCACAGTTCTAAGAACCATAGGCCGAAACAACAATGCCCATCGGACAATGGCAAATTGTTATATCTCAGTTGTCATATTTTTAGTTTTAAAGAAAACCTTTCCACAGAAGTCCCCCAGCTGGCTACTCTTACTGGACAGAATTGTACTCCCTTCCCCTATACACTCTACTCACTGTCAAAGGGAGAGCTTTACGATGTTTGTCCTGAAGCAAACAAAAGTCACTCCCAGAGGGCTGGGGATGCTACTGACCTTCCCCGAAAGGCATGGCTATGTGGGGGAGGCTATACAATCTGAGCAAACTCTGGGTTTTGTTAGAAGAGAGGAAAGGAAGCTAGTGGTTATTATGTTAAGAATCATCAGTGTCTCTTTGGAACAAGATAGTACAAGCAACAGAGATCCACAAAAGAAAATTCTTTCTGGAAACTATACTGTGGGTCCCAAGAGAATTTAAGTTTAGGAATGTGTGCAGGTGGAGTCAGTTATTGGGAGCTGCAAACGGAAAGCTGTGGGAAACAGGGAAATAGCCCCCCTGTGCTCTCTTTCCCAACGTCCCCAAACACTTCGTTGCTCTACATGTATTCACTGTCTCCCGTCCGTAATCTATTTTTTCTTTTATTTGTATCAAGTTGGACAAAACCCTTATTGTCACCATGGTCCCAATTGTTTGTGGTGTTTGTGGCCTTCTGGCTCCAGCTGGCTATGTTTTCTGTTTCTTACTTCCAAAATTCCTGAAGGCTCATGCTGATTGGCTTAGCTCATATTTTACTGTGTAGTCATAGGCTGTTAGTCTTGGGGAAGCTGAACTTCAGTGCTGTGATCCAATTGTCCGTGACAGCAGAGGCTGTGGGTTAGGACACATCACCTAAACAGGGTTTATGGACAGGAAGTGTGAAGGACAGTCACTTGCAAAACATGTCTAATCCAATTATGTTCTTTCAAGCTTGTGCAGATTACATAAGAGAAACACAAAGTGAGCACTCAATAAATTTTCACTTCTTTCGTTCTCTTTCATTTATTCAACAAACATTTATGAAACACACACTTTCTTTTAGACATTGGAGATACACATTGAGAAAAGACACAGTCCTTGAAAGAAGTCATGGTTAGTATAATCAAAATTTTTAAGCAGTTTTTTAAGCAGTCCGTTCAGAACACTGAGAGCATCAATAGAAGACAAACACCCACCTCAGTCTCTGGCCAGCACTTGACCTGAGTTTTAAAGCCTAAGGAGTTACCCGGAGAAATATGGATAAGGACGAAAGGGCAGCAAACACCGATGGAGCCATAGGACCTCTGTGTTTCACAATTCCAGAAAGTCCCATTAACCGTGTATTCCATGAATTAGTGCAGGTTTGCTAAGATTAGGGGCTGGAGAAGTAGGCAAAGGCTAGAAATAGGAACCATCTTGGAAAGGTTAAGGGAACTGTTTAAAACTAAACAATGCAAGAGTCTCAGATATGGTGGGAGGGAGTGAGCATGCTCCACCCCAGCTCGCTCGTGGAATATGCTGTAAAACCTGGACAGATGCACAGACACGCTTCTCTGACTCTAAAGCACAACCAGGAGCAGGAGTATTGAGGACGAAGACAGAATTCAAGATGCCACTGCACCATCAGGGAACTTTTCATTCATGTTTACCATAGTGCCCCCAGCCTGGATGCAGCCCCGTCCAGACCTGGAAGTGGGGACAGGTGAGGGCACAGAGAATGCCCTGGGAGGCTCCCTATTTGGGCTCAAGTGATGGGAATTGATTTCTTAGTGACAGAGAGAACAAATAGACACCCCATTAAAAATTAATTCTATTTCAGCCTATAGCTGCCCACAAACACCCCAGATTCTGAGGGAGTGGAATCTCTCTCTCTGATCAGAGAAGCTATTGTTGCCAAAGGGAGGAGAGAATTCCCAGTCCCCTCCTCCCTCTGTTCTCTAAGTCTGTGCAGCGCCACAAAGGAACTGTGAGAGGCTGGAGTAAACACAACCCCGCTTCCCTATTGGACGACTGAAAATGGGAGTTCTAGAAAATGGAGAGATTCTGTGATGATTTCAGAAAATGACCCGAACATTTGCATATGAACTCCTGGAGCACCCCAAACTGTACACATGGATATGTTAACAAATATTTAAAGCATCCATATGATTCAAAAGAGACCCAGCAGCTCGTAACATAACATTCAAAAATATCCAAAATATAGTAGAAAATTACTCAGTATATGAAGAAGCCAGAAAATATCAAGTCTCAGAGAAATGGTGAATCCGCAGACACTAGAGGAGATGTTGGAATTATCTCACAGAATTTAAAGCAGATATTTTGAAAATGTTTTACTGAGTTAAGGTAAACACTCTTGAAACAAGTAGGAAAATAGAATGTCCCATCAAAAAAATAGATGGTATAAAGAAAATTCAATGAAAATTTAAAACAAAAACACATTAAACAAAACTATAGAATGGAGAGGACAGAGGAAAGAGTCAATAAACTTAAAATAGATCAATATAACCAGAAGAAGACTGAGAAGAAATATGGAGACACAAGGGAACAGTCTCAGGGCCAATCTCAGGTACAAGATCGAAATTGCTAACATTAATGGCATGAAATTCTCAGAAGGAGATAAGAAAGAATGTGCAGAAGGAATACTTGAAGACATAATAGTAGAAACATCTTCCAATACTGGCCAGACCCATTCACTTAGAGATTCAAAAGTTGACCAAATCCCAAACATGAGACAAACATGGAAATCCAGACACATTAGAATCAAATTGCTGGAAACGAAAAACTCAAAAATACAGCTTGAAGACAGAGGAAAAAAACTATTCATTACTCAAAAAAACAACGCTGTCCATGGCTATAAATTTTTCATAGAAAGCAAAAAAAGCCACAAGGGAGAGAAACAACATGTTTAAAGGGCTGAAAGACAACAACAGTCAACTCAGAATTCTCTATCAAGTGAAAGCTTTTCTCAGAAATAACGGTAAAATAGAGTCCTTCTCAGTTGGAGGCGACTTAAGCCTCTGTCGCCAGCATACCGACTCAAAGGACGAAAGAACATTTCTTTTCTTTTTTAGGTAGAACGCTACAACTATATCCTGTCTACTTGAAACTCACTTCAAATGTAATGATAACAGTAAGATAAAAGCGGAAGGGTGGAAAAAGTTACACCATGTAACTATTAAGAAAAAGAAGACTGGAGTTCATATCTAGCTATGTTAGCGTCAGGCAAAATAGAACTCCTAGCAGAGAACATGAGCAGAGATAAAGTGAGACATTATATAATGATAATAAAATCAATTCACTAAGAAGATAAAGAGCTTCAGAGTCTATAAAACAAAATTTGTTCAGAGCTGAGAAGTACAGAAATCCACAACTACATTTTGGATATGTAACCTCTGCTCTCAGTAATTCAAGCCCAGCTCTCATTAATCAATAGAATTAGTGGAAATAGAAAGTCTACAAAGATACAGCAGAACGGAATAACAGCCTCAGTCAACTGGACTTTTATATATATATATATAAAATTAAAGCATCCATATGATTCAAAACATTCACCAAGAAAGAGCACAGCCTGGGTTCCATTACAAAGTAAAAAATTCAAAATACTTGAAATCTGACAAAATTTGTTATTTTACCATAGTAGATTAAAGTAAAAGTCAATAGCAAACATTATAAGAGAATCTTCAAGCATTTGAAAATTAAACAATGGGCTTCTAAATAATCCATGGTAAAAGAGGACTTCACAAGAGAATTAAGAAATGTTTTGCACTGAGTAAAACTAAAAATACAATATATAAGTATTTGTGGGGTTCAGTTATGGCAGATCATAGAAAAATAATTCATAGCATTAGGTATTAATATTAGAAAAGAAGAAAAATCTTAAATAAATAACCTAAGTTTTTACCTTAAGAAATGCAAAATGTAACCAAACAAGGAGAGGGAAAAAAAACCCAAAACAGGAGCAGATATTAATGAAATTTTAAACAGAAGAAAGGTAAATAACATCAAACAAAAATCCATTTTGAAGATCAATAAAATTGATATATCTCTATCAAGACTAAACAGGAAAAAAAATATGAAAAAATTTTCTAATCAGAAATGAAAACTGAGATAAACCTACAGTGCTTACGAATTAAAAAGATAATAAAAGCCCTGGCCTGTTGGCTCAGTGGTAGAGCATCGGCCTGGCGTGCAGGAGTTCCAGGTTTGATTCCCAGCCAGGGTACACAGGAGAAGCGCCCATCTGCTCCTCCCCCCCCTTCTCCTTCCTCTCTGTCTCTCTCTTCACCTCCCGCAGCCAAGGCTCCATTGGAGCAAAGTTGGCCCAAGCACTGAGGATGGCTCTGTGGCCTCTGTCTCAGGCGCTGGAATGGCTCTGGTTGCAGCAGAGGAACGCCCCAGATGGGCAGAGCATCCCCCCCTGGTGGGCATGCCAGGTAGATCCCAGTCGGGCGCATGCGGAAATCTGTCTGACTGCCTCCCCGTTTCCAACTACAGGAAAATACAAAACAAACAAACAAACAAAAAAAACCCACAATGAAATAAAAAATAAATAAAAGATTTTTATGAACAACTCTATGAACATAAATTCTAAACTTAAATGAAATTAACCAATTCCTCAGAAACCACACCTACCAAAATTCACCCAAGTGACCTCGACAACTCAAATAGTGTTGTACTTATTAAATTAAATTTATATTTAAAAGTTTCCCCAGGAAACATCTCTAGGTCCGGATAGAGCCACTGGAAAATTCTACCAAACATATAAGAAAGAAATAATACCAATGCTAGACAACCTCTTCTAGAAAATAGAGGGGGAGATGCCATTTCTCACGTTATGAGGGTAGTATTATTCTGATACCAAAACCAGAAAAAGATAGTACAAAGAAACCTCCAAAAAACAAACTATAAACCAAATCTTTTATAGACACAAAAATCAGCAAAACATTAGTAAATAAAATACTTCAAAATATAAAAACAATACACGAAGACCAAATAGGATTTTTCCAGGGAATGCAAGGCTGATTCAATATTTGGAAATCAATCAATGTAATATATTCTAGTAAGAGTATAAAACAGAAATTTTCAACCAATTATGCCACAAGAATTTTTAAAACATGCAAGATCTGACTAGTCAGGAGCACTGACCTCTTTTCCCTTAGATTGTCAAATAAAAAATGACAACAGCCAATAAAGTAATAGCTCTCTGGTGTGAGTGAATCAGAATTACACCTATTTTTTTGTCAGATTGGCAAAAAGTATATTTTTTGGTGTGCTGCCTAATTTTAGTAATTGGTTTATGTGTGCCATGAAATGACAAAGGTTGAAAACTGCTGGCCTAAAGAAGAAGAATAATCATATGATCGTATTGATAGATGCAGAGAAACATTTGACAACATACAGCATCATTTCTAATAAAACTTTGCAGCCTACTAAAAATACAAGGAAACTTCCTTAAGCCTATAAAGAACATCTACCAAAAATCTAGAGCTAACATATTTCATATTTCTAAAACTATTGTGGACTAGCAAATACAGAATTGTCAACATGGCAGGAGAAAGTTGAAGTATTCTTATTACCTGATTTTAAGACTTGCATAAAGCTACCCTGATCGTGACATTGTGGTGTTGAAGGAATTGATACATAAATCAGTGGAAACAAAGAGAATCTATAAATAGACCAACACATATATAGCCAATTAAGTTTTTCCAAAGATATAAAGGCAGTCCAATAAAGAAGTCTTTTCAATAAATTGTTTTGACAACAATGATAATTCACATCAAAATAATGAACCTCAAACTAAATCTCACACTTGATACAAATGCTAACTCAAAATGGACCACAGACCTAAATGTAAAATTTTAAACAATACATCTTCTTGAAAAGTTTTGGGACCTAGGGTTAAGCAAGAAGTTATTAGCTATTACCCCAATAGCACACAATCCATAGAATTTAAAGAAATGACAAATTAGACTTAATCAAAATGTATTATAAAAAGTATTCTTTGAAAGATACTGTTGAGAATGAAAAGACTAGTCCCAAAATGGGAAAAAATATTTAAAAATCACACATCTGACAAATGACTCATGTACAGAACATATAAAAAATATTCTCAAAATTCAACATGAGAAAACAGAAACCATTTTTAAAAATGGGCCAAATATTTCCATATACACCTAACCAAAGGTTATATACAGAAGACAAATAAGGAGATTAAAAGATGCCCAACATCATAAGCCCTCGAGGAAATGTAAGTTAACACCACCATGAGATAACAGTACATAACTATCAGAATGTGTAATAAATTGACTGATAGTACGAGATCCAAGCTATAGAGGATGCAGAACTACTGGAATGCTCATCCATTGCTCGTGGGAATGCAACAAGGCAAAGATGTTCCAGAGAACACTTTGGTCATTTGTTATAAAGTTAAACATGCATTTATCATATGACACAGCAATATGACTTCTAGATTTTATTCTGGAGTCATGAAACCTTATGTCCACACACACAGAAAAAAAACTTGCATATGAATGTTTCTAGCAGCTCTATTTATAATTTCCCCAAACTGAAAATAACTCAAAAATCTTTGTGAATGAGTAAACTGTGGTATGTCTATACAGTTGAACAGTTTTCAGCAGTAAAAAAGAGAGCTACAGATATGCAAAACAACTTAAATGAACCTTAGAAACCTTATGCTGAGTGACAAGAAGCTAGTCTCTAAGTTTACATGCTCTATGATTACATTTGTATGTAATCATAATGGAAAGGACAAAATTACAGTGATGGGAGCACATCGATGTTTGCTAGGGGTTAAGGAGGAAAAGAGGGTATGAATACAGAGAAATAGCAGTTTGGGGTAGTCATAGGAGTGTTTTATCTTCTGTTTGCGATGGTGGTTCCAAGAATCTATGCATGTCTTAAAATGCACTGAACTGTATACCCCAAAAGTCAATGTTAAAAAGAAATACAAAGAAGGTGGATGAGAGGGAGTCACACAGGGACAGTTTAATTCCCAAAACTTATAGAACTGCATTGAATGGCTTCACATCTTCCCAACAGGGAGTTTGAAAACCCGTGAGGATTCCTCGTGGAACATGCTTTTCTTCTGTGCAGAGGTGTCCATACTTAGGGAGGGCCCGCCCCTTGCTGTCTGGTCTCCCGCTTTGCACAGGAGCCTGTCCCCTCCTGCCACCCCAGCGCTCTGGGAAATGTGAGCCACCTCCGCTGCTCGAAGCCCTGTGAACAGCGAGGATGAGAAAGAAGATGAGGACTCGGCCGGGCCCCCGAGCTATACACGGTACAGTCTCCAGGTGTTTCGTACAGCGGTCAGTCAGCTCATGAACGGATAGGGTGCAGGGGGCTTAGGAGAGTTCCGACATCCACGGCGACATGATTGTGTTTTATGGACTGAATAACGGCGTTGCAAACCGGGGGTGGGGTGGGTGCAGGGGGCGGTGGGGAGAGTCAGGAAGGATTAGACGTTTGGTTGGATCACCTCCAGTGTTAAGAGACCTACTGGACAATGATGGCTTTTGTGGCGTTTTCTTCAAACCGGATGAATTATGAGATGTGACACGGGTGTGTTTTCTCCGCAGTTGATTTGCCTGTGAAGTAATTAGGGTCGTATTTATTCACTCGATTAATATTCAGCGAGCCAGGCTTCGGAGCTGGGTGCCATGAGAGGCACCAGGAACAGAAAACAGTCAGGCCCTGGGCAGCTCTGCCTACCAGGCTGAGATCTTGAACGATCTCCAGGGATCCCTGGGACAAATCACAAATCTCATCTGAGCCAAAAGTGAAGTGAGGCCTCTTCCCCAGAGAGGACAGGTAGCTTGCTCCATGTTAACAAGTACATCCTCTGTCTTCTCTGGGCAGTCAGGAAGCATAATGGTTGTGGGCTTGAATCCCTGCTCTGCTAATCAGTACCTGTGCAACGTTAGGTGGTAACTTAACCTCTTTGTGCTTTAGCGTCCTTATCTATACAAAGGGGATAATGACTGTCCCTACTCCACAGGACTCTGCTCAGGGTAGGAGCAAAGCATGCAGACTAAAGAATAAAGCATGTGCAGTTCTGGCATGCGATAACATTCCCTGTACGCCTGGCAGTTAGCAAACATTCAGCGGATGTGAGTTTTTATTATCGCCCTCCCAAGCTCAGCGCTCGTACTCCAGAGCAACACCTTTGCGTTACTTGTTCAATTCCCGATCTGCCCAGTTTAGGTAAATAAGGAAACTGGCTTTAGGACTGAGTTTCTCTCTGCCGTATCCCTGACCTAAAGAAGCACTCACTGTTAATCTCTGGACCTCAGTGTCTTTAAGTGTAGAGAGGCACAGCTCGGAGACTTGACCAAGCTCCCCTCAAGCTCTGGTATCTTAAGCTCCAGGAAGGGAAAAATAACCGGTCCTGACTTCACAACGCCTGCCCATTGCCTGAGGAGCTGTTCCCCGCTGGACCGCGAGGACTTAGTGAGAAGACCAACATTTCCCTCTAGTGGTCAGTGAAGAGCAGTGACTTGACTTTCCTGAGCGATTCTGTCCCGGAAGTGTTCAGTGTGAGGTGGACAGGTGGGCAACAACAGGACGACAATGCCAGGTGGCACACTGACAAACATTTCTTAATCAGAGTGTTGAGGATTTAACTTTAGTGTGTATTGGAAGGAACACATGACACAGCGCCTCCGACTTAGCGCTCGTATGGGCCTTCCTGTGTGTTCACGGTTAGAGTAGAAAATAAAACGGGATGAATAAAGAAAGTTAACGACTAGTTCACAGAAATGGAAAAACAGAGATGGAGAAGAAGGTTAGAAAGTTCTAGGTTTTCATTTAATGTTTACTTTTATCAAAAGTAAATTGGCATATGTTTAAAAGGACTCAGTAATCTGAGACTTAAGAAAAACAGTCACCCTGCCCCACCTCGGCCCTACCTTCTTCTTAGAGGCAACTGCTTGTGAAGTGCTTTGATAACTGCATCAATATTGACAAGTGACATGACTGTATTTCTAGGTTTTTCTGTTTTAGCCTGTAGACACTGACTTCCCAGGAGAGGAGATGGGAGATTGCTTTCCTTTGTCTGTCCCCCCCCCCCCACCTCGGTCGCCTCTTTACCTCTCTTCCCTTCCCCCATATTTCCTGTTGCTCTGTGTTCCCCATATAATTTATCTAGAAATTTTTAGTTTAACACTCGGTATTACAGTATCATTACTATGTGCGTTATACTGTTCTTGGTTGACCCATATAACGTGGTTGTATTTCCTTTACTGCAATTTACCCATGGAATGGATGCCATGATTTTTCTGTTTGTTTCATTTATTTATTTTCTACTTACTGGTGATGAATTCGGCTCTGTACCCCACAAAACCATGCCCCGGTTTTGTAAATCTCCTTGAAGGCACACAAATGCCATAGCCATTTAAAACACTTCCTCTTCTCAGGGTTATCCCTCCTTGCCTGTCCCCCCCACCCACCCACCCCACCCACGCTGGCCCGGACCTACTGCGCAGACCACCTGTTAACCATCCTTCACTCTGGGGATCGATTTGGCTCTCTCTCGGACGGGGTCTCATGTCTGGGTCCTGGGGTGCACTGTTTCCTCCTTCCAGATTTACTCCTTTCTTTAGGGAAAACACATCAAACCTGCCGGGTGATTTCTCTCGCTCTGTCTCTCTTCCTCTTGTCTCTGAGTTTTGTAGTAGATGCTGTCTCCCAGTGTCAAGTGGGTCTGGCTGATTGCCGGTTTGTAAGGCTAGGCACTGACCCCTGATTAGATTAGAAGTTCCCTGAGCGCCAGACCAGCATGTCAGCTGACCTTCTTACTATAGGGGGAGTCTGCAGGCTGTTTTCATTGGGGATCCCCTGCATCCAGTACATCTTAGGTCTTTAATTTGGACTAACCCAGTTCTCCAGAGGTGACTCCACTGATCTCCAAAACATGCCCCCGACTCTGCAATCTCCGTGCAGGGAGAAGGCAGGGATCTCCCCATCTCCACACCGAGCTCGTGAACGCTCACTTGTTTCTCCTGCTCCATCCACTGCGGCACCCCCATCGCCAACCCGCCCCGCCCCCACCGTGCGTGGCGTCCTTCTGTCCAGAGTCCCTTTGCTTTCACGTCTGTAGGGAAAAGCCCCACTTCTTTCATACCTGGGAGGGGAGCACCACCTGAGGGAGGGAAAGGGGTCTAGTGATTTGATTGCATTTCAACAGCGTTCCGGCCGTTCCTGTCGCTCCCTCCCCCACCCCCAGCCGCTGGGGCTCACGGGGCTGCCAGTCCCGGAGCCTCCAAGGAGCCTGGGCTGTAGATCAGGGCGCTTCTTGGCTCCCTCCGCTGTGCCGCGTCGGACTCGGCCGAGCGCATCTGCTAAGCTAGTTACTGCGGCTCTCGGGCATCTGCTTTCCTGCTTCCACAGTGTCGCGCTCGGCCCGCTTCTTCGTCCTTGGGGTTTTAGGCCTTCAAAGACAATTTACCTGTCCTTTTAGTGTTCTTTTTTCCCCCCTCTTTCTTTTTCCTGTGGAGGGGGTGGAGGAGAAGCAGATGGAGAGAGTGGGATCCGTGGATCTGTAGGTACGTGGGCGTGTTTGTGGGAGGATGTGTGTGTTCTCGCGGTTCCCTTTAGCTGGACATCTCTTAATGACTACTTTTGAGAATTCCTTTTCCATACCCTGGCAAAGCATTTGTGGTAAGAAATGCTTCACATCCTTCGGCAATGTGAGTGAAAAAAAAAAAAAAAAGAGAGAGAGAGAAAAAAGAAATATTTGAAAGGCAGCTGTTTCATAAACTGTCTCTGGTGTTCTTTGAGAATGCCCCTCTGTTGGGGACTCACGTCACTGACGACCACAGCCGCCTGGGGCCGCGGGAGAAGAGGCTGCCTTACCGTCTCCTTGGGCTGTGAGGCTCCATGCTCTGCTCCTTCGCATTTGTTACCACGTTTCCTCTTAACACAGGATGGTCGGAGGAAGGAGATACCCTCTTTGTTTTACAAAGAAGGAAACAGTGGATAACTGTAGGTGAAAAACACACAGTGTTCGAGTCAGAAAATAATGATTCGCTTTCTTCTTGAACGTGAAACCCATCATCCCTCCCGTCCAGCGAGCTGAATTCCTTGCGTGGCTGAAGACCAAGCAGCGCCCTTGTTTTTCACAATTCCCCAAATTCTTCCTTGTCACAGACTCATGCTTGACTTAAGAGGAAGGCGAGGGCTGCTGAGAGTGTGGTCTCCGCTCGGGAGCCACACGGACTCGCTCTGTGACCTTGGCACATTGCTCCCCTTTCAGGGCCCCCCTTTCTACATCAGTGGAACAAGGTCATCAGAATAAATGGTCTGTTACATTCTGATGATCTATCTTGCTGATGGTGAGCTGGAGGTGCTGAGAGCTCCAAGTCAGATGGGAAGCCAGAGGCTCAGCCGGCCACCCTCTAACTCTCTGTTTATACTCTTTGCAAGAAACTTCCCAACAGATAGTTCGACAGTCTTCCAAATGCCAATGGGCATGAAGTATGTCCCCTCCCCCCCGCAAGTCCCTCTTCAGAACTGAATCTCTTTACATCTCCTTCAGGGACTGCAGGGTCTCATCTAAGCTTAAGGTAAATAAATACTGTAAAATGTGGAATAGAAATGGAAGTCAAAGGAGAGATTCGGGAGGGGAGGCAGCGAACCTTGGACCTTTTACCATATGGCCTCACACTTTGATTATTTTATGAATGCATGATGTGACACATCGGTTGCTTCAAAGCCATTCTTGTGCATGACTTTCAGGGTTATATGATAATCTATATGAATTTAAATAATTAGGTAATTGGATTTAATGATTGAGGCAGTAATTTGGAAAGGTGAAGACCAGATTATTTATAATAATAATTGTTACTAGTACTTGTATATTACTAAAGAGACATTAAAATGGTAATAACTTCCATTTGAGAAATGGAAGCAACGACATTGATAATTTTGCCTTAGGCACTCGTGCACAGATGAACAGCCTAAGACTTAGAGAGACAATGGAACTCGAGTGAAGATTTGACTGAAGTCATCCTAATTTTTAACTCAACGTATTCCCTTCAATACCCCGCTGCTCCATTGCCGGTGGCATTAGCGCATCTTCCTCTACAAATGTCATTGTGCTTATTTAGAACTTATGATTGTTGTTTATCTGATTGAATATCTATTGATTTGCTCGTTCTTTTGACTCATAATGATGTCCTAAGTAAAGTAAGTCTTAGGTCATTCATATTAGGAAAAATAGATCAGGCCTGACCTGTGGTGGTGCAGTGGATAAAGCGTTGACCTGGAAATGCTGAGGTTGCCTGTTCGAAACCCTGGGCTTGCCTGCTCAAGGCACATATGGGAGTTGATGCTTCCTGCTCCTCCCCCTTCTCTCTCTCTGTCTCCTCTCTCTCTCTCTCTCTCCTTTCTAAAATGAATAAATAAAATAAAATAAAAATTAATTAAAAAAATTAAAAAAAAATAGATCAAAGAAGGCACAGTGATATCATCCTAATTTCAATAACAGAGGTGTTTAACCACTCTTGTGAAATAAAATGAGGCCATCTTAAAAGTTGGTTTTCATTTAGTAGTTTTATTATCTATTTACATATACCAGTGATTTTCAACCTTTGTTTCTCACGTACTCATAAACTAATTACTAAAGAAAAAGGGGCCCTGACCTCTTCTTCTTTAGTAACTAATTTATTTGTGCCATGAGATGAAAATGGTTGTATTTAGTCAGGGGCACTGACCTTAGTAATTAGTGTGTGTTTGTGCCATGAAAAAAAAAAGGTTGAAAATCACTGTTATACATTAGCATTGTCTATGTGCTTTGGAAGGACTATCCTATTAAACCGCCATAATGCCAAATGAAGTGGTTACAATGACTATGCTCATTCTGGGGAGCTCAGAGAGGTGAATGAGTCTCTCTAGGCAGACTTGTGGTGGGTACTTGGCAGCCATACAAACTCGGGCAGCTCTACTCTGGACCTCAGGGTCTTTACTGCTGAACAACTGTCCTCAAGTTGAGAACTTTTCCATGAAGCGATCAGAAGAAAGTTCTCACACTTCTCCAGGTGTGCCATGGCACTGTAATTTCACCAGCTCGATCACCACTGTTTAATCTCAGCCTCGCGTTCCATGCGCTTCGGCGGCTATTTCTCCAGCAGGGTGTTTCTCTGCTTCTTGATCTCTACTTACTACCTTTTTCCTTGAGTTGGCTGTTGTCACCAGAGTGATTTGTTAGAAGAGCTGTTTATAGATATTTTCAAAAGCATTCTTTTTTGGGGGGTGAGGGAAGGTATCCAAAACTAACTTATCCCAGATAATGGGGCATTGTCATGTTTTATTGATGTCTCGTTCTCATTATATTAAAATTTGACTTCTTGCATCCCTCAGTTATTTCACAAGAAAGATCAAAACTCTGTCTTCTGAGGCCGTGACTGGGTAGCTCAGTTGGTTAGAGTGTTGTCCTGATAAGCCAAGTTTGCCGGTGAAAACACATATAAGAATCAACTAATAAATGCATAAATAAGAGGAACAACAAATCAATTGCTTCTCTCTCTCTCTCTCCTACCTTCCTCTCTTTCTAAAATCAATACATTTTAAAAAGTACATAAAAACAAAACAAAAAATCTTTGACTTTTGAGGTTTGTGAAAATAAATGAATTCCTTAACCTCTTTGTAGCTCAGTTATTAGTTAAAAAATAAATAAGATCAAATAAGATAACTCTTGCATTTGTTTATTCAGTCGTTGTTGACCATTTACACAATGAATTACAGTGAAATGTTTGTTGAATTAAATTAATTAAAATCAGGAGGCGTGGGTTTAAATGCCGACTTAGCCCTTCATTAACTGATTTGGGCCCTATCTTGTCACCTGTCATTTATAGGAAGTGATCATTTTTCCCCAGGGCAGCTGAGTGAAATAAGACCGCATGGAGGGAAGAAGAAACCACAATGCCTGCCACAAAATTAGTGTTCAATAATAATTGTTCTTCGTTCGTTTATTCAAACGTCTTCACACCCAAGACTGCTCCTGTCTGGGGTCAGACCGTGTTCCTGAGCGAGCAGAGTGCTTACTGACACAAGGTAAGCTGTCCCGACGGTCCTGAAATCATTTGCCTGCAATGTTTTCTTTCCCATTCCACACTGCTTGTTTACATGGTGTCCAATCAAATAGAAGAGAGCAGAACCGTGTGATTCATGATCACCCTTCCAAGGGGGCCAGCTGTGGCCTACGCAGTGCCTCAGGAAGCAGGAGCATCTGTCTGTGTGGCCGCAGCGCTGTGATCCCTGACCTGTCTTCATCTTCGGGGCTGGGCTTGTGTGGCACCTTTGTTTCCAGGTGGAAATCGTGCTAAAAAAAAAAAAAAAAAGGAAATGATTATCCTTTTGAATATATAGATGTATGTTTATATCTGATATTGTTGCAGACAGTAGCTTAAAAATCTTTGATGTATATTTTAAATCTTCTCTTTCCTCATCGGGCTCCAGAGTTCACATCTCTTGCTTTGCAAAAGTAACACAATCCTTCCCGCAGTCCCCTCTGTCTCTCGAGGATTTGGGATGCTCTCAGGTATGTGCCGCAGTAAGAAAACAAGGTCGAAGGAATGCGGAAACAAACGCGAAGCCATCTGGCCGCTGGTCCACTTTCACACCGGCTCTCGGGGTCACTGGGAGCCCTGCGAGGGGTGCTGAGACCAGTGCTGACAGGAAACATTCGATCCCGTCACAGCAGTGCCCGGACATGTGCACTCAGACATGCGGACAGTCCCCACCCTGGCCGAAGGCTTACACCGGAGAACTTGAGGGAAGTGTTTGGGAAATGTTTTCAGTTCCCTCAGAACTATTAAAACCCCAAGTCCTGAGCACTATGGTTAATAATACACCCCAATCCGCATCCTGTGCTATTCGTGAGTGTGTGCTGTTGGTAATGTGACAGGCGGTGTGGGAGGGACTGGGCTTACTGTCAGAGGCATGACAAGGAGCGGCTGACAGTCAGTTGCTGTCTTCCCGGATCTCGGGTCGCAGGCCGACAGGGACTGGGCATTGGCGACGCGGGCTGCTGTGTGAAGACAGGTGCTAGCAGAGACGGGTGATGACACTTCCGTTCTCGGAAGAGAAGGTGGGCACCTGTGTTACTCAGCAGGCTCCCAAACGACTTGGCCTGTCATTCATTCAACAACCAAGTAGTAAGCGCCTCACCCAGTGTCACACTCTGTGTACTAGTCCCCGAAGAGCTGCAAAAAGGAGCCGGCGTTCTGCCTGGGCTGCCAGAGCACAATGTCACAGACGGAGTGGCTTTAACAAGTGCAACAGAGCTTCTCACAGCTCTAGAGGCTGGAAAGCCCGAGCTCAAGGCACTGGCAAGGGAGGGCACACTCTGAGGCCTCTTTCCTGGGCCGCTGGTGGGTGGGGAAACTTGTTCTGAGCTGACCTGACCTCCTGTTTGTGTGGGGGTGGAGAGAGAGGGAGAGAAGGAGCTCTCTGGTGTCTCTTCTTATGAGGACACTAACTTTATCCAACCAAGGCTCCACACTTTGACCTCCTTTAACCATTCGATGACTATCTTAGAGGCCCCATTGTCCAAATAAACCCGCACTGGGTGTTAGGGTTTCCACCTATGAATTGGGGTGGGGGTATAAATATTCAGTCTGCAACACGAGGTGACTAGAATGTATCTACATTAAGTGCATGGATATGAGAAGTGGGAATTCTAAAACCAGTAGCATGTTTTATCAATGAAGGATGGAAGTACTTTTACCAGACAAAACACAGGGCATCCAGTGAAACTGGGATTTCAGATGAACAATCAATGACTTGTTTCAGAATCAGTATGACCTAAATATTGCCTAGCAGGTACTTATACTAAAACAATAATTTGTTGTTTATCTCCAGTTCAAAAGTACTAGGGTATCTCGTGTTTTGATTTGCTACAGTTGGCGCTCCGCCCTGACTGGAGCGCTGTCACTTTCAGGAAAGTGTTTATGGGGCGTTACCTCTGGCGCAACGGGCAGGAGGCACGAGGAGCCTGCGAAGGAACCAGAAGGACCTTCTTAGGCCCCTTTCAAACTGGTGTACAAAGATGGACTTGAACCTCGAAGGATCGAATGCAAAACTGGAGTGAAAGTGGAAGTCAGGTGGCTTCGGTTCTGGCCAGAGAACCCAGGAGGCTGACTGAGGAGCTCTCTTCCCGGGGCCTTCTGCGCACCTGGCACGTTCTGCTCCCTGGTGCCGTTGCTTGTCCCCTTCCTTCTACATGGAAATGGTGGTGTCCACGGTCCCGGCCATCGCATTCCGAAATCTGACCCTCGCCCCCAACCTCCAGGCGTCTTCACCGTGGGCTTTATATCTGCCCAGACGTTCTTTCTCCCATTGGACTTGAGCGGATTCCTCGAGGGGAGGATCCAGGGACTCTTTTCTTACTTCTTAAGCCTGAGGGGAACTGCCTGTTTGTGCAGTCTCTCCAGCTGCTTCGGGAGACTGTGCCTCTCTCTGCCTGGAACAGCTAGCACCAGGCCTGCGATGCAGGAGGCGCTCATTCCATGTTGGGAAGGACACGTGGGAGTATTTTCTTACCCGTCTGTTTTAGGTTTTTGGAGAGCTTGGGATCTTGTTGGTGTCCAGTGGTGGTCTTAAAGACGGAGAGAGGCGAGAATGGTAGAAAAAGAAAACGCTAGATAAAAACTCCTCCCCCCCTTTCTTCAGCTCCTCTTCTGTTGTGGGCCCATCTACGCGTTTTAGCTTGTATGTTGATTTTAACTTGTCTGACACTGAATCAGTGCTCCGCTTTCTTTAAACCGAATCAGTTCTACTGACCTTAAACTTCGCTCACTCTGATTACTTAATTTTATACTCTACTTAAATAAAAGCAGTATTTAACCTAAGCAGAGAACTCTACGTAAACTGAATTACTGTAGTACTATATAATTCTAAATACTAAAATTAATAACAAAATGAGTATTTTTTCCCTTTATTTCCAAGTGGGAAAGTCTAGCCGTGCGACTCTTTAGCACCAGGAAATCTTAGATTTGACCATGACCCTGAAAGCGTGGTGAAGTGAAGCTAGATGGAAATCAGTTCTCCTGAGTGAAATACATATATGTATATATCATATATATATATATATGTATCAGTATATATATATCATATATATATCAGTATATATATATCGGTATACACACACACACACACACTGATATATATATGCCACATTTAAGATGACAGGATAGCCCACGAGGTTGGTGCCATTGCAGATGTGAGACCAGGCTCAGAGGGTGTGAGGACCAGCCGGCCGAGTGTGGGAGGCAGGGACTGAAATCAGACATATCTCCCTGGGCCCACTCCTCCTCTCATTGCCCCTCTCTGAGAGTCTGTCCTTGTGTCTGTCCCATGTGGAGGCTGTGATGCAGCAACCCCCGCTTCTGGGTACTTATGGAAAGATAAGGAAAACACTTACTTGGAAAGATATATTATCCCCCCCCCTCCCGCATTGCAGCATTATTCACAGGAGTCGAGATACGGAAACAGCTGCAGTGCCTGTCCATAGAGGAATGGATGAAGACAATGTGGTGTGTCTGTGTGTGGGAGTGTGTGTGTAATACAAAATATAAAATAATGAAAAATAGAATAACATTCATTCATAGGAAAAGAATGGAATCTTGCCATTTGAGCCAACGCGGATGGGCCTTGAGGGCCTTATGCTGAGTGAAATGACAAATACTATATAAAAGAACAATCTCATCAATACAGAGGACAGCCTGGTGGTTGCCAGATATTGAGGGTGGGGGTGGCAGAAATGGGTGAACTTCTATTTTTATTTATTTATTTATTTATTTATTTATTTATTTAGTATTTTTCCGAAGTTGGAAACGGGGAGGCAGACAGACAGTCTCTCGCATGCGCCCAACCGGGATCCACCCGGCATGCCCACCAGAGGGCGATGCTCTGCCCATCTGGGGCGTTGCTCTGTTGCAACCAGAGCCATTCTAGCGCCTGAGGCAGAGGCCATGGAGCTGTCCCCAGTGTCCGGGCCAACTTTGCTCCAATGGAGCCTTGGCTGCAGGAGGGGAAGAGAGAGAGAGGAAGGAGAGGGAGAGGGGTGGAGAAGCAGATGGGCATTTCTCCTGTGTGCCCTGGCTGGGAATCGAACCCAGGACTCCTGCATGCCAGGCCGACACTCTACCACTGAGCCAACTGGCCAGGGGAACTTCTTATTTTAATTTATTTTTATTTTATTTATTCATTTTAGAAAGGAGAGAGAGAGGCAGAGAGAGAAGAGAGAGAAAGAGAGAGAGAAGGGGGAGGAGTAGGAAGCATCAACTCCCATATGTGCCTTGACCAGGCAAGCCCAGGGTTATGAACTGGCAACCTCAACCTCAGGATTTCCAGGTCGACGCTTCATCCACTGTGCCACCACAGGTCAGGCATCTTATTTTATTTAAATAAGTTGGAAAAATATAAAACAAAATAAGAGGTATGTCATCAGCATAGTGGAAAGTGTCATAGGACTAACACTTCTTCCTGGCGTGTCCCTGGCTCTGAGAAGGGCAAGCAGAAAAGCCTTATTATTTTTTTTAATCTAAAGTAACACTTAACAACTTTTTTCATCTCATGGTACACAGAAACTAATACTAAAAATTTGTGGCACAATTTTAACGAAATTCCGACAAAAAAAAGAGATAGGTATAACTTTGATGCGTTCACACCAGACGTGTGTTGTTGTGTCGATGGTTGTCATTTTTTATTTTTAGTTTAGCAATGGAAAGGAAAAGAGGTCTGCGCCCCTGGCTGAAACACGAGGTCTGACATGTTTTACAGTTCCTTGCCGCACACCGGGTGACAATCACTCATCTAAAGAAAAGGGAAACTCCAGAAGCCATGCTTCTGCAGGAAGGTAGCACGGAAGCCAGACAGGCCATCTACAGCACTAGTTCAATGACCAGACAGAGGGTGCACCCAGGTGTGAGGCTGGGATGAGGTTCACCAGGTGCGAGAGGATGCCCAGAGCAGGGGACTGGAGAATGACAGCGAGCCCGAGAAACCCGTCCCGGTGGAGGCAGGGAGCCAGCTTCTTTGTCTGGGGCGGCGGTGACAGCGGATACGAGTGGCGAAGGCACTGCTGAAGAAACGAGCTTGGGGCGCAGACGTGCTCCTTGGGGTTTCCAAGCTTCCCAGGAGGATAAACGGTATAGAAACATCAGCCAAAAAGTCGACAGCGACATGCCCACTCGACGATGACCATCAAATCCCGTAGGTGTCCATTTTGTAGGCACCGAGAGAGGCATTTACGAAAGAGGCTGCTTCTGGTAACGGTATTCATTACTGTACCCCAAACGAAAAATAAAATAGATCCCCGAAGCAGCTCTGATGGGCCAGTGTGCTGAACGCCCAGCCGCCTCATTCACAAAGCAATAGTAGCGGCACTTAGGTTGTGGCTTGTCAATTGAGACAATGAATAGAATAGTTTCAGGGCTATTATAGCTGCTCAAAAAAAATGGTGGTATTCTTCTTATTATGAGGACTGTTCCCTGACACAGAGCCATCCCCTACGTCCACGGCGTGCTTTGCTCAAATGCAACCGGGGGCGGCCTGGGTGGATGCAGAACGCCATCAGCCCCTGTCAACAAGCCGAGATGATAAATGAAGATGGAGCCTGTGGCTCTGGCGTGGAGGCTTCTTGGGGCTCATCTTGAAGTGCTTCGGTGAGGTCTGTTTTGTTTTGCTCTGTTTGGGATCATTTCTTTTGCCACTCCAGCTATGTAAAGACAATAATCGCGCCAATAGAACCGCCGACCTTTCACCCTCCCTCCCTTTGATAAAGTCTCATTTTCTAGCAAAACTATGACAAATATCTCTTCCTTCGCCTTCGGCAAACTAGCAGATAATCTGTCTATTATGCTTAATATCCTCTTCCCCCCCACAAGCCGTCGGGTGCTCGGTTTGGATTCCTCTGAATGGGGTGAACATTATATCTCTAACCTATGGAAAGGCTTTGCTCCTTTGCAGGCTTGGTGGAGCTCAAGTTGTTTTCACAGCTGGTTGTACTTGGAGAAGGTTTAGCCGCAGTCCTGAAGGTTCCACCGCACCAGTTCATCACCGAGCCTGCTGTGTGGTGCGGGCTTTGAGCTGTTAACGGGAGGCGTGGAGGGAAGTCTAAATTAATCATTTATGATTTATTTATTCTTTTTTCCATCACAGAGTAAAACGAGCAGATGCCAACATTTCTAGAGCTCGGGCTGTCTAGAAGGTGTGATGTTTGATAACCGACTCCCAGTGTTTATCTGCCAACAGGATCAATCCTCAGGACTCATAACAAAACCATATACTTATAGCCCACTTCACGATTTACGGCTCGGTTTTCCATTCTTGGCCTCTATCGGTTCCTATAAAAATCTAGTGGACTAGAGGCTGTATTCTTTTGGGTTTTTTTTTTTTTTTTTAATCACTGTTTTACAGGTGAGGGAAAAGAGCTGGTGGCTTCTTTTTCCAAGGTAGCTATGTGTCTTGCCTGAGGCCACATGGCTTGTATAGAGGCGGTGAGCCTCTTGAATATCTATCCTCGTACCCTAGGACCTGTCTGGGGCCTTGACTGCACCAGAGAAGACACACCACATGGGGGCCTTCTCTGCCACAGAGACATCACGTGGATTCCTGCCCTCCTCTAGTGTGGCCGACAGTTCTGCTACTCTGCCCTCCAGGGCTATTGCTGACTCAGGAATTTCCAGCAGCCTTCGTGGTCACCTGTGCTGCACCGGATCCTTGTTCCATACGGAGGACACAGAGATGGGCTAAGACATAGGAAGAACCTTCACGTAACAGCTGCTCAGTTAGTGGGACAGCTCCTAGCTGCAGGTGGGTATTGAAACTTAAATGAAACACAATTAGATGTTCAGTTCCTCAGTGGTACTCATCATAATTCCAGGACTCATCAGCCACACGTGGCCAATAGCTACGGTACTGGACATCACAGAAAACTATTTGGGACAAATCGGGTTTGACGTGAACACAGGCAGGTGGGTGCCAGGAAGTGACCATCCACTAAAGTAGACAGACTTGAAAATGCATTGAGTTTATTACGAAACCAGATAACTGACCCCCAGTAGCGCTGGTTTGGAAGTTTCTTTGTCCTGTACTAGTGAATGAGATGCTGTGAGTGATCCCTCAATCAGGAAATAGCTGAGTGTCCGGGATGTGCGGTGTTCCAGGCACTGGGAATACACTGGTGGGTTAGAAAGAAGACAAGGTCCAGCCTTTTACCGAGAAAAATTAACCAGAAAAATATTATGAGCTAATGATTAGGGAAAAGTAGGGAATGAAAATATGCTGTTGTTTTAAAAAGTGACTAGTCAGACTTGAGATATGGTCACTGGAAAGATGTCTCTGGTAAGATGATCTCTGAGCTGAGATGCCCATGACAAGAAGCCAGGCGCAAACAGATCAGGCGAGAGCAGTATAAGCCATGGGGACAGTCAGAAAGAGCATCCTGGGTGTGTTCAAGGAACTTTAAAAAGGAGACCTTGTCTGGGGCGTGGTTGAAAAGTTGGAGAATAGGTCTAGCTCAGGGGTCCACAAACTTTTTACACAGGGGGCCAGTTCACTGTCCCTCAGACCATTGGAGGGCCGGACTATAAAAAAACCCTATGAACAAATCCTTATACACACTGCACATATCTTATTTTAAAGTAAAAAAACAAAACAGGAACAAATACAATATTTAAAATAAAGAACAAGTAAATTTAAATCAACAAACTGACCAGTATTTCAATGGGAACTATGGGCCTGCTTTTGGCTGAGATGGTGGTGCCCCTTCCGGAAGTGCGGCGGGGCGGATAAATGGCCTCAGGGGGCCGCATGTGGCCCGTGGGGCGGGGCCGTAGTTTGGGGACCCCTGGTCTAGCTGTTGAGCAAGTATGCAGGAACTATTCAGAGTGAGGAGTGTGAGTTTATCCTTGAGGCGATGGGGGAGTGTCAAGGTAAGCACTTCACAGATGTGATCTGTGACAGCAGGGACGGCTCTGCCCGCGGTGTGGGAGACTGGCAGAGGGATGGGAGTGAGAGCCGGCCGACTAGTACAGCAGTCCAGGTGATAGAAGAGCGTAGCTTGGACCTGGGAGCAGCCAGGGAAGATGGAGTGTAGTCGGTTTGGGGACGTGCTTTGGAGGCAAAGTCATTCGGATATGCTGACGGGTTGGATGTAAGAGAGACCGAGAATAGGTCCCGGATGTTCGGCTTCAGCAGTGGGACAGAGGGCGGGGCCATTCATGAGGAGTGAGAAGATTGGTCGATGCCCTGAGAGGGAGGAGCCCAGGCAGAATCGAGAGGGAATTAAGTTGGAGGTGTGTTTTAGGCAACCAGGTAAAGATACTAGATACTGCATAGTTGTATATATGGCTGGGGAAATCATTCAGGACTTGAAGGGAGATTTGGATTCTTTGATATGGCAGTGGTATTTAAAACTGAAATCCACCAATGCTACCTTGTTAGATTTAATCATCTAAAAAAAAAAAAAAAAAAGAAAGAAAAACTAAAACTGAAACCCTGGGTGAGTGAGAGAATGAATGATAGAAAGATGAAATCCCCAGACTATAGGGTTACTCTGATATTTAGAGGTCAAAGACAGGGTAAGAGGTCGGCAAGGAAAAGCTTCCATGAGGTGTGAGGGCAACCCAGAAACACATGGTGCGACTGAAACCAAAAGAGAGGGTTTCAGCAAGGATAGAGTCATCAACTGTGTCAAATGATGCTGAGATCAAATCCAATAACACAGGAGTCACGATTACAGAACTTTCCCGTAATACGGTTATTTGAAACCTCGTTAACCGAGGTCGTGGTGCATTTGTGTGAAGAATGCTGATTGGAGCTTGTGGAGGACAGAGTGTGTGAGGGGCTCTAAGTGGGGACAAGAGCCACAAGCCATGCTTCCAAGACTTCTGATTTTTGTGAAGAAATGGAGAAAAAAAAGCAGCAACAGAAACCTCACACATCCAATAGATCATCATGTTAACATGTGATCAATGTGAAAAATTAATAATGAGATAACTGGCATTCGTTTTTTAATTGAATCAAGTCTTCAAAATCTGGTGTGTATCAGACAAGGCATGTTTCCAGCCTTCAGCAGCCAGATGTGACGAGCAGCTACCAGAAGGGACAGCACAGGTACAGAGACCTGGGGTGCTGCTCCTGTGGGCGCGAGCAGCCGAGGGAAGAACAGGGGCCACTTCAGGAACCTTCTCTCGCTAGGAGTACACTTTTAAAAAATAGCTCATGGTGTGCAGTCTCATGCAATTGCATCAGAATTGTTTTATTGTATTTTCAAATATGATTCTTTGGTATAATATTTTCCTTCTCTCAGACACGCACTCAGAAGCCTCTGATAATCGATTTTTAAGAGTGGTGCCTAAGAACTTGGTTCGTAAGAGGGGAAAACAAGACAAAAAAACAAAGTGACTTCTTTTGGCGTTCACAGTTGGAGGATTGTGAATTACCATGAGATGTGGGTGAATAGAATTTGAACATTGGAAAGGCCATGAAGATTGTGGCTCCTACATCTTTGGTTTCTGTGCAAGTTGGCCTTTCTGAGTTCAACACAAACCGGGATGTTGGAGTTACAAAAAAAAAAAAAAATCTTTGTTTCTATGAGTCAAGTGTCTTGCCTCTGAGTATTATTAGAAAAGCCATCTCTCCGCCTGACCAGGCGGTGGCGCAGTGGATAGAGCATCGGACCGGGATGCCGAGAATCCAAATTCAAGACCTCGAGGTTGCGAGCTTGAGTGTGTGCTCATCTGGTGTGAGCAAGGCTCACCAGCTTGAGCCCAAGGTTGCTGGCTCAAGCAAGAGGTCTGCTGTAGCCTTGGTCTGCTGTAGCCTTCCATTCAAGAGAAATCAATCAATGATCAACTAAGGAGCCACAATGAAGAACTGATGGTTCTCATCTCTCTCTGTCCCTGTCTGCCCCTGTCTCTGACTCTCTCTGTCTCTGCCAAAAAAAAAAAAAGAAAAGAAAAGCCATCTCTAACAGAGAATGGGTTCAGGAGGCAGCAGTTACAAACACAGGGCCTGGTACAGAGAAGATGTTCAATAAGGGTTTATTGATATGCATTGAAAATGCATAAGAAAGAGAAAAAAAATCAAAGTAGTCTCAAAAAACAGGCAAATAAATTTTGGAACATTCATTCAGTGGTTGCACTTGTTAATTTTGACTAACACTTGGTATTTAGTCATTAAATAACTCAATGATTCTGCAAATGTTTATCAAATACCAGTGTGTTAGGCCCTGGGCTCTGGGAATATGGTAATTAATGACAGCCCTTGTCTTCCTAATGTTTCAAAGCTAGCTGGAGAAGTGACACGTGCCCGAACAAAATAGGCAAATCTTGTTATAAAAATAGAGAAATGACACAGATTTTAAATATGAAAGGTGTGGGGAAATGTCAATGGTGCAATCTTTAGCAATATTTCATTAGTAAAAGAAATAGTGAGATCTGATCAATTTGTGAGTGTTTTTATTTTTCTACTCCATTAATCTATGTGCCCTTCACTCTTCACATGGATTTATGACTGGGTTCCAGCTGAACAAGTCAATCAGTTTTTATTTCTGTAGATTTGTGCAAAATATAACACCCTGTGCCAACAGCTTCCATATTAAGTGATGAGACAAAATTCAGTCAGGGGCTGAGTAGTGATGCAGCCGGACATCCTGTGAAGATAAATCCCCTGTCCACGATCTACTTGCCCCCTGCTCCCTTGTTCACAAGCCTGCCTGTCTACGTGTATAAGTATGTGATACTTGGAGCAGTTGCAGCCATTGGATAGCCATGAAGTCAAGTTAATGTTAGAAACGCTAATCCTGAGCCCTAATTTCATTTGCTACTAAACCAACACCAAGTGCAATGATCTATTTCCAGACTTCGTGTTATTAGATGACAATAAATAATTGATTTTAAGCTATCTCTAGTTGGAGATTATTACTTGCAGCTGAAGGCATTCCTAACAGACACAGGCAACAATAACAGCAACACAGATGACTTCTGCCAAGGAGCTGGTGGAAAGACGGGAACCGTTACTGGAAAAGCCTAAGTTAAGGTAGTATCACATAAACATGGAGTAGGGTTTCTTGCAGAAAAGGATCAGTTTGCTTGTTAACTCTGCGGTTTCATAACCACAAGGATTGGTTAGAATTTTTAAGAAAACAGAAAGGCATTTTGTCTACTGACATTTCTTTGCTTTAAAACGTTGTGGCCATTTGAGGACTTTATAAAAACTGAATCTTAAGAACCCACTAAGAACACTTGCACAAAGCCAAGTTCAGTGTTATGCCTGCCGGACTCCACTGTGCACAGGCATTTTCAGGAAACACTCCAACGATTTTGTCGAAGGGTGCCTGCTGCCCAAGTATCAGGAATGCACTCGGCACCAGGATGTGGTCATCCGTTAAGACAAAAAATGTTTTTACTACATTTTTTTTTGTGAATTCATTTTGACTCCCCTCATTTTTGGTAAATTTTGTGCAACTTTAAACTGTTCCATGTTCTCAAATTCCCAATTAAAACATCAAGCCCAATATTGTTTATTTTAGGTATTCACATAATCCTTTCACTAAATGCAGGCAACTACCGTGTGGCATCTTAGAATCAACATGAAAAACAAAAAAAACAAAAAACAAAAAAAAACCCCAGCAAGCATTCTGAAAAACAGAATGAATCTATAAGAAAGCCTTCAGTTGGAGGGAAAATATGGCGTGATCCCGCACACAGTAAATCCTTGTGGAAGAGTGGAGATTTCTTTTTGTAAGATAAAGATATTTCTTGTCAATTCACCTATGTCGCTTTATTTCAGCACTTTGCAGTTTACAAAGCTCTTTCAAACCCATTATCTGATTTGACGGTCACAACAACTTCACGAACTAGGTGAAACAGGGAAACTACCCGTTTTGTGGATGGTGAAACAGGTCTGCAGAGAGGACGTGACATGTCTACGCCACAGGGCTGGCATGTGGAGGGCTGGCACCCACACCCCGGGCTTTGTGATGCCCCTCCGGTGATCCCTTTACATGGAACCACTGAAACTCATTCGCGTTCGCAGTGTTTTTCTCTCTCAATTAAAAGCAGCTGTTCATCAGTATGTATGACTGACTATACCACTTAATGCTCTGTGCCTTTATAGACGTGTATTTAATTCTCACGAGAACGTTGTGTGATAGTCACCACAGTTTATATTTTACGGACGAACACACTGAGGCATGCAGCATTTAAATAAGTTAAGCAAGTTAAAAAGTAATTATTCATTGATGAAGTTGAGATTCAAACCCAAGAATGTAAGGCTCCAAAGTCCACTCCTTTCGCCACTACACCGTGCAGTCTTCTTAGCAACTAAGCCCCAGGTTTAGGCCTAGAGTCTTCCTGCCCTACGTGATGGCCGCCATTCTTCTTGCTCTCTACGCTCACACTCCCTTTGTGTGCTAGAATGATAATGCTGCAAGAAAATCTCCGTATTCTGCAGCGCTCTTAGTTTACATAGCAATGTGCTCAGTCCCAAATACTAGAACCCTGTTTGGTTGCTTCCTAGATTCTACATTTGCCAAACACCTTCTTTCTTCCTCTTCTGAAGATCTGGGAGAGACAATGTTGCAATCCTAGAGACTTCCTCATTTCATCCCCTGGAGTTCAGGACTCCAATTAGATCTCGCAAGCGTGCCCCTCCTTGTTTCCCCAGTTCACTTGCTGTGTCTGCCCCATTCCCTTGTGCTGATAGCCACCCCCGCCCCCAGAAGCGTTGGCCCTTACCTGAGCTGAGAAGTGGGGGAGGGCCCCAGCTTTCATCATTGTATTTTCCCTGTGTCCTCTGTGGATGGGGTGACTTCAACTCGCTGATCCTCTCCTCCCTGAGTAGTTGGGAAGAGGGAGTAGGGGTGCAAGACCACGGTCATTGCTTACTCACTACATTTCCACGAGGCCTAGCCATTCTCCACAACTGCTATGTTCTTTCATCAAAACTATGTGGCAGAATTAAACCCCTCCCACCCGTCACCTCTTTATTTTTGCACCACTGCAAATCGTACACCTGCAGCCACGCACTCCACCCCCATCCCAGTTCCTGGACCCTTGTGACCGTCATCAGCACATCCTTTCTTCATGCATTCCCCGTAATCCTCCTCACCCAATACATTGCCCTCTGTCTTCTGAATTCTTGCTTCCCAGTATGATAACAGTGACTGTCTGTTGAGTTTCTACTGTGTGCTCGTCAATGAGTGTTGGCACAAATATTAAGTGACAGAGTCTGAATATGGGGGGTTTCCTATGCCAGAGCTCATTGCTGAGTACTGCTCTCCCACACCTTGCACAGTTCCTACAGCGAGCAAGTCCAGTATAGTCTCCTTCTCTTCCTGCAGTGTGCCATGTGTTTCCTGCACATCACCGAATCCGGTTGTGAAGACTCCACTTCCGCTCAGCCCCCTGCGGATGCTCATTCTCCCCCATGTCTTGAAGGTTGATTTCCTGTTCTTCTGATTCGAAGAGCTGTTTCTGAGCATTATTCCTTGGCCTTTTTTCCCCTCCTTTTAATGTCAGCTTCTTAGAGGTTTAGCCGTTCAACAGCAGGATGGTTTTCATCTATCAGCATTCTGAGCACTTACCTTGATGGGCTGATAGCTTTGGCATATGACCACCTGTCCTTCTCTTCAAGTCCCGTGTTTATATCCTTTCAGTCGTCCTGTGGAACTGAGCCCGCCTTGCCACCACATTGTCCTACAAGGCACACAACTTATGAGTGAGTTGAAGTGCTCTCAGGATCCCTGCAGATCACTGGCACAAAGTCTAGACACAGTATAAAAAAACAACTATTTAAAGGCACTAGAAAATATCCAAAATCAAATAGGAGAGTTTAATGTTAAAAAAAAAAAAAAGACTTCCAACAGGAAATAGTGATGATTGCGAGTTTTTGGCTTCATTGTTAGGCTATGTTCATAAGTGGCCGCAGAAACCCACAACCTTCTTAGTTCAAAGTGTTAAAAAACAGAATTTAATTCTGGAGCAGAACTGGGCCCAATATATGACAATATTCTTTGTGCAAGTTCTTGGCTGGTCATGTGTGTTAGTCGTTAGACTCGGGGGACTTAATGGAAATGCCAGCAGAGACTTGAGAGAACCCATCTGTAAAAGCCAGAGGTGCCCTGGCTGTGAGATCCATGCATCTGCTCATTTTCTAATGAATGCATTTTTAAAATATATAACCCATGTGGCGTAAAGCTGAAACTTTACTGGTTTTCTAGACCAGAAGACAGAGACTGGGTCAAATAGAGCAATTAGAAGAGGAAATTACAGAGTTAAGGAAACTTATAGAGGACAAACCCAAAAACCTGAGTAGAAGCACTGTTCTAGTCTTTGAGGATGGTCAAATTTTAAATAAGGAGGAGAATTCAAGCAGATTGGCCTAAAATAGCTGCACTTTGAAGCAAAAAAGTATGTAGACATTTCAGGTACCACATATCATGGAAGAGACAGACATTGAAGCTTAGATCCAAGAAAGTTAATTAGTAGAACAAGCATAAGAACGACAACTACCAGAATGCAGCAGAATGCAAAGTAGCTATATAATAGTACCTGAACTCTCCAGTCTTGAATAAAACATCAGAAGGCATGCATCTAGAGACAGTAAAATGTGATTCCTACTCAGGGAAAAAAAGACAATTAATACAAAGAACGTGAAGCATGTTCTTAGGTTATTTTTCAGACAAAGACTTCAAGCTATATATTATGAGACCTAAAAGAATGTTTTGAACTGTGCTCAAAGAATGAAAGGAAATAATGGCTTTATTAAATAAATGAAATTGATCCGATGAGTTGAACTTAGATAAACAAATGAATGAAAGTTGTATAGCTGAAAAGTATAAGAACAATGAAAACAATTACTGGATGTTCAGTGAATTTAAAGATAGATTAATAGAACTTAATCCAAGGAACAGAGAGAGGAAAAAGGGAGGGGGGTTAAGAGGTTGAGTGTGCTCAAGTATAAATTCATGAAAACAGTCCAAGCCTCACATTTGAAAGGAGACTGAGCTGAAAGGAAGGCACCTGAAAGTGAAGACATGGCCGATACGGTGTTGAGTCCCGTTTCTGAAGGGCTGGGAAGGGCAGAGCTTCTCTAAGCTGCTGGATACTTGTCTATACTATTCATCAAGCTTCTGGCTACTTGTATTTGCACTTTGTGCCATTTAATAGCTGAGGAAGAAATAATGCATTTTGGACGCAAAGATTTGAGACGTGAACGATAGAGCTAATATTACTTAGTGTTGTACAAATGAGTGTTTGGAATCAATTTGTTATTGACACCAACTTGTTGCCTTTCCCTGAATCCATACCTTTGCTCTCTAACTCTGCAGTTTATTCCTACCCAGGGAAGTGGTTTTGGAGAGACACACTTCTACCCCTTGTCTTGGTATGAGGATTTCTTTGGCCAAGTAGATGTTTGCAAGCCAAGTTGTGAAAGCATGTTAGGCTTGCTTCCTTTTGCTCCTCCCCCATTTTCTTAAGAAGGACAGACCTGAGTTTAACTAGTCCGGGTTAATACCGGAAGCGGAAGGAAGGACATGTGAACAGAGCTGCCTCAGTTAACTTGACCCAGCGAAGTCTAAGCTAGAGCCTAGTGTCCCATTCACCTTTCAGACCCATGCACTGGCCCAGCCAAGATCAGCAGAATCACCAGCTGAACACAAGTCAGCCAACAGTCTACCATCCTGCTGACCTGTAAACTTTAGTAAGAAATGTCTATTGTTTTAAGCCACTGAGTTTTGAGTTAGTTTGTTCCACACCAATAGCTAATTGATAGAATCATTAAAAGTGTCAGACACGATGCTAGCTGCTTTACATATGTTATCTTGTTTAATGCTCAAAACATTCTAATGAGATAGGCGCTATAGTTGTATTTTTTTTAAATGTCAAGAGTACATTTTCAGATGAAAAAAAAATGGACCCCAAGTGTTCTTTCACTTTCCGATGTCACACAGCCATGGAATGAAGCCAGGATTCAAATGCGGGCAGCCCGTGTCAGAGAGTCTATGGACATAAGAATGTGTGTCTGTTAGAGATTTTTCTATCTCCAAATTGTCAAAATTACACGCTGAGTAAGGGAACTCAAAATAAACCATGCTGTAGATATAGCGAACATTTCACAATATGTAATAACAAAAAATGTATTTTCCCTCTTTCTTCCTACACACCACTTACATAACAAAGCATGTACTACAAATGCTGAAAGTAACGAGACACCAAGTTCTGTGCTTGATTACATTCAGAGGCCGAGTGTGCCAGGAAAAACATCTGCCTGCTGCCACGCACGGTTATGAGTTCCTGGACCTTCAGGATGCCTCCCTACTAATTTATTTTCATCACTGGGCAGTTTGAGTGGTGTCCTGCCCCCCTTTCTGTTTCATCATTCAGCACCATTTACAGAAAGTGAGAGAGGAAAAAAAAAAAAAGCTCTCCTAAAATTTCAGACATTCGGTGGTGGGGGTTTTAATAGACTCCATGCGGTTGAGAAGCAAAGAACTTGAATTCATCACCTGCTCCTACCATGAAGTATCTACAGGTTGTCTGGACAGCCTTTTTCCATTGCAGGGCCTTGATGTTCTATCCAGTGTAATGGAGACACACTCCCAGGTCTGGGAAGCTGGGAATCCCATGTGTTGATTCATTCTTTCAAAACGTAACTACTGTGCAGAAGCTGTCTGTTCGGCACAGCACCGCTTGGGGCAGATAGAAACAGAACAAGAGCTCTCAGTCTGGGAAACAGAGGTGGAACCAATAAGTAAACAGCCCCAGAAAAATGTAACAAGTGCTCATTGTTCTTTCTGGTAAACAGAAACAGTACATTCATCATAAATTTAAAACAACTAATTTGTTATGAAAGTTTTTATTAGGGAATTTATTTTTAAATTCAATTATTGTATCTTAAGAGAATAAAAACATTAAAAAGTTTTCACCAAAAGGAAACACCTTTGACCATAGTTTTTTGGTTTTTTTTTTAATCATAATCTCTATCATTTCTATCTCCAAAACTCTCAATGTCAAAGGTAGAACAATGCTTTAACAATATACCCACAACCCAGTCCCATATGGGTGTGACCATATATACACATAGCCATGCGGGTGCATATGTGTGTGTGCACATAATGTAAGTACTCGGGAAGGGTGACAGAGAAAGACCAATGGCAGCTTTGGTTCTTAGGATGAAGATAAATAAAATGAGATGTGACAAAATTATACTTTATCTGAATAGCAACACAAATATATAAATACTGAACATGCCATTTTTTTTATTTTCTTTCCCTCCCAATATATTTTTTGTGGTATCCTTGGAGAAACTAGAAAAGCTATGATCTTAATTCAGAAACATTGATAAAAATCTACATTTAATTTCGCTTGCAGTAGATGTCTGTATGTTGTTTTAGTTAAAAGTATATTTGGTTGTCGCCCTGGCCAGTAGGCTCTGTGGTAGAGCATCAGCCCAGTGTGTGGAACTCTCAAATTCGATTCCCAGTCAGGGCACACAGGAAAAACGACCATCTGTTCCCCCCCCCCTTCCCTTCCCCCCCTCCTCTCTGCAGCCATGGCTTGAATGGTTTGAGCAAGTTGGCCTCAGGCACTGAAAATGGCTCTATGGCCTTGCCTCAGGTGCTGAAATAGCTCAGTTGCTGAGCAACGGAGCAGCAGCCTCAGATGGGCAGAGCATCACCTGGTAGGGGGCTTGCTGGGTGGATCCCAGTTGGGGAACATGCAGGAGTCTGTCTCTTGACCTCCCTGCCTCCCCGTAATAAAAAAAAAAGTATATTTGGTTGTAACTAATAAAAATCACTAAATGTTCAGTTAATTTTTAACAAGGTGGAAGGTTATTCTCACAAATGGACAAGAACTGGTTATCATTTTTTAACATTCTCTGCGTACCAGGCACTCCTCTGAGCACTTGACATTTGTGGACTCTTAACTGTCACAAAACTCTACACCAGTGGCTCTCAACCTTTCTAATGCCGTGATCCCGCAATACAGTTCCTCATGTTGCGGTGACCCCAAACCAAAAAATAATTTTGGTGGCTACTTCATAACTGTAATTTTGTTACAGTTATGATTCGGAATGTAAATACCTGATATGTATTATGTATTTTCCGATGGCTTTAGGCGACCCCGCTGGGGTCGCGACCCACAGGTTGAGAACCGCTGCTCTACAAGAACTCATTATCCCCATTGTACAAATGAGCTAACTGAGACACAGAGAAATGAACTTCCCCAAGGTTTCCCAGATGGCGAGTGACAGTTAGGACTTGAAACCAGTTTACCACCTGTGAGAGTCACCCGGCCCACTGCTTGGAGGTGAACTATCCTGTGTGAAGATGGAACGCCCTGGGTTTCTTCTAAACTAGCCCTTACCTTCAGAAGACAACCTGATCTCCACATTCCAAGCTGCAGTATAGAGCAAACAGATGTGAACAGGATAGATATGAGTCATTTTACAAACACACACACACACACACACACACAACTGCCATATTTCCATTGTGAAACTTCTGATATTTTCTTTCACACGACCACACCCAGCTGCAGAGTAGCCTAGAAATGTAGTTTTCAAGTCGGGTCCCTGTGCCCAGGCTATAATTTCTCCATGTCCCTGGAAGGACTAGAAGGGGATATTGGTGACAACTAACAGTTCCTGTCCACACATTCTCTTTCTATTGTCTTCACTTCAAAAAGAATTTTTATGAAGCTCATATGTATTAATGACTTCAAATTGTCTTTAGATGATCTGTTTGGAAAAACATTTAGTGTGTGTGTGTGTGTGTGTGTGTGTGTGTGTGTTTTGAAAGAGACAGTCATTGCCCTAAGAAACTGAAAACATTGGTAGAGTCATTTAACTTATTTATGCCTTTATTATTTTTAGTTTACGGGACAACTGAGTTTAAAAGTCCAAAATTGTAGGCCCTGGCCGGTTGGCTCAGCGGTAGAGCGTTGGCCTGGCATGTGGGGGACCCAGGTTCGATTCCCGGCCAGGGCACATAGGAGAAGCGCCCATTTGCTTCTCCACCCCCACCCCTCCTTCCTCTCTGTCTCTCTCTTACCCTCTCGCAGCCAAGGCTCCATTGGAGCAAAGATGGCCGGGGCGCTGGGGATGGCTCCTTGGCCTCTGCCCCAGGCGCTAGAGTAGCTCTGGTCTCGGAAGAGCGACACCCCGGAGGGGCAGAGCATCGCCCCCTGGTGGGCAGAGTGTCGCCCCTGGTGGACGTGCCGGGTGGATCCTGGTCGGGCACATGCGGGAGTCTGTCTGACTGTCTCTCCCTGTTTCCAGCTTAAGAAAAAATACACACACACAAAAAAGTCCAAACTTGTAGACAGTCCTTGTGATGAACCAAGAACTGAGCTACCATTGGGACCCAGTGCGTTGACCATCCCAGATCTCTGTGAAAACTACCATAAAATCATAAAAATGACTACAAATTATTATGAGATTTCCATGATATAAATTTTTTTTTTTTTAGTGAAAATGACTCTTAATAGTGTCTGTCAGCATTTTCATGGGAACTTCTCATTATTTGCTCTTCCTTCCCAACGGGCTAGCAGTTTGCAATAAATATATTTGATGCATGTCTTAAATAGCTGCTTCCACAGTCAGTAAACTTTTAGGAGATTATAAATTTTAAAAAATGAAATAACTATTTTTCCAGTTTATTTTTATTTTTTAAATTTGTTTTAACTTTCACAATAGGATAAAAATAAAATTTCAAGTCATAGAAAAATTTTAACTTCCATTTGGAGTAAAATGTATGGTATAAAGGATTATCAAAAAAAGCAAAAATAACATAACATAGAATGACATTGTAGGTCACAAATAAACATCACAACAATATACATTAGCATACTCTAAATACTCCAACATATCTTGTGAATCAATATGCATTTTTAGAATAGATTTAAAAATATATATTTATTTGGAAAAATAGATATAATCAAAGCAATTCAAGAAAAATCTTAAAAATAATGAACAAAGTTTTATATTCACTCAAGTTTAAAACATAAGGAAATTGAAGGCGCTAATAATAGAGTCAGACAAGTTAGAATTAAGTTAACATTATTAATAGTCATTGAATTATGATGAAAGGTATCCATTTAATTATGAAGTTTTGACATCATTAAATGTAACTTAAATAGCACAAAATCTGAAGACATAAAGAATTTAAAGACGAGGAGAAATTAACAGGGAGACAGTCTTCAAAGAAGAGTTTGTCTCGATATAATTGGATAAAAAAGCTAATAATACTGAACTGTTTC
This sequence comes from Saccopteryx bilineata, assembly GCF_036850765.1. Lineage (NCBI taxonomy): Eukaryota > Metazoa > Chordata > Mammalia > Chiroptera > Emballonuridae > Saccopteryx > Saccopteryx bilineata. The sequence continues at coordinate 258,843,184 of NC_089494.1, forward strand.
TTAGTGCTGGTTTTTTATTTCCCAAGTCATAAATGAGTTAGTGCATATGTCTTCCCAGTAAACTGTGATATAGATGCTAAATGTAAATAGAGGGAGGAAAAAATCATGCTATTCATAATATTAAACTAATAGTTTCATAAGAAACTCTGTAGCTCATTAAGAATTACATGCAATTTTAAAAAATGCACAGATTGAATTATTTACAAAAATTAACCACAACAAAATGTCAGTATATTTAAAATGTAGATACTTTATATAAGTCACTTTGATTACTGACTAAAATGTTTAAGCCCCAAGCAATAAACATTTAGAAAAGAAAAACATTGTCTCAAAAAAGAGTTGAGGCCCTAGCCGGTTGGCTCAGCAGTAGAGCGTCGGCCTGGCGTGCAGGGGTCCGGGGTTCGATTCTCGGCCAGGGCACACAGGAGAAGCGCCCATCTGTTTCTCCACCCCTTCCCCTCCTTCCTCTCTGTCTCTCTCTTCCCCTCCTGCAGCCGAGGCTCCATTGGAGCAAAGATGGCCCGGGTGCTGGGATGGCTCCTTGACCTCTGCCCCAGGCGCTAGAGTGGCTCTGGTCGCGGCAGAGCGATGCCCCAGAGGGGCAAAACATCGCCCCCTGGTGGGCAGAGCGTCGCCCCCTTGTGGGCGTGCTGGGTGGATCCTGGTCCGGCACATGTGGGAGTCTGTCTGTCTCTCCCCGTTTCTAGCTTCAGGGAAAAAAAAAAAAAAAGAGAGAGTTGAATCATGAGGAACTGAAGAAATAAATAGAAAATAATAGGTCAACACTGTATTTTAAAACTAGTATCAGAGTAAGTGTAATTTAAAAACGTAGTACATCCAACAAATTTACCATCCTAAGCATCTGTCCTAGTATGATGGCCCCCAAGGCTGCTTTGTGTGGGTTTAGAGTGGTGTGACTTCTGTCCTCAGTTCTGAGAGAGACCGGGTGTTTTAGTCTTACCGCAGCTGCTAGCCTGTGTTCAGTGTGTAAACTGAAGATAATACCTCTTCTTAACTGGGACATTTGTCCGATTCAAGGCAGCTTGTTGAGAATGCTATGTTTCAGGAGTTTTGGTGTGTAGGTGGTAAGGAATGACATTTTATTAGGGTGTTCAAAGGAAAGAAAAGGGCTCTTGAAGTCAGGTTGTCGTTGTTTGTGACAATATTAAATCGTTTAAAATCTTTTTGAAGTAATCCTATATGGGCTAGTCTGACTAACACGAATCCAAGTTAGTTAGCAGTGTATGTTATACATAACCACCAATGTTTCCCTGGATTCCTGATGCTAAACTTCGTCACCAAAGATGAGGTTTCCAAAAATCTCATAAAGCTGATTATTTTCTCTTTTGTTTAATAATTTTTAATTACTTAGAAATAGTTTTAGATTACTGATGCATTTTTAACATAATATAATAGTATGGCAGTTTAAAAACCAAACCAGAATAACAGAAATTTGGTTATCTCTGAGAATACCAGGTAGGGAATGTACCAAGTGCTTAAAATGTTGGTTAATACTGCCAGATTTTATTTTTTTAATGTCATTTTCCTTACAAAAACCATACAATAAAATTTAAAGTGACAGTCGCAATTATTTATTGGATTTAAACTCCTAATGAATGGAATTTTTTAACAAATGACCTTTTCCACTTGTGAGTGCATTTACCTCTGAGACACAAGTCCTGCTATTACTCAATTTCAGTTCTTCCAGAACTTTTTTTAAAGCCTATTCCAGACCGAGTAATTTTTCTCCCCTGGCAGAAAAGGCTACAATGGACGATGACTGAAGTCCAGCAAAAGGAGCACGTTGTGTTCTGATTTGCTGTGACTCTGCTCAGCCAGGTATAAGGAAATGTAGGAGCGAAATCTTCTCTCTGTAGCACCACAAACATGTTCACGTTTGTTTAGATTTTGCACCTCCTGTCTCTTAATATTTTATATAATGTTTATTTAAGTGCACTGATATTTGTTTCTTCATGGGTTAGTTTTCCCCAGTAAATTGTATCATGTCACATGGTGGTTAGTGCATTTGTGTTCTAGAAACGCACTAGTGTCCAAAACAGAGCTCAACAACATTTTGGAATGAACAGTGCTATAGAATGAATGTCTGCAATTTTCACGCTAAGATTCTAACCCTTAATGTCACTTTATTAAAAGGTGGGGTCTCTCGGGGAGATGGTTACATCATGAGGACATAGATGCTTGGAGCGAGACGGTCGCCTTTATGAAAAAGAACCCAGAGAGGTCACTTTCCCCTTCGGCCGTGAGAAGAGACTGCCACCTCGGAATGACACTTTCCAGACGTGCAATCTTGCAGCACCTTAATCTTGGACTTTGCAGCCTCTCGAACTGTAGAAATAAATTTTTGTTGCTTAAAAGCTGCTTAGGCTACGCTATTCTGTTTAGCAGCCTGATCAGACTGAGACAGACACCGACGCTAAGAAGCAGGGGGCCACTGTAACACACACTGAGGAATGCGGGAGCGGGTAGGAGTTGGAGGAGTTTAGGGCGCAGGCTAGAGAAAGCCTGACCACACTGTTGTAGACATAGGGACCGGACAGGCCGTTCGGATGGGGTCTCAGAAAGAAATAAGAGCCATGTCATGGGACAATGGAGGAAAGGCCCTCCTTGTTATAAAATGGTGATGAGCTTGGCTGCACTGCGTGCACGAGCCAGTGTTTTGTGGAAGGGAGACCTTGTGAGCAATGGAGCTGGACGCTGGTTGAGGGAACACATAAGCAAAGTGTTGACGGAGCCACCTGCTCCCTCCTGACTGATTACGGAGGGGCGAGTAGAGAGGAATGGTTTAAAGGTGGAATTACCAATTAAAGGGAAGCAGAAGTGAAGATCTGAGACACCCTCAGCTCACCCATATTGAAAAGAATGAGAACGCCTCTTCCGAAAAGAGCACGCCTCGTGTGGCCCAGCAACCACTCGATACGGAGGTTGGACAACACACGGATGGTCGTGGAAGACACCAGGTAGGTGACATCGGTTAGCGAAAGCTCCCGGAGTACAACGTGAGGAGGGCTGAGGTCAGAGCTCTGCCTTGTGGACACATGAGGGTAGCGCAGAGGAAACGGGGCGGATGATGAGACTGAGGAGGGACGTGCATAGAGGCAGAGGGAGTGGAGCTGGGCGCACAGAAGCCAAGGGGCGGTGCTGTGTTCCGCCTTTCGTGGGCCTGCTCCCCAATGCCTGTGTTGAAAACTTAACCCTCCAATGGTGACGGCAGGTGGAGCACTGGAGAGGTGATCAGCTCACGATGACGGAGTCTTCGTGAATGGGATGAGTGCTGTGATTAGAGACCCCACAGAGCTTCCAGCCTTCTTCTTCCATCTGAGGACGCAAGGAGAGGTCGGTGACTGGAGGGAGAGCCCTTATCTGATGCTGCGGGCACCTTGATCTCAGACTGCCAGGTTGCAGAACTGTGAGCAGTAGACCACTGTGGATTAGAGGCTGCTCAGTCTCAGGGGGTTTTGTTACAGCAAAGGACAGAAAGAGAGGCGGATAGGTTGTACCCAATGAGGCAAAGTAAGGTAAAGGCTGAAAAAGAGACTAAGGAGTTTGGCCATCCCCGGCTTTGACAAAATAACTTCAAGGTAGCGGTGGGGACAAACCTTGATTTTAGCAATAAGAAGAGTGAACACAAGTGGAGGATGAGAGACAGCAAGAGAGGTTCTTATACTGTGGAATTTAGCCCTTAAGGAAGAGAGAGAGCTATTCCTCGAGCCAGACAGGGACTGAGGGTCCCAGCAGGGCAGTGCTGCCGTTATTTTAAATATGAGAGACCCGAGCATTCGTAATGGCCGTAGGGAAGGAGTTTGTTGGCAGGGAAATGTTATGTCAGGTTCTAGTCCTGGATCCCAGGGAAGAGAAAAAGAAGGGAAAGGCCAGTCAAACAAAGGGCATGGAGAGGATTCAGGTGTTTGTTCGTTTGTTTGTTTCCTACAGTTGACATCCACTGGGTTACTTTAAAAATGTAACAAAGATTATTCTTCCCCAGTTGGGGAGGCTGGAAGTCTGAGATCAAGGTGTGGGCAAGGACATGCTCCTTCCGCAAGCTCTGCAGAAACATTCCTTTCCTCCTTCTCGCTTCCTGTGTGCGCTAGCAATCCTTGGGACAGCGTCGCTCTAGTTTCTGCCGCTCTCCACGTGGTGTTCCTCCCTGTGTGTATGCCTCTGTGTCCCTGTCTCGATCAGTTTGGACACTATAACAAGATGCCGTAGATTGGGTGGCTTCAACTACGGAAACTCTTTCTCACAGTCTGGGGTCTGGGAAGTGCAAGGTCATGGTGCTAACAAAGCAGGCTTCATGCTGAAGCCTCTTCTCCTGGCTCGCAGGTGGCCATCCCTGGGCTGCGTGGTCACATCACCTCTTCGTGCATGATGGGAAGAGAGAGAACAGAGGCTCCCTGGTGTCTCCTTTTGGAAGGGCACTAATCCCGACATGAGGGCTTCACTTCAATGGCTCAATCACCTCACAGAAATCCTGTCTCCAAATACCATCACCTTGGGTGTTAAGGCTTCAGAATACAAATTTTGGGAGGACTCAAGCCAGCCCATAGCAGTCTCTCAGTCTCCCTCCTTTTATAAGGATACAAGTCATTGGATTTAGGACCCATCCTAACCCGTCTCAATCTGATTGCATCTGCAAAGACCTTATCTCCAGATAAGCTCACAGTCATAGGTACCAGGGGTTAAGACTCCAACCTATGTTTCCGCCGGACACAAGTCAACCCACAGCAGCAGCAAACACAGTGAGAGCGCTGCAGAGCTCCTCTTGCAGAGATTCAGGCAGAAAACCGAGGGCTTCGAGTTCAGCCTATGCGACCTCACAAAATCGAAATGCAGAGTCATCTACCGAGAGGCAGAGGAGCAAAGCCGGGCGAACAAATTCCAATACAACGCGGAAAGCCCTTGGATGAAAGCTGGGTGCGGCGCGCTGTGGGGACACAGAGGAGGGGGTGGATAGCTCAGCGCAGGCTGGCTGGTCACAAGGCTTCTCTGAGGAGCAAGAAGAGGAAGAATATGCCCCAGAGAAAGCATGTGTGGTTTGGAGAACATTCCAGGCAAGCTGGAGAACTTCGTCTGCTGCCCGCAGTCCCACAACCACCTATGAGAGGACCCAGTATTGTTTGCTCTGAATTCTTTCTCTGTCCCACTCTGCCTCTCTGGACCAGGAAAGGGGGATGTTGACTGCCTGGCCCAAGAGTGTTTATTTTCTGATTGGGAGTCCTCTTACCTGTTGTCCCATCACCAATCCCCGAAGACCTCGGGCTTTGCGGCAGTGAGCAGGGTCGGAGTAATGATTAATGCCCCCCGGGCTGCAGGACGGAGTGCCAGTCTCCGCACAGACAGCTCATTGTTCCTCTGTGAGACAGGGTCCCGCCCTCTCACACGCTGACCACCGCTTCCCCGAGCGGAGTATTTATGTGTTGAGTGCAGCACTCCGTGGACTTCAGGGGCTAATGGGGTGTGAGAGGGGCCTGGGGTTTTTCATCTTGTTTTCAGCTGTGCAAACACCACACACTCTCCCCTTCCACTCAGGGTCTAAGTTCAGGCTTCCGAGGTAGCAGGGGCTGCAAGGTGGCGGTGGGGCCTCCACGGGTCTCAGAGGGGGGACCCGGCACCTTCCACCCAAACACCGAGCACATTCGACATGTTTATCTTTCCACTCCCACCCAAGCTCTCAGGTAAACATCTCGCCTGGGGGTTGATATGCAAGAACTCCTCAGAAGTTTTGTTTAGAGGCAGCGGGTTGGGCCCTCCCTTGTCCAAGTCAAGTAGAACCTGATTCCCCAAACTGCAACGAGAATGAATGAATGAGTGAGTTAGTGAGTGAAGAGATTTTCTCCCACTCTCCCAGCCTTTCTTTTTCCCTCCTTCCCTCCCTCCTTCCTTCCTTTCTTCTTTTTTTCTAAGCTCATTAACGTTGACTTAAGAGATCTTCCACACAAATGCAAACATTTGGGAATTCCTTGGACTGACCATTACTATGCGCCTCCTTTCTGGAACAAAAACAGGCCAGAAGGACAGGAGGTGTAGTGGACAGAACCCCGCGTACATGGCACTCTGGGTAGGCATCTGTATGTGATACACACAGGCCACGTTACCCTGCTTTGTCCCCACAGTGACACGGGAGGTACGAGCTCTCTTCCCCTACTGTGGATGAGCAAATTGAAGGAGATAGCCTAAGATGTCAGCCACCGTCTATCTAGCTCCAAGTCCGTTTTTTTTCTCCCCTCCATGATGCCGTTTTGCCACTGACTTCACAACCTTTTATTTTTTTTTGGACAGAGACAGAGAGAGAGTCAGAAAGAAGGATAGATAGGGACAGACAGACAGGAACAGAGAGAGATGAGAAGCATCAATCATTAGTTTTTCATTGTGACACCTTCATTGTTCATTGATTGCTTTCTCATATGTGTCTTGACCCGGGGCCTTCAACAGACCGAGTAACCCCTTGCTCAAGCCAGTGACCTTGGGTCCAAGCTGGTGAGCTTTGCTCAAACCAGATGAGCCTGCGCTCAAGCTGGCAACCTCGGGGTCTCCAACCTGGGTCCTGGGCATCCCAGACTGATGCTCTATCCACTGCACCACCGTCTAGTCAGGCACAACATTTTTTTTTAAAGAAAGAAAGAAAGGGGTGTGCATATCATCACAAAATAACTATGGTTTGTTCAAACATCACTGCTATTTGTTATTCAGGTGTGTAAAATATAGCATGTTTTAGTGGAAAGAGCCAAGAGTTGGTAAAAGAAGAAATGATTAAGTTACGAATTACCACATGGCTACTTGGTATGGAAACTAATTATAAAATAAGCTATACCTACTTGGGTGCAATTAGAAACCAGCATTATCTTTTATCTACTAAACCTGAAGAAAACAGGAAGATGAGCAATTATCTGTTGACTTTAAGCACTAGCCACAGCGCAATGAGAACATTGTTCCATTGATGTATAATGGGTGCGGAGCACTCGGCTAAGTGCTTAGTGACTTCTGTTATTCCATTCTCAGAACATCCTGTAGGATATCAACAACGGTTATTCACCTCCACTGATGTTTCCCCTGGGCAGTTAATGCCATCCACTCTGGAGGTAGGCAGTGCTGGCAGGCCATCCACTCTAGCGGCCTTGTCTTTGCAAGTCCTGAACATGTGGCTTTCAGCACAAATGGGGGCATTCGCTGAGCCAACCCAGTCCATGATTCTCTTTCACTCATGTGCATTTTAGGAGATGTGGGTTTTCCTCTGATCGTCAATTATATCATCCATACAGTGGAAGTAGTAATAACTCTGACCTGTCAGTGATTCTGTGGGAGTTTCTGAGATAATGCACCTAGCAATTTGCACAAAAATTCCTTTGCTCTTGGAATTGGTCTATCTCAACCAGGATGTTGCTGTAACAAAGAAGTTATAAGCTTAGCTTGAAAAAGCAGGTAGTCCTGAGTTCAAATCTTACCTCTGCTACTTACCAGCATATTCACCTTGTACCATTTACAACTTCTCCATGTCTTTATTTCTTATCTCTAGGATGGAGGTAAGAACAGTTTTCTCATAAGGTTATTTTGGTAATTAAATAATGCATGTATGGGCCCTGGCCAGTTGGCTCAGTGGTAGAGCGTCGGCCTGGCTTGCAGGAGTCCCAGGTTCGATTCCCAGCCAGGGCACACAGGAGAAGTGCCCATCTGCTTCTCCACCCCACCCCTTCTCCTTCCTCTCTGTGTCTCTCTTCCTCTCCCGCAGCCAAGGCTCCATTGGAGCAAAGTTGGCCCAGTCGCTGAGGATGGCTCTATGGCCTGTGCCTCAGACACTAGAATGGCTCTGGTTGCAACAGAGCAACTCCCCAGATGGGCAGAGCATCGCCCCCTGGTGGGCATGATGGGTGGATCCCGGTCAGGCACATGTGGGAGTCTGTCTGACTGCCTCCCCGTTTCCAACTTCAGAAAAATACAAAACAAAACAAACAAACAAAAATAATGCATGTATGTGTTTAGCCAGTGCCTGCCAAATATAAAATATTCAACAATCTCAACTGCTATTAATATGAATATAATAATAGTTAGTTTTACATTAATATCAACAATTCCATTATGGGATGTGTTATACAGAGTGATCACTCAGTCTCTCAATGATAAAAAGGTGTAATGATACCATTTTCATGCAGAAATTATTTGTCTTAAAATACAGTAGAATAGGTGGCTTACAAACAATATTAGTTTACTCTCTAAAGGTCTGGTGACTGATAATTACAAGATAAAGGGACCAGCAGATTAGATATCTGGGAAGGGCCAGCTTCCTTGTTGATAGACAGCCTTCTTTTGAAGGTGTCCTCACATGGTGGGAAGGACCAGAGAGCTCGCTGAGGGTCTCTTTTATAAGAGTATCAATTTTATTTTGAAGGTTATTCCCTAATCACTTTTAAGAGGCCCCATCTCCTAATATCATCATATTATGGATTGGAGTTGCAATTATAAATTTTAGGGGGACACAAATATTTAGTCTATACCATTCACCCCCAGCCTTGCAAAATCAATGTCTTTCTCACATGCAAAATACATTAATTCTATTCTAACAGCCTGAAAAGCCTTAATTTTTTTCAGTATCAACTCTGTAGTCTAAAATACAGTCTCATTTGGTGACCTACCCAAATCTGGATTTCTAACACAAGTCCTTAATTGTCCCTAATTGTAGTCTAACTCATCAGAGAGTGAATTTATATTTTCATAGACAATTCAAGCTCAAGATGTTCATGTTTCAGGTTTGTTTGTTTGTTTCCCAATAAGGCCATCATTTCTGCTATAACCACAGTGAACTTTGTAAAATGAAAATCGGGATGTGTCATTTCTTGCTTTCCAAGTATGAATATCTTTCTGTAGATTCACACTCTATACTGTCCTCCACCTCTCAGTTCCTTCTCCACCATCTCCTTCACCTCCTTCTTGCCTGGCACACTAACATCCAGAGAGACCCTAGCACTTTGGGTTCCCAGATAACAGATGTTCATCTCCACGCCTTTGTTCACATGGTTTCCTTTAGTCAAGAAACCCCTTTATCATTAGCTGCCTGCAGAGAAGCTCTCCCCTGTCTGAGAAGCACTTTTCCTGTGTGAAGGTATGCCCGCTCACCCCAACCTCACATAGGATGGCCTCGTTCTTAGCACCCCGGAGACATCCCATACATCAAATGCATATTTGATCATAGAGTGTTGGGTCTATGGCTCATCTTCTTCATTGATTGGACCTTTTATCCATTCACAGTGTCCTTTATCCCATTTATTGTAATTCACTTTAAATTCAATCTTAAACTTTGCTAAAGGACAATGCTTTCTTTTGGACTAGTTTATTTATTTTAATTTTCAAAATTGAATTATGTAGAAAACCATCATTTTCAGCAAGGTTTTTGTTTTGTTTTGTTTTTGAAAATAGATTTATGATGTTCCTCTGGGTCTGACACTAACCAGGGGTACTCTAAAAAGAGCCTGCCATCCAAGTACTAACCAGGCCCGACCCTGCTTAGCTTCCGAGATCAGACGAGATCGGGTGCGTTCAGGGTGGTATGGCCGTGGACCGAAATGAACCCAAGATGAGCGCCTGATATGGGGGAGTCATTGGTGGACGAGACCCCAGGGAAGGCACAGGGACCAGACAAGTATGAGATGGAGGAAGGGAGGAAGCCCATTCAGGAGCATGTGATCAGGTTGATCACAGAGGTAACTGCCGCTAAATCCCCCTGGGTGCCTCAGTTCGCCGTTGCCTCAGGTCTCAGTCCCCTTTATGAAGAATGTCCCCCGGGGTGGTAGCTCCCCAACACTCCCAGGATGGTCCACCCATTAGAATACTGGGTGTGTCACGGGGACTCCCCAAGCTGCAGAACCTCCCGTCCTGAGGTAAAACTTCCACTGTGCAGCAGAAGCAAGGTACTTCTGGAGGACAAAAGGGAACATCTTATATATTTTTATTCCATGTGTGCACAGGGAATTATTTGATATATTTTAGATCAGGAGTCCACTGTGTTCTGTTATTTTTCTCAGTAAAATAAGGAAGTTTGATGAGACACAATCTCTATAGGCCCATTCGGGTCTGAGTCTATATGAGAAACTCAATAAATATTTGCTTAATTGATTTATGGGAAATTCTATCCTGGTGGTTTCAGATACGAAATATAGTGGTAAAGCTCTCTGATACTTCAAGTAAAAAAAGAAAAGAAAGAAAGAAAAAGCATGTTTGAGCAGCAATAGAGTTGACTATCTGTCTCTAAAGATCACACCGTTACCTTTTCCTGATGTGGGCTCCGTATGCTGAGTAAATAATACAAATGCTGTGTAAGTAGAGCAGGCGGTTCTCACGGTGAACACGGAAACCCGGGAGCTATATTCGAGCACACTATGGGTGGTTTATGAAGCACATCGGTTCATAACATGAGACAAATTGCACCAGGGACTCCAATTGATGAAGTCCAAGCGGACCACCAAGGAAGAAAAACGAGGAGAATGTCAGCCGAAGAAGGCTGTAGTCTCCTCTTGTTCAAGCTTAAGTGGCTAATTCCTTCCAGTGTTTCTTTAGCAGAAGATGTACAACCCAAGAACTTGACAGTTTCTGAATTTTGAATAAGACATGTCTTGCTAACAAAGGTTTGTTCGTTTGTTCATTCAGTCATGTTTTTTTTTTTTAAATATTTTATTTATTGATTTTTTTTTAGAGAGAGAGGAGTGTGAGAGAGAGACCGAGAGAGAGAGAAGGGGGAGGAGCAGGAAGCATCAACTCCCATATGTGCCTTGACCAGGCAAGCCCAAGGTTTCGAACCGGCGACCTCAGTGTTCCAGGTCGATGCTTTATCCCACTGCGCCACTACAGGTCAGGCTCAGTCATGTTTTCATCCATACATTTAACAAGCAAGGATTTGAACCCCCACAAAGTGCCTGTCATTGTGTCAGGGAGGGAGGGTAATGGGGGTGAGGAAAACTCTGTTTGGTTTCTGCGTGAATGGAGTTCAAAGCCTAGTGAGAAAGACAGACCACGGGAGGGGGCGCAGGGCCGTGAGAGCCGGCCACGGGAGGGGGCGCGGGGCCGTGAGAGCCAACCACGGGAGGGGGCGCGGGGCCGTGAGAGCCGGCCACGGGAGGGGGTGTGGGGCTGTGAGAGCCGGCCACGGGAGGGGGCGTGGGGCTGTGAGAGCCAACCACGGGAGGGGGCGCGGGGCCGTGAGAGCCGGCCACGGGAGGGGGTGTGGGGCTGTGAGAGCCGGCCACGGGAGGGGGCGTGGGGCTGTGAGAGCCGGCCACGGGAGGGGGCGCGGGGCTGTGAGAGCCGGCCACGGGAGGGGGCGCGGGGCCGTGAGAGCCGGCCACGGGAGGGGGCGCGGGGCGTGAGAGCCGGCCACGGGAGGGGGCGTGGGGCCGTGAGAGCCGACCACGGGAGGGGGCGCGGGGCCGTGAGAGCCGACCACGGGAGGGGGCGCGGGGCCGTGAGAGCCGGCCACGGGAGGGGGCGCGGGGCCGTGAGAGCCGGCCACGGGAGGGGGCGTGGGGCTGTGAGAGCCGGCCACGGGAGGAGGCGCAGGGCCATTAGAGCCGAGCACGGGAGGGGGCGCGGGGCCGTGAGAGCCGGCCATGGGCGGAGGCGCGGGGCGTGAGAGTCGACCACGGGAGGGGGCGCGGGGCCGTGAGAGCCGAGCACGGGAGGGGGCACGGGGCTGTGAGAGCCGACCACGGGAGGGGGCGCGGGGCTGTGAGAGCCGGCCACGGGAGGGGGCGCGGGGCCGTGAGAGCCGACCACGGGAGGGGGCACGGGGCTGTGAGAGCCGGCCACGGGAGGGGGCGCGGGGCCGTGAGAGCCGAGCACGGGAGGGGGCACGGGGCTGTGAGAGCCGGCCACGGGAGGAGGCGCAAGGCTGTGAGAGCCGAGCACGGGAGGGGGCGCGGGGCCGTGAGAGCCGAGCACGGGAGGGGGCGCAGGGCCGTGAGAGGCGACCACGGGCGGAGGCGCAGGGCCATGAGAGCCGACCACCGGCGGAGGCGCAGGGCCATGAGAGCCGGCCACGGGAGAAGGCATGGAGCTATAGGAGTCCAGCCGGAGAGGACCCACCTCGTCCTAAGGGACCACCCTCATGATCTTAGGTTAGAGTCAGAATTAGCATGACGGGCAAAGGGCATGGGGTGGAGAAGGCTGGTTGGGGAGAAGAAGACCTTGAGCACAGAATACACCTCTGAAGGGAACATTTGACCCCGTAGAGGATTAAAAGACAAGACTGGAGACCAGAGGGTAGGACTTTGTACTGATGCAGCAGAAGGTGGTCAGGCTCAGGTCCTCAAAAGCCTCATAAGCAATGACAGCAGAGAATATACATCTTGCATTCAACATTCAGTACATTCTATAAGAACGCACTAGAGGAATTTAAGCCAGAGAGGGATATGACCAGATTTGCATCTTAAGATGAGTGTTGGTACCTACTGGCTGTGTTCAGTTCAGAGTGTTAGTGGAAAAACCAGGCTCACATCGTAACCTGGGCAGGGAGTGTCCCTGCCTGGCACTCAGACAGTGGTCAAGAAGCCAAAGAAATGTGCATGGATTCATAACAAGAGGTAAAATTGGTAGCACATGGCCATTGACTAGCAACAGGGGCAGGAAAGGAGAAAGAAGAAATGGATGGGCATATCTGTGTTGAGGGACTGGATGGATGGGATAGTTTTCCGGTAGAATGATTAGGAACTGAGCTACGGAACACTACATGTCAAAGCCCTTTAGGAGCACAACCACCAGTGCAGCTTTGAAATGTGATGACTTTGAGGGGCCTGGAAGAAACCAATCCACAAATGCTGTGAAGACTACTGATGGAAGGGTTCTGTAGCTCACGGGGGAGGTCTGGGCTGGAGATGGAAGAGGGTATTAATAAAGTCCTTGAGAGGCTCTGACCCCCCCCCCAGGAAAGGGAGTGAATGACAAAGGAAAATTGACCAGCACAGAGGACCCTCAATTTTTAAGGACCGGGTAGGAGAGGAGAAAGAGATTGCTAAGAGATTGCGGAGGAATATCCAGGGAGAGCCTTGGCAGAGCACAATGATATCCTGTGTGCGCAGAGACCTGCAATGAGGAAAAGCTGTACAAATGTGTGTACTGTGACTGTGTCATATAAGAGTTTTACCCACATAACGCAGAACCACCAGATTATAAATTCCCAGTCTTGCTAACTTTTTAGTTAGCTGTAGTTCTAAGTAACTGGTTAATCTTTATAGTACAGAGATCATGGATATTAAAACACATAGGTATTGGCTTTTTTCTTTGAATGGCAGGTAGCTCTGAGGCACAATTTTAGTCAATAGTTTATTTTTATGATGAGCTTTAAAATCTTTGAGCACACATGTCTGTTCATAGCTCTCCATTGCTTACTTTCCCACTCAACTCTTATTTTTTTTCTCACTCTCATTTATTTTAAACTACTTTTCCTTCTATTAAGTACTTTATGTTTTTATAACCCACCTAACGTCACTATTGAAATGATATTGAATATATAATCATTACATTAATATATTCTTATTGAATAACTTTTTATTGTTAGATTTATTATTATATTCAATTGAGAGAAAAAAACAAATAAAATAAACTCATGAAACCTGATTTTATTTGAAAAATTAAAAAAGTATATTTAGCTTGTACCAAAGAACACTTGATTATTCTGACATCATTGGGAAATGGAACTAATAACTCATCTTGGGTAGAAACTTGTAATACAATTTTGCTATAGGTGCATGTTGATAGAAGTATTTATTATTTGTTGGTAAAATGTCATCTGGGATATAGACAAAACTATAACACAATTATAATGTACCACTCATGAAATACAGAGATTGAAATTTGAAAGAAGGAAACTATAGGTAGCAGAAGGTTATATATACAGAAGGATAGTAGTCTCTCTTCACAAACCATCTGGTAGAAGAGTCAAGGGGACTAAATGTGATGGTTCAAGGACCCTTGACATAGGGATCAATGGCTAAACCCCACCATGCTTGAACTAAAATCCTGTTCCTTCTCTTCCTGTGAAGTGGTAGGGGATAGGGAAGTGGTGTGGTGGGTAAGGAGGGCAGGGGCGACCACAGACGTTCCTTCTGCAGCTGTTTTTTCCGTAAGACACTTGCATCCCTGCCAACGTCCCTATAGATGCTGGGCAGCACTGTCCCCGGCTGAGTGCTAGCATGGTTCATGGTTCTGAGGGAGGTTGGAAATGGTGAATAGATCTGAGAGGGTTCTGGAATTGTGCCATCACCCTGTGTGACGTGAGATGCTAGACTGTCAGAGACCTGCCACCACAAAGAGCTAAGCTGTTCATCCAGCAGCTCTGGGTTGGAGAAGCTGCAGGAAGCCACACAGGGGGAGGACATCCCAGCAAACTTCTATTCGGACTTCCACACCTCCTGCCCTTCCTCTGTGAAGACATTCCCAACGTTCTCCAAACCCACGTTGTTACTTAATTAATTCCTCCTCATCTTAGAAACTAACATAGATGAGGGTGAAGGGTTGACTAAAGGGTCATTGTCAATGAAATTAAATTTGGACTTTTGACATAGTAAATTTCTTTAATTGTCCCAGAGTAATGAATTTCTATTGCCACAAATTACGCTGACGGGACTGAAGAAAGATGTTTATCTCATCTGGAATTTTTGCTGTATTCAAGTCCAAACTGCTTAGCAATATCTTTCGATTCATAGCCTCAATAAATCATGGATTTATTTTGTGAATGATCCAACTATGCAGCGTTATAATTTTTGTAATTTTCATTTAGCATTTTTTTTTATTTCTAGTATTCTTACTGAGAAACATACCGATATATGATCTTGGTACCCTCTAGATTTCTGAGGGATCTCGATTCAATCTTCTATTGTAGGGTTTATTATCATATCATCATGGTGACCATTCTTTTCTGTTCCCTCAGTACCCTGTGACATTTTATAGGACAAAGTCCACGTCTTCTATTTACCTTGGCAGACAAATGCTTGTCAAAGGAAAGTGAACTAACAGAACTGCTTAAACTATGGTGCGAATAGAAACAATTTTGGAAAATGATCAACAATCCTTAGCCTGAAGCCCAGAAACTTGGAGTCACTAGGATTAAACTTGGACTCAAAGACTGCATTTTTAGGAAGGTCTCCAGGTTAGCCTAATGCAGTCATCTTGGATACTTCCACCACTTAGCCCCGGGTAGTATATACACTTGACCCCTTATGTTGAGGCTGATCAGTTGGCTATCCTGGGAAGCTTTCGGACTCTTAGGGTTTCACTAGGTTTCAGTGAGAAGAGATTTTTAAACCAGAAGAACAAGGTGGAGTCAGAATGAATATTTGCTGCGTACTGTCAGCTTTGCTTTAAACCAAGAAGCGCGAAGGGAACTAACACTCGGTTGCTGTCTTCTCTGCATCAGAATCTAAGCTGGAAGCTTTACCTACAAAAATTGTAGTTATCTCCTCCCCATCCCATAAAACAGGAAGGAGCAGGTAAGTTAAATAACTTGGCTGGCATCCCTCAGGTAGGTCTTCGTGCTGGGATCGAACTGCTGTTTCTCATTGGTCCGTGTCACTTGGCTTCACAGCAAAATTGAGAAGCTCTTCAATGACAAATACAAATTACTTCTGGACTGAAAACTCTGATGTGCAAAGTCAGGTTGACCAAATACAATGCTAGGTATTTTATGGCATTTTTAAATGTGTATGTCAAGGACTCTTCCTGTTCTTATTCTGACTGACTGATGGACTACCTGCCTGGGGCTCGAAGGCGGAGCTGACAGAGGGCTGTGCTGGGAGCCCGTGCCTATCCAGGGCTTGGAAGTACGTTTATTTTATTCTAATAGTCAGTTTGAATGCACGGCACCCTATGGTGTCAGGTATCCTGTACCAACCTGTATAATACAATAGAAAACTAGGTATTGAATTTGGCTATTTTGTGTTTTAATTAACATGATGAAAACATTTCAACATATTTTAAAGAAGGAGATGTGATCTTTATCCCTGGCTGTCTGAACTCTGTGATCATGCCTGACTTTGTTTCCCTGTGTTGGCTATTTGTTAGAGAAAGAAACAAACGTTAAATATACTGAGAAATCAGTTTCACGTATGTTAGAACTATCTAACGGTTAAGACAAAACTGGAAATAAAATAGCAATGATGACAGATATATACACATGCATTCAGACAAATAAATGCAAATAGACTAGTTTATAAACATGGCATGGGATGGGAATATATTCAATCATTTATTGTGTCAGAAGATACTTATAGAAATCTGTTCAACTCAGTATACTGCATAACAGGAATCGTGCCAGGCATCGTGAATGGTTAATTATATTAGACATGATTCCCTGTCTTCACGGAGAGCAATATTTTGTACAGATCAGAAGCAAACCCATGGGTCACACTCCATACTTTGGAAGCATAGAGGCTGAGATACGAAGACTATAAATCAGATTTGGGGTTGGGGGAAGACCTTTGAGTAAAAGTGATGTTTGAGTTGACACAAAATAAAGGAGAGTGGGGGAAGAAAATCCATCTCAGATGAACATGGCAGCCTGTGAGAAAGGCATCGGCGGAGGACACAGTGGCAAAGCCATGGAGAGTATTGTTTGGATGAGCGGCTGTAAGGGTTGGAAAGGTGGGCTCAGGAATCAGGTCGAGACTTCCTGATCACGTGGCTGCATGAGCACTGACGTGACCTCTCTGGTCTGTTTCTGCAGACGTGGGAACTGGATGCAATGGTCTCTCAATAAGATATTTCTCAGCATTATTTACAATAACCAAGATATGGAAACAACGTATGTGTCTATCAGTGGATGAAGGGATATTATATATATATATATATATATATATATATATATATATATATATATATATATATAATGGAATACTACTCAGCCTTCAAAATTAATGAAATCTTGCTGTTTTTGATAACATGGGTGAACTCGGAGGGTGTTATGTTAAGTGAAATAAGTCAGACAGAGAGAAACAAATACTGTATGATTTCACGTATATGTAGAATATAAAAAACAGTACAAACAAACAAAATAAAATTAGATTGGTGGTTGCAAAGAGGAAGGGTACAGAGTGAAGGGCAAAGTTGGTAAGGGAATTAAAGAGTCCAGACTTCCAGATACAAAGCAAATAAGTTATGGGGGTGTAACCTCCAGCATGAGCAATACACTCAGTACTGTATTTACTTTGTCTAGTGATGGATGGTAACTGGATTTATTGCGGTAATCACTTGGCAATATGCACAAATGTCAAATCATTATGTTGTACATTTAAAATGAATAAATAGTGCATGTCAATTACACTTTTAAAAAATATTTAGCCTACTTAATTCCTATAATAATTCTCTGATATAGATATTATCTCAAAGTTCCTGATAAAGTAACTTAAATACAGAGCAGTTATAACTCTTATCAAAGTCATAACTAAGTGTCTGACCAGGCGGTGGCTCAGTGGATAGAGTGTCGGACTAGGACGCAGAGGACTCTGGTTCAAAACTCTGAGCTCGCCAGCTTGAGTGTGGACTCATCTGGTTTGAGCAAGGCTCACCAGCTTGAGCTCAACGTTGCTGGCTTGAGCAAGAGGTCACTTGCTCTGCTGTAGCCCCCGGTCAAGGCACATATGAGAGAGCAATCAATGAACAACTAAGGAGCCGCAACAAAGAATTGATGCTTCTCATCTCTCTCCCCTCCTGTCTGTCTGTCTCTATCTGTCCCTCTCTCTGACTCTCTCTCTGTCTCTGTAAAAAAAAAAAAAAAAAAAAAAAAAAGTCATAACTAAGTAAATAACAGAGCCAGGATTCAAATTCACTCTGTTTAGCTCTGAAGTTCATGCTCTTAACCACTGTTTTATGTTAATAAAAGAAAGAAAGAAAGAAATTTAGAAGACATATGAATGTTAAAAAACATTGAAAAATTTTGTTAGAAGTCCTCTTGATTAAAAAAGATAAGCCACTTTATTATTTTATAAATCTTCATATCATAAATGAGGAAGCTGAAGTTCAAAGGCATCTGGCAAATTTCCAAAATGTACTGAACCAGAGGTGGCAGAAAAGGGACTCATACCAGGATTATTTCACTAAGATCCAAGCGCATAACTACAAGATCATGTTACCTTTACAGCAGAGGACCAGAATCATGCCAATTAAAGAAAAATAAATTCACATTCTGTATCAGTTGCAAAGTAATACAAAGGAGTTAAGGCAGATGTTTGCCGGAAAATCACGTCTGTACCTAACAAAGCTCAGCTGAGAGAACATGGCCTCTCTGTGTAGGTAAATGCCTCTCTCATGCTAAACTGCAGCTCAGACAGGTTCACGTGCATTAGGATAACGGCTGAGTGAAGCTCCTGCTTTCTGGAGGTGGACAGAGCTCTCCAAGGCAAAGGGAAGACAGCAGATGGCAGACACACACGCCCAGTTTCTAATTCTGAAATCACCGATGAGCTAGTCACTCCCTCTCCCTGGAGGTGAAGAGAAGACAGTAGGGTTGTGCAAAGTTCGCTCTTGCTGCATGCAGGGAACATAAAAAGAGGGGTTAAACACCCCAGCCCACACCAGGCAAACACGGCATAACAGTCCTCAGTAAAATCTAGCTTCGTGATATTTCAATCATGGTCTATCTAGCAAATTGGAATAGTGAGTCTTCTACATTGTATTTTGACTGCTGTTGTGGAGTTTAAATGGTTAATTTAATTGAAATATAAAGGAAATGCGGATTTTGGTAATTAGAGTCATCACGACCTTTTTCTTTGTTCACTTGGTGAGTTACTGTCCGTATTTACCACTCCTGCACAAATATTCCTCCAAGAGAACTCTGGGCTGCCATCTTTCCCTGGCCCGGTACACTTCACCTCGCTGCTCTGTGTGACCTCGGAACCACGGCGCTCTGGACCCTGCATGTGCACACACAAGTCCGCATTCGCCAGTCGTTTCTTCGTCTCTCTCTCTCTGAGATCGGTGATGGTATCGATAAGGGATCGAAGCCTATTTGTGTCTGTACACCAGGCATCTAGCAGAGTCCCCAGCATATCCGAGGCTCCTACCCTGGACTCTTGACCAAACGATTGAATTCTGAAGAGTGAACTGAATTCAATGAGCTCTCTAATTCAGTCCCAGAAGAAGCATATAATTGCCTGATTCTTCCAAACTAAATGTAAGAGGATGATGACAGGAAAAGCAATGAAACAATTAGCAACACCTCTTCAAAGTGCAGCTGCATTTCTTATTCCAATGGAAAGAAAAAGATCATACATAAGGAATGAAACCTTAGCTTTTATACTTTCTCGTCTGAGAGATCAGTGGCCCCAGATAAGGGGATATAGATATAGATATAGATATAGATATAGATATAGATATAGATATAGATATAGATATAGATATAGATATAGATATAGATATAGATATAGTGGGTGCACACAAAACGATCGACCAGGTGTTTGGAATGTCTAATGTGTTTCATTTTCTGTAAGATGTTGATGTTAAGAAATGAGTGATGTCTGCTGATTTAAGAGGCTTCAACCATTTCCCTCATCTTTTTTTTTTTCTTTATCCACATTCACATTGGGGGGGGGGAAATTTTCCCTCTTTTTCCAGATGGTAGCATAAATTTTCAGGTCAAGTGATATTAAAAATAGATAATAGCCAAGACCCCACGAGTCTCTACAGAAAGACTAAACAGTCACAATGGGAAATATCATTGTTTTGGTTTTCTTTATGGGCTTTTATGTACTCAGCTGCTTCTCCAGCAGACTTTTACTGCAGCGGGGCCTGGACCGCTCTGAATTCCGGTTCCACATCACTTCGTATGCTTTACACTCAGCAACACGCCACACAAGTCAAGGGGAGCAGCCCTACAGCTGCGCTCCAGTCCGGAGTGTACTCTGCGCCCCCCAGGAGCAGCTCGGGCTTGGCTCCTGCTGTCAGAACTCTCTGTTTGACTCTCGGGTGCTGATGTTTATACGCCGACTGATAGAAAAAAAAAATGTAAGGGGAGAAGCAAATTATTTCGAATGGAGTTAAGCTGTTATGGTTTTGGCTGAAAGAGTAGAGTGATTATTATTGATTCCGATTAATACTTTTTCTTGGCATGTATGCTCACTACACCTCCCCAGTGCCACTCTTTCGGGAAGCTTTCCCAACAGCCTCCACCTCGCAATCCCCCTCCTGAGTGAGCTCATTGCTTGCGCAGACTAGAGTCCCGCCATTTTATCTGCATTTCCATGTCTGTCCCGAAGCACTTGCTAATACATAGAGTATTCTACATCTAAGTCTTCTCGGGGTCCTTTTCAGTGGCTAACCATGGAGAAAGGAGGCATTCAATTTATACTGCTCAATTTTCCTGAAGTGATCGGTGTCATGTTCTTAATTTTGAGGCTATCGTATCTATAAACATTAAACTCTTAATGTTGAATTCTGAACGACTTTCTTATTATTTTGATCAAAGTCAACTTCCCTTGTATTACCAATATTTATTTGTAGGGCTCCTACTTAGAATTACTACCAAAATAAAAAAAAAATCAAACTATGGCAATTCAGATTATAAACAGAATAAAACAATAAGTAATACATTATCAAAGTTCCATAAAAGTAGAAATGAAGAGACCCTGGAGATAGCTTATAAAATGATTTTGCTTCAGACACGAGAAATATGAGGCTTGATGAGAGTAAGTGGCTGTTGCTGGAACGCACAGTGAATCAGTGATTGGCTCTGGGCTAACCTGAGGTTTTAAGAGAAATATTACCTAAAGCAATTAGACAGGTGTGGGCTTTCTTAAAATTTCACTCCAATTGTGTATCCCTGGGCAATCACTCAAAATTCCCAAGATTAACTGTGATGTTGTGGTTCATAATAAGAAATATATATTTGGTTTTTATCCTCTTTCTGTCACTGAGCTTCTAAAACCCTTGGAATTTCCTAAGTGATGAGAACAAGAAAGGTCTCTTGTAATATTAGTGAGGGTGCTTTCAAAGGCAGCGAAGGTAGGGGCCGGTTGCCAGTGATTTGGGGGTCTAATCATGGAGCCCCACCTCCCAGGCCTCCAATAGCCAATGATGTAATCAATCATGCCTGTGCAAAGAGGCCACCATAAAACATTTAAAAGGAAGGGTTTTGAGAGCTTTCTGGTTGACAACCACGTGGAAGCTCTGTGGAGACTGGCATCATTGAAGAGAACATGGAGGCTCCGCGGAGACTGGCGTCGTGGGGGAGAACGCGGAGGCTCCCCGGAGACTGGCGTCGTGGAAGAGAACGTGGAAGCTCTGCGTTCTCTTCCCCTACCTCGTCTCCCTCATCTCCTCCATCTGGCTGTCACTGAGTTGTGTATTTAATAATAATAAACTGGCGATCTGGTAAGTAAAGCTTCTCTCCTCTGAGTTCTGTGTGCTGCTCGAACGAATTAATGGGCCCTACGG
Organism: Saccopteryx bilineata; assembly: GCF_036850765.1. Lineage (NCBI taxonomy): Eukaryota > Metazoa > Chordata > Mammalia > Chiroptera > Emballonuridae > Saccopteryx > Saccopteryx bilineata. The sequence goes on from NC_089494.1 coordinate 258,864,604, forward strand.
AGGGGGATCCTTGGAACCCTCCATCTATAACAGGTCTGTCGGAAGCACGGGTGATGACTCGAGTTTGTGATGGCATTGGAAGTGCGCATGGGGGGATCACCCTGTGGGGTTTAGCACTTAACCTGTGAGACCTGATGCTGTCTCTCTGGGTAGATAGTGTCAGGACGGAGTCAGATTGTCAAACACAGCTGGTGTCAGGGTATTGCCTGGAAAATCTCTCATGCCCTGCACATGAATTAGAATTGGTGACCAGAAGCCTTGCTAACTTTTCTTCTTTGTAACATAAAGCAATAATTCTGCAGCATTTGGATGAGGCTAAAATGACACAACATAGAGGAAAGCATTTGGTTCTCAGTAGTAGATGCTTGGTAATTATTAACTGCTGTTAGAAGAAGAATATCTCACATAATTAAGTGGGCTACCATGGGCACAGGTTCTGACGCTTAATAAGGATGTCCCATTCTAACCCTTTCTTAATGTTTGATAACTATGGTCAAGTGCGCATGGCTCTTTTTCCTTAAGAAGTCAGTACCTGCTGCAGACATGTCAATTGTTATCACTGTCAGAGAGACGACTTCACCCACAACCCTTAGGTGGCATCGCCCTGAATACACATCTAACTTATACTGCTGTTGACTGTACCGTGTGTGACACTGGCCCAATGTGACTGTCGGAGTTTTTCTGGAAAGCATTAGGAATGATGGCAATGAGGGACTAAGTTGAAAGGAATGGCTGACTCTCAGATTAAGAAGAGGTCATGGAAAGTTGGACCCAGGGTTGCAGTATGATGAGTTAAAGCCTCAGAGGGCTTTTGGAGAAAGGATTCTGTGAGTGGAACAGAGAAAGGCCGCTGCAGACCAGACCAGGAGAGTGGAGGTCTAGAAGAAGAGAGACACACGACACGTAACGACGTGGCCCTTAGAAAACTGCGGTTGGCTTGGACTTGGGAGAGGGATCAATAACACCCTTGCAATGAAGTATGCTTCACTGCGGCTCGAGCAGATGCCCCTGTGGCAATCAAAGTCTCCTGCCGAGAACCGTGCGGGCGGTCAGCATACAGATAAAAAGGGGAAAAGAAACAACTCACTCCAAATACCAGAAATATACGACACTGATCACTATAACAGAATTTTTTGCTTCAGTCTCTCTGAAATGTGACATCACTTTAGCCCCATTTTTTATTTAAATAGTCTTACCGGGGTTTGGCACAGGAAACAGCTCTTCTGCCCTCCCCCCCCACCCCAGTTCCGGCCCCTTCTTCTTCTTGTTCCTCCTCTGAATTCTTGAATGGTGGCCATGTGAGCTGCCACCCGAATGTGTGGTCCGAGCCAGCCTTTGAAGATCGCCGTAATGATCTTTGCTGACTTCTGCCCTGTGCTTTTATTTGGGACCCCTGGTTGGCTGTTTGCTTTCCTAAATGTTCACAGACTCAGAGCTGATGAGTTTTAAGTGCCTGCGGTGATCAACACCAGATCCTTCTGGATCTGTGACTTTCAGCTGTGCCTTATCTTTGTATAGCAAAAGAATAATATAGAAAATGTCACGACAGAGAGCACCCCTCTTCCCTCCTCCCATCTTTCCTTTCTTTTCTCCTTCCCTTTAATTCTCCCTCTCTTAGTTCTACCATGTCTCACATAGTTTTAAACATACAAAAATAATAAAAAAAAAATTTTCTCCATGGTCTCAATGTTATAGTCATTGTATAAAATTTGAAAAATAAAAGGAATATGAAGAATCATACCAGAATTCTATCATGTTGAACAATTAGACTTAATGTCTTGGTCTAATGCTTCTTAAATATTTGTCTCACATATGTAGATAAATTAATATGTAGGTAGAAAGGAAAATAGATACAAAGAAGAAAATGGTATAAGAGTTTATAAATTTTTTATTTTCATTTCACACATCGTAAGCAGACTTTTCAAAGTTGAATATCCTTGGAAATCATTATCTTCAATGGCTGAATATTTTATTTAATTCTGTACTTCAGCTAACAATACCGCCATATTTTTTCAAATACAATACAAATGTTATAATAAAATTTTCATATCTTTGTAAATAAAACTTCAATGCATATTTGATATTATCTAGCATAAATTAATATAAACAAATTTCTAAGGTTGTATGGTACAAACTTTGTAAAGAGATCTTGATAGACATTTCCCGACTGTCTTCTGGAAAGTTTATTCCCAGCTAAATTTAAAGATAATATTAAAAAACATATACCACAAGTATTAGATAATTATGATCATTATTAATTATTGTTCTGATAAACCGTTAATGAAAACAAATGAACATGAACAAAATGTCATGCTCCTGTATCAACTCAATTGAACTACATGCTCAAGGCATTTGTAGATTAGTAGAGAGCTTTGCTGGAGAGGACTTCGTTCTGGAAAGATAGTTTCACAAGACAGGAGGTGATTAGTCCCATAGGTTTTATGTTCTATATCAAATCAAGGAAAACTGAATTTCAAAATATTTTTTTCAGTAAAAGATATGCAATGATAATACTCATGCAGTTGAGTAGAAAGAGTGAATGAACTCAGGCCGGGAAGTCAGATAGATAAGAAAAGATCAGTACTGTTTGAAGATAAAGAATATTGCTTTCCAGTTAGCCATGATAACAGAAGCATGTGAATCACTTTACTTTTCATACTTTTCAAAATAGAGTACTATTTTTTAAGTCTATTAAACATATACATAGACATGACAAATTGATAGCAAAATCTTGATGGACTAAGAGGAAATTTGTAGTGAGGACTAGGAGCTAAAAACCACATTTGCACAGAATCTGCAATTTTGCTTTCCCTGTGAGACAAGAAGCCTGAACCTGTTCCATGTAACTTTTTCCTGGGCTGGACACAAAACAGGGTTGGGACAATTGCTAAGCCACGTAAAAGAAAATAAAAACAAAACAAAACAAAACAGCATGAGTGCTAAAAAATATCCCCAGAAACGGAGTTCTCTATCTAAATAAAAAGTATATGGGCACAAACTGCACGTGAGCTAAGAGCGTTGTGTGAATAGCTACAAAGGATGTTTACTTGCGGCCGTAAGGTACACTACATGCTTTGGACATATCTCTCATCTGAAAATAGAACCACACGTATGTTCTTTGAAAACTCTTTTTAATAAGGTGTCCTTTGATAAAAGTTTGGATAAAGAAGATGTGATACCATATGCAATGGAATACTACTCAGCCATAAGAAAGGATGAAATTCTGCTATTTGTGACAACGTGGATGGACCTTGAGAGTATCAGGCTAAGAAAAATAAGTCAAACAAAACAATTCTAAAACCATATTATTTCCCTCGCATGTGGGTGAAATGGAAAGCAACAAATGAACAAAGGAGACAAAAAGAAAGACAAATTTGCAGACGCAGACAACAGTATAGTGATTGCTAGAGAGAGAGGCACATGGCAGGTGGAAAGGGTTCCAATAATGGTGAGGGAAGGAGACTCGACTTCGGGTGGTAAACACCCCCCCCCCAGCAATGTATAAATGATGTGTCGTAGAAACATTCATTTGAAACTTATATATAATTTTATTAACCAATGTCACCCCAATAAATTTAATTAAAAAGAAGGTTTCAATCTCTTGCTGATTAATATGAAAGGATGCAATTGCAGGGTCCACACAATAAGTGACAGAAGGAACAGCAAAATCGCGTTTGTCCTTGAGGATTTCTGCTGGACCCTGCAGGTCCTGGGGGAGCTGGACCGCGGCCACACCAGGTGTGCTGGGCACCACCTGAGGGGAAATACCTGTAGGGGCCGTGTTTAAAGCATTCTTCCAAACTCTTCTCGAGTCGCCCACAGGTGCTGGTGGCTGGGAGAGGTACCAAAGATATCACCGAGGTAAGGACAAAGCTGGGTCTTTCTGTAACAACAAGAAAGGATGAGACAAGGAATAGACGGTCAAGCGATCAATAAACATGCGCTGTCACACAAAGTGAAGCGACGGACCCCCGCCCCACCCTACCCCACCCCCCCAAGTCCCAACCCGGAGAGTGCTGGAAGAGTACAGAAGTGGGGCCTCCCAGTCAGCAGGGGGTGCTGTGCTCTGACTGGTTCAGAATGAGTAATTCAAGAAGAGGCAAGAAAAGGAAGGGATTTCAGGTAGATGAATCCTGGCGTTGTGATCCTCTAAGATCTGTTTGGGGTGCAGAATGGAGAGCTGGCATAAGGAGTTGGGAAGCCACGGCCCAGGTGCCTGCAGGGCCTCGCTGGGCTCCCTTTTGGCCAGTTGCGCCTCTGCGGGGAGGCTCACCTATCCTGGCTGCTGTGCTCTGGTCCCAGCTGGTGCAGAACAGAAAACGAGGCACTTGGTAGCATTGGCAGGTTGTGCCCAGCATGCCGCGGTGAGGGGAGCCAGCTCCGCTCTCTGAGGTTGAGGGGGCTCAATGCTATGGTGACGGAAGGCAATTGGACTTAGGGTGGTAAACACACGATGCAATATACAAAACCCAGTTTTGGCCCTGGCCGGTTGGCTCAGTGGTAGAGCGTCGGCCTGGTGTGCGGGGGACCCGGGTTCGATTCCCGGCCAGGGCACATAGGAGAAGCGCCCATTTGCTTCTCCACCCTCGGCCCCCCTCCTTCCTCTCTTGTCTCTCTCTTCCCCTCCCGCAGCCAAGGCTCCATTGGAGCAAAGATGGCCCGGGCGCTGGGGATGGCACCTTGGCCTCTGCCCCAGGCGCTAGAGTGGCTCTGGTCGCAGCAGAGCGACGCCCCGGAGGGGCAGAGCATCGCCCCCTGGTGGGCAGAGCGTCGCCCCTGGTGGGCGTGCCAGGTGGATCCCGGTCGGGCGCATGCGGGAGTCTGTCTGACTGTCTCTCCCCGTTTCCAGCTTCAGAAAAATGCAAAAAAAAACCAAAAACAAAAACAAAAACAACACCCCAGTTTTAAGGGTATATGCAAGGTAAGAACTACAAAAGAGAACCGGAATGTAAATAAACCGCTTTGTACCGCTCCTCGGCCGCTTTCCAGAAACCAGGACGAACCCTTTTTACAGACACGACCCCCTTTCTTCTCTGCAGCGTGCACACAGGCTCACGCCACCCGCCTCACTTTACAGATGGGGAAACTGAGGCTAACACAGGCATCCAGGTCACACGTGCCTGTTAGTGCTGGGGGAGGCTGGCCAGTTTGTTTGGGGGTTCCGAGCCGAGAACGCTTTGTCTTAATTGGTTCTGGGGGTGAAAATCAGTCGCTGGTGGGAGCTCCGCAAGCTGAGGTCCTTTCCTGACATCTGGAACGGAGTCCCTGCGCCCGGGGATGACGAAACACTGAAGTCTGGCCGCCCGCGATTAACTCTCTGGGCAAGGAAACGCGCGTCTGCATTCACACGGCGAGTCTTGGCGGTCGTGCCGGAGCATGTGTTTCTCCGTGTCCGTGGCAGGAGGCCACACGCCATGCCTAGGTGCACGTTAACATGACATAAATGTTAATGTCCTGTTCTAAAACCAGAGCCTGCGGGAGAGAGGAAATACCACCCCCGCGCACCCAGGGCCGGTGTTTGGATACTGCGGCCTATATTTTGACTCCGGAGTGTGATGACTATGTAACTTTTCACAAGGATTTCATTTTTTCCCCCTGTCAAGCCACATTATTTTAAGGGTGACAATAACTTGGCTGCAAATGAGCTGAAACCATCAAGGTGATAAATGAGTTTCTGGGGGGAGGGAGGCATCGCCAGGCTGAGGCGGAGCGGGACCACACACCTCCGCCGTCCTCCACCTTCCCCGCAGAACAATGTGTCTCAGATCTCCCCTCTCCGCGCCCCCGAGGCCCCTCCCTCCCAGCCTCCTGCTTCTTAGGGCAATAGAGGAGCCTGAGCACTTGACTTTGGAAAATATACCGTGTTTCAGAGTTCGGGGAGGTGTGTGTGTGGGGGGATAAGACTTGATATTTTCCTCTCGCTGTTAGCAAGGATCTGATTTATAAAACGGCCTTTGAGACAGCTCCTCCCCCAGTTTATTTTCTCTGTCGGCCGGGTCTGGATCTGAGTGGGGCTGCCCGTGGTCAGCCCGGTGGTCAGCCTGCTTCTGGGAGCTGAAACCTAAGAGGCAGGTCCGGAAGGGCCTGGGGTGCTGGGTGGGGGATGGCATTTCTTGTCAAGAAAGATGACTTTCATTCCTTTTCTTTCTTACTAGAGACCAGGGGGCAGGGGACAGGTTATGCCCGACGTTTCGCATACCTAATCGCACGTGAGTTGTTCTCAGTTAACTCCTTTAACCCAGCTAGCGTCAGCGACTGGCCGAAGGATCTTTCCTGAGGCGTATCTGGGAGGATTCGAACCAGGAGCTGTGTGTTCTGAAGGTCCTTTCTCTTCCCTCGCCTTTATTTTTGTCCAGTCCCCCCTTGAGGTAGCACCCAAGTCACCTGGAAGTCTTGGGGACACCTGGACTCGGGGCCTTGCACGACCAGTAGGGAAGAACCACTCGAGAAGCAGGCTCTGTGGTGGTGAACAAGTGGATAGCACATCGTCACAGCGCCTGGCTCAGGGCCACAAGCTTCCTACTTGAGCTTAAAATGTTGTTCATATTTGCTATCAGATACTCCCCTTTGTTATTGCTAAGACTTTTAGGGGGCAGGAAAGGACAGAGACGTTAGTGGGTGGAGTGATTTCGCCTCTTGCCTTGTGAAGGTGCTGTGAAGGAAAGGCAGAGGCTTCAAGCTGACTTGCAAACCTAGTGTCTAAGGGGCACATAGCATGTGCAGTCGGACTGGCCGCCAGAATGGGGGAGAGGGGTGAGCTCCCTTGAAGGGCAGTCAGATGGAGATAAGAGTTCCAATGTTGTGAACAGCCAAAATCAAGTAGACTACTGCTTTTCTTTATCTGTTATGTGTTTTTTGGTTTTTGTTTTAATGTTGCATAAAAGTAGAATATAAGGTACAGGTTGAAGTTAAAATCTAGGATGTATTTAATGCAATTATCTGTTTACATTTGCCTGTCCCTCACAGAGTATAGCTTTGGGAGCATGCTCAGGGACAGTCTGGGACATACTGAGTGACAGTGAGGTAGACAAGTCTTTTCACTGCCTTGAGCCCCAGTTAGCTTTGTTATTAGAGATCAGAATGCCAGCGAAGAATTCAGCGATACGTAATAAATTTAATTTAGGGTTTCTTGTTATATGTCCACCAGTAACTCAAAACTCTATCGCCAGTCTTCCCTTGTCTTCTGAACTCTAGACTCCCATGATGCACTGCCTGCTTGTTACCTCCACATGGTTTAATGGCATTTACAAGTAGGGAAGTAAAGGTTACATTCTGCATACCCTCGGACCTGTGTCTTCCTAGATTTTCACCCCAGGACGGTGTTACCAACATCCACCCAGCAGTTCAGACCTAAACACTGAGTCACTTTGAACCATCTCCTCTCTCTCTCTTTCTTTTTTTCGCATCCATATCATCGTCAGCATTTTATTTTTCCAGTTACAATGTATTAAAATGGTCGATCTTTTATAATTTCTGGGCTTTTAAGTTGTCCTAAGAAAGACTTTCTCCATTCTAATTTTAAAAATTGTTTACTTTCCCATTACTGTTAATATAATTTGGGCGGATTCAAAATCCTCAAGCTCTGTGGAGTTTATTGTAAAGCAAGGAGTGAGGTAAAGATACAATTCCATGCTTGTTCCCAACGGCTACCAGGCTGTCCCTGTGCCATCGATGCAAAAGGATTCGTTTGCTCCACTGACGTGCAATGTCATACTTGTCACACCCTCAACTCTCCTACACGTTTGGGGTTTTCTCTTCTCTTCGGCTGTGCCGTTCCTACCCTCTTTGATCTTTGTGGCATGATTTAATAGTGTGTGGGACTTGTCCATCGCTTCCTTTATCCCACTCGAATATTCCTGGTTCTTTTTAAGTGAGGCTTAGTTCATTCAACTTACAAACTCTGAAGCTAGAATGTTTGGATCCAAATACGGCCTCCGCCACGCACTTGTTATGTGCCTTTGGGCAGGCTGCTTAAATTATGTCTCTCAAAATCACCATTTGCCAATGCGGAACTAAAATAAGTCTTTTCTGCTGGCATTGATGGGAGTGCACTGTTTACTACATCTACAGCACTTAGAAAAGCATGCGGTGCACATTCAATAGTTAATCTATAGTGCCTCCTATTTGTCTTCTCACATTAAAGATTTATATCGCCTAAATCTCAATAAAATAATATTTTTATTGTGCTTGTGTTAAGTTCACAGATTAATCTGAAAAGAATTGAACCTCTGTAATATCGGATCTTCCTACCCAACCACAAGATGCGCCTTTCTATCTATCAACATTTCTGAGTCTCTCTCTGAAGATTTTTAGTGTTTTATCCTAGAGATCTTGATAATTTTTTTTATAAATAATTTTATTTTTTTTAATGGGGTGACATCAATAAATCAGAATACATATATTCAAAGATAACAAGTCCAGGTTATCTTGTCGTTCAATTATGTTGCATACCCATCACCCAAAGTCAGATTGTCCTCTGTCACCTTCTATCTTGTTTTCTTTGTGCCCCTTCCCCTCCCCCTTTCCCTCTCCCTTCCCCCCTCCCCCCCATAACCACCACACTCTTAGATCTTGATAATTTTTTATAAAGATATACCTGTACATACTTTATCATCTTTTGATACTGTTGTAAGATTTTTTTATTAGATTATAAAATTGGTTTTTATTTTATATAAGAAAACTATTAATATTTGCATTAGTTTTGTTTTCAGGCACTTTAATATTTATTATTTTTCTATTTGAAGGTTTGATCCTCCAAATTCATATGTTGAATCCTAACCTTCAGGGTGACTGTGTTAACAGGTGGGGTCTTCAGTACCTAATAAGGCCATAAGAGTGAAGAATAAATGAGATTAGTGCTTTTATAAGAGAAGCCCCCTCCAAAACTCTCTTACCCCCTTCTGCCGTGTGAGGACTCAGAGAAAACACTGTCTATAAACCAGGACGTGGACTCTAACCCGACGAGAATCACCTAGCATCCTGACTTTGGACTTCCAGGTTTCTCAGAACGGTGAGAACTAAACTTCTGTCATTTCTAAGCCACCAGTCACTGGCACTGTGTCACAGCAGCCCAAATGGACGAAGACAACTACAGGAAGCGAATTTGACACGACGGTGTTTATTTTACTTACTTATTTTACTGAATTTATTGAGCTAACAGTGGTTTGCAAAACCATACAAGTTTCAAGTGCACAGCTCAACAAACCACCATCTGCCTGCTATGTCATCCGTGATAATGCTATGTCACGTGCCCTTCACCCCTCCCAACTTCTGTTCCCACCCCCGTTCCTCCCCATTGCCCACCTCCACCTGCCTCCCTCCCCCCTTTCTCTCTGGCTATCACCTCACTGCCGCCTGTGTCTATCATGGTGTTTATTTTAATAAAACACTTAAAATATTGCTTCTTATGTTTCTTAAGAAAATATAAACGTTCACTTATAATATCCTTCATTGAAGTAAATGGGACAAACTTAGCAACTCCTTTATTGTCCATTATGCTTCCTTACTCACTTCTGACATAAATATTGCTTTTTCAATGCAAAGGTTACATGGAAACAATAATACCATTGCACATCTATTGTCATGGCCGCAATCTAAAATATTGACCACATTAAATTCTGGCGAGGATGGGGGGGTGACAAGGACTCTCTTGGTAAGAACGCAACATGGTACAGCTATATTGGCAGTCTCTCACAACACTAAACACACTCTTACCATATGATCCGGCAGTCACACTCCTAAATATAAATATTTACTTAAGGGAGTTAAAAGAAGTTCACATACAAACCTGCACATTGATGTTTACTTGTTTACTGCAACTTCATCCATAATGGCCAAAACTTTGATGTCCTTCAAAACAAGATGTCCTTCAGCAGGTGGACAGGTCAATGAACTGAGGCACAGGCAAACAACAAAATATCATTCGGCACCCAAAAGAAATGAGCTATCGAGCCATCCATACGAAAGACGACATGGAGGAAGTCTAAATGCACTCACTAAGTGAAAGAAGACAATAGAGAAAGGCTACGTATTGCCTGGTTTCAATGATATGACCTTCTGGAGAAGATAAAGCCATGGAGCCAGTAGAGAGACCAGTGGTTGCCAGAGGTTAGTGAGGAAGGAGGCGTCAGTAGGATCACAGAGAAGTGCTGAGAGCAGCGAAACCATTCTCTATGATACTATAAGGGTGAATACATGCCGTTAGTTGAAACCCATAGAAAGTGTAGCACCAAGAACGAAGCCTAGTGTTAACCATGGATGTGGGGTGATAACGATGTGGAGTGTAGGCTCATCAATTATAACAAATGAAGCTCTCTGTGGGGGATGTTGATAGAGCGGAGGCTGTGCATGTGGAGAAGCAGGAATCACATGGAAACCTATGTACTTGCTATTCAATCTTTTGTGAACCTAAAACTTGTCTAAGTAAAATCTATTTAAAACTTTAGATAGCATTGAGAAAGAATATTTAACATTATTATGCAGAGATAATACAGGATAGAACAAAAGTAGGTTCACTGTTGTGAGTACGTGAAACACAGAGTTTATTCTTGTATTATTATTTATTAATTATTGTATTATTTTCCATACAAACAGATATAAGCCTACTCTTGTTCAACCCTGTGTGTGTGTGTGTGTGTGTGTGTGTGTGTATATATATATACACACACACACACACACAAATCCACAGGTGCATAATATTAATTCAACAAACACTGGCTGACCCCATTCTGTATTTCATCCATGATTACACATCTGTGGACCAGTCAATGTAAGAGTTACTAAACTTTAAAGACAATAGCAAACCAGTGAATTAATAATGATAACACAGCCTGATAAGTAGGAGGAGTTATTATTGTCTCCCCCTGTAACCTCTCTGTTCCCGGCTTCCCGTAAGTCTGCACCGTGGAGGCTGGAAGACAACAAAGCTGATCTGTCGGTTGTTTTGATTTCCCTTCCGCGCTGCACTTGTGATCTCAAAGCTCTAGGGGCTAGCCTTGGCCACGGGCGAAGCTGAACTGACTCGCCCCGACTTCTCCTGACCTACCGTGAGGCTAAATCCCTGCCTGGAGGAGCCAACTGGTGCGGCCAGTGCCCCGGTTCAGCTGTGTTTATGAAGAGCGGTCACATGGATGTCTTTCTGCAGTGCCACCTTCTCTGCAATATGTGCTTCATGTTTTATGACACTTGGGGCCATTAGTGCTTCTATTGCTTTTATCCTAATCCATCACTTAAAATATTATAAGCCTTAGTTTCTAACGCAAGGAGGTGACCCTGCTCTAACAATTTCCTTAGAGCAAGTGCGCGAGGACAGACAGCATCATGAGTCAGCAATATTTTCTAAACTCACTCAGTGAGGACAGGAGGCTGATGGAAAAGGACAGGCGGCCGGTTCTGTTCACAGGTGTCTGGACGGGGGAGGATCGCCTTCTGATCTGACACAGTCCTCGGCCACCGTTTACAGTCGCTACCGAGCCGCCCGTGGTATTAGTATGGCCTTGGGTACACCACTTCCTTTCTCTGGTCCTCATTTCCTCAAAGGTAATATGAGACTACTAGCCCACATCAGAGATCATCATGCCTGCTATCCCCTGGGGAACTTATAACAATGGTGACCCCCAAGTCCCATCCCATCTCAGATCAATGGAATCCCAACAGTCGGGGACTGGGCGTGGACTTTGGGTTGGCGTTTTCTGACCTGCCATGGGCTCCCTATATTGCAGTGGACATGGAAAACCAGGTGGAATGATCATTCTAAAGACTCCTGTATTTCTCAGAATCTCTGAGTCTCTGAGGCTTTTCAAAGTCTAACTCCACTCCCTACAATAATGTTTGCCTTAAGCAAATTCTTAAAAATCGATTTGCTTTAAACTTTTCAATTTATTTAAACAGGTGCTCGTTGAAGATGGGTGCTGTGTTAGACCCCGTGGCAGTGATTGCTGAAAAAATAGTGATTCCCCGGCCTGCCCGCAGAACTTCCGGATCAGAGTCTGTGGGGCCCCCGGTTTGTGGAGGGGCCAGGGAAAACTGGACACGGGGATCCCTTGTTAAAAGTATTAAGCATTTCAAGGTGCCGGTAGCAGAGCATTAAGCCCAATGCAGGGCCCTTCTGAGCACGGAGCTGGTGAAAATACATAGTTTGTACACCCACGAAGGTGGCCCTGCACACGAGGCTGTTGTGAAAAGGTCCTTCATGGTTTTGATAGGTCACCTGATTTGGGAACCTCTGTGGAAGGGAATTAAAAGATACGGAACGTCTGACATTTCTCCTAATGCAGTGGGAAGAACAGGTCAGCGTAAGCCAATGACTAGTCAGGATCAAGGGCTCACTCAAGCATTTTTAAATATAAGGGGATTTTATTGAAAATGTCCAAGAGGGAGTTGAGGAGAGAAGACTCCGAAAGGGATAAAGAAGTGAGGGCAGAAAGTCTGACTCTCCACAGATTGGCCACAGGAAGCTGTTTAGGATCCCAGGATATCTCTGGACTAGCAGCCCAGGTTAGGACTCTGCTGTGTGCAGGAGCCAGAAAGCCCAGTCCTCTTACCTATTGGCTCCCATAACAGAAAAGGGTGACTTCAAACACGCTTGGCACGGGACCGGTGCGCTCCGTCCTTGACTTGGCCCTGTTCTCATTTTGTCGGCTTCTTTCTGAGACAGAACGTCTACACGGTGTCTGGATACTATTACAGCCCCTCCAGACTGTGAGGGGCAAGGTGAGGTGGGCAGCCACTCTGCCGGGAGTCCCGCTGCCCTCCCCTGGCTAGCGGGGGCCTACATTATGGCCCACGCTCACTCCTCCAGCTAAGGTGGCCAGGACGAGTCCATGGAGGCAAAGCTATCCTTCTCTCCTTCATAGACAAGGAAATTGAGGGAGGGAGACTCACAGCTTGCCAAGGTCACAGAGCTAGTGAGTAAAGGCATCTGGCATTGGGATCTGCGTTATAACCACGTAACCATCTTAACATTGCTGATTAAACAGACTCTTGGTTTTTCATGGTTTCCTCTTACTCAACACTTTAGCACTCCTGGGGCCCCTCATGACTTTCTACCATCTAATATTTTGGTGGAAATATCACTGGTGCTAACTCCCTAATTTAATGGGGGTTTTTGTTGGTTTGTTTTAGATTCCTGATTGAGATGATATGAGGGACTCAGCCTTATCTTGCTTGAACAACGCTTAAAATCCCAGGCCTCCTCGTCGGCCACTGGCCAGCTCATTATAGTAGGTCAGGGTTCTTCTCCTGGTCTATCTGCCTTTGTGAGCTGAAGCGGGTCATGATGTCATAATACCCGGGCAGTGTCTCCTCTCTGTCCTTGTCTCCCATTTCTCCATGCCAGCTGGAGCTTGGCGAGTCATTGTCTACCTCTCTTGGAGTGAGACACTTGGATTGGTCTATGACCCAGACATTGTGCACTGAACCCTTGCTGTCAGGCAGAATAAAATGCATGCCTTACGGTTGAACACAGGTCTGCGACAATTATAAGGAGGAGGTCTCACTTGTCATGCTCGGTGGAGATGTGGTCGTCAGATGGATCCTCAAGAGGAGCAGGGGGGTGACCCAGGTCGAGGGGACTCAGGAACAAGATGTGGAGCCTGGAAAGCTTGGTGCGCGATAGCCGCAGGCATTGTGATTGTGTTAATTATCGGTGGATTTTGTCCTTTGTGTATACCTTCATCATGATTGCTGACACCTTTCACTCTACTGAAGTCAGCCCCTTGAGTGAGTACAAAGACCGTGTTTTCCCATTCATTTCTGAAATCTCAACATCTGGCCAATGTACAGTAGCTGCTCAGTACATAATTATTGAATGGAGGAATGAGGGATGCAATCAATCAATCAATCAATGAAGAAGTGAAAGGATTGGCTTTGATATTTTGAAAGGTTTTTGATGTCGCCATGATTCTAGTGAAAAAAGAGAGTCTCAGAGTCTGATGTTTGAATCATATTTCAAACTGCTTATTAGGTGTATATTGTTGGCTAGATAACTTGGCTTTTCTGAGTCTCAGCTGTCTGATGTGCACAATGGCAAAAGGACTTGCCTCCTGGCATTTTGAGAGGGTTGAAGGAGATGCTCACGAATGGCCAGGGCAGAGCCCGGCACACAAGGGCGTGTCCATCAGAGTGGACGGCTTTACCTCCTTTCCTTCCGAGAGCGAGTCAGCCGATCGCCTGCAGAAAATGTACATGCCCTCTCTTCATTCTGTGGAGAAATTTAGCCAGGTTGATCCCAGCAGTGAGCCCCATAGTCCAATATTTGGCACAATAACAATCTGAGTAGTTACAGGTCTATTGTCTCAGTGTCTTTACTAGCCTTTAAATAATTAATGCAACAAAGCAGGGGATACTGGGGTTTGGGATGTTAAATGACTCACTCTAGTCTGCATTTCAGGGTCAGAATACTAGCATTCAAATCCAAGTCTGTGCTGAGTCTGAGCTCTGGACCGTGCACTGGCTCTCGGGCATGGACAGGAGTTTAGGGGTCCCCCGGGCCTGACCCTGCTCCAGCGTTCTCCAAGTGCGTTTCCAAGATCCAAGAAGCTGCGGAAGGTGTTCGATCCCTGAGGGCAGGACCCAGGCGCACCTAGACAGGAGCAGTGGGGCTCTGAGAACAACCTGTCTCCCTTTTGTTAGGGTGCTCTGCCCTCTGCTGGCCGCTTTTGATGCTTTTCTTGTCAATGAACGAAGGTTCATTGACAAGGCCTAGCCCTAGCTTATGCCTTTTTATTCAGATCCCCTGGGTGATAACCAAGTTATTTCAAATAAGAATACTTCATAACATGTGCAGTTAATTTATAAATATGTGATTATTAGCAAGGATGTGTGTGTGTGTGTGTGTGTGTGTGTGCTCACGTACCAAACTATAAAGCAGGCGTCCCCAAACTACAGCCCACGGGCCGCATGTGGCCCCCTGAGGCCATTTATCCGGCCCGCCACACTCCCGGAAGGGGCACCTCTTTCATTGGTGGTCAGTGAGAGGAGCACTGTATGTGGCGGCCCTCCAATGGTCTGAGAGACAGTGAACTGGCCCCCTGTGTAAAAAGTTTGGGGACCTCTGCTATAAAGCATTACACAATGCCTGTCACGATCTAGGCCAGATGTAAACATTGCAAAACATTGCAAAACACACAGGAAGCATGCAAAAAACTAAAGAGGTGGGTTTGATATGGAATTAAAGTGCTAGAAAAAAAGAATGGCATAGCTTACAAGGGAGCTTAATAATTACTGTAATGCCATAAAAAATAAACAAAAACTATTATTACTACCATTGTACCATTCAGGGAGCAACAGTAATGAGATTAAATACCTTGATCAAGGTTGCAGCAATTGAGTGGCCAGCAGGTCTGTCAGCCCAGAGGCCGGAGTTGTACTTGGCCTCGAGAGCAAATCAGCACAGCCCTGTCCTCAGGCTCTAGTAAGGAACTCGGCACCAAAACCGAAAACGGGCATTGGGTTACAAACGGTCCAGGAAGTGCAATAGGGAGTGAGAGTTTGTGTTTGCGCCACACGGACAGGGGGCAGTGTCGATGGGCGTGAGGATCTGCGGGAAAGAGCAGTGGATAAAGCATCGACCTGGAAATGCTGAGGTCGCTGGTTCGAAACCCTGGGCTTGCCTGGTCAAGGCACATATGGGAGTTGATGCTTCCAGCTCCTCCCCCCTTCTCTCTCTCTCCCTCTCTCTCTCCTCTCTAAAAATGAATAAATAAAATAAAATAAATAATTTAAAATAACTGACTTTTCACTTTAGAAAAATAAATAAATAAATAAATAAATAAATAATAAAGGAAAGAGTGGCAGAGGAAGTCACCACAGCTCCAAAGAGCTCAACCTGAGCCTGCCACTCGGACCCGAGGTTTGCGAGTATTGTTTCATGTAAGTCTCAGACACGACAAAGGGTAGCATTTCCTGTGCGGCTTTTAGAAATGGCCACCAAGGATCAGACAGGGCTTAAAGGTTGAAATTTTGATGGTCACCTTTGTCTCAGGAACTGAGAGGTGGTGGCCCCCAGGTCCCCGACGTGGGGGCTAATAACGGTAGTATCTGCAAAAAGGTAGATACTGCAACATTTCTATGGTGAGCTCGTTAGATTCTAGGACCTTGTCTCATGCAGTGTGTCTCAGAGTTTAATGTGCACATGACATGCTGGGTGTTCTGGTAAAATGCAGGTGTGGAGTCCTTATGTCTAGGATGGTATTTGCAAGTGTGTTGTCCTAACAGACTCCCAGGTGACACCGACTCTCCTGGTCCGTAGACCAATGTTTTAGTAGCAAGAGCCAATATGAATTCTAAGCATTCAGCTTGGCATCTGGGAATAAGTTGGTTCTCCATATTTTTTGAATGATGAATAAATGAATGAATGAATGAATTGGGTCAATTCATCAGCCAAATGTTGACATTTCTGCAATTACAATGGAATCACGAGTCCACAGCCCGTGTCCTCTTTTGTGCCTGAAACCAAGTTAGTTAACAGACGGTTGCTTTCCCTTATTTTGCCCTCCTGGTGGTCACACGGAGATCCTCTCTGCACTCCCTTGTTAGTAAGTCATGGTCACCGTGAGAGCAAGCGCTGCTTTCCTGGCTGGGGATGTTCTGGAGACAACACTTTCAAGGAACTTTATCTTGAAGTCGTGATGAAGAATTCTGCTTCTTGGGGCTTTAGGAATTTTCTACCTCGTTTCCTTTCTTGCCTCCCTTCTCCTCGCCTTTCTTTCTTGCTCTCTAACGAAAACAAATGTGAAACACCCGAGAGCTGTGATGTCTACTCCCTCTTGCTTCCTACCTCCGTGTGTGGCATTCTTCGTGGATGCGTCACGTTTCTGAACGCAGCAGTCCACGGGAGACGCGTGCAGCCCCCTTCCCCACCTCTTCTCACCCAGACCCAGCGCAGAGGGCCGACTTTGGAAACAATGTTGGCAGTGGCCCTGGCAGCCTCCCTGCCTCCGTGTCAGCCAAGCCGTAGTTCCTGGACGGGGTCTGCAGGTTCACTGGGCTCAGCAGCAGACCCGAAGCATCTCCGGGCTCACGGACCGATGATCATTTTGTGACCTTCTGCACAGCGCTTCGCGACCTACCCGGCGAGCGAGCGCTCCGCGGATGCTCAGAGCTAACGAGGGCATCCCAAACCTCAGGGGAGTGTCACCGGAGCCTGGGATCTCCACGTTGTTCTCCGGAGACACAGAAAGTGCTGGGGGAGGGGAGCGAGGGTGCTGTCAGCAGTGCTGGCACCTGCCTTCCTCAATTTCAAATTGGTGTCACTTAGAGTCCAAGTGTATGGTTGGAGAAGCTAGGAAAACGTCTGAGTGTCATCCTGAGGGCGTTTTCCTTTAAATTCAAATCTTAAAGTGGAAAATAGGTATATGTATATAAGGTGATCAATCGTCCTCCTTTAAGGGAGGACAGTCTTTCTTTTGTAAGTTCCATCTTCCCTCCAAAAGTGTCCTCTTACATGTCCTCCTTTTTGATATTGGAAGACTAATCTGTAAATGTCCGTGTGCAATCGACGCAGAGTTGATCCATTGCGTGTGATGTGACGTATTTGTATTTGACATGACAATCTGTCAAGAATCAGTCCAGTGTGGGGAGACAAGATTATGAGACGCATGCACTCGGCACCGGAGACCTTGAGAGAGTGCGCGATATACCGAGCGCGCAGATGGCTTTGTGTACTTCCTCCTGAAGCATGACACGGCACATACGACATTGTAGACTCACGATTATTTCTTTCTCAGTGAATATTCAATCATAGACAGGTAACTACAATTCATGTTTTATTAACTCATCTATTTAATAATTTCCAAATACATATAATTTTATTTACAAGCATTTTCCCGAAATTCGAGTTTTAAAGTGGAAATCTAACCTCAAACCGTATTTATTAATAATGCATTTTGATTAAATATTTGCATAAAGCAGACTTTTTAAAATTAGAAAATAAATATACCCGAATATCACTCCAAATTAGTGGTTTTGTTTGATATTTAGTTTTACTAAATGAGTACTTTTTTCTTACAATTATTATTAAAAGTTAATAGGCATTGTAAGCATAATTACAATATAAAATATTACAAATGTTTTTATTATGCATTTATCATATTATATAGTGTACTAGCTGTACCCAGCCACGCATTGCTGTGGCTCAGTCTGGTTAAATGGAAAAGAAAGAAAAGAGAAGACACATGTTTCTAATATGTTTAATCTCACAATGCTTGTCGGTATACAGTATTTTTTGTTGTTCCATTGTCTGTGCAGATAGAGAGGTTGTCTGGTTTGCCAACTCTAGAACACGCAACATATAAATGTCCATGTGAGAAGCAATCTGTGTGTAGATCTAAACCACACAATTCTAAAAATTGGCCCTGAGCTTTGTTGGTGGTGATTGCAAATGCCAATCAAATTGGGAACTGCAATCTCTTAAACAGAAATGGCGTATCCGTTGGAATCATAGGAATGCGAGGAATGAGGACATCTTCACCTCTGAAAGGTCCTGTCAAGATTGTTGCTTCCACGATGTTGCTCGTTAATTATTTTACTGCAAGCTGCGTGCCGTTGCAAAGCTTTGGCTGGTTGATATTTTGCAACACGATCACTGGCATGCCAATTTTCAACTGCAGCTCGTGCGGTGGCCTTCCTGGCAGATCGAGTGAACTCAAAAATTCTGTTGGATAACTAACCGCTTCATCTGCTCCCACAACAGTGTTGACGGACTTGTATGTGACTGCCTCGCTTTGAATGTTAGACTGAATAATATTGTTAAGTTCATAGACGTCTTTGTTCTTGGCCACAAGAATAGCTCGTTCACTCAGCCAATCATGATTCTTATAATTGGTTTGAATATTGGGAAATACTTTTTCAACCAATTCTTTTTGACGTCACTAAATTGCAGAAGTTATGAGGCAATGAAATTTGTCCTGAGGTCAGATCAACTGGCACCTTTCCGTTCCTAATCCAGCAACTGATGTGAGAATATCTCAGCTGGTCAATCGTTTTGCAGCTGGATATGCATATTTGTAGTTAATTTTAATGTCTTTACGTGTCGCCACAAAATAGAGTATTTCAGGCAAGCATTTATTACATCCGCTGGTGTTGATCAAGGAATTACAGGTAATGTTTGCCTGAAATCTCCTGCAAGCAATATTAATGCCTTCCCAAATGGTCTGATGTTTCCACGCAAATCTTGTAATGATCGCTCAAGAGCCTCCAGCGATATTTTGTGCACCATTATGCATTCATCCCAAACAATAAGTTTGCATTTCTGCAATACTTTTCCCATGCTGGATGCTTTAGAAATGTTGCACATGGGAGTTTCAATGAGCTGCATGTTCAACGGCAATTTCAAAGCAGAATGAGCAGTTCTTCCACCTGGTAGCAATGTTGCAGCTATTCCGGACGATGCAAGAGCTAAGGCTATGTCATTTTGGGATCAAATTGCTGCCAGAATCAATCTAATTAGGAATGTTTTACCAGTTCCTCCTGGTGCATCCAAGAAGAAGATTTCTTCAACCCTGTTATGACAAAAGTTCACCCATGTTGTAATTTTGTTCATGATGCAATTCTACATCAAATGAAGCAGCATTGAAATGGAATCATAAAATATTTAGTATAGCGTGTGTTGTTTTTACGTCCAACAGATGGCACTGTTTTTCAAAAAAGCATGTTTTTACCTGTCATAGGTGTGACATCTATATAATAGTAGCTATATAAAAACATCAAAATACACATATTCAAATGTAATGTTGTGTCAAAATTTCAAAGGAATCGGTGAAGAACTTTCAGAGATTTAAGATTTTGAACAAACATTTACATTTTTATTTATATAGATTATAATTGCAATGAATAAAAAGTTTCTTTTATTTACAATATTGGTTTCTTCCATTTATTTTTGTCTTCATTTTTATTGTAAAAAAAGTTGGTCACCTTAATATATATGTACACACATCTATGTACACACATATGTATATACATTAAAATAATGAGTTTAATAAAAACCTATGTTCTCATTGTGTGCCTTAAGCCACAGTCAACAATGATAACAATGAAATTGGCAGCCCCTCATGCTTCCAACCAGCCACAAGGAAAACTGGGTTTCCCATGATAATGACAAATATAATATTATATGTTAATATTTATATAAATATAAAATAAAGAATTATTAATTAATTAATATATTGTTAATAATGATGATTTTTTTTTCCTTAAGTCATTCTAAAGGTCATAGCAATTTGGAGAAGAAAAGTATAAAAGAATAGGAAAATTGTTACAGCTACCATTTTGACACAGCTGTAGTGCGTGTTAGGTTTTATTTTCTACTGAACATTGTATTACGCACACCATATTTCACAGGCATAGCCATATCGTGACCTTGTGGTTTTGTGTCCCAATCTTTTCTTCGCTTACCATTGTCACATGCTATTACAAGCATATCTGATAATCCAACATTTTATGCTGATTGTTTTTAATAGTTTTGGAATCTTCATCAAGTAAATACATATAAACAGTGTACAAACAAATCCAGGAGGGTGTCTCCCTTTTATAATAAACAAGTTTTCATAGGTACGGACTGAGAGGCTCTGACGCAGCCCCCAGAATTCCAGGCCAGGATTTAAACGCCAGTGTCCTCATGTCCGGATGTTACAGCCACGGGCGAGCCAGTGTGAGAGAGGGTGTCGGTTGACATGGGTTCTAGGACTGGCTCAACCAGCCATGGTTCCTGATCTGCCTGGCTCCCCGGGAATCCTGAGTGTCTCTGACATCTGGCTCGGGGGCCCCTGTTTGGCTTACCTGGGCGTGAACCCTGCACAAAGGGTGCCTTAGAGCACACATGTGACGTATCACAGCATCATTCAGCGGCTGCTGCTTTGGGCTACTTTCTGTGAGGCTCTTTCTCTGCCCTTACCCTTGAAAAGGCCAGGCAGCCTCGACGGCACTACCGACATGAACTGCGAAAGCAAGCAAACAGAGCAGCACTCGGGTCCGCCCAGGGTACAGCGAGCCCGAGGGGGACTTCACTGAAGACTTCTGGGGCTTCCCATGATGTCACCTTTTCTGGGGACCTCAGAAATTCTCAGCCCTGAAGTGCAGCATTCTTTCCTTCTCACATGGTCACTTAGACCCTCTCTCCGCCGGGGTCCTGCCTCTCTCTACTCTCGGCCAGATGGTTATCGGATTCCACCGGGCTTTCTTCAGCTTTGACCTAGAGAGGATTTCAGTATCGTGAGAACTGGGAAGGCAGTGAAGTTAAGCCAAGGTACATGGCCTGAACAGCAATTAAGAACCAGAGTTTTTACTCTGCTGATGGATTCGGGGGCATTATTATGTAAAACCAAATCCTTCTGACTCTCTCTCTTCTCTCTGTTTCTCTCTCTCTCTCTCTCTCTCTTCTCAGCAAGTATGAGACGTTAGAAAATAAATTCTCTTTTGCCACTGTCTTATAATCACAAACCAGTAGACACAATGAAGTGTGACACACCAGTGAACACTATTATAACAAGAGCATCGGCGATGAAACAGAGCCTAGGAACCATGGATGATGGTGATACACAGCCTTCTCCGCCCTGAGGAGCTACAGCAAAGCTGTTCCCATCTAATGACACCGTGCGCCACCTCTTTCTCTTGCTAACAGACGGACACGGCGCCACCTGGAGTGTGGAAGGAAGAAGCAATGCGGGCCAAAACCTGCCCTCACAATGAGCTCCTTCTCCCGGGGAGACATTATTCCATTTCTTTCTGTTTGTTGACGTTCAAAACCATTCTGACAATGTTTTCAAGAGAAATGTCTCGCACGTGCCTCTCTGTAAGCTTTCTTTTTAAATATTTTTTTCTCATTCCTACAAATTCATTGGCCGACTGTCACTTGTGTGGCTTTGGGCCCCTGATGCAGGGATGATGAGTCTCCTCCCATCTCCGCATGCTGCTCCTACTTCCTGAGGCCTCTGTACAGTTGGGTTGGGCCATGCGACATTTTTGGCCAACAAACTGAGGATAGAAATGACCAGGAAACCTGACTTGCCTCCTCCATCTTTTCCTCCCCCTGTTCTCGCCACCTGGAGGTCACACTTCCCAGATGCAGGTTCAGAATGGAAAGACATACATGATAAAACAAACAAACAAAAAACCCCAAAACAAAAAAATTCCACGACAGCTGTGGAACCCAACTCAAACTCTAATGCAAGAGAAAAATAAACTTCCATTGTATACAGCCTCTTAGACTTCAGAGCTTCTCCGTTGCACGCGTTGGCACTAATTAACCCCGCGAATAAAGCTTCACGACACAACAGGTTCAGATGCCCCAGTGGTTTGCGGCGGGGCCACCTCTGTGTGCGTGTCTTGCCTGGAAATCACACATCACACTAGGGAGGCGCAGCTGCTGCGACAGAATCCAAATGTACCGCTTAGTTATTTCCCGAAGATTGTTTTTATCACGAGCATTTTCCACAGTGTCCACAACCATCACTTTGCCGCTTCTTCGGAGATTTTCGGCTCTGCGTGAGGTCATCTTGAAGAGGCTGGTCGGCGCTGAATCGCTGACCTTCGGGGGTTAGTGTCTGTCCCCCACGTGACAGGACCTAGAAAACTGTGCTGGCGGAGTGTGGGTGACGCCAGGTGTAAGCCTTGTGATGAGTGAGTGAGTGCACCCGTTTTAAATGTCTATTTCAGAGATTGCCTTTGCTGACGGAGAGCCAGGTAGTGGTGAGGCGGTGATTGCGGTAGTGCGGGAGTGGGGGTGGGGAGGCTGTGGGATCAGAAGCCGCGTCTAATCTCGACTCCACGGTACCAGCCACAGGACTGCGGGATTCCCGTCCTCTCTCTGCCTCTTCCCTACCTCCTCTAAAATAGAGGAGGAGGGGATCTGTCATTGAGTTGTAAAAATTAAAGAGATGAAAGTACTGAAGATACATGAGGTTGGACACACAGTAAAGAAATTTCTCAATACACATTAGTTATTCTCAATGAAGGTCAGATTCCTCAAGGAATCACACAGCCTCACCTGAGATGAGAAAAAATCAAGGAATCAGCCTCACCTGAGATGAGAAGAAAAAAAAAAAAGGGTCCTGTGAATATTACCTGTGACCACCAGGTGGCATCATTGAGCCAATATCAATCTTTTTTTTTCCTTCCGGAAATAGGACATGTCAATTCTAAAAGTCTAAAATGTATATTTATCCAGTGTGATCGCAACACAGATATTTGCTAGAGACTTTGAGATCTGCACGTTATAACAGCAAGACCTACGTGCTGTGTCTTTTCACGTGTATTGCTTTCTAACACGCATGAAATAATTCACCCTTGACATAGTTACTACCCTCGTGATCATTTGGACGGAACAACGGAAATGGAGACTGTATTTTCTTACGCCGCACATGCTAGATCATGCTTTCATAGGAAGAAGAGACACATTTCCGATCCCTTTTCTGGAGCACGTTTACATTTTGCCAATGCAGAAGAAAGACTCTTCCCACAGACAGGCCCCTGAAGGCCCAGGGGAAGAGTCATCACCCCCACTCTCTGGGGAGCCGAGCAAGAAAAAGAGCACACTAGTCACTAAGGCGTGGCCATCCGTTGTCCTCAACCCCGGGAGCTTCCCCTGAGGGCCCCATCTCTCAGAAACCCTGTCCTCTCCCAGAAACCCTGTCCTCTCCCCACAAGGACTCCGCCAGCTCCTCAACTCCGATGCACTACCCGGGGACCCTCTGCCCACCTCTCCACGGGTCGGCAATTATTTATTTCTGGCCACTTCTCCATGCTCTGAGCTAGGCCCGGCTTCAGATACCTGTGGGTGGAGGAGGAAAATGGAATAGAGCCTTTAGACAAAAAGGCTTTAAATCAAACAACAAACAAACAAAAATTGAAACAGTTAAAACATTGAGAAAAGGATGCAGTGCACAACACCTGTCTACTCACCACTTACTTCTTACCCTTTAATCGTGTTTATTTCTGCTTTTAGAAATAAATGTTGCAGACAGCAAGCATTGCCTCCTGCAATCCCATTTCCTCCCCTTCTCACCCCTCAAGAGAACTATTACCCGGGAATCTGGTAGGTATCCCGCCCTGCACATCTCAGTTCTTGAGCTGCCTGTTTATATAACGGCTGTGAAGGTAACTCTGTGCCGTGGGCGTACTTCTTCCTGCCTGGGAACGTAAGAGATGCTACAGGCAGGGGTGCCAGCCTGCGGGCCTCGCTCAGCCCACTGAGCCTCCCTCCCCCTCCCAGCGCCCAGAGACCGGGTGGCTGCCTGTCTGACCCACGGTCGCCCACGGTCGCACTCCTCACGATGCTGGCAGAGTCAGGAATGTGCTGCTTACCCCCAGAGGACATAGGTTAAGTCCCAGCTCTTTAAGAATGAGCGAGCGGGAAGATGTTGGGCTAAGGACCTCATGTCTCTGAGCTACCTCAGGTTTTCAGGGTAAAACGTCTGAAATCACACTGTTTCCATGGGGATCATTAAACCTACAATTACATACTGTAGATTTTTATTGGAATTGAAAACTCCATATTTCTAACGGTTGGGATTAGAGATGTCAACTCAGGACAGCATTTTCAGAAAAAAACAAAAACAGTTGCACTGGAAACAATTGCTATGGGATGTGATGAGCATGGTAATCGGGGTGTTGACTGTCTGCTGCGGAGCCCCCGGAGAGGGAAATGTTAGCTGCGCCCTCAGGCATCGGAGGGAAACTCGTTACTCTTGTTTGTTTAGTTCGGTTTCTCAAACTTCTTACTCCTGCATGCCACC
Organism: Saccopteryx bilineata; assembly: GCF_036850765.1. Taxonomy (NCBI): domain Eukaryota; kingdom Metazoa; phylum Chordata; class Mammalia; order Chiroptera; family Emballonuridae; genus Saccopteryx; species Saccopteryx bilineata. The sequence goes on from NC_089494.1 coordinate 258,889,332, forward strand.
TCCACACATCCGAGGGAGGGAAAAAGGAAGACAACCAACATGTTTATGGCACCTCTTAAATGCTGGGTGCCAAACATATCCAATCTCACTTCCTCTTTCTCCTGTCCATCCATTGTTTTCTCTTTCTTTGCATAATGCTTAGAGTGTCCTTGGCGTGAAGAAGGTGATGTACTGTCCCTGTGTCCCAAATAAGAGAGCTGAGACTCAGAGAGGGTGGTGTCCAAGCATCCAAGGTCACAGGGCAAGCAAGGACTGCACACACATCCTCACACCCTCTCCTGCCCCCCTGCTCAGGCCTGGGGACTGGGGACTGGGGTAGGGGGACTGGAGGCATGACCCCAACCCCCACTCATTCTTTTCTAGAATCAAAGTTACTTTGGGAAAACTCTTCCAAGTCAAATACGGCCTTTCCTTATTGGCTAGCTTCGTGGGCATCTCACCATGTGGCTGCCCCGCCTCCTTGAAGTTCTGGGCCCCCTGTGACAGTAATATAATGTTATCGGAATTAAACATATAGAAATATAGAAACTATATAGAAATGTTAGGATATAATATTAAAAGCCACTAAGGCAAGTGAATAAGGCTTGCATCCAAGGTCACAGGGCAAGCAAGGACTGCACACACGTCCTCACACCCTCTCCTGCGCCCCTGCTCAGGGCTAGGGACTGGGGACTGGGGACTGGGGTAGGGGGACTAGAGGTGTGACATAAGCCCTCTGGGCAAGAGCTAACCTGGGGCGTAGAGATGTGACAGGCAAGGCCACGCCCTCTGCGTGGGGCCCAGTCCTGTATATGCGAAATGATATGCAGATAAAAAGAGGAACTCCCTAAGAGTGGCGTGATGCCATGTGATGTGATAATCCCGTAGATTCATACCCGTTGGAAGGCCTATGCCAGGAAGGGTCCTTAGGCCAACGGGGTCCCAGCTGCAGTCAGTCATCCAGACTTCAACGTTGAGCACAAATCCTCTCCACACCGCTCTGACCAAAGACAGCCGAAAGGAGCACGCCGATGGGGCCCCCTTAAGCTGTGCCCAGGCACGCCCTAGGATCTCTAGTAATCAACTGCCTGTGTGATTCTTGCAACTAACTTGTGTGTTGGTCCTGGCAGTTGGTCTCGGCACTGATAAGTAGCATCCTCATAGCCGCCTCGAGAGTAGTCTCGAAGAGGCCGCCAGCCCTGCCGTTAAGCAGGAGGGTCCCACTGAGTGGGGAAGTCGAATTGGGGACGTCTGATCGTCGTAGAGCTCAGGCTATACTGGGACCCCCCCCCCGTAAGGCACCCCGCTCTCTTGATCTGTCTGTACGTCCGCAGAGGCCCGCGCCTTGTAGGTGGTTCCGTCCAGTGTCCCTCTGAATCCATGGCTACTTTTACCTAACCCATTCTGTCATCAGCTCCCCTTGTAGCTGTTCTCACAGTGTCACCCCAAGCTGCCCGCCAGGCACCTTGCTCCGGGCTCTGGGCTCGGGCTCTCGGCTGGGACTGACTCCCTGAGAGCGTCCTCCTCGGTGAGGAGTAGGTAACTCCATCCTTACTTAGGTTTTACAAACAGACTGGGACCTTCTTTTGAAACTTAGCTGAATGTTTGCGGAGCCCTCATGTAAATGAGAAGATTTTCATATACGATCCATGTATTTTTTTTAACCATGCAATGAACCTGTGGACGTTAATATTCAAACAATATTAAATCCCCCCCTCCCTAAGATCACGACTCTTCCCACGCCCCTCGTGGAAGGGGAGCCGCTTTCTGCAGACGCTGTTCATATTGTAAGAGCTTTCCCCACAGTCGGTGTCCAACTGGACATTCTACGTGCTTTCTGATCAAGTCGCCGTAGCAACATCTGTAGCGTGATAACCTCTATGTTACAGAAGAGAAAACTCGAGGTTAGAGAGGGGAAGCAGAGAGCCTAGCTTCTAAGTAAGGGACCAGGACAAGGAGTCAGTCCTGGGTGACAGATGCCACTTTGGCCCAGAGCTCTGCCGCCCTACCTACACTCCCTGATATGGGCCAGCTTCCCTTCTGTCCTGAGCACTGGAGTTCCATGTGCCACACACTTCAGTGTGGCCCCGTTGCTTATGGGAGAAGGCCCACCTATCTTAGCTCCCCTGAGGCCAGAAGGTTCCTCTCGCAGCTGCTCGGCCTCTCTCTGCCTGTCCTCACCTGTGTCTCCCCCTTAACGCTCAAGTGCAGCTTCAGATCCTGTAAGACCAGCGCCCCGGCTCCACCCCCGGGCACAGGGTAGGTTGCTGGTCTTTCTCCTAACACTCTGCCTTGTCTCTGTGGGACCTCACACATCACGTCTCAGCTACCTGCAGGACCCCCTCCCCCTCCTGAAAGGCGACACCCCCTGCCCAGAGGGTCAGGCTTTCCTCACTCACCTCTGTGCCAGCGAGCTTCGTCCAGAACCAGGTTCAGTGAATCCCAACTAAACACCTGCACCTATTATCTCCGGTTGAGGAAAAACGTCATGAGAAGAGGAATGCAGAGCCCTTGTATTAGATTCCCACAAAAGACATAAGAATCGATTCAAATGGAGCCTTCTCATATCTCTTGCATTTAGGACATTATCTTGTTATTCTGATCGAATCTAAACCGAGGTTCTGTGCTGATAGAATTTAGCTCAGTTTGGGAGGAAATACTAAATCGTGTGGTCACCTTGTTTTTTTTCTATTCCGGTGGCCTTTTGCGTGGAAGAGGCCAGCTCTCCAGGCCTCGGCGGTCTGTCCTCTGGAGCCCCGGAGAGTCCAGTCTTCCGAGGCGCTCGCCTCCCGTTCTTGTTGATGAAGACATCGCAGGGGAGTTCTGGCTGCTCAGCGTTTGGATTCTTGCCCTGCGCTCGATAACTCTTTTTAATTAGCCCCTTGGAAATCTTCCCTCTTTCCAAAAATACCATTTTTGCTGTAGGGAGACAAGGACAATCTCTTCTCCCTCAGAGAGAATCCCAGATCTCCGCTGCAGAACCAGATAAAAGTTGTAGCGTATTTCAGAGACCCTTGTCATCAGAACGCGCCTGCCGAGGTGCCCTTGTCCGTCTCCGCACGGTGACCGCGTCTCTTCCTCCCGTGACTGAGGAGGGTCCTGTGTTCTGCGTGTTGAATCAAGCTATTGTTGCAATTGTTCTGGTCATCATTGAATCCTCTAGTCTAACCCTTTTTTCTTTCCAGTAGATTTGCCTTTTGTCTACCAGGTGAAATGTTAGCCAGACCAGGGAATTTATCAAATGGTAATTCCACTCCGGCGTCCAGGCATACACCATTCAGACTGCCGCCGTCCGACCGGATCTTTCTCTCAGAAGGGGAAGGGGCAGTATTTTGTTTCTGTTTCTATGGGGCCATGCAGAATCGAGCTGGGTGTGTAAATTTCTCCTCGGCTGACACGCATGTTCCCGAAGGACACAGGCCTCCTTAGTGTTGCATCTTCCGTATATGCAAGGTTGGGTTGTTTCAACGTCTGTTGAGATGAATGAAGACCAAAGGGTTGTCCTCTTTGTCCCCAGGTTTCCCCGTCTTTGGCAGAGGCCACTTTATACAACAAAGACCTGACTCGCCGCCCTGGGCTGACAGAGGCCCTCCGCTGGGGTGGGCTCCGAGAGCCTCAGGGAGCTCGGGGCGGGGCGGGGCGGTGTCTGTGTGTGGGGGGGTGGTGGCGGTAGCAACCCCGGCGCCAAGCCCGTCCTGTCCCAGTGCCAGCTCTGCTCTGTGCTCTGAACCAACTCGTGCTCAGCATATCCTAACACGTGGCCCCTGGGCAGTACGGTCCCTGAGGGGCGGGACGGTCCTGGGCTCCCTTAGTAAAGTGGAATTCTGGGTGCCGGATACAGCACAGGGCGCAGCCTCAGTGCAGAGGAGGGTGATCACGGGGTCCACCTCTTCACCAGGGCGCCCGCTATCTGCTCCCTCCCGCCCTCGTCTGCCCACGCAGCCTCCAGCTCCCCGGCCTCGCCGCTCCTGTGGGGCTCTCTCAGGTCACTCCCCGGGCCCTTGGGTGAGGCCCCCTCCTCGGACACCCCGTCCTGCCTGTGCAGGCATTGCTTGTGGCCTCGATCACATCAGAGTGTGGTCCTTCCTCCGTGGGTCTCTCTCGTTCCCCTACGGGGCTGTGGGCTCTGTCAAGGTGGAGAAGTAACTGAATCCTCCTCGTTCTCCTGACCTTTAGGCCTCTACCTAGAGCAGACACTGAAGATAAAGTTGTTAAATACGGCCGTGAAAATGTGTAAGGTTTTGTGGCAATACCCTGTCCTAAGAAAGTGGGAAGTCAGCCCAAACAGGAAGGATCAATTGAAATAGAATACCTCTCTCCTTCTGGTGAGTTGTAAGTGGGAAAGAAGGGGCCACAGGAGTAGAGGGACAGATCACAGGCCTGCCGGCCCTCGGGGTCTGGAAGATGCTTTTGCCAGCCCTCCGTTGATTCCCAGTGGCCCGCGGGGACCGAGGCGCTAATTACCAGCCCACTGACAAAGACAGAGAGGGAAACGAAGCCCTGATGGCCTCGAAGCTGAATGTCTCCGGTAGGGAAAGCGGGGAGTCGTCCGCACAACCGCACAAGAGACGGCGGTTACCGCGAAGGGTAAGGAGGGGTGAGGGACTGAGCAGAAGGTGCTGCTTTAGTAAAAGATGGCTTCACAGTCTCTGACTGTACATGATTGTTCTTGCAAAAGAATGAACACTTACAATACCTGACCACTTTGGTGTTCTGAGACCCAATTTCAGTGTGTGTGTGTGTGTGTGTGTGTGTGTGTGTGTGGTTTCCATACCAACAACAAACAACCCTCCAGACACCAGCTGGGTGTCCTACACCCCACCCCATTCTGATAATATTTGCATGGAGACAGCGTCGGGTCCCACCCCCCGGCGAAGGGCCCAGTGCTACGAGCCGTGCTCCTCCCACCCCCACACAGTTCAGGTGCTAGCACCGAGCGCAGGCTGTTCCCTGGGCCTCTGACCGGCCGGCCGACTACAAAGCAGAGCTTCCCACAGCCTCCTCTCTGGGGTTGACTAATTTGCTAGGTCGGTTCACAGAGCTCAGAGAAATATTTTACTTACTAGATCACGGGTTATCAGAAAAGGATACATCTCAGGAGCAGCCAGACAGTAGAGGCGCGTGGGGCAGAGCATGAAGAATGGACGCCTTCATCACCGCATCTCCAGGTGTTCACCAGCCCCACCCAGCAGCTTTCCGAACCGCATCCTTTTGGATTTGGGTGGAGACGTCATTACACAGTCATGACTGATCAATTCAACCTCCAGACGCCTTCTCATCCCCACAGGTTGTGGGGAGGAAGGTACTAAAAGATCCATCCTAAGGTTGGCTCTCCCGACAACCAGCCCCTGTCCTTGGGTTACCTAAGGCCTTCCCCAAAGCCATCTTATTAACTTAACTAACACAAGACACCTCAATGACTCCTATCACAGGATATTCCAAGGGTGTTAAGAATTTTATACCAGGAAGGTTCAAAAATGAAAATATGTATTTCTTACTCTAAATCACAAAATCACACTGACTATGGACATCTATAATATCAAAAGCTTTAAAAGGCATTCTTTTATCAGATGAGGAAAATGAGGCTTAAAGTATGAAGTTATTTTGCCCACACCAACCACTTTTTTCTTAATTTAACTTTTTATTTTGACATAATTGTACAGTCACAGGAAGCTGTCAGAAGTAACACTCCCTCCCCCTCATTTGTAGCTCCTGACACCCAGGATGCCCCTACCTGCCCCATAGCCCTGCAGGGGACTCTTCTATCTGACTCTTACCAACAACTAAACCCCCGCTTCCACTGTTCCCTTCTGTGGGAGCCCCTCCTCCACCCCGAGCGGTACCCTCCTACCCGACTGGATGCGCAGTCTCTCCTCCACACACCCTCCAGGGCTGTTCAAGCTCTGCGTGCTCCAGAGAAAGCTCTGGGCTTTCCCACGCCCCTGAGAGACCCCCCGAGGCCTTCGGAAAACCCAGCCTGGTGAGTGTTTCTCTCTGCCTGGGCCGTGGGCCACTCCCGCTCACTAGTCCGTACTGACAATGCATTTATGTAGAGGCTCTGGGACAAGCTGTATCAGTTCTATATAAAGGGACCGGAGGCTGAGGAGCTGAGCTCCGCTCAGTGCGCATCTGAGCCTACATGACCGGCCAGCCAGGGAGACCAGGGACACTGCAAGTCTATTCTTTTGCTAGAATCAACTGTGACTCTGAGTATAACAGTTCTTCAGAGCTCTGAGCCCTTCCCGAACATTTTCGACCTAAGAGCAGTCTTGGGGACTCATCAGGGCACAAAACCTGCTTTTCAGAACTAATGAACAGTGTGGCCATGGACAGATAAACTCCGTAGGTTTTAGGGCTGTCATCTGATGTGTGGGATAACAGTCGCAGTGATCAGCTCATTGGGATCTTGTGAGAAGTCAACACTGCTCTCCCGGCAATAGACTTACAGTGGTCGATACGTATTAGCTGCCGTCATGGCCGTAGTTCCAGGCCATAAGAATTTCCATTTTGTTTTCTATTTTAGAGTGTTTTGTGAATATCTTAGACTATCTGTCCGCTCTGCCACTGAGGGTACTACGTGGTTCATTTAGCCCCCCGTTTATTATTAAACACGTAAGTCTTTTTTCTTTCATTATGGTAAAGAACATGATACTGGGTCTACCCATCAAGATTTATTTCGATATTTAGGGTTATTTCCTTTAGACACATTCCAGAGATAAAAATTTCTGGGTCACAGGTTTCAACATTTTAATGTTTCTTGATGCATACCAACATTGGGAATACTTTGTTTTCTAAAATCTTTGTACTATTTTGCACTTTTAACAGCAAAGTAAAATTTTTTCACATCCTTAGACCCATGAGGTCCTAGAGAAAAGGAAAAATGATTTCTTTGGATCAAATATCTCAGAGTCACCGGTCATCCTAATGTGACCATAAATTTCCTGAGAACAAACTAAAAACAAAACAAAACAAAAAAATTTTTGCTCTCTCTGGTTCTGAAGTAGAAGGCCCGTATTTGCACAGATTGCGATTGAATATATTCTCTATCCAGCCATCTATGCAGAAGATAAGAATCCACCTAATTGATGCATCATAATGTAGGAAAAAATAACTTCAATTAGCAAATCTGCATCCATTACAGAGGATTAAGGGGAAAGGAAAACATTTTTACCTTTAGTTTCACAGAAGGAATTAATTCATTAGGCAGAGTTATGCTAATCGTATGCATGGGTAATGTGATAGTCTTGACGTTCATGTTTGCACAGATCTGAGGCAGGAAATGAATATTTTTCCAGAGCTGAATTTTAATTCCGGTTTCTCCAAGTACATGACTGCTGTTATTGCATATTTGCCTTACCTACACACCTCTCAATATAAAACGGGGGTGACGGGCCCAGGTCAAATTTGTAACAGCACACTAAAACTCTATTCCTTCATCTTTTTAAATTTTTTTTTTTTTAGCAAAAGAGACAGAAAGAAGGACAGACAGACAGGAAGGGAGAGAGATGAGAAGCATCAACTCTGTGCTGCAGCTCCTTAGTTGTTCATTAATTGCTTTCTCACATGTGTCTTGACTGGGGGCAACATCTGAGCCAGTGACCTCCTGCTCAAGCCAGTGACCTTGGGCTCAAGCCAGTGTGACTTTGAGGTTCAAGACAGAGACCTTTGAGCGCAAGCCAGCGACCATAAGGTCATGTTTATGGTCCCCGATCCCATGCTCAAGTCAGTGGCCCCATGCTGTGCTCAAGCTGGTGATCCTGTGCTCAAGCTGGATGAGCCCGTGTTCAAGTTGGCGAACTCGGGGTTTTGAACCTGGATCCTCTGCATCCCAGGCCAACGCTCTATCCACTGCGCCACTGCCTGGTCAGGCTTATTCCTTCATCTTTATAGTGGAACTTTCTAAGTGGGTCAGTGCCCACTGGTGACTGGAATGCAGGAATACACAACAGACATCTTGTGAGCTCCACTTGGGAGAGGAGACCCGGCATTTCTCCAAATGTCTGAGATCACAAAACAGCACCTGGGCATCGATGGGTGCCGTGGAAGAGTGACGACCCTGCAGGCTCACTGTGCCCTTCCTCCGAACCCCAGGCAGCAGGGGACATCTGGAGTATGTAGCCTGAGGGGCTCTCTAAGGCAGGGGTCCAGAAGGGTGCTGTGGAGAGGCTGCGGCTACCAAATAGGGGCAGAAACATGTGGGTTTATCTTCCCAACCTCAACAAATCCTCACCTCCTGTCCCTTTAAACCAGCCGGTACCCTGGACATGTGCCTCCGGGCCGCTGTTTCTGTGGCCCGTGTGGTCTTCTTTCAAATTCCTGGACAGCCAAGCTCTGAACATCCCTGCAGACTCCGCTGAAGGGGGGCTGCCCAAGGTCCCTCCTCCGCTTCCCTCCGGACGCTCCGTTAGCTCAGCACATGCAAGCTCGTGCCATGATTCCTTCTGTCCCTGTCCACTCCTCGCTGTCCCCTATCAACCGCTCACAAACAGGAATTTTCCCCAGTTTACTTTCATGTTTCCAACAGATACGTGCACATAGCAATTGTCAGAGGCGAGTGTGCTGACTGAATAAATGGGCAGGAATGGCTGCTTGGACTACAGATTGTGCAAATGTGCCCCAGGGTAGGGAACAAAGTCTGGTGTTAGGGATACTCATTCTTTACTTTATAATGCGTGTCTTTACATTATATATAGTGCATGATATATATGTATTCCTACATATTTCTGAAACATCTACTATATCCCAGGCACAGCTCAAACCCTGGATCTTCTAGTAAGCCATGTGATTTTTAGATAAGGTATTTAATCTCTCTCATCTCTGTTTCTCACTTGTAAAATGAGGATTACTGCCTCTAACTTGTAGTTTTGTGGGGTTTTTTGAGCATTGAATGTTAAAAAAATGTACAAAGCTCTCAGCATAGCATTTGCTTTCCATCTTCGCTGCCCTTCCGACAAAAAAATATAAATCAATCAAAAACCAGTCTTTTTCTTTATTAGTCCTGTGTGGCTTCCTGCGCTTTAGCTAAAAGAAAATCACAAGTGAGGGAAATGATTTCTCAAAAATAGTAGTGTGATCTTATCACCTAGAATATCTAAAGGATTTTCCTCATTCTAGAATACAAAACCACATATCTTTATTATTCTATGATGTTCCGTAGCACAACAACCTTGAGAATTGGAAGAGGCTTAACTATATACATAGGTATAATATAAATATAATACTATATATACTATATAATACTATTATATATAATATATAATGCTATATATAATATATCTATCTATATCTATATCTATATCATCTATATCTATATCTATATCTATCTGGTGGCTTCCTCCTGGCTGAATGGACAGGAAGCCCCAGGCTGAGAAGGTGAGAAGGCATGGCCCCTGCACCTCACCCACACGGAACCCTCTCTGACCTCTGGAACCTTTATCTGTACGAGGACCTGCTGCCAGGCATGAACTCCAGCAGAGACTCGAACTGCTCTTCTCCCAGCGAGCTCGATGTCCAGCAGGCCTCCCCCCCCCCACCCCATTCCCCACCCCGAGCTCCCAGCCAGGACCTGCTCTGGAATCCGGTGCACAAGGCTTGGGAAATGAGTCAGCAAGGCTGCGTGCGTGCGGTAAACCCACCCTGGTCCCCAGCTCTGTCCTGACGCCTCCAGACGGACATGGAGCTCAACCCAGGTAGATGCAACTGAGCCTCCAGGGGAAGCGAGCCAGCCGCGGTCAATAGGCCGGGACCTTCCGCCCACCGGGGTTAGCGTGCCCGGGGATTTGCTGGCTTCCTGCAGCTGGCGGAGCAGTTTGGGTGACGGGGGCAAGAGTTTCCGCGGATTTGTTTTCACCCCTCCTCAGGCTGCACACGCAGCCGTTCTGCTCTGGAATTTCCACGCAGGAAGGGCTTCAGCTTGAGGTTTAAACCGTTGTCCTGAGATGGCCCCGAGCACGGGCCCAGGGCACCTGAAGCAGCTGCAGGACCTACCTCTGACTCGTTCCAGAATCCAGGCAGGACAGAACCTGTGCTCCCCGCTTGGATGTTTCTTCCAGGAGACAATGCATTGGACGAAGTCTTGGTCTGGAAGTCCAGGAACTGGGCTTTTGTTCTTATAAGAGGATGTTACTAGGTAACCACAGACAATTCATTCTAACTACACATTTGGCCATAAGAATCACTTGGCACAACAATTGCTTGTAAAAAATATATATATATAGATTCTTGAGCTTTGTCCTCAGATTACTGCATCAGGCCCTGTAAGGGATACGTCTGGGACCTCATGTTTTTAACAATGGACAGGTGATGCTTGCAATCATTTTTTTTAAATATCGGCCTTTAGGATCTCTCGGCCCCTTGGCATCACGTATGGAATAATGTATGGAAGTGTGTCTGTATCAGTGGTCCATGGTAATAATGCATGGAAGTGTGTCTGTATCAGTGGTCCATGGTAATAATGTATGGAAGTGTGTCTGTATCAGTGGTCCATGGTAATAATGTATGGAAGTGTGTCTGTATCAGTGGTCCATGGTAATAATGCATGGAAGTGTGTCTGTATCAGTGGTCCATAGTAATAATGCATGGAAGTGTGTCTGTATCAGTGGTCCATGGTCTACCTGCTTTCGATTACCCAGAGACTTTGCTAAAAATGCAGATTCCCAAGCTCTGTTGAAGCCTCGCTGAATCGGTACCCTTGGGACCCCGCCCCTCAGGCACTTTTGTGACGGGTTCTCCAAGTGGTTTCTATTCTCATCAAAATTTGGGAACCACTAATAGGGTTTTCTTTAAACCGTTTATTACGTTTGGAGTTATTATCAACATCCTAAGGCAGTCATGAAGATTGCAGGAGATACAGTATTTAGCATCATTTCTGCCATGGGCTAGTCCTTGATAAATACATGTTAGCTGCAAAGCCAACAGTGTTTAACGCCTCTCCTGGGCAGGGATTGCATCTTTTAAAGGCCGATTTGCAGAATGTAGTACAGTGGGGTATGGTGGCTAGGGTATATGTTCTCACTGCTCTAAGCTGTTTTTGTAGTTTGAAATTTCTCCTTTTGCCCTTCCTTCTCATGTATCTCTCTGTCGTGGAAGAATCTCAAGGGAGTGAGTGTTGTATCCTGACCAGCACTATTATGATCCCCATAAACTGCTACATTTGGAAGGTCCTATGAGGCTGTTTAGGGAGGGTCTTCAGAAGTGTCTACCATGAGTCTCATTTCCTGTGTGAAAAAAACAGATCCAGAGAGGAGAGGTGACCTGGTACAAGGTGACTCCGCTGGTTGGTCAGGAAGCTGAGACTAGAGCTGAGGTTCTCGATCTTCCATCCAGAGTCCTTTTCCAAGCCACCAACTTGCTTCTCATAGTTGTGACTATAGGACCGTCACTAACATTAACTCTTATCGAAGACTTGGTCCTCTCCCTTGTCTTCATCCTCTGCCCTCACCCCTCTCCCCTTTGGTGACCCCATCTTCCCATGTTGGCCCTGTCCTCGGAGGGTATGTGATACATAGATCAAGGTTCTAGGCATACAGAAAGCTGTGTCCTTGGCTTGTGATGGTTTCCGATAAAACCGCAGGATGCGTGCGAGGTGCTGAGCCCAGCCTGGTGGAAACTCAGACAGCATGATGGCACCTGACCAGGGGAGGGAGATTCAGGTGGAAAGTTCTCTCTGCTTCCCTGGTATCATAATCCTGAAGGCAGCTTCCTTCTCTGTTCACGTCAAAGGCTGCTACTGATGACAGAATTATAGACTTGTCTTTTTTTCTAATGAGAGATCCCTACCATCCAGGCTATTAATGACACTTAAAGCACAGATTCTCTGGGTCATGGACTATCTTGGAATTCACAAGATGCTTGTTCCTGTCCTAAGCACCCATGTGAGGATGTGGTCCCGAGCAAGGACTGGATTCCTTCCAGATTGAGGCCATGTGGGAGATTAAATCCAGCTGAGAGGCCAGTGTCCTGAGAACAGGCCAGATGACTGGACCATGGGCTTCTAGACAGAAAGGCCCATCAGAGGCTGAGTTGATACAACTTCAGTCAGTGTTTCATAGAGTAGAATATGACATTTTCACGGTTTTTTCCCCCTGAAACATTATTTCTACATGGAATACTGCAGTATTATTAATTCATTCTTTACATTTAACTACAAAACTGATTGCCATTGAACTGTACTCAGCACTCAGATTAATTAAAACATAGTTCTTCATTTTGTTGTGTGAACTGCTCTAACTACTCTTAATTCTTTTTTTCCTCACCAATAACAATTCCTTGAGGGAGTACTTCCATGGCTAACTCTACTATTTTTATTTCAGTTGTTTTCTGGGAGTTATCATGTCCATTGTACAGACTGATACTCTAAAATCAAACCAGGTACTAAATTGGGGAATTCAATAATTTTAACAAAGAGAATAAGAAGACTGCTTATGGCTAGTGGTATGTGATTTAACCTCTGCAACTTCCATTTTATGCATTTGTCTATACTCCATGCTGTGCTGAGGCAACTGTTGTTAATTTATCTCCTATACTGTCTGCTGTTTGATATAGTTAGCAGATACATCTCATGTATATGTGTTTGTTTGTTAAAAACCCAAAGTAAGCAATAGTACATGATCTCTGACTGCAGTCCTCAGGGTACAATTAGAAACTTCGGTGCACTGGAGGAATGTTCTTAAGAATGGGGCAATGCCATCTCTTGGTTCTTTGCTGGTGGTGGTGATGGTGGGGGGGTGCCTACAATTCAGATAGGCTTCTCCAGTGGCCAGGTGGGTGGCGGCCACCGGAGGGGAGACAGCACAGGTGGAAGGGTTGTGAGCATACGTGGTCAGTGTCAGAGAGGAGATTCCTGTGCGTGAAGCGAGAATTACATTGGTCACTGGGCTGCCTCTGCACTGTTTGATTATTGGCAGTTACTGGCTCTGGATATAACTCTTATTAAAATTTGTATAATTCCGCCTTGGCTGGATAGCTGGGTTGGTTAGAGCATTGCCCTGATGCACAGAGGTTGCCGGTTTGATCCCGGAACAGGGAACATACACCGAAATAGATCAATGTTCCTGTCTCTTGCTGGCTCTCTCTTTCCCTCCCCTCCTCTCGCTAAAATCAATAAATAAACATTTTAAAGTTGTGTAATTCCTTTAAAACATTTGGTCTAGGGTCTTAAAACCTATTGAATAATGCAGGAGAAACACAATTTTGAAAAGACTCCACAAATAAAACGAAAGAAAAATGTGATACCTGCTTTGTTTTCTGAATGAATAGCAGGAGCATATTAACTCTGAAACAAGACTGAAATCTTCCAGAAGAAGGACACAGCGCGCAGGGCCGCGGGCTGAGAAGCAGGCACTGGGCAGGGGGCTGAGTGACCCGAGAGCTTGGAACCCAGAACCGGGCAGTTCAGTTTAAACTGGCAGTGGGAACTGCAAGGGTAAGAACTGCTACCGCAGAAAAATAAAATAATTGTTTTTAAATAACAACGTTGGCTGGAGCAGGGTGTTTCAACCTATGGGCCGCGGACCCGTGTTTGACGGCCAGAAATTTCGTGCCAGTCTACAAAAGAGTTACCCACCCTGATGTTGTGTGAAGATGAGAGTTCAGACTCACTGGGACTATAATCTTGATATTGTCATTAGAATTTACTATAATTCCTTACCACATATCCATGATCTACTCACCTCCCTCCCTATGCATCCATCAATCTATCTTGTTTTTGAAGCCTTTTAAAGTGAATTGTAGACATTTGTGCCTTTCCTCCGGGTACTTCAGAATGCGTGTTCTTAACTGGTGGTCAATATCTGCGTAGTGCAATTTGGTCTTTAGATATACGACTTATGTTCAGTGAGATAGACAGATGGTACTGTACTCCCACCGAGTTCTGACAAGTCCCTGCACCTGTTCATCCCTAACCCCGCCTCCCCCTTCCCTGCCTGAGGCAGCTGCGCTTCTGACTTGTCCAGCGATTTCCTCTTTGCCTCTGTTAGAATTTCATGTCAATGGAATCACAGTGTCTGCTCCCTGTTTGTAGACTTCTTTCACTCCCCAAATATGTTGAGGTCCCGCCATCTTCTGTCTTCTATCATTAGTATTTTTTTAAATGACTGAGTGGCATTTTTTTTTTTTTTGCACAAGTAAAATACATTGTTTATCCATTGTCCTGATTCCAGCTTCGCTTTGTGATGACTGAGGCTGCTGCAAGCGTCTGGGTACTGCTTCTGCCCGTGTGTTTGTGAAGATTCCTTCACATTTCTCTCAGGTGAACACCTAGGACGGGAATGCGGGAACGTGCAGGTCATAGAGTAGCTGTGTGTCTTGTTTATGAAAAGCCACCGGAACTTTCCCTAAGGGGGTTATAAAGCATCACATTCCCGCTAATAACCTACGATGTGGTTCTGGTTCCTCTGCAGGTTAGCCAAAGTTGGGTGTTATCCACCTTTCAAAATTTAGACATTTTGGTACATATATAGTGGCATCTTATAGTGGCTTTCATTTAAATTTTACTTATAAATGAAGATGTTAAGCAGTTTCCATGTGCTTTTTAACCATTCATATGTGTGTGTGTGTGTGTGTGTGTACACACATACATACACACACACACATATATATATATACCCACACATACACACAGTGGAGAGGCTGTTAAAATATTTTGTTATTTTTAATAAGGTTTTCTGACTTTTTAATACTGAATTTTGGAGTTCCTTATAAATCCTGAAAACTATTTTTTTATAAGTAAGATGCATGCTTTCCAAATATTTTCTTTAAATCTGAGGCTTCTTATTTATCCTCTTAATATTTTTGATGAGCAGGTGTATTTTAAATCAATGAAATGATATATATGATTTTCTGGGACTCGTTGAGGTACCCACTGCCTGAGGAAGTTATGAAGAATGTTTCTGGTTGACTGCGCGGCCCGGCTGAGGCTCAAGTTCAAAGGCAGGAAGGCGACCTGAGGGGCGAGACCAGGGCATGATTCCAGGTCACTGAGAATGGACAATACATAAACCAGGCTCAAGTGTCCAGCATCTATCTACTCAGAACACGAAGGAGCGGGTGCACAGGTCCCGCCCCTGCAATACGATCGCCTCCATGCCCGGCGGATCCACTCTGCACCCGATGTGAGCACTGTGGCCGTGCCTACCCCGTTTTGTGCAGCAATAGAAGGACCCCATCTGCCCCCTGTGGGGTCTGAAATACGGAAAGGCAATGTCCTGGGCCCAAGGCTCCTCTATCGCAGCTGTGCAGGGGGTGAGACGCTGCTCATGACTGTCTTTCCGGTAGTTCGCCCCGCCCCCCAAACACACACACCTGCTCCACTGCTGATAGAGCAGCGGAGACACATCAGATTCAGCGAGATCTTGGCTCTCCCTGAATATGCAGGTGGAGCTGGGTCCCTGAACCACCTGCATGCATACGGTTTGCTTGCAGAGACTTCCTGTCTTTTTGAAACAGCTCTCGACCAAGATCCCTTGGAGAGCCAGACCCAGGAGGGTGGTCGGGCTTCCCTGGAGGACGGCTCTCAACCATGAGCCCCAAATACCTGGATTAAACCAGTCAAAGAGGCCCCAAAATGAGCCTAGTTAAGGTAGGGATTACAGGTGTACCGTCCTGCCTGAGCGTGGATCTCCTCCAGTGTGGTCTCTACCTTCCCTGAGCTGCCAAGAACACACAGCGAGACATGTGGGGAAGAAAACAGATGCGCCCTCGTGCACCAGCCCATAATCGCCACTAGTCAGGTGTCCATCACCCCTTGGCGTTGGCTGGTGAGTGGAGGGACTGTTGGTCTTAGAGGGTTTGAGTCCTTGGGTATCCAGCAGGCCATCACAATAGGTGTGCTAGATGAGAGAGCCTGCATTTCAAGATGGTAAGTCCATCGCTGTTTCAAGTTGCCTCCTCTGGACAGAGTTGTGCTGATTCTCATCAGGGTGCCATGCCAGGCACAGCGAGGTTTCCGTACCAGCGAGAGGAGGAGAGACTAGTCCCCGCCACGTCTCACTCCATGAACCGCCCAGAAGATGCCCTTGTTTGCTGTTCCTGGGGGACCCACTGTCCCTGTCGGATGACCCAAACTTGTCCTACCTTGGAGAAAAAGAGAGTGTCTCTCTCTCTCTCTGGCTAATTCCACTGAGCATAAGGTCCGTCCGTTTTTATCTATGCTGCCTCAAACGACAGCATTTCCTTCCGTGCTAACAGTCATGATATAAAATCTCACCCTGGCTTTGACTGGCAATTCCTTGACGATTAGTGATGTTGAGCATCTTTTCGTGCATGTGTTGGCCACATGCACATCTTCTTTTGAAAAAATGTCTATTTGTTTTCTGATTATCGATTTGACTTCCTCAGATATTCTGGATATTAACCAATTATTAGATGTATGGTTTGCAAACGTTTCTTCCGTTACATAGGTTGTTTCTGTACTCTGTTGAGCTTTTCCTTCGCTGTGCAGAAGCAATTTAATTTGATGGAATTCCATTTGTCTATTTTGCTTTTGTGGCCTGTGTTTTTAGGGTCACATCCAAAAGTCATTGCCCAGATTTATGTCAATAGTCTTTCCCTCTATGTTTTAATAGCTTTTGTTTTTAGGTCCTACACTTATGGTAGATCTTAAATACATTTTGAGTAGATTTTTGAATATGCAGTAAGATAAGGACATACTTCATTCTTCTGCATGTAAAAACCCAGTTTTCTCAACAGCATTCACTGAGGAGACTGTCCTTTCCCCACGGTGTGTTCTTGTCCCCTTTGTCAAAGCTGCCCTGACTAAAATGCTTGGACTTATTTCTAGGGAGGTATTCCCGAAAAAGAAGTCAAATTACGAAATCAAGAAATAATTTAAAAGGACTGATGTTATACATCGAAATATTTATTGATGGGTTATAAGTGTAGTTGCAGATTATAGATATATAATATAAAAATAAGATCAATATTAATATATTGAATATTAAATTTATTAAATGGTAACTAAAATCATTGGCTAATTGATAATCTAAAATAAACTTAATAAAGTTTAAATTATTTTTTAACTCCTGAACTCCACTTATATTACCAATGGTTAGGTCATTTTATCTGGTCTTGGGTATCAAACAAATAAAAACTAAAATTCGGGGGGGTTTTTTGTTTTGTGTTTTGTTTTTTAGAAAAAGGAGTAATTTTATTATATTTTATTAAATTTATTGGGGTGACATTGATTAAGAGGATTATATAGGCCACAAGTGTAAAATTCTGATAGATGATCTAGATATTGCATTGTGTGCCCAAAGTCAGATCACCTTCCATCACTATGTATTTGACTCTCTTTACCCTCACCACTCCCTCACCCCCCAACCCTCCGGGAACCCCCACACTGCTGTTGGGGTCTATGACTTTTTGTTTGCTTTTCCTGTTTGTTCATTTGTTGCTTTCCGTTATAGGAAGGATTTTTTTTAAAGGTATGTGCATCCAGCAGTAGAAGATAAAACCAGCTGTGTACTTATGAAGTCACAAGAATAAGAAGCACAAACAAAGGTGAGAGGAAACACCAATTCTCTAGAATCCAGAAGAATAGATCAGAAGAATGTTGCTGCGGCCATTTCCTGGTAGTACGTCGGAAAGCAGTCATGTGGAATCTGGGTTTTGTCTCTTTGATTTTTTAAGTTCTTAGTGCCGAGCTGAGGAAGTTCTGCTTAACAACACTGGGAAAATCATTAAAAGTAATTCATGTTTTGAACCAACTCTGCACCATGTCTGATTAAGTTTCCAAGTCAAAAACACACTCTTCATAGAAAGCATTTCACTTAATGCTGAGAAAAAAATGCAGACTGTATTTCACCATTGCCCTTGGAGAACTAGTCATGAACCTTTTGCTATTTCTTATATTTACTTATGTTGCTGTTTTACAGAATAAACTTCATACCTTATGACTCTCAAAAGCATAATATTTTCTAAATTCATTTGAAAAATGTAAATTTTCTACATTTGAAACATTCTTCAGATATATGCAATTGCCATACAACGTGAGGAAAATGTATAAATACGTATATATACATATAGATACACACATAATATATATGCAGAATTCAAAGAAATGAATTGTTAATGACTAAATGCTTGTGTCTCCAAAATTCATATGTTAAAATTTTTACCCCCAAGGTGATAGTATTCAGAGGTGGGACTTAGGGAGGTGACTGGGTCATAAAGACAGAGCCCCCATAAACAGAAGTAGTGCTTTCATAAAAGAAGCCCCACCCTCCTACCACCGTGTGAGGACACAAAGCAAAGCCAACCCCATGAACCAGGAAACGTGCCCTCAGCAGACCCAAACTTGCTCTCCCCTGTGAGAGCTTTCTGTTTATAACCTCCCCGGGCCATCGTCATGGGTGACAGCAGCCCGAATGGACTAAGACCTGCCTTTAGGGTCATCTCTGTAGAATCTTGGCTTTAGCTTCAGACTTAGGTTGGAATGGCAGTTTTTGAGAGCAGAACCTAATCACCACCAGGGAGGCAAAGTTGACCACGTCAAAACCCCCGAAGTAAGCGATAGTCACGGGACCGCTTACAGCTGCTCGCAAGGTGCAGTTAGAACCTTCTTCTGAAACACGATCCCAGGGCCGTCTCAGTCTCCAGTGGTGGAGAGCTGGTACACGCCTCGGGAGCCAGAGGCAGTGTTGCTTCTGCGGCAGTGTAGTAAGTGAGGAGAGGGGACCCGCGCCTTACTGGGTGATCTCTGGGACACTCTGGGCTGTGCCGTTGACACCCTTGGCACTGGCCTGCACTACGCAGTGACCCCAGTCACTTCGGGGGAAGAAACCAGATAGCCAAGGGTGTTTCTGTATTCATCATGTGATGCAGTGGAGGGGCCGCTTGTTCTGGAGGGAACAGGAGAGCCACTAATGGAAACTTCTAGAATGGGTTGGAAAGAAGTTGACAGGGAAATGGGTTCAGGACTTCTTCAACGTTTTCGGTTCAAAGTAAATGTCAAAGACATGTTTAGGGGGAAATATTTCTTTTTCTCTCCTTGTCTTTCTTTTTTTAAAAAATTTTTATTTACAGTATTAATTTTAGAGAGAGGAGAGAGTGGGGTGAGGACTGGGAAGCACCAACCCCCATGCTTCTGACATGTGCCTTGACCAGGCCCGCCCGGGGTTGCGAACCAGCGACCTCAGAGTTCCAGACCGACACTTCATCCACTGCAGCACCGCAGGTCAAGCTTCCTCTCCTTGTCTTTCTACACCAGAGCCTAGAGCAGGGGTCCCCAAACTACGGCCCGCGGGCCACATGCGGCCCCCTGAGAACATTTATCCGGCCCACCACACTTCCGGAAGGGGCACCTCTTTCATTGGTGGTCAGTGAGAGGAGTAAAGTACGGTGTCGCTCACGTACAGTACTACTTCCGGTGACGTGGGACGTATGCGTCACGGCTCCGGAAGCGCGTCCTATCACTTGTTGCGGCTAGCAGTGACAAATATGGATCTGGACATTGAACATCTCATTAGCCAAAAGCAGGACCATAGTTCCCATTGAAATACTGGTCAGTTTGTTGATTTAAATTTACTTGTTATTTATTTTAAATATTGTATTTGTTCCCATTTTGTTTTTTTACTTTAAAATAAGATATGTGCAGTGTGCATGGGGATTTGTTCATAGTTTTTTTTTTATAGTCCGGCCCTCCAACAGTCTGAGGGACAGTAAACTGGCCCCCTGTGTAAAAAGTTTGGGGACCCCTGGCCTAGAGGATGGGATGTCTGGCAACCTGTCTGCCCTGCAGGGATAGACCGTGAAGACTCTGGGCCTCTCTCTGCTCCCCAGGGCACGAGGGGTAAATCCCTTGCCTGCCTGGGATGCACATCAACTGAGAGGAGAGATAGTGTGGAAAGGCCCTGCCCACGGCCTCACATTTTTATTCCTCTCTTTGTTGCACCGACAAGGCTGCTGTCAGGACATCCGAAGTTTCTGCAGCTGCTCAGTGTTGCCCTGGCATTGGGAATGTGGGAATGTATATGATCTGTGCAATGTCCCCGGGGCTTCCGAGCTGGGAGTCAAGAGACTTCTTTGCCTTCACGTGAAAGGATTGACCTCTGACACTGTTTATCATAAACTATATTTGGGAATAATTTGAGTCTTTTTCCACCATTAAGAAGCCCGAGACCTTGAACTCGACTTGACAGTGGTGTCTCTTTTTAATCGGTTAGGATTGCAGCGGGAAACAGGCCATCTTAACCTGTTTCCACTTCACGTTTCCAATGGTGGTTGTAAGATAGACTATCGATGCCTTTTTCTTAATAAAGATGTCTGTTGGTATTTAATCGACTTAGTTATGATAAATGTACTGACACGAGAGAAAGGACCATTAATCAGGGCCTTGATAATTTAATAAGAACATGATGCTGCATATAGATAATATGTCACTACTGAGTGTCAGCGACGTGTCCCAGAGGTGGTGAACACTTACTGACTGGTCTTTCTTGAATTGTGTCCTAGAAACTCTTTCGATCAAACGTATTTCAGAAGAAAGCTGCCTTGTCTCACCTGCCTGTCCAGCATGACGGCATCGGATTCAAAATCAGTCCCCAGAATGTTTCCCACTGGGGCTGAAAGAGAGCTGACGTTGCCATTGGTGGGACGACCCTTTGCTGGTGTGAGCCCATCAGCTGCCTGTGACCACGTATGCTGCGCAACATGGAAAAGTCAGAGTGTGGAGGGAGCACATGGAGCCAACATACCCCAAACACGGTACGGCGGCAGCCAAGGAGAGGGTCCGGACTGTTCCCGGCCATCTGGTCTCCAGCAGCTCTGGCTCCTGTTGTTTGATCGTTTAGTTCCTTGGCTCCCCTGGGAGACACTCAGGCGTCCTTCCAACAAATGCCCTTTTCCGTAAGCTCGTTTGAACTGTTTCTGTCGGTTGCCATCAGAAGTCCCGATAAATACACCAGGTGCTTTAAATGAATTTCTGCTGGCTCTGTGACAACCTGCAAGGTAGATAGTCATCTTATCTATAGATGAGAAAAGTTAAGCTACATCAGCTGTCTTCTTCTGAAGTCCATGCTTTTTTTTTTTTTTTTTAACCCTGTCTCAATGATTTTGGGAAGGGTTTTGACTAAAAGTAATACAACAATAATGGAAGCAGCCGATGGCAGGCTAAGATGGGTGACTGTCCGGAAGCCCTACTGTCGGTGAGACGGAAGGATTTATCTGTGGAAGGCCCGAACCTCCCGCGTCATGCTGGGCGTTCTTCTCTCCTTCATGAAGGAGCTAACTGGCTGATATTCCTGCCCGAGACCCTGCAGGAAATGAGGAGTGGCCACGGGTCTCAGGCCTCCCGGCCTCCAGGCGACGCCTCCTTTCTCTGCCACAGAGCACTCTCCGGGGCCCTCCTATTGTCACAGGAGAGTTTAGATGACCACGCTCTTCACTCAATACACAGTGAGACAGGCGGGATGATGCAGTCAGGCAGCTGGAAGACGGCATCCGGGCCCGATGTGCTGGGGAGCAGACGGCCGTGCTGGGCCGGGTGTGAGGGCTCCAAGGCCGCCACACAGAGCCCATGGGAGTCCACTCGGCGGGCAGAGCTCCAGGTAGGCTGGTGGCCAGTGCCAGAGAAGCAGGATGGACATGTTGGGGTGCCGTGCTGGGTCTTGGGTACAGTACTGTATTCACAGAAAGGGCAACAGACCTCCCTGAAAAGGTCCCGGACCTCATTAAGTAAAACATCACAAGGCCACAGCAGAACAGAACATGATTTCTCTTAAGTGATGGAATTTCCCCCCAATGTTCCTTCTCAATCTCTTCAACCAGTCGCAGCAGCATTGGGGGAGGAATGAGGACTGAGGGATGAGATACAAGAAATTTTAACAAATGGCTACTTCTTCTTTGCGTCTAGATCAAGGAAGGGAAGGAAAATGGCTTCCATCTCTTCCCGCCCATCAGAACATCCTGCACACTCTTGAATTATAAAATTTATTGCATTTTTTTTTTTTGCAACTTTGTTCACCTACCTGTTTCTCTTGCTAGACTACACTGTCCCTGATGGCAGGGGCATTTCTAGCTCTTGAATCAAAGGCAGCGTCAGGAATGTAGCAGGTGCCCAGCAGTTGTTAAGTGGGTTACAAGTTCAAAGAATTGGCAAATGGATAGTAAACTTTACCTGGGCCTGATTGTCCTGGGAAATAGTGATAACTAAAGAAACCCTCTCACTTGTATTTCTTTCCTGCCCTCTTACAATAGCCTGTTAGAACGAAGTTCCTCTTTACACAGTCTGGACGGTCTGTACCGGACACGAAGCTCACAGGCGATTTGATACGGAGTAATAGGGAAACAGATATGAAAACCTTCTAATCCCTTTGACTAAGGGAAGGGTTTGTTACACGATTCCAAGGCAGGGAACATCTGAGGTCCCGAGGTATTGTTGGTAGTAAGGGGAGAGGTCAGGAAACAAGTCAGATGCTATATAGAAATTTAATGTACAGCTGTGATCCTCAGAGACCCCTGGGAGCTGTTACCAATGCCCCCATTCAGACCGCTGACTAGAAATTTTCCAGATGGGGGGAGGGGACCAGGAATCTGCCTTATTAAAGAGCTTCTCAAGTGATTTATATTCACAATCAGTTGGAGAAATCTTTAAAACTTTCCCTCTTTCATTGGAATCCTCTTTATTGAGTCTGCCAGTGTTTCGAAATATGCATTTCAATATTAACAGACTTGAGCTGTGCAATTTAAAATTTTAATCCCTAAACATTTAAAGCCAGGCATTAATTTTCAGTTCACAGGCCCCTCCTTTGAACATGACCTTTATTTTAATAGTGATGAAATTTATGAAGCATGCTTCATTTGCCTGATTTACTACAACACAGCCGAAAACATGTTGGAAATGATTAGACTGCGGCTCCATATTAAATTGTTAATATACACACACAAGTGAAATTATTGAGTTCTCCTAAGCCACCCAGTTTAAAAACACAGATAATGAAAATCAAATTCCCAGTCAAATCTTCTCCTTTTTATGACTCAACAGAGCTTGCCATCCCCATAAACAATCCAGGAACAGGTACAGAGAAGCTGATAAAGAAATGAAAGCCATTGTTCATTGACTCGGGTTAATTGTTCGACACTCGTTGGCAAATGAGCAGCTAGTTTTATTTCCCTTCTGAAGCGAAGGGTTCTGTTGGCACATGGCAGACGCAGCCTCAGGCTCCCCGACATGAGTGACAGAGTCCGGTCTATGCTTTGGCCCCAGATTTATTTTTTCCTGATTCCATACCACTTGCCAACATGGTAGGCAGTGAAATACAGTGGGGAAAATATGCCCCCAAATTACACAACACAATACCAGAGCACCTCCTGGGGTCAATTTCACATCCATAAAAGTGGCTGTGAATATTTTAACAATATGCATCCCAAAGAATATTAGTGATCGGTGTGATACTTTTGAGTCCCCTGCAGAGTAGATAGAGAAGAACAAAAATGCAGAAAAGTAAAATGGTTGTGGAGATGCACCTTTTCTTGCAGAACGTGGAGTCCGCAAACGCAGTCCCAATGATGATGATGAGATAGAACATTAGAACAACTGTGCGTCCTTTATAGTCCAGACAGTGAATGCAAACTCTGTCCTTTAATCCTCATGAAATGCTGCAAGGAAAGCCGTCATAACCCTTACTTCACAGATGAAAACACCGAGCCTTAGAGACCCGAAGGAACTTGCCCACAGTCGCAAATTGAGAGGGTTGCAGGGCATTGGCCCAAGCAGGTCGTGGATTCGCAATATGTCCTCGAATGAAGTGATCCATTTTTGCATGTAGTTTCTTATGGAAACCAGAGAAGAATCTTGTGGGAATGGGAAGAGTCATTATTCCATTCCCTACATTGAAAGAAAAGGGAACAACTGAATCTCGCTCAGGTCTCTTACCTTGGCAAGAGGATGCTTCCATAGTCAAGTTATTTTTATCCTCAAATGTACCCCTTCCCATGCACCGTTTATATGCCTCACGACCCGCACTCTATTGTGTAGCAGTCTGCCTCGAAGGGGGCGGGGCCTGGGGTGGGAAGACCCGAGTGGCGTCTCAGTTCTGCCTCCCTGGGCTGTTCCTCCCTGACATTCAGGGGTGCCTTACACAACACAGTTCCTGGCACGCTTTCCAAACACACGTTTTAAATGACACGACAGGGACCTGGTGAGGCTCAAGCTGGCTGCGGGCTGGCGCGATGAGCCCAGAGCTGCAGTGTGGACGCCATCCTACTATCAGGTGTGGAGTTAGGCATGGACAGCACTGGGTCAGCCCACGATGCGGTAGAAGCTGCATCCTAGCAGGAGCTGTCTCCTCGGCACCCTGCTTTGCTGAGACGGTGTTTCTCCTCTGATCTGCCCTCGGCCCTCTCCGTTCTGGTTTCTTCACTCCACACATTGCGCTGGCCGCTCCGGCCGTCGCTTGTGTTGGGGGGTTCGCAGCTGCCCGCTTTCTCCTCCACACCTGGTGGGGCTCTCAGCTCTGCACACTGCCTCAAGTTTCTCATTTAAAGAAAAAAAAAAAGGATTCAGTAAAATATGTTCTATTACCATGGCAATATTTTGACCAGTCATGGCCAACAGTTTTTGTGCCCGGGCCAGATTAGGAAGAAAACTTTTTTCATGGGCCGGATGAAGTATTAAAATTTAAAAATGTTAAATACAAAAACGATTCGTTTAAGTAAACAAAATTTTATTATCTAATTTGTTTATGAATAAATGTATGTAATTTAGTACAACAAATTAACAACAAAAAAACTAATGTGACGTGTTGAAGCGCTTTGCATCGCCTATTATTTTTTTAATATCTGGCTCTATACTTGTAGTAGCTATTCTTAACACAGCCTCCAAATCTAAATCATTCAATCTCGATCTTCTTGTACTTTTATTTAGATTCATTAAAGAAAAAGTTTGTTCACAAATATAAGTTGAGCTGATGATATCATAGTTTATGTATAACGATTTAAAAGTACCATTTATTTCATTTCCACAGTGCGTCGTGCGGAGAATATTAAAAATTTAATCACAGGCCGCAAAAACTCATTACGCAGGCCGAACTTGGCCCGTGGGCCGTATGTTGGCCGTGCCTGAAATAGTCCATGCAAAGGTGTATGTTTGTTTCTTTCTTGAAGTGGTTCATTTCAGAAGAATCTCATGTAGAGCATTTTAAGCAAAATGTCAGCTATTTATCATATAAATAATACTTAAAAAATTTATTTTCATGCTAGATTATAAACATTCATAGGTAAATAAAAATAGCTGGTATGGATCAGGAACAGAGATACTGTATCAGTTCCCCTTGGCCACCACGACGCAGTACCCAAGACTGAGTGGCTGACACAGTAGAAGTGGATTTTCTCATAACTCTGGAGGTGGAGACCAAGGTGTTGGCAGGGTTGGTTTCTTCTGAGGCCTCCCTTCTTGGCTAATCGATGGCCATGTTTCCCTCGTGTCTTCACGTGGCCTTCCCTCTAAATTTGTTGGAGTCCTAGTCTCTTCTAATAAGGGCATTTGTCCAGTGGATTAGGGCCTTCCTAAGGGCCTCGTTTTAATCTAACTGCCTGTTTAAAGACCTTGTAGAAATACAGATACCTCCAGATGTGCCTGGAGGTAGGAATTGAACGTAGGAATTTTGGTGGAACACAATTTCGTCCATAGCAGACAGTTTTATGGCTTAGTTCATATATGTGATTAACTGTATTTTGTCTAATCATTCATATTTTAGAATGAAGGCAAAGATGTTGACTGTCCCTCCCAATTTCAAAGAGCTTACAAGTGACAACTGGAATTTAAAGCCAGGTCTGGGAAATGTTAAAGCTCTTTATAACGAGCCGGGGGTCTTTTCTCCCAACACCGTATCTTTTCTCCAGGTGCCCTACCTGCAAATGTAGGTATTAATATTTATCTCTTCCTCAGCACACGCACTAGCTTACTCACTGTGGCTCCTGCTACAGACCGATAACATCTTGCCCAAGCGATGTTACACTCTGCCTGAGCAGCAGACATCTCCCTTCAGGCATTATGCAGCAGCTGTCTTGACTAGTTTGATAAAATTTGATGCAAGTGGAGGATAGAAATGTGTTTTCGTTCAGTTTCACAGAATTTTAAGTAGTTTCATGTAAAATGTCAGTTTCCTGTGTAAGCAATGCGGAGTGGTCGTTTGGCTCATGGCTTAGTCACTTCTGGCTTCTATAACAGAACACCATAGACTGGGTCCCTTAAACAACAGACATTTGTTTAACACAGTTGTAGGCGCTGGGGAATCCCAAATCACGGTGCTGGTAGCTCTCATGTCCAATGAGGACTCATCCTTGTTTGCAGATGGCCGTCTTCTGATTGTGTCCTCACGTGGCCTGGGGACAGAAAGGAAGCATGTTCTCTCGTGTCTCTTGTGACAAGGGCAGTCATCCCCAAATGAGGACTTTACCTTTCTGGCCAATTTACCTTCCAAGAGCCCCAAAGGTCATCTCCCTGGGGACTAGGGTTACAAACTCTACAGCACCTCGTGAGCAGGGGCTGCCTTTGACAGATGGGTGGCATCCAGGCCTGCGTTGCCTGATCTCATCACAAAAGCGTTCTGAGGTAGAGATCGCCAGCGTCGTGGCGGCTTAGTCTGTTTGCACAAGCTTTTCTCCTGCGCGTGTCCATGCGTGGTCAGACCAGGCTTGCGGACGGTCTCAGGTTTAGTCAGAAGGTGCTTATTCTGGGCCTTCCCATCTATTAGTAGGAATCCAGGTTAATACTCAGACGGGGAGCGATGCCAGGAATGGCAGGGAAGAGGCTGGCGGGATTGATTCCGTAACTTAGGGGAGAAGAGCTTTCAAGCATGTCTTTCTGGCCCCATTTGGGGCACCCATCACTCGTGTAGGGTTCTGTTTGTTTTCACGAAGACAAGCATAGAGGCGTAAACCACAGCCTCGGGAAGACTCTGCCAGGAAAGGAAGTGTGGCCAGACCTAGGATACAAGTAAGCCTGCAGTCACATGATAACGAGTGTTTCCATTGTTCGCTGTAGAAATGTTTTCATTGCTTTCCGCTTCTTTACAAGAGGAGGGATTCATCGCGTCGACAAGGTCAGCTGCGGCAAAGTGAAATTTGTCAGAACCTTGAAGGGCATTAAGGGATGGTGACGCATTCGAGACAGAGGAGGCAAGGGCAGGATTAGGAGCTGAGTGCGATCAGACTGGTCAACAGAATGTGGCTAAAACCCTGACAAACGGTAGAGAAAAGCAGAAACAAAAGCAACAGAAAGAACAGGAGAACTGACTCAGATGCGGCTGGGTCCTGGTTTACGAGGGAACGCGGGAGAGGGCTTCCGGGCAGATTATACGGCTTTACTCAGAAGGCAGCAGGGGTTGCCCGTTTGCCTTTCACAAGGCACGGTGTCTCTTTTTTCAAAAATCACACAGGTTTTTGGAATGAAGTTTCTATCATCTGTTTTTCCCTATTACATGGTGACTTCAGGATTTGGTAACAAAGCAACTGGACCAGTTTCTAAATTAAAAAGAAAACTCTCTTTTGATCACTCTCCAAAGAAAAACAAATGATTTTTTTTTTTACTCTGTTACAAGCACTTCTCTGAGGAAGCAAGCTAAAACAACAAATCCAGAGCATAGCCAGAGGTGAGCACCAGAGTAATATTACCTATAATACTGAAAAATTAGAAGTGACTTCAATTTTTTTTCTTTTTAGAGAAATAGTTAAATAAATGGTGCTATATCTATATAGCGGGTTAAAACGCAGCCATTTAAAATGTCTTGATGATTGTGTAAAAACGGGAAAGAAGCCCAATGCAATATTAACATTGGTGTACAAAATGCTAAATCATAGAGTTGGCAAAGAAAGGTTGAATTTTGAAAAAATAGATACATTTTAAAATTAATGTCACTATTTTCAAACTTTCACAAACTGATCACATATTTATTAAACAAGCAGAATAAAACTTGAGATTAATCTGGAGTCACTTCTGGGCAACGATTTCCAGTAAGGACAGCTGCTTTGGAAGAATCCATAGCAACCCAGAGGTGACAAGGGAGGGAAGACACATTCTCCGCAAGGTCACCTTCTAGTCACCTGGCATTTTAGTGCCTCCGCATGTGTTTGACTTGTTTTTTCTCAAAACATTTGTACAAAAGAGCAGTCGTGTGCTCTGAATGGGGTTTGTTGGGGGGCAGTTCCCAGGGCCCCCCGTTTGCTGATCTTCTGACTCCTTTGTACACTATCAGGGTCGAGTACTGTGCTTGACATGCTGTAGACACCAAGGTGTATTTGTCAATCTTATGAAAGATCTCATCAAAAGGTTCGTCCCTCTCACTAAGAGGGCACCAGTGAGCTGATAATTGTGATGACATTTGCTTTGGGAATTTGTCAGGGTCACATCCTCAGTGTATCTGTATTTGTGGGTGCTCTGTGGAATGTGCTCCACTGGAATTTCCCCT
Source organism: Saccopteryx bilineata (assembly GCF_036850765.1). Classification (NCBI taxonomy): domain Eukaryota; kingdom Metazoa; phylum Chordata; class Mammalia; order Chiroptera; family Emballonuridae; genus Saccopteryx; species Saccopteryx bilineata. The sequence continues at coordinate 258,917,714 of NC_089494.1, forward strand.
GAGGAGGGGCTGGGGTCACAGCTATTTTTCTTACCAGCCTCCTAACTATGGACTAGTCATTTTTCTTCTCTGCTCTTTAGTTTATTAAAAGATTGGCTTTGGGATTAAATTAAAAAAAAATAAATGTGGCTCTATCTGACACTGGAATAATAGAGGTGGCAAATAAAGGTTGTTTGAGCTTTAGTCGACTGCTTTTTGGCAAACATGATTGACTGCAAGGCATTTTGGCAGAATCAAGAGCCCTTTGGAAAAGAGATATTTAGCATTCATTATTGCAACAAGCAATGGCAAAGGGCAGGGGTATGTTAAAGCAAGGGCCACCACTTTTAATATAAAGAAATGTCATGGCTGGTTGCACAACCCACCAACTGTCTCCCAAGCGTTCCATCACAGAAAGAAGAAACATACTGAGTTGGAAGTTCAGGTGGAATCTCAGATTTAAAGAAATACTTCTAATGTTGTCGAATTCATGATCGTTCCAAAAAGTGCCGGGAATGAGCAGTACAATCTTTATAAATTTACAAAATGGTTTCTCAACATGTTCTTCAAATGTGTCATGATTCTCTTCAAGTTGCTATAAAGGCAGGAAAAAGAACGAGGTATGTGTGTCCCAGGGACACAAACTATGAGGCAATGTCAACTGTAGTAACGCCCCAAAGGAACTGAGCTGCAGACACCCAGGGCCCCAGCAGAGCGAGTGCTCATCTTAGGTCTCAGTGGGTTTCAGAGGGGCTGCTGTCTAGTGGACAGAACAAAAATTTTAGAATAAAAAGGTGAGATTGTCTAACAGCTCCTTTTTTTTTAATCTGTAAAATGTGGTTAATCACCTTTCTTAGAAGAAGGAAAAAGGATAAACTTCCTTTTAAGTGAATTCCGTATATATACCTTCTATAGCAGACTTAGATTTTTGCAATAACCATGTATTACAGAGGAGAAAACTGAGGTTCAGAGAGAAAATGTAACCAATAGCTGACGGGATAAGGAAACCATAGTATAGCCACACAATGGTGTAGTATTGAGCCTTAAAACATGAAAAAAATAAATCCTGCCAGATGTGACAACATGGATGAATCTGGAAAACATTGTGCTACATGAAATTAACCAGTCACAGCAGGCCAAATACTGCATGATTCAACTTTTCCTACTATTATCTAAAATAGACAAACTTACCAAAAAAAAAAAAAAAAAAGAGTAGAGTGGTGGTTGCCAGGGGATGGGAGGGTTGGGAAAGTGGGGAGTTGCTATTCAACGAGTATGAAGTTACAGTTAAACAAGATGGAAAGTTCTAGAGATCTGTTGTACAACATTGTGCCTATAGTTAACAACACAGCTTTGCATGTGTAGCTGTGTTAAGGGGCAGCTCTCACGGCAAGTGTTCTTACCGCACTTAAAAAGATTAAGGATGGTTTATCCATTGAGGTCTGGAACACAGAAACACTGAAAAAAATATTTCACAGATGTTATTGAAATAAATGTTGACAATTTTATAAGTGTCGTCAATCAAAGATACTCTCTGGATTCCACAAGTTCAAGTCCTGGATGAGGAAACTATTCCCTGAATCTCATAACAGTCTTAACAGGTTAAAGATTATTGTGCTCTTTTTATGGCGGGAGAAACCGAGGCTGGAGAGTTTGATTCGTTCAAGGTCCTACAGTTTGTGAATGTCAGGATAGAGACTGAAATAAAATGAGATCAACCATGTTATTTCTTTCCTTGGCACCTGCCAAATAGTTTACCTTCACAGGTGGGATCGCATAAGCCCGAGCGGCTCGGTGCCTGACCATTCGTTAGCAGAATTGTTAACTACTTTGTGACAAAGCAACGCAAACAAATTAAAATGGAATGGTAGACATGCTTGCCCTCGGAAATTCTCTACCTTTCTTCCAGCGGATATTTCTGACACATCCCCCTTCTCCACAGGCTCATTTTCCTAGACCTCTGTCTCCTGGGTTCCTCTTTTCTGTCCAGTCTCCTGCCCCTTGTCTCCAACTTACCATGAGAGTTTCATGCACTTATTTAACTCTCACCTTGTGTGTGTGGTTTCTTCCTAAACCTTGGCCTACTAGGTTGTCCCAGTAGAGCCCGAGCTCTGTCGATCAGGCGTCCTCGATTCGGATTCGACTTCCCCAGGCAGTGGGACACTCTGCTTATCAGCAGGGCTGGCAGCCTCTTCGAGACTCCTCTTGAGGCGGCTATGAGGATTCTACTTATCAGTACCGACACTAACGGCCACCGGAGGAAAGACACGACTGACACACAAGTTAGTTGCAATAATCACACAGGCAGTTTGTTACAAATCCCATGGTGTGCCTGGGTACAGCTTAAGGGGGCCCCGTCAGCGTGCTCCTCTCGGCTGTCTTCTGTCAGAGCTCAGAGCAGTGGCGTGGAGACAGTCCACATTCACGTTGGAGTCTGGGCGACTACTGCAGCAGGGGGGCCCTTAGCTTTAGTACCTTTTCTGGCCAACGCCTTCTAACAGGTGTCACTCTACAGGATTATCATCTCAAACCACCTTTTTTGGGAGTTCCTCGCAGGAAGCCCTCTTTATCTTAATTTACTGAAATGTTACATCAAGCCACTTGTCAGGTGTTCCTAGGGAAGCTTCTTATTTATGTTAACTTACAGAGTTATGACACCAAGCCACTTCTTACCTATGTATAACTTCACACACACACTAACTGGGCCCTGCTTGAAAGTCAGAGTCTGTTTATCCTATTTGTACACACTATATTAATTCCTATCCATATGGCACAACTTTATTTAATTTCCTTAATTGACTTTAATATTATATCATAATTACTTTCATATATCTTCCATATTTTCCTATATTTCTATATATTTAATTACTATAACCTGATATTACTGCAACACAGTTTTACTAAGAGCAATTTTTAACATAACCCCTACTTTTGCTTTTCATTATTTTGTTTTATCCCACTATTTTATTATGAATGAGCCCACAAGTCCCCCCACCAGCAGCCAAGCGGGAGTTTAAACATTTTGCCTCCTGCCTACATCCCAGACTACTCTTTTGTGACTCACTCTCCTCTAGTAGAGCATGGATCACTGCCCTACATTGCCCAGCTTGAATCACCTTTCCTCTTATGACCCCTGATGGGATGTTTGGGAAAGGCATATTTTCTCAGCCTTTATCCCCAGTGCAGGTGTGTCTTGTTGAAATGTGTGGCAGAGACCTTAACCCTAGACAGGAATTGGAAGGGCTTGAGGGAGGAGCTCTCACACCCTATGTCTTCTGAAAGGGCCTGCAGGAAGAATGCTGTATATACAACGGAACCTGAGGATTGTCCCAGTCCCTCTCCTCCCCTCCCCTCCCCTCCCCTCTGTAGTCGGGGGTTCCTGCTCCTTCTTTCACAGGCTGTGTACTTGGCTCACCTCGGCCGCAGGGACTGGATGGTAATCTTTTCTTTTTTTCCTGAGTACATCCTTTGTGGTCAGAGACAACCTAATCGGCTTCGGTTTCCAGCTGACATACGTTTTTGGCATCTTCTGATCTTTCGCACCTGCTTAAGAGCACGAGCCTCTCTGGGCTCTTCTGGGCAGCTTGGCACCGGAGATGGAGCTTAACCTCTCTCTCACTTCCAGAATCTACAGTGCAGAAAAATCCCAAGGTTATGTGCATCCTAAATATCAACAAGGGGAAAGATGAAGGAATGACGTTGTAAAACAGAACGGGTTAGCTCATTATTGCGTGGCTCTATCTAATCCATCAGAAAATAAAGGGTGGCTGAGGGCTCTGGGGCTGCCTCAGACGGGGTCCTAGGGGAAGGGTCATTAGCTGGAGGGGCTGTGGTTTTAGATGCTGATGCTAAAGAAAGGAGGGAAGGGAAGCCCTTTGGATTCTGACCTATGAGATGGTCAGCCAGACGGGGCCTGTTGGAAAGAGGCTTGAACTGAAAGTAAGAAGTTTGTGGCTTTCTAATCTGAATTGTGTGACAGGCTGGGTTACATAGGGAAAGTCACCACCTGATCTCTGCTTTAAAATTCTCACGGGAAATGGGGTTTTGACTGTCTGAAGTTCACAGTTGTAAAAGATGGGGCATGAGACTGAAAAATACACACACGGGAATCGCATCAAGAAAGCAGAGCATGTAGTAATAGACGAGGAAGCTATCTTGCAAGTCCCCGGGGTCCTTAAAAAGGTAATGTCATCTTCCATGCAAAAATATTTTCTTCACAATACATAAAATGCTTCCCATGGAGGAGAGACCCAGGGGAAGTGGATGTTCGTCCCAGCTTGCCAGTGCTTGGGTGGTCATGGACAAGTGATGACATCTGTTGGAGACTCTGTAAAGTGAGGCTCTCAGACTTGCTGACCTTGAAGTTACTCTTTAAGAAGTAGCCAGAGACTGACAATGGACTAAGTGAGGTCTGTCTTGCTGGTTTCCCTTCAGACATTGGTGGGTGCTCTCCTGCACCAGTCCCAGGAAAGTAAGGTCTGTGGCTCGATGGACAAAGGACGATGGGGACTCTGCCCTCGACAGTCCTCTTAGACTCTGCCCCATGCATCTCTTCTTTCTGGGGACTTCACTTTGTGTCTTTCCTCTGTAATAACCGGTAACTGTGAATGGAAGAATTTTGAGTGACCTCCGTGAGTTCCTCCAGTGAGTTAAAGAAGCTGAGGGTGGCTTGGGGAACCACAGAACGTGCAAAGGGCGTCAGAATTCAAGGTGGCCTTGGATGGACTATGCTGTCTCTAACTTTGCAGTCAGCTGAAACTCCTGCAGGAATTCCTAGCGCTGCCCCCAGGAGATCGACTTGATTTAGAATGTAGCTTGAAGGACTCCACACCTAAGGCCACTGTGGAAAACAATGCAAGACTTGGTGGAGAACAATTAAGAGGAGTCTGGTACCTTCACAGTCTGAAAAAACTACAACAACAAAAAACAACACACTGTAGATCAGCCACAAATTTAATAGAAGGAACTAGAGAAACAGGGCGCCACGAAGGGCCCTCGCTGATTCAGAATCAACACCTGGAAGAGCGGAGAGAAAACGTCTATGTGCATGCATGAGGCTGCACCTACGCAGAAAGAGTCACTGAACGTTGTGGGACACTCTTGACTAAGGTGACCAATCATCCTCCTTTAGGGAGGACAGTCCTTCTTTTGTAAGTTCCACCCTCCCTCGAAAAGTGTCCTCCTGCATGTCCTCCTTTTTGATATTGGAAGACTAATCTGTACATGTCCGTATTAGATCGATGCAGAGTCGATTCACTGCATGTGATGTGGCATATTTGTATCTAAATGAGTACTTTTTTCTTCCAGTTATTATTAAAAATTAATAGGCATGTAAGCATAATTATAATATAAAATATTATAAATGTTTTTATTATGCATTTTTCATATTATAGTGTATTATTGTTGAAATGAATAAAATGTTTCTTTTATTTACGATATTGTTTTCTTCAACTTATTATTATTTTTTTTTTGTATTTTTCTGAAGCTGGAAACGAGGAGAGACAGTCAGACAGACTCCTGCATGCGCCCGACCGGGATCCACCCGGCACGCCCACCAGGGGCAACGCTCTGCCCACCAGGGGGCGATGCTCTGCCCCTCCGGGACATCGCTCTGCCGCGACCAGAGCCACTCTAGCGCCTGGGGCAGCGGCCAAGGAGCCATCCCCAGCGCCTAGGCCATCTTTGCTCCAATGGAGCCTTGGCTGCGGGAGGGGAAGAGAGAGACAGAGAGGAAGGAGGGGGGGTGGAGAAGCAAATGGGCGCTTCTCCTATGTGCCCTGGCCGGGAATCGAACCCGGATCCCCCACACGCCAGGCCGACGCTCTACCGCTGAGCCAACCGGCCAGGACCTCTTCAACTTATTTTTGTCCTCCTTTTCATTGTAAAAATGTTGGTCACCCTACTCTTGACCGCATCCCCAAGCCACGCTCAAACTCCCATCAACCCAGGGCGGAAGCCCCCGTGGCATGGAGAGCTTAAACACAACCTGTGACCAAAAACTGAGAGAGCAACAAGCCACTTTGACCAAGGGATGACTCAGAGACCCAAATATAAAAATTAACTCACATTTTCTTTGAGACTCTGGAGGACTGTTCATGCAAAGTTTACCCTGTAAGGATCAATCGGTAAAGGAAGCCATGCTACAAGTCTCTGTTGTAACATAGGGTAAAAATGTTAACCTCAGAACTGGGGTAATAGTCTTGAAACTACACACATGTTAACTGTAACGGATAAAAATCTGACTTGTCATGTAGACAGGTAAACAACCTTTAGTTTAGGCTGTAAGTGGTTTATGCCAATCCAGGAAATACCCTGAAGAATTCAGGATAAATATTATTTAAAAATCTGGGTAGGAATGTCTATGACTGTAAGCTATGGAGGAAATAGATTTCATAGAATTAGTATTGTCAGTTACTAACAAATAAAACAAATGACCAAGCAATCAACAACAACCACCTCTGTTGAAGGAATAAACTTATAAACATCAATAAACAGAGCTACTACATTATATTGCCATAAATGTGCTGTTTAAAACAAAATTATGAGACACTAAGGAAACAGAAAAGTGTGACCAAAACACAGGGAAAAAAAATCATGCAATAAAACGGACTTGAAGAGGTCACAATGTCAAAATTAATACACTAGGCTTCAAAAAGGCTATGATAAGTATGTTCAGAGAACTAAAGATAATCGTGCTTAAAAAATAAAGGAAAGTATTATGAAAGCATCAAAATATGGAGTATCAAAACAGAGAAAGAAATTGTACAACATAAACAAATAAACATTCTGGAATTAAGAAGTTCCATAACTAACATGAAAAACAATCACAAGAAGGGATCAATAGGTGATGTGAGCTGGCAGGAGAAAGAAGCAGCGAACTGAAGTGCAGAGCGATCAAGACTGTACAACCCTAACCCTACAGGGACAAAAATGGAAAAAGTGGACAGCGCCTCAGGAAAGGGCGAGGGGTTGTCAAGTGTGCCGCCATATGCGGAATGGGACTTCAGAAGGAGGACGGAGAAAGGGAGGGAAATATTCAAAGATACAAGGGCTGGAAACAATTTTCTTTAAAAAAAATATTATTCTTCACATCTAAAACTGAAAAAGCTCCAAATAAGATAAACAAAAAGATAGCATTTACATCCAAACATATCATCGCCATAATATGAAAAGACAAAGAGAATAATCTTGAACACAGTGAGGGAAAAAAGGCTTACTAGAGAGATGAACAGTAACAGCGAGATGACAGGAGGCCACAGAACAGCAGAGTCAAAGCACTGGGAGAAAACACACCCGACTGTCAAACAGAAACCTGACATTCTCTAAGCTCTCTTTTGAGTTGAACAGTAAAAGATATTTCTAGGGAAACAGAACAGAAGATTCACTGCTAGAAGACCTGGATTACAAAAATAATAATAATAAAAATAATGCCACTGAAGAAAGTTCTCCAAAATGAAAGCAAGTGACTCCAGCGAAGAATTGTCATGCACACCCACAAAAGCACCAGTAAAGGTAACCGAGTGGGTAATTACAGAAGACAGCAGAGCTGCATATGGGTTCTCCCCTCTTCTCTTAACTGATTTGAAAATAATGATATGAAACAACCTCTGTGTAATTGCATTGCTAGACTTATGTGGAAATGTAATATACTTGACAATAGCAGCAAAAAGGAGAGAGGTGGAAACAACGTTGTCCTGGAAGAAGGAAATGAAAACCAGTGGTAACGGAAGATCACAAGAAGAATCAAGAGAACCTGCCCGGGAAAGTATGAAAGATACTATGATGATGTCTCAGTCTAGACCTGCCTGCCTTTATTCCTTCAATTTCTTTTAAAACCAAGTAACATATAAAAATGTATTGATGGGTGCATAACATATGGAGATATAACACATAGAGCTATACCAAGACAAAAAAAAAAAAAAAGAGAGAGAGAGAGAGAGGAAAGCATTTATTTATATAATAGTAGATTTTCTATTTTTCACTTGAACTGTCATTACAAATCTGAAATAGATTCTGATAATTTAAGATGTGTATATTGTAAGTCCTAGAGCAGGGGTCCCCAAACTTTTTACACAGGGGGCCAGTTCACTGTCCCTCAGACCGTTGGAGGGCCGGACTATAAAAAAAACTATGAACAAATCCCTATGCACACTGCACATATCTTATTTTAAAGTAAAAAAACAAAATGGGAACAAATACAATATTTAAAATAAAAAACAAGTAAATTTAAATCAAGAAACTGACCAGTATTTCAATGGGAACTATGGGCCTGCTTTTGGCTAATGAGATGGTCAATGTGCTCCTTTCATTGACCACCAGTGAAAGAGGTGCCCCTTCCGGAAGTGCAGTGGGGGCGGATAAATGGCCTCAGGGGGCCGCATGTGGCCCGCGGGCCGTAGTTTAGGGACCCCTGTCCTAGAGCATCCACTAAGAATATAACTCAGAACACAGAATTAAAAAATAAAGGAATAAAAATGTTACACTAGATAATAATGACTTAATCAAAGGGATGAAGATGGGAGGGAGAGAGGAACAAAAGAAACATGAGACAGAGAGAGAACAAGTAAAATGGCAGCTGCATTTCCAACCCCATCAGTGAGAACATGAAATATTCGTTAATTAAATAACCCAAGCAGGAGGCAGACATTTCTTTAAAAATCTAACCATATGCAGTATATAGAATATAAGCTTTAAATTAGAAGATACAACTAAATGTAAAGTGAAAAGAGAAAAAGATATAGCATGCAAAAAAAAAATCATGAGTGGTTATACTAATCTCAGAAAAATAAGATTTTTAACATAAGAAAACATTACTAGAGATATATAAAAGGAAATTTCTTGATGATAAAACGATTCACCCTCTATTAAGTTATAACAATTATAATAATTAGAAAATATATGCCCTAACAACAGAGCCCCCAATGTGTGTAAAGGAAACACTGACAGAATATAAGGGATATTGACAGCAATGATAAGAGATCATAATACCCATGTTCACTAATGGTAAAATGATGCGTACGATAAGCAAGAAAATGGCAGGCTGGAATAACACCATAAATCAACTAATTCTAATAGACCTCTGGAGAGAACTCTATTCAGTGCCACATAAAATATACTCTTCTGAAGCACAAGCTAAGACATTCTGTAGAACAGAATGTGTATCAGGTCGTAAAACCTCATTGAACTTAAAAACATTGAAATCATACAAAGTATGTTCTCTGACCACAGTGGAGTAAAATTGGAAATCAATAACAGAATGGAATTTGAGAAATTCATAAATATTTGAAAATTAACATAATCTTAAATGACCAGTGGCTTACAAAGGAAGTCACAAGGAAAATTTAAAAATACCTTGAGAGGACTACAAACCAGCTCATAGCACTTATGGGATGTGGTTAAAGAGGTGCTCCGAGAAAAATTTATTGCTGTGAACACCTATATTTAAAAAAAAAAAATCTCAGATCAACAATTGAACCTGGCGGTGTAGGAAGCTAGAAAAGGAAGAGCAAAGTTGAAAGAGTGACACTTCCTGATGTCAAAGTCTGCTGTGAAGCCACTGTATACATACATACCATGTGGTCCTCGGCAGAGAGGCACACGGATCGGTGGGGTGGGATTGGGAGTCCGGAACTAAAACTGTACAATTATGGTCAATAGATTTTTAACAAGGGATGTGAGATAATTCACTGGGGATAGAACAGTCTTTTAAATTAATGGCACTGGGACAAATGGTTAGCCACATGCAAAAAAAAAAAAAGTTGGATTTCTTCCACATATTACACATAAAAATAACTTAAAATATACCACAGACCAAACTGTGACAACTGACATTATAAAAATCTTAAAAGAATACATAAAAATAAATCTTAATGACCTTGGAGTAGGCTCTAACATGTTCAATATTACCCCCAAAGCACCAGAGACCAAGAAATAGGGAAGTTGGACTCTGTCGAGATGTAAACTTTTGTTCATAAAGCAATACTACCAAGAAAGGGAAAGACAAACCACAGCACAGGACAGAATATTTGCCAATCACGTATCTGATAAAAATAGTCTACATAAAAACTCTTATAGCTCAATAATAAAAAGATAAATGAATTAAATGGTTATTGTTTCAAACGGCATGTTTGTGTCCCTCTACAGTTCATTCGGTCAAACCTCATCCCCCAGGTGATGGCATTTGGAGGTGGGGCCTTTGGGAGGTGATCAGGTCATGAGGATGGCACTGTCGTACATGGGATTAGTGTTCTCATAAAAGAGACCTCTGAGAGGGCTTCCCTCCCCCATCAGCATGTGAGGACAGAGTGAGATGACAGCCACCTGCGCTCCAGCAAGCAGAGCCACCCTGGAAGCTGCCAGTACCTCGATCTGACACTCCCCAGTGTGCAGGTTGTGCAAAGCGTTTGTGGTTCACTCAGTCTACGTTACTCTTGTTATGGCGGCCAAAGAACATGGGCAAATGATGTGGATAGACATTCTCCAAAGTGTGTTTCCAAATCTCCAAGAAGACCTAAAATGACGATTAACACCATGAGCCATTAGGGAAATGGAAGGAAAAACCACCATGAGGTTTTTATGCCCACCCATTTGGCAGAGGACAGACAAGTTTTGGTGCTGGTGGAGAGACTTTGGAGCCCTCCTGTGGTGCTGGTGGGAATTCAGAATCAGGCAGCTGCTTTGGAAAGGAGTGCGGCAGCTTCTCAAAATGACAAAATAGAGAGTTACCGTTACATTTAGCAGTTCCATTCCTATACACACAAGAGGAGGGAAAACGTCCACCTACACACAAAACCTGTGTGAATGAGTGTTTATAATAGCATTTTCACAACTGCCAAGAAGTGAAGGCAGCCCATACCCAGAGATAATGAATGGCTAAATATGCTGTGTACATACACACAACGGAGTGTTCTGTGACAGTGAGGAAGCTAGTCACAGGAAGCTAGTCACAAAAAGCTAGACATTGTATAAAGTATAAACACAATTCCATTCCTACAAGAGGTCCAGAATAAGTACATCTAGGGCAGGGGTCCCCAAACTTTTTACACAGGGGGCCAGTTCACTGTCCCTCAGACCATCGGAGGGCCGGACTATAAAAAAACTATGAACAAATCCCTAAGTACACTGCACATATCTTATTTTAAAGTACAAAAACAAAACAGAACAAATACAATATTTAAAATAAAGAACAAGTAAATTTAAATCAACAAACTGACCAGTATTTCAATGGGAACTATGCTCCTCTCACTGAACACCAATGAAAGAGGTGCCCCTTCTGAAAGTGTGCGGGGACCGGATAAATGGCCTCAGGGGGCTGCATGTGGCCCACGGGCCGTAGTTTGGGGACCCCCCAATCTAGGGCATAAACTATAGGTTAGGGGCTCAGTGCAAGGGGTGTTGGTGGCAAAGGGGTTTCTTTCTGTGGCAATAAGTGGCCTATATATTGATAATAGATGCAGAACCTTGTGATTATACTAAAAATATGAAATTTTACACTTTGATGTGTGAATCATGTCATGTTAATTATACTTCTATTTTTGCTTTTTAACATGCTTTCCAGGAAATACGAAGAGAATGAGGCTGATTAAGGCCAAGCGAGGTGGAGCGGAGGCCAGCTAACGGTCTGAAAGGTAAGGTCTGCCCATGTGTCCACAGAGAGGAGTTCGGAGGCAAGAGGAATATCTACAGGGGAAGGGGCCGCCGGGCCGTCCTCTGCTCTCCAGTGAGCGATGGGGACTTTCTCTTCACCTTCCCTGTGGGGTCTTCAGGAAGCTCATCCTTGCTCACTGATAGTAAGCATTTGTTTTCCTTCTTTGAGGTATTGATAAGAAAAATATTTAGTCTAATTTGAAGGTTTGTGTACCACAAAAATATTATGTACCCACCAAGGAGAGCCAGCCAGGCTGTGAGGATGGGGTTCCTGACCCCCAGAGCTGTCTGGAGATGACTCCAAGTGCTTCCAAGTCCTCGGGAAGAAAGGAAGGCCCTGCCTATCAAGAAGCTGTGACAGATAGAGATTCTACTAGGTGATTTTAGTTTCAAAATGGTCTTACGTTCTTTATCTTCTTAACAAGAATGAAAGCAAGGCAATATGGCTCCATCTTGATGTTGACCTGAGTCTTAGCATTTCAGGGACCGGTAGTATCACAGCCAGAATGCAGACGGAGAGAGCATGGTTACCAATGACTCACTAATTCTCTGACTCCAAAGCAGACCCTCGAGTGAGAACTTGTGTATTAGTCTGTCATCTCCTTCAGTATAGGGACTGCCTTTTGTACCTCTTAGCCATGCCTAGCCTCTTTAACAGACAGTGGGGCTGGGGCTTATATAATGTCACAGGAGATTGGCAGTTGGATTATTTTTAATTAATATATAATTGACATATCACATTGTGTAAGCATAAGGTGCACAAAGTGCTGATTTGGTACACACACACACATATATATATATACATATATGTGTGTGTGTGTGTGTATATATATATATATATATATATATATATATATATATATATGGCAGTGCTATTACCACCTTAGCATTACTTAACACCTCTATCGGGACACATAATTGTCATTTTTTTTTGTGTGTGGTAGGAACACTTAAGATCTAGTCTCTTAGAAAATTTTATGTTCATAATACAATGTGGTTTTCTGTAATCACTAGAGTGAGGATTAGATTGCCAGGACTTATTTCTCTACTGGTTGAAAGTCTGTGCCCCACTGCCCCCTTGGAGTTGAGGTTTGATGACTTGCAAAGAGAGGATGCTAGGTATTTCCTAGAGTCTCCATGTTTTGAGAAAAGTTTCAATTTGCAGAAATATTACCTTATCTTAGCGGTTCTCAACCTGTGGGTCGCGACCCTGGCGGGGTGGCCTAAAGCCATTGGAAAATACATAATGCATATCAGGAATTTACATTCCGAATCATAACTATAGCAAAAATTACAGTTATGAAGTAGCCACCAAAATTATTTTTTGGTTTGGGGTCACCGCAACATGAGGAACTGTATTGCGGGGTCACGGCATTAGAAAGGTTGAGAACCACTGCCTTATCTGTTTTCCCAAGACCTGTGCCTTCTATGGTTCCAGTCATTTCTCACCAGATTGAAATCCTGCCATTTGGCAACCTCAATAATTCTCTGAATTCAAGTGAAGAGCCACAGAAAAATCCAGATGGGCCCCTGGTTTGACAGATTATTGTTACAGAGAAAAACCTTCGAAAAGATCCCTCATGTTTTTGCAAACTAATGCCACCCCAATAAATTCAATAAAAAAAGTATTTTTTAGAACAGCTTAATGTTCACGGAACAATTAAGGAGAGAGGGAGAAATCTCCATACACCCTCTGTGCCCACGCATACATAGCCTATCCCTATCAACATCCCCAAGCAGGGCGGTCCGTTTGTTGCAACTGATGATCCTGCATTAACACATCGCCACCCAAACCCCATAGTTTACATTTGAGTTCACTCTTGGTACTGGGCACTCTGTGAGTTTGGATGAATGTCTATGACCTGCCTCTGTCATTAGGTATCAAGTAGAGTATTTTCACTGTTCTAAACATCCTCTGAACTCCACCTCCCTCCCCCAGCCCTGGAAACCACTGACTCTCCGACTGTTTCCATAGTCCCAGAATGTCTTTCCGTTGGGATCATGCAGTATATAACCTTCGCAAATTGGCTTCTTCCACTTAGTAATGTGCATTTAAGTTTCCTCCATGTCTTTTCATGGCTGGATAACTCATTTCTTTTTAGTGATGAATGATATTGCATTATCTGGGTATGTCACAATTTATTCATTCACCAATTGAAGGACATCTTGGTACTTCCAAGTTTTAGTCATTATAAGTAGAGCTGCTTTATAAACCTCTGGGTGCAGGTTTTGGTGTGGACATAAATATTTGTTTTTTTATCGTTTATTTTTCACTTACAGCTGGCATTCAGTACTATTTTGTATTAAACACAGGATGAGCCCAGGACACCCCAATGCTCTTGTCGGATGCAGGTAGCAGGATGAATGGGGTCCCTGAGTTGGGGGTAGCTGCTATTCTTACTGCACGATGTGTGTTTCCCTGAGGGATTCAGAGGAGCGCCGTGTGCTAACAAATGTTGAACTTGTTCACAACAGGAAACGAGCATTTCAGATGCAGGCTTCCGGATGCATAAGGCAGCCCAGGTGTCGGGAACACTTACACCACCTATAAAACTCCCTGACTAGATTTCCTTCCCCTGCCTTCACGGATAGTTCAATTCGTGTCTATGCAAATGAGAAAACAAATCAGCAGTTAACAGGAACACCGTGGTGCTGACACATTAACTTTCTCTTTATAAGCAGATGATTTCAATGAGGGCAGGCTAGCCCAGGGGGGACTCTGCCTGGCAGGGGAGAGCACGGAACGTGTCCCTCTTGATGGCATGACACGAATAGATCCGTCTTTGTCAACCCCAATCAGCTGAGAGTGCGGTGGTTCGTGCCTGCGGAGGGACGGGATGTATTACAGGTGCATGGATGACGGGACGTAGGCGTACACACGTGGTAAAGCACCTGGCTTAACGCTAGTCACGTGTATTAGTTCCTCAGGGCTGTTGTGACACACCACCACAATCTGTGGGCATAGAACAACAGAGATGAAACTTCCCACAGTACAGAGGCCAGAGACATGGGGTCAAGGTGCGGCGGGGCAGGTCCTTTCGGGGGGCTCTGCAGGAGAGACTGCCCCATGCCTCTCTCCTAGGGCCTCTCTGTGGGTTCCGGAAGTCCCTGTCCTTTCTTGCCTTGTGGCAGCATGACTCCAGTATCTGTCTCTGCCTTGACAAGGATGTCTTCCTTAACGACTGTGTCCAAATGTTTCTCTTCTCATAAGGGACACCTGTCATTGGATTAAGGTTTACTCTAATCCAATATGACCATCCCTATAAAAACCCTGGGTCTGAAAAAGATCACATTTATAGGAACCTGCATTAGGACTGCAATGTCTTCTAGAGGTCCACAGTTCAAACCCACCGACATGTTTAGTTGAGGATGCTGGGAAGATGAAGGGCCACTTTCTTGGTGCTGTGTAAGGGTAGCATGGAGGGGGGCCCATGGGATGGTATTAGAGGGAACTCAGGGAGGGCAGTGCGTGTTTGCACAAAGCTGGTCCACGGCTGGGCTGTCAGTCCACAGAGGTGCATTAAGTTTCACCATGAATCAGACAATAGGGTAGAATGGTATTGGAAAAATGCGTGGGGTCTCCGACCTTGCATGGGGCAGGAAAAGAGGGAGCCGTTATGTCTACACTATGGAGTCTTATGCAGATTTTCTCTGGCCTACTTTCCCTGCAGGTCCCTGCTAGAGACCTTGAGACGGTGAGCTGGGGTTGGAACGGCCAACATGACACACACAGCCACAACATGTGAAACACTGCAGATGAACGACAGCAGTTTTCTAGGCCACGGCAGGCCAGGAAAGGTTAGGCACACCTCGCTTTAGACCAAAGTGCATGTGGCACGCATGCTGAGAACCAAGCCTGTGACAGTGAGATTCTGGCAGGGCAACATTGGTGTCGGCCAGAGACAGCACTGTATTCGTCCTGTCCTTGCTTTAACACAGGCCACAGTCAGATGTCTGAAATAAATCCTCCGTGGTTAAAGCTGAGGTGTTGGTATGCTGTGTTTCCCTCAGGTGTCCTAAGGAGAGATCTGTGCTCTGCTTTTCCGGCCTTCTAGAGGTGCTCATGTCCCCTGATTGGAGTCTACGTCACAGCAGCCCTGACTCTCCTGCCTCCCTCTTTCACTATTAAGGACCCCTCTCACCACCTTGGGCCATCTAATTCGCCAAGGTGAACTGCCCATCACAATATTCTTAGTCTATTACAAGATCCCCTTTGTAAGATAACATATTTATCAGACTTGGGGCATGTTGGGCAAATAAGTTTGTAAAATTTGTATTTTTTTAGTTTGTTCACTTTTATTGTTCAAAATGGTGCTAAGCAGTGCTGGGTATGTGATCTGTGAAATTGAAAATTACCTTCCTGCTTGGGAAGGGCCATTGTCTTGCTAATGTTTGAAGGAGGAGAGGCAGAAGGAAGCCATGTTTGCAGAGTGAGAACAGAGAAAATGCAGGGTGCTGAAAAATAAGCCATGTTGGCAGATGGGGAACCAGAGGTAAGGGGCTTTTGCGAGCTCCACTAAGACTGGTGGGGCCTTTGATTCTAGGAGAAACTGGAGAAGATTCTCCTGGTTGTGGAACCAGAGAATGTGTCAGGGCTTTGGGAGCTCTGAATGAATAAAGAGGGGAGTGTTTTCCCTGTGTGTTTGCTCATTGGCTGCTGCAAGACTTTAATAAAGAAATGACTCACCATTTTTTGGCTCCACTGTTTCTTTATCATCTGCCCAAATCCAATGAGAACCTACCTGTGCATGGCCATGACAACTGTGACTACTGGCCCTACAGAGCATTAGGACATAGACATCTTTGGGGGCCATGATTCTACCTACCATAAACATTCTCCGTGGTCATTGTTCAAATCCTGGACCTCTGAGGCCTTAGGAGGACAGGCAGTCAAAGGAGATTCTATCTGTACAGGGAAGGCTCTGACCTTGGTCCTGTTTAACTCAGAAAGTCGCTCTGCCGTTCAGTAATTTCTCATTTGCAAATTAATATTGGGAAGGTGGCAAGATGGCCATGAAATAGGGAGATGTACCAACTTCCACCTCCTAGAACCAAAGTGGATTACAATATAATTTTAAGAACCATCATCTGGAAAAACCAACTTTGGACTAAACTAAGAGGATTCTTTAACCAAGGAACACTGAAGAAGCCACACTGAGACTGGTAGGAAAGCGGAAATGCGGAGAGGGCTGCCCAGCTCCCGGGAGTGAACAGCAGCCCAGAGGGACTCGCGTGGTGGGAAGTAAGTTTAGCAGAGAGGGGAGGGTCCTGGACCCCAGGAACAAAGACCCAGCCTGCAGCCCCAGAGCTTAAAAGAAGCATGTGGACAGAATTTAGCTACAAAACAAATCAGGATACTGCTTGTGAGAAAGAGAAAGATTTCTCAGACCCAGGATTCTTCTTAAAGGAACCACACAGAAAACCTCTTTCAAAACCACTGACCCGGGACTCTGGGAGACTGGGAGAGTTGAAAGGACCAGAGAAGCAGGAAGAGAATGTAATTGAGGAGGTACAGGGAGAAACACTTTAAGGGACAGCCACCCTGACCCCTGGGCTGAGTCACCCTCCAAATCTAAAGTGAATATTTCCCCTGGAACCAGCAATACCAGCAAAGGGAAGCAGGACACCAACCAAACAAGTTCTCTCAAGGCACTCAGAGCAGAGTTCCTTAGAAGGAAGGAGCCTTCAGGAATACAGTGTTGAGTGCTGAGGTCTGAGCAGCAGCACCCCCCACACACACTGCTGAGAGCTAGCCAGAGGGCAGGCAGTAGCAGGACGCAGAAGTGCAGTCCTGTTGGTGGGGGTGGAAGCCAGGGCAGCCAACACTGAGGCCTGGCATGAGCTCAATCTTGCCTGGAGGGGGCAGAAGGGGCACAAGAAAGTAGTCCAACCCAGCTGCGGGCCGGGTGAGCAAGAGTGGTCCCACCTGCAATCCCGTCTGCAGGGGAAAGGCAAAAGTTGAGGAACTGCGGAGACCAGCGGCTGAGTGTGGGCACACAGTCCAGCCTGGTCCCTGAGTGCGGGCACACAGCCCAGCCGGGTCATGCAGCCTGCATGCAAGTGTGGCTCCGCCCACAGAGGTGGGGCAAAAGCTGGGGAACAGGCAGAGAACCCAGCTGAATATAGGTGTGTGGCCCTGCCTACGGTGCCAAGGCTTGCAGCCCAGCGTGGTACACAGCCTGTGACAGTGGGATTCAGCGAGGTGAAGGCCGAGGCCGGCTGAGGCTTGTAGACCTGGGCCAGAGAACACAGCCCAGTGGAGGAAAGGCAGAAACCACAGTGACTACCACAGCAGGCCGGCAATGTCCATATCCGAACACCCAAGGCAGCAGCAGAGGGGGTGGAGAGCCTGCAGACAGACCACACCTAGGAAACACAGAGGTTACACCCATTGGACTCCGGTGGCCACATCCTTCTTATTTACAGACAAAATGGGAAGGCAGAAAATGTAACCCAAATGAATCAAGAGAAATCCCCAGAAAAGGACTTGAATGAGTCAAATATAACCAAATTATTTGGTGCAGAGTTTAAAATTATGATTATTAGGATGCTCAAAGAGCTTAGAACAACAATAGATGGAAAAAATGAACACCTCAACAAAGAGATAGCAAGTATAAAAAAAGGACATTGAAATAATAAAAAAAATCAGTTAGAAATTACAAATACAATATCAGAAATGAAGACCACAATGAAAAGAATTAAAAGCAGGATGGATGAAGCTGAGGATTGAATCAGCAAGTTAGAGGACAAGATAAATAAAGGCACAGAAGCAGAGTAACAAAAAGAAAAGAGACTCAAAAAGTCTGAGGAAACTCTAAGGGAGCTTTGTGACAACATGAAGAGAAATAACATCCCCATCATAGGGGTTCCTGAAGAAGAAGAGAAAGAACAAGGGATAGAGACCTTGTTCAATCAAATCATAGCTGAAAACTTCCCTAAATTGATGCAGGAAAAAGTCACACAAGTTCAAGAAGCACAGAGAATTCCATTAAAGAGAAACCCAAAGAAATCTACACCAAGACACATCATAATTAAAATACCAAAGCTAAGAGATAAAGAGAAAATATTAAAAAGCTGCTAGAGAAAAAAAGACTATCACCTACAAAGGAGCCTCCATTAGGGTGACATCCAACTTCTCAACAGAAACACTTGGGGCCAGAAGGGAATAGTAAGAAATATTCAAAGTAATGCAGAACAAGAGCCTACAACCAAGACTACTTTATCCAGCAAGACTATTGTTTAAAATTGAAGTAGAAATAAAAAGCTTACCAGACAAAAGAAAACTCAAGGAATTCATTACAACCAAATCAATGCTGCAAGAAATGTTAAGGAGCCTGTTGTAGACAGATCAAAGGGGGAAAAGAATATAGTAAAAGAGGAATGTAGCTTTAAAGAATAAAATGACAATAAACAACTACATATTAATAATAACCTTAAATGTAAATGGATTAAATGATCCAATCAAAAGACATAGGGTAGCTGCATGGATAAGAAAACGGGACCCATACATATGCTGTTTACAAGAGACACACCTCAAAACAAAAGATGCACATAGACTGAAGGTAAAAGGATGAAAACAATATTTCATGCAAATGGAAATGAAAAAGAAACTGGGGTAGTAATACTTATATCAGAAAAAGTGGACTTTAAAACAAAGCCTATAGTAAGAGATAAAGAAGGTCACTACATAATGATAAAAGGAGCAATCCAACAGGGAAATATAACCATTATAAATATCTACACACCTAATATAGGATCACCTAAATATATAAAGCAGACTTTAATGGATATAAAGGGCAAGATCAACAAAAATACTATAATAGTAGGAGATTTTAATACCCCACTAACATCACTAGATAGACCCTCAAGAAAGAAAATTAACAAAGAAACAGCAGACTTAAAGGACACACTGATCAACTGGAGTTAATCGATATCTTCAGAATCTTTTACCCTAAAGCAGCACAATATACATTCTTTTCAAGAGGTTATGGTACATTCTCTAGGATAGACTACATGCTAGGGCACAAATACGGTCTCAAGAAATTTAAGAAAATTGAAATCATATCAAGCATTTTCTCTGATCACAATGGAATGAAACTAGAAATCAACCACAAAAGAAAAACTGAAAAATACGCAATATTCAAACACTTGGAAACTAAATAACATGTTAGTAAGTAACAAATGGCTTATCAATGAGATAAAAAAAATAAAGAAATTCCTAGAAATGAATGATAATAAGCATACAACAACATAAAATTTATGGGACACAACAAAAGCAGTCTTGAGAGGGAAGTTCATAGCATTACAGGCATACTTTAAGAAGCTAGAAAAAGCTCAAATAAACAACTTAACCCTGCATCTAAAAAAACTAAAAACAGAACAGCAAGTAAAGCCCAGAGGTAGTAGAAGGAAGGAAATAATAAAGATTAGAGAGAAAATAAATGACAGAGAGGCTAAAGAAACAATACAGAGGATCAATGAAACCAGGAGCTGGTTCTTTGAAAATGTAAACAAGATTGATGAACCCTTAACTAGACTCACCAAGAAAAAAAGAGAGAGGACTCAAATAAATAAAATTAGAATGAGAATTAAGAAATAACAACTGACACAACAGAAATACGAAGGATTGTAAGAAAATACTATGAAGAACTGTATGCCAAAAAATTAGACATCTTAGATGAAATGGACAAATTCCTTGAAACATATAATCTTCCAAAAATCAATCTGGAAGATTCAGAAAACCTAAACAGACCAATTACAACAAATGAGATTAAAATAGTTATCAAAATACTCCCAACAAACAAAAGCCAAGGGCCTAATGGCTTCACAAGTGAATTCTACCAAATATTCAAAAAAGAACTAACTCCTATACTTCTCAAGCTACTTCAAAAAATTCACGAGGAAGACTTCCAAGCTCCTTTTATAAGGTGAGCATAATTCTGATTCCAAAACTATGCAAAGACAACATAAAAAAGAAAATTATAAGGCAATATCCCTGATGACTCTAGATGCTAATATCCTCAACAAAATATTAGCCAACTGGACCCAGCAATATATGAAAAAAATCATACACCATGATCAAGTGGGATTTATTCTGGGAAGGCAAGGCTGGTACAATATTTGCAAATCAATCAATGTGATTCATCACATAAACAAAAGGAAGGAGAAAAACCACATGATAATTTCAATAGATGCAGAAAAAGCATTTGATAAAATCCAGCACCCATTCATGATCAAAACTTTCAGTAAAGTGGGAATACAGGTAACATACCTCAACATGATAAAGGCCAACATACCTCTATGACAAACCCAGAGCCAATATCATACTCAATGGGAAAAAATTAAAAGCAATCCTCTTAAGATCAGGAACAAGGGTGCCCCCTTTCACCAGTCTTACTCAACATAGTTTTGGAAGTCCTAGCCACAGCAATTAGACAAGAAGAAGAAATAAAAGGCATCCAAATTGGAAAAGAAGAAGTAAAACTATCATTATTTGCAGATGATATGATATTGTATAGAGAAAACCCTAAAGTCTCAATCAGAAAACTTCTGGACCTGCTAAATGAATTCAGCAAGGTGGCAGGATATAAAATTAATACTCAGAAATCAGAGGCATTTTTATATACCAATAATGAACTGTCAGAAAGAGAAATTAAGGAAACAATCCCCTTCACTATTGCAACCAAAAAAATAAAGTATCTAGGAGTAAATTTAACCCAGAGATTAAAGACTTGTACTCAGAAAATTATAAAACATTGATAAAAGAAATTGAGGAAGATACAAACAAGTGGAAGCATATACCATGTTCATGGATAGTAAAAATAAACATCATTAAAATGTCTGTATTACCTAAAGCAATTTATAAATTCAATGCAATACCAATTAAAATGCCAGTGACATACTTAAAAGATATAGAACACATATTCCAAAATTTTTTTATGTAACCAGAAAAGAACACGAATAGCTTCAGCAATCTTGAAAAGGAAGAATAAAGTGGGAGGTATCACACTTCCTGATATCAAGTTATATTACAAGGCCATTGTACGAAAAACGGCTTGGTGTTGTTTTTTATTTTTTTTATTTTTATTTTTCTGAAGCTGGAAACGAGGAGAGACAGTCAGACAGACTCCTGCATGCGCCCGCCCGGGATCCACCCGGCACGCCCACCAGGGACGACGCTCTGCCCACCAGGGGCGGTGCTCTGCCCCTCCGGGGGGTCGCTCTGCTGTGACCAGAGCCACTCTAGTGCCTGGGGCAGAGGCCAAGGAGCCATCCCCAGCACCCAGGCCATCTTTGCTCCAATGGAGCCTTGGCTGCGGGAGGGGAAGAGAGAGACAGAGAGGAAGGAGGGGGGCTGGTGGAGAAGCAAATGGGCGCTTCTCCTGTGTGCCCTGGCCGGGAATCGAACCCGGGTCCCCCGCACTCCAGGCCAACGCTCTACCACTGAGCCAACCGGCCAGGGCCTTGGTATTGTTTTTAAGAACAGGCATACAGCCCTGCCGGTTGGCTCAGTGGTAGAGCATTGGCCTGGTGTGCAGAAGTCCCGGGTTCGATTCCCAGCCAGGGCACACAGGAGAAGTGCCCACTGCTTCTTCACCCCTCCCCCTCTCCTTCCTCTCTGTCTCTCTCTTTCCCTCCTGCAGCCAAGGCTCCATTGGAGCAAAGATGGCCCAGGCGCTGGGGATGGCTCCATGGCCTCTGCCTCAGGTGTTAGACTGGCTCTGGTCGCAACAGAACGATGCCCCGGAGGGGCAGAGCATCGCCCCCTTGTGGGCGTGCCGGGTAGATCCCGGTCGGGCGCATGCGGAAGTCTGTCTGACTGCCTCCCGGTTTCCAGCTTCAGAAAAATACAAAAAAAAAAAAAAAAGGCATCATACAGATCAATGGAAAAGAACAGAGCACCCAGAAATAAACCCATACCTTTATGGACAACTGATATTTGACAAAGGTAAGAGCATACAATGGAGTAAAGACAGCCTCTAACAAATTGTGTTGGGAAAATTGGACAGCTACCTGAAAAAAAATTAAACTAAACCACCAACTTACACTATTCACAAAAAAAACTCAAAATGGATAAAAGACTTAAATGTAAGCTGTGAAACCATTAGCATCTTAGAAGAAAACATAGGCAGTAAGCTCTTTGACATCTATCGCAGCAATATATTTGCTGATTTATTCCCATGAGCAAGTGAAATAAAAGACAGGATAAACAAATGGGACTATATCAAACTAAAAAGCTTTTGCAGAGCTAAAGACAATAGGAACAGAATAAAAAAACAAACCACACAATGGGAGAACATATTGAACAATATGTCTGATAAGGGATTAATAACCAAAATTTATGAAGAACTTGTAAAACTCAACACCAGGAAGATAAACAATCCAAACAAAAATGGGCAAAAGAAATGAATAGACACTTCTCCAAAGAGGACATACAGGTGGCCAATAGACAGATGAAAAAATCTTCAACATCAATAATTATTAGAGAAATGCAAATTAAAACCACAATGAGATACCACCTCACACCAGTCAGAATGGCGCTCATCAACAAAACAACACAGAATAAGTGCTGGCGAAGATGTGGAGAAAGGGGAACCCTCCTACACTGCTGGTGGGAATGCAGACTGGTGCAGCCACTGTGGAAAACAGTATGGAGATTCCTCAAAAAATTAGAAATGGAACTGTCTTTTGACCCAGCTGTCCCACTTATAGGAATATATCCCAAACACACTATATCACCATTTCAAAAGGAGAAATGCACCCCCATGTTTATGGCAGCATTGTTCACAATAGCGAAGATCTGGAAACAGCCCAAGTGTCCGTCAGTGGACGAGTGGATTAAAAAGGAATGGTACATATATACTATGGAATACTATGGGGCCAGAAAAAAGAAGAAAATCTTACTTTTTGCAACAACATGGGTGGACCTGGAAACTATTATGTTAAGTGAAATAAGACAGGCAGAAAAAGAAAAATATCATATGAGCTCACTCATTTGAAGAATCCAATGAGCAATGTGAATTGAGGAACGGAATTGAGACAGAGTAAAGATCAAAGGGACCAGAGGAAAAGCGGACAGAGGAAAAGTGGATGAGAGGAGGAGATAAACTTGAAGGGGAGAGGGGAGGGCACTATGGGGAGGGGGGCATGGGAGATGTTGAGGAGAATACGGGAGAGGGGGAATGCATTTGAGGATACACTAGAATCTCTGTGAACACAATAAATTAAAATCAATAAAAAAAATACTTGCTGTTGGTGGTGGTCTTCCTGGTGTGTGTGTGTGTGTGTGTATGTGTGTGTATGTGTGTGTGTGTGTGTAACAGAGCCTGGGAGGGGGGCAGATGTTTGCACACTCCTCCCTTCAACAATATTCAACTGCAATATCAGAGCCACAGTCATGCTGACTTCTCTGCATAAGCAGTTTATGCCCAGTTTAAGTGCAATTTTGCCAAAATACTCTGACACGTGTACAAAATATAGAAACATACTGTGCATGTTCTGTACTAAACATAGTACATCAGAATGTTTATATCCAATTATGCATTATATGTCCTTAATTTATATCATTATATATAATCTGTATCATGAGTATATTTTCTAATTACCTCAACGTATCATGTTGAGATTTTTATAGTCACTTTAATATGAATCCTATCATGTAATTTATATACTGAGATATAAAATATTTTATATAATTGTATTAAATGTGTATATATGTAGTCATAAATATACTTTTCCTATTATAATATTTTTTTCTATTATAATATTTACTTTAGGGATAGCTTTTTCCCTTTGGTTTATGAATTTGGATAAAACAGACAATAACATAAAAATAATAGACTTTATAGTAGACTGTAGAGCAAAATGTAAAATTTCAGGGAAGAAAACCAATATATATTGAGATCTGATTCATATCTTATAGTAAGTTCATTCTCTCACCAAGTGTATGAGACAGTTAAATCACAATTATGTCCATTTTAGAGATTGAAGAATTGAGACTCAGAAGCCAGAGAACCAGTGTCCTGCAGAAGATTGGGCAGAATGGAGGTTTTTCTGATTAATCCGACTTTGTCGCTTTTAATCACAATGAGCTTGGCACGTTTGCGCAATTGCAGATGGGGGTGACAATGACAACAGCTTGTTCACAGAGGTGGTAAGGGTGAAGGGCATGAAAATAAGAGAATACATGTGAGAGTCTTTTGATTGGGAATCACCCTGACTATTGGTTGGCTAGCAATGCCACCAGCTGTATCTAATGGCATGTTCAATTAGGTGGCTTCACCTCTAGCCCCTCAGTAGGATTTCAGAAACCTACTATCACAGTATCATGGGGTAGGGGAGGGCTTGTTCCCAATGCAAAATACCTTATGTTGATTAATCTAATCCAATCAATTCTTATGTATTTCTGATATCATTATTGATTCTATTGTATAGTTGAGGAAATCAAAATTCAACAAGTATAAAATAATTTTGCCTCCTGTGTATGGGTTCAAAATTAAAGTGTCTCTAAAAGCTATTATCTTTTGACAACTTTCCATTTGTTCTCAACAATGTGTGTGTGTCGGCGGTGGTGAGAGGATGTCTCCATGCTGGGATTTCTCTGGCATGCTTACCTGTTAGGGGGCAACGGTCCTACTGGTACAAAGGAGATGGACTCAGTGCTCAGAAGATTAAAATGTAAAATTATAAGTGTTTCTACAAATCCTTATCAGGTTGACTCCCTGACACTCTCCAGCATCTGTATTCTCTCCCATTCTGCAAGCGATGTCTGGGAACTGCTTTTCAGCATTCTGACAGCCGGCTGTTCCCAGGAAAGCAGAAGGCATTGAAAACAGGAGGAAGTTCTTTCAAGGCCTCAGGGCAAACTCGGAGTCTTCGGGATGGATTCAGCTCACATTCCTTGGTGAGAGCTCTGCGCATAGAAAACCTCTCTGCAAGTCTCCACGCACAGTCCTCCAGCCCCTGGGTTCCGATGGGCGCTCACTGTCCCTGCTGCCCGCGCCTGCCTATGGCCAGACCAGATCTCAGACGGCGAAACTAGCAAATACAGCACGTGAATGTGTTTACTCATTTTTTTCAAGTTTTATTTCAGACAAAGAGTGTGAATTTTGATTAGTACCTCCCAAGAATCTGCCAACCACGGGCATCTGGAACATATTCCACCCCCCACCCCCACCCCCGACAGTATAGATGTGTCTGTCCTGTCTTTATCCAGGTGTCTCTGAGGCACCTCCTCACGCCGTGAAAATTTGCTCTGAAAGTAAATTTTCCTCAGAAAGTCTGCCCGGATTACCTTTGCTCCCAGCCTGGGCTGAATAATTGTTTTGTTCTTTTTTATAAAGAACCCTGAGTTTACCTTATGAGCAGCCAGCTGTGTCAGAGCAAATTTAGAGCAGAAAATTTGTATTTAAATCTTGAATTCCTCATATAGAATCTGAAGTAAGAAGATGCTTATTATGAACACATACTTGCATATCTACATACATACAGAAATGTAAATCAATGAAGAGCCAGCAGGACAGTCTACAGCCTCCGGGGAACACTGGTATAGACCACAGGAGTTTCATGTGGAGTTCCAGAACTGCCCTCCAACCACTGGATGACACGCTCTCAGTACGTAAGGTGCTGGTTTACCTCACCAGTGTTTCTGTCTCTTCCTCTGGACACCCGGTCAGAGCTTAGTTCCTTCATGCCGTAAAGGTTAGGCATGACCTGATCGCTTATCTAGGTTAATGAAATTCATCTGTCTCCTGGGAGCAGCATTTAAGATCTGGGATACAATTCTCTGAATTGCTCTGAATTCTGACTAAGTCAGAAATGTAATAGGATTTTATTCCTGCCAATTCACAGTGGCTTGGGAAGAAGAAACTATTTTGATGCTTTAAGATACTGAAATTTGGGGGGTTAGTTGTTATGACAGCACAACCAACTTTGTGACTGATAAAATAAGTATTGTTTATAAAAGTAGCATTTGAATGCAACTCTCTTGGTTTACATTGATAACCAAGTGTTCTTATTTATAATGAATGCTAAAAGGTATCTGGAATAATTCTGCTTCTTGGGCATTTATCAAGGTACATTTTCCTCCCTTACCTGTGGACACACACAGATGGGAATCTGCCATTGAAGTGTGCATACCACAATGACACCAAGGTCCATTCTACTCCCCTGAGAATATTCATAATAAAAGATGGGACATCTCTGCATCTTACCCCGCACCTTCCGAAGTTTTACTTGCTCTATGGCATGCATGACTTCCATCAGGGACTATCAAAAGCCCAAGAATCACTGCTCTAAATGAGAGAGTAGACTGCAACTGAATTTCACTGTTGTTGGTTATCTTGGGCATAAATTGGGGGTTGGGGAAGGGTGACATCAACAGTTAGAAATGACTAGGTATTGTACATTGTCTTTGCCTGTGGATAAGAAACCTTTAAATTTATTTTTTTTTTGCTCTGGCCGGTTGGCTCAGTGGTAGAGCGTCGGCCTGGCGTGCGGGGGACCCGGGTTCGATTCCCGGCCAGGGAACATAGGAGAAGCGCCCATTTGCTTCTCCACCCCCCCTCCTTCCTCTCTGTCTCTCTCTTCCCTTCCCGCAGTGGAAGCTCCATTAGAGCAAAGATGGCCGAGGTGCTGGGGATGGCTCCTTGGCCTCTGCCCCAGGCGCTAGAGTGGCTCTGGTCGCGGCAGAGCGAGGCCCCAGAGGGGCAGAGCATCGCCCCCTGGTGGGCAGAGCATCGCCCCTGGTGGGCGTGCTGGGTGGATCCCGGTCGGGCGCATACGGGAGTCTGTCTGACTGTCTCTCCCCGTTTCCAGCTTCAGAAAAATACAAAAAAAAAAATTTTTTTTAAACATTTTAATATCTTAATCTTTGGGGAATAGAAATACTACTTGAATAATCATTCAAGTGAATCGCATTGTGAAGCAAAAATCTCACCAACTGGGGCTGAAACACAAGTAAAAGCTAGTATCTTCTTATGGTTTAATGTGACCTTGTGTAAAATTACAACTTGTGTAGAAAGTCCTTTTCAATTGTCTTCTAGAGTCCAGAGTTTTCACCTAATGACTTTAAAAACAATGCACTTTGTGTCTGAGCCCACATCCCAGTCAAAACAATGGCTCTTCCTGGATTTTTGCTCCTCTTAAAGGGAAGGACCGAGAAGCTTTACATGAATGGGCAATATTAACTCCAGTGACTATTTGAACATATTAACTATAATCTACTCCACATAAACTTCTACAGCAATCCTCTCCTCAGACTCAGAGCCCCTAATGCCGAGTATAGAGTTTATTTTCCTGTGTGCTGGGTGAGCACACGGTCCATGTGATAACAGCGGGCTTAGAAAACAGAACTAAGAACAAAATCAAGAAGAACTCTGCAGACTGACCAGGTGATGACACAGTAGATAGAGCATCGGATTGGGATGCAGAGGACCCAGGTTCGAAACCCCAAGGTCGCCAGCTTGAACGCGGGCTCATCTGGTTTGAGCAAGGTTCACCAGCCTGAGCCCAAGGTCACTGGCTTGAGCAAGGGGTCATTTGATCTGCTGTAACCCTCCTTATCCCCTGTCAAGGCACATATGAGAAAACAATCAAATGAGAAACTAAGGCGCCACAACGAAGAATTAATGCTTCTCATCTCTCTCCCTTCAGGTCTGTCTGTCCCTATCTGTCCCTCTCTCTGTCTCTGTCACACACACACACACACACACACACACACACACACACACAGAAAAAGATAGAAAGAACTAACTGCAGAGCCAACAGCATTGCTTCCCTTGTTTGCATCCAGAGTTCTTCGATATTTCCCACTCCGCTCTGAAGAAATGGAATTTCCATAGAAAGATTATTAGGATTCTTCAACACATGGTACGATGTCCAGTATGATGCAGACCCTTCAGTCTACGTGAATTGATTTGCTAGAGACATTTCACTCCTCTTTTCCCAGATCCACCCATGAGAAGTGTTTCCTTTACAATTTTCCTGATTTCTATGGAAATGAATTCATGCTAGTTGACTCAAACTGGGTGTGACACTCAGTGCCACTTTCTGTCACTTAAACTCATGTCTGCAGTAGAAACGGGACGCGGTCCAGGCTGCTTCGCCACCTCCCCTTGCTCCCCCGTGCCCACCGTGCCCTGGCTACATGAGTCTTCTATTGACTTAGAACTTAGTCTGCTTTATCCAGCTTGAACAGGAAAAATCCTTGAGAGGAAGCCGAGGGATATTTTCCCAGCCTTTGAATCATTATGCTTTTTCTCAGAGGGAGACTTGCCAGATCTCAGCTCTTTGGGTCTGGCTTTTCATATCTAACGATGTTTCCAGCCGGGTCCCTCTGTGGTCTCTTCCATGGATTTGCCCCAGCTTCCTAATGCAACTTAAAAAAAAAATAAAGAGAAGAAAAAAGAGGTACTAATATTATGCATTCCAAACATTCTTCTCCAGGCTCTTAAATATGCACCGTTTACAATCAGCTCTTCTTTTTCTTGTCACTTGGCCAAGGTTGGAAATACCTTTGAAAATAAATTACTTAAAAAAATTCCCATTATGAGTCAGTCTTTCTACTCACCTGAACTGTTATTCATGGAGCTCTTTGTTGAGTTTGATTTTTTTTTTTTAATGTACAAAGTTTAATCCATCATTGCAGTTGTAGTCTTGCCAGGGTCGAAGAGGAAAGAAAACTTTCAAATGGGAACATAGAGTCGCCCAGGGCAAGAAAATGAAACAGCTGAAGGTTCCTTCGTGCATGAGCTAAAACTGATGGCCCGCTGCTTCCTGGAAGTCCTCTTTCCCCTTCATGTGCTCATCATTTCTTTGTTCTTTGAGTATGGGGGGCGATGTGCCAAAGTGGCTACGGGCACGAGCTCTGACCTCAGAGAACCTGGGCTTGCTTTCCTTGCTCTGAGTCGCTTCGCTGACTTTGAGTTCTGAAGCCTTTCCAATCCTCAGTTTTTATTTCTGTACAAAGGGGTACATATTAACGCTTACATTCTGTGGTCATCACCTCTCTGAAGTAAGGACAGGAAGATAAATGGGGTAGCAGGTTGTTGGCACACAATTTATTCTTGTTAAATGCGAGCTGTTACTAACATAACTTTGATTAGGACACTGCTATGCTATAGCTCTCTTTGATGCTATATCTTTATTATTGTTTTATTTTTCAATGATTGAGTATTGGGTCAAGAATCGTGCTCAGCACAGTGTATATATCTCATGTGTATCTCATGTTAGTTTCGCAAAATCTCTGAAAGGGAGTGGAGAGACTGCTTCTACAGATGTCAGATCTGCACTCAGAGTGGTCAAGTAACTTATCAAAAAGATTTTTAAGTGGCATGGTTATAATTTGATTCTAGATCTGTTTTATTATACAGCCTTTACACCCTCTTTACACCAAATTTCTTTGCCTCTCAAAAAATATCAACACAGCGGTAACAGAACTATGATGAGGAGCTGCTGTTCCCCATACAGTTATTTTCATGTGCAGGAAAGCTGTGAGTGTGAACTTCCGGTCTTCTCTTCACCTTCCACACCCTTTCTTACTGCTGGAGACCTATGGAAAAGACTGAGAGCAGTTTGGGCTCAGTCCTTCTCTCTTCTGTCCTTTGAAGAATCTGCTAATTGTCAGACAATGTGTGTTCTGGTGTTCCAGAGTCTAGTTGTAAAGACCTTTCCCTGGGACAAGAATTGCATGTGATTGGTCAGGTCTGCCTGATTCTATTGGGCATGGTTCCTATACAATCATCCACACCCACCCAGACAGCTCTGACAGTAGCAGACAAAGCATTTTCATTTTCCTTGACCTTCTCTATCTCTCTTGTTTTCAAATTTAGATGGGGACATGTTTACTTTATTGGGTCATCTCACAGGTCATTGCCACGATGGGCTTTTTAAAATGATGCCAAAAGACAGTTATATTCTCACGGGCCATGTCGAAGACCAAATAGTTGTGGAAAGAGATTTTAGCAGAAACCAGAGCTGCAAGTTTTTTGTTCAGGTGTGTTCGAACCTCCACCCCCTTCGCCGTCCCTCCCACCCCGGCCCCCGCTCCCAGCTTTCAACCTCAGGGCTTTCAGGGACGAGGCTAAGTTCACAAATCCCTTCTGCATCTGATGTTGTCGGCAATGGATTTTGGAACACTTGACCTCCTGCTTTTCTGATTATTCTCTAAGCCAGTGTCTGCCAATTTGGGGAGATAGGGGTCAATTTTGGACACAACCAAAAACTATGCATTTTTTTCCCTCTCCCAAGGGAAGCTAAAAAAAGTAAAGCAAGCTTTTGTATTAAGTTCGTGTGTGTATCTTTTATTCCGTCACTCATTCATCTATCTTTTCAATATTTAGAAACTCCTGTTCTGTGACCGGGGCTCTATAGCACTGGTGGTATAATGGTGAGCAGCGTGAAGGGGTCTAACTGCAGAGAACTCCAGTGGGGAGCCTGGATGGTACCCACTAACAGTATCTGTGTATTTTGAGTAATGAAATATGACACTGGTTATCTTAAGAAAATAAAAACCAACAAAATAATAATAATATTTAGAAGGATATTTAAATGTCTGGTGGAATAGGAGAAAAGGTCAACAACTTGGAAAGGAAAGTAACCAAGGAGAGTCCTGGACTTGGAATGGCTAAAGCACCTGGACCTTCTACCAGGAAGGCTGCCATAGATGTGACTCAATCTTGACGACTCTGTATCTCTGTCCCTTTCAGTCCTTTGCTGGGTTTCTGAATGGGTAAGACTGAATTACGTGCTTAACTTTCATTCATCAGCTATGGCCATGAAGGGAGTGGTCGTTTAAGCAGTAACATGGCCAAGGAAATGTGAGGGCTGCTCCCAGAGAAGGCTGAAGACTATATACTCTTTTATCAACTGAGGTGTCGCTACAAGAAGACTATACTCTATGAAGCAGATGAAGTTTCTGTTTGGGCAGGCCAACACGATACAATAACATATATTTCATATTGGACAATGTAAACATATCATCTTCTTAGCTCCCACCCCACCTATGGGCTCTCTTTCTCTCACAGGTTCAAAGGTGCTGCCACCGGGAGTGATTGAGCAATTCCACATGTAACCCTCGGGGTTCCACAGGAAAGATGCCTATTTCACTTCCTACTTTGTCATCAAGGGCCAACATCCCCATTTCTCATGGGGTAGTAGGAACAGGAGCTGTGTGGAAGGTTGGCTTCAGGTGTCAGGTGAGATACTTAAACATACCTCTTGGCTTAAAGTAACTGCTTAAAGAATATTTGTCGACTACTAGAGACATTGTGACAAAGTGTCATGGTGAAATTGTGTCTCCCTAGGATCATATGGTGAAGCCTTAACCCCTCTTCTTTGGAATGTGATTGTGTTTGGTGACAGGATCTTTAAAGAGGTGATCTTGTAGGGTGAGGACTTAGTATAATGTCCTGGAAATCTGGAGGAGAAAGTTTGAACACAGAGTGAATCACCAGAGATATGCACTGACGAAGGGAAGGTTATGTGAGGATGTGAGGAGGGAGTGGCTGGTTACAAGCCAAGGAGAGAGACGTCAGGGAAAACCAAACCCATCAACACCCTGATCTTGGACTTCTGGCCTCCAGAACTGGAGGAAAATACATTTCAGTGTCTCAGCCACCCAGTCAGCGGTATTTTGTTATGGCAGCTCTAGCAAACTAACACACTGACTATCCTAGCTTGCCTGGGAAGGAGAGGTGTCCAGGGACATTGAACTTTCGATGTAAAGTAAGAAAGTCCTAGGCAAATTGTGGCAAGCTGGTCATCTGCAGTTTAAGCCAGCCTATGTGTATCAGAAATAACTTGGGAGGGGAAAATATTTGCTATCCATGGGAAAGAAGTAAAGATCCATCACCATACCTGGCGCTCTGTTGATATTTAATAGATGGGATTCATCGTAAAAATAATATTAATGTATATTTTCAGACTTATTGTTTATTATACATTTTATTAAACTAAGTAAACATATCATCTCAATTTATTATTATTATTTTCATGAGAGAGAAAAGAGGAGGGGACAGACAGACAGGGAGAGAGACAAGAAGCATCAACTCTTCGTTGCAGCACATTAGTTGTTCATTGATTGCTTTTTCATATATGCCTTGACCAGGAGACTCCAGCCAAGCCAGTGACCCCTTGCTCAAGCCAATAACCTTGAGGTCATGTCTACGATCCCACGTTTAAGTCAGTGACCCCGTGCTCAAGATGGTGAACCTGTGCTCAAGCCGGAGACCTCGGGGTTTCGAACCTGGGTCATCAGTATACCAGGTCAACATTATATTCACTGTGCCACAGATTGGTCAGGCATATTATCATTTTTTTGATAAGATCAATTTTAGAAAGAGTAAGTAAACCTACCAGGGTCATGCGGCACTGGGATATTAGCTGCACTGGACTGACCCAAAGCTTCCGTTTCTTCTTGAGATGCCCTCTTCTTTCTTAATTCCCATTGCTGGTCATTTCCCTGATTCTGTTCTCAACATTCTCTCTTGACTGAAGCTTTTTTATTTTTTATTTTATTTAGACAATTCATTTTAATGGGATGACATTGATCAATTAGAGTACATAGATTCAGAGAAAACATCTCCAGATCATTTTGCTATTTGATTGTGTTGTATACCTATCACCCAAAGTCAAATTCTTATGGCTTATTCCATAGTATATATGTACCACATCTTCTTTATCCAATCATCGTTTTTGGTTGTTTCCATGTCTTGGCCACTGTGAACAATGCTGCAATGAACATGGGGCTGCATGTCTGACTAAAGCTTTTGACATTTTCCTGAGTTGAATACTGTTGTATGCTCATGATCGTCTAGTTTCCTGTGTGAATAGCTCCATGAGATACTGTGTACCCAGTTACTGATTTTTACTGCTTATTCCTTCACTCAATTATTCTACTCACCCTTGATGTTTGCCCACATGGTGTTATGATTTCAAGTTATAAATACAAATAAGCCAACCTCTTTCTTCCTAGTAGTAGACAAATGTTCATGTGTGTAGTAGAAAAATTTTGCTCATCAATACAACCTCAATTTCATTTTAATAGTTTATATATTAAATCAATACCTCCCAAGGGAGTGATTTTATTTTTTCCTTAATTTACCTTTTAATTTTACCCTTTAGACTCAGGCTGAGGTATACTGTCTCACAGGGCTTACAATTTAGGTCTGCCTATCTAGCTTGTTTTTCTTTACTGACTGAACTAGACTAACCCAAAGCTAATTGATGTCCCCTCTTCATTCTGAATTCCCTTACAGTTTGCTTTTCTGGTGTAAATAAGAAGTGGGTAGATATACAATAGCAGGGAGCAAACAACTCACATGAAATAGTTCTTTTTTTTTTCTTTTTGAAAACAAACACCATGTGTCCAACTCATTAAAGAGCCACCATAACCATCTCAACATTCATGGCATCACCACAGAGAGTAGGATATATGAAATGTGACATAGAAAATGTTCACTGAGAGGAAAGACATCATGTGACTTGAGACTTTGTCTTCACGTTCATTTTACTGAGAGCTAACCCTGTGAGTGGTGGTTTCTTCCTTCCAGGCTGTTACCAGTCTTGGCTGGAAAGGAATTCTCACACCTTGGATTCCTCTCTGGTTCAATGAAACCAAAGGACGAAGATCAACTGGAAAGTGTGTTGTAAGGTGTGAGATGTGAGACATCACAGCATGATGTCTAGAGACCTCAATGTTTAGCCACAACTTTCATAGCAAATAAAACTTTGGTTCACTGTACCAGTGAGGCATATTTTCTCGCTGTTTCTCTCCAAATGCTCTTGCAAAATACATGGTACAACATATTTTTGAAAACTGAGTGGTTTTCCCAAGAGGTATGTGTTGTAGTAAGTACTGTAGGGGGTTGAAGTGACATGAGGTGGGCTCCCCCTCCATCTGGCCCTCACATCTAGGGCTGCGACTTACTCTTCCTATGCTATGAGGTGGCACTGACATTTGTTCCCTAAGTGAGAACCCGTTCCCCTCGGCCACTGTCATGCTCAGAGCTCTTGACATCAGAGTCACACTTCTCAAAGAGTGGTTATTGGGATAGTTTTTTGTTCATCTTTAGACTCCATTGAGCACAGAAGAAGAGGTCACTTTGGGAAAAGCACAAGTCATTCATGAGGGCTGTTTTCTTTACATTGGCAAAGCAGGTCTGCAAGGAGCTGGCATCACAGGGAGCAGCTATGTTTCTGGTCAATTCTGGAATTAGTTGGTGTTTGTCCAAAATCCGTGGCCACAAAGCTGGTGCATGAGGTTGGGCAACTCAGTTGGAGTCAAAGGTCAAGATGTTGTGATCCTACTTGAAGTCGTGACCAAAACAGTCATCTCAGGCAGGGCTGGGGTCTCAGGGTGAGGCTGGACAGCCGAATGCTGGGGCCTCGCAGTCAGCTGATCATGGGCCTTTGATAACCCATGGCGATGCCTTCATCAGCACACCCAGGGAACTCTCTGTGGCTGCCTCGGATTGGGACCAGTGACCAGTGGAGAGGGTGTTCCAGGAATCTGATGTTCCTGACATTGGCCAGTGTGGGCACCCACGAGAGAAGGGTCCCTGGGCCCAGGAGAAGGCTGAGTGGGAGGCTGTGGCTGGAGTCAGGGGCGTGGTCTCAACATCAGCTTCACCACTGCCAGCAGCGCTTGAGTCTTACCATCGACTTGGCCTCACAGAACGGGATCCAGGACCTTGCACCATTCCTGTGTGGTCCCGGTGGTCTGTGCCCCACAGGATGTGAGGACGAGGACCTCGCCAGGGGATGAAGGGGAGAAGACCAGTCTGGGGCAGGCTGCCTGGCTCCCGCACCGCTCGCTGGTTGGGAAGGCTTGTGTCGTGCAGATCACCGGGGGAGAGCTGGCGGAGGGACCTGCTCGTCTGCGGGCTTCCTGCAGGGCTCAGCTCTGTGGGCTATGCTGTGCTGTGCCTGGGACAGATCCCAAGACTTCGCTTTAGGGTGGCACCGAGGCACAGAGAGGGCTGGCTTTGTTCTGGGCGAGGGGTCCACACTGTCCCCGAAAGACAGGCGCAGGCTGAAAGGTCAGAAGGTAACCTGCAGAGGATCATGGGGAAGGGGAAGGGCAGGAGCCTCTGGTCAGGCAGCTTCTCCGTCACTGGGGAGATGCCTCCTCTACCCTGGGGAGATGCCTCCTCTACCCTGGGGAGATGCCCCCTCTACCCTGGGGAGATGCCCCCTCTACCCTGGGGAGATGCCCCCTCTACCCTGGGGAGATGCCTCCTCTGCTCTGGGGAGATGCCCCCTCTACCCTGGGGAGATGCCTCCTCTACCCTGGGGAGATGCCCCCTCTACCCTGGGGAGATGCCCCCTCTACCCTGGGGAGATGCCCCCTCTACCCTGGGGAGATGCCTCCTCTGCCCTGGGGAGATGCCTCCTCTACCCTGGGGCGATGCCTCCTCTACCTGAGGCGATGCCTCCTCTACCCTGGGGAGATGCCTCCTCTGCCCTGGGGAGATGCCCCCTCTACCCTGGGGAGATGCCTCCTCTACCCTGGGGCGATACCTCCTCTACCTGGGGAGATGCCTCCTTTACCCTGGGGAGATGCCTCCTCTACCCTGGGGAGATGCCCCCTCTACCCTGGGGAGATGCCTCCTCTGCCCTGGGGAGATGCCTCCTCTACCTGGGACGATGCCTCCTCTACCCTGGGGAGATGCCTCCTCTGCCCTGGGGAGATGCCTCTTCTGCCCTGGGGAGATGCCTCCTCTACCCTGGGGAGATGCCCCCTCTACCCTGGGGAGATGCCTCCTCTGCCCTGGGGAGATGCCTCCTCTGCCCTGGGGAGATGCCCCTCTACCCTGGGGAGATGCCCCCTCTACCCTGGGGAGATGCCTCCTCTACCCTGGGGAGATACCTCCTCTACCCTGCGGAGATGCCTCCTCTACCCTGGGAAGATGCCCCCCTCTCCCCGGCCCTGGGAGCCTGGGTTCCCGCAGAGGCTGAAATAGCTGTGCTCACGCAGGTCTGAGGTCAGAGCGAGGGCCGCTCCGATGGGGCCTCCGCTCGTTGAGGCTGCGGGCTCTGCCCAGGGGGCGGGCTTCCCTCTGAAGTTCAAGGACCTGGAGGCCGGGAACTTGCTTTGCAGGTCGTTACTATGGCTCTTTGCCAAAATGTACTATGTGAATGTCATTTTTGTGTCCACTATGACATGAAATTCCATATCATAAAAGATTTTAAGAAAGTAAAGGCAACAAGTATTTCATAATCAAGTGTGATGTGTCAGACACATTGCCCATGGCTCAGGGAGTCCTGCGTTGATCCTGTGAGTTAGGTCTTACGACCCATTTTATAGATGTGACTACTGGGCACAGGCCTGCCTTCCCAGCACCACGGGTTATGAGTTCAGACAGCAGGTGTCTGGGACAGACTCTTCTAATGGACGAGACACCCAGCCCCTTCCCACTGGGACGACTAATTCCACGGACTTCATTCTTAAACAACCTCTTGAGAATAAAGTATGATTTCTTACTCATTTAATTTATCATCTATTATTTACAATGAAACCAATTTCCTGTAATCTCCTACGACCCTCCTGAGGCATAATTGGTCCATTCCATCAGTTTGTGCGTGAGGTAACTGCCGCCCTGGAGAGGCGGCGACGCACCTTGCGGTCCATGAAGCGGAGTGCTTTGCGGAGTCCTCTCCCGCACGTCAGCGGGCCATGCCTTCCGCTTCGCCCTGCTCCTGCTCCTGGGTCCTGACAGGGTCCACTCAACCGGAAAGCCCACCGGGAACCGGACTTCGGGGGTTTTACAGGGCTTTTGCATAACCTCACAAATGCATATTTCCAAACAAGATTTCAGAAAGCATGCCACACGACACCCTTTCAGGACAGCAGGCACCAGTGGAATCCCTCAACAGAAAGGTGTCACTGTGTTCAAATTCCTGGGTGGCACACTGAGGCTTGAAGAAGCCGGAGAAGTCACTCCTCAGTGACCATGCTGAAAACCCACTTTCCTCATAATGAATAGTTTTCAGCTCTTTCCTTTTTTTTCTCTCCCTTCCTTATGTATCTAATTATTATTATTTTTTTCTGGTTGGTTGCACAGAAGGCAGCTTTCTTGCCCCAAAGCAGGGCGAGCAGCATTTCAGATGGTGACATCGCTGATGAACTCAGATCCGTGTTCACGCTACACGCAGGAAGCTGGCGGCAGGCTGTAGCTTAATGAGGCAGTCTCAGAGCAGCTTAAACCATTGTTTGCCTTCTCCTTTGTTTGCAAATTCAGCACAACTTCATGAAATCTGCCAGAAAAATGACAAGAGTCTAGCAAAATTACTCATAACTCCAGGGACTGCGTGAAACCGAACTGTCACCGCCACCTTCCCTGGCAGTTCGAGGTGGCTGCTGAGACAGGCACCTGCAGGAGTGTTTACAAGGTCAGGGGAACAGCAGCTCACTTTAGATACCTCCCCAGCAATTTTACCTTGGACGCCCAGGACCCTGAGCTCCATCGCCATTACTGATGACTCTCTGTTTCCCAGAAAATTACCTCCAAATATCACTTGGTGAAAATTGTTTTCGAAAATAAGGTCTGCCCTGGCCAGGTGGCTCAATGGTAGAGCATTAACCTGGTGTGTGGATGTCCTGGGTTTGATTCCTGGCTAGGGCACACAGGTGAAGGGCCCATCTGCTTCTCCACTCCTCCGCCTCTCGCTTCTCTCCCTCTTTCTTTCTCTCTCTCCCTTCCCCTCCTGCAGCCATGGAGCCATGTTAGCCTGAGGCACTGAAGATGGCTCCATAGCCTCCGCCTCAGGTGCGAAGAATAACTCGGTTGCTGAGCAATGGAGCAATGCCTTAAATGGGCAGAGCATCATCCCCTAGTGAATTTGCTAGTTGAATCCCAGTGGGGGCGCATGTGAGAGTCTATCTCTGACTTCCCTCCTCTCACTGAATAAAAAAAAAGAAAAGAAAAGAAAGAAAATAAGGTCTTGCCTGACCAGGTGGTGGCACAGTGGATAGAGCGTCGGACTGGAATGTGGAAGACCCAGATTTGAAACCCCAACGTTGCCACCTTGAGCGCAGGCTCATCTGGTGTGAGCAAGGGGTCACTCAGTCTGCTGTAGACACCCCCCCCCCCCCGGTCAGGGTACATATGAGAAAGCAATCAATGAAGAACTAAGGTGCTGCAACAAAGATTGGATGCTTCTCATCTCTCTCCCTTCAGGTTTGTCTGTCCCTAGCTGTCCCTCTCTCTGACACACACACACACACACACACAAAGAAAATAAGGTCTCAATGAGAATAAAGATTACCACTGGGTTTCCAAAAATAAAAATAAATAAAAACACTCAATTTCTATTTTTGTTAGACATATAGCAGGCTGCAATAAGTAGGAAGGAGGAAGAGAAAGAGCAGGAAGTAGAGGAAGAAAAGAGGGAAGAAAGAGGAGGAAAGGAAGAAGGGGAAAAAGAGAAGGAAATGGAAGGGGAGGAGAAGAAGGCAACAACAAGGAACATTCTGAAAAATAAATAACTTCTGGCCCAAGGATGTTAATAGAGCCCCAGACCTGGTGTCTTCATCCAATGGAGATCTTACCCTTGGGCACCAAGGTGATGAGAGTAGAAACAGTTAATATGTGGTGGGGCCCAGACTTTCCCATTCCTTCTGGTCTCTAGTACTAGAGACTTGACCTGTCTGTCCTTCCATCCCCACCCTCTAGGGGGAGTGTCTTCGCTGCCTGCTTGCTGGGCTCCCTGAGATCCAGGAAGCTTGACAGGCAAAAGCCACCGAGTTGGGAGGAGGGGGAGAGGAGACCATGCTTGCCCAGTTTGGGCCCCTCCTTTGTTCTGTTCATTGTTACCTTGTTGTAGGTAATCCGAATAATGATGACATGCAAAGAGAATTCTAGGAGAAGCCAGTCCCGTTCACTAATTAGACTTGGGAGGAAGAGGTAGGGAAGTCTGTGTGGGTAAGGTTGTTTGTGAGGCGAGAAGCAGGCATGGGAAATAAAATTGCTACTTTGAGAATTCCCGCTAAATTGCTTGAGAGACATGTGGGATTACTGAAATACCTTACTTCATCATTTTAAATGTTTTTTTTAAATAGTATGACTATATAGAAACTAAGTTATAAGCCCTGAGGTTTTCCCAGTTTCTCTGTTATCAGCCCACAGAAATAGAGTGTTCTCCCAAGTCTTAGTGCTTTCTTCCTGTCAGAAGAGTCCGTCCACAGAGAAGAGAGAGCGTAGAGCTGGTCTACGACGTCAGCTTCGGTTCCCTGAGCGGCCCCTGGGAGATCCAGGGGAGTGGATACGCACAGGGCGGGTGCGCAGAAGGCCTTGCCCTCACCGGATAGCTTGGTTGCTTAGAGCATCATCCCGAAGCGCAGAGGTGGCCGGTTCAGTCCCCAGTCGGGGCACAAACAGGAACAGATCCCATGTTCTTGTCTCTGTCTCTCCGTTTCTCTCTCTCTCTCTAAAATCAATAAACATTTAAAAAAAGATTCTGTAGAAGGCCTTTCCAGTCAGTCTGACTTTAAGACTGTTTCCCCATTTATAAAACAAAGACAATGATGATGATGATGATGATGATGATGATAAATGCCCCAGGGACATGTCCTCAGCAGGTTACTGTTAAATGGCAAGAAGACCCTGGGACAGGAGGGATTTGTCTCCAAGGCTGGGACTCCCGCCCACCGCCCCAAAGTCAAGCTTCTCCCTTGAGATCAGAGGAGGGATCTAATTGTCCTTCCTGAACCTGGCCCCAAAGGAGGCTTCGGGGAAATGGGCAGGTGTAGGAACAGGAGTCCATTGGACTTTGGGAAAATTTAAGTCCACCGTCTTCAAACATTCTTGGTTCAGACATCTGCTGAGATGTGACATCCGCTGCGGAAGTTCTCTGTAGACAGAGAATGGACTAACGCACACACTTGCGGAAACCATCAGTGGGTTTCAGTTCCGGGTGATCTTATTTAAACCAAGGCTTGAGACTCTGAAGGCAAAGCTCCAGGACGCAGAGAACTATGGGATATTTCGGAAATGTCCCCTTGCAGATGGTTGCTCATCATCTCTGGACGTTCTTACAAAAGAAATGATGGTAAAACTCTAACTAGGTAGACCTAGAATCCTTGACAAGGAGCCACAGAGCAGAGGGGCTTTGAGGGATTGATTCCTCTATGAACACGAAGCCTGGGGAAGAAACGCTGCTGCAAGGAAGAGCTATAAACTCTCCTCTGCTTTTAGAATAAAATGCAAATTCCGTAAGTCCCTTGGGCCTTGCATGACTTCATCCCCACCTGTAACCTGATACATGTACTCATCTCATTCCATTCTGCCCCGGGGCTCCAAGCTCATTGACCTCTAACATTTCTTTAAACACTAACCACTTTCCCATTTCAGAACCTGGCAGTTCAGTTCCTTAACAAAGAAAATGTTCTTCCTCCGGGGAACACCAAGATGAATAGCTTCTCATCCTTCTATCAATTCATCAGAGAGGTCTTTATTGATCACTTTATCTAACAGTCCACCCTCATCTCAATCTCAGCGTTCACGGCATCCCCTTCGTGACTCTCACTACAAGCTGTCATTAATATGTTCCGTTTAAACTAATAGCAAGCCTGTGTCCAGTGCTGAGACTTACCAGACACCATTTAACATTATATATTTAATCCTCACAACAACTTTAGGACATGGAGATTGTTATTGTTCCCTTTGGATACATGATAGGAAGCTGAGGAACCGAAACGTTCCTGTCTTATCCACAGCTGGAAAGACGGGGCCCTGGGCATCAAACCCACTCCTGCTTGCTGGACTGCCTTGCTGTTCCGGGGCTGCTGTTGCTTCTGTCTTGTCTCCTCCACTGAAAGGGAAGACCCCCCAAGGGCTGAGATCCCTCCTGACTCCATTACTGCGTCTTGAGCACCTGGAACAGAGGGCGGCACACACTCTGTGCTCAGATGTCTATTGAAGAAATGAATAAAAGCAAAAGGGGAGGTCGCTAGAACCTTCCAGAAGAGAGCACTCGAGGGATCACGTCGCAGATCACAGGGATGGATTCAAGGCACTGGACTTAAGCCATGGCTTTGTCTCAACCCGCACCTGCCCAGTCTTTATTTCCCTCAATGTTGTAAAAGTTGTATTGATAGTTTCTGTCAAGCACCTAGCACATAGCAGACCCGCAGTATAGAGCAGCAGCTGTGCTGAAAAAGGAGAAGGTGAGGAAAAGGGAAAAAGTGGGAAGGAAGAAAAGAAAATGAAAATAAGCTTTATTTTATTGAGTCTGTCTATGCACAGATGTATTGTTTCATCGACTACAAATTGCTCTATAAGTCTTAAACAAACAATCCCGTAACTGTTGGGGACTGCGATGTATTTGAAAACATGCGCTGTGGAGTTAGTTATTCTTAAACTGGACTTTTGCTTCATAACCCGTGGTTTGCTGGCGCATGGTTTAACTAGCTCCTGGGGGAGGAACTGGGGCCCATCCTTGGCAATTGGCACATGTTATGAATGGTTCCTCTGGGGTAACTTCAGGGTACCCTTGTATCATCACCGAACTCAACCTCGGCTTCCACAGGCCTGTGTGAGCTGGTTCCTGTGCACCTGAGGCAGTGCAGCCCTGCAGAAATAATTTTTCTGAGACTCAGTTTCCTTGTCCGTGAAATGGGTGTATGTAAGCATCTCCTAAGTCTGGTGCTGTGGGGCAGATTAAATGTGACGATTCCTGGGAATGTCAGGCGCTGTGCCTGGGGCACAGCACTGAATGGCAGACATTGGCCCCTTTCCTTCAACGATACCTGGAGTTTAAAAATCCAAAAGCGTTTCCTTGAGCTTCCGTGGATAGGGAACGGAGAGGGAAGAGATTCAGGTCTCTTAGGAGAGGCAATATTTATCTTACTTATCCATTTTATTCTTTATTCTAGCTTTATAATGATCTTATCTAAACATTCTTTTCCTTGGCTCTCGTTTCATCTGGCTAGAACTAGACAAGTGCTGAAAAGACTAAATAAATGAGAAGCAATAACAGTGACCTTGGGGCCACGTTTCCTTTATAAATAAAATGAATTTTTCAAAATATTTTTGTCTGGTAAAATGACATAGCCAAAACCCTAAAGCTGAATTTATGGAATCTTAAATACACAGATAGACAGATTTTAATAAAAAGTGCTAAACCCTCAATTCATTACAGGAGTTGCAAAACAAGTGACCGTAGACCCATAGGTGTACACAAAGCGATATTCACATTAGTACATCGATATATATGTGTTCGTAAGCATATATTAGACTGCATTTTATTCATAAATGTCTAAATAATTTGGAACAAGAAGGCAAAAACATGATTAGATTTTAAAAGTTCATTGGGGTAACATTGGTTGATGACATGGTATACATTTCAGGCGTACGATTTCTGTATACATCATTGTGTGCTCAGCACACCAAGTCTAGTTTGCATCTGTCACCATATCTTGGGCCTCCTTTACCCTCTTTGTCCTCTCCCTGGCCCCCCTTTTTCTCTGGTAACCACCATTCTGTTGTTGGTGTCCATAAGGGTTTTTTGTTCTTACTGTATTTTGTTTGTTTATTTATTGCTTTTTGCTTTATATCCCACATATGAGTGAAATCATGGGGTTCTTGCCCTTTCCCCCGACTTATTCCACTTGGCGTAGTACTCTCAACATCCACCCATGTTGTAAAAAATGGAAATACAGAAATAATTAGTATCGCTTCACTTTCTTCGTCATTTATTCTTATTCCCATAATCATTCATGCATCCAGTGATCTGCCGCGTGTCAGACACTGTGCTAGGCAAGAAAGCATGCCAACACGAACTCAGTGGGTCCCCGGCACTGTAGGATCTGCCTTACTCCTAGGGAGCTAGACTTATATAGAAATAATTATAGTGAAAATTTAAAAAAGGAAGAACACCATGATAAAAGTGGGAGATACACAGTTTGCCTTCTTCAGTTTTGCAAAGGAATTGTTTTGCAGGGAATGCCTTTTAGCCAGTTTTAACTTTTCGCTTACATACCTAAATTTAAGGACAACAACAAAGCACTGACTTTAAATAATGCAAAAGGAATTGTCTCTTAGACATCACGTCTCTGTGTGTTATCCAAGATTTATTATAGCTTCTTGGATTCAGGCTCAATCGGCACCCACGCGGTGATACACTTGCCAACCTGTAGATGGCAGACTTTGCTCATTCTTCTGATGAATTTTACCCACACCTGTGGGATGAGGCATTCAACTCTGGGCCACCGTTGGCTAACCCTCTACCTGCTCCATAAATGTCGAGTTACGTATTTCTTCACTTGGCCCATCTTAAAACTTTGTGATAAAACCCATTTTTCATGTGAAGGGCTTTTAATGCTCCTTAGCGCTTTCTGAGCACAGCTCATAAATGAATGTGTAGGCAGGGCATTGACTTGAAAGATTTTTGATCTTCAGATGTAAATAAGGAATTATTTAAGAAAAAAAGTCAATACTGTAGAAAAGTCAAGTAAATTAAACATGGGAGCCATGAAAGCCAGAATGATACACACGACTGCTCAACAGAGACACTCTTTGGACCTATCCCCAAAGCTGCCCCTTGCCTGGGGTTATGGCAATCTGTCAGCACCCTGACCCCAGGGCTGGATTCATTTCCAGGAAGCAAGCCTTGCCTGACTGTTTTCCTATGCGCAAGATACTGCATTCGGTGATAAGGGAATAAATATATCGTTGAATAAGCATAAGATTTCGTCTTTGAAACTCCTAATTTTGGGGAGCAAACTAATAAAAATGCAGCTAGAATGTTCCATCAGAAATTCCAGCAAGGTAAGAGTGGAGGGTAGAGGATACTATATTCAATAATAGATGAATATTTGTGCAAAACATGAAATTAGAATGAGCTGTGGGACAATACATAGAACGCTCTGAGGAGAAGTCTCACCAAACACTCGGAGCAGTTTGGACTGAGTTATATTCTGCAAGCTCGTCGGAGGCAAACCCTGTGTGCCTTTTCCCTCCCTCTTCTCTCCCCACTTTGTGTAAAACATAACCAAGTGCCTGTGATAGTCAGTGAAATTGAATTTTAGATTTTGTGACCAACAAATC
Source organism: Saccopteryx bilineata (assembly GCF_036850765.1). NCBI lineage: Eukaryota > Metazoa > Chordata > Mammalia > Chiroptera > Emballonuridae > Saccopteryx > Saccopteryx bilineata. The sequence goes on from NC_089494.1 coordinate 258,962,386, forward strand.
CATATAATCCCAAAGTAAATGAGTCTATACTTTCTATGCAATTTACTCTGCATCTTGAAATAATTGTCTTCTTGTATCATATAAAAATATACTTTTTTTGGCAACTCCATAGTGTTTAATATATGCTTATTATAAACAATTTTCAAAATTTAGGAAAAAATAATTAGTTAGTTATAAAAACAATCTGCAATGCTACCTCCTTTATAAGCGATTCCTAATATTTCAGTATTAAATAAATCTTAATGTTTAAATAAACATTCTCATAGCATAATGTCTACATTTATTAAAAGCTACTAAGATCAGACTAAAATTATCAACAGATAAAGCCAGTCATAAACACAAGGACATTTCTGTTCTTTGTTAAAAATGATAAGCAACTGATGGAAATTATTTTCATTTTAAAACTAGAAAGAAATAACTTATGTATTTTTTTTTCTCCAGCTAGGTCTCAGCTTTGAATTTTGTGTCTAAAAACATCTGGGTTCAAGTTGAATCTAAAATTAGTTATTTTCTGGGTCATTCATTCTCTTTCGGAGACTTTATTTCTTTTATCTATAAAGTGATGTCATAATATCTACTCTCACATGAGTCTTACGAGAAGTTGTGGCTGGACCTGGCACATAGCAGATACTTAGGGAATGTGACTAGGCCCCCAATTTCTTATGTCAAGTAATTCCCTTTCCTCTGTTCCACTGAGAATCTCTGAAGAGGTAGTAGACACCACCCTGGTCCAGAACACCCCAGCCTTGGCACTGTGGTTATTTGGGTTTGGAACAATATGTGTTATGGAGCTGGAGGGTGCTGGGGGATGTTTATCAGTAGCTCTGTTCTCTGCCCAGGTGATGCTGATAAAAATTTCCCCAGGTGTGGCAGCCCCAAATGCCTTCAGATATTGCTAAATTTTTCCTGGAGGGATATAGTCACTCCTGATTGAGAATCACCACACTCGTCCCCTAAAAAATGCCCACTCAACTGATATATTGATAAATGGGAAGCATTTCCCTGTAATACACTCATGCTGTATACCACAGCCGGCACAGCTGTGACTGGTTGTGAGCCCTTACGCCCTACCTCCCTGGCTGCACGAAGCCTCAGCAGACACTGCAACCCTTTACTGCTCTTCCTCCAACCTGCTGACCTGTGGGTCAGAAGAGGGTTGCCTTTATTCACTGGCTCTAACCTCCCATCTGTCAAAAGTTGGCCCCTAGAGTATTAACTCCATTTATAATTTCAATTTTATCCATGTGTCAACATGGCTTATCTGATTGTCTCGAGTGACTCTTGTGGTAGCATGGTGTGCTTAGTATGGAAGCGGGAAGTACTATAAGATTATACCCCTTGGTGTCTGATCACCATGGCGATGGCTGGAGTAGAAATGTGAACGGGGAGGGTATACCTATTGTGTCTAAATTCCTCCAGGCAATGACGAGCTCATGGCTCACTGGGTAAAAGACACTCTTCATTTTCAGGAAGACCAAGACCTTAGTTTAGTAGGTAATTTAAAAGAAGGTTGGACTCCATCCGATAAGCAGTAACTCATGAACAAGTAAAATCCCGATAAAACCAACATGATGGAAGAAAGGCACGATCGCAGGATGATTGAAACGGGGATATGTTTCTCCAAGACCCAAACAGATGACAATAACTCCTTTGTCCCTAGACTCTGCTTTGTATTTCTCTCCCAATAAGCCCTCTTCCAGATTAACGTGGTAACCACCTATACTGTTTGTAGTAGTAACATTATCTAAAAGAGAAAGGCGAAATCAGTTTGCTACCATCGCCTCCACCTGCGTCCTGAAAAATTGTCACATCATCTCTAATGGCTACAGGATTTGGATGTATTGGTGGGCCCTGCTTACAGGTCCAGATGAAAACCAGCATTATATAAGCCCACATATAAACTCTAGGGACTACGGGAAAGGGGACTTGAAACAGTTTCAAACTGTTGCTAGACCTACTGGGTGGTTCTGCTTGATGGATAAGGAAGTGTAGATGTTGAAATAAACGTTAATCAATCATGGAATATCCATTGTTTCAGCTCTTCCCCTAAGTCCCTGAAGTCGCCGAATATATGTCAGCATTTAACACTCTCTTCCCACTTTTCTGTTTAAACCTACGGATGAACATTGTCTCAAATAAATTTATACTGAGGTGTTCTATTGTGAGTGTTTCAGCGTGCATGCAAATGTTTGCACGTGTGAGTGTGTGTATGTGTGTGTGAGGGAATATAGGATTTACAAGTTCCAGAGTGTAATTAAGGAAGGATCATCTTAAATTGAGTTTCGTCGCTGAGTATGAGACAGAGATTTGAATGCAAGGCGCACGTTAAACAATCCCAGCGCACGCCGGTAAGGAGCAGGGCCGTTATACTGAGCGTGAGGAAGCTGTGCCATTCTGGGCCCTGCGAGGAGCAGACACCGAGACGGAGTATGTCGAAGTGCGCTGTGAGGGGAAGACATCTGTGAGGGAGGCGGGGAGAGACCGGGAGGAGTTGGGAGAGTGTGAGCCTGCAGGGTGATCTCCTCCTTTGTGGTGGAGGCACCCAGACCTTTAAGAAATGTTCGGTGGAGCCCTTCAGGGGTCCTTGAGCCCCCGCAAGGTATCAGAGGAACACGGGCGTGTGCCTTTGTGTCCCAGTCTCTCTGACTCGTTGGCCGAGAGCAGTCCACCGGAAGCAGAGTTTTGGTGCAAATGCAGTGTTGCATTTAAGAACAATTAGTTCCCCGAAGTCGGAGATCTGACAGGTGTCTTCTCCAGGCCATCGCAGAAGCCAACGGCCGGTGCACGAAGGAGCGTGTTACCGGCGTGGGCACTGGGCTCCGTCTTGTCCAGGACCTCTGGTGACTGGGGAGAGCAGCCCTCAAAGCTGCCCTACGTGAGGGGTGAGGGAGCTGAGATGCCCTCCCGTGCCAGGGGGAACCACTGGAAGACTGCTCCGAGACCATCAGCCCCCTGGCGCCTCTGTCTTGTCCCCGTGGTCAGCCGCGGAAGCCCCGGGGCAGAGAAGCAGATGCGGAGCAGCGGGCCACTGGCATACCGGGTGGAAGGCGCCGGGGGCATGTGCCAGAGCCCCCGCGGAGTCCCTTACCGCCAGCGAGGGAGCGGGGCCAGTTCTCCCGCGTGCTAATTATTTCTTATTCAGCCTCGATCAGTTTCCCAAGATTTGAAGGTAGTCAGATAGCATTTTCTTTCTGTTTGTGATCCCCCCACTCCCGAGACTATCATTGCTTTAGGCAAATATATTCATGTGAAGACTCATTTTTCTCCGTGTCTGAGCCTGTAATAAATGTCAACCCTTTTTTGGCAACTGCAGCTAATGCTGCAGACCCACCGTTACCGAAATTGAAATTACATATGTTAGAGCCCCAGATCCATCTCTTTCAAGGGACAGCCAGGATCAGTGTGGGCAGGCAAGGAAATCTCTCCGCCTCAGAGACTCTAAGTGAATTTCTGGAAACCAAACATGGGATTTTCTACTTTTTCTTTTTCTTTTTTTTCCTTCTTCTCAGCTCTTGGATGAAACACATAACAGAAATAAAATTGTTAGCTTTATTAATTCCTCCCTGATCTAGAATCCTCTCTGAAATACTTGGCAAAACCATGTTCTCAGGAAACCAAGTGTAAGGTCTTTAAAATCTGCTTAGTGGAGCCTTTAAGCCTTTTAATAAGCAGCCTTACCTTGACCTGGGAACCGTAAGCCGCTGGAGCAGAGAGCAAGCTCCAGGAATAGCTCAGGCATCGCTTCAGTTTACAGGTGAGGAGAATGAATTCCAGAGATGGGAAGTCACACCCCTGAAGCCATACATCTAGGCAGTGGCAGGGCGAAGACCAGAATTAAGGTGGCCCAACACCCAGTCTTATAATTTTCAATAGGATTTAATAATTACAAATTTAATAATAATAAAGTAAGAAGGAGAAATTATACTGATTATATTCTAAGTTTTGGTATAATTTTTTTGGTGTGAGAACACTTTGAAGTGGGATAATGGGTAGTTTAAACGGCAGTGCAGTGATCCGGTTAAGACCAGAGGGTCTCTGGTGTCAGGGTGGATGGGTTTAAACTGTAGCTTCACCTTTATATCTGCAGGACCCTGAGTGATGAACCTTCCTGGTAAGTAACCACACCTACCTCAGAGTGGTTAAAAGGATTCCATAGAATTACACAAGCAGCATCCCTAGATGGGGTGGGACCACAGTGCGTTCTCAATATCTCAATATGTGTGAGCGGTCGCCCTGCCATCTTTACAAAAGAAGGTTTACTCATCCTTATCATACAGACAAAGAAACAGCACTGTATCAGGTTGTCTCAGCAGCAAGCGGAAGAGCTACACTTCGAAGTCAAGAGTGTCTGACCTGCAGCATTATATTCAAGTGAGTTTTACTACCTTGCTTCTCATCAATGGCAGATGCTCATGCACGATGCTATGTATCAGTTAGATCCCTTTAAATATTATATGTTTCTCATCTCATCTGGCAAACCATGCCCCTCTTTTTGGATGCGATCTCTCCATCACCTTTGGTCTCACGATTTTACTTGAAGTGCCCCATGTGGTTCCCCTCACAGACCCTTCCTTATTGGTTTGGCCGGGGCCATGGATCAAAGACAATATCACCCATTTTCAGAAAAACTTTTATCTGCACTTCCTCATCTCCACCTAAGGACATGAGTCTTTATCCAAAATATGTAAGACAGCTATTTTTTGCTGTTATACACGCCCTAGGAAACAGTCATCATTAGTTTCTCCGTCACACCTAGATTTATATAGTACAGAGCACATCTCTGTAGATCTCTTACTGCCCCAGGCTTCTCCTCTGCCTTTAAAGAGCTCATCATTTAAGAAGAAATCCCCGGGATCATATACAATATCTATAGTGAGGCAAATACCCACTGATCGGACGAGCTGTAGACTATATAATGGGGCATAATAAAATGTAATTTGCAGTGTGAGTTTTAAAGATTAAGCTACAAATTATAGAGCATCGATGTGCCTGAACCATCGTATATAGCTTTTCCCCGAGAGCATAGAAGATAGAGAAAGGAAGCTGTGAGATAATGTATAGAGGACAGATGTGCAGAATTATCTGAATCAGAGTGTGGTTCCTGGCATGTCTACACGCTGGAGTAACATTTTTTAATATATTAATGTGCTTTAAAACTAATCTGTCCTTAAGAATAAGACTGGGCATGCCTGGTAGTATAAGAAAGGAAGGCTTAGAGGAGTTTAAGTTAGTAGTGTTCAGTCAATCCATTGGATATGTTAGCCCAGTTGCCCCTGACCATGAGATTCTTCTCGCAGATCTTGTGTCCACGTTTACCAAAAAGCACTCAGGAGATACAGCATTTACGACAAAGATTTTGGTGATTTTCACTTTCGATGGTAGTGATTTCTCACGGTCACTTCATAACAGTTTCTGGGTGTTCGCTGACTCCAGAGGAAGAAAAGACTCAGGCAGACATCTGAGCAACTCTTGCCCACATGCTGATTACGTATCTCACTGTAAGTGGATAAGAGGACGTGCTGAGAGTGTGCCCGCCTGTGTGTGTTTACTCAGCGAGTCCTCTCCCCGTGCCCTGTCCTTGCTGGGTGCTGGGGAAACGGGGTCTGGGTCCCTAAGGAAGGGTCAGACCAGGAGGGGCTCTCAGAAGACACTGCAACATTATTGGGTTCATAGCCATCTTCTACTAAGAGATGTATTTTAGCAGGCAAATATTATTTTACAAGTTGTTTCAGTGTATTTTTTTTGAGAGAACTCAAATGTCTTTATTCACTAAACACCTTGATGGTTACACTGGGGTTAAAGTTGCAGACCTGAGAACAGGATGTGGGAGCAATAAAGTGCATACACGATGAGCAGGGGTTTGGGACTACGATGAAGGGAGGCGCGGCGGAATGGAGGGCTGGCTGGCTGAATGATACACATTTGTATGGAAGAAAGCTAAATCCCTCTGGGGCACAAATGGCTAATGCAATTTTTATATTTCAGCCATGCATTAGAAGTGTTGTCAGTCTTCTATGCAAACGCAATACTCATCTGGATGGATGGTATGTTGTTGTTGCCGGCCTCAGGAGGACAGAGCTACACATCAGGTGTGCTGTGACATGTGCCTGACTAAGACGCCACTTGCAAGGTGCTCCCTCCACAAGTCAAAATAATTCAGACAAAGCAGAAACTTAGAACCAAGGGTACCTGGAAAAAATTGTAAGTCAGTGCCCCAGAATTCCCAAAATGTTTGAGAGCAGCAGTTTCTCCATTACTATTGAATTTTAAAGCACAGGGTATTTCAGTTGACAGCTGGGTTTCATAAAGAAATAGTTTCTCTCTTACTTATTACCATAGTCATTCCTAGAAAGGAGAGGCCCTTCTTTATTGAGTCAATCACAGAACACGTGGCAGATGCTGAGTAAAACTTGGAAACATGGTCTGTGTTTTAATAATGAAAAAAGATGTTAAACAGGGAATGCTGCCTGACCAGGTGGTGGTGCAGTGGATAGACTCGATCTGGGATGCAGGGGACCCAGGTTTGAAACCCTGAGGCCATCAGCTTGAGCACAGGCTCATCTGGTTTGAGCAAGGGTCACCAGCTTGGACCCAAGGTTGCTGGCTTGAGCAAGGGGTCACTCACTCTGCTGGAGCCTCCCGGTCAAGGCACATAAAAGAAAGCAATCAATGAACAACTAAGGTGCCACAATGAAGAATTGATGCTTCTCATCTCTCTCCCTTCCTGTCTGTCTGTCACAATCTGTCCCTCTCTCTGTCTCTCTTTCTCTGTCACACACACAAACACACAATAAATAGAGGATGCTAACTTGTGGTTAAATAGATGTTCAACAGTAGATGAATAGGGGAGGTGAGAAGATGAACTGTGTAGAGAGAAGGTTCTGAGCGTTTATGAAAACTAAGGGCTCTTTGACAGGCCTTGAGCAGAGCATGTGTTTGGAGGACAGGTTTGTGGACAGAGGTAGTTTCCCTACTCCCTGTGCTCTGCAGGAAGGGATGGCAGCCATGGGACCACACAGAGGCTGAAGGTCCTGGGGCCATATCATTGTTTGAGAAATCATTTACAAGGCCACCAATAGAACCACTGAACCACTGAGGAGCTATGAAAAAGTGCCTTCAAAGTCAAGGACAAAAAGAAAGTCAACATAAGTCTATCCGGGGCTCCCTTGGAAGTGTAGTTGGAGATGGGCAATACTTCAGCTTGTCCCAGCCCGCCACTAATTCTGACGACATTCCGGGGGAGGGTTTCATGGACCCTGCCCACGTTTCACTTTCAAATCGATGCAGTGAGACTGATTTTCTGCTGCAGGGACTTCTCTGAAGTCATCGAGGGCCACGTAGCTCATGTCCCTGGGGTGGCTCAGAGTGAGGGGTAAGCGCATACCTCCAAGTGAATTTGCTACTATTGGGGAGTGAAAGTTAAGGAACGAGTTCCCTGTTCCCAATCTTCAGACAGACCATGCTGCGGCTCAGTCTAGAAGGTTCCATAGGAAGTCCCCAGGAGCTCTGAGCCCCCATTGTCCATCATAATAACCAGCTTTATAATGTGTCTTCCCCCCTTTTCTTCCTCTCACAAATCGCTCACTCCTGTTTTCAAGGGTTACCTCCCAATCAAACCTGCTTCTAAGTTCCTGTCTAAGGCTTTGAGATACAAAATGGGTCAATTATGCATTAATTTGAGAGACTGGACACCCTTGAGATACAGGCAGGTAAAAGCTAGAATATTCTGTATTCTAACTGGGCATGGTACTTATGAAAAAGGTTTTACTTTGCAAGAGTGGAAGGAAACCGGTTTGCATGAATAAGTTAATACAAGAACGCAAAGACCCTAGGACCTATATATACTACGGCTTCGGGCTTTTAAACCATGAAGAGCCACCAAAATGGTGGGGCTTCAGATGGAACAAGATGACATTTTAGGGGGCAGATTAGTGTGCCTAGAGTTGAAGGCTGTAATTAGACTCAGGCTAGAGACGCAGGAAGGTCTGATGTATTCATCATAACCAAATAATGCTTCCTGCTTTCTCTTCACAGTTTACATTTTACATCGTTTTGGGCATTTATGTCTATAGTCTCATGTAAAATGGCTCGTTTTCTACTGAGGGAAAGAAACGCTTCCCCTAGGTTTATATATTACATGTGAGTATCCTTGTAATTCTCCTACTGACACTGACACCAACACCACACATGCTCAATAAGCCTTCAGCTACTGGACTTCACGTTCTAACAATTGATTTGGGGAGAAGGTGCTTAAAATCCTGCTCAGAGCCTCCAGGCTCGGCAGAAAACTGTAGAACTATGGTAGTTATATGATGAAAGATAAAGACTAGCCTCTTCTTTGGAGGATTTGCCTCCGCAGGGTAGAACTCATGAAAGTGGGAAATGTTTTGTTTTAGAATGACTGAACACAAGATCGATACTTATGGAGGTTGCTGACACCCCATTAAGAAAAGTTTGATGGCAATTCGGCGAGAGGCATTTGGTAGGTTTAGGAAAGAAATTGGCTTTCCTTTGAATTCAGAAGACAGCGTGTAATGAAAGTCAAAATGGAGTAAAAGTGGTCCAATCTGGAACCCAGAAAGGAAATTTACATCTTTTTAGAAGACCTCAGTTAAGTTTCTGATTTATTATATGAGGTTTATAATGAAAACCAAATTTTCACTGGGTTTCAAAGTGTCCGTGTTGTTAGAATTTTCCAGTCTTGGCAGAACCTACAGCAGGGACAAAGAGATACACACAAGGCAAGAACGAGCGTCACTAAACGATAGTGTGCAGAACGTTCATCGTCTTCTGATTTCTTTGGTCTGGCACTCAAGACCCCGTGTGTTCTCTTCAGCATATGTTTATAACCTCATGTAACAGGATTTAAAATGTGTTTCTCTGAGGCTCCCAAAAGTCAAGAGCAAAATCAAGAATGGTGGCAAGGGCTGTCACCTCCCAAATGGTTTCCAGTCCCTTAGCCTTCACGATCTGCCTTGGAGGGCCCAGGACAGAGCACTGCTTAAAGATGCTGAGTTCAGATGTCTCTCCTCCTTCCCACTGAGGGCACGGTGGACATCCTGCCTTCTCTCACCTCCAGTCACATGAGCACGATTTAAGGGGAGCTCTTGCAAAACTAAAATATGCGGTCACCGTGCCCTGCTATGTGTCGTGCGCTTGAGAATAGCTGTATTTAGCAGGTGACGGCTGCAGTTGGAAGAGACACAACAGGCACGAAGGACACCTGGTTGTAGAAGAAACTCACTATACTTCCAGACAGGGCATGGGGACAAGAAGCACAGAGTCTCCCGGTGGGTCACTGAGAGAGATGGCAAGCAGAGCCACACTGGCTTCTACTTTGGGGTCCTTGTCCCATGTGTTTATTGTCTGTGGCCCCTGCTGCTACGTACCCAGAGGTCTTTGATTCAAAGTGGTGAACTATGTGAAGAGGACCCGATAACTATGAGTCCACAGAGTGCCCTTGAGGGTTGGCGGGAAGGGGAGACCAACTCACACCACCCCCAGATTATATGTGTGCCCACGTGTCTGTTTCTGTCCGAGTGAACTGCCGGCACTTCCGGATGGAAGACGCCAATGCAGTCAACCTGCTGTCAAGTGGCCATTTGATATCCTCCGGGAGTGGTGCTATTTGGGGACAAAAAGTTGGGTTCCACTGCTGGAAGTTTGAACTCTGAAAGTGGCAGGAGCCAGCTCAACTCTGGCTGATGAGGACTCGTGCATTTTCTCTGCCTTCGTCATCAAAGTCTGTTCACTTTGTATTCTGATTCTGCCGGAAATGACAGGGCCAAGGCCAGAAGCTGGCGCACTTCAGCGGGCCCAGCCAGCTGTTCTCATTGATGGTGAGTGCTTCTTTCATAACAAACGCACACTGGTGGCAGTTAACACATCCAGGCCGTCTCACCTGGTGACCTCCCCTGATCTGTTTGTGTCCCCCCTCTGTCCCCCCGCCCCCATGTCACAGATCTTCCAATCCTCCTTCCTCCGCACCCGTCCCGCCAGCCAGCGCACTTACCACTGCCCGCCTGCAGGACGGAAGCCGAACTCAGGAACTGCTGTTTCAACACAAAATGGGGAACCAGGTGCACTGCCCTAAAATACCTGCCCACTGGCAGAAAACTCCCGTGCTCACCATCCACCAAGGCCATCCTGAGTGGGTTGCAGTTCAGGTGACAGCCAAGACGAAAGAAATATCTGGAGCCTTGGGGCATCGTTCTGAACAGCCAGCTCCCTACCCATCTTCTCATCCCACCCGGGTCCGAGGTTGCAAGCTGTCTTGGGAGGAGCATGACCTAGGATGAGGCAGTGTCTGCAGCAGAGACAGACGGTGATGGAAATAATAGCTGGACACTCTCCTGACCACACTCTTGACGGCTGGGCAACAAATTCTTCAGGCAGACGGATCTGGGCAGTGTATCTACCACGGTGCCCAGCACCTTCAGATCCATTCATCTCTCCGCGGTCAGGGAACAGTGCCTGCAGCGCTCTCTCCGAGGGGAAACTGGCCGGTGAAGGTCCGGAAGGTGAATGACACCCGCCCAGCTGCAGCTGAGCTCCGGGCTGCAGTGGACGCCTGCTGCCTCTCTTGTGCTTCCTCCATTCCCCGTTCCTTTCTTCCTCAGCTGCTCTGGGTGCTGGCTGTGCGGCTGACACACCCAGGCCCTCGGCCTCGGGCTGCTGGACTCAGAACAGTGGATTCTGCTCAGCCAGGGGCTGCAGTACTCCCTCTTTTGCTGTTACAGCTGGGGGAGGGACTGGCAAGGGGCACCCAGGCAGCTCACCGGGAGCCCACATGGGACCGTCGCTGCATGTACGAGAGCGTGGACCAGACCTGGAGTGTCAGGCTTCACCCGGTGCCCCATGCACACTCCACACGTATCTGTGCAATCAGCCAAGCTCGTCATGCATTTATTAACTCTGGGGCCTCTGCCTGGAATTCACTGCCCACCCCGTGCCTAGTACTTGACCCTCTGTTACCTAAGCTACAGCGGAGGGGTGCCCTCACTAATAAGGCCATAGGAAAAGCCTAATACGAGGTGTGACTTGCTAGACTTTCCCACTGGCTCCTGAAGGCTGTCTTCCCTCATCTCCTTTTCATTTCAGATCAATCTGTGCAGAACTGTAGCTCAATCCACCATTCCTCCCTACCTTTCAGGACTTATTATTAAACATGTAAATTCTGCCTATGAATGTATTTGAGACTGTTTCTGTGTAGACATTTAGAAAGGCTAGCTTGAGCTACGAATCCAATTAACTCGGTAAACACTACATAATTGGTCATTTGTTATCTCATTGATTAGATTTCAGGATTAATAAACAATGCATAAAATATGATCTTGTCTGTTGCGGTGTGCAGCATTTGCAAGATGATGCCACAGGTGTTATGATAGCGTCCACATAAGGCACGGAGGAAATCCTAAGGGAAACGTTGCGAACTGACCCGGAAGAAGCTCTGAAACGCAGGGGTCAAGGGTCAGGGGTCAGGGGTCAGGCAAGGCTGTCCAGAAGAAGATCTCAGGCCCAGTGAGAGCACAGAGGCTTCTGGAGGGAAGGAGCACAGAGCCACCAGGGGATGCTGAGTCATCTGAAACTGTGTCTGCAGAAACAGCACATCCAGAGAGATATGGACAAACTGGGCTACTGTGTCAGTGACCGTAACCCTTAGGAAGCAATGCAAGAAGATTTTCAATTTGGATCCATTGTTTTCGTGAAAGTGTGCAGGATGAATGGCGATAGAAGAGTCTGGAAGTCAGGAGAAACTTAAGGGAACCATTGGATAAAACTGAGCGCTCGTTTGTTGAACGAGTATCTGTTATTGTTTTCGGCGTTACTCAAGGCATCGAAAGCAAAAACATAGATGCAGCTCTCCTTTTTGGGTTTTATGTAGGTGTTTTAGTTTTGATGGCCTTACCAAGAAGGAGATGGACCAGCGCTGACCATAGAAGGGTGTCAGCATGTATGAAATATCTACCCCGGGGGGCTCTGTGTCACATGCTAGATATGTGTCATGACAGAGTAATACTTATATCAGTGCTTTGGAGAAGTACTGTCATCTCTATTTTATAGAAGTGGAAAATGAAGCTGAAACAAATACCTAGGATGAAATGGTTCAGAGCCTGGATGCGGAAGTCAGCCAGACCTGAATTTGAAACCTGCTTCTCTTTCATCACCATCGTGTGAATTTGGGCAAACTGCGTGAAGATTGTCACCTTCCAATTCATTTATTTATAGAATAAGGAAATGCTTTCTTTCTTTTGCACAAAGGAGATACACTAAATAAGCTTGTTTCAGAGTATGGGAGCCAGTAGTGAATAACTGTTGATAGTGTGTTTGACATTGATCGGGATGGTTCCTGGTGCTGTTTACTATGATGAAAAGACAGAGGAACACGTGTGAGAGAGACTGAGTGTCTAGTTTAGGGAATGCTGAGGGACCTGGGAGACACTACAATAAGAGCTGGTCTTGTCCTGGTCCCCATGGTCCTGGTCCACGTAGTTCGCAAGGGTAGCTGTAATGTGCGGTTTTCAGCACACGGACAACTCTTTATCTCAGCAGTCCGGACCTGAGTCCCTCTTCATTGAGGAATTCCTCCAGCACCACTGAGACCTGTGATGCTTCAGGCAGGCACGATCTAGGAGTGGGGGTGGTCAAGGTCCCTTGGAGAAACTCCCAAGCAGTGGAAATGGAAGTTGTTGATTCATGTGCCAGCCTCCCCAAGCGCAGGTGGGGTTTGTCCCCGGTGTTTCCACAGTGCAGAGAAGGTCCCCAAGAGAATGCAATGCATTATCCCACAATGATCCTCAACTCCTCATAACACACTCGTCCCCGTCTCCCTGCACTGATTCTACTGTGTTTCCTATAACCTCAACAAATGATTGGCATCCATGCCTTGGTCTTAGGGTCTACTTATGAGGGAATACAAACTTGTACAAACAATCCAGTGAAAGTATCTGCTGGTTTACAATTTATACCCGGTTGATATCTCAGTCATAGAAAGAAGCATTAGTGGCACACAGGGAATGATTTCTGAGAGACTGGAATGACGAACCTGGGGGACCATTGGAAACTAGAGATAATAGATTTTAACATGAAGTTTAAGTAATAGCTTAGAGCAGAGGTCGGGAACCTTTTTGGCTGAGAGAGCCATGAATGTCACATATTTTAAAATGTAATTCCATGAGAGCCATACAACGACCTGTGTACCTTATGCATTATCCAATAAAAATTTGGTGTTGTCCCGGAGGACAGCTGTGATTGGCTCCAGCCACCCGCATCCATGAACATGAGGGGTAGGAAATGAATGGATTCTAATATATGAGAATGTTTTATATTTTTAACATTACTATTTTTTTTAATTAAAGCCAGATGCAGCCATCAAAAGAGCCACATCTGGCTCGTGAGCCATAGGTTCCCAACCCCTGGCTTAGAGTGTAAGTGACAATTGCCAGTTTAGCATTGGATGGGATTACTGCAAAAGAAAAAATTGAATAGTCAAGACAAAGAAGGCTGGGGCAGGATTTGGATAAAAATCACCCTTTTTATGTAGTAAATATGCGTCACATAACCTTTGCCAAGTGTACTATTCTGTGGCATCAGGTGCAGTCACATCGTTATGTGCCCATCACCCTCGTCCATCCACACCACTTTTTCATTTCCCCAAAGTAAAATGCTGTGCTCATTAAGTACTAACTCCCCAGATTCCCTAGTCTGACAACAACCTAAAGACCAACTTTCAATGATCAGGTACAGAAAGAAACAACCAACACTATAGAAAGGAATTTTCAGAAAATGAAACTGGGTTCTTGAAACTCAGAGAAAATAGTTTCATTTCATTTCATTTTACTTTACTTTATTTTATTTTATTTTATTTATTTTTAGAGTGGTGGTGAGGGGCAGACAAGGACAGACATACAAGAAGGGAGAGAAATGAAAAAGCATTACCTCATAGTTGCAGCAGCTTAGTTGTTCACTGATTGCTTTCTCGTGTGTGCCTTGACTGGGGAGCTTCAGCTGAGACAGTGACCCCTTGATCAAGCCAGGGACCTCTGGGCTCAAGTCAGTGACCATGAGGTCATGTCTATGATCCCATGTTCAAACCAGCATCTTCATACTCAAGCTGGTGAGCTCACTCTCAAGCCGGCAACCTCAGGGTTTCAAACCTGAGTCCTCAGTATCCCAGGTCCACACTATGTCCACTGTGCCACTGCCTGGTCAGGCTCAGAGGACGTAGTTTTCAGAAAGGAAAAATGGCCTGTGAGATTTAATGCTACACAGAGGTCAAGTTCTGTAAGAGCTAAATAACTGTCTACTGGATTTGTAGGTGAGGTTTTCCTCTAGGTGTGGAGTAGTGAGCACGGAGCCATGGCTGCAGTGGGCAGAGAAGAAACAAGGACGAAAATGTGGATGCAGTGGGACTATGCTGGTTTATAGACACACTTTTCTTACCTTCCTAAACATTTAGGGAGTGTCCAAATCGTGTTAGGCTGGAGAAATGATGAGCTATCTTTTCCTGTAAAAATTCAGGATCCAGGATTCTCTCGGGAGAACATTGCTGCGAGTTAAACTGAAGCTGATTGTCTATTACGTCCTGTACGCTATGCTGTGCTTTCTCGTGTGCTACCTGTATCTTTTGAAATAGGCATTACTCTCAGAATTCAGCAGGTGAGAAAGAAGGGGATCTACAAAACTGAGAAAGTCTTCTGTAATATTTTAAAAAGTATTTATACCTGGTGCAATCAGAGTGGGTTCAAAATCTAATGCTTTTATCACTATTCCCAAAGGTGCACAACTTTGGAAGTCACACAACCTTGCAAAATCTGGATAATTGGAGGTTAGGAAAGGAAAGATTATGGGCTAAGTATATGCATGGGCTTTAAACATATTTTGACTTTAGGCCATAAAGCCATATACATTTATGTATGACTCATCACCCTCTATCAAGACCATGCATGTCCAAAATGCAATTACTACCAAGTTCCATTTAGACTTTCTGCAAGTATTAACATCCCTAGTTTGAATTTAGCTCCAGGTATGCCCTCCTCTGCGTGGGCATCTTTAGATCCTCCTTTCTCCATTAGGCAAGAGAGGCCCCCTTGCCTCCTGTACTTGCCTATTTAAATGAGCTCAAACTTTTTCCATTGCAGCTCACAGAAACTGCATTCAAACTAACTTAAGCTAAACTTAAAATTCATCTTAGGTTAAAGTGGACTGCTTCATTAAAAGATAAAGTCAAGCCCTCGTCAGTTGGCTCAGTGGTAGAGTGTCAGCTGGCGTGTGGATGTCCTGGGTTTGATTCCCTGTCAATGGATAGGAGAAGCACCCATCTACTTCTCTACCCTTTCCCCTCTCCTTCCTCTCTCTCTCTTCTCCTCCTGCAACCAAGGCTCCATTGGTGCAAAGTTGGCCCTGGCACTGAGGATGGCTCCATGGCCTCCACCTCAGGTGCTAGAATGACTCTGGTTGCAATGGAACAATGCCCCAGATGGGCAGAGCATCACCCTCTAGTGGGCTGGCTGGCTGGATCTCAGTCGGGCATGCAGGAGTCTGTCTCTCTGCTTCCCTGCTTCTGACTTCAGAAAAATACAAAAAAAAAAAAAAAAAAAAAGACAAAGTCAAGAGACAGACTAAAATCAAGCATGACCTCATATAAATGTTCCAACCATGTCTTTGGAATTTGATCTCTTCTGCTACTCAACTCCTCTCTCACAGGTTATTGATTTTCTTTCTAAGTGGACTCTCCCATGTGGTCCAAAAGTGGCCCCATGCAGATCTAGGCTTACATTCTACCAGCTTAACAACTATGGAGGGAAGAAGGTATCACTTTCGTATTAGTCCTAACAAAGTGCCAGGGCTCAACTTAAATGTCCTTGTTTCGGTCATATGCACGTCCTGCGAATAAGGCTTTG
Organism: Saccopteryx bilineata; assembly: GCF_036850765.1. Taxonomy (NCBI): domain Eukaryota; kingdom Metazoa; phylum Chordata; class Mammalia; order Chiroptera; family Emballonuridae; genus Saccopteryx; species Saccopteryx bilineata. The sequence goes on from NC_089494.1 coordinate 258,978,288, forward strand.
GGGTCAGCCTCCCTGGACCAGAGCGGAGGGGATGGAATGAGATGAGATGAGTCATCAAAAGAAATAAGAGAGAGGACATTGTATGCTTGAAACCATAGATCTTTCTCATATCACTTTTCACGATTTATTTTTAGTAGTCTATTTCCACCGCCCTTATGGGGTGGGGGAGGAAGAAGCGGGTAAAGGAGGAATAAATGGTGATGGAAGGAGACTAGATGTGGGGTGAAGAGCACACAGCACAGTGTACAGATGGTGCGTTGTAGAATCGTGCACCTGACATCTAGTCATCTCATCAACCAGTGGCACCCCAATGCATTCAATTAAAAAAGAAAACAAAAATTAATAAAATAGGAAGTCTTTCTGGAAATACTTCATGTGGTTAATGTTGTCTCATGAAAGATGCCCATGGTGGGTTTCATTACATCAATCCTTCTGAGCTAATCCAATAGATAATGGATAAACCAGAAAGAGTCAATTAAAAAAAAATAGTCTATCTTCTTCATTTAACCCAAACACAGCATGGTATAGGCCTGTATGTCTCTACCACTTTTTCATCCGAACACATATTTAATTGGGCATTTATTACATGACAGAAATGCCACTAAACCCTCAGGACACAGTGACGAACAAGGCAAACAGGTTCTCTAACCTCACGAAACAACCTATTGGGGAGAGAGACATGGGAAAAGTGTGGTAAGTTTTAAGAAAGAAGAAATTTAAAGTTCTAGGGTGCTTTAGAAACTTAGGACAGAAAGGTTTAATATACTCTAGGAGATTGGGAAGGCTCTCTCAAGTAAGGAATAGAAACAGACCTAATTATAGATACCAATATAGATATACAGAAATTAAGACATAGCTATAGCTTTCAATAAGATGCCCCCTGAATGAGAAAATAAATGGCACTTGGAGCACTCTTAAATAGCTATTAAAATATATCATGGAGTTCATTTTATTTTGCAAAAGGCCTCCACATTAATTGCCACACACACACACACACACACACACACACACATATATATATGTTACATACATATATAGAAAGCATCTATCTACCTACTTTTCTACATGAGTGTGAAAGACCCATGGGACGAGAGTCGTGGGGAAAGTGTCTCCAGCAGATAAGACACTGGGTCTTGTTGAGGCTGGAGAGGTGAGAAGCTGTTGTTTCGTAAAGGATTGTGTGGCGAAGCTAATGGTTTGCGACGCCAGGAGCCCGTGGGAGGTTTTAAGTTGGGGTGTGACAGCTCCGCCTTCTGGAAAGTCCACTTGGCTACAGGGTGGAGAATGAATTGCAGGGGAGTGGACACGAGGGGTGGAAACAACTAGGCCAGTTTGTGTTTGATTAGAACACCCCTCAGCCCTGATGAATGAACAATAACCATTTTTGTCCATGCCGTTCTCTATGGGTTATAAAAACCTGGAAAGTTAGCTCATTTAGGGTTATATTGTAACACATAGTCATGCTTAGCAACTCACTTAGCTCAGTAAGTTAGGTCGAGAAAGAGCCGAAGCAATTTGTCTGAAGCCACAAGACTAGCAGTGCCCAGGTGCCCGACTGACTCTTCCTCTCGGCTCTCAGGAGACGGGGCACCAGGTGGGTGGGCGCTCACCACCCCGTCTCCATGAGGAGGCAGCACCTTCGACATGGGGCCTCCCTCTGCCATTGATTTGCAGGCGAATCTCTGCAATCATGTCCCTGAGCATTTTTACTCCCTCCCCTCTGCTAAAGGGGGGTGATAATAAAATTTTCTGTACTAGTCAGATGAGAAACTGTGTGTGCAAGTGCTTTGAGAATTCATTCATTCATTAAAATTTATTACGTGCCTGTTTCAGCATCAGGAACTGTACCACTTATTGGGGGTGTACATTCAGATGAGACACAATCTCTTACTTTGGCGAACAAAACAAAGGAAAGCAATACTTAAAAGACTGTGTATCTGTTGTTATCAAGGTTAAGCAAAGGCCGCTGTGGTGGTACCATGAGGAGGAAGGAGGCCTGAGTCCAGGGCGGGCGGGGTGGAGGGGCGTGATCATCGAGGGATGCCTAGGGAAGGAACACTCAAACTTAATTTTGAACATACCCATCAAACTTTTAGTTCTGTATTAATATTTTCAAGTATTATTACTTTTATTATGAATTGGTATTAAAATACATGCTATTGATATTATTAACCACATTAAAGAGGTCCATATTATATTCTGCTTACCCTGTTCTAGCGCATAGATGAGGGGAGATCTTTGAAAATGAGCCTTCTGGCTCCTCTGCAGATGGCTCCCAGCAGGAGAGCAAATGCCTTTCCAGGGGGAACCGCAATGCAGCCGCTGGCACTTTTAGTGCTTGCATGACTGTCCATTTTAACCCAAATCCGCTTCCTCTGTGTGCATGCCATAAATCTTCTGGATGTTATTAGGATGATAGTATGCTTCTTAACAAGGTAACACCTTCAGGAGGTGAGATTGGTTGCCTCTGCCATTTACAAAATAACATTTTAAAGAGCGTTCTCTGAGCTGGTCCTTCAGTAAGATCAAGTGGGCTGAAACACAGGGCCGCGGGGTCTTTCCGTTTGGTTAACCAGACCTTGTTTCCTGTGACCCTCCTGCTGCAGCTGGTTCCTGAGAGCCCCTCAGCCCAGAGCCATGGACACTCTTACTGCTAGATTCCACTTTCAAGGGGAAGTTTGATTTTGTCTACTTGAATACCCTGTCCCTCTTTTCTCCTCCTTTCTCCCTTCCTTCCTTCCTTCCTTCCTTCCTTCCTTCCTTCCTTCCTTCCTTCCTTCCTTCCTTCCCTCCCTTCCTCCCTCCCTCCTTCCCTCCCTCTTTCCTTCCTTCCTTCCTTCCTTCCTTCCTTCCTTCCTTCCTTCCTTCCTTCCTTCCTTCCTTCCTCCTTCCCTCCATCCCTCCATCTCTTCCTCCTCACCCTCCCTCTTTCTCTCTCATTTTCTTTCTTCCTTTCTTCCTAAATTAGGGGAAAAAACTTGGATTAAAGCAACCTATTGGACTACGACTAAATAAATAAAAACAGTGCTTTCAGAAATGTCTGGCACAGTGGACTTTAGAGTTAGTGGGCGGGCTTACCTAGAGATGCTACCACCACCACCAACAACAACAAAAATCTGGTTAGAACTAATACACAAGCTCAGTGCAGTGGAAGGACTGGTGGACACACAATGAATGTACAGAAGATGCACTGTAGAATGGTGTTCCTGAAACTTGTATTATTTTGTTAACTAATGTCACCTTAATAAATTTGATAAAATATTTTTAAAAACATCAAAATGAGTTGAACTTCTATACTTTAGTAACAAACTGCAAGAAAGAAAAAATAAGAGATTAAATTCCATTCACAATTGCAACAAAATAAATAGAAGCTAAGTATAGGTTCAAATAAGAAGGTAAATGAAATAAATGCTGTTTAGTCGATGTCAAGCTTGAAGAATTTAGCTTTGACAAAACACACCAGATAGAATAGTGTTTAGAGAATGGGAAATAAATGGGATACATTTTTATAATGCTGAGGTCAAGATCCAGTGGACAGAAGATGGGGGGTCAGCCGGGGAAGGGAAAGGAGAGAGCAGGGTGCGCTCGTATCTCCGTCTCCACAACAGAAGCCACAAAGACGACAGAAAACGGGGGGCTTAGGGGGGCAGGAACGTGAAAGAGCTACCAAAATGGCGGAGAAACGGACAATCCAAAATTAATCGGTTCAATTCTCACCTTTCATGATCAAAAACGAAAAGTGTCTTTAAAAAAATAGTAGCGGCAATCTAGAGGTGTCCCCCGGAAGACAAAGCTAATGGACTTCCAGGGGAGACTGGAACGGAGAAGAGGGGATGGAGAAGGTAGGAAGGAGGGCTGAGAAAGTGGGGAGAGCAGCAGCTGGAGAGAAGGGAACGGCTGGCTCTTGGGGGGGGCGAGTGAGATGTACCTGGGGGGTCACGGGGTGGAAGAAAATCACCTCTTGTTTTTTGTTGCTTTTTAAAATTGAGAGAGACTCAAATGTTTTAAATCATTTATGAAAGGAACCGGTTGAGAAAGAGATGAAGGAGATACTGGAGAGAGAACGGAACTGATACCAGAGAGCGCTGTCACTGCTTAATGGCATCGCTGAGACTGGGTAGGGGTCCCAAACCCGCGCCCAGGAAGGGCGTTCGACTTTCCCTGGGGGGACAGGGTCGCCCCTGGAGTGACACCCGGCGAGCGGGTGCACGTTTTAGCCAGGCCGTCACCGCTTCTTTCTTAATACGCTTTTACTCATCTGAAGTAAAAATCCACGGACCTTTTGCTCAGCTGAAAGAAGCCGGGTCCCAGAAGAGCAAGGTGGCTCCAGCTGGGGCCTCACTCTGCAGAGTCTGATCCCGGGATGCTTTCTGAGCCCGGTGGTCTCTCCTTTCCTGTCCCTTCCTCTGGGTTCCACGCCCCGGGACAAAGTCCTCGGTGCTGCGGAGCTCAGTGCGTTCCTTTGCCCCCGCCCCGCCCCCTCCCCCCCACCCCCCCCACCCCCCACCCCCCCCACCCCCCCACCCCCCCACCCCCCCCCACCCCCCCACCCCCCCCCCCCCCCCACCCCCCCCCCCCCCCCCCCGCTCCTGTCCTGTGCGGTATCCCCTCAGGGACACACACGAGAACCACTTCCTGAGTCTGTGCAGTCAGCCTCCCTGCGTTACTGTACTTAATGCAGTGCGGAAGGACAGAATATGCTGTTCCCTTTGCTGGGCCAGGAGACAACTTCGGAGCAAAGCAAGCCCGCTCGGCGCATTCATGAATGACTCTCGTGGAAGACAGCAGTCCCTGCCTTCACGCTTTCTCTCTGTCTGCCCGCGTTGCCATCGCTGCTCCTGGTCTGCGCCTCCAACTTCATCCATTAAGACTTCCGAAATATATCCACCTCCAAAGCCTTTTCACTACAGCGACTGCAGTTCGTTGACATTGCGGAACCCCCCCCCCCCTCCCCAGTTATAGAGGCTGATTTTGTGGCTTGGAAGGAAACCCTAGGCTCAGCAGTAGACAAAGTCACCATTCTTATCATGTCTCCATCATGCCAATGCCGAAATAATAAGAATAGTGACCATTCACTAATTATTTACAGAGCAGACGGCGCTGTGTGAGGCCCTGTGGTGAGCACTGATTGTATGCCATTAGTTAACCTGGGAGTAGCATAAAAACGTGACTTGGAGACTTCCAGAAACAGGAAGTTTACCTGACCAAAAGACATACCTGCTGTGCTTTGAAGTCTTTTGTCACATTTGCAAGAAAGCCTCTCTTCCTCTGAGTCTGTTCTCAGCCAGTGACTGAGCATGACAGAAATGCTTCTGGAGGCATTGGTACCAACTGCTGGCTGACTTTGACTCAAGGACAACCCTGGCAATGACCTTGCTGGGCATTCGTGGATTGCGTGGTGGTCTAGGATGCTTCTGACCAATTTCCTTACCTCTCACCTTTACTAGAATTAGCCTGCTTTTCCGCGTTCCTCATCCCTATTTTTCTATCACGGTTTCCACCTATTCAATTCTTGCCCATTTATTCCAGGCTTGGCATCTGTATTTTGGAGAATTCAGACCAACACAAAGCAGGGCAGTGACTCTGTGAGGCAAGTGTCATTTTCCTCGTATTTGAATGAAAACCCAAGTAAGGCCGACTCCAAACCCTTCAGTTAAAATGATGCACTGTATTTCCTTAACATGACCTGAGGTTACCAGCCCGTAGAAATAGGCAGAACCAAACGTCCTAGTTGGGCTAAACGTCTACTAGGGAGAGATGTAGAAAATGTATATAAATTACATGATAAGTCAGAAGAAAATTGACCAGAATGAAGCATGGAGTGACAAAGAGATATGACAATGGCTTCCAGAAGCTGCAAAAGGAATGGACAGACAGAATGGGAGCGGTGGGGGAAAACAATTTGAAGAAAGAATGACTATTCTGAAATGCGATCTTAGAAATTGATCCTCCGGCCTGTTCTCAACTTCCTCACACTCTTACTCACCGTCTCTGGCAGGTCACAGTTGTTTAAGTCTTCTTCTAAATTATCATGCAGAGAATCTACTCAACATCCTTTCTAGAGTCAGAAAGAGTTAAATGAGTGGCGGAGAGAAGGAGAGTTCCCTCCCAGGCGAGCAATTTAATCATCTCAGAGAATCAAGCCTCCTGTTCTCAGAAATATCGGGAATGCTGGACGGTGAGGGTATCAGCTTACAGTCATTCGTCCGCAGAACCAATCAACCTGTATTATGGGGGAGAAAAAAAAGAAGTCTATTTTAAAGGAAAGACCAATCTCTGTTCCACCAGTGAAACTTAGCTTTCTACCTTGTCCGTTGTGAATTTGTCTGTTCTGATCAGAATGATGAAACTTATAGATACTTCATTACCCCCAAAACTGTGTGTTTCTGGGAAGGAACTCATTGTTCCTGCAGAACTTCATCTGTCCAGAAAAAGGGTTTCATCTGCTTTTCCTCTCTTTCTCATCCAGAACATCTTTTAATCCTGGAGACTAGTTCTTATTTTAACCAAATTCAAATAAGCCCTTCTGGAATAGGGAACATTGGTAACATGTGAAGTATATCTTATTTTTCAATTAACAACCAGTTTATTGCCAAGAACTCTAATATATTGGTCTCAAGAAGATAATGGTGATTTGATAAATCAACTGAGGGTTGTCAAAGAGTCAGCAGGTCAGATTGAAAACCAAAAAAAAAAATATGGATTTCTGAGGAAATGATGGCCCTGAATGAACCATGAAGGACAGCTGTCTGCATATAAAAGCAAGTCTGTCAACCATAACACATGACCAAAGGATTTCAACAAGAAGGCCATTTGTCCTGAATTCCCTTAGACATTCCGCAATTAAAATAATGCCCTGCGAAATGGCCTGAATCGTTATACGGGAAGCTCCGCAATTGAATTACTGGGAGGATATTGAGACTGTGATATTTGTCGGCAACATCAACCTGGGCATTATTTATTAAAGGGAGTCTGACTGCTGCTTCAAGTAATTCTGTCTTCTAGTAAACTGTGAGTCTCTGAATGATAGAAACTATGTTATGTTTTGTTTTTTTTTACATTACATTGTTGAACAAACAGAAGGCATTCGACTGATATCAGTTAAAGTAGGAAGAAGGCAGGGAAGGAGGGAGGAGGAAGGGAGAAAATGTCATCAAATAAGACATAAAATGCCCAACTTAATAACAGATCTTGAGAGTGTTCTGTTATTAATTTATCAGATACACACTGAGCACTTGCAGCTTCAGAATCCAAGTAAGAAAGACAACTCTCTCTAGTCATCATCTTGAGGAGCTTACAGTTAGACAGAGGTAATAGAAGATAAATACACACAAAATCCCGATAGAATACAGTATCATAAGAAATGGGGGCTTAGAAAAAACCTGTGTGGAAAGACAAAAGAGGTACCTGGCATCTGCTCTGGGAAAAGAAGATGGGGAGACTCGACTAGGAGGAGTCCTAGGGGTCACCGAGGGTCAAAGCTCAGGAGGACATTCGAAAGAGGGGCAGTATCTGAGCGGGCAGAGCTGTCAGCAGAGGACTGATCCTTTCGGAGACCATAACAGATACATGGTGCATTGTTTTATTTTTCTTATTTTTTCATTTCCTTCTGTAAGAGAATTTTCCATTCCAAGTGCTCTATGTGACTTCTGGCGCCTCTCCCTAGTATACAGACATGCCAAGCTGCCACCGATGTCACGGTTGATCCTGTGGCTTGCTGTGGCACATGTAGGAACAATGGGAATAACCTTGCCATACACAGACAGAAGCTCTGAGAGCCTCGCGGAGTTTGGATGTTGTTATTTTTTTCTTTTCATCACGAGACTGTGTTTAGGACTGATTCTTAAAACTGGGGTGGGGAGAGAAAAGGGGTTCTTAGCACAACCGCAGCAACTGGATGTGTAATACAAGAAAGAAATCGACGTTTGTTGTTGGAAACCATTGAGGTACAGAGTGGTTGTTTATTATCACAGTATACCCCTTCTGAAAGCTTCCTACAGCAGTCATCAGAATGACTAACCCCGTACATTGCCAACGGCTATGGCCAGTCTAAGTATGTAATTCTGTATTCTACTGTAGTTATCATTGTGATTATATAAACTCACAAAAACATACACGTGCCCTACTTTCAGTAATAAAGATCAGCAGCAATCATTACTTTCTTGTGTTTTTTTTTTTTCACTTTTAAAACAAATCCTTACCGATGTTAAAACAATACATTTTAATCGTGGAGCTAGTAATCACATACAGAAAATGGTTTTCTGTGTGACCCGAAACTTGCATTTACCAAATAAAAATATCACACTTCATGTAACATTTCAGTGTTTTAAATACCAACCAACATTCCAAACATTCAGCGAGAATGATTTAACTGCAATAACTCAACTGTTGTGGACATCTTTAGTTTTATAATCAGCGCACTACCATTGTTGATTTTGAAATATACCTTTTTGATGCAGAAATATGAATATCAAAAGGTTTGGAGACCCAAAGTCTCCCAAGTAATCTTGAACTTTTCTACAGCCTTATGAATTGACTTCTGAGCTTCTCTCAGATAGAATACATTTTTCCTAGTCTGCGTGTATCAGGGGCCGACTGTACTAATTAGAGGTGTCCAAATTAACTTCCATGAGGAATACATTGTTTATTAAAGGATACATATCAAATATGGACCAACTGGAATCTCACATATAGGCAACTAAATCTGAACAATAACGTTAGCAATTTTTTTCACTAACATTGTATAGAGTATGCCTTTTACTGCCTGACCCTGGGGTGGGACTAGATTTCTCTGTGCTGGCCTTGGTGTGACATGGCCACACACTCTCCTTTTCCTCCTTTTTAATTTTTATTTATTTTCCTCTCTCTTTTTTTTTAAATTGTTCAAGTACAGTTGACATTCAATGTTATTTCATATTAGTCCCAGGTGTACGGCGCAGTAGTTAGACACTTATATAATCTACAAAGTGACCCCTGACCATTCTAGCACCCAGCTGGCCCCATACAATTATTACAATGTCATTGACGCTATTCTGTTTAGGAACCTGTGCTCTGATAGAAAGACTCCTGCACATGCCTGCATGCTACCCCTTACCAGGCTGTGTCAACACTGACTGTGTGCTGGTCTCTCTTTGAGGCCAAGGAGGAAGGGTTATTCAGTTTTATTACCAACAAATAGTGGTGCTGGCCACCTGTCAGTCATGCAATAATTATTTTTGGAAGGAAGAATGGGAGAAAGAAGCACTGTTTCTCAATGAAATGATCTCATAGCAGTGCAAAGTGGAAGGACCAGAGTAGTAAACAGAATCAAGTATTGCCTCGTGCATAAAACCAGTTCCTACACTTTCATGACATACTCATTCCCGAAGGGTCAGTCCATCGTTGAGAGATATACCTCAAAGGGTGAGTGATAACTCCCTTAAGGAAATATTTCTTCATAAAATGTGGAGGACACATAAACCGTTTATAACTGTGGTGTCAGTAGGCAGAGGGCTACACTAGAAATATAAGATTATTCAATGATGGGTCATTAAGTGGAACACAATTTGAATTATTTAAGGTTAATAACATGGATATCTTCACAGACTTAAAAATAAAACAGTGAGTACTACATTGGGTGATCATGATTATACATTATATTTTTATAATGTTAGGTTTACATTAAAAAACTTATAATAAAATTTTATTCAAACAATCAACATTTGTAAGATTCCAGAAACATATATGAAAGAATACCCATAAATTTTACTTTTACATTTTTAAATTTTCATCTCATTTTCCTTCTTTTGATGACCAGACATTATATGTATACTTTAATTTTAATTAATATGTGTATTTATTGCCAAGTTATTTTATAGTATATATATATATATATATATATACACATTATTTTACTCTCTCCCTACCACATTATTTAAATTTGCCTAGATCATCGAATATTCTTGAAAAATACCATTTGAAAGTTATCATTATATTATCATATAATATATTCAACAATTGCCTATTTGGGGATTATACATTGTTTCCTTTTTTAAAAAATGATAAGCAGAAAAGCAAAAATATTTATTATTTTAAGAAAAGTTTTGCATATAGACACACACACAATCTATACCCTTTGGATTTTTTTAATAATAAATTTTTTAAAATGACATTTAGTTTTGGGGGGTTACTGAAAACATTTTATACTCCTGGGAAATAGTCTAATTTTTAGCAAAGGAGTTCTGTCAACTACAATGGAAATTAAAATACGCTACTTACACCTTCATTTCAGTGGCTGTGTGATTTGTCCCCTGACCTCACTGGCTTCCATTTTTGGTCCCCTTCGTGCTTTCTTTGGACCCTTCCATGTTAGAACGTTTGGGGGTTAGTCCTTAGACCTGTTCTTCTTGTCAGATTTTACTCTAGGTTGTCCCATCAACTGAATATCTTATATGTCCCCTTAATGTTGATGACTCTAAAACTTGTATCTCGATCCTGACTTCTCCATGAACTCCACATTCATTTATCTAACTGTCTAGAAAGAACATCTATCAATGTTCGATGCAGAGCTCCCATCGAAGATCTTCAAAACCCAACTCTTTCCTATCTACACGCAAACCTGCTCTGACCCCAGTTGTCCCCCTCTCGGTCAGTGATGAACCTAGACTTTAGCAGGTGTGTAGGTCAAACAGTTAAAATCATTCCTGTCTTGTTCTTCATCCCACATTTACAGACAGCTCATCACCTGGCGAATGCTGTTAGCTTTCACCTCCGACTTCTCTCCACTGACCCATTTCTCTAACCTTCAGTGTCTCTTCCCCCAAGGAGAAATGCCACCCTCTCACCTGTCTCACGGCAATGCAACCCACATGTCTCTCCTTTTTTAAAAAAAAATTATTTTATTTCTTTGGGGCAGAGATATAAAAAGTCAGAGAGAGGGACAGATAGGGACAGACAGACAGGAAGGGAGAGAGATGAGAAACATCAACTCTTCATTGTCGCTCCTTAGTTGTTCATTGATTGCTTTCTCATATGAGCCTTGACTGGGGGCCTACAGCAGACTGAGTGACCCCTTGCTTGAGCCAGTGACCTTGGGATCAAGCTGGTGAGCCTCACTCAAACCAGATGAGCCTGTGCTCAAGCTGGCGACCTCAGGGTCTCAAACCCAAGTCCTCCGCGTCCCAGTCCAATGCTCTATCCACTGCACCACCGACTGTTTAGGCAACGTGCATCTCTTTACTTCAACCCTCATTGTCCCTCTCACAACCGACACATAAAAACTACTTACCATGTAGTTGCATGACTGAGACTTAAAACCATCACATCTGTGGGAAAGTTTTAGTGCTAGCCTTTCTCCTGGGGAGGAAAATGAAAGTTTTCACAATGTTTTACCATATTCCATACATTCTGCTCATACCATAATAATCTTGGTACATGCCTCCTCTGGCCCAGGCTGAGCCGCTCCTCCAGAAAACAATTGCATGAGATCTCATGGGCCGTGGCGAGTCATTCACAGAGAACTGGCATTTTTATGTTATTAAGTTTTCCCATCCTAGAATGAGCTATAGTTATTTCCATTTCTCTTTTCAAAATACATTGTAGAGAAAAATTGTATTATTTTTTCCCCCAAAATGAGTTGGTATATGTCTTGCTCGATTTTGTTCTCTGTATATAGATTTTGTTGTTATTCTTGATATGGACTCCATTTTTCCCCCAATTACATTTCTAATTCATTATTGTCTGACTATCTCAGGGTGCTTCAGCCTCAGTGCAAGCTGCCTTTCTGGGCCAGGTAACTCACTGTTGTGTGAGGCTGTCCTGTGTATTATAGAATGTCAAGCAGCATTGTTACTCTTTACACAGGAGATGTCAGGAGCATCCTTGCAGTTGTGGTAAGTAAGAAATGATTCCAGACATTGCCAAATGTCTTGTGGGGTGCAAAATTGTTCTTGGTTGAGCAGCACTGATCTTTATGAAAGTACAGATTAGCTTTAATTGCCATGTACAACCCATTCTTGTTTGGTTTAAATGTTCCCTATGTTCTGCTTCATTTTAAAATCAGTTCTTACATTTAAAAAAACGTATGATACCTGACATCTTGGTTATAAGAGAGACATGCCCCATGTTTTCCTCAGAGCCTCCTGTAGGGAAAATCCATGGTTCCAGGTAATCATAAGTTTACCAATTTCAGTGCTTTTGCAAGCACTTATTAATGGACCCACCACCTGGGTGTGGTTCTCAACTCCACGGTCTAGCGGGTGTATGATTTCATGCACAGCATTAAACTGACATCTCACTTTTCTCATATAGAAAAGGGAGGTGGAAACAGCTGCTTTGCACAAATGTTATAAAGTTATTAATTCTGTAGATGGCCCAGAACACATCATCAAATATGATTATAGATATTATTTCCCTGAAATCAAACAAGTGGCAATTGAAAACAAGGGTGACAAATATATATTCCTTCATCAACACCATCCTGGATAAGAGGACATGTTTGCTAGGAGCATTTATTGAGTGCTTTGTCTAGGGCAGGGCTTGTGAGCCAGATGTGGCTCTTTTGATGGCTGCATCTGGCTCGCAGACAAATCTTTAATAAAAAAATAGTAACGTTATAAATATAAAACATTCTCATGTATTACAATTCATTCATTTCCTACCACTCATGTTCATGGTTGCAGGTGGCTGGAGCCAATCACAGCTGTCCTCCGGGACAACATCAATTTTTATTGGATAATGCATAATGTACACGGGTCATTGTGAGGTCAGGAAGTTAACTTCCCTCCTTCTAATAAAGTAGTCAGCTAGCTAATTGCAGAAATCCTTTTGATGAAGAAGATGGCTAAAAGAAAAACAAATGAGGACTATCATACTTTTCAGCAGGAATGGACAGAGGAATTTGCCTTTGTGGAGAGAGCAGGTTCTGCAGTGTATCTAATATGCAATGATAAAGTTGCATCGATGAAATAGTCAAATATAAAGCGGCACTTCAACACACACCATACTACATTTGCATCGAAATATCTAGCAGGGGACAGCAGGAAGAAAGTATGTCAAGAGCTACTGTGCAACTCCGTGATAGGACCCAACAAGGTAACTGGAATTCGGCTAGCTTTGCTGGTGCTTTAGCAATTGTGAGAAATGGAAAGCCATTCACAGATGGGGAGTATGCCACAACATTCATGCTTCATGTTGCCAGTGAACTTTTTGACGACTTTTCGGAGAAAGACAAGATATTCAAATGAATAAAAGACATGTCTCTGTCAGCAAGAGCTGTTCACGATCATACCATCGTGATGGCAAATCAAATTGAGGCAACACAAGTGAAGGACATAAATGCAGCACCATTTTTTTCTCTCGCTTTGGATGAGTCAACAGATATAAGCCATTTATCCCAGTTCAGCGTGATTGCAAGGTATGCTGTCAGTGACACACTATATGAGGAAAGTCTTGCTGTTTTGCCTGTGAAAGAGACAACAAGAGGGGAGGATTTATTCAAGTGTTTCACTGAGTTCGCTAAAGAAAAAAAAAAATCTACCAATAGATAAACTTATTTTGATGTGTACTGATGGTGCCCCGTGCATGGTAGGGAAAAACAGAGGATTCGTAGCACTTCTTCATGAACATGAAAAGAGATCCATCCTAAGTTTTCACTGCATCCTACATCAGGAGGCGCTTTGTGCTCAGATGTGTGGTGAGCAGCTTGGTGAGGTGATGTCGCTGGTCATTCGGGTGGTCAACTTTATTGTTGCCCGAGCTCTAAATGATCTCCAGTTTAAAACATTGCTGGATGAAGTTGGGAATAATTATCTTGGTCTGCTTCTGCACAGCAATGTGCATTGGTTGTCAAGAGGGAAAGTGCTCAGCCGTTTTGCAGCTTGTTTGAGCAAAATCCGGATTTTTCTTGAAATGAAAAAGTTCGAGCATCCTGAGTTAGTTAACACTGAGTGACTCCTGAAGTTCTACTATCTCGTGGACATGACTGAACATCTGAACCAGCTCAATGTGAAAATGCAAGATGTTGGAAATACAGTCTTATCCCTTCAACAAGCAATGTTTTCATTTGAAAACAAGCTGGAAATCTTCATCGCTGACATTGAAACAGGTCGTTTACTATACTTTGAAAAACTGGGAGAGTTTAAAGATGCATGCACAGCAAGTGACCCTGCTCAACATCTTGATCTCCAGCAGCTAGCGGGCTTCACATCTAATCTCCTGCAGTCATTCAAAATGCACTTTGGAGAATTTTGTGAGCGCACTCATCTTTTTAAGTTCATCACCCATCCACATGAGTGTGCAGTGGACAGCGCCGACCTGAGTTACATCCCCAGTGTCTCCGTCAGAGATTTTGAGCCACAAGTTGCTGACCTGAAGGCCTCAGACATGTGGGTGAATAAGTTCAAGTCACTGAATGAAGATTTGGAAAGACTTGCATGACAGCAAGCAGAGTTGGCGAGCAAACGCAAGTGGGGAGAAATAAAAAAACTTCGACCTGCAGACCAGCTGATTGTCAAAACTTGGAATGTGCTTCCTGTCACATACCACACACTGCAGCGTGTGAGTATTGCTGAACTGACAATGTTTGGCTCTACTTATGCATGTGAGCAGTCTCTCTCACATCTAAAGAACATTAAGACCAACCTACAATCACGTTTCACGGATGAAAGTCTCAATGTCTGCATGAAGCTTAACCTCACCACGTATCAACCAGACTACAAAGCCATCAATAAAACCATACAGCACCAGAAGTCGCATTAATAATAAGAAGTACTTTATTCATCATTGGTTAGCAACAGCATAACAACGTTACTAAAAAGAATTCAGAGACTTATTGTACTTTAAAAATGTTGGTCTTACATAAAATGCACACATTTACTTGTATTTAGTGTTAAACATATTGTATGGCTCTCATGAAATCACATTTTAAAATATGTGGCGTTCATGGCTCTCTCAGCCAAAAAGGTTCCCAACCCCTGGTCTAGAAACTATGCTAGACTGAGATTTCGAATGTGTGATATGCAGATCTTGTCTTTAAGAAGTTCATGATATATCAGATAAGAAGAAACATCATGAAAATACAAGGGAATATAATGAATGAATTAGATCAGTACAAGGAACATATTCAGAGGAGTAACATTTCTGTAGTTTCTCATCTCAGGAGTAAGAATGCTATAAACATGGTTATCTAAGTATTATGTTTATGTGACAATGTTAATTTAATAAAATGAAAATGGATCTGCAATTCAAATTTTCTGTAATTGTCCACAACTTTGGACATGTTTTTTTGGGAGGAGGGGGTTAGCTACTTGTGTTATGAAATGCACTTTTTAACCCAAACTCAAGAAATGCGTTGGAGGGAATCATACAATCAGTTTCTTCCTTAGGCTACTAAATTTTGTAAAATAATTAACCAGAGAATTAGGTCTGCAATTGTTTGGCAAAGTTAGGATTAGCAGGAGATTAAAAGAAAAGAAACACTGATTTACATAGAAGTAACCCTTCTCCTGAAGAATTCAGCTTACTGAATGTGAAAATCTCATCTCAATATGGGGAAAGAGCTATATAACTCACAGCAAATTCTATGTGTCTCCCATATAATAATTTTTTAATCTTTAGAGACATTTCAAAATAATCTAATACTTTTGTTGATATTTTATCAAAAGGTAGGTACCTTATGCCAATTCTCAAACCCAATAAATCATTTCAGGAAAAGAAAAAAAAATAGTTCTGTTACCTGTTCCAAGTTCTTCATTTTTAAAAAGGTCTAATTAAGAAAATGAAACTCTGAGTAATGCAATAAGTTGTTCAAGGTCACATAGATATTTTATTTAAAAAAATACTTGAAATAGATTTCTCCCACACTTAGCCCCGTGTTTTCCTCACTACACTTCGCTCTCTGTCCACATACTTCACTTTGTCATTTTCTTCCCCCTGAATAAATGGTGCTTGGATGGGTTCCAAAGGCAAATACACCTTCAGCTCCATTTCTAGAGATCATCCTATAATTGTCACACCTGATCTCTGTCCCAGTGCCTGAAGCCCTATCAGTGGGGATGATTTGAATTGACTGGAACTCCTAGAGTCTGAACGTGTTGCCATTGGCCCTCCTCATTCAAGTAATGTCATTGTGAGTGGCAAGGGTGGCCACTGCCACTTTAAATTAGTGGTTTATCTTGAGTCCTGGAGAATGGAAGTCCTTTCAGGGGAAAGGATGATGAATCACATGGCAGGGAACAAATGTAACTGTGATTAATGGGACTTTACACAACAACAACAAAAATAGAGCCACTGTGCACAGAGATAACTGGAACCACAAAGACCAACTTATTGTCTCAGGTGATGTAATTAACTCCCAGCCCCTCCACAGCCTGGATGGCTGACTTCAGCGAGCCTCCGCATTGTGCTGGAAATAATGACGAGGCTGGGGTTTCTTATTGTACATGCTATCCGATCAAGGACCACTTCCCACCAGTGTGTGACACTGATAAAATGTCAAAGACTAAGGCATGGCAATGTGAAGTTGATTTTAAGCAACTGCAGATTCATTCAACTTCCCCTTTCCCAAGGAAGACAATGGAAGAAAAGACAGAACGTTGACTTATGATATATGAGCGTCTTCAAATATTTTAATGCAAGAAGGGCTCGCTAGTTAATTTTTTTTAAAAAAATTGTTTTGGGTAAAGTGAAAAGAAGTTTTTAGAAAATGTTGCGTTACTGTAGCTATGATGAAAAAAAAAAGTTTTGTTTTTTGCTTATTATTACCTCTTAAGATAGCCTAGCCTATCCATGCAAGTGGGTCGCTCTTACTCTTCGAAACAAGTAATTTCTTTGTCTATTAGAAAGAGTGGCTGGCTTTGGGCTTGGATACTTGTGAGAGGATAATGGATTCAGAAACTACCCTGCACATTTTAAATAAAGGACTTCAGTCTCATGGATAATTTCATCCATTGCAATCTTGTCTACAATCTCAATTAGCAAAATTGGAATGAGAGTCTGCATCCAAAAATGCTTGCCAATTTCTGTGCAAAATTTGGAAGCTTCCCAGTTACTCGATACCTGTTTCATTTCACGGTTTTGAAATCGTTTGGGGACTCCCATGGGCGAACAGAATGGCCAAGGCTTCCTCTACGTTTCAGAGATATGATATATTTGGAATATCAACTTTGTTCCCAACTCTCAGGTGTGTTTTTCTTTTCCTGACTTTGAAATACTAATAAATGCTTATATTGCAGAGTGCATTTATCTTTTGCAAAACACTAACCCATTTGATTTTGCCAGGATGGAAGTTAGAAAAGATGTGTGGTGAGAGAAACAGCATGGACTCCGGGGACACCTGTCTAGGTGTGACTTTCAGCTCACTTAATTATTTATAGGAGTATTAGGTAACTTATTTTTCTCTCTCTGAGTCCTATTTTTCTTGTCCACTGAAAGCATTCAACAACTGTTTCTTCCTGCCCCCACCCTCTTCTTTACTAAAGTATTATGTTTTCTTCATCCTTGTGTTTCCCAAGAAAGGAGAAAGGGAGAGGTAATGGAGTTCTTTTGTGGCTCACGCCATACACATTAGAGTATTCACAGGGTATTACTTCAGTTTTTCGAAACAAGGAGAACAGATGTTGGGAATATTAAGTAAACAGTCTGAGATAGTCAAGTACCCAGGCCAGTGACTTAAGTTGGAAACCTGGTTTCCTTATTACTTTGATTAGGTTTAGTTTTAAATCTTAGCTCTAGAAGCATCTCTCTCTCTCTGTGTATCTGACTGTCTCAGAGACCTAGCCCTTTCCTGCATAACCAGCAACCGGCAAAGCAGCAGAGTACAGTAGCCTGGACCATACCAACAATCATGCGTCTGGACCTCTGCAGGCTGAAGATGTCTCTTGCCTTAGATTATGCTTCAGCTCCCGAGTACTCAGGAGAAATGACCCCCTGGTTGCTTTCCTGTGAGACAGGACAGAAGGCTCTGGAACAGAACTCAGAGCAGTCTTCAAGACCTGAGGAAATGATTTATTACCCTTCCCTCACCTCCAACCGGTCATCTCCCAGCAGCGCGACCCCTAAGCCCTAACCCACATCGGGGAGTCTGCTTGTAGACAGCACACACTCCCTGTCTTTTTCATGGACAAGTCAACTCTTTTTTCCTTGTGTTCTGCAAACTCGTGCTTGTGCATTTCTTTGGGCCAGTGTGCAGAGACAGGAGAGTGCAGAGAAGAACATCAGGGGACCAGGAACAATCTTAATACACACTTTTCGGAATAAAAAATGAAATGCAACTATGACAGCTGAGACACAATGGGTGGACGTTCTCCAATCTGTATCTCACCCAGGGTGCCATGCTCATAGCAGGCACAAGATCTTGCCCAGGCCTCTGCCCCAGCCACGTGTCTAGTCCTCCAGCCTTAATCCTACCTGAGTCACACTTACTCTTCATTCTTCCATCCTGGAATCCAGTTCTGCTCTGCTCCTCTCCCCACAGCCATCAATCTTGCTCCTCATTCTCCCACTTCCACACGCACTTGGCTTTTGGTGCCCGATAATGACCACCATCTCCCAGCTATCACTTTTATTCCTCTCCGCGATTCTGGTCTTCCCCAAACCCCCCAGTCAAGGACTGCTGTAGATACAGACTATCTTTGCTTTCACAATCTTCTTATTACTGTCTGATTTGCTAAGGCTCACACCTAAAGCATCTTGCTCATGTAAAAAAAAAGTAAGGTCGAAGAAAGATTGCCCAATGACACTTGTTAAAATACAGCAGGGAAGACTTTATTTAAAGGGTCACATCGCAATAGGCATGGGAGCCTCTGGATGGGATTTCGCAGTGAGAGAGAGAGATTGGACCCAACTCTAAATGCAGTCTGGGCCAGTGGGGTTTTATGGCCAAAAGCTAGTGTAGGGGTCAGTGGATAGAACATTGGTCATAAGAAACATTAGCAGTAAGTTGCATTCTGGCTAAACTGATTTGACAGGATTCTTGCTAAAGGCAGTCAGCATGATCAGACATTCCCCAGGGGATGTGGTAATAAGAAACCGGGTTAGATATTGAGGGTGATCATATATTGTAGGTGAGGGTTCTGGTTAAACTGAAAAATCAGGATTCTTGCTAAAACTGGACAATGCAGAGAGATACAGGGAAGTTCAAAGGTCAGGCTAGTTGAAAAAGAGCTCATAGGGCAGCCTGCTGAACAGAGTTTTGGTTCCTGTTGGAATCTTTGTCACTTGAGCGATGAAGAAATGGAGTGACACATGATGGCTTGCCTCAAGTCACATAGTTAGTTATGAACCTATTTTGTCTACTGTAGCCTAATCTAGTGCCATTACCAACAGACCCTGGTTTCCAATAAAGGGTGATTTTAGCCCTCAGAGTACATTTGGCATTATCTGGAGATACTTCTGGTTGTAATGCTACTGTGTCTAGTAGGGAGAGATCAGAGATGCTGTTAGGCATCCTAAAATGCACAGGATTCCTCCTCTCCAAACAGGGCCTTGACTAGCTTCTGATGTCAATAGTGCCATGGTTGACAAGCCTTACTCTGGTCTCAGATATTGAGTCATTAGGAAGCAGAAAGAAATCTCTTTCAAGAGGTTTTATGGCTTTTTCTGCCTGTGAGAACAGCTTTGTAGGGCCATAATTAAAAATGCAAGCCAAGCGCCTGGAGTTTCGTTTCCGTAGCTCCCACTGATTTACTTCATGGCTTCCTGTTCATTACTTCACTTCCAACAGCTCCCATCTGCTGAGAAGTCCCCGTGTGCGACTCAGAAGGAGGCGTCAGGAAACAGGGTTTTTCCTATCAGCACTGACCACTTGTGCATGAGCAAACAGTATTTATGTGCCTCAGTGTCCGTTTGACCTTTGCAGGTACAAGGAAAAATATAACCTCTCCAATTTCCCATTTATATTATGGCTATAACATCTACTGAGACAGTATCGAAGCGCTGCATGTGCTATTGGCCAAGTATTAAATAATTCAGTGTGAATTAATAATGCATTATAATAAAATACTCTTTATCACCATTATAGTTACGCTCCTTTATTAATCTTTCTTTTGCTTGCTTTTTAAAAATTCCTTCCTTTCAGCCCACCACCTGGCCTCAAACTCTGTCCTTCTCATTGGGCAAATTTCTGTTACTATCTCTTCCTTCTTTCTAGCTTGTTTTTCTTCTCTTTTCTGAGTCTGAATTCTCTTCAACTACATCTTAGATTGTTCTTTTCTGCCTTTTTCATCTCCTCTTCAATTAATTAGTCTGTGTTTTCTTCTCCTTTTCCATTAAATGTTTTCTCTTCTCTTAAAAAAAGTGTTCCCAGAGCAGCAGTGAAAGAACAGAGGGAAGTGAAGAAAAGGCAGGTGCTTGGCCGTCTTGCAGCTGCTTCCTTTAGTTCTCTTCTGCAAAATGACTGACCATGGCCCTGGCCGGTTGGCTAGGCGGTGGAGCGTCGGCCTGGCGTGCGGGGGACCCGGGTTCAATTCCCAGCCAGGGCACATAGGAGAAGCGCCCATTTGCTTCTCCACCCCCACCCCGTCCTTCCTCTCTGTCTCTCTCTTCCCCTCCCGCAGCCGAGGCTCCATTGGAGCAGGGATGGCCCCGGCACTGGGGATGGCTCTGTGGCCTCTGCCTCAGGCGTTAGAATGGCTCTGGTTACAACAGAGCAACTCCCCGGAGGGGCAGAGCATCGCCCCTGGTGGGCAGGGGCGTGCCAGGTGGATCCCGGTCGGGCGCATGAGGGAGTCTGTTTGACTGTCTCTCCCCATTTCCAGCTTCAGAAAAAAAAAATGACTGACCATATTTCCAAGGACTAGACCCCAATGATACCTGGCCGCCCGCACCTTGGGGAAGAGGGGAGACTGACACGAAGGAGCGCCTCCCAAGGCAGGGAGCATAGGCCTGGAGTCCACTCCAGTGAGAATGCCTTTGAGAGTCAGTGGAGCATTTGTGCAAGAAGAGGTGAACAGGGAAGTCAGTATTGCCCACTTCCAGGCTCCTCACTCTCTTCAGAATCAGCTATTCAAGATTCGGCTCTTATCTCTTTGTTCTTATCATTAGTTTCTTGAGCCCATATGCTGGCAGAGGTGTGGCACTTCCTGAATGCGCCCTGCTGGTTTCGCGTCCTCATGTATTCACACACAATGTTCTTCTCTGTTAGGACGCCCTTCCCTTGGCTCTCTGCCTGGACCATTTCTGTCCATCCTTAAACACTTAGCTCCGAGGTCTGCTCCCCCCAGTCCATCTTAACTTAAGCAGGAGGCCTCCATTGTGTTTCCAAATACCAGGTACTCACCTCACTCAGTTATCTGGATGCATTTGTCTGTGGTTTCATCTTCCTTACCATGCTATAAACTTTTAGTTGGGAGTTGGGGCTGTGACTTTTACCTTTTTAAATTTTTTTTTATTTATTCATTTTAGAAAGGAGAGAGAGAGGGAGAGAGAGAAAGAGAGAAGAGAGAGGGAAGGGGGGAGGAGCAGGAGGCATCAAATCCCATATGTGCCTTGACTGGGCAAGCCCAGGGTTTCGAACCGGCGACCTCAGCTTTTCCAGGTCGATGCTTTATCCACTGCACCACCACCGGTCAGGCCAACTTTTACCTTTTATATTGGGCACCAGTCACATGGTTTTATAAAGTAGGTAAACAATACACAGCTACTGATTGACTAGTACATGAAGATGAAATGGGTAAAAAAAAAAATAGTAGCCAAGAAGAAGGGAGACCCAAATGGAATGTACTCTTAGCATACAATAATTGTGACAATAGAAAAGAGTAATATTAGCCTGTTACCAGATCCCTTTGAGTAAGTGGGGGAAAAAAGAAATATACCAATTAGCTGGGGATTATGGGGAAAAAATAACTCCTTTCATTTCATTTATTTTCATTTCTAACACTGAGACTTACAATAGGATCATGAACTTTTTGGTTGACTGGAATCATTGTCTTTATTAGCATACTATTATCATTGTTATTATTAAATGTGGGTCTTCCACAGGGAGTCAGAACTTAGAATCAACTAACGTACAAGTACAATTTATCTATTATATGGACTGGACTCCATCCCCTGCCACTCTGTTCTTTCCCACCAATGTTGTCCCCAGCCACTTTCCTGGAGTTACCTTCACCCAGCCTGGGATACTCGTGAAGTTCTCCGGCTCCTTTCAAGTAACACAAACCAGTCTATCTTCCAAGGTATTTAAAGGCAGTCCCACTCAATATAATAACACACCATATATTTTCACTCAGCTCAGCCAATTTTAAAAGCTTCTCCTTGCTGTTTCGGCCTAACTTAAACCAGAACCCTTGGAGGGGGAAGGGACAGTAGTTTGTTCCTTTCTTTTAAATTTCTTTTCTGTTTTTTGTACTTTGTGGGTGGGAATAAGGGGAGGGAAGAGAGTTAAGGGAAGAAAAATGTGTCATAACTTTTAAAGTATTAATTGGACTGCAATGTTCTTTGTACTTGGCTGATTCTGGTTTGTTTGTTTTTTATGATGTGTTTTACTTGCAAAGGGGAGGCTAGGTGCAGTGCTTATGTAGTTTCCCTGAGTTCTGGTCTTCTAAGTCTAGGTAATGTGTCACTGTTTCAGATTACAACTTAACTTTCAACCCATCTCTTTCCTCATCTTTCCCATCCTTGCGGGTCACCTTACCGCTCTAGGCTGCCCTCCGGGGTGAACTTTTTTGGATCACTCTGTCTGCCTCTCTTGACAGGGTCCAAGCTGGTCCACCCAGAAATGCTCCGCTAGAGTCTTTTATTACGGTTCTCGATGTATCCCATAAGTCTTCTGTGCTGATGGTGGAAACACCTCTCCAAGTAAATCTCAAATACCATGTGACATGTCCCTCACCCTCCTGGAAAAACACATCAATGTCACCTTGCTTGAGTAACAAGAATACTTATAATCTGATCTTTTGTGTTGGTATTAGATGATAGGCCATGACATGCTAAGGATTAGTTTCTTTTTCTTTTTAATTTATTTAAAAACTTTTAATGGAATGTATTAGGGTCACATTAGTTAATTAAATTCTATAGATTTCAAGTGTACAATTCTGTAATACATTATCTGTACATTACATTACATTTTTACAACCCAAAGTCAAATCATCCATTACCATATGTTGGACCCTTTTACTCTTTGCTACCCACTACACCCCTTCCCTCAGGTCACTGCCTTACATATTTCTATTTATCTTGTCTTGATATTAATATATCCTGTTATCTTGGGACATGAAATTTACTGGCGAGGAATTATAAATAGAAAAGCAATGTGTGAGGTCGGTTGGCAATGGGGAAGGTCAAGTGAGGATCCAGGCCCGGGAACTTTAGCTGGAACCACCCACACCCATGCGCACCAAAAGAAACTTCCCAGAAGCCCTTTGAAAAAAAAAATGACTGTCTGTCAGCCAATGAAATTTTGCCAGGTCACATCAACTCGCCTTCACCCTCCAAACTCTATGAATTACCCCCCGATGGAAGAATCTGCGTGACTTCTCTGGCCCCCGTCTCACGGACCAGAGAACATCATCTGAGAAGCACTCTACTAAATAAAGCTTTCTCTTTTCCACACTTCGTGGCTATGCCCTTCTTTCTTCCTCAGCAGGAAAAATACTTTACATTTGGTGCCAAAACCTGGGAGGAGCTGAAGTCCACAAGGGACTGCTCTTCTCCCCTTCCCTTCCTAGGAAGAACCAGGAACTCTGACTTTCCACCCACTTCAGCACATGGTGCAGTGAGTCCCCTGCCTCCAGATTCCCCTCAGTTCTTTCCACAGAGACTCCCTGTCCATAATCGCAGCTACGTCAAGGACTTTATATCTGTTCTGAGTGCTTGTGTGTCCGTGGAGACGTCCTGGACACACCCACTTTACCTAACCATCCGGTGGCCAGAGCGTGAGTTGCGGGATGCCAATTCTGATCTCTGATCACTCCGAGGGCTGAGGGTGGCCATAGAGGTACAGGAATCTAAACCTGACTCAAAAATACTCCTGGAGTGCCTTATCCAGAATCTCTCCCTCCCTAAAGAAGAAGAAACTGTTCTTCTTCTCCACTGTGGCCAGGCCACACAACCCACTAGATAATCGAACCAGGTGGCCTCCTGAAGGGACTTTTGATTTTTAACATCCTCACCAATTTAACTATTGCCAAAAATACTGGGAACTAGTTGGAGATCCCTTACATTTAGGGCTTCTAGGATTTGTGCTCCTATCCTAACCTCTGTGCCGCCTGTTCTCCAGTGCAGGCCCTTTTTGGCCAGAAAAACCTCACTTAAACTCTCCACTCCTGATCTTTCCTCCTTCGATGACCCCCAACTCTCTCTCCCTCTTGCTTGAACCCCAGGGACACCCCTCTCTCGGGACCCCTTTCTGGTCCCTCTGCGGACCTCTGCTGTTCAGGTCTCTTCCTTCCAGGAAGCTCCCTCCCTTGCCGGCCAGGAGCCCTTCCTTCTTGTTCCTTTTTTTTTTTTTTAATTTTTTATTTTATTTTATTTATTCATTTTTAGAGAGGGGAGAGAGAGAGACAGAGAAGGAGAGAGAGGAGAGAGAGACAGAGAGAGAGAGAGAGAGAGAGAAGGGGAGAGGATCTGGAAGCATCAACTCCCATATGTGCCTTGACCAGACAAGCCCAGGGTTTCGAACCAGTGACCTCAGCATTTCCAGGTCGACGCTTTATCTACTGCGCCACCACAGGTCAGGCATTTTTTTTTAATTTTTTTTTAATTCATTTTAGAGAGGAGAGGGAGAGACAGGGAGGAGAGACAGAGAGAGAGAAGGGGGGGAGGAGCAGGAAGCATCAACTCCCATATGTGCCTTGACCAGGCAAGCCCAGGGTTTCGAACCTGTGACCTCAGCATTTCCAGGTCGACGCTTTATCCACTGCGCCACCACAGGTCGCTTGTTGTGTTCTTAAGCCCCTCCCACATCAGGTCCTCCTCCACTGGCCATTGGTCCTCAGCAGGTTTGCAGGGCTCCTGACCCCACAGCCCAACTCCAGTCTTCTTGCAGGAAGGCGTGGCCCTGTCCTGCCTCTGGCTCCAGCATTTCCGGCCAGATCTGGGTGCTAGGCTCCCCAGGAGGCCCCCTCCTCTTATTCTCAACCCCCAAACCCCTATTCGAGACTTGATGAACATGGCATTAAAGTCGAGAGGAAAAGGCCAAGGCTGTTCGCCAGGCCCGCATGCAGCCGAAGGTAACTTTCCAAACCCAGGTTCTTATGGCAGCCCTGAGGATGGTAGAGCAACAGGGCAAGGCACAGGAGGTGCCCGACCCAAGTTTGGGCCGAAATGTGGCAGGGAGGGTCACTGGTCCCAGCAGTGCCCCTGCCCGAGGCCACCCACTAAGCCCTGCCCTGACTGCAAGCAGCCTGGTCATTGACGGAGCAATTGGCCCTTTTGGGCAACAGGCTTTTCCTTGTGCCTCTATGTGGAGGACAAGCCACCCAATTGGAGGCCAAGCCAGCCAGGCAGGCCCACCATTTGAACTCCTAGGCCTCATGGACAACTGACATGGCCCAGACTCAGAGACCTCCAACACCCTCACCGAGCCCTGAGTAATGCTGCAAATAGCGGGACTGCTGGCAGTCGGAACCACTGGGCACTACCCATCTCCGGCTCACTAAAAGGTTGGGCCCTGCAAATCCCCCTGTTGCTCCTGTCCCTCCCACTGAGAACCCGCTGTCAGAGTGAGCTAAAGCAGGGGGCAATGCTGTTCAATGAGACTGGCCCAATGGAAGAAAGCATGGGGGTCCTCCACCATCTGCAAGAAAAACTGCACAAGGACCTCTCCTTCTACAACCCACTTAACTCCTGATGGCAGCCACCCATCCTCACCTGGACTGCCCCTATCCTAGGTCCTCTTCTAATTATCAGCATATTGCTCCTATTTGCTCCTCTTTTTAAAATTCTTACAGGACTGCATCCACAAGCTTTCTCAAGTCATGGTCAAACAGATGTTCCTACACCCATATACACAATTCCCCTCAGGGCCACCACCTTCCGACCTCCCCTCCCCACGACGCCCCTCACCAGAAGGAAGTAGCCAGATGAATAGCGGAGCCCCTATCTAACATAAAAGGTCAGAATGTGAGGTCGGTGGGCAATGGGGGAAGGTCACGTGAGGAACCAGGCCCGGGAACTTTGGCTGGAAACACCCACACCCATGCGCACCAAAAGAAACTTCCCAGAAGCCCTTTGAAAAAAGAACGACCATCTGTCTGCCAGTGAAATTTCACCAATTGATATCAACTCACCTTCACCCTTCCAATTCTATAAATTACTTATAAATTACCCCCCAGCGGAAGAATTCATGCAACTTCTCTGGTGCCCGTCTCGTGGACCAGAGAACATCGTCCAAGAAGTGCTCTACTACATAAAGCTTTTGCTATTCCATACTTTGTGGCTATGCCCTTTTTTCTTCCTCGGCGGGGAAAATATCTTACACCATGTCTTTACATTTAAAATATAAACAACACTCATATTATCTGAGGGTTCATTTAACAAAATAATGAAGTCAAAACTCAAATGTGGAGCAAAAATTTAACACTCTCAAATCTTGGGTGATTGTACATTTTTTGAGGCCAGCTTTGAATCAATTATCAATAGATCTTGAGATCTTGAGTTTTCATTTATGGCTATTATATGATTGTTTGCATATCTCTCTAAAATTGGATCTTTTTCTTACAATTTCTAAGTTGTGAAAATTGCCTTTATTTGTCCTGAGAAAATATTCAACATAGTGTAACTAGCAAATATCAGATCTAAACATATCTATGGGGTTTAGCAATGGGAATGTGATGTGCCCGTAAGTTATCTTTTTCTGTTTTTCCCTACAAATCTTAGATTAGAAAATCCCCAAGGCCATAAATTTACATTCACTTTCCCCGGGTTCTTCTGTTAGAGAAGATTTTTATATGCATTTTACATGCACCGAGTTCATCTACAGTAATCCATCACCAATAAACCACTTACTAGAAATATTTCTGTGCTTTAGTTATTGCATTATTAACTGGCAGAAAATTGTAAACATGGTTTATGAATTATTTACCAAGTGTGTCTACTGGGAAGGAAGAAATCTGAATGCAGGTAATGCAAAAATATGTATGAGTTTCAAATAATGCAGGTCTCCATTTGGAAAACATTTGTTTGAAATGTACAATGGATAGCGTGACCTTCTTCTAGTTCCGGATAGCTGGAGCTTCCACTATATTCTATAAAGTCTCCTAAAAGTTCAAATCATGGTAGAATATTGACAAGTAATACAAGATTTGTAAGCACATTGTGCATTACTTTTCTTTCCAATCTAATAAAAAAATTTTAAGTGAGATAAGTGAATAGAGATAGTGCTATAATATGTGCATGTTTATGGTACAGCAATAAGGAAAATAATATTATCTGGCAATACAGATAAAATGCTTAAGAATACTCCTGATATTTGGTGTGGTTGAAGGTTTACAAATAAAGAACACTTATCTTCTCTATTTGGGTTTTGAGCCAACTTAGAAGTAAGACCATGGATTCAACAGATGGTGACAAGGTATTACCTTTATTGCTATCAAAGGTTAAGTTGTAGACATAGTTTATATGTTAGGCATTCCGGCTTCTTAACACTTGCTGATATTGAAATCCATAATTAAACAACCTTATTAAATTCCTCATGGGCAGCCCTGGCCTGTTGGCTCAGTGGTAGAGCGTCGGCCTGGCGTGCAGAAGTCCCGGGTTCGATTCCCGGCCAGGGCACACAGGAGAGCAGCCCGTCTGCTTCTCCACCCCTCCCCCTCTCCTTCCTCTCTGTCTCTCTCTTCCCCTCCCGCAGCCAAGGCTCCATTGGAGCAAAGATGGCCTGGGCGCTGGGGATGGCTCCTTGGCCTCTGCCCCAGGCGCTGGAGTGGCTCTGGTCATGACAGAGCGACGCCCCGTAGGGGCAGAGCATCGCCCCCTGGTGGGCAGAGCGTCGCCCCCTGGTGGGCGTGCCGGGTGGATCCCGGTCGGGCGCATGCGGGAGTCTGTCTGACTGTCTATCCCCATTTCCAGCTTCAGAAAAATACAAAAAAAAAAAAAAATCCTCATGGGCAATAACCAAAACTTTCAAGAAAACAGCAATTGGTTTTTATTCAGCTCTTTTCCCACAGAGGAGCACTAATTATTTTAAAAATTATATTTTTCTTCTTTATATTTAAATTGAGCCTTATTTTACCTACAACCTCACCAGGTTCCATGACTATCCTGTGCACTTATAAATGTGTCCCCAACAATCATTCAAGTTGGGTTCAGGTCTATGATAAAGTTGGCATTTGTTAATAAAAGACGGAGAAGTTAAGGTAATATTATGAAGTAGAATGCATTCACAAAGACTGTCTTTTATTTTCAAGGGTGTGTCCTTGCTATCATACTCATGATAACATACCAGTAACTTCTAATTTACAACAGAATGATACCTATATCTGTCACGTGACCACGCTCTTCCCAACTTACCTTTTAAATGCCCACTTGTGCCTCCTCCATCCTCTTTGCCTGACAGCACTCTCCACGGCCCCTTCGGAGGCTGTTCTTCCTTTCCTGCTGTCACTTGCTGAGGCCGTGGGCGTGATCTGCCCACCCTGTGCTTCCTCTTCACATCTTGGCTGATTTCTTACTCCGTGGTCAACAATAAGAAAAATACTATCTTTCATGCTAGAACCGGTGACACAGTCTTGTGCCTAATACTGCATGAGTCAGTTCCACGTCTAAGGTGTCAGTCTCCACCCAACCACTTTAAGGAAGGGGCAGTGGAGAGCAGACGAAGCATAGGCAGTGGCAGGACCAAGAATTGTGACTCTGCAACTCGTGCGTTTAGTGTCTCCTCACGGGTCCGGTGACTGACTGCCTGGTAGGTTAGTGGAGCAAAAGAAATTACTAGTTTAAAACTGATATTTGAGCTGACTTTGAAATTGACCTTCTCCCTGAAATCACCTTGATCCCTCTCTTTGTCACTGGAATCAGTAAGCATTTTTGTTTCTGGGCAAGGGAACGCCTCTGGACCAGTCTCCCCGACACTTCTCGGTGACAGGGACCCTCTTTTCTCTATTTTAACTGTCCGCAGAGCCACGCTATAGAGAAATCACAGAGCTGACGTGCAGTCATTCCCGTCCTCAAGGGCTGTTCACTCCATAGTCTTGACTCATGTTCTTCTAAGCTGAACCTCGATTTCTGCAGAGGGAGATTTTTCAGCCACTACAAAGGTCAGTCCCATTCTGTTGGCTTATTGGTTTACTACGGAAACCGCACCACCAGAATCCGCCATTCACAATCTCTGAAGGCAGAGATTTGAGATGAGCAGAGGAGATGTTTGTGTTCCCATTGGAAGGGAGAAGTGCAGGAAGAAGAGGACTGAAGAGAGCAGGGTTTATCTTTAAGGTCTTGGAGATGAGAAAATAAGGGAGTACTTTCTGGCTTTTCAAATAATATTAATCATTTTTTGATACTATATTCAAAATTGAAAAATAATGAACACTTTATGTCTATTTTTATATATCTATCTAGATATATAATAAAGACATTTCAGGGACACCACTTCTTGTAAAAGTGAAAAGTTTCTTTTATCTCCTAAACATGTACAAGTATGTGTGGTGAACGGTCCTGGGAATTGGAAGGCTTCTTTTCAATATTCCCCTATATTCTTCCTCTTTTACGGAGTGACTGAAGAATTTTTCTGGGAGAGGCTGATATGTAAAACCCTACTTTCACTTTATTTTTTCCCCCGCTACTTTTTCATTTTAATAGTTTCTTTCCCCATCACTCATGAATGGTTTCTAAGATCACGTCTGCCAGTGGATTTTAAAATGACTGGAATTTTCCAGACTTTTCAAATGTTATCTCGTGCAGGCTTTCTAATTTCGTGACTGTTGAGAGGTCCTTCCTGAGAGGGAATAGGAGCAGGTCTCTGCATCAAGCTGGGCAGTCGGGGAGAGTGAAGAATTGATGTGGCCAAAAATGAATTCTGTGAAAAAGGGGGATTTTCACAATCCATTGAGTAAGGTCTCTGGACAAATCTGCTGGGGACACGTTGCCGTCACTCATCCCTTCCGCCTCATCTGCCCAATGGCACAGGATCCCATCCATAGTCTAAGATCAAAGAATATGAAGCAGTTGAAACAGAGCTGTGATTTCTTCAGGTCTTCCAAACAGAAGGCATCTATTACTTTAGTTCTGAACTACACCTGGAAAAGCTGGCATGCTGATACGCACCCTGGTGGAGGGTTAAGGGCTCCTGACTTCCACCTCTGCTGAGCGGAAATGTGATGATAAATAAGGCCAGGACTTTGGCAGAGAGATTCCTGGACTAGTTTTGCCAGGGCAGGTGAGCCAGCCGATGACACGACCAGATCTAATTAATTATAGTGTTGATTTCTTCACCAACAGATGCAGTGACTTCGTGCAGCCCAGGTTTATAACCCTGAGAAGTACATCTATCTTATAATGTATAAACAAGATAGAGTACTTCCTGAGTCTAAAATCAGCCTTCAGAAAAATGCTGTCGAACTGGTGATGTTGGCAAAATTACAGCTACGTGAACAACTTGTTCATTACAGAGACTCTGTGGAGGGAAATCTTAAAATCCCAATTTACTTTATATACATATTTAAAGAAAAGATCTATCAATACCTTTTTTTATTCAAATGTAAACAGTATTAGTTTCAATGAAGAAATCAAATACATCATGCTTTTGGTGAATCTGCTTTGATTAACTGCTTGTTTGATAAAGTAAATGGTATCAATTGTTATTAGCCTTCTAGAGCTATCATGCCATAAGCAGAGCTATTATTCCACTTAAATTCTTATCTTCAATTATTGGGGGAAAAAATGGACCTAGACACACAATTTGAAAATGAACTTCTCAGAAGTTACCGGCACACATGTGTTATACTAAATTGGCCCTATTGGAGGTATCTGTTTGTGTGTGTGTGGGGGGGGGAGGTGGAAGTTTATGTGTTACTCTGTCATCTAACCTCTATGGGATCCCTCTTATGTCAGGCACTGAGATCTGTCTGGGATATTTGTTAGGGTCTTGTTGCTTCATTATATCTCCAAACTGCCATATACACCATCCAATCAACTGTTCTTCAACAGGACTTTACTGAACCCTATAAAAGCTTAATTTATTGGAAGTAAAATTTTGGCCAGGGAAGAGATGTGCTTAATTCCTTGAAAATGGGGATGGTGGCTTGTTTATCTTTGCAACTCCTGTAGGACACAACAAGGTCTTTTGCATGTAATAGGGGCTCAGTGATTATTAGTTTAATTAAGTTAACAGGACGGATCTAACAGGGCTTAAGTGTTAGGAAGTTTAGTTTAGTTTTGTTTAAGACATAGGGTGCTTTCTTAGGAAAATGACAAACGCTTTTGGTTCCCTACCCAAAAGTGTACCAGTAGAGAAATACACCATCTCACGGTGAGGGGCAGGATTGGGCAGAGCAGCAGGCGTCCGGCCGCGGGTGGGAAGGAGAAACAACTGGTCCTGCTGAGCTGCTCCCGTGTTCTGGTCCTGGATGCTGCTGGGTGTGGGACTGTGTCTCTGTCCTTGGCTGGTATACCTTTGGCCACACTGACTGTTCCTTTTGGACATTTTGGTTCATTTAGCTCATGTGTTATAATCTCCTGTTGTCTACCAGACCCTGTATCTCATGTATTTTGTGACCTGGCCCTTGATTATTTCTCCACCTTCATTCTCTGACTTTCTTGCCAATTGCCATTGATCAGACACCCAGATCTTTAGTTTCTTTCTCTAAAGCACCAAATTATCGCCCACATCACTGCCTTGTCCGTGGGTTTCCTTTGTTTGCAATGGGAACAAAGAACAATTTGCTGGTTGCTTTTTCATCGTTTGATGTCATTTCATATTAAAGACTTTTTTCATTATTACTGTAAAAAACTCCCTGTCGCTTTTGTCACCATCGCTAATTTAATGACTTCATCAGACTTACTAAGCAAACGTGTTTCTTATCTGTAAGTTTAATTGTTCTTTTTTTTTTTTTTACTAGAATTCATTTGCACCAATCCTACTCACCAAAATGGAAGCATCATGAAGACAGAGGATATAGAAGGCTTGGTGTTGATCTTACATGAGTGATTGTCCTTGACACACAGTGGGAGTCAATGCATCTTTGACTACTAGGTGACTACCTGAGTGGATGACTGCAAGACACTAGGCACACAGTCCATGCTACCAGAACTTCGTAGTCTCTGGTAGACTGAGTCATTAGAAAAGGAAACGTATGAGCTAATGCTCTGAGAGTTATGCCAGGGATACATGGGTGCCCACTGGGGGAACCCACAACCCAGAGCTAGGTAATCAGGCTCAAAATGCAAGGCTGACTTCAAAAGACAGAATCTATCCTGAATTTTCAAGAAACACAGGACTAACAGATAATGACGCATTTAACAGTAAAGTGTTAAAAGTATTTGTATGGACTGAACTGTAACTCCCAATTCATATGTTGAATTCCTAACCCTCTGTGTAACGATATTTGTGTGGGAACGTGAAAACATGCAGAGTTAGGGTAACTATCAGAGGCAGTGAGGTGCCCTGGGGCGAAAACCCTGAGCGAATGAGAGTCTAAGGGCCTCTCTGACTCCGTACTGGAGACAGTGTGTGTTGAAAACAGCAGGATATGGTTTAGCAACAAAAGATGTTTAGGCACTCAGAACAAAGATTAGGAGTCAGCATGTTTCTTCCCTTTTACTTCAACCCCTGAGAACGTCTTCTTACTGCTTCCGTGAGTTATTCATACTGGCTAATAAATATCTGAGTGAGGCTGGGGGCGGGCTTCAGTCCTTTGACCAGAACTGTTGCCTCCCATTGGCCCTTCAGAGCATTTTATCTGATCTCCAATAGTTTTTGTTGCCGCAACATATGAAGGAATTAAGGTCAAAGAAGGTAATTAAGATTAAATGAAGTCCCTTAATTTTATGGGATTTTGGACTCTCTAAGAAAAGAAGTAGAGAGCTCCTTCTCTCGTTCTGTGCCTGCTCAGAAGGAAGGCTATGTGAGGACAAGGTGGCCATCTGCAGGGAGCTCTCAGTGGAAAGACTTTGATCTGATACTTCTGGCCTCCCGAGTCTGAGAAATAATTTCTGCTGTGTAAGCTACCCCATCGGTGGCATTTTGATGTGACTGCCCAGGCTGACTGATACAATTATAAATGAGAGAGACTTCTTAATTAAATTTTCTTCATTAAGATTCCTTAAACTACAGTGAGCCTGAATAAGACTCTTTTTTTTTTAATCCACTTTGTTTAACTTTCTCTCTTTGTATTCATTGCTCCTGAGATTTTAATCATTTCTCTCTTATTTTGTTGCACTCTGAGTTGCTTCAAATACAACTTGGAAAAAATTAAGTTATTCATAAATAAGTAAATAATGACAAACTTTTCCTGGTCTAACACATTAATATTCAATAGAAAGCAATTTACACTTTATTTTTAGCATTCGTACTCAAAAATTAGCACACTTAATCATATATTCATTGTTTGCTGCTTCTTTTTCTTTGCTTTTACTTCCTGCCTCTGGTCATGTTAACCCTGTATCTCCAGACACACTGTAATGCAAATTTATTCTAATTTGGGGAGTGGATAAGGTTATGACTGATTCACCCTTTTGCAGTGTACTTACTATGTTATGGCTGCTTAACAATTAATAGTAGTATTATTTGCCTTCTGAGTCTAAACCATTGTTCATTAATACCCAGAGGTTTATCAGAGTGGCGAATTTCCCAAGTGAGAGTCAGGAACTCTGCTTTCAGAAGTGAAAGCAGTAAGCTTTTGTGTGTGCTTCAACAATGTCAGTCTACTGTAAGATTTCCTGGTGAATTCATATTTATGTAAGAAACTAGAAATTACATCATTGGATCAGGTCATTAGTTCAACCAGAAATATGGGAACAGAGTTTTGACTATCATATCTTATTTTTATTTTATATATATATATATATATATATATATATATATATATATATATTTAAGTTTTAGAAGCTCTACTTCTTGAGGCAATTATTTCCATAACTGGCAGATAGAATATAGGTTTTTAAGTGAAAGAGGTAAGTAACTGTTCACCCTACACAAGTTGCTTCATGGTAACCCTGCCTTTCCACACAGCTTTCCTTCATTCTGGCTTCTGGTAACTACTAATCTTTCAGGATCCCAAACTCGTGATTCTTCTATGCTTTTGTTTACATATAGTGTTCCTGAAAATAATTCCTCAAGTTTTCCTGCAGTGAGTGTATCAGCTATTTTCTGTAGGTGTCTGACTGATACGAAGCCATCGCAGAAGTTCTCGTGCGGAGTGACACTGAGCTGAGCCCAACATGCTGAGGAGATAGTACTGTGGTCAGAGGTGGGCTGAGCTGGAAATAGGTTCTTGGGGTGTTGGGATGTCTAGCTCCCAGGGCCACATAAGTGTACTAATGCCCACCGGCTCAGAAGGACCAAGACCCAGGGCTGCAGGGCCATCACCTACATCCCTGAGGCTCCAAGAGTCCAGTTTAGTCTCGGCTCCCTCCTGGCATCAAAATTCTCAGCTGTGTGACCTTGGGCAAGTTACATAACTTCTCTGTGCCTCAATTCCTCATCCGTACATCATCACCAAGGTTTGATGGTGTCCAGGCCATGTGGCTATCTCCCAGAGGCAAACCTTTGTTCAGCTTAATTAAATTTTCTTGGCTTTGAGAAAGAGCAGGTTTTCTTCCAAACTACCCAATTCCTTTCCAGGATCTTCCAGGGTTTACTGCCTTATCCTATCCAGACTTTTCCCCAGATTTTTCTAAGCTCGTCTTCTCCCCTTTAAGGTCAGCATTTTGGCTCCTCCTGCACACACCTCATAGTTCCGCTTCACCATTTGGCTTAGGAAAATAACTTTACCCTTTCCATGTCTCCCTCTTTCTGTTCTTCCAGGGCTTGTGGTCGCTATTCCCTGGATGAATGGGAAACCGCCCCTTCCTACTTATTTCAGGTTAATCAGATGTTTGTTCCCTTCCTTTTCATCAGTAGCTGACTGCCTCCTGGAACACTACATGACAACGTTTGAAAGAACATTCGGGTAGAAAGAAGAGCAAGGACAAAATCCTGGAGACAGGAACAAGTGTAATGTCAGAAGAGCAGGAAGGTCAATGTGGCTTCAGTGTTAAGTGACCAGGAGAATGGGAAAGCAGGTCGGAAACGTAGGTAGGGAAGTCTTAACCAGCGCGAACAAGCTTAAAGCCTTCACAGCATTTTAAACAAAACAGTAAAGCAGTGTGAAGAGTTCTCTCTATAGTAGAAGACCTCTGTGGTGGCCCCCCCCCCAGAAGATGTGCGCACATCAATTTCCTGAATCCTAAAATTGTGACCTTATTTTGAAAAAGAGACTTTGCAGATATAATTACACTAATGATCTTGAGGTGAGATTATCCAGAAGGACCCTAAACCCAATGACAAGGGTCTTCACAAGACAACCGCAGAGGGAGATGTGAGACACACGGGGAGATGAGAGAGTGAGTTGTGAAGAAGAAGCAGAGGTGGAGATGGTGGGCCACGGCAGGGAAGCCACAGACTGCTGGTGGGTACCGTAGCTGGCAGAGGCAAGGAGGGGGGACTTACCTCCAGAGCCTCCCGAGGGACGATGGCTCTGCTGAAACCTTGACTTTAGACTTCTGGCCTCCGGAACTGTGAGAGAATACATCTGCGGTATTTTTAAGCCACCTGGTTTGTGCTAATTCATCAGAGCAGTCTCAGGAAGCTAATGCAACCTCCATTGGACCACTCTGCATACTAACCACACTGTCTCCACTGGCTTCTCTTTGCTGTCCCCAAGGGTCTTTTGCTCCCAGTATTTGACATGGATGCTAACCAAAGGTCAGTTGTGTCTATCTCCTACCTGTTTTTGGCAGTTCTACTTTTTTTTTTGTAATTATTTACTAATGCAATTCAGTATTATACATATAAATGGAATATGAACATGTAAAACCACTTGCATAAGAATATGAGTAGGGTTGCAGATACACTGGAAAACCAGGTCGAGTGATCCTGTGGACACTGGGCTTCCTGAGGGGATACAAGGAGATCAGTCTAGTCAGAGAAGAGCAGGACAGTAAAGGGTACTTCAGCAGATGACAGATGGAGGGTCAAGCTTTGGGCTGCGAAGTCCCACAAGGATACGGAGAGTTGTTGACTACTGCCTAAGCATTATAAGCAGATCACCTGAGAAAAGCGATGGCCTTCTTCTAGGCTCGGACTGACACACGTTAACTGGACAATTCTGTTTGTGACAAGGTCTGAATGTATATATAGCCAAGATCTCGTCATCTGGACCAGGTCCATATTGCTCTTCTTTGTGTCAGTTTCTCTAAACTTCTCTGTTAGATTAACCGGAGCTTCAGGAAATCAAGCTAACAAGCTCTTAGACTCTGGGCTTACCTCGTAGAACTCTAGAAAGCGAACAAGCCCACCAACCAATCAACGAACTCTCAACAAAGTATAAATCTAACCACTGCAAGAACAAACATTTCTTTGCAAACTGACCTAAATATGCTGGGATGATTTATAAAACGAGAGTGGCTTAAATAATACAAATGATGTATTAATTAGACTGCAGAAAAATGTTTTCAAATTTAATTAGATGTTATATGCATATTGTTTTGAAAGTGTCTTTCCATTCTGATCCATTAAAAAGGAAACTTAGACTGGGACTTACGGATGGGTCAGTGTGGGTATGGCTTATATCAGGGGTCCCCAAACTTTTTACACAGGGGGCCAGTTCACTGTCCCTCAGACCGTTGGAGGGCCAGACTATAAAAAAAAACTATGAACAAATCCCTATGCACACTGTACATATCTTATTTTAAAGTAAAAAAACAAAACGGGAACAAACACAATATTTAAAATAAAGAACAAGTAAATTTAAATCAACAAACTGACCAGTATTTCAATGGGAACTATGCTCCTCTCACTGACCACCAATGAAAGAGGTGCCTCTTCGGAAGTGCGGTGGGGGCCGGATAAATGGCCTCAGGGGGCCGTAGTTTGGGGACCCCTGGTTTATATTGAGAAGGAGAGGCAGCCCAGCAGGGATGTGGACTCCCAGAAAACGCTTTGGGTCTGCAACACGAGACGGGTGAATTCATGCACATTCTTAGTTTCTGTTGCATTAATAAAAAGTGTATGTGCAAGCTCTGTGTTTGTCACTCATATACCTTTCTCACATTAATAAGTTCTTTTCAGTGAGTGAAAAACATATTAGTTCTTATCAGATTAAGAAGGTCTGTCCTCTGTCAGGTGTTGACTAAACCTTGGGTTACAAACATCTTGTGTTTTTCATGCTGAAATGACTCTTTCTCCCCCAGACCTTCCCCTCTGCCTGCCATCTGTCTCCAGAGGAGAGACACCAGT
Organism: Saccopteryx bilineata; assembly: GCF_036850765.1. Lineage (NCBI taxonomy): Eukaryota > Metazoa > Chordata > Mammalia > Chiroptera > Emballonuridae > Saccopteryx > Saccopteryx bilineata. The sequence continues at coordinate 259,015,636 of NC_089494.1, forward strand.
CTGCCTTCGTTTTGCAAAAGCCCAGCACTTACCATACTGCCTGGTGCAAAGTTTTGACAAAGGAGTTGTTGCTTTAAAATGAGTTGGGTATTGACTGTCCTACCTGTTAGGTAAATCATTTCCTACTTGTTATTAGATTATATTTTTAGTTTAAAAGTATTTAAATTCAAAGCCAAGGCTAACAAACAAGAGGCGTGGTCTGACTGAGAAACTCTGATTTGAATAAGACTCTTAAACAATGAGGTGGCATTTTTCATTGTGATCATTAGTTGAATATGGATGTTACTCTGACTTGAAGGAATTCAAATTGAAAAAAGTGAATGCAAATAGGTGTTTATATTTCCCCACTAAGTTCTTAAAGACTAGAAGTTGCATCTATTTATTTAGTAAATAAATACAAGCTTGTTGAGTCCTTATTACCTGTCAGACACTGTGGACATAAATGCAAAATGTAATTTTATTTCGTCGTCCTACAGACGGACCCTGAGCATGTTGGGAACTAGCATGGACCATGGCATTGGGGAAGCCACGTGGGGGTTCTTCTTCCTGATCACAGTCAGATGTGCTGAGCACAGAATGGGTGGCAGTCACTGTCCTCACCTTGGGTCTCCTTTCTATTTCTCACATTTCCATGGGGTGGAAGATGTCAACGCATATTTTTCTCAGATCTAGTTAGTGACAGAGATTTGATTTGAACCAAGACAGACTCCAGAGCCTGTGTTTACATATCTGGTCTCCTTCTTCCAGGGTTTTAATTTCATAATGACCTTATATGTTTTTTCCTCAAATGTACATTGGGGCAGTGAGAAAATCTGTGCTAATGAAAGGTGCTTATTGGTGACTTTGCTCTAAACCAAAGCAAACACACAGAACACCTCTGCTTTCCCACATGAGCCAACTGAAGTTCAACAAACTACACCGATGCAGGTGGTGAGTAACTAAGTGCTCGAGTCCACTGCCAAGTCCCCTGCAGTGTGGTGTGTCAATCTTTATGTATCCATGGGCACTAGCCCAATTTTGTGAATATAGTACACATTCCATAAATGCTTAATACCCCAACTATTTAAAACTGTACTGATTCTTCAATTCAGGTATTCTGGTATCATTACATTTTTATGTATTCATATATTCTAAGGTTTGCTCAAAGTTGTTTTGTAGTTTTAGCACACATATGCAAATATATTAAAACTATGGGACTTCAGCCACAGTTGACGTTTATATTGTCACAACATTGATCTACTCTTTTTAGGTTACAACATAACTTTCATCTTTTTACTTTAAAAATAAGTAAAACACAGTAACATAAACTCAATAGAAAAATCTCTGTCTACTTGAAAGAAGGTTCTATACCTCTAAGGTCTTTTGTTTTTCACCACTTATTCTCATTTAAAATCTGCATTATTAAATTTCAGTGACTTACAGGAAAGAATAAGGAATAAGGGGAAGCCTTAAAACAACAGAAGGCCAGAGAGTACTTTTAAAAGTGAAAAATTGGGCCTGACCTGTGGTGGCGTAGTGGATAAAGCGTCGACCTGAAAATGCTGAAGTCGCCGGTTCAAAACCCTGGGCTTGCCTGGTCAAGGCACATATGGGAGTTGATGCTTCCAGATCCTCCCCCCCTTCTCTCTCTGTCTCTCCTCTCTTTCTCTCTGTCTCTCCCTCTCCTCTCTAAAATGAATAAATAAAAAAATTAAAAAAAAAAGTGAAAAATTGCCTGACCAGATGGTGGCGCAGTGAATAGAGCATTGAACTGGGAGGCTGAGGACCCAGGTTCGAGACCCCAAGGTCACCAGCTTGAGCGCGGGCTCATCTGGTTTGAGCAAAAGCTCACCGGCTTGGACCCAAGATCACTGGCTTGAGCAAGGGGTTACTCGGTCTGCTGAAGGCCCGTAGTCAAGGCACATATGAGAAAGCAATCAATGAACAACTAAGGCATCATAATGCGCAACAAAAAACTAATGATTGATGCTTCTCATCTCTCTCTGTTCCTGTCTGTCTGTCCCTGTCTATCCCTCTCTCTGACTCTCTGTCTCTGTAAAAAAAAAAAAAAAAAAAAAAAAAGGTGAAAAATTGAATAATTTAATATGAAAAAACAAATCTTAAAAAACAAAGGAGATAATTAAGATACCAGAGAAATGATAAAAAAATTGCTTTCAAAAACAGCTAAGAAAATCAATGCACCAATTCAGGCATTAATAATAGATTATTTGTGACTATTTTAATAGCCAAACTATTCATTATTATGTTTTAAATATGAGACTCAGTGTGTTTAAGTAACATTTAAGGCATAAAACTATTCATCATTCATTCATTCATTCATTCATTCTTTTTTTATTCATCAAAAAATGATTGAACATCGACCATAGACTAGACATCATTAATTCAGTCAAGGATACCAGTATTTGCTCTTTGTTGGTTTCCATCATTTTGGTTGTTAGGAGCAAGGTTCTCTCCAAGGCAGGTGTGTGTTCCATAAGCACTATTTAATCTAGAGACCGAGACCAGGAAGCTCGCTCAACCTGCCGGACAGCTGGATTAGGGACTTGAAGTAGATGGAACCACTGGCTCCAATTCTTCACTCCTCTCTGCCTTCCTCTGTTTCTGTGCCTCTCTGTGGGTGTCATGTACACCCACCTCTTGATGCTGGCCTTCGCCATGTGACTTTGTCAGAAGGCATGTGGGTGGAGGAGGTCTTGAGGCCTGTACATGTCTCCTCTCTTTCTCTCATCTGTGCTTCTGCCGTCACCTGGAGGAGAACTTTCTGTGCCTCTGCTACCCCTTCTGCTGGGGCCCCACAGTAAATGCATAGTGGGTAGAGTCACCCCAACCAGCCCAGCAAACCCGAAGGTTGATGTGGAGCCGCCTAGCTGAGCCCAGCCTAGGTCATCCAATCCCCATTTGAGTTTCAGACGGGTAAGAAGAAACGTGCGCTGCCTTTAGCCACTGAGTTTGGATGTGGTTTTTTGATCCAGTGTTTCAGTGACAAAGGCTGACTGACTGTCTGATAACCTAATACATTTGATCTCTCCCCATCTTCTCACTTCTTTTTCATTCATGTGGAGTCACCTGTGTTCCAGGTCAATGCCTTTATCCACTGCACCACCACAGGTCAGACACGTGGAGTCACCTGATTGGTGAATTTGGAAGAAGAAATTAGAGACAGTCAGTCATTTCTTCTTCCAGTATTTCTAGGTGCATGGTCCTTGCAAAGATATATATTCTATTCTATTTCTGATAATTTTTACAGAGTGGAACACACACACACACATACACACACACACACACATGAACTCTATGTAGAGAGACCTTTTCCAGTTTGAGGTGGCCATGCCGAGTAGGTAAGTGGCTTCAAATATTTGAGGCTCCATCAGAAAGCTCACACACTAACAAATATAACTCATATCCATTAGCTTTATCAGCAATAAAGTTAGCATTTCAGCCTCTCCTGCCCTACTTTATCTTAATTCTCAGTTTGTTCAGCACTAAGAAAAAAAATGGGCGCCAGTCATTGAGCCTCCTCCCACCCCAAGATACAGAGCACGGGCTGAAAGAATTGGGGGAGATGTTCTAGGCAGTAAGCTTTAGGGACAGGCCCTCCCCCAGTGCTGGTGAGAGCAGTGAAGCAGCTGGAGTTGGGAGGGTGAGTCGATTTTAATGCCTGTGTAGGCTGTGGCCTTTGAGAAATGGGCTGTGACTGATTAATTAAGATATGTATAGGTGTGTGTATGAATGCCTAGCAAACCCTTACAAAGCACTGTTTATGTGCTTTACAAAAGTAAGTTTATTCAATACTTATAATAATACTATATAATAGCATTATCACATGTTATTATATAGTGTTACCATATTATAATGTTAGCTTCATTTTCATGATGAAGAACTTGAAGCACAGAGAAGAGACATTAAGTTGCCCAAAGTCATATACTTAGAAAACGACTGAACAAAGATTCCAACCTTGGCATAGTGGACCCAATATTAATATTCTTAACCCTGAGCTTCATGTATACAACAGAGATTTGGGTTCAAACATAATACACAAGAAACCTTTTGTTGAGTTCAACATACCTTCTGTTGAGCATAGTATGTAGATATAGCATTTTAAACTTTATGATTTATACAGCTTTATGCCAGGATACAGCTTATATATTTTCTAATTGAATTTTAACCACAACCATCTGAGCACCTGGCTTAGGCTTTAGAATGTGAGATTTGAAACTTAATTGATCTCTGCAATTTTGGCCAACTTCGTGCATGGGCAAACAGTATGTGTGTCAGAAGTAGCACCATATGTATAAATCCTTATGCAGTAGGGGTTTGGGCCTTGCTTATTTTATGCAAAAGTGATCCTCAGGAAAGGTGTGGCCCACAGGGCTCAGTAAAATGGCAGCCATTGGGTTCCATAATTGAGCAGAAGTTCTGTTTATTCAACACAACTGTGAAGACTGTGGTCTGGCAACCCATTGTGCACAAAGAAGCCTCGGCCAAGGTGAAGACCCCAGTAAAGCTATGAATGGCAGGCTCAGTGGAAGAAAGTGTGGAGCATTGCTAAATCGCACGTTGCTATAGCTTTGGCCTCAGCACATCTCAGAGTGCCAGGGACGCCCCAGTCGCACATGACCTTAAACAGTGGTCACAGCACATACTTGCTTGGTTAGAGCCTAGCCACAAATTCAGGGGAGACTGCAACCAGCCTCAGCAGATGGGTGAGACAAATTTCTGAGACTTGTTCTTGAAAAACATCCTTTTCTGAGCATGGTTGGCCAAGGCAAACATTTTGCCATAAAGGATGAGTATTCTCAACCTTTTAAATATTATCGGAGAGAACAATAGTCCCTGCTTTCAAATGTTAGGCACAGGAGCTACCCATGAGCTAGCCAAAGGGAACAGGGCCCAAATTCTAATGGTTAGTGTCAAGAGTGGTCATGTAACATTAGCGTAGGGGTTCCCAGTTTATTCTTTACAGGCCAGGAGCTAACTTTGGATTGATGCAAACACTTCTTCATAAGTGGATTTTCAGCTAAGGTAAAGATGCCTAGGCTTCAGGCTTCCTCTCATGCCTGGTTTCCCTTCAACCCTTTCTCTAGCTTTGCCGCCATGTGTTCATAAAGTTGTGTGTTTTGTGAGGTTGGTAACAGTCAGCTAATTTAGCCCCAATCAGTTCTGGTCATTGCTTATGTAGATCCCGCCTGGCTCTCCACCTCTCTTCCCCGGTTGATATGCTGGGTGGGAGTTGCAATAAACATTTTAGGATCCAACTAAAGGAAAGTTAAGTGGGGACACAGTTAGTCTGAGTTGAGTGGGATATTTGTATGTGAATCGCTATCATTTTAGTGAAGGGTAATAGTATTATCTGTCATCCTGGCATCGACCAGGGTTCCAGGACTATCCTTCCTATCTCTCTGCTAACTCACACAAAAGTACTGTACACTGTACACAGGACCAGGATTAGAGAACATAGTGATGTTCTCATTGACACTTTATATTCTTCTTCTTTTTTTTTTTTTTTTTTTTTTTTTTTTGGTAAGATGATGCAAATTGTATAAACGTCAGATTCCCTAAAGCCTGAATCTGACCCACTTCTCAGGTTCATCCCAGACAGATGGTTTATAATGAGCTTTAGATTAAATCCTTCCTAGTGGAAGGAAAAAATGAAAACATGATTAAGATAATTTGCACTGTAAGAGACAGTGCAGGTAGGCAGGGGGCAAAGAACGTAAAACGCTTTAACAGGGAAGAATGGACGTTATGCCTCTAGAAAAAAAAACTCACGCATTAACAATGTTACTAAGAATGAAAGGAGAAATGGAAAATAAGAGAAATAGACATACACACAGTTACAAATATAGGAAGAGTTACCGTATTCTTCGCTCCATCAGACGCACCTGACCATGTGACGCACTTAGGGTTTTAAGGAGGAAAATAAGAAAAAAAAATACTCGGAACCATATGATGTGTTCAAATATTTAATAAAATATACCACAATAATATTTCAACAATGTGTACTCAACAGAAGTATTAACAACCATTTAGCATTGTTATTAACAAATAAGAAGAGACTTTAATGTTCAAATACTCTTCTAGTTGTCTGGGAACCCACAGCACCTAAAAAAAAATAAACATTTGCTCCATAAGACACATGGGCATTTCCCCTTCCACTTTTGGGGGAAAAAGTGCATCTTATGGAGCCAAAAATACAGTATACTATAAATACGTATTTATAGGAGGAAAAATTTTTACAATACCTGGTGACTTGGGCTACCACTATTGTACATTTCTAAAGCTTGCAAGAAGATTGGAATAACTCAAAGGATGCTCTCTGAAGAACACTGGTTTAATATTGTGAATTCTATTTAGACTCTCTAGGAAGTTAGCAAAAAATAAAAGTTACCGTGGAAATGAAAGAGAAAGATAGAGAAACAAAAACAGAGAGGCTTCTGGCTGCTACGAAAAAAAACCCTCGCCCAACCAGGCATCAAGAGTGCCTTGGTAAAAATGAGCCAAATAAGAAGTTGGGGAAGGGTGCATTTTAGATCTGGATTTCTTTGACCTTTAATTCACAAAGAAGAAGAATTTCATCCTTAGCATTAATTCCTTTGGAACTTAACTTGCAAAGTTATTTAATTTTTAATTTTTGGACTTTAATTTCTTCCTGAAGTTATAGGACCCAGTTAAAATTAAATTTGGGAACATTTTTATATTGTTGGCATTTTGAGTATCTAATGGCATTTAATCTCATTGCAGCATTGCTAAAGAGATATATTGTACAACAGGGCTGGTCATAATTTGAAGTGGAAAATAGAGTACTAGATAAATTTTTAACTTCTGCCTCTGATCATTATGGGATAAAGTAGTCCAAAATTATACTTTTGCAGTAAAAACTAAAAGGAAATGAACAGCCTGACCAGGTGGTGGTGCAATGGATAAAGCATTGGCCTGGGATGCAGAAGACCCAGGTTTGAAACCCTGAGGTCACCGGCTTGAGCATGAGCTCACCAGCTTGAGAGAGGGCTCACTGGCTTGAGTGTGGGATCATAGACTTGACATCAAGGTCACTGGCATGAGTCCAAGGTTGCTGGTTTGAGCAAGGGGTCACTGGTTCAGCTGGAGCTCCCTGCTCTATTAAGGCACATATGAGAAAGCAATCAATGAACAACTAAGGTGCCACAATGAAGAACTGATGCTTCTCATCTCTCTCCCTTCCTGTTTGTCTGTCCCTATCTGTCCCTGTCTCTGTCTCTCTCACAAAAAAAAAAAAAAAAAAAAGAAATGAACAAAACATAGAACTATTTTAACATGTTGGGCAATGTACATATAAAGCCAATGCTAGGAAAAAGTAAAACAAACAAGTGATTTCCCAGCTTTCTGACTGGAGCTAACGATGGAAAGAAGTACATCAGGGAGGTCAAACAGAGACCAGCAAGCTTGTTGAGTAGAAAAGGCAGAGATAACAGTTCACGAGGTCAAGGCACCCAGATGATGTGTGGCCGAGTGCCCACGAGGGGGGAGATGTACAGAACACCCGTGCCAGAGACCTTCACAAGGGTCTTCTCGAGTCTTCGGCTGAATACCAACCTGCTCATGGACAGAGTGAAAGCCCATGGGGCAGATGAGAAAAATTGATTTTAAAAAAAGAAGCATTACTTAAGAGCTATCCACCAAACAATTCTCAGAGATCACACAGAGTTTAGTATTATTAAGTATCTCTCTTAGGAAACATCTTCTTGAGTACATAGGACCATCAGCACAGACAAGGGCGGTGCCGTGTCCTCAGAGTAAAGATGATTTGATCTTTTTTTTTTCTGGCATAAATTCTACTGAAACCTCACTCCTTCTCCCTTCCTTACAAAAAGAAAATAAAATCTTTATAGCTTTTAACACCCAAAGCTATTTTGACTTACTTTAATGTTTATCATTTATTTCATCATAAAATCGCCCTCTGTGGCATAGGCGTGAGAGTAATTTTCATTTTCTAGGAGTCGTATGCTATCTTAAAATGTTTATTTGTTTAGCAAGACTAGTTTACCCAGTATTCAATTAAATATTCATTTATATTCTTCTATAAAGCTTCGGCAAGGACGATAATAAAAATAACTTCAATTGAATGCAATAGCTATTTTTTCAGGAAATTATTATTATATCTAAAAAACTAAGTAATATCTTGATTTAAAAGTGCATAGGGGCCCTGGCCGGTTGGTTCAGTGGTAGAGCATCTGCCAGATGGGTGGATGTCCCAGAGACTATTCCCTTTCAAGGCACACAGGAGAAGCGCCCCTCTGCTTCTCCACCCCTCCCCCTCTCACTTCTCTCTCTCTCTCTCTCTCTCTCTCTCTCTCTCTTTTCCTCTCCTGCAGCCATGGCTCGACTGTAGTGAGTTGGCCCTGAGGATGTAGTGAGGCCGCTGAGGATGGCTCCATGGCCTCTTCCTCGGGTGTTAAGGAAAGCTCAGTTGCTGAGCAACAGAACAACGTTCCAGCTGAGCAGAGCTTCGCCCCCCAGTGGGCTTGCTGGGTGGATCCCGGTCAGGGCACAGGTAGGACACTGTCTCTGCCTCTTCTCCTCTCACTGAATGAAAAAAAAAAAGTGCATAAGAATTAGATAATTTAAATAACTTGTAAATTTAAAAAAATTGGTATCTTTCTGTAAGGTAAAGAATAATTAGCTGTTTTCACTTTAAAAATAACTGATGAACAAAATAGAAACAGAGGCATGGACAGAGGGAGCAGACTGACAGCTGTCAGAAGGGAAGGATAGGGGGACCAGATGAGAGAAGGTGAAGGATTCAGCCAAACACCATATCTACATAACACATAGGTCCAGACAGCAGGTGGTGACGGCCAGAAGGGAAGGGGGTGTGACTAGGGGGAGGAGGGCAAAGGGGGAGGAATGGGGATGGAAGGGGACTTGGCTTGGGACGGCAGAGGGTGCCTGATGTGGTGTCTAGATGGTGTTATAACGCCTTGTACACTTGACATCGGTAAGGTTTGATGAACTATATCATCTCAGTAAATTAAAAATGTTATTTACAAGTAAAACCAAAATTATTTAAAGTTCTTAAACTAACACAAAAGTAACTAAACTACTGGTCAGATGTAGCCCAATACTCTTTAAAGAAATAAAATAAAATCTAGCAATCAAGAATATAATGTTCAAAAACTCTAACATTTAATCAAAGTCAACAGATTAATAAAAAGCAGGAAAATATGACCCACTGGAGAAAAAATTTTCAGTACCAACAGATCCTCAAATGACAGAGATGATAAAATTAAGCACATTACAATAGATATTATAATATGCTCCAGGTATATAAATAGACATTTTAAATATTGAGAAATATGATCATGCTTTTAAAAATGAACTATATATAATATACAAAAGACCCAGGGGAATCTGTAGAGATTAAAAATATGGTACCTGAAGTTACAAATACACTGAGTAGTATAGCAGTTAAGACACTTTTGAAGGAAAGATAAACTTGAAGACAAAACAATAGAAGCAAGCCACAATTTGAAACACAGACAGAATACATACTATAGTGCATGCCTAATTGTTAATTTTATATGTCAACCTGAGTGGCCTATGGGTGCCCAGATATTTTATTTGGTCAAAATTAACATTTAAATTGGTAGACTGAGTAAAACAGATGTTCTTCCATATTCATTTTTTAGGGGGTGTATAATTCAGTCCATGACATCAATTATATCTTCAAGATTAATACTTAGATATTTTATGTTTTGATAGTACAACTCTGTAAGAATATATTAGAAGCCTACTCTCTGAGAAAATTATACTGCTGCTTTATTTGCATATAAAAGTATCTGCTTAACCAATGCTAAATATAACTTACTGTTCTTTGCTAATATATTAGAATAAGCAATTGAGCTACCCGACCAGGGCATCGTTCACCAATAGTCTATGTGGGAAGATCATTGTGTGGGCTGTAAGGCTGAGTTTTACATCCTATCAGCCAAGGATGGAGGTGAAATCTGAGCCCAGGTATTCTGATTAGGGAGCTTTGCTCCTAACTCATGTGACTCTAGGTAAGTCACTGAGCTTCCGTGATTCTCCTGGAGGGGAGGATATAGCAATATGTATCTTATAGGGATGGTGAAAAATAACCAATGTGAACTGGAAAGCGCTGAGCACATGGCAGGTGCTGAACAAACGCCAGTCTCCTCATTAAAAAGCATAATTAACTCTTTGTAATTGGGCAGAACATGCTGTTACCCAGCACACTCTTCAATGCTACATGATTTGAAATTTCAACTAGGATGGCCTCATGTTTCTCTCTTCTTCCCTCTCCATTGAAGGACCTGATGTCAAATGTAAGAAAATGCAAAAAAAAAAAAAAAAAAAGAAAAAGAAAAGAAAAGTAATTGGACCATTAAAAACAAAATCTGTGCGCATTTTGGAGGACAGTTTCTCCATTTGGTGATGGGGAGGGTCTTCGTTAGCGGCCGGTAATGAAACAAGTCACATGAACCAGCCCGGACAAGCACGCTCTGTCTGCAGCCCCGTTCCCAGAGCCAACATTCCACGCCTCCTGCAGCGCTGAAAGTTCCACCTACTCAGGCAGCACCGAGCCCCTGGCTCTGACCACCGGTGGAAAAACAAGCTCTGAGCCGCTGCAGGAAACTAAAGAGCAAAGTGGCAGGGACAGTGGGACAATTCATTCCCCACGTACACAGAGGTATCTTCGGTGGGAGCGGGAAGCAAAATGCTTGCTCTCTTTTAACGGCTGCCGTTAAAAAAAAAGAAGAAGGAAAGAAAGAAATTTATATTATACCTTAAAAAACCATGGGGTTCCAAGCTGAAGCTCCTGACATTTGGCCACACACCTTTAGCTATACAAATAAGCACATTAATCTCAATGGAGCGATGCAGTTGCTTTTTCTGTATTAGAGCCAACCTCCGAATGTGCTCTGATTGCTTGGTTTTAAAGAAAACAGGATGTGAAAATTGGGTGAGGTGAGGCTTGCATGTTAATGTAATTCTTTGGAGTGAATGTCTGAAATTGGTCTTCTATTTAAGGCAGAACCTCATGTGTTTCTTGGAGTTTGCCAGAAGGTTCTTTTATAAGTGTAACTTGACAAGAGGCGCTGAGATTCTTTGAAAGAAGTGTTTCTACGTGTACCTGATTCCTGTTCTATGATTCTATGAACTCTATATTATATTCCACGAAACTTGCAGGTGGGAAACTTTTATCCTGTTGGGGAGATGGCGGGTTCTTCTACTGGAAACCAGGACTCTGGTTTCTAGGACTTCTCTTTTGGAAAGAAAGAGACCTGGGGGCGGGGAACATGTTTGATCTTATCTAGGTAAGGGTCATGATGACCGGAAGAAGGACGAGGAAGGTCTGAGCTAAGGATGGAGCTAATGGTGTCAAAGAGCTGGGGAATTGGGGAGTTGTTCTCCAACATATGTGTCTGTTAGTGCTCATGATGCTGGTGACACCTCCATCAGCGTGTAGAAGAGAGCGCGCTATCTCTGGGAACTTGAGACGGTTATCCTGTTAAATTATGTTGTTTATATCCCATCATGATGACACCAAGGTGATATATCGGAGCCCTTGCTGCTGAGTCTAAAGCTATGGAATCAGTGAATCTCACCTCCTGGGCGCAGCTCTCTTCCTTCTAGAAAATGCTGCTTTTCCTTTTCTTTCCCTTGCACTACTTGGTCAAAGTTCAACTTTCTAACCCGATCTTTTTTCTTCCCTATAAAAAGGACACTCACTCATTGCAGTGGGCCAGCACTCCATGAGTAAGCCCTTGGTTTCAAACCCACAGCCTTGCTTTTCAGAATTACACCAGGAAAGACAGGAGCAGTGACAGCCTGCGTTTGGTACCAGCATGCAACTGGACTATCAGACTCCCTCTCAGTCTCGGCAGGAGGACGGAGCCAGGATGAATAGCCAGAGGCAGCAAGCTCCCTCGGACACTAGAGCAGGCGACGGCGACCGACCAACAGAGGACACACATTCACCACTGAAGTCTGGGCCTGGACAGCCACTCACGGACACAACATGCTTCCTAAAGTCTAGTGGGCGGAAGTCACTTCCCCTCTTGAACTTACATTTTAAACAGAGGAGTCGGAAAATTTATAGGTAAATGAATAAAACGTGCGGTATCTCTGACAGTAATAAGCATTATGGAAAAGAAGTAAATCTGAAAAGGGGGAAGCTGATTCTGGCGTTAAAGGTGTCAGTCGACATGGAATAGAGGTGTCCGCAAGAGCTGGGAGATGCTTCAGCCAGGCCTGCTGACAGGGGGCGAGCAGGTGTGGATTCGGGGCAGTGAGAGCTCCAGACCAGGGAAGTATCAGCGAAATGCCCTGAGGCAGGAGGCTACTTCGCGCTTATGAAACAATTGTGAAGGTGTGTGGCTGTGTTGAAGGGACAAGAATTTCCCTTCTGCGTCATATGTCTCCCCCTGCCTCACCCCTCCAGATTTGGCAGCTCTTAATGAGCATGGCATGGCAGCGCATTTGTTTGCATAAAACCATTAAGAGTCTGTTCTCTTTGAATAGAACACATCAGACCAGTTTCTAACTACAGTTCCACGAACCAAGGCTGTGACTGGAACGTCATGGCGGAAGGGACACGCCTGGACTCTGAATGTCAACAGAAGGCCTTAAAGGAATTGAGATTGACTTTCAAAGCAGGAAAAACTCCTCCGGGCAGCCTGACACCGTGCTGACGCACGCGGTTCACGGCAGTCTTCCCAGGCAAGCAAGGAAGGCTGCTTTCCTGAAGGACAGCAAGGAAGAAACCTCAGGACATTTTGGGGGGACCTCAAAGACTCCAAACCTGTAGGTATTGTTGGTAAAGCTGGGCGGCAGCTTGGCGTCCTTGCCGGGAAGGGGCGAAGCAACAGCTTACTCTCAAGTTTCCTCCTGAGATTTCAGCAGAGCAGGTGGAAAACACCTATGTCACCCCATTGCTGTTCTTGTTGTGTTTATACAAGTAATCAGGCCAAGTTTAAAACATGGACTTACTAAAGAAAAAAAGTGATTCTAGGGAGAAAAATTGCATCCCAATGGAAATCACTGTGCCCAGATGTGAATATTGGACTCTAGTTCAGTTAATTGTCTTTCAAGTTTGCTGTTCAACTAACATTTGTTTTCTGAGGCTCTGTCTGTATACGCCATCCAGGATTTACCTATGCAGCTGATGGCCGCACCAAAGATGTTCAAACTGCAAATATGAATCTGTCCCCTTGTAACTGCAACTGCTTGTTTTTAGTCCAGCAAAACCTTTACATCGGGAATTCTTCTAAATTAATGGCCTTACACCCTAAGAAACTGGGTTATCACTTGCTGTGTTCCTTAATCTTTATGTTTTTTCTTCTGTTTCATAAGACACAGGCTAGCCCTCAGTTTAGAATCCCATCTCCCCTCCATCTATTGAAATAAGACTCAGTGGTTTGCGTGGATTGACCTTTGCCAGGGCTAGATAGTTGAGTTGGAGAAGTATAAAGTAGTCTGCTGGCTTCACTTGAAACTGTTTCCCCTTTTCTGCTCATCTGGTTCAAGGGAATAGCCTTAAAACGCTCCCCTTAGTCTCACTGAAGGTGGCACCTTTTTACCCAGGGAAGCCTCTCCTCTGACCTAGTCTGGAACACTGTAAAATTAGTCCCTCCCTCAGTCACTTGATTTTTTTACTTCTCACAAGATCTTTAGTTCCTACAGATTTTCCTCAATTTTGGACTATGTCTTTTGACCTTACCAAATCTGTCACCTCTAGAATATGACAAAGATGCCAGCTTATCCAGGGTCACCAACCACTAGATATTGTATATGTCTCCTTGTATGAACAGCATCCACACGACCTGGTCTTTGCCAGATCCCTCTCCCTTGTGTGAAGTCTCTCTTCCCTTTGGGCTTCCGTCTTCCTAGAGCAGACAGACAGAGTCTCTGGACCTGGGGACAGGCAGGACTGTGCCTTTGGTCTACAAGAAGCAGCTTCAGAAGATGAGACCTTCATCCACATGCCTTTGTAACATTACAAAGGGCCCAGAGGTCTCAGGGGGGAGATGTTAACATAGGCAAGTAGCTCCATATTGATGGGGAAAGAGAGCAAAGGTAGTTTGACATCATATTGTATAAAACTGGGAAGCCTGTTTCAGTGAGAAGCTGAAGCAACTCATTTAGTTTAATTTACTAGAAGGCTGACGTACTCATAGGCTCGATGGCCCATTTCAGGAATCCATTGGGTCCTCAGAGACCATCGTGTCTCAGCCTCTCCAGACTCAGGTTAGGAAGTCTCCCCAAGGCAGGGCCATTTGATGCTGGGAGGAAAATATTTCTGTGTTTCCACTTTAAGGTATGTGCAGTAGATACCAGAAGATTGGCCACGGAGGCCTGTCAGTCTAGCCTAGAGAAAGGAGCTAATTGGTTAGTAGGAAGAACTAACATAAGTCTATGAAATTTTAGAGAAACTGATTGGTGGCTTAAGGAAAGCTAGTCCTGCCAAGCCCAAGAAATAAACGTGGGCTTAACAGAGGTTCGGCCTTATTCTCTTCCTGCTTGGGAACAGGTTTGCCCCTTTCTTTTGTTCGTGGGGTCTCCATACAGCACCGTGCTGTGTGTGCTGGTGGCCAGATGTTCTCCCAAGCACAGGATTTGAGCAGTGCCTGGATTTGACTGAGGTGCAGGACTAAACTAAGGTGCAGAATATCTGAATGTTGGTCTTTATTCAGGGCTTAATGAAGACAAGACTGGACTTTTTTCCTTGGTGGGACAGACGGAGATGAGACACTGAAATCCTATAAGCAACCTTCTACTTCAACTCCAAAAAACTATTACGGCCCCAGTGGAAGCTTCTCTAAGTGCAGGTCCACGACATGCTTTTTATAGGACACCGTATGCAAGCCCCACTTCAGCTGGATTCAGAAACAATATCAGGTGGCTTAGAATGAATGAGAGGGTAGCTCAGCAAGAAACGAGAGGGATGCAGAGGAAAGGCACATGATGTCCCATAAGCCATTTTTAATTGGATTTTCTTTGAGTGAAATGGAAACCATTAAGACTTTTGCAAAAGTGTTAAGTGGTCTCACTCAAATTGGCTGCTGCTTGGAAATAGATTTTTTTTTTTAAAAAAAAATGTAAAACATGTTGTTCTGCTCCAGGAAAAGAGAGAGGAAAAAAAATAAATGGGACAGTTCAAACGTGCTACCTGGCATAAGAAACTTTCTGCATCCATACACTCATGTGCCCGTTCCGCCAGCAAGAACCCCCAGGCAAACTGGTGCTCCATCTGCCTGGCCTTGTTTCCTCATCTTCTCAGCAAAGCCAACGTCTACCTAGTTCTAAAGATTAAGCTTTAATGAATCTTGCCTCTTTTGTTAGAGGACAGGTTCCAGCTCTGTAATCTGTGGTCACTTTTCTCTAGATGTTTCTGCAGCACGGTGGGCATTGCCTCCACCCAGAGCTTGGCTCAGTGAGTTGTTCTTATCCATTCGTATGTCTGCTTCTGCAGTTAGACTCTGACCTGTGAACAACCAATCAGCAACTGGGGGGTCAGTGCTCAGTATTTGTGTGGTAAATAAATGAATAAATAATAGAAGAAAATATGAGTAAGTTCTAGACATCAGCTGTACGACAAGGTTCTTATAGTTAACAGTGTGGTACCATGCACGTCAAAATTTGTTAGGAGGGCAGGTCTCATGCTGAGTGTTCTTAACACACACACACACACACATGAGGAAACACAGAAAGGGACACAAGGGAACTTTGAGAGGTGTTGGATATGTCTATTGTCTTCATTGTAGTGATGGTATCATGGGTGTTTGCATATGTCCAAACACATCAAAATGTACACAATAATTGTGTGCAGTTCTTCATATATTCATTATCAGTACGAACCTTCCCTTAAAAATGAGTGAGGCCAAAGTATGCTTTTTTCAGCCACCATATTTCCTGTCCCTACGACAACTGCTGTTCTTAAACCCCAACACGGCACACTTCTCTCCTCTCTCATCTACCTCCCTTTTCAGAAGTCTTAATATAGGACTCAGCCAATGAATGAGGATTTTTACAGACTCTAAAATGTTTCCCAGAGGCATGAAAAACACAGGTCTCAGGCAAAATGGCTGTTTACATTGCCCATTCAGATTGTGCTTCTTCTGGAAGAAGCTTGAGCATCTTTGATGATGTCTATGTATATAAATTTTTACATCACCTGAGAGCCTTCTCATTTTTTAGTTGACATTTGTTTTTCAGATAGCACATGGAACTTCACCAAAGGCAACCTCTTAGAACAGGGGAATCGAGAAAAATATACATGCTTAGAAAGGCATTAGCTGATAGTTCTTAGAAGTTTTCTGCCCCAAGCCATTTGTTATAACTTGTGCAATGTGATGAGTTTTGACAGAGGCACACATGCATGATACTGTCACCACCATAAAGCGACCTCAAAAACGTTGTTAAAAAAACTAAAAATATAATTACAACCTGTACAAATGTCCCTACTCCCTTTGCCTCAAACAAGTCATCTTTACCTCAAGCATCCTAATACTGTTTTCATGGAATTTACTAAATACCATGAGGTCACGAGACCATAAAAAATAGGACTAAAATTATATGAGGAGTAGATGAAAAAAAAAAGAAATAAAAGGTTATTTGTTTGTTAAAGGTCAGTCTAGCTGGGCCCCACACATTGATTTTCTTAGCTGCTACAGTTAAACAAGTCTCAAAAATAAATGTATTCTAGGCAACGGTGTGTTTGCAGCCATCCAGCTGAGTTTTAATTTGAGAATGCAATCAATAAGCCTTTGTGTTTCCAAAACAGAACATGAGCAGAAAATCTGTGATGGGACATATGTGTTTGTACAGTTGCTGAAATTTCAGGCCAATGACTGCTTTGACAAATGACACCCTGCTTCCAATCAATAACTCATATGCCTCAATTTACTTTTTCTTTACTTTGCACTATAACCAAAAGGAGGCAAACATCACTATAATTTCCACTTAAAACAGAGATAAAAATTGATGGCATGTAGGCATATAAATGTATGTGTGCCCAAAGGGCAAACCATGAGCACCCAGAGAAATAAACTCTTCTGTTAAGGGATTGTATGATGACTTGTAATGGTGGTGGAAGGAAATACTGAGAAAGTAATTTGTCAATATCTATCAAGATTCTTAGGCATACCCTTTGACTTGGAATTTTATTGTATTTCATTTCATAGAAATAACCTATTGATTAAAGGAAGAGGAGAGCATATACAAACCTGTTTGTTGTAGCATTATTTATAATGGGAAAAAATGGACTAGAATCATGGTGAATATCTTAAGCTGGGTAGTACATGCAAACATCAAAAACTTACAGAAAGTATAAAATATCAATATAACAAGAATTTTCAATATACTTTCTGTTGTTACTATGTTGTTATTATTATTGAAATGTGTGCTAAATATTGAGTAATATGTGTTAAATATTGGTGTCATGCTTGTCGTAGTCCCACAAATTTTTATTCAAGTCATGACTTTTCTTCTCAGTAGACTAAGCCTCAATGATCTCATCTGCAGAATACTCTAGTAATAATAGTATTTAACTTCATAAATTTATGATAAATACCAAATTGCAGAAGGCAAGCAAAACTCTTTTAATATTGCCTGGCATATAGCAAGTGCTCAGCAAATATTAGTTTTCATGTTTTTTAACTATTGTCTTAAGGATCTGATGTCCAGTGGACCATATTTAGATATTTACTTTCTGTAATTTATGGAGAGATGCTTATTTCTTGCTAGAGCCCATGTGTTTTTTTAACTTTATTTTTGCCTACTGTTAAATTAGTTTTGCAACCTGAAAAAATACAAATGCAATGAAAGTGAAAGTTGATTATAATGTTAATTATTATTTTGCAAAAGAGATAATGCAGTTAAGTAAAAATTAAATAATCTCTGAAGTCAGGAAAGTTAGAAATAATAAGATTAGGTCAGTGACAGGGACAATCACTTTTCAACAGTTTCTGTAGCATATTATGCATAAAATATGCAACTTGGAAGTTTCATACATATTAATACTATAGTTCTTATAACACATTTGTGAATCATATGTCATTCCTATTTGCCAGGGATGAAACTCAGGCTGAGAATTGCACTTACTCAAAATGACTTGGCTATGATATGCTAGGTAACCTAAGAATTAGTTCATATAGTTCCCTCAATCCTACTCAGGTTTCTTTGTCCATACAATGTAGATGAGAATAGTAATTGTCTTTAGAGTTGAGAATCAGCGGCTAACTAAATACAATCTGTAGCTGTTTTGTGAAACATCAATTGATGTTGGCATGCTCTTCTTGTTACTCCTATTGCTGCTATTACTCCACTGGTTGTTTCCTTCTTCAGTTATTGCTTTACCATTACCCACGTTTACCTTCTCTCATGACCACTGAAACGCAATACCATTGAGACGTTGTTTGCTTTGTCCTTTTCCCTTCCTTTGAAACCAAGACTTTCCACATCACTGTTAAAGACATAAAATTCCTCAGACTATACCAGCTATATACTACAGTAAAATTGCTGAAACTGTTTACTTTAATTTGAGAAGAGAGTTCCTAATCCACAAACATCACCTTAAGTCACTAAACCAGTGGAGGGAATTCCTAAACCCTTAAATCTCACTTAATCCTCTGGGTGGATGCCAATCCTCATTGAGGAGGAACAGCTATCATTTTATATTCAATGGAGGCTTGTCAACAAATAATTTAAACAGAAATCATCATAGAAATGGAAAGATATAATAGGCCTTGGCACTTGTCCTGTTTTCTTATGTTGAATTAACTTCCCGTTGTTGAATATCTAAAGTTAAGAAAGCAGAAATATCTAAAGTTAAAAAACAAAAGTAATACTTGAGAGGAAATTTTTCCTGAGACGAGAGAAACCACAGCCTGTGTCTTGACACCTGTAGAGAGTTGGGTTTCCGTTGGATTCAGCTAAGAAGGTACTGAAGTTTAGTTGAAAGTGCACAGAATATTTGTTTGCAAAAAAATAAAACAAAACTAATAAACAAAAGAACACTATGTGGCCTTACTATGTCAAAGCATAGTATTTGTCCTTATCAAATTCATTAATGGCGTGACTCAAGGCAAAGACACCTTTGCAGGACACCTCACCAGAACCACATTTCCACCCACCTCAGAACCTGCATCAGTATCACTTGAAGGTAGAAAGTAAATTAAAGATGCAAAACTAAACCATTAAAATAACAAAACAGAGAGTTAGTATGGTTAATAAGCCAAGATTGATCAAATTTAATTAATAAAAACTTAAGCAGAAAATAGGAACAAGTGAGCAGAGTAAATACGGAATAAATAGAAGGCAAGTAACGAGATCATAGATTTAATGCTCATCAGATCAATAAACACATTAATATAAGCAGTGCAACACAAATATCTCAATTTAACTAACTCATTTTATTTCAGTTTTAATAGAAAACAACAGTCAACTACATGCTGTTTACAAAAGTACAGTTTAATATAAAGGAACAAACAAGTTAAAAGTGAAAGAATGGAAAATTACATTATTTTCTCTGCAAGAGGATTTTAGGGCAAAGAATAACATTGGGTTAAACAAGGTCATTTCATAATTATAATGGGTTCAGTTCAACAGGAGAAAATAACAACCTTAAATGTTTATGGAACTAATAATAAAGTCTTAATAATAATTTAAATACTTCAGTCCACACTTATAGTCTGGGATATCAATACCGTTCTCTCAATAACTGATGAAACAAGTAGACACAAAATCAGTCAGTATATCAAATATTGGAAGAATAACATGAACCAACTTGACATAATTAATATTTATAGAACATTCCACACAACAGCATAAGACTATTATTGAGATAATTAAAGACTCAAATAAATGGAAAATATCTCATGCTCACTGGTAAAGAAGATTCAATATTGTTGCTGTCAATTCTTCCCAAATTGATCTGTAGATTCAATATAACCATAATAAAAATACCAACAAATATATTATTTTATAAATTGTCAGGAAACTGCTAAAATATATATGAAAATGCAAAAATTCTAAGATGATCAGAACAACCTTGAGAAAGAAAGTCAAAATTGTAAGTCTAAGACTATTATATTTCAAATCTTAATTTAAAGTTATACCAATCAAGATAATATGGTATTACCAATATGCTATAATTCAGTAGAATAGATTAAAGAGTCCAGAAATGCAATCTTACATACATAAACTACTCATTCTTGAAAAAGATGAGAAGGTAATTCAGTGGAGAATGGATAGTTTTTCAACAGATGCTGCTGAAACAGTTATCTATTCATATTTATAACATAAAGTTCAATATGAACTTTATATCATATACAAAAATTAAATGCAATGTACCATATATCTAAATGCAAACCATAGAGCTAAAAATTTTGCTGGAAAATCTATTGTGACTTTGAATTAGACAAATCCATAAAAGAAGAAATTGTAAATTGGACTTGACCAACATTAGGAAGTCTGCTTTTCAAAAGACACTGTGAAATTGAGAAGTCAGCCAGAGACCGAAAGAAACTATCCGATAAGCATGCATCTGTTAAAGGACTTGTTTTCATAATATACAAAGATTTCTCAAAATTCTGTAAAAACTCCACCAAATAATCTATTAAAAATGAGCAAAAGATTCAAACATACTTTTTATTAAAAATATATATAAAGGCCCTGGCCGGTAGGCTCAGCGGCAGAGCGTCGGCCTGGTGTGCGGGGGGACCCGGGTTCCATTCCCGGCCAGGGCACATAGGAGAAGCACCCATTTGCTTCTCCACCCCCACCCCCTCCTTCCTCTCTGTCTCTCTCTTCCCCTCCCGCAGCCAAGGCTCCATTGGAGCAAAGATGGCCCAGGTGCTGGGGATGGCTCCTTGGCCTCTGCCCCAGGCGCTAGAGTGGCTCTGGTCGTGGCAGAGCGACACCCCGGAGGGGCAGAGCATCGCCCCCTGGTGGGCAGAGCGTCGCCCCTGGTGGGCGTGCCAGGTGGATCCCAGTCGGGCGCATGCGGGAGTCTGTCTGACTGTCTCTCCCCATTTCCAGTTTCAGAAAAAAAAAAAAATAAATAAATAAATAAATAAATAAAAAGATATATAAATGGCAAATGAGCGCATGAAAAGGTGCCAAATATCATCAGTCACTAGGAACTACAAATTAAAATTATAATGAGATGCTACTAAACACACATTAAAATGGCTAAAATCAAAAATGATTAAACATATCAAGTCAGACTTGTACATGCTGTTCATAACAACTTTATTCATAATAGCCCCAAACTGCGAACAATCCATCGTGTCTATGACCGGTAAATGGATAAGCAAATGTCTCTCAGTATCTGTATGGTAGGGAACTCTTCAGTAATAATAGGGATGGCTTACCAATATTGCTACAACAGGATGAATCTAAAAAGAATTCTGAATAGTTACTGTATGATTAATTTTACATAATTCCAGGAAAATGCAAACCCATCTTCAGTGACAAAAAGCAGAGCAGTAGTTCCCTGGACAGGGTTGGAGGCGTGGTAGGAAGGGGTTTGTCAGAGGGACTAAAAGTACATAAAGAAAACTAAGGAAAGTACATAAGCAACTGTAATTTGGAGAATTAAAAGATCAAATGGTTAATAAATTAACAGAAAATGTTCAGCCTTTACATTAATGAAGGGAATAAAAATGAGAGGTTTCATAATAAAAATAC
Organism: Saccopteryx bilineata; assembly: GCF_036850765.1. Taxonomy (NCBI): domain Eukaryota; kingdom Metazoa; phylum Chordata; class Mammalia; order Chiroptera; family Emballonuridae; genus Saccopteryx; species Saccopteryx bilineata. Next base: position 259,037,326 of record NC_089494.1, read on the forward strand.
GTTTTGCTAATCAATTGGTTGAAGATTAAAACATAACGATAGTCAATGGAAACACACGTTTGTGAGATGGAAGCTCACAAATCCGTTAACAGAGATATAAATCGTTACACCCGTCTGAAGGGCAGTTCTTCTCTCTGTACTCAGAGTCCCATTATTTTTTCTTTTACAAATCAATGTCATCGTCTCAACATTTTTATAACAGCAAGGTTATTATAACAATATAAATGTCCAAAATTGACTATGTCCTATGCCAAAGCTCTTAAAATATTTTTGCAGAATAACTGATAATATGAGAAATACTGCAGTTATCTATGTTCAGTAAAAAAGATGGATACAAATAGAGTAATTACTTTCGGTATGAAAAAGTACGTATTGAAAATATGGTAGACTAAAGTTAATTAGGTACATTGATTTGAATGTTAGCTAGTATAGAGGTTGATATATTTATTCACGCTTAGCAAGGGGACTGACAGGATGAATGGCAAACACATGATTCTCTTCAATCAGGGAACTAAATATTGGGGGGATTTGGAAAGGATTTTGGAAGGTGGGCTTGTTTTGCTGCATATGAACCTGTAAAACTTAGCTATTTATTTAACAGTATGAATGTATAAATATTTGTATGTTACCTCATAATATGTTCGTTCTTTTGTATACATGGAAAACTTCCCACATTCGTAACTCCAGTCCACCTATACTGTCACTCCAAATTTATCTACACTTCATACAGAGATGTGGGTGATTATTATGCAATATGTATTTTAAATAAGTTATACACAAATTGCTTATAATGAGTGAACATGCACACACACACACACACACACAGCATAATTTAAAAACAGATGGTTAGGCCTGACCTGTGGTGGCGCAGTGGATAAAGCGTCGACCTGGAACGCTGAGGTCGCCGGTTTGAAACTCTGGGCTTGCCCAGTCAAGGCACAGATGGGAGTTGATGCTTCCTGCTCCCCCCCTCCCCACCCCCTTTCTCTAAAATGAATAAATAAAACCTTAAAAAAAAACCCCAAAAAACCAGATGGTTAAATTAGATTCACGAGGTGGGCAAAAGTAGGTTTGCAGTTGCCCCCATGCATAAAGACACGCAGTTTATGATTATTACAATAATAGCATTAATAACTTCAAAGAATGTCACAATGTAGCTGTAAACCTACTTTTGCCCACCTCTGTATTTTTGTAAGTAACCGAACATGGTGGTTTTTGCATACTGTTTACAATGTCAGTGCCCTCCTCTCCAAGTAAGCTGCCCTGGGAGCTCTCTCAGTGGGTAATGTATGTAGACATTGAGATGGAACACTTTTAAGGTTAACAGACAGGGGGTAACAACACCAAAGGGATCCCAAGACTTTGCACACTCATTGGGGTGACGGGTGAAGAAGAAATGCCCCAAGAGTGATTCACTCTGGCACCCACACCGAGTTTCTGCTGTTGAGGACACGTAGTACTGTTGATAAAAATCAAAACCAAGCCCCTTGAAATTAATTGGTAATGAAATATCTGGCATGGAAATTTTACCTAGTTTAAGCCTGTAATGGGTATTGAGAAAAGTCTTTTTTGTTTTCGCCACTTTTATTAAGTGTCTAATCATTCATTACCATGTATTGAGTGCCAGCACTCAAGCAGCTGAAATCACACCTGCTCTGAGCAGACTTGATTTTTTAAATTATTTGCTCTTTTTACAGTGCTGTGTTTTGTAAATAAGCTTTATGCACTTAAAGAGCAAACATGCAACACCCCCACATAGCCTGGGAGTGACGATCCCGTGGCCACATAAGAATGTGTCACGCGTTCCACGCGGACACCTCCGCTGTATTTCCTTAGCCTGTCTGCCTCGAGCCCCTGTGGTTTCCGCCTCCCAGAAAAGCCGATGTCTGAGAGCCGCATTACCTTGTGGCGTCAGGCGGTCCTCGGCTGGGAGCCCTGTGGGAGGGACCCCGTGGTAGGGAAGGAAGAGGTGCCCACTTCCAGGTGCCCCAAGGCTTCTTAAGGCCATCTCTGCCACGGGGCTCTACGCTCCTGAACCGCCAAGAATAGACCGAAGGCCATCCGGGCGAGTCTCCTTGCTTCAGTAAAACTGGATGGATTCTATGCTTAATGGGCACCCCGAGGGACTGGGAAGGAAGAGCATGATTATCTCTGTAATAAATAACCCTCCTCTGAATGATGCGGGCATGAGAGCCGAATGTTGTCAAAGACCCGAAGCCCTAGAGCTGTGACCTTGGGCCAGGTGCTCAGTCACTCTGAGACTCCACCCCCCCACCCCCCCACCCCCGCCAAAGGAAACTAATGCTCGCTGTCCCACCTTCTCTTCTGACATGGGGTGATGCTCTCACTAATTCAGTTAGCAGCTCTGAATCAAGGCGGGGCTTGGTATGTGGCTGACACAGTGAAAGGAAGCAAGGTCACGTCCATGTATAAAACATGTCCCCACTCCAAGAGGAGTAGCCTCCAGTCCATCAGAAGAGACAAACTGCGAGTCAGTCACGGTGCCAGAGGGTGGGGACGCCATGACAGAGCTTCGGGCTCTCTGCCAGGGGTGGATTAAATGAGGGAGTAATTAATTCCACTGTGAGAAGGGGGGGAGTGAAGGAAAGAGTTACAGAAAGGATGATTTTTTTTTAGCATCCTCATGAGCAATGAGGAGGACTTCTCCAGGTAAAGAAGAGCGGAAGGACATTTTCCATGGAGTGAAGAGCGAACAGTAAGAAAATAGGACATGAGAGAGAGAGAGAGAGAGAGAGAGAGAGAGAGAGAGGTGGGAGAAATGTGTGTATGTCAAGATGTCCACGTGAGCGCCCTGCCATCTGCAAAGGGGTTTCCATGTGGGCGGTGGCGTCATTGCCAACCTGGCACTGAATATCTCTGAGATCATAGCTCATCTCTCCTCCCTCCTATGCTCCTGGTGTAGTAACCGGCCTGGATTTTGTGATTTCTCCTCTTGGGCTGTTGTGCTAAATTGCAGCCTTCTGGATATTAACCTGTGTCCTAAGCTGTTAAAAGCAAGTAGCATTAAAAGTCTTACTCTCTACTTCACTCCCAAATCTCATTTCCCAAAGGCAAATCTTTCCAATGATTATAGCTCTCCCTTTTGGAATTTCTAAATAATATAGCTAGACCATGTATGTTTTTATTCTGCTTTGAGACTGAATCCATTGATTGTTTGATGTGAAGGATACATGTTGGCCCGCATTCCCTACCGCTTTCCGTCTGTATTCTGCTAGCCCCAGGGGCCAAACCTACTTATTTAACAATTATCGCAGGTACTTATTTGGTGTACATCAGTCATGACTATATAAACAGTGTTCAAAGCTCAGCCTGGTCGTGTGCTGTTGTGTATTATGAGGCATCTTTCCTTCGCTGCGTGATATTTATTTATTCATCTTACCAATTGCCTTGGTATTTTTGGTTGGGTTCCTATGTATTTATCTTTAACTATTCTCTCCAGAAATAGCTAATGAAAGTATGAGACTGTTTTAAATAGAGACAGACACTTATGGTGAGACCTTTTATCTTTTTCCTTGTTTATTTTATTTTGTGTGTGTGTGTGTGTGTGTGTGTGTAAGGGGGTGGGGACGTAGCTCCTTATCCCAGTTTGCACTGCTGTCTCTTTAGCTCTGCTGTACTCCTGTTTAAGAGAGAATTTCTTTCAGGGTCATCTTATGTGAAATGCTTTATTTTCTGGAACATGTGCCTTCTGCTTTCTGGGCTTATTCCCTTGTTTGGGGGATTTTCTTCCCAGGATACCTTCCTAAAATATATAGAATATATATTTTTTTATTTTTTAAAGATACGAAGTGGCCCTGGCTGGATGGCTCAGTAGGTAGAGCGTCAGCCTGGCCTATGGACATCCTGGGTTTGAGCCCTGGTCAAGGCACACATGAGAAATGACCATTTGCTTCTCTTTCCCTCCTTTTCCCCCTTCTCTCTGTCTTCCCCTCCCAGAGCCCATGGCTTGATTAGTTCACACTTGACCCTGAGCGCTGAGGATAGCTCCGCTGGTTGGAGCACATCAACTTCAGGTGTTAAAAATAGCTCGGTTGATTTGAGCATGGGGCCCAGATGGGGTTTGCTGGGTGGATCCCAGTCGGGCTGCATGTGGGAGTCTGTCTTGCTATTTCCCCTCCTCTCACAAAAAAAAAGGAAAAAAAATTAAAAGATATGAAATAGCTGAGATTTTTTTTACCCTCATTTTCTTTGATAGCTCGACTTCACCTCAGAATGTGGAAGGACTCATCTGTCTACTGCATTTGAACTTCTGGTGGGCGGCGGCCATGGCGACGTACAACTCCGAACATCCAGAAGAAGGCCCTTGGGTTTGTCTCGAGATTGCAGTAACGTTGTGACCCCGGGGTGGGGGACATGTTTCCAGGGAAACGAGTAAACGTCATGAAATGTTGAAGCCTGTTTATCCCCCCAGCAAGAGCTCCGGGGAGTTTTCTCCGGAGAGTTTCTGCGTGGGTTAGCTGAGTCTTGGGTCAGATCTGTATTATGCTCTGAGGCTCTTCTTACCCCACCTTACTTCCTCCCCTCTTTCTTCCACTGGTGTCAAATTTGCACCACGGTCTTACAATCTATTTTAAGACTGATAAGGAAAGCCCAATATTCTTGGCCTCCTGTCTAACTCTGTTTGCCATGTTCCGTGTTCGAGTCGGTAGCTGGTTGAAGCGCAGCGCTGCACTGCTGGTCTTCTAAGCCAGCTGCTATGTACGCGTCATCTCTTTTTCTCATAAAACATTGTCATAACTCTTGTCTTCTGAATCGTTGTAGTGGGGGCCCATATACTTCCTCCAGCTCCTCAGGGTACCGGCTCTCATGCAGATGGCTGCCCCTTGGGCCTTTCCCAGTCGTTACCCTCAGCCTGAGAGAACGGTGCACCCAAGTTCATGCTTCTCTCTGGCGGCCAGCTGTATCCCATCCCTGGTTAATGTGTGTCTGCAAAGCCCCTGTCCCCATGCCTCCATCGGAGACGATCTATAGGGCTTTTGTAGCTCCAGCGGTTCCCACAGGACTCAGTGCGTTTCCTAGTTGCGGTCAGAATCACAGTTCACTCTCTCCCTATATCCAGTACTCACTCCCTCGCCAAGGATGCCCCCTAGTACATTTTTGGCACAAACACCGCCATGTTACAGTCTTTTCCCCAAGGGATATAAACTTAGACACATCTCCATTCTCAATTTCTTTGTTCTTTTGGTGTATGCCTTCTAAAAGTTTTTTTGTTCCATCTCAGTGGGGTTTTGGAAGAGGAGAGATTCCTCACGCATTCAACACCTCCGTGGTTGAACAAGTTGGCTCCAACACAGCTCCCCCCGTTTATGAAGAATAGCTGGTGGCCTTCTCATTTCCCTATTTAGAAACTCTAAAAGAAGTCGGGGACAAAATGAAGAAGTGCTGTTCTCAAAAATTCATAGTCAGTTTTCCTTATAAGGGTAGGGAGCAAGATTTTTAGGTGAAGGAGAAATAAAGCAAATAAAAATCTTTCTTATGGTTCATGGTTTCTCTGTAATGACCAAGATTTAAACTCCTGAGCAGACACTTTACCACAAATTTTCCATTTCTTTAAGAAACATGAGTGTGAGAAAAGACCCCCCTCCATCATAATCTCTGTTAGGAGCTCAAGCGTCAGGGCCAGATCTCTGGTCTCTTTCTGGTTGAGCTGGGACACTTGCTCTTTGGGGGTGAGACTTTTCATTCTTTAGCTCACGCTGGCTTTCCCAAAGGCCTGTACTTGGACTGGCGTGGCAGATCCTGCTAATTTCACTGCTAACTGTGGAACTGCCTTCCAAACAGGGTAAGACTCGAGGTCTTTCTTCTCACCAGGGAAACAGGAGATACAAAGGAGCAGCTAGAGACTGTCTTCTCTCAGGTGTATTGACAGTCCCTTCTCTCCTTTCTCTGAAAATAAATCTTCTAGAATCATAAGACATTAATTTTTTCCCTTGATCCTTCTCACAAAATTTTATTTACTTGTGTGGATGGAGTGAGGAAAAGGTCCTTGATCTTTTCTTTAGGCTAAGATGCAAAAACATTCATAACTAATGTATGTCCAGCCCGTCGCTGGATTGAGTAGTCCAGTTGCGTGCAACAAGGATACTGCTTTCATCCCCACTGACTTCTCTAGAACAGGAGCGCGACTTGGTCCACGAGAGAAAGAAATCAGAGTCCAATGGAGAGAGGGCAGAGCAGTGATGCCTTCTGAATACGGTGGGCATCATCTGAAAAGAAACCGAAGTAGTTGTGCTGGGAAGAAAGCTAGAGTATACTCTCGGTTCTTAGCACTGTTCTCCCAGGAATGGGTGGTTACACAGAAGGAAAGAAATGAGTCATCTCAACTCTGGTTGGGTAAGGTGATGCTTTCTTTCATTTCCTAAGTACATTAAACTGAGCGTACACCATTTAGAAGAAAGTTCCTTCAAGTGTCAGATCAACCTAACAAGAGGGTTTGGGTTACTTGTTCACCATTTCTAAATTTTACTGATATTTTGTACATGAATGTAATGGAAAAAAAATATGTTTGAGAGCTTTTCATGAAACTAACTGGGAGTGAAGATGTGTTAATATTCGTTATGTCTTTGCTATGAGCCAGAAACCTATCCCAGCTACTTTTTTTTACTACCTTGCATTTCTGACAATGCAACTTGCCCAGTGATAAAAAGACCTCAGGTACAGAGAGAGGTTAAGTAACTTATTAAACACCATGGTGTTGATAAGTAACAGAACCCAGATTTGAAACACAGCTTGATGTGACACGGAGGATTTTGCCCAATTATAAGCTCTTTCTTTTCACATTCCTTCCAATAAATGTTGTTTAGGTTTAAAGCTTGTTTTTTTTTTAAAAAATATTATACACAAAATGATGGAAGAGAGCATGGAAAATGAGATTTGAACAGCTGTCTCTGATGATTGATTTCTTTTTTATTATTTGTATATTCTCTTTACTATTTGTCTCCATAAAGCTGTACTCTGCCCCAGCTCTGGGAAGAATACGATCGAGCACTTATCTACGAAACGGAAGCAGCACAGGCACCGTGGAGTCTGTGCTGGCGATCGTAACCAGGACTATTATTAGTCAGGGCAAACGCCGTTGATCCTCCTTCTCAGCACCTCGAAGACCATCGTCCCTGAGCTCTGAGTGTCACATTATCCCTGGGGCACAGCTAGGCTTCCTGTTTCTTATTGATAAGTGGGTCACATGTCTTTATGTTTAAAGAGCAGATAGCGGCATCCACAATACAAAGCAAGATATGGAGAGGACAAACTTATTGAAGAACAGATAACATCAAATTACCACGAAGTCTCTGAGAAATTATGATGAAATCGTATTCTCCTAATTTCCTCTTATTATAATAAGGAAGGCATGTTGTTAAAGGCAGAACATTGCCTGTATAAAATATGACAAAATAATAAAGTAGTATTATTTTAGAATCAGAAACTCTGAGATTTCATCCTAGTTCTTATGTTTACATCATGAGAAGGAAACCAAATCCTGTTGCTTTTCTGAGCCTCAGACAAGATGGCGGAACAGTCTGAGCCCTGCACATGCTCATGGGAGTTTGACCTTTGCTTTCTCCAGGGTCACGTTCAACACGCAGGGACGTGTTTCCTGCAGGTGGTCTGCAGAGACCCCTGTGCAGAGAACACAGCTACCCTGTGCAGAACTGTGAGTGGGAGGTGTGAGAGTGTTAAAAGCTCTTAGCAAGAACCTGACAAGCAGAGGCAAGGCCCCTGGGGACACCTGATCTCTTCCTGTTGTGGGCAGTGTTTTCTCCACCTTGTGTCTAGGTTTTCTGTTAGTATTTGTCTCTAATGAATGAAACAAGTTCTCTCTTCGGGTCTTTTGAATGTCTTTTTCAATCACAACATTGGGTCAACATGTCAGGTATGCAGATCCTGGATTGAGTTACCTACAAATGATGAAATGAATGACTACATCTTATATCACAGAGTTTGCATTAGGCCTATGCTAATGCATTGGTGACCATGTTCTTTCAAGCCATGGCAGCTGTTTCTTTAAGTCTCCTTTCTCAAGGAATGAGCCACTCATGAACTCATGAGTGAGTGAGAGAACCAACAGGGAGGGAATGTTCTTGTTGGAAGGTAGTACCTCGCATAGGCATTGTGTTGATCAAATCCTCTTTCTAAATGTGCAAATTTAAAACTATATAAAAATAAATTAACAAAAAATTTAAAAGATAAAAAAGAATGTTAGTTCTTATTTCCTTATTGCTATACGAGAGTATGTAAGGACAATGGAGAAAGTATTCAAATGATCTAACTTTGCTTTTCTCGCTGAGAATATGCATTCATATGTATTCTGAGTCAACCTCTGATTGAAGTTTCTGAATGTCATTTCACAGAATGATTCATGATGTCCAACATCGGGTCTCCACAATGTATGCGCAGATGAAAGAATAATCATCAAAAAGAATGAGATGGTCATAGAAAATGCAGTCCCGCCCTTCACTATTACAATGCTAGAAAAAGGGAAACCAACCTTCTCTTTGATTGGCGGGTGGGGCTTCCACCTGAAAATAATGATCATGTTATTACGTGCTCCCACTGATTTACAATTTCCTCCTTGAATTATGAGGTTCACTGGTTAAGGATAGAAATAGGAGGGCAGTTAGCAGGTTGAGGTCAGAGGGGGTTCCATCTTTTTTTTTTTTTTTTTTTGCTTGAGCAGCTGCATTAGAGTGGAGTCTTAGTAAGATGGATAAGCAAGAGCAGACATGTATATGCTTCGATAAGACAGCAAGTGGAAGGGAATGGGGCTTTCAGTTCGGAGCAGGCATTCAATGTGAGCTGCCAGAGCAGTTCCGTGGAGATAATCTGTGTAGATGGGATGGGAACTGAGGACACAGGCTTGAGCTGGACTTACCGAGTTGGGGGGTGCAAGCAAGGGGTAGGTCTCAGGAAGGATACACAGGATGTGAGAAGAGAAGGCCAAGGGAAGGCTGTAAGGACACTGACCTCAGAAACAGACACAGGAAGTAAGGCTTCCAAAGGAGTCTGACAAAGACTAGAGAGAAAAACAAGTCAGCAAGGCTAGAGAGACCACAGCATCCAGCGTACCCTGGAGCGTTAATGCCTCTTGGAAAGAGCCAGAGCGAGGATCCAGAGCAGAACTGGCGAGACTGGCATGAGGTCGTCTCTTTTTTATGACAGGAAGAAAAGATAAATGGATGAAGGTGCATAAACACAGCTGTCTAGGGTTGTTAGCCTCTAAAACAAACATGAATAAAACTGCTCTATTTATATTTTCTTCTGAACCAACTCCTGTGATCTCTGAATCTTGGTCAAGGGCAATCCCATTCTTCTAGTTTTTAAGGTCAAATATCTTGGTGCCCTTTTGACTTTTGTTTTTATCTTGCACCGACATTCATTCTCTCAACCCATAATGTCATCTCCATTGTTCACACCGACCCAGAAATAAACAACTTCTCAGCCTTCTACTGCCCCTATTGATCTGAACTACTTCCTTTTGTAGTCCTATTGTTGCAATTTTTAACTGAGGATATGATACCTAAGGAAATAGTCCAATATCTGGAAAGGTTTGTTTTTTTTTTCTTCCCCAGAAATAGCAACCCTGATTCAAAGGGTATACATGTACCTCTCCAAATTCTATATCTATTTAGTTACTTGCTTTCTAAAATAGAAGTACCAATTTGTAAGGCGACAAACATTGTCTCCCCCTCGACAGTCTTATCATGTAGTTTTTTTACAATGAAAAGAAAAGGGGTGAGTTTGAAGTTATGTCTAGTTGACGTCTGTGACCTCGAGGCTTCTCAAAATGTGGCTGCCGGTGGGCTCTGTGGCTCCGCCTTCACCCCTGAGTCCTCACCCAACCTCCTCTAACCACAGCCCCTTCCACCAGCCTTCCCTAATGAAGGTCATCATGTTAGTTCACAGAATCGACCCAGGGCTTTTATAAGCAATTTCTGATAAAGACGAATACTTAAGAAGGACTTAGGGATGCATTTGCACATGAAACACAACTGCTACAAAATAATCTCAACCTCTCTCTCTGGGTCTTTACTTTCCTCCACCTTAGACCAGCTGCCCTCCCATGTGACAGGGAGCATTACCAACCGCAGCTTCTAATCGTCCATCATGGGATATTTTACCCAAATAAATACAAAATGTTGTATTGAATGAAAGGACATGAGGACATACATGAAATTAGGAGTTGGTAGGAATTAGAAATAATTTGACGACAGCTGTGTTGGAAACATATTAAACAAGAGAAAACAGAAGAGAAAATTAAGTTTCTCACAATGAGAATGTACAAACATTTTTATAGTCAAGTTTTTTGTAGCTAGCACTACAATAATTTTACATGCTATAGCTTAGTTACCACAATCATAATTTTAAATAGCAAAATATTTAACAGAGTGTATATGTTGCCTTCTATGAAATAATTGTCCTATTATTAGATATTTGGTTTGTATCCACGCAGTGAATACAAATTATCGTGCTATAATCATCTTTGTGCATTTTGGATTACTAAGAAAAGTTTATTAAGCATTCATTTTATGAATTAAATTAGGTAAGAAATAATTATTTCAAATACTTTTAAATATTGTGCTGTTTTCAGGGTTTTTTTTTATAGATTATTAGACAATGGTGTTCTTAGATGTTTGTTTTCTCTTCCATGAGCCAGCTTTGCTTTAAAGGTGATAGATTTTATTCAGGGAACAAATTATGGCAATATAAAGGAATTCTGACACATTACTGATGACTCCTGGTTTTCCTAGGTTGGACAAAATGATTTATAGAGTCAAAGGACATCAGTGAACAGGTGGATCTGAAAGGCTGCTGAAATTTATAAATAATTTGACTGTGCATTATATTTTCTGGCTGTATCTAAACATATTGAAAAATGGAAGGTATAAGAAATAAATGCTTAAAACTTCAGAACCAATATTCTAAGATCTAGCCTGGTGCTGTTTGTGACCTGGGCGGGGGCAGGGCAGGAGGTGGGTTGGCAGTTGTTCAAAAGAAACTGAGACATTAGCTGCCAACTTCGTTTGCATAAACTAATTCCCATTTTGATCTAATGATCTGTGGTATTTCATTATGTGAAGTTTGGTTGAATTCTGTCTGACGCCCGAGAGCTGCATGATCATGAGCATACCATTTGTCTTTTTAAACGTGAGCTCTCTTATTTGTAAAATGAGGGAAATACACATTTCCAGGGATGGTATTCAAAAATTTTGTGAGTGGTACAGCAGACGCCCTGACGATCCACAAAGGATGCTGGTTACAGCGTCGTTGCGGGTAACTGGAGCTCCACCTGGGCCGGGTGTACCTGTGTGTCCATCTGGATGATGGGGAGCTCCACAGAGAGCTGAGGGGAAGCACCGCTGAGAGAGCTGGCCGGGAAAGGAACCGGGACGTTTGGAATGTAGCTACTTCCTCTTTCTATTGGAAGACTTCCGATATTTTAACACCCAGTACGTCTACTCCAGTATGTCTGACTCACCAGTGGTTCCATTCTGTGTTCTTGTGAGGATCGGACGAGTGAATACATTTGAAGTGTTTTGCATTGTGTTTGTACCCTAAAAACAGTTTGATAAATACAAATAGTAGCATGGATAAGTTTAATAAGTCCTACTAGCATAATTCCCATTAAAGAGACCATACTGCCATAAACGCTTTGGAGAATAGGGAAAACTAACACGAGAGAGCGGTGGAGATGGATTGTTAGAAACAGCTCTCTTTGCTTCCCTTACAATAAACTCTTCAGGAAATGCAGTCCTCTTAAGAGCAGTTGAATTCGAGTGGGGCTATCAAACCTGTGGCCTTTCCCGCGTGCCCCAGAGGTGGGTACGGGCTCTACCCCAGGCCAGATGCATGCATTTTTGGGAACTTAACCCTTAAATGGATTGACTCAGAATGTTTCTGAAGTACTTAGTTTTACAAGGATGTCATTCTCTTTCTATTAATGAATACATTTGAAACAGCTCCAATAAAAGTCTCAGTATGCTTTAAGATCTAATTTATCAAGTAGGTTTGAAAAATATATTAAAATCCAAGTTTCACATTATCTATGATCGTTTAAAGGAGGGAAGGAATATAGAAAACGTACATTTGTACTACCAAACACAGGGATGTTTCAAGTTGCCCTGTTCAAGGCGGTGCGGTCTTTGCAAAGCGATGGAAACACACAGAGATACAGAGACCAGAAGCTGAGCTCAAGCGTTTATGGTAATTTCAAATCTGCCAGATATACCTGTGGGAAGGAGACAGATTGTCTTTAATTTAATATATAGTGTTTGAATAAATGTTTTTTTTTCCCATACGGAATAATAACATAATTAATTCATGTTCCACTTTAAAAGAAATTCTATATGGATTAAAGACACACACACACACACACACACACACACACACACACACTCATCGGTACATGTATTAGAAAAATCGCAGACCATGTTTAAGATACCAGAAGAAGGAAGATCTTCTTCAGACAGACAGTGGAGGTGGCCATTGAGGGGGGCAGGCCTGGAGCACCCATGTCCCTGTTGAGAGGTCCTTTCATTAAGTGGCCACCTGTCAGGCCAGGGCTGCGAGGCTGCTGTTGAGACTGTGTGTTCTGGACACATCTTCACACCTGTACCAGCGACCAGCCAGGCAGGATGGATGGCCTCTCCCTCTTGAGACTCTCCAGGGCCCTCTGCTGGGGAAGTTCAACAATGTGCAGCGTGTCCCCTGTACAGGACTAGTGCTTGAAGAAGGGCACATAGTTTTGGAGGGGTAAAGGTAGAGCTGTGAGGCAAAGAGTGAATAACTGGAGCGGTATCTATTCAGCTCCCATGTCTGTGTACGCTGTGGTAGACTGGCCTGAGTCTGGTGGGTTCTCTGGTCTAATGGACGCTTGCTGCCATATTGGCGGTACGGCCGGTTTGGGGTGGTGTAGGATGGCCTTGACAGCGATGCGGCAGGTTGTCCCTCTGTAACGTGCTTCCAGCGGGCTTGCTCATGTCTTGTTTTTGCTGTGATCGTGGCAGGCGGGGAGGGGAGCGGATACACGGAGCGTTTGAGTTCTGTTAGGAAGCTGCCACACCATCCCTTCTGCTGCATTCCATCAGCCGAAGCGAAGTCACATGGCCAGTCCCAATTCCAGGGACAGGGAAATGACTCTGCCGTTTATGAGAGGACATGTCAAGTAGAAAGATGCATAGATAGGTACAAGAAGGGGAGAATAATTGGGTCGTTGATACACTCAATCTACCATGCCATTACTGCTTTACTATGCATATCTATAAATTTTAATTTCTGAAGGCAGCGTGTTTGGTCAGTTCCATTGTTTCTCGCTTAAACATTGCTTCGTTCTTCATGTGCCTGGGAACCATTAGGGATGGTCATTGCTCTTGAACCGGTATTTCTCAAGTTTGCATGAAGCCTTGGTTACATTTCCCTCCTCCAGAGGCGCTTGTGTGTGCTCCAGTTAGGTGCCCGGGGACCATACCATTAGGAGACTGCCACCAACTGAGGTCAAGATGTGATGCTTTCAAACCCACATCAAATACTTGTGAAAAAAACAAAGGAAGGTGAATCTGTGGACTCAGTGCATTGGGGGGGGAACACCTTTGTCTTTATTTCTATTTTCTTCCTTTGTTTTGCTCAGCATCATAGTGATCTTATTCATAGTATCCTGGATTTAAAAACAGGATTGTTTAATTCAGTTTGCTTTTATCCTCTGGGTGAAGCCTTTGGGAATTCCAGTAAAGCTGTTGCCTATGGTTTTTCCATGTTGTATACTGCACAGTTTCAGCGGTACAAATTATACTGTAGTGTATTAGAATAACCCCTTCCACCTGGGAGATTTGCAGTGTACAACCTGTGCAGATGTTCTTTTTTTCTTTAGTTACTTATATTGATTTCATAGAGAGAGGGAGGGGATAGAAAGACAGAGAGAGAAACATCAATTTGTTGTTCCACCCAGTCATGACACTGTAACCAACTGAACTAATCATCCAGAGCCCGGAGCAGATGGTCTCCTCCTGCTCCTGCTCCTCCTCTTCCTTCTTCTTCTCTGGGAAAGAGAGGCAAGGAGAAAGAGAGACAGAGAGGCAGGAGTATTGAGCTGTTTCTTTATGTGACTGACTAGGGATCAATGTGCAGGTGTTCTTGATGGATGTGTCCTCAGCTTGACATGGAAAGATGGTCACTATGCATAGAATTTTATCCTTAAACCTCAGGAAAACATACACCTTTCAGTTTAAGCATGTGATATTTGTAAATCCCCTTCATAGATATCTGATATTGCAATAGTCTGGTTACCTCCCTGAATTCAGATAATTCTCCAAATGCTGCCTGACAGTGTTTGCACTACTGTTTCAGCTCTTTCAAGCCTTTTTTTTTTTGGTAATTAGCAAGTGTTTTATTTGGCATATTTAGTTGTATTTAGTGGAAGAGTCAATTTAAATAACCTTGCCTAAAGCCTTTTGATGTATTTTTTTTTAAAAGATGTGTTTTGACTGCTAGGTGAAGATCAGAGGAGACCACGTGGAGAACAGGAGGAGAAGCAGAGCCTTTTGCAATAATTCAAGGAACAGCCTGGACCAGGGGTACAGTGGTGAGCAGTGATTTCTTACTGAGACAGGTGCAGGCAAGTGCTTCTGTGTCTTCTGCAAATCCCAGTGAGTATCTGAATGGTGACATTCGGATGTTCAGAGTTGTAGACCAGGGCTGTAGTCTGATCCATGCCACTGGATGAAAGATAAATTCTTTGTGTTGTACTCAGGCTTATCAGAATACAAATTGCCTTCAATATCAAGTGTGATGAACGTTGTGTCTATATATTATAGGGTGTTCTTTACAAGGAGAGACATGATGGATGAAATAAAGCAGTTTGTGCCATCGTGTTAAATCATCAGATTTCTAATGTAATCAGTCTAATTTGATTGGCAAAGATGTAAAGTTATAACTACATCAACTCAGTGAGCTTTTCTTTTTTCTTTCTGAAAATGATGCATTAGATTATGTTTTTCTCATTCTAAATATTAATAATCATAGCTCATCTTGAGTATTTAGTCTACACTTTTGTAAACATGCTTTTGTAATATCCTCAGATAGGAATCTCTTAGTACGGCTTCTGTAACTGCAAACGATGCCAGTTTTCCAAGCAATACCTTTGCTGACCTGGTCTCTTAACTCCAATTTGAGAATCTAGCTGAAGCGGATTAATATATGACTGTTAACGTGTATGCAAAGAGTTTTCTTAGCAGGGAGCAAACATACTTTTGCACATTTAAAAAGCATGACAAATTTTATATTTTGCTTTTCTCCATTTAATACATCAAACATTTGAATTATTTTAAACATGTTTTGAAGGTGCTTTGTCATCATTATAATTATCAAATTAAGGAAAAGAGAACCGTTGCTTAGAATTAATGTGCCAATTACTCCTCATTTGGATAATAAGAAATGTAGTCTTTGAATGATCTAAATTATTTCACAGCTAATTTAGGCATGAGTGAATGAAGTCTCAAATTTTCTATAAGTAGCTAGCTGTTGGATCAATCTATAGGAAATGTGTATCAGAGTAGATTTAGGGGAATATATAGAAGATAAAAAAAAAAGTGTCTCTGTGAGGGCGGATTTTAAGCCAGAAAGCCTTGGTTAAACAACCTTTGAAAGGTTTATCTCACCGATATAGAAATATTCTCTCCATTATTTTTTCTTGCTATTTTCAAAATATGTATATATATTCTAAAATCTTAAAGATCACTTGAGAATGACTGTCTCTTTTAAGCTACATAATGAGTCATTGTAAACACATTTTTCTTCATTGCGTGAGGGAATTTAGACATACTCTCCAAGGGCTATTAAGTCATGCGTTCAAGACCTCTGACTTAGCCTGTGATCTGGTCCAGCTTCTTCTTATGGCTCTTGTGGGCCGCAGAACAGATGGCCAGGTTGACCTAGTGACTATCCCATCTGTTTGAGGGAACTGAATTCCCGGCTGAGAGCAAATAGAGGCCATATTAATACTCCGGCAGGGACCCTTGGAGACAGGGTGGGTGGTCTACTGGCTGGACTCGCACAATCTCAACATCAGTTAGGCTCACAAGCCAGACATTCCCAAACAAGTCAGAGGCATTCGGGAAATTAGAGCCTTACATGGTGTTGAAAAGTTTGTTTTCACTTAGAAAAATGAACTTGGGTAAAAATAGAGAAGACTTTTTAATGGAAACAGCAGAGAATCTGTTCATTCCCATTCTCCTTCTCTCATTCTGTGCTGCCTTCAACTCCATGCTATGTTTTCATAGGAAACAGGGTCCTTCCCTCTAGAGCCAATTACACTCCCAGCCGGTGGGTGACAGACAGTTGTGAGCAGCGACCTCCAGGAACCTTTGGAGGGAGATCATGCGGGCTACAAAATCGTATGCTTCAAAGAAGATGGCTTTTAACAGACCTAGGATATCAGAACTGACTGGATGACTTGATCATTTAGAACAGTGGTAGTCAACCTGGTCCCTACCGCCCACTAGTGGGCGTTCCAGCTGTCATGGTGGGCGGTAGCAGAACAACCAAAGTATAAACAAAAAGATAGATTTAACTATAGTAACTTGTTTTATAAAGATTTATTCTGCCAAACTTAGCAAAAATGCGACATAAAGTACTTGGTAAATAATTATTATTATATGCGTTAACTTGCTGTAACTCTGCTTTATAAATTTTATAAAGTAAAGTTACTTCCCTACTTTAAAAATCACCGTTACTGTGGAACCGATGGGCAGTTAGAAAATGTTACTACTAACAGATACAAAAGTGGGCAGTAGGTATAAAAAGGTTGACTACCCCTGCTTTAGAAGAATTAAGAAAAACAAAAATGTCTGCTCTCCCATATATTTACTGCTGCAAAGCAGTTTCAACTTGCAATATCTTATTTCATCTTCACAAAAAATGATTTTCTTTTCTTTTTAATTTTTTGAAGAATAAATAGGAATAAGATTAATGGGGCTCAGGGGATATAAAGAAATATCAGAATGGTCCCATGTTCACTGTTTTTCATTCGTTGAGGATGCTTGCCCTAGCTTCCTATTTTTCTGAAAACTAGGCAGAGTTGCTGGGCCCATAAACCTCATGCTGCACAGGAAGGCGAGGAACTCACATTCTGCAGTGGCGGGGCCCAAAGAAAGACACTCAGTGACAGCTTTTTAAACAAGCCTCTTATGGTCTCATACAGCATCCCAACCAGACACCGTCACAGATGTGTGTGCAGATTTCTCTCCTGCCCCAGTCTTGGAGGGACATCTAGAAGACTCTACATGGGAAATACCACAAAATATGGCCATTGTAACAAGATGACATGGAGGACAAACTTGTTACAAGATCATTTTGCAAATCCACTCTTATCTCTAATACCAGTTTCAGCCCTCTCTTCATTTAATTAGATAAACATTAACTTGCTGCCTTAAATCTGGTGATATGTGATGACTCTACTACTTTTCGTGTTTTATTTTAGGTTACATTAAAATATTAAATAATGTATTATGCACAGGCATATAATATTCAACAATATACAAAAAGAAAATAATGACAAATAAGACAACAAATAACAAAAAGCAAGACCCCCTCCTTCAAACAACGATATCCCCAGTGCATATGTCAAAATAATACAAATACGTTAGCTTAATTATTAACATTTGATGTTTTATATTAAATTTTTATTATAGTGGAGAATTATCTTCATCAGATACACCCTCTCACTTCCCTGTGCTCCTTTCTAATTCCCCTGATATCACACTATGTCCACTTCCTCCTGGTTCACTCTGCAAATTCAGACGACATCGTTTATACCTTAGTTCTACCAGACAACAGTACACAGCATCCCAGGATTCCCCACTGTGTCACGTAAGGACATTAATTCAGCCACCTCTCTGAATTTCCCAACAGTGGGACCTTTATTTTCCATTGTCAGTGTGTGTATTTCCATTCAAATTTGTAATCAAAAGCAAGCTCTTCATGGTTTATCCATGTATTGATTCTGAAAGTTGAAATCAAGTATAAAGAAGCATAGCTTAGAAATTGCAATTAGTACATTATTTTCTTTTTCATTTTTACTTTTCTTTTTCTTGGACCGCTTGCAAAACCTCATATGACAGTTGTTAGCAGCTGGTACAAATTAAACAAAACATTAGTATTTGCCAACAGAACCATCATAATTACTACACAGTGTATCTGGTCCCTGACATGGAAAACAGACCCTAGTAGTTGTTTTTCTCTCTAGTTTTCTATTTAGTGTTTTCTGAAGATAAGAGCAGACCTCTCTCTCCAGACCAAGCTGGATCCAACTTGTCCTAGAGCTGTGAAGTGGGCAGGTTTAGTAACCAAATGACCCCAAACTGACCTTGAGAGCATAGCAGAGCCAAGATTAATGGAAGTCAAGTAACGCATTGTGGTTCATCATGCTTAGGATATCCTTATAATGTTGAGTTGGTAGAATAAGTTCCCCATTTCTCAAATAAGAAAAACAAGTCCCGGGAATAGAAGGCATTTCCAAATTTCCACCTCTGGGATAATAATGAGTCCAGTTACACACTCTTCTACTTTTCTTCAAACAACGCCAAGTTGGTCATGAGTGTGTGTGTGTGTGTGTGTGTGTGTGTGTGTGTGTGTGCACTTACGCATGCGTAGATGCACATGTGAGTTACAAAATTCTAATGAACATCTTTGGGGAAGTGTGATTCTGTGATTTATAATAAGAAATATGTATTTAGTCTCCAATCTTATTCTTGGCTGAGAGCTTTTACAACACTTGGGATTTCCTGTGGTAAGAACAATAAAGGTGTCTTTTGTTTTCTTAATAAAGTCACTTTCAGAAAGCCTTTAAGTAACATAAGATTGAGAGCTGGTTGCCTGAGGAAACAGCCATGTGATTAAAGAGTTGAAACTTTTAGTATCCCCTTCCTAACTTCCAGGGAGGGGAGAGGGCTGGAAGTTGAGTTAACCAATTGTGACTGTAACGAAGCCTCTTTAAAAACCACAGAGGGTTTTGGAGAACTTCTGTGTGGGTGAAGGCAAGGCCCTGCTGGGAAGATGGAAGCTCCCAGGCCCTTTTCTCATGCCTTGCCCTGCGTACCTCTTCTGTCTGGCTGGGCCTGAGTTATGTCCTTTTGGAACAAACCTATAATCAAGTAAGTAAAAATATTCCTTTGAGTTTTGTGAGCCTCTGTAGCAAATTACTTTAACCTGGCCTTGGAGACCTCTGATTTATAACAAGTGAGTTAGAAATACAGGTAACACCCGGTCTTACAACTGGCATCTGTCGGTTGCATGACAACTGTCAGTCTCGTGGGACCGAACTCTTACCCTGTGGAATTGGACAGTATCTCCGGGTCGAGAATGTCACAATTGAGCGGCACTGCAGGAAATTGAGGTGGAGTCCCAGGACTTGCTGGGTGAGGTGGGAAACACCCCCACCTCCCCCTACAAATAGTACCAGAATTCACTGAGTCAGGAAGAGAGAAACAGGACTGAAACTGGTTATGTAAAGGCTCTGCAATATTTTAGTTGATCTTTTATAAAAATAAAAGAAAAAGGAAGAAGCTATTATGGAATATAAACACTGAATGCCTAACACAATATGAAATGTATTCAGTGTACAGTACTTTCTGAAGTAAATCTCACAGTCGGAACCCTCACATATATGAGCAACGAATAAGAGCATAACATACAAGGTGCACCAGCATCTTCCCCCTGTGGATGCCTGGCACCAATTCCCAAGAGAGTAGCTGATTAGCATTCTAGATTTTATAAGTGTTTATATCCAAGAGCGGGCATTGACCTTTAATTTCCTTGGGCTGCTTTAATGATGAACGCATGCTTGAAAAACATCAACATATTGTCGGTTGAGAAAAAAAAAATTGCACTTATTTCTCTCAGATGGGCATAAACAAGAGGAACTCTTAATTTTCCTCTATGCAAATGCATGCATTAAGAAAAATAAAACACTCCTCCCATGAACATAGCTAGCAGATCGTGAAACTCCCTTTTACATCTGTTACAGGGATCTAAACCAAGTCATTGCAATATTTTCGTTGTTCTTTAATATGTTGTGAGCAGCATTCTCAGTCAGTTCCAGTTAGAGCAGCTGGTTACGCCTGAGGAATTCAGCCTATCCGACTTAACGTTTACGGAGCCCTGTCCTCCATGCGGCTGGGGTTCAAAGAGGAATTCGAGTATGCCCCTTATTTTGTTGAAGCTCAGAGCCACTTACAAGACTCATCTAAGCACACACATAGTTACAGCTTAGCTGACTGTGGTAGCAGAAGTGCTCTGACTCTGAGACGGCAGAAGAGAAAGCAAAGTTTTTCTAACAAAGGCAATTGGTGGTGTGCCCTTGGAATGCCCTTTGAAGGGTATATAACATCAGTATAGAAGGAGAGAACTTTTTAGACAGAGGACATGTCTATACAAATTTTTTATTGCTTGTCCTTTACACTGGGATTACTAATTTGTAACAGCATTACACCTCACATTTTGTATGTGTTACTTAATTACCAAATTGCCTGTAGTTCCTGGATGATATTGTTTGACTACTACATGCCATCAACTGGCCTAAGGATAAATCTTTTTTTTTTTTTTCTGAAGTGAGAAGTGGGGAGGCAGAGAGACAGACTCCTGCATGTGCCCAATCGGGATCCACCTGGCATGCCCACCACGGGGCGATGCTCTGCCCCTCTGGGCCATTGCTCCATTGCAACCAGAGCCATTCCAGTGCCTGAGATGGAGGCCATGGAGCCGGCCTCAGCGCTCAGGCCAACTTTGCTTTAATGGAGGGGAAGAGAGAGCTAGAGAGAAAGGATGTGAAGAAGGGTTGAGAAACAGATGGATGCTTCTCCTGTGTGCCCTGGCTGGGAATCAGACCCGGGACTTCCACATGCCGGGTTGATGCTCTGCCACTGAGCCAACTGGCCAGGGAAGGATATATTTTTAAGTTCATTTAATCCTTAAATGAACTCTACCTACTATATGTTATTATCTCCATTTTATGAAAAAGAAATATGAGAGTCTGAAATGTTACTGTTCTAAGTGGCACATCTGGTTTGAAGACCCGGGTGTACCGATTTGAGCAGGTCTTCAGACCCGCTTTACCTTTGGAAGGATGAAACTAGTAAGTAACAGAGTAGAGGGTTTGCTCAAGGACAGTCTGGTTCCAAAGACTTCAGTCTTGGCTTCTTGCTCAGGATTCCACTATGTTAATAAGACATAGGAAAGACAGTGTCTGCCTGGAAAATCCCTAAAGCAGGAAAATATATTCATAGCAATAATTTTCAAAATTCCTCACCTATCAAATAAATAGAAAGAAATAAAGAAATAAAGGAAGGAATGTGGAAGATAAAAGAAAGAAAAAGAGAGAGAGAGAGAAAGCAAGCAAGCAAGCAGGGAGGGAGGGAAGGAGAGAAAGAAGGAGGGAGGGAAGGGAGGAAGGGATAAAGGAAAGAAGAAAGTAAAAGGCTTGATCTATACTGTGAATTTTTGCATGAATGTTGCCCTAATCCTTCAGTATTCATAGCTGTCAAACTTGCTGAATTCTTCTTCCTGATGCCTAAACAATGCCACCACCCATGCTTGTCCCACACGCTAGCTCTAGCCTGTAATACCATCTCGACTTCTCCCTTTTCTCATTACTCACATTTCTTTACAGGCCAAATGAATTTATTTTTTAAATGTCTATTAAACCAATCCCCCACCCCTGCTCCAGTCCCACCCCCTGGAGTCTAATGAAGCCCATGCCATTGCTTGGCTGTAGCCTTCTTATGATAAGACTTACGCCTTCTCATTTCTCTTCCTTCTGTCTGTCATCTACATCTTTTGCTCAAAGCACATTGATTCCCACTTTTATGGTTAAATTCATGAGCCTTCGTGCGCAACCCTCCACCATCAGTCCCAAGGCTACCTTAGGGTATGCTGCTGAAGAGTCAGGGTGCTAGAATCAGAGTGTCGGTGCTCCTGGTGTGGCTCTGACCTTGTTACTCTGTGGCCTTGGACAGCTTAACCTCTAAGTGTCTGTTTTCTCATCTCTGAAATGATGATAATGATATATGCTTAATAGAATTGTTTCATGGATTAATTAAATGTGAAATGCTTAGATTAGTGTCAGCAATTATTACTAAATGGTTGCTGTTATTACAAACATGCTCCACATAATGACATTTCGTTTAACACCACCCCACATAGACAATGGTGGTCTCATAAGATTGTAATTGATCTGCCTGACCAGGTGGTGGTGCAGTGGATCAAGTGTCGGACCAGGATGCGGAGGACTCAGGTTTGAAACCCTGAGGTCTCGGGCTTGAGCGTGGCTCATCCAGCTTGAGCATGGGGTCACTGGCTTGAGTGTAGGATCATAGACATGACCCCATGGTCTCTGGCTTGAGCCCAAAGATCACTGGCTTGAAGTCCAAGGTTGCTGCCTTGAGCTCAAGATCACTGGCTTGAGCAAGTGGTCACTGGCTTTGCTTTAGCTGTCCACCCCCCAAGGCACATATGAGAAGTAATCAATAACAACTAAGGTGCCATAATGAAGAATTGATGCTTCTCCTCTCTCTCCCTTCCTGTCTGTCTGTCTCTATCTGTCCTTCTCTGTCTCTCTCTTTGTCTCTGTCACACACAAAAAGGATTGTAATGGATCTGAAAAATTCCTGTCACCTAGTGATGTAGTCGTCATTGTAATGTCATAGCACAGCCCATTAGTCACCTGTTTGCGGTGATGCTGGTGTAAACAAAACAACCGCTCTGTCAGTCAAGTAAAATTACAGCGCATACAGTTATGCACAGTACCTGCTACCTAAAAAATGACTATAATGTTGCTTATGTATTTAATATACTATACTTTTCCATTGTTATTGTAGAGTATGATTTTTGTACTTATAAAACAAATGTGTTGTAAAACAGTATGTTGAGTCATGCCAGGAGCAGCCTCATACATCTCCTGTTAATTGTGTGTCTTCATTGCATCGTGTACTCTTGTGTTTGATTTAATAGCATGTTGTTTTATACAGTAATATGCTATACAGGCTTGAAGCTTAGGAATGATAGTCTATAGCAGATAGCTTAGGTGTGCAGTAGGCTATACTATCTAGGCTTATCTAAGTATGCTTTATGGTGTTCACACAACAAAATTGCCCACTGACACATGTCTTAGACTGCACCTCTGTCATTAAATGGTACATAGCTGGATTAGTTTATCCCAGGTAAACATCCATGTGCTTGAAATAAACCGTACACTTTTGGGCTAATGAGCTCATGAATAAAATACTTTCTCCCTGACACATCTTTTTCCCGTTCTATCTGGCAAACTCTTCTTACTCTTTAGTTACCCAGCTCCAATAATTTTTGTGCCTCCCCTCTACAAAATGTGTGGTTTCCTTCTCAGTGTTCCCATAGCAATCTGTTGAGACTGTGATTATAGCACTTAGGACACTGCATTATAAAACTCTGTGTAACTGCTAGCCCACCACGCCACACTCCTTCCAGAGATGAACTTGAATTCTGTTCTGCCCTGTCTCCCAGCAACAAACACAAGGCTGAGGGAAGAGTGACATGATCATGATTAAAAAGACGTAATTCCATCAGGAAAATGGATGTATGGATGGAAAGAGAAAAGCTAGAGGCAGGGTAACTGGTTAGGAATGTAGACATAGTTTAAACAATGGGCGATAAAGATCATGGTAATGAAGCAGTCAATTCCAATAAACTTTGGAGGCTGAGTGGCAAATATGTAATATAATAAGTAATGAGGACAAGAGGGAAAAGTTATATTAAGCATACTGCTTTTGCATGGGTATGAAGAGAAATATCATGTGTCTGTGTCATTGTCAATCTTCCGTGTTTTTCTCTTTTTCTTATTCTTCTTTCCTCAACGCATATTTGAATGACATAATTGTAGTGAAGTATGTGAAAGTATAAATCAATATACAAAATGTAGCATAGAGTATTAAAAATATGACGAGGTAGCCTTGGCCGAGTAGCTCAATTGGTTAGAGCATCGTCTTGATGTGGCCAAGGTTTTAGGTTCAATCCCCAGTCATGGCACATACAAGTATCAACCAATAAATGCATAAATATGTGGGAAAAAACAAATCAATGTTTCTCTCTCTCTCTCTCTCTCTCTCTCTCTCTCTTTCCCTGCTTCTATCTCTAACATCAATAAATAAATTTAAAAAGTTAAAAAAGTTAGAATGAGGCAGAAATCCTGGGGGTTTGTCTGAATGTCAATGTTTATTAGTTGTTGTGACTCTCTCTCTCCTAATCACCAAGTGAGGCTGTATCATCGCAATCAAAAAATGACAATGATGAGCGTGTGCAAATCCATTTTGGAAATTACACGGAGCTCCACAATCAGAAGGTTATCATTTGTTTTTTATTGCTGGAGTGTTGAAAGAGGTTGCTACATAATGTGTTTAATTTTGTCTTGCTTCTCGGGAATGTAGTACTTATATGTAGATTGCATTTATTTAATCCGGTTGAGGTTTCTAGAACATTATTTAAAGCTCAACAATACTTTCCAAAACTTCGTAACTTGATTTGTTACAAAGTGCGTTTTTATTGAACGTGTGCAGGAAATATATTTGTATTTGAAGGAAGTAGGCTCATACATCATCTTTTAAGACTTTATTAAACAAAATACAGTAGCCAGGGCTATTGCTCCAAATTTCTTTTGGATATTCATCTTCTAACAGACTAACGAAGTCAACAGTCTTGGCAGATTTAGCTAACCCTTGTTCTGTGCCCAGCCCTTGGTCCACTGGGTGGAGGGCATGGGACATTCTTTAAAGCGTGTGTGGAGAGGAGAACACGGAGCACTTACAATAAAGAAGCTTGGGCACCTTGCTAATATATGCTTCCTTTATATCCTTTTTATGAAACTTTTCTGTCATTTTCCCCAATCTAAATTAACATGTGGTGACCTTATAGTATTTAAATACCACTCGGTGATTAATTAAGACAAGACATCAGGACTATGACAAAATTGCAGAGTGACTTTGAAAGTGTCCTTTGCTAAGCTAACATACATAGTTATGTTCATACAACACACCCAGACATTACTTGATGATGCTTCAAGCTCCTAACAAAAAGAAACACTTTTGAAATCTGGGTCCCAGCATAGATTGCAAAAGAAAAGCATGCAAAATAAAGACATTTAAAAACAGTAATAGTATAATTATTATTTCCATGAGATTGTCAAAACATTGAGACATTTGAGTTGCCAACCACCTTGTCATGGATGCCAGCAGAGGCAGGACACTCCCGTTTGAAAGGGAAAGGGGGTGGACTACTTTTGGCAATAGCAGCAGCCCGAGTATCAGCGTTTTTGTACCATTTCCTTGGGACACAGTTCCTATAGTGTGACGTGAGGAGTCCAGAGGACACCAGCACCTCCAGTGAGCTGTATTTATGTCAGTTCACAACCTTGGGGGCCTGTTTGGCCCCACACACAGAGAGCAAGGAGAGAGGGGGCACAGAGGCAGACCACTCCAGATGGGTAGGCGGCAGGTTGGCCCAGCAAGGGAGCTTAATATGGGAGGCTAGGGTGACCTCCCGGTGAGCAGATCTCTGCGCCTGTCCAGCGGAGCCCCAAATTTTATACAGACATTGGAACGGGTTCAAGCACATAGTCCAGATAGTCTCAATATCAACATATATTTCTCTCAAGGTTGTGTTCTTGAAAGCGTTTCTACTGTGAAAACAGTGGGTGATTGGGCAAAATATATATTCCAGAGACAGAGCAGGGGGTGAGAAGACTTCGACTGCCTAGGTCCAGGTTGAAGGTCAGTCAATAGTCATGTCCTTTCAATGACCTACTACAATTACAGGAGCGGAGTCCCAAGCTTAGATCAAGCAAATCTTATCTAAGGGGATAAAGCATGACTGTCTTTGCTGCAGGTGGAGAAACCACCCCATTTTTTAAATAAAAATTTCAAGGTAACAAGCCCTTCATTCCCGAGGGAAACACTAATTCCCTGCTCCGACAATGTTCGCTATCTTTGGAAAAAGAGCTGTTCGTGCCTGCCCGGCCAGAGGTATAGGAAACCACGGACCACGTACATAACTGTTTTCTTACAGAGAGAGTATCTCTTGCGCTCTGGGGCTAACCTTGCCAAGGTTTGAATACGTGATACCAGGAGAGTATACAGAACGCAATATAACTCTAGGCAACTTTCTTCTTCTCACAGCTGTCTAAGTTTCCTCATCTGTCAATGGAGATGAATAAACATCTGTCACAGTTATTGTGAAGATCAAATGGGTTAACACATAACAAGCCTTCAGAACCATGTGTAGACTGCAAGCGCTAAGAAGATTGAGCTATTTTAGATAAATTATATTCTAAATAAAAATCGATATTTTTTTATTTTAAAACGTTGCTTAAGTATTGAAAATATATACTGCTCACAAAAGTCAGGGATCAGGGAAAGTGCAGATACTCCAGTACTCTCAGCCTTTTGTACAGTGCATTTTCACCAATGAAATAAAAGTTGGTTTTGCAACTCATTCGCATAATCGAACAACTTTCTTTGACTTGTTGTTTGCTTTTCTGATGTTCTTGTTTAATAAAAAAAAAATCCAATGTTTCTTTTTTTATCACTTCATATTAATTTTGAAATATCCCCTAATTTTTGTGAACAGTATTTATAAGAAGACTATTTCATAGATTCTTTTCTTGGCGTTAAAATGCTCATACTTATTTTGGATACATGAGATCCTATGTCCAGGGCAGCAAAATGTGTGCCAGATCCCTCCAGTGGACAGTTGAAAGAAACAATAGGATTTCTGCTCCGGGGAAAACTGCCTCTTAAGAAAGGGAGACTACGCTTCCTTCCAAATGGACATCCAAGGACGGTCAGACACGTAGAGCCAGTGAGGGCGACAGCCCCTGGCCAGGCAGTAAAGAACAGGAAGTAAGATGATTCCCACACACAGTATTGTTCTGAAATCCCAGGTGGGATGTAAATTGCCCCCAACTCATGAAAGCCAAGCAGAGAAGGTTTTTATTTTCTCGGTGACTATTAAGGAAAAATAGAGCCCCCAGGATCAATTTCTCTTTTTACCTCTCAGAGTCATGAGACGTTTGTGAACTTGGCTACTAAACAAAGGTGTGCAAGACACTCCGTAACTAGGAATTTCCCGGCACAGGACGATGAGAGGCACTTTGTTTTCTACGTGTACGGACATGTTCATTTGTTCCAGACAGTGATGAACACAGATGCACCCCCGGCCTTCTCAGAATTACGGGGACCTCAAAAGGAAGGGGACAAACTTAATGACACATATACCGTTGTGATACTGAGATACTGACAAATCCATTTCACGTGGAGCATTAGCTAGCTGCAACGCTTTTATTCTCGATTTGGTTCTCGTGGGACCCTAGGGGTATCCCAGCTGGTGCAGAGTGCTGTCAGGAGGAGGCAGAGTGTGTGGGGGAAGGGGTCATGCCCACATGGCTCCGAAGCCTGGGCTCACAGTCCAACAGCTGCACTTCAGCCTGATGAGACGTGGGCGGGCACTGATATTTCTCTATTCTCTTCAAAGACTCAGCCTGGTTCATGTATGGCCATTGTCCACGTCACAGTGTTGCGGGGTGGGGCAGAAGTAGGTTTACAGTTGTGAGTATGCAAAACAGAGTTCATTCTTGTATGATTATTTATTAATTATTGCATCATTTTCTTTTTTTTTTTTTTCCTGAAGCTAGAAACGGGGAGAGACAGTCAGACAGACTCCCGCATGCGCCCGACCGGGATCCACCTGGCACGCCCACCAGGGGGCGATGCTCTGCCCACCAGGGGGCGATGCTCTGCCCCTCCGGGGCGTCGCTCTGTTGCGACCAGAGCCACTTTAGCGCCTGGGGCAGAGGGCAAGGAGCCATCCCCAGCGCCCGGGCCATCTTTGCTCCAATGGAGCTTCGGCTGCAGGAGGGGAAGAGAGAGACAGAGAGGAAGTAGAGGGGGAGGGGTGGAGAAGCAGATGGGCGCTTCTCCCGTGTGCCCTGGCCGGGAATCGAACCCAGGACTTCTGCACGCCAGGCCGACGCTCTACCACTGAACCAACCGGCCAGGGTTCATCATTTTCTAAATGAACAACTGCACATCGACTCTTACCACACCTTGTATTTAAATATCTCCTGTCCGCACTCCTGAAATAAATCAATTCTCCCACTAGGCATTATGCTAGTCAACGTTTTTTATTTGTTTGTTTGTTTTTCTTCAGGTACTCTAATTCAGACATGAACTTGAAACAGCCTGACCTTATCTTCTTATAGAATCTTGAGATCTCTGCCCCACTCAGTTTCATAAGAAATACTGCCCAGAACAGGAATTACAGTAGGTTTGCCTAGACTTCAAGACAGAGGTAACTGGCCCGTTTGGTGGTGGCGCAGCAGATAGAGCATCGACCTGGGACAGAGTCCCAGGTTTGAAACCCTGCCCTCAGGGGCTTGAGCACAATCTCATTCGGCTTGAGCACAGGCTTACCAGTTTGAGCGTGGGGTCATCGACATGGTCCTGCGGTCTCTGGCTTGAGCCCAAAGGTTACTGGATTGAAATCCAAGGTCTCTGGCTTAAGTAAAGGGTCTCTGGCATGGCTGCAGCCCGCAAACCCTGGTCAAGGCATGTGTGAGAAGCATTCAATGACCTATGAGTTGATGATTTTCTCTCTCTCTTTTTTTTTTTTTTGCATTTCTTCTGAAGCTGGAAACGGGGAGAGACAGTCAGACAGACTCCCGCATGCGCCCTACCGGGATCCACCCGGCACGCCCACCAGGGGCGATGCTCTGCCCACCAGGAAGCGATGCTCTGCCCCTCCGGGGCGTCGCTCTGCCGCAATCAGAGCCACTCTAGCGCCTGGGGCAGAGGGCAAGGATCCATCTCCAGCGCCCGGGCCATCTTTGCTCCAACGGAGCCCCTGCTGTGGGAGGGGAAGAGAGAGACAGAGAGGAAGGAGGGGGAGGGGTGGAGAAGTAAATGGGCACCTCTCCTATGTGCCCTGGCCGGGAATCGAACCCGGGTCCCCCGCACGCCAGGCCGATGCTCTACTGCTGAGCCAACCGGCCAGGGCCTGATGATTCTCTTTTATCTCCCTTCCTCTCTCTTTCTGTGTCTGTTGCTAAAGGAAAATAAAGAGAGGTAACTGGACGTGTTCTTTCTGTCCGCCTGTTAGGGTCCCCCAGTCCTTCCTGTGCCTTGCCTGTCCCCCAGGGATTACAGTTTACTTGGCTGCCTGGCTAGGACTGGAGGTCTGCCCTGATGAAATCCAGTCGGATTCCTAGGGATCCGCTCAGACACAGGCCTTTGCTAGACATCCGGGTTCTCAGAGGATTAAACTCTCGTCAGCATTTCTAAGGAACGGGCTCCTGCGGTTCCACTGGAAGTTTCGGGAAAACTCCGCCCTCTGGCGGAGGGGCTCTCATCACCTCTGTGCTCCCTGGGGCCGGGCCGGCCCACATCTCCGGGAGCGGACAGAAAGAGAGGAATGCTAACCAGAGGTCTGAGCTCGCCCTGGCCCTGGGGACACCAGATTTGAGTTGCTTTCTTTTCTTACAATAAAGGCAGGTGTTCCAAACTCATTCCAGGCAAGTATCATATGACATATATTGAGGCCCCTGAGAGAGGACAATTTATGACGCCGTTAAAGAGGACTAGCAACAGTTTAGTGCCTCTTGAACGGCGGGTTCTTGGTGCGCTCGCTCAATTCTCTGGTCCCAGGGGGCTGGGAGTGGAGCGCCACAGCGGAGCGAGGGGGTCTGGGTTTGTGCTGCTCTTGTGTTGTTGGCGAACCACCTGCTGATTTCCAGAACGACTTCTCACGAAACCCCTTTAACATGTGTTTTCTCAAACTGGCTCTGGATGAGTCATGCAATTTAGAAACATACAAGTATTTTCAAACTTCGCAAAGACCAGAGCTTCTAGTTCACCTTAATACAAGACCCAATAAATACATGGCCCCGTCAATTTTTAAATAAGAAAAGTAAAATTAAAAAAAGAGAAAAAGACAACAGCTCCATTTGACATATGTCTTCTTACATGAGTAATTTGTATGTCAAAAGAGGTTACCGACCCTTTGAAATTAAGTAAAAAAATATCAGAAGGGTGCATATTATTTATATAAAATGACTTAACATTTACTGTGGTTTATTTTTTTGATGACTTCCATGTTCCAAGTTTTATGGCGTAAGAAATAAAGAAAGGACTTAATTCTCAAAGCATTGCCTGACCTGTGGTGACGCAGGGCATAAAGCATCGACCTGGAATGCTGAGGTCGCCGGTTCAAAACCCTGGGCTTGCCTGGTCAAGGCACATATGGGAGTTGATGCTTCCTGCTCCTTCCCCCTTGTCTCTCTCTTCTCTAAAAAATGAATAAATAAAAATAATTTTAAAAAAAGAAATAAAGAAAGTTCTCAAAGCATTGTTGAAGTTGAGGGCATGTCATTAGGACCAAATTTCATGTACAGTTTACTCAAGGAAGCGTAAACACTCACTGAGAAGATATTTTTTCCATAACTGTCTCTTGCTTTTTGCCATCCTCGACTATTTTAGGTTTAACAGAAAAATAATAGATTTGTTCAACAAAAGAAAATAGAAAATATTCTTAAAGAACCCTGTAGAGAGACGCCCCAGTCTTTGTCCAGTACAAGCAGTAAGAGAGCAGACACAGAGGCATGGCAGACCTGGTCAAGGCAGGGTCCACGCTGGTCCAGGTGTTTGACGTGGGGTAGCTGCTCGTCTCGGAAGCTCGGTGTCTTTTTCTGTACAGCTATAATAGTACTTATGCGTATGTGGGTATATAGGGATTACTTTTTGGAAAAGATTTGACATTTGGGAACTGTTTTTATTAGTGTAAAAAATAAATTCAAACAAATTCAAATCATCTTTTCAATCATGTCGACCTTTTGGGTGTACCGTCTTTTCTGCACGCACAGAGCAACGGTCTCCAAAGCTTTCGTGTGTGCCTGGCAGGGAGGTGGCCATACGCGGACACAGGGGGCTACTGGGCACCTTCCGGTGACCTCAGCTATTGCCTATTAGGACACAATGCACGGGCAGTGAGCACCACAGGGGCGGGACAAAGACCCTGGGCCTCATACGCCGGGGCTCTCGGCTCTGGCTCTGACTCTGGTTCAGTCGGTGCCTCCTAGTGCATCCTGGACGAGGTGCTGGAAAGTCCAAAGTTAGACATGTCTTTGCTGCAGAATGTCAGCCGTGACGCCAGCATGTGGGACCTCCGGAGCCTACGGGACCGTCTTTATTTCAGGCCGGGGTCAGGGAATTCAGCCTTAAAATGACTGGAAGTCAAGCACAGCCTCGCGGCTGCCAGGATCGTCACTCCTGGAACAGGGCACCGCACACTGGCTGCGCTGCAGGGCCGGCTGTGAGATGATTTAGGCCGGTCCTACGGCGCGTAACCAGTGCAGAGCTCATACCGCACGCGTTCACCAAGAGCGAGTCTTCGGGTCACGTGCACATCATGCTGATTAAGTCAGCTGGTTGGGATGATGCTCTGTTGCCATGGCAGTCTACCATTTAAGAACCTGGTCAAAATTTACCTCTGAGAAACTCTCATTGATGCCACTGGAGGGTGGGAGGGGAGTTGCTACTCCCATGGCGTGCTCACTGTAACTGTTGCGCAGGCGTGATCGCATTGACTTTTGATTATTTGCTTGTGACAAGCTGTCCACAAGACTTGGAAGACAAAAGCCTTGTTTTCCTTCTCCCCCCTAATTCCCACCAGCAGTGTGAAGCCTAGGATATCAGGGCATCTCTATAAATATCTATAGAAATGAATTCAAAGCAAAATGAGCCAAGAAAAACTACCTAAGGAAAGGCATATAGAAACTCTGTTTCCCAGTTCTGCGAGTTTTGTCCTGGTCAGAAAACAACACGCTCGGACTAGGTTAGTTTAATGCCTAAACTGATGTTTTTCCAAATATATTACAGTTTTGGAATATACGAAGACAAGAGAAGGAATATCTTTCTAAAAACTATTTCCACATCCTTGACATAGGTATCTCCTCACAATCGACAGGTGATGATATTCTCCTGACTCAGGTAAAAAGGTACACATATAGTTTCTCACACGGACCGGTGAGGCCCTAATATTTTAAATTTTCAGGTGAATGAACTGAGACTGAGGATTCTCTCTCAGCTGCGCCAAGACCTGTCATTTCATTGAGCACTTGCTAAATGTTGGTCACTGTGCTCGGCTCCTCCAGCGATACATTATCCTCTGTGGTTCTCTCGTGGGCTAAGTGAAAATTGAGCAATTGAGCGTTAGAGTGTCTACGTGATCATAGCCCAAGAACGCACACGAAGGGCTTTGAATCAGGCACGGCCGTCTGGTCACCTGAGCCAGGCTGGCTGCACACCCACTGTGCTGCCTTTGCCTCGTGCTCAGGCGAGACGTCTGGAACCACGTCACTTGGTCAGAAGACCAGGCTCTGTGTGGCACATTACGAAGTATGAAGTGCGTGCTTTTTTGGTGGTTCTTGTGGGTAGTCTGAGCTATCCACAGATTGGTTACTTACTTCTTGTGCAAAGATTTTCAAATGTCTATATATATATATATATATATATATATATATATATATATAAAATTTACCTAATGCTATCTGATATTTGCCTTTTAAAAAAATACGTATCCTTAATACCTGACATTCATATTTAAAAGTAAATACATACTCAATAACTGTCCAATTGATACATTTTCCCAAATTGAACACACATGTATTGAATACACAGAACATTACCAGGATCCCAGAAACTTCTTGGTTTTCCACTTACTTTCTTTCACCTCTACTAAGAGCCAATCACATGCTGACTTTCAGCAAACTAGATGCATGTTGCCTGATTTTCTACTTTATAAATGGAATCATTTTATATTGCTGATCTTATGTACACCAACATATTATCATTTAGCCATCCTGCTTTGAGCATTTTGACCTACCCAGAAATTCTGGGATTCAGTGCAGCTTAGTCAAAGAGGCATTAGACTAAAAAGTCAGTGGTGTTAGACAGTCTATAACCAAATGAACATTACAGAAGAGAAAATGTAGGCTTAATGGGTCCAACAGTACTTCTTTCAAGTTCCTGAGAATCTCAGTGGCTTCTAGGTGAATTGGTAGGAACCCTCTGCCCCTGGATACAGTAGGAAGATGATGGTCAGCAATGGAGCCCTTGGCTTTGGCTATTCCAGCCCTAAGAGCTATATATAAGATTTTACTTCCCGTGTGCTTCATCCTTGGAATCCACATACCAGCAACAGTTTCCTTGACCAAAATCTGATAACTTCATCACGTTATCTGAATTGTGGTAGTCATTAGGCCAATGATGACACATTAAACCTCTTTTTACTTAATTTTTCTAACATTGAAATTGAGACAGTTGAATAGGACAGCTTCTAACATGAATTCTAACTCAAATGTTGTGCTGATGAATTAAACTGTGTTCAGAGTGAGTCACCAGATAACTTAGCCAGCAAAAAACAGTGGGAACCCTGGATTAAGACTTTTTGTATCCAAGTAGGGACTCCATTCCTGACTAATTGTATGACCTTAAAACGGGCTAGTTTCTCTCTTCACAGAGGTCCTGTATATTCACCTGTAAAAGCTTCCTAAGTATTTGTGACTTACAGCAACAATGAATAAGTTCAGTGACTGATATTCAGCAAGTATGCAGTGACTCTACAGTGTTTTATATCCTTTTCACTCTATTTTAGGAGGCCAAGAAGGTCCATGATCCATATAAGAAATATTATCACTTAATGACAAAATAAATGCAAATCCACAATTAAAGAAGTATTTTTCAGTCATCTGGAAACTTCAAAGCATGTGGAAGCTTTTGTCCTCCACCAGGTCAGAGGGATAGATGAAGTGAACTATATTTAATCACGATTATATTCCACATAATATTATTCAGAATAGATTTCTCATATTGATTTATGCAATATGCTGATACAGGAAACTCCTTTTGATCATCTTGACTTTGTGTTATAAAGAACCTTAAGAAAGCAACATTAGAGACTCCTGGAAAGCAGTCCTTGGACCTGTGTCCTCTACGCACCTCAGTGTGATTCTCATCACCTTGCAGTCAGAAGTGGGCGGGACGTCTAGCTTCTGTACAAAGATAGCAGAGCTAACACGGTCACAGATGTTTTTCACCCTGACCATAGAGATGAGAATGAAACAATAACACAAGAATGTCCACAGAGCACAAGTTTCTTTCTTGCCTGAAGCCACAACACAAAGCATCTAGACTAAAATACACACAGGATGATAGCATTAATAGTGTTCATGTTATTTTGGTAAACAATATTATATATCTTTTTTTGTTGCGTCCACATTTGTTCTTGATATAATAGGGAAAAAAATTTTGAATGACACAATTCCAGCTGAGTGTTCATGTGTAAACCACTTAACTTCTCTAAGAATCAGAGCAACGATTTTAAACTAGGAGGAAATACTCTCAGCTGTATCAGTCAGAAAGAACTGGTTGTGTTGTAGTAACAAATGAGCCCAAAGCCTCAGTGGCTCATAGTGATAAAGGGGCCTTTCTTACTCACACTGTGTGACCATCACAGGACGTGGAGGGATGGAGCTGGTCAAGGCAGAGGCCCTGGCTAATAAAGCAGCAATTGTCCTAAACATCATCAGCCTCTGACCATATGGAAAGCAGACTGGAGCGGGGCATGATATGACCCCCAAATGACACATGTCACTTCCCTTCTTAGTTTATCAACCAAAACTAACAATAGATTTTCACCAAGCAGGGAAGTGAATACAATACTGCCATGTGCCCAGAACACTCCTGAGCAGCCCGTGTGACTCTCACTGCTGCTCTCCTCGTGGAACATTGTGAAGATCACATGGCACAACTACGTGAGGAATGTAAACAACATACAGAGAGACAGACGCGGTAGTAGTGCAAAGCCAAAGCTAATTATTGAAAAATTAGAATGCAGAATCTGACACTCCACATTGCATGCCACTTATCGAGAGTTTAAATGACTTTATGGACTGGAATGAACGTTAAGATCAGAGAAACATGGAGTCTCGATGTCCTATATTTTTTATCTTGAGGCAGACAAACTTTCTCTCCCACCTTGCGCACTTCCTAGTAACTGGCGCTGGTACTCCCGTCCCTCAGGTTAATTAGGACCTACAACAGAGACGACACATTCCCGTCAGGGGTTCCGTCATGAGAGCAGCAGAACACTGACGGTGACAGCTGGTGTTTCATTTGTTTCACTGGGCAGTTTTTACTTTCTAATCGTATACATTTTCTCACATATGTTCATGTAAAGCTTGCACAGAAAATGAGAAAACAAGTCGTGAGCAAAGGATAAGCCGCTGTAATCTGTGGTTTTCCTGTGAGTGTCTGAGCAAGGATTCCAAAGTTGATTGAATTTCCCCTTCTTCCGAGGAAGATCAGGAAAGTGTGCTGCCATTGCACGGACAGGGTAGTATGACATGGAAAACCCTGAACTGTGAAGTAGGTTCTCCAAGAGTGTGTGGCACGTCCCTCTGTCAGGTTCTCAGCTTGTCTTGTAAAAAGATACGAGCAGTCCGCATCTCAGAATTGGCTGGACGTGATCTGAAATCAATCAACAAAGAGGTATTAAGCCCCGACTGTGAATATATTGGCTCATCCCTGAGTAGAAAAACAATCCCTCAACTGACCCTTGGTCTTTTGGATAAATCAAGTGTGCAGGGATGGGATTGGTTAAAATAGTACCGGCGGGTGGCATTTGCAAGGACCCACTCACTAGTCTCCATGGCATTACACAATTTTGCTGTCTGTATTTTGATTAACCCTCATGATGACGGATGAGAAGGGCACCAACATTCTTCCACCTTTTAGGTACGAGGATTCACATGTTTGGGTTCCTTAGGAAAGTTGCCCCAAACCACCTACGGCTACATGACGGAGCCTGGAAGCCAGTTTTGCCCGACACAGGTTCTAAGCGAAGCCCACAGCGAGGGGACTGACGCTCGTGACCTAGGAACAAGGCATTCGTGATTAAACAGTGAAGTGTTAAAGACGAGCCTAATTTAAGAAAATACCCACACACAGTCCAGGCATCACAACCCAGTTGGGATTGACAAGCGTGTACTGAAAACAATAATAAGTGGTGTTGTTTGCCTAAAAGGACCAGAGAGATTCCGATGATCTGGAATTGGCTGAACGGACTTCCTTTGTCAGGTGTGTTATTTATTTACTGTGAGTAGTTCCATCTCTGAGTGAACCCGACCAGTATACTGGCACGCCCCTGGATTATGGAAACCTCATTTTTTTTCCTCATTTTTCTGTCGTCTAACCTTGTGCTAGTTATTTATGCTGCCTAAGCCTCAGTCTCCCTACTTGCAAACTAGACGGGCCTTACCTTGCCCGGCCTCGTACACAGGAAGAGTCAGCCAGTGTCTGTGGAGCTGGAAGCACCCTGGGGTGAGGTCCCTCTATAAGTACCAACAGTTGGGTCAAGTGGCCAGGATGTGAACGTGCAATGGGCATTACCTCTGTTTGCACTGTTTGCTTTTCCAGAAGGATGAGGGTGGATTTGACGATGTAAGTGGTAATTTCAAATCCCAGGAGCGACTTGCTCCTTCTGGGCTCTCGTGAGTGACTAGAAAGATGGAGAAATAGCTGGCTGGCTTGCTGAATGACACGGAAAGACGGGCAGGCTGGCAGCAAGAGGGGCGGTTCAGACCCAGGAGCTGAGTCACGGCTGACACATTTGCTTTCCTCCCTTCCTTCCTGCCTCCATTCATTAAAAAGCGTTGATTGTTCAGCCCAGGAAAGCCAGCATGACAGATGGAATAACATGTATGACACGGTCCTTGCTTAAAAAAAAAAAAAAAAGAAAAGAAAAGAAAAATGAAATTCAAGCACAGAAAAATATGTAATCCAACGTATAAAGAAAGAGTTTGAGAGAGTTGTGAATAAATATTTTAAAAGTTATAGATTCTGTGAAGGAGGGGCACAAACGTGTGTTACAGTTCCCTGCCGCCACACGGCCTTCCTGGAAGGACCTCCCATCTCATGGCAGCAAGGTCTGGGGATAAGAGGACTGTCCCTGGGTGGTGTGCAAAACCTATCACTAATCACACGGCGGGCCATCAGCAGTGACTCAGCCTTTTGAAGCCTCAGTAGAAATATCCATGACATGGAAATAACAATGTTTCCCTCGTGGGGGGCACAGGGCCAGTCACACGGTTAGAACTCAGGAGAAGCTTGTCTAAGGAATGGACGACTAGTATCCATGGAATCCAAGAACTGATGGGAGCTGGTGTGGGTACAGGGGAATTAGATACACTCTGAAGTCCTTTTCAGCTCTTTGTCTCTGATTAGTGCCACCCTTTTTGAATTTTGTTGGCGCAATAGTAAAGTATTTTGACATTTGCGAGAGAGGAGCAGGAGAGGGAGAGAGAGTGGAGAAGCAGGTTGTATAAAATGGCAACACGAAGGTACTTCACACAGTCCTTCAGCATCAGCGTGAGTGGCTCCTCGAAGTCATTGTCGCGTACGCACCTCACGCTGCCCCTTGGCAGGGAGAGCTGCAGATGCGAAACCTCACTAATGAGATAAAGGTTCCACACTGGGGGTTCATGTCAAAGTACATGTTTTCAGAACTATTATACTCTAATATTGAGCAATTGCATGGATGAGCTATTATCCCTGAACTAAAATTAGTCTCTCCATTAATAATCTGCAATCTGGTAGGAGTTTTTGTAGTTGCCACTGTTCCCCCACCAGTGTGTGTGTGTGTGTGTGTGCGCGCGCGCACACGCGCGCTCACGCATGCGTGCACGTGTGTGTGTACTTATTTTTGAACATTTGCATATTTTATTGACTTTCAATTTTGCCAAGTTGAGAGGCTTGAGGAGATTGGGAAACGTCTTAGTGTTAACACTTGGTTAGAATGTAACACTTTTGCCAAACGAGCATTTTATAGTGCCTGGTTTCTGAGTCCCCGCTTTCCGATGGGTTGGGGTGGCTGCCATTCTCAAAGCACACTCAGCTGGTTGAGGAAATTATGCGAACTGGGTTGGAGACTTCAGTCAATGGTGCAGTAACCACACTGCTCCTTTCATTCGAAACGAGCCATCGCAGATGACTTTATCACATGGAGTCCTCTTTGATGTGATTTCTTCCAATAAAATAGGGCCTCCACTGAGAATCATCCTCGTGTTATGCCCGCAGCTCACAGCCCACCTCCCACGGCCCCGTGACCCTGCCCTACCTCTCCCACCCCCAGGGATTGTGCAGAAACATGTGCTAAAGCAGCTTTAGGCTTTAGCTGGGAATCTTACAGATCTACCAGGACAGTGCATATGACAGAAGCAACTAGAAATCATCTCGTATTACTTGAGATTCTGATTGTCTCTGCAACAAGGAGTTACGTACAAAAAAATGTAAAGAACTCTGAAATGAATGACCTTGGTTTAATGACTATGACTAAATAACCGGAACTTCCAATAACAGCGTATTTAACTTACTAATTTTAAACAGCATTCTTATTAAAAAATTTTTTTTACTGATTTCCATGAGAGAAGAATGGAGAGGGAGAGAGAGAGACAGAAGGAGAGAGAGAGGAACAGGAACATAGATCTGTTTCTGTATGTGATCTGAGCAGGAATTGAGCCAGCAACCTCTGCGCTTTGGGACGGTGCTCTAACCAACTGAGCTATCTGGCCAGAGCAAGCGTATTTAACTTCTTACAAATGTGGCTAACTAAAACAATCTTCAAGGAAAACAGAACAAAAGTAAAATAAAATCACCACGAAAACAGAACTATTTCTACCATTATTTAATATGTCAATATTCTCCTTCATGTGTATAGTAACTATATTTTAACCTTTTCTCCATATACACGGGTCTAATTATGCATGCTTTTATGTGTGTGTGAATGTATAAAGTTCTTAGGGAAAAATAGAATTTGTTAAGACTCTGAACTTGAAAGTTTGGCTTGGTAATTCACTGGCTCTACATGTAACTATAACCAACTTTAGGTAGAATTGAGAGGGATACAGATGTAATAAAATGTACGTCTGCATAATTAACCAATCTGAAAAAAAAACCTTAGTATGTGAGAATTACATATTATATATATACATATATATATGGATATATACATACACAATATTATATCTGTATGTAAAACAGGCTCAAATATATTTTTTGCCCCAGGGAAATGCACAGTCACATCAGCACCTCAAGCACTCTGAGGTGTCCTGCAGGGAAACAGCCTCAAGCGCCCTGAGGAGTCCTGCAGGAAAACAGCCTCAAGCACCCTGAGGAGTCCTGCAGGAAAACAGCCTCAAGCGCCCTGAGGAGTCCTGCAGGAAAACAGCCTCAAGCGCCCTGAGGAGTCCTGCAGGAAAACAGCCTCAAGCGCCCTGAGGAGTCCTGCAGGAAAACAGCCTCAAGCGCCCTGAGGAGTCCTGCAGGAAAACAGCCTCAAGCGCCCTGAGGAGTCCTGCAGGAAAACAGCCTCAAGCGCCCTGAGGAGTCCTGCAGGAAAACAGCCTCAAGCGCCCTGAGGAGTCCTGCAGGAAAACAGCCTCAAGCGCCCTGAGGAGTCCTGCAGGAAAACAGCCTCAAGCGCCCTGAGGTGTCCTGCAGGAAAACAGCCTCAAGCGCCCTGAGGAGTCCTGCAGGAAAACAGCCTCAAGCGCCCTGAGGTGTCCTGCAGGAAAACAGCCTCAAGCGCCCTGAGGAGTCCTGCAGGAAAACAGCCTCAAGCGCCCTGAGGAGTCCTGCAGGAAAACAGCCTCAAGCGCCCTGAGGAGTCCTGCAGGAAAACAGCCTCAAGCGCCCTGAGGAGTCCTGCAGGAAAACAGCCTCAAGCGCCCTGAGGTGTCCTGCAGGAAAACAGCCTCAAGCGCCCTGAGGAGTCCTGCAGGAAAACAGCCTCAAGCGCCCTGAGGAGTCCTGCAGGAAAACAGCCTCAAGCGCCCTGAGGTGTCCTGCAGGAAAACAGCCTCAAGCGCCCTGAGGAGTCCTGCAGGAAAACAGCCTCAAGCGCCCTGAGGAGTCCTGCAGGAAAACAGCCTCAAGCGCCCTGAGGAGTCCTGCAGGAAAACAGCCTCAAGCGCCCTGAGGAGTCCTGCAGGAAAACAGCCTCAAGCGCCCTGAGGAGTCCTGCAGGAAAACAGCCTCAAGCGCCCTGAGGAGTCCTGCAGGAAAACAGCCTCAAGCGCCCTGAGGTGTCCTGCAGGAAAACAGCCTCAAGCGCCCTGAGGAGTCCTGCAGGAAAACAGCCTCAAGCGCCCTGAGGAGTCTTGCAGGAAAACAGCCTCAAGCGCCCTGAGGAGTCCTGCAGGAAAACAGCCTTTTGGTGCCATTCAGTCAGGAGCTGGAGTTCCTTACAGTCATTTGAGCCAAAGCTATTTTTTCATGGATATGCATTACCAGACCAGGTTCTGCCAGAAGAGGGGTGCTGTTCTTCCTTTTAGAAAAGTTGGATTTGATTCTTTATATACATTTTCTCATTTACTTTTTACAACACCTCCAGTGGTTATTTTAGGGAATAGCTGTTATTTCTTGCTAAGAAAAACCTTTTTTTTTTTTTTTTTTCCTGGCCAAACAAAACCTTGAATTTCCTTCTGGGGGAAAAAATTTCCTTTTTCTTACCCCCAATATCAACTTCAGAGGCAGACCTTATATGACCAAAAGAGCAACTCATTCATATATTCATTCGTTTGTTGGTTTATTCATTCAGTGAAATGCGTGGAGCTTTCTCTGAGCTTTATTTGGGTGCAGGCACTTTTATAGCTATGTGAGGTGTCACTTCAAACAAAATAGCCGAAAACATTGCAGCGATGGCACGTCCAGGAAAACAACGCCTACCTGAAATAGGAAGAAGCTCAGACGGTGAAGAAAGCTGTGGGGATAAACACGAGGAGGAACAGGGGTTGAATGTTAGGCGTGGGAACCATGGCTTTGTTGCCCATGGTAACCAGTGGAGAGAAAAAGGGATGATGTCCGAGTCCTGAGCTTCCTGTGGTACTTAACACACATAGTGTCGAGATCATGAGATTGGGTCTGAGGTGTCCGTTCAGTAAGTACTGACTGAGCGGCTACCACATGCCAGGCAGTTCAGATCCCGCAGGTAAAGTAATAATAAAACCATGCAGTGCTCCGCTGGCAAATGTTTGAGACCTGGCTCTTCAAAACTAAAATTAATTAATTAGTTAATTAAAGGAAGTTTGAATTTGGAGCACTTGTGGAATGTTGTGATTGAAAGGACCTGCTACGACCAAGTGCAAGTTAGCGCTTGAATCCAGAGTTGGAAGTAGATGTTCATAACCAAGTGTCCGTGGGACGGTGAGGACAGACCCACGCACGTTCCATTCCCCCTCGGTAACTAACACGGTGACAGCCACCTCCTCGGCTGCTGGTGTGGTCAGCTCAGTTCTCCCCTATCGACAACTCTGCAGAAAGGTCACCTCTTTGGAACGGACGTGGAGGATCATTCTACTTAAAACAACACCTCTATTTCCCATCTCTGCCTCTCTCCTTCCATTTAGCCTGCACTGTTCTTCTTCAGGACATTTACCCTGCCTTAGTCTAAACAGTCTCAATCTTTTTTTTTCTTTTAATCATGTTATGCCTTCTGCACAACCTGAAATATGAACTCAGAACTCACACGGTCTTATTCACCACTGTGTCCCCAACACCTAGAAAGAGTATGTGTCAATCAATAGTTCTGAATAACTGAATAAGTATATTAATTATTTGAATGGCAGAGTATGTTTCCTGATTTGCTACTTTATGTTTGCACCTAGCAACCATGAGAGATTTCTTACTGTTAGCTTTGATAAGGGCATCTCATTTGTTGCAATAAAGAGTATTCTATTATAGGAATGTGACATATTTCAACTCTTTGGAATAGATTTTATCATCTTTTACAGTCAACGGGAAAAAGTTGCAATGAATTTCGTTTTAAAACATTTTGTCATCACATGCGAATCTAACTATAGTCTATGTTGCTAACACTTTGAATGCTGGGTCAGAGAATACGGCCCTGTGGTGTTGTTTGCATTCGCCATCCAGTGGAGGCTGGAACGGTTCCTACCACAGCCTGCAGAAGGGGCCGGGCTCCGCCCCTTGCCCCTGAACTGTGTCAGGAGTGTCTGCTCTGCCTCTGTCTGATAGGCAAATAGTGATGCGTCATTGTAGCTTTTACTTACACTTCTCTTCAGCTGGTTGTGTCTCCTCTCCTGTGAAATTTTGTTTTGCTAGTTATTCTCATGAGCTGTTGGTGTTTCTTATTAATTTTTGTTAAGTACTTATTAAAAAAAAACAGGACCTTCTCTTGCAGTATGTGCTGCAGACCTGTTTGGCAAGGTTTCCCTGGAAAGTTTCACTTTATTTAGTCTTTACCTTGCAAAATATTTTATATTTTTTACATTGTCATTTAAAAATGGTTACGGGCTCTGGCCAGTTGGCTCAGTGGTAGAGTGTCGGCCTGGCGTGCGGGAGTCCCGGGTTTGATTCCCGACCAGGGCACACAGGAGAAGCGCCCATATGCTTATCCACCCCCTCACTCTCCTTCCTCTCTGTCTCTCTCTTCCCCTCCCGCAGCCGAGGCTCCATTGGAGCAAAAGATGGCCTGGGCACTGAGGATGGCTCCTTGGCCTCTGCCCCAGGCGCTAGAGTGGCTCTGGTCATGACAGAGCGACACCCCGGATGGGCAGAGCATCGCCCCCTGGTGGGCGTGCCGGGTGGATCCCAGTCGGGCGCATGCGGGAGTCTGTCTGACTGCCTCCCCATTTCCAGCTTCAGAAAAATACAAAAAAATAAATAAATAAATAAAAATGGTTACGGCTCCAGGCTTTCATTACTAGTAAACATTCTTTTTCTAAATATATTTTTGAAGAAAAATACTCTCAATTTTTTATCTCTTGTGGACTCCATCTCTAAATATTTAAATTCATAACTTCAGTCTATATCTATTTTTACTTTTATAAAAAATTGTATACATATTCAAATTTGCACTATAAATACGAGAAAGAAAAACATAGTCTAGCCTATCAGGGATTAGAATTCAGTGACATAGAAATCACTTAGTAAGGTGTTAAGTTTTATACGGTGTTCCTCACATGCTTCTGTGTTAAGCACTGAGAAAAGTGAATTAAATAAATAATATATTCCTATTTCTTTCTCTGTTACTTACTATAGTTTTTTTAATGTTATTCTTGGTGATATATTCTTAACTAAGTATATATTTAAAAATTCCTGACCTTTAGTAGAATACATAAACTTTATTTTTAAGTAACCTTTATTTTTCTCTTTTTTTTAAGCTTTTTCTTCAATAATGCTAAGGTTGCCTGACCAGGCAGTTGGGCAGTAGATAGAGCATCGGACTAGGATGCAGAAGACCCAGGTTCAAAACCTCAAGGTCACCGACTTGAGCGCAGGCTCATCTGGCTTAAGCATGGGCTCACCAGCTTAAGTGTGGGGTTGCTGGCTTGAGTGTGGGATCATATAGATATGACCCTATGGTCACTG
Organism: Saccopteryx bilineata; assembly: GCF_036850765.1. Lineage (NCBI taxonomy): Eukaryota > Metazoa > Chordata > Mammalia > Chiroptera > Emballonuridae > Saccopteryx > Saccopteryx bilineata. The sequence continues at coordinate 259,080,852 of NC_089494.1, forward strand.
GCTTGAGTCCAAATGTCACTGGCTTGAGCAAGAGGTTACTCGGTCTTCTTCTGTGGCCACCGAGTCAAGACACATATGAGAGAGCAATCAATGAACAACTAAGAAGCCGCAACGAAGAATTGATGCTTCTCATCTCTCCCTTACTGTCTGTCTGTCCCTATCTGTCCCTCTCTCTGTCTCTGTCAAAAAGATAAATAATAATAATAAGATTTTAGTCCATCCTTAATCTACATATTTCTCAGCACAAAATTGCACATTCTTACATTTTCAACCTTTCTGAGTCGTTATAATCACATATATTTTTCTAATCCAACATAATATTCTTTGTATGTAAATAGTTTTATTTTCATTTATTGATATGATATATATATATGTATTTGGTCTTAATTGTATTTATAGTTTCTGTGGTGCTTTCTGCTTATACTGATTCTTTCTGAAATCTTGTGAAGTATACTTCTTTGCTATGTGTGTGCATATCCCTTAATAATTTAGAGTTACATCCCATTAATTGCTCCCCTTAATGTTATTTTTATAACTACAACGTTATATAAATTCTTGCTAATCCACTGATTTACAGGGCAACTGTTGAATTCCCACAATAAGCATTTAGAAATGTATGTGAGATTATATGAGATACTAGTGTTGTTTAGGTTCTCCCTGAAGCAGAAATGTAGACAAAGAGTCAAACTTGCTTGGGAGGTGATGGTGGAAACATAGGGAAGGGAAGAGAGCCTCGTGAGCTGGCTCCACCAAGTCAACGCTCACGACCCCTGACTGGAGCAAGATCCTGCTGGGAACTGTCGGGACCTGTGTGAAAACTCCTCAGGACCATCTCAGCGGGAGGGAAGGATGCTGGGGCGATAACCGGCCTCCACCAGTGATTCATCAAGGACGTCTCCCCAGGTATCACTCTCCCCGTCCCTCTGGCTTTCCCACAGTCAGCAGAAGTAGCACCCATCGCTGAAAAGACCTTAGACCGAGAAATGCAGGTACTGTCAGGTGGAATGTAAGCTGTTCTGCCCTGACACTGAAAGGCACAGAGCTATAGGGGGTCCTCACTCATTGGCTACATCTCTTGCACCCCTCAGATCTACTCATGTCCTATGGCAAGCACCAGTCAGCAGTTCTTTGAGATGGCGGCATATCTCAATTATTTTTTAAAAAGGTGGACTGATAAAAGGGGCTTGAATAGGACAAGCTGCGGTCCTCATTGCTAAAGCTGGTCTTAGACCCGTCAGTGATGCACATCACCACCTGTCTCTGCCATCTGCCCCAGATCCCCTCCTCCCCAGGGCATTTCTGCTCCTGGTCAGGTTCTTAGGCTGAAGGTGTTATAAATGTCCATTTACAATCACTATACGATGGGACGTGGAGGCGTCCAAACGTGCCCCCAGAAATTCTTTGACTCCCGTGTTGACTGCTTCTTGTCACCACTGTCTAACAAGAACATTATCTTTTCTTGAACATTTAGGTCAGCTACTCCTCCCAAGTGAAATTATTATCTTTTTTTTTTTCCCCACTGCTCTAGTAGCACGGACTCCATCATCTTCATCACCACCAGGGAGCTTGGATCCTACGTAATATCCTCAGATCTTGCAGCATGGTCTACAAATGACCTCTGTCACCAGGGTTCCCGGCAATGTTATTCTCCTCTGAGCGTATTTCTCAATGCTTTGGTAAAAGGAATGTCCTCTAGGTCCTCTGGAAGGACATAGCCAATATTGAGACTTTTGTTTGTCTGCTTGTTCTCCTATAATAAATCAATGTAGCATACCCACCCCCTTGTGTCTTTAGATTCTTTCTCAACACGTTGCCAAGACAGCTCTGGCAACGGCCTGTCATTGTTTGAGTCAAGCGTCACGGGCTCCAACTGTTCCTGTCTGGGTATGAAATCCTGAGTCATAAGAGACTGCCCCCATATTTATAACAATCCTTTCTCCAGTCACATCCTCTCTCTCTATGCTCATCCAGCATTTTCAAGGTCTAGTTTCAATTAGGTTCTCCTGGTTCCTGCTATGAAATACCAGCCTCACCTTGCTACATATTTGATGGATAACCCAACCATCTTCAGATATAAATAAATAAGTAAGATAAGATAGCTTTCTCTCAGGCCGTCTAAGACACGACTTGTTATACATCTACCAAGTCATAGAAGGGGGTAGGGACAGGTCCTGAGGATGACGATCTTGTAATGTATTGACCTCGGGTGAAAACTCCGCAACGGCAAGTGAAGGCGGTCTGTTAGCAAAGAGAAATGAGAGTTTCTCTCTTGTTTTAAATCCTGTTTCGAATAAGTGACTCCCTGACTTTTGAGTCCTACATCCAACTCACAACCAACCTGGTTCTCGCTACCATCTAGGTTGAGGCCACCGTGGACTATAACGCACAGTATTGAATACCTCCCTAAACAGACCCCTTAGGTCTGTCTTTGGTTTTTTTGTAACACAGAAGACAGAGCAAGGGAATTAAAATATGAAAGACATTACCTTGCTCATCTTCTTAAAACACTCCAGTGACATTCTATCTTGGTCAGAATAAAACCTGAAATCCTTAAAATAGGCAGCATGATTCACCCCTTTCCACGCTGTCTTCCTGAACTCCTCCTCCTCCTCTCGTCTCCTCCTCACGTTGTTCCAGCCAGACCGACCTCCTTCATGGGCCCTGACCATCCCTCGTGCATTCAGACTTCAGAGACCTGATCCTGGCTAATCTCCTCGCTTGCAATGTTCTACCTCTGGACATATGCGGGTCTGCTCCTTGACCCATTCACGTTTTGACTCACATGTCACCTTTCATGAAGGTCATTTCTGTAAAATAAAAATGCTTTTGACTCTTTCTGTTTGCTTCCTATGCTTTATTTTGCTTTAGAGCATTTATTACTAATCATCATTTCACAAACACACAAGACACACACACACACACTTAACTTGAACTCATTCACTGCTCAATTTTTATCTCCAGTCAGAATGTAAGCGCCAGGTGGCAGGGGTTTTTGTCTGCTCTCTGTTTCCGTTGTGGCTGAAGTTGCATCCTGGGCCTTTTGGCGAAGATCAAGTGTAGCATGCTTGTTACTAATAGGTGCTTAGTAACTATTTTAGAACAAATGCATCAACATTGACTTTATCTCTGGCCAAGATTTAGTTGCACTGAAACTCTTGTCTTGGAGAATGTTGTACCCACATGCTTCTCAGCCTTCTATCACTGAATGTTGCTGTGAATACTTTTGAATGGCCTGATTTTTTTTCTCATACAGCTAATTTGATCATTTTGCTTAAATGCTCAAAGAAAGTATTCATTCTTTATCTTAGAAGACCAGAAACTTGACCAGATCAGCAGTCTCTTTTTAAAAGTCCTTGGGTCAGCCCTGGCCTGTTGGCTCAGTGGTAGAGCATTGACATGGTGTGTGGAAGTCCCGGGTTCAATTCCTGGTTAGGCCACACAGAAGAACCGACCATCTGCTTCTCCACCCCTCCCCCTCCTCTTTTCCCTCTCTTTCTTTCTCTCTCTCTCTCTCTCTCTCTTCCCCTCCCACAGCCATTGCTTAATTGGTTCGAGCTCATTGGCCCCAGGCGCTGAGGGTGGCTTTGTGGAACTTTTTCCTCAAGTGCAAAAAATAGATCAGTTGTAGAGCATCAGCCCCAGACAGGGGTTGCCGAGTGGATTTCGGTCAGGGCACCTGTGGGAGTCTGTCTCTCTATCCCTCCTCCTCTCACTTAAATAAAAATTAAAAAAAAAAATGTAAAAACCCTTGGGTCACAGTGTGCTTTTATAACATACATAATTAGGCCTTCATTTGTAACTGAAAATGTTTATTATAGCGCAGCTTTATGATATATTAATTTAGCGTGTGGAGAAACCTCTCAGAAGGGGGTGTGTGTACGCACACGCATGTGTGTGCTCTGAAATTCTTTTTCCCCGCCTGCCGCCCGCAACCTCCTCACACGCTTTGTCCGTGGCTTCTCGTTTTTCTCTCTACTCTTTCACAACCTGGCTGTGTTTTCAGCAGCTTCTGTTTTGCTTTGTGCTCTTCCAACACAGACGCGATTTGGGAGCTTGTTGTTTTTTGTGTTTTTTTTTCATTTTCCTTTCCACTTATTTCCCCCACGCTGCCAGCTCGTGTTTCATCTCTTTCTGGTTAACTTGACATATTTCACTAGTGCACTTTTTTTAAAAGTTATTTTTAAAATTTTATTTATGACTGTGTTTGCTTCTATTTTACATCTGTTCTGTGACAATATTTTTCTGGCGGAGCTTAGTCACTTTCCCCGTTTTGCTGTTCCTTTTCTCCTGGTTGTGCGGAGAGTCTTGGTATAGATTCTGTGTGGCTTCCTTTTCCAGAAGTTCCTTGACCTCGAATGTTCTCGCAGGGTCAGCTCTGATCAGGTCTGGGTTCTGCTGGGCTCAGAACTGGTTTTTGCATCGACACATTTTTTTCTCATGTGTCCGGGTCGGGCGGCATATTGGGCAGGGTCACGTGACTGAATTTGGAGATCGTTTGCTGCTTCTCCCCAGAGAACAGCAATCCGCTAAAGCCAGGTTGCCCCCGAGTCAAAGTCTCTTGTTCTTAAGAAACGATCAAGGTTTTCCAAAACCACGTGCCCTGTCTCCATCTCAGTGTTGAGGAGTGAATGCAGGAAGGGGCCTCCAGCTGCTCTGCTCACCCTTTTACCCGCTGCTCAAAAACAGGAGTGCGGGTGCGTTCTTCACACATTGCCCTTCTTCTTGGGTGGGACCGCGTTTGCTATCTCCGGTTGAGAGATTTGCCATCAGAGATATCTTCTTCAACAAGCACCTCTGACCTTCCCTGCCCTTGGCGGCTCTTTCTCCTCTATCGTTAGTCAAGGTTGTAGGCGGCTCTCACTTTTTTTAAAGATAAATTGGAATACTGTGAGGTTTTATTACACCACACTGCCTCTCACAGGTTTTTTTAATGCATAGATTTGGATAGGAAAAAATAAAAGAGAGCTAGTAGACCAGGATACTTGAAAAATAACAGTATTTAAAGTCGGAAGAGTAAAGGTTTTATTTATTTATTTATTTATTTATTCTTTTTTTTTTTTAGAGAGGAGAGAGACAGAGAGAGAGAGAGAGCAAGGAGAGAGAGACAGAGAGAGAGAGAAGGGGGGAGGAGCCAGAAGCATCAACTCCCATATGTGCCTTGACCAGGCAAGCCCAGGGTTTCGAACCGGCAACCTCAGCATTTCCAGGTCGATGCTTTAGAGTAAAGGTTTTAAAGAGAGAAGAAGAGGAGACCCTACCAGGTGCAAGTGCATACAAGATGGAGGACAGTTGCTTGACCTGTGGTGGCGCAGTGGGATAAAGTGTCGACCTGGAACACTGAGGTCGCCGGTTCAAAACCCTGGGCTTGCCTGGTCAAGGCACATATGGGAGTTGATGCTTCCTGCTCCTCCCTCTTCTCTCTCTCTCTCTCTCTCTCTCTCTCTCTCTCTTTCCCTCTCTCTCTCTTCTCTGAAAATTGAATAAATAAAGTCTTAGAAAAAAAGATGGAGGAGGGTTCAGGATGTCTACTGGGTGAACCGTGGTGGCCAGCTGCTGAGACACCAAACTGAGCAGAGGACAACTTAGGAATGAAGACAATGAGCTCTGATTTATAAAGCCTTTTTTACCGTGCCTTGCCAGGCGTGGGGGTGAGGGTAATGGGTAAGTCACAGCCCTAGTTTTTCACTACCATCTTCATCAGTTCAGGTTTCTCTAACAACAATACCTGAGACTGGGCAACTTAAATGACAAACCTGTATTCTTCTCGTGTCTGGAGTCTGGGAAATCCAAGATTAAGGTGCTGGCTTGTTCAGTGTCTGGGGAGAGCCCTCCTCCTCATTCTGTCCTTGTCCTCACATGGCAGAAGGAGGGAAAGCTTGTTCCTTTGTCTCTTTTATAAGAGCACAGTATGATCCGTGACCTACCAAGGGTTCCCCTACGAATATCATCACACTGGGAGCTGGGATGCCAACATGTGCATTTTGGGGGGAACACATCAGACCACTGCAATTATGATCCTTAAAAAAATAAGCAACGAGATATTCTTCACCCTTAAATTTTTTTTTTTTTTTTGCTTAAGATAGGGGATCCAAATAGAAATATGTTCGCACTTAATTTGTCAATTTAAAAATACTTATTGATGATCTATGTGTCAGATGCTTATCCGGCTACTGGGGATAACCCATGAACAACAAGAGAGACAGCTCTACCCTCGTGAAATTTCACCGAAAAATCAGTAACTTTCTCCAGGGGGAAAAGTTAGCACTTAGGAACACAGAATGACGCCTTTTCGAGGAAAGCTGTAAGCACTTCAGACCACATACACTCTGTTATCAGGTAGGAATCACGGGTTTCGGATGGGGTGCAAACCCTACCTAAGTTATTCTGCAGACAATAATTAAAGAAAAGGTGAGAGCATACAGTGATTTTTGATCACTCCCTTACAAACATTTAGTGAGGTGTTAGCCCCTCCCTTTTCTTTTTTAATTAAATTTTATTTATTTTAGAGAGAGGGGACAGAGAAAGAGAGAGAGAGAGAGACAGAGAGAGACAGAGAGAGAGAGAAGGGGGTGAGGAGCAGAAAGCATCAACTCCCATATGTGCCTTGACCAGGCAAGCCAAGGGTTTCAAACTGGCGACCTCAGCATTCTAGGGCGACGCTTTACCCACTGCGCCACCACAGGTCAGGCAACACGTCACCTTTCATGGCGGGTACCCAAATCTCAGAGCACAAGGTGCCTCACTCCAAGTCAGGCAGGTGCTCGCCCAGTGGAGGCGCCGGGCTCCGCCCAGGCTCCCGTGACTTCCCCCGCCTCGCTCCACTGCCGCTGAATTCCTGCCCACCCGACCTCCAAGAGGAAGGCTTCGGCCTGAGTAAATGAAGCCACTCTGTTACTCTGTGTCTGTTCTCCTGCTCCAGGTGGCCTCACCCACTGTGCTGTGAAGACAACAGCACGTCTTTCTTCCTTCCTTTCCTACTGCTCACACGTGCGCCCCCCCCCCCCCCATGGAAGTGTTAGTTTATAAAGCTGTGGACTTTCGCAAACACCCAAAAGGTACAGCGACTTGGACAGTAGCCTTTCTGTTTTTTCTAGCCGGCGATTGGAAAACTTCTAGAGGCGATCGCAGGGGCTGCAAGGAAAACAGACGCAAGTTGTGGGGAAACATGTCAGGACTGAACAAACGCGAAGGGTTATCCGCCAAGTAAATGGTGTCAAAGAACAGCTAAAACGGGCCACGGCTGGCGGTAGCTTTTCACATAAAAGAAATATTAATAGGATTAAATGTTCCAAGACCTGTTATGTAAACATAACTCATGCACCCTGAATGGCCAAAAAGAGAAAAATATATATATATAGAGAGAGAAATGTGGCAGATAAAGCTGTTTTCAGCTAAATATATTAAAAGCAGAAGGTATGGGAAGCACTCCTTTGATTTTTTTTGCTTTCATAGTCTCTGTTCAGAGCGAAAGCAGCTAGCTGCCCCTTCCAACCTGACTTCAGAAATGTGTCTCTAGATTCTTGCAGAGGGTCGTAAGTGTGGATATTTATGCACGCCTGTGTTTGTGTGAGCTCATGCACGTGTCTCGCTGTGTAAGCCCAGCCATGTGAGTACGTCTCTCAGAAATTGTGTTTATAACCTCTGTGCACAGCCGTGTGAGTGCTGGGTTTGCAGACGCGTGCATGAGCCTGTGGGCAGTTAGAGGGCATGTCTGGGTTTGTTTGCATGCATAGCCGCATGTGTGATTGTGCGTGTGTGTTTGCAGATGGGTGATTATGTGTGTGCGTACAGTTCTGAAGGGCTGCACGTGTGATTAAATATCAATGCTTTAGGGTGTGTACCTGGAGAGGCGTGGCATGCCTACATGTGACCCTCTTGATGTGTCTATATGTAAGCATGCCCGTGTAAGCCCAGGTGTGTATTTGTGTCTGGAGGAATGTGTGCGTTTGTCTGTGTGTTTCATCAGTGTGGGGGATGGTAAGGGGTCTGACAGCCATGTACGAAAATGACAGAGTGTTACTGGAAGTGCTGTTTCTCAACCGTCATGCTTCACTGTCAGAGAGGGAGCTGTTTCCAGCAGCGGTGCCTGCTGATTTGTCGTGCTGTTAATTGATGTCAAAGCTCTGTCCTTGGGTCTGGCACTCAGCGGTACAGTAAAATCTCCAAACCTGCCCAGACCCCCGGCGTCTGTCCTGAGTTTACAAGATGATTGAAAACAGATATTTTTAGGACAATAAAAAGGATTATATTTTTAGTGGTACTTCATCTGGAGGACCAGTTTGACAGGTCTATGTGTAACATGCGTAGGGTAGGTTAGCAGGGTGAGGACAGGAGGTGGAGACAGGGACGTGGGCGGAGGGCCCACGTGCTCCAGCTGAGACACCTCCCTGTTGCCTTTTCCTAGACTCTGAGTCGCTGTTAACCATTCCAGGGCTTGCTTTACCCGGAGAGCAGGGTATTAGAACTGGATCAGACATCGTCCGGAAGACACCCCTTTTGTTTAGAATTTTAGAGAGTGAAGCCCAGAGTGGGCTTCTCACTGACATAATAAGAGGCAGACTTCAACCCTGGCTGGTTGGCTCAGCGGTAGAGCGTTGGCCTGGCCTGTGGAAGTCCCAGGTTCTATTCCTGGTCCGGGCACACAGGAGAAGCACCCATCTGCTTCTCTACCCTTTCCCCTCTCCTTCCTCTCTATCTCTCTCTTCCCCTCCCGCAATCAAAGCTCCATTGGAGCAAAGTTGGCCCGGGCGCTGAGGACGGCTCCATTGCCTTCGCCTCAGGTGCTAGAATGGCTCCTGCCACAAAGGAGCAATGCCCCAAATGGGCAGAACATCGCCCCCTGGTGGGCATGCCGGGTGGATCCCAGTCGGGCACATACAGGAGTCTGTCTCTCTGCCTTCCCACTTCTCACTTTATAAAAATACAAAAGAGAGAGAGAGAGAGAGAGAGAGGCAAACTTCAGATTTTTGACCAAATTAATAGAATGTGAAAACTATTTGTAGAATTCAGGTTTTTGTGTGTTTTTTCCCAATATTTATTTATTTATTTGCTGTCAGGCAATACATATTTTTAAATTATTCAAATGAACCAAGGGTTTGGGAACCACTGGTTTAGTCGGGGAAGGAGAGAAGGACTGAGTATAGGGCAGTGTTTGTGGCCCATCACTTTCTTCCTTGTCCTGTGAAGGGCCTTCCGTCTGAATCTAAACACCCACAAATACTTTTTTTTTGTCTTTAGAGGTAGGTCGTTATGTTGGGGTAGCGCATTTTCTGAGTAATATAGTAGGATCTCAATAAATGAAATTTCATGACATTATTATTAATAAGTTACAAAGAATTTACGGACACAAAATACAATAGTTTTCATGTTAAACACCAAAGTATCTTATTGTTTATGGGCAAGAATTATATATAATAGTTTTGAAAGTATTGTCTCTATTCTGATGTAGTCCGAGTTGTTTGTTTCTCTCATTTAATATTGCTTTCTAACATTACCTTTTTTTTTTCTCTCTCTCTCTCTTTTTTTTAGTGAAAGGAGGGGAGGCAGAGATAGACTCCTGCATGCTCCCCAAATGGAATCCACCCAGCAAGACCACTAGGAGGCGATGCTCTGTACATCTGGGGCATTGCTGTGTTGCTCAGCAAACTAGCTCTTTTTAGCGCCTGAGGTGGAGGCCATGGAACTATCCTCTGCACCCAGGGCCAACTTGCTCCAATTGAGCCATAGCTATAGGAAGGGAGGAGAAAGAGAGAGAAAGGTAGAGAGAGAAAGAAAGAAGTGAGAGAGGAAGGAGTGGAGAAGCAGATGGGCGCCTCTCCTCTGTGCCCTGACCAGGAATCAAACTTGGACATCCACACACTAGGCTAATGCTCTATCACTGAGACAACTATCCAGGTCCTAATGTAAATTTTTAATCAATTTGGTTCTCTTTGAAGTTGTATAGGTGAGATTTAAATTATGCTGATATCCATGTGTTATGAACAAACTACTCTCTATAGTGGTGGGTATGGGAAAGATGTATGTTGTTATTTCTTGCTTCAGAGAAGCTGAGTGCTTCTGGACAGCATGCTGCACCACCTCAGCATGCAGAACTAGTTCAGACAGCTCCATTGAATAGAGGCAGCATTGACTAAAAGAAAAATCTTTCTTACAATAACTTTTTTTTAGCTGAACAAATTTTTTAACTGTTTTAAACCTGCTGCATTCAGATTAGAACACATTGGTATATAGAACTAATCTTAATATTGTGCTTACAACAGGAGCTGAGAACAGCTTGACATCTTAGAAATAAAAATACATTGATGTCTGTTCTGTGTCTGACCCCGGGCTGGACAATCATGTACAGAGGTTACAGAGAGGACTTAGAAGCTTAATTAAGTGCCTAAAAAATTCATTTCAGCTATTTTCCTCTGGTGTAAGATCTTGACTTTTCTGTTGACTTAAAACTGAAACAACAATTTGACATATACACCTGGTAAAACATCCTGTAGAAATAAGTGCTGCCCAGTAAGTGAAGTCTTCCCTAAGACCCAGGCTTGGTTAAAACTGCCACTGGTCTCATGGAAGCAGCAGGATTAAAAGCACATTAATGTTCAGCCTTTTCTAGCGATTTCTTATCTTTTATCCAATAAAACCCTTAAATCGACTCCCTAAGACGGTTAATGTAGTTCATTAATTAATACAGACCAGGTTATGCTCTGTTAACCAACAACTTCCAAAAGCCAGTGACTTAACAAAATCAGATAATTTCTTGCCCATACAATTTCTTGATAACTTCAATTCCAGGTGACTCATTGATTGAGACCCTTTGCGTTTGATAACCCTACTGTCTTCAACAGGTGCACTCTTCTAGCCAGAAGGGAGAGTTTGAACAGAGAGTGCTGTTAGAAGTATAATGAGGTGAGCTGCTCTGTATGAAGAAAGGCTGTGCCCTTTCATTGATCAGAGTTTAAGGACCTGGGATATGCGCCCAGATGCCACTTAACAGCGGAGGGATTTGAGCACGGTTGAGTGTCATTAGCTGCAGCACTCTCTTTAGTAAATGGGAACAGTGATATTTGCCTTGTATTCCATGAGATGAGGCATAGACTGCCCTTTGGACACTTTATAATGTGACACAAAATGAATCATTTTTAGTACGTTATCAAGATAGTCTCTGCTAAGTTAAGGCTGTTGTGCTATTAGGTGTCAGCGTGACCGGGTCCAATCCTACTTATTCAATCGAGCACCAGCCTACGTGGTCTGGGAGGCTCTCTCATAGTGGTGATGAAAGCCTGTCACCGGTCACCTTACGGGAGGTACTACCCTTGACATCCTGTATGGGCCCGATTCAGCTTGTTGAAAGGCTTGAAGAGAGAAACTGAGGCTTCCTGGTAAAGAAGATAATACACATGTGAATTCACTTAAGCTCACCCTGCAGAGTTCTGCGATGGCTGTTTCTAGGGGTTTTAGGCTTGGGCTGCCTCAAAACACTCAGAATGTGACTTTTCCCCTAAAATGTTGAGAAATACAGCTGATGACCCAACTATCAGTATGGCGGGATTCTTACCCTCAAGGGGCTTCTGACAAGATGATAAGAAGATGTCTGTTGGAACAACTACGAGATTGAGAATGCAATGATAGCCTGACCAGGTGGTGGCACAGTGGATAGAGTGTTGGCCTGGGATGCGGAGGACCCAAGTTTTAAACCCCAAGGTTGCCGGCTTGAGCGCGAGTTCATACTGCTTGAGCAAGGCTCATCAGCTTGAGTGTGGGGTTGCTGGCTTGAGCATGGGATCATAGACATGACCTTATGGTCTCTGGCTTGAAGCCCAAGGTTGCTGGCTTGAGTCCAAGGTCACTGGACTTGAGCAAGGAATCACTCACTCTGCTGCTGACTCCACCCCCCTCCAGTCAAGGAAGATGTGAGAAAGCAATCAATGAACAATTAAGGTGCCAAAACAAAGAATTAATGCTTCTCATCTCTCTCCCTTCCCCCCCCCTCTCTCTCTCTCTCTCTCTCACACACACACACACACACACACACACACAGCAAGCAATGATATATGACAGACAAGTGAGTGAGGGAGAGGGGAAAGAGGGGAAAGAAAAGTGTTTTTTTAAAACATGAATTACGTTCTACAAACGGAACTAGTTAAGGTCTTAGGTCTTTATAAAGCTGAGCACATTTAACACAAAACTGTCTTGTGATCTATATCGTTGACTATTCTGAAGAGGAAGTTGAAGGTTAGAAAATTAAGAACATTTTTTCACATTTCAGGAGACTCCAAAGAACATCTCTGCTTGCATGTGGTGATGACTCAGAGGGCAGGTGAGGATCGGGAAGGGGCAACATGTGCATCAAGTCTCGCGAATGAGAGCCTCTTCCTTCACCTGTAGTGTTTCCATACACAGAAAAGCTTCTCATCCTTTCTGCCTGCGCGAAACTTTCCAAGAATCCAACCTACCACACCAGGTTTTTCATGAAAAATTTATGATCTTATGACTTAAAACCCACCTGCCAATGTTTTTTCTTTTTTCGAGACTCCTGAATCTCTTGCATTCTGCACAATGTAGACATCATTAGATAGGTGACCCACTTGAGGGTGAAAGAGCCTGACAGCCTGCCTTGGCCAGATAACTCAGTTGGTTAAGCATCATCCCGAAGCACAGAGGTTGCAAGTTCGATTCCCAGTCAGGGCACGTACAGGAACAGATTGATGTTCCACTTTCTCTCTCTCTCTCTCTCTCTCTCTTTCTCTCTCTCTTTCTTGCTCTCTCAATTCCTCTACCTCTGAAATCGATAAATAAAAATAATATTTTTTAAATGGGAAAAAAGAATCTTTGAAAATATGCAGACTAAATGAAGGCTTAGATTTGTACTTTGTGCTCTAAATTTTGGGATTCTGTCCTCAACTCTCCCTACTGTCTATGTAACTTTGGACAAGTGACAGAATATATAGCTCTTAAAATTTTTTTCTGTGAAATAGTGGTTTAGATAGACTTTAAAGCGCTTTTCCGAGTCTACTATTTACTCGTTAGCTAGGGAACTATCTCTTCTGGACCCCTCTGTACTAAGAGAGCAGCTGGATCCATGGAAGTGATGGCCAACAGTCATGATACAAAGCCTAAATTGAACAGAGAAGATATCAACAGATCTTATACATGTGCCATGTATACTAATATATACATACATACAATAACTCAGTGCATTGCTTTACATGGAGGAATCAAAATGCTTCTCCTTTCTGCTCCTCCCTCCCTCTTTTTTGCACTGCTTCGCAGCCTCGCTCAGTGTAAATTTAATCAGTACGTCAGCAGTCCCTCGAAATCCAGAGCTGCTGTGGAACCCATCCTGAAGGCAACAGGTGAGACTCTCTGCCAAGCCCCTGTCCTCCGTTCCCCTTTGTTATTCTTCCTCGGCTCCTGGAGACAGATTCACAATCCTCGGTGGTTTCACAGACCGAAAGCGTTATTATTTACATTTAGTTTCTTCCCATCAGCTTCTGGAAGAAAAAAAAAATACGACTTGTAGCCAAACAGAAGGAAAACAAAAATTTACATACTCTATCCATCATCCTGTCTCGTCAGATGGAGAGATTTACTAGGGCAGCCGGCAGTAATAGAAGGTGCCCAGGCGGGGGGGGGGGGGGGGGGGGAGAAAGCGGGCTTCTCTGTGGAGGGAATGATTTAAGGACGAGTGCTCTGTGAGTGGGAAGTGCTCTCCACACATTAGGCATCATGGTTATATTGTTTGCTTGTTTCTTTAATTTTTCCGTAACCAGTGTATATATTTGAGAATGTACGTTCCATCCCCCTAGTTTACTCTTCTGTAAAATGATGTTTTTAATCAAATTTATTGGAGTGACGCTGATTAATAAAATTACGTAGGATTCAGGTGCACAATTCTATAATACATCACCTGTATATTGTATTGTGTGTTTACCACCTGAAGGCAAGTCTCCGTCCGTCACTGTTAATCGAATCACTATACTGTTGTCTGTGTGTATGAGGGTTTTTTTTTTCTTTTGCTGAATTCTGTCACCTTTTCCACCCAGTCCCTTAACACCACTCCCCTCTGACAGCTCAGTCTGTTCTGTTCTCTATGTGTCTGTTTCTATTTTGTTTGTTGGTTTATTTTGTCCGTTAGATTCCACTTATCAGCGTAATCATTGGTACCTGTCTTTCTCTGCTGGCTTACTTCAATCAGCCTAACGCTCTCCAGGTCCGTCCATGCTGCTGCAAAAGGTTCATTTACACAATGAGATTCTACTTGGTCATAACCTAGAGTGACGAGTTTTGACTAAATATTATTACCAATCTAATTGCCAACTTAACCATGTCTGTTTAAAACATTTTACTTCTGTCCTGGTTGGGTAGCTCAGTTGGTTAGAGTGTTGCCTCAATATGCCAAGATTGTGAGTTTGATTCTTGGTTGGGACACATACAAGAATCAATCAAGCCTGACCAGGCGGTGGCGCAGTGGATAGAGCATCAGACTGGGATGTGGAGGACCCAAGTTCGAGACCTCGAGGTCGCCAGCTTGAGTGCGGGTTCATCTGGTTTGAGCAAAGCTCACCATCCTGGACCCAAGGTCGCTGGCTTGAACAAGGGGTTACTTGGTCTGCTGAAGGCCCACGATCAAGGCACATATGAGAAAGCAATCAATGAACAACTAAGGTGTCGCAATGAAAAACTGATGATTGATGCTTCTCATCTCTCTGTTCCTGTCTGTCTGTCCCTGTCTATCCCTCTCTCTGTCTCAAAAAAAAAAAAAAAAAAAGAATCGATCAATGAGGGCATAAACAAGTGGATCAACAAATTGATGTTTCTCCCTTCCTCTCTCGTGAAAATTAGTAAATAAAAATGCAATGAAATAAAACATATTGCCTCTAATTTTGGACAATAGACTATATCCAGTACTAATAGATAATAGAGTTTACTAGAATTAGAGAGATGTAAAATTCCAACCAATTGGGAATAACTGTGTAATATAAGGTATTTTAAACACTAATTTTTTTTTCCGAATAGTATTTCAAGTCTGAACCTCACTCCTGATATCAAAACTCACCCTTTTAACTGCCTCTCACCTTTATAGTGCTGCATATTCCCCGGCAGGCCCCGGCTCCGGTCTCCTGGGGCTGCAGCCCCGACAACTGAGAGCAGAACGTAGACAGCATGTCCCCGTTCCTGTTCTCTTACGCGCCTCAATGTCTTCAAGAGGGAGAAAGAAAACCCCAGGTGCCTTTCGCAGCACTGCCTCTTGTTTTGCATGCTGGAGTCAGGTGAACACTAGTCCCTGGTACGGTGGAAAAATAACAGAATTGTTCTAAAGCAAGAAGACCTGGGTTTGGGTCGAAGGCCGGGCTTGGCTGTATTTGAACAGCGAGCCGGAGCGGTGAAGACAGGAGGCACTCTGGGCAGGCCGTCAGCCGCGTGGGCGACCCTCTCTCGTGACCCCGCCACCCCCGCCTCTCAGAGCAGCCCTCCGCCTGTCTTCTCCAGGGCACTGGACATGCACTTTTAAAAGCCAGGCTCAACAGAGTTACAACCACACCTGGTTCAACTGTCCGCATATGGTTTTTATAAAACAAAACTGATCAGGAGAACAAATGCAGTATATATGTTGACAAATACCCGTATCTAATTCATGTCAATATGTTAGATGCACTATACTATACAAATGTGGTGTACATAATCAGTTTATGTACCCATTTATAAATATTGAAATAACACATCATATCTGCTGTGGAAACCAACATTCCCACCTGATAGCGGAAATGCTCTAAAGGGTTTTACTGAAATGATGTCATTCTATATAATTGTACCAGGGTATATATTTTTTCATTTAGCCAACTATCAAAGTAAACACGTATAACATTCATGAGATGACGTGCACACACCAACACACAGATGTATCTCTGCTGGTTGTGAGAATAGAACCGGCATTCTTTTGTCTTCCACCCGCTCTGGTTAGCTTTTGTCGTGGGATGAGCTTTCTCCTTGATCCTCGCTGCCACTTCTAACTCATTCCACTAACGAGATATAAAAAACCCGCTTCCTTGTAAGTATGTACCATTAAATACGCTCACCCGTAATCCTCCTCTTCTTCCCTGCTGTCATCAGCTACTCGCTAGTCCGTGTCCCTTAACCGCTGTCTTTAGCATCTGGCTCACGGCCTTCTTCTCCACCACCAACTCCAGTTACCCACGGTCGCCTTCACCCCTGCTGTGGGGATGGTACCCCGTACCCTCACGGTCATCGTCCAGCCCCAAGGACCTGTCCCTCCTCTCTCCCAGGTTCTCCTGCTCACTCCCTTAGTGTCCCATGCATCCTGTCCCCTCTATGAGTGCTCAGCCTCCAGGATATTTATTCTAAGGGACCCATTTTCTCAGCCATACTTTTATTCTAAGTGAAAGACCCCCGTGTTCTGAATAAGCGCATTTTCTCCTCTCCCAGTGTGGGGTAAACAGCTGTGTTTAGGTTTGCTGGCTGATGTGGTGCACTGCTGGGGGGGGGTACTTGCCCTCAGGGCAGCAGATTGCAAACTGTGGGCTGCCTTCCTGCTTGTGAGGGGCTGTTGTTTGCTTGTTTACTATTGATTGCTGGAGAAGGGTTTCTTCCCCCAGCCTGCTTTGCTGAAGAGGGCAGGGAGACAGAGAGAAAGAGAGAGACTGCTGAGGGGCTTGGGAGCCCTGAGGTTTCACCCCCGCCTGTTTGGCGGGGAAGGGCTGAGGTTAGTGGGGGCCTGGGCATCTGGAGGGTGAGTCATGAGAAGGAGTCTGGATTGTGGAACTGGAGACTGAGTCAGGGCTTTGGGAGCCCTGGGTGAGAGGGAAGCGGTCTTCCCTGCCTGTTTGCTCGTCCATCACTATGAGACTTTATTTTTATTTATTTTATTTTTGTATTTTTCTGAAGTTAGAAACAAGGAGGTAGTCAGATGGATTCCCGCATGCGCCCGACTGGGATCCACCCAATATGTCCACCAGGAGGCAATGCTCTGCCCATCTGGGGTGTTGCTCTGCTGCAACTGGAGCCATTCTAGCTCCTGAGCCGGAGGCCATGGAGCCAAGGTCAGCGCCCGAGGCAAACTTTGCTCCTATGGAGTCTTGGCTTCGGGAGGGGAAGAGAGAGACAGAGAGGAAG
The DNA here is from genome assembly GCF_036850765.1 of Saccopteryx bilineata. Taxonomy (NCBI): domain Eukaryota; kingdom Metazoa; phylum Chordata; class Mammalia; order Chiroptera; family Emballonuridae; genus Saccopteryx; species Saccopteryx bilineata. Next base: position 259,097,976 of record NC_089494.1, read on the forward strand.
GGGAGGGGGAAGGGGGAAGAAGCAGGTGGGCGCTTCTCCTGTGTGCCCTGACCAGGAATTGGACCTGGGACTTCCACACACCAGGCCGATGCTCTACCACTGAGCCAACTATCCAGGGCATGAGATTTGAATAAACAGTATGGCCTACCATCTTTTGGCTCCACAGTTCCTTTACTGTCTGCCCAAATGCAATGAGAACCTGCACAGCACAGCAACGGCCACTGGCCTTACACTCAGAGAACTATTTCACCTATTTCTCTTCCTTTGAAACCGTGTCAGCATCCCCCACGCCCATACACAAGGTGCCCAGTGACCACAGCTCAGACTGCGTGAAGCCACACTTCCTGCGGGCCTACTAAGTGCCATGTGAGTTTCTTATTTTGTCTCCAGTTCTCACAATAGCTCTGCAGGGCCGGGCTGTTATTATTACCTTTTATAGGTTAGAAACAAACAGACAAATAGAGAAAACAAAGCTCAGAATTAGAACAGAAAGTTTCCTGGATTTGCCCAGCTGATAGTCTGCAGAGCTGCGGTCCTAAATCTCCTGTTCCTTATCTTAGACCACGTGACTGTGAACATAAGAATCTCGCCAGGGAAAGCACGAAGAAGGAGGACCTATTCCTCAGCTGAAGTTTGCAGGGCAGAGAACTCAAGACACTGCCAAGGAAGACAGTAAAGAGCAACACGTTTGTGATGTGCCTACCCTTCCTAGTTTTCCTCCGCGTCTCTTCCTGCCGACTTCTCACCTGTGCCTCAGGCCTGAGCCAACGTCCCTGAATGAAGGTCCAGTTCACTGCCTTGCTCTAAGCCTCCCCCACTACTTAAGAGATCAGGGAAGATTGCTAACTAAGCCTAGCGGTCATACCTCTCTCTCTGGTCTTACTTCATGCCTGTTCCAGAATGATCTGCCATGACATCTCTCCCAGTCCCTCTCCCCTCTCGGCTGACTGTCCCTCTGACCTTTGCGGTTCACACATGGTGACCAGTGGCTGTCCTGTCCCTTTCGCCAGGTCCGTGCTCCTGTCATGGCCCCCAGTCCTCCGCCTTGGAGCACATGCCTTTCTCCCATAAGCTTTGAAGGCTTAGAGCAGGGGTCGGGAAGCTTTTTGGCTGAGAGAGCTATGAACACCACATATTTTAAAATGTAATTCCATTAAAGCCATACAACGACCTGTGTACATTACGCATTATCCAATAAAAATTTGGTGTTGTCCCGGAGGACAGCTGTGATTGGCTCTAGCCACCTGCAACCATGAACATGAGCGGTAGGAAATGAATGGATTGTAATACATGAGAATGTTTTATATTTTTAACGCTATTGATATATTTTTTTTATTAAAGATTTGTCTGAGAGCCAGATGCAGCCATCAAAAGAGCCACATCTGGCTCGCGAGCCATAGGTTCCCGACCCCTGGCTTAGAGTCTAATGAAAACTCCTTGTTCCTCTCTGTACCCAAAGGTCTGGGACCACTCCGAGACTGACATGGCCACAGATGAGGAAGACAGCACGCGACTTCCAGAGGCGTGTAGGTTAGGAGGCTGTAAAAGCTGTGGGAAGTGTCACACAGACACCGCAGAATGGAAGATGTGTAGATGAATTTTATAATTTTGTTGAATACCTCAAACTCCCGTGGTTAGTTACAGCAGATTCTTATAAAGGTAATCTATGATGATATATAATTGCTGTTAATTAATTTCATAAATCTATTAATTCATAATGTAGACTTTTCGAGCATAAACTATATTAGTGCTTTTGTGTTTATATAATTTTATAGCTTATGGACATGAATAATACATGATTTTAATTTTAACCTTGTTTTAGAACTATTAAACCTCTTTTTTCTCTAGGGAATATATTAAAATAAGAGAGGTTCTTTATATTAAAAGAGCTTTTTATATTTAAAAAAATATTCCAGGTTAATATATTATTTGATGTTTAATGCACTGCTTAAAATACCTAAGAAATTGAAGTTCAGAGAGGTTAAGTAATTTTTCTTAAACTACACAGCATCCTTAAAGACCCCAGACCAGAATATATGAAAAAAAGTTCATCCTCTTCTCCACAGGTCATGCTATTTATTTTCAAAAAAGAAGTAGATGACTTAAAATTCAAAATTGTGGATATTTTTCAGTCTATTTCTAGAAAGTGGGAGGTGGGGAATGAAGTATCTCTTCTTGCTTATTAAATTATGAATTAATTTATTTTATTCTAAATTATATAAAAAAGAGAGAATTCTTCCTCATTGATAGCCTTTCTTCTTGGTGAAAGCCTGTTCTATGTTTAGCTGATATCTTTTTGATAACGATGCCATTTAGTTATGATATTCCTTTTAGTTATATTTATATTCCTAAAAGCTTAATTTATCAGCGACTGCAAATAAAGTCACCATCATCATCACTCACAATATTATTTTCAACAAATGCAAAATATAAGCAATGGTTTGGCTGGAACATATTGATCGTATTTCTTTGGAAAATCATGAAACTTCCTCTGAGATACACTATTTGTCATAACTGTATTTTTAGCCAAGAATAATGAATAACTGATAAAATGAAATATGGTGAGACATAATTGGCAAATGGAGAGCATTTTGCAGAAATCACTCAAAGTATTTTGAATTTCATTCCTAGTTATGGTTTATTTAACACTAGCTGAGCGCTCAAGAGTCTTGCACAAAAGATTGATGATCTTCTAGAGCAATTCCTAAGTGTAATATTGTGTTTTAAAGAATTATGCCACTCTTTTTGAGGGTACTGGGAAAGACGTTAGAAGACATCAATAACAATTTAAGTATTCCTAACCATCTGCATTCTGTAAATCAACCAGACAGTGAGGGTTTCCTCATACACCCCCTGAAAGAATGACATGATCTCGAAAGACATTTACTAATGTATTTGTGGTTACAGTGTAGTTTGTTATTGAACAGCAATGGACTTGAGAATAACCCTAGATATCCCAACAAGAAGAATGAAACAGAAAAGATACAAGGATCTACATAGGGGAGAACCTCTATGAGTTCGATGTTGCCATCCATGTTTCAGCTGGCACTTCCGGAAGAATCGATTTTTGCTCCTGACTGGAAAGTCATAGATGTTCTGTCTGCGGAGTGCTGTTCTAAACAGTCCTCCTGCTCCCTGAACACTGTCCTGACGTGCTCTCAGGACTGCTGTCACCTCCAGGACGGACTGTCGTCACTGAGACTCTTCAGATGTTAGAAGCTTGAGAAGCTGGTGTTTGTAATAAGTGCTTGCTACATTCTTTTCTCAGCTCTTTCTTGCAAGCTTGCTTTTTGTGTTTTCTTTACCTTCTCTTCGGGCTGTGCAGTGTTGCGAAATTAGTACAGGTTTAGAGTTAGAAGCTTGGTTGGAGTTGGGAACCTGTTTTCTATTGTCTTGGAAACTGCAAACAAGTTACTTAGCCTCCCTGTGTTTCAGGTCTTCTATCTGTCAAGTGGGAATAGGAATGGCACCTAGGAGCAACGCTGAGAAAAATGATGGACGAGAGAGAGCCTCGTGGGATGGAAACAGTTATTACTGAGACTCTTAGCCTTTTTGAATCGGAGAGTCATCCTTTACATTTCGGAAAAATATATAATTCTGCGCTTACCGAGTCGTCGCATCTGATCAATAAAGGGGAAGGAGTCTGAAATATTTTGGTAAATGATTTTTTTATATTTGGGGAAAGGCGGACTCTTTCAGAGTTTTGGAATCAGATGTTTGGACTTGAGTCCTGATGCAAAAGAATTCTATCTTTGAACCAACAATTTGGTTCATTTGAGAGAGGCTGTTTCTATCTTTAAAAATGATATTAACTCGCGCTTATCTGGGTCACGATGAGATGCCAAATGAGGGTGTGTGTGTAATTGTATGGCTCACAAGAATAAAAAATGGACACGTGAATTTCACTGTTCACGTTGCTCTTCTAAGAACCAGACAGACGGTCATCCTTCTCCCTTCTGTCTGTCTGTAGCACGCACACGCAAACTCTAAAATGAGGCAGAATCAGGTAACTTCCTTTTAATTAAAAGGAAGTTATAGATAGTTGTTAGAGCAGCTCAGAGGAGAAGACTCCGATATGCTGTCAGAAGAGCTTATGAACGAGATGACATTTGCAGTGTGTGATAAATATTAAGTAGACTGAGTCTATGGGAAATGGACGAGAGACAAGCAGCATTCATAAGAAAACTATGCTGACATGTCCAAGGGAGGCAGTCGGGAGAAGAAGGGAAAAAATATATATGGATAAGGAGAAACTTTCTTGGGACTAGAACCCGTTACATGGTTGGGAAATTGACAGGCCTCAACATTGGCTGTCCTGAGAAGCTGGACTCGACTCTGCCAATACAGAAGATCTAACGCAGATTTTAAAGGCAAGATGAGACACCGTTAAACTGTGCCTTACTCGGACATCTGATCTTCTCCACGTTTCAGCACACCCTTTAGAGCGGCCGCTCACGTGCGAGCTCCAGAGGGCATCTCTTCCTCTCGCCCTAATGGGGCAGCCCCGGTCCCTCCCACTGCTTTCCTTACCCAGCCTTCGTCGGCGCACGGATTCCTGTTCTTTCCTTCTTTCCACACACTGGTTGCAGGTGCAACATTCCTTGGCTTCTTTGTATTTCACCCGAGCCAGATCCTCTGAGAGACACCGCTGCCTCCTCACATGTGTTTGCCCTGCCCGATGCTGCTCCTAAAACTGCAGCCGCGGATGTCACAGGGCAGGTGAGGTAGTGGCGCACTGACGTGCCTGTTTCCTCCCACACACTAGGAGCCTTTTGATGAAATCCTCCGTTGTTTGCTTCTTCTTAGTAAGTCCGCTTACTTTCCTCTATCATTACAGGCACAATCTTTTTTTTTTAATTTTTTTTATTTATTCATTTTAGAGAGGAGAGAGAGAGAGAGAGAGAGAGAGAGAGGAGAGACAGAGAGAGAGAAGGAGGGGAGGAGCTGGAAGCATCAACTCCCATATGTGCCTTGACCAGGCAAGCCCAGGGTTTCGAACCGGTGACCTTAGCATTTCCAGGTCGACGCTTTATCCACTGCGCCACCACAGGTCAGGCACAGGCACAATCTTTTAGGTATGCGATATAATGTTGCTGACCTTGAGTATCTGAAAATCAAATTTGAACTTAATACTAAAGTGCTCTATCCCCTGAAGGTCTAATGTATTCATGCAGTATTCTTTACATCAGCCTATGTTTTGCTGCTATAATGTGGATGCTTTCTTCATTCATCTATTAGGTATATATTTATGAAAAGATAGTCAGCTTATGTGAAAAACATCTTCAGCTGAATATTAATGGACGTCAGTTTTCTCCTCAACTAAATCTATGACCTTAAACAATCATTTAAACTGTGAAAAGCCAAGTTTCCTAGCTTTGACTGGAGATGTTCATTGCACGTCCTCTACTATTACTTTCAGCTCTAGTGTGCTATAACGTGCACTGTGTTAAGCATAACCATGTGATCTTAGGACTCTCAGAATAGACATAAAAACTCTTTTACTTTGGAGGAATCTAATAATCCCACCTTCTTGCCCACCAGGAGCTGAGTGGACATTAACACACATAATCTCCTTTATTTTTTATAGTTAACAATCAGAAAATGCAGCCTGGAGGTGACGTCAGAACAAGAATGATCACCTCTCCTGTGGGTTGAGCCCTGTTACCGGTGGACACTCAAGATGGCTGCCGAAAGCTTAGTCTACCACAGCAGCGGATGGGGAAATGTGCTGAGTTCATGAGCATGTCCTTTTAAAGAAAGACAAAAGGGCAGGAACACACTCTACTACCTTTAACTTTGATCAGTAGCGTCACCAGCCTTCACTGTACCAGTACCTCCCTCCATGGTCCAGGGAGCAGTGAGTGAGGGGTGGCAAGGAGAGGGGAAGGGTCTAATCTGCCCCCTCATTCCCTGCTGTGCTAGCAGGACTGAGGGGGAATTTCTGGTTCTAGGCAGAGAAGAACATAACTTTAAGAACACTTTTTATCATCACCAACACACACACAGACACAGACACACACACACACACACACACGTCTATTCAACACAATGCACGCAATTGCATTTTAACAGACATGATGGAAGCGGCCGTTCTTTAGAACTTAGAATCAGAAGATGTCGTTGAGATTTAAGAGTTGCCGATACGCATTTGCCATTCGGAGCATCTCTCTTTCTGGTCTCATTCTCACCTCATGAAACTTTTATGATTATTTAAAAAGAAATAGTCTAAAAGGTTCAAAAGTATATTCATTCTTTCAGCTTCAAAACTCATATGTCTTCTGGTAAAAAAATGTTGACTGAACATAATTCAAAAACAGAAAGTTGAGTATCACAATAATAAATTCTTTAATGTTTTCTCTCTTTCTCTAAACCAATAAGTAAATGTGAAGAACAGCGAGGATGACATCTCTTTATCTCCCTGATAATTACCTTTATGCATATCTTTACTCCCCCTTTGACATGCACTGTCCCTCCCGACCTTGCCTACCCATTGGTTCTCAGAGCTGAAGCCACCTCGCACCCTGCTCATCGACACAACCTCTCACAGCTTAAACTGTGATGTCTGCCCTAATCTTCTCTGGGTTATGCATAAATAAGTCTCTCTCTCTCTCTCTCTCTTTCTCTCTCTCTCTCTCTCTCTCTCTTTCTTTCTCTCCCTCACACGTTGCTGTGTGTTCTGCAATCCCATTTAAAGACTTATTTTACTGCATTTTAATTTTATTTAAAGTCTCTCAAGACACGAGTCTGTGCATTGCTCAAGATCAGAGATATATATTATATACGTAAAAATTTCCCAATAAATCCTTGTCTAATGAATGAATAATTGATGCTTTCTTTATTCAGTGAATGAATAATAGATGTTTTAAAAGAAATTCTACAGATGCAATTAAATAGTTTAGTTTTATGGATAATTTTCTAAATCCAAATATGGAAAGATTGGAGTTTTTCAGAAGAAAAAACTGCGACAAAGATTTGAATGCAAGTTGTTTATTTGTGATGAGATCCCAGAAATCATGGGGTGAAGGGAGTGAAGGGAAGGAGGGAAGGGAAGCAAGTCAATACAATACATACCAGTTGCCTGTTACCACTGTGAGTCACTGGGCCTCGAGATCTTGCTAGAATCTTCTGCAGAATTGCAAAGAGCAAACCTAAGAATCTCCTCCCCTCCCCAAGGAGCAAGGAAGCTCAAGCTTTTAAGCACCCAAATCCTGCAAATTACCAGTTACATATTGCTTCTGCATTGCTAATTCATTGCTACCTCCAGTCCCGCCTGTGGAAGCCAATTCTGTTCTAGTGGCCTGTTAAAACCCTTGGGTAAAAATTCCCAGGTACCTATAAGAAGCAGTCACCAAGTCAGTAACGCACAGGAACACTGAGTGCGGACAGGATGGGTGGCACAACGCCATCTTCAGTGGTGGCCCTCTCCATATCCAACAACTCTATTAATTGTTGTAAGGACAGGTTGCTGACCCAGGCAGGTGATAGATTTCTTATGTAATCTGTCCTTATGTGGCAGATTGATCATCTTATTATATTTTCCCATTGCAGGCAATCATTTTTCTGACTTTGCTAATGGTAGCTTCGACATTGGCCACACAAAGTCCTCAATGTCATACTTCTAAACAGCATCCATTCTGAACACCGTGGGTAGGCAAGGTGTGTGGTTGTGAGGGGGCAAAAAAAAAGGTTACCTACCCTGAATGAGATGAGTTCACCCTGTTCATCTGATTGTTCAGGGTTTCTGCTGAGATGGGTAATCTTCCTAGTGAGTGTTGACTTCATACAAAATATCTGCACACTTGGGGCCTAATTTTTTACTTTCTTTTTTTCATTAGCTTCAACTTCCAGTCTTTCTTAGGCTGAGTCATATACCAGGTGTCTTTTTGTGTATTCTTACCTGTGACCACTTTCCCCATCAAGTTGATTAAGATATACACTGCTAAAGATCTGTTTACTAAGGAAGAATAATAATGACCGGTGTAATTCATGGATATCCATGATTGGGCTCAGACTGAAGGAATTCTCATTCTCTACTTTTTGTTCATACCAACATATGGAGTTGACCCACTTTTGAACCAGTTTTTAGATTCTTCCTAGATCAGCTGATTATAGCGAACACTCAATAGGCCACAGGAATGAGTTGAAAAGAGGCATTGGTCATGAGAGTTCAGTGACATAGGATCCAGGCCTCTCATTGTATAAATTACATGTACCCTCCTGACCTGCTTATGCCTGATTTCCAAAGTACCGTTTCCATCATATGATGAATTTATGCTGTGCCCTCCTGATAATACTTCACTTATAATGGACTCACTACCATATTTAAAGGATACCACATATAAGCTCACATATGAGTAAGCCCATTGCCTACTCACTAAATGCCTCATGGTCTACTATAAAGTTTCTCCTGAGGTTTAGCAACTTTCCCAAAGTGAATAGTGCTCTGAGACAAAGAACCCAGCCCAGGTTCAGAGACTTGCCAGAGAACCAGCAGGCGTGGACTACTGTGGATAACATGTAGATACCTTGACCTCCTTGAATGCACCCATTTGAACCACGTCCTGAACTCACTGCACAAATTTCTATTGTTCTAACCTCACTGAAAACTGGCAACTTAATGAGTCATCTAGTAAATGAGTCAGAGATATCTTGGTCAACCAGGAACATGCTGTCTTTTTTTTTTTTTTTTTTTTTTGTATTTTTCTGAAGCTGGAAAGGGGAGAGACAGTCAGACTCCCGCATACGCCCCACCGGGATCCACCCGGCATGCCCACCAGGGGCGACGCTCTGCCCCTCCCGGGCGTCGCTCTGCCGTGACCAGAGCCACTCTAGCGCCTGGGGCAGAGGCCAAGAAGCCATCCCCAGCGCCCGGGCCACCTTTGCTCCAATGGAGCCTCGGCTGCGGGAGGGGAAGAGAGAGACAGAGAGGAAGGGGGGGGGTGGAGAAGCAAATGGGCGCTTCTCCCGTGTGCCCTGGCCGGGAATCGAACCCGGGTCCCCCCGCACGCCAGGCCGACGCTCTACCGCTGAGTCAACCGGCTAGAGCCGGTACATGCTGTCTTTAAAACTCAAAATAACCATCATAAGTACTGCCCCAGTCTTTTAAGGGCTAGCTAGCAAAAGGTAAAATAAACTGAAATGTGTTTTGGAAGAAATGTCTCAATACTACCCAATCTCTCAGACCTATAACAATATCACAGATATGTCAGGTCCCCATAGCTTTAAGAGGTTTAATACCCTATTTTCTGATGCTTAAGTGCCTTTTTTTTAACATTTCCAGGGTGCTTGCCATGTCACGGTCACCAAGTCCAGTTAACATGTTGTCATCAAAACAGTGCATAGCTGGAGAAACTTCAGTCCCCTGACCGAACCTGTTTTCATTCATAAAGTTTTACCAGGATACTGTCACACCCATAATTTACTTAATGTATAGACTTCTCAATGGCAGAGTTTAGTACTTGTGACAAAGGCTGTATGGTCTGTAAGCTTAAAATATTTCCCACATGACCGTGGAAGTTTGCTGAACTTGGGAACAGTGGAATAGTGCAATGCACAACCACGTGTCCAGATGATCAAGGTCCCTTCCATCTATACAGAGACAGAACAAGAGAGGAACACAGCTGCCTGACCAGGCGGTGACACAGTGGATAGATCGTCGGACTGAGATGCAGAGGACCCAGGTTCGAGACCCTGAGGTCGCCAGCTTGAGCATGGGCTCATCTGGTTTGAGCAAAGCTCACCAGCTTGGACCCAAGGTCGCTGGCTTGAGCAAGGGGTTACTTGGTCTGCTGAAGGCCCGCGGTCAAGGCACATATGAGAAAGCAGTCAATGAACAACTAAGGTGTTGCAACGAAAAACTGATGATTGATGCTTCTCATCTTTCTCCGTTCCTGTCTTTCTACCGCTATCTATCCCTCTCTCTGACTCTCTCTCTGTCTCTTTAGGGAAAGAGAGAGAGAGAGAGAGAGAGAGAGAGAGAGAGAGGAACACAGCCCTGGGACAAGACGGTGAGAGTGTCCTGCTGTCTTTCCAAGTGAAAATGTCTCTTTGACTAATCACATGTGATAGGCCCTGAAGAACACAGTGTTCCCAGATCAATAGCTGTGAAACCAAGAGTGAGCAGGGAATGGTGATTTCTTCTAGAAACGATAACAACTCCACCAGAGAAAACAGAGAAGCTATTACTGGGGCTACCACTTTGTTATGGTTATGAAGATTACCACCATCTATAAAGATCCATCTTTCTTTGTGTGTGTGTGTCATACCAGTGAATTAAGCAGGGATGTAATGAGGCCTGCCAGTGCTATCTCTTTCAAGTTTTAGATGGTGGCCGTGTTGCTGCAACTTTATCCAGGTGGTACCACGACCCCTGATTTACTGAGAATGGGGCACACGGACAGTTTCAAGGGCTTTCATGTGGCCCTTTATGGAATAATATGTACTTCTTCCTCTACAGATGAGGAAACAAAATGGAGGTTCTGCCATCTGCTAATTACATCCGTATGAACTACGCTCTCTATGGCTGGAGAAATGACCTAGTCCGTATGTACTCAGAAACAGAGCTGAGGTATCCTGGGGACATAGCCCAAAAAGGGAACATTCCTCATTCCTCTGTTATCCACGGTATTTCAGATCCTGTATCCAACAGCCCCCTCAACATCTGGATATTTCTCTTATATCTCAATGAAGAGTCACTTTTATAAATAGCTGTGTGTTGTTTTGGGAAGCCACAGGTATTATATTTATATATTATTGCTATCCCATTAAAGTGTCCTTCCTTAAACAAATATAATCTTTCTGTAATCAATAGACTTTGCAGTCCAGCAACAGGCTTAGGTCTGGACACTGGGTGTCGAAAAGTGATTGTCCAGTGGGTCCAGAGACATCAGATTTCTGTTGCCTGTTTTTAATATTTTTTTTAATTAAAAAATTAAAAAAAAATACTTCCATGAGCTATCTAATCTATGGTGCCACTTGAAATGCATCGCCAAGAAAGCCTCAAAGCCTGACTGAGAAAGTGTCTGAGGACTGACTTAAGGCATCCTTATAGTGCATTAAATCCTAACCCTCTGTCCAGTGTCTCCACATCAATAACTTCTCCCCCATCCCTCCATATACGCCACTGTACCTTCCAGATCTATCCCCAAGCATGCTCTACTGCTCCCGATAGTGTGTACGACCTACGCGCTTTCAGGATGTGCTGTTGCATTCTTGGGTCATGCCAGCACTAAATGTTGGTTTAGAACAGTGAGGGAGGAGCAGCCCTTGAGAAGGACAAGTATCATCTTGGTTGGCATTTCCCTTGAACATAGCCATGGCATGGTCTTCAGGCAATAAAAGATCGTCCTTGTTTAGTACATAGTGGACGGCACACTACAGCCCAGGAAATCTTAGGATTCACGTTTCTCAAACACATCTGCCACACTCTCCCATCCCAGATTGTATAGTTCTACTAGTTTCTTGTCATGCAAGTAACTTTACCGGGGAAAACTGGATGGTGCTGCGGACTGAGGCCTCATCCTAACTCTGAATCCTTTAGAGTCAAAGCTTGCGCCTGATAGTGGGCATAGTCTACCCTCAGGTGAAGCTGGGAGTCTTTTAAGACATTTCCCTGGAGGCTCGCTGCCTTTTGCAATATTCCCAGGGTGCATAGCTGGCTAAACTGAGACTGATGTTTTCCTATTTCAGAGCTCTGTGGGTGGTGTTATCAGCCAGATTCCTGAAATGGCCCATTCTCCTACAACCCAGTGCATCTCCCAGCTGTACCTACCCCACCCCCATGTTTCACGCTTTTCAGCCTGTGGACCTGACTCCCCGCACACTGCGGTGCCAGGTGTCCACTTGGCCATTTTGTAATCGATTGCCAGGACCTGGTTCCCGCGGTCTGCTATCCTACGTGCGTTTCCAGTGAGAGCTGTGTTTACCGTGAAGCGGGTCCTGATACAGGCTTCGAGTGCAATCGTCTATTCGGAGAGGGGTCAGAGGTTGCAACAGGAAGACATGAGAGAGGCTTCAGGAAAGAGAAAGGTCTCCTCACAGTGAATGCGCACGAACAGTTACGGGTCAGCGGGGGCGCATCCCACCCGAGACCTCGGGGCGACTGCGTGGGAACGCTGCCCCGGGAGACACAAAGCCACGTGCGAATACTGAGCTGAAAGTCAGTAAAATGGGAAGCGCAGCGCCTGGCTTTCGGGGAACAACCTGAGACTTAGAGTTTAATAAGGTCAGGTGAAATGTGTGTCCATGAAGAAAGGATGAGAATATTAACAGATGCGATTTCAGAGATAGAAGCTAGGGAGAAAATACATTAAAAAAAAAACTATCACTTTTAAATATAGAATAGTGCCTGACATAAAAAAAAAAAAATGAAAGGCCTTACAATGGAAACTATCAGTTTTCTAATTTACACTTCCCCATTACTGACCTTACTGTCTAAGATCAGCTGCTATAGACAATTTATGTATTTAATTCTTAGAGTAGTTACATAAAAGCGCACTGCCTTCCAAATATTGCTTTAGTAAGAGCTGTTTCTGTTCCAACTCCTCCCATCTCCCATTCCCCTTCTTCTCCATTTTTAATCATAATATGTTTATCTAGTCCTTCCATTCAGCTGACTGCTCACTTTTAAATGTATGTACTAATATGGTATAAAAGGTTAGATAGCATCTCTTGAGATGAGAATAACAGTGTCCCTCCTCTCCCCTTGGGAAAACAAGGTTTCCCTGAGTCTTTCATTGACATAGTGTGACTTTCAGGATTAATTATCACGTGCTGACAACCTGCTCCGCTCGATGCAGCGCCACGTGAATCAACGGAAATGCAGAAAACAACAACAACAACAACAAGATAACAGCCAAAAAGGAAAAATAAAGTAGAACAAACAGAACACAAAATAAAGATAGAAAAGTAATTCCATACCTAGCAAATATGTTCAGGCAGCTGCAAAGTGTTTCTTTCAACATTTTCCTTGACTTTGCATCTTCTGTTGAATGATTTTGATGTTTGTAATGCGCATCTTGAAGTACACTTTTCTTTGGCTCCTAATCCTGGATATTGTCTAGACTATACAGAGAGTTAGTCTAACTTACTGGCCAAAATTCATAGCTTCAGAAACTGATTTTCAACTTACAATGACGATTAGGAGCATATCTTATAGAGATGCCTCAATGCCTAACACAAAGCTTTTGATACAGGAGAGATGAAGAATCTTGGAAGAACGGAACCATCCCTGGACCGGGCATCTGCCCATCTGGATTTGGACTTCTGCTATTTCACTGACTAAAATTAACCATAAAAATAAAAATGAACACCTGTGTTAGGCACTGAGATGAGATCAGGAACTGAGGCAAAATCTTATGGTCTTGATAGCAAAAATTATGTCCCTATCAAGCATGATAAATAGAGCAGAGAGGTCGAGAGGAATTGTCCAAGGGAACCCAGAGGAGGAGGCCTCATAGCATCTCAGACAGACCAGAAGGTTTCATGGAAGCAGAAATGTTTTTGTTTAAGTCTAAAGAAAGAGTGTTGTTTGGTTCTTTTTTAGGGGAATTGTAGTGGTTTATGTGAAAAGAACATTTTGGGGTGCGACTGTCAACTTTGTCTTCATATTGAGCTGGAGCATAGAGTTCCAAAGCATTATAAATAATTTGGTATATCTAAGGCAGGGGTCATCAAACATTTTATATAAAGGGCCATATGGTAAATATTTCAGTCTTTGCAACCCATCAATCTCTGTTGCCACCATGGAGTTGTAGCGTGGAGACCTAAGTAGACAATACAATACATAGACAAATGGCTATGGCTAAGGCCTCATGCCACTTTATTTACTAAAAACAATCAGAGGGCAGGAGTTTTAAAAATGCTGAGTGGTCTTCGAAGGCTACAACAAGCAAGATACAGAGGTCATCAGATTTGTAATGTTATCCTCCTCTTTCTAGTTATAAAGTCCTGAGTAGATTATAAAAGTAAAATAGAGTCAGATAAGTCAATTAAGCAGGCATTTCGTAACCTGAGCAAATAAGGAAGAGCTGAACTAAGCAACGGCAGTGAGAACCGAGTGACGATGATACTTGAGATACTTAAGAGGTGATGACGTCTGAGTAGGGAGGGTGTTGATGAGGAAGAGAGAAATCAAGGATGATGCCGGGGTTCTGGTTTGGCAAACTGGGTGGTAGTGAGGTGACTCATTAGAAACAGGAACATAAAGGAAGGCTGAGTTTGAAGATGAAGATAACAAGGTTGGTTTTGACTATGTTGCTAAAGGGGTGCCCTTGTTTTATCCAAATGAGAATTGCTAGTGTATAAGTTTGTCAGAAAATATACAAGACACCAAGACACATTTGAATTGCTGATAAACATTGGACAAATTTAATATCAATGTGTAAAAAAAAAATGCTTCATGAAACAAACATCCTAGGCAATAATTATTATTATTTTTTAACCTGTAGTTCTATTTAGCTGGGCATCCTGGATTTTTATTTGACTAATCTGGCAAACTCACAAGGAAACAGTTGATGTAGCTGTAATCAGGAGAGAGACATGGCCTTGACCTGTGAGTTTGGGGGGCATCTGCATGCAGCTGATCCTTGACGCTTTGCTGCCAACCAGCTCTCTGACCCTGGCCAGGTTAACCTCACCTCCCACTTGCAGAATATGGAGACTTTATTAATAATTTTCCTTAACCCTTTCTGTTGTAAGGTAATATATAAATCCGAGTAAACTTCAATATATTTACTTGCTACGGTTGTACTCTTACCTACTAGGAACAAAATTTACTGTAATTTCATGGAGTTCACTGCCGTACTAAATTTCTAGAGAAAAGAAAATTATCATTTGCAAGCACAAGGGTCTCTGGCTCTGCTCTTTCCAACCCTTTTATAAAAATTAATGGCCAAGCTTTCTGATCTAGAAATGTTTATTTCTCTAATACCTCTTTCTTTTGTTCATTTGCTTTGGTCACAGTATGCTATATTTGGACTCTAAATTTTGATTTATACTCAAGTCACACGGAAGGGATATTGATTCACTTGAACATATTTGATGTATTACATTTCTAAATGCTACAGCTGCAAACAAAACACCAAAATTATTTCTCCTTATTTTTATTCTCAAGGGAACTTCACGTTTGGGAAACAATCAGATTTGATTCCCATACAAGTTTGAGGCCCCAATTGAAATAGCTGGTCAGCAGAAAATAAGAAACTCTTCCAACAGCCAGAATAATAATGTTAGGGACTTCAACATCCACGGTTTAAGGAGTGATTATAAAATAAATTTAATTATATTTTGATAATTGAATAATACTGATAGCTATGACCAACTACATTGTGAAGCAATCAATATCATTATCATAATTTATAGGTAGTGGCACTGTCACTCAGAATGCCTAAATGATTTACTAAAGATAGTTCCCTCCAAAAATAAAAGGACTACCATTGAATGCAGGCTTTCTGGTCTCAAATCTGATCATCTCTTCATTGTACCATGCTGTCTTTCTTGATTCCATAAGCTCTTCTCACAAATAACTAGCATCATTTTCAAGGCAATTATAAAAGATGTAATATAAAAAATATTAAGGACATCTAGAACAGATTTAAAGAGAGAGGAAAAGTCTACAGCCATCTGCTCTATCAGCCAAGCTATTAAAAGATGCACTTTAAATTAGATTAAGAGAATACACGTCATGTTAAGGGCAACATCAGACGGACACCGGAATACACTGGGAAATGTGTGTGTCGTCTTATCTTGTTGTAGTGATGGTGTCACTGGTGTACACATGTGTCCAAACTCATCAGATTGTACACAATAAATATATGCAGATCTTCGTATATCGATTTTACTTCAATAATGCTGTTTCAGAACAAATTAAAATAAATAGAAGGAGCAAATTTCTATCTCTTATGGAGTTAGAATAGGTGATCTGAAGACTTGGAAGTTTAAGAATGGCTGGATACAAAAAATTCTTGGGTAGTAGATATAACAGAACACAACCCATAGCACTACATCCTGTTATGTTATTGATGAATCAATGTGCATCTAGAAGTGGAAATCAGAGTTCTTAGAGGTGTAGAAATGATGCGTGGAAATATGAAAGCAACAGCTGAAGGATATTTAGATATTTAAATTGAAGAAGAGGATATGGGTAAGGCTGAATGCCGTGTAGAAAGATAAAAATTCATTTCTCTTTTATCCTAAATTACAGAGTTAGGGTCATAAATCGACAGGATGTGGCAGGATGAGAAAGCAGAGAGAAGGAAGAAGAGGGACAGGAAGGCAAATGACCACCTGGCAAGCACCTCCTGGGCACCACGAAGTTTGGACGCATCAGCCCCACGCTTTTCGTAACCTACTGAGAGGGCCCGGGTTGAGTATTTTGTAGACATTCTCCTGCACTCGGTGTGCTTTTACCTTCTGGTTTCTCTTCACTGAAAGGTACAAACAACTGTGAGTGCCTCAAAGCATCACAGACTCTGTCTCATGTAGATATTTGGTGATGCGGTTCATTATAAGTGAAATGAACCCAGCAGAGTGAGGCTCAGATTCAATATTGTCCTCATGAAGAGAAGAAGAGACACCACAGAGGCCTGTGAATGGGAGGATGACCATGTGAGGAAAAGCAAGGAGAAGGTGGTCATTTACAAGCTAAGGAGAGAGCAACCTTCCCTCTCAGATCTCAGAGGAGGCTGTCCTGCCTACACCTTGACTTTGGACTTCCGGCCTCCAGGACTGTGAGAAAATAGATTTCTGTTGTTTAAGAAGAAAACAAAAAACCTACATCTTTAGGTAGCAGTCAGTGTAGACAGAAGACTGGTTCAAATCCCACTCACTTACCTGTGTGATCTTTACCTAGACTGCTCTAGGAACAGGTTCAGTTATGCAGGAGTTCAACAGGTTGCTCTAGAGATCAAGAAGTTTATTTATTATTTCCAAAATGAAAGGCAATTTGATAAGAAATTGTATCTCATTCTTATACTGTCATCAGTAAAGTTCTCTAAAGAGGCATGCTTATTTTTATAAGATGCAATAATACTCAAATAAAGATCACACTGGAGGAAGAGGAGGGAAACCTCTCTATAAAACCCCTTCTGTTCTGCACCATTCCGAGCTTCTAAGCAGGTGTTTAATCTCTTGAAAATTAAATTTAATCATCTCCAAAATGGAATTAATAATACTTATTTTGCATTTCTTTTAAGCCTTGTGTGTATGTGGATGTAATTAGAACAGGATGTTGGAAAGCCTAATGCCAAAGTTAGAACGTATTAAAAGATCATTGCCTTGAAAATAGGCTTTAACGTTAGGAGAATATCCTTTCTCTGTGATCACCGACTCCCCATATTCAGAACAATGGTTGGCATCTAAAGCATATTCAACTATCGTTCTCTGGATTAATTAAGTAATTAGAAACTTGATATCCAAAAACTAATTTACACTGTCCTCTACGTATTGTATTACTTTTTATTCATACTACTCCATTGAGGGACTTGGTCTCTACTCCAGATTCAACTGAAAATGCACCAGTGAAATAACCAGTCGCAAGGAAACATTTGTTTGGAGCCACAGCATTGAAAGTATTCTCAGAGACCAGCTAGTCTTGCTTAGAGTAGTATTGATTTCAGTTTGTCCAGAGGAGTTCTGATGATAATTTACGGTTCAGAAGTAATTGTAAATGACCCTCCTTTTACTTTCAATGATGTCAGTTTGGATAATGAATTATATGAGACCTGAGTTCTGGTGCCTGCTACGAAAGACGGAAGGAAGCCCTTCTCTAGAATTGTCAAGGGCTCGGAAACTCAAGAAATCATGCTGTGGCTCAGTTCATTGCTGAATAATCCAAATTCTCAGTTCATTGCTGAATAATCCAAATTCTCGAAAGTGTGTATCATTATAATTCGTCCCCCATTCCATTATTCTCCAGAACCATTAAGAACAAAGACTGATTCTATTTTCTTTTTTTTTTTTTTTTGTATTTTTTTTTTTTTCTGAAGCTGGAAACAGGGAGAGACAGTCAGACAGACTCCCGCATGCGCCTGACCGGGATCCACCCGGCACGCCCACCATGGGGCGATGCTCTGCCCACCAGGGGGCGACGCTCTGCCTATCCTGGGCGTCGCCATGTTGCGACCAGAGCCACTCTAGCGCCTGAGGCAGAGGCCACAGAGCCATCCCCAGCGCCCGGGCCATCTTTGCTCCAATGGAGCCTTGGCTGCGGGAGGGGAAGAGAGAGACAGAGAGGAAGGCGCGGCGGAGGGGTGGAGAAGCAAATGGGCGCTTCTCCTATGTGCCCTGGCCGGGAATCGAATCCGGGTCCTCCGCACGCTAGGCCAATGCTCTACCACTGAGCCAACCGGCCAGGGCAAGACTGATTCTATTTTCCTTGTCTCCAAATGAAATTCCTGTTAATACTTGATAACTGTTATATAATCCACTGGTTCTTTTCATTTTTTCACAAGCTATCCCAGTTATTTAAATATTTTTTAATAATTGGTCATTTTCAGATTTCTTGTTTTGCTGGATACACTCTCCTAGATCAACTCAAAGTCACATAGTGCACCTCAGGGTATATTTGTCTTCTCTGTCATTACTCATTTCATATTTTTGTTCTTTCCTGTTTCTCTTTCATTCTCTTGTTCTGTCTTTGTCCCTCTCTTGTCCCCGAATAAGAAACAGCCTCTTCTCTTGTTCCTGTGCATCCCGTTTGTGTTCTGGAACTTCCTCCCTCCTCTCCGTGCCTTTCCCCAGGGCTGCCTCTCTGTCCCTTCCTCTGCCTTCATTTTCAGTCAGTGTTTCTGTCCTCGGATCCTCTCTCACCTCTTCCTCTTTCTCTTTCTTCGATTTTCTTTTTCTCCTGAGCCAACTGCATCTCACAAAGCTCAGCCCTGTTATTAACACAGTGCCAGCCCTCTTCCTTGTCACGGAATACCTGACAACTGTAATAGGAGTAACAAGGTCAGGCTGCCAAAAACTTGACTCTGTAATGTCAAACTCAAGGGTAACCTGACCTGTTTTGATCCATATTCTGCTTTCATTTTCCTACAGATCCCATTGTTTTGAAGTTCTGTGAAACAATATTACAGATTTTCCTCTTATTATCACACCTAGCATTCAGCGGAGCTGATCCCTGGAAAAAAATATAATGAGGTTTCGGTGAGAGTCTAAGTGTGAAATTAACCCAGATAGAAAAGGTTTGCATTCTGAAGAAGCCCGGAGGAATAAGGAGCATTAAATTGCAAAGACAGAATTGACCTGCCACGTAGATAGATACTGTTTGGATGCTGAGATGATAAGTCTGGCGTGTCACAATGCAGTTGTTTTTGCACTTAAAGAGTTCCTCATTAAGTCTGTGATTAATTGAATGGACCTACTAAACTCCTCACTGAAACATGGGATTTAGGACTATATATGAACTTCCACAGAGGTCTAGTCTCTAGATTTTAAAAAGAACTAACACAGGCATACTTGAGTAGCATTGTGGGTTTGTTCTGGATCTCCACAACCAAGCAAGTGTGATCCATTTGCTGGTACAGGGTCTTGCCTTCATTTTGTAAATAACATCGTGTCTGTGAGGCGCAGTCAATTAAAGCACAATAAAATGATGCATGCCTGCATATTTAGTGCTCAGTGTGTTAATCACATGGTGCCACTGGTGTTCACACATTTTTTAAAACTGTTAATTTTAAGATAATTTCAGTCTTGTGAAAACGTCTCAAAAACAGTACAAAGAACTCCCATATAGTAGTGGTTCTCAGCTGGGGTGGATTTTATGCTTTCTCCGGCGACGATACTGGGCAGTGTCTGGGTAGATTTTTGGAAGGCACACCTAAGAGGGGTTGCTACTCTCATCCTTTGTGTAGACAGAGGCCAAGGACACTGTTACACATTCTGCGATGCACAAGGCAGCCCCCAAAACAAAGCAGCAGCGGGCCGTAAAGTCAAGAGGTCTGAGGTTGAAAAGCTCTGTCATATCTTCATTCAGATGCCTCAAATTTAACTTCTTACATAGCCATAGTACAATGATTAAAACAGAAAGGAAAAATAGGAAATTAATACTGATGCATTAGTATTGCCTCATCTATAAATGATGATTGAAGGAGCCTTGACTGGGGGTGGTGAACACATGATATGATATACAGAAGATGTATTATAGAATTGTACACCTAAAACCTATATAATCTTGTTAATCAGTGTCACCAAAAGAAATTCAACAAAAAACTTTTGAAAAGTCCCATTATCACAGTAATAGTCGTTACCTTATCCAGAACCCATCTCAGCATCCTGCCCCCTTAGTTTACTTTAGTCCTTAGTGATCTTTTGAGGACTGTTGGCCAGACATCTGGCAAAATTTCCTTGATTTTTTTTTTTTTTTTGTATTTTTCTGAAGCTGGAAACGGGGAGAGACAGTCAGACAGACTCCCGCATGCGCCCGACCGGGATCCACCCGGCACGCCCACCATGGGGCGACACTCTGCCCACCAGGGGGCGATGCTCTGCCCCTCCGGGGTGTCGCTCTGCCGTGACCAGAGCCACTCTAGCGCCTGGGGCAGAGGCAAAGGAGTCATCCCCAGCGCCCGGGCCATCTTTGCTCCAATGGAGCCTTGGCTGCGGGAGGGGAAGAGAGAGACAGAGAGGAAGGAGGGGGGGCGGAGAAGCAAATGGGCGCTTCTCCTATGTGCCCTGGCCGGGAATCGAACCCGGGTCCCCCGCACGCCAGGCCGACGCTCTACTGCTGAGCCAACCTGGCCAGGGCCAAAATTTCCTTGATTTTGAAGAATTTCTTTCTATTTGAAAATTCCGGTTGTGCATTTTGATAGGGATACCCAGACACGGCCTGTTCCTCTCACTGAACCACAGCAAGAGGCAGAAGCTGGTTTGTCCCATCAGTGGAGCTGTTAACTTGGGTTCCTTGACCAAGGTGACATCTTCTAGGTTCCTTCACTCTATGTTACTCTTTTCTCCTTTGTAATCAATTACCATCTTGGGAGATTACTTTTAGGTTATGTGACTATCCCATTTCTCATTTCTCATCACATTTATCCATTAATTTTAGCACTCATTAATGATTCTTACTTGAAATGGAACAGTTACTTAGAGTTTGACAAATGGCATATCCCCTTGTCATCATTTAAAAACATTTATTAGGTGGAATTCTCTAGTAAAAATGAGCTTTCTCTTATTCTTCATTATTTTTTCATTCAGTTATTTGTTGATTTTTAACATAGAGCATAACACCAAAATATCTCCCCTTTCTCTGTTTATTTGTAACTCTTTTCTTTGACAGTGAGAAATCTCTCATTATTTGCATAATTTGATTAGTTCCACCATTAAATACCAAAAGTAGGTTTAGCAATGCTAATGCATAGCCATGTGGAAACATACCTGCTGTCTATCAAATATGTGTGAGCAGGGTTTTTTTCTTTCATCTTACAGTATGCAATTAAAAATACTTTGTTCTGAAGTAATCTTTATTACCTCTTTTCTCATTTGGTATTACTATGCCATTTATTTGTAATAAAATTATTGTCCACTTGTATCTGTTGGCACCCCATTTGGGGTTTCCTCTTTCCTGTTGGTAATTGTGACATTTTTAAAAATTATAAAAATATTAAAAGTTAGAATTGTAACAAAAGCTATATTCAGAGAAGTGTCACCCTTGACACCCAGCGCTTCTCCCTCAGCCCCACACCCCTGTCCTCCCCAGTCTCCATTCGCCTCTGTGGACACGCCATTTCTGGTTTCTACCTCCTGTGTTGCTTTTCACATCCATGGACAGATACATACATTTCTTCTACTCATTACGCTTTACATGACAAGGGGCATAATATAGCTATCCTTTTGCTCTAAAACGTAGTGTTCTTAAAATTTTTGAAAGAACCCCTTGCAATATTAAAAGTAAAATTATTTGAAAAGCCCTGAAAATGATTTACCAGGAGATTCGCAGAATTGTTTTTGGTTCATCTGTCACATGTAATAGGTTCACACTCTCTGTTGGATTAAACTTAATGTTAAAAGTTGTAGTTTTTCCCAGATGTCTATTAAAATCACTTATATACTTGCCTTAACATTTTTTGTTGGCTTTCTGGTATACAAAATAAAATTCAAACTCATTAGCTTGACATAAAAGGCTCTTTATGTTCTGACTCACTATCTATCCTCCTCACTTGTCACTTGCATTCCCAATCCTTGAGTCCCTGAATATTTCTTACACACTCTCACCAAACTCACATGGAACCACAGTGTACAACAGGTTTTTGAATGTATCGGTTTCTGCTATGATGAGTGAACTTTTGTAGCTGATTCTTCACTGATTAGTAAGGAAGCTAATTAAGGAAAATCCCCATGGTATTTAAGACACATGTCATCTCTTATGTAATAAATGAACTCTCTCTCCAAAAACAAATGAGGTTATTCTTCTTGGTCTTACAGCTGCAACCTTTATGTATTTTTATTTGTCACCTTGATCTTAATATTTTTTTTCTCTTGAGACAATACCCTTTCTGAAAACAAAGTCCAAGTCATGGTCTTTTCATAAAAATATAGAACTTTAATTAATATCTGTCATCTTTTAGATGATTACTGATTTATTTATTGAAGTCAATGCCAACAAAAGTGAGTACTTTTAGTGAAAAAAGTAATTATAAAAGTGATAAAAATTGATAATAGAGAAACCATTCATAGTGATTCCAAAATTTAGATGTAAGGCCCTGTTTATTTTCTATAGAAGGTTATTTATAAATCCATTCCTACTATACTTGTTCTGTGTTTGAAACACCAGCAGAATGTAAGGGTTCTTCTGTTTGCTTTCCAGCAGACTGACTTTGCAATACTAATTTCATTATAGTTTTGCTTTCAAGTGGATGACATTGATTTTTGCAGATTCTACTTTTAGATGATACAGTGACAAATTGATTTTCATTCCTAAGCAAAATACATCCTTCCCTTTCCAAGTAGCAGCCCCCAAATTCACTGGCAAAGGACCTTTTCTTGCTCGTAGTCTTTGTGTTTTGTTTGTTTGTTTGTTTGTTATGGAAGCGACGTGGTCCCCAAGTGCAGGGGTGCATGTTCCCTGGCATGTTCAGGGGGATCGGGGCCCGGCTCTTCTCATTGAGACAGATTTCAGAATAAGCAATAGGCCCAGACAGAGTCAGTAACGATCAACTCAGTGTAATAATTTGTGGAAATGCTAAGAAATTGAAATTTACTCCTAGAGATGGGTTGGCTGTGAAAAAACTGCAGCTTCTGGCAGATATCTCGTCCCCATGAGAATGGGAAGTGTCCCTGTGAGAGGCAAGAAGAGCCAAGGATGGAAGAACTAAGACCAAGCCCATAGGTCATTCTCTGAGCCCCGGAAGCCACTCCACTACTGGACATTTGTCCTGTAAAGGATCCATGTAGGCGGACCAGCTGGTATGGTTGTTGGTCAAGACAGGAGAGAACTCTAAGCAACAGACTGACTAGTACAGGGCTTGGCTTTGTTTTTCTTCTATAAAGGGTGAGATAGTACATATTTTAGTCTTTGTGAGGAATATGATCTGCATGACAACTATTCGACTCCATTGCTGTAATGTGAAAATGGCCCCAGACAAGACATCAATGGGTACTGCTGTGTCCCAATAACATTATATTTATGAACACTGAAATACATAAACTTTCATATAATTTTCATGTGTTTCTAAACATTATATTTATTTTGATTTTAACATCTTAAAAATGTAGCAAGTACTCTTAGCTCTGAGGTCACGTGATTACAGGCGACAGGAAGCACTTGGCCCGTGGGCCAGTTTGCAGGCTCCTGTTGTAGGGTGGCATGAAGCCCTTCACGGGATACCAGGAGAGAAAACATCTGTTTTTTTCCAAGACCACATTTTCTGATTTCTTGGATTTTCTTTCAAAAAGGGATACTGAACAAGTAGAATGGGTACAACACTATCGATATATAATATTAACAATAGTGTGTATACTCAAAGGGAGGATACATCCTATCGTCAAAGGGAAAGATACCCAAGTCAGCGAAAACAAAGTGAGTGACATGATTACATTAAGAGAACATTTCATACGTAAATGAGTCCCATCGTGGACTGATCTCATGAGTGGCTCATATTCTATACCTTTTTTTCCTCTTTGCACGATGACTTTTCCAGGAGACAACCAGATTCTCGGACATGAGGACAAACCAGGCCAGGCCTGGAAACATCACCTGTCTGACCCTCCGGGGGCTTGAGCAACAAGAACTTACTGTTTGTTGTGCTTCTGATGCTTCGTAGCTATTTGTTAAGGAGCATTATTGTTGGAAAAGACACTTGGTATAAAACCTTTATGGCGTGATCTGGCAAAGTCATACCAGAAACAAAAAAACTTCACAGTTGTGAAACCTTGGCCTTTCTTTTGGCCACGAAAGTGAGAGGAGCCAAGAATACTGTGGAAATATTAGTACCTGGAGTGAGGGTAAGAAAAGGCCAAACCCTGCCTGTACTGCCCACGTGTCTTAGACTGAAAACCCAACTTTACAGCAAAGACTTTATGAAGCAAGTAGAACTCCGGAATGAAATGTGTAATGAATAGAGGAGAAACGCCAAGCAGTCTCTGGAGCTCCAGGTTGGAGGAAGGCATTGAAAAAAGAGTTTGTGTCACAGAAAAGAGTGAGGTCTCAAAAGGGTAAGAATTTTAGGCTAGAAAAAAGAAACAGTAAAAGTGGGTCTAAATTTCTAGGTGTAAAGTAGATAATGTATTTCCCACGGACGCTGGTTGAAATCTATGTCAGTGAATTCGCACAACTGCCATGCACGCAGTGTGGCCTGTGGCATTTGATGGCAAAGTGATCTGGAAATAGCCAGGGACAGGATCACTGCAAAAGCTCATTCTCTCCGGCATCCATGAGATATGCTCAGAGCAGAAGAGCAGCTCGGGGAGCAGATGTTACCCTTGACTCAGGACGTCAGGTGCTTCTGAGAGTGGGGGGGGGAAGGGGTAATGGTTTCAGCAGTAGAATAACCATGGAAATTGTAGTCATGAGAATAACAGCTACATTTACTGAGTTCTTCATTCTCCTGACACAGTGCCTGTTAAGAAGTTTACGTTCAGCCCTGGCTCATTGGCTCAGTGGTAGAGCGTCGGCCAGGCGTGTGGAAGTCTCAGGTTCGATTTCTGGTCAGGGCACACAGGAAAAAGGTTCATCTGCTTCTCCATCCTTCCTTCTCTCCTTTCTCTCTGTCTCTCTCTTCCCCTTCCATAGCCAAGGCTCCATTGGAGCAAAGTTGGCCTGGGCGCTGAGGATGGCTCCATGGCCTCTGCCTCAGGCACTAGAATGGCTCCGGGGTCAATGGAGCAATGCCTCAGATGGGCAGAGCATCGCCCCCTGGTGGGCATGCTGGGTGGGTCCCGGTTGGGTGCATGCGGGAGTCTGACTGCCTCCCTGCTTCTAACTTCAGAAAAATACAAAAAAAAAAAAGAAGTTTACCTTCATCATATTGGAAAACCATCCTAACCCACCTTAAGGATAAGTATTGTTAATATTCTCATTAGTTTATAGGTAATGAAACTAGAACTCAAGGAAGTTGAGTGACTTATGTAAAGTCACACAGCTGGTAAGGGAAGGGCAAGAGCCTTTAACAACATGCAATTTGAGCTCTAGTGTCGGCAGAGAGGAGGGGACGAAGGGCAGTTTTCAGCGGTCAGAGAATCCCTGAGGGAAGATGCTGCTGGTTCTGGGCTTTCGGGAGGTGTGGCAGGGTGCCAGGCACGCCATGGCGGAGGAGAAAGTCACCCCTGGATGAGAAAACAGCCTTTGCCGAGACGCCAAGGCGCGCGCTTGAGAAGTGTGAGAGGCAGGTGGCTGGTAATAGGGCTGAATGTGGCAGCCGCGTGGATCGTGTTGAAAAAGGAGTCGAGCAGAGAGTGGAAGCCCCGCTCTGCCGCAGTCCCAAGGCAGGCTTCGTTTTGTAGGTCAGATGTGGCCAGTGAGAGAGCTGGGCCTGGAGAATCACCTGGTCCGGTTCGTATTTTAGACTGTTCACTTGCTCTGACTGTGCAGACAATAGCTTGTAACTGAGTGAGACCGACTCCATTTCACACATTAGGAGCAGAGTCAGCGCAATGTGGGCAAAGCATCCTTGGGCAGGTTCAACAACATGCAATAATAGAGTGCTGGCCGGAGGGGTGCCGACGGAGGGCTCATCAGGTGAGCGGAGAGAAACGCAGCCGCCTCCGAGATTAGCATAAGGCGACATCCCCGGTCGGGCTGTGGACCTGTGAGGAAGAGAGAAGCTCCCCAGTTTCCTCTCGGCCCGCCCAACCAGCTGCAGAGATACAGCCTTCCCTTCTCCTTCGCGGGAGAAACAGTCATATCACTTCTAAAAAAATAAATAAATAAAAATTAAAAAAGAGCAATTGTTTCCGTTGAATTCTGAGCTATTCCAAGGCTTTAAATTTCAAGAATCTTCGCTTTCTCATATCACAGTCATTATAAACACCACGGCCCTGGCGGGACGCTCAGTTGGTTAGAGCGTCGCCTGGATACACCGAGGTTGCAGGGAGCATACGAGAATCAAGCAATGAATGCATAAATAAGTGGAACAACCAACCCCCCCCCCCTCTCTCTCTCTTCCTCTTGCTTCTCTAAAAATCAAAAAAAAATCAAATGTAGCTTCTTATCTTTTTATTTTAGTTCTGGTAATTAATCTTCATAATGTTCTTCTTCCCTAAGGAGTCCACGGTGCCACTGGGGTGCTCCTTAGAGAGTAAAACCACTGAAATCTAGCTTCAAGGTGTACAACGAGGACCACTGTATAACACGTGTTCATGTAATCAAGTACAGAGATGAAGCTACACACATACAGGTAAACACACACATGCACATACACATTTCATTAGCATGTGATAAAATAAAAGGAGGACCAAAAATCATCAGATGTTGATATTATTTGTGGAACATTTATTTCTGCTACATCCC
Source organism: Saccopteryx bilineata (assembly GCF_036850765.1). Taxonomy (NCBI): domain Eukaryota; kingdom Metazoa; phylum Chordata; class Mammalia; order Chiroptera; family Emballonuridae; genus Saccopteryx; species Saccopteryx bilineata. Next base: position 259,124,917 of record NC_089494.1, read on the forward strand.
TGGGACTAATTTCTCTGTCTTTCTCTCTCTTTAATTTATATATTTAGCTATATAAATAGATATGTTTGTTTATTTATTTATTTATTTATCTATTTTTTTTAAGTAAGACAGATGCTCTGCCCATCTGGGACCATGCCCTCAAACGAGTTATTTTTAGTGCCTGAGGTGGAAGCTCAAGGGAGCCATCCTCAGTGCCTGGGGCCAATGTGCTTGAATCAATTGAGCCATGGCTGTGGAAAGAGAAAAGACAGAAAGAAAGAGAAGGGGAGGATTCATTCAATCAATGAATAACTAAACTGGAAGAAGCAGACGGTCTCCTCTCTTGTGTGTCTTGACTGGGAATCAAACCCAGGACTTCCACATGTTGGGTCAAAGCTCTAGTGCTGAGACAACCGACCAGGGCCAATACATATTTTTATTATATCTATTACATATTATATATACAATACATTATTAAGAATTCTTGACCAGGCAGTGACACAGTGGATAGAGCATCAGACTGGGACTTGAAAGACCTAGTTTCGAAACCCCAAGGTCTCCGGCTTGAGCACAGGCTCATCTGGTTTGAGCAAGGCTCATCAGCTTGAGCCCAAAGTCACTGGCTTTAGCAAGGGGCCACTCGGTCTGCTGTAGCCCCCTGGTCAGGGCAAATATGATAAAGCAATCAGTGAGAAACTAAGGTGCTGCAGCGAATAATTGGTACTTCTCATCTCTCTCCCTTCTGGTCTGTCTGTCCCGATCTGTCCCACTCTCTATCTCTCTCTGTCTCTGTCACACACACACACAAATCCTTTATAGCTGTGCATTTGTATGTATATATCTCCCTTAAAAAGGACTTATTCATTAATTGAATAATGTCTTTAAATACCTACTATGGGACAGGCAATATGCTAAGTACCTGGCATATTGTAACTAGTCAGATAAACTCAATCCCTGTCTCATAAGAGGCTGGCAGCATTGTACACCTTCTTGAAATATTAGCCCTTCAACCGGTCTGGTGAGCAGGGCTGGGTCACAGAGTATCCTGGAGCACCTGGAGCCTCTTTCAGTTAAAGTCTAGGCTATGCTGCAAAGCCTGCTTCATGCTCGCTTTCCCTTACATCCTGTCTGGGAGATAAAGAACAGACTTCCTACTGGGCCTGAGTTAGAAACAAGTTGTAAGAAAGTTGGAGTCCAGCAGATAGGGATTAAAATGACAGCATTGCTGATCCCAGGGATGACAGTGGGACAGAGGGCGTAGGTACGTTACCTAGTCTGTGAACCACTGAGCTCCACATTTAGAATGAGTTTCCCATTCAGTCCCAGGCAATGCTAGACAATATCAGCAATGCACCTTCGTCCCCAAATCTTATCAGCACTGTTCTCCATGCTGTGAAAGGGGCATGACTTTTGTCACTAAGCTTGTCCCGTGACTTAGAGGAAAAAAGAGTGTATGCTTGCTCAGTCAGATACAAAACTGAAAATTGGAGGGGAGGGAAGAGCTGTACATTTCCAATTCAAATCCCACACCTCTGTTGGAAAGGAGTGAGTGAAAGGGCAAAAACAGGCCCAAAATGACATGTTTCATCGGTATCTTTTTACTTGGAGACGTGAAATAAGACAAGGAAGAGATATCACTCGGTTAGCCAGAACACAGCATGACACATATAATTTGGTTTATATGTTTATAATGGGTTTGAGTCACTAATATATTGTTGATGATTTTTTAAGCAATATTCACATTAGATGTTGGGATACTGTTATCCTTGTAATATCTTTAACTGGATTTGGCGTCATGGTAATGAGTTGAGAAGCGTTTCCTTTCCTCTCCTTTCTTTGGAACAGTTTGTGTAGGATCAGGATTAGTTATTCTTTAAATGTCTTGTGACGTTGAATTTGTCGGTGAAGTCAGCCGGTCCTGAGCTGTTCTTTGTGGGACATTGTTTAATTCCTAATTCACTCTCTGCTTGTGATAAGTGGGCCTAATATTATACTGATATTTCATTTTAGGTCGGTTGGTAGTTGGTTGTATCTAGGTGAGAGCGACAGCGGGTGTCAAAGCGGAAAGGCATCAGAAGCGCAGACAGGCTCACAGGGCTGGAGTCTAGTGGTGGGACGCGGCTGGGCAATAATCAAATCCATGCCATAAGGCAGGTGGCGACCTGCAGGAGGTCAGCCTGGGTTAAGCGAAAAAGACTGCATGGAATTTTAAGTGCACTAAGAATATATTGAAGGGTAACAAACATAGCAGGGAAGAGCCTGTGTGTTTTACAGAAGTTCTGAAAATAGTGGTGATGGTTGCCTAATATTGTGAATAAAACCAGTGACAATAAATGGTACACTTGAAAATAGTTAAAGTGGCAAATTCTATGGATATATTATAGATTTTACCAACATCTGAAAAAGTTGGAGAAAAGACATCCATAGTTGGGATGTGTGGACAAGTCCTGCCGGGGGTGAGGACGACGGAGACACAAAGACCCGACTCCGGTCCGGAGACCAGGTTCAGTGATGCAGATCTACTTTATTCAGGAAGTCAGCTAGCTTATATACACGGGTTCAGCTTATAGGGTGTTACAGCGTGTCCTTCACAGCCAATGGCTGAAAAGATCAGGGAGCTGCGTGGTTGGAGCTAAGTCACTTCCTTATAACGGGCGAGCTTCCTTCCTAGGTATGCCCAGGAGGCTTCTGGGAGCTGGAGTATTCTCACAGCACTGCATCAGCCACAGCTGCTAGGAATGTGCTCTGCGCTCCACCCACAGGGATGTGGAAACTGGATTTGAAACAGAGAGAGGAGGGTCAGGGAAAAGAGGTAGAGGATAAAGGAGGCTGGGCAGAAGTCCTCCCAGACATCACGGTGTGTTAACAGTTGTTTCCACATGTAGGGACCGAGACCCAGAGACATTCTGAGATGTCAAGAATTAAAAGACATTCTGAGCAGGGCAGGGAGAGAAACTTCCCTCTGAGCGCTCAGTTGTCCCCAAAGTCACGTCCTTCTTCTTCCTCATTGTTCAATTTTGATGCTTAAGTAAACTTTGCTTTTCATCTTGAAGGCTCAGATGGAAATTTTCTTTTTTCAACTATGCATGAAAATTTTCATCAACCAAAATATTAGCGATTCTTTTATTTTAACAGTGCAATTATGCCACATATAGCAGCAATTATAGTACATGCCTGAAAATAGGCTTGTTATCTGAAATCTCTTGCAGACAAAACAATTAAGATATTTTCCCATTTAAATAATAATTATTCCACTATTTATCACATTGCCTATTAAATGGATACAGTTAAGATTTTTAGATTAAAAACTACAGAGCATGAATTTAAAAGAGAACTTTTAAAAAATCTGTAAATTAAAAATAGAATGTCTATTTCTTGGGATTCATGTCAGCCTCATTATTCTTTTTGCAAACTCTTACAGCTAGTAAAAAAGACATTTTTGATACTTAAACCTCATAGTAAAAGATCTGCAATGGTGAGTATAATTGGAGGAAAAGTATATCAAAATTGAAGTACCTCTGACAATGTTCTAATCACATTGGACAATTAAAAGCGTTTGTCCAGAGAGAATAAATTCCAAGGACTAAGATTTTGACATTTTGGTATTAGAAAGGAAGCCTACAAACTCCCTGGTCAGTTACAATAAAATTGTCTTCAATTTTAAATAATTTCCATAATTGGACCATGCAGGGGAATGCAGTATTAGAATAAATTTGTCATGAGATTATGATGTCTTCATAGTGCAAAAGTATGTTTGATATTTATTTTCAGATTCCTAGAAGAAGTTTCAGCATGTGTATAGATGAGAATAATGATCCCCTACATGGGATGGTTTTATTTTTAATAGAAAACTTCCTCTGTGACTTCATTCTGGTATATTCCTTTCAACACCTCTCTGTTCATGATCATTTATGTACAATACATTTATTATGAGTCTAGTCTGTGGTATAAAATTAAATAAGCTCAAATTTTAACTTTATTATTTTGTTTCTTTGTTGAAAATATTTGTTGACTAGTGCCTTCTTGGAGGGATGCTATCGTCAGTGGGCAGAGTAGAGGTTTGGAGTAAGATAAACTTATCTCATGGCTCCATTCCTTACTTACTGTGTGACCTTGGAGAGGTTATGTCACTCACGTGCTTCAACAACCACAACATGGAAGAATTATTATTCATTCATAAGATTTTACTACAAGGCACGAAATTCAGAATAAGATATAAAATGAAAACAGAACAAAATATTGGTTGTAGCTCTCATGGGGAGAACACTTTAATGAGAAAGATACGTGATAAAAAAATTATATTGTTATAAGAATCAAGAACACAAGAAGTGCTGTACTCTCTGGACAGAAAAAAAACATTTCCAATTTGCAGAGTATGCTGATTCCTATGGTATAAACACTCCACCATGGCCAATTTCCAGCCACCAATGAGCTCACAAAATCCCTGAGTGTTTTATAATCTGCACTTGAGATTCAGTAGTTGTGGGTTCTCACCACTATTCAGTGTCCAAAAGAAAAGGTTTTCCCATTAAAAAACTTTGAGGAGCAGCAGACGTTTTAACTGAGTCAGGACAGTCAGTACATGTAAATTGCCCAATAAAATTTTATTTCTGCGAAACAAATTTCTGTAGATGCCAGTGCCCTTTAGTCCCACGTGTTTACTTAAGATGTTGCTTACCTCTACTTAATCGATTTAAGATCTATATAAGGGTTAAAGGGCTAGAAAAATTTGCTGTGTGTATTGGAAGTGTTTTACAAAACTCTGGTTTAAATTACCTGGTGAGCATTTGTATTGGTGCTTAGGAGTCAGACTATGTAAGACATAGAAAGCAAAAGGTTTTAAAAGTCCCAAAAGCAAAGGATCATGCATGGTATGGTCAATAGATGGGATAAAATGGTCTTCCAAAGAGCATTAATTTTCTGGTAGCATTCATTCATGGTCATCTCTTGAGAGTGAATAGGATCAACATTCCTCCACACCTTTTTTGTTGAAACTTTCATCAATCCTTTGCCATCTTAACTTTTTATTTTTCATTTCTGTTTTCCAATATCATCTTCAAATTCAATATAATGTCATTCTTCATATTCTGCTCAGATTTCTATCACATGCTTGGTTTTCATTTTTTTTTTTTTTGCCTTTTTCCTTTTTTTTTTGGTATTTTTCTGAAGTTGGAAATGGGGAGACAGTCAGACAGACTCCTGCATGCTCCCGACCGGGATCCACCTGGCACACCCACCAGGGAGTGATGCTCTGCCCCTCTGGGGCACCGCTCTGTTGCAACCAGAGCCATTCTAGCGCCTGAGGCAGAGGCCACAGAGCCATCCTCAGCGCCAATCAAACTTTGCTCCAATGGAGCCTTCGCTGCGGGAGGGGAAGAGAGAGACAGAGAGGAAGGAGAAGGGGAGGGGTGGAGAAGCAGATGGGCGCTTCTCCTGTGTGTCCTGGCCGGGAATCGAACCCGGGACTCCCGTACGCCAGGCTGATGCTCTACCACTGAGCTAACTGGCAAGGGTCGCCTTTTTCAATATTAAATCATTTCTATTTTTTTCTTGATCTTCTTTCTTCTATTAATTTAATTGTATTTAGCTCTGCTTTAACTTTAATTTGGAGGCAGTAGCTGAAGTGTAATTTGCATATAAAACAAATATGGATCTTACGTATAGAGCTTGATGAATGTTGACAAATGAACGCTTCAATCACAAAACCACCCCAGGGAAGATAAAGAACATATTTTTGCCTCTACTTGTCCCCCATGTTCCATTTCAGGTGACTCTGTGCCCCAAGGCAATCATTGTCCTGCTGTCACCAGGGGCTAGTTTAATCTGTTCTTGAATTCCATACAAATGTAGTCATGTAGTTTATGTTATTTTGTGCCTGACTTTTAAAAATTTAATGTAAATGTTTTAAGATGACTTATTTTGTTGCTTTCATCAATGGTTTACATGTCATATTCACTGAGCAATACTTCATTATATGAGCATGCCAGAGTTTGTTTATGCATTCTCGTGTTCGTGTACATTTGTGTTCTTTTCAGTTTGGGCTATTTATAAATAATGGGTCCATGGATATCATGTCTTAGTCTTATCTAGTATGTATGTTTATATTTTTTGGAGGAGATGTAAATACTATGGGGTGAAATTGATAGATTAGAGGCTAGAGGTATAAATAATGTTATAAGAAGATGCTACATCATTTTCCAGAATAACTATGGCATGTTAACACCTATAAGCAATGTGTGAGAGTTTCAGTTACTCCACATCCTCGTAATATTTGGTGTTTTCTGTTGTTTTATAGTTTTACCATTCACATGGGTGTTCAGCGGTATTTCATTACAGTTTTAAATTGCTATTTCCTGAAGAGGGATGGTGTTAACCCTATGTTTATGTGTTGGTTAACTTTTATGTAATCTCTTTTGTGACATTTAATTTTTTCCCATCCCTGCATTTTTATTATTGATTTGTAGAAACTTTTTATAGACACTGGGTACAATTTCTTAACAGATACAAGTATTGTAAATATTTTTGCCAATCTTTCATGTGCCTTTTTTATTTGAAGAATAAAAAAAGTCTTTGGAAGATGAGAATTTTTATGTTTGATTGAATCTAAAGGGTAAGAAAGCAAATATAAAAACTATATATACATATATGTATGTATTGATAAATAAATATACAGATAGTAGATAGAAACTTGTATCTTAATAAGTCTGTACATACAGAGATATGAGCTGTGTCAGTGGGCACTTCTGTTGAAGAGATAATAAAATGGAATTAAGACTGTAAAAAGGTTATGGAGACTCATATCTATTAAAGAACAAAAATGGAAGCAAGATTGAGCAAAGGGAGCCATCAATTTGCGATACAGATCTGATAATTTGCCAGTTCAGTGTGGAGCTCCAGACAAAGCTTGCCAATGAGAGTCCCATGTTGGGCAGACAAGAGCCTACAATCCTGCTCTCATTGACTGAGACTTGGTGACCCCGAAGGGTGACAGAACATTACAATTGTATAGGTACGGGCAGGACCAAGTCTGCTGTAGACCATGTGCTGTGTGGATCCACTGCTTTGTACAGATTTGGGGAGGGGCCCCTCCCATGTTTTTGTTGGCCACACTTCCTCAGAGGAGACTTAAGAATATGAAGTTAGTGAGACAGAGTCTAACCCCATAGAGTTTCTTTTGTTGATTTGGGCTGCAGTTGTTACTGATTAACTTCTTCTCCCATGGCATTACAACTACCTCATACCCTAAGTTCTCACCTCCTGAGAGGGGAGCTTTTGGCAAGTGTTTGGGTCATGGAGGTGGAGCCCTCGTGAATAGTAGTCATGCCCTTAAAAAAAGAGACCCCAGCTAGCACTCTTGCTCCGCCCGTCCTGTTAGGACACAGTGAGCAGACAGATGTCTGTGAACCAGGAGGAAAGCTCTCACCAGACACAGATTTGCAAGCAAATTAATCTTGGTCTTCCAGCCTCTAAAACTGGGAGAAATAAATGTCTGTTGTAGAAGCCATGCAGTCATGATAATTTGTTATAACAGCAGGAACTAAGACAGTATAGTTTTATAATTTTTCTACATAAATTATATCATACATATTTATTATTGAGCCACTTCATTTATTTATTTTTTCTTTTCTCCTCCAAAGGAAGTTTAGAGACTTATTCATGTTCGTATATATCGACCAACCTCATCAAGTTTAGTGCTGCTAAAATCCATGCTCATGTATTCTTTTTTTTTATTTTAATGGGGTGACATTAATCAATCAGGGTACATATGTTCAGAGAAAACATCTCCAGGTTATTTTGACATTTGATTCTGTTGCATACCCATCATATACTCTTCCATCACCATCTAACTGGTTTTCTTTGTGCCCCTACTCCCTCCCTTCCCCTCGCCCCCCCCCCCCCGTAACCACCACACTCTTGTCCATGTCCCTGAGTCTCATTTTTATGTCCCACCTATGTATGGAATAATATAGTTCTTATTTTTTTCTGATTTACTTATTTCACTCAGTATAATGTTATCAAGGTCCATCCATGTAGTTGTAAATAATCCAATGTAATCATTTCTTATGGCTGAGTAGTATTTCATAGTATATATGTACCACATCTTCTTTATCTAGTCATCTATTGAAGGGCTTTTTGGTTGTTTCCATGTCTTGGCCACTGTGAACAATGCTACAATAAACATGGGGCTGCATGTGTCTTTGCATACCAGTGTTTTTGAGATATGGGGGTATACTCCCAGTAGAGGGGTTGGTTACCATTAAGTAATGGAAAGCATACATATCATGTTTATTTTAGTACATTATCTCATGAGTGCTTCTGCACTCCATCCTCCTTTGCTACTGTTAATATTTGTCCTCTCCCCTTTTTTGTTTCTTGGTCACAGATTAATCTTGTTTTTATTGCAATCTTAATGGAGCTTTTACTTGTAGTTTTGTTTTGTTTTGTTCTTTGTGTCTGGTTGGAAAACCCCATTTAGTATTTCCTGAGGTAGGGGTTTTCTAGTGATAAATTCCCTCATCTTTTCTGTATCTGTGAATGTTTTTATTTCTCCTTCGTATTTGAAGAATAGCTTTGGTGGGTATAGTATTCTTGGCTGGAAGTTCCTCTCTTTCAGAACTTTAATTATTTGGGCTCCACTCTCTTCAAGCTTGTAGAGTTTCTGCTGAGAAATCTGTTGATAATCTAATGGGCTTTCTTCTTTTTTTCCCTGGCTGCCTTGAGAATTTTTTTTTTTTGTCATTGGTTTGTGCCAATTTTATTATGATGTGCCTTAGAGTAGCTTTGTTAGGGTTAAGATAACTCAGTGTTCTGTTTGCTTCTTGAATTTGAGGCTTTAGTACTTTCTACAGGCTTGGGAAGTTCTCATCTATTATGTGTTTGAATATGTTCTCCATTCCATTTTCTCTCTCTTCTCTTTCTGATATACTCATTATTCTTACATTGCTCTTTCTGAAGGAGTCAGATAATTCCTGTAGGGCTATCTCATTTTTTTTTTAATTCATGAGTTTCTCTCCTCTCTGTAGTACCTCTAGTTGCCTGTCTTCTATGTCACTAATTCTCTCCTCTATCTGGCCTGTTCTTTTGGCTAAGTTTGTTACCTTGTTTTTCAGTTCATAAATTGAGTTTTTCATCTCTGTTTGATTCCTTTTCATAGTTTCAATTTCCTTGGTGAAGTATTCTTTCTGTTCATTGAATTGTTTTTTGAGCTCCCTAAATTGCCTTTCTGTGAGTATTTTTCTTGTATATCCCTGAGTATTTTTAGGACTTCAATTTTAAATTCTCTGTCATTTAACTCCAAGGTTTCTAAGCTACTGAAATTTTTTTCAATAGATTTTTTTCTCATCTGTGCTACATCATTGTCTTTTGTATCCATGATATTCTATTTCTTTTTCTTTAATGGCATTTGAGAGTAGTATTGTTAATAACACTAATAAGAGTTGATAGAAAAAAATTTTTGAGAAAATGAAGTGAAAAACTGAAAATTCTATTGTGCTAAGTGGAACAAAAATACATAGAACGAAGGGCCTGGGTTGGGGAGGAGTGACAAAGAGGCAAAAAATGAGGCAAAAACCAACAAAATGCCATAAGGAAAAAATTTGGATCAAGAATAAAATAATTTGTTTGTAAATGATGGTTGAATGAGAGAAATAGTGTAATAAAAAAGAAAAAAAGAAAAAATTTAAAAAATAGTGAAAAATGAAAATTCTGTTGTATTAAATGGCACGAAAACTATAGAATGGAGAGTTGGAGTTGGGGAAAATGCTAAAGAGATAAAGAGCGAAGTAAAAGGCACACAAAATGCCACAAGGAAAAAATTTGAATCCAGAATAAAATAATTTGTGGGTGAGATTCAAATGAGAGAAAAAGTGAAAGAGAAAAGAAGAAACAAAAAGAGAGAAAGAAAAATATTGAATTAAGTTTTTTGGAATGTAACACTCATAGAAAAAAAAAAAGAATGGAAAATGTAACACCTATGGATAATAACGTTCAAAATGAAAACAGAAGAATAAAACAGAAAGAGGATAAAATGACCAAGGTGGAAGAAAAAAAAAGATAAAAAATACAAGAAAAAAATTGGAAAAAGTTATAAGGACTGTGGATTTTTCCTGGTTTTGAGAAGTTATCTTCTTCCTTTTTCTTTCTTCTCTCTCTTTTTGGCCAGTGGCGCTGTACCCCAGGTTCTGTCCCTGTGGCACTTTTAGGCAGAGATTTACTCTTGTGTCACTATGGTGATGACATAAACTAGGTCTCAGTCTCATTGGTAGGCGAGGCTTGTTAGTGTTTGCGGGCTCTGACAATGGGAGAGTCCGTTATCCTGGAGCCTCTCCCCAAATCTCTCCTTCCTGAACCAGCAGCCTGGGACCCAGCTGTGAAATTGCCCCAGCTGCTGCCTGGAGAGCAAGAGGCTCTAAGAGCTGCCAAATCCCCATCTATCCCCACTCAACGCAGGGTTCTGGGTAAGGCTTTGCCAGCCAGAGCCACCAGTGTAATCAGGCAGGGCTGGGAGCCGATTGCCTTTCAGGTGTCTTTCTATGACCCTCCGGGCATGTCTAGTATGCCTCAGCACTCCACAGGTCTGCTCTCCAGGAGCTGTCTGCAAGCTGCCTGTGCACCCTTCCCCCACCACTTCCGCAGTTCTCTTCCCCAGGAGTGTGCTTTGTTGGCCTATATGGCTGGCGGAGTTGCCGCGCCCAGACAGATCTGGATGTAGGGAAGCCAGGATTATTCAGAAACTCTGGTCACAGCCCACACAGAGGGCCACTTCTGACAGTCTCTGACCCAGCCCCTCCATCTGGGAACGTGCCCTAAACGCCAGGTGGATCTACTTGCACACCGCCCTCACTCACCAATTGGGAGACTGGGAGTAAACAAGGCAACTGCTTGCCCACCTATGCTGGGGTCTGCCACTGGTGTGAGCTCTGTGTGAGCTGAGCCTCAGGCACACTCTCTCCTCAGCTTGAACGTCTCTGCCCTAGCCCAGCTTTCTCCGAGCCCCCAGCCCTCACTTTCTCTCAGTTCCAAGTGAAAGCAGTCCTTGCTCAGGTCAGTGAGGAAAGCGGAATACTCCGTTCTCCATCTTATTTCCTTCAGAGTGGGTTATATATTCAGCCACCTTTTCACCCAGTTGTACCTTTGTTTGATGTATGTGTATTTCAGATACTCCTGAGATTGCTTTTCTGTCTCTAGTTGTTGAATTTGTTGAATTTTCAGGGAGAGGTATCGGGAGCACTCCTCACGGTGCCATTTCTCTAACGTCACTCCTATTCATATATTCTTGATGGAAGACAGTTGATTTAGCAGTATCTGTTCTGACAGATTCTTAGGTTGTTTCTATTTTTTATATATTTACCAAAACTACCAAAAGGAATACCTTCGCCTATGCCTCTTTTTCTGCAGAGGTGTGACTGTGTCAGTTAGCAGGTGGTACGAGGTGGAATTACTTGGTCAGAAGGAAAGCTCTCTGGCTGCTGTGCACCCTCCAGCCTGGTTGTACTAAGTTAGACACTTCAGCAACAGGGAATATGAGTAACACTCTCTCCCACACTTGATGTCTTCAAGCTTTTTATATTTTTGCCGTTTTCATATAGTCTGTAAATTTACTGCTAATGTTGTCTTTAAGATGTCTATTGGGATGCATTTATCTTTTAGCATTTTTGTTTTCCTCTTTTACTTCACAAAAGTCATCTAAACGTCACAACTCACATAATGCTTTCATATCCATAATCTCATTTTATCCTCACAACAGCTCTATAAAATAGGTTGAGCACCAGTTTGTGTTAATGACGTCTGAGAGGAAAGATTTCAACATAAATGTTCAGTTATAATATAATAACATGTAAATCCATTTACAAGTGAAGGTCTGCAGTGTTTCTCTACGCTTAGTATTTTAACATTTTGTTTTCTATTTCCTGAAAAAGAATTACTCATTTCTAAACCTTGCTGTATTCACTACTCAGTAAAGAAATGTCTTAATTCAAGGCCAATTGGAAGGTGTTTTTTTTTTAATATTGGGCAGCTTTTCTCCTGAAAAAAAAATTTTTTTTTGTAGATGCTATTAATTGTCTTCACAGTTTCCTAATTTTAGAACTAAGACCATTTGCCTGTCATCACTTAAACAGTAGAATATCATCTGTCTAAAAGTTATCCAACAACTTCTGAGGCTTTAATTAAGTTTTGATTATTTTCTAGCTGCAACGAAAATGGAGTCTTCTCAGATAAAATATACATATAATCTTTACCCTGAAATTAACAGATTAAGGTGTGTAATGCAATTTTTAATGACTTATTGTAAGAAACCCATAGAAAAATGTGACACTGGATTGCAAAATATAATTTATGGCACTGTTCCTCATTTTCAAACTAATTAGACTTCTGGAAAGTTTGGTTCTATCTTAAATAAACGATGATTGAACACATGAGAGAATCCAGAAATATGGCCACAGTCACTCCCATCTTTTCAGGGATATTTTTGACAATAATAATTCTAGGCACATGCACAACTCTATTTTTTTTAACCCATATACATATTTTTTTGCTTTGATGAATTATGCATCTTAGCACTCACTTCTTCGTAGATCCTTTCCTTTTCTTCTATCTTTCTGCTTATAAGACTTATAAGGCTGAGTTCACTTGCTGTGTGCCTCCTCACTGTCAACCTAAGGCTACCAGAAGCTCTGCCCACCATCAGGGCAGCCTGAGAATGTGCCACGCTCCCTGGACCAGAGCTGCTAACCAGACAAGAAAGCGCACGCTGCCTGAATGTCCTGTCCTATGTTTTGCCTTCATGTATTAGTCACAGAGACTGAATTGGAGATAGGGACAAAGACATATGTTTATGTTAGGAAATTGACCTACGCAATGCTGGGTTGGGCATGTTCCCATCTATAAGAAACTCGTATCTCTATGTTTAAGTCCTCATGAGGTTGATTTCTTTTTTTTTTTCTCTCATCAGGAAACCTCCATCTTCTCTCAAGGCTTTCAACTGATTGGAGAAGGCCCACATGTGTTATGAAGGGTAATCTGCTTCCCTGAAAGTCTACTGATTTAAATGTTAATTACAGTGAAAAAACACCTTCATAGCTGTTTGACTCAGCAGCTGGGTACCATAGTCTAGCGAAGTTGACATATTGTATTATCCCTTAGGCCTTGCAATAACAGTCAAAATTTAGTATTTTAGGGAAAAAGAAAAGGGATGAGAAATAAAACAAACAAAACCAAGAAAAAACACATCTTAGACACACAGTCATAGAAACACAGACACCTAATACTTTAATTCTCTTAATTGATACATTTTGTACTCAAAATTTAAGTCAAGAATTAACACAGAGACTTGCACATCATGTATTTCCCATTTAATTTTTTTAATTTTTATAGAAACACAAACAAACCATAGTATGAGTCCCAGTTTTTCAACCAAAGGCACTGAAAATCTCATACAGGTTAAAAAAAAATTTATTGATGATCACACAGTTGACAAGAGTCTTGAAAAGTACTATCTGAAGAGAATCAAAAGAACAGTCAAGGTCTGTTCTATCAAGAAGTCTTCACTAAGGAAAGTTAACTCCTTTAATTTATGAAAGGAAAACAGAAAAAAGATCCAGGATATTTGTAAAGGGTTAATTACATTGGGATGTGTGTTGGTTTCAGCGGGAAGTTAAAAGGAAGGGGTTGATTCAAGTAAAACAGAATTTGAGTTAATGAACTTGAAGAAGTAAAGACTTATTGACACAGATCAACTGGGAACAGGACCCTTTTCACCTATGTCAGAACCAGATGCCCGATGATGTAGGTAGGAACCTGAAGAGGCCTGAGGGGAAAAGTTCCTGAAAGAGATAAAGGCAGAGAGGCCAGGTGATGTGTGAGTTCCTCACTGAATATTGACATGTGTATTCTATATTCCCTGCCAACAAAGGAATCCTGATAAAAAAACACTGGTGGGGAGGACAATTATAGAGCCAGCAGCCAAGGTCTTCAACAGATAGAAGGGGATGACTGTATGCTTCATACAGAACCACATCTAGATGGTACAAACTTCAAATAACTTGGAGGTGGAGAGAGGGCAAGGATGTAAGAGGGATACTCAGAGAGTGGCGACAGCCCAGTGATACTGGAGGATAAAAGCATGCTTGAGGAAAGGGTCATGTGTGGAGGTAGGAAGGGTAATCCTGCCACCAAGTACATGTCATGTGAGATGAAGCCAAAGGTATGTGAGGCCCAAAATGCTCAAAGTCTAAACCATTGCAGCCAATAGTTAGTGTTATAAAAGAGAGGGAAAACTCAAGAGTTTGGAGTCTTTGCCTTGCCAGTCTTGGGATGCCCCACTTTCTATTAGCTGATATTTTCATGGATAGATTTTTCAGGAGTATGAAAGCCCAGCTGAAGTCAGATTTTTGCCTACCCAATCTTACTTGATGCCTATGAGGTGGGATTATGTTGTTACAACTTTCTACACATTCCTGACTTGGGGAGGAAATCTCTGAGATAAATAGAATTTTCAACAGAAATTGATTCCCATGTGATGTGCATCAAGGGGTCACCATTCCTTTCTTTCAATTTTACAAATTGGGCCATTTCTTCTGTAAGTGACATGACAGTAATACCACTCACTGCCAATGATCTGTCATCTTGATAGCTAAAATCATCACACTCTCAGATCACAGATATTAGAGAACCACATGAAAAAAATTGTGTTGACATTTTTCACCATAATATAAGATTGACTGCTTCCATCTTTAATGTATCCCAAAATATATGTGATAAAATGTCCAGGGACTGAGTCACAATTGACAGTGGCTGAGGAAAAGATTGTAAGAGTTCAGGAAAAAAAAAACACACAAGAATTGTCCTGCTTGTATTAGTAGCTAAACAATCTATATAATTTGGGTGGTTCAGAAGCAAACATGGAGAGATTCAGTGATTCTTTGGGATGATTCCTTACAACAAGTTTGATATAAGCAGCCAATATAAAAGTTGGTCAGATGTGAGCCATCTCTAGTTTTCAATGAATGATTTAGAATTATGTAAGTCTAGTGCTGCTAAGAATTTGAAAGATCACTTATATCCAGTCCATCATTTTATTTATGAGGAAACTGAGGAAAAAACACATTTTATAATTGTCAAAATTCACAAGTCATCCCTGTAATACAGGCAAGGCATGACCTGTTATTTAGTTCTATTAAAATAAGTGTGTAAGGCCCTGGCCGTTTGACTCAGTGGTAGAGCACTGGCCTGGAGTGCAGGAGTCCGGGGTTCGATTCCTGGCCAGGGCACACAGAAGAAGTGCCCAACTGCTTCTCCACCTCTCCCCCTCTCCTTCTTCTCTGTCTCTCTCTTCCCCTCCCACAACCAAGGCTCCATTGGAGCTAAGTTGGCCCGGGCGCTGAGAATGGCTCCATGGCCTCTTCCTCAGGCACGAGAATGGCTCCAGTTGCAACAATGCGATGCCCCAGATGGGCAGAGCATCGCCCCCTGGTGGGCATGCCGGGTGGATCCCGGTCGGGCGCATGCGGGAGTCTGTCTGACTGCCTCCCTGTTTCCAGCTTCAGAAAAATACAAAAAAAAAAAAATAATAATAATAATAAATAAAACTTATTTAAGATAAAAAAAAGTGTGTAATTGGAAATTTCAAGACAGCGAGAAACATGCAAGCGTACAAGAGGATCATGATGCTGTTCCTCTGTTTCCCACATACAGAACAGTGTTAAAACTCAGATTGTCTCCCAATAGCGTCAGCCCTCTACTGATGAGATAAATTATGATTTTCTAGAACAAAGCACAGATGGACACTGCACCACTCAAATTCATTTGCTTCTTATAGTAAATTTATTATATTCAAAAATAGCTTGTTTAGGATCCTGATTTGTCTTCCTTCCTGGGGACCTCAGAAGAGAAGGTTAGAAGGACAAATGACAACTCATGCTGCACTAGTTCATCTCAAGGCTGTAACTGATGTTCATCTCTGTTTTCCTTGGCCAGGTATTCTGCCAACAAAGTGAGCACCTCTATTGCTCTAGGTGACTCATCTGGTGGGACAGTCCAGACCCTCAGTCTTGAGATGTCTGCATCTTTGGTTACCATGCCTATCACATGACTTAGCTGAAGTATATATTTGTCTATTTATTAGTAAAACTGATCATAAAAATGACAAGAGATACTCCAGTTTATCACTTGAGTGCCAATATATTCTTGATGTAGGAGAAAGTCAACATCTTCATAGGTGGGGTCAATTAGCTTTGAAGTCAATTAGCCCTACCAGAATGACAATACATCTTCCTGCTGAGTTTTCTCTCTGCATGAGGATCCTGATATCATTAAGAGACAATCACGCCTGACAAGGCGGTGGCGCAGTGGATAGAGCGTCGAACTGGGATGCGGAGGACCCAGGTTGGAGACCTCGAGGTCGCCAGCTTGAGCACAGGCTCATCTGGTTTGAGCAAAGCTCACCAGCTTGGACCCAAGGTCACTGGCTCGAGCAAAGGGGTTACTTGGTCTGCTGAAGGGCCGCGGTCAAGGCACATATGAGAAAGCAATCAATGAACAACTAAGGTGTTGCAACCAAAAACTAATGATTGATGCTTCTCATCTTCCATTTCTGTCTGTCTGTCCCTATCTATCCCTCTCTCTAACTGTCTCAAAAAAAAAAAAAAAAAAAAAAAAAAGAAAAGACAATCATGACTTAAAGTTCAATAGGGCTTCTATAATGTTACCAGGTAAAAACATTTTCTATATAAGAACAAAGACATTAAAATTTGCAAATCTTGAATCTGGGGTTATAAGGAGTGTCCATCTGTATGTAGGTGAATAGGGGCAATTGGTAGTGGGGTCATTCCTTCTGTTACTTTTAGTTACTGAGAGAATGCATGCTATCTATGAAGAACCATATAATAGTCACTGATTTAAGATATATGTACTGTCTTCACGAATGTGCCCTTTCTGCAACTTGGCATTTCAGTTATATCTTTAAGAGATCAGTCCACCACTGTATATTCTCAGAATCTTTGAGGGGGTGTAATCTGTGACAGGGCCAGTCGGGAATGCATCGGTGGGTTATTGGCAGTCAGTTCTCCCAGAGACTGGGGGATGGGTGTGTCAGGCCTGAACAGGAGACAACTAAGGCACAGGACACATGTGCTTACCATGCAGACTGCCTGCTCGGAGGGTAGCAGCATTACAAGGCAGCCCTGTGGACAGTCATTACTTTTCTGGAGAACTATTTCCCCAAGTACCGACTATATCAGGGGTCCCCAAACTATGGCCCGCGGGCCGCATGCGGCCCCCGAGGCCATTTATCCGGCCCCCGCCGCACTTCCGGAAGGGGCACCTCTTTCATTGGTGGTCAGTGAGAGGAGCATAGTTCCCATTGAAATACTGGTCAGTTTGTTGATTTAAATTTACTTGTTCTTTATTTTAAATATTGTATTTGTTCCCGTTTTATTTTTTTACTTTAAAATAAGATCTGTGCAGTGTGCATAGGGATTTGTTCATAGTTTTTTTTTTTTATAGTCCGGCCCTCCAACGGTCTGAGGGACAGTGAACTGGCCCCCTGTGTAAAAAGTTTGGGGACCCCTGGATTATATGATATGTAAGAGTTTATCATTAAGTGAAAAGCAGAGGAAAAAAAATAATTTACTGAAATAATTGCTAAAAAAGAGCAGAAAGGAATAACATGGGCTGTTGTGAAAGCTCAATAAGATACCACTTGAGAATTTCCCTGCAAAGTATTTTGTTTACACTAGATAGTGAATATTTCATGGATCTTAGAGTTTACCTTTAGAATTTTGGAATGAGGTAAGAGCTAGCCCGATAATTTTGGCAAATGAACGATTTTTCTGCATTTAAGGATGAGCCTCTTTGAGTACCCAGATTTTTAAAAGGAGTCTAGTTAGGGACGACAAACAATGGAAGGTGTTACCTGTCTGCCAGTCAAAATAATTTATTAAACCTGGGGTCAGTGGAGTGGTAATTGCAACACCTGCCTCACCATTACAGGCAATTTTGTCTGTGTAGACTGTGATTTTTTTCGGCAAAGCTGATGGCAGAGTCGTGGTCTCCTGATCACGTGGGTAAAAACAGGGCGGGGGAAGGAAACTAAGGCGCTTGGTGAGGTTTAAAGCAGGCAGAGAGGATGGTAACAAAGGGAAGTGATCAGGGACAAGCACAGCACTCCCGCTGATAGCCTGCGTGACAGACACCGTGCGCGTCCCGAGGGGTGTTAGGGAGTTTAGTTGGTACAATGAACCTGACGTATTTCAGAGTTAGTCACAGTAGTCCCCAATCCACTGGATAGACTAAAGCAGCACAGATTTGCACACTGCACAGGATACTCAAATTGAGAGGCGTGGCAGCAGTGTGGTTCCGGGTGGTCGACTCGTACGGAAGCCGTGGGTCAGCCTGCGATCACTCTCTCTCTGTGGCTTTCTCCAGCCCCTGAGTGTGCTGCGTGTTCTGTCTTCGACTCACTACACCTGTACTTTCGGATAATGAGATGAAAGAGTTCACAGGATTCTTGAAAGGCTTGAATACAGACATCTTTAAAATGCTAGGTATTGATTAGCATGTAACATGGTGGGTGTAGCCTAACTGTCTTCTCCTCTCCGTTCTCCCAGCTGGGCACCGGAGAAGAAGACAGAGGATTCGGAGGGACGTTCCTGACGTCCATTTCTCTTCCAGTGTTGTTTCTGTAACATGTCCGTGTATCTTTCTTTATTTCTCTGTAAAAGACACCTCTGTGTTCTTCAGTTGTGCTTGATAATTTTCATGTTCCATCTATTATGCGATCTGCGCCCTCTCCCTTTCCTCCTACAAATGAAACAAATGAAAAGGCAAATGCAAAAACTACTTTGGTAAAAGCTAAGAAAAGGCTATCAAAATGACATATTATATAGGAGTATGACCCAGGGACTTTCATAAAATAATTTAGCATTCAGAACTTCCTGGTGATACTTCCTGTACAAGAAAACGCCCGAAACCACTACCTCAAATTCAGAAAGGGCCAGGGGATAAAACAGGAACGTCATTCACATTAGTTGTCAGAACCTCTCACGTTGACTGTTTTCCCCTTTCAAAATGAGCTTAGGCTTGATGTGGAAATAAATATATACAAGTCAGATGAAGAATATAATTTTCAAGGTCATGCGGACCAGCAACAGGGCATTTCTTGGCTGAGAACACTCGGGTGCGTCCCTAGGAAGGATGAGCCAGGGGGAAAGATACTGCCCTTCCCCCACTCCCTGACAGCTGCACATTCCTGCACTGCAAATAGTTACCTTCCTTTATTCTCCAAGCAAAGGAATAACAATCGGTGTCCAGGAACCCTCGGACTCAACCTATCCGGCCAGGCTGTGCTGATGCAAAAGGTCAGCTGCTCTGTCAAAAGGGGATCCTTCATAATGATCTTCTACTGTGCAGGGGTCCCCAAACTTTTACACAGGGGGCCAGTTCCCTGTCCCTCAGACCGTTGGAGGGCCGCCACATACAGTGCTCCTCTCACTGACCACCAATGAAAGAGGTGCCCCTTCCGGAAGTGTGGTGGGGTGCCGGATAAATGGCCTCAGGGGGCCGCATGGGGCCGTGGGCCGTAGTTTGGGGACGCCTGTGAGGGAGTGGCCATGGCTCCACAAATAGCATTATGCAGAGACCAGAGGTTAATGCACGTTAAATTCTTCTTGTTTATCAAGTATCGTTTCTATTATATCTATTTCATCATCTGAGTTTTATAGCTGCAGAACCAAACCTATAGAATATAACCTAACAGCCTGACCAGGCGATAGAGATATCCCTGACCAGGGATAGAGAGTCGGACTGGAATGCGGAGGACCCAGGTTCAAGACCCCAAGATTGCCAACTTGAGCGCGAGCTCATCGGGGTTGACCAAGGTTCACCAGCTTGAGCCCAAGGTCGCTGGCTCGAGCAAGGGGTCACTTGGTCTGCTGTAGCCCCACGGTCAAGGCACGTATGAGAAAGTAATCAATGAACAACTAAGGAACCGCAACAAAGAATTGATTTTTCTCATCTCTCTCTGTTCCTGTCTGTCTGTCCCTATCTGTCCCTCTCTCTAACTCTCTCTGTAGCCCCTCCAAAAAAAAAAAAATATATATATATATATAACCTAAGAAATTGCTGGCCTTCCTGTGCCCATAAACCACTTAGTGTTAGTAGTGCATCTATATATACCTGAAGCTGGTATACACATTCAATTTCCTTACTGAATTTTGATACCAGGTTATTCTCATTTTAAAAATAGTAAGTAAAAGCCCTGGCTGGTTGTCTAAGTGGTAGAGCATCCGCACGGCGTGTGGATGTCCCAGGTTTGATTTCTGGCCAGGGTACATACACAGTAGAAGGGCTCATCTGCTTCTCTGCCCCTCCCCTTTCTCTCTCTCTCTCTCTCCCCCCCCTTCCCACAGCAATGGCTCAGTTGGAGCAAGTTGGCCCCAGGTGCTGAGGATGACTCCATGGCTTTGCCTTAAGTGCTAAAATAGCTCAGCTGCTGAGTAATGGAGCAATAGCCTCAGATGGGCCAAGCATCGCCCCCTAGCGGGCTTGCCTGGTGGATACAGGTCAGGGCACATGCATAAGTCTGTTTCTCTGTCTCCTCTCCTCTCACTAAAATTTTTTTTAAAAGTAAATAAAATTAACAAACTTCTTTCTGTTTTCAAAAGCAATATATATATAGCATGAACATTATACATTTCTAGAAAATGTATAAAAACTAAACAATGCCCCTATGTATAATTAGAGCCTTTCTGGGAATAACCAAAGACTGATTGACATTTATTCCAAAACTTGTGGCCTCTTCAAGATTTCTTCTACATCTTATTTAGCTAAAGTGATTTGTATTTTCCCAGAAAATTATCAATATATTTTTGCATGTATTAATAGAAAATATAGTGGTATATATTTTTTGGTAATTTTATGAGTATTTCAATAAGAATTGTTGGGAAAGGGAATTAATTATTAACAGTTAGTTGTTATTGTTGTTGTTTTTGTCTTTTTAAAAATACTTTGCTGAGTTTTTTTGTTTGTGTGTTTGTGTGTGTGTGTGTGTGTGTATGTGAGTTTGACCTAAGGACAGTGGACCAAAAAACATTTTATCAGCAAGAGACAAAAGGAGAATGATTCTGGCATTTCATATTGACATGGAAATCAAAGCCGAAACATCCAGGACAAAATAATAAG
The DNA here is from genome assembly GCF_036850765.1 of Saccopteryx bilineata. Lineage (NCBI taxonomy): Eukaryota > Metazoa > Chordata > Mammalia > Chiroptera > Emballonuridae > Saccopteryx > Saccopteryx bilineata. The sequence goes on from NC_089494.1 coordinate 259,146,073, forward strand.
ACATTTTTCCCACAACTCAAAAACCAAAAATGTGCCTTCTGTTTTAGATAAGAATGTTGAAGGAGACTCCCCTTTCCCAGCGAGATAAACACAGGAGGGGACGAGGTGGTTCTTCAGGGCGGTGTCTGTGTTGTTCCCGAGGTCCTGAAGTACAGCCGTGACTTGTGTTTTTTATGCTATAGAAGTTTGTAAACAAGAATTTTTAACTTATATTAAATCAAAATTGTATACTGAGTAGACGGTCCATGTTGTGTAAGATGGAAATGTCAAATGTGCTTCAGGCTGCCTCCTCCCGCATTCCTCGTGTGTATTCATTAAATCACGCATTCAGTCCACATCGTGTGGGGCGTCTGCTCGGGTCCAGGCCTGTGAACAGGATGTGCAGGCTCTCCATCTCATGGAGCTCGTGCTCTATTCGGGAAGATGAAAGTAAATAGGGGAATTAACTAACGACACACTCTTACATGTGATGAGTGCTAAAAGGGACATGATCAGGGTGATGTGAGAGAGAGGGGGGAAAATGAAAGATGGTTTCGACTTCAGAAGCCTCAAGGGGAGGATTCTCTGCAGAGGTGACATGAACCTGAGGACAGTAAGATGATACTGAGGTGAAGTCCCAGAGGAAGAGTATGAAAGAATATGGGACAACAAGTATAAGGGTTTCTGGGGGAAAAGAGATTTTCGCAGATCCTAGGATTCTGCCTCGTGTCCCAAGCTCTGGGAGTGACGGAGAGAGCAGGATGAGGTGAAGTTGGGGTGATGCTGGGGGGCAGAGTCCAGACCCCAGAATCCTCATTTGGCAGGCAGAACTTACGTCTCACCTTTGGTGCAGCGCAGATGACCACTGGAAGAAAAAGAGCTTGCAGACAGCAGAACTGGACATCATTCCTGTTTGCTGATGTGGCTGCTCGGTGTTCTAGACTGGGAGAGAGATGGTTCCAACTGAAATCTACACTTTAGGAATTGACCTTGTGTCAAAGTCAAACACCATGCCCGCTACGTTTTGAAAGCAGACTTTGCCTTTAGCTATTCAATACATTCTTGTTCAGGAGTTGCTTAATTTAACATGATGGCACTTTATGGTTTGGGATTTGTATGAGAGACTGATGGATAGATTTAGTTTAGAGGCAGAGTTGATAATTTCCTTTTAACAGTGTTCAGACATAACTGTTTATGTGATACTTTCACTGCTGGAAACATGAAAATTTAAGTTATTCTTTAATTAATAATTTGTTTCCCAGGGAGAAGGGTTTGAGATTCATTCACACTTGAGAAGTAGGGTTAGAAGCACTAGAAAAAAATTGGTAGAAATCTCTCATACTCTCCATTATCTTCTTCCAAAATTAATGATATTTACTTTGCCTCAAAAGAAAATAAGAGTAGATAATAATCATAAACTTTTTCAATGGCGTTTGAAAAGAATATTTTTGTAAGAAGAGAATTGTTGAAATTAAATACCTTTAAACCAGTTGGCATGGGACTTTTAAATGTAATTATTATGAAAATTAACATTTTATTGATAATTACCATAAATAACATAACTCCAACTTGATCTCATTATGATCTGTGTTTACCTACCTGAAAACATCTCATTAGAGTTGGCTGGCATCTCCCACTCTGTCTTGATTTTTTTTTTTCCAGAGACAGAGAGAGAGTCAGAGAGAGGGATAGACAGGGACAGACAGACAGGAAAGGAGAGATGAGAAGCATCAATCATTAGTTTTTCGTTGCTCATTGCAACACCTTAGTTGTTCATTGATTGCTTTCTCATATGTGCCTTGACCGCAGGTCTTCAGCAGACCGAGTAACCCCTTGCTCCAGCCAGCGACCTTGGGTCCAAGCTGGTGAGCTTTTTGCTCAAACCAGATGAGCCCGTGCTCAAGGTGGCGACCTCGGGGTCTTGAACCTGGGTCCTCCGCATCGCAGTCCAATGCTCTATCCACTGTGCCACCACCTGGTTAGGCTGTCTTGATTTTTTATTGTTGCTTAACACATTTCCACACATTTTGTGGCTGAAAACAACACAAACTTTGAACTGTTAGTGATTTTCTTTCCTTCAGAACCCCTGAGAACTCCAACATCATAGTACGACCACAGCCGAGTTTTCTCTCTCTTCCTAAAATATTTGAGATCACCTAACAGGTCTTAAGCCATACTAGGATATTTACCCCAAATCCTAAAAAAAAAAAATACTAAATATTCAATAGCCACCTGTCCAATGGCTGAGTTAAATGAGGTCATGTCTTCCTTAGTCTTCTGCTTAGATGTCCCTTCAAAAAGACCTGTGTTCACAGAGGGTGTAAAGAATAGAAGGAGAGGCATTCTAATCTTGAAAATTGTAAGATTTCTTTCTCATCCTATTTTTTTTTTATCATAAAAATCAGGCCGCACACCTGAATGACCTAGATTCCCTGAAGAATTTTCAAGCGGTTCAATGACAACTTAAAAATGTGTCAGGGACCAACTGGGAGCTGGGTAAAGGACTGACCTGCTGCCACTGTGTGGGCCGTGTTTGGTAAGGACAGCGAGACCTCAGGGAAAGAGCGAACGTGGGCATTTGGCCTCTTCTTTGATCTCTGACACTTTCCAAAGCTGCTCCGTTCAGAGTTAGTGACCTCCAGCTTTCCAGCAAGCAAAAGTGCATTCTGTCATTTTAACCTATTTGACTAGCACTTGCCATTGCTTTGATAAAGTCACCTTGTTGACGCCTCTACTTTTTTTTCATACATTCTAGAATGTCTCGTGTACATCTCCCAATGTTTCTAGCTTGATAAAAACCCATGTCTATCACAGCCTCATTTTTGTTTTTAAGTGAGAGAGAGAGAGAAAGAGATAGACAGGGACAGACAGGCTGGAAGGGAGAGAGATGAGAAGCATCAATTCTTCATTGCAGGACCTTAGTTGTTCATCAATTACTTTTTTATATGTGCCTTGACCAGAAGGCTACAGCACAGCAAGTGACCCCTTGCACAAACCCATGACCTTAGGCTCAAGCCAGTGCTCTTGGGCTCAAGCCAGTAACCTTGGGCTTCAAGCCAGTAAACTTTGAGCTCAAGCTAGTGAAATTGAGGTCATGTCTATGATCCCATGCTCAAGCTTAATGAGCCTGTGCTCAAGCCGATGACCTCTGGGTTTCAAACCTGGGTCCTCAGCATTCCAGCCACATGCCCTATCCAATCCTCCACCACCTGGTCAGGCAAGATATCTTTGCATAACCTGACTCCTACCATCAGTTCCTCGTGTCTTGAGAATGTGTTTCACTGCTTTGCTGCAGTCCCAGAAAAGAAGGCCAGTACCCTTCAACATCTAGGTCACCCTCAGTGCATAAAACATCTGAGTTAAGTCATGCTCTGAACCGCCAGTTTGCATTTTTTATGAAATCAGAGACCTACATGTTGACTCATTGTCTCCACGCAGTCTGGTGTGGAGCCAAGCTCCACCTTCTCAGCAAATTCATCCTTCAGGTGCACGGGCTTCAGGTGACTGGCAGGGGTGACTCATGCAGGACTCACACTTGATGAGCCGTACCTGTCATGCTTTCTCACTCATAAATTACCTGTCTCCACGAGGGAGTGAGCAGCCCGTCAAGTTGATGCCAAGGATGGGAAACCTTGAGAATGTTCATTGCAGTTAATAAAAATATGTTTAGAGATCGCTTCTCCAAATGAGTCACTGGCAAGAAATTGGCTTGTTATTGTAAGTCGCGTTTGGCTCTGAAAAATCAATCTTCCCTTCAGCTCTGTCATCTAGCAGCTCATCAGATATTTAAAGCGTCAAATGAGCTGTCTGCCTTTAACAATTCTTAGAAATTGGGGCATTTTCACAGTTTATCAAGTGACATTAGGGCCCTTATTATACAGATTGAAAAATACAGCCGCAGAAAAATAAATGAATGACCAGTCTGCTTCTTTAGATGTAATCATTTTGTTCACTTTAGCCAGCGTTGGTTAGAAAAAAAAAAATAATAATAATAACTGGTTTTCTTTAAAGAGCACAGATTCCAGGTGGGACGTAGTTAAAAATATTAAGCCCCACACATTATTTCAAACATCTTGAAGTGTTTGTATTGCACATTATGAAAACCTTGATGTAAAATGCCAGAATGAAATGGGAAAGTATTAAAAATGTCAGCGCTATTATATCACATCTGAAGACCAATTTGCCTTTTTAGAAAAAAAGAAAAGGAGGTTGTAACGAGTCTGGTTCATTTGCTCACATCATTTATCTTTTCAGGGGTAATGGAAATGGCCCCCCTCAGGCAACGCACGCTATTTTTGTCTTAGACGATTAGGCAGAAATAAAGAAGATCATAAAGGTGAGGGATTTTTTTTTCTTCTTCTTCACAAACAATGTGATGCTCCTTCCAGGAGCTTGTACCATGGAGACTGAGGGTTCAAACTGAACTCAGAGATGGTGGTTTTGTAACGAACGAAGCAGGACCCGTAGAAAACAAGTAACAAAGCTCCCCTTCCTTACTGCACTGGGAGGTCCGCGGGAGGCCGAGTTCAGCCTCTGCCTCAGCCTTCTCTGAACGCTTGAGAAGCTGTCAAACGATATAATGAAACTGGGGGTGTAAAGTGCCGATCTCAACGGCACTGAAGCTAGAAAACAGGAATGGAATAATTGTGGGGCTATTACGTTGAAACTGGTAGAAAAAAAATATTTTCCCCCCATAATTATTCTTTGTTGAGGATTCGCACTCGTCTGTCAGATGTGTCTGGAACAAAGAAGGCTCATTGACTGTCGTTATGCTTCTAGAAGCAACGGTGTTAATTGTGCTTTTGAGAAAGAACAGGTGTTTTGAAACAGCCAAAACTGAAAGTTTCTCCTGCCTCTGCTGTTCTGTTAATGGGAACGTACGGGGGGCCGTTTAAACCCGCTCGCCCTATTCCCTGACCTGCAAATGGAGTTATATATTAGTTTGAACCACAGAAAACTGTTATTTGAGTTTCTTTTACCCACCAAAATGGCCAGATGCAGTGATGTCGTGAGAAGCAATGGAAAAAACCAAGCAACCATCTCACAGAGAACACGTGGTGTGGCCCCGTCGGTCCCCTTTCCTCTGAGGTAATGCACCCTCAAACCCTTCTGGTGCTGCAGGGTACCTCACTGAGAGTAAGCAAGCATCTAGAATGCCAAGTGTGAATGCAGTTACTGAGCAATAGCTCTGCGCACAACTTTGCAGGCATAGCTCACGTATCATGAGATACGTCTTACCATTTCCATAGTGTGGGTCCTCGAACTGAGACCCGGCGTTAAGACCTGAACTCAGGAAGGACAACTGGAGAACCCATGGTCTTAACCGGCACCCTGTCAGGCCTCCTGAGAAGTCAGGGAGCTATCCCAAATAAAACACAGGTTATCAGTAGAACCTCCTGGCCTAAACGTTCTTTGTTACAAGCCTTTAACGCTAGTCACATGATGTTTAACATGTTTTAGGCATGCAGATTCTGTAATTAGACTTCCAAGGGTTCAAGTCTCGGTTCCCTAACCTTTTCAGCTATGTGACCTTATTACACTGAACAAGTCATTTGCTTTATTTATTTAACATATTTTTTAGCTAGTATGTTTTGATCTCATAGGTAACAGCTACTGTTCTAGGCTTTGGCTCACAGGACCGCCTTTAACGCCCATATTAGTGCTGGCAGTTGGCATTAAGATTTCCGTTCTGTGGAGGTGGCAACTTGAGCAGAGAGCCTCCGAAACTTAATTAAAGTCATGCAACTACAGAGCAGCCGCAGGCTTTGCCCCTACCAGTCTGACTCTAGGTCTCCCACAGTCAACAATTAGGCGAGGTGTAACCTTTACCCTCTATTTCTTCTATGTTTCAATGAGATTTAATGAGGATATCCATGAAAACCCTGGGCACATGTTATGTTTAATAAAAGTTTCTCTTACTATTTTTGAGTCTTATTAACTACTTTCTTATAAACCCTGCAACAACGGATGCTTTTGTATGTGTTATTCGCCCTAATTTTAAGTAAAAAGTTAAAACCTATCAGATTGATCTGCCCATAAATACACATCGAAAGAGCCTGGAACTTGTAGCTTTTTACTCTTAATCCACTGGTTTTCACCATATTTTCTCCTCCATTTTATTCCACTGCAAATGTTTATTATTAACTTATAATGTTATCTGACACAAATTTCCGCAACTACTGGCCAGGTTCTGCCCCGCAGCTCACAGTCCCAGTTGAACTGATTTCCAGGGGTCTCCCTCAGCCATAGAGAGCCACGGGGCCCAACGTCACACATCTCCCTGCACACCCAACAACTTGCCAGTGAAAGGAAATGTAAGACTGATCTCTCTGTCTCAAGATGGAGAATCTCTAAAGGACCATATTAACTCCTGACTTCATGGTGAGTTCTAGAATGAGTCAAGTGAGGCCTTTGTTTCTCTCCAAGAGGGATTAGAGAATAGGATACAACTTTGTCTTCTTTGCAGTACTCTGCCCTTTGTTCTGCCAAAGGTCTGGGTCCAGCGAATATTCGCCAGTAAAATCCTGGCACACTGATCTCCAGCTCAGAGTATGTTTCCTCAAGAACTTGACCTAAAACACCTAGGTGTTTAAGAACGGGAGCCTGCTTTGCTCCTTACTGTAGGTAGAGCGCAGAGCGCATTCCTAGCAGCTGTGGCTGATGCAGTGCTGTGAGAACACTCCAGCACCTGAAACCCTCCTAGGCACACCCAGGACGGAGCTCACCTGCTGTAAGAAAGTGACTCAGCACCAACCAGGCAGCTACCTGATCTTTTCAGCCATTGGCTGTGAAGGACACGCTGTAACACCCTATAGGCTGAACCTGTGGATATAAGCTAGCTTACTTCCTGAATAAAGTGGATCTGCATCACTGAACCTGGTCTCCAGAGTCGGGTCTCTGCGTCTTCATCGTCTTCATCGTCCTTACCCCTGGTGGGCCTTGTCCATACCTTACCTTAAAGTAATCTAATATAGACCATCTAGATTGGTTGAAACCATACTGACTGTGATTAGGGTTCTCTGATTCTGATCATGGCCTACCTCACCATGGTCTTTCAATACCTTCAGCCTTGTCACATGTCATAGCTGACCCCAAACAGTAAAACACAGGTCTTCTCAACTATTCTCAATAGTGTGTCTCCATTCCTCAACTTTGGTTCTGGTATCTTTGCTTCATGCCACTATTTTCATCTCGATCTTTGACCTCGCTCATATGTGGTGCATTTCCAATGTTCTTTGGCATTTGGGTTAGGTATTCTGTGCTTGACCTCTGGCTTTGCACACATTTCTAGAGAGAATTAACTTCTGTTAGAGGTGAGCTCTCTTACCACCCCCACCCCCAGAATTAAAAGCTCAATCCCTATCCCTCCTCAGAGATAGATTCAATCACCACCTGACTGCATATAGTCTCACACGTCAGGATAAAACTTACCCTTTGAACTCCTTTGTCGCTTCTCAAATTTCATTGCATGAAACTAGAATCCCATAAATTGTTAAAGGTGTTCCTCAAGGAAAGAAAAACCCTTTAGAAAGTCCTTTGGTAAAACTGTCTTTCTAAAATCCCCTTTAATGACTGACATTTTTCTTTACATGTTAAAGGCTTTCGTAATTCCTGCAATCCCGACACTGTGTCTGCCTAGCTCACTTCCCCTGGCTATCTCCCAAATCCCAACTGACCACAGGACACTTTTCGTTTCTCTGTTTGGTAAAAGAGCAGGCGGCCCTTCCCAGAGTTCATAGTTTACCTTGGAACAAGTTTGGGGAACACAAATCTGGCTCAACCTCTGACCCAGTTCAGGGTCCCTTTCTCTATCTGGGAGTGAGTCACTAACAAGGGGAGAGACTTGCTGCATTTGAGTTTCATTTGACTTTTGCTTTTTATTTCAGATATTTAGGTTAATTTTTTGGCTACAGGTAGAGGGCCTAAAAAGGAATCCAAAGACAGTATCATACATCATATCTTCCCTGTGCTGCGGGACAGAACAGCCCTAGTTGAAGGGAATTTAATGAATAGGCACCAGGCTGGCCCTCTAACCTTGTCATGAACACCTCCAGGGAATAAAAAACATGCCTTTCAGAAGGCAGACAATTTCACTGCTGGGCTGCTCTAATTATTATATATTATCCTCATTAAAATTTCTATACAGCTATCCTAAATAGAAAACGAGTTTTCTTATCATTATAATTTTTTAATAACATGCCATTCCTACAAAGATTTCAAGTCACCCAACTCACCGGACTCAAGACGTCTGTCTCCAGAGGAAACATATTAAATGAATTAGTTAATGTTCCACAGATGACATGTTTTGCAGACTCCTTTCAGAATGTGTTCCTCGTGTGGACATGTGCTGGTTTACCACTAGCATTAATACGGCCTACTTTTAGCTACTCCTGGATACCGACCGTATTCTATAATAACAGCCCGTGGTTCAGGCAGGTACTCAAAGGTGCACCAAAATGGAATCAAATACACCTTCATTGTTGTTTCAGAGGAAGGAGTCAAGCTTACATTTTCTTCGGAGGGTTTCTCTTGCAATAACAAGTGGGCGGAGAAAACAGATAAGACTCCTATTCTTATTCTTGACTATGATCGAAGACCTCCTATGCCGGGACGGTTGCTTTCTTTTGTGATTTACACACCAGCTGACATACGTGTCGTGTAAGAAATGGGAACCAGAGGATTGGGGATTACTCAGTAGTATTAGGTCCTCCCTGGGAAATGAAAAGTCAACACTTATTTTGCTTACTTCCCCAACTTACAGAATTACCATACTTCTTGCCAATATTTGACATTTTAAACTTCAAAGGAATTACCCATAGGCACAAAGCCACTTCTCACAGATTTTCTTACTTAAATAAAATGTTGTTGAGAGGAAATCACACTTCTGAAAATCACTACTTTCTCAATGGCTGATTGTGGTCATGACCCTGCATTGGGAGCAGGTACAGTGGGAAAGTAACAAACATTGGGTATGATTTATCAGTGAATATAAATAAACTCCACTGAATCGCATTTTCTACAAATGCCATGATAGAATAACATAGACTCAAATCAGAGAATAACTTAGGAGTATTCGATTAATTAACAAAACAAGATAATAAAAGCCTGTTTAATTATATTATTAATTTTCCTTTTAAGTACATATTTATTTTCTTTTTTTCTAAAGAGACAGTTAAATATAGATTATGGTTATCCTATGCCTAATCGAGTCCATACTACTCTGCTTTCTTTTTTTTTAATTATTTTATTTATTGATTTTAGAGAGAAAGGGAAGAGAAAGAGAGAGATAAAGACAGGAACATTGATCTATTCCTGTATGTGTCCTGACCAGATATCAAACTAGCAACTTTTGGGCTCAGGCTAACACTCTTATCAACTGAGCTATCAGGCCAGGGCAGGCATTATTTATTTGTTTGTTTGTGTATTTGTTTATTCATTTATTTTACTGCTCTCTTTCTTCACTGCACACTGAACAGCTGTGGTTTATCACATTTTATTTTGTTTTGAATAAAAGATGGAAATGAGTGGGGGAGAAATATATGCTTTTTTGATTATCTCTCTCCTGAAAGAGCTGAGAGTGTCTCATCCACAGTGATGTCATCATTTTGCCCTATCGATTCTTTGATCGGTTGGAGGTGAAGGGACATGCATAATTTTATTTCTTTCTTTAATATAAACATTAGGTTTGGTGGGAATTCAGCTTGGTAGATTCTGTTAGCTCTGTTGGCTCTTTCGTAAATGTATCTGACATCTCAGGAATCTCAAAACACTTATTTAGATCCCAAAAGAGTTTGAAAAATCAGTTGAATTAGACATAAGAGTTCTGGTGGTCAGAAAAGTTGAAGATGTAAACAGTAAAAGCCATGGGGACAATCGAGGCTGCTCCTTTTCAAATGAAAAACAAATATTAAACCATAAAATAAATATAAATATATAATGAGCTAAATTTTAAAAGAAAAATAGTAGTTATGATTTGTAAATATTTTATAGACTGCTAAGTTTTCAAATAAAGTCTCCAGAGAATAAAGACAAACCCACAACCCATCAACGAATTTCCAAACAGTAGATAACACATTGGCAAAGGGTTTTCTCCATTGGAAATATAAATAATAATGGGTACACCCAAGAGTAAAGTTAAATATGATCCACGATAGTCATTGACATTACTTGCCCTTCACTACAGTCTTAGTTTTAAACCAGTAAAGCCTCAGAGAACTTGGCTTTGATTGGCTTTATTTATTCTGAATTTCAGTCCCCCCCCCCCATGTCAGTAATACAACAACAGCAAAATGAACAAAGAAACATCACAAAACGAAATCCAAATGAAACCAAATCGAACAGAACAGAACACAAGGACCTCCCGAATGACCTCGCATATTGCTGTGTAGTTTGTGCCCAGCAAGAAAGCTAGGAGAGGTTGAGAGAAGTCATTTAACTTAACTGGCCCCCATAGAGAGAGGCTACCCTGGGCCAGTCACTGATTCAAACCCTTCAACCATGTTGATTCTTACATTTCCGAAAATAACCCGAGAAGCCAGGTAACATTATTATCCCCGTTTTCTGAAGGAAACTGGGGCACAGAGGAACTAAGCATCCGACCCAAGGTCGCGCAGCTGGTAGGTGATGAAAGTGTCCCTGACCTTGGCGGTCAGACTCCGGAGTCTGTTTTCCTTCAGGTCCTTGTGTTGTGTGAGTTCTTATAGAATTTTAGTCCAAGATCTTGTACAGTCCAATAGAAGAGATCATTCTTCTACGCCTCATTAAATGTCTTACTGTTTCATAAAAAAATTAATTTAACTTAAATGAAATAAATTCTATAATTTTCTGTCTAGAACTTGGTATATAGTCGTAGTAAAAAAAATGGAAATGATCCTTCCTGTTTTCAAATTTTCCTTTTCGTTATTTTAAATCTGCCTTTGCATGCAACTAGGAAAACCTACTTTTTTAACATATTAAATCAGGTTATTTAAATAATTAGAGAGCCCTATTAAATATTATAAACCAAACGTTACTAACTGACAAGGAGGAGACTAAACCATGTGGTCGAATGTGGAAAATTGTCCAGTGTGACCTTCGGCTCTGCCTTCTCATCCCTCCTCCTGACCCCCCAGTCCCCACGGCTCTCAGAAACTGAGTGTTATGGGTTGGACACTGGAAAATATATAAAATGTATGTATATTAGAGTAGCCAATATGAATACAAATAAGACAAGATTCTATCTTTTGTTGGTAACCCATTAAAGATGTGGCAGGACCCAAAGCCTTGCCCACGGGAGCCCAGAGACGCCAGGCTGGAGGCTGCCTGGCCCGAGGCCCGAGGCCAGCAGGGACAGGACCGAGGGATGCTGTTGGTGAGACCAGCACAGGAGTCAGCGAGAGCGAGAGAGAGAGAGAGAGACCCTGAACGTGCGTCCCAGAGGGCGCTGCACGGGTTTGAAGGTTTACCCCTCTGCTCTGGATCTGATAGCGACCTTCTAAGAGTGTTTCCGGGATAACTGGCCACTGCACAACCTTCCCGCACAGTGTGGGAGAGCCAGGGAGCGGTTTCTTTTGAAGATAGCTTGAAGCCCTGGGTTTAGGGGTGCTTTTGAGAGGGGCAGTTTTGTTATGCTTACTAAAGTTTTGCTGTAAACTCAAACAATAAAAAAAACCAACAACAAACAAACAAACAAAAAACCCATCCCAAATGCCCATGCATCTCTTTCATGCCCGGCTTCATCGGTCCAGGCGTCCGGTTTCCCACGGACACGGAGGGTGCGCAAGAGGCTCAGTTGCCCTCTGGGACGCCCGCTTGACCCCTTCATAGACCAACGACGAAGGTGATTCTAAAGCTTGGGTTCATTGGGAAGTTGAGTGTCTCCTGGAAGTGCCTTGTTTTCACTGTCCTCACTTGTAACCCTGACCTGAGGATCAGTTGCGGAGGGCAGATTCACCTTGGATGTGGAGGGCTGCCACTTGCACGGTTCACTTTCTGTCTCCCCAGTGAAGACAATTAAGCAAACCTCATAATGCTATAATTGAAATGTTAACAGATAATTACCCATGTAATTATTCCAAGTCATTTTATTATCATTAGAGGAGGATAAAAGTCAGTAGTGTAATTCCATACCAAATATTACTCAATTACTGAGATATACTTAATGGTAATGCATCTGTTTAATTAAAAACTTGGGAGTTTTCATCTTGGTTGAAGACAAAGACAGTGCTGATTTTGGGGGGCATAGGAACCATTCTAGAAGTCAAGATTATTTATTGTCCCTGGTGTCCATCACATACTTGAGTTATACCCACCTCATTTATCCTCAACAGTCCCTTCTAAAATGGTTGGTTTTGTCCTGGGACACCTGCAGCATGCAGCAAGTGGGTGAGAGCAATTGTCCCCTCTACAGAATGGGAAGCAGAGGTGGTAAGAGTTGGATTTCACTGGTGGATCCTTTCTCAATGGTGGGACAACTCTGTCGGGGTGGTCCTTCCTTCCTGGGAGTCTGGGAGTCTCCCCTGGCTCTCTCCTACTGCTCTCATGCTGTGCACCATTCCCAACTTAAGGGCTCACTAGTTATTTGAAAATATGCGTACTACTTCCGTTTAAGTTAAAATGAACTAAATAATCTCAGTTGAAATAATAGAAATCTACAGGTGGTATTTCTTATTCCATAGGTTATTTCTCCTTTGATTTGGAACTAGAAGTCTGACATATTGTCTTTTACATCAAGATGTGGGTGTTTGTTCTTCCCTTTTGGGGGATCTTCAGTACAGAATTCAGCATTGAATTATTTATCTGCAAATGACATATACCCATTTATTTACGTCATAGAAAAATTTGTTTACATATAGGTGTTGCTAAATACAAATAGACTGTGTAAAGTGATGTTTGATCAATGCTTTATTTAACAATTCTAAAGATATTCAAGATTTATGGTACCTCATGTCATATTTATTGTTTCTGAACTTGTTACACTACAGTGCAAATAATTTATTTTGAAAATCCTTTGATCATTGTTCACTGGAAAAGCAAATTGTAATATTAGCTAATTTTTAAAAAATTAAAAATCAGAGAATATTTTTGGCAATCAATGTTTAATTTTGCAATTTTGTTATATATAACTCAGGCTAATACTTTCACTTTTGGAAATTACTTAAGCATAAGAAAGTGATATTATTCCATCTCTAGTAAATTTCTGTAATCCTTAATTCCACTAGAAAACAGTAAAAAGAGTGCTTATTTTTAACTATATCTTAATTCTCTTGAAGAGCAATTTTAAAGAGTTTTTTTATGGTTATTATGTGACACAATGATACCTAGTTGTTGATTTAATTTTCAAAAAAAAAAACCCCTAAAGGTAGAGTTTTGGGGTTGTTGTTTTTTTTCTGGCTTGAATTGAACAAGTACATTTTTTTCAACAGATCAAAAATCGCCCGGCACCTTCCATTACTGAGTTGCCCAGATTTAAAGCTTACGCCACATGAAATATGTCTCCAATTCATCAAGCAAAGCTCTAGCTCCCTGTGGCTAAACCTGTGGAAGCATTTCCAGTTGCCAGGGTTCATTGTTGAGTGCCCGACAGGAACCAGATAAAACTCTTTACACAGGTGATTATTGGTGAATGATGCCATGGACGGATTTCAAGTTGGGGTCTTTTCAAAATTATCTAACATGGTTTATTACTTTAACACACCACACACACACACACACACACACAAATATCACCAACCCACAGATTCCAAACCAATTTAAACTTGTCTCCCTTGACGTTTTTAACACCTAAGAAGCCATCTTAGGGGATGTGCTGATCATGGGCGCCATGAATATGAATCTCTCCATCACATTTAAATTGCCCTACATAAAAACAGCTAGTGTCCTGTAATTTTCCTCTTTTTCTTTCAACATGCTGAACAATTTTATTTCTGGATGGATTTACATTTACAAATGCTTACTTCAGTTTAGGACCCGTCATTCTTGCTGTGCACAGAAACTTTTATAAACTTGCCTTTGGTAAAAAATTTTAAGATGTCAATTTTACACTTAACACAATTTATAGCAGCGTTGTTTAATCTGCTGTCATATGCAAACAAACCAGGCTGAAATTTTTATCTTTTTTTTTTTATTTAGGTTATTAAGTTATCCCTGATGCCTCTACTGCATGTAAAAGTCAAAGTGCTTAATATATCTGTTTGTTAGTGATACATTAATTGCATGCAATGACACCGAGGCATTTTGTTTGTACATTAAGCATGTAGAATTTTTTTTCGTTTCTAGAGGAATACATTTTCTTTCATTTTTCTTGAAATCTGAGGCTTGCATCATCCACTTTTAATTACCCCTCTTTTGATAAGGATACAAGTATAAAAGTGTTTCACCTTCTTCTTAAACCTTTTTCTATAAAAACATAGAGAGCATAATGATGAATTACAAGTGACAGAACCCTTGGTGTTCGATACAAGAGAACAGCAAGAAAGGAACACAGCAGAGCAAAGACACTCATTGGCTGCAGGAGACGGGCGCCTCTTCATAGATACTCCTGGCTTTTAAACAGAGGTAGTACATCCAGATTCTTATATCCAACCTCCTAACTTATAAGTGTTGAAAAGGAATCATTTTAACTTCGTGCAGATGAAAGTAAGCATCTGCTTTGTAACTAATCTGTGAGTCTGTGAATAGTTATGAGACACATCAACTTTTTCACTCAGCATGTCTCAAATTTTGGTGTTGAGCAAAAGTGACCAATGATCCTGATAAATAAGACAGCATTATCTGAGGGGATCTGAGTACTTTTCAATTGAAAGAAACGATAATTAAATTTTCAGTTCAAACTTAATTTTCCTTTACATTCCACCTTAAGAAGGATGAACTGTGCACACTGTAAATTGAACAGACAGTGCTGTGCCTTTACATCTGAAGGTGATTTTGCTGACCATTCTTTTCAAAACAATCTTGACTGATTAGAATTGAGGTTGCTGAAAGGGTTGATGACTATGGTGCTGAAACCCATTTCAAGCTCAATAGTTTTATTGTATACTTCAAAATCTGTCGTGGGTGGCCCTGGCCAACCTCGGCCTGGCATGCAGAAGTCCCGGGTTCGATTCCCAGCCAGGGCACACAGGAGAAGCGCCCATCTGCTTCTCCACCCCTCCCCCTCTCATTCCTCTCTGTCTCTCTCTTCCCCTCCCGCAGCCGAGGCTCCACTGGAGCAAAGATGGCCGGGCGCTGGGGATGGTTCCTCGGCCTCTCCCAGGCGCTAGAGTGGCTCTGGTCGCAACAGAGCGACGCCCCGGAGGGGCAGAGCATCGCCCCCAGTGGGCAGAGCATCACCCCCTGGTGGGCGTGCCGGGTGGATCCCGGTTGGGCGCATGCGGGAGTGTGTCTGACTGTCTCTCCCCGTTTCCGGCTTCAGAGAAATACAGAAAAACAAACAAACAAACAAAATCTGTCGTGGGCTTTTAAGGGGTCGTCCCATGGTTTTCTTTTCTACCTTCAAACACTCGGCACACAAACTACACACACGGCACTGTGCTCACCTGTGAAACTGTAGACATTAGAGTTAAAATCTAACAGAAGACATGGACGTGCACACACAGAATGCAGGACAAAGTGAGTTGCTAGTTATATGAGGTATGTGACATACCTGTAATGTTCAGAAAAGATATTACCCATTAAAAGGGGGCAAAGGACAATTGGTAACACATACAGTCCTTGTAAACTCCCCATTTCTGTATCTTGCTTCTCCTGGAAGCCATATCTTTGGTTTGACTTAATCAACTCATACTCATCAGAAATGTCATCTGAAGGATTTTTCTTAATTCACACTAAACTATTTAATGTCTTCCCTTAAGCTCACTGCTTCTTCTCTCAGAGTCATATTTAATAATAACACTACCCTTAAAATGTTGTTACAGTCATGGGCACACTCTTTCCAATCGATGTAGATTTAACCAAGTTTTCTTTTTTCTCTTAATAATTTGTACATAGGTCTATGTATTAGTAGTAAAATACTTCATCTTTATGCACATATCCTCTTTAACAGAATACAAGATATATGTGGGTCAACATCTTTTGGGAAATTGTGTCCTGGTAATGCGTATGGCTGATAATAGTGGGATGAATAAATGAACAAATAAATTGGCAAAAGCATTCAGGTTGAAAGATGAATGTGCTCTCTGGTTGCTAGTTCTTTTTTTACCTTCCTTTCTGTTGAGATAAATTAGCTTGTGATAGATTAATGGAGTGTTCTTAAGAGAAAATAGCTATCACGAACACATGTAGATCTGCATGTCACATTAGATGTAGAATTTAAAAAGATTATGGAAATTATTATTCTTTTATTTTTAACTGTATTTTATTATCTATATGAAATTTATATTTGTTTTTATAAAGATACTTATTAAACATTTATAGTATATTAAAGTTTCATATAAAATTATGCAGAGGTGAAAAAAATTATGCAGAGGTGGAATTCAGTGAAGACGATGGTGTAAAGATCCCTAAGAATTGCCCCCTCTGCAAAATAAATTTTAAAAAAACTAGCATAAAGTGGTCAGAATCAGCTTTTCAGAGCACTAGAAATTAACCAAAGGCTTGTGGCAATTCAGGAAGTGTGCATTCAAGGAAAAGAGTTGAATCTTAGTAAGAACGGTGAACTTGGTGGCATGTTAACTTTCCCTGTTCTCACTTTCCTTGCTTCAGTTCCAGGGAAGCCTTAAAGAAGAGAGCCCATCTCTGTGGAAACCCACAGTCTGATAGCCAAAGGAGAGGGCAAAGCCAAAAGGGGGTTTCTTCAAAGCCCGTTCCCTGGGAACAGACGTTGCTGGCCAGATCTGGTAGCTCCAGGAAACACTCTCCCCTTACAAGGCTGCCTTTACTTAACTGCGCAGGGAGGTGTTCCACACAAACAGCCTTTCCCGTATGGGCATTTCTCTAGAAAATCAAGGGCAATAATTGAACTTCATAGGTGCCTGAGGCAGTGAAAGGCAGTTGGGACAAGTGGGCTGTAACCAGAAACTTTAAAAGAAAAAGATGGGGAGAAAGAAGTCCATAGAAGTTCAAACGTGTATATCTAGAGAAAATATAAATGAACTATAACAAGTATAGATATTGACAACTCACCAAAAACAGTCTCGCAAAGAAATGAAGTCCTAGGACCACATGGCTTCATTAGTGCATAAAAACATTCACCAAACGTTTTAAAAAATTAATACCAATCCTTTACAAACTCTTCCAGAAATAGAAAAAAGTGAACAGTTTTCAACTTATTCTATGATTCCAGTATTCCTCTCATGACAAGCAAAAACATCACGAGAGAAAATAATTATTAGAGACCAATACTCCTTAAGAACATAGTATAAAATATCCTGAACAAAATACTGGCTATACTAGTACAGAAATATACAAAAAAGATTGGGCCAGGTGTGTCAAAATAGGAGCAAGTAGAATTTGTCCTAAGAAGCAGGTAAATTCAAAATACATAAATCAATAATACAATATACCATATAAGGAAATAATAAGGGAAAAAAATCACATGATGATCCCATAGACATAGAAAAAAGCATTTGACAAATTCTCCAAGAACATTTCATGATAGAAACACTCAATAAAGTAGGAATAGTAGAGGTTTACTGGAACTTGATAAAGTGTGTTTAAAAATTAGAGAACAAAAAGACTTGAATGGTAAAAAACTAAGAGTTTTCTTCCATAGACCACAAACAAGAAAAAAGGACACTGTATTGAAAGCTCTAACCTTGGCATTTATGCAATAAAAAATAAAATAAAATATATCCAGATTGCAAGAGAAGAAGTATAGCTATCTCTATTTGAAGATGGCATGAACTTGTAAATAGAAAATACTGAAGAATACAATACACAGAAACATTCATTAGAGCTCATAAACGAGTCCAGCAAGTTTGCAGGGTTCTAGTTCAATAAAAAATCAGTTGTAATTTTCTACACGAGCAATGAGCAGTCTGGGAATGAATTCAGATGTGGTTTAAAATAGCTTCAAATAATAAAATATTTAGGAATAAATTTAACAAAATAAGTGCAAAACTTGTGAAATAAAGATCACTAAAATTTATGAGAGACATACAAGACTGAAATAGTCTGACCAGGCGATGGCGCAGTGGATAGAGCATTGAACCGGGATGCAGAGAATCCTGAGGTTGCAGGTTTGAGTACGGATTCATCTGGCTTGAATGCGGGTTCAGCAGCTTGAGTGCAGGGTCGCCAGCTTTAGCATGGAATTATAGACATGACCCCATGGTCATTGGCTTGAGCTCAAAGGTCGTTGGCTTGAGCCCAAAGTTGCTGGCTTGAGCAAAGAGTCACTCAGTCTGCTGTAGCACCCCCGCCCCCCATCAAGGCACATATGAGAAAGCAATCAATGAACAACTAAGGTGCCACAACAAAAAATGGGTGCTTCTCACCTCTCTCCCTTGCTGTCTGTCTGTCCCTATCTGTCCCTCTCTCTTATTCTTTCTCTCTGTCTCTGTTAAAAAAAAAAAAAGACTGGAATAAAGGAATCAACAGAGAAATTTTCTAACCTTGGACTGGTCGTCTCAGTATTGTTGAGGCGGCAATATTCTCCAGAGCAGCAGAGTCCATAAAATTTCTATCAAAATTCCAATGTTTTGGGCCCTGGCCGGTTGGCTCAGTGGTAGAGCATCAGACCTACATGTGGAAAGTCTGGGTTTGATTTTCAGCCAGGGCACACAGGAGAAGTGCCCATTTACTTCTCCACCCTTTCCCCTCTCCTTTTTCTCTATTTCTCTCTTCCCCTCCTGCAGCTAAGGCTCCATTGGAGCAATGTTGTCCCAGGCACTGAGAATGGCTCCATGGCCTCTGCCTCAGGCACTAGAATGGCTCTGATTGCAGCGTAGCAATGGCCCAGAGGGGCCGAGCATTGCCTCCTGATGGGCATGCTGGGTGGATCCCAGTTGAATGCTCGTGGGAGTCTGTCTGCCTGCCCCCCACCCCCCCACCCCTTGCTTCTCACTTCAGAAAAATACAAAAAAAAAATTCCAGTGTTTTTTTGTTTGTTTGTTTGTTTGAAGTTTACAAGCTGATACTAGATCTTAAGTGAAAGGCAAAGGACCAGAATACTCATTCTTGAAGATGAAGAATAAAGTCAGTAGACTCACACTTTCTAATTTTAAGCTTTACTACAAAGCTATAGTAATCAAGACCATGTGATATTGACATAAGGATAATCGGAGATCACCGAATTAAACTAAGAGTCCCTAAATAAATCCATATATCTGTGGTCCAATAATTTTTGCCCAAGAAGCCAAGAAAATGCAACTTAGAAAGGCTAGTCTTTTCTGCAAATGGTGCTGGGAGAGCAAGATGCCTCCACGTAGAATGTGAGTGTGCCCTGCCTCACATCGTATACAGAACCAACTCCGATGGACAGAAGATCTAAACACAAGATCTAAAAATTAACAACAAAAAAATTCTTAAAACAGTAAAAGGCTGTGGTCATGGATTAGGCAATGATTTTTTTCTTTTACACATAACACCAATAACAAAAATGAGAAAAAAAATGTGTAAAACAAACATTATTAAAATAAAAAAAAAAAACTTTATTCTGAAAATATAATCCACAGACCAAAAATATTTGAAAATCTGTGTTGGAGAAAAAAATTGTATCCAGAATATACTTTTAAAATTTCTTTCATTTCAGTAATAAAGAGTCAAGTTGTTCAGTTAAGTAATGGGTAAAGAATTTGGATAGAGATTTATCCAAAGTAGATATGCAAAAATGGCCAGTAAGTACATAGAGATATGCTTATCATTAGTCACTGACAAGTACAAATTCAAACCACAGTGAGATATTCTTTTTCCATCTATTACGATGGCTATAATAAAATAAAAATTAGACAATAACAAGTCTTGGTGAAGATATGAAAAAATTGAAACCTTCATACCCTTTGGGTTGGAATGCAAAACAATGCAGAAACTTAAAAGATAATTTCACAGTTCTTCAAAAATGTTAAATACAGAGTTAACACATGACTCACCAGTTCTATTTGGTGGTACATAGCCAAGAAAAATGAAACTATATTCACACACCACTTGTGCATTGATATTTATAGCAGTATTATTTGTAATGACTAAAATGTGGAAACTACAATTAATTGTTGAGCACCAAGTGTCCATCCACTTGTGAACAGATCAGCACAAGATGCTGTATCGACACAGTAAAAGGTCCTTTGGCAATAACTCCCCCCCCCCCCCGCCCCGAAATGAAGTGCTGAGTCATGATACAATATGGATGAACCTGGAGAGCAAGCTAAAGAAGCCAAAGACAAAAGGCCACATATCGGGACACTTCTTGCATGAACCGTCTAGAAAGGGCACATCCACACATACGGAACGGAGGCTGGTGGTCAATACAGGGTCTCAGAAGAAAGGACTTTTGACTGCTGAGGCGGGTGGGGCGTCCTCTAAGGCTAGAAACCTGGCCTGGATTCATACAGCGGTAATGGTTGCACAACTTTGAATATAATAAACATAACTAAACTGTATACTTTAACAAGAATAAATCTTAACTGTAAAAGTGTGAAGTAGATCTGAATTAAAGAACAACAACAACAACCCTCCGGAGATTACAATGCTGAATAATTGAGTTCCAAAACCAGTTTCCTGGAAGCACAGAATAAACAAACATAGAGCAGAGACCCTGCCTGGAGGGCACAAGGCTGGCATGGGGCTGGCAGGGGCTGGCACCGGGCTGCCTGGGGCTTCCCGGCACTGGATTGTCAGGGATTTGAATGTCACACCCTTGCTGCATTCCAGGGGGCTCCTTTCAGAGTTTTACCTCACATTTTCATCGAAAAGTCTCATAAAATCCTGCGAGGCTTTGCATAATCTCTGATTTTACAAATAGAAGAAACAAAGCTTTCTTAGTTGAGAAATTAGTCCCAAGTCTCTCTCAAAGTGTGTAGCCAGATTTGAACTGAGCTCTGTCTGACTTCAAAGTCTAAAACATTCCACGGAAGAACACCCTCTCATTCGTTGATTGATTGATAAATGACTCCATCTACTAATGGGTAGTTTCCTTTTGTGTCGACCAAAGTTGATTTTTAAAAGCAAGCCATACAACAGAAAAATAGAAGGGAAAAAAAATCAATGCTTTCCTAGGGACAACATTCTTGTGGGTATGCGGGAACAATAATAAAATCTGGGGAAACGATAAAGAGAGATGGCGTAGTCAGAGGAGCCCTTGCAGGGCAGGTGATCTGAACATTGAAACCGAAATGATGGAACAAACCAGCTCTGGGAAACCCTGGGGAACTAGAGAATCAGGCATTGGGCGCAGCAAGTGCAAAAGCCTGGAGGCAAGGATGAACCTAAGCAGAGCGAGACTGACGCTGCTAGACTGTAAGGAGGGCGGTGAGGCCACAGCACGTGGGTTCTGAGAGCAAGGCGGGACCCTGCCACAGAAGGCTGTGTAAATCTGAGTAACCCGCTGGGAGAGGAGGAGAATGGCAGTCCTGATGATTTTGATAATGAAGACGACGATTACGACTCTACCAGGCGCCAACAAAACCAATGCGTATTCCCGAGGCGCGCTAGTATTTTGCATAGTGTCTTACTTACATTGTACTCATTTATTCTCAAAAGCACGACAAAGAGAGAGTCATCTCCACTGCAGATAAGAGGGACTGAGGCACAGGGAAGTTCTCTCACTATCCCAACAGCACACAGCTAAGGGAGTGCCACGAAACGGGTTTGAATGTACGTGATTCCTTTACCAAACCTGTGAGTCCCGGCCACCGGCCCGGGGAAAAATTCTGAGGCAGAACACAATGTATTTTTATCACTCAACAATATTCTTAGTTGAGCAAAGTAGACTGATGCTTATTTGGCTCACCAAGGGGTGTGTTCCACCCTCTCTGTTGTTGGTAATAATTCTTAAAGATTCTATGTGCATTATTTATATCCCTGGGGCTGTACGAATGCCAACAACGTGACTTCACGGAGAACCCCCACTTCTCGAGTTGTCATTCTGGGTCACCATCCTGGAGGATATTTTAAGTGTGCACCTTATGTTCTAGGGACAAAACAGTTCAATCTTCCTGCAGAATCCAGCAGGCGTGACTCAAGGGCTGCGGGGTTTCGACCGTCAGTTATTAAGCGCGGTGTTCTAAATAAGAACAAGATCTTGTTATTTTGACCTGCGGTTACAGGGGAAAGCACGGCACAGATGGCCAGAGAGTCTTGGGATATGTCATTGTCCCCGAAGAGCCACCAGCTACTGCCTGGGAAACATCGGATGTCCGCTTCCTCCGCCAAGTAGTAAACAGTATTGACGAGTGAAACATGCCTTGTGTGTGCTGTCCCCTGCGAGGACCTTAGGAAAGAGAAATGATACCTTTATTGGGGTTGTTTTTGAAGAGGTGTAAATATGGGTCGGAGCAGTAGGGAAAGCTGCAGAGCTCTGTGAAGAAAGACTCTGCCCTCTGCTAGTAACCCATCCTTCCATGAAGGAGCGAGAACAGAGAGATTATGATCATCCCTGTCCGCACGTCAGGTTGGAACTCTGCTAGTTACTGCTGGGAAACACAGGCTAAGGAGCAGGGAGCTTGCTCAGGGCATCAGTGCTAGCTCCTAACAGCACCAGGATTTTAACCTCGGCAGCCTGCTCCCGGAACCTGCAGAACCACTCTCCTGTGAGGAAGACACCATATGTGCACCTCTTCGGGGAGGAGGGGGGTGCAGGGGCCACTCTAGTCACACTAGTTCACTAGGTTGTATACCACATCCAATGAAATCACTTCCCAAAACCCTCAGGCATACTTGGTTAATAATTCCTTTATTTTTAAAAAACAATCTCTACTCAAGGGTGTTTTGCACTACTTTAACATTTATTCCATAGTATGAAAAATGATTAGTGTAGGCTTTTATCTGCACACCCTCCCTTCACCCCCCAAGTAGAATGCTACCTCTGGAGATGCAGTGACTTCTGTGCTATTTTCTCCACCGCCCACAACCAGCCTGCACAGGAGCAAATCAGTAGATTAAATACATGAATAACTCAAGCTGGAAATGCTCTAGCGCATGATACTTCAAAAGCTTTGCAATAGAATTATGGCTTGGACACTTTTTTCAATTTCATGAGATAAAATTGTTCAACCTCTCACTTGCCCTTAAGGAAAAGGTCAGGTTAACATCATTCCTCTTCCAGCCAAGGTCAGAAGTATGTTCCAGGTGTTGTGACTTATGGTCAAGTTTTTAGCATAATACTGAGAAATGGCTACCTTCCCAGTTTTAGGGGGTTTTTTTTAGGTGAGAAAAGGGGAGAAGTGAGGCAGACTCCTGCATGTACCATGACCAGGATCTACCTGGCAATCCTATCTGGGGTCAATGCTCAAGTACTGAGCTATATTTAGCACCTGAGGCTGATGTGCTCAGACCAGCTGAGCCACTGGTTATGGGATGGGAAGAGGGAGAAAAAAAGTGGAAGGAGAGGAAGAGAAGCAGATAGCCATTTCTTCTGTATGCTTTGACTTGGAGTCAAACCCAGGACATCTATACACTGGGTGGATGCTCTATCCATTGAGCAATCGGCCAAGGTCATAGGTGTTCAAAGTAGTGTGTTTTATGGATGGAAAAAGAGAGATGGCTTGTATACAGTCTTGTCTGTTCTCCATTGAGCAGGTTTTCATGTATTCTTATTTTTCTTGGAGATACTGGTTTATCTTTATAGGGGTCCATATAGCTGCAAAACAGCCAAAAACTTGCCCTGAGGGGGTTAATGTGGTGGTGGATGAGGCCTTCATTGATCGACTGATAGGCCTAGATGTGCGAGGAGGGCACACGAAATGAGCAGTCCAAGTGTCAGTCTTGAAATAAAATCAGTTTGTGCTTGTGGCAAAAATTAAGCAAACAGTCTGTCTCCCTCCTGTTAACATAAGCTCTGGCTCTATCGTCCTCCCCTGATGGCGTCAAGTTTCCAGTGACATCTGGTCTGTCAACCAACTGAGGTCCTAATGGGCTATTGATTGGAAGGTTAGCGAAGCAGGAGTGGTAATAACATAAGATAAAAATATGAAGCCAAGATTTGTACCTCCCGATCATATATTTTGACATATACTCAGAGCTCCTAAGAGTCAGATTTATTTGACATATAATGAGTATCGACTCTGTTCCAGGCACCATCATAGGTGGTTTATATAGTTTACTTTACTCTTTGCCTGAAAGCCAAATACCATTGCTTTTATTTTACAGATGTAGTAATTGGGACTTAGAGAGATTAAGTGGTCAAAACAAGACTATAACTCAGTTTTCTGGACATTCACTCTATTGGTCTTTCTATTAGGCAAAGGATGATTAGTACCAGTTAATATAGCTATGCTCTTTGTTCTGATCCTCATGACATTTACAAGTTTTTTATGATCCCATGTTAAAGGTGAACTTGTGTCCATGAATCAATACATGAGCAGAACAACCTCTATGTGGTGGAAAACATCTATGAATGAGATGTCCAACTATGACTGGTTATTGTACCTCACAAGTCCTCAAATCCTTTTAGATCTACTTCTTTTATGTATTTCCAGTATGTTGGTTCAAGCCACAGTCATTTCTTGAAGACACTACTTCCCTAGCCTTCTAATTAGTCTGTATATTTTTGTTTTCCTACCCATTCAATTTATTTTTTTTCTTTAGTTGGAGGTAATGTTCCAAAAATAATATTTCAATAATTTTATTGCCTTTAAAATTAATAAAAACATATTTAATTTATCCAAAAAAATTTTAAAAGGCCCAAAACAGGACTCTTGACAACTCTTTTGCCTTAGTGTTTAATAATAATAATAATAATAATAATAAATGCACAAAACAAGTGCCTTAAAATCATAACAACATTCATTTTGCCCATGAATATGCACTCTGGAGAGATACAGTTTATCTCTGCTCTACTGGGTATGAGCTAAGCAGACCCAAAGTCATTGGAAGTTTACTCATTTGTGTGTAGCACGGTTGCTGGTGGCTGAGGAGAGGCATTGGCTGGGTCTGTCTGTGAGTGACCTCTACAAGTGACCTTTCCATGAAAACTTGGTTTCTCACAACATACTAGCTTGGCTTCAAGGGTGAGGGTCTCAAGAAACTTGTGGAAGCTGTACTCCCATTCATGTCCTAGCCTTTAAACTCAAACAGTCTACCTGTTGAAGCAACCATAAAGCCCTACAGAATTTCAAAAGGGGGGAAAATAGGCTCTATTTTGTGAAGGGAGAGAATGGCAACATTCTAGGAAAGCATGCAGGCGTGGTAACATCTCTGCAGGCCTTTTATTGGCAGAGACGCTGAGATGTATGTGTGTATGTGTCTATCTCTGTCTATTCCTCTATACGAAGAGATGGCAGATGATAGATAGATAGATAGATATATAGATAGGATAGATAGAGATAGACAGATAGATGATTGATAGATGATAAATTGATAATCGATAGATATATAGAGAAATTTACAAATACATGGATAATACATCTATTTTCTCTATTATTAAAGTCCTTAAATCTATGAGTTAAGTTGACATTTTTTCTTTTTTAGAAATTTTTTTGCAAATTAACTTTAACAGGGTGATATTGATCAATAAGAGTACATAGGTTTCAGGTGCACATTTCTATGGCATTTGAACACTATTTCTGATTCAATGATTCCTAGCCAACGTCACAGGTTTATTCTACTTTTGTTTCTTATCTGTAACTCTCTTCTCTGAGAGTACAGCTTCCCCTTTTCCTAATATATTAATTTATTTGGTGAACTTTGTCTAGGAAGCCAATCCACCATTCCCACTGCCTGGCCTGCCCCGGACAGGACCTAACCTGAGCAGTTCCTCCCACTGTATTTGAGGCGCCCCCTGCAGGTAGCCTCCTGACCTCATCAATCTCCATGTTGTGCGGATGCCCTGTTTCCCCCAGCTCAAATTCTGAGCTCCCACCCCCGCTGCCCTGGCGAGAGCCCTGTCCTCAGTCTGAATGGGCTCTGTACTCCTGAGCTGGTGTGCCCAGACACCCCGGGGCCCTTTGACCTCACTGGCTGTGACCTTCCCTGCCGGGCTCCTCATTGCTGCCCCCACAGCCAGCACGGGAATCCTCCCACCCCACGCATGCTCCTGTGCACAATCAGGACACTGCTCCACTGCCACACTCTCACTATCCTGATGGGTTCTGAAACCCTGAGCGGGGCCATCCGCAGACACGGATGCTGTCCTTACGCGGCTGGCGCATGCCCCGTGATGGCCCACTCCCTGCAGACACCCCCCTCCCTTTGTCTGTGTTCCGATGCCCGCACAAAGCTGCCGCTCCAGGCTGGCCCTTACCTAATGGTTTTAGCACTGAATTGTTTAGGAAGTTGAAAGGAAAGGAGTGTCAGTCGGGTCCTTTGGAATGGAGATGCTACAATGGAGTTAGGATCACATAATATTTATTGTGGAGTAATAACAGCACCTGAGAAGTCACGAGATGGAAACGAGATTCCCCCCTGCCCCCCCCCCCCCATCTAACTGATGTCACTGGAGAGTTGAGGTGGACAGAGCAAAGCCTGTGTGGGCTAGGGGACAGTCCTGGGGCATAGGTGGCTCTTTGGATAAGTACTGTGTTGGTCTCGGCCCTTGTATGACAAAAAGAGTGGGACCTCAACTCACACTCGGAGTTGGGGCTGGGTCATGCGGGTCAGGCAGGACCCGCACAGCCTGTCAGCGGGTTCTTGCTCGACGGCACGTGTGCAGGTGCCATGCGGAGTGTGCGAGGAGAAAGAAAGGGGTGGGGTTTCCACCCACTTGATTAGGTGAGAAGTAAATATCAGCCTAAACACACAGACGCACCCTGAATGACTCCATCCTGCAGCCCATGCAATCAGTATGATTGGTTCTCAAACATCACTGTCTGACTGGAAAAATCTAAATCCAAGTCACCACACCTTCAGTCTACAACAATATGATTTCATACGTCGGTGGGATATAAAACTGAGATGCATGGACACAGATAAAAGTGAAGTGGTTACCGGGGGAGGGGTTGGAGGAAGGGAGTCAAGAGGGACAAATATACAGTGACAGGAAATGATTTGACTTCGGGGCATGAACACACAACACAATCAACAGTTCAAATGCTATAGAAATGTCTACCTTAAACCTATGTACTCTGATTGATCAGTGTCACATCTTTAAATGTAATTTTCTAAATAACATTTTTTTAAAAAAAAATCTAGAACCAATGACCCTGAGAATGGGTCTCAGAAGCCTGCATTTTTTCACAAGTAGATTAAGTCATTTAAAACACTTTTAATTCTGCCTTTGGGTCCCTCATTTACTCAACAAATATTTCTTGCAAGTCCGTTTTTATCACCATGCTGTGTTGACTGATCTTACACTTCAGCTCAGCCCATAACTCTGGGAATAGTAACTATTGTTTTGCTGAGTGCAACGTCTTGTCCTTTTACTGTAAATCTATTTTGCTGTGAGGCACACTTTTATAGGTCAAGGTTCCTTGCTGTGTGATTGAAAAATGCAGGTTGAACTGTAAGGAACAATTGTTTTCTGCAAAGTCACAGAGTTGGGCCTAGCGTGATAGATATTTCTAGGTTATTCATGTTATAATATACCTTGAACGTTGAAGTTATCTCGGTAGGATTGTTTATAAATCTGATCTGTCTTGTCGACGTCAAGAGTCAGGCATTAGGAATGTGTAAAAAAGGGACTGTGGCAAAATCAACAGTTTCTGGTATTTGGTTAAGTGACACCTTGCTCGTGTCTTCCAGTTTCTTTGACGAGCTGACCCTCCTGGTTCTGAACCTGTACTCTGATCTCTTCCTCGTCTTCGACTCCAACACTGTATTTGTTAACATGGTGCGGTTCTTTCCCTGTCTGTGCACATCAACCCACACCATTGATAAATAGTGTCCCACTGTCACCCAGAGTCCCGCAGTCAGCCATTATAACAGGAGAACCTCCCTGTCCTAAGCAAGTTGCCAGATATCTTGGTCTCTCTTCATTAAATCTTTCTTTCCAAGCTTGTCTTGCTATATAAAGAGACACTGCAGATGTAGTGGCTTGCACGATCACAATCACTGACTTTTCTCATGTATTTGCCAGTTAGGCAGGGATGACCGGAAGAGTTCACCTCTGCTCCTTGCGCCATTTGCTCAGGCAGCCCACAGCGAGGTATTACTCAGTGGCTGGAGGCTGCAATCAGTGTGAAGTCCCACTTAGTCCCCTGTCTGGTGGTTCAGGCAGCTGCTAAATGGGCGCTGTTGGCCAGAATACCTCTGCTTGTGGCTTCTTCACAGAGTGGGAGCTGTGTTATAAGAGTGGGTGCCCCAAAACCCAAGACTTGGAAGTGGGCTGTTTCTTAAGGCTTGGGTCCAGCAATTAGCCATTTACGTTGTCAATGTTTTGAGAGGTTCTAAAAAAGTGTTTATTATATTGATTTTAGAGAGAGGAAGAGAGAGAGAGTGAGAAAGAGACAGGAGCATTTGTTCTGGTGTGTGTCCTGACCAGGGCTCGAACCAGCAACCTCTGCACTTCGGGACAGTGCTCTAACCAACTTAGTTATTCGGCCAAGGTTCCATTGTCAATTATCTATTGCTCAAGCAGAGAGGCCAGATTTCAGAGAGGGGAACAATGTCAAAGGGTTTTGGGGTAATTTTTTAATACTGCTACATCAGCACATCATAAAAATGTTTGCATTTGTAAGAGTCTTAACCCTACTTATAAGATGAGTCATTTTGAACCAAGTTTATTCCAAATAAAAATTTTAAATTGTAGCCGTGAGCAATGGGTAGCAGTGAGAAGTGTGCTAATGGAAGAGACAGGAGGTATACTTGACTCAATCCTACAATGCTGTTATTTTAGAAATTATGCCCAGGAGGGAGAGAACTTCCTTCTGGGATTTCTCTGGAAACAGAGAAGAATGATATTATCTATTACAGTTAGTTAGACTTTTCAAAGCGTGAACACGGACAAGGTCCCAAATGTTTCTAGTGACATCCACCAGAGAAAGTATTGATAGTATTGCAATTATTATTTACAGACCAGGGATAAATGTTGAATTTGTGGTAGTAGAGAATATGTCCAGTATTACATAGCTAGCAAGTAGAGAAAGTATAGTTAAAATCAATTTTCCTCAAATTTCTTGCCAAGGAAAATTTTGTTAGTAAACCAATTTTGAATTTTAAATGAGGGAAGAAGGTCTGAACTTGAATTGACTCACAGAGGCAGGTACATTTTGAGACATAAAGAACTGGAGTAATTCCAGTGAAACAGGAGGTACAAGAAGCTCCTAGTGAAAAGAAAGGAGCTAAGAAACTTGATCTCAATGCAGAGGCTGTTCCTGACAAGGGAAGGTAGTTGTATAGTATCCAAAAGCTTTGTAAGGTCATTAGTAATTTGGTTGATTGAAACGCTAAGAGCATGGATAATTCTATTGGTAGCATTCAGTAGCCATGTCAGTTAGTGTGGTTGGCAATTATGTTCTGAGACTGGAATGTGTTAGCATGGGAATGCCAAGAACTGAGTCCATTTATGAAAGGACAGCATCTTTGGAAGACATGGGATCAAGATTCAGTCCCATTAGCATGGAAAAGGACACAATTTGGATAGAATAGAGATTTCAATTTAAAGTATTGAATGTTATAATGTGCATCTTGTTCTCAAAGAGCGTTTTATAGGAAGTTGATGTGAAGGAAGGAAGTTATGAATATTGACACTTATTGAACCGCCACACTGAGCGAGGTGTCGCCCACTCTCTTGGGTTGCCACATGATTTTTCCCAACATCTTTTATTCCCATCTTCTGCCATTCCACTCTTGGGAAAGTCGTATCTGATACGTGTCAAAGATAGAAACAGCGCACAAAAGTAGGCAATGTCATGGATCAGAGTAGGGGAGGGACAGAGCTGTCCAATATTTTGCAATTTTTATGAGATGTGTCTTCTCCAACTCAGACTTCCGGGGAAGTTCTTCAGCACCTGGAAGGGGCCCACATCGTTGGAAGATTTAATAAGCTCAGCCTAGGGTCCAAGGGAAAGAAACTGTGGAACGAGCAACATGAGATTATCTTTCAGTAATGTCTCAAGAAAGATTCTGAAAAGCTCTTAAGGTTTGTTGATGATTCCACTGAGCTCTCAAGGGTAGATAACTATAAAGGACTTTATAGAAGAAGATAGTGAAAAAGAGAATTTATTTACCTTCTATTTCCTTTATCTCTCAGAAGGAGATAGCTAGACTAAAATCTGAGATGTTGGTTTACCATGACTTGCACTTATTCTCTGCTTAGAATGTCTTATAGGAGATCATTTAATCCCATTAACACTCCTGAAAAGCCACTGTATTCTTTGCTAAAGGCTGCCGCAACAAATTTTCATGAACTCGGTGGCTTCATCAATACATCTTTCTTCTCTCATAGTTCTAGAGGTCAGAAGTCCAGAATCAGTTTCACTGGGTTGAAGTGCCGAAGTTATATAGAGCCATACTCACTCCTAAAGCATGAAGAGATAATCTGATCCTTTGTCTATTTCAGATTCAAGGACTGCATATTTTGCATTCCTCCACTCTTGAAGCCTTCCTCCAACTTCAAAGCCATCAGTGAAATGTCTTCCCTCAGTGATAACAATGCCTTTTCCTCTGGTAGCAACACCTTTGATTTTCCTTTTGTAGGACAGAATCAAAGCCTGCTTGGGTAATCCATGACAACCTCCCCGTCTCTAGATGCTTCACTTAAGCATATCTGCAAATTGTCTTATGTTGTAAAATATTCACAGCTTCTCAGGGTTAGGATGCAGACATTTTGAAGTCCATTAGTCAATTCACTGAAGCTATCTATGTCTGCATTTTAGACACAGTCACAGGGCAGTACTGCTCATTACAATTCAGATATTACTATAGCTTACTTTTTTTTCTCTCTTACCCACACTGTTCTAATTGTCTTAGTTTAAGAAAATATACCACCATTCTTAGATATAAGGGGTTTTATTACCACCAAGATTCCAGAGGTTACCCAGGGACCCATGATACTAGGTATGGATAATACAGCCCTTCATTTAGAGGAAATATATCCTCTATCATCACACATACGGATAGTGAGAGGCTAGTACCTGAACTCCTCGGAGACTTATTTTCTTCACCTTTAAAACAGAAAAATCATATGGACCCTGCTGCCTCCTAAGGTTATGGGAAAGGTTAGATGAGAAAGAAAGAAGAAAAGCTGTTTGAATAGTGAAGCGCTGTGATTAGGTACAATTTGGGGGTGATGAATTTCTATCTAAGCAGCACCGAGGAAAGTGGAATTTTCATTTCTCTGAAAC
This sequence comes from Saccopteryx bilineata, assembly GCF_036850765.1. Classification (NCBI taxonomy): domain Eukaryota; kingdom Metazoa; phylum Chordata; class Mammalia; order Chiroptera; family Emballonuridae; genus Saccopteryx; species Saccopteryx bilineata. Next base: position 259,177,341 of record NC_089494.1, read on the forward strand.
ACACACTTCATCCCCTGATCCTTCGTCTTCTGGGGATGGGATGAAATACACGACTTACATTTTAACTATTCTCTGGAGCTGCAAGTGTGACTGCCAACCCTTATTAGCAGGGAGCAAGAAATAGATTTTGGCCTTCTGAATATTCTGGCAGAAATAGTTTGGTTTATTAAAAATTAAAAAAAAATGAATTAAAAAGTCTCTTAAAAAGAAATCTGATTTTTAAATAAAACAGCTGGACTACTACCTTGACCACTTTCCAATTGGGTTGTGTTTGCCTGTCCCTTTGGTTCATCCGTGCTGATTCACCGTTCCATATGCGAGCCTAATGCGATCCTGCAGACCGCAGGGTCACTTTAGTGGCCAAATGTGCTCTGAGCAACAGCGACCAAACTGACATAAATCTGTTTGCAACTCGGGGCCATAAAGCAGCGAGCGGGATTGGAACTGACCCCAGGAGTTGCCGAGGGGATGTGTGGGAAAAGGGAAAGATGGCCAGACTGGGAGCCGGAAAAGCCACTTTCTAACCCATTCTGACGACCTGTTCTCTTCCATGGCCGCTTTGTCTCTGCCGCCAGTTCATACCTGTCCCTTCCCTATCCGACCAGTGGAAGTAAATGCTTAATTATCTCCCCCTTGGACCTTGGTCAGGAGAGCTTCGCTACTCAACTGTCCATCAGCACTGTAACCCGGTGCTGTGCTTCTGCATAAGGTACCCTGTTCTGATTCAGACTACTAACAGAAAAGAGAAGGCACTGTCTGACCACTGCGGTTGCTGTAGGTTAAATGACAGACAGACAGAAAGCTTCTAGAACGGTGGCTGAGATGTAGCTGGCACCTAAGAAATGCAATGCAGACACCACAGAGGTTCTTGGTTCTGTCCTTCTCAGCCCCAATTCCTATCAGATAATACTGTCAAACTAATTTTTTTAAAATATATATTTTTTATTTTTCTGAAGTTGGAAACGGGGAGGCAGTCAGACTCCCGCATGTGCCAGACCGGGATCCACCCGGCATGCCCACCAGGGGGCAATGCTCTGCCCATCTGGGGCATTGCTCTGTTGCAACCGGAGCCATTCTAGTGCCTGAGGCAGAGGCCACAAAGCCATCCTCAGTGCCCGGGCCGACTTTGCTCCAATGGAGCCTTGGCTGCAGGAGGGGAAGAGAGAGATAGAGAAGAAGGAGAGGGGGAGGGGTGGAGAAGCAGATGGGCATTTCTCCTATGTGCCCTGGCTGGGAATCGAACCCAGGACTCCTGCACACCAGGCTGATGCTCTACCACTGAGCCAACCTGCCAGGGCCAGAAATATATAGATTTTTTAGCATGATCAGGTGGTGGCACAGTGGATAGAGTGTCAGACCGGGATGTGGAGGACCCAGGTTCAAGACCCTGAGGTCACCAGCTTGAGCATGGGCTCATCTGCTGTGAGCAAAGCTCACCAGCTTGAGCCCAAGGTCACTGGCTCGAGCAAGGGGTTACTCAGTCTGCTGAAGGCCTGCGGTCAAGGCACATATGAGAAAGCAATCAATGAACAACTAAGGAGCCTCAATGAAGAATTGATGCTTCCCATCTCTCTCCCTTACTGTCTGTCCCTCTCTGTTCCTCTCTCTGTCTCTTCCAAAAAAATATATATATATATATTAATTTTATATATTCAATTTTTTAGAGAGAGGAGAGAGAGAGAGAGAGAGAAGGGAGAAGAAGCAGGAAGCATCAACTCCCATATGTGTCTTGACCGGGCAAACCCAGGGTTTCAAACCGGCTCCTCAGTGTTCCAGGTTGATGCCTTATCCACTGCACCACCATAGGTCAGGCTGTCAAACTAATTTTTTAAAAATCAGCTCTGATCATGATAGTCCTGTTTATCAAAAGTCCTCACTGGTTCCTGATGAACTACCCTCTGACCCACCCCATTGCTCACGCCTCCGCCGCCTCCACGGCCCCTCACCTCAGCACCCGCAGGGCCCGTACCCCAGCATCCCTGTGAGTTCCCCACACTCACTGTGTCAATTCTCTTTTTACTGCATTCTTCCCCTGCAGCAGCCCTACCTAAACTGTACCAGCGAACAGAAGACGAAACTAAAAGGATGTGCGTAACTTTCCTCCTCTCTTCAGAGTGTTTGAAACACATTACTCCTTTAATGAAATAAAAAATATTTCCAGAAAGCAATAAACAAAGGGTGACAACCAAAGTCATACTTACTGATGAAATCCCTTTGAGAAAACTGAGGGGTGGTCGAAATAATGCACAATCTTTTACTCATCAATTACTCTCATAGGCGTTTATCTAACAAAATACTGCTTTTATGTTTACCACTATTAATGACAGTTCAGTGCTATTAGTAACAGAATCTCTGGGAAATACTTACACTAAGATGAATCTAACAAAGTTAATATTGAAAAAAAATTACCAGGCATTTACCGTATTCTTCGCTTCATAAGACACACTTTTTCCCCCCAAAAGTGGAGGGGAAAATGCCTGTGCATCCTATGGAGCAAAAAATACGGTATTTTATTAAATATTTTAACACACCATTAGGTTCACAATATTTTTCCATAAGACTTGCCAATTTCCACACTGAAGACCCCTCTTTGACATCTCACCCTCAGCCCCAGAATAGAGCCCTATTCCAAAAAAAAATCCTTAAAACTGCTATACAATCAAACCAATGCAAGCCACGGCGAACAAACGCTGCTGTCCCACCGCCCAGACTGAGTTCCCCCTTTGGGTAATCTCCTTCCAAGTGCAGCCGCTCTTCAGCCTGTTCTTCCAAACCTAGTAGTTATTTTTCCAGTTCCTCTTGGCCAATGTCACTGAGGGCCAGACACGCCCAGGCATTGGAGACCATCCAGGCGATGACACATTTGGATACTGCCACCTCACTGACACACTTGGACACTGCCACCTCACTGACACACTTGGACACTGCCACCTCACTGACACACTCGGATACTGCCACCTCGCTGGCACACTCTGATACTGCCACCTCGCTGGCACACTTGGATACTGCCACCTCACTGACACATTTGGATACTGCCACCTCACTGACACACTTGGACACTGCCACCTCACTGACACACTTGGATACTGCCACCTCACTGGCACACTTGGACACTGCCACCTCACTGATATACTTGGACACTGACACACTTGGATACTGCCACCTCACTGGCACACTTGGACACTGCCACCTCACTGACACACTTGGATACTGCCACCTCACTGGCACATTTGGATACTGCCACCTCACTGGCACATTTGGATACTGCCTCCTCACTGACACACTTGGATACTGCCTCCTCACTGACACACTTGGATACTGCCACCTCACTTCTACTCTTCTGCTCTTTTCAACTTTCTTCTCATTCGTTTCTTGAAACGTTTCAAAAAAAATGGTTAAAAACATCCCTGGGTATTAATCTGTTAAATTACAGAAGAAAAAGAGTAGGCTAGTGAGAATAAAAAAAAGAGGAAAATACTTATTTTTTTTAAAGTGAAGAGTATAAATTATAGAAGTTCAAGTGTGGAAGGTAAGAGGACTGAAATTCGGTAAGTTATCCCACTCTCCAGGTCTGTAAAATGGGCGCATGACAGGGCCGGGCCAGGAAACACTGACCGACACAACCAAGTAAGTTACAGAAGTTCCTCTGAGCTGAATGTTTTCATGGTCCTTGGATGTGCAAAGAGCCTGGGACAGGATCTACATCCCCAGAACACAAGAGTTTTAGCAGACAGATTTGGATATAAAATTTATTGTCTTCATCTTCATATTAATCAAACACCTGCTATCCAACCAGTTGTTTAGCAAATAGTTTAGAAACTTTGATAATGAAAGGTGTTATTTAACAGTGAAATTGTCTGTGCATATTTTTGTTGACTACATTGGGATGACATTGGCTAATCAAGTTTCATAGCTGTCCGATTCTATAATACGTCACCTGTCGATGAAAGCTGATGTTAAAGAGTTCTTTTTATTCCCTGGAGTGGTCAGTACATTATAGTATGCCAGTGTTTTCTAATGCCACGGTCACAATAAAATGCACCAGAGGGATGGTTTCATAATTCTTTTTTTCCCCAAAACATCATGGATTAGAGGTAATCTTATAATAATAAAAAATAAGCAACACTCTCAAAGATTAAAAAAAAAGAATAACAAGACATTCTACTTAATTTTATCATCTCTTCTTTTTCATCTCTTAGTCTTTCTTTCCCTCTGACTGCTTTCCTATCTCAAACTCATTTTATTAGTGCTAAATTAAACCAAACACTGGGAAATAAGGTAAGAAACCTGCTGTGGTAAATCTGTCACCTCTTGGTGCTGGAGTATCACCACATTAAGAACATTATTATAGCCCTCACAGGATAGCTCAATTGGTTAATGTTATCCTCACACACAAAGGTTGAAGGTTCGATCCTTAGTCAGGGAACATACAGAAATAGATCAATGTTTCTGTCTCTCTCTCTCTCCCTTACTCTCTATCTAAAATTAATAAATAAATTTTAAAAAGACCGTTATATAAAACCATATATCATATCACCATCATCATCACTACTATAATCATTATCTCATTCCTGGTACTGGTAGGAGTGATATAGAATAAACTGTGTGTGAGCAAATCAGCATAACTTTTACGAAAAGTTTATTAAACATATTATTAATAGAATAACACAAGCTTAATAAACATAGATCCAACCCCTGCATTTCTGGGAGTTTCTACAAAAGACATAGTCCAAAATATAGAAATATTATATTCAAAAACATTTAAAATATTTATTACACAAACACATTTAAAATAACTTAAATGACCAACAAGATTGGAATGATTAAATAAATTATAGTATATGTTCTCAATGGAAAATTACACAGGATTTCAACTGAGTGCCTTTGAAGAGGATGTCATAAATTATAAGCATTTTCCTTATTAAGAGAAACAGCAGGATAACTACTGTATAGTATGATTATAATCATGTTAAAATTGTTCAGAAGAATGAACTTAAATAAGTGTTACCATTGCAGAATTCAGACTATGGGAGAATTCTTTCTCCCACTCATACACTTCTGTTTTGCCATTTTTATGTGATGACTCAGAGTTGATTTCATAATGAATAAAGATAAACATATTTTTGGATGGAGTTGTTTTAGAAATTTTGGAGGCCAGTGCTTTTTAGTTAACCCAGATTTACATATCACGCAGTGAACCAACTACTTCCACGCCAGGCACTGTGCTAAGCACCCAGGGGACGCAGAGCTGCTGGAAACACCTGGCTGTCCTCATGGACACACCACCACGAGACGGATGCACATGTTGACCTAGTTAAATACAAGGGGATGTCAGTTATGAAAGCATCCGCAAGGTGGATGCAAACAGAGTTCTTCGAGGGCCTGAGAAAGTAGAACGGTTGTTCTCGGAGCGGCCCAGGAAAGGAGAAGGCAGTGGAATGCTAGAGAGCATTTGTACCGGGATCTCATCTTCATTTATGTGATTGCGAAGGTCAGTTCCAGAGGAAGGCGTTTCACAAAACCCCAGACGTGATGAAGGGGCTACTTTCAAGGAAATGGATGGATTGGTTTGATGGGAAACATTCTCCGGAAGTATTAGTCTCAGTGACAGCTAGAGACTTTGTATAGCTGCATACACAGCACATGCACACGAGTGTACACATATACACACACACACACACAATCTGCAGTAGGATAAGTATTGAGATGGGTTAAGAACACAAGAAGTACTTTAAGAGGAAGTGTAACATCCAATGGGAGAAAAAGAAGATGAAAATACTCTCGTTTGGTAATACACACTCTACGTGCTTTGCTCGAAGGTAGCTGCATACTTTAGCTACTTAAAAAGTCTTTTCCTATTGGGAAGGCTGAGAGGGACATCGCGTGCAATGACAGACAGGAGACATGGAGCGAACTCAGATCTGGCCACGCAGATGTATGCAAACACATTATGTAGAACGGTCAGTACACACAGCTGTGTAAACTGGAAGCCGATGCGCCTGAGCAGAGGTTCCTTCTGTCTCCCCCACATCTTATCTTGCTACATGGAGTGTGAACGTGGTACCAGGGCCTCTGATATTCATGCTCATAGTTTCTGTTGTTGTTGTTAGTTTACTCACTTATAAGTACCGAACAGTGTTTCCGAAGTTTCATTCTAAGTGTGTTAATATATATTTTTAGGAAGTTTTGATGAGGTTTTTTTGTTTTGTTTCCTATCTATTTTTATTGTCTGCTTATAAGAAAGCAAATCTTTGCAGGCATTATTTTTACAGGTGAGTGACTTTAATGGCTTCTTCACTCAGGTGTATGTCTCAAGGGGCAGGAATGATTCTACAGCAAATGTCTGTAGATCATAAGGTCTCCTCAGGCTGAGACCTGCTCATTCTGATTTGAAATTTTTCAGCCTTATTGGAACTTCCAGGTTTCTGTCTGCCCACCTCACAGACCAGTTTTCCTGTTGGCCTAACCGAGGCCTCGTGTTTATTTCTGGACACCGAGCTGTGTGCTGGAGGTGAACTGTAGGCCACAGAGAAGGAAGCTCACCTTTCCTAAAATCCGAGTCTCATCCTGGAACAGCAGGGCTGGAGCACATTTTCCTGCCCCAGAGTAATGACGGAGCTGCCCGTTCTTCTTTCTGGCCTTTGTATGTCAGGGCTGGTCATAGAAAAGAGATGGAAAGCTATTTCAATAATCCATAAACAGCTAAATTATAAACTAGAGCCAGGGGAACTGATGGTGGCAATCTAGACATTTCTAATGTAATATGAACATAATTTCAAAACTGACAGGTTTTGGGGGCAATAAAGAAGAGAGAAAGACATGGGCTGTCTTGAAGTTTTCTGTCTTCATTTCCTTGGTAAGTCGGGATGGTACTAATTAAAGTAGGGAATAACGGGGAAAGAAGTGTATAGATGGGGTGTAATTTAAAGAGATGATATGCCATTTCAAACATGTTAAGTTTGAGTTTTTAGAGTCCTTTAAGTGGCGATAGTCAAGAGGCAGTTATTGTGAGAAAAGCCCAAGTCTCAGAGTGGTAACCAGAGCTGGGGAGGAAGAAGAGATTTCATCAATGTCCAGGTCCATGATGTCAAAGAGTGGCTTAAAAGATGATGTTGCGTGTGGACCATTAGCCTTTGTCCCGTCTTCTTCCAGTGAGGACAATGGGCAGTTTGTGTCTCCCCAAAATGCGTACGTTGTCACCTAATCCCGAATGTGATGGTGTTGGGAGGCGTAGCCTTTGGGATGTGGAGCCCCCATGAGTGGGATTAGTGCTCTTATAAAAGAGAGCCCAGGACCTCCTTTGGCATTTGTCACATGTGATGGCAGAGCAAGAAGAGGGACCGTCGAGGGACCATGAAGTGGTTCTTCAACAGACACCAAATCTAGTGGCACCTTGCACTTGGACTTTCCGGAGTAATTAAGTGACTTGTCCACAGTCGTGCAGCAAATTAGTCCCAGGGCACAGACACAGTTCCATTAGTTTCTGTTCTGTTACTGCTAACCCTGAAAGGGGGCCTGGCAGGGGGGGAGGGTGGGAAAGATGACAGGTGTTAGATCAATTTCATGAAACAGTCACTATGGGGCAGCACTATAATTAATGTTTTATGGGCATCATCTCATTTTATATTCACAAGAATGCCGGGCGTAAGTTCATTTATTCTATACGTGTTACAGAAGAGAACCCTAAAGTTTAGAGCAGCTAAGAAAAGAATCAGCCAGAAGGTTAAACCCGATTCTTCTAATGAAATGTATTCTGTCACCCATACCATATCTTTTGCCTTTCACCTGCCCATCCATTTATCCATTCATCTATGCCATCTGTCAATTAACCAATCGAACAATACTGCTAAGTTCTTGCTCTGTCAGTAATTGTCCCCCTGAGCAATAAAACTCCTAGCCACATGTGGAAAACTGAAAAATTTAAAAGTTGGTTTATAGCTGGCTAATAATAGCCTATTTCTTTTTTTTTTTTTTTTTAGAGTTTCAACTTTTTATTTTATTTTATTTTATTTTTAATTTTATTTATTCATTTTTAGAGAGGAGAGAGAGACAGAGAGGGAGAGAGAGGAGAGAAAGACAGAGAGAGAGAAGGGGGGAGGAGCTGGAAGCATCAACTCCCATATGTGCCTTGACCAGGCAAGCCCAGGGTTTCGAACCGGCGACCTCAGCATTTCCAGATCGACGCTTTATCCACTGCACCACTACAGGTCAGGCAATAGCCTATTTCTGAAAGAACTACTTGGATGCTCAGAATGGATTGCATTACCTGGGAAAACATTATTCTTATCTTTTTCATTAGCTGTATAATGTTTCTTTTATAATGAAATATTTCATAAATATTTTGGCTAAACAGAAAGTCAATAAAGAGATTATGACAAATGTGTCAGTGACTCTTCCCTAAACAAGTGTGTGTAGCTGTTTTATTATTATTTGTTTGTTTATTTATTTATTTGATTTTTTTCTGAAGTGAGAAGTGGGGAGGCAGAAAGACTCCCACATGCACCCGACAGGATCCACCCAGCATGTCCACTAGAGAGTGATGCTCCGCCCATCTGTCCGTTGCTCTGTTGCAATGAGAGCTATTCTAGAGCCTGAGCTGGAGGCCATGGAGCCCTCCTCAGCACTGGGGCCAACTTTGCTCCAAAGGAGCCTTGGCTGCGGGAGGGGAAGAGAGAGACAGAGAGGAAGGAGAGGGGGGAGGGGGGAGAAGTGGATGGGCACTTCTCCTGTGTGCCCTGACTAGGAATCGAACCCGGGACTTCCACACGCTGGAAGAAATCAACATTAAAAACAGCTACATTAAACAGCAGTTTTTAATGTTGATTCATTATCGGGTGAAATGTAACAAGCTTTCCTTCCTCTGCTGTGGTTACCGTGAGCCACGTGTTCTGTGAGAAAGAACATCTCCATCTCTAACTAGGGACTTTCTACTTCAGCATTATGGTAATTAGTATTTCTCTAAACATTTGTATGTTTTATCTCTTTTATGTGTTTCCTTCTTAGAAATGCTCCTAAATGTTGGCACCAGATATACATGATAAAGCTGGAGTTAGATTTTGGATGTTGCTAGAGACCCTGAGGCGATAAGGTCAAGGCCCAACGTGCTAGATTTCTCTTGGAATCTCTTGGAACTACACAGGAAACCTGACTCCAGTCTTCACTGCTCACAGAAGGCAGTGCAGCCAAAGGTAAGGCATTCTCCAAACCCTCCAGTGAGCAGGGCCTTGGGGAACGGCCAGGGGCTGTCCTCCGTCCTCCTTCCAGTCCTGAGTCCGGCCAGTATTACCTTCAAACTGAGAGGCGAACTGAGAGCAGAATTTCAAGGCGCAGAGCTACAAGGAGAACCTGTAAAGTACAGGACAGAGCTCCCTCCTGGGGCGCTGAGTTTGCATTATCATGCTAGAGCTCAGCCTCTTTTAAAATTTTAAATATCTATCCCCAAGGGAAACCTCTGCTTGCCTTTAAGGACACAATACTAACCCAGCTGCCTGACAATAAATTGTTTCTGCGTCTGGGCCATGGTTCTGCTGTAATGATTTTGACTCTAATCAAGAAAATAGAATATATTCATTAAAATATAATGTGCTTTGTTAAGAAGCCTCCTGGTAGACAGAGAGAGTGTCTGCCTATACTCATATAATCTGTGCCATTTTATTGAACACTTACTTTGTTTTAGGTACTTTCCACAGATGATTTTATGTAATTCTTAATACAAAGTCTAGATACTAAATATTATTAGACTTATTTTTACCAATAACAAGTCCAAGGCTTAGAGGTAGCTTAAGCAAGATGCAACAGTCCAGAAATTAAAGTGGTGAAGCCAATATTTAAAGCACACCTTGCCATGGCTCACTATGAGGCATTACAAAACTGTTTGCTGGATTCAGACTTATTTTACAGTGCCGGCCCCATAGGCATATGTGGCAGGACACTGGCCCCTAAAATTATATATATATATACATATATATAATTATATATATAATTATAAGGTCTACCGGAAAGTTCTGTACGTTTCTATCACAACATTTCGACACATAAGCACATGTTTATTTGGCGCATGTGTGCCTCTCTATTTTTATCACTTAATGTATACATACTGACATAGCAAATTAACTAAAACAAAGTTGATTCACGTTAGTCTTATGCGTGAAGCGATAGTGTACCCATGGCCACTGATAAAGTTCATTTACGCCACTGTAATTTTTATGAATTTCAACAAGGAAGAAATGCTACAGAAGCATGTCTGTCGCATCCACCATATTCCCCAGACTTAGCACCCTCCGACTATCACTTGTTTTTGTCCTTACAAAATTTTTTGAAGGGCAAAAAATTCAAAAATGAAGAAGATATCAAACAAGCACTGGTTCAATTTTTCACATCAAAAGATAAAACATTTTTCAAAAACGGGATATCTCACGCTGGCAAGAAATCATTAATAATAATGGCAATTATATTATTTAATAAAGTTTATTGACGGTAAGAAAAATTTGTATTTTGTTTTATTCCAAAAAAAGACAGAACTTTCCTGTAGACCCCATATATATATATATATATATATATATATATATATATATATATATATATAATGAGAATATACAAGAAACGTATTTCTTCATGTATTAAAAATCATATTACCTTCATTGACCACTCACCTTATTTTTAATATTTGGCCAGAGACTACTTGTAATGAAGACTCGAAATGAAAACAAAAGTAGAAGAATCAGTTCCCCAAGTTAACAATTTCTCAGTGGAAGAAACACTGCAAAGCACACTGCAGACCCTGGGGGGTACGCCAAAGCATTGAGTCATGGCAACACATTTAACCTTGCACTACTACTATTTTTGATACTATTAATGAATGTCTATTATTAATTTGTGATTTTGAACTTTATTTTTATTGTTTCAGAAAATCAAGTCAACTCTCAAGAGTATACTTTGAGATGACTCACATGAACATCTAAATTGAAATAATGTATCATCTCAAAGGAATTGGGTATATAAATAAAAAAATAAATACACATTATTTTATATTATGGAAGATGATGCACACTAATGACCTTTGTGAACCCTAACACTCTACACCAATGTAGGAGACAGTGTTAATCTCTTAATATGTCCAGGATTTTCTTAACAAAAAGACTCTCTCAACAAGATCTGGAGATGGGCTGGCTTAGCCTTTCTCTATAGGGACTGTCAATACCTATGAAACAGTCTCCTCCTTCTTTGAAGATCTCCCAAATAGTGAGAGAAAGAACTTCCTTGTATTATGTCAAACTCTATTTTGGAATATGCGAAGGTGTCAGAAAGCCAACCAATACCACCCTTTCTTTCCGGAGTTCAGAACCCACTGAGAACTGGAAGAAAGAACAGAGATTAAGCTATTAGTTTTGTGGTTGATAAGTAGAACTAAAAGGAAATCTGCTTGACCCATGGCCACAATCCCCTAATATGTTCCCCCATTGAAAAATAAATCCTTTCCCTTAAAGTTGTGCTTTTTCAGGTTGTTCACACTGTGGACACCATGGATAAGCAGAGAAGTATGTGCCACTTGGGGACCGATGAGCCACTCAGATTGCAAGAAAGGGACTGAGCTACAATGCTCCCTTTCTCTCTCTCTTCAACCATAACAACAAGCTACATCACTTACAAGAAAAGTAACAAGGGAGGCTTCAGAGAAGAAAAAGCGCTCCTCTCTCCTGGGGGGTGGGGTGGGGACAGCTCCTTTTCTCTATGGAAACAGGAAAGGAGAGTTAAGTGCTCCTTGGTGACCTTCCATTGCTGTGCTGCATTCCTTCAACTGCTGGTCTTCTCACTCAGTGCTGTGGTGAGGGGACTCGGCTGTCCCCGGGAGGAGGCTGGACCCATCATTTCTGAGGGCGGTCCTTCGTCCTCCTTCCTGATCTCTTCTCTCCCTTCAGGCACTGTCTCCGTTTTCCCCACCAGAACTGCTTGCAGCCAGTTTACCTCTAACCTCCCCATCAAGGCTAACTGAGACAGAGCAGTAATTTGAGTCAATTCCAAACACCATGGCCCCCGAGGCCACCGTGATTCCTTGTTATGTGGGGCAGAGCCACTCTGTCCAACATAGAGTTCTTCAGGGTTCAAGCAGGAACTTCGTGTGACAGCTCTGAGGTTCTCTTTCAGTACAATATTCTCTGCACAAAATACCCTCCATTTGCACATAAACAGCTTTCCCCGTGAAATCCTCCGAGAGGATGTAACACTTGAACACTCCCTGTCCTTTCTCCTTTAGGTTAAATTAACAATGACATGATGCATCTACTCTTCGTCTGGTCTAATTTTATCTGGAACACCAGAAGGGTTTATCTGCTTCCTGCTGTCCAAAGATGAGTTTATTCAAAAGTAACTTTCTCCTGTACCTGACTTTTAAGAGTTCAGTTGTCAATAAAACACTATAGATTTCTTCAGGACTAGTCCTACCCATTTCACCTTGACTAAATGTAAGAAAAACGGAAGAATACATATTCAGAAAACCATTTCACGTATTCATGCATTTACTCCGTTTACAAATAGTTATGGCGTGCCTATTATGTCACGGATACTCTACCTGAATTAAGACACACAGCAGTGATCAAAACAAACACAAACTTCTTCACTCACAAAAATTTTGTTAATTGGGAGAAGCAAAGAAGCTGAAAAGATGCAAAAGCAAAATACACATGTTTGACGTTGACTTGGGCCAAGAAGAGAAAATGTACAAAGCTGGGAAGAAGTGAGAAAATACGTTTGGGGTGGGGGATGGGATGCCATTTAAAATAAAGTTACCAAGACAGACCTCATTCATTCACACATAAAGGGAAGGACGGGGCACAACTGGAGAGAAGTAACAAATGCATCTTCACGGATGCCCGGGGGAGGAGAGAAATGCAAATGGGAACTGTAGATAAAAAGGGATGTTATAGAAATAAAAAGCAAGGAGAGTCTTTCCCGGTACCTATAAATATAGTGTGATATAAACTAAAAATTATAAATAACTCCATGACCTGCATCTGCTCTTTAAAAAAAAGGAAAGAGTATTGTGATTGCGGAAGGTGGGTATTGGGAAGGGGAAGGGTAGGAGGTGGAGGAGAGCCCATGGGGCGTGAATGGTGACGGGCAGAGACTTCACTGGGGTGGTGAACACACAATGCAGTGTACAGACCATGTGCTGCAGAACTGTGCACCTGAAGCCTATATAATTTTTTAAACAGTGTCACCCCAATGAATTCAATAAAAAGGAAACAAAAACCCCACAAAAATATATGAAAAGGAACAAACTCTCAGCTTCTAAGTAAGAGTGTCTCCAATCCAGTGCATGGGGCAATGCAGAGCCAGATGATTGGCGCCTATCAAAGAGCCCCCTGGAAACTCTATTGGAGGGACCTTGAAGACAGAAACATTCTGGCTTCCTCTCTCACCAGGATACCAGAATGCTTTGCACAGACAGTTATTCTAAACATAAAGTCTATGAGCTTAAACTCTATTAAGTGAAGTAGCCCACTGAAAGGGGCGTTAGTTATCACCCCCTACGGTCACAGAGCGACACCAGGGAGAGTTCCTGGCTCCTTGCAAAGGATGTTGGCAGCTGCAACCACCCCCTTGTCTTCCCTTCCCTTCACATGTAAGGCTCCTGAAGTCCATCTGCCTCCGAACCGTGGGCTTCTGGCGCCCTGCTTTTGCACTGAGCGTGGGCTGCAGTGTGACCCAGCCTGCAGCTCCGGAGCGGCTGTGGTTAGCGCATCCCACAGACCCGCCTGCCCTGATCTGTTTCCGTGGACTCTCCAGGGAGTGTGGGAGACTGCCTGGCATGGACGGTCTCCCTCTGGTCACTGCACTTGTTTCTGCTGGAGGATTGCTCTCTGCAGAATCCCAGACCCAAACTGCTGGAGGTGGCTAAGTGAACGTTTAGTTGGCCACGTTCAGCCTTCGGAACAGAGGATCAATACCTTCTCTGTGAACTGCTTAGACTCTGACTTTCTGAGCATCTCACGCTTCAGGTGACATTTCTGCTACACCTTCTCCAGTAGACTGACACAGGACCCTGATGTCCAATTTCCATCTAATTTTCTAAAATAGTTGTCTTTTTCCCCATGCTCCTGTAAGGAGGGTTCAACCATTTAGCCCACTTTAACTGTTCTTTCTGTTGGCTCCTTTCTTTATTAAGCTAACGGTTCCTTGGATCTGAGCACCCTCTTTTTTTCCACTTCTCTTCCTTTTGAGGCACAGCCATCCTCTGCAGGGTTTTGTCATAAGGAGCGTTACAAAGTCTGCGATCTGTGAGTCTGGCAGAAAGTGCCCTTTGACCAAAACGATACTGTCCTCTCTGACCTCCCTAGACTTAGCTAACCCGTCCTGGTGGCATTGTCCTTCCATTCAACATCCGAACCAACCTTGTCATCAATTTGTCATTGCTCGGCTTGGTCCCTTTGCCACGGCACTGGTTCCCTGTGCCTTCCGTAGGGTACCCACCCCTATCAATGGGGTCGCTGCATTCAGAACCATGACTGGGCCATTTCTAATACCAGCTAAATGAGGGGCCAGCATCCTTCTTGATCTTACCTGCTCCAATCCGTGCAAATTGTCCATCACCACTTTCTACAGCTGTTCTGGTCTTTTCTGGAAATTTTCTTTTATTACAAACTAGCTTTTTTTTTTATTTTAATTTTTCAATTACAATTGACATTCAATATTATTTTATATTAGTTTCAGGTGTAGAACATAGTGGCTAGACATTTATATAATTTACAAAGCGATCCCCTTGCTTTGCAATTCCAGTTCCCACCTGGCACCATGCACGGTCACTAAAATCTGACTGATTCTATCCCCTATGCTGTACTGCGCATCCCCTGATTCTGTAACTACTGATTTGTGCTTCTTAATCCCTTCACCTTGTCATCCAATCCCTCAACCCCCTTTCCACCTGGCAACCGTCTGTCTGTTCTCCGTCTCTGTGAGTCTGTTTCTATTTTCTTTGTTAGTTTATTTTGTTCTTCAGATTCCACATACAAGTGGAATCACACGGTGTTATTCTTTCTCTGTGTTATCATGTAGCTTTTAAAAGCCTTAGATATTTTCTGTATCCGGTTTCCTTCTGGGGTTCTCTGCCCTCTGCTCTCGGGAAGAAAGCCTTTCCTAAGGTGTGTGTGATTGAGGGCACAGCCATCATCATCTCTGCACAAGGATCAACAATGACACCTATTTCTTTCCTATACCCCCATCAAGGGCATTCGCCACAAGGAAGTCCCCCTTTGCCCCTTTTAACCTGTCCAGTCTGGTCTCTGTGATCCCAGCTCCCCCCTGTGAGACCTCACCCTCTTCCTCCAGGAGCACATCGCCTTCTCTGGTGTCTCTGCTATTCACCGTTCCTGGCTTCTGCTGTGATAGAAAGAAAAAAAACGTATGTTTTTGAACCAATTCAATTGGACAAAACTCAAGCTCTAGAGGTACAGTGGGTGCGACAGACACAGGAATTTTTTTTATTTTTTATTTATTTATTTTAAATTTTTGAAGTTGACAATTGTTTCATTGAGTTCTTCTACACCTCAGTTTAAGACTATGGCATAGGCCCTGCATATTAAAGACCTTATTCCTTTTCACTTATTCATTAGTAAAATACATCGTCCTTTTTTCCATGAGGTTGTAATCTAATACCATTATGCAAAGCCTGTGTCCTGGCTCTCGGTGAGGGTGAAGTCTACTTCATGCTCTGCAGCTTATGCCGAACCCAACTGCAATCAGAGTGTTATGCCAGTGCCTAGGGCTCTTGCAAAAAACAAAAAACAAACAAACAGAAACTCATAATGGGAGAGAAAACTACCTTATTTCATCTATTAATCTATTAATGCTTAAACCCTCTCTTTATTGAGGAGTCTTACCTGAGCCCATACGTTTTCTTTATTCTCCGCTCCCTGACTCAGGCCCCATGTAAGTCAAGTCAAGGTTGGCCGCAGTGACCCACATGCTCGGGCCCCTGGGATCTGCTTAGTGAGGGACAACGGGCATCGCTCAGGCCCTCACTTCTTACAAAATTGTCACGTGTCTGTAACTAACAGCAACTAGGGGTAGCTGAGATCCATCACATTGAAAAAGATTAAGCGTCTCATCCTGGCTCAGCCAAAATCCTCCATTCCTCTGAATTTTATGTGTATGATTTTAATCTCTGACTTTCAGGATCTGCGACCATGCACAGAACAGTTTAAATATTATCTTTATCATTAATAAAGCCGATGGGAACAGTCTTAGATCAGTCTTGCCAACAGGCTCTCAATGCGCCTTGTTCCTGCAAATAAAAATTCTCCGCTCAGTCTCTGGAAGTGTTAGAAAAATCAGAATACTACCTACTTGCGTGAAAGCCCACTTTAAAAAAAAGAGAGAGGAAAGGAAAGAGGAGAGGTGGTTAGTCTGTCTACCTGCTGCTCAGATATTTGCCAAGAATTATTCTGGGTGTTTCTGCGATGCCGTCTTTGCATGAAACTTACACGGATATTGGTGGCCTTTAGGTAAACCGACGCCCATAGTAATGTGGATGAGCCACATTCAATCTGCTTAATACTTTCATAGAACACTAAGATGGACGGCCCCTAAGCAAGAAGGGGTTATTCTTCCAGAAGACTGCCTACAGACTTCATCTGCAGGTAGTTTTTATTTATTTATTTTTTTCCTGGCTAGCCAGAGGACTGCCTTTAGACCTGAACTGCCACTCAGGGCTGATTCTCCAGCCTCCCAGGCCCCGCCCCCCATCAGACTTTGGCTTGACCACGCCTCCACCCTCCGGGCCTCTTTCTCTCTCTATGTACATCTTGTTCTCTTTCTCTGGAGATTCCTAATGTAGAGCGCCTGGAAGGGAAGAGTCCAGTACATCTTGGTTTTCTTAGCGAACTAACCATCTTAGAAGCCTGAAGAATTTTATCCCTCTTCCCTCACCAACAAGAAATGAGGTGGGAGCTCGGCCCGCAGCGGGTTTCACACGCTTTCCTCCGGCACTAGGAGAAAGTGGGGGTGAAGCTTCTCCCCAATTCCTGCTGATGAGGTGCCTGATCTTTCTCATTGAATAGCATAGACCCTCTTTAAACCTTCTGACACCCATAGGCTTGCACTGACGTTGGCTGGTTTGGACCTTCGTATATATTTCATCCCCTTCCAGACGAAACAGAGGACTTCCAATATTTTACTTCTCTGTCTAAACCTGGTGCACGCTGCCTCTGAGCCACAGCCCGGGCGCCAGGTGGAAGGCGGCCAGGACCAGCTTCGGCTTAGACAAACCTGATTTCCAACTCGCAGGTGCCCCCGTGCGAGTTGACACGTTCTGTGGCACTAAACTGCAGAACCACTCCGCCTCACCACGTCCCCCGCCGCAGACTTGAAGGAATAGCAAACCTCCTGACAGAGTGTTCATGAAAATTAAATTAGGCAATTAAGGAGAAAATGTCTTGCACAACCCCGAGAGCACGGTTTCCAGGTGGCACTGCATTTTGGAGGTTCTGACAATGCTGTTATATAAAAAGGGATCTAGAATTCAGCAAGCTGGTGACTGTGACCACGGCAGACCGTCTAGGAGTTTCTGAGGAAAACATTTGTGAAGATTCTTTGCTTGAGCAAACTCGAATCAGGCTCCGGAGACTTCTCCTAAACCTGACTAGGGACGGCCCTGCAGAATGCAGTTCTAGCAAGAACGTGATGTCCATTTGGCAGGAAAGTCCCGCCCCTGGCATCTGCTCACACTGGCTTGCCTTCAGCGGGCTCCTGTTACATCGGTTTATGCAGAAAAAACAAAAACAAACCAACAAACAAAAAAACCAACCCAGGTTTGCCATCTCCTCTTAGTAATTTTTCACCCAGTGGTCCCTCCTGCTACTTGGCTACAAATCGCTGCTGTCTCTGTTCTATTCAGAATGGAGCCCAGGTGTTCACTTTCCTATTGCAAGAGTCCTGAATAAAATTCGTCTCCACTGACTTCAGCTTCCACCAGGCCCGGGTGTGCTCTGACAAGAGACACAAAGGGAGAAGAGGAAAATAAAGGCAAATTCCGTGTCTTATTTAGCAGTGCTCTTGTATAAAATTCTAGTGCGGAGGAGGCATGGAGAGCAATCCTGGTGGGGTGCCTTAGGGCGCCGGCCTCCGGTGTCCCCCTCTTCTCTGTCTCTCCGAGTCTCTGTCTCTGTCCTCACAGGCACACATGACGGTAGCGTTAGACTAATGTGTTCTGAAGGCGTGGAATGGGCGATCTGAAAGCGTCAGCATGTAGGCTACATGAAACAATATGAGAGGCGTCGAGGCGGCCAGCGTAGACAGGCTGCCATTTGGCCTACTGGGATCTTGTCTCCTTAGGTACAACGTGTCTCAGGCACACGGAGGGCAAAAAGACACCATATGCTGGTGTATGCATTAAGAACCACACTCACCGGAAAGCATGTCCCAGTCAAAGGGTTCTGTAGGGCTGGCCGCGTGGCCATGCAGATTCTCATTGAATTCAGGCAGACTGTCAAGGAACTGTGGAGCCAGAAAATGGTTAGCCACAGCGAGTTACTGGAGACTCACAAAGACAGGCAAGTCAAAAGAAGAAAGAGAAAATACAAAGGAAAACCTGCTTTCCTCAGCGGAGGGCAAGGAATCAGGGAACCAACCTCACCTCTCAGTGGCGGGGCACGATCTGATCTCATCGCCCCCAAGGGGAAGCACGTATATCCTTACACTAGTGCTGCCCCGTGCTCCTGCACTAACTGCACAGAGGGCTCGCAGCCGCTCAACCTGCGAGCAAGCCTAATACAACTGTTTTCCCCATAGGTTCTAACCCACCAAACATAAAACTCTTGAAGAATTGGTAGGCTGGAGGTAATCTGGTTAGGAAGGAAAAGAATAGCTTCTGTCTCTGGTTTAACTGCTCTTTGAAGTAGTCGCAAGGACAAGGTACACGGGAACACTGTGTTTTCCATCTCTGAAAGGACTACTCCTCACGGAGGCACCCCTGCCCTTCGGATTGTACTGAGTAAGAACACACTGCCGGACATTCTATTAGGCTTTTATATGAACGACTAACGAATTTAAGGGAGAAAATAAGAATGCCAGGGCAGAAAATTGTACAGTCCAGGGACTGTGTGGCTTCAGGTACACCTGGATCCAGGTGTTCGGGAAAAGGATTGCCTCCTTGTCTTCTTCAACGTCGCTTAGCTCTACTGCCCTCTGTGTTCGTCCCATTCCTCGGTATTCCCACCACATGTTGAAGCCACGTTGTCATCAGCTCCAAGATGGCACTTATTCCTTGTGATCTAAGAAAAGCGGCCAACCTTCTCTCAACATCCATGTCACTTCTCCAAGTCTCACTGACCCTGTCCAACCTAAACGCTTCCTTCTTAATGGAATGTCAGGCTCAGGGCGACAGGACCCTCTCATTGTCCGGGAACTGCATGACACCATGTCTTATGGATTCCTCATTTCCTTGAGGACTCTCATGTCTTTGAGAGCAACCCACCCTCCAGAAAGAATCCAACCTCTCCAAAACAGGACCCTGGGATGCCATTTCCCAGCCTCCCTGTCATTCCCGGAATAGATATGAGCATGCACTACACTCGTCAGACTCCTGTAGGTGAGATTAATCAGAATAGAGTGGGCACAGGCACAGGTGCCATTCAGAAGGAATCCGTGCCAGGAGTGGCTGTTCAGCTGGTGCCTTCAAGCTGCATTTCTGGCTGTTCATCCTCATGTGTGAATGATTCTGTGACACTCTCAGAGATTCTTCAGGCCACCTAGTAACAAGAAAGTTATTTATTTTCATTAGATGAGAAAGAGTTGATTCAGATGTTTACAACTATTATCCCAACTGTTAAAGCTAACCTAAATTAACATCATTCCCTCTTGATGAGAAGTGGGGGTCTCAGTTCAATATCCATGGCATACTGATATAGTTTGGGGAAGGGTCAATTCTTCAATGAGAGCAGTGTTGGACTTTCAAAGGTCTCAAGGACCCACACAGATCTGTCACAAGAGAGCAAAGTGACCTGTTGATTTGTTAATGAGACACCTTCTAAAATGTCCCCCAGTGATAGCAGGGTTTCCTTGCTCTCATCTGCTGTGTGGCCCTCCTCTGGGCCCTGCCTGGTAGCCAACACATGCAAACAGTCCTCTGGGGCTGGTCGAGGTTCTGCCATGATGATGAGGGCCTGTCAATTCCTTCTTTCCCCTTCATCTTCCAACCCCAGCTCTTCTTTCTTTCCATCAGTACTTATTTGCTTTCCTGGATTCCCTTTCCCTTTCAGGATAACCTTCTTCCTCTGGCTTTTTGGCGCTCATCGTCAACTTGGTTGCTATGGGGCATGCTTCTCTGATGTGTATATCCCACGGCGGTTCAGAAGGAGCTCTGCCATCTTGGCTTCCCTTGACTTTACTGGCCCAGCCAAACCCCACTCTGCACCCCATACAGGAAAGGTGGCTCGGACACTGCCTCTGGCATGCTGGTGTCCTTATTGTCACTGAAAACTGGACCATATTTCCTGTTATGGTCAGGCATCTAAGCCCACCCCCTTCCCATTCTGCAAGGCTCACCATTGAGCAACGCATGTTCATTGCTTCTGCTTCTGTGTAGGGAACGTCCACTGAAGGAGATTATTCAGCTGCCAACGTAATAAAATTGGCCTTTGAGTTATTGCTGAAGCCACATTTTTTAGATCAATTATCTATACAATTTGGTATGATTTTGTGACAGTTTTCAACTGAGTATTTATAAGCCCAGTAAATGATGTTGCCCCTTCCCTGGGGGTTTACTGGACCCAGGTGCTCCTGGGTGGCAGATGTTGCAAGCAGCTGTAAGATTCTGGGCTTTGCACAAACAATACAAACCATGCATGTAGCAAATAACACATGTAGAAACTGTGTTCTGTAACAAAGGAAAACTAAGTTGTCTTTGAATCTCAGACAAGGATGATGGGACACATTGTGATAGAGGAAGACGCTAAGTAAGGGCAGGTCAGGGACTTGAGTTCTAGTCCCGGCCTGCCTCTCAGGCCATGTGACTCTGAGCAGCTCCTGTAGTCCATCAAGGGCACAGGCTCTTCATCTGCAAAAGACGAGATGTGGACAAAATCAAGTGTCAACTCATATATTTTGACACAAATAGTTTAGACTTCCTGGGCCATGCATTGACTTTTGCGACTACTCAGTTCTACTGCCCAACTGTGAAAACAGTCCTAGACAGTACATAAGTGAATGAATGGCTGTTGGCCAGTTTGACGGATGGGACATTGTCTGTTGACCCCTTAGCCTCTGCCTTACTACGCTGCTCACAAACATTAGGGGAGATTGTATTGCTTCCTATTCATTTTGAAATAGCCGCTAATTTTTGTGAACAGTATACTTGGTCCCCAAAATGTGTAAGAGACAAATTCCAAAAATATTTTAAAAATTAGATTATAACAATTATATTTACGTTAAAATTGCTTTTTTGGTGACATTTCTCATGACCTCTCCTCCTTCATCTTAGTCTCATAAGACAAACACGCTTTCAACCCACATGCGCACATGCACACGCCCATGCACAAACACGTGTGCACGCGCACACACCCATGCACAAACACATGTGCACGTGCACACGCCCATGCACAAACACACGTGTGCACGCACACATGCCCATGCACAAACACATGTGTGCACATGCACATGCCCATGCATAAACATATATACACACGCCCATGCACAAACACACATATGCATACACACATGCCCATACACAAACACGCATGTGCACACACATATGCCCATGCACAAACACACGTGTGCACACACACATGCCCGTGCATAAACACATATATACACACCCATGCACAAACACACATGTGCACACACACGTGCCCATGCACAAACACACGTGTGCGCACATACATGCCCATGCATAAACACATATATACACACACCCATGCACAAACACACATGTGCACATGCACACGCCCATGCATAAACACATGTGTGCACACACACATGCCCATGCATAAACACATATATACACACACCCATGCACAAACATACATGTGCACACGCACATGCCCATGCATAAACACATATATACACACACCCATGCACAAACACACATGTGCACACGCACGTGCCCATGCATAAACACACGTGTGCGCACACACATGCCCATGTATAAACACATATATACACACTCCCATGCACAAACACACATGTGCACATGCACACACCCATGCATAAACACATGTGTGCACACACACATGCCCATGCATAAACACATATATACACACACCCATGCACAAACACACATGTGCACATGCACACGTCCATACACAAACACACACGTGCACACACACACATTTCCTTCCGCGGCCAAGCTGATCTACTCTCCAAAAGCCGCCACCTGAAAAGAAGTTCTCTAGACGCGCTCCAAAGTCAAAGTCAATTGTGATAAGTTCTGAAA
Organism: Saccopteryx bilineata; assembly: GCF_036850765.1. NCBI lineage: Eukaryota > Metazoa > Chordata > Mammalia > Chiroptera > Emballonuridae > Saccopteryx > Saccopteryx bilineata. The sequence goes on from NC_089494.1 coordinate 259,199,764, forward strand.
TACAGGCCTTCTATAGAACGATCTGACCTAATCATTGTTTTGTTATTTCGCCAATTCAACGAATATCTATTAAGGGCATATGGACTTGTTACTGTGCTTGAAGCTGGGGATAAAATAGCAGACAGACAGATACAGGATGTGTCTTCATCATCTAAACAGTCTGCAACAATCGATTTAACATTTTAATAGCACTCCTGCTTATTAAGGTCTATTAATATAGTACTAAAAATACAGAAGCATGAACTAAAAAAGACCTGTGTTCTTGTCCTAAATTATTTTAGTCCATTTTTTTAAGCTTTGAGAGCTTTACTTTTCTTACCCATAAAATAGAGATTGTTATATACCTACTTAAAGGTAGATGTTCATTCCCAGAGCATACTAGTGCTCACTCATGTGAGATGGTCTCCTTAATTATGTTTTGTACATGTAACACAACATTGAGTAAAAGCTTCTTTTTAATCTTACGTTGATTTAGTTCAAGTTTGTCGGATCGATGTTCACAATTGCATTTTTTTTCTTTTGGGCCTATTTCAGATGTTTTCTTATTTGCCATCCCTGGATAATGTTATCTGTACTTACTGAGTATATTTAATTTTTACTTTAATAATAGGTGAAACTGGATTTTCTTATAAGCGTACGCCCTTTATATTAACATTGGCATATTAACTGAGAGACACCTTCGCTGTGCTCGTTATGAGGAGATTGATTCTTTGAGGCTTCGATTTGCACAGCAGGTCCTATAATATTCACCTCTCCTCCCTGACCTCTTGCCCCTGGATGGAGGTTAATTACACACCAATGCAGGTAATACCAATGTGTCTATCTTCAAGAACAGGACACTAAGCTAATTAATTTGGCTAAATAATAAAAAGAGCATCGTCTAAACCTTACTGTCTGATTCCAGCCCCACCCTGGGTACCTCACTTATGTTCCTGCACCTTTTATGGCACAAATGCTCTGCTCGGTATTCTCTTCACGTTACAACAGGCTCACAGTTAACAAGCAGATGGACCAAGATGCAATCCCAAATTATTCTGACTTTAAAACAAAAAAAACCTGCTCATGTCTCAAATTATCAGCGTTCTTTCCTCCTCTCTGAATTTAAGTTTCCAGGTGGTCCCGAGCCATCCTGGGGAGCCGTGGAGACAACCCGGTTCCTGTTCATGGATGAGAAGACCCTTCCCGACGAAGAGCTCATCCCCAGGGGGAGACCAGGTGCTGGGGCATATAATTCAAATACAGTGGACTAGAATCAGGGGGGTGGGATGATCCCGAGAGCCCTGGGCTCGCATCATTCTGACCCATTCTCTGCTTTTGTTCCTGTGCCTCATCTTGGGAGCTGAGGGGCAGGGGTTGGGGGGGGGAGTGGGGAGACAGGGCATCAGAAGGTGAAATAATTCTAAAAGGGCGAAGACTCGGTCAAGGCAGCATGTCAACAGCACGGTGGTCAGCCTTCCAGGGGAGCAGGGCATGTAGCCTGTGTTCTTTCTGAAGTGCACTGAGCTTATTATGTGTTGGGTACAAGACAGCAGCACCCTTAGCATGTGCCTCGGTGGGAATGCTGCCACTTGTAAGCAGTGCAGGGACCCTTGTGGGTGACAGCAGGTGCACCAGTTGGTGGCACGTTGTACCAGCAGCCCTAGGAAACCGCCACATGGATAAGCTTCTCTTTCTAGACTGAGCTTTTTAACTGGTTTCCTCTTAGTGATTTATTTCCTTTTTTTTTTAAAGCATTTATCTTTATAAGAGTCAAAGCGATCTCTAAAGTATTAAACGTAATCATCTTCCCCCTGCTGCTTCTACTGAAATACCCTAATAACAGTCCCTGTTACCCATCGGAGTGAGGCTGATAGGATGCTGTGTGTCTAGCTTCATCCCCCCGCTCAGTCTCATGGCCTCTACTCCTCCTTGTCTGATAGGCTACTGACTCATGGCATCTACTCTTCCTTGTCTGATAGGCTACTGACACACAGGAGTCCTCTCCAATCCTCTGGCCCCGTCCCTGGTCCCACGGCAGTCTCGAGTCTGAGTGGCATTCCCCACGCGAGAAGTGAGGGGCATCACGGTCACTCCCATTTCTCTCATCATCTCTTGCCCAGTTGTTATGTGAGGCATTAACAGACATAGTCTCCTCTGGTTTTAGGATTTTTCTAGCTGAAAGATATAGTTATTTGTATATGTTAAATTCTGTTTGAATCCCCTTAGGCCTGATATCAGAAGCTTCAGTAATAAATCAAGCAAACACATCAAAGAAATACAATTTTTTCTGAGCTTTATTCCTGAATCACTGAAAATGGGTTCTTTGGCACCTTGGCAAAAAGCTGCTTTTAGCCTGATGATTTTTTCCATCGCATTAATTCCTAATTGTCAAAACATTAGGTAGAGGGTAAGGTGGGATAACCTTGTGGGCTTCAAAAATGGAAAGAAATGAAAACATTAAAATCCTACGAGGCTCCCCTCTGCTCAACTGTGAGTTTGGGGATTTTCATTATCTGCTTACTAGTAATTAACAACCTGAGCATAATCAACACATAATAGAATGCTGTGGCATAAGGAATTAGGCTCTAAGTCGTCTCTAGAATAATTGTGAGAATCATAGAAACCAAACAGCACACTCAAGAAGTAGCCCCCCTATCAACCCACACCCGCCCTCCTGCCACCAGACCGCATCTCTGATGCGGGTGACTTCCCAGAGTTCCATAACACTGTTTTCTACACACAGACTTGCTTATGCAGCAGATCTGGAGATCAAAATACTCTGTTGCACTTCAGGAATAAGGAAGAGAAAATTGTTTTCAATATGAAAAGGGAGGCTTGAGCCTTTCCCAGCAAGTAATGTCTTCTTAAATAAGACACACTTAGGATCGGAGCTTTGAATGCTGAATCCGGGCTTTGAAGTCTTGCTAGGATATAGGGACACCTTTCATTCAGAACCTAGAAGGTGGTGGGACTGTCCATGTTTCTCATGGATTCCTACCTTGAATGTGAAGGAAAGGGGGGGGATGATTTTTTTGAGATGGGTGGGGGTAGATCTCAAGGACGGTGATTTGGGTTGTATAAGGTATGGGTCCAAATCACACTCTTCCAGCATCTGAATTCCATAGCCCATTCCACTTCTATGCTAATTAACATGGCAGAGTGATGCTGACTGAAGGTTTAAGAAACTTTCCTGAAAAAAAAACAAAAAACGCAAACCTTCACAAAGTCAACTTGTATGAACCCTAAAGATGAGGTGGTGGAGCTGGGGCTGCAGATCTCGTTGAACGCTCACGGGAGGGTTGGTGGCTCAGGGAAACGACAGCCTGCGGAGGAGTTGACTGCAGTCGTCTGGTCCACGTGAGCGGTGTTCTTCTCCTGCCCGGGGCGTGGCCTGTGCTAAGCCCCCTGGGCCCTGGGGCAGAGCGCAGGGAGCAGTGGGTGGACAGGAAGGGGGAACACCGGCTGGAGGGCCGAGATGGCCACTTGGTAATGGCGTCGAGCGAATTGATTCACCTCTTGGACCCTCCACTCCCTCATTCAAACAATTAAAATGATATTACCTTCTTCGCAGGTGGTTTTCCGGATGGAATGGTGCAGTGCATACGTAGCACTGCGGATGATGAGAAGTGTACGCCTATAGGAACTGTTAGGGACTTCGCAGATGGCAGCCTGGCAGAAGCACTGCAAAGGTGCTTCAGCAAACCACACAAATAACACAGAGAGAGCCGAGTATTATTCTGAGTTCTATTCGGTGGATGAGTCATAAGCTCCAACACGTTTAGTTTCAGGAACTATAAACTTACACAGCATGCATCTGTTATTGTTATTAACATGACAATGTTTTTTGTCGTTGTTGTAATGTGATTACTTCTTAACAGCATTAAATGCAAAAGAAAAAAGAAAAAGAAAGAACAAAGAGGAGCTATTTAAATGTGTGGACGTAAGTGTATAATATTCTGGCTCTCACACTTTTATTGGACTGTTTTGCTGGTTCTGGGATGCCTCATTGTGGATATATACCAGATGAGCGATTTCTAAGCCTATGCAAGAGAACTTCATTTGACTTAGTCCCCTCCTGTCATCTCTCCTGTCCCTGACCACGCCATCGTCATGTCTGGTCTGTGTGAAAGAAACATACTCCTCACTCAACTTCTTGACTAGCGCCTCCGTCTCCTCCTAGCTCTTCCCACGCTCCAAGCACTCTTTCTATAAAATGCAATCATGCAATCCTTTCTGGTGGGTAAGTGATCTTATGACGAAGTCTACACACGTGTTGCTGTGCCGGTACCAGCCTCCTGACAGCCAGTGAGTGGCTGGAGCGGCTCTAGCAAACCTTGTTATGATCGCGAGGTGTCCTTGGGCAGTAACCATCAGACAAGTCTGAGAAGGTGCCCGTTTACCACGTGCAGGACCTGGAGGTTACAGCGCTCGCCTGCGCCCACACAGTGAGGTCATGAGGAGCGAGCGAGAGTGCGCAGGCCTGGGGTTCTGCAGCTGCTGGGGTGGGGGCGGGGCTGGGGTCGCAGGGGATCACTCGTAATCGGTGAACTGAAAACATAAGAGTGGGCATTCGAAGTGTAGAAAGAGAAAGAAAAAGTGCTTCAAATGGTCATTTGTTGAAATCAGCCAAGATCTCTACAACAAAGAAGACGGTGGGGGGTGGGGGTCTGGTTGTCCATCTGATCCCAGGGTTGACGAGGTGTGCTTGCTCAAGGCGGAGCTATTTGACGTGGATGCCTTAGAAGCGAAGCTTAAGTCAGGCACGTCCATTGTGCAAAGAAAACCCAGGTGTCCCGGGTTTATGCTGCAATTTCTGTTGGTTGCCAAGATCCGCGATGACATGAGCAGCCACAGCTCCTCGCTGGAACTCCCAGCTCCTTCTCCTCCTCACTGTTTATCCGGGCCCCCTGCACCGCTCTGTGCTCCAGAGCACCTGGATTTCTTTCAGGTCCAATCAGTACTGCTCGAACATGTTACATCCATTCCCACAAATCACAGCGCTCTGCGAGGCTAAGCAACACACACTCCAGGGCGTGTGGAGTCAGGAGCCAAGAAAACTCACAACTTTTGCTTGTGAGACACGTAGAAAGAAGCCACAAATTAGTAAAAATGGGAACATAGCTTGCACCTGCTGAATGATTAAGAAACGCTTGCATGCTACTCCAAACGTGGGCCTGGGGAAGCGCTGGATTGTGTTGACGGACGTGAGCATCAGAAGCAGCAGGTCGTGTTGATGGACGGGAGCACCAGGAGGCAGCGGGCTGAGCAAGGGCACCGTGGTGGACAGAGGGGCACCTGAAATGGGAGGGAAAGCCGCCCCATGCCGCGTGGAAGGGGGCCAGGAGCTTGTGGCGCATGGGGTGGACCCAGGTGGCTGGTGGAGGTTGGAGGGGCTGCTCCTGCTCATTTTGTGCATTCCTAGACAGCTCAGTTCAGCTACACAGTTTTCCACACTCATCAGTGCTGCTCAAAAAGTAACACGTAAGCAAATGCAAAATTCTCTCATGCTCAAATTATTCCTAAAAATATCAGTTGTGTCGGAACAAATTCACCCTTTCAAAATAAATGCAATAGCTGACCATGCTGGGGTTTGTGTGCTGAGGTTTGTCAGCTCCTGAGCCTGTAACCCACTAGGCTTGTCCACACAGCGCTCACCTGCCAGCTCACCCGCCCTCCTCCTCACTGTCCTATCTCTCACTTCTCCTTTAGATCTCAGCTCAAACCTCAGTTATTCCGTGAAAGCTTCTTTGAGAAGAATTTCAACATATGCCAAAAAAACTTCTCTTAAACGTATCCCATCCAATTTTCACCTGAACTGTTCCTAATCCTGGACCCACGGACTCAAAATACTTTGTGAGAATATCTGTCTCCTTATCTCTTTCCTCTCTCAGCAAACTCATGCCCCTCACCCCCCTCAGTCTTTCTGGTCTCAGTAAGTGACAACTTGTCTTCACCTCCTCTTTCCTTTTCCTTTTCTTTTCTTTTCTTTCTTTCTTTCTTTTTTTTTTTTTTTTTGTAATGTTCTGAAGTTAGAAGCTGGGAGGCAGAGAGATAGACTCCAGCATGTGCCTGACAGGGATCCACCCAGCATGCCCACCAGGGGGCGATGCTCAGCCCATCTGGGGCATTGCTCTGCTGCAACTTAAGCCATTCTAGCGCCTGAGGCGGAGACCATGAAGCCACCCTCAGTGCCTGGGCCCACTTTGCTTCAGTGGAACCTTGGCTGCAGGAGGGGAAGAGAGAGACAGAGATAAAGGAGTTGGGGAAGGGTGGAGAAGCAGATGGGCACTTCTTCTGTGTGTCCTGACCGGGAACTGGACCCAGGACATCCACGTGCTGGGATAACGCTCTACCAGTGAGCCAGCTGGCCAGTACCTTGCTTCCTCTTTTCAATAGCTCATGTTCAATCGGTCGGGAGACCCTGTTAGTTTTGCTTTCAAAATATATTTTAAATCTCCACTTGTTGCCACCATCTCCTCTTGCCTACGGGATAGCAGTGTTTTAATCAGTCTCCTTTCTAAAAATTTTTCTCTATGTCATCCACATTATTTTTACACAGAGGCAGAGTGATACTTTCCACAAGTAAGTTATGTTACCTGACTAGTGGTAGTGGAAGGGACTGAGCATTGGCCTGAGATGCTGAGGCCCGGGTCAAAACATCAAAGTCACCAGCTAGAGTGTGGGCTCATCACTTTGAACATGGGGTCCCTGGCTTGAGGGCAGGATCACCGACATAATGTCAAAGTCACTGGCTTGAGCCCAAAGGTCGCTGGCTTGAAGCCCAAAGGTCACTGGCTTGAAGCCCAAGGTTGCTGGCTTGGTCCCAAGGTCACTGATTTAAACAAGGGATCTCTGGCTTGGCTTGAGCCCCCCTGGTCAAGGCAAATGTGAGAAGCAATCAATTAAAAAAATAAAACAGAAATTAAAGTAAAGCTACTAGGAGTTGATGCTTCTCATCTCTCTCCTAAACTTCTCTCTCTCCCTTCTTGTCTCTCTTGTAAAAAAAAAAAAAAAAAAAAAAAAAAAAAAAAAAAATCAAACTAACAAACAAAAACATGTAAGTTATGTTGCTTTTCTGTCCAAAATGGCATCCTAATTCTTCATGATCAGCTTGTAAGAACTCATCTCATGCCATTTCCTGTCAAACTCCAACTCACCTCCTGTTCCTCTCTCTTTTCCTTCCTCCCCTCCAACGGTACTGAGTCTTATGTAATACTTTGACTACATCAAACACATCACTTCAGGGCTTCAGCACTTGGTGTATTCTTCATCGGAACCACTCTTAGCTCAGCTAGTGATATAGCCCGATGTCTTTTTCTTTGAGATCTCCGCCCAAATCCCACCTCAGTGCTGAGCTTTTATCCCTGGCCACGCTAATTAACTTAGTAAAACCACTCTTCTCTCACGGCCGGCACCGTGTTTCTCTTCCTCTTCCCCGATTCATTTCTATTCACAACTTCTCCTCATTTTGTTCTTCTCTAAGTTTTTGAACCAGGCCCTAAAGACATAGGTTTTTAGTTCAGAGCTATATCCTCAGTAGGTAGAATATTATCAGGCAGGGAGGAGGTATTTGATAAACAGTTGCTGAACAACATTCTGAAGTCTGAAATATTTGCATGAGCTATAAATTGTTTTTAAAGATTACATACTACAGAGGTATCAATAATTTTTTTCCCCCTAGAATTGGTCATGTTTTTAGAAAGCCAAACACTATCCGAATGATTTATTGGTAGTCATGTTGAAAGAGGATTCATTTGACCTGTTCATACTGGAAGTCATTCAGTTATGAATCTACTATTTCAGAGAGTCTAATCTACCAGTCTGAAGGATTAGATGTCATAGCTCGTGGGGAAGAAGGCCAACAGCGGGGGCACAGCGACAGAGTGCACGTTTCCTAAGGGTGCGCGTCCCATCTAACGTTGGTATTGTAGGTGGCGTCTATGGTTTGAAGCCTGCAGTGCTGGCTTCCTTGTGTTCTTCGTGCTACACAGTTCATCATTGTCTATTGGCATTGATGACTCAGCTCTAAAGGGTGAGATAATGGTTAAAATTCAAGGGATTACTGGTTCGCTTTAGGTAGATAACTGGGTTATTTTACTGCTCTCTCTCTATACTTACTTATTTGTTTGTTTGTTTGTTTGTTTTTCTTGTTTACTTACAACTTCTAAAGTGGCAAAACCTTGAACCCAGCCATGTACTGAATACCTAAAGCAGACCTAAAAGGGCAACGTAGGATTAATGGCAGAACTGAGCTCCAACCTGGGTTTTACTTCCTGTTATCTGTGTGACCTTGGAGAAGTCTCAGGAGTTCATACTTCCCAGGATCTGCTTCGAAAAGGTCAGCAACATCAATTAGTGTGCTAATTGGATTTTTCGCTGAGAAACTGTTCCCCGGCAGTGAAAATCAGTCTCACCAGTAATCCTGTGTGTGAATTTGAGCCAGTTGGCTTGGCTGTTGTGCGATTTTTGTGATTGATGAGTTTTTCTATTTACGTGACAGTGTTTCTCTGGGAGAAGGAACCAGCACTGGGGCCAGATTGCTAACAATATCATTATGATTTTATTATTGTCCTGGTTCTGGAGATCCGTAACTTGGTTTTCTATTAGCTCATTACTCAAGCGAGACAGTAGGAAAGCAATCATTTCTGTTGTGGGGCAGCCCAAGCCACCTGGCTCTTGGAAACGCCTGTCTGAATGCCCTGCAAATGGGAAGAGGAAATGAAGTGACCAGCAGGAGAGGTGCCTCCCCTCGCCCTGCCTCTGCATCCAGTGAGCGAGATGACAGCCTCCCGGGAAGGGAGAGACGTACAGCACATTAACATTTGGAGGATAAGTGCACACTCACCAAGAGGTAAATGTGCCTATTAGAGTGAGAAACATGTATCAATTTCAGTGGCAACCTCACGCAGGCAAACACTAACATTGTTAGAGAGTGAAGATCCGAGGGGGACCCAGAATGGATATATTTTAATTTAATAAACATGATAAGACAAAAATAAAAAGTCACGGCTACCACATGGACCTTGAGAAAAAAGAAAGAGATCCTGGCTTGGGAATCGGCAGGAAATAACCACGGCTTTCCTGTCCATGAGATTCCAAGACTATGGCAGCCCAGGAAGAGAAGGGATGGAGAAAAGATGAGCTTTCGCATTCCCGATGCGATATGATCTATTTTAAAGCTAAGTTTAGGAGAAACCATACCTCATTGTATATATAGGTTTGCCAGAGCTGCCGGCCAAAACACCACACACAGGGTGGCTTAAAGGACAGCAATTTCTTATCTAGTCGGGAGGCTAGCCACCAAGTTCAAGGTGTCCAACAGGGCTGGTTTCTTGGGAGGCCTTTCTTCTTGGCTTGTAGATGGCCATCTTCTCTGTCTGTCTTTACATGTCCTCCTTCTGTGTGGGCCTGTCTCCTAATCTCCTCTTCTCTGGAAAACACCAGTGACATTGCATTTGGGTTCACCCTAATGACCTTGTTTAACTTTAATTACTTCTTTACAGACCCTTTCCTCAGATACTGTCATATTCTAAGGTGCAGGTGGTTAGTAATCAATATAGGGCTTGCTTTCTTTTTTCTTTTTTTCTTGTCAAGGGAAGAGAGGCAAAATTCAGTACATAACAGTCATCTGTGCAAATTAGTAATGGTAGGTCTTCTTAGCCCACTTTCCAGAGGAGAAAATGGAAGCTTTGAAAGGTCAAATAAACTGTTATTGCATTGAAATAGAGGGAAAATGAACCAGGAAAACAGAATATGGCTCCTTCTTCGCTCTGAGGTGCCCTTTATTTCATTGATTAACATTTAGGGAGGATGAACCAAGAAAGGAGAAGGAAAAAAATAAATAAATTCACAGTGCCTATTTATTTGATTTCTGGGTTTTCTTTAATTACTGGAATACTGAGAAAGCATCAATGATAATGAACACATTCATTTAATTTCTGAAGAAATTACATAAGCAATTGAACTTAGAAATAAGTGAACATATATTTGGATAAAGTATTTGAATAACTTATGCATCAGTGATTATTTCTCCATGCATAATTTAATATAACATACTAGCATATTGGAGAAACATTATAAGAGTAAGTATATCTTGTTTGGAATGTGCATTTAATCTTATTTTCAATTTTATAAGATTGGAGTCTTTTAAATATAACTCTAATCTTTATGGAATCTGAAAACTCGGGATGCAGCTACTGTAAAGTGAAAGAAATTTAAGTCGGTGTAGATCCATCTTGACGCTGTGTGAGCACTTTTTTCAAGGTAACTGTATCAGTATTGCTTTGTCCAATCATAATATAGCACAATCAAAGTTGCATCAGCATCTGTTAGGTGACTCATTACCAGTCATCAATTCTAAATCATTCAGATTTAGGAAGGGACGATGAGAAGATAATGAGGGTAGCTTGAGGAGTCCTGCCTTTTATTTCCTCCTCAGCTCCCACGCTCCTGGGGACAACGGACGAGGTACAGAAGCCAGCCAGGCCCCAGTTTACTGGCCTGTGAAAGGGGGAATATCATCTCTTACCATGGAAAGTAACAAATTGCATGGTGTGTGTGTAAATTGGGAGAATGTGCGAATGGGAAAGAGAATTTTTCTTTGAGGTGAAGAATCACGGTGTGGTATCGTGAGCACTGGGACGTCCATGAGAAACAAGCACAACTGAGTCCTCAGGAATTGCACGGTTGGGTAAGGGAGAGAGGTGGGCTCATTTGTGATCTCAAATTCCAAAGAATGCCTACCTCAGGTAAATAAGTATGGTGTGCCCTGGGCACAAAGTAACAGAAGACCCTACTAGGTGCAGGACAGATGTGTAGGGAACCAGCGAAGGCTTCCCAGAGATGACACCAGAGCTAAGTTTATTAGTGCGAACAGGACATAGCCAAGCCCACAGAATATATTTTTATACATGATGCAAGCTATGAGCAGTATGTTACAATCAATTAAACTCTTCACACAGAAGATAATGAGAGATTTAATTGTATGTTTAAGTAATTGGTGATCTTTCATAATAAATACAATATTGGCTCCTACAAGGATTTTTATCTATTTTCTGAAACCGTTAATCTTTTGGAGGTTAGTAGTGACTGAGACTTCTGTGATAATTGTGGCAAGGTGCACCCTCCAATGATCGTGGGAACAAGGCTCCCCTTACTGAATACTGCTCTGCAGCGTGACTCCGCCCCTCCCTTTCTCCAGGGGCGGCGTCTTTGCCTCTTCCCTTACATCAGGCGAGCTTGCCAAGTGCTTCAGCAGACAGAGAAGAGCAGAAATGATGCTGAGTAATGTCTCTGAGTCTAGGCTTTAGGATAACAGTGAATGTTAGCCTCAAGTCATTATTAGCCTTTGAGTCTTTGAGCTGAGATCCCCAACATCACATGATTTAGTGGAGACAAACCGCGCCGTGTATGCTGTCTGAATTACTGACCCCCAAGATCTACATAACTAAATGTGAATTGTACGATTCTACATTTTCTTTCCATTTTTTTGCTTGTGTGTGGAAAAGGGAAACAAAGTAGATTTCGGTGCTAAAAGTGAGATGCTACCATAAAAAAAAAAATGAAAACCCTTAAAATATGTGGCGTTGACCATCAGACAAGTGAGCAGCACCCGCAAGGCCCTTGAGAAGAGTATAGAGAAGCCTTGGAGTCCAGAAACAAAATTGTGAGGGGGAGCTTGATGTGTAGTACCATAAAGTGCGGTGACACTCTTCTCTGGGTAGTGCGGAATACAGAAGTATTCTTCAGTAACTGGTGGATTTGGCCGAGATCACTTCCAGGCAGAATGTGGAAAGAGACAGCAGACTGATTGGGCTCGTGTTCGCTGATGTTTAGATAGAAAGGAGCTAAAAAGAAACTGCTTAATTTTCAAGCAAAACATATAGAAAGTATGAAGAAGCCAGGGTTTCCTGGGTCCTAAAAGACGAAAACAGCCAGGCAAAGCAAAACAAAACAAACAAAAAAAAATCAACTGATAAAGGGCTAATCTCAGGAAAAATAGGAAGCCAGTGTTGCAATTCTAAAAATCCTTAGTAAGACCACAGACATATAGAAGGTGGAGCCTCATGGACACTTTCAAACATGCAAAGACCTACGTATCTGAACAGCATCACTTGCAGATGGTGTTTGTGTAACTATAGCACTTCGAGGATCTGAAGAGGGTGTCTGGGACTCTCACAAGAAAACTGAGAAGAAGTCTTATCCCCCAAATATTTCTGGATGTGCTTTTTTTTTAATTTTTATTTTTTACAGAGACAGAGAGAGAGTCAGAGAGAGGGATATAGACAGGGGAACGGAGAGAGATGAGAAGCATCACTCATCAGCCTTTCATTGCGACACCTTAGTTGTTCATTGACTGGCTTCTCATACATGCCTTGACTGTGGGGCTACAGCAGACCAAGTAACCCCCTGCTCAAGCCAGCGACACTGGGTGCAAACTGGCGAGCCTCACTCGAACCAGATGAGCCCACGCTCAAGCTGGTGACCTCGGGGTCTCAAACCTGGGTCCTCCGCATCCCAGTCCAACGCTCTATCCACTGCACCACCGCCCGGTCAGGCATGGATGTGTTTTTTATTTACTTAATTTTTATATATATTTTTCCAATAGAGTTAATTATAATCGAATACATAGGAAGTTCAAGGAAGTTTTTAAAAGAAAAGGATTAACATAGCCAGAGCATATAAAGAGTCCTTTGGAAAACCCACATTTTTATAGGCAGGAAGCAAGCTGAGAAGGTCCCTCAGTTACACCATGACTCATATCTTAAATAAGTAGAATTGATTCAGAAATCTGGACCGAACCACAGAGGGCAGAGCTAAGAGCCAAGGATAACAATTAGCAAGAGCAGCACAGAACCCAACCAAGAATCAGCAACATGTGCCTGGATTTGAGAATGTTTTGTTGTCTGATGTCTTCTACCTTGAGCCCTTTCAAGTAGAAATGATTAGAATGTCTGGTGCCTGATCCCCACTCGCCTTGAAGTCTGCACATTTCTGCCTGTGCCTGTGGGGACAGACAACCTTCTGTTTCTTTAGTTTATAGAATTTATTGTTTGCATTTCAGCAGTTTGATTCATTTATTTTTATAGCTTTTTTGAGGCATCATTGATATATAAAACCTGAACATATTTAATATATACATTGTAATAAATTTGGACATATGTGGACACCTGTAATACCCTCACCACAACCAAGGTAATAAATATATGTATCACCTCCAAAAGCTTCCTCGTGTCCTTTTGTGCCCTGTGTGTGTGTGTGTGTGTGTGTAAGGACACTTAAAATGAGATCAACCCTCTTAACAAAATTTTAAGTGCACAACACCAGAACATTACCTATAGGCTCTATGTCATACAACAGTCCTCTAAACTATACCTTACATAACTGTAATGGCATACCCCTTGGTTAGAAATTTCCCTCTTTTCTTCTTTGCCAGCCCCTGGAAACCCCTTTATTACATTGCTTTTGTAAGTCTGAGTATTTTCGATATTTTGTATTAGTGGAATTATGCAGTATTTGTTCTTCCGTGTTGGACTTACTTCAGTTAGTATTGTGTCGTCCCAAATGGTCAGATTTCTGTTTTTCTTAAAGACGGAACAATATTCCATTCATTGTATGTATGTACCTTTCCTTCACCTCGTCTTCAGTTCCCGATCCTTAGGGTGGCTTCTACATCTTTGTTTTTGTGAAGAGTGCCTCAATAAATGTGAGACTGCAGACATCTCTTCCAGACCCTGATTTCAATTCTTCGGATACATACCTAAAAGTGGGATTCCCAGAGCGTATGGTGGTTTTAGTTTTAGTTTTTTGAGGCACCATCGCATTGGTTTCCATAATGGCTGTATATCATTTCACCTTCCCACCACATTGGACAAAGGTTCCGGTTTCTTGTCAACATTATCCCTAGCTTTTTATATTTTATTTTATTTTATTTTATTTTATTTGTTTTCTTTTGTGTGTTTCTTCTGTAACAGACATCCTAACAGGTAATAAGTATGGGTTAAATCTCCTGACTGCTTTGATTTTTATTTCTCTGGCGATTGGTGATATCAACCATCTTTTCGTGCACCTAGTGGCCATTTGACGTCTTCTGTGGAGAGAGGCTACCGAGTCTTTTGCTTAGGTCAGTTTATTCTTTTGATTTAACTTAATATTTTTTGAGGAGTTGTGGAAGTTCCTCATATATTTTAGAGAAGAACCTTTTATCAGATATGGTTTGACTATATTTTCTTCCGTTCTGTGGATTGCGTATGCATTCTGCTGGTTGTTTTCTTTGCTGTTTAGTTTACAGATTTCTTTCTAACTTAATAAAACTATACTGGCCCTGGTCAGCTGCTCAGTTAGCTGGAGCATCGGCCTGATATGCCAAGGTTGCGGATTCAATCCACAGTCAGGAACAACAAATTAATGTCTCCTCTCTCTCTCTCTCTCTCTCTCTCTCTCTCTCTCATCTCTATCTCTCTATCTCTCTCTTCCTTTTTCTCTCTCTACAGATACAATAAATAATAATTTTTAAAAAACTGTAATAAAGGAGTTTCACTGGAAATGACCTGATGATATTTATGATGGGACTCTAGACATACAGATTATGACCTAAAAGGACAAAAATTTGGGAGTCTTAGTGTATTTTTTCATGTTGGCTGAACATACATTTTTATAATCAGCAGGCAGAGTATGGCAAGTTGTATCAAGAAAAGATGGCCACAACAAGATCGTACATGGTCATTTATAGCACGAACATCAAGAAGGGGTAGGGTTTCTGGTTGCCTTACATACAGCAGTAGCAATAATACAATTCGATCGCTGAAAAAATGATGGTGCTTTTGCTCTATCCCTTGGAACGCTCACACTTAAAACATCAGCTGTTGTTCAGACAGTTCACGTGCTCTGAGGCTGCCACTCTATGACAAAGCCCAGTGGCTTGGTGAGATCACATGTGAGCACTACAGTTAGCAGACCTAGTTCTCAATTCATTGCCGCCTGGGCGGCAGGCACATTGGATAATTCCAGCTCTCAGCCAGCCAGTGTGGCTCATCTCTCATTGATTCAAGCAGAGGCCCCGGGTGTCATGGAGCAGAGATAAGATATCTCTGCTGTACTCTGTCCCAGTGGCTGAACTTCAGAAACTGAGAGCATAATAAGAAATGCTACCTCAAGCCACTAAGTGGTGATTCAATTTGTTATGCACAAAAGTTACCAGAACAGTACATTTTAGAAAAAACTGTGTTATATAAGACACTTCAAATCTACACCCTGTTGTAAAATACCTCAAGACATATGTAAGAACATAGAGACAAGATTTAATGTCTCACTTATATACTCCCTCTCAAACCACTTTCTTTACAAAGGTGTGTCATATTTTAAGCTAGATACGCATTCTCCTGAATGGGTTCTGTATTTATACACGTTACATGTAAAAGTATACTGTCTTTTAAAGCAAACTGTAGAATACTAGTCATATTATTCAAAATATTACTGTTTGAATTTAACAAGGTACCTTGGAATTCTTAACCTTGCAACATATACAAATATATATCATTTCTTTTACTGGCTGACTACATAGCTGAAATATGAATTTATGGGCTCCATTAAATTTTGCTTTCATGGGCCCTTTCTAGATTAAAAATAATATTAAAAATGACCTTTCATGACCGTGTTGATATAAAAATGAATATAATTTTGGCTGAAATAATTATGGAAATATTACTATAGTCTATTCACTTTTTTTTGATATTCAAAGAAATTAAAATTAAAGCATTCCCCATTGGTGGGAAGCCGGGCACTATGCCTGCTGAGTCTCGAGTGGGAGTGGGGCTGGTTGAATAGAGTCTCCTATTAAGGATATTCACAACTTCTTTAACCGTTCTTCTGTTGAAGAACTTAAAAATCCCTCTACTGTGTAAACGCTTCTCATTATTGAAGTAATACTATTGAATATAATCGACATACTGGTACTTTCCTTCCTTTTTAGGTCCATTCATAAGTATTTTCTAGGACACAGAACGACAGAATTGCTTCATGGGTGGATGTACGTATTGTAAAGTGTGTGATGAATGTCGCCGCAGTGTCTTCTCTAAAGCCTATAGCAGCTACCGTCTTTTCAACAGTGCAGGACAATTTCTGTTACATGATAGACAATATTTGATAGTATCCATGGTATGTACACAATCTAGTAGTTTTGCAAAAGAGTGAACAAAAATCTTTAGTGAGTGTGTGTGTCTATGATTATACAAACAGAAGACATTATGTAGAAACACGCACACGGGCTGTTAATATTGGTTTCCTGGGCATGAGGAGGGAGAGAGGACAAGGACTGAAGAAAGAAATAATAAAAAGAAAATTAAGAGCCTCATGCTCTACCGATTGAGCTAGCCCATTATTTAAAAAATGAATGTTTTTAAACAGAGAGTATAATATATGATCTTATAAACAATGATATAAATCTATTTTTCTTTATAATATATATCCAGACATCTGGATATATATTCAGGTATGTGTGTGTGTATATAATATATATATATCTTTGTCCATATATATATATATATATATATATCTTTTCTCCAAATATATATATATAATATATCTCTTTCCCCCAAATGAGGGAAGCCATCTGATTCTTAATCAAGAGATGACCACTGGGTAAGTCAGAGTTGGACATCTGACCTCAGAGCATCTAATCACAGAAACGTGTGAGATTTAAATAATGGCTGAGAAAGAATAGATCTATACCTTTCTGACACAGAAGTCGGAGCTAGTAGCTTATCTTAGGATCATGCCGCATGACTTAATGATTCATTCATAAATGTTAAGAAAAAGAAAATAAAAATTTTAAAACATGTATAACATGAGCCCGTTTTTATTACAAATAATGTGTATGGGTATCAATCTTGTTGTACCTATGACTTATCTGTTTCCATTGGTTTTTGTGTGATATTTCATTTTAATCCTATCTTTTGTGCTTGATTTCTTCAAATGCCCGGTGATTCATGTTTTTGTCTCTAAGAATTGGAGAGTGTGTCTTATGTCTGTCTGTTTAGACCTGATGAATACATTCAAGTTAGAAGTCACTAACTCGAAGGCACTCAAAGATGTCATTTAGGGCAAATATTATTTCTGAAAAGTGATTACAAAGCTGTTTAGAGTTTGTGAACCTGCACTTTCTATTGACACACACCAGAAAGAATATTTCCAGGTGCCTCTTACACATTGGGCAACTGGTATAACTGCTAATTATCTTTTTTTTTAAAGAAATAGTGTGTAAACTAATAGTTGTCCACACACACACACACATACACACACACACAAATAACCAAGAAACTGCTCTATGTGTTTTTAATTTTAAATTTTATTTTTCTATTAAATTTATTGGGGTGACATTATTTAATAGATGTCGAGGGAACAATATGATGATTCATCATTTGTATATTCCATTGTGTACTCAACACACTAAATCAATTCTTCTCTGTCACCATGTATTTTATGTCCTTTATCTGCCACAACCCCTGACTCTCCTTCCCTCTGGTGACCACCATACTGTTGTCTGTGTCTATGAGTGTTTCTTTTTTGTTTGTTTTCCCTGTTGGTTAAATATATAATACAAATCAAATCAAATAACTTTAAAGATGGTGCGATGGCATTTTGTGTTGGAAATTTTTTTATGTAAAACTTTAATCACCTCTAATCTCCCCATTGATGTGGTCATAATACCTTTATGGAAATAAGCACACATTTCACTTTATTTATTTATTTATTTATTTATTTATTTATTTATTAAGTGAGAAGAGGGGAGGTAAAGAAACAGACTCCTGTATGCATCCCAACCAGGACCCACTCGGCAACACCCATCTGAGGCTGATGTTCGAATCAACCCAGCTATCCTCAGAGCCCAGGGCCAATGCTTGAACCAATCGAGTCATTGGCTGTGTTAGAGGTAGAGAGAGAGAACAGAGAGAGGAAGGGAAGGAGAAGCAGACAGGCTTCTCCTGTGTGCCTGGACCAGGGATCAAACCCAGGATGTCTGCACATTGGGCCAATGCTCTATCCACTGAGCAACAGGCCAGGGCCACATTTCACTTTTAAGCCTACCCCTCTCACTTTCTTTGCCTGTCTCAGCTCCCTTCCTTCTCCTTTTATCTTCCTTCTTCATGTTAGGAGGAAGCAGGATGTCACCGGATAAGGGAATTTAAGCCGTCATACCTAACCAAGACATGGCTGGGCTGCTACACATCTAGGGCTTGTGACCCTGAATGGAGCTAGTGTGGAGCAAATAGTGAACTTGCCATCTTTAGACACTCAAACTAGGCATAATGAACAAATTAAGGAATGAAACTTATCCCCTTTTAAAAGAATCTTCATCAACATACTAAACATAGTATAAACGTCCATGGCTAGAAAACAACTAGCCAACAGGGTTGAAAAATCTAAAACTAATTGTAGGAGTTATTAGTAAAAAAAAAAGTGTCCATGAGCCCCAGATCTGCTAAGGATAAGTGCTACACATACTTGAATGGCCCTTTAGCAATATTATTTTTCTTTAAAAACCCCAAAATGTCATTTGATGCTTGCCTTGTGACTTCTCCCGATATTTGATGAGTGTTGAGGTAAGAAAGTGGGTAAGGATGTAGCTCAGTCTGCCATCTTGTGTTTATCATGCCATTAATGATAATCTACCCACTGAGAGTTTCATGTGGTTTGATGACATTATTTGCTAGTTGTACTTTTAAGAGCTTCAAAATTATTTTCAGTTGTAATAATGCATCCACAACTAAAGCAGGTTCTAGTCTGCATTTAACATAACTCGTATTCATAAACTTTCAAAAGTGTTATGTGTTGTTCGAACACATAACATCATCTATTGGTCTCAACATCATCTAAACCAACAAATATGTATAAAATGTTTGTGAAGTTCTTACTGGGAACCACGTACTTCCATGGTAATAATTTTCAGAAGTTGACTTTCTGCTTTTGCTTATGACATCTTTTCCTCTCTTTTGCTTATTCTTATCCTTCTTTTTCCTTTCTAAATCACAGAAGATTCCATGACCATGCTTTCCTTTGAAAAAGAACTGTAAATGTGGGTAAGACTTACATGGTAGCTCATAATTTAAATATATTTACTTAATATAGCTGCCTAGAAATATTTACTAAAATATTAGAACTTGAAAATAAGTCAGGAAAATTTAATTTTCTAAATAAAATAAAAATAAATAAATAAGAAAACAAAATCAGGGGCAGCTTTATAAATTGAATCCAATGCCCTCATTTTATAAGTAAAAAAAGATGAGATGCAACGAGGTGAACTGACTTATCCAAGATCCCACTGTGACTAGGAGAACCCTAGGGTCTGGTATCCTGTCTAGGACTTTTCAGTATAGTTTGGAGTTTTCCCAATTATAATCCAAAATTGTAAGTCATTTGAAAGTCAGTTGCTAGATACTCATTTTAGCGATATAAAAATTCAAGGATGATGATGTCTCTGTATCTGTAGAGTCGGGGAATGTGTGACCTTGAGACTCTTTTGTTTTGTGTGCCTACAGTGATTGATCTCAAAGTGTCTGTGGCCTCCAAGGTCCTTTCCCTTTAAAAGCTCTTGTCTTCTTTTACTTATAAAAAGTTTGTGTTTTTCTTGTTCTCGCAGAGCCATGAGGCTTGAGATTGACAAGTAGCCTCTTTTCAAATGTCACTTCCCAAGAATCAACAACTCAACCACATTGCTTCCAATTACGTTTGACAGTGTCCTTGTAAAAACCTGTCCACAATCTATTTCAGCTTGTCACATGTGAATTATATGTTTCTTGCCTGGTCCTTCCCACCTTAACAGTAGATACTCCACAGGCAAACGAAGTACATGGCCATGGTGGTGAATTCGAGACTTACGAAGACCCCTCCTATGAATGACACAATTTCACTCTTAGACGAATCAAAGTTCTATGGAGATATTGATGATTAGATACATTAGTAACCAGTAATAGGGAGTGTCATTGAGTGTGATGGCTGGGAATGCCATCGTTACTGGAAGTCTGTGCTCACGCATTAATTTATGCAGCAGAGTCAGGAGTCACATCTCTTAAAGCTGAAGGGACCTGCCAATATGATATCTGAGCAGCTGCCACAGAACACTGAGAGATCTCAGAGGAAGGGACAAGTGCCAGAAGCCATAAATGTGAGAAACTGTCCCAATTTTTTAAAGGGAAAAATATAATTTATATCAGGAATTACAGATTTTTGGCCCTATCCAGAGTAAGCAGTTAAATAAATGTTGTGTTTGAATGCTTAGAATATGAGATGCCTCTAAAATAAGTACTTGACAAATATCCAATAACTTAATTGACTGAGATTGAATAAAATTAATGATCACTGCTGGGCCAAATGGACCCATTTAAGATCAAGTCTTGCCAAAGTGTTCCAGGGCCTTAGAATAAGTAAATATACCGTATTTGGATAGAATAAGTAAATATATTTATTACAGAGGTAACATGATGAAATGAGAGCAGGATGTTTTTGTTACTTTATTTGAAGCTGATTATACAATCTTTTCCTCTTGAATAGATGCTGTTTCCCCAGAGGGGGGATTTGGTGATCACCCTTGGTTTTGTTCTGTTGAAAATTGTATATGACGTTTTACACATATAAAGTGTCTAGTTAACAAACCTGGGACAAGTTTAAAGTCTGTGTTTACTAGAAGGTAAACTCCACGAAGGCAGGGAGCTCTTCAGCCAGATTCAGTGTTCTGTCCCCAACATGTGTTTGCCTGGCGCACATGCCCGACATAACCTTGTGGAGTAAATGCACGAAGCCAGGGGAGGGGGATGTGCACATATCCGTTCCATCACTTCTGCAGGAACTCGAGTCCTCCTGGAGGTGTCTGTCACCTGGTCTTAGGGTACCCACTGAGTTGGTTCAATTTAATCTTATGCTTGGCTGCCAGATGGTGGCTATAACTGTCCTTCACTCCCCTGTGTCCAAGTGTGACTTCATCTCTGATCAGTTTATATGCTGATCAAAGCACCACTGTCACTGCTTTGGTACCCACAGGCCTTTGCTATTGATGAACCCTAGGCTGGACCTGTCACTCTCAGAGGCCAATAAAACAGTAAGCCAAGTGCCCTCCGGCTGCCAGCATCACAAAGAAACTGTTGCTATGGGGATATGGGTATTCAAAATGCTCAAGACTAGGAGCACTGATGTCCGGCCTTGGTGCTAATAATTCCTCAACATGGAAGTTGCCTCCTATGCACGTTATGGGATAAGTTTGGAGAATAACAATTTTAAATGCACGTATTATGTGTCCTCTGTCACCATGTCTGTTGCAAACAGCACTCACTTCATTGTGGCTTTGCTAGTGTATGCTGCACAATGGTGTCTTCACTGTGAGTGCTTCCTTTTTCTTTGCTGTGCAGAAGAGATGTCACCCACCACACCTGAGACTGCTAACCTTACAAAGCTTTCCATGTGGAATTGGCCCTTGGCTGGCACCTGGGGCTTTGCACGTCCTGTCATTTGCACAACTGATGCATGTAGCTCATTGTGCCTGAATTGTTTGTACAAACACCATGGCTTATGCTGAATACTACCTTGCACTTGAGGGTCTGTAATTGTGGTACATTGTGAGGCAGAGGTGCCTGCCTGAGCAGCCACCATCATGGACACTGATCATGCGCCTGGATAGAGCTTCCCTCCACGTGGGTTGTCATAATTCCCTGCTTGAGGTATGAAGTGTGTCCCTATGTGACTCGATCACGAGAAGACTCTTGGAAAGTTGTACTTAGTTCCTCTGGATGTCACGTTATGTGCCTTTAGCCTTTGCTAATTTTGCTTTATATTTCTTTGGTGTAATAAATTACTGTCATGTGTATAATTATACACTGCTCCTTGTGAGTTCCCTTAGCAGATCACTGAACCTGGAGGTATTCTTGGAGACTCCTGACTTTGTTCTCAAGGAAGGAACCACATTAACATGTGAGAGTCTTTATGACCCCCAAGGTTCCTGTACATCCTAATTCAACTATTTTTTTTACTTATACTTGCTTTTAAAACAAAACCACTTTGCCTATTAGAGTTAAAAATCAAGTAGGATCCCATAGGACAATAGGACTATAATAAATATTAATAATATAATATCTAAAATTCATTAAACTTACTCACCTAATTTATTTGAGCTTATTTATATGTTAGTTTTCATTTTGGTGGGGCACTATTGATTAGTGCTTGGTACGTATTTTATCATTTGATTCTTACAACAATTCCATAAAGCATGTAACTTTGAAGTTATACATTTATACCTGGAGAAAAATGGAGACAGGGGGAGATCAAACACTCACCCAAGTTCCACAGCTACAAAGGACTGGGTGTGGGATTTAAAACAGGAGTTTTGTAACATCTGTCTTGACACTCAACACTGCATGGGCTCAATTTTTTCTAACTTTAGGGTTTACGTCCACTGAGACTTTTACTTACTTGCCTCAAACCAATCATTGTACTTCTTGCAGATCTCTGTTTTAAGGTGAGGTTTCTTTTCTTTTCTTTCTCTATTTTTTATTTTTTATTTTAAAAAGCTCCTGAAGCCCTGGCTGCTTGGCTTAGTGCTAGAGCGTCAGCTCAGCATGTAGAAGTCCCAGGTTCGACTCCAGGCCAGGGCACGCAGGAGAAACACCTTTCTGCTTCTTCCCCTTTCCCCCTGTCCTTCCTCTCATTCTCTCTTCCCCTCTCGCAGTCAAGGCTCCATTGGAGCAAAGTTGGCCTGGGCACTGAAGATGGCCCCAGGGCCTCCACCTCAGGAGCTAGAATGGCTCCTATTGTAGCGGAGCAATGGCCTACATGGGCAGAGCATCGCCCTCTGGTGGGCATGCCGGGTGGATCCCAGTCAGACGCATGTGAGAGTCTGTCTGACTGCCTCCCTCCTTCTCCCTTCAGAAAAATACAAAAAAAAAAAAAAAAGCTCCTGCCAATGTCAATCACACAAAATGCATGAGATGGACATTGCCACCAGAAACCTGCACCATGTCTGAATCACAGGGAAAATGAGTCCAGGCTGTATTAGGAACAAAACTAAGTCATCAGGAAGTCATTGGAAACTGCAGTAGAATTCACTATGTCCTCAAATGGTTGTAGCCCAAATCCTTGAGAGCAGGGACCGGATCTTAAATGTGCATGACTCGGAACAGCTGCACAGTTTCTGGCACATACCACACACTTCATTTTAAAAAATGTGGTTAGTGGGCAAATTGATGAGTGTTGGGCTTCAGACCTCGTTTGGAGATTTGCTCAGATGGAATGTTGGCCGGGAAGCCCAGTGTTGGAGGCACAATTTGGACGAGAGGCTTGGCAAACAAGCCGAAATATATTCACATTATATGTATTAGCTAAAGGATGCTATGCATTTGTAAAATAAACATGACTCAAAACACATTAAGGAGAAAGCCTGCATTTTCAACAACAGGAAAAGCAGCTGAGTACATTCATACTTTTGATCCATTTAGAACTTGATAGAAATTTTCTTTGATGTGTTAAATGAAAAATGTAAGCTTCAGTCTAATAAGTAGGCAATACTTTCAATTTTATTAAAATACATCTATATGTATAAATAGAATACATATATGTACATATAAAATGTGTATATGCACACATATGTCTGTGTTTTAATAGATACATATACCTATATTTGATATTATTTTACTATATAGTTAGTGGCTTTTAAATAGTTTTCACCAATATGAGTACAAATAAATGTAATAAGTTAAACTTACGAGGTTTTTTGGGGTTTTGAGTTTTGTTTTGTTTTTTGTATCTTTCTGAAGCTAGAAGCCGGGAGGCAGAGAAACAGACTCCCACATGTGCCTAATGGGGTTCCACCCAGCATGCCCACCAGGGGGCGATGCTCTGCCCATCTGGGCCATTGCTTCATTGCAATTGGAGCCATTCTAGCGCCTGGGGCAGAGGCAATGGAGCCATCCTCAGTGCCCGGGGCCAACTTTGCTCCAATGGAGCCTTGGCTGTAGGAGGGGAAAAGAGAGAATGAGAGGAAGAAGAGGGGAAAGGGTGGAGAAGCAGATGGGCACTTCTCCTGTGTGCCCTGACCAGGAATCAAACCCAGAAATACCACATGCCAGACCGACGTTCTACCACTGAGCCAACTGGCCAGGGCCTAACTGATGAATTTTGAAAGATAAATATAACCATGTGTTTCACGTGAAGAAATGTAGACTTACAAAGAAGCAGCTCGTTTATTAAAATAGCGTGCATGTGTTGGAGTACATAATATGTGCATGTGTGTGTTTATCCAGAAGGTATATAAAATTGTTACCATTTATGGAGTAGATTTATGTAGGGAGTTTATTTTCTAACTTGGCTAGTTTCTATTTGTTCGCAATGAACTGGCTTATTTTACAAAATAAAGAAAAACAAACATACCAAAAAGACACTATGGCCACTGTCCTAACAGAACCAATAATTTTGCTGTGATGACTGCTGGAAAGTAAATGCTGTCCTTTTATGTATGGGAGCAAAGGGCTCCTCTCTGTATGAAGGGGTGAAGGACAACTCAGAAGTCGAAGCCCACTGCTGAGAAGGCCCCACATTCTGGCCTCAGTGTAGCATTTTGACCTTAAATCCCATATTGCTCATGAACTCCACTCTATAAAACTGCGCTGCTCAGATCCTCAGAGCGCCCTTTGCAGTGTCCTGCTCCCTTTAAATATTCTCACAGCCCATTTCTTCACCTGGAATGACTTTCTTTTCCTCCATGCCTTCTGGAATCCTACATTCTACAGTATTGGAATCGTTCTTTCTCCCTTAAAGCCAGGAATCTCCTGAGATCCAAGGCTGAGTTTCAGTTCATCTTGTTGAAGCTACAGAGATTTTATCAACTCACAACGTTCACTGGTATCTTAGGAAGGGATGATGGGATATTTTAAACCAAAATCTAAGAGTAAAGCTCCCCAAAGTTACTGTGTTTTAGGCACAGCCCACTTCCATGTCCCACACACATGTGAACGGAGAACACTAACGTGCTGCAACTGGCATTTAAGAACACTAGAAAGAGAGAAGCCATGAGTAGAGCTTCATAATCGTTTACTTTAGAAATCCACCTGTTCCTATTACCATTTAAAAAAAAAAACCTATTGAAGGTTTTTAACATATTGTGATTCATAGCTTCTAATGACCCCAACGAGATTCTCCAGCAAGCCATTTTTTCCAAGTCCTCAGCTGCCAAATATGCCACAGGTTACAGGACAGAAGTAGCTGACAGC
Source organism: Saccopteryx bilineata (assembly GCF_036850765.1). Classification (NCBI taxonomy): domain Eukaryota; kingdom Metazoa; phylum Chordata; class Mammalia; order Chiroptera; family Emballonuridae; genus Saccopteryx; species Saccopteryx bilineata. Next base: position 259,224,990 of record NC_089494.1, read on the forward strand.
CAGGGTTTGGAACTCATCATCTTTGCTTAGTACCTTTGTGACTCTGAGCACAGTAACTAACATCTCTGAGCCTCAGTTTCCTCATTTATAACAGAGGGGTGATAATAATGCCAACTTTTAAGTCATGAGAATTTATCCTACAATATCTGTGAAGATACTGTCAATGACAAACAAGTCCCTGACTTCCCATTTCCCAGAGTGACGGTCTAACTTTCAACACCTGACACCTGCTCGTCCTCTCCCGATGGCTTAGCTGGCTACTGAGCCTCTTCTGCCTGAACGCGGGGAGCTCTCCTGTTTCCTTCCTCAGCAGCTGGCGTTTCAGTGCCCCCTGGGTAGGAGACCTCTAGTGTTCCTGTTTTGTACTGTCTGGTACTTACAAGTTTCCCAGAGACGTTAGACCCTCTGTAAGCCGTTTGCTTACAGCATAGCCTCACAGGCTTTTTCTCATTCCTTGTCTCAGTTTCCAATTTCCATAACATCCCTTTCCTCGAACCATCTCCCTATTCAACCACTTACACTCAAATGCTGTCTCAGTGTCTTCTCCTAGGGCAGGGGTCCCCAAACTTTTTACACAGGGGGCCAGTTCACTGTCCCTCAGACCGTTGGAGGGTCGGACTATAAAAAAAAACTATGAACAAATTCCTACGCACACTGCACATATCTTATTTTAAAGTAAAAAAACAAAACGGGAACAAATACAATATTTAAAATAAAGAACAAGTAAATTTAAATCAACAAACTGACCAGTATTTCAGTGGGAACTATGCTCCTCTCACTGACCACCAATGAAAGAGGTGCCCCTTCCGGAAGTGCGGTGGGGGCCGGATAAATAGCCTCAGGGGGCCAGCCCGTGGGCTGAAGTTTGGGGACCCCTGTCCTAGGGGAAACCATCCTAGGAAAATAGAAGTTACATAATGTGAATGGAATGTTTGAGTCTGCCTTCCTCGAATGTATATGTTTAAGTCCTAACCCACAATGTGATGGTATCAGAGGATGGAGACTTTGCGAGGTCATTAAGTCGTGAAAGAGAAGCCCTCATGAATGTGATGAGTGCCCTTATAGAAGACACCCAGGGAGCGCCCTCACTCTTTCCCGCCACGTGGAGACACCCATGAGAAGGTGGCCATTTCTGAACCAGAAAGGGGTCCTCACCAGACATGTAAATGGCCAGCACCTTGATTTTGGATTTTTCAGCCTCCAGATCAATAAGAAATACATTTCTGTTTTTTAAACCATCCAGTGTATACTTTGCTATAGAGTCGAACAATAAGCTTGTAGCAAATATTAAGTTGTACAAATTACTGCTTCTATAATTTTCATATTAATAATTCATACTGTATGTTTAACCATGATTCAACATTCATACCTAGAAAGAAGGTGAGTCTGAATGTTTAATAAACATTACATAAAAAAGTGAAAAATAAAAAAGGTAAAAGCTTACATTTCTAATTAACAATGACACAGTTACCAATGAAATGGTCAGAACTGCCCGGAGGTAAAGCAGAAAGGACCTGGAAAATTGCACGGAGAAAATAACTGTCCATGGCACATGGTACAGACCAAATTAGTTTGTCCTCATAAACATTCCTGCGTCATCAGTGCCTCTTACATTTGAAGTCAACCCAGTGCAATCCGTCCCCGGAATGTCTGCTCTGGAGTGACGTCTCCTGCACAACTTTCTCCCTCAATACCATATATTTGGTATATATCATGTAATACACACTTACATCGTAGCTTTCTCTTCATTCATAAATGTATTAAATTGATCAAATGGTACTTGATAGTCTTCAGAGTGAATTACAATCGTATAAAAATGTCATCACTTACTACGTTCTTTCATATCCATTTATTTCCCCTTACCTTCTTGCAACAGTGTTAAAAAGAATTATGAGTGCGTGTACCACTAGCCTTGTAAGACAGATGATGAACCTGTGACTTAGAGAAAATAAATTATTTGCTCAAGGACACAGCCAGACAGGACCAGTGAAGAGTTGTTGGACATGATGCTGTGTTCGTTAAATTATCCTGCACTTCTTTTTTTTTTAATGGGAATATATTTCTTTTTTTTATTAATTTATTTAAAATAAATTTAATAGATTATAATAAGTTTACACAAATTCTAATGTCACCCGTGTTCCCCAGTACATCCTCTCCCCCTGTCTCCCTCCCTGTAACACCCTCACCTCTTCCCTCCAGGATTTGCTTTTCTACTCTCATCCCATCCTATCACCCTCTCATCCCCTTTCCCTCTGTCTGCTTTCCCTCTGGTCCCTTTGATCCTCCTCTGTCTCTATTCCACTCCTCAGTTCATATTGTTTGTTGGATTCCTCATATGAGTGAAGTCATATGATAATTTTTTTTCTCTTCCTGGCTTATTTCACTTAATATAATAGTTTCCAGGTCCATCCATGTTGTCACAAAAAAATAATATTTCCTTCTTTTTCATGGCCCCATAGTATTCCATTGTGTATATGTACCACTGCTTTTTAATCTACTCATCCACTGACGGGCACTTGGGCTGTTTGTAGATCTTTGCCTTTGTAAACAATGCTGCCATAAACATGGGGGTGCATTTCTCCATTTGAATCATTGATGTGGTGTTCTTGGGATATATTCCTAAAAGTGGGATAGCTGGGTCAAAAGGCAGTTCCATTTCTAATTTTTTGAGGAATCTCCATACTGTTTTTTACAGTGGCTGTACAGTCTGCATTCCCACCAGCAGTGCAGGAGGATTCCCTTTTCTCCACATCCTCGCCAGCACTTATTCTGTGTTGTTTTGTTGATAAGCGCCATTCTGACTGGTGTGAGGTAATATCTCATTGTGGTTTTAATTTGCATTTCTCTAATGATTAGTGATGTTGAGCATTTTTTCATATGCTTATTGGTCATCTGTATGTCCTCTTTGGAGAAGTGTCTATTCATCTCTTTTGTCCATTTTTTGATTGGATTGTTTATCTTCCTGGTGTTGAGTTTTACAAGTTCTTTATAAATTTTGGTTATTAACCCCGTATAAGACGTATTGTCAAATATGTTCTCCCATTGTGTGGTTTGTCTTTTTATTCTGTTCTTATTGTCTTTAGCTGTGCAAAAGCTTTTTAGTTTGATATAGTCCAATTTGTTCATCCTGTCTTTTATTTCATTTGCCCATGGAGATATATCAGCAAATATATTGCTGTGAGTAATGTTGGAGAGCTTACTGACTATGTTTTCCTCTAGGATGCTTATGGTTTCATGACTTACATTTAAGTCTTTTATCCATTTTGACTTTATTTTTGTGTATGGTGAGAGTTAGTGGTCTAGTTTTGTTTTGTTTTTTGCAGGTAGCTGACCAATTTTACCAACACCAGTTGTTAAAGAGACTGTCTTTACTCCATTGTGTGCTATCACCACCCTTGTCAAATATCAATTGTCCATAAAGGTGTGGATTTATTTCTGGGTTCTCTGTTCTGTTCTATTGATCTATATAACTGTTCTTATGCCAGTACCAAGCTGTTTTGAGTACAATGGCCTTGTAATATAACTTGATGTCCGGAAGTATGATATCACCCACTTTATTCTTTTTTTTCAAGATTGCTGAGTCTATTCGTGTTCTTTTTTGGTTCTGTATAAATTTTTGGAATATTTGTTCTATATTTTTGAAGTATGTCCTTGGTATTTTAATAGAAATTGCATTGAGTTTATAAATTGCTTTGAGTAATATGGACATTTTAATGATGTTTATTATACTTTTTCTGCATCTATTGATATTATCAAGTGGTTTTTATCCTTCCTTTTGTTTATGTGATAAATCACATTGATTGATTTACAAATATTGTGCCAGCCTTGCCTCCCCAAAATAAATCCCACTTGATCATGGTGCATAATTTTTTTCATGAATTGCTTGATCTGGTTTGCTAATATTTTGTTGAAGAATTTTAGCATCTAAATTCATCAGGGATATTGGCCTATAGTTTTTTTTCTTTGTGGTTTCTTTGGCTGGTTTTGGAATCAGAATTATGCTTACTTCATAAAAGGAACTTGGAAGTTTTCCTTCCTCTTGAATTTTTTGAAATAGCTTGAGAAGTATAGAAGTTAGTTCTTCTTTGAATGTTTGGTAGAATTCGCCTGTGAAGTCATCTGGCCCAGGACTTTTGTTTGTTGGGAGTTTATTGATAACTGTTTCTATCTCATTTGTTGTAATCAGTCTATTTAGGTTTTTTGATTCTTCCAGATTGATTTTTGAAAGATTATATTTTTCTAGGAATTTGTCCATTTCACCTAGGTTGTCTAATATTTTCGCATACGGTTCTTCATAATATTTTCTTACTATCCTTTGTATTTCTGCAGTGTTCATTGTTACTTCTCCACCCTCATTTCTAATTTTATTTATTCGTGTCCTTTCTCTTTTTTTCTGGGTGAATCTGGCTAGGGTTCATCGATCTTGTTTACTTTTTCAAAGAACCAGCTCTTGATTTCATTGATCCTCTGTATTGTTTTTTTAGTCTCTATGTAATTTATTTCTGCTCTGCTCTTTATTATTTCCTTCCTTCTACTTCCTCTAGGCTTTACTTGCTGTTCTTTTTCTAGTTCTTTTAGTTGTAAGATTAAGTTGTTTTTTTGAGCTTCTTCTAGCTTCCTAAGATATGCCTGTAATTCTATGAACTTCCCTCTCAGGACTGCTTTTGCTGTGTCCCAGAGATTTTGAGTTGTTGTATGCTCATTTTCATTTGTTTTTTAAAAAATATTTTATTTCTTCCTTCATTTCATTGTTGACCCAGTTGTTGTTTAATAACATGCTGTTTAGTTTCCAAGTGTTTAAGTGGTTTTCAGTTTTCTTATTGTAGTTGATTTCTAGTTTCATGCCGTTGTGGTCAGAGAAGATGCTTGATATGATTTCAATTTCTTAAATTCGTTCAGACTCATTTTATGCCCTAATATGTGGTCTATCCTAGAGAATGTACCATGAGCACTTGAAAAGAATGTATATTCTGCTGCTTTAGAGTGAAAGGTTCTGAAGATATCTATTAAATCCAGTGGATCTAGTGTATCCCTTAATTCTGTTGATTCTTTGTTAATTTTCTTTCTTGAGGATCTATCCATTGATGTTAGTGGGGTATTAAAATCCCCTACTATTATAGTATTGCTTGTTGATCTCTCCCTTTATGTCCACCAAAATCTGCTTTATATATTTAGGTGCTCCCATATTAGGTGCATATATATTTATAATGGTTATTTCTTCCTGTTGGATTGCTCCCTTTATCATTATGTAGTGACCTTCTTTATCCCTTACTATAGTCTTTGTTTTAAAGTCTATTTTGTCAGATATAAGTATTGCTACCCCAGCTTTTTATTCATTTCCATTTGCATGAAATATTTTTTCCATCCTTTTACTTTCAGTCTATGTGTATCTTTTGTTTCAAGGTGCATCTCCTGTAGACAGCATATGTATGGGTCCTGTTTTCTTATCCATTCAGCTACCCTATGTCTTTTGATTGGATCATTTAATCCATTTACATTTAAGGTTATTATTAATATGTAGTTGTTTATTGCCATTTTATTCTTTAAAGTTATATTCCTCTTTTACTATATTCTTTTTCTCCTTTGTTCTGTTTACACCATAACCTTTAACATTTCTTGCAGCATTGGTTTGGTTGTAATGAATTCCTTGAGTTTTTTGGGGTTTTTTTTGGTCTGGGAGTTGTTTTGTTTTTTTTGTCTTTTTATTTTTTCTTTAATATTAAACGATAGCCTTGCTGGATAAAAAGTCTTGTTTGTAGGCTTTTGTTCTTCATTACTTTGAATATTTCTTGCCATTCCCTTCTGGCCTCAAGTGTTTCTGTTGAGAAGTTAGATGTCATCCTTATGGGGGCTCCTTTGTAGGTGATAGCCTTTTTTTTCTCTAGCAACTTTTAATATTTTCTCTTTATTTCTTAGTTTTGGTATTTTAATTATAATGTGTCTTGGTTAGATTTCTTTGGGTTTTTCTTTAATGGAATTCTCTGTGCTTCTTGAACTTCTGTGACTTTTTTCTGCATCAATTTAGGGAAGTTTTCAGTTATAATTTCATTGAACAAGGTCTCTAACCCTTGTTTTTTCTCTTCTTCTTCAGGAACCCCTATGATGCAGATGTTATTTCTCTTCAGGTTGTCACAGAGCTTTCTTAGAGTTTCCTCAGATTTTTTTCAGTCTCTTTTCTTTTTGCTGCTCCACTTCCATGCTTTCACTTATCTTGTCCTCTAAGTTGCTGAATTGATCCTCTGCTTCATCCAGCCTGCTTTTAATTCCTTCCAGTGTAGTCTTCATTTCTAATATTGTGTTTGTCTTTTCTGTCTGGTTCTTCTTTATGATTTCCATGTCCTTTTTGATGCTTTCAATTTCTTTATTAAAGTGTTCATTAAATCCATCCACTGTAGCTTTGAGATCTTTAAGCATCCTAAAAATCATTATTTTATACTCTGCATCCAGTAATTTGATTACTTCCGATTTGTCCAAGAATTTATCAGAGGATTTATCTTGTTGAAGTATATGACTTATGCTTCTCTGCCTACCCATTATTATCTATGACTTGTAGGCTTCTTCCAGCTGTGATCTCCTTACCTGGTAGAAACTCTTTGAAGTCTTGATTTGTTTGTTTTCTTCTCAGTTTTCTTAACTCACTGGTAGTCTTGTTTACTGATCTCAACAGGGGACTTATTTGAAGTTGTATCCAGGAATGCGGTGGGTGTAGCCTGAGACTCTGAAGGCCATCTGCCAGCTTCTCTCTGGGGGCGGGATGCTTTCTTCGTTTCAGTAGGTGGAGGTGTATCTCAGATCTCCATGGAGATCCCTCCTCCCTCCTCCCCACTTCCTGTTTTCAGCTGTGTCTTGTTGCTCTGATTGGAGCTGGAGAGCTTTCTGGAGGTGGGTCACCTGGAACCACTTTAGGCTTGTGCTTTGTTGAGAGTTCAATTCCTTTGCCAGCTATAGGCACCTCCACACTGGATGAGTCAGCTTCTCAGGTCATCCTATTCATTCCTCTGCCCATCACCGCCTGTCTCTCTCTCTCCCCACTTTCCTTTTGGAAGACAAGCCAGTCCTCTCAGCACACCTCACTCCCAGGTCTCCATGCAGATGGCTATGAGCAATATTTTCAGCTCTTTGCCTTGTAATGAGAGCCCTTATGGGCTCTCAGTCTCACCTCACTTTCACTCCTGGAAGCAGGGGAGCCCCCCACCATGGCTTGGAACTCCCTACCAAGCTCAGTGTGCCTTCTTCTTTGCTTCTTAGTTTTTGTTTGTTTGTTTGTTTGTTTTTTTATAATTTTATTTTTTTAATGGGGTGACATCAATAAATCAGGATACATATATTCAAAGATAACAAGTCCAGGTTATCTTGTCGTTCAATTATGTTGCATACCCACCACCCAAAGTCAGATTGTCCTCCGTCACCCTCTATCTTGTTCTCTCTGTGCCCCTCCCCCTCCCCCTTTCCCTCACCCATTCCCCCCTCCCCCCCGTAACCACCACACTCTTATCAATGTCTCTTAGTTTCACTATTATGTCCCACCTACGTATGGAATAATACAGTTCCTGTTTTTTTCTGATTTACTTATTTCGCTTCGTATCATGTTATCAAGATCCCACCATTTTGCTGTAAATGTTCCGATGTCATCATTTCTTATGGCTGAGTAGTATTCCATAGTGTATATGTGCCACATCTTCTTTATCCAGTCATCTATTAATGGGCTTTTTGGTTGTTTCCATGTCCTGGCCACTGTGAACAATGCTGCAATAAACATGGGGCTGCATGTGTCTTTACGTATCAGTGTTTCTGAGTTTTGGGGATATATACCCAGTAGAGGAATTGCTGGGTCATAAGGTAGTTCTATTTTCAGTTTTTTGAGGAACCACCATACTTTCTTCCATAATGGTTGTACTACTTTACATTCCCACCAACAGTGGATGAGGGTTCCTTTTTCTCCACAGCCTCTCCAACATTTGCTATTACCTGACTTGCTAATAACAGCTAATCGAACAGGTGTGAGGTGGTATCTCATTGCCGTTTTGATTTGCATTTCTCTAATAGCTAAAGAAGATGAGCATCTTTTCATATATCTGTTGGCCATTTGTATTTCTTCCTGGGAGAAGTGTCTATTCATATCCTCTTCCCATTTTTTTATTGGATTGTTTGTTTGTTTGTTGTTGAGTTTTATGAGTTCTTTGTATATTTTGGATATTAAGCCCTTATCTGAGCTGTTGTTTGAAAATATCATTTCCCATTTAGTTGGCTTTCTGTTTATTTTGTTATCAGTTTCTCTTGCTGAGCAAAAACTTCTTAGTCTGATGTAGTCCCATTCATTAATTTTTGCCTTCACTTCTCTTGCCATTGGAGTCAAATTCATAAAATGCTCTTTAAAACCCAGGTCCATGAGTTGAGTACCTATGTCTTCTTCTATGTACTTAATTGTTTCAGGTCTTATGTTTAGATCTTTGATCCATTTTGAGTTAATTTTTGTACAGGGGGAGAGACTGTAGTCCAGTTTCATTCTTTTGCATGTGGCTTTCCAGTTTTCCCAGCACCATTTATTGAAGAGGCTTTCTTTTCTCCATTGTGTGTTGTTGGCCCCTTTATCAAAAATTATTTGACTATATATATGTGGTTTTATTTCTGGACTTTCTATTCTGTTCCATTGGTCTGAGTGTCTATTTTTTTGCCAGTACCATGCTGTTTTGATTGTCGTGGCCCTATAATAGAGTTTGAAGTCAGGTATTGTTATGCCCCCAGCTTCATTCTTTTTCTTTAGGATTGCTTTGGCTATTCGGGGTTTTTTATAGTTCCATATAAATCTGATGATTTTTTGCTCTATTTCTTTAAAAAATGTCATTGGAAGTTTGATGGGAATTGCATTAAATTTGTATATTGCTTTGGGTAATATAGCCATCTTGATTATATTTATTCTTCCTAGCCAAGAACAAGGTATATTCTTCCATCTCATTATATCTTTTTCAATTTCCCTTAACAATGGTTTATAGTTTTCATTATATAAGTCCTTTACATTCTTTGTTATGTTTATTCCTAAGTATTTTATTTTTTTTGTTGCAATCATGAAGGGGATTATTCTTTTGAGCTCCTTCTCAGTTGTTTCATTGTTGGCATATAGAAAGGCAATTGACTTCTGTATGTTAATTTTGTATCCTGCGACCTTACTGTATTGGCTTATTGTTTCTAGTAGTCTTTTTGTGGATTCTTTGGGGTTTTCGATGTATAGGATCATATCATCTGCAAAAAGTGATACCTTTACTTCTTCTTTTTCGATATGGATGCCTTTTATTTCTTTGTCTTGTCTGATTGCTCTGGCTAGAACCTCTAGTACCACATTAAATAAGAGTGGAGAGAGTGGACAACCCTGTCTTGTTCCTGATTTAAGGGGGAAAGCCTTCAGTTTAGTGCCATTTAATATGATGTTAGCTGATGGTTTATCATATATGGCCTTTATCATGTTGAGATATTTTCCTTCTATACCCATTTTGTTGAGAGTCTTAAACATAAAATTGTGTTGTATTTTATCGAAAGCCTTTTCTGCATCTATTGATAAGATCATGTGGTTTTTGTTCTTTGTTTTGTTGATATGGTGTATTACATTAACCGTTTTACGTATGTTGAACCATCCTTGAGATTCTGGGATGAATCCCACTTGATCATGATGTATTCTTTTTTTAATATGTTGTTCTATTCGATTTGCTAGTATTTTGTTTAGTATTTTAGCATCTGTATTCATTAGAGATATTGGTCTGTAGTTTTCTTTTTTTGTGCCATCCTTGCCTGGTTTTGGTATGAGGGTTATGTTGGCCTCACAAAATGTGTTTGGAAGTATTGCTTCTTCTTCAATTTTTTGGAAGACTTTGAGTAGAATAGGAACCAAGTCTTCTTTGAATGTTTGATAAAATTCGCTGGTATAGCCGTCAGGGCCTGGACTTTTATTTTTGGGGAGGTTTTTAATGGTTTTTTCTATTTCTTCTCTACTGATAGGTCTGTTTAGGCTTTCTGCTTCTTCTTGACTCAGTCTAGGAAGGTTGTATTTTTCTAGGAATTTATCCATTTCTTCTAGGTTGTTGAATTTAGTGGCATTAAGTTTTTCATAGTATTCTACAATAATTCTTTGTATATCTACGGTGTCCGTGGTGATTTCTCCTCTTTCATTTTGGATTTTGTTTATATGAGTTCTTTCTCTTTTTTCCTTGGTAAGTCTTGCCAAGGGTTTGTCAATTTTGTTGATCTTTTCAAAGAACCAGCTCCTTGTTCTATTAATTTTTTCTATAGTTTTTCTGTTCTCTAATTCATTTATTTCTGCTCTGATTTTTATTATCTCCTTTCTTCGGCTGGTTTTGGGTTGTCTTTGTTCTTCTTTTTCTAGTTCCTTAAGGTGAGAAGTTAAGTGGTTCACTTGGGCTCTCTCTTGTTTGTTCATATATGCCTGAAGCGATATGAACTTCCCTCTTATCACTGCTTTTGCTGCATCCCATAGATTCTGATATGTCGTATTGTCATTTTCATTAGTCTGTATATATCTTTTGATCTCTGCACTTATTTCTTCTTTGACCCATTCATTTTTTAAAAGTATGTTGTTTAGTTTCCACATTTTTGTGGGATTTTTTTCCTCTTTTTTGCAGTTGAATTCTAGTTTCAAGGCTTTATGATCAGAAAATATGCTTGGTACAACTTCAATTTTTCTGAATTTGCTGATGTTGTTTTTGTGGCCCAACATATGGTCAATTCTTGAGAATGATCCATGTACACTGGAGAAAAATGTATACTCAGTCACTTTGGGATGAAATGTCCTGTAGATGTCTATCATATCCAGGTGCTCTAGTGTTTTGTTTAAGGCCACTATGTCTTTGTTGATTCTCTGTTTGGATGACCGATCTAGAGCTGTCAGCGGTGTATTGAGGTCTCCAAGTATGATTGTATTTTTGTCAGTTTTTGTTTTAAGATCAATAAGTAGCTGTCTTATATATTTTGGTGCTCCTTGGTTTGGTGCATATATATTAAGAATTGTTATGTCTTCTTGATTCAGTGTCCCCTTAGCCATTATGAAATGGCCATTTTTGTCTCTGAGTACTTTTCCTGTCTTGTAGTCAGCATTATCCGATATGAGTATTGCTACACCTGCTTTTTTTTGGATGTTATTTGCTTGGAGTATTGTTTTCCAGCCTTTCACTTTGAATTTGTTTTTATCCTTGTTACTTAGATGAGTTTCCTGTAGGCAGCATACAGTTGGATTTTCTTTTTTAATCCATTCTGCTACTCTGTGCCTTTTTATTGGTGAGTTTAATCCGTTTACATTTAGTGTAATTATTGATACTTGTGAGTTCCCTATTGCCATTTTATATCTTGCTTTCTGTTAGTTTTGTGTCTTGTTTGATCCTTCTCTTTCGTTTTTCTATCTTTTGTTTTTATTTGGTTGTATTCCATACATCTTTCCTCTGTTGCTATCTTTTTTATCTCATGTGCTTCTGTGGTGGTTTTTTCAATGGTGGTTACCTTTGAGTAATGAAAAGGGTCCCTACCCTGTTCATTGTAGCGAACTATTTTGTGAGTACTTTTGCACTCCATCGTACTTTGCTACTGTTAATCTCCATCTTCTCCCCCTCTTTCTTTTTGTTGTTGTCACAGTTTAAATTTGGTTTTATTGTGTTCTTCTTGGAGCTTTTACTTGTGGCTCTGTTTTTTTTTTGTTCTTTGTATCTGATTGGAGAACCCCCTTTAGTAATTCCTGGAGTGGGGGTTTTCTGATGATAAATTCCCTCATCTTTTCTGTATCTGTGAATGTTTTTATTTCTCCTTCGTATTTGAAGGATAGCTTTGATGGGTATAGTATTCATGGCTGAAAGTTCCTCTCTTTCAGGACTTTAAATATTGGGGTCCACTCTCTTCTAGCTTGTAGAGTTTCTGCTGAGAAATCTGATGATAATCTGATGGGCCTTCCTTTATATGTTGTATTCTTCTTTTCCCTGGCTGCCTTGAGAATTTTTTCTTTGCTGTTGGTTTGTGCCAATTTCATTATGATATGCCTTGGAGTAGGTTTGTTGGGGTTAAGAAAACTTGGAGTTCTGTTTGCTTCTTGAACTTGAGGCTTTAGTTCTTTCCACAGGCTTGGGAAGTTCTCATCTATTATTTGTTTGAGTATGTTCTCCATTCCATTTTCTCTCTCTTCTCCCTCTGATATACCTATTATTCTTATGTTATTCCTTTTGATGGAGTCAGATAATTCTTGTAGGGCTATCTCATTTTTTTAATTTTTGAGTCTCTTTCTTCTTCTCTCTGTTGTGCCTCAAGTTGCTTGTCTTCTATTTCACTAATCCTCTCTTCTATCTGACCTGTTCTATTAGCTAAGCTTGTTATTTCATTTTTCAGCTCGTGAATTGAGTTTTTCATCTCTGTTTGATTTGTTTTTATAGTTTCAATTTCCTTGGACATATATTCTTTGTGTTCATTGAGTTGTTTTCTGAGCTCCCTAAATTGCCTTTCTGTGTTTTCTCGAATATCTCGGAGGATTTTTAGTATTTCTATCTTGAATTCTCTGTCATTTAGCTCCAAGGTTTCCAATATATTAAATTTTTTCTCCATAGATTTTTCCTCATCTAGCTGTGTTACCTCTCTTTCTTTTGTATCCATGATATTCGATTTTCTCTTCCTTAATGGCATCTGAGGGTGGTTTTGTTGATAGTATTAATGAGATTTAATAAAGAATAAAAAGTTAAAAAAAATAACAATAAAAAAAATAAAAAATCGAAAAGAGTTGTTTTTTTTAAAAAAAATTAATAATGAAATAAAGAAAAATAAAATAAAAATTAAAGAAAAGGAAATTATTTCCCCCCCTCCTTTTTTCCTCTCCTCTCCTCTCCCCTCTTTTTTGAGAAAATCTTGTGGTGGACTGTGAATTATAACAATGCCTGTGATGGAGGACCTGAATTGGGGAAAAGTAATAAAGGGGCAAAAAAAAAAAAAAAAGGAAAGAAAAAAGAAAAAAAAAGAGCGTATGGACCCACAAAAATCAAATAAGGAAAAAATTTGGGTCAAGAATGAAATGATTTGCTTTTAGGTGTTGGTTGTCTAAGAGTTATGATGAGAGGAATAAGAGGAAAATGGAAAAATGGGGCGACAAATTAAAAAATTACTATTGTATTTAGTGGAACAAGAACTAGATAATATGGAGAGCCAGGGATGAGAGCACTGCTAGTGAGTTAAAAAGGTGAAGTAAAAATCCCCCAAAATGCCACAAACATAGGTTTGAGTCCCAGATAAGATAATTTGTTTGTTATTGAGGTTTGAATGAGAGGAGATGTAAAGGAGAAAGGAAGAAACTAATATAGAGGGAGAAAAGAAAGAGAGAGAGAAAAAAAGAGGTAACCACTAAAAGAAGAAAAAAGAAAGGAGAGAGAGAGAGAGAGTTAAGGGTTTTGGAGTGCAACCCTCATAGAGAGAAAGGAAGAGAAGAGAAAAGATAATGGGAGATGTAACACTTATGGGTAGTGTAGTTCAAGGAGAGGAGAGAGTAAGACCGGTAGAGAGTTAATCGGCCAAATTGGAGGAGGAAAAAAAAGTATCAAGAATGAAGATAAGAGAAACAAACGAACAAATATAATAAAATGGGATAGGTTATAAAGTCTGCAGATTATTCTTGATTTTGAGAGGTTATCTTCTTGCTTTTTCTTTTCTCTCCCTCTTCCTGGTCGGTGACTCTGTACCCCGGGTTCTGCCCCTTTGGCACGCTCAGGTAGAGGTTTGCAGTTGATAAGTCTCTATGGCAATGTCATGTATTGTGCTTTAGTCTCGTTGGCAGTCGAAGCTCAATAGCATTTATAGGCTCCGACAGTGAGAGAGTCCGTGTTCCTGGAGCCTTTCTCCTAGTCTTTCCTTCCTTAATTAGTAGCCTGATAATCCAGCTATGGGGTTGCTGCTGCCTCTGCCTGGATAGTAAGAGGCTCAAAGAGCTGGCAACTCCCCACTCTATTTCCACTCAGCACAGGGCTCTGGGTAAGGCTCAGTCAGTCAGAGCTGCTAGCATAATCAGGCGGGCTTTCTGCCCACTCAAAGACCTCTGGCTCTGCCACTCTGTTCGGTAACACAAGCGGGCGCCCACTTCCGGGGCGCTTGGAGGAAACTCTCACTCACTGTCTGTGACCAGGATATCCGGCCAGCAGTCTCACGCTCTGAGTGAAACCCCCAACCGCTGGGAAAAGTTGTAGCGTTGGAATTGAGTCTCACTCCGTCCCCGTGCGCGGCTTTTGCAAGGCGCTGGGGCGGCTCGAGATTCCGCTTTGGCCCACACAAAGGCCCCTGACTCTGCCCCTCTGTACGATAACACGGGCGTGCACTGCCGAGGCACTCGAAGGAATCGCTCACTCCTTATCTGCGCGCGCAAACCAGGATATGAGGCCGGCCGCGGTTCCCTCTGAGTGAAACACCCTCCAGCACGGAAAATCTCCACCGTTGGAATTGAGTCTCGCTCCGTCCCCGTGCGCTGCTTTTGCAAGGCGCTGGGGCAGCTCGAGATTCCGCTTTGGCCCACACAAAGGCCCCTGACTCTGCCCCTCTGTGCGATAACACGGGCGCGCACTGCCGAGGCACTCGGAGGAATTGCTCACTCCTTATCTGCGTGTGCAAACCAGGATATGAGGCCGGCCGCGGTTCCCTCTGAGTGAAACACCCTCCAGCACGGAAAATCTCCACCGTTGGAATTAGTTCTCACTCCCTCCCGTGCGTGGCTTTCCCAGGAAGAAATTCTCGCCCACTAACTGCGCACCGACCAGGAGACCGGGTAAAATGGCCGCTCTGCTTTTCTTTCTTTGTTTGGGTTTGGCGCAAGTGTTAGCTTGTATTGCCCGGGTTGCCACAGGATCAAATTTTCCCCGGCTTGGATCTCTGTGCCACAGCCTGGTTCGGCCGTTTGTGCTGCGGCGGCCTGGATCTATTCACCCCCTTTGCCCGCCTCAGTTTCTATATTCACAGTTACCAGAGAAAGCCGCCCTGTTTAGGTTAGTGAGGAAGGAGGAGCATTTCTTACTCCCTATTTCCTTCGGGGTTTGGTTATATATTTAGCCAATTTTTCACTCAATCATACCTTTGGGTGTATTGCGAAGCATCTGGAAGCTCCAAGTATAGGTTTTTCTGTTTCTGGTTGAAGATCTTGATGAGTTTTGGGGGAGATTTATCGGTATCGCTTCCTACCCTGCCATTACTCTGACGTCATCTCCACTTCTTAGTTTTTGAGAACTATTCTTTTAATCCAAAGTTGGTTTTTCACACAAATTGTTCCTAAGTTAATTTGTAATCCAGTTTGGTGGTGTAGACTGGGAGTCTGTGTATCTGCCTACTCTGCTTCTATCTTGGTTCCTCCCTGAGCACATGTAGATGAAGTCAATTCTGTTCCTGGAAAAATGGCCCCTCATGACCAGACTTTTGCCTTCCCATCTTGATGTCCTTGTAACATGACAACAGTCTGCCCCACCAGAGTGAATAACAAAAATGTTGATTGTGGCTTCACCCTCTACCAGATCTGTGACCACAGCAGCTGTTCTGGCTCCCACCCCACTGCCCCTGGTTAGCTCTTCTCTCCCCTCATTCCATGATCTAGCCTTCCTATCCTGCACTTCTTTTTTTTTTTCCGCCTGAAGTTGGAAACAGGAAGGCAGTCAGACAGACTCCCGCAGGCACCTGACTGGGATCCACCCAGCACGCTCACCAGGGGGCAATGCTCTGCTCATCTGGGGCATTGCTCTGCCACAATCAGAGCCATTCTAGCGCCTGAGGCAGAGGCCACAGAGCCATCCTCAGTGCCCGGGCAAACTTTGCTCCAATGGAGCCTTGGCTGAGGGAGGGGAAGAGAGAGACAGAGAGGAAGGAGAGGGGGCAGGGTAGAGAAGCAGATGGGCACTTCACCTGTGTGCCCTGGCCAGTAATCGAACCCAGGACTCCCGCATGCCAGGCTGATGCTCTACCACTGAGCCAACTGGCCAGGGCTCCTATCCTGCACTTCTTAAGGGACTGACTTAAATGTTCTAGAGAGCTAATCAACACTGGCTGAACACCAGAGAGGAAGGTATCTAACATGTGTACACACAAATAGATTTCATTCATTTTGAATGAAATGATCTTGATCCCTGCATTTACAAGTCAGGGACTCCTCTCATATCCTTCCAGAAAGCCAAAGTCTCATGATCAGAGCTTTCATTGTGCCCTTTATAGACTCCATGGGCAGTGATGGCAGCAACCATAGTGAGTCTGTCCATGGCATCACCGAGTGTCAGTTGTCAGGGCAGGTCTTGGTAGTGGAGTAGGGATTTTGTAAATATTTGTTGATTGTAACATAGGTTAACCCCATCCCCTGACATGTGCTGTTTTATTTTGTTTGTCAAGGACTCATTTATGAATGTGTTTTTAAAAACCATTCTTATCTTCCTGTGGTGTCTACTGGAATGGTTACTGCCATTATAGACCTAATGAGGTGAAGGGTCAGGGGATTGTTTTCTGTGAAGAAAAAGTGTTCCTGAGAGGCGGGTAGGACTCTGCCGTGTTGCAGAAAAGGGCCGTGGCAGGGTCCCAGAGTGAGCTCCTGCTTTGCCTTTCCGCACCACGAGGCTTCGATAAAGTTACAAACTGTATGTGCCTCAGTTCTGGCTTGTGTAAGATGGTAACGATGTTCATTTCTGTGAGCATTGGGATTAGACAAAAAGGTATGTTAAGTGAGTTCTCATTACAGGCATTCCCTAAGTAGGGCAGTCCTTCTCTTACAGTGGTGTCTAAACTATCCCTGCTTGAGTTCTTTCTTCATAATGGTTACAAAGTGACAGGTCTACTTATTAATGCATGTATTGTCTGTCTCCCTCTCAGGCACAATGGAAGCTTTATGAGAGCAAATTGCTGTCTTATGCATTGCTATATCCGCACTTAGGACAGTGCTTGAAACAGTTGATAGGCCATTTCTATTTGTTTAGTAAATGTCACTGTTTTGTAAGTTAGTCGCCCTTTCAGCATACTTGCTGCAAAACAGCTAACATGACACAATACCATTATGTTCTATCCAGCCAGAGTAAGACCTCACATTATGAAAATCCAAAGTGATGCTAGCATTATTCAGTTGGTTAGAGCGTCATCCCGATATGCCAAGGTTGTAGGTTTAATCCCTGGTCAGGGCACATACAAAAATCAACCAATGACTCTAGAAATAAGTGGAACAACAAAATGATGTCTCTCTTTTACACTCTCTCTCTCTGTTTCTCTCCCCCCCCCATCTTCTAACATCAATATATTAAAAAAATAATATGTGTGTCAACCATTAACATTGCATGTACTCTGGGCATGTGTGGGCTGTCACTCTGAAGGAATCTTCCTCTTTTCCTCTTCCTATGTTTTCTCTCCTTTTCTTTAACCAGTATTCGGCATCTTTATTTTTATCCTATTGCATATCTCCTGGCTTCTTCAATGCTGTCTTAATAATTAGTTTTCATTCTCACAAAGAACTTTTCTTCAGTTCAACAGGATGATTCTGATAAACACTCACTCAGCAAAAACAATAGTTTATTATAGCAGGAATAAAATGAGTATTCAAGATCATGCACAGCCCATGTGCAAACACAAATTAGCTTGCTCTTGGTCATGTTTACATGGGTCAGGCATAAATAGTAAATGGGAGGAAACTAACTTCTCATGGTGACTGTGGCCAACTTGTCAAGATACGGATTTGTGATTTGAACATCAGAATCTTTATTTTTAGATCAGGTAGCTGGGAAATATGTCCTCCTTGCATAAAAATATTTCCACTCTAAAAAGCACCATGCATGTATAAATATTCTATATTTTCTTTTTTAAAGTTGCCAGACCTTTTCTTTTTTTCTTTTTTTTTTAATTTTTACAATATGGAAACTCATTTCCATGAGAAAAAGACAGCTGTGTTCCTAATATAGAACCAAACCAGAACTGCTTTAAAAGCGGGCCCTGACCCTTTCATTTAAACTTTGACTATCTTCAGTTGTTAGACATTCACGGAAAGGCTAGGGCAAATGCAAGGAATCCTAAAAATATATATGTTCCATCTCAGCGCACTATTTTCTTAAAGATAACTTAGAAGAAGCAAAAACAGTAAAGCATTTGTCTTTACCTGGCACCTTTTATTCTGATCTTTCTTCCCATTTGTATTCCTGCGATAAAATCTTCGCACCCTGAGATTTCCTCCTGCTTCAGAGCGTCGGATGGGACCATCTTAACTGCGCACACTTGGAAAATTGGATTTCAGCGGTTCAATGTATTATGGATTGAAACAGGACATTTTAATTAAAATGAAGACTTTTCAAAGGGATCATCGATATTCCCCAGGTGATCCATTTCTTCCTGCCCTCACGTCTCCTCCATCCTGCATATTTTATGGATGCTTGAAAGCAGCAGCTCAAATTAATACATCTCTGCGCGGAAGCTCGGTGGCGTTAATCATTCTCTAACAGTAAATAATTTCGGGATGTTAGAAATGACACCTGGACAACTTAGAAAAAAACTCATCCGTCTTGCAAAAGGGAAGACTGAGGCTGACGGAGGGAAAATGGGTTGTCAGCTGAGAGGCTTTATTTTTCGAAACGTTGTAGCTCTCTGATCATATCGAGGTTGGTGATGAGGATCCCGGGCCCATGTGAGTGAGAGTGGGGAGAAACTAGGAAGACCACCCAAGCCTGTTATTCTGGTGATGGGTATAGTGACCCATCCGAGACATGTCCTCCGTTTGCCCTTGTCCTGCGTGTCCTGGAGATGCTTTGCAGCAGCACACTGGTCAGTTGTTTTGTCGAATTCCCCTCGCTATGGAACTGCCTGCACTTTTCTCATGACTGAGTGCAGGGTCTATGCTATTGGTGACCCCAGCGAGGCTGTGCCTTTCTCAGAGAAGAGTAATTTTCGGACATTGACTAGTAACGCATGGCGACAGCAATAGTGAACCATTTTATCCCTGAGTCATCTCTTGCAGCCTCCACGGAAAGATTCCAGCTGCGGTTTTCTTTTCTTCTCTAACCACCCGCGTACGATATCTCCCCCAGTTGCTGGAAGAGATGAGTTTAAATTACACGCAAAGAAACTGAAGCCCGAGAAGATGGTACGGCTTAGAGTCATGCCACGGATGAACAGATTTTTATCTTAAATTTTTGTTTCCAGAATCTCAGCTCACAGATTTTCCAGCAAAGTTCCCTGTGAACACCAAGGAGCCTCGTGACCTCAGGATGTCCTGAAAAGTTTCCTGTGAACTTCACGTTTCCTTTCATTTGCAGTCACCAGGCCCTAATTAGACATGTCACTTTCCAGTTCCGTATGTAAGATTCATGAAGAACGTGTCCTCAGAAATTCAGCAGCAGCCATTGGCCTTCCATCTTTTTTCTTCCTTCTACCCTGGTGTAATCCCATCCCTGCATGGCCGTGGGGGACACGAGGGCTCCTGACTTCCCCTAATTGGAGTGAGGGTTGCCACTGCTCAGAATTGAGGAAGCTTGGTGTGCCTTCTAAATAAATCTGACTCTTGAATAATAATTTGGTTCTGCAAAGCCCAGTGCCTGGGCACCCTGCTGAGGTGCTGCCGTCAAAACAGAAAAAAATCAAATGTTTTCTCTGAATGGAGTCTTAATAACAGTTGGAAACTTCAACCTCCTGCCTATAATTTATTTACAAAGAATCTTTTTGAAGGGAACTATCTTCGAGAATTCTGTGTGGCTTTGATGTTTGCAAAAGTAACACTGTAAAGATAGGAAGATGATAGATAGAAAAATAGTTAGCTATACCTACAGATAGAAAATAAAAGACTGATTAAAACAAGAAATCTTGTGCCAAGTACTTTTTAGGTCAGTTTTTGATTCTTACATTTTTTCCTATGACCAGATGCCCATCTTGACCCTAGAAGCTGTTTTAATCATTTATGGCCAATGTCTTTGCTTAGTTCTACATAAACTTTCTTCAACAATGTTTTTGGTGAAAGTCAATATTTTGGGGGATAGACTTCGGGGTCAGGGTATATAGAAGAGAACATGGCAATTAAAGGCTGCATCGTGGACAGAATTGGTTACCCCCAAAATTCATAACTCAAAACCCTAACTCTAAAGTGACTAATATATTTGCAGACAGGGCTTTTGAGGATGCAATTAAGGTTAAATGACTTATAAGGAATGTTTAAGTAATCTAGCTATCATAATGTAATTTTGCTGGGAAACTCTGAGAATTGGGATACCTGAGGTTGGTCTCTACCCAAGGGATGAAGAAGCTGGGATTTCTGCACATCAACTTAAAACAGACATTGGCTTACGCATTTCTCCAAGGGACTTCTTGCAATTTAAGGGGAAAAGGAAACCTCAGGAACACATCCAGACACAGACAGTGGAAATGAGTGTGAGCATAAGGAAAGGAACAATGAAAACAAGCAGAAAAAGGTAAACCTAACTCAATTCCAGAAGTGCTCTCTTTTATTTTGATACCAGACATGGAAACTGATTCCAAAATCTCTAATGTGTGTATGCGTGTGTGTGTGCATGCGCGCATGTGTGTGTGTGTGTGTGTGTGTGTGTGTGTGTGTAGTTGATAGAGGTGATGAATTTTCATACTGTATAAGATAGGGGTGAAACATGAGGTCCCATTGACAGTAATGACCCTGATCAGACTACTCGGGGCCACCTGCCCCCATTTTCTCCGGCTGAGGACATCATCTGTCTTCACGGCAAGTCCACAGAGCGGGTCAGAGATGCTCAGGAGAGTCTTTGGTTCGTGCTAGGAGGAGCCAGTCATGCTTCTCTCTTCCAGACTTGGTCCCTTTGCTGAGAGTACGGACTGGGGTCTGATACATTGGAAGCTGCACGTGACTCACTAACTCCAAGGCAGTTTTAGAAGCTATCCACGGGATTCCACCTCATTTAAATCAACATCTACTTTTCCATTTTCACCTTGCTTTCTTGCCCTGACCCTTTCAGCTGAACACAGCACCTGTCACTAGGACACATGACGTGTGTTCTGTGCCTCAATCACAGCAAAGCTATAACAAGAAGTGACTGAGAAGCCCTGCATACAAACTTTGAAAACCCAACACAGAACTCTATAGTGTAAAAACACATTTCCTTTTTTGTAAGTTTTAAACTTTTAGAGCTTATCAGTAGAAAGTAAAATATCAAAACAATAAAATATATATAATGTGAAGCATAATAATATAATAAGTATTACATGTGGATAATACAAAAAGTTTCCTCTTACAATGGTAAAAAAGAGTTGTTTAAAGCCTATGTAAGTAAATCTTTAAGTGTGTTTAAAAGACAAAAAAATATTTCAGGAGAAGAGAAAGGTAACAAAGTTTTTATATATTTTATTTATTTATTTATCTATTTTTTATTTTAAATGATAGGAGGGGAGATAGAGAGACAGACTCCAGGATACGCCCTGACCAGCATCCACCCAGCAACCCTCCCCACCCCATCTGGAACCAATGCTTGAATCAAGCCAGCTATCCTCAACACCTGAGGCTTATATGGTCTGGACCAATCAAGCTGTCCTCAGTGCCTGCGGCCACACTTCAATAATCGAGCCACTGGCTGCAGGCAGGTAAGAAAGAGAGAAAGGGGAGAAGGAGGGAAAGAGAAGCAGGTGGTCACTTCTCCTGCGTGCTCTGACTGTGAATAGAACCTGGCATGTCCATATGCCAGGTCAACGCTCTATCCACTGAGCCAGCCAGCCAGGGCTAACTATGGTTTTTAAATATAAAGAGACAATATCCTAATTAAGTCAATTCTCATTGAACAAAATAAACCGATGAACAAAATAGAAACAGAAACATGAATGCATGGAATAGACTGACCGCTGTCAGAGGGAAGGGGGTGGGCTGGATGAAGGAAGCTGAAGGGATTAAGCAAACACATAGATATACAACACACAGACACAGACAGCAGCGTGGTGATGGCCAGAGGGAGAGGGGGGCGTTAGGTGGAGGAGGGCAAAGGTGGGGGGAACCGGGGGTAGAAAGACACTGTGCTTGGGGCCAGTGGGCACACATGCAGCCAGCAGATGATGTTATATTGAGTTGCACACTTGGAACCTGCTAGTTTTTTTGTGAAGCAATGTCACATAATGCATTCAATTAAAAAAATTAAAAGAATAAAAAACAAACCAAAAAAAGCCCCCAAATAACTAAAAATAATAGAAAACAAACACAAAATCATGCATTTCTGTGAGCTAATAAAAATGCTACCAAGATTTTATTAGAACTAAATAAACATAGTCTTAAGTGCAAGTGGGAGAATGAAATAATTATGAATATTCAGAAAAAAATGTTTGAAAAGTAATGTGGGAGTATCTAGTAATCACCTTTATCCTAGAGTGCTAGAAATACATGATAATATTCCTGTCCCAGGAGTAGACAGAGACGAGTGCAGAAGCCCAGGAGCCCAGCTGACACCTGTGAAACGCAGTAGAGAAAGTTGTGCATTTCAGATCGGCGCAGCAAGCTAAGTTACGCAAGTGGTGTTGTTGAGAGATCTGGGTAGTCATCTGAAAACAGTTAAATTAAACTTTTTACCTTGTACTTTATGCAAAAGCTTTAAATTAGAAAAAACAAATACATGTTCTAAAGTGTGTTTGATTAAAAATTGTTTGAAGTGGAAGATGTTTTAACATAAATCATAAAAGTTTCAAGAGAAAAAAAATTGTAAATGCTCTTATATATATATGAACTAAAACAAGATTCTCCATCACAAAAAAATCTCCAAAATATAAAATAGCAAAGATCAAACAATGCACTGAGAAAATAAAGTACAATTATTCTTGCACATTTGAGCTCAATCACAGGCCAATTTCTTTAATATGTAATGAGCACTCACAAAAAAATAAGAGCAAAACCAACACCCAGTAGAAAAAGAAACGGGCAAAACTATAAACAATGCATGGAAAAAGATAAGTCATTTTTTAAAATATGAAAAAAATTTCACTTTAATGAGAAGGGGAACACACTATGTAATACAATTTTTATGAGCAGGTCAGCAATGTTAAAAACCTCGATACTTACAGTGTTGTGAGTGTACAGAAACACTTGTATTGTTCATGGCAGTGTAAACTGTAAAAATTACTCTAGAAAAATATAACAAAATCCTAAATGGTGATACCTTTAGCCTGAACAGTTACATTCTAGAAACTTATTCTATAGATATCTACACACATGTAAGTAAGAGCAGCTAGCAGGATGAATGCATGTTCATCTGGTGATTGTTCTTCGGTTAGGGCTGATTTGAATGAAGTATGCACACCCGTGTGATGTAATATGATGCAGCTTGAAAAGAACGTGGCATTTTTAAATTTTAAATTTTAGATAGCAAAAGTCTCATAATGTCTTTTCTTAAGTAAGAAGAGCAAAGAACAGAGAGAAAAAGAATGCCTCCCTGTACATAGGAAACACGGAAGCATGGCTTTGCTTGTAGAGAGCTGCCTCCTGAGTGCTAGTAAGTATTTTACACATCTAGAGATTTGAAAGACTATAGTTATTATTACTATGACTTTATACTGCAGTAACACTCATTTAAATGCACACAGGTTTCCTCTCTCTGTATGCAATGTCTTCCTGCATCTCCAACCTTCCATTTAATATAATTTTGACTTTGCCTAAAGGAAACCCTTCAGTATTTTTTTTTTCAGTTTAGCTCTGGTGACAACAGATTCTTTTAGTGTTGATATGTTAGACAACATTTTTATTTCATCTTTATTTATTTAAAAAACATTCTAACTTGATACGTATTTCCAGGTTAGTGGTTATATATTTCTAGCAATTTATATGTATTATTTCAAAATCTTTCTTGG
Source organism: Saccopteryx bilineata (assembly GCF_036850765.1). Taxonomy (NCBI): domain Eukaryota; kingdom Metazoa; phylum Chordata; class Mammalia; order Chiroptera; family Emballonuridae; genus Saccopteryx; species Saccopteryx bilineata. The sequence goes on from NC_089494.1 coordinate 259,248,804, forward strand.
TTGTTTACACTGTCGGGGTTGAGTCAAATTACTTAAGTTCCAATAAAAATAAATTGATGTATTTGTAAAATTCATGACGGGAGTATTAAAACTTTCAAAACTTTTTATTTTATTTTATATATTATTAAAAGTGAAAACTATTTTTGTTTGGATGTGTAGATATTGTAACTTATCACAATTACATCTTTTGTAATTCTTTGAACTTTCAAAAAAAATTAGACTATTATTTGCATTTACCAAATATATCTTCATGGGAATTTTAATTCAGCTTTGAATCAAGAAAATGATAATTACAATATCATTGATATTTCTGGTTTTATTTAAAAGTAAAGTGGGAAATCAGAAGTTTCCAGACCACCCAAGTTCAGATCCAGTGGGTAAAGAAAGTACCAAACGCTGGAAGAATTCGCATTTCATTTTATTTTGTTTTTAAAGCACTTTCCACTGTTGACAATACTGAGTGCTTATGTATGAAGAAACCTGAAAGCCAACAGTTCATATGTGGTTGCCTGGTTCTTGTTTTCTTATTGTTCTTGTCTCTCAATAAGGAAAACCTTCTTTTGCTGTTGTATTGTTTGAGAAAGAAGACCTGAGTCTTAGTACAGAGTTCACAGCAGAAAGATATTTTGTTTGGAGACAAGTTAGAAGGTTACCACAGCAGCCCAAGCAAGAGCTAATTTTATTAACATTTTGTATGTGCACATTTCTTCTCATTAAAATTCATTGCTACATAGAACTGGTTGGTGTGGTGTAAGAATGCATCTCAAAATGCTTGAGCCTACATCACCAACCATGGAATTTTTTTTTTTTTTTGCTAAATAATTAGTATGTCTACTTGCCATCTGAATTCACATAAAGATGTCTAAAGCATCTTGAAATAGCAAAATGGCTGGGATTTTTAATTTAGTACTTCCCCATTGCTTCTATATTTTCAACGCCTTAAAAATAAATTTCTTCCACTATTATAAAATGTGTTTGGACACTCTAAGGGTTTGCATGGGTTCTTGCAATTTACTACTATCTAGAAAAAGAAGGAGCTCTTGGTACTGATTTTTAAGAGAAACTGTAAATTGAACGAACCTGTGATGTGTTCTCACAGGAATAGAGAAAACAAGTTGCTTTCAGTCTAGTATAGTGAGCAGTTCTAGGAATAAATAAATTCAGTCTGATGGACATATATTAGGAAAGAAAAAAGGCCAAATGAGACAATTTCCTAAAATGCTCATGATCTAGAAAACGCAATAAAACAGTTGGGTCAATTATTCTGAGAGTGAAATAAGTGCTGTTTCCATGAAAAAAGGGTCTTTCTCTAAGGCCAGTTTTGAAAGGTGCAGAAAATACGACTCTCTGTGAAGGAGACCTGAGTCGTAAGCGTCAAGACAAAGGAGCCTTGTCTAGGAAGACCTTGAATAGACAGCCCACCCATGTTGTCTACCATATCTAACTACGTACTAAAAAAAAAGTATTTGCTTTTGCATTTTAATATCTCAAATAAAATGTCATTGATGAGCCAGAGATTCCTTGGCTCTCCATCTCACCACAGTCCAAATTAAATATGTGTTTATTGAATATTTAGGGTTTGTACCAAGTTCTGTGTTGCGATACGAAGAGAAAAGTTGACAACGATCAAAGCTGACACGATTAGTTGTCTAATAAAAGGGGTGAGTAAATAGAGTTTAACAAGTACTATAATAGAAATTAGTAAAAGTGCCAAACTGTCTGATGTAGTCAAAGAGACTTCCTGAAAATAATGATCTATTCTGCCTTTGAACAATCCAACATGACTGCTTCTGAACTTACAGAAAGTCTCTCCCCAGGGATGTGATGGTCTGGAAGGCTCTTCCCTTTGGCAGGAAAGTAGAACAATTCATCATGCTCCTGTGGACCAGACACCACAAATTCTCAATTTGTCCCGAATGTTTACTTCTAAGAAGCACAGAGTGTAAAGGCTGTTCCCTAACAAATCTCAATGGGGCTGACTGACACGTTCAGGTTAGAAAATAACAGTGATATTTTTTTAATCAAAGAAGCTAAAAGAATAAGAAACCCAGAGATTCCCGTTACTTCCACTAACAAATGACACCAAAATTTCGCTCAGCCCCAAAAGACGCTCACCGAGTTGTCGAGTACATTTTGCTTGAATGCTCTAAAGCTAGAGGACATTCCTGATTATCCATTTCTGTTTTGCAGAAAGTGCAATTGTGGGGAAAATGTACCTGATAATGAGTCAAGTTTCTGTCCTGCCCTGGCTTCGTCTGAAATTTCTCTTCACGAGGCAAATAAAATCTATTCCCCACGGAACAGCTCTTCCTAGAGACTAGGCATTGATTTTACTTAGCTCCCCTGAAGAAACGGGATTCCCCAACGACCTTCACTCTGGAATCTGTCCTAGCTGATGCCCACAGCGTGCAGAGGTCCCCGGGGCAGTAGGGCCACGTGCTTCTCATGCCAGCGGTAAAGGGTTATGGCTCTCGAGAGCCAAGAGCTTTGGTTTCCAAATTTGACATGAAGTGTACCTGTTATCATAACAATGTGGTATAATTATTAAGTTTAATTATTACTAAATTATGTGGTATAAATTATGTGGTATAATTATTAAATTAAGACTAGAGATGAATTATTTGGAAAGACTAATAAAAGATGAGATACTAAAAGCAAAAAGCCAAATATATTTGGGTGAAAGAACTTTTAAACAGGGGACAAATAGCTCTTGTTCCTCGTAAAGAGAATGCTCTGGGGAGGAAGCGGGGACATGGTTGGATGGGAGGGTGTCAGTGCGGCTCGCTGCTTCCCACACACGGTCCTTAGGCACCTGACTTTCCCACACTCACCGGACAAGCGTTCCACTGCACCATTTGTCTTCTTGGTGTAAAACCTTTTGCTTCCAGAACCCTCCTTACCTACCCATCTGGGAAGCCAGGAATTCTTCAGAATTAATATCTCCTGGTAATAACTCTCAACAAATGATTTGCAGAAATAGGTATACAAATACCACATCCATAGCCCAATGGGTAAAATATCTCTGCAGGTCAAGTTGTATATTGGCATCTAGATTTCCTCTATGGGATCAAATTCTACTTGCCCACAGTGGTAACTGGCCTCATGACTACCCATTTTACCCACTGCCTTCTTTTCTCTGTCTCTGGTCTCTGCTTTTCTGCCAATCACTGCCTATTATCTATTCAAATTCTGGGGTCAGCATTGTTTCTGCTGGTTGTCAGTGAGTTCTGGCTGCCATAACAACACAGCATAGACTGAGTGGGGGGGGGGGCTGCTTAGACAGCAGGTTAATGTCCCACAGTTCTGCAGGCTTAAATTCTGTAATCAGGGTGAAGCATGGTCGTATTCCGATAAAGACTTTCTTTGTGACTCAAATGGTCTTCTTCTTCTCCCTGTATCCTAACATGGTAGAGTGAGAGTTCTGATTTCTTTTCCTCTTCTTATAAAGCCACAGACATTTCATGACCAACCTGCTCTCATGATGTTCTTTAACCCTAAGTACCTCCCAAAAGTCTCATCTCCAAATTCCATTACACTGAGAGTTAGTGCGTCACCCTATACATTTTGGAAGAACCCAATTCAGTCTATAGCAGGCGAGAGCTGAAACATTATATAGAAGTGCAATCTGTAGACAGGTAGTCAAAGCAAGGGCCACTGTCGCCAATAAAAAGATCAGCATGTAACTGGACATCTATACCTTTTAAGTAAAAATAATTTTTAGAGTATGTATGTAATTGAAATGCCTCTTTTGGCCCTGGTCAGATAGCTTAATTGGTTAGAGTGTCATCCAGCGTGTTCAGGATGTAGCTTCGAACCCTGGTCAGAACACAAGCAAGAATCAACCTCAAAGGGCTGAAATAATATATGTGAAGAATAATATATGTGAAGCACAGCATCTGACACATTGCAATTGCACAACAAATATTAGTCAGATTTTAGTTAGAGTCAAACAAGTTAAACTACCTCGCACATGCAAAAAGAAAAAAGTCAACAGTGATGGAATGAATAAATAGAACAACAAATTGGTGTTTCTTGGTCTCTCTGCGTTTTTCTGTTTCTCTCTCCCTTCTGCTTTCTCTAAAAATCAATACATAAAAATTGAATAAAATAAATAAAAGACTTTTTAAAGGGACCAGGCTGAGTATAATCTCAGTTATGCTTTGCAAACATCGTTTCATGACAAAAGCTTCTGTTTTTTAATTAAAAGTCGACTTTTGTTCTATTTTTAGACATCTTTTTGGATACTTTTTGAGCGCCATTTCCTCACTCTCCAATGCGACTAGATTGAAAAATTTAAAACATTTTAAATATACAAACATATTGAAGTAATATGACGGACAGAGGCCTACCAAAAAGGTTAAACTTTTGCATTTGTTTAAATCACCTTCTTGATCAATGCAGTATCGCAGCTCCATCTAAAGCTTGCCCCCCCTTCTTTCTGCGCCCCCCACCCCACAGGAAACCGCTCCCCCTCAAGCCCACGCGCATAATTCCTGTGCATGTGTGCGTGCAGGGCTTTCACGGCGTCCAGACGAATGGTGGCAAAAGAGATACTGCCACGATGCATTGAGGTCTTCGGGTCGGGTGCCGCCGCCCCTCAACTGCCGACCTCAGCTACTGAAGGCTCACAGCGGTGCCCGGGCCGGGCTTTGCTCCAGGCTCTGACGCACAGTCTCTGCCGGCCTAAGGCGGCTGATGCGGAGCTATACTTTCTCAGTCCCCTCCTCTCCACGGGAGTAACTCCAAAGAGCCAGCCCGGCTCCAGAACTCTGAGTATGCTCTGCTCCCTCGTCCCAACCACACTGGGACGTGGCTTCTGCCTTCTGCTCTGTCTGCCTTGCTTACTTCCCTGCACGTCCCTAAGGCCCTCTCTGCGAAGTCTCTGCACACAACTCGCCCTCTCAGAGGGTGCTTTCGGGGAGCCCCACTGAAAAAGGAACATAAACGTGTTTGTTATTGTTTTGTGTGCTTTCAAATTTACAGATGGAGCCACACTGCTTTATGCATTTCTTTATGATTTTGAGATCTCCCCATATTGATACATACAAATGTAATCCATCTTAACTGCTCTATGGAATATGATGATGTGAATAAATCATGATTTATTAATTTATTCTCCTACTGAGAAACACTTTATCCCACTTTGGTTATTACGATCACTGCTTCAATGAAGTATTCTTTTCTTCTGTACATATATATGTGAGTGTTTCTCTGTGATAGACATCAAGAGGCATCCTGCTCATTCAGGGTTTGTATGACACCAGAGCTGCCAGCTGTTTTCCAATCTCCCTCTAACGTGGTCATAGCCATTTGTGTTCCCACCAACAGTATATGTTTCCATTCCTCTACATTTTTGCAAAAATATCTTGTTAAAAATATTAGCACATATATTTTTTTAAAAATTTATAATGGTGAGATAGAATGTTATTTATTTAAAATTTACATTTTGCTGATTGCTAGCAAGAATAGCACTTTTTCTTTTTTTGCCATTTATATCATCTCTGCCGTTAACTGACTATTTCTGCCATTTTCCTATTAGAATACCTGTCTTTCTCCTTTCGATACATCTGTGCATGAATATAGACATACAGATATATTTCTTTTTATAAAGATTTTACTGACTGACTTTTAGAGAGAGGATAGAAGAGAGAAAGGTGAGGCAGGGGGTGCAGGAAGCATCAACTCATAGTTGACACTGGTTAGTAAAATTATGTAGGTCTAAGGCACAGTTCTATCCTAGAGCATCTGTACACCGTGCGGTGTGCTCACCTCCCCAGGTCCAGTCCTCTTCCGTCACCGTTCCTATCCTAGAGCATCTGTACACCGTGCTGTGTGTCCACCTCCCCAGGTCCAGTCTTCTTCCGTCACCGTTCCTATCCTAGAGCATCTGTACACCGTGCGGTGTGTCCACCTCCCCAGGTCCAGTCCTCTTCCGTCACCGTTCCTATCCTAGAGCATCTGTACACCGTGCTGTGTGTCCACCTCCCCAGGTCCAGTCCTCTTCCGTCACCATTCCTGTCCTAGAGCATCTGTACACCGTGCTGTGTGTCCACCTCCCCAGGTCCAGTCTCCTTCCGTCACCGTTCCTATCCTAGAGCATCTGTACACCGTGCCGTGTGCTCACCTCCCTAGGTCCAGTCCTCTTCCGTCACCGTTCCTATCCTAGAGCATCTGTACACCGTTCGGTGTGTTCACCTCCCCAGGTCAAGTCCTCTTTCGTCACCATTCCTATCCTAGAGCATCTGTACACCGTTCTGTGTGTTCACCTCCCCAGGTGCAGTCCTCTTCCGTCACCGTTCCTATCCTAGAGCATCTGTACACCGTGCTGTGTGTCCACCTCCCCAGGTCCAGTCCTCTTCCGTCACCGTTCCTATCCTAGAGCATCTGTACACCGTGCTGTGTGTCCACCTCCCCAGGTCCAGTCCTCTTCCGTCACCGTTCCTATCCTAGAGCATCTGTACACCGTGCTGTGTGTCCACCTCCCCAGGTCCAGTCTCCTTCCGTCACCGTTCCTATCCTAGAGCATCTGTACACCGTGCTGTGTGTCCACCTCCCCAGGTCCAGTCTCCTTCCGTCACCGTTCCTATCCTAGAGCATCTGTACACCGTGCCGTGTGCTCACCTCCCCAGGTGCAGTCCTCTTCCGTCACCGTTCCTATCCTAGAGCATCTGTACACCGTGCCGTGTGCTCACCTCCCTAGGTCCAGTCCTCTTCCGTCACCGTTCCTATCCTAGAGCATCTGTACACCGTGCCGTGTGCTCACCTCCCTAGGTCCAGTCCTCTTCCGTCACCGTTCCTATCCTAGAGCATCTGTACACCGTGCTGTGTGTTCACCTCCCCAGGTCCAGTCTCCTTCCGTCACCGTTCCTATCCTAGAGCATCTGTACACCGTGCTGTGTGTCCACCTCCCCAGGTCCAGTCTCCTTCCGTCACCGTTCCTATCCTAGAGCATCTGTACACCGTGCCGTGTGCTCACCTCCCTAGGTCCAGTCCTCTTCCGTCACCGTTCCTATCCTAGAGCATCTGTACACCGTGCTGTGTGTCCACCTCCCCAGGTCCAGTCTCCTTCCGTCACCGTTCCTATCCTAGAGCATCTGTACACCATGCTATGTGCTCACCTCCCCAGGTCCAGTCCTCTTCCATCACCGTTCCTATCCTAGAGCATCTGTACACCGTGCTGTGTGTCCACCTCCCCAGGTCCAGTCTCCTTCCGTCACCGTTCCTATCCTAGAGCATCTGTACACCGTGCCGTGTGCTCACCTCCCCAGGTCCAGTCTCCTTCCGTCACCGTTCCTATCCTAGAGCATCTGTACACCGTGCTGTGTGTTCACCTCCCCAGGTCCAGTCTCCTTCCGTCACCGTTCCTATCCTAGAGCATCTGTACACCATGCTGTGTGCTCACCTCCCCAGGTCCAGTCTCCTTCCGTCACCGTTCCTATCCTAGAGCATCTGTACACCGTGCTGTGTGTTCACCTCCCTAGGTCCAGTCCTCTTCCGTCACCGTTCCTATCCTAGAGCATCTGTACACCGTGCTGTGTGTTCACCTCCCCAGGTCCAGTCCTCTTCCGTCACCATTCCTATCCTAGAGCATCTGTACACCGTGCTGTGTGTCCACCTCCCCAGGTCCAGTCCTCTTCCATCACCGTTCCTATCCTAGAGCATCTGTACACCGTGCTGTGTGTCCACCTCCCCAGGTCCAGTCTTCTTCCGTCACCGTTCCTATCCTAGAGCATCTGTACACCATGCTGTGTGCTCACCTCCCCAGGTCCAGTCTCCTTCCGTCACCGTTCCTATCCTAGAGCATCTGTACACCATGCTGTGTGTCCACCTCCCCAGGTCCAGTCTCCTTCCGTCACCGTTCCTATCCTAGAGCATCTGTACACCATGCTATGTGCTCGCCTCCCAGGTCCAGTCCTCTTCCATCACCGTTCATCCCCCTTGGTACCTTTCTACCTCCCCCTTACTAATCACCATATTGCTGTCTGTCCATAGGTAATTATTATTAATTTTTTCTTGCTTAATCTTGTCTTTAATGTTTGTTTTATTGATTGTAATGAGAGGAAGGAAGAGAGAGAGAGAGAGAGAGAAACATTGGGCTGTTACTGTATGTACCTCGGCAGGGATCGAACCAGCGACCTGTGTGCTTTGGGATGAAGCTTTAACCAACTGAGTTATCCAACCAGGGCTTTTTGTTTAATCCTGTCACCTTTTTCACTCAGTCCCCAGCACCCCTTCCCCCCTTTCTCTAACAGATGGAAGTTTGTTCTCTGTATTTAAGACTTTGTTTCTATTTTGTTCATCTATTTTGTTCATTCGATTCCACATGTAAGTGTTATCAGATGATACTTGTCTTTCTCTGACTTAGTTCACTGAGCCTAATACTCCACGGGTCCGTCCACGCTGTGGCAAAAAGGAAGATTTTCTTTCTGTTTTACAGTGTATTCTACTGTGTAAATGTACAATGCTCTTTTTTCTACTTGTCTACTGATGGGCACCTGTGCTGTTTTCAAATCTTAGCTATTGTAAATAACGCTGCAATGAACATAGGGCTGCACTGGTTCTTTCCAATTAGTCTTCTAGGTTCTTCAGATACATTCCCAGAAGTGGAATTGCTGGGTCATAAGGAGTTTCATTTTTAATTTTTTGAGGAAACTCCTTATTGTTTTCCAGAGTAGCTACACCAATCTGCATTCCCAATAGTAGTGTGTGTGTGCGTGGGGGGGGCTTCTCTTTCTCCACATCCTTGCCAACATTTGTTTGTTGATTTATTGATAATAACCATTATAAAACAAAGGACATAACAAGTACAATGGAAAGTCTCACCCCAGTTGTTACATGTACCCAACAATGTGTTGAATCTAGTGAAACTTTCATTTGTACTTGTGTTTTCTTATATAAAAGTTAAAAATCTAATATAATCAAATGTATTCATCCTTTTGGTTGCATTTTAATTTTCAAATTCTGTTTAAGAAATTATTCTATATGGCAAAATTATGAAAATACATGTGTATTTTGTGCTAATCACTTTCCAGTTTTTATCCGTTTTGCTTCTCATCAAGCTGAGAGTGCCGCCTGGACGAACGAGAAGGGGGCTGATTGCGTGTTTCTCTTTAGGGCAAGTCCGTAACTCCACTTCCATTGACCTAAGGGTATGTGTTTCTTGGCTGATTTGTTTTGTCACTTTTATCATGGTACAGCTTCTGTCATGAGCGTGGTTTCTTTTATTTTCATTTATTTATTTATTTAGATTGCCTGGTCTTTTTCTGGGCTTATTCCTCTATCTCACAGGTCTATTTATTGATTTCTACATGTAAGTTCTGCAATATGTATGTTAATAGTGCACACTGTCTACATGCCAAAGGCTGGATTTTATTGTCCTCGATGAGGAATAAAGTCAACAGATTTATAAAAATGCATTCAGGATGCACAGTTGACAGTCATCCACTCGGATAAAAATCAGAATTTGTGGCAGATTTCCTGTCATCTCAACAACTGGTCAACTCATGGGTTTTTGTTGGGTTTTTTTTTTGCCCCAGTACATTTAACAAATAAATTATTATGTTTTTTTAAATATGACTGGACTATTCTGTAACTTCAAATTAGGTATCTGATGTATACTGTACTATTTCTTGTTTGTTTATTTACTACCCTGCTGACTTCGTTTACTAATGGTTTGGATAATTCTTTATTCAAGTATTTGCTCTTGTCTGAAAGTTGACCAAGAACTGATTCCTGGGAGAAATTCTCGACCTGCTAACCTCAGGCTGACCCTCAGGAGTGTGTGCATTTGGCACAGAATCCTGTTCATCAGTTTTTATAATTATAGTGTCCTGCCCTTCACCCAGTTGAATCCCAGAGCATCTGGTTCTATATTGCATCAATAAAATAGAAGAATATTCAGACTCCACATACTGAACAGGCACTATCACCCTGAACTCTTTGCTGCTGTGACATAGCACAACCTTGGTCATGGGAAATAACATAAAAGCAGATAAGCAAGTTATTTATCTGACTGAAACTTTGCCTTACCTTCCGGAGCAGGTAATAGCATGAATGAGAGAAAATACCATCGTCACTAACCGTGTGGGCTCCGGAGCTAAACCATGTGGGTTAGAAAGGTGATTAAATTGCACACTATGTGATGTAAACCACTCCACTTCTCCGTGTGTGTGCTGCATCTTTTGCAAAATCGTAATAGGGTTGTTTAAGGAGCAAACTAATTAGCACATCTAAAACACTTCACATAATTTCCAGCACATAGAAAGTTCTATACATTTGGCAGCTCTTATTTAGATTTCTACATTTAAAATTTTATCCCAGATAGTTTCAGAACTCGCGCCTTGACTGCGATCCCCATCGGTGCAGAACTCCTGTTTGTTCGCTGTTATATCCCTTAATCCATTTCATATATTAGATGTTCAATAAATATTTGTTGAATAGATAAATTTTGCATAAATCCCCGATTCTGTCATTTGGCATGCCATTTGTCAGCCTTCTTTGAGTAATATAAAAGAGTTACAAAAACGTATTATTACATTTATTTGGGGCAAGATGTCAAGAGACATGTCTTGTAAAAATCAAACAGCACCCGCGTTATGAGAGTTCATAGGAAAAATACCTCATAGATGTCAATCACAGGAGGATGGTGCCTTTCTGTAGAGAACTTACCTGCTGGCAGCACGGCAGTGCAGATGTGAACAGCACAGCTTTCGGCCTCAAGGTGCTCCCAGGATTGCGGATAGCGGATAGCAAGTGAAAAGTACATCTGAATCTGCACATGGAAGACAACGGTACATTTAAGACAGGCGTCTTAATGAAGAGACTGTGCGATTGATGGAGAGCTCTAAGGAGACAAAGAGAAAAGTTCAAGTTAGCACTCACACACATTCTCATGTTTGTGATTCTAATTACATTCTAATTTTTCACTTAGGAGAAAATGAGTTTGGTAACTGCCTTTTGCAGTAAAACTAGATTATACTTACTCTAAAATCAGCATCTGCCAAATTCTGATCCGTGATGGATGCTAGCGCCTGGTGCACGCTGTGCGCCTGCACGCACACCACCCGACAGCTCCGTCTATTACCTTTCCGTGGGAAGGACGGTCTCCAAACCTGGAGCTGATTCAACATAGATCAACTCTCAGGGTAAGCATGTGCTGCAAGGTGATGCCAAACATCTCGAAAGGCCACATTTTCCAAACAATACAGGAAACAAATGGCACTTTAAAAATGAGAACGAAGTTTGGTTGCTGAAGGCTTTATGTTGGGTTCCGCGATCCTACAGATCCGGGGTGGGTTCTATTTTATTTTCCTGTAACCACTGACTTTTTGATTCTTGGTGTGAGAGAAGGCAGAGAGGAAAGACATTTGGAAAATTCTTAAAGGTACGATTCCTGACATTCTGAACTATTCATAAAAGGATGAAAATATTAAATCTTAGTTAATATTTATAGAGTACATTTACTTTTCTAAAAATGTGCTTTACCAATCTTATTTCATTTTGTTCTCATTACAACATTAAAAGTTGTTCATATGGTCCTGTTTTTTCTTATAATATATATATATATTTACTTTTCAATTACAGTTGACTCAATAGTATGTCAGTTGCAGGCGTACAAGATAGTGAGTAGATATTTCTAGAATTTACAGAGTGAGAACCACTTTTATAGGCAAGTAAATGAAAGGTTTCTCTTGCTAATAATTATCAGCTGAGTGATTGGGCCCTGGGCTTCTGTCTCCATCATGTCCTCTATTCCACAGAGTGGGCGCCTAGGAATGCTGCAGGTTTTACATTTTCCCTGGAGAACTACAGATCTCAGACTACATAAGTTTTTATACGCAGGGCTCACAGCAAGCACCTCATGATCCTTTGTGGTTCAAGCATTATTATTGGTGGTGGTGGTGGTGGTGGTGTCAGCATCCTTGCTCTAAGTGGGCATGCTCCAAGTTCAGAAGTCTTTCTTTTGTCTAATATCAATAAAGAAACCCAATAAAAATTAATAAACAGACATTTAAGCAGGAGCCCTACCATGATAAGGTTTGAGAACAAGAGGTTACCTAAGATCTGTGCAAATTTTCTTGGTTAAGTCTTATGTGTACAAAACTGGATCATGCTGCTTATCTGATAAAAGACAATCATGTAAATGTTCCACTGGGTTCTGCTCTCAAATAGCAAACCAATAAAATAAGAATCACTCCAGCCAGCTATTGAATTAAGTTATATATATATATATATATATATATATATATATATGAATCACTTTTCTTTTCACAGGCACAGTTACACGCAGTAATCCAGTTGGACCTGGAAAAGACTGAACTCCTTTTAGTATACCAGTCTTAAGTGCAAGGGTCAACATACTGCAGCCCATGGGTTAAGACTGGCCTGCGCCCTGGCGGGTTGGCTCAGTGGTAGAGCGTCGGCCTGGCGTGCAGAAGTCCCGGGTTCAATTCCCAGCCAGGGCACACAGGAGAAGCACCCATCTGTTTCTCCACCCTTCCCTCTCTCCTTTCTCTCTACCTCTCTCTTCCTTTCCCACCGCCAAGGCTCCACTGGAGCAAAGTTGGCTGAGGCGCTGAGGACAGCTCCATGGCTTCTGCCTCAGGCTCTAGAATGACTCCAGCTGCAAAGGAGCAATGCCCCAGATGGGCAGAGCATCGCCCCCTAGTGGGCATGCCAGGTGGATCCCGGTCGGGCACATACAGCAGTCTGTCTGTCTGCCTTCCCACTTCTCACTTTGGAAATATATGAAAAAAAACTGGCCTGTGGTGGTCAAATCTGTTCAGGCCCACTGCACTAGTCTATGTACTGTCTGTGGCTGCTTGCACAACAATGGCAGAAATGCAGTGTGGAGTAGGTCCAGGTCCAGGAGCTACTACACAGACTACAAAACCACAGATATTCACTATTTGATCCGTGTGTGTGTGTGTGTGTGTGTGTGTGAGTGACAGACAGAGTCAGACAGAGGGACAGATAGGGACAGATAGCCAGAAAGGGAGAGAGATGAGAAGCATCAATTCTTTGTTGCAGCACCTTAGTTGTTCATTGATTGCTTTCTCATATGTGCCTTGACCGGGGGGCTACAGCAGACCGAGTGACCCCTTGCTCGAGCCAACAACCTTGGGCTCAAGCTGGTGAGCCTTGCTCAAACCAGATGAGCCCATGCTCAAGCTGGCGACCTCGGAGTGTCGAACCTGGGTCTTCCGCATCCCAGTCTGATGCTCTGTCCACTGTGCCACTGCCTGATCAGGCCACTATTTGATCCTTTGCAGAAGTTTATTGACTCTTTTTTTTTTTTTTTGTATTTTTCTGAAGCTGGAAACGGGGAGAGACAGTCAGACAGACTCCCACATGCGCCCGACCGGGATCCACCCAGCACTCCCACCAGGGGCGACGCTCTGCCCACCAGGGGGCGATGCTCTGCCCCTCCTGGGTGTCGCTCTGCCACGACCAGAGCCACTCTAGAACCTGGGGCAGAGGCCAAGGAGCCATCCCCAGAGCCCAGGCCATCTTTGCTCCAATGGAGCCTTGGCTGCGGGAGGGGAAGAGAGAGACAGAGAGGAAGGAGGGGGGCGGGGTGGAGAAGCAAATGGGAGCTTCTCCTATGTGCCCTGGCCGGGAATCGAACCCAGGTCCCCCGCACGCCAGGCCGACGCTCTACCGCTGAGCCAACTGGCCAGGTCCAGTTTATTGACTCTTAATCTCAGTGCTCGCTCATATCACAAACCATGCACACACATACATACACACAGAAGGAAAGCATATATATACATGTGTATATGTATTTATATATGCATATATGCATGAATGCATATAAATATATACACATTTATATTTATAATTTTTTTTTACCACATAGGCTTCTCAGTAACCTGAATTCAGCCCTCTCTGTATCCAGCTTTGTGGGACCTGTGATTCTAAACCAAACATCCACACTTGTAATCCGATGGTTCAAGCCCCAGGAAAATGCTTTGTGCCTCTCTAGCCTTATGGGATCTGCACATGGCAGCTGCATATAGCAACTAAGGAGCAATCTGCAATTTAAAAAATGTCATATCTCTCGTACATTTATATATGAGTTGGTCTAGAAATAAAATGCTTGGAGGGTGGTAATGATTCTTTAATTTGGCAACCAGATGCACAATGAAGGCTGGACTTGAGAATTTTTAAATAAACTTTTTAAAATTGATTGATTGATTTTTAAAGAGACAAAATAAGACAGAAACACCAAGCGGTCTGCCTGGGTTTGAACCTGTAACCTTCGCATATTGAGATGACGCTCCAATAGAGCTGTCCTGTCAGGGTGAGAAGTTTAATTTTAAAAACATTCAATAGAAATGACCTTAAAACATAAAACAATACTAAATTTTTTAGCATCTTGATGTAAAAATAATATTCATTCTTCACTATGCATTTTTCTTTTAGTTTTTTTCATGAGTACATTTAAAAAAATATTGTTTGATAATAGATACAAAGTGATTCTTACTTTTACTTTTTAAATATATTAAAATTTATATTTCACCTGAAAATTTATTAATATTTACTCACCTCTTATTTTATTTACATTTTATTTTCAGTCAGCTAAAAAACACTGTCAAAATTATTTTAAAAGTGTAAAAATCTTGATGACAAAACATAGTGCTATTACTGAAAGAAAGGTAATTAAATTATGAAATAAATATATAATAACTTCTGAATGTTTTGTCTCTATTTAGTCAAGCTGTCCAAAATTATTTTTCTGTTAGCATCACACCGACATGCACAATAATAAATAAATTCATTCTTCTTTTGCTATTTATGAACTTTGTTGATTTCTAATCGTATAGAAACTATACATATGTATTCCTTTAGTCAGTATTGTAGCATACAACATATGTGTTCATGACCTTGATTTATGATGTTCAACCCTTTAAATGTATGGTAAGTAGGCAAAGGTCTCACTCATGTGAACTCAGGGCAGTGTCTCTGCAGATCCATATGTTCCAGGCTGTCTGGGCTCAGGGAACTAGTCTAACCTTTCTGTAACCAATTTCTTTACCTGAGCATCATCAGCCCCATTATAAGGTTTCTGTGATGATTGTGTGACTCAGTGTGTGTAAAAGTGTCTAGCACAATCCTTGGCTTATGCTCATTTATTGCCTTAAGTGTGCTGGATCACTTGAACTTCAAAATCATGAGACTGACTTTATGAAGTTCTTCCCAGTGGATGAAACTGAGGTTCAGAGACGATGGTGCCTACCAAACACCACAGAGTTAGTAAAGAGAGGACAGGGGGTCATCATGCATTACAGCACAGAATAATGAATGAAGGATGTGTGGTCTCAGGGCTCAGGGATCCAGTTTTCAACCCCATCTTGAACTCTTACTGGCTAGGTGATCATAAACTGTCAATGGGGGTTGGCAGTAGCTATCTCTAAAATCCAGGAGCGTTAAATAAAGTAACATAAAATATTACATGGATATGTGTGATTTCTATGGTTTTCAACTTATGTCTCTAAATTTGCCTTTCTAGCATTCGGAACAACCTTTAAAGTGGAGGGAACATTTCTTTCAAATAAAAATTTGTGTGGAGACCCAATATTGTTAATGCATAACACATGAGGAGGAGCATGGCATGAAGGAGAGCCAAGGGCCCCTGCGTATTAGGAATGTCACTTCTTGTCCTAATTCTCATGACCGTGGCACTCCTGAGGCACTTCCTTTGAAATTTAAGGTCCCTAAGAAACAGGGTTTGAAATAAGTGCCCCAAACCATTTTAGGTACTACATCACTGCATATATCCGCATAACAAATCATCGGCAGTGGCAGCTTTTCTCCTGAAGCAGTTCTGACAGTCCGAGTGGGGAAGAATTTTCCATCTGCCTCCACTGGCAGATGGTCCTATCTCTGAGTATCATGAAAATGCCTTCCCACAGTGCCTCCTGCTTAACCTTCCGCTCCCCTTCTCATTCCAAGGCTGGGTCAATAGAGGTCGGTCATGGTCATGACCTTGATTTACCTTGACTCAAATGCTCCTGCATGTAAACATGTGCTGAGAGACTTCATACCTCTGACTGATGATGGCCAGATGTGTGTCACCCGTTGAAATGACAGCTGGAGTCGCTTGAGTTTGCTAACACTAGGGTTGCTTTTGACACTCCTACAATTTTCTCTTTCCTTTTCAGACAAGCCTAGATTTTGTCAACCCTGGCACTTTTCAGTAACAATGTCTTCCTCCGACAGCCTCATTGAAGGCAAGTGGAGCTTAGCACCTTTCAACTCCGATATTGCCTTTGGCTCTCACACAGATGTCTGTCGTTTGGGCTTCTATTTTGGGGATTCAGGGATGCATAAGACTTGGAAGACTGAGCTATGCTCGTTGTCAGCATAAGTCAGATCATGTCACTCTCCTGCTTGCTAATTCCCAGTGGTTTTCCCTCATACTCAAAACTCTTCTTTCTGCCTTAAAAAAACAACAACAAAAAACCCCACAAGGTGTCTCAGATGACCTAGCTCTACTCCTGCAAAATCTAATCTCACGCTTCTCTGCTCTCACTCTGCCCAGCCCACGGTGACCCACTTTCCGTTCCAGTGCCACCCAGAGCTGGTTTCCACAGCAGAGTCTCCGGGCTTCCCTTCCTCTGCCCAAGATGTCTCTCCTCCTGACTTCACATGGTTGTTCCTTCATGTCGTTCAGATTTCTATTGACATATTACCTCCTTAAACAGATCTTTGCCGACTACCTGATCGAAATTAGTGACTGACGAACTCGAGGTCTCTCAAGTCTATGAAAATTCTCTGAAAGTACCTATCTATACCTTTTCAATTAATATATATATATTAAATTATAGGATATTTGTGTGTTTGTTGTTTTGGAATGCAAATCCTATGACTGCAGCAAATGTTTATGCTTTGTTTGCCATTCAACTCCCAGTAAATAATTCAGACTAGACATGTAGTAGATAGTCAATAAAGTTTCATTTAATTATTGTTTAATAAACTTCTTAGCTTCTCAAGTCTATGATGACCCTATTCCCATAAAATCAGAACTTCTACTTTAATATTAATTTGGACAAGGAAGATGCAGTGCTATGTGGGTTCCCCCAATCTTGTTTGATATTCTTTCCGTCTGGCACAGAAACTAAACAGTACTGATCAGCACTTCCTAGTTAGGTATGAACATGACTCGTTCTGGCTAATACAATGTGAGTGCAAGTGACTTTCATCAAGGCTTGAGGAAGGTCCTCTCCACTGTCCTGTTTCTTTCTTCACCGTGTGCTTTGACCGGAGGCCATGTGCCTAGATGGTTAGCACATGAGAGGAAAGTAGCCTGTATCTGTGACTCGTCCCATAGAGCACAGCTGCTGTGGACGGTTGCTTACTCTGTGATAAACTTAGTAAAAGTAAAAAATTAGATTTTCTATGGTAAATTGGTTATTCCAGCATAACCTTAGCCTATCTTAAATATATAATTAATCAATGGAGTGGATGGAACATGGGCTCAAGGGCCACCTAGAATTAGAGCTTGTTTAAGTTACTTGATGTAGCTGAGTCGCTGCTAAATAGATACGATGTCTAATGTGTTGTGAATGCTGCTATATATTTCCCACAAGCAGCTGGGGCATAAAGGTGCTCATTTTACTTTACTTAGGATGAGATTTCCTATAAGCAGACTCTTGCCTATTCCCCAAACGTTACACGACACAACCCCGAATGTCTCCCTTGCATCCCAGCGTGATGGGCAGAATGCTGAACACCTGCTCCATGGATAGTCATCCCTCATTCACTTTGCAAGTAATATGGGTCCTATTTTGAGGTGTCCAGAATTGTTCTAGCAATCAAAGTTTGCATAAAACACCTCTTCCCTCCAAGACAGCTCTTAACTTCAATAATGATGATAGGCATATGCATATATAAATTTGACATGCTATGACAAAATTAATACCTATGATAACAAAGGCTCCATCCAAAGGAAGGAGGTGACATTTAAGCTGCATTTGAGCTGTATTAGCAGTTTGTGGGAGTGGGGTTTGCTGCCCTGGACCTTGAACTCAGCTCCCTGCGCCCTGGTTCAGCGGCTAAGCTCTGCTGGAGGACACATTTCCAGACAGGCTGCAGTCTGGAGCCAGAGAACGCAGACCGGCTCAGCCGCGGCCGCTGCCTGCGAGTCTGGGCACTCACCTTTCCCAGCCCTCACTCTGTGGCCACGGGAGCTAGGGTAAGTCTTCCTCTCTAGATTAAAAGTCCAGCTCCAACCGGTCCCTTAGTTCTCACACAACAGATGGCTTGCTCACTTCCCCCCAAATATTAACCTGCTGAGGATAAATCCCCTGAAATGCCCTCCCCCAATGTACACTCAGGACTCTTGACTCTGGCTGGGAATGGCTGTAAGAGCTCAGTCCTTCTTACCTTATCTGTTCATGGTCAACGAATCCCATCTTCCGAAGAGGTGACATAAGTTCAGAGAGGGGATGCGGGCTTTGGGATCAGGCAGACCTGGGTCTGAATGTCAGCTGCATTATATGATCTGCTTCATTTTCTGAAGCTTGCTGTGTCTTCTCTTAATTTATTTCAGAACAATCTCGTTCACTAAGACCGTTGTGCCATGAAAGAATCTTCAATTTTTCCAGGGAAATTTGTGACCAACTCATGTCTGACCTCTCTAAATCTCAGAATTCTTCAAGTTGATAAGTAATGATATTTTATTTTATTCATTAAAAAATGTCATATATTTGAAAATAGTCATGATAAGATATCAAGGACTTTGAATACCCCTAAAGAAAGATTCAAGAGGGAAAAACAGAGGAAAATAAACTTTTCTGCAAATACCAGTAAGCGCCCATTTAACAGTTTTAGACACATATTTAATATTTCTTATTTTTAGGCCTGATTCTGCCACTATTTTTTATGGAAAGATTTTGGACAATTCACTCTAGCTTGGAACTTCATTTTCTTCATCTACAAAGGCAGAGAATCAGCCTAAATAATTTTTTTAATTGAAAAGTATTACAACCTATCACTTGCATACTTTAATATTGAAGAGAAAGGATGAGACTTTCTATGCATTTAATTGTGTTTCTTTAGAGCTGTCAGACTAAAAAGGTGTACAGGCTTGTGTTAAGTATATCTCGCAAGGAAATCACCAAAGAGTTGAACAGACAGCTACTTGTGTGATGTAAACGGGGTCACACACTCAGCTCTGATTCTGCAGTGGAAGGAAGCCATGTGTATCCAAAGAAGAAGAAGAGGGAAAAAAACACCTCCCTACTGAAGGAAGCTATTTTGAGAACCTGGTGTGCTGCACACTAGGCATCATCCTGACCCACCAACTATGAGATAATTTCAAAAAAAGTGGGTTAGCTAACACCCACCTGAGCGCAGTCTCTGAGGATGTTAGACGCTGAGGTGAGCGGAAGGCACTAATGAAAGCAATTTGTCTGCATTTTGTGGGAGGCCCCGGTGATCAGCTCTGGGAGTGGAGTTTACATAATAGCAGGGTCTCACTGACTGGACGAGGGAAGGACCAGCCCTTTCAGCTTGCTAGGGGAGCTATGTGATTGTGTATATTGATAAAAAGGATAACTCTTCTTGATTTGTAACTAAAAACATTTTTAAAAAGCCACTACTTTATTGTCCTTATTGGATATGTTGTCATAACAACACAGAGGAGCAGCTATAGAGGAAGAGAGCAAACCAGTATGGCTCCAAAGGCCGTCCCCATCTCCGAAGTGGGAGGCCTGGGTCACTGGCTAACTCCCCCGGCGACTATCAGCTCATCGGCCAAAGGGGGCGTGACAGGAGCTCATTATCAGATTATTAGAAGAATCAGTGAGAATTACAAGAGTGAATGTAAAGAAAAGGTACTGTACTTAACATACACTCCTGTATTAGCTACTGTTATTATCTATACATTTAGAATACCACCCACTGTGAAATCATATGATATTTGTCTTTCTCCGATTGGCTTATTCTACTTAGCATAAAACCCTCTAGGTTGACCCAAGCTTTCAAAAGATAAGATTTACTTTTTTTTTTTTAAACGATCATGTAGAATTCTATTGTGTAAATGTATCATAGAAACGACTCATAGACACAGAGAACAGATGGACAGCTGTTGGGGGGTGAGGGTGGGAAGCTAAGTAAATCTGGTGAAAGGATTAAAAATAAAAAAGAACAGCCCTGGCAGATTGGCTCAGCGGTAGAGTGTCAGCCCGGCGTGTGGAAGTCCCAGGTTCGATTCCCGGCCAGGGCACACAGGAGAAGTGCCCATCTGCTTCTCCACCCCTCCCCCTCTCCTTCCTCTCTGTCTCTCTCTTCCCCTCCTGCAGCCAAGGCTCCACTGGAGCAAAGTTGGCCTGGGCACTGAGGATGGCTCTGTGGCCTCTGCCTCAGGTGCTAGAATGACTCCAGTTACAAAAGAGCAACGCTCCATATGGGCAGAACATTGCCCCCTAGTATGCACGTTGGGTGGATCCTGGTAGGGCACATGCAGGAGTCTGTCTGAATGCCTCTCCCCCCAGCCCCCTGCTTCTCACTTTGGAAAAATACAAAAAAAAATTAAAAATAAAAAAATAAAACAAAAACTATGAATCCAGACAACAGGTCTGGTGGTTACCAGAGGAAAATGGGGGGGGGGGGCAGGTAGATAAGGGTGAGGGGGATGCATGGTGAGGGAAGGGAATTTGACTTGGGGTGGTAAACACACAATGCAGTGCACGGACGATGTATTATAGAATTATACACCTGAAACCTGTATAATTTGATGAAACCTTTGTAACCCAAAAAAATTCAATAAAGAATTTAAAAGCGGAATATCAGCCACCATCTGCTTTTGCTCCTAAAATGTGCATTTCTGAAAGGCAGTATGCTTTGTAAATAATGAAGTTGTGACAACATCCATATAGCACGCACTGGCCCCAGCCTCATTCCTGTAACAATAGACAGCCTACGCCAGAGGCGCCACTGAGACACATTTTCCAGTTCGTTTTCAACACTGTCCGCAGAATATCACGTCCTATTGAAATAAATAGTTTGTCCATGGCAGCTAGCCTGCCCACGTGGTAGAAATGAGCACAGTAAGCCATCGCTTCTTAATAACATTCAGTTTTGATTCAACTAATTGTCTCTGCTCTGGCTATTCAATGCTCACTTAAAAAAAAAATCCACTTTCTGACTATAATTTTATTTTTGGTATGGGTTTTTCAATGGAGGACAAATACATTGACTAGTAAACAGCATTTTATAACCCACTTGACGTATTTCTCAATATACATTAGCAAACTGGTATTCTGGTTTCTATGTTAGCTTCTTGTGTAAGAAATTAGAAAGAACTATTTCACAGAAGCTCGTTCATTTTCAGGTGGAGCGCTGACATTCTTAACCAATAAAGCTGATGACTCTTTTTCTGGAAATCAAAGACCTCTCCAAATTATGAGCCTCACTGGCATATCTCTCTGATGACCAGCCAGGCATCTCCAGGAGATGTCTTTCCATAAGATACCCTTCAAATCAAATGAGCAATCTTCAGCCATAATGCATAATAACTACAAGCTAATGTCGGCATTGGGTGGTCCCAATAAGGTCAACTTTCAGGGTTCTGAATTCAGCCATTTTTGAAAACAAATGTTATAACTTAATAGAAGAACATTTTCGCTCACGTTTTCCTTCTCCACTCTTTGAAAGTGTCCCTTTCTCCTGCCTTGGACTCGGAGTTGAGTTTCCACAGAAGATGGGGAACTACAAAGCCACAGAAGACTGAGCTAGAATAGACCAGGATGACAGGCCAGATGCCAGCGATCCCACTCAGATCTAATCCCTCTCGAGCCTGTAACCAGCATAATGAATGTCAGAACGGAGCACGGTGTGGATCTGGCTTTCCCATTTTCTCTCCATTGTTGTTGTTTTAAAGCACATTTCACTCTGCTCCGAATTTCCCAGATGAAAACCACCAGAACAAAGAGCAATTTCTGACTGAGATCATGTGGCATCATCAAGCGTATTCTAAACCGGTCCTTGGGCTTCTGAAGAGCATATTCACCTGTTTGTGCGTGTGCAGGTATGGAGGACA
This sequence comes from Saccopteryx bilineata, assembly GCF_036850765.1. Taxonomy (NCBI): domain Eukaryota; kingdom Metazoa; phylum Chordata; class Mammalia; order Chiroptera; family Emballonuridae; genus Saccopteryx; species Saccopteryx bilineata. Next base: position 259,270,849 of record NC_089494.1, read on the forward strand.
TATATGTGAGTTTCAGAGAGTATAGTTAACCATTGCCCTTCAACAAGCATAAATCCTATTCAATATGGTCACTTCCTGTCAACCTTTACTTTCTTTTCAGTAATACAGCACATTTCTCCCTCTTTTTAATTGAATTGTATTGGGGTGACACCGGTTAACATAAGTTTACAGGTTTCAGGGGCACGATTCTACAACACGTCTTGGCACACTGTATCGTGTTTTCAGCCCCCCCCCCCAGGTCAAGTCCTCATCCATCAGCACCCCCCCCATACCTGCCTCGTAGCCCCTCATAATCACTATACTCTTGTCCTTGTCCATGAGCTTTTTCTTTCCTTTTCTTGTTCCATCCCTCCACCTCCCTCACCTAATCCTGCCCCAATAGCTGGCTGCCTCCTTTTATTTTGCTTTTTAGTGCATTTGTTTATTAAATTCCACAAACGAGTGAAATCATATGGTATTTGTCTTTCTCTGACTGCCTTATTTCATTTAGCGTAATGATCTTTAAGTCCATTCGCGCTGTCACAAGCGGCATGATTTCCTTTTATTGTGGCCGTGTCAATGTTTTCCTTCTGTAAATGTACCACATTTTTTTTGACAGTGTTTGCTATTTTCAAAGGTATCTTATAGCTCATTTAAAAATTTTGACTTCTTTTTCCTACCCACCAGATTATAGGATTTACCAGGCGGAATCCGGGTTTTCTTTTCTCACTGCTCTAAACCCCCGTGCCTAAAACAGTGCCTCATCCATCCGAAGTGATCGGTAAGTATCAGCTGGGTGAGTGGCAAAAGGGCAGCTCGGCGAGGCAGGTGGCGCAGGGTTGATTCTCTCCACTTTGCAACAAAGGAAGGTGAATTCTTTTTTTTTTTTTTTCCTGTATTTTTCTGAAGCCGGAAACGGGGAGAGACAGTCAGACAGACTCCCGCATGCGCCCCACCGGGATCCACCCGGCACGCCCACCAGGGGGCGATGCTCTGCCCCTCCGGGGCGTCGCTCTGCCACGACCAGAGCCACTCTAGCGCCTGGGGCAGAGGCCAAGGAGCCATCCCCAGCGCCCGGGCCATCTTTGCTCCAGTGGAGCCTCGGCTGTGGGAGGGGAAGAGAGAGACAGAGAGGAAGGAGAGGGGGAGGGATGGAGAAGCAGATGGGCGCTTCTCCTGTGTGTCCTGGCCGGGAATCGAACCCGGGACTTCTGCACACCAGGCTGATGCTCTACCACTGAGCCAACCGGCCAGGGCAGGAAGGTGAATTCTTAAATGCTCTTGTCTTTTACCCAAACCCACTCAGCTAGAGATTCCCAGAACCGCTGGTGGAAACCTGGTGATGTATCTGAGCAAAGACTCTGAAGCAGAAACGCATTGTGGGTCATCAGTCAAGAGTTTGAAGCTGGTCATAAATTGACAAGGAAGAGAAACAACTTGGTGGAAGAAAATTTACATGAAAGAGTAAGGATAAGACAGGTTGTGAAGAATCTAAAATTTTGGGATCGTAGGCTTGTGATGTACCAATGAGTCAATGGGGATGTTTAAATGATTACAGAGAACATAAACGCCATAGGTCAGGTTTTACGATTTCTGTATTAAAATTAATTAATTTATCCTCTGCCAGTATATTTATAACTCAATATGCTTTGGGAAAAGAAGTTCTAAGGTTTATACAAACACATACTATGCAGTGCATACTATCTCCCCTCTCTGACCCTTCTCCAACACGTGACACACTTATAAAGTGTATGCACTTAACATGTGACCTGGGCACAGCTCACCATCTTCTCTATAACAGATTCTTGAGCATATAAAGGCAATGCAATGTCATTATTTTGCCTGGAAACACACACACACACACACACACACACACGAATCGTTTGCTGTTTTTTTTACCGGAAAGCTTGTTGGACACGTGCTTCCTTCTCTCTTCCTCTTGTTCTCCTTCTGTCTGACCCTGTGGTGAGCCGTGTCTCCTTTATGGTACACCTCATCCTATCTTACTGGCCCATCGTGGCTCTTCGTCAATCATGACATTCTGATAGCTGGAGCTGGCCACGCACGGAACGTCACCTCTGCAAGAAGTCTTCCCAGGGTCCCCACTCTTCTGCTCGATTCCACGTATTGCTTAGTTGCCCTTCAATTGTGCTTCTACCCTTACCCTATCTCTACTTGGTCAACTAGTAATGGAGGGGAAAGAATAAACTAGAGTATAAGGAGCATCAGCCAACGTCCAGGCCAGGTGCTGAATGCCTATATGCAAATAAGCATACATAGTATCATTTAAGTATAATAAGAGGTTGTAAAGTAGTATTGACATCTCATTTTCCATATTTCCTGTGGGAAGTTGGGGCTCAGAGAGACTCAGAGATTTCCCTGGGCCTAAAGACTGGCAGTTAGTAAATGGTAGAACTTTAATGAAAACTTTGAGCTCTGTGGCCCGGTTGCCTGTGTCATTTTCACTATACACAATTCTCTGTCCCACTCCCAACTCATTTATACTAATTTTAGCCTCCACAGTGGCGAGGACATGGTGCGCTCTTGTCAACATTTGTTTGCCGACTTACATCATATTGGAGATCACCAGTGTGAGGGTGACAATGTGAAGACTGTTGCTCCCGGGTGCTAGAGACCGAGGGGTTTTCTGGACTCGGGACTCTGAGTGCTAAAAGCAAGAATGCTCCAAGGACAGGTTGGTTCCCTTAACGAACGTGGATGTCAGTCCAACATGTTGCATCACTTCCATCCCACACGAGGACATCCATTATAGTCCTGTCGATGTCCTATTTCACAATGGGTGTGAAGAAAGGAAGGGAACATAACAGGCTAGTGGATGTTCAAGGCTTGCCTTAAAAGTACAAAGGTCTCCTAGTAATAACAACTTAGGAAATTGTCCTCCTTCCTGTGAATTAGAATTCTGGTTAAAAATATGATCTAAAGAACACAATAAGTAGAAAAGCAAAACAGAAGCGGACTCCTAGACACAGCGGGAGGATTGGCGGTTGCCATGGAGAGGAGGGAAGACTGGGTGAAAGGGGGGAGGGGTGAAGAAGCAAAGTTGGTAGTTACGGAATAAGGGTGTAAAGTACAATGCAGGGGATGTAGTTAATGACGTTTCGGCAGCTATATGTAGCTCCAGGAGGGCGCTGGTAGTATCAGGGGGAACCTTTTATAAAGGACATGATTGTCTAGCCACTGTGCAGGAACACTGACACCCCTACAAACTAATACTGAAAGTAAACTGCGATTTTAAAACAATAAATAAAAATGTATTAACATAAAAATACAATGAAACACGTTTACTGATTTATCTATCTACCTAGACCTACATAAATCATAAATAAGTATCGATTTTTAAAATATGTCCTGATAATCATAATTGATGTTATGATCAGAAATAACCTGTACTTCCTGGAGAACAACATAGTCACGAACTCCTCAAACCCGCTGTATAACTTCATCGAAGAACGAACAGTTCTGAGCTAATGATGGCAATGCACTTAGAGTTTGTGACATCTTTTTTTTTTTAATCATTTTATTTTTTTAATGGGGCAACATCAATAAATCAGGATACATATATTCAAAGATAACATGTCCAGGTTATCTTGTCGTTCAATTATGTTGCATACCCATCACCCAAAGTCAGATTGTCCTCTGTCACCTTCTATCTAGTTTTCTTTGTGCCCCTCCCCCTCCCCCTTTCCCTCTCCTTCTCCTCCCTCCCCCCGTAACCTCCACACTCTTATCAATGTCTCTTAGTCTCACTTTTATGCCCCACCTACGTATGGAATAATGCAGTTCCTGGTTTTTTCTGATTTACTTATTTCACTTCATATAATGTTATCAAGATCCCACCATTTTGCTGTAAATGATCCGATGTCATTATTTCTTATGGCTGAGTAGTATTCCATAGTGTATATGTGCCACATCTTCTTTATCCAGTCATCTATTGACGGGCTCTTTGGTTGTTTCCATGTCCTGGCCACTGTGAACAATGCTGCAATGAACATGGGGCTGCATGTATCTTTACGTATCAATGTTTCTGAGTTTTTGGGGTATATACCCAGTAGAGGGATTGCTGGGTCATAAGGTAGTTCTATTTTCAGTTTTTTGAGGAACCATCATACTTTCTTCCATAATGGTTGTACTACTTTACAGTCCCACCAACAGTTAATGAGGGTTCCTTTTTTTCCCACAGCCTCTCCAACATTTGCTATTACCTGTCTTGTTAATAATAGCTAATCTAACAGGTGTGAGGTGGGATCTCATTGCAGTTTTGATTTGCATTTCTCTAATAACTAAAGAAGATGAGCATCTTTTCATATATCTGTTGGCCATTTGTATTTCTTCCTGGGAGAAGTGTCTGTTCATGTCCTCTTCCCATTTTTTTATTGGATTGTTTGTTTGTTTGTTGTTGAGTTTTATGAGTTCTTTGTATATTTTGGATATTAGGCCCTTATCTGAGCTGTTGTTTGAAAATATCATTTCCCATTTAGTTGGCTGTCTGTTTATTTTGTTATCAGTTTCTCTTGCTGAGCAAAAACTTCTTAATCTGATGTAGTCCCATTCATTAATTTTTGCCTTTACTTCTCTTGCCTTTGGAGTTCAAATTCATAAAATGCTCTTTAAAACCCAGGTCCATGAGTTTAGTACCTATGTCTTCTTCTATGTACTTTATTGTTTCAGGTCTTATGTTTAGATCTTTAATTCATTGTAAGTTAATTTTAGTACAGGGGGACAAACTGTAGTCCAGTTTCATTCTTTTGCATGTGGCTTTCCAGTTTTCCCAGCACCATTTATTGAAGAGGTTTTCTTTTCTCCATTGTGTGTTGTTGGCCCCTTTATCAAAAATTATTTGACTATATAAATGTGGTTTTATTTCTGGGTTTTCTATTCTGTTCCATTGGTCTGAGTGTCTATTTTTCTGCCAATACCATGCTGTTTTGATTGTCGTGGCTCTATAATATAGTTTGAAGTCAGGTATTGGAATGCCCCCAGCTTCATTCTTTTTCTTTAGGATTGCTTTGGCTATTCGGGGTTTTTTATAGTTCCATAGAAATCTGATGATTTTTTGTTCCATTTCTTTAAAAAATGTCATAGGAATTTTGATGGGAATTGCATTAAATTTATATATTACTTTGGGTAATATGGCCATCTTGATTATATTTATTCTTCCTAACCAAGAACAAGGAATATTCTTCCATCTCATTATATCTTTTTCGATTTCCCTTAACAATGGTTTATAGTTTTCATTATATAAGTCCTTTACATTCTTTGTTATGTTTATTCCTAAGTATTTTATTTTTTTGTTGTTGCAATCGTGAAGGGGATTATTCTTTTGAGTTCATTCTCAAATGTTTCATTGTTGGCATATAGAAAGGCAATTGACTTCTGTATGTTAATTTTGTATCCTGCGACCTTACTGTATTGGCTTATTGTTTCTAGTAGTCCTTTTGTGGATTCTTTGGGGTTTTCGATGTATAGGATCATATCATCTGCAAAAAGTGATACCTTTACTTCTTCTTTTTCGATATGGATGCCTTTTATTTCTTTGTCTTGTCTGATTGCTCTGGCTAGAACCTCTAGTACCACATTAAATAAGAGTGGAGAGAGTGGACAACCCTGTCTTGTTCCTTATTTAAGGTGGAAAGTCCTCAGTTTTGTGCCATTTAATATGTTAGCTGATGGTTTATCATATATGGCCTTTATCATGTTGAGATATTTTCCTTCTATACCCATTTTGTTGAGAGTCTTAAACATAAAATTGTGTTGTATTTTATCGAAAGCCTTTTCTGCGTCTATTGATAAGATCATGTGGTTTTTGTTCTTTGTTTTGTTGATATGGTGTATTACGTTAACCGTTTTACATATGTTGAACCATCCTTGAAATTCTGGGATGAACCCCACTTGATCATGATGTATTATTTTTTTAATATGTTGTTGTATTCGATTTGCTAGTATTTTGTTTAGTATTTTAGCATCTGTATTCATTAGAGATATTGGTCTGTAGTTTTCTTTTTTTGTGCCATCCTTGCCTGGTTTTGGTATGAGGGTTATGTTGGCCTCATAAAATGTGTTTGGAAGTATTGCTTCTTCTTCAATTTTTTGGAAAACTTTGAGTAGAATAGGAACCAAGTCTTCTTTGAATGTTTGATAAAATTCGCTGGTATAGCCGTCTGGGCCTGGACTTTTATTTTTGGGGAGGTTTTTAATGTTTTTTCTATTTCTTCTCTATTAATAGGTCTGTTTAGGCTTTCTGCTTCTTCTTGACTCAGTCTAGGAAGGTTGTCTAGGAAGGTTGTATTGTTCTAGGAATTTATCCATTTCTTCTAGGTTGTTGAATTTAGTGGCATAAAGTTTTTCATAGTATTCTACAATAATTCTTTGTATATCTATGGTGTCTGTGGTGATTTCTCCTCTTTCATTTTGGATTTTGTTTATATAAGTTCTTTCTCTTTTTTCCTTGGTAAGTCTTGCCAAAGGTTTGTCAATTTTGTTGATCTTTTCAAAGAACCAGCTCCTTGTTCTATTAATTTTTTCTATAGTTTTTTGTGACATCTTTCAAAACACTTCTACTTAGCCTGACCAGGCAGTGGTGCAGTTGATAGAGTATCGGACTGGGACGCGGAGGACCCAGGTTCAAGACCCCGAGGCCGCCAGCTTGAGCATGAGCTTATCTGGTTTGAGCAAAGCTCACCAGCTTGGATCCAAGGTTGATGGCTCGAGCAAGGGGTCACTTGGTCTGCTGAAGGCCCCCGGTCAAGGCACATATGAGAAAGCAATCAATGAACAACTAAGGTGTTGCAACGAAAAATTGATGTTTCTCATTTCTCTCCCTTTCTTTCTGTCTGTCCCTATCTGTCCTTCTCTCTGCTTCTCTCTGTCTCTCCCACAAGAACATGGGCAGCAATGTGACGATTGCTGAGAGAGGGAGGGGAGGGGGAGAGGGAGAGGTAGGAAGGTAGAAGGGGGATAAATGGTGATGGATGAGGACTTGACTTGGGGGCATGAACACACAATACAGTGTACAAAGATGTATTGTAAAATTGGGCAGCTGGAACCTGTATAATTGTGTTAACTAGGGTCACCCAAATAAATTCAATTTTTAAAAAAATTTAAATACAAAAATAAGAACACTTTTATATATACTCTTCTATTAGTTCCCAAACAGTATGTCCTTCACCCATATCTCATTTAGCTTTCTACATAGACTAGATTTCTTTTTTTTTTCTTTTAACAATAACACCCCCATTTGCTTGTATGCAAACTGGACCTCGGGGGATTAACTGATTTCACCGAGGTCACCTGTCTTTCAGCGGCAAGGCCAGGAGAAGCGCAGGTGTCTGTCCTACCCACAGGGCCACGCTTGTGCTAGGGAGCTGGCTTCCCCTGCACCCCGGTCCATGTCAGCAAACCCTCACCTTCTTCCCCTTTCAGCTTCTGAATCTCCAGATAGGCAGCAACACCAGCGCTCCCCATAGCTACCGATTCCAAAGCCTCACCCTGAAACTCGTCTGTGTTTCCTTCCATGTTGTCATCTGGTTATTGATGACAGTTCAGTGACAACCTACAAAACCAGGTTTGGGTCTTGGTAGAGTACCACGATTTGTCATGAGCTTTATCCACAGATTCAGCGACATGCCATGTGCCAGAGGGTGCCCCAGGCCCCACGGGACAGCTGGGGAGATGCGTGAGAGGGAGCCTGTGACCTCTCAGAGCTCACGTGACTGTGAGAAGGACACAGGGGAATCCCTATGTCAGCCATCTTCAGTTGGGTTCTTCTGCTTCTGTTTTGTGATGGTTGCCAGCTCCCTGAAAATGGTCCTGGGGAATTTGTTTCAGACATCGATTTCCATTCACTTGGTGATTTTATGTATCCTGTTCTTTGACTAGTCATCTCTCTGGAGAAGGCCTGAATCGCCCACATCTCCCTTCTAATAAATAATTAAAGATGCTCAGTGTAGGACAATTAGCAGGCTGCCTTTTCTGGGCCTGGCCCCCTGCCCTTTGCAGAACACACGGGCTTCTTCTGACAAACGACATCAGTCCCCAATGCGCGCTTCTTCCTGGTAACAAGTTTAATGATCTGAAGATTGCAGATCATGTCCCCTTGTAATGCTAAGCATTTATAGAAAGTACCTCCTACATCCTGCAATTACAACGCCATCAGTAAAATAATTAGTCACAAAGAAAGAATGTCAGGCACTTTTAGGGGTGAGCAGGATGACATTAATTTCATCAACAGTTATTCAGGCAAGCCAAGATCTTTTCAGAAAGAATTACTCAAAAAATATGATAATAATAATAATAATTTCTATTCTGCCAAATTTTATCTGGGCACGTTTCATTGTTTCGAAACAAGCCAGGTGAGTGATGCCAAACAGATACACACAGTAAGAGAAATATAATGGTCAAAGCTGCTTTTACGAGGTAGTCTAGTTTAGTATCATCGGGATATTACAGGCTGAAGCATCATTGAAAGCTGGTGAAAATCCTTTCTCCTGCCGCTTACCGCGTGGGGACGGTGACCGGGTTGCATGACCACGCCCTGCTCCTGGTCTACATCCGCAGTAGTCGAGGCAGTCACGCTTATCTTGTATGGCTACTGCCAGGATGCCAGGAGCTACGCCCGCCGTGGGGACACAAAACTGAGTAACAGAGGACATCAATTCACAGCAGCAACGGCGACGACGCCAAAAAGCGAGTAACTGCAGAATGAGAAAAACCTAGAACAGATCTTAGACGCTGGGTGGAAATCTCTTGTTTTGCAAATAAAAAGGATGGGATATGATCCTGGGGAGGAGGGGGCTCATCAAATAAATTTTGCCCCAAAACGTGAACAGAACCCATGCCCTGGGATATAAAAGGTAGTTTGTATTCACCCCACCCCACCCATCTCTTCCTCTTCATTCTTCAACATTTTAAAGAACACACACACACACACACACACACACAAAAAGCTTTGTAATTTCTTTTGCAAATACTTTTTAATTCACGGCTTATACAGTATATTGTTGTTAGTCCTCCGTAGGAATTATAATTGGGCAAGAACTCACGGAACCCGCCGCTGTTCAATGAGCCGAAGACAATAGCATTAATAACAACTGAGTTGCAAATATTCATGTACACATATAAACAAACACATTAAAAATTGAGATCAAAAATGGTCGATGCAGAATCGTAAGTTTTTCCAGGAGCGCCGACGAACGGAGACAGAGGCAGGCAGCCGGAGCCGTCTGAGGAGGCCTAGGCCCGGAATTTTAGGGGCTTTATTCCCCTTTCTTGCAGATTTGGCTTCTCACTGTCGGAAAGGACTATGGATCCGTCTCGCTCGCTTCCCTGCTCATCCCAGGCGACGCCTGTTTGCAAATGGTTAATAAGTGCGGCCGCGTGCTCCCCCTCTCTTTCCAAATGAGCCGATTTGGGATAATCTGATTTCCATGATTTAAAGAGCCAATTTTCCTTCTCTCCTTCTTCTTTGTTCTCCCTTAATACACCTGCTGCACTGAAGTCAGCAGAGGGGGGATTTGAATAATCACACTACTTTATATGTAAATGGGGCCTTTCATCCGAGTTTCTCAAAGATCTCTGTAAACATTATCCGTCTGAATGTAGATTATGAGCATTATTCTGAAGCTAAGAGAACGGGTACCATGTGGGTAAATGACTTGCCTAAGGTCACACATTAAGAGCGTGTTGTTGCTCAGAAGTGGCTCTGGTCATTTAAAGATTTAATCATCCTAATTTATTCAGGTGAGAGATTCTACCTGCATTACAACTCAGAGCTCCTGTATCTTTCTGCTTGAGCACCGTTCGTTATATTCAGATTACCCGCAGTTCCAGCCTCTCCATTCCATAGGATATTTCCCCTAAAATCCGCCTGACGACTTTCTGTCAATGTTCACGATTCATGTAATACCTCACATCACTGTGACTCTCAGGGTAAAAGGCAGTATTTATGACTGACTTTTCCATGTTGGGTTTTAATTTCCCCATTTCAATTTCTACATCATGCCATATGTGAGAAGCATCATAGAAGACGAAGAGAGAAGCCACCGTTCTTATTTGCAAATCTAATTTGCAGGATAAATGAAATGCAAAGGTTGATGGTAACAGACCATCGAGGTTGCCAAGTGAAGTATCTGGGAGCCTGGAGATGCAAAAAGCCTTCCTACTCCACTGGGCGGGTGTGCTGTTGATCCTGTTTGACTTCTGGAGGACGAGGCTAAGCTATCCGTCCTACGAGGTATGGGTCGTAGAGTAACACATATTAGGAGAAAAATTCCAACTGTTTCATTACCAAGATGGCGATTGGTCACTGTCGCATGTACAAAGTGCTACGAAACATGAAGGATTCTAAGGCACCCAGCACCCAGTAGGGACTCCTTGCTAAGGGAGGAATAGGTTGAACGCTCTCATAGGGTCCCAAGGCGAGAACGTCCCGATGCCATCTTGCACAATGCACCCTCACCTGGAAAAGAAGAGGGTTGTCTTTGATCCCAGTCCTGTTGCCCATTCCCTGAGTGGCCTTGGTAAGTCACACACCCACTCTTCAGCATAGTTACTGCAACTTGCCAAAAAGCTTTAGATCACATGATCTCTCAAATTTCTCCCAGACCTAAAATTTTATGAACGTTCTATGATTTGGGCATATGTGATTGACTATGGGAGTTTAAACTCCCACCTTAATTCTAGAATATTATCTATGTGGCTGTTAAATAGCCCAGTTTCCCTAGATTGCTGCTTTTCTTAGTCCGTGTCTGTGACATCCAGTCCGGAAGCCACTAACCGGATGTGGCTACTCAGCCACTGACCTGGGTTTGGCACAATGGAGATGTGCTGCAGGCATAAAACACACACTGTATTTTAAAGGCTCAAAAAAAAAAAAAGACATCTAGACCTGACCTGTGGTGGCGCAGTGGATAAAGCGTCGACCTGGAAATGCTGAGGTCGCCGGTTCGAAACCCTGGGCTTGCCTGGTCAAGGCACATATGGGAGTTGATGCTTCCTGCTCCTCCCCCCTTCTCTCTCTCTGTCTCTCTCTTCTCTCTCCCCCTCTCTGTCTCTCTCCCTCTCTCTCTCCTCTCTAAAAAGAAATAAAAAAATAAAAAAAAATAAAAAAGACATCTAAATACCATTGTACTTTTTAATTTTTATTGCATGTTTGATAAAATATATTATTAAATTAATTTTAACTCTCTTTTTATTTTTTAACAGAGCTTCTAGAAAATGTTACATTATGACTATTTTATGACTATTTCTTCTCCTGTTGGACTGTGCTACTCTAGATAAAATGAAAAATATATACATTATCTAAGCTTATATGTATACTAATGGCTGTAATATATCATAATTAAACTGCAGGCTTTCACCTTAGACATAACTTAAAACACCATCTGACCCAACTCCCTGACCTCGGCCCACTCAGACATTATTATTCCTATTCTCTGGATGGAGTTCAGCAGACCCACAGGATTGCCTCAAATCAGAGCACCTGTGGACGGTAGTTTAGTGCCCACAACCCGAATCTCCTCCTGTGGTGTACTTTTTAAATGTCACTGCACAAACCAGCTTTAAAAATATATGCATAACAGATTCTATACTCATTTTGGTTAAATAACATCTTATGCTTAAAAGTATTTTTTTTTTGTCAATTCTTAAAGACTGTTCTTTGATTCTAGCATTTTTGGATTTGATTCTGAAAGTTATTATAACCTGAACAAAGGTGTAAGGGTCTGAGGCTAACTATAAATGACGCTACTGTCTCTTCCGGGAATTCTGAGCAATTGAGAAATGAGACGAGAGAGACGGAGAGAGACAGAGAGACAGAGGGCAACGAGAGGAGGGGACCCAAACATGCCCTGGGTTGCGGGGCTGCCAGACTGCCAGACACGGAATTTGACCAGCGGGCAGTGAACAGAAGAATGACATGCCGGCCCCAGAAGGCTCCCGATCGGGTCAGACAACACATTAGCTCCAGGAGTCCCTCGGCCCCTTTACTCTCCTGATTCCTCATTCATTTCTTGTTCTATTTCCCACCCCGACCCACATCCTGCCGCCCTGGCCGGTGCATTGACAGTTCTGCCCGAGACGAAATAGAACAATCTAAGAATCTACCATAAAAATGCAAAACGATACTCCGATAATAAAATGCATAAAGTGGGCATACCCAAATTTTAAATAGAAACCGCCTGTAATTATAAAACTTCCATAAAGAAATTAGAGTTCAAAGATTATTCCCCATTGAACTTTACGTCCAAAGATGTGCAAGTCTGCAGGTGTTCAAGTCCAAAATCAAATTGTCTTGCTCTTTTGAGTTAAAATTTAAAGAAGTTAAAGTCTAAAATTAATTCTGTTCAACTTTTTATTCTTCTCTGTCTCAGCTAGAGGGTTTGCAGGGCCTGAAGACATTGGGGTTCCTTTAGCAACTACCACGTGGGCTCCTTCTCCGCGCAATGGTATTCCCAGTAGTTGAATTAATTGAAGACCATGTTTTCAGTATTCTCTCTTTAAAATGCCCTGAGAGTGAAATGTGCACTCATAAATATCAAAGTCCTGGCTCCACATTTACTGAATTTAGAGGCCAACAGCCCACTTTTACGATAGCTGTCCGAGTCCTCTTTATTCCTTCATCTATCCTTGGGCACCTGGGTTGCTTCTCTCCGTTGACATTAGTAAACAATGCTAATGGTCTTAGGGGTGCACATCTCTTTTCTAATGAGTGTATTTTTTTTTCTTTAGATAAATACCCAGCATTGGAATGGCTGGATTTTATGAGATTTCTATTTTTAATTTCTTGAAGAATCTCACTACTTCTTCCTACGTCCAATCCCGCCACTGGGACCCGGGGCTCCCTGTTCCCTGCAGCCCCCCCAACGCATTGGTATTTGTTGATCTTTTGATAACAGCTATTCTGATTGGAGTGAGGTCATATCTCATAGTGTGGCTATTTTTTTTAGAGTTTATTTATTCATTTTAGAGAGAAGAGACACAGAGAGAGAGAAAGGGGGAGGAGCAGAAAGAATCAACTCCTCTATGTGCCTTACCAGGCAAGCCCGGGGTTTTGAACCTGCGACCTCAGCATTCCAGGTTGACTCATTACCCGCTGTGCCACCACAGGTCAGGCCTCATTGTGGTTTTGATTCACATTTCCCTGATGAAGTACTGCTCAGAAACAAAAAAAGAATAAAGAGTTGTCCTCCTGATGACAACATGGGCAGCCCTTGAGAGTACTATGCTTAGTAAAATAAGTCAAGACAGAAAAAGAAAAATACCCGAAGATTTCACTTGTATGTTGCATCTAAGAAAAACAAAATGCATGAAGAAACAAAACAGAAACAGTCTCAGATACAGAGGACAAACTGACAGCTGCCAGAGGAGAGGGCGGTGGGGGTTGGGCAAGACACATAAAGGCAGATGGAAGGTCCAAACTTCCAGTTATAAAATCAATAAGTCAGAAGGATGTAGCGTACAGCACAAGAAATATAGTCAATAACATTGTAATGACTTTCTACAGTGACAGATGGTTACTGGACTTATCAGGGTGATCATCACATGGTAAGGCACGTGAATGTGGAATCACTGGCTTACACACCTGAAGCTAATATTAAAATCATATATCAACTATACTTTAAAAATAAAAGCTATCCAGTGAGGGCTGTCTTCCTAGAATGTGCATTTAGCATTGACACCAAAGAGCAAGACCTGTAGTTAGAATAATTCTTACCTCTATGGTTGAATTGTTATGATTTTTATTAGAGACTTAGTGGTATCTGAATAAAAATGGATTAAGTGGGGGGAAAAAGAAAAATAAAGAAAGTTTTCTTGCTTTTGTTCTTACTGGGATAGTGTTAATTCTATACTAGCTATCCAAAATTGACAACAAATACACTTGAGCTCTGTTGAAATAAATTGTCAAGGCATGGTGAATTTTGGTTATTCATTAACCATTTCTCAGGGTAGGGATGGGCTGCAGAAGTCTCCATTAGGCATAAGATATTTAATTCCATTTTTTTTTTTGAGTCTTGTGTTTCTGGGGCCTCAATACCAACATAAGGACAAGTTCTTTGTAATGATGTGTAATGTGCCACTCTAATGAGCCCAATTATTAGTTTGAATGGAATTATCGCTCACCACCTACCTAAGCCTAGCCTGGACATTTTAAGCTAGAACATTATCAGCTCATTGTTGCACACCTAGCACTCAATTCCCTTTACATCTCAAAGAAAGGCCTGTGTTTAGACCAGGGGTCTCAAACTCGCGGCCCGCCGAACAATTTTGTGCAGCCCACAGACTAATCCACGAAGTTCAAAATATTTTGGATAAAATTAAGTAAGCCTAGGGGCCTACTTGTATTTTTCATTTCTCTAGCATCCTAGCTAGATATTAGCTTAGTTAACAGCAGTTGTGATGCAAACTACAGTTTCTGGTCGTTTTGTGACACTGAGTAAACTGCATGTACGATTGTGCTTGTTGTACTGATTTTTTTTTGTTTTCAACTGCAGTGAGAAAAGTGTTGCGTAACAGTTGCCTTTTGTAGACCTAGTGCGGCCCGTCGAACGGCTGTGATCTTGCTCTGCGGCCCACATGCTGAGTTGAGTTTGAGACCCCTGGTTTAGACTCTTACCCCTTTCCTATGTTGCTTAGGAAAAGCTTTGCTCATAGAGTATGACTTGACCCTATAGGGAGGAGCCTACTGCCTGCCGATGTAAGCTCAGTGTAGTTCGTAAATGCAGTAGAATGAATTCTGACATCACTGTTCTGAGTCATCTACTTCTTCGCCGAGGCCAAAGTGTCTGACATATCTTATCTAGAATGGGTGTGTCTCCAGGGACCAATCATGATGCCCATGGGTTTTATTCAAGTCTAAGCATCCTCAGACCCAGAACTGCTTCTGGAGAAACAGCCATTTTCTTTAGACAAAGCCACCTAAACCTGCAGTCAAATTCTTCCATAGCCATCGAAAGCCTTTGGCTAAGTTTCAGCCGGGAAAAAGCACCATACAATTACAGCAACCTGCTCAGTCTAACGCACGCCTTTACCAACCACCAAGTTCAGAAGCATGCATCCCCCTGCCCCACGGAAGTCCAAAGTCCAAAGTCCTGGCCCACCAGCATAATCACCTGCTCTCTGGATGCTCAGCTCCACATTCTTTCCCCTTATTGTATTCCTTGACTTTCCCAGCCCATTCACCTAGCACAGAGGTCTTTAACGGGCCAGTAGAAGTACCTCTCCTCCTTGGCCAGGCTATGGAGAAATCAAGACAGATAATAAATTACTGAAAGATAGAAGCAAAACTATTATCTCTACCACTAATAAAAGCTGAGGGGAAAACACAGCTTATGGAGGACACTTCTGTAAGTAATTCAACCCACATAGCCGTCTCCGGAATTAGCTGGATTCACTCTTCTTGCCAAATGCAACAATGGACCAGGCATACTTCCACAGGGAGGATACCTGTCCAGGTAAAGGCGGGGCCTGAACAGAAAGAGAGGTCCTTTCCCTGGGGCTGTCCCACTTCTGAGAAGAAAGGGCTGGCTCAGTTTAGTTAGTGATTTTTAAATTAGTGCTCCCATTAGTCATGTCACGCCTGCTCGGAAGGAGGTTAGAAGCAGAGAGAAGTTAGGGGAGTGATATTAATGGGCATCTACCCAACATGAAAGGGTGTCAGGATAGGAAGCAGCATCACCTCCAATCATAATTTTTACAAACATATAATCAGATATTCATCTAAATTTTATCTCTTATTTCCACATTCTTAGCTTGGATTACTTTATCTCCATTGACGCATCTGAATAAAGGTCAAATTCCTTGACTTCATACTCTCAGTTGTTTGCAGTGTATAAGAAAACCAGCTGTCTTTTCCAACCCCTCACAACAGCCCATATCACATTGTAGATTTCACTCGTATTCATCTACCAACATTTTTGTTAACATGCCCTCTACTGTCAAGCCTGCCTGTTTATATTCACACCAACCCATCAGCCAAAAATAGCAGTTTTCAATCTCTATTTGTATCATTCTCGTTCTAAAATATCCAGCTAACAATCCTAGTTCCTGTAGAAAATTTTCTTCAGAATATGGATTACCCAGAGCAGACCGCCCTCTCTGATCTCTGATTTCCACGGTACGTTAGATTGCTCGCACAGAGCTTACCACGTCCTGCCTTCATCACTGGTATTTGCTTCCTATCTGCCTGGCTCTCCAGAGCTAGTTTTATATTCCTACACGGCAGAGGCCATGCGGTTCTCCACCTCTGAATGTTCACGGCACCTCCAGGACCCATTCTGTGTGGCAGGGCTCTTATAATGCATTGTTGTTAAATGAACTGCCCCAAACCTGGGAACTGATAGAAGAGATGGAAGGATGCCCAGAAAAGGGCTTTAGCCTAGCTCTCTGTGCTGGTCAGGATACTTCAGGGCCAAGGGAAGAAAACCCAGCTCAAATTAGTTTAAGCAGAAGATGACCAAGTTGGCTTAGAGAACAGGAAGACACTAAGGAAAAATCAGCTTCAAGCAGTTGTCTTCATGTTTCAAAGACTGACATGGAAGGGTCATCTTTGATTCCTTTTCTTGACTCTATTTGCTTCTGCTTTATTTTCACAGTTTTTTTTTTTTTGGGGGGGGGTATTTGTTTTTTTTGAATGACTACGGACAAGGAAGTCTGATTCAGCTCCAAGCCCTCCTTAAACTAACAGCTCTTTTCTCTAAGGAGAACAAGGGCATTTCCCTTAACCATCCAGGACCGAGGCCGGCTCACTGGGTCAGGTTCACGGGCCTCATCACCCTGAAGCATACACTAACACAGCACTACCCGGGGTCCGAAACATGTCCTGAGGAGCGGAACGGTTAAGGACCAGCTCCACCCGGACTTCTCCGAACTGATGGGATCGCCAAGCAGGGAGGAGTGAATGAACGTACGCTCAGAGAAGTACACGCCATGGACGCGGAGCGGCACGCGCCTGTGGAAGAATTAGAACTGCGGCCCAAGCTGCTGCCGCCGCGTGCCAGCTACTGGAATTCATGCTAGATATTCATCCTCTTTTAAGCTCTTCATAACATTTTTTTGAGGATTATATGAGACTATAAAAGAGCGGCTAAGAAACATCACATTCTCAATAAATGTTAATTCCCTTAAGAAACTTCCTGCACATATTTCTTAATGTCATACATATTTTAAATAAAAATGATCCTGAATAAAGTTAATAAAAAATAGAAACGGGAGAAGGTGATAGATGGAGGTAGAAAGCCTAACGGAACAGTATATATAAACCGACAGTGTTGTGAGTGTTAGAGACCACATAGATTTTAAAAATTGCATTGCAGTCTCTTTGGGGAAAAATATATTATTGTGTGAACGCAGCTGAGAAGTGTCCTTTGCTACCAAGAAATCCATTGCACCCAAACACTTTTCATTTATTTTTCGAAAGTCAAGATTTTTCAAAACTCAAGAGGAAATGTAAACATAAATGGCATTGGGTGTATTAGCGTTAAAACAGAGCTCACCTCCTGCTCTTGCCTTAGGATTCGTATATCCCTCGCAACGCAGATGACTCTTTAAACTGAAGAAAAGAGTTCATTCAGGTTAAGCTTTTCGACAAAGAGCGGTTGTACTCACCTGTAAAGAAGGGGTCCCACAGCTGTGCAGAGCGAATTTAATACAGGGGTGGGCTCAGTCCACTTCACACTTGTGCGTACGGAAAACAATACAGTCGCTGAGAAACAATGAAAGGATAAACTCCGTGTTTCACGTTCTCAGGACCGTAAACCTAATTTTGTCCACCCCTTTTCTGAAAGGTATCCACTGGGGAGTGGTAACAATGACAAAGATTATGTTCTAAATATGTGGACTCATCTAGAAAACCAAACAGTGATGGCAGAGCAGTCCTGAATTAATTCCGTAATCCTGAATAAATAATCACGACGTTTGCGGCTGCCTGGGCTGTGTTCTTTCAGCTCATCGATCTTGGTTCTCATCCATCTGTCTGCCCGCCTCCCAGTTCAGCTCTGTTAGATACCTTCAACCACCTTGATGATAAAAATGTCTAGGATAATGTTTCTGATTCTGACCACAAGCAGAACAGATTGTTACAGTTGCAAAAAAACTCGAGAACCTCTCATGAAACACAACCTCCGTTAAATGCTAGCTAGGTTATACACCCTTGCAATTAAATAAAGTACATATAAAAACACAACTGGTACATTTACAAAGCTCGTCACTTCCTCCTTATTTTAATTGTTGAAAATGTGTCTGGTCTCCCAGGTACTGCGGCAGGATCTGAGCATGGACGAAGGTGATGTGTAGTCTCCTCCCTGGTGAGGTCCGCGGCGTGGCGACCAGTCACGTTCCTCAAACTGGTTTGGTGCACACCAGAAATGTTATGTATTCATAAATGATAGGGCAGGAGTGGATTCCATAGTGAAATAGACTTAGGAATCACTGGAGTATATGAAAATAAACTAAATTAAGTCACTATAAGACTTTCCTGAAATCTTTATATGTTAACGTGCTTTGAAGAGCTCAAAAGGAAGAATGATAATCAGTATGTTTGTTGGGGGCTTAGTCAAATAGAAAAGCACGTTTCGGAAGGATGTGTCACACCGAATTAGGACCTACAGGACATGAGTTGGGGAAACGACGCAGTAATGGGATAGTACTCGTATCCATTTTGAAGACCAACCTTGTGTCACTTATTCATAACTCCGTGCTCTATAACGGCTGGTAAGGGACCAGGTCATTCTTGCCTACACTTCTAACTTTTTTCTTCATCATGTCATCTTCCTGCTAACCCAGGAAAATTAGACAGTTTCTAAAACAGCGGCACGCATGAGCCAACCCATCACCGGCAGAGCAAATGACCTCGAGCAGTAGAGAGATGTTCAAAATGCACTCTTGTAAGTAGCCATCTAACACTTCATTGTGAGGCAGCTATTCATTCTCCTAAGATATTTCTTGTGGCAATACTAGTTCCCCTGTCATTTAGCATTGTTTAAAAGGAAGCATAAGTAATGAAAAAAGAATAATTTCATAGAAATCTGCCCAGGGACAAATTAGAGGGCTAGACTCAGCAGACAGAGGGTTGGTAGGTGGTAAATTCTCCGAGTCATCCCTTGCTCTCTGAGCTGTGGACTAAAAGTGTCTCTGAAAAAACTTCCTGCCTATTATCCGTCACCGGTTGATGTCTGAGGCATGCCTATCACTAGGGGAGACAACTTGTAAAGCATAGGAGGAAATTCAGCGGGCACCCTTACAGCCCTCTTCTTTTTAATTACGTCACTATCTTTCTTCTTTGGTTGAACATGGGAAATTTTGTCAGTGCTATGATGATGTATAAAATGTCAGTGGGAAAATATTAGTCTTCAGACACTCATAATTTGAATTTGTCATAAGTTTTGGTTAAATACATTTCTTGGGTTAAGTGAGAAATTATAGCATATAGGTTTGATTGTGGCAACCATACATTTCAATAGTGAAGCAGAATTTCAGATTCCTGTCGGAAACCAGTGGAGATAAAATGCAAACCACTGACATTATACAATGTCCCTTGTCACAGCGAATACAATCACATTCTTTCTACTGGCATGCAGATGTATGTACACACATGCGTGAACATACCAGCATTCATTTGTGTGACACACTACATTTTAATCTTTGGCCAGCATTAATGATCTGAGTTTAAATAATAGATAATAGTAAAGGTAACAAGTATCAAATCTAATATACCATCAAATTTTCTTCTGTGCACTCTCCATTGGAAATTTTATGTAATCTTTGCAGAATTTCTCATTTTGTCACCGTGATGATTAGACTCCAGTATTTTTATTACAATGCTGAGCCTTCCCTTAATCTTCTGAACTCATCTCCACGTTCCTGCCGGGCAGCTCCAGCTGGATGACTCATCAGTAACTCACTCTCAACAGGTCGCAAATTGGACTCATTAATCTTCTCTTTCCAAAATCCTCCTGCTTTCATGTTTACCATTTACTAAAAGACATGATTTCTTTCACTCTCACTTCTAACCAGTCACTCAAGCTCAAATCTTTTTTTTTACGTGGCTTCTCCCATTTCTTGGAAGGTTAGGTGCTGTTTTCATGATCCCATTGAAAAGCAAGCAACAAGGATAGACGAATTTGACATATGAAGACAAAGACCGGAAGTTCATCCTGACGTAAGCATTCTATTCCACGAGGATGGTTAGAGTGCTGATATGAACCAGGTAATGACAAACTAGCTGCAGAAACTCAGAAAGGCGTGAAACTTTCTGTGCTTCACTTTCATGAGGAAAAGAAAAATCTTAGCCTCATAAGGTGATTGGGAAGATTCCAGGAGATGGCGCGTGTGGGCTTGCTTGGCAAATCATAAAGAAATTAAAAAAATGCAAATAACTCAGCCATTTTAATTTTAAAAATTCTTTAATTGAAGCCTTAATGACTCCTTTACTTCTAGACTAGTGTTAAGTTTTAACGGGCTCGCTCTCCTTCCATATTCTGTTGGCTTCTCATCTACCAAAGTCAAGCTCTCATTTATTTATTCAGTCACCCCTTCACTCAAACAACATTTTCATAAAAACCTTCACATAGCCTCACCATTCTGCAGTGGGCTCAAATACAGACCTGACCTGAGCCTTCTGACCTGAAAGATAGTGATCGCACTTGCTGTAGAGAGTTTACAGGAGTTAACTGGTGAGGTAAGTCTTCCAACACAGTCCCGCACGTCATGTGGGAGATGTTCGCTAACAATTGGCTGATGTCCCTTTGTTAGTGTCAATGGCTAAAGCCCACATTTCTTGGTTTCTTGCCCAGTTTTCTCTAGATAGAAAATACTGTCTTTCTTATATAATTTTTTTTTGCCTTAAAGAGCTAGATATCTATGATATATGCTCATATCTAGCCATATCCATTGTGCCTCCATGGATTTCAATATTGAATGAATAAACACTTAATGAGTAAAATGTCCTCAGTATCATACTGATGTAAAAATAAATCATTTTAAGGCTATTTAAAAACCCTAAGGCAGTAGCTCTTAGGACACGGAGAGACTCCTGGTATTCATGTCAATACTCATAAAATAGAATAACCCTCCTTCCACCTGCTTTCTTTCCCAAACGCTTAAAATTTCCCAACCAGTCATTTGCATTTCCTTTGAATCCTCTAGCAGTTTTCAAAAATAGCTCTTTTATAGAAAGTAAATTAATCAACAGACTTGCGTTCTCACTGGAAGCACTATCACAAGGGACTCCTGCACTCGTGAGCTCAGTGGGGTGGAGTCCTCAATTTCTCTGTTTCTCCTTCTCTCTCTCCTTCTCTCTCTGTCTCTCTCACACACACAACACACACATACACACACACACTCACTCACGTGTAAGTTCTCCTGGTCTCTCCATGTATTCATGCACTCGGCTGAGTACACCTGAGTACACCTCTATTGGCCATGAATCACTTTTAAACTGCATAACAGAGATAAGAGTTTGGATTAACCACACTTGCTTTCCTCCACACCTGGTTAACTCAAGCCCACTTCTGTGAGTCTGTTTCTATAACCACATGCCAGACTAACCATCATACTAGTTGTAGTTTATAATGATTTGTTTCATATACCCCAGTCCATATCTCAGGCATAGCATTAAAATATATGACCAGCCTGACCAGGTGGTGGTGCAGCGGATAGAACATCGGACTGGGATGTGGAGGACCCAGGTTCGAGACCCTGGGGTCTCCAGCTTGAGCGTGAGCTCATCTGGTTTGAGCAAAGCTCACCAGCTTGGACCCAAGGTCGCTGGCCCAAGCAAGGTGTTACTCAGCCTGCTGTAGCCCCATGGTCAACGCACAAATGAGAAAGCAATAAATGAACAACTAAGGTGTCGCAACGAAAAACAGATGATTGATGCTTCTCATCTTTCTCCATTCTTGTCTGTCTATCTGTCCCTATCAATCCTTCTCTCTGACTCTCTCTCTGTCTCTGAAAAAAATAAAAAATAAAAAGGGTGACTAGTATGCTGTGCACCTGAAACTAATACAAAATAATATTGACTGTGAATTCTAATTTAAAAAAAAAAAAAATTGAAACATAAAATTGTTGATACTCAGCTGGTTTTGATGAAGAATAATAGAAATTTCTGACTTAACCTAAAAAAGCACACGCCACAGCTTTGAATGCTCATTTCCCCTTTTTTTCACCATGGGGATGAGTGATCTTCAGGTTAGAGGTTTTGTCTTATTCTCTTTTAGATACAAGGACCCAAGCACAGTGGTCGGCCTCTAATTGGTGCTCACATAACTGTGTGGGTTGGAAGCAGCTCTCTCCAGGAAAGCATCCTCTTAGCAAGCCTTGTGCTGACCGACTGAAAGACACTCTCTGGGAAGGATGAGGCAGGGACGAGCACAAAGGGTGGCTGAGTTGCTAATGAGACAAGTCTTGGGTCAACAGACCATTTTCAGAATCCCAGCTCTACTCATGGCCAGTTCCCAGAGCTAAGTTATTTTATTTAATCTCATCATCAAGTCAGAGTTGTCTTCTCTGTTATCTATGATGAAGACAGTGTCAGCCCTTTACTGAGCATTCATATCCGTTCAGGTCACCGTGCAGTTTGCCTGCATTGTCTTATTGAATAATTAAACCAAGTTGGTGAGTAAGGAATGATAGTTAATCCCATTTTACAGATGTGAGATGAAGTCCAAGGCCATTTAGACATTAGATAGTGGAACTGGATTTGAGCCATGTTTGTCTTGCTTCCGAGTTAGATGCCAGCCACGTAATTATGATATTCTCCCCACGGTCTACCTGGCAAAATGGCAGTGGGAGTCAAATATGATGATAAATGCTCAAATACAGTGTGTCCGTGAAGTCATGCTGCACTTTTGACCGGTCACAGGAAAGCAACAAAAGACGACAGAAATGTGAAGTCTGCACCAAATAAAAGGAAAACCCTCCCAGTTTCCGTAGGATGATGTGGCAGCATGTGCACATGCGCAGATGATGATGTAACACCGTGTACACAGCGGAGCAGCCCACGGCCATGCCACTTGAGATGGGGACGGTACAGAGGAAAGTTCAGTGTGTTCTGTGGCTCGCTAAATTCGAATCCGTGACCAACGTGAATATCAGCGCGTTTATAACGAAGCGCCACCACATAGGAATAACATTACTCGGTGGGATAAGCAGTTGAAGGAAACCGGCAGTTTGGTGGAGAAACCCGTTCTGGTAGGCCATTAGTCAGTGACGAGTCTGTAGAGGCTATACGGGATAGCTACCTAAGGATCCCTAAAAAATCTGTGCGTGAGCCCACATCGAACTGCACTGAATAGATATGAAACTGGGAAAGTTCTCCTTCTCTTTGGTGCAGATTTCACATTGCTATATCTTTTGTTGCTTTCCTATGACCGTTCAAAAGTGCACCATGACTTGACAGACACACTGTACTTTAAAAATGAATCATGGCTGCCTTTGGTTGTGTACCCACGTTCATGCTTGGTATCAGACACTGTATATATTTCACATAATTTAATCCTAGAAACAGATCTTGAAGTTCATACACCGAGGTTCAGAAAGGAATGACTTGACTCAGATTACTCAGCTAGTTAAGTACCAGTCTTCAATTTCAGTTAAAATCTTAGCAATCTAAGTGTAATAATTATAAAGACAAACAAAAATATTGAGCTGAAACCCTGAAATCACCTTCCACTGAAGTACGCAGCTCATGAAGCACACAGAGTTGGACTCGAAGCACACACAGTGAGGCCCGCCAGCTGAGCTCCATCAAGCCAGCGGTTTTCGGCTGGCGCCCACTGGGGTGAAGCAAGGACTTTTACAACAAGCCATCCCTGACCATATTAAGGGGCACTGACCTCTCTTCTCTTAGAATGTCAAATAAAAAATAGCAGCAGTCCACACAATAGCCGTCTAGCGTGAATTGTTCAAAATTATACCTATTTCTTTTTGTAAGATCGGCAAAAAAAAAAAAAATTTTTTTTTTTTTTTTTTTTGGTGTGCTGCAGAATTTTCGTAACTAGTTTCTGTGTGCCGTGAGATAAAAACAGGCTGGCCATCTCTGCTTTAGGCTTCAACTCTTTTCACCTATAAAGTGGGGATGCTAAGAGCTCTGTCATTTTAAGAATTAAATGACACATCACACAAGACGCTTTGTACGTCACGCACAAACAAGAGCTAACTGGTCGTGTGTCTCGTTGTCGGGCGCTCCATCCGCGAGTGGACATTTTCGCTGGCCTTCCTGAGTGGGAGGAGTGTTGATTATGGAAAAGATTTTTTCAGGAAATAAACAATTGGGGATGAGAAAAGGCAACGTGTTTACCAGTGATATTGGCTCTAGTTTTGTCAGGTTATGAGATGAAACTCTAAGCTGAACTTGTTAGAAAAGGTAGAATATTTTAAAAATTGGAGGCTTGAGGACTGCTCTGCAGCCACCTCGGAACTCATGAATTGTTCATCTTCTGCAAATGCGTCGCTTGGGGAAGGCTCAGAACCCTCATTTACAAAAGGGTCGTGGAAGTAGCTGCCCTCGATTTTATTGCGAAAGACTTCAGAAGAGCCCGGACAGCCATGCGCCCTCTAGGGGGCTGTGCACACGGAAGGTACCAGACACATTGCCTCCGTCCTTTCTCTGGCTCAATGGAAAAGGGCTTATTTCTTTCTAGATGTCGTGCGGTTACATCTCTTTGCTGTCTTGATGAATTATGGGCTCATGCTCTTTCTCGGAATCCTTCACTCTTGGGTTTTTAAGGACATCTACTTTTATGTTCTCTCATGGGTCATTTTCCCACCATTTATATTTGGGAAGCTCTGCTCAGCAGTGCATTTGAATAAAGCAATTCTCTCCAGTCTGAAAGGACTTTATTTCACAGATCACTCAGAGGAGTTCTCCTGGCCGCTGTCCACCACTGCTGACTTCTGCTACTGCTTGTGGCTAGGTCTTCGGCCCGCCCTGGTGTAACACAGGAGGCCCAGGCCCAGAAAATCAGTCTGGTATTGTGGCAGGATTCCAAAGAAACCACAAGGAGGATCAGACAGAGTGGACATAGCCTTTAGTACCTACATAGCACGGACAGTGGCAGGAGGTTGAGAGTTCCGTGCCCCACTGAGGGCGGCACGGTTTTTACAGCTAATCCCTGGGCAATTGCTCGAGAGACTCTGTCTACAGGCAAGCGAGCAGGGCGTAGGCGGAAAGCGTACACGCCATTCTGTGCTGTCTCTCCTTGATGACATCGGGTGACTCTGTTCCTTTATCCCTAGTAAAACTTCAGGTGCAGTTTTATTACTCCCTCTTCCATAGCTTGTAGAAGATCCACGACCCTGGCACCAAGGACTGGAGAGAGGGAAGGAAATTGTCCAGCATCGACCCTAAACCTGGTCTTCCTAAATAGGCTGAGACCCTCTGAGCGGCGTGCTTTTCCTGATGCTGAACGAGCCGGGTCAGGGCACACAGCGCTTCTGTTCCCATCATCCGTACTACTTTCTAAATCCTCACTCTGCTATGCATTTCAGACGGAGGGCAGCGTAACCTGCCTTGCTTTAATACTGTGTCCTCACATCCTACTAATGTATGACTGACACCAGATTGCAATGCATAAGTGGTCAATTTTGTGAATAAATTATTAACTTATCTCCTGAATAAAATACGTCTTTCGCCTATTTATCTCCCTCAGAAGAATGTGCCCTCCATACATAGTACTCGCTACAGGTTGGCTTAGGAGGCATGACAACTCTACTTTTAAATAAAGATTCAGAGACTCACCAAGGTTGGATAGTTTTCCCAAGGTCAAGGTCACATGATTATTGAAAAACAGGTAGGGACGAGAACCCGCCTTCTGACTCGAATCCGAAGTCCTACCTGCTATTGTAGTCACAGCAGGTAGGTACCTGCTTCCCCACCGCTGCTATATTTAGCTTGCCTTCTAATTTAGGCTCATGTTTTCAGTATTGTACCTGGCAATTTAGGTGGTATTCACTGCTGATATATTTCCAAGTGTATGCAGTAAATTTAAATGCATAAGATGCCTTAGTGAGTGGGAAATATGGATTATTATGTCCTGAAAACAGATCAGCACAGCCATTATACGCACATAAAAATAACCTTAAGGTTGGTAATATAAATAATAGGTTTTATTACCATTAAAGCAAGATTTAGACATTTACCCTTTTCTCACATAACAGGCTGTTCTTTTTAGTGCAGTAATACTCTTAATAAAAAGGATTAATGAGATAAAAAATGGCTTTCTTTTTATATACACAATTTTTTCCTCTTTCAGAAATTAAGCCTCTTCTGAAAACATAGCCATTCTTCTTGCCATAAGTTAAATGATACTGCATGGTCAAAAAAAAAAAAAAAAAAAAAAAAAAAAAAAAACATCAGGTGCATCCAGTAAGAAGAGAGGTTCTTAAATTTTAATCCTGTCTAAGACTTCCATTGGAGAAAGTTTCTTTATCAACTTACCAGTGTGCAAAATTAAACCTCTGTGAAGCTTCTCCTCCTCTCACCAGTTTATCAGCAGGTAAACATTTCTAAAATCTATATACAGCCTGAGTTTAACCACAGAGATGCAGCAGTGAAATGGAAGGGGGTGAAAATCTTCCTTTTAAAATTTAAATAGAACCACAGGTTTGATCTGAGTTGCTGCTCTCTCTGACAATCCAAATTCTGCGTTCAGTGTGAGGCAGAATTCTTTGATTGCCAGCAATTCTCTCCAATTTAGTTTCTCCTTAGACATCGATGCTCAAATCCTTTGCTGTAAGACTGCTTGCCTCCTATTAATGGACAGGTGTTCTAGGGAAGAGGCAAATAGTCCTAGACAGAACGAGATGTCTCTGTCCTCATGTCACTTGGGGATGCCTATAGTAAGTACTGTTAGCATCTCCTCTCCAAAGTGGCCCCCCGTGAATTTTGCCTTCTAGCAATGCCTTCTCCCTTTGGGTAGGACTGACCTGAGTAATCACTAAGACGCTGTGGAAGTCACGGAGTGTGACTTCAGAGGCAGGGCAAAAAATGAAAATAAATAAATATGCCTGTTGCTTTCATTTACTTATTTATTTTTATTTTCTGTTTAAAAAAATTTTTTTTTGATTACAGTTTGCATTCAATATTATTTTGCATTGGTTTCAGGTGTACAGCAGCGGTTACCAGGGGTCCCCAAACTACAGCTGGGGGGGGGCTGCATGCAGCCCCCTGAGGCCATTTATCTGGCCCCCTGCCGCACTTCCGGAAGGGGCACCTCTTTCATTGGTGGTCAGTGAGAGGAGCATAGTTCCCATTGAAATACTGGTCAGTTTGTTGATTTAAATTTACTTGTTCTTTATTTTAAATATTGTATTTGTTACCGTTTTGGTTTTTTACTTTAAAATAAGATGTGTGCAGTGTGCATAGGGATTTGTTCATAGTTTTTTTTTTATAGTCCAGCCCTCCAACAGTCAGAGGGACTGTGAACTGGCCCCTGTGTAAAAACATTGGGGACCCCTGGGTTAGACAATCATATCTTCACAAAGTGTCCCCACTCTGATGATTCCAGACCCCACCTCTGTACCTAGTTTCTTGCTTTCTTGGATCATTCTCCCCAGGGAAAGCCGGTCACCATGTCACGAGGTCACAGACAGCACTGTGGCGCCTGTGGCGAGGAATGGAGGCCTTGGGCTAACAGCCAAATGGATGAGGCATCTTGGGCGTGGCTCCTCCAGCCCCAGTCTAGCCGTGGATAACTGGAGAGACTTGGCCAACATCTTGACTTGAAATCACACGAGAGATCTTGAGCCTGAAATAGTCAGTGAAACTTTTCTTGCATTCCTGATGCTCAGAGAGCATCAAGTAATAAATATTTATCATCAAGCCACTGAGGTCAGGGTAATTAGTTGCATAGCACAAGATAACTGATTAAAGCACTAATATCATCATTTGTGTGGCTCCTTTGCTTACACAGGTCAAAGCCTGCTCCCTTTCAAAAAGGCATTTAATTGCTATTATTGCACACTGTTAGCAAATCAGGAATCAGGCCAGAGATGATCATTGAGTGACATGCTACATAGCTTTTAAACGGTAGAGTGAGAATTCAAACCTGGGTCTAGAGAATTCTAAAATTAACTCTTTTCCACCTTAACATGTTCAAAGGTCAATTCAAATAGCTAGTACAAGGACAAACAAGGGGACCTTCCTGAACTTCCAGGTCTAACTCCTGTTTTCCCTACCGTCCCATAGGACAAGGGAGCGCTTTCATCCAGGCGATCATTCTCCACAGTGACAACAATAACCTCTGGGGTCCTATATTCTTTTTCTCTGAGGGGGCCAGGATGTGACCCAGGTTTAACCAATCAGATAACTCAGGCAAGCGACTGATGAAGGAAGAGGAACAGAAAACCACCTCCATGAATGGGAAGGTTGTTCTTTTGGGGACAAAGTGTCAGGAAGTACAGTGGTGATGAAAGATCTGAATGTCCTGTCTTGAGCGTGCTCAGTGGCACACAGCAGGCAGGGGTGATAGTAGTGCTTGGTCCACCCGAACCCTCCAGCATGCTGGGCTGTGGTCCTGTCTATGGCTGCATGGTAAACCACCCCCAAATTTAGTGCCTTAAAGTGACTATTTGGCTCTTACTGTTCTGTGGCTCAGCAGTTCGGGAAACACAGATGAGAAGTCTTCTGTTAGAGATCCTTGGGGTCACTGTTGTGGCTATAAACATCTGAGAGTCTGACTGCAGGCCAGCGACCCACGATGGCCTCACATGTGTCTGGAGGTTATTTGTGGCTCTTGGCTGCAGTATCGAGGCCTCAGACCACTTAAAACCAAATCTGAGAAGTCACATACCACTGCTTCCCCCATTCTATTGAAAGTTGACAAGATAGCAAGTCACATTTTGGATATCTTATTATCTGAATAGGAAACATGTACTGTTCAACGTCATTCTAAAATAGTAAGACTGGGCCCTGGCTGGTTGGCACAGTGGTAGAGCATCAGCCAGGCATGTGGATGTCCCAGGTTCAAATCCTGGTCAGGGCACACAGGAGAAGCGACCATTTGCTTCTCCACTCCTCCCCATCCCCATCTCTCTCTCTCTCTCTCTCCCTGTCTCTCTCTCTCTCTCTCTCTCTTCCACTCCCACAACCATGGCTAGATTAATTTGAGCACATTGTTTCTGCCTCAGGGTGCTAAAAATAGCTCAATTGTGAGCATGGCCTTAAATGCGCAGAGCATTGGCCCCAGAAGGGTGTTGCCAGACGGATCCCAGTCAGGGCACATATGGGCATCTCTCTCTATTTCCCCTTCTCTCAGTTGGAAAAGAAGAAAAATAAAATAAAATAAAATAAAATAAAATAAAATAAAATAAAATAAAATAAAATAATGACACTGAATATGATAGATGTGAATATTAAAGATGACAAAGGCATTGCAAATACAGGAGAGGATACAACAAAGGCAAGGAACCCTGACACTGCTCAGTGTGTCTGTGTGCAGAGACACCCGGAAGGAGAAAACTGTAAACACCCTGGTCTTGCTGGAGAGGGAACGGTCACGTGAGGCTGCAGGAGCCGCAGCTAGAGGAAGAAGAGTGCAAGCTCATGAGGGTCCTCCTGAGTCAAGCAAAGGAATTGGACTCTGTCTTAGGGGCTGTGGCATACAATGAGAAATTTTAATCAGGGGTGAAACCAGTTGACTTTTCTGCTTTAGAAAGGTCACTATGGAAACCACGAGGAAGCCGGATCTAAAAGCAACAAGATTTTGCCTACCCTGAGGATCGCCCAAGGGCATCTGATAGCCTCTGACAAAGGAGGTCTCTGGTTTCCTTTATGTCAAATCTTCCCCCTGAAATTCTGTCCACTAAATTATCATTAAAGCTGCTCTCAGGCACAGTTTGAACAGCTCACAGTAGGAAATGCCCAGGTATTCTAAGGCTGGGCTCTGAGATTTGCCTTCTTCTAGTCTCAATAAAGTGAAAAATAAATGGCTCCTCACCTGTGCCTCCAGCACCCCTTCGACGCAAACCAATCTCAGTTTAGGCTATGAGGTCAAACTGGCATCTCCTCAAAGAGTGATTCTGGATAGATGGGTGAATCAAAAATTCTTGACAATACAGAAAAAATTCCCGAGTAGTTCTGAATTTGTTATGCATAGTCCAACGCATTCTATCATTCTTCCTGCTTTGTCCTTTTATAGTATATATCATTATTGGTAATCGACATTTATCAGATTGATTTGTGGTCTGTGTCCACACTGCGCTGGCAGCCCCATAAGCAATGGCCACATCTCTCCCATGTGTTATGCTCACGCGGCTCTGCGCAGTGTCTGTCGCATAAATATCAATGGATATATAAACATGGTGAGAAGGGACAATTATCGCATTTTGCGCAAGTTCTGTCTCTCAGAGAAAGCTACGTGACTGCCACTCAAATCTGTGTGGTGAAAGCTAAGCCCGAAGAGGTACTGTGACATGGTTGGAGGAGCGAGGGCTTCGCAGTCTGGTGACTGAGACTCCAAGTTTGAGTTTGCACAGAAAGTAACAGAACTTCAGAGAATGTGGATTAGTTTCCTGTGGCTGCCATGACAAATCACCAGAAGCGGGGTGACTTTAAGCAACAAGAATTTGTTCTCTCACCATTTTGGAGATTGGAAGTTTGAAATCAAGGTGCCAGCAAGGCCACAGTCACTCCAAAGGTCCTAGGAGATGACGTGTCCTTGACTCTACCAGATTCAATGTCTATTCATATTGAAACCCTTAGCAGTGAGAAATATAAGGGAATGTTAATGTCTTGATGTTTAATAATAGAAGATTGAATACTCCTTTCTTAAGGATGAAATTTAAAAAGCATGTTTTTTTAACACTTTAATTCAATACCAAATCGGACATCCAAACAGTGCAAAAAGGAAAATAAGTAAATAGACAGATAGATGATAGATACATAAAAAGGTAAAAAAGATATTATATTTTTTAAATGGTGTATATTCACAGATGACTTTAACGCATCCATTAAAATAAATCACAATGAATTAACAGA
Organism: Saccopteryx bilineata; assembly: GCF_036850765.1. Lineage (NCBI taxonomy): Eukaryota > Metazoa > Chordata > Mammalia > Chiroptera > Emballonuridae > Saccopteryx > Saccopteryx bilineata. The sequence continues at coordinate 259,301,816 of NC_089494.1, forward strand.
AAAGATTCTCAAATTAAATATATTTAACATGTTTGAGATATTGAACATCAATGTTAGAATCAATTGTATATTTATATACTACCAATGGAAACTGGAAATAGAAATTGTAAAAAAAATCATCAAAATGCATGAAATATGTTTGTTGCATACATAACAAAATGTATGCAACAAAAATTAGAATATGCTGACAAAAGAAATCAATGTAGTCTTAAATAGCGAGAGGCACTGAGCTCATGAATTTGAAGACGCAGCATCAAGATGTCAGTTCTCCCCAAATTGATCCACTGATTTAATGAAAGCTCAATTAAAATCCCAGCGGGAATTTTGTTGTTATCAACCAGCTTATTATAAAGTTTATAAGCGAAGTCAAAGGTTTGAAATAACTAAAAGGACTTTGAAAAGGAAAAGAGTTGGGGGGATTCACACTCTCCGTTGTCAGTACTTACTATACGTCTGTAATGATCACACCCGTGCGGTACTAACGAGAGGATAGCCACGCGGACACGTGCCGGAGAACAGAGCGCAGGAGGAGACGGCACAATGTGGGTAACTGAACTGTGTCCAAGATGAAAACGGCGGTTTCGTGGGGGAAATGCCGTCTTCTTAACGTGTAGTGCTTAACGTATTAAAAAAACACATGCCTCCTCTTTCGTAAAAAAAAGAACCTTGACTTGTTTTTTTTTTCTTTATCTTCTACAAAAATGGAACTCAAAGTTGATTACAGCTCTGACTCAAAAGCCGAAGACTATAAAACCTTGTGATCTTGAGCTGAGTCAGTGGTTCTCAAACTTTTTGAAGTCAGGGCGCATTTAAAATTCTACAAATAATTGTAGGTGCACTATATACAAATTTCTGAGAAATATGTTATAATAATTAAGTCAAATATTAAAGAAAAAATATAAAGTTCAAGCGTGCTTTTATGGTAATTAAATGAAATAAATACAACAAAATTAAATTTATTCTGACATTAGAAAACATTTTAAGTTACATTTTTTGAGTTATGTTTTTTAGAATTTGTAAAAAAAATTGTTAAAAATAAAAAAACAACAAAAATGTTATATTTTTATATATATATATAGATACATTTTTAGTAAGATTTAGTAAATTTGGCAGGTCTGGCATGGATGTGTTAAGTTTTTTCATTCTTGTGTTTATTAAAAACATGAGCCTGATGTGTCCTAGGAATTTCTTCAATGTTTGGGCATATATTTGAAAGGCAAACTCTCATTTCCTCATCAATACATTGAAGAATTCCTCTCTTTTTACTCTTAATTATGTTCAGTGCAGAAAACCCCCACCATACATATCATTCTAACTTTACACCAAACAAAGGATAGAGGAAACTTGCCTCCAGTCTTTCCGGGGAACATGGGAGGTAGTATAAACAATCCAGCACCACAGCTGAACAGCCTTTTGCAACCTAATCAGGCAAGTGAGGTGGGGGGTTGGGCATATTGTCAGCTTACAGCCAATTCCCCACACCTCTGTCCCCCAAAAATCTAAACTCCAAAAACTCTGTTGGTTTTTTTGGTCCCCAACAGGCACATATTTCTCTGGAATACCATAGGGTGCACCTGGAAATCTTCTGGGGTGCACCAGTGCATCCTGGCACACACTTTGAGAACCACTGAGCTAAGTGAAGATGTAGCGATGACATGAAAATCATCATATAAAAAAAGAATTAAAACAATAACAGATTAAACTTAATCAAATTTTAAAAACTTCTTTCCTGTGAAAGATTCTAAGAGAATAAATGACTAGACATAGACTGGGATATACTATTTGTAAAACTCATCTCTGACAAAGATGCTCACCAAAAAATAGAGAGAGATGGCATGTTAGCTCAGGAAATGATGTCAAACTGTTGTAAAGTGACTAGCGAAAACAGTGATTTCAGAAGGCATACAAAATAGTATAGCTCATACTAACAGTTTTACAGTTTCTTAGTACCTTGTCACAAAACATACGTTACATGTAGTTTTGCAGTCACACTCTACGTAACAATACTGTACACATGAAATACTGTATGGAAATGAAAGGATGCTCGGTTGTGTAGAGCGCACATGGTCTTCCTGTGCTCACTGCTGGCAAAGACACAGAACCACCGGAGCATCTCATGCATTTATTCTCAAAAGGAAAAGTGGTAAAAACCATTTTTGAAAACAATTTGTCAGTTTCCCATAAAAAATCAAATGCCTACTACATACCTTATGACCCAGCTATCCCACTCAAAGGAAATTAGTGAAGAGATATAAAACGTTATGTTCTCCCCCAAATCTGTGTCGATGGGTCGAGTGACTTTATTCATAATCATCCCAAACTGGAAACAACCCAAATGACCTGCAACTCATGAATGAGTAAACCAATCCTATAACCTTAAAGTGGAATACTATTTATTCAGCAATAAAAACAGTGTGACATGACAACATAGATGAATCCCAAATACATCTGGCTCAGTGAGAGCTGCCAGACTTATCATGTTGCATAAAAAATGATATCACTTATATGATATCCTGTAAAAGGCAAAATCATAGGGACAGAAAGCACATCAGTGGTCCCCAAGGATTGTAAACAAGAAGGGAGATTCTCTAGTAAGGAGCAGTGAGGGGAAACCTGGGGAGATATTGAAACTTTTTTTGAATGCATTTGGCAAAACTGATAGAAGCATAAGAGAGTGAATTGACTGGTGCAGATACATTTAAAGACTGAATGTTTGGGTCACAGGGAATGAGCATTAAATCGTGGAGCTAATTAAACCGAAGCAGCGGGAGTCCAGGCAGGAAAGGAAGGGTCGAGACGGGTGCTGAAGGTGGACAGTGGAGAAGAGACCTGTTTTCCAAGTTGAACAGCGGACTCGGCAGTGATGGCAGGCTATGCGCGAAGGAGAACCAGGCAACCTTGACCCCTACCTTGCACTTGGATCGATGGTGCGTCTTACAGACGTTCACTGAGACTAATGGAGAACCAGTTTTGGGCGACAGGTTGATGAAGGCATTCAGGAATTAGATTTTGGACACTAATGATTAGGTGCCTACTTGACATCAATAAGTGGATTTCACCATGGCAAATGAACCCATTAAACAGAGATTTTTCCCAGTTTCTCAATGCACCACCTACATATAGATCCTTAACTGAGCCTTTAACTGAAATGTCTTTTTTTTAATTTTCCTCACAAACTATATACAGTATATTCTCCATACTCTCTCACTGTTGTTCTGTCTACCATTAACTCTTTTCTTACAGCCATCCAAAATTGTAAGCCGCAAGATGCTTCTCAATATTACGGTAACTTCTTCCTTAACCATTGTTGATGAACCTTACCCGATTCCTGAGCTCACAGGCATTTCTGAGAGTATTGTGTCTACTTGATACCATGCTACTCTGCTAACTGCTGAGATGACACTTGGGTTCAAGGGGCTCCTCACTTGTCAGTGGTCCGAGAAAACAACACCCCTCCCACTCCACGCACACCACTCACCGCAGTTAAAGATGCGAGCACAGTCTCGTTAACCAGGTTAGGAGAGTTCCAGTAAAAGTTCTTCTCCCAGCTGATGACAGAGCGTGAGTGTCATGGGGGCGAAACCCTGTGACCGAAGCCTGAAAGACTGACCTGTCCACACTGAAGACAGGATTATGCCAGAATCCTCTTCTTTTGCCAAAATTTGTGTTTATTTATGCTGAAGAGCAAAGAATTGAACCAATGTGTGTGCGGTGTAATGTGCCGTGTAATTGTCGGCTCCCCCATTATTGTTATTAATGTGTGAGTCTTATCGCCTCGATCCGTGCACTCGGCTGTTCCACTGCGTGTTAAAACCAGCGTGTGTGGCCGGAGGGTGTTTGCTGAGACTGAAATGAGACAAGAGCGTCAATCTGGCACGTTTCGTGTGATCGCAGGATTCATTGTCATTGTCCACATGGTGATGCAGGAGCAGGACAAAGGAGGGAAGAGAGAGCTGTGTCCAGGACTGAGGCTTCTGGTAATTAACTCTGTGACCCCAGGAGGGCTCTTTCCCCAACCCGCTCCCAGTCACCATCTGTGAAGTGAAGGGACAGGATGACAGGTTCTCCAGGTGCCTTTCCCACGTGACACAGTATGGAATTGTAGGAACTGAACTGATGAGAGCACTTTGGGAACACCTGATAAATATCCTCCCGGGCGTGGCCGGGCCATGGGAGGAGTAGTCACTGTCCTCACAAGACTGGGAGGTGGCTGGGTCAGCCTCTGGCCCTTGGTCATGTCAAGTGACCGAGTAAGAACATGTCACATAGATTACCTGGACTCCACGTGCTGGCTATTGCCGCAAACCACCGCAGTTAGTAATTTCAAGTCCCTGAGGGAGAACGATGCGGAATGAAGAAAATAGACTTAAAGAGAAATAGGATGGGATCAGGAGGCCTCTGGATTTGCTTTATTATATAGTCATATGCAAATAAAGTCTTCGATACAAAGTCACACATCTTCAAGGAAACCCAAGAATTCTCCCAAGTGCAAAAACCCTCCACCCTGCGTAACCTAAATCAACCAACATCAGAACAAAGGGTGAGAGGAAGAGCATGTAAATTGCTTCTAGCAACTTAAGCAAGCAAGTGATGTGGGGGAATGGGATGAGTGCAAATACTCAGCTTCAATGTCAATATGGTGGAGTGTGGGGTGCAGCCTTAGCTTTTTGCTAAGCCTCGAACTACAAGAGCTTTGCTACTTGAATTCTCCCACAGGCTATGAATCCCAGGGCTTCACTGAGCAGAAGACCTTCCACAGGGAAGTAAATTCTATCAATAATAGTAATAATAATAACAAAAGCAACAATAACCTTAATATTTATTGTACTGATAGTTGGGTTTGTTGTGTGTTTACCTGTTCACTAGTCACACATTATTAAAAGCAGTGTGTGTGTAAACTCAGATAATTTTCACAGCTTTTCAAAATAGGTACTGTTGTTATCTGAAGAATACAAATAATGAAACTGAGACTGAAAAGATAATGCCCCACAGTCACATACTAGTAAGTGGTAGAGGTAGAGTTTTAATTTGAACAGTCTATCTTCATAGTTGGGGATTACATTCACCATGTGGTGTCACACAGACACACACAAATACACACACCTTTCCAGAGACAGATATTATCAAACATATTGACCATTACAAATTGAAACCTTTCTTCTTTGTTGAGAATTTTACACATCACGTATATAACACTTTATAGCAACACAGACCTCCTCTGGTCCCTCACTTGACATGCTGGTTGAGCCGTCGGGACCTGCTGAGATGCCGGCACAGCTGTGAGGGTGCTGCCCCTTCAGCACGGCTGCTCCCTCCTCCGCGTCCCCTCCCTATCCTGAGTTTTACGTTCACTCTTCTCGTTCCAACTCTTGCCAGGTTCACTTCGCTGGCTGTTTAAATGAACTCAGATGCGATCCAGATTTTATGCTCAGGGATGGTGTCTTATACACTTTTGTATACCCAGTCTCTTCTGCTATCCCTGGAATAGACTAAGAGTTTGGTAAATACTTGATGAATGAATGAATAAATGAGAAGCAAAATACATCGTCCTAAACTGATCTTCCTGACAGCCCTGTGAGCTAAGCGGGGCTTCAGTTATACTCTCTGTTTTCCAGAAAACAAAAATGAGGCTCAAGGAATGTCATCTGGAAGTCCCCTCAGTTATTAGAAATATAAACCAAGTGAGAAGCCCAAGTCCTTAGACTCTTGGTCTAGTGTCCTGTCTAGTCTCCATGGAGCTTACGCTGACACACCAAGACCCTGGAGATGCCTTCACTGTAGGAAGGGTGACTGCACACTCCCCAGGTAGAAGGGTGATCTTTGCCCTGAAGCCCTCCTGCCCAAGAGGCGAGGCATGGGTAAGGGCTAGAATACAGGCTTAGCCTTCCACCATTCAGTCAGTCAGTCACTCATCCATTCCATTACAAATTTTTTTGAGTGTCAGCTGAATTTCAGCTACTGTTCTATATATTCAGACTACATCATTGGGAAAATTGATGCAGGCCTTGCTTTATGGGGCTTGTGTTTTCTGTAGGGAAAACAGAAAAGAAGTATATATGTAAGGCCAGCTGTTGTTACCACTTTCCTGGAGATGCAAGACCTCGAGTTCTCGAAACTACATCTCCCAGATGCCCTTGCAGTCAGGGCAATAGAGGTTCACCAATAAGAAGCACTGTCTCGGGTCTGGAGAGGGAGAGCAGGAAATGCCACCATGTACCTCCGGAAGCAGAGTTATCCATGAAGACTGATTAGGAAGCCACGGTGGTGTTCACAGCAGCCATTAGGCCAGCTCCTGTGCAGCCACATTCCTGAGGTTTCGCTGACTGCCGAGCCAATGGTTGTAGTTTCCTTGAAATTCCCGTTCTTCTCAATCTCCTGCACGTCCTTTGAGGTTTTGTCTGATGCATACTATTACTTTAATGATTTTCTAATATAAAATATGGCCATTTGACTGAATTATTAAATACATTTAATTGCAGGTTGAACTATTGATCCAATAATTATTCATGTGTCTATAAAAAATGATTTTTTTAATGTTACCATTTTCAGCCATGTTTATATATTATTTATAATTTGAGAACTAGAAATAAAAGACTTTTTAGTTCAAGGCATTTGTACTATTTGTAAGATAGAGCAGGCCTTTGTAGGAGTTCTAGATAATGTTATGGAATCAAAAATGAAATAACTTCCCATTTCAGTAGAAGAAAAAAGATGCCATTTTCCTTCTGTTAAATGTATTAATTGTTGGGCTATTTACTGGGAATTATGATTTTTTTTAGTGTAACTGAAATATTTACTGTGAAATATAAAATAATTTAAGGGCTCTGCAATTTCTCAAAACAGAATTGAAGGGGTGTTGTTTTCTTTTTCTTTTCATTTCATTCCTAGAAATGACTGTCCTCCTTAATCCAGTCATTTTTCACTTTATATTAAATGCAAAGGAATTGGGTCAGTAGAGAGTTTCAGCAAAAGGTATTTTTGAAGTTCTCACTTCACTAGAGATTAAAACAGATACTGATAGAATGCTTGGAGGTGTGGTTGGTGTCTTACTCTTGCTTTTATGCCCCCCGCTTTGATTGGCAGGACACCAGTCATGGTTCCGATTGTCTGAGTGTTCACTCTACAGCTACATTCTGCCAGGTGACAAGGCACACTGCCACTAATGAAGACCTACTCTGTGCTAGTCGGGTGGCCACCAGTGTTTCACGTTCACCATCTCATTAGCACCCTTGTGCACTGTTGCAGAGACTGCAAACTAGTGCAGCCATTATGGAAAACAGTGTAAAGTTCATGTAGAAATTAAAAATAGAACTTCCCATCCCCCAAAGTCACCCTGTATTTTGTTTCTCTTTAACCTCCCTCCCTTTCCCCCCACCCCACTGCCTCTCCACCCCTCCCTTCCCCCTGGTAATCACTGCACCCCTGTCTATGTCCATGAGTCTCAACTTTGGGTCCACCTATGTATGGAATCATACAGTTCTTAGCTTTCTCTGATTTACTTATTTCACTCAGTCTAATGTTATCAAGGTCCATCCATTTTGTTGTAGATGATACTATGTCATCATTTCTTATGGCTGAGTAGTATTCCATAGTATATATGTACCACATCTTCTTTATCCTCTATTGAAGGACATTTTGGCTGTTTCCGTGTCTTGGCCACCATGGACAATGCTGCGATGAACAGGAGGGTGCATGTGTCTTTACGTACCCATGTCAAGTTTTGTGGGTATATACCCAGTAGAGGGATTGCTGGGTCATATGGTAGTTCTATTCTTAATTTTTTGAGGAACCACCATACTTTCTTCCATAACGGTTGCACTAATTTACATTCCCACCAACAGTGAATGAGGGTTCCTTTTTCTCCACAGCCTCTCCAGCACTTGTTATTACCTGTTTTGTTGATAATAGCTAATCTAACAGGTGTAAGGTGGTATCTCATTGTAGTGATTGGATGATGGGTATACAACAGAATTGACCAAACGATGTGGTGATGTTTTCTCTAAATTTCTGTACTCTGGCCTGATCTGCGGTGGCTCAGTGGGTAAAAGCATCAACTTGGAACACTGAGGACGCTGATTCAAAACCCTGGGCTTCCCTGGTCAAGGCACATATGGGAGTTGATGCTTTCTGCTCCTCCCTCCCTTCTTTCTCTCTCTCTCTCTCTCTCTCTCTCTCTCTGTCTCCTCTCTTTAAAATTAATAAAATCTAAAAATAAATAAAATTATGTACTCTGATTGACCAATGCCACCCTGTTAAATTTAATTGTCTAAATAAAAAAAATAGAACTTTTATACACCCCAGCAATTCCATATCTGGGTATTTATCAGAATAAAGCAAAAGACTCATCATAAAGTTATGTGCACCCTTATGCTCATTATAGCATTATTGATCAATAGCCAAGATATGGAAGTAACCTAGGATTCATCTATAGATTAATTAATAAAGATGCGGGGCATATGCACAATGGAATAAGATTCAGCAATAAAAAATGATGATGTCTTGCCATTTGAGACAGCACGGATAGACTCAGATGGTGTTATGCTAAATAAAATAGGTCAGATAGAGAAATACATACAATATGATTTCACTTCTATGTAGAATATAAAAAACAAAACACTTGAACAAACACAAGAAATCAGAAGCACGCTCATAGATAGAGAGAACAAACTGACTCGAACTGATGGTTGCCAGGAAGGTAAAGGGAGGGAACTGAAAAGGGTAGAGGGTAGTAAGAGATGAAACAGACTTCCACTTATAAACTAAGTAAGTCACAGGACTGGAATGTACAACACAGGGAAGACAGTCCATAATATCATATTAACTTTGTACAGTGACAGATGGTTACTAGACCACATTGTGAGGTACATAAATGTTGAATCATTACATTGTGCACTGGTAGTTAATATAATATTATATGTCAGTTATCTTTTTAATAAAAGCATAAATAAATTAAGTGGTTCTCTGATTAACCCCCACTGTATACATTAGTCAAATGAAAGTTAAAGGTCAATTGAATTTGCAAGCCTATTAAGCCAGGTGAAGACAGAGATCAAATCCACAAGGCAGTTCTGATCTGTATAAGCTACTGTTTTTCTATCTTAACATTGCCATACTTCAACTATCATGTGGCAGCATGTCTCAGCCCAAGCACTGGTGCTGGCATAGGCGTTGGGCAGGTGAGGAGACCGCTTCCTGCAGAGGGAAGATCCTGCCAAGAACACTTAAGTGTGTAAAGCTGTGATTTGGGCGTGCTGGGGTCTGGGGATTAAGGAAGAGGTGGCAGAAGGTAGATCATGTGTGACAAAGGAAGCAGTTTAAATGTTAGCACGGGGAAGGTATGAGGCATTTCCCCTGAGTTAAACTGATGATCTCAGCCACGGTCAAATGCGCATCAGAAGGTACGTTGAGAAGAATGTTAGAACATGTTGGAGGTGGGTAGGAAGAAACAGCAAAGAAGCTAGTAAGTAGTCCAGATGCCAAATGACTAAGGCATTAATTCGAGCTCTTCTCACAGTGTACTGTTCACGCAAACCCCCTGCGAGTGTCGTTAACATGCGGAATTTGATTCCGTCAGATGTGGACCTCAATTCTGCATTTCTAAGGAGCTTGCAGGTGATGCGAATGCTACTGTTTGCTCCATGGAACATATGTCACATAGCGTTGGGGAGCAAGAGATGAGAACAGAGGTTCTCAACGTTTGGTTCCTGGACCAACAACATCAGCATCACCCAAGAATTCACTAGAACCACAGAGTCTCTGGCCCCATTCCGAGCCAATGAAATCTGAGTGCCTGGAGGCAGACTTAGGGACTAGTATCATGATTAAACTTCCGAGGTTGACCCTAATGTGCAGTTGGAGAACCAACCAGTGGCCTAGAGTGGAGGAAGTGAAAATGAAAAAAGATGGTGCTTCTAATATGTGTCCGGGTCGTGGAGCTCGCAGAGGGCCGTAAAAGAGTACAGCTTATTTAGCTTGTGTTTATATTAAAAGGGTTTTTGGATGACCTAATTTTATTTTCAATCCACCACCCCCTTTTTTTTTCTTATATATGAAAGTTTTTATAATCTTTCTGCTGAAAAGCATAGGTCATGCTTGGAAAAAATCTAACATCTTCTGTCAGGCGACTAAGCTATTTAGACAGCTACTTTAATGAACAATTATGCTTAAACAAAAAACCCGTTGTATAAAAGGCATTCGATGAAACACAAGAATTATCTGGGAAAATGCAGGGTGACAATATGGAGCACGAATGATGGAAACGATGATTTCCTAAACAAAATAAAATGACTTCCAGCACTTTTTGTAAACCACCCATGATCCATCTGGCAATCTCAATAGAAGGAAAACAGTCTCGCTGCCTTCCTTAATATTGTATCTTGTGTTAGAGAATGAACTTTAATTGGAACATCACTGGTGTCAAATTAGTAATAAGTGTTTAAGACAAACTCAGATAACGAAACTATGGGAACCCTGCCAATAATGTAAAATCTGCTGTAAGTTCCCAAGAATTTACATTTTCCATTAGCAAACAGTCATGAGTATAAAAATGATAAAAAGATTACATACAGTTTGGGTACTGTTAACACAGTTGGAATTATTGCAAAGTAATGGTGTATGTTAACACCTAAAATTTCTGGAACTTAACAACTCATGGGTTCAGGTCCTTCCGCCTTTCCTCTTTAGCTGTGTGATGTTGGAGCTGCTTACATTAAGGCTGGGCTATCCTCTGTGTGAAATGGGAAGAATGACCCCTGTCCTGGTAACACCTGGGGCTCGTGAGGCTATGAGATGACAATGTGACTTCATGGAAAAGACCATGGACTTTTGTATCAGAGAACTTCACTTCCAGATTCTAACTGTGCTCTGGGGCAGCACAATGTGTTCTTCTGAACATTTCCTTAGGTATAAGGTTAAGATTAAAATGCCTCTCTCAACATAGCTGTTGTGAGAACTGTATGAAGTGATACAAGTAAGCAGTGTGGCATGCAGAAGGTGTCTCATAGTAGCAGTTATTCCCATCATGGATGAACACAAAGATATCCAGGAATATCTCTTCCTCTTGTCCCACCAGCATTTTTTAGACCCCTTATCTGGAAATAAAGACAGAGCCATAAAAAGACCTAATACTGTCCCTCTCTATGCCAGCTGGAAAGTTCTGGATGGATGAATATGTTTCTATATCAGTCTATGTGATAGATTTAAGATGACCACTGCATTTGTTATTCCTTTACCTAAAGGTAGGCTCTGCTTCCCCCCCTTTGAATCTGGGCTACCCTTGACTGATGTGACCAACAAAGCACAGAGAACGTGACACTCTACAGGATTCAGGCCTGACACAGGGAAAGACTGGCAGCTTCTGCCGGGGTCTCTGTGGGTCCTGAGTCCTCCACACCCTGCTGGCAGCAGCTGGTGGAAGAGCTACATGGTGAGGATGACCTGCAAATCTGAGCTTGACCTTCAAGATGTCTCTTTTAAAGCACAGACATGGAAGTGAAGCCACCGCTTAAAAATCACACCCAATTAGTGTCACATGGAGCAGACAAATTGACCAACTGATCACTGCTTGAGTTCCTGACACACAAAAGCATGAGGTGTAAGAAAATGGTTGTTCTTAGGTCACAAGGCATTGGGTAGTTTATTGTGCAGCAACAGATAACAGACACCTGTGTTCTCGGGGCTCACACTTCCTACAGAGGCTCTCTCACCACCCCTCTCCACCAAGAGAGCCTGTTGATCCCTCTTTTTGGCATAAATATCTTCTAATATTCTATAGTAAAAATTGCTCATATGGGCATCTTAATATTATCAGGGATCTTAGCCTGAGAGTGTCAAAGAGCTGACAAATAGGTTTAGCTGATCAGGCAAAATAATTGAACACAATTAGCCCAGAAGTAAGATGTGTTTGGCACAGGTATGTAGTTCCTTGAATCTGACTCTGTCACATGGGACTGCCTACTTACTCATGATTATTGATAACTTATTTTGGAAAGCAAATGTCCTCTCACAGTTTATCAATTTTTTTTATACTTACCTCCATTCAGCAGTGATAAAGTATATTCAAATTGGCTTTTTAAATGTCTGTCTGTCTCTTTAGACTGCAGGCTCCCTAAACCCCGGGACCCAGCACAAATATTGTATGGTTACACTTATAAGAAATGTCTAGAATAGGGACATAGACATAGAAAATACATACGAGGTTCCCAGGGACTGGGGAAGGATATAGTGACACTGCGTAATGGGTACAGGTTCTTTGTTTGGGTGACGAGAGCCTTTTGGAAATAGCTGGTGGCAATGGTTGCGCAATATATTGACCATAATTAATGTAAATGAATTGAACAGTTAAAATGGTCAAAATGGCAAGTTTCTGTTCAATACATTTCACCACAGTTACAAAAGAGAGAGAGAAAGGGGGGAGGTTCTCGAGTAGGTAGTCACCTGGGATTGGAATCTACTCCACTATTTCCTGGATATTTGGCATTTGCCAATTTCTTGCCCTTGTGTCTTCATTTATAAAAATGTCTAAGAATAATGACATTTTATAGAGATGTTATTGATGACTTGAGAAAGCCTAGATATAATTTCCTCATATTTGGATCACAAATTCCTGTCAGATTCTAAACTCAATTGCAGGTTCTTTGACCTTTAGAGTTTGTATTCTGCCCATATTTTTACTTCATTAGAATTTCAATCAGGATTCTTTTATATATTATACAAAATGGGAAATGATCTCTTTCTTTTCTTCAACAATTTATAATTATATTTTTGTTAACATATTTGTTGAGGTGAGGCTCAATTTCTCAACGATGAGCTTATAGAGTAAGATGAACACAAAGATAGGCTGGGTGCTCTGCGGACATCCAGGGCCATTTTGGTTTACTCTTACTCTCATCAAATTTTGCTCATCTCTGAAGCTCAATTTCTCAAAGATGAGCTTACAGAAGTAAGATGGGAAAGAAAGTCTCATGGAATAGAAATTCAGTAGAATTGATGTCGAAGAGTAGTTTTATATAATAATATGCAAACTATGTAACTCTTCAATTAAATTATAAAACTTTATTTTTCTCTTCTTTTTAATATATGAATAAAAAGTCAGATGATCTCTTTATGCCAATCTAGTTAAAACTTGTGAAATTTAAGTCATTTAATGTGTGTGTGTGTGTGTGTGTGTGTGTGTGTAGGGGAGGAGGAGGAGGCCACAGAATAGAGACAGTGAGGTTTGTATGAGGTCATGGCAGACATTAAATGATTGAGTTATGATGGAACCCAAGCAATACATTTCAAGGGTCTGTGTTACAGTCCTTCTACCTCCACTGTCTCTTTGTAGAAAGTATATGCACATAGATTAGAAAATGGATGGGAATATAAGATGAGTTTGAGCCATGAGTTGTACCATAACGTGAAAGTCGAGTTGGGAGTTTTGGCATAGGTCCATGGGAGTTTCGATCTTGGGAACTGTTACCTATATAAATTTGGGCAATGCATTCAGTGACGTTGACTTTCATCTTCAAAAACTGTAGTTTGAGAAGGGGAACATCTAATTCATAGCTTTACTGGGAGATTGTATTTATGAAGACAAGGTCTGCCAGAGAGTAGGTGCTCAGTAAGTGGATATTATGCTTATTGCCTTAGTCTTGTCCAACCCAGTTCCACTGATTTACGTGGGACACCTGCCTGGTTTTAAACTTGTATTGTGTTATGGTCTCAAGTTTAATTGGATTTTCAATTTTTATCTCTTGTTTATTGTTGCATTGATTTTACTTAATTATGAAGATTGAACCCAGGTAGAAATTAAGAAACAATGACATTTACAATATTACAATAAAGATTAAAATGCTGAAGAATAAGCTTACCCAAAGAAGTAAAGGTCTTGTACACTGAAAATTACAAAGCATTAAGAAATATATTAAAGACACAAGTAAAATGACATCTTGTGTTCATGGATCAGAAGACTTGATATGTCCACCCTACCCGAAGATATCAACAGGTTGAGGGCTATCTACACGAAAATATTAATGCTATTTCTTTTTACAGAAATGGAAAAGGCAATCCTAAAATTCACAAGGAAACACAAAAGACTCTGAATAGCACAAGCAATCTTTAAATAGATGAACAAAGCTGGAGGCATCGTACTTCCTGATTTCAAAATATATTATGAAACTACAATAATTAAAACAATAAGGTATTGTTATTAAAACATATAGACTATGGAATAGAATAGAGAGCCCAGAATTAAACCCATACACATACAGTATGTTTGATCTTTGACAAGGGTGCCCAGAGTATACAATGGGGGCAGGACAGTCTCATCAACAAGTGGTGTTGGGAAAACTAGATATCCAAATTCAAAATAAATATATGAAAAGAAACTCAAAATGAGTTCAATATTTAAACATTAAATCTGGATTGCAAAATTACTAGTAGATAACAAAAAGAAAAAAATTTAAGATGGGTTTTGGCAACGATTCTTTGGATATTAGACCAAAAGCACAAAGAACCAGAGAATAAATAGACAGTTGGGACAGTATCCAGCTAAAAACCTTCTGCAAAACAAATAAAAGAAAAGAAAAAGAACAAATAAAAGGACAACTTATAGTTGGGGAAAAAATGTTTGGAAACTGTATATCTGAAAAGGGATTGATTTTCTAAATTTATAAGGAACTTCTACAATTTAATATCAAAACTCAAATAACAAGTAACTTAATTTTAAAAATGGACAAAGAAATTGAACACCCGTTTTTCTAAAGAAGACATATTAATGACTAACAAACATATAAAATATAAATATGTTTACCATCATCCATTATCAGAAAAATGCAAATCAAAAGTGCAATGAGATATCACTTCAAATCTGTTAGGATAACTATTATAAAAAATATAAAAGAGGCCCTGGCTGGTTGGCTCAGTGGTAGAGCGTCAGCCCGGCGTGCAGGAGTCTCGGGTTCAATTCCCAGCCAAGGCACACAAGAGAAGCACCCATCTGCTTCTCCACCTCTCCCCCTCTCCTTCCTCTCTGTCTCTCTCTTCCCCTCCCGCAGCTAAGGCTTCATTGGAGCAAAGATGGCCCGGGCACTGGGGATGGCTCTATGGCCTCTGCCTCAGGCGCTAGAATGGCTCTGGTTATAACAGAGCGACGTCCCAGATGGGCAGGTCATTGCCCCCTGGTGGGCGTGCCGGGTGGATCCCGGTCGGGCACATGCGGGATGCGGGAGTGAGTCTGACTGCCTCCCTGTTTCCAACTTCAGAAAAATAAAAAAAAAATAAAAAATAAAAAATAAAAAAAAAAAAATATATATATATATATATATATATATATATATATATAAAAGAAAATACATGTTCTCTAGAATATGAAGAAATTAGAACCTTTGTACACTATTGGTGGGAATGCAATTTGGTTCAGTGTGGAAGTACCACATAAATTAAAAAAGAGAATTGCCACATGATCAACAAATTCTCTTCTGGGTATGTATCTAAAACAATTGAAAGTAGAATCACAAGGCAAGATCTACACACCATGTACATGGTAACAATTTTTACTCTAGCTAAGATCTGAGAAAAACCCAGGTGCTCATTGATGGATGAATGGATGAAGATCATGTGAAACAGCATACAGTGGAATAATATTCGGCCACGAGAAAGAAGAAATCCTGCCATTTGCAACAACAAGGATAAACATAGAGGACATTCTGCTAGGTGAAAAAAGGTTCCCACAGAAGGACAGATACTACTGATTCCACTTACATGAGGCATCTAAAGTGGTCAAACTGGTAAAAAGCAGAGAATCAATAGCAGCTGTTCAGAGTTGGAGCTGGGAGATCAGAGAGTTGTTCAATGGCTTGAGGAATAAGTTCAAGTGATTTACTGCACAAAACTGTACCTCCAGGTCACATACCAAAATTTCCTTTCAAAATCTGTGAACAACATAGATCTCATGTTATGTTCTTATTACTCAAAACAAAAATTAAAAAAAGGGGGACACAAGGGCACTGTAAGAGGTGAACTTTAGATCTATGATGTTGATTGGGGTGAGTATACCATGGGGTTCATATATGTCCAACTTCGTTAAATTGTCCACATTAAATATGTACAGCTATTTGTATATTGATTATATTTCAATGATACTGTTAAATAAATAAATTTAGGAAAAGTACATGGAGTTGAAGTTCATTTAGACACACATGACAGACAAGCATGATGATAACACAAAGGATTTGCAGCAGCATTCCTTGAAGAGAGCCTACACCTCTCTCTTGCTCCCTGGTCAACAATTCCACAGTAACCGTGAAGGCAGTGCTCAGCATTGGAGTAAGCTTTCACAATGTACATATTTACGCTTTATGCAATGCTTTTTTCCTCTTAATAATACTCTCATGGACAGAAATGAATTGGCATTCCCATATCTGAGAATCATAGAATGTAATTAACATTCTCAGCATCACTGGCGAATAAATAACTGAGCTGAGATACTCTTATTTACCTGTGATATCCACTACCCCAGTCCAGCCACCCACTGCCATTCTCCACGTCTTGCATCTCATTCCATATCCTCTAGGGGAGATGCTTAATTGGAAAGAACAGTATTTATATTCAGTCTGAAAAGAGTTTAGTTCTCCTCATAATAGAGTAGCAATGCCTTATTAAGTCAGGAGAAAAGAAATCCGGATTTTGGTATTAGTGAATGACACAGCTAGTTTGAGAAAGGTAGACGTTCCAGCTATTATTTTTTTTGTTATTTATTTTTATTGTTTATTGAGGTGACATTGGTTAATAAAATTATAGATTTGAAGAGAACAATTCTTAATGTGTCATCTGTATATTGCATTGCACGCCCACCACCCAGTCAAGTCGCCTTCCATCACCATACACTCAACCCCCTGGGCGGTTCACCACCCACATCCCCCTTTCCCTCTGGGAACCACCATCTTATTTCTGCGTCTGAGAGGTTTTGCTTGTTTTCCGTGTTTGTTCACTTGTTGCATTCAGTTTTTTATCCCACATATGAGTAAAATCATATGGTTCCTGACTTTTTCCACCTAACTTATTCTGCTTAGCATGCTATTCTCAAGATCCACCCTGTTGTCACAAATGATGGTATTTCGTTTTTCTTTGTGCCTGAGTAGTATTTCTTTGTATATATGTACCATATCATTATGCAATCATCTATTGAAGGACATTGATTGTTTCCAGGTCTTGGCCACTATGAATAATGTTGCAATGTTCACAGGGGTGCATATATCTTTGTGAACAAATGTTTTCAAACTTTCCATGTAGACACCCAGCAAAGAGGTTGCTGAGTCATATGGTACTTCTATTCTTTACCTTTTTGAGGAAACTCCATACTGTTTTCCACAGTGGCTGTACCAGTTGACATTCCCACCAGCAGTGACTGAGGGCTCCTTTTCCTTCACAACCTCTCCAATGCTTGTTTTGACCTGTCTTGTTGATAATAGCCATTCTAACAGGGACAGGGTGGTATTCATTGTAGTTTTGATGTGTATTGCCCTAATAGCTAGAAGTTGAGCATCTTTTTATATATCTGTTGGCTATATATATATATGTCTTCTTGGGAGAAGTGTCTGTCAGGTTCTCTGTCCTTTTATAAATTGGATTGTTTGTTTCTGTTGTTGTGTTGTATAAGTTCTTTATATACTTTGTATATTAATCCTTTGTCAGAGCTGCTGTTTGCAAATGTCCTTTCCCATTCATTTGGTTGCCTTTTTGTTTTGTTGTTGATTTCTTTTGCTGTGCAGAAGATTTTTAGTTTGATATGATCCCATTTACTTATTTTTGCTTTTACTTCCCTTGTCTTTGGATTCAGTTTTGTAAAATGTTCTCAAAACCAAAGACTATAAGTTCTGTACTTATGTTTCCATCTATGTAATGTATTTCTTTAGGTCTTATATTTAGATCTTTGATCTTTTAATAATGTTTTCAGTGTATAGGCCCTTCACATACTTTAAGTTTATTCCTAAGTATTTTATTCTTTTGGTTGCCATTGCAAAAGGATTTTTTAATTTCTATTTCTAAAATTGTATTGTTAGTATATAGAAATACAATGAATATTTGTACATTTAGTTTGAATGATGCAACTTACTGTATTTGTTTATTTTTTTCTAATAGTTTTTTTGGTGGAGTTTTAGGATTTATTTATCCTCATTTGTGAACCACTGAGCTAGCTGATTTATATCTATGTATCCCATGCACTTATAATTGTCACTGTTATTAAAAATTGAAATGAGAATTTCTGGAGAAGAGTTACTTTTCTGCCTCGGCATTGAATGAGGGAATGCTGTGATACCTACGGAGCACTGAGAATACACAGAGACCACGTACCCTTGGAAATGTTGTCTTGGGGCTGACCCTTGCTCCTTCACACTCAGGCATAAAAATCATTATGCATTCCCCCAGTGGGTGAAGAAGACCTACCTCCTCTCAGTCAAGTCCTTAGCTTTCTTCTTGTCTTGGAATTTCAGAATGATATTATCTTTCAAGGTAAGAAATTCCCCCCAAAATACTTTAGAAGCTTCCAGTGGATTAAAATTAGAAAATTATATCATTTTCCAAGATGTAGCTTCAGGCCAACTGGCATGAATTCATCTCAATTTGTGCCACATCATTAAATATTTCTCCCTGTATTTTTCATCAGCAAATTTAAAAGGGACATGCAGAGTTATGAGTCAGCTAAATCCTATCTGCACTTCCTTCTTGGTCGTGATTAAACATTTATCTTTCGTAGAGATAATGCTACAACTCATCTATAGGGTGTCAATTGTATCAAACCATGTTCACTCCGGTTCAACCTAACTAGAGACGTGAAACGTATTATTTTCATCCAATATTTTCTCTATCCCTGTGTTGCCCTTCCTTCTTTGATTACTTTATAATTTTATTCTGTTTTTTTTTTTTTTTAACCTTGGTTAAAATTATCATGTATGGTATTCTTTCTTCATGTCTACTTGGTATAGCTGGTTTTCTTCCAGTGTTTCTTTATTGTTTTAATTTTTATCCTTATTTATTTTGTTCATTTTATTGAAAAATATAATAATAGAATTTGTCTCCAGTTATTAAAGTGTTAGAAATAGTGGAACAGACATTTTTTTTTGTATAAGCTTGAATAACAATCACAGGCTTAATAATTAGAAAGTTATACCAATGATAATATTCAAAATAGCAATATTTGTAAAAACATTTACACTTTTGTGTATATTCCCATGTTTGATTTTTAAGGTAGAAAGAGCAGATGGCATTTTATAATGTAAGAAGTTTGATGTTTTATAAATGAAGAGTTTAAATTTTACGTTAAGAAATAGAACTGAAACATCAAATGCTCTACCTGAGACTACACAGGTGGGAAATTGCCAAGCCAAACACCCACTCACAACTTTGTGATGTGAGATAGTGTGATCTCTCCACCGCACTTTGTTGTTTTACCTGCACATCAAGAAGTCACCTTTTAAACAATGTATATACAATGTTACCTACTTCTCAGAGGTAAAGACTTCTTGTACCTTGATGTTCATGCAATGACTGGCCATTCTCTAGGTATTGACACCAGATGGACATATATTTTTCCCATCATAATATTTGGCAATAAGGAGTGAGTGACCATTTTTGCCAGCTTGTCTTCAATAAATTTCTTTTATCACAATTTTACTCCAGATCTGGTTTATTGTTGTGTTTTTTGCTATTTGTTCTGTGCACACCTCAAATCTGGCTACCAGTGACTTTTGTTATGTTGCCTAAACATGTGTATTCATGTTGTTTATGTGAGTAGAGACTAACTTGCAGAACTATTCAATATATCCCTAAGCCCACCTTAAGGACAGTGAGATTCCAGGTACTTTTGTGGCACTGATGAGTACACATAACTACAATTAAGAAAAATGCAGTAATGCACCAACAATAAGGGGGGTTTTATTCATTCCTACTGCTTCTATAAACATGATCTATGACTTTACAATGTAAGGCATTCCAAAAACAAATGCTAATTTACATGACTTTTTCATTATTTATTGGACTTTTTTTCTTTGACTTTATTTGATCTTTGCACTTTGTTCTACTCATTATAAGAACTAAAAACCTCCGTCTTTTTTGGAGTAAACATCATAAATAATTCAAAGCATCTCAATGCCAGTGAGGAATATTAGAAAAAAATAACGTTGTGCCCCTTTCCATTCTGTTTGCCCTCCAGGTCACATAAAGTGGATGGTCCAGAAGGGAAGCGTTAGCTTCTAAATTACTAAGACTTTATCTGAGTCATAATACCTTTTTTTCCATTTACATAGGGAGTATAAAGTCATGAGGACAAAAAGGAAAACAAAATAGGTCACACAAAATATATACAAGAAGATATAATATTGAATTAATTGACTAACACTATTTACAAACATTAAATATGATTGGAATAAATCCATTTACATCAGACCAACATTTTTCAAATCAGGAGTCAAAACCTAAGTATTCCACAGAATACATCGTTAATTCAACACTGCATTTTCTTGCAGACCATTCTTTCATTCATTTATTCATTCATTCATTTTCCAGAATGTGGATCTAGTAATGTTTTAGCCTTAGAAATCCAGAATAGAGGAGCATGACTCTTTACCTTAAAGATTTCCCTATTAATTATTATAATAACTTTGTGTGCAAATAACAGAATTGGGTGAGGATTATAAGGGAGATATAAATAAGTGACTCCATAAGAAACAAAATAGAACTGATCTCAGAAAGGGCATCAAGAAAGATTGCTGGTGTGACAAGTAATAAATATGTGACAAGGAGACAGACCAGATTCTGCTGTCCTCCTGTAGCATCACCGGCCTGGTATGCCAGTGCCCCAGCTATGAGCTGTGTTAGACTAGTGAATGCATTTACCAGGATGGCAAGTAACTGTAATGTATTTAAATAACATCTGGTTACCTGGAGAAGCCATGTCCGTGATCAAATCTCAGAAACATGCCCATCACTGGATTTCCAAGCCAAGAAAAAAATAAAAAGTGTAACTTTTAATATTAAATCAAGAATCTAACACCAAGGGCATTTTGTCATAAATACAGTTCAGACAGCCACACTTCTACAATGACTGGGTAGAACAGCTTTACTTCAAAACAGGTTTGCTTAGGACGGGAAATGTTTCTGAAATGCAAGCCACTCTAATGAAGCTCCATTAACCTGTGGAATACTGTGGTTGTCATGTGTACAGACTGCATCCCATTTTGTGCAAGATTACAGTTTTATCCCAGTGGTCACCGTGCAGTCTCCGAAGGTGAAGCCCTTGAGGTGACTGAAACCTCTTGCCCTTCAATATGTTCTGCAAGAATGACTTTTTCATAGCTTCTCTCATCTTTTGTTTGAAGTGCAACAGGGGGGAAAAAAAGAAGGAACAAAAAAAAAAAGGAAAAAGCAGTTGGAATGTGATCACTATGGTTCTTGACCTAGAACATTTCACTGTCTGTCATAAGAAAGGTGGAAATTCAGTTAAAACCAGTATTTACAGAAGTGTTTAAATAAGAGTTGTTCTGTATTGGATGGTTACAAAATTGTGAAATGAGATGGTCTTTGTCCTCAGGAAGCCCATCTCAAAGAACGGCCAGCAGTTCAACCCCGAGAAAATGAGGAAGAAAGGGTAGATGCAGGCAAGGAGGAGAGGATGCTGACCCAGAGGAGACAGGATCTAAAGGTCGTCCCAAGCGTACCAGCTTTAATACCTGGAATTGAAATGCCGGGACTTGTAGAGTCAGAAATAACATCCTCACACGCGAATTTTGTTTGATGTCTTCTTTAAAGACTCAGGGGTGCATCCCTGAAGACATGGATATCTTTGACTATGTAAATGGGACTCTTTCTTTTATTCATATAGTTATTTTGTCACTCAGTGATTGAAGTAAGTATTCATTAAACACTAACCATAAGCCTGAATGGATTCTTTGTGTGAGGGTACACAAGCAAATATGGTGGACATGGATTCTACTCTATGGAATTACGATTATAGGGAAAAAAGTAGTGAAAAAAGGGTACAAGTGAGTTGAGCATTATGAAAAAGTACAGGGTAGTAAAGAATAGAATCTTAGATGAGCGTGACCTCATGTTGCACTGGGATCCTAATGATGGTCCTTTAGTCTGCCAAACTAATGACACATAATGCAGAGGGACTTCACATCCAATAGCCCAGCTTTGTGGGGAAAGGGCTTCAAGTACTTCACTAATTTAAAACTGTCTGCATTCTGCTACATTCCCAGTTCATATTTTGCTTCTTAATTACCACTATGTAAATGGGCTTTCAAGATCAGCTGTAAATTAAAATTGATCCACTGTCTACAATCTCTGAGAGTTGGCAGCCGACTATTGATGCAGATGAAATTCCAGTTGCGTCATCTTTCTGAGAAGACAAAAATGTGAAATGAGCCAACTCTGCAGCTTGGCACAAAAGGCAAAATGATTTGCTCCAGTGGGAGAACTTAAATGTAAATAACTAGCCACATTTGGAAAAATGCAAATAAATGTGCATGAAAAAAAGAGCCAGAGTTTATATCTCTGTGCCTTATGCAAATGCCTATGTAATGTTTCTCTTTCTCCTAAAAACCAATCTTCTTTCTTGCAATAAGCTTTCAAAGGGTATGTTCACAAGAACCTATATTTTCGAGATAGCTCCGAAGTGAAATCTTGCTTTGTCCTTTATATGTTGTGTGATTTAGAGAGAAAAAGAAAACATCTACACAATGTATGTTAAAAACTATCTTATGATAATTAAATAAGGAAATACAACATATACCAACAGAATATCTAATACAGTGTCCGACACAAGGAAAACGAGATTAAGGGAGATGATGACATCATGCATTGTGGGGCTGGGCAAGGGCCCCAATGTATCTGTAGGAAGCTAGATCTAGTTGTATTCATTCAAGGATGTGCTCCTTCAGCATCAGATGTTTCTGACAAGGAGAGCTGAGCCGACCAAGTGATGCTAAGAAGCACCTATCACCACACACACACACACACACACACACACACACACACATTCACACACACACTGTTTAGTACAACCAGACCTCTGGCTTCTGATCTGGGGGCCAGTTCATGTTAGATAGGTCTAACAGGTTCATTCTAGGGTTATCCACAAGGTTGTGACCATGACCCACTACTAAGTTAAGTATAATATTACACTAGGAATCTGAATTCTGGAACACAATCATTACATTTCTCTCTCTTGCCTCTCCTTCTGAGGAGGTAGAGGACTTCTACATTGGCCTCCTGTCAATTGTGCCAAGTCATTTAAAAGTGTCATGTGTCCCTCGGAGAACTGCCCAGGATGTGACAGAAGCTTACCATGCCTTCCTGGAAAAGGACAGGACAAAAACTCTGTTCTCTGATGTTAAGAGCTGCTTCAACTATAGTTGTCCAGACTCAAGGGCTTTCTGGCTGAACAATAACAATAAGCTATCGCCCATTCTACAGGCTCTGTATGCACATGGGAAGACTTCTGTTTCGGGATGGTGAGTTTCTCCTGAGCATTCAAATTTCTCTTTAAATGTCGCCTCTCACAGTGGCCAAACCTCATTTGACTCAAATAACATGTGCTCTCTCTTAAGTCTTAAATATTAATCTATTGCCATGCTTTTTTGTCTTTCTATCATTTGACACTAACTGAAATGTTATTCATTTATCAGGTTCTTCCATCTCTCCTTTATTAGAGTGTCCGCTCTATGAGTATAAGACCTGGCCTATATTTCTTACGGCTAAATCCCATCACAAAGGATGATGTCTGGCACATAGACAGCCTTCGATAAATGCTGGTCACCAGATTTCATTATTATGGGCTGACATGTCATATCTGTCTGGAGGCTTCAGGCTGAAGAGTCAAAGAAGTCTGGGCTCAGCTCAGAACTTCACTCTTCGTTGTCAATGGACCATGTGTACAGATTGGACTATTCCCATTAGCTCTCAAAGCCATTAGTTTTCAGGGTCTGGGCTAGTCCAAGAGTGTGTGAAGAAATAGACTTGTGTTTTATCCCAATCTTAAGCATATTTTATTTCTATTGAGCTGCTATCTAAGGCTGAAAGCCTTACAGATTCGACTTTTCACATTGTATGACTGGCATAGCTGTGAAAACAGATTCAAAGAGGAGATGAAGAAAGGCGTGTCATAGAGAAAAGAAGGAGAAGAGAAAGGTCAGAAATTGAGAATGTGAGTGCTATCGAGGCCCTATAGTAATCACAGCACAGGGGAAGCAGACTAACACAGGAAGCAGGAAGAAGATTGTGCCACGATTTGAAATCAGTGCTGTAATGTTGTTAAAACTGTTACGATAAGGAGAATGTTGGTTTTGTTCCATTCATTCATCCTTTCTGATAAGACTATGATAGAAAGGCTATTACATTTTGGGCATCAATTAATGAGAGTTTCCAGCAAATTGGAGCTCATGTGGGTATCTGAAAGAAATGAGGGCCATGTGAGGCAAAAAACTTGATTGTAAGAAAGAGAAATCAAAGCAGGTTATCTTAAGCAAGGCCAGAATTTAGTGAAAAAAAATTTGGAAGCTCACAGGACTGACAGAAAGGTAGAGCATAAGACTTGGGAAAAGTGGGCAGTGATCTCTTGGGGAAGAGATCACAGGCAAAGCCATATCATGAATATAGTTGGGGCCATTGTTGTCAATCAGCACTGAGGCGAATCTCACCTCCTGATAATTGTCCCTGTGCTCTTAATAATTTTGTCAAGACTTACAGTCCAAAGAACTAGCTGTGATTATGGTTGGGTAGAAAAAAAACTAGTTCCTGGGCTTCCACAATGAGAAGCGTTAACGGGGAGGTGGTGTCAGTAACTATTTCTTACTGAATCAATATACAGAGACTTTGCCCGGACTGCACAGCGTCTTAAAGGACAGCAACAATGAGTCATTATTGTGGAGTCATCTGTATCCCCTCAGAACTCATATGCTTAAACTTGACCTCCCCCTGGTGGGATGGTATTAGGCGGTAAGGCCTTTGGGACCTAATTAACTGTAGATGAGGTCATGAGGTGGGGTCCCCATGATGGGGTTAGTGTCCTTTAAGAAGAGAGAGACCAGAGCTCAGGGATGGGTTTTCTCTCTCTCTCTCTCAGAAACCCAATCTATAGTATTTTGTTAATGTGGAAGGTAAGTCCCTAAGGATGATCCAGCTATACTATCTTTACCCAGAGCTGATCTAATCTATACCACAGAGCAATTTTCCAAGTTCTATTTCCTGTGTCCCAGCAGTTACCAAGTCCTATCAGTTCTGCTTCTGCACCCTCGCTTCTCTCTCGTTACTACCATCACTTTGCTTAGATGGTTGTCTCCTGAAATAGCCAATCTTCAACAAGACCTTCTTTCTTACATCTTATGACTCTACCATCAACTATCTCTACAACTTGTCAAATCAAAATAAATGCACCCTTCACACTCATACCAGAGGCATGAGTAATGTGCCCTTCCAGAAAGACAGCACAATTCTTTTCCAGCTAAAACCCCCTCCAGAAGCGTTCTAGTACCGACTAGATGTCACTCACCTAACACGTTCCCACCTGTTTACACGTCGATGAACCCGATCTATGCACAGCTCCTCACGTGTGCCATGATTTCACAGATTTGTAATTTTGGCAGATGCTGTTCATGCTGATGGGGATACTTGACTCAATTTAAACACCTGGGAATTCCTTACTCATTCTTCAATCTTAAGCATTTGCTTAGTTTTTCTTGGCATCCGTGTAGGCAGACTCAAGTACTTTCCCCCTCTATCTGTAGTGGCATTTATGCAATTGTTTATGTCTGCCGTTGCCTCACTTTACCATTTGTGTAAGCTTGCCAGGATTTTTATCTGTGCAGCTAGAGTGCATGTCCTAGAACCTGGTGAACAGTGTGAGTAGCAAGTATCTTTTTTTTCTTTCTTTCTTTTCTGAAGCTGGAAACGGGGAGAGACAGTCAGACTCCCGCATGCGCCCCACCGGGATCCACCCGGCACGCCCACCAGGGGCTACGCTGTGCCCACCAGGGAGCGATGCTTTGCCCCTCCGGGGCGTCGCTCTGCCGCAACCAGAGCCACTCTAGCGCCTGGGGCAGAGGCCAAGGAGCCATCCCCAGCGCCCGGGCCATCTTTGCTCCAATGGAGCCTTGGCTGCGGGAGGGGAAGAGAGAGACAGAGAGGAAGGAGGGGGGGGGGATGGAGAAGCAAATGGGCGCTTCCCTGGCTGGGAATCGAACCCGGGTCCCCCGCACGCCAGGTCGACGCTCTTCCGCTGAGCCAACCGGTCAGGGCAGTAGCAAGTATCTTTGAACACATGAATAAATCATCAACTGGACCCCGGTACCTGCGCGGGACGTGAGTCATTGTCCCCCCGTTTGTTTTCAATGGGCCCCCCATCATCTTGAAAGCGAAACTGTGTATTGTTTACTGCTTGCCATGCAGAGCTGTGTTTTTCCCCCTTTTCCATAAGACTCTTTCGAACTCCAACAAATATACTTACTGCTATCACCATGGCTGAGAGAATTGTAAAGGGGGGAAAAAAAATCTGGTTGGTCTAGAAGTTTCCAAGCACTAAGAAAGTGTTCTCCTAAATGATAACTGTTCAATCACTATGCTTTATACCTGAAACTAATATGATATTGTATGTCACCTGTAATTGAACAATAATTTTAAAAAACAGTTTCTGTTATAGGGCTTCATTAAAAGACTTTATAACCTTTATCACAGTTCATGTTCTCACTACCTTTTATTCATTCATCAGTAAATATCTCTCAAATGCCTCCAAGAGCTGAGAATTGCACTTAGTAGTGGCAGATAAAATAATGGGGGTGGGGGACCTTGTCCTGCTTACACAGAAAGTTTTACACAGTTTGGAAACCAATAGTAAGTGAACCATGCGGGAAGGGGCAGCTTAAATGAGGGGTACAGAGTTCGACAGGGAGCCCATGGGCACTATCAGTGTTTATTCAATATATAATTAATTATAAGTGATCTTACTAATAAGAACTGCAATTTGCAACAGGTAAGGCATGATGTGAAAAGCTCCCAACATGTTCCAAGGCACTTCGTCCACATAGCAATCCTCTGAGGTACATGGGATATGTACTCATATGTCCCACAGGGGAAATGGAGCATGTAACAACAGAGGTTAAGCAGTGTCTGATGAGCCACAGAGCCTGAGGGATGGCATCAGGCACAGCAGCAGACCTGCAGGACTGGAGTCAGAACGCTGGTTTGTCAACAAGAAAGCTTAAGTGGAGAGAAACTTGTTAATGAGTCCATGACCTTGGACCTCCTGAACAAAAGATCTGAGAAGTCAGGTCCTTGCATTTGACCTCCTGTGCTTGCCCTGACACCCCAAGCTTTGCTGAGCATCTAGCGACGTGACATTCTTAACATATTCCAGCCTAATTAATTTATCAATTCCTTTAGCACATAATTGTTAAATAGCTACTACATTCCAGACATTATTCTAGTCATTTAGGGATAATGCAGCAGACAAAATAGACAAAACCCTCTGCCTTCATGGGTTTTACCTCTATCAGAAGAAGGAGACGGATGTCACTCTCAAGAACATTCAATGTGCCAGCTCAGATCTGCCCAGGCCAGTTCTCAACAGGCATGTATGCATCAGTCACAGAATACCTAATATTACTGGTCCTGAAGCTTAGGCTGCTATCATACTGACCTTTTTCCTTGGAGAGTTTGTTCAGCACGTCAGAGAAGCTGTGTCCTTGGTCTCCTACTTTGAACTCTGGTTTCCTTGTTGGTCAAGATACCTAAATTAGTATTCTTGGTCACTTCCATAAGGACGCGGGCATTTTCCTTCCCTCTCTGAGGAAGCCTCGCTCCCTCCTCCTCTATTCATTAAATTCATGGATGGTTCCTTAAGTTCAGCATGCTGCTCCCTAAGCATCACTCCTGAGTGGTTTGCTGAGTGCACCCTCAGAAATGACAGCTATTCACTTACCCGTGACCCCACCTGTGGTGTCATCCAGCATTCCTTGGGGTGGTGGCTGTCCCAGTTCAGGCCACAGTGCTTTCATGAAGGTCATAAACCAGCAAACAAGCCGTTCAAAGCTCTAAATATCTTCTTCAAACAGGTCTCATCTTTGTGCAGTAAATGACTATTGACCTCCTTCTGGTTTCCATTCTTCTGAATCGTTAGCCATGAATATGTAATCATGTAAGAGGAAAACTATTATACTGGTATGTGAGGATCACGGGATTGTGGGTGATTTCTTTTGATTTACCTTTGATTGTTTTTAATATGTAAAAAACAGAAATGAACACAGGAGAAGAAAGAAAGCCCAAGTATGAAAAGCACCCCACCATCCTTTTCTTGGCTTATGTGTCGATCACAATGATTTCCATCTCTCTTAGCTAATTAAACCTGGTTTTTTGAGAGATAAAAGAAAGCTGTCATATGGACTGGGCACTGACCCAATACCTCCTGCTTTCCAACAGTAAGTCATCTGCGTGCCCCTCCCTGCCGCCGCCCCGCCTGCCCCCCCCCCCCCCCCCCCCCCCCGTTCTGGTCTTCTCCTGCCTTCCAGACACGCAGGACTAGTCTCCAAGCGCTTCCTCTTCTCCTGCCTTCCAGACACGCAGGACTAGTCTCCAAGCGCTTCCTCTTCTCCTGCCTTCCAGACACGCAGGACTAGTCTCCAAGCGCTTCCTCTGCTGCGCTTTCCTGGAGGACCTATAAATACCAGCCCAAAGTGCTTCACAGACAGGCCAAACCCAGCGATTCTAGGACAATCATTCAGTTGCAAGTGGCAATTAGACATTTTTAACAAGTTCTTTTAATACAAAATGAAGTAATTAAAACTTGCACATTGAAGGGGAAAACACTTTTGAGATTAAGTTCCTTTTATTAAGCCATTTCAAATACTACAGTTTATGGCAACGCGGGCTTCTTTCCTTCTCTTTCTTTTAATTGAATTGCTGGCACTAACAGTTACTCGGCTGAAATGAATGTCTGATCCATTGAGAAAGAGATTAAGTTATATAGGGTATTTATTTCTAATTGGTATTGATCAAAAAAACCATCCATTTCCACTAAAATTGGATTGAGTTGGACGATTTCACTCTTTGCTCTAAATATTATGGTTCAGACACTACATTAGTCCAGCTATGACTTAATATATGGCAGCTGCACTTTTAAGCTAATATCTCATTTTTGTTTGGGAGGTCCTCCATTTCATGCTTGGATTGCTAATGTGATAAGCAGACATTTAATAATCAGACATTAATAAAAAGAATTTTCGCTACAGCTCATTAATATTTACTCTAAACTTTACTGAATTGCAACTCCACTGCCGAAGAAGTTATCCTTCTTTTGACCCAGTTGGTATGTGTGCACGTTATGTAACAACAGTAAGATAGCAGAGAATACTTGGGTTTTGAGGAACCAGACATGGTTCTGTGTACTGCTAAGAGTCCTAGCCTCCTTAAATTTTTTAAAAATGGTGGTCATGAAGGACAGATATGTTCGTTATTTCTTTAATTTATCTCTTCAATTCACTTCATCCTTGGTCTCAGCACAGGGACTACTTCTTTTATGACTTCCCTCGGGTGAATTCCTTGCTGACACCTGGTCCTTGGTCTTTTGTTCTGTGTATTTTCTTTCACTCCCGCCACCAGCTTCTTAGCCTCCATTCCTGGAAGCGCCCCCTGTCTCTCCATTGATTTCCTTGAAACTTTAACTCATGTCTGGCATCCCAGCTCCTGTTATTGAGTTGGTTTCAAAGTGAATAATTGACCCTTTAGCCGTTGGCCCATGATTTGCATCTACTAGTGAGAGTCAGCCCCATGAATCAGTGGTTCTGAGCATCAGTCCCCGTTCCTCCTGACACTGCCTCTGGAACAACTTATTTTAGGTGAAAGGCCCTCGGGGCCTCAGCCCGTTGCCAGCTCCTCGTCCCTTAGGCTGCAAACAAGCTATCCTGGGGAAAAAAAGAAGTCGTATAATTAAAATGTTAGAGCTGATGAAGGAATATAATAAAATAAATACAAAATAAAAACAGTGCAACACCACTGTAGTGCAAGATCAGCTGTCAAATGAGTAATCCCCGAAACACGTGGACAGGAATGCAATCAGAGGCTGAACAGGAGAGAAATGACAGTGAATTAATTTTCTATTATTGCTGTAACCATTTATAATGAAACTGGTGGTTTAAACAATGCAAATGTATTATCTTATATTTCCCACGGTCATACCATCAAAGTCAGTCTCTCTGGGCTAAAGGTGAAGTGTCATCAAGGCTACCTCCTTCTAAAGACTCTAGCGGACAACCCCTTCTTTGCTTTTCCCAGCACCGAGAGGCTGCCTTCATGCCTTGGCTTGCGGCCCCTTCCTCCATCTTCAAAGCCATTGGCACAGTATCTTCAAATCCTTCTCTCATTCACTGATCCCTGTTCCCATGGTCACATTTCCTTCTCTGACCCTCTGTCTTCCTTTATTACTAAACTTGTGACGGCTCTGAGCTCACATGGTTCATCTCTGCATCTCAAGGTCCTCAGTTGAATCACATCAGCAAAGTCCCTTTGCCACATAAGATAGGATATTCACATGTTCTAGCAATTAGAATGTGGGTCTCTTTGGGGTTCAGCTTACCACAAACAGGAGTGTGTGAGCTAAGCCCAAGGAATAATATGAAAAATATCCAACTAGATAAAGATAACTAAAATGTGTGTATTTGGGCAGATGGATAATCAAAACCTGATCATAGAAACCTCATCAATGTTCTTCTGGAGTTGCAAGCAGAGAGAATAGGAGACTTTGACATGGGAAGAAGGGGCAAATTTTCATGGTACTGTCTGAGACTCCCTCTCAAAAGTGCCTGTTGTTGGAACATTCCCCAATGCCCGTGGCTACTGTGCATGCCTCCTTGGGTAGCCATCTGGTCGTGGTCACATCTATGCCACACTGGAAGCCGGCCATCTCTGGACTCACGTCCTCCATGTTCATGAACTTTAAACTCGCAACCAGGGCATCCATGTGCCAAGGGATAAGAAGAGAATTCTGGTGACATAGCTTTCTAAGAATTCACCAGAATTTCCTCTGTATTTTGATTCTAGAACTTATAGGTGAAGAGAAAGAAACAGTTCACAGAACCAAGTTTCATTTTTACATACAAGTGGCAGGCCTTTCTAGGAAATTTATTCCTGGATTATCAATATATTCTATAACATGGGTGAGATATCAACTATGTCCTAAGGCCCTAATCAATAGTTAATGCAAAGTCGCTAGTGGCTCTTAATCATTGGCTTTTATCTTAAGATGCTCCATTGCATGACTTTCCATGATACTCACAATAAACCAAAAGCACTCTGGGTTCTTTAAAGCCCTCCGTGGGCTAGTCTTCGTCTGCACTTCGACTTGGTTTAGTGCTTGCTGTAGTTTGCTGTGCTAGCTTTCTTCTATTTCCCTTGTGCTCCAAACACGTGTCTTTCTCAATCAGTAGGTTCTCACTCTTTGACTCTAGGTTTTCTGAGAATGAGCTCTTCTAATCATGGAGTTCTTAGCACCAATGTTCCTCTTCAGAGAATACAGTATTTCTCCGGCCATGATTAAACATTCCTTACTCTTGACTCTTACAATCTTCATCCCTAGTGAGTCTTTAGCATATTATCATTTTATTTTTATTAAAAGAAATGAAATTCAATTTTAATGAGATTCCAGAGACTCAAGGAAGAAGTGGAAGAGGACCACCGTCTCCCATGAAGGTGAGACCTGCAATCTAGAATCCACTGTCAGAAATAACACCCCAGGAGGGAGCCAGGTCGTAGCAAGGGTGCCCAGTTTAAAATGTATCTTCATGTCCAGATTGGGTTGGACACTGGAAAAGAGACAATGCCAAAGGAACATGGAGACCAAGAGAAAATATCAGAAGAAGTGGCTAAAAATAGACCACATAGAAGAGCAGGCAGGCGTAACCCCCAAGCTAAAATGCAGAAGTTTAAAATCCTTTTCTATATATATATATATATATATATATATATATATATATATATATATTAAACACATTTGTTAAGATGGTTGTTTTGACTGTACTAAGACTATTTTTACAATCTAAAATCAAGTGCATGTGATGAGCCAGGCATGATTCAAGTCACTCAAGGTATAAATATTTATAAAACAGCAGCCTCTTGTATTAGACTTGTCTGTGAACATTCCTGGTTAACCTCAGAAACTCTCTGAAGGAAGCATATCTGTAAGTACAAATACAAGGATATATTACTTACATAAGTTATTTTTAATCAAATAATAAATTTTCAGAATTCTGCTAGGTTTAAAAGAGTAATTTTAATAAATGATAAAGCCTTAGAAATCATCTTAGTACACGACGACTAGGTAGGAGTGTACTTATTATTTTGTAATTGTCACTAAGTGGATCATTAGATTAGACACATGGCCACAAGGACCCCCAGCAAGGATCAAATCCACCCTCCTCAATTGGAAAAATGAATAGTTGAAAGAAAATGAATGGACGGAATAACTATCTCAGGGTCCCGCAAACAGCTTGCTCAGGGCACGTCCAGGATGAAGGCCAAAGCCCAGTGCCCTTTTCATATAAGCACACTGCCTAATTTGCTGGCACAATTATTTGAATATTTACCCTGTCATAGTCCAGATGCTTAATGCATAAAAATGTGATCCTGGGACTATGCTTTCACCTCAACAGTCAATGTGATTACTCTTTCTTAGCAACGCCGATAAGTTAAAGATCAAGCATATGGAGTCAGAACAGAACTTTTCCTGCATGCAATCCCTTTTCATTCATGAAGTCAACACTCAATGTTCTTTTTCAAGGTGTCCCTGCTCTAAGGGGAATATATTAGCATTAAGGTAAATAAGATTATTGTTACCTAATGAACTGGGACTAAAACCTGCTAGGTCACAGCCACATGAAAATATTTCCAGTAGTAGCGTAAGTAATAGAGTACATGGTCAAAGAAGAAGAAGTCCCTGATTATCACATTAAAATGAGTAGCCCTAGCTGATAGCTCAGTTGGTTAGAACTTTGTCCCAAAG
This sequence comes from Saccopteryx bilineata, assembly GCF_036850765.1. Classification (NCBI taxonomy): domain Eukaryota; kingdom Metazoa; phylum Chordata; class Mammalia; order Chiroptera; family Emballonuridae; genus Saccopteryx; species Saccopteryx bilineata. The sequence continues at coordinate 259,334,838 of NC_089494.1, forward strand.
TGCAGAGGTTGCCGGTTCAATTCCCGGTCAGGGCACATAAAAGAACAGGATGATGTTCCTGTCTCTCTCTCTCTCCCTTCCTCTCTTTCTCTAAATATTAATAAATAAAAAGTTTTAATTGTAAATTATATAATTATCTAACTGAATAAATAAATAAAAAGACATATCTCTGCCTTATTTTTCTTGTCAAGCTTTAGAGCAGGGATGATTTCTACCTTGCCCAGAGACCTCAGAAGCAATCCAATCTTCTGTAAGTTGTAGACCAAAGCAAAGATGTCAGGACCAGGAAAATTAGTAGCTTTAATTATAGATTAGATAATTTCCTCAAATATAAAGTAATTAATGATGGCAATTATTTTACAGGGATGGTGAGAAAATTAAGATAATTTATACAAAACATCTGTTGCATAGCAGCTTTCAAGTAAATGTTGATACCCTGACATATCAAGGTAACAATAGACTGAATATCCAATCCTCATATATATATAATACACACATATATATAACACATATATACACATATATATATATAACACACATATATAAAATCCTCACATATATATATATATTACTCATCTATACAACAAAGATTATGGAGCTTTTATTATGTTCAAACTTTCAGTTCTTATCAACTTTAAGTAACAAAGTTAAAATTCTACAGATGTTTCCATTAGCCTTTGGAGTTATGGGTAAATTAGGGTTAGGGATGACATACCTGACTCTTTAGTATCTAACCCTTACATTAATCCTTTAGGTCCTTAAAGAGGTTCATACCACACAAAACTCATAAGATACTGGTTAGTTCTAATTGTCAGTTCTTTTCCTACTGGAAATCAATCTAATTGGGAGCTGTAACCAATTTTTGATATAGTTCTACACTTTAGGAGGTAAATAAATAAAGAATATCCAATGACCAATCAGAAATTTATTGGATTTTACAAAGGAAATTCCCTCAGTTACCAAGAATGAAAGGCCAAATATTTTTTAAAATAACATAAAAGTACCCATGTCATAGCAGTTAAAAGCATCCTCTTTATAATTAGACATCTGTGTGTGAATATGCACACACGTGCTGGTTAAGGGCATGAGTCCTTCCAAGCCTCATTTTTCTTACCTGTTAATTATGTAAAAAATAAGATATTCATAAGACTGTTGAAAATTTAATATCGCATATCTTAAGTGCTTAATAGAGTGTCTGATATGCAATAAATATTAGCTATAACTAAAATTATTATATTTTATATAAGTTATAAAGTAATACAAGAGGGCATCTCTGATCCAATGCTTTTGCTAACTGGTTTCTGGTGGGGCTACCAAGAACACAAACGCAAAGCAGATACTGTACAACGTGTTTGGCTTAGAGCAAAGAATAGGGTGAAATATAACAAGAAAATACACATGGATAAATAATATTATATAATATATAATATATAATATATTATATATGTGTGTGTGTACTTTATATATATATATGTGGAAGTTTACCCAATCGATATCAGAATATGTTCTGGACACTGTGTGTATGTGATTTTATGCAACAGTGAGGAGGTCGATATCTGGACCACCTTTGTATGGATGAAAAACAGGGGTGTAAGGGTGTCATGCTGCCTGCGCAGGAACCAACACCTGGCGTGCGATGCAGCCGAGTTATAGGGACAGGTCTCTGTTACTTTTAACAGTACTGTACTTCCTCTTCGTGTGAGGGAAAAGTGGCAAGGGATGTTCAGAAAATGTGTACAAAACCCTAATGGAGGAAGCAATTATGTCCAGATGGAGTAGTTAATGAAAGCTTCATTAAAGACCTAGAATTTGACGGGGGCTTTAAATTAAGGGGAGAATTGGGGCATTTGACATGTGGGACAATGTTTTAATCAGAGAAATATAATGAGAAAAGCTTCTAAGACTCTAAACATTAGGTGTACTCAGTATAATTTCTTTGGCATCTGGATACCTCGATGGAAATAATTGCAAAAGGAAGCCAAAGGCAGATCATTATAGGATGTCCATTGAATAAAATGACAACAGAAATAATCAACAGTCATGGAGTGCATTGATATGTTGTCCACTGAGTTAAGAATTTCAGATAATTATTTATAGTACAGCTAAAATTTTCTGAAATAGATTAAGAAATTATTATCTCAGTTTTTATACATTGGATACATTGGAAATGTAGTTAAGATGTGTTCTTCAGGTCTTCCGGATTGTGTGTCTGTTCTTCTACAGACTAGAGTTCATTGCGTTCAAGAAACTAAGCAGGCAGTTTAAAGTGAGACCATCCCTTCTATACACCAGGGAAAATGGAGCCCAATTTTCACAGACTAATAGCATTTGATCCTCAATAACAACATGATTTTATGCAAAATATGTTACAACTCAATTCATTAAATACATAATATTTAATATTTACTGAGTTAAAACCAAGATAGAGCTTTCCAGGGAGATGTTTGCCTGCCGTAACTGAAAATAATCTTCTCATTTTGATGTATCAAATGCTTTCCTTCAACTTAATATATATTTTGTTGATTAGTATATCAATAGTTACTTCTCTTAACTAGTCATATTTGTAACAGTTGATTTTGATTTCTTGTAGCAACTTTTTCTTCCACAATCTAATGTCCATTTCTGGGAGGGGCTAATTTCTTGCCTAAATCGTCATAACAGTCTACCTCATTTTTACGAAAGAGATCTCTAGAAAATCAGTCTTATAATGTGTCTCCTGTCTGGAAATAGTTTAACTCTTCATGTCTGTTTGAGTTTTCTGAATCTGTAACAATCAACATATGAACTAATGTTAATCTTACTTTACACAGAGCTTCCATCATGCAGTGCTTTCTCATCTAGAGAGCTTTCAGGTGCATGATCACCCTGACCTCAGAGCTGCGCGGCAGGAAGTAGCAGAAAGATTCCTGTCGGCTATTACCTATGGGTAAACTTAGAAGGAAAAGAATGTGCGTTGTTGCATACATACCATACACAACTTTGATTCGAAGATATTTAGCCTAATGACATCTACCAATAGGTATATGGATTAGAAATAATGTCTCTACTGATCTTACCCTTATTTTTCCCGTTACTTTTGCCTCTTTAAAGACATTTTTCATATTTTTCTAAAGTACAGCTGCCTTATGTCACTCACTCCAACCTATTTTGATTGCGTAGGAGTTCACCCTCGATCTATGAATAGCATCAACAACATCTCCCATGACTGGATTCCACCAAAAACTTACCTATGCGATATAGCTGTATCTCATTCACATTAGCTTTAATTAGCAAGTCATATTTACCTAGCCATCTACAGATATCTCATTTTTCTGTGTTTTGCATTGTATGGTTAAAATATAAAACTTAATTCTACAGGATTCTTCCTTTCTTCACGCGGAAGCATAGACTTGGGTGTAAGTGAATATAATCGAGAATAGAAACTCGGTGACATCATGTGGTAGGTCCACCAGAGTTACAGAAAAGTAAACCCAGTTGTAAGACGGTTACATACATAGGTTATTTATATCATGGTCTGTGTCATTCTAAGTTTCTTAGGAGGTGTCTTGGGGGCATTGGAAGGGTGAGGAGGGGGGTATGTAATACATTTGAGGGACAAGTGTCTGATTTTGTCTTCTCTACTATAAGAAGTCCAATTTCCTTATTTGTCCTGGCCTAATACCCTATGTTTTGTTATTATTGCACTTGAATAAAAACTAATGTTTACAAAATGAAAAGAAAAGAAAAAGAGGAATTCAAAAATTTAAAATGACATCACTAGGCATCAGGGACAATTTTGGGAGGAGATTACACATGAAGAGACCTTGACTTACAGGTAGGAACTGGGTAAGTAGAGAGGGCAGAAAGTGTTAATATTTTTAAAGGATTACTTAACTCTATTAACTACACAGTCTACCATATGTATGAAAGTACTTTTGCTATCACTGTTTGTTTTAAGCTATCCGTTTTGTTTATTGATTTCTTTTGCACAGCCATGGTCAAAGAAACTATTTTAAGCATGTCAGTAAGACATGCACAAGAAAATACAGTCCTTGTCAACACAACCAAATCTTTTTGAAATATTTATTTTTTTTCTAACCACTGGTGGAAGGTGCAGCGGATAGAGCATTGACCTGGAACGCTGAAGTGCCAGGTTTGAAACCTTTAGGTCACCATCTTGAGCGTGGGATCATCAAAATGATTCCATGGTCACTGATTTGAAGCCCAACTCCACTGGCTTGAGCCCAAAGTCACTGGCTTGAACAAGGGGTCACTGGCTCAGTTGGAGCCCCTCCTCCATTAAGACATGTATGAGAGGCAATCAGTTAACAACTAAAAAAAAGTGCCACAACAATGAGTTGATGCTTCTCATCTTCCTTTCTTTCTCTCTCTAATTAAAAAATTAAATAAATAAAATATTTATTTTGGACAATTTATTTCAGTTGTTTATTTTTGCGCTTATGAAGGTAGAAGAGCATGGGAAAGTGTAATTAAACCAAACAATTACTATGAGTTGGCAATTTTAATTTTGAATATTTCAGAAGTAACTAGTTTCACCTAAATTTACTTGAATCACAATTTGTGGTACCTCAGTGACTCACTGAAATTACTGGGATAGCAACGTGTTTACAGCAAGTTTGCTTACATTGTATAATATTTGGCACCAATTTATAATCTTAACTCTATGCACGTGCATGTGTGCATGTTTATAGATGTACATATAGGGCATATATACATTTTAATATCAATAGATACACTTGCTGAATTAATGAGAGGCTATATGTGTCAGGTCTGAGGAAGAATGCAGCATATTATACATTAAAATAAAAATGGGTAATTAAGGGGATAGTCATGCGTGGCCTAAATTGTTTAGGAGCTGAAGATTTTTAAATAATTAAAAAAAAATCTACTATTTTCTAGGATAAAATTTAAGCACACATTTTATTTATTTATTTATTTTTATTTTCTCATTGAGAAATATATTTAGAAAAAAAATAAACCCACTTCACCAAGAAAATGATTCCAGTCCTCAGAAACATTTTTGTTCAAGGGTTTCTCAAGCTTCATTTGTAATCCAAAGAAGCTGTCAAATATTTGTCTTCGAAAAGACAGATTTCTCCCTTTATGAGAAGGTCAGAGAGTGCAAGCTTCTAGGAAATATTAATATCTTCAAAAGCGAGAGCGCTCCCTCCGCAGAGGGTGGCAGTGAAGGGGACAGGGAGCCGTTTCCCAGCGGGCTGCCTGGGAGCGGGGCACCTGCCAGGTCTTCTGACTGATCTCACAAAGCCCCGTCTTTGCTGGAACTCACCTGAGGTGGGAGAAACGCCCCGGGAGGGAGCTGCTATGTCAAGGATGCCACCTTTGCGTTCCTGGTGAGCTAGCAGGTCAAACACCAGATTTCCTCGTCTGTGGGTTTATTCATTAAAGTATAAAAATTTATTGAAACCCTCTATGTCAGTGGTCCCCAACACCCGGGCCACGGACCGATACCGGTCCATGGGCCATTTGGTACCGGTCTGCAGAGAAAGAATCAATAACTTACATTATTTCCGTTTTATTTATATTTAAGTCAGAAAGATGTTTTATTTTTTAAAAAAATGACCAGATTCCCTCTGTTACATCCATCTAAGACTCACTCTTGACATTTGTCTCGGTCACATGATACATTTATCCGTCCCATCCTAAAGACCGGTCTGTGAAAATATTTTCTGACATTAAACCGGTCCGTGGCCCAAAAAAGGTTGGGGACCACTGCTCTATGTGACAGTACTCTACTAGGCCTGGAAGATGTACCGTGAGCGTGACGGGGTCCCTGTCTTCAGAGGGGTTTTCAGAGTTTGAGAGGCTGCGGCCCTGGCTGGTTGGCTCAGCGGTAGAGCATCGGCCTGGTGTGTGGGGGACCCGGGTTCGATTCCCGGCCAGGGCACACAGGAGAAGCGCCCATTTGCTTCTCCATCCCCCCCCTCCTTCCTCTCTGTCTCTCTCTTCCCCTCCCACAGTCAAGGCTCCATTGGATCAAAGATGGCCTGGGCGCTGGGGATGGCTCCTTGGCCTCTGCCCCAGGCGCTAGAGTGGCTCTGGTCGCGGCAGAGCGACGCCCCGGAGGGGCAGAGCATCACCCCCTGGTGGGCAGAGCGTTGCCCCCTGGTGGGTGTGCCGAGTGGTCCCGGTCGGGCACATGCGGGAGTCTGTCTGACTGTCTCTCCCCGTTTCCAGCTTCAGAAAAAAAAAAGAGAAAAAAAAAAGAAGAAGAGAGGCTGCTATATGAGCAAAGTGAGCACATGCTTCAGTTCCATTAATTTCAGCCCATCTTCTGTTCACTGAGCATTTAGAATGGTCCAGGCAGCAGGTGAGAAACCGGGAGAGCGCAATGAGGAAACTAAGATCCTTTCCTGTCACTTGTGGAATTTAGACTATTGAGACACAGAGAAATATACATGGTCCTTCAGAATCATAGTGCTAGAGAAATGGAAGGAAGTGATTCTGAGTAGGAGGCACAGAATTAACAATGACACAAAACTTGGCCCAAAAAGCTAAACATTCAAATGGGTCCATGAAATAGCGCGACTCTCGTGATTGTGAACAAGGATGCAATTTCCTGCAGGAACTAAGCCTTCACTGAATCACCCCATGGGTTAAAAATCAATAACTGCTTTCTACCGCATGAAGGTGGAAAGTTCCGAAAACAAACTCTTCATTTAACAGGGGATGGCTCTGGATTACGGAGTGAAAACGTAATAGGAAGTCAGAAGCCTGCTGATCCTCTCGAGTTTCAGACCAAAGAACTGGAGACCGGAGGAGAGAAGGAAGATAGGCGGATGCTAGTTAGCTGGATTGGCTACAATACATGAGTGTACAGGGAAGGACACAGAAAGAGGACCCTTAGGACACAGATGCAGGGATCCCGAGGGCCGACCTGGCCTTCCCACATCAGCATTCAGGAAGCCTCAGAGGTGCTGCCGCGAGATGGGGCCAGGGAACTGCCCGGACTCTGTGTTCTCAAAATTAGAAAACCCAACGCTCCCCAAACCCTTACCAGGTCATAGATGGCAAACACTGTGACATTGCTGGCTGGAAGCTTATTGAATCAAGTGAAAGGGAAGATGATAAAGTCCTCAGAGTGGTTAACAGGTTGGAAGCCACCTACCGAAGAGGTGTGATGGCTTGTAGGAGTACGGGGGACACAGTTTTCCTCTCACGTGAATGTCACTCACCCTCTGTCCAGGTATATGCGTATCTATATATTTAAATCAAGTGCACAGTAAACCCAAAAGATTCATTTCCATTTTGTGAGTTATCCCTAATCCCAGAACCAATATTTCTCACTGCCATATGACATACATGTGTGTGCTCCAGTGTTTTTTAAAGAAAGGAATAATAGAGGTATGTAAGAAAAGCTATTAAGGGGGAGAAGGAAAGAAAGAAAATATTAGTTTTCATAACAAGACCTTATACTGTCTTTTTATTAGTCATCAATTTGATATTTAATTAACTAATACTAGTTGGTAACAATTAATATTTAAATTAATAATACATTTTTATAAAAACATATTTCATCTATTAAACATGTATTGTTTAAACCACAACTACAAAACACATGCTTACTGGAGTCAATTATTCATAGTGGAACCTGGAGGAAGTGGCTGAGATTGACGTGGTGGGCTTGCTTATGAATAAGCTGATGAGGCGTATGCAAGGTTCAAAAGCTAGGTAAGGGAAGAAGAATCCTGGCTAGACCCAGGTGTCTGAATTTCTAGTTCAATGCTCCTTATTAGTGGAAAGGGAATTTGCACGTTTCAAAGCTAGTATAAACTTACAAATTGAATTACTTACCCCAATAATCTTTGCTCCCAAATTCTTTCCAGTATTGTCACCAATGAGCCAAGTGTCAAATCTGAAAGACAAGATTAGAACCTGGGAAAGGAGTGTGGTAATCATTATATGTAAGGACTCAGAGCAACACAGGTCCAGTGGAGAACAGAGAAAGGGCAAGTGGCCCAAAGTTGAGGCTGCCTCATTGTTAGCATGGGAGAGCCTCATTCTTTTTTTTTTTTTTAATATTTTATTTTATTATTATTATTATTATTCTTTAGAGAGGAGAGGGAGAGAGAGAGAGGAGAGACAGAGAGAGAGAAGGGGGGGAGGAGCTGGAAGCATCAACTCCCATATGTGCCTTGACCAGGCAAGCCCAGGGTTTCAAACCAGTGACCTCAGCATTTCCAGGTCGACGCTTTATCCCACTGCGCCACCACAGGTCAGGCGGGAGAGCCTCATTCTTGATGAGGTGTTGGCTCTGTGACAGCAGATAGGTTAAAATTTAGAAGAACACCTAGGAGGGCCTATGTCCTTTCAAGCATCTGGCTCTAAGAAGCAGCAGCTTTGGGTAGTGTATTGTCACATGAGTGGGGAAAAGGTGTGAATATTTAGTGCATGTATTCAAATCTATGCCTATAAATGCATAAAGATATGAATAGGTCATCCATTATACTAGGAGATGGTAAAGGAAAACAAAACTTTCACCTCTGCTCATTTCCTGGAGTCTGTTCATCTTCTCATAGATTGTGAGATTTAAGCCAGACTGCTGTGTTCCATGGAACAGGTGTAATGGAGTCCACACATGATTCACATCTCTCCAAAATGTCAAGACTCAGGTGTTTGTACAGAGTCAAGGATGGGATTGGATCCATAGTTAGTACACAGAGCACTGTCTACAGGAAGCACACAAATAAGTAAGGTTTCACTCATGTAGATGGCCAACCAAGTACGTGAGGTATTTTTATGAGTGACCACTCAACAATTTATCAGAACAATCTCCAATCTAGACATGATTGTCCTTTCTGTAGCAGATGGGGAAACAGAAGCTTACATGTTGCAGACTAAAAATCAACCTAGTGGGTACAAGGAGCATAGAGTCCAAAAACAGACCCAGGATTTTTTACTTCAAATCCAGTGCTTAGTTGAAGAACAATAACAACAACACTAAACACTCCCCATAACTGAAAACAGTGACAACCACGTTATTTCTGTTACAAGGCTGGAATTCTGTTTGCACTGAAAGCCAAACTATACATTCTACCTGAGAAACCTTCTGTTGGTCAAAAAGGAATGAGGAGCAGGTCATTCTGAAGGGAGCAAACAGGTGTGGAGAGTTGGGACTGGAAACCACGGTGGGTACAAGGGGGAGGATTTTTGCAGAGAACTTTGAATCTCGCCAAAAAGAGTATGCGTGGGTTTATTAGCAGGTCTCAATCCTTGTGTCCAAATACAGCACTGGGCTAAAGTAGGCTTCCAGTTGTGATATGTAGAACACAGCGTCTATTCCTATATTTATTCCTGTTGTTATCATTTCTTAGTTATTACCTAATTTTCCATATCAACAATTGTAAATCTACCTTTGACCACCCCTGCGTTTAATTTTGGCTCTGAGTGAAAATGTATAAATTGAGCAGAAGGAGACAAAAGACTTGTGATTTCAGGGAAAAGAGCACACAGGTGAGAAAGCCCAAACCACAAAACCCTCTTTCGCTGCTGCCAAAACAGAGCACGTTGGCGGACACAAAGATCTTGGTCACCTTCTGTTTTTCATGCACTGAGCCAAAGAGTTCAGTTTAAATTCTTCCTTTTCTACTACATGAATGCTCAGAGGAAGAAATTATCAGTGCTTCAGATGAAGAAACCAAGGTTTAAATTAATTTTACTACGGAGCCAAGGCAGTATGATTCATGAGTGACAGAGCAAACTGGAGTCACTCAGATGCAAAAATCTAGCTTCCTACTGCATCACCCCCTGACTTCGCTTATGCCAGACACAGTGTGTATGGTTCAAGTCTAATAATAAGGTCAGCCTTGCATATGTGTCATATTATGTGGTGTTTAAACCTCTGTGTGCCTTCCTGCAACCTTGCCCTGATGTCTGGCATGGTTGAGACAACTGCAATGTAGGAGGGATAGCAAACTCAACATTTCAATTACTAGGATTTAAGCCCTCGTCCTAATACCTACTGATTGAAAACTAACTTATTATATACTTGCTATGTCCTAGAAACTCTTCTGGAATAGGAATCACTAACATCATCCTTCTTCCTTTCCAGGAGTTAATGACATACTGGGGAAGAGAGACAAGTAAAAATACATACTGTGATGCAGGAAATGAGAGTTTCTAATGAGGTAACTTCCAGGTGTCACAGGAGCAGAAAGAGGAGACGCTGCCTCTCCAGTTGGGGGGGGGGCGCAGGTTGTCAGTCTAAGTTTTGGAAAGATATATGGTGTCAAGCCAACTCTTGAAGAGTCACTCATAACTAAGGGGCTGAAATTAGAGCATGGAAACTATAGGCATTGAGGAGGCTTTTAAGATAAAGAAACAAGTATGTGGCAGCTGAAGGAAGTAAAGAAAGGGTAATCGAGAACCTACCCATGTGAACAGGTTTCATTTTATTCCGAGAAAAGTAGGGAAGCCCTTGAAGGGGTAAGACTAAACTTGCAGTGCCAAAAGAACACATTGATTCCAATATATAGAAAAGGTTATGAGTCAGCAACCATCTAGACCCCACATTATCAGTTAGATTTGCTGCATAACAAATCAACCTGAGCCTAGTGGCTTAAAACAACAACACAGTCTCTTTAATGTAGCTTCGAGTCAGCTGGAGGACAGTTCATCTAAGGTAGGCTCAGTAGGAGGTGCTCTGCTCCAGGCGCCCAACATTCCTTTTAGACCAGTGGGAACACGGAACAAGTTCATCTCACTGAGATAGCGAAAACGCTGGCGAGCAAGCGGAAATCCACGAATCCACGTGATCTCGCAGTGCTGTCCTGCCCAGAATGGTATCCACTCATTACAGGCGACCATGCAACCCTATTTTCATTAATTAAAGGGAAATAAAGTGAAAAATACAATTATTTATCTGTAACGGACACATTTCAAGTACACTCCATTACCACATGTCACTGATACAGTATTGGAGAAAACAAGTAATACATGATTTCTCTAATCAGAGAAAGCTACATTGGGAAGTTCTCTCCTAAGGATACTCCCTCTCATACTGCACCTGTCAAGTAAGTTCCATGGGCAAACACAATGTCGGGGGGGTGAAGAAATGCAGTCAGCTCACCATGAGGCCGTGGAAAAGGCGTGGATGTGCAGGAGATAAAGGACTGGGACCATGTAAACCAGAACCCAGTTTTTTGTTATTGTTGTTGTTATTGCGAGACAATGGCAACAAAGATGGAGAGAACTTTGTTAACTGAAATGAAATTTAAGAGCGATTATTGGCAGGACCTGATGACTGACATTTGGAATCACTTAGAGAAGGAGGCCAGCATGATGTCCAAGGTGCCCTCATGGACAACTAAGTGGATGGCAGTGCCAAGTATGGAGGCAGAAACAAGACAGATAAAGGCTTAATGACATATCAAGTATATCAAGCGTGCCAATTCTCAGCACAGTTCTGAGTCCAAGTGATAGAATAGTACCTGGTTGGAATTATAGAATCTGTGAATATAATTTTATCATTGCCACTATTTCTGATGGGTTTGTCACTGACTCCTCCATCCCTAAAAATCTGCTCCACTGAATTATTTTTTCTTGATTTCTTAAAAATTAAAATATACTTTGCCTATGACATTCTATAAATTGAAGGTGTTACAACACATTGATGTGCTGCATTTATATATTGTAATATGATTGCTATTATAGCAATAGCACCTCTAACATATCACATAATTATCACTTCTTCTTTGGGGTGGGAATAATTATGAATTATGAGCTAGTCTCTTAGCCAGTGTGATGATTATCTCACAACACTGTTTCTGTATTCATGATAGTGTGTGTTGCCTCTCCAGGGCTTACATACGTATTATCAATTGCAAGTCTATACCCTTATACCCCTTTCCTATATCCCCACTCCCCAGGCCTGGGTAACCACTATTTTATACTCTGTTTTTATCACTTGGCTTTTTTATTTTATTATTATTTATTAATTTATTTTGTGACAGAGAGAGGGAGATAGGGACAGACAGGGATAGGCTAACAGGAAGGGGGAGAAATGAGAAGTATCAATTCTTTGTTGCGGCACCTAAGTTGTTCATTGATTGCTTTCTCATATGTGCCTTGACCATGGGGCTACAGCAGACAGAGTAACTCCTTGCTCAAGCCAGCGACCTTGGGCTCAAGCTGGTGAGCCTTGCTCAAACAGATAAGCCCGCGTTCAAGCCGATGACCTCGGGGTTTTGACCCAGGGTCCTCTGCGTTCCAGTGTGATGTTCTGTCCACTGTGCCACTGCCTGGTCAGGCTCTTTTGGCTTTTTTAGATTCCACGTGTAAGTGATATCATACAAGATTTTTTTTTAAATACCATAACCATCCACTCTGGCGTCTAAACACATAACAGATTGTCAACAAGTATTAGTTATTTGTTGGAAGCATGGCAAATCAATGCATATAAATATATTTTTTCTTCTAAAAACAGAGCAGAAAACTCTTGAGTGTGAACTCCTGGAGCTTACATTTTGTTAGAATGTTTTCACTTTGCCATGTTGTCTGCAGTCATCAAGAATGCCCTCGCTCTGACACAGTTGTGGTTTGATTTCCAAAAGATCAGTTCATTGAACTCCAGTTCTCTTTCACTCTCTCTCACTTCCCTTCCTCAGAACATACTTGTTTTATTAATTTGAAACTTAGAGGATTTTTTAATAGTCTATACACGAGCTTTTTAGTACAATCAATACCTTTTCTGTAAGGGTTGAGGAAAATGAAAGATAGAATCTCTTAGGCATGGACCTCAGCTCTGGGTTCATGCATTGATGGATTGTTCTGTTCCAGGGTTAGAGGGTTGGGCAGGAAGGTTAACCCTAGAAGGGGCAATTGCTCTGTGGGATGTACCAACAGCTTTCGACATAGCACAAACAGGTTTCTGTGTCTGCTTTCAGCTTTTATTGTTGATTTTCTTTATATATATATTACAGAACTTCAAACAAGGCTGGCTTTACTTGAGTTTATGAAGATTCAAAATCACATAGACACAAAGTGATTACTTTTCAGAAATTTTAAATCTGGTTGCTGTGGCATAAAAATAGTGAATATGTAGATTTTTCAATTCTTAAAAAACTATTAAAGGTAATCAAGATTCACCTAAATATACAATAAAGCCCAAACCTGTGGTGGCCCATTAGAGATGCTGGGCTTGCCCAGTTAAGTCACATATGACAATCAATCAATCAATGAACAACTAAATTGAAGCAACTACAATCTTGCTCCTTCTCTCTCTGTCTCCTTCCCTCCCTCTCGAAAATCAATAAATAAAGTTTTTTTTTTCAAAAATGATGTAATAAAAAACATGGGAAGTAAATTTTATTATATGTCAGGTACCTATAATGTTTCAAGTATACTGTCACTTCCCAATAACTCTATGATCTAAGAATGACTACAGATGGATTGTTTAATGAGCTCATGATCACATAAGTATCATCTAGATTTGAACTCAATTCTCACTCCCAACGACATGTTCTTAATGAATCTGCTAAACTACAACATCTATCTGTTATGACAACAGGTTCATAGTTTCTTGAACATCTTCTTGGTTTTATATACACTTCTACCTCAAGATTTCCATCAAAGTTCTCTGCTTTCCCCAGATCACATAACCAGATGGCAGTAGGGACTTTTCTGAAATACAGTTCTCCCAAATTATACTTCATGTGCTTCCCAACTCTTCTTTTTAATCATGGTTCTTACTTTTTGGCTTCAAAGAGCATGAACACTGAAAGGAGTAGGACCCATTCTGATGCTCTATTATGCTCTGAGAAGCTAAGGGGAAATTCTTCCTCAGACAGCCCCACCATTCGGTGCCTCTGCCCAGTCTCTTATGGACAGGTTACAGGGATTGTTTGTAGGGAAAGTGACTTTTCATTATCTCAGTGACGTGGATGGCTCACAGACCACTCAGTAGCCCTGTGACCCTGGGGAATAAATTAACTCTCTTTACACATTAGTTTCTTCATTTTTTAACAATAAAACCTACCTCACAACATTTGAGCAGAAAATGAGATAGACTTGTGGGTTAATTAAGCTCACACTGAGACATAATGACTTAGGTATCTGCCCACAAAATTCTTATTAATCCAAAAGAAATTTTAAAATGTAACTTTGCAGCAGAGAAGCTGGAAAGAGACCATATTAATCAAATGATCAAAGTCAGCAGCACCAGTAATGGGTCAAGTCAAAACTGGATGTCACAGAACAGGTGATAATGAGATCACAGCCTAACTTCTGTGATATTCTTACTAAAGTTGCATAGACGAAATCTAATTCGAAGAGAATATTAGACAAACCCAAAGGAGGGGCTTCTTGAAAAAAAAACACAAACAAAACCCCACGAAGCTGACCTGTAGTCTTCAGAAGTGGTGAGGTCATGAAAGTCAAGGGAAGCTTCACAAAGAAGGACAATATTGAGACACGACAACTAAATTTAGTGGGTGAACCTGGACAGCCTCCTTTGGCGACGAAGGATATTATTTGGGTAAATTGACAAAATTCGTATAGGGTCTGGAGATTAGATGGTGATAATGTCAACTTTAATTTCCTGATTTTTATGATCCTATCAGATTATTGAGGAGAATTACTTAGATTGCAAGACATGTCCAATAAAGTGAGGGTGATGGAACATATCAGCCACTTGTTTACAAATATTTCAGAAAATAAAAATCTTTGTTCTCTTTTTGCCTATTTTGCAGAATGGCAAGTTTGTTTCAAAATAAAAAAAGGGGAGAGAAAACCCCATAAAGGGTATTTGTTAAATGCTTTGCTTCCTTTAAATCATACATACTAATAAAACTCATTTAATTCATTGAGCCTATGTTTTTATAGAGGAAGAGGAGAGAATAGAAAATGGAGACAGAGAGTCCACAGGAACCAGTATCGCCAGCGACCTCACGAAACACTGTATCAGGAGGCAGGGTTGAATCCAGACAAACTTGGATTTTCATCTCTGTCCCGTAAGGTTCTGGTTTGGTGCCAATTACTTAAAGACTCATGCACTATTTAAATGTCTGTGTGATGAGAATATTCTGTATGGGTTTGTGAAAAATAGATGAGCTAAAAATACGCAATGATGAGCCCAGCTACCTGGAACAGGGTATGCTCTTGCTTTATAGCAGTAATTGTCACGAGCTCTGCAAGCGTCTTCCCATCACTACATACGGGACCGCGTCACTCTGAAGAGTAACTTGATGCTCTCACAGAGAGAATTATTGTCAAAACTTTTCTCCTACACTCGTTAGAAACAGAGGTTCCCAAATAGCGCATGGAAATTTTCTGGTTAGTTTGAGTTTGGTGAAAACACTATTGGGCAAAATTTCACACAATTCAGATGTAGAGATTTAAGTAAGACGTGCTGATCTTTAATAAAATGAAAATTAACATGTTTAATAGAGGAGACAGAAAGCAGTAGTCAGTCCCTGGGTCCCATTTTCTACTTTCTTATTTACTAGCGCAGAATAAGTTTAGCTGAATAAACATATGTGCTTGTATTCCGGGAAATTATAATTCCCCGAGTCTGCAAGACTCATTCTGATCCATTGTACCATGTGATTTTCTGAACTGTCCTTCAAGTTCAGCAGAGCAAGCATTGCTATTCATAACAAATGGATGCTTTGAGAATCTAAAGCGAACACTATAGGTAAAATATATTGACTATTTATTGTATAACAGGCGCTCTTTAAAACTGTCTACTACCCAATTAGGTAGTTACTATCATTCCTAATTCCCGGATGAGAATCTATAGAACATAGGAAGCCAGGGTTTGAACACTGGTATTCTGCTTTTCAAAGACATTTCTATACCAACACATCACTAACCTCTATTGCTGTTTGGCAGAAGATGCCTGATTTCCCAAGGTTTCACAGCCTGTACGTAGCAGAATTGACATCTCAGTCCTCCCAGTGTGCCATGCCCTAGCTCCAGAGTTTAGACAGAGCATGCTTTCTCAGAGACTGAACTGTAATAAATGCACATCTGCATCCTGATCCCAGTCTCATCATTTCTTTGGTCACTTCTCTCTCTTCCTTTCCCCTGGCCCCGCCTCCGCATTCTAGTCTTCTCTCTTAAAGTTCTTTTTTGGGTGTAACCAGCAGGAGGAGTTGTCCATCCCTCAGACCTTCCTAGTCTCAGAGGTACAGGATAAGGGGCAAAAGTAGGCTTACAGTTGTGAGTACACACAACACAGTTCATTCTCCTGTTGTCATTTATTAACGACTGTGTTATTTTCCAGACAAACGCCTGTAAACCAACTTTCGCCCCACCCTGTGTATCACTGGCCTCACTGCACTCATTCTTCTTCCCTCCAACTAATTTCAGTAGCTTTTTAAGAGATTCCCAATGGGTAGAATAGAGTATTCTTAGACATATAGACAGGAGGAGCTTCTGGTTCTGCTATAAACAAAACAAAACCGACCTTCTGACCACCACTGCACCATCGTAGGAGTCAAGAACACTGACTTCTTCTCAGAGAACCTGAGGTGAGTCTCTGCACTTTGGGTGTCTGTCCCACGGAGAGAAGGGGCAAGGGATGTGCTCTGGAGCTACCACCGCAAGTGGGTGGACTCCATCTCCGCAGGGACCTGGCAATGGCTCAGGAGATTAGAGGGCGGCAGCTTCCTCCAAAATGGGTGACGTGGTGAGGGAGGGAGCAGACTGATTAGCCTCTCACCTCTCAGCCCCTCTCTCAATCCAATCTCGCTGGTTACCATTGTAGCGGCAACCATTTCCAGCAGAGGTGCTATTAAAAACATTAGTAAATGTCTCTCCTTTATTGTAAAAGCTTATCATCCATCAAAAAAAAATTGATCAAGCAGGAAATGTGGCCCAAGACTCTCCGGCTACACTGTCACACGAGAGAAAATGACTGATTCCAATATGCTCTTGTGTTAAATGCGCACAGTTACCTTACCCTGACACATTCATTTGTTTCTGTTCGCCGGTAAAGCCAGAAGTGGTCCTCGGCAAGTAAAGCAATATAAGCCCCGGCTTGGAACTGCCTCCCCTAGATCATTGCTCCACACTGGCCTCCGGAAACGTCTCACACCCTACGTGCTTTCCCGGGAGGAAGTTTCCAATCTGTTCTGAGCACAGGTTCTCAGAGACAGGCATCCATTCCTGTACTAAATTGTTGAGTATTTAGGATTGACCCTGTGAGGCGGCCAAGTCCTCCTTCCGTAGGTTCATTATTTCTCTCAGTAGGTGCCTGAGTAATGGGAAACGGCCCACTCAATGATTTCTCAGTGCATTGCAGTACAGCCTGCAGCCCAGAGCTGTCGTCCATGGATTTGCAACCCGGGAAGTTACAGTAGATTAAATAAAAGCAAACAAAAATATGCAAGGGAGTTAACAGTTGTTTCAAAAAAGTTTAAAAATTTAAAAAGGTCTGTGTTTCTTAAATGCTTACTAAGTACTCTATGGGGAGAAAATGCAAAAGCTATTGTGTAATGCATTACTTATCTGAAACAAATGTCAGATAAGTTATTGTCCGGGTTGGATTCAGGAATATGGACAACAGTATGGTGGTTGTTGGGGGGAGGAGTGGGAAGAGATGGAGGGGAGTAACGGGGGTACATGGTGATGGAGGGAGACTTGACTTGGGTGGTGAACACACAATATGGGGTACAGCGCATGTGTTCTAAAGTTGTGCACCTGAAACTTGTGTAATTTTGTTAACCAGGGTAACCTGATAAATTCATTTAAAGAGCCTGACCAGGTGGTGGCGCAGTAGATAGAGCATTGGACTGGGATGCCGAGGACCCAGGTTTGAGATCCCGAGGTCGCCAGCTTGAGCTCGGGCTCATCTGGTTTGAGCAAAGCTCACCAGCTTGGACCCAAGGTCGCTGGCTCGAGCAAGGGGTTACTCGGTCTGCTGAAGACCCACAGTCAAGGCACATGTGAGAAAGCAATCAATGAACAACTAAGGTGTCGCACTGAAAAACTGATGATTGATGTTTCTCATCTCTCTTCGTTCCTATCTGTCTGTCCCTGTCTATCCTTCTCTCTGACACTCTATCTCATAAAAAAGAGAAAATTTCCTTTAAAGAGGAAAAACAATTGGTA
The DNA here is from genome assembly GCF_036850765.1 of Saccopteryx bilineata. Taxonomy (NCBI): domain Eukaryota; kingdom Metazoa; phylum Chordata; class Mammalia; order Chiroptera; family Emballonuridae; genus Saccopteryx; species Saccopteryx bilineata. Next base: position 259,352,907 of record NC_089494.1, read on the forward strand.
TTAATTGTATGTACACCATAAAGAGCTCCATTCTCGCCCCAACTTTTTACTCTCACTATCTTTTAAGTGGGAGAGGAGAGGCTGAGTGCTAGTCTGCTGTTCTTGGAGTTTAATGAAGATTAAAGGATAAAGTGACTATAGAGCACCCAGCCTGGTAAGTTTTATGAAAGACTGATGCCTAGCAGCAATCCCAGATGTCTGTACAAAAACGATGAACACAAAAGGAAGGAAAAGTGACCACCAAGCATAAATAAAATGCCAACTACCCTCAAATAGTTCTAGTGTTTTATCAGGTGCTTATGATTTTTTGGCTTAACTACTAAATTACATTCTGTAATTTGTTTACCTCACCTCATTTTCCCTTTGTAAATAAGTACAAAATAAGTATATATATATATATATATATATATATATATATGAAACACACTAATAGCCTTTTCTCTGCCAGGGAGAAAAGCCACGTCTGGTCGTTTCAGTTCCATCTAAGACTCTGCTGACTCCTTCTTGACAGGCTCACCCAACACCTGATCGGCCTCCAGTCGAGACATCCACGCCCACACCCTTCTAAAACTGTCTGCTGTGATTTTTATAAACTCCTCCGCCTCCCACCTTGTGCTACTATAGAATTCTCCAGTTTTATTTATGAAAAATAAGCCATATTTTTTAGGCTCCCTGAATCTGACAGTCTCTCTGTTCCCAAGAATCAGGCTTTGGTGGCACAAATCCCGTATTTTCTCTCTGTTTTCCTGGTTCAAAATCAGGAAAGTCTCCTTAGAGTGTCTGAAAGTCAACTCACGTACGCAAGTCGCCCCATTCTCTTGACACTGAGCTCCCCAGTTCGCGTGGACTCCACGCTGACACTTTCTGAATTTATGGTTTTCCCATCAGTAAAAAAAAATTTACTGATTTTTCTATTTCTAAGTAAGAGTAATCATACCCTGCTATCAACTTCCTCTCACCTGGGAGATGATGTCCTGACTGGTTTGATTTTTATTAAATCTCTTGTAACTAGATATTTTATTTCCTTAATACTTCCTTTATGACCATCTTTATTTTAAATAGGACAATTCTAATAGTTGAAACCCTAAGGAAACTATATCTGTTGATTATTGTTGCTATTACCTTTTCTTTATGGATGGAAAGATGACTCATCTAGTAAACTTTGATGATCTTAGATCTTAAACTAATATTTGATTTCCATCTCTGGGGGTGCCACATGCTGAAATATGGAATGAGTGTTCTGTGGAGTGCTGGTTTTCTGCTGCGTTAGGAGGTCCAACCCAGCTGGGGCCATTTAGTTTGCCCTCATGGTCTAGTTTGAATTCTTTGCCCACAACATGGAAAGTTATACTCTCTCCCCAACTTTAAAATGGGGTAGGGGCCTGGGCGCTAATCTTTCCTTTTTCTCAGCTTCTGATCTACAATCTTGCAGCTGCCCACAGGCTGGCCCCATGGCAGTGCTACAAATGTCATCTGTCATCCAGGAAAATTCTCCATCATCTTTTCTTACTTTTGTCCCAACTCCTTTTGTTCTTGTCCTTGTTGTCACAATTTCTTTTGTTTTGTTCAGGATCCTTCTGAGACTTCTTTGGCTTTCTTTGGATTTAACAAGGCATCACAATGTCTGTTTGATCCGAGCCTCAGCTGTTTTGCAGTATTATGGCCCTTTGGGGTATAGAATAACTCCATCATACTGGCTAACAATTTTTGAAGAAAGTAATGCTTTTTTAAACAAAACACATAAAACACAAGTAATGGGAATTTTTGATGAATTAAAGCTCATTAAATAAGGAATTGCTATGTGTAGTGTCCTATGGTACTATAAAGAAAATGTAATATAAACCATAGTCAGGGAGAAAAACTCTCAGTTGAGAACAACCATAACCACATAAAACTTTCAGTTGAGAACAATCGCCAATTTCTATAAATCAATACTACTCAAACAACAACAAAATTAAAAAAGGAAAATGAGCAAAGAACTAAACTAAACAAGGATAATGAGGAAAAGGAAACTAAAAGTGTAATAAATACTTGGAAACATTCTTCTATCATTTACTACTCAGGAAAAGGCAAATTTACACCACTTCCCGAAATTTTGATGTCAAGCTTCACCAAGGGATTGACTTTGACCAATGGAATATGAGCAGGATGGGCACTGTCATGTCACTCCCAGATACAGCCTGAAGTGCCAGCATCTTTTCTGTTTGTTTTGCTATGAGATTGGCAATGTTTAAACAGAGGCTACTCCACCATCTTGGGTCCTGGACTAAAGGTAATTTATAACAGAGTCACAGCCAGCCAAAGAAGGACACGTGGTGTTAAAATTAAAGAAAATCAAAAGATCTTTGATATACACTGTTGAGATTTCAATGTTGTTTATTACTGCAGCATCACCTAGCCCCGTGATGGCGAACCTTTTTATAAAAAACCGCCCACTTTTGCAGTGCTGGTCAACCTGGTCCCTCCCGCCCACTAGTGGGCGTTCCAGCTTTCATGGTGGGCCAGTCTTGGCGCCCTTTGGTTGCTCCGCTACTGCCCATCATGGAAAGCTGGAATGCCAACTAGTGGGTGGGAGGGTCCAGGTTGACCAGCACTGCAAAAGTGGGCTGTTTTTATAAAAAGGTTCACCATCACGGACCTAGCCTTTGCTGACAGGTTTAATACACTAAGTAAACATTTAGACATAGATAGAATAAAACATCTCTTAGTCACTTAGAGAAATGTTTATGGAATATTTCTAGCAAGACAGTTGATAAAAACACAAAATAAAATAATTAAGCAAAAAAATATAAACAATTTACATACCCATCTAGCAAAAAATGGAAAAAAAATACATTGTGGCACATTTATGAATGCAATTTTCTGTGACAATGAAAAATAATACACATAACAGTGCTGATGAATCTGCAGAGCACAGTGTTCAACAACAAAGCAAGACACAGCAGGGCAGGCAAGGTACGGTAGGGTTCTGTTTATATAGAGTCTGAAAGCATGACACAATAAATGTATTCTTTGAGAATATAAAACCACATGATTCAAGTATAAAGAAAAGCAGGGGACTAAGAGAAATGATAGGGTAATGATTGTAATGGATGCTGTTGTGTGTCCCTCAAATCTCACTGCTTGGAGCGTTGACTACTGACGATAAAGCTACGGAAAATCCCTGAGGCAAAGAGTAAATGTTACTGGCTTATGTATGAGGTGAAGAAAATCTTAGTAGGAGATTGGGGAAATGAACTGAAGAAGGAAAATATATCAGTAAAGTGGGAATTGGGAGCAACACCAAAGTCAACAGCTTTGGAAACCAGCAAGGAGCCCAAAACTCAATGAACTCCCCTGTCCCTGCAGAGAAACAGTGGACCTAGGGCCTTAGGCCCCCCAGTGCTCAGTCACTGGTGTAAGGCTGTTCTCACCAGATGATAACTCTTTAGTGTTTCTGGCTGGCAAGCAGGCCACAGGGGACAGATACAAGAATTAGCTAAAGCAATGACTATCCAGCATATGGCGGTTGGGACCATGCAGACTTTGGGGGAAACATGCAGACTAAACTAATTAGGATAACAAGATATAAATATGCAATATCAAGAATGAAGATAAAGGAATAAACACAGCTATAGAAGAAATTGTATGACTAGTTTAATCAAATCTATGCAGATTAAGGAGAACACATGAGTAAAGAAGTAATTTTCCTGGAAAAATATAAATTACAAAATTAATATAGAGAGAAAGAAAAAAAATGAACAGACCTATTACCATTGAGTAAATTAGAAAGTTCTCAAAAAAAAAAAAAAAGTAAAGAAAAACTCCAAAAATAAAAGACTAAACCCCAGCAGTATAATAAATTAGTCTATCAAACTTCTAAAGAAACATAGCTAATGTAATTTAAAGTGGAAAAAAAAAAGTTTAATCAGAGTCTAGCCCTACCACATAGTGAAATTTTATATAATAAAAAATAGCTTGGTGCTTGCATATAAATTGATGAGCAATTCAATGTTATATATATACAGTATTAGGCAAAAGTAGGTTTACAGTTGTGCATGTGAAACACTTCATTCTTGTATTATTATTTATTATTGTATTATTTTTCATATGAACAACAGTAATATATAAAGAGAAGTATATCCATGTAAAGAGAGAGATACAGAGAAAGAGAGCAAATATATACTTAAAATCTGTATACATATCTTATGACAAAAGTAGATATTTTTAATAAATGGAGAAAAGAAAGAAGAAAACATATAACTATAAGAGGTTTACATAAAGTCATAAAATTCAGAAATTAGAAAGAAAACATTTTGATTGTTAAACATAAAAATCTTTAAATAATTTCTATAGAAAAAATTGCATTAAGAAATAAAGTCAGGTGACAACAATTTGAAAGTTTGATTTTACCATACCTAGAACATTCATTAAAATGAATACCTGACTGAATAAAGAATTTACCGTGTCAGATAATAAGATAATGATACCCAGGAAAAACACATATGAAACAAAGCGGCAGGCAATAAGAACAAACAAAAAAGGATATGTTCGTGAAAAACAAAAGAAAATCTAGTTCACTCATTAAAATGTGTAAAACAAAAGCAAGACAAATTAAAATAATAAAACAGATTTATAGACAATAGTTTCCATAATACATAACTTTGTGATGATGAAGGAAAGGAGGCATTATCACACATTTTGGCAGACGTATAAATTGGTGCCTCCTTGTGTTTTGGTGATATCCATCAAAATTTGTCAAAAATGTTTTTCAAAAATTTATTTCAAAATGTTATCAAAACTCAAAATCCATCTTATCTTTTCTCCAGAAAACCCAATTTTTAGAATTTTGTACTTGTACTGGCATGTGCACCACAAAAGATGCCATTGTTGCAGTAAGAAAGTATTAAAAATCTTAATTATTCATTGATAAGAGGCCAAACAATGGGAAGTATATCCATGTAACAGAATACTGCAAAAAAAGAAAAATTAGTAAAATCTATATGTGCTGATAGGAAGTCATATACACACTTCTGTGCGTGTGTGTGTGTGTGTGTGTGACAGAGACAAAGAAGGGGACAGACAGGGAAAGACAGACAGGAAGGGAGAGAGATGAGAAACATCAAGTCTTCATTGCAGCACCTTAGTTGTTCATTGACTGCTTTCTCATATGTGCTTTAACTGGGGGCTACAGCAGAGCGAGTGACCCTTTGCTCAGGCCAGCGACCTTGGGCTCAAGCTGGTGAGCCTTGCTCAAAACCAGATGAACCCGTGCTCAAGCCGGCGACCTTGGGGTTTTGAACCTGGGTCTTCTGCATCCCAGTCTGATGCTCTATCCACTGCACCACCAACTGGTCAGGTACAAATTTTTTATTACAAGAAAAGTGCAATAAGTAAATAAACAAGCATACTTCTGATTATTTAAACGTTCATGAATATACATGTAAATATTTATTGAACAATTGATGTCAGTTGCCCACTCTTTGAAAAATTTTGTTAATTGAATTTATTGGAGTGACAGTGGTTAACATAATTATACAGATTTCAGGTGCCCAATTCTACAACACAGCTCTGTACAGTATACTGTGCATTCACATTTGAAGTCAGGTTTTCACCCCATCCATAACCACTTATCCCCCTCACCATATCCTCTTTCTCCTCCTCCTCCCCCCAGCAATCAGCACACTGTGGTCAGTCCATGGGGTTTTTCTCTGTATGTGTGTGTTTTGTCCTTTTTTGCTGTACCCCTCCACCTTCCTCAGCTGCCCACCCTTGTGATTCAGTATCAAGCCAACCAAATGACAGCAGCACTGATACACAGGATGAGGGTAGTCACAATTGGGAGGGATGCAAGATAAAGAAAAGCAAAGGTAGCAAATATGCATTAGATACAGACATGAGCAGTGGTGGTCCCTGGCCAAGGGAACCGGTAAGCCAACAATGGCAGGAAAATACTGTCGGTACCCTTTCATACGATATAAATCCTGTGTCTTAGATATTTATTGCTATATCTCTCGTGACTTGGGATTAAAAATCACAGAAATAAAATCTGCTATCCTTAATCCAAACCATGATTTAATTGACTCGATGCTGGAAGAAGTGTCACGGAGGTTGCTAGGAACAAATCTCAGCTACAGAAAGACAAGAAGGAGGAAACCAGAAATGTTTTAGTCAGGGTGATACTTTTCCTCTGCACATTTCTGCAATGAGTAGGAACAAAATCAGGGCAAGGTGAATAAACAATACTTTCACCACCCTCTACACATCTTTCGTCTCTGAACCACAGTCTGCAACTCTAAAGACCAGGAGAAAGAGGATGTGAATAAAGCTAGGCCATCTGCCCCTGCTTGATGTCTGAGAGTCTCGGAGAAAAAGGACAACACATTTTCTGTGTTCATACCAGGAGGCTGGTCACTGCGCGCTTCTAATATTACACACAATTGGAGACCCCACTAAAACAAATATCAATCACTACAGTCATTGTTCTCAAGTGAAAAATAAAACCCTGGTGAGAATAGCTCTGGCAATTGATGCAACATCATTCGGTTTCCTGCAAAATGGTCTCTCAGGGTAGTTTTGTGGATGCCTGTGTTCCTGAGTCATTGCTCATTGGAACCTACCCTCCGGACCCAGGGATCACAGTGAGGTAGTCAGGGGACAGGCATGTCCAGTTCATCTTACCCTGGGCTGCTCACAATGTTAGTTTCCCTCAATGCTTCAGACTGAAGCTTAGGGTGTGTGTTTTTTAGGTTCATGCTGTTCTTTCTCATTGTTTAAAAAACCCTTTTTAAGCAAGAGAGGCTGCAACACTCTCTTAATCTTCTCAAGCATCACATATGTTACCTATTTTAGAGTCTGGACCTCACCCCTCTGTGCGTGTTTGCTGAGATTGTGTGATACCTTCGTTCGAGAAGCCGTGATTTCTCTCCCATGGTTTCCCGTGGAGCATGCGCCCTTCAGTGGGGCCTTTCAGCCTTCTGACCCATCTCCTCGGGGACTCGAATTTCCAACCAGAAAATTGAACTAGGGTTCCCTTTTTTTTTTGAGCCTTGCATTTTCTCACCTGAAGCCCATGTATTATATGCAAATGTTTCCCTTGCCTCTTCTTGAGGCAAGACTCTCAGAATGGAATTTTGTGGGTTTGCTTTATTTTCAGGGCCCCAGAGGTGCGGAGAGAGGATGAGGCTTAGCAGGAGACGCAGCTGCCTCCCGCCCTCGCCACTTCCTGCCCTTTTCCCCGGGTTCCCAGGCTCCCTAGTGAACCTAGTTTCCAGGGAACCTGAGAAAATTGCCGCCGAAGTGTCATAGTGCGCAACTGTTCACTGAGGAGATGGTTACTTCCTAACAGATTGTTGTGAAGAGGACATGCGGTGACTACATGGGAAACAAAAACTGACGATATTCGCCTCATGGTAAGTGTTCAGTGAACATTCAATATCTTGGTTATTATTTTAAATAGCACCATCCATGCAGAATGTGGGACAAGCCGGGCTGCAGGACCCACGCCAGGCGCCAGGAGACAGTAAGCCGAGTGGTCAGCAGGGACGGAGCACCGCAGGCTCGCCATCCAGGCACGCAGGCGGCAGCCCGCGTTACTCACCTGACACGTGTGAACTGAGAGCTGACCTGATCTTAGAGATGAAAGTGGGCAATCATCTTTCCCATTCCAGGAGAAAGATAAAAGTGTGTGATTTCAACAAAGGAGGTGTAGAGAATGAAGGTGTGTGTGTGTGGGGGGGCCGTGCAAAAATGACTGTGGAAGGACCACTTCCCATCCTAGTTCACCTCTTCCATCCTTCGCTGCCCCCCAGTGGCTGAGAAGGACATTGCTGTTGGGCGGGTACACTGTACTTGGATTTTAAGGCAGAACTCATCCATACCATGGCGTCTTACAGTTTGTTTCTCCCACTACCTGGTGGGAAGAACACTAGAAGATAGCATCTTGGGCAGCAAAATCGAAACTATGTCCTTTTTCTTTCTCTCTTACTTTTGTGCATCTTATTAATTTTCTTATTAGAGTTTAGTTATACTATTACATTCTCTGTCATAAACATATTTTCTTGAACATGTTATTTACTGTTATTAGGGTTGTTGGAAAATAGAACCCGTTGGGACTGGTGACCCTTCCTTATCTCTCCCTTGGTCTTCTCGTCTTTGTCTCTCACTCTCTTTCACTACATTTGAGTTTGTGGGCCTCAAGTTTCCTCTGAGATGGCTGAGTGACATTCAGGGCTATGTACGGACACAAACTGCGTCTCTCAGCCTAAGCCTCTCACTCTAAATCCGTCTGGTTCCAGAACTCTGCTTCGAAATATCCAGCACTGGCCTGAAAGGAAAGATTCATTCTTTAAGCTGAAATCTGTAATTGTTCCTTAATACTAATTGTCACAGAAACAAAGAAACTAAGAATTATTGTCAACTGGGATACGATCATTATTGGGTTCTTAGCTACAACATGATCAAAACTTCAGCCACAATTTAAAAAAATAAAATAAAATAAAGTATATTTTCTGTGTTCTATATATACTGACAAAACTGTGTATATATTTAAATTCTGTCATGAGATTTTCAGGATAATTCTATATATGCTCCCGTTTCAGATAAAAGAAAGTAAGTCTCTGAAGACATGGTCTACTGGTCTACCCAAAGTCATCCAGTTGTGCTCCGAATCCAGGCCTGACTCCCATGTTGTGCATTGTCAATGGGAATAATATTTACCGACATTTCCAGGGAATACAAATGAGCTGGGAGATGTTAAGAGGTTATGTGTTCAAATAATGTTTTCATAACCACATAAGTTTGCAGAACACATATACCTGTTCTACGTAACATTCATTAGTATATTCACAGCTCTGACAAATCCTGTAAAAAATCCCACCTATCAGTACCCACCGTTTCTCAGACCTACTTGAACACTCTCATGAGCTATCTATTGATATTGCATGGTTCAGTAATGTCTAAAAAGAATATAAACTTCTGGGGAATATAAACAACATTATACAATGTTATAGTTTCCATGCAGAGCCTACTGACTCATAGCCAGTGGCTCACCACAGAACAAATAGGATCAGGCAGGGGCGCTGAGCTAGCAAGAGATACTTCACTTTTCAGCATCTCTGATGGACTCGCTGAAGTTCAGAGTCAAGCTCCCGTCATCGTAGGGCACAGGGACACTTCCCAAGAGCTCTGCCACAGTCCAGGAGTAGTGACCAGGCAAACACAGAGAGGTTTAAGTGGTTCCCAGAGGGTGTGGGGTACAAACCTCCAAGGCATTTCCTTGCTCAACCGCTGCTGAGACCGTGCTGCCTTACCTGCCACAAGTCCCATCAGCTCAGGAAGTAGTTTAGCTGAGACTGCGTCTGAGAAGAACAGGAGGGTGCTGAGTTCAAGCCACCCTGTCTTATTCTTGTGTTTAAGTTCTTCATCTGTAAAACAGGATAGTGATACTATTGTGGTGCTTCTAAAAGCCTTTGCAACTCACCTCACTGGCGAGCAGTTTCCGTAGTTTCTCGCCTTGAGTCTGGAGAGACGGTGGTGTTTCGCTTATAACCAATAGAGTGAAGCTGTGTGATGCTGTGTGACCTCTGGGGCCGGGTCAGAGAAGGATCGCACACGTGCTCCCGGTCATCTTGGGGACACGCTCTAGCTAGAGACTGGCCACCGTGTAAGGAGTCTGACTGCCCTGACACCAGCGTCCTGGAGGAGCGGCCTGTGGGTGCTCTGTTAAAACATGTCCCGTCTGCTCTCTGGACTGACAGCCTGCGACCAGCGCAACCACGCGGGTGGCCCATCTGGGCGCCCCGCCCACCGGAGCCCTCGGGGGCCTGCAGCGCTGGCCAGCCATCCACTGCGATCTCAGGGACGACCTCAAGCACGAGCCTTCCTTAATTACAAAGCCACAGAACTGTGAGTCACACATAACAGTTGTTTTAGGCATCTACTTTTTTAGTGTAATTTGTTGCATAGCAATAGTAACTGAAACACCTGCCTCTCCAGGTTGTTTTCAGACGGAAAGGAGACAAGAGAGAGTAGCTGGTGCGGTGCGGCAGTCATCGCCGAAAGCGGGGCCTATTAACACTATAGCCATTCTGGGGTGTTTCCCAGTTTACCGACTGACAGGTCGGTCCTCAGGAGAGAGGGCTGTTTTACCATCAAGACAGAGTGACCATCTTAGGTCCCAAGTGGTTTTCTGAGAAAGTTAATTATACCAAAATGAGGGTCCTTCGTTCTCTGTGTCTATTTATCTACTTTTCATTGAAATTGTAGCAGAGGAGAAATGTGTATAAAAGCATAAAGTAAGGTAGACGTGTTTATGGATCGGGACTTCTCAGTCTTGGCATCTCAGGCTGGATCATTTTTTGTCCTGGTGAGTGGGACTGTCCTGTCCACAGGAGGACATTTAGCAGTGACCTAGACTTCTATCCACTCGACACCAGTAGCAACGTCCCTGACAGCTGTACAACCAAAATTGTTTTCAGACCGTGAGTGTCCTTTGAGGAGGGAGTCAGCCCCGACTGAGAACCCTGGGCATAGCTAGGTGTGTCGCTGCTGGTCATCACGAATGGAAGGTTTCTGTAAATCTTCTACGATGAAACTGGTATTAGCTGCAGAGATAGAATATGAAGCAGGTTTCTGTATTTTTAAAGGTGGCCCCTTTCTGCCTGCAGGAGACTGTCTGCAGTGGAATTAAGCATTGCAAGTGTTTGGTACCTACCGAGCCCTTTCCCAGGAGGACGGGCGTAGGGAAATGAGGACTGTGGCAGATGAGGCACCTTTTCCTGGGGTAGGGAACACCAAGAGTAGAGCTGGAGAGCTCACAGGTTCAAGCAGGTGTGGAACCAATGTGAGCACGACTTAGAGGAAGAGCAGAAAGAGAAGGTCATAAATAAGAGCAAAGTTACCAAAAATCAGGTCATCAAGGATGTAGGTGCCAAGAGGAAGGGGCCAATCACAAAGGCTAGGTGTAGCTATTCAGGCTGAGTTGAGGGCATCGGTCTGGACACTGTTGATTTTTATTTGGAATGCTGTGTATCCATTAACACCATCATGGGGGAGAAGACATACTTATTTGGGAAATTATAATTGATAACCAAAAAAAAAAGTCACCTATCAAAAATATCTCCCATGAGATTATATTTTTTAAACAAGTATATATTACAACTTTATAGAAATGTACAATAATGTAGATTAGGGATTTCTGAATATGAGTTTTTTATAAATGTAATTTCTTGGGTTCCCTTGTGTTTTTTCAATATTCTTACAACTAGTCATTTCCTTTGAATTAAAATACATTTTAGGCAATAAAAAAATTATAGCAAAGACTGAGTTGTAGGCTCTAGCCATGTTTGGGCCAATAAAAGATAACATATGGGATGAACAAGAATGATGTATGGCCTGACCTGTGGCGGCGCAGTGGATAAAACATTGACCTGGAATACTGAGGTCGCCGGTTCAAAACCCTGGGCTTGCCTGGTCAAGGTGCATATGGAAGCAACTATGAGTTGATGCTTCCCTCTCCTACCTCCTTTCTCTCTCTCTCTAAAATGAATAAATAAAATCTTTAAAAAAAAAAAAAAAGAATGACATATGCTTATCTGATGCTCAAGACTTTCTGGAGAGAAGAAGACACAAGTCCAGCAACCCTTGCTTCTGGGTCACTGGGTGGATTTGTCACCTTCGTAGTATGTGGAGCTGATGTATTGGAACTAATCCCAAACTGATGAGAAGATTAATCAGAAAAGGTCTAAATTTGTCTAATTTTTAGGTGTATAAACTAGTTGTTTTTTTTTAATTAACGATGCTCCATGACAAAAAAATATTTAAGTGCCTGGAAATAAGACTGCGCATCAGTATTTACCTAATGACTTCTGAGTTCTTGAATAAACTTTAGTATGTCGTAGAAATGGGTTATCTTCTTCAATTCTCACAACTTTGCAAGCAGCCTCTCAGTTGTCCCCTTTTGCAAATTAAGAAACATTTTCCAACAGATGAGATAGTTTGGTTTTAGTTGTATGACTAGTAAGTACCGGCATCAGGATTTGAACTACAGTCTGTCTGAGTCCAAAGCCAATCTTTGTTCAGCCTGTCATTCTGCCTACTACATATAGAGTTGTGTCTTGAATGCATGTATGCATTTTTAACCTCTTCCAGGAAGAAAAAAAAAAAGTCTTTATTTTCTATACTGTCCTTAAGTCCCAATGACGTGCTTCAAATTCCATTTATTTCCCTCTGTTTCCTTAAAGAGCCAATTAAAGCAAGTCTGACATCAATGGGACATTGGTTTCCACATTGCAGCCCAGCCTGCCTGTTCGCTCTGCAGACTCCATCACTGAAGAGTCAAACTCATCAAATTTCATTTCTCATGACATTAGTTTAGGAAGATGTTTTCCCTTCTTACCCATTAAATTGCCTTTTACTTTGTAAACTGTTTCTATTTCTCAACAATTGCATTACAATGAGTGCAGTTCTAACCGCCCTGCTGCTCAATCCCTTATAAAACCCAAATAAAGAAATAGTTATATAAGCAAGAACCATCAAAAGTGAATAAAAGTCAGATATTGCTGCTGATGACTCTCCAATGGCTGAGGGCCAAAAAGCAATTTAACATCTAATTTTTTTTCTATTTATTATTGCATTCTTCTTGTGTTTACCTTGTGACCAGCGGGAGCCTGATGGCATCTGCCACCTCCCACGATTTGATTCCATGCATCACACTTTTATTCTCACTGGGCAGCCTCTTCTTCTGCATGGATTTACTCCATCCACCACGTCCAGGTGCGTATTGCACGGTTTTGGTAATGAAGTGTGCAGCCAGTTCGCTACCTCCTTCCCTAAACTGAACACTTTCTAGGCTTAAAGCGCTTCTCATAAACTTCCCCGAGTCGGAATCTGCATTAGGGCCCATCCTTCCCTGATGGCTCAGTTATCTCCTCAGGGGAGAATCTGTTCATTACCAGGAATTACCTTGCTCCACAGAGGAGGCCTCAAACAATGGCTCTAAAACCCTCTCCCTTTCACTCTGTCTTCTATGAATAATTTCTATTTTCTGCCTTTCCTGACTCTTCATTCTGAAAGCCGTAGAAAGCACATATTCATTCCATTTTATTTCTTTCCACAGGGAACAAGGGAAGTCCCCTAGGGTCCCCTGGGGGAGGGGGCCCCGTGCTTCCCCTTCACTCACAGTAGGAGGGAAGTGACTGACTTTCACCCTATGGTTTTCATTTTGTTTTTGTTTTCCAATTCAAATATGTCTTAGTCATTAAAATCCACAGGTGCTTTCAGGAGAAAGCAGTTTTTCTGCAGCATTTTCTTTTCCTAATATAAAATTGCATAATGACAACTGTATTAAAATTTAGACAAAGGCAGAAAAGAATAAATGCAATCAGCCCCAAAGACATTATTAGATGACTCATAGGATATGCACCCATGTAAACAGAGGGAAACGATGCCAGTGGGGAAGAGATCAATGGTAGCCAAAGGGGAGAAAGGATGAGTAGGTAGACCACTGTGAATTCTTCCAGCCGCCAGCCCTAAAGTAAAGCGTGGATTCCGGGTGATTATGATGTATCAACATAAGTTCATCAATGGCAACAAATGTACCACTATGGTAGAGGACGTTGATAACAGGGGAGCCACAGGGGGTCAGCCCCTCAATATTGCTGAGAACCTAAAGCTGCTTTGAAAATAATAGTCTTTAAAAAAATAAGTGACTGAACACTATTTCATTGCCTATATGTATCACGTCTTCTTTATCCAATCATTTATTGAAAGATTCTTCAGTTGTTTCCACGTCTTGGTGACGTGAATAATGCGGCAGTGAACATAAAGGCACATAGATCTGTGTAAATAAGTGTTTTGTGGGGGTTTTTTTGGTAGATACCCAGAATTAGGACTGTTGATTGTTAATGTTTGAGGGAACTTCATACTGTTTTCCAGATTACTCCAATAAATTTAATGTAATTTTTTTCTAAAAAATAAATGATAGAACATATATGCAGCTGTATAGCCAGTAGCTGCGGCCGCCATCACAGCTGCCTGGCTCATGTAGGTTTGCATTTAATCTGGGGAGATCATAGACAAACAATTGAGCCAAAACTGGTGAACCATTTTCCTTTATTCTAGACTCCTACTGGCCAACAAGTAAAAAACAAACACATGGGGCGCCATAACCCACTCTCTCCATTTTTCCTAGAATCAAAGGCTTCCACCTCCCCAGTCTTATTCACCTCTGTTCCTCATCTCCTCCTTCTGCACAAACTGGCTTCTTCTTCAGCATTCCACCATGTTGGCCGCCTCCTCCACATGGCCTCCCTGCCTTGCTACAACCTGGGCTCCTCCTCTTTCTACTCCGGAACAACGCGGTCTCCTCAAAATGGCCTCCTAGCTCCTCCTTTTAAAACTTTTCACACAAAAATCCCTCCCCCAACACACATTAGCATAACCATGCCCCTTCCCAAACAAGAAGGGCAACTAGCTGTATCACGTGAGAACATCACCAGGTGAGAGTAGCAGCCGTCTTTAACAATAATAGTGAGCAAAAAAATAACTTATCTGCCTGACAGCAGCCTTGTTCAAAACTCTGAAATGTTAAAGAAAAAAAAAGTTGAATAAAATATTAACAGTATTCAAGGTGAATAGGCAAAAAAATATGACCATATACAATAAATTGGAAATTACATATTTATGCATTTTATGCATAAATAGTAAAGACTACCCTTTTACCCAATTCATTACAAACTTTTTATTAAAATCTGATAGATTATATTGCCAGTGCCTTTTAAAAATATAATCTAAACAGAAGCGGGTTGGCTCAGAGAGCCCTCTGATCTGGGCTGCGAGTCAATCTGCTTTAAAAGGCAGAATTACGGTGACAGATATTCAATATTCAACGAGCACATACCAGATGCTAGACACCCGGTTAGGGCAGGGGCCACGAAGACCTTCATGACGTGCTTCCTGCTCTAAAGTAGCTCAGAGGCTGACAGGAGAGGCCGCCAGACAGTGGACATGGTGTAAAGAAACAGTCCCACAACGGGTCCGCCTGCAAACTGTGCTGTTGGCTTATGTCTATGTTGTTATAAAAAGTTGACAATTATATTATCATATTACCATATCCTATTAGATCAGTGAAGTAAAAGTGTTTATTAGAATAAATGCATTGGTCCTCTACCATGAATCTTGGATCTGGAGTCCCATTTGTGCCCCCTGAGCCTTATTTGATAATAAACAATTCTGTAAAATTGGATATAGTTGGAGGGGGTAATTATTATTGCCTATTTTTGCTCTGAAAGGATGGTTCTCTGCTGTTTACAAAATGCCTATGCCTTAAGCAGGCATTTGATTTCCTCCACAATGCAGTTCCAGCCTCTACTCTTTCGAGTGTATTGTCCATCCCTGCCTCTCCTATGCCTGCTACACAGAGCTGGGGTTGTATCTCCCTGCCTCTGCTGTGCCTGCTACACAGAGCTGGGGTTGTATCTCCCTGCCTCTGCTGTGCCTGCTACACAGAGCTGGGGTCGTATTCTCCCTGCCTCTCCTGTGCCTGCTACACAGAGCTGGAGCTGTATTCTCCCTGCCTCTGCTGTGCCTGCTACACCGAGCTGGGGTCGTATTCTCCCTGCCTCTGCTGTGCCTGCTACACAGAGCTGGGGCTGTATTCTCCCTGCCTCTCCTGTGCCTGCTACACCAAGCTGGGGTTGTACTCTCCCTGCCTCTGCTGTGCCTGCTACACAGAGCTGGGGTTGTATTCTCCCTGCCTCTCCTGTGCCTGCTACACAGAGCTGGGGCTGTATTCTCCCTGCCTCTGCTGTGCCTGCTACACCGAGCTGGGGTTGTATTCTCCCTGCCTCTGCTGTGCCTGCTACACAGAGCTGGGGCTGTATTCTCCCTGCCTCTGCTGTGCCTGCTACACCGAGCTGGGGTTGTATTCTCCCTGCCTCTGCTGTGCCTGCTACACAGAGCTGGGGTCGTATTCTCCCTGCCTCTGCTGTGCCTGCTACATTGAGCTGGGGTCGTATTCTGTTCATGCTTGATCCTTTCCTTCTTCTCTTTCCTGAGCCTTCTCCCTCATCTGGAGTATATCACTCTCCATTCACACATCTCTGGAGCTTCCAGACTTTGCGTGATTAACCGGGTCCAGCGGGGAGATCCTCATGTCACTTGAGTGGGTGGGCCTGTCTCTTGCACGAGAGCTACCAGGGAACATGAACCTTCCCTCCCCTCCCCCCCATCACAGGTGGTGAGACGCTTGGGGAAACTCCCTGACTTAATCCCGCCTGCTCCTCACTCCCACACTCACAGTTTGGATGTGTATGTGTTGAATGAGCGAAGGAATTCACTTCATTTTCCAACAGCACATCTTTAAAAGCATTGGATTTGTATTCTGATTTTATTGGGCTTTCGAATAGAAAACTATGAGTGAAGAAGCAGAGTGAAATATGAATTACAACTCAGAATGATGCCCTAGCCAGCTAGCTCAGTGGATAGAGTGCCTGCCTGGTATATGCACATCCTGGGTTCAATTCCCAGTCAGGGCACACAGGAGAAGCAACCATCTGCTTCTCTCCCCTGTCCTCTCCCCCTTCTCTCTCACTTCCTCTCCTGCAGTCAGTGGCTCTATCGGTTCAAGCACCGGCCTCAGGAACTGAGGGTAGCTCAGTTGACTTGATCATTGGCCCCAGATGGGGGTTGCAGGTGGATCCTGGTCAGGGCACATGAGGGAGTCTTTCTCTGTATCTCCCCTCTTCTCACTTTTTAAAAAAAAGAGGGGGAACACTAGAATCTATGTAAACACAATAAATTAAAATCAATAAAAATATAAAAATAAGAAAGGAAAAAAAATCAGAATGAAAAGAACAAAAAGTATAACATAAACCTAAAGAGCAGTCAAACAGACCACAAAATAGTCCTTTTTTTAAATAAAGAGCACAGAAATGAGAGAGAGAGATGTCAGATGGGGGCAAAGATTCAATATTATAACACGTAGGAGAGATAAAAAAGGAAAGCTACTCAGCTCCTGACGTCTGTCTTCTCCATCCAGCAGAATCATCCGTAAGTGGGAAGGCAGAGCCGATGGAGTTCAAGTGCTTTTGAAGCTAAGGCATTGAGACAATCTAATACAATGAGGAAGGCCCTGGGGTTTAATAAAGAGACACACATTCCGTCCCGCTCTCTAATAGACTATCTGGGACCTTGTAAAATTCACCTGACGTGTCTGTGTTGATGTCTACTCGTCTACTACAGCAATGATTTCATGGAGAGGATCAGCAAAGGTGATATCAGTGAATGTCCCTCCTAAGCTATAAAAACCAATGCAAGCATGAGCAATTATTAGTGAAGCAAGAGCTACATTTAAATCACTAATGGCTTGAAAATATTTTTTAACATAATTCAAATTAAATCTGGAAAGCTAACAATGTAAGGTATGATGACTATTGTTATTATTATTATTATTATTTTGTATTTTTCCATAATGAGAAGCGAGGGAGAGGGGTGAGGCAGACACACAGATTCCTGTATACGCCCGACCGGGATCCACCCAGCATGCCCACCAGGGGGCGATATTCTGCCCATCTGGGCCGTTGCTTCCTTGTAACCGGAGCCATTCTAGCACCTGAAGCAGAGGCCATGGAGCCATCCTCAATGCCCGGGCCAACTTTGTTCCAATGGAGTCTTGGCTGTGGAAGGGGAAGAGAGAGACAGAGAGAAGGGAGAGGGGGAATGGTGGAGAAGCAGATGGGCGCCTCTCCTGTGTGCCCTGACCGGGAATCCAACCCAGGAATTCCACACGTAGGGCCGTCGCTCTACCACTGAGCCAACCGGCCAGGGCCTGGTGACTATTGTTATTAATGTTGCATTGTCTATCACACATCTGCTAAAAGAGGGAAAAACCGGGAGGTCTCATCACATGCGTGCATGCACGCACACACACACGCACACACACACGCACACACAGTGACTATGTGAGAAGATAGATATGTTAATTAGCTTGACTGTAGTAATCATTTTACTCTATATGCATTTAAAACATCATGTATACCTTAAATATATATGTTTTAGTTTTTTTAAAAAAGGAGCAAATGGCCTATAGTAGCTAGAACTTGGTGTAGAAGAGATACAACAATAATACTAATGATTACACTAGTAATAATCATAACACCACAAATAATAGCTACAAATAAAGGCCACTTTCTATATGATGAGCATTTTTCTAGAGTATTTTGTTTATTACATGCTATTTTTTAAAAGTTTTTATCTATATATGTTCCAGAATGTTTACACAGCATTTCACTCTCTCTTTTTTTAATCCAAAAGAATTTCTGATTTGCAGAGATTTTTGTAGCCCTTTAAGGATATATTAAAAACATGAAACGACTCACAAATGTTAAGATACTGACTTAATGTTAAGTGTATGAAATTTAGTGGGAAGTATATGATTAACAGGTCTATTTTATAAATAGAGAGCTTGTGTTCCAGATTTAAAATTGTCAGACGTTATGTTGGGCTGAATTTTCCAAAACTAATTGAAAATAATAATAAAGTGGCTATTGTAGCAAAAAAAAAATTTTCATAAGCAAAAAACTAACCTGAGGACTGAAATTACGTATTTCTGTAAAACAAGAAAGGAAATGTGAAAATATTCTGAGACTTATCCTCAAATCAAATTCTTTCATTCAGTCATGGCCCTGACTGGTTGGTTGGTACAACGTGCTCATTTCTTAACTCAAACATCAGCATGTGTTTGCCAGAGCTTTTCTGGGTTATTTTCAGTAACTAATTTCCACTGACCGACTCTGGCATCACATTGATGGCTCTGCTTCTGCTGAAGGTCCCAGCGGTCTGTGTGAGGGTGGTCTACGCTGCGTTTTGCTCGCAGGCCCTGCAGTAACCCTTTTTTACGTTGCATTTCTCCCATTCAAACCCTCCCATTAATACCATAGCCTTTTGCCTATTAAAAAACATTAGAATAATCCTTCCCTCATTGAACAACCGGTTAGTAAACCGCAGCTGAAATGACGGAGGAAGAAGGGAAATTGCCCAGAGCAAAGGCTTTAAAGCAGAGAGACCCGACATCTGATCTCAGCTCGCCACACTGACCTTGAACGAGTCATGCCAACATTTTCCGTTTCAATTTCTTTACCTGCCAGCAGGAGTAACATTGGCTCCCCCCCTCCCCTACCCCGGTTGTTGTGAGAACTGAACCAAGAAACAAGGGAAAGCCCTTTGTAAACTAGAAAATTACAGACAAATATTATTTATTACGTTGTAAAATGCTCCGTGTTCTTTTTTTCTTTTTAACGTGTGAGTTTGGAGCTGAAAGTTTTTGAATCATTACGTGGGAAATACTTGGGAATTTCTGTGGGTGATGACAATGAACAGAGATGCAGCCTCGTTAACAGCAACGGGGACAGCAGAGACGTGTCACAAGGACCATAAAGATGGGGGTGAGGATTTATGGCCTTCCTGGACAACGCTGCAGAGAAACAAAGCTGGTCTTCCATCCTGACTGCTTATGAATGTTTCCCTTCTCGGTTGTTGGCTACTGCCTGATTCCCTAGCACCTGGGCCACAGCAGTGTATTCACACGTCTGAAGAATCACCCGTACGGTGACCCCCACACAGCTGTGCTGGACAGTGTGCCTCAGGTTTGGGTCCAGAAATCTGGGGTTTCGGCTCTGGCTCTGACGCTCGCTAGTTTGTGAGTGGCCAAGTGACTCCATCTTCCTTAACCTTGTTGTCCTTATTTGCAGAAATAAAAATAAAACAGTTACCACAGAGGATTGTAAAAATAGGTAAGTGCGATAAGTCGTTACAAAATAACTGCTTGAGGCCCTGGCCGGTTGGCTCAGCGGTAGAGCGTCGGCCTGGCGTGTGGGGGACCTGGGTTTGATTCCCGGCCAGGGCACACAGGAGAAGCGCCCATTTGCTTCTCCACCCTCCCCCTCCCCTCCTTCCTCTCTGTCTCTCTCTTCCCCTCCCGCAGCCAAGGCTCCATTGGAGCAAAGATGGCCCGAGCGCTGGGGATGGCTCCTTGGTCTCTGCCCCAGGCGCTAGAGTAGCTCTGGTGGTGGCAGAACGACGCCCCTGGTGGGCAGAGCGTCGCCCCCTGGTGGGCGTGCCGGGTGGATCCCTGTCGGGCGCATGCGGGAGTCTGTCTGTCTCTCCCCGTTTCCAGCTTCAGAAAAATACAAAATAAATAAATAAATAAATAAATAAATAAATAAATAAATAAAATAATAACTGCTTGATAACAGACATTCAAGTAAGAATGGGTCACCTCCCAAAACTGTGGAGCAGCTCGTTCGGTGTTGCTGTCAAGGCCCTGAGAGAAAAGAAGGAAGTCAGTGCTTGCTGGAGTTCTGGAGCAGTGGCTGTGGAAGCAGTTCTGGTCATCTCCGGCTCTAGCTGCCTGCCGGGAGCGAGCTTCACTCCAGGGCTGTGGTTAAAACCAAATGCCTGGATGCATACAGGTGACAAACCCTGAAAAATGATATTTAAGATTTAAGGCAGAATAATTGCTGGACTCTTAGCAATAGAATCAAAGTAAAAACTACTTTCTTTCTCAATAAAACCAGAGGGAAGTGTAAAGAACCCTAGAATATAACTCTGCTTATGGCTGGCACTCTAATTCAACGGTTTGGTTTTAGTCATTCTGTGTAGGGCCCGTGAATCTGTATGGTCAGCAAACTTTCTTAATGAGGTTGGTGCTGGCCTGTCAGAGCCTATGGACGGGACTCCCATGGGAGGAGTAGATACTTTATGGCATGTATTCATGACAATTATAGCTGTACCCTCGTGACATCCAAGCGGTGGATTAAGTCTGCTCACAGAGCGTTAATTTTGACTGCCTGAGACGGCGAAACCAGAATATATGGAAATGGTACAAGCTGCCGAGACATCTGGGTTTGCTCATTTTTACATCTTTTGCTGTTTTTTAGATTCTGAAAGAATAGAAACAAAGTTTTATGATAAAACAGCTTTTAACCCTGACATTTTATCCCAGCTGGTGAAGTAAGGCCTACAATCCTTTAAAAAAAATCCTTATACATTTTCACATGCCCTCCAAACTAGAGACCAACGTACATGCAAAATGGAGCAATGAGCTAACGCAACAGGCAAAATAAAAATAAAAGAATTTCAGAGTTTTGATAAAAATCTACATTGTGGATGAATTCTCTTCCATATTCATAGAACTTAGCATAGTAAATTTTTCCAGTGGAATATAAAACTGAAAGCAACAAATGAACAAATGAGAAAAAGTAACAAACAAAACCTTAGAGATACAGACAACAGGACGGTGGTGACAAGAGAGAAGAGGGGGTGGGGAGCAGGAGAATGTCAAGGGGTCAAATATACAGTGATGGAAGAAGATGTGACTTTGGGTGATGGGCACACAATGCAATCGACAGGTGATGCATCACAGAACTGTACACTTGAAACTTGTATATTCTTTTTTGTGTGTGTATTTTTCTGAAGCTGGAAACAGGGAGAGACAGTCAGACAGACTCCTGCATGCACTCGACCGGGATCCACCCGGCACGCCCACCAGGGGCGACGCTCTGCCCACCAGGGGGCGATGCTCTGCCCCTCCTGGGCATCGCTCTGCCGCAACCAGAGCCACTCCAGCGCCTGGGGCAGAGGCCAAGGAGCCATCCCCAGTGCCCAGGCCATCTTTGCTCCAATGGAGCCTCGGCTGCGGGAGGGGAAGAGAGAGACAGAGAGGAATGGGGGTGAGGGGTGGAGAAGCAAACGGGCACCTCTCCTATGTGCCCGGGCCGGGAATCGAACCCGGGTCCCCCGCACGCCAGGCTGACGCTCTACCTCTGAGCCAACCGGCCAGGGCCTAAACTTGTATATTTTTATTAACCAATGTCACTCTAACACATTTAACTAAAAATGATATAAACAAGTTACATTGTAAAATTCTGAGATAAACACACAATGAGATGATGCATGAAAATACTCTACTATCAAAAATAAAATTATTGCAAAAAATAATTTCCATAATTATGTGAAATGACACACCAGAAACTTGAAAAATATTTGCAGTGCACTTGCAATATTGGGTGCAAATATAGCTGAGGTATGAATAACTCCTATGAATGAATGGAAATCAGTGTGCCCGGAAAAGAAAAGGACATGAAGAGATACAAGTGTAGAACGTTTAGAAGAAATGCATGTGTTACAAGCATAGGGGAAGTTTTCCAGCTCATTGATAATAACATCAAAGGCACTGAAAACAAGGACAAAACCACATTGCAACCCTCCTTTTCCTCTCCTCTGCTACACCGGGCACAGTTTGGAAGCTGAGAGGCAAGCAAGGTGCTGTCAGGGTGACGTCACCTGAGGTGAGCCCTGCATGATGGATAGAAGTCAGTGAGATGAAGACAGACTTCCCAGAAAATCGCAAACGCTGCACAGAATGCAAATCCCCAGAAGGACCCAGCAGGCCATGCAGGGTAGAGTCACCGGGGTGTGACCGGCCGGGCAGAAGGCTGGGACCGTGAAGCTGGGAGGTCAGCCAGGCCGGCAGAGTCTGCAACGGCACACTAAGGATTTGGACTTACCACGTGGGAGAAGAGGCATCAAAACAAAAACAACAGAGAAAAGAAAAACACAACAGAACCAAACAAAAGCAAGGGGCTGGAAAGGCCAGGCCACCTATGAATATTTCTGTCTTTAATGCTGCATTCCTGCATCCACTGAGCCACAAAACGTCACTCAGCGCTGACCAGGTGCCTCCTCCTGTTCATAATCTGTGAGTCAAATGGTGTCAATCTCCTGCTCAGTGTCCTTGTCTACCTGTCTGTTTTTTCCACCTTTCTCAGTTAAAGGCACCATCGGTAGAATAGCTCCCAAAACCCTACTCGAACTTAGATGGAAAAGAAATCAGATGTAACTGAATTCGGGGTGAACGCAAAGTAAGAAGAGGCTGATCTTTGCTCCGTTGCCATGAAGGGAGATGAGCCGCCACTATGCAATGAAAGGTGTCCCCGCCCCCCCAAAGCCCCCCGTTGGAACCAGCAGCCCCCGTCCCCTCCTTCTCCAATCTTCTGGGCTATGAAGAGTTACCACCCGGGGCGGATTTAGTCAGCCCGTTGTTTTTAAAGCTAAGGGGTAAACATTTTTATGAAGGTGGGCACCTCCGCCGACTGTCCTGGGATTCTGTCGCAGAAAATTTCATTCCCAGGTGAAAGAGTGATGTGAATGCTTCTTAGGTTACCCACGTCTTATGGGAAAATATTTGCATGGGAAGCTGAAATCGCTGAGCACTAAGACATGTAACTCCTGCCTCTGGCAAGGGGCACTGTGGGTCAAGCTAGCCAGAGAAAGTGTAGATGGTTTCCATGAATGAGCACACTGAGAAAGACCTGAGTCCCTAGAAGGATAAGTTTGTGAGAATCTAGTAGTGACAGTCTGTGACAGCTAAAAGCCACCCCAACATAAAACGGGAACATCAAGTGTGTTCATTTCCCAAGACTGCCTTAACATATTTCTGCAAAGTGGGTTGGTTAAACAACAGAAATTTATTTTTTCATAGTTCCAGAGATTAGAAGTCCATCCAGGGGTCGGTGGGCCATGCCCCCTCCTAAAACCCACAGGGAGAGTTCGTTGAATACTTGACTCTTGGCTTCAGGGGGTTCCCGGCAGTCCTTGCAGTCCCTGGTGTGTACCCTTACTGCTCCAATCTCTGCCCCCGTCACCACATCACAGGGCACTCTCACTGTGTGTCTCTGTCCCTTCCTCTCTACATTCAAGGGCACCGGTCATGTTGGGTTAAGAGCCCACCCTACTCCAGTATGACCTCAACTTCACCTGGTTATATCTGGAGAGACTCTTTTTCTAAATAAGGTCCCACCACAGGGGCCGGGAGTTAGTTAAGACTTAAACATTTTTTGGGAAAAAACAATTCAAGTCACAACATCATAAATTACTCATTTTCTGCATGAAAGTCAATATGTTCTTGTTTTGACCTGTGAATAATTTATAGGCTCATTGGAAGGTAAATTTCAAAAGGGTAGAGACTTCTAGGCACAGCCAAGAGAGCAGGCAGGAGCCAACGCCAGATTTGATGCAATTGAGAGAGATGAGAGAGATTGCATTGTATACTGTTTTATTAAAAAGTCATAGTGGTAGAAACCAGAGGCAAAGGAAGGGCCTTACTCTCCACCATAATAAATGTTACAACCTAGGAAGGACCCATTAAAGTGCAGCGTTGACTCTTCCCTGACTCCTGGAGTGTAGAGCGATGTTGTGACCTTCAATGGACATCCCATCTTGAGTTGTTTCTCAGAACTAGATAAGGTCTCAGAAGACCTGGTTCTGGTTTCTGTTCTGGCACTTATTAGTTGTCTTGCCTCAAAGTAGATGGTTCATTTTTCTGTGTCTCACTTTCCTCAGCCGAACCTAAGTGGGTTGTTGCGACCCGCGGTAGACACGATCCATACTAACGTTTAGTATAGAGACTGCTTAGGAGTTATCCACACAAGGTTTTGTTTTGTTTTGTTCTGTTCTGTTTTTCCCATATCTTACCTTATTCCAAAGTAGACTTGATTTCACCTTAAGTATTTTTTCCACCAAGCAATATGGCTTGTTTTGAAAGGTTACTGCCATTTCAGCTAAATGCTTATACAGTCATTAAGTCTAAATACGATCCCTTAGCTGTTGATCGAGGATTATGGTCAGAAAACCTGAGACACAGTTATAACAACAACAATAAGGAAAAGTCCAAATGAGACTCAGATCTATGCCTTGAGTTCATCGATATAATGCTATAAATATCTTTCAACAAAGCTGATACATTTTAAAACATAAATTCCTACCTTTTTTTTTTTTTTACAGAGACAGAGAGAGAAAGTCAGAGAGAGGGATAGATAGGGACAGACAGAAATGGAGAGAGATGAGAAGCGTCAATCATCAGTTTTTCGCTGCAACACCTTAGTTGCTCATTGATTGCTTTCTCATATGTACCTTGACCGTGGGCCTTCAGCAGACCGAGTAACCCCTTGCTTAAGCCAGCGACCTTGGATCCAAGCTGGTGAGCTTTTTGCTCAAGCCAGATGAGCCCGTGCTCAAGCTTGGGGTCTCGAACCTGGGTCCTCGGCATCCCAGTTCGACGCTCTATCCACTGCGCCACTGCCTGGTCAGACAAATTCCTACTTATTTTAACATAATCACAATTAATGCTGATTCTTCACTCCACTGCCAGGAAAGAGACAAGGGCTCTTGGTCCTCTCCAGGGTTGGCAATAACCTGGACAGGAAGATGGTCGCGCCAGCACCAGGATTTGTACAATACGTCTGTGATTTCCACTTGCATGGTTTATTCTGAACTCTTAGAGGGTTTCATCTTCCAACCTCATTGCGTGTAGAAATCTTCCTTACATCACCATTTATAGCACTTAACTTTCTAAAATGATGGATTTTTATAGGTCATTATTATAGTTTATAGATTGGAGGTATAATCTTACAGAATTTCATTTCAGAATCATTCTGAGAGATATTTTCTCCTAATTTGACCAATTGAAGTCATGTGCAAAGTCAATAAATTCTTGACATTAAACACATCTTTAGTCCTGGGATGTCCTACGAAGCTAGACTTCCCACTACATTCTATTTGGGACTTTGTTTTTAAAATGTACCATCAAGTGTTCTTTGCTCATCTTAATTTAAAGTCTCCCCACTTAAAGTCTTAAGGGAGACTAGAGCAAAGTTTTCCTTTTATGCTGTCTTTTTCGATTCAGCTACAATGATTTAGTGAGTTTCAAACACGTACTTGCAAGCTTTCCTTTTCTTTGTTATGATTGGGAACAATTTATGTAGCCTGTAAATAATTTGTTACTTGAATGTTTGAAAGCATTCACCTGTAAAACACTGCCTAAAGCAGACATATTTTAAGGTGATTTCTGACAGTCTTAAATTGTCTCCTTTTGATTGATCTATTCAATTTTAAACTTTCTCGACTCAATTTACATAATTAATATCTTGCAGAAAATTATTCCTATTCTTGAGATTTTCAAATTTATTAGCATAGATTTGAATTCACTTATACTTTAAACACCTTTCATTTCTATTGTTATTCTATTCATTTTATCTCTCCTGATACTTGAGTACTTTCATTATTCTTGAATAAATTTTCATAATCTATATTCTGGCTCAGATTCATGTTTTCATTTTTTCTTAATTTTTATTTTTCTCGTCCCTTTTTAAAATTCTGAGAATTTTTAATTTTTTTACTACTTTGCTATTTTTAATTATTCAATCTGTTATGTACTGAAGCAATTATAATTTAAAATCATTTTGACAAAATGATTTTCTTTTCCATGAAATATTTCCTAATTTCATACTATGACTTTTTTTTATAAGTATTTCTTTTAGTTTCATAGATGAATAAAAAAGACAAAGTTTTTCTCAAGTTATAATACAGATGAATATAGAAAATACAGTTTCTTCATATTCTACAATAAATCTGCACTTGATCTTAGCCAAAAGGCCGAGAAGCGATTCTACAATAAATCTGAATCTCTTCTTCAGCCTCCAATTGCTGGTAACAAAGGAAATAAAATCCATGAATTTAGTTCAGTTCAAAAATGTAGTGTGAGTTTATAATGACTGGACCTTTAGGTAAAATCACTAACTTTTTCAGTGTCTAACTACCTTTTCTTCTCCTCAGGATCTGGACCATGAATGTGTCTAAATACTTAGAAGGTTGACCGTCTCCTTTCACACACTACCTTCCAAGTTCCTCCAACCTCTGTTCGGAGGAGTCAGTCAGCTCTCTGCTCAGGTGAGCCCTGAGCTGCAACCTGGCCCTAGAGTCTTGCTCCAGAAGGTGGTGACTGGCTTAGTTCAACTTGGTTGTCCTACTCTGTGTAGAACTTAGAAGTGGTGGGAGTGAGGGCAGGCTTACAAAGTCATCTATACTGGAAATTAAATCCAAAAATAGTATAATATTTACATCCTGCTGAATTAGAAATTTTCTATATTATATTTTCTGATTTTTTCAGAACATCCAGTTTTGGGGTCAATAATCGTTGTTATGGTCATATATGTAATACACGGGCACATGCCTTTTCTTCTCTACTATCTTTGCACAGAGACATTTGCGCTTACTTTACAAAATGGGTGGGCTATGCCAACAATGATAACATATTGATAATAGAGATGTAGATGTTCTCTACCCCTCACTATTCTTTTGCTTCTAATAGTGCACTTTCTACTTTCTGGGAGAGATCTCATTCCGTATACATTGTGAGGGATACGTGAACTCACCCCTATTCCTTTGCCTGCGCCATAGGGATAGGAACTTGACCCAAACTGACCCACGTAAGAGTGCATCATCCTCTTACCTAGAGTAATTTGTTCAGCGATAGAGCTGTAACCCCTCTTAGGTGGATACTAAGAAGCATGTGGGTTTAAAAAAACACTCACAAACTTCAGTTTCTTGTGGTCATTTTCCCCAGCCAAGTGGAGAAATCTGCCTGCAGAAAATAAAAGGCAACCCGTAAAGAAAACAAAGGTAAAGCTGCACAGAGATAAAGGACACATAGGGAATCCTGGTGCTGTCCTTTGAGCTCTCACCACCCCCACCCCAGATAGTATACTAACACCAATCCGGCCTTGCTTTTTAGAGTTACAGACCATCTTCTTTCTCATTAAGATATTTATCCTTGTGTTTACAATACTAATCACCTAATGAGTTTCCCAAATGACGTTCTTATAGATAAATCTTAAAGAATAACTTAGCAGGAAAAGTCATGGTCAAATTTAATGTCTTTTTAAAAACATTTCACTTAATTCATTGTTAAGTCTGGTAATGAAGGTGGATTGAGGAAGCAGGGCAGGTTAGAACACAGATCTTCAACTGTTTTTTTGTTTGGTTGGTTGGTTTTTTGTTTGGTGAGAGAAGGGGAAATAGTGAGGCAGACTCCAGTATGCACCCAAACTGGAATCCACTCAGCAACTTCTGTCTGGGGCTGATGCTCAAGTACCAAGCTATTTTTAGCACCTGAGGCTAATACACTCCAAAGGGGCCATACTCAGTGCCCAGGCAAATGTGCTTGAACCAATTTGAGCCACTGGTTATGGAAGGGAAAAAGGTATAGAAAGGGGAGAGGGAAAGAGAGAGAAGCAGATGGTCACTCTTCTTGTGTGTCCTGGCCAGACTGATGCTCTATCCATTGAGCTACTGACCAGGGCCAATCTTCCACTTTTTGTTCAAATATTTTCTTTGTCCATTTGGCAGATCAGCCAGGAATTGATATGCTTTTGCCATTTGCCTGGTCTGACTGACCTCATGAGCAGCAAGCAAAAAAGACACCTTTGCTGAAGGCCAGGACAGAAGAAGGCTGCCCATGCCAATTAGCATCAGTGAACAAGTCCCGCTGTGCACTCCTTACCGATATGGCTCCAGCACTCATTAAGATGCTTTTCAGAACAGCAGTACTATCCAAACAGGCACCTACTACTTCCCAGGCCCTCGTTCCTCGCTCTGGGGCTCTTTCCAGGCCGAGTGGGGCTCTCCCACGGCCCGCTCCTGCTGCCAGCACCTGACGTATTAGAGTTCGATGTTTTCTGGCAAACTCTTCATCATTCACATCCCTTCTGTACTATGGTTTTAAAAATCCACGTTTTAAGAATATGGAGGGAATTATTTCCAGGTTTACAGTACTGGTGTATGTTTCTGACTCTTTTTTCTACTTCATTATTTATTTCAAAGAGCAATTGCGGGGGGGGGAAAAATAAGAACAAATCAATTGTATTCACTTCTTTGCTTTGCTTTCCCCCTGGAATATTTGTGAGAAGAAAATCTTTGAAAATATTTACAATGTCTTCTATAATTATTTGTCTATTCAGCTTTTCTTCTTGTTATGGGGACAAT
Organism: Saccopteryx bilineata; assembly: GCF_036850765.1. Classification (NCBI taxonomy): domain Eukaryota; kingdom Metazoa; phylum Chordata; class Mammalia; order Chiroptera; family Emballonuridae; genus Saccopteryx; species Saccopteryx bilineata. The sequence continues at coordinate 259,381,764 of NC_089494.1, forward strand.
TTGGGAAATTTATACCTTCTGAGCAAAAGAGGAACTTTTTCATTGGGATTTTCAAATGTTACAGCGCAGAATTATACATTCTATTTGACAGTAAGATTCACATCTCCACACTATCCCTTTCCCATTTCCCATTTTCTGAAGGTATCTTGTTTCACTTTCTTGGAAACAAGGAATCAGCACTGTATCTGATTCATTAAAGGTTATTAAAAAAAAGAAAGAAAAAACCTTGAATTTATTTTTGATTTATATAGTAGCTGTTTACAAATTTTATTTTTTATTTTTGTAAACCTTAACTTCAATTCATTTAGTTTTAATTTTTTAAATCTAAAATTAAGTTCTAAAATTCTATTTTTATGTTGTGCATAATTACGCCTTTTAGAGTCAGCTATTTGGGACCGGTGTCACCGTGAACCGAATGTGCAGGTGACGATGATTTCCACAATAGCGCACAGAGGCTGTTTAGGGGCACAAGACCGTGGCAATGGTGGACTAAAACACCTCACAGCAGCAGATGACTCTTTCCCAGCTGAATATTGAAGTTAAAATTAAAACCTTAAAATCCCACCAGCAAATCCCCTTGGAAAGTCGTTTTTAGAAATTAATTACATCTTAATTCAATAGCTATTTAAAGTACGCGGCTTTCTTACAGCATTTCATCTTCTAAAGCGGCAGGGACAAGTGCTTTAAAACTGGCTGGCCCGACAAGTAATATGGGACTGTATTGTTGCAGAATTGTGAAGGACGGTGTGGTGTGAAAGACAGTGAGGTGTAAGGACACAGAAAAATGATACAAGTAAATGTTTCGTTCACAGATAATGCTCCAACACTCAAAGAGGTGTGTCCTTCAGGAACATACACACGCCTGGAAACTCCCACTGTCTCTGGCCAGGGTGAAACCCAGATTCATTCAATTAGAATTTTTGGAAGAGGGTGACTCAAGCACCAGTATTTTTTTTTTTTTAATTTCCCAGTTATTCTGATCTTAACTTAAGGCTGAGAACTACCGTATTTCCCCAGGTATAAGACACACCGTTTTTCGAAAAACTTGGGGTCTAAAAACTGGGTGTGTCTTCTACCGTGGTTGTGGCATTTCAAATGCCAGAGATGGAACTGAGGACGAGGCAATAAATATATGAAGACAGTGATTCGTCATCAGACACAGATGAGGACAAGCTAATGGGTGGGAGTTTTGACAGTGATGAGGTGTTGTATAAATTTTATAATGAGTAAAACTTGAGTTCAATAACTTTATGTGATACATTTTTTTTTCAAATTTCAGGCTCCAAAATTAAGATGTGTCTTCTACATGGGAGTGTCTTATACCTGGGGAAATATGGTATTGTGTAAGAGTTCTTATCCTGGGTTTCACAGACCACCATAGGGTTTGAGGCTTTAAACAATATATATGTGTATATTATATACATACATACATACACACACATATAAATATATATACACATATTTATTTCCACTAACTTCAAATTAAAATTTAGCTTGCCCTCCTATTATGAACTTAGACAAATCACACAGTGCTTTGCTAGTAATAAAATTTTTAAATAAAAATTCAACTCATAGTATACAAATATTGCAGGTATCACAAGGTTTGTGTGCTTGTAACTACTGACCCATTAGGTTGTTTAAAACTGCCAGTAGGTTTTGTTAGTTAATAACATTAACAAAGAAGTACTGTATGTATTTTTCTATCTATATTGGTTTTATGTTCATATTTAAATAGTTATATTTAAACTAACCTTCAATAACTTTCCTATCTTAAGTATTTAGATAGTTCTAACACTATTTTGGGAAGAGAAGGAGTCCGTTGATTTCACCCAACGGCCCCAGGGTCCAGACGGAGACTAGGTCAGACCCTCTGATATACAGTCTTTCCGAGTTCCAGCTGGCCCTGGTTCACAGGCGGCCTCTCCACGGCCTGTCCACCTCTGTCCACGGAGTCACCTCGAATCCTATGGCAGTTCGCACCGCGCTAGCCCAGGATTCTGTACCTTGAGTTCATTGAGAACACTAATTTCCATTTTGCATCAAGATGTTTTTGTGTTAAGGCTTTTATCTTAAATCTTCAGTCCTTTTCTCTGACACCCGGACACCAATGGTGAGACATGTCCAGGACAGCGGCCTGAGTCGGTCTGGTTTCCAATCTCATTTAGAAGTTCTAAGCAAATGTATTGTCAGAAATTTTTATGTAGCCTGACCAGGTGGTGGTACAGTGGTTAGAGCATTGGACTGGGATGAGGAGGACCCACATTCGAAATCCTAAGGTTGTGGGCTTGAGTGCAGGCTCCCCCGGCTTGAGCACGGGCTCACCAGCTTGAACGGGGGAATTGCTGGCTTGATCGTGGGATTATAGACATGACCCCATGGTCGCTGGCTTGAAGCCCAAGGTTGAGCCCAAGGTCGCTGGCTTGAGCGAGGGGGCACTCACTTTGTTGTATCACTCCCCCCAACCCCCGTCAAGGCACGTATGTGAAAGTAGTCAATGAACAACTAAGGAGACCAAGGAGCCACAACAAAGAATTGATGCTTCTCATCTCTCTGCCTTCTTGTCTGTTCCTTTCTCTGTCTCTCTCTCTGTCTCTGTCACAAAAAGAAAAAAGAAAAGAAATGTTTACGTGGTATTACGTTACCAAAAATGTGCCCCACAGGGCCTCACAACTCCAAGAATGCAAATGGAAGAACGATAAAATTTGAAACCCACTTTAAATTAAAAGACAAGGTGCTTTCACAGCCTGGTAGTAATATTGTTTTAACAGTGTTTTCCTATATGTTCTGTGGACCACGAAAGATATGCTTTCTCAATTTTAATACTACAAGGAGAGTCGTCCCTCCAATCCCACCGCAGAGCATGTCAGTGTGGAGCTTCAGTGCTAGGGTTAGAAAGTCTGCTCTCTTTCATGAAGAGCTCTATATTCTTCAGAGTCATTCCCTAGGCCATCTACAGCCTGCCAATATTTCTGGGCTTGACTTAATGCACACCTTCTTCATGTGCATTGACTCAACTCACTTTGATTTGGTGTTTCTTCTCTTGGTCTGGGAATGGTTAGCGTCTTGTCCCTAATTTCCTTTAAAAAAAAGTTCTCAGTTATTTTGAGCATTATTCAGATGTGACAAGGTTGTGGGTTCGATCCCCTGTTAGGACACATACAAGAATCAACCAATGAATATGACTTTTCCTTTCTTTCTTTCTAAAAATCAAGCAATCAATAAAAATAATAATAAGGTTTAACTTTAAAATTCTAATGAATTGCCTGATTAGGCGGTGGCACAGTGGATAGAGGGTCGGACTGGGATGCGGAGGACCCGGGTTCGAGACCCTGAAGTCGCCAGCTTGAGTGCGGGCTCATCTGGTTTGAGCAAAAGCCCACCAGCTTGAACCCAAGGTCACTGGCTCCAGCAAAGGGTTACTCGGTCTGCTAAAGGCCCTCGGTCAAGGCACATATGAGAAAGCAATCAATGAACAACTAAGGTGTTGCAATGCGCAATGAAAAACTAATGGTTGATGCTTCTCATCTCTCTTCGTTCCTGTCTGTCTGTCCCTGTCTATCCCTCTCTCTGACTCACTCTCTGTCTCTGTAAAAAAAAAAAAAAAAAAAAAAATTCTAATGAATTATTCATACCTCAGTGAATAATAGTTAATATATTTTACTTAAAATTGAAAATATCTAAACCAGTATTGCAAAATGACCCTTATTGCTTACCATGAATAAAAATACTGAAAGACATTCTGTATTTGACCAAACTTTGATTATAATCCATTCCCTGACTCTTTCTTTAATACTAAAAGAAAATAATAAGCAATAGTTTCTTGTCTCTTGTTATAAGGAAATGAAGGACATGGAAGAAGTTGTTCTGTCCGCCCCAAATAAATGATGCCATGTTTGTTCCGTTCACATCCAATTCTTCTCCGAGCAAGGTGTGGTCTGATGGTATATGAATTATATCGCAAAATAATATCTCAAAAAATTAAGGGTCTGGACCAAATCTTTTTCACTCCCCCCCCCAACTCTGCTGAAATTTCAGCTTGGCCCTCACTAGCTGGGTGAACTCAGGGAAAGCATTTAAACCTCTCTGACCCTCAGTAAAATTACTCACTTCATAGACTCGTGACAAAACCCAATGAATGAGTATCTAGTCCCAAGCAGAGTATCAGGCCCACAGACCCATATTGCTCACACTCTACCTGTACCTGCTCCTAGCAGTACACCCAAATCCAGCACCATGACCAAACAGAGCTTCCTCCTGCACCCCAAGGGCACCTCAGGGCCGCCTACCAGAGAGAAGCCAACAGAAAGGGAGACTGCCGGCCTCTGCAGACGGTCGTGCAGGGACAGCAAATCACCAAAGCTGACGGGACTGAGGAGTGTATCAATTTGGCCTTGGCCGTGCTCCAGAGTGAAGGTAGAAACTGAAGTGAGTCAACGCTCTAATCTGACAAAAGGTTTCCATCAGATTAAATTTCTATCTTCCAAATTTAGAACAAAAAACCAGCATGCTATTCCTTGGAGTGGACCTTAAATCCCTGTGAGTAAAATAAAATGCGCTCCACATCCTTGCCAGCATTCTACTAGGTGTGAAATAGTGTCTTATTTCGGTTTTAATTTGCATTTTCCTGTGGACAAATTATATTCAGCACATTTTATATGTGCTTATTGGGCATGTCTATATTCTTCTCGGTGAAGTGCATTTTGAAGATGTTTGATCATTTTCATTGTAATTCTTTCAATTTATATCCCTCCCTATATGATCCAGAGGAAGTCAGTGGAAGTCCTTTGAAAGAAATACACACTCTTAGCCTAGTCTGTGGTTTTCTTTTTACTTTATTTTCTGCTTTAATGTACTTTTTTATATATAAATAAATTTTTATTTTAATGGGGTGACATCAATAAATCAGGGTACATACATTCAAAGAAAACATTTCCAGGTTATCTTGTCACTTAGTTCTGTTGCATACCCATCACCCGAAGAGAGATTGTCCTCCGCCACCCTCCATCCAGTTCTCTCTGTACCCCTCCCCCTTCCCCTCTCCCTCCTTCCCTCCCCCCACCCCCCATAACCACCACACTCCTGTCCATGCCTCTTAGTCTCGCTTTTATGTCCCACCAATGTATGGAATCCTGCAGTTCCCGTTTTTTTTTCTGATTCGCTTATTTCACCCCGCACAATGCTACCAAGAATCCACCATTCCACTGTAAGTGATCTGATGTCATCATTTCTCCTAGCTGAATAGTATACCATGGTGTATATGTGCCCAATCTTCTTCATCCAGTCCTCTAATTTTTTTTACAGTGATTAAAAGCCTTTAAGCAAACTCTTGGCCAATACAGCAAAAATCCATAAAAGAGTAGTGTCCTTAACATGTTCACCAAGTCCAAGTTGGCCCCATCACCATGCCAAATCCCTGAAAAATGCAACCCAACCACAGTTCAGACTGTTAGGAGCTGTCACAGGGAGCAGGAGTCCAGGAAAGTTCCCCACAGGAAAAGTCCGCATGGCACTGGAATTGTTGTCACCATTCTATACTTTGCAGCTCATGTCCAGGTCCCAATGACCACTGCTTCTAGCTGGTAATGATTCAGGTAGACTGGAAAAAGCCATTTGCAGCATGCGTGGATATGGAGCTTCTGTTCTCCTCTGCCTGGAGAGTTGAGACCAGGTTGCTTTTCCCTGGAGCTCTGTGACTGTGGCCTGATAAAGAGAACCTTGGGATACACTAAGCTGGGTGGCAAAGGTAAATTCATAATACAAGTTGGCAAAAGGAGGAAAGAGAGCTCTAAATTAGGAGTAGGTCCCAGCCTGAAATATGAGTGGGGCATTGAGGTAGGAGGGATAAAGGAAACACTATATATTAAGCAAAGCAGCAGAAAATAGGACTATCAACACCCACTACCGAGATCTTTGAGGGAAGAATAAAAAACCTGACTATTCAGGCAAAACATAGTTAAGTGGCCCTTGTGCAAATGAGATCAGTTTACCTGCTTCTTGGAAGAAATACCCTAGGCTTGTCCACAGTGTCGTAGATGGGGCTGACGGCCCTGGGCACCTTCAGCCTTCAGTGGCAAACCCCAGCTTTCTGGGCAAGGTTAGATCATAGGTGGCTGGAGCAGGGCTGGAAGAGACTGAACCCTCCCTTAGAAGAGCGAGGGGGAAGCCCACCTTCCAGTGTCCCTGTTTCCTCACAGCAGAGGCGTGTAAGCCTGGCAGGCTTTAGCTCAATGACCTTCCTTTCCACTATTGAAGCAGGACCCAGATGGCATCCTATGAGACCTCTTTGGGGCGTTGGAGCCTTTAAGGGTGTATCCTAAAAGCTGGTAGTTCCCCTGATCTCTACTGGGCTTTTTCTGCCTCTAGGTATCTTAAAAGCCATTCTCAGAAGATCTCGCTGAGGGGTTTGAGGATCCCCATCCGCCTATATAAACTTTTCCATATATCTGGAGCTATTTGGAAAAAGACAAAATAGTGTTATTAGCTAGATCTAATAAAGATGCTTTAATGTACTTTTAAATTGTGGCAATATACAATAATAAAAATTATCATCTTGAACATTTTGAAATGTATAGTTCATTATTGTTGGGTATATTCATATCATTGTGTAATCAATCTCCAGAATTTTTTATCTTACAAATCTGATATGCTATACACATTAAACAAATTTCTTATTTTCCATTCTTCCTAGCCTCTTGCCACCTCCATTCTATTTATTGTTTTTATTAATTTAATTTAGGTAAGATATCTCATATAAAAGAAAGCATACAATATTTGCTTTATTGTGACTGGCTTATTTCACTTAGCGTAATATCCTCATGTCTTGTTTAAGTTGTAGCATATGTCATAATTTCTTCCCTGCTTTAGGCTGAATGATAATCACACACACAACCACACACACACACACACACACACACATACACACACACGCGCACACAGCTTCCATACATGTAAACCTCCCCATTATCAACATACCACTCTGGAGTGGTGCATTTATTTCTACTAACACATATGGTCTGGATGCCAAACTGTCTCAGAACCATAGGAATCTCCTGTGTTATTTTTAATTACACCCACCCAACCCAATCCTAACCCTGAACCCAGGCAACCTCTCTCTGATGTTTCTCTCTTTCTTGGATATATAAGAGCTATTGTACATATCACTAGTCTATCCCTTCCCCTTAACAATTTGTCACAACATTCTTCTTTATATATCTATTTTTTATCATGTACTGGACATTGTAGAAATATGCTTTAGATATTCTTAATTCTGGTATCTTTCTCTGAAGTGTTAATATGTTAAAGAAATCAGCAAAATTACAAGCTGATCAACTTGCACTCGTAGAAGGCTGAGTTCAGGTTTTGTTGAGGCAAGCCAGTGGAAAGCCCATGGTGTCCTCCCTGCTGCTCTCACTAACCAGAAGACTTAAATTTCGTACTGTCACCAGCTTAGTAGGCAGTAACTGAACCGCCATCTCAGGTTTCTCTGCCTTTCAGCTGTTGTATAGGGCTGACCCACCCCATGCTCACAGGGTCTGCACTCAGCCCAGGTCCTAGGAGATTTTCCTGCATTAAGTGTGGGATTATCCCAATGTGGCACCGTTTCTTCAGGAATTTGTTCCCACTGCAATCTTCTCTCTGTCACCTCTTGTCTCCTTTCTGGGCAATAATATCGTGTACTTCAAGGCAATACCACTATGTGTCTGGGGCCGGCTTCTTGTCACCTTCACCAGGGCAGCTTGGAAAGTGCCCTTGAGCAAAACTGTAGGAATATGGATCTCAATGAATGGGTTCCCTTCTTTCAACAGTGACTATCCCTGTTTCTCTCTACCTTGTGCATTCTTTCATGCTTTAGAATAGTTCTTAAAGTGTTTTTTTAGGATTGGTAACACTGGGGAACAAAATTTTTGTTACATCCACAAAAACACTTGTTCTTACCGAATTCTTGTGTGCTGATCTCAAATCTGATAGTAGTTTTTCTCTGTAAGCTATAGTTATTTTGCAATTCAAGATTTTAGGTTTTTATCTTGTTGTAAAATTTTCAATATTTAGTTTAACATAATGAAGTAGAATGCCTTCTTGGGCATCATCTTTGTGAAAATATAATAATTTACATAATGCAGTAAATACACTAAAAGTAATACACTAAAAGATATGATTCCATCAGAATTTGTCTACAATTTCAAAATAGAACATATTAAAACACTTATTTTAATCATAAAATTTGCACAAAACTTATTTAAATTCTATTCAGCAAAAATTTGCATTTGTAGCTCTTCGTTTGTGTATTTGTTGAAGACAATCTCATTTGATGCTCCAGCAGTAGTCTGCTCATCACTAACACCTCCGAGATTTTCGGGAAATTTATCAAGGTGACTGTTCAGGAAGTGAATCTTAATGCTCATGTTACATTCAATGTCACAGAAAGCCAACAGCATCCTTTGAACCAGAAGTTTCTAGTTTTCTGCTTTTCTGTTGCCAAGGAAATTCTTTGTAACTGCCACAAAAGACTGCCATGTTGCTTTCTCCTCCTAATTCATCTTCCTGGCAAATTCTTCATCACGTATGAGGGTTTGAATTTGAGGTCCATCGAATACACCTGCTTTTATCTTCTCAAAAGACAAGACAGGAAAAGCAGAAATAATATGTTGAAAGTATTCACTTTCTCTATTCAAAGCCTGAACAAACTGCTTCATTAAGCCAAGTTTGATGTGAAGTGGGGGGAAAATGATCCTGTCTTGATTAACTACAGGTTCATTCACAATATTTTGCATCCCTACTTCCAGAGCTTCACGTTTCGGCCACTCCTTCTGTGTCCAGTGTTTCTCCCGAGCTCGGCTGTCCCACAAACACAGAAAGCAAGAATACTTCGTGAAACCTCTCTGTTGTCCTAGCAGAAAATTTACCATTTTAAGATCCACACAAATGATCCAGTTATGCTCCTCATACTTCAGAAAGTTGAGGACAACTTTTATGTCATTCTTACTGAGTCATTCAATTTGGATTGGCTAAACTGCTGAGGGGTTAATGACTGCTTGGCATAAGAAGAAGACCCTTCAGATTCTACAATCATTTCCTCATGCATCTTATCAAAATACACTTGATTACCATGTTCACTTTCTTCATCCTTAGAAGAAATAAAACCATTGAAAACTGGAACCAGGAGTGTCTCAGAGTGTGGGATAGGTCGTATTGCTGAAGGAATATTAGGATGTGCAATCATATACTGTTTTTTCTTGCTGATGCCCTTTGTATGGATCAGACAGAAATAACAGTCACTGCTGTGGTCCTTAGGATCATGCCAAACCATGGGAATACCAAAAGGCATTTCTTTGCGTTTTCCTTTTGTCCAGTCATGAAGCATTTTCTCACAATTATGACACACAATATAAGGAGCCCAATTCTTGTCTTGATCGCCAAGGGGATCTTGAAAATAGGCAATATATGCACGTGTCACAAATGATGAAATATTTTGCCTTTGACGATGAAGTGTGTAACAGCCACATATATAACAGAAGGTGTCAGGACTATTCTTACATTTACGCCTACCCAAAGAAGCCATGATTCAATCTTAAAACAAAATAAGAGGGTGTTTTTACCAGATAATAATTTTTTACATTTAAAAACCACTACAATTATGTAAAAGTGATTTTTGTAAAACATTAATTGCCTTGTGGTTATGTTCAATTTGAGAGTCATTGCCCTTTAACTCCAATTTAAAAACCAGTGCATGCCATTAACTGTAACAAAAAGAAATTAAAATTGCATAAAAACTAGAGCATGCGCCAAAAAAAAAGATTTCAGATTTGGAATCAGCGATGCAGAAATATATAGAAAATATATAGAACTCTAAAACCTCATGCAACAGAAAATGAAAAACAAATTATTCCCCAGTGATTGATGTCTGTGGGTAATTCTCATTGATAAAAGCTACTCTATACCGTAATCAGAATTGAAGTTCTACAGAAGATTGGACAGAGAGTGGGGTCCTAGAAATATGGGCCAATTTGTCAAAGATCATGTAGTAAATGGAAGATTGTAAACTAAAGTACACGTATTCAAGCTAATAATTCAGTGCTCATTGTGCTAGTCTTTAGTTTGTTAGTGATCTCATCTCCTGCTACACCAATGAAACATGATATACCATCTCATAGAGTCCTATGTATATAATAGGACTCCATCTCATAGCTTGTACGTTTGCTTAGGAAGATGGGATTTTTTGAAGTCATTTCATATAATTTTCCATGACTCTCTTGAAAAGAATGCGTGATGGTTCCTACTGATATTTACAAGTTGCATATAGGAAAGAACAAATGATTTGAAGGAAGTGTTGTAGACAAAGGAGGTCAGGACAAGTGAGTCCCTGTTTGTTTGTTTTTTTTTTTTGTCTTAACTGTTCACACAAAGCCTTTCTTATCCAAATATAAAGACAATGTTACTAGTATTCCAGGACTATAGTACAGTTATAGAAATTAGCCTAATGAAGGAGAAAATTTCATGAGTATGTAGGACAAAAAAGTTCTGTAGCCTTGAGATATTGTGATATTTGACACTGTAAGGCATTGAATGCAAATGGCTAGTTTTCTTACATTAATATTTCTAAGCAAATAGACTCAAATGCATTAGTTCTAATTGATTATTATGTGGTCATTATAAAGGTCAGTGCAATGCAAAAGGATTCGTTCATATATGTATTATTGATAAAATCTACAGAAGAGATATTTGATTAAGTCACTGTGTGACAGTCACCTGCTTGTTCTGAGACTTGTCATTAACCCTGCTGCACTCTTTACGGACAAGATGGCTTCAACAACTAGCTTTTCACAGACTCCCTTGGAAGGGGGAATTTTTCTGGACCACCCAGTGGGAGCACAGGAAAGACATTGGATGATAATAAAAAAGGAGAAGTCAGAGTATTTTTTCCCTTTCTTTTGTTTCCTGGTATCATCTCTGGCAGTACCTCTGTCCTCTGAAACTTCAGCACCCACTTGGTAGGCAAAACCATGAATGCTGAGCTCTGCTCACATTCTCTCTTGTGCCTCTATCCTGAGAGACGGCCACTTCCCCCCAGTCCTCAGGTTGTCTCACCACTCCATGTGCCCAACAGCCATTCTAGTGTGCAGGTGTCTAATTCCCTGCATCCGCTCAGCATGATCCATCCATGTTCTTGTAAATGGTAGTATTTTATCTTTTCTTATGGCTGAGTGGTATTTCATTGTATAAATGGACCACATCTTCTCTATTGACTCATGTGTCAAAGGACACTTCAGTTACTTCCATGACTTGGCCGCTGTGATAATGCTGCAGTGAACATAGGGATGCATATACCTTTACAAATAAATGTTTTCAGATTTAGTGGAGTAGATACCCAGAAGAGAGGTTGCTGGGTCATATGGTAATTTGTCAAAGAGAAAAAGTTAAGTACCATATGATTTCATTCATAGATGGAACATAAAACTGAAATCCACAAGTGAACTAACAAGAAAAACAAACAAAAACTCACAGAGGACAATATGGTGGTTACCAGGGGGAGGAGGGATGGGAGGGGACAGTGAAGGGTAAAGAAGTTCAAATAAATGGTGAAGGGAGATAATTTGACTTTGGGTGGTGGGCACACAATGCAAAATACAGATGATATATCATAGAATTGTACATCTAAAACCTATATAATTTTACTAATAAATTTAATTTTTAAAAAAGTAATTTTTTGTATTCAATGCCCTATGTCTGAAACCAGTATAAATTCTGATCTCCGTGGGCTCTGTCTGGTGCACAGCACACGGGTTAGAGGGAGCGCCCATTGTGCCCACCTGGCCGGTGGACTCTGAGGGACCAGCCAGCCGGAAGGTGCACTGAGAGAAATCCCTGGCATACCCAGGAAGCAGAGCAGAAGGGACGTGTGTGACTTTGCCCAGATAGGCTTGTTTTCTTCACATTTTCCTTACAAAATTATTATTCATTTTACCCTTCACATGTCCCAGTTTGGACAACAAATCCCATGGTTGCCATATTGACACGAAGTCATGTCCAGACTGACTGTGACGAGACCGAGATCCTAGACTCAGGTTTGGGCCCCGGGGAAAACCCCAAAGAGAGCTGAGCGGTAACACACATGCGTGGCCGTGGTGGGGTGGTGGTGGTGGCCAAGGTCATGGTCACAGTCACGCCTGATTCAGCATGGGTGGCACCCCAATGGTGAAAGACTTCAGAGGAAGAACTGGGTGTTCAAGGCCAGATAGAAGTGAAGCAAAAGAAAGAATTCAGCAGAGCAGAAGAAGCTGAGGTCCTGAGAGCCAAACAGCCTCACCTAAAGGCAAGAAGCTGAGTGGGGGTGACAAGCACTCACCACTGTATGGTCACACTCAGAGCTGAGAAGGTTGCACTGAAGACATGGGATGGCTCAGCGGGGAGGACAGAGCTGGTGCCAGTATTTTGAGCCCTGTAGATGTCTCACTGCCCAGCAAGCCTTTGTAAATGGATGAGCCCAGAAGAGTTGTGGAGGTCCGCAAGGAGGTGGGAACTCACACAGGAGACAGGCTGCGTCTGAAGGGCCAGGTCCACCATTGCAGGCTTTCCAGCAGCCTTCGCCCTGAATGAGACCAGCTTTTCCTTTTCTACTGCCAATCAGCTGCAGATTTATTCCATCTTCCCCACCACGTATTATTTTTTAAAGCACCGAGCTATGGCAGGAGAAGAGAGCTTTTCAAATGGATGATTAAGTCTTAGAATTTTAGGAAGGTTGGGAAGTCATTTGAAATTTTCTTTGGAATTATTCATCGATTGCTTTAAAATATTGATCAGTCTCGAGTTTCCTTTGCCAACTGCAGTTCTGTTTCAACAGAGACACAATTTTCTGTGCAGTTGTATGAATAATCCACAAATTCCTTCTTCCGGAGTCCAGACGACCCTCATTTCTCCCTGCCTTCCTCTCTCCCTTCTTCCCCATACAGCCTACTTTTCTCACCTCCAGACACAACTTAGTACCTACTACAGAGCTCACTGCTAAGTGGCAATGATGAGAATAAATCAATTGACAGCATCCTTTACCTCGTGATTTCCACAATCTAAGGACATATAAAAAGTTGTATTAAATAATTATAGCATAAAATAAGATATGCATGATGTAGACACATAGCAAATGTTATAAAATTCACACACACACACACACACACAAAATAACAAAACAGAGAGAAGGAAATAGAAACTCTCCTATCTCTATCTGCTCTAGCTCTGTGTGAAAGCCAGGTTTCACTATTGTTGCTGCTTTGAATATAATCTTTTTGTTGCTACCGCTTTAAAAGATAGCTAATATTTTCCTATTTACAGATAGAAGACCGAGGACCCAGGAGAGAACTTGTCCGAAGTTAGAAATAAATGATGGAGCCAGGGCGTGGGCCTAGGCCGCCTTTTCCAGAGGGAAGTGTGGGCAACAAAAAGGGCTCAGGGAGAGATAAGGTGTAGGTAGGTCTTGCTCACTATCAAGTGGCCAGAAAGGGAAGAACATTTTAGGCAGAAGAATGGTTAAAACAGAAGAACACATGTAGGTGAAAAGAATAAGGAAAAATGATTCACCACACTGGTATGGAGTGGAGTGGGGATATCTTGCTTTACTGAGCTGGTGATTTAACATGTAATGGATACCAGAGTAGCCTGTAGCCATAAAGACACAAATGTCTTTTGCACTTTTATAGTGTCTGGCCACCAGATTGTCCACCAGACCCCCCAGGACAGCGTGGGGAGCCAGCCTATCTCTTGGAACATTTCAGAAACTCTCCTCTCAGTGCACATTGTGTGCTGGGGCCCAGAGTAGAATTGAAAGAAAGAAAGTAATTAATTTACTGCAGCCTTATTGGTATTTAGAGGGAGCTTAAAGCAAAACATCAAAATGAGTCTCCGAACAAAGTGCTCTCTCGTTGTGTTTGTCTATGGCTTCAGCTACCAGCCCAGTTCCCATGTGCGACAGGCAGCCACAGCCTCCGTGGGGCATACCTGGAAGCATCTTTGTTGTAAAGTGATTGCATAATCCATGGGGCCCAGCCACAGTGCTTATAACTCAAATTGAGCACTGCTTTAAGTTTGAAGCCAAGGAAAGTAAAGATGCAATAACATTTAAAAACAGGAGTGCTCGTGAATGGAACAAGGAGGAGTTATGGTATTTGAAAAAAAAAAGGGGGGGGTCTGTGACTTAGTGATTGGACTGGAAACTCATGTATGAGAATTTGGTATAAGCTCTGTGATGCAGAGACGGCATACCCTGGGTCTGCAGGCTTTCTCTGCGAGCCAGAGAGTACACATCTTAGGCTGTGTGAGCTGGATGGCTTCTGTTACAACTGCTCTACTCTGGTGTTCTAGCCAACACCTGCACAGACAGAACTTAAGTAAATGGGTGTGGGCGTTTTCCAATGTTTCAATAGACTTCATGTATAAAAGCGGGCCGTGGACTGCTAGGCTATCTGTTTCAAACCTCATCTGGCACATGCATTCCATCCACAGCACAGTGGTGCAGTTTCTACGAAGGCCCCTGCTGAGGAAGCCTATCTCCAGCAGTCTACTCTCCCATGTGGTCCCATCCCACCCTGTGGGATTCCAGGTTCAACCCTCTGAAATAGATTGGCCAGTGGACATTCAGCCCAAATGTCAATAACACAGGCTTACTAACTACCTGTATATTGGGACTTCCCCTCCTGAAACTCACCTGTTCTGTCACATATGCAGAAGCCCAGGTCAGGGAACTCAATAACGAGACAACGTGGCTAGAGACCCTACATCAGTCAAAGCCCTACATCAGCGTAGGCAGGTGATGCAGCCTTCTGAGTCCCTGGGGCCCCAGCTGAGCCCGGAAAGAACCAGTAGAATGACTGCCCACCTCAGATCAGCCAACCCACAGAATTGGGAGAAGTAAACAATTCAGTTTGGGGGTGGCTGTGAAGTAGTAACAGACAACTGATAAAAAAAAAAACTGACCATTGGCCATCATGATGTCTTATTATGGTCTTGAAATCAAGTATGGAGCATCAACATTGAAATCAGCAGACCCGGTTTGAGTTTGAAACTGAAGATCACAAAAAGTTTGACTTAGAGTGAGGCTGCACCCTCTCACTCTGCATTCTTTTCAGTGGATTAACATCCTTTAACATCTTTGTTAGCCAGGAAGCGCACTCTCACCAGGATAAGAATTTGCTGCCACCATCATCTTTAACTTTCAAACCTCTAGAACTGCGAAAAGTAAAATTTTATTGTTTAAAAACCTTCGCCAGATTATTTTATTTTATAACAGTAGCCTGAGCTGACTACTAGAATCATATATGTGGTGAATAATTTCCCACATTTAACATTTGTGTTTGACGTACAGGTGTTAGAATATGCAGAATATATTATATGTTTACGTAATCAATATGCACTTTCATGCATTTTGGCCCTTAAGGTCAAAGAGTCAGAGAGATCTTTCCCATCAACGTTTTTAATACTTATTCCATTTCTCTCTTAACTCTTTTAATATTTAATTCCTTAATTTTTAACTATTCTCTAACCTCAATACTTTTTTCATGTAAGAAAGAATAAGAGAAATTGAGATTCTGGTGTGTAATTAATTTTTATTTACTTATTTTAACACCCTGCCCACCCCAGATAGCAGCTCCTTCTCTCAGTGTGATCCATTCTTTTCTCCACTTCTCACACTTATTTAGAAATGTTTTAAAAATTGAAATTCTCTTTCTAAGCCTGTAATATAAAATTATTCTCACTGCAGGAGTTTCATCACACATTTTGATAATTAATAGGCTTATCTTCTCTCACAACTTTTTTCCCTCCAAACTCTAAAATGTGAACGTCATAGATAGATTTTTTTTTTTACACAGGAACATGAGAATCTATTAAAAGAGAGACAGCAAGACCAAAATGGAGTCACTTGTGCTAAGCCTAGGTCAGCAAACTGAGATTTTATACCTAACCTAATTGCATGTGCAGCCTCTCCCAGGAATGTAAACCAATCATTCTGGAACTTCCTGGTGAGCTTGAGGGTGATAATTCACCCTTCAACCCCTAACAAAAGGTGACCTTGCCCGAAACGATCAGATCCACCCCACCTCTCCCCCCGTTTCCGCCCATGAAAGCCTCCAGTTTGTATAGCTCACCCACGCTCTTCTCTTGTTTTCTAGAGGGGATGCTGCCTGACTCATAAATCTTTGAATCAAGCCAATTT
Source organism: Saccopteryx bilineata (assembly GCF_036850765.1). Taxonomy (NCBI): domain Eukaryota; kingdom Metazoa; phylum Chordata; class Mammalia; order Chiroptera; family Emballonuridae; genus Saccopteryx; species Saccopteryx bilineata. The sequence goes on from NC_089494.1 coordinate 259,397,962, forward strand.
GATCTTTAAATTTGCTCAATTGAATTTTGTGGTTTATTTTTTTAACAAATCAAAACCTCGTTTCAGAGAAAGAAATATAATTATTTTTCTTTTTTCTCGTGTCACATTGTTTGCTGATTAGTTTAGAGAGAAATATCATTTTCACAGTTCTGACTCTTCACATCCAATAACAAAATATGTCCTTACATTCCTTCATGTCTTCTTTGAGTTCCTCAACGGAGTCCAAAATTTCATTCACGTGCTTTCCGAATGCCTGAAGCTTCAAAGGTATTTAATTGTTCTTCTTGCTGTTCTTGAAATGGGATCTTTATATTCTATTCTCGAACTGGTGATTCTTTCTATAAAGGGACACGATTAACTTAGTGCATTCATTATCCACCAGCCATTTTACTCAACATATTTATAATTATTAATATTTTCCTTAGATTAAAGATAGGTGACTTAAAAATAATTAAAACTTAATGTTCTTATTTCTTCTCAATATCGTGATCTTTCTGATTTAGTCATAAGCACTTCATCTCTGGAACTCAATGGCTCATGCTCACAAACCTAGTTTTCCAACCTGAGGTTCTCAACCTGTATGGTTCAGTTTTCTCATCCGTAAAGAGGGAGTAATGACAGTACTTACTTCATAGGATTGATGGGAAATTAAATGCAATGCGTGCAAAATATTGAGACTAATGTGTCACATATAATAAGGACTCAGGTGTTATCTCTGTGTTGCTGCAGGTATGGATTCCATAAATATTCCAGCAATAGCAATGCATGCCCAGGCTTGTGGTTAAAGGCAGCTTCAAGGCCATATGATGTGATAGACATGCTTTGCTAATTGATACTATTATGAGAATGCAAGAGAACTGTGAACAGCCAGGTCACAAACACACTTATTCGTTCAAGTAGCATTTGCTGTGTGCTGAGAGAAGTAGTGAAGGTCTAGAACACAGACTCAGAAAAAGTGTTTTGGATTTCCTTGTATATAAACACCCCTATGTCTGTTGCAGCATCACATACAATATCCAATATATTGCAGCAGCCCAAATGCCCATTTATAAGAAAGATGTGATGCATATATACAATGGAATATTACTCAGCCATAAAAAGGATGAAATCTTGCCATTTTCATCAACATGGATGAACCTAGATAGTATTATGCTAAGTGAAATAAGCTTGTTAGAAAAAGACAAGTACCATATGACATTACTTATATGTAGAATATAAAGAACAAAATACACAAACCAAATAGAAACAGACACTTAAGACACAGAAGACAAACTGATGGTTGTCAGTGGAAAGCGATTAGGGGACTGAGTGGAAAAGGTGAAGAGATTTAGAAGTACAAATTGAGAGTAACAGAATAGCCATGGGTGTACAAAGTACGGCGTAGGAGATACAGTCATGACATTGTAGTAACTATGGATGGTGCCAGGTAAATGTCTAACCACTATGCATATGCCTGAAACTAGTACAAAATATCATTGAGTGTCAATTGTTATTGAAAAAGAAAAAAACAGTGTTTGTTTTTTTTTATTGCAGTGTAGGTTTTGTAAGGATTAAGTTCAGATAGAGACTCAGATGGCTGATTGGGAATTCTTTCTCTAGATAGCGCCAGGGAAGCATATGGGTGACGATTCCCTTTGCAGATTCACCATTTGGCCCCTTCACGCAGCCTGGCTGTGTACACAGAGCTGGAAAGACACATGCATTGCTAATAATAGCTAAGAGGGGCTGAATACATAGCACTTGCCAGGTCCTCTGCTAACCATCTTGTACCCACCAAGTTATCTACTTTACATGCAACTTTGTAAGCAGGCAATCGTATTCTCTTTACTTTATACATAAGGAAATTATATTAGAGGTTTGAGTCAATGACCCAGACTTGTACCACTGCAGGGCACTGACTAGGCTCCCTACCTACCGAATCCAGGGTCCATTCTCGTAAACTACTCTGTACATTCTGGCAGGTTTATGGACGGCTTTTCTGCTTCCATTTCCCAAGCTACTTCTCCCTTTCCCTTTGGAAAGTTAGTGTTGACGTTGTACATTTTGAATAAACATAGTTGGTCTTAAGGAATAATCGGGCATAGGTCACGTTTAGGTGAATATTAATTGCAATCCGGCAACTTGTTCCAGAATGAAAAGAAAGAAAAGGGGAATCAGCAGTTAATGAGCCTACAGCCTCCATCTCGTCCCCATTTGGAAATAAATTATTCAAGTCTGTCTTATCAGTGCAAATGAAGATACTGAGACACAGCTAATGTCATTTGTTTGATGTCATGAAGCTTTTAAGCCTGGTGACAATGACTTAGATTTCTGGGACTTAATTTTCTTTGAAATATTAAAAGTGGCATTTTTTTAAAGAAATTACAAGCATCAATGTGAGTTGGGAAAAGTGTACTTAAGACTAACTCTAACCTAGTTGTTGCTGTAATCGGAAAAAAAAGCACAAAGCGTTAAAGACACCTTGTGAGTAACACAAGACACAGGGAATAAGAATTAAAGTTCAACACATGGTAGTCGCAATTATTGGGCAATTCTTCCTTATTAATATTATCTAACTAATACTGTATTAATTATCATAAGTAGGGCGCCCTTCAATAATAAAAATAGCAATATTTACAGGTAGATGACTTTATGCCAACACAATTGTTGGACCTTTATATTCATTAAATTACAAAATATCCTCAAGGCCTTTATGAAATAGACACTTGTTATTCTTCCTCATTTACAGATAAACTAAAACACAGAAAGGTTAAGTAACTAGCCCAAGGTCGCACAGCTAGTATCCTAAGATTTGAGTTTAGTCTGTTTTCAGAACCAACCACTATACCATAGGCTTTCTCCCTTAAAGTGGTTCACTCCTAGAATTTCATACACAGTCCAGGAATGCCCTTACTCCTAAATCATAGCCCTCCCTGTTAACAGAAGTCTGAGAGGTTTATCTAATATCGCAAGCTCTGGACAACTGTTGCTAATTGTGCTCAACCCTTCCGTCTCCTAGCCATTGCTTTCAGTCGAGGTCTTTGCATTCATTATCTGCACACATGCATTTTTGGAAGCAGATAAGAGCTGAGCTGGATTTATATGCAGAGCTTGTGCTCCTCCTTCTGAAGCATATCTTCCCTGCATTTTTAGCATCTCTGACAGTCTGAAAATTTTCCCTCTTCCTCCTCATCTCATTAAGACAACTACCTGTCCTCTTGAACTTGATTTTTCTTGGACTGCCTTGACTTGGGCATCCCCTCAGAGAGAGAGAGAGACAGCTTAAGATAAAACACAAGACATAAAACAAAACCCAAAACAAAACCAAACTTCAAACAGCCTTTATTAAAGCTAAGAACTCTTTCACGACTCCCACCAATGCACAAGTTAACACTGCTTTGGCCTCTGTTGGGCAGATAAAATGTATTATGCTCACTTTGTAAAAGATAACGCTGCCCACGTGGAGACCCTTGCCCAGGTGATATTAATGTGTGTTGGGGGCAGGCAGGATCATTGTAGCCTGGGGGATGGTTTTGGGATTAAGCCTTTCCCACCCTTTTTGATGTGGGGTGGTACAATCCAATCATGCCTCAGAGAAGTGACTTTGTATTAGAGACTTCCCTATTTTGTATATTGGATTAAAGGTTTTGAATCTACACTATAAAATGGGGGCAGAACGGGAGTTTGCTCTCTTGGTTCCTAAGATTAGAGGAGAGAGCAGAGCAGAGGGCAGAGAAAGGCCACGTGGAGGAGGCCAGGAGAAGCAGCCAAGATGGCGGAGTGTTGAGTGAGAAGCCAGTTTGTGCAATTTATGCAGGGAGAAGGAAGGAGATGGGGAACAAAGGTGAATAAGTCTGGTGAGCTAGAAACCTTTGATTCTAGGAAACTCGGATAAGTCAGTAGTTTTGTGAGCACTGAATATGAGTGGGTTTTGGAGAGCAGTGTGTGTTTTTACTTGCCCGCCGGGTGCAAGCTAGAATTAAAGATGACAGCCCATCAGTTCTTGGCTCCATTGTTTCTTTACCGACTGTCCAAATCCAATGCGAACCTGCATGGGCCGGGCTGCTATGATAGTGGCAGCCCTGGCTGTGTATACTGGCTTTACAGCCTCGTACCTGGTAGTGTCACCCCTGGGCATAGTCCCCCGGCAGACCCCGGCTATGTCCTTTCTCTTCACTGAGTCACCCTCCCCTCAGTACACCACAGAGGACAATTAGAAATGGTCTGCATTGGCTTGGATTAGCCCCCAGCAGGAGCGGTACTAAGACCCCATATCACCGTTTTCTACAGAACTTCCTAGTTCCACATCTTATTCGCGATTATGTTCAAAAAGCTTTAACTAACAGTGTGCATATAATCAAAATTTTCCTTTTACAGAAGAAAACATTATATCCTCAGAAAACTAGAATTAGACTATATAGTGTGGGGAATGGTGCAAACATTTCAAAACTTATATTTAATTTTTTGCCTTTTTTGGGTTTGTTTGTTTTTTGCTTGATTTTGGTAGAGATAATCTGTATTTTCATAGTTATAATAAATATAGCAGTGATAAGTTATTTTATTGCAGTGCAGTTGAAACACAATATTATATTAGTTTCAGGTGTTCAACATAATGATTCGATGTTAATAATTTCTACAACGTGATCTCAACAAGTATAGTAATCACCTGTCGCTAGACAAAGTTATTATGATAATATTGATTATTTCCCTTATGCTGTAAACCCTCTGACTTATTCTAGTTTTCATATAATTAAGTGGTTTACACCTCCTTTTCCTCTTCACTGTTTTCACTGGGCTCCCCAAGCCCCTCCCCTCCGGCAATCATCTGTCTGTTTCCTGTACCCATGAGTTTGTTTCTGTTTTGTTTAATTGCTTTATTTTATTTTTTTTGGATTTCACATATAAATGTAATCTTATAGTGTTGGTTTTTATCTGTGAGGGGAAAACAGCCGTGTTAGGCTTGCTCGCCGGTTGACCAGCCGCAAGCCCTTTGTGCAGTTAGAGCAGGAGCACGTGACAGCGCTTTGTAAGGATACCAGTGCTTCCCCTGGGGGGCGATGAGATCAGACAGCGCCCCCGCCACTGAGAGGTGCGGTGGGTTTCCTGATCCCTTGCCTCCCGCTCCTGTGAAAAGCAGGTTTTCCTTTCTCTTTGTATGTTTTTTTCTTTCTTCTTTTGGCTTGCCTGTCTTTGCGAGCCTCCAATAATTTGGCATGGCTCCCCGTTTTCTGGCTCCTTTACCGTCCGCCCCAAATCTGCACGGGAAGGCATGGCCACAACCACCAGCCTTCCAATCCGTGTGAGTGATAAGTAATTTATATGAATAAATAGAGATACAAAGTTCAGAGTTAGCCTCAAATTTAAATGTAATAATAGTAGTATTGAATAGGAAGAGGAACGACTAATGTTTATTGGCTGTTTACAGTGTTCTGAGAACTCTGTGTTTCTTAATCCTCTTTTTCTTATCCTATGAGGTGATAAGGATTTCTGGGAACAGTAAAATATTATTTATTAATATTTCTGAAAATAGAAAACAGTATGAAACATTAGTTGCATACATCCTATGGGCCAGTCATCCAGTAAATATTTGTTGGCTGTACAGATTCCTCTGTACACCAGGAAAAAGAAAATATAGTTGACGTCTTCTACAATGACTGATACATAAATAAGTGCATTCCAACAGAGCGCCATATTTTCAATTGTATACCCACATAAAAATCTTATAGACAAAAAATAAATACAAAAATTTTGACTGTGGATGAGAAAGGGGCCGCATGCTGACCCTGCCAAGCTCAGGGGAGGCCTGCGTGGCAGCCTGGCAGACTCAGAGACGCGAAGTAACCTCACGGGAGGGTCTGACGTGAAGACTTGCTAATAAAAGCAGTTCATGGTGAGGAGTCATGTCCTGGGGGGGGGGGAGACTTTTCTCTAAGGAGAGTCAATGGTCACCTGAATGGAGCCTGTTCGTGGTCTTTGGCATCTACAATAGTGTACCTGATAAGGTGCCTCTGAAATGTGAGGTTCATCTTCCCTTCCTGCCCCCCTCAGGGCAGGCTTCCCACCAGAGCGGGAACCACAAACCCCCTCGTTGTTATGATCATGTTAGTTAACTGTTAACTATCTTACTTCTGCCTATGTATATAAAAGAAGTTTATACATACTCCTGCCTATGTATATAAAAGAAGTTTCAGTGTATATATTTTCACTTGTTAGCCAATCCCAGAGATTTCCTCCCTTTGCTTTCTCCTGCCTCCCTAATCTATCCCCGGATCAATTTTCCTGTAACCCCCTGTAAGGCCAGTGGCCCCACCCTGGCCATGCACATGCAGGTTCCCAGTGGATTCGGGCAGACGGTAAAGGAACAGCGGAGCCGGAGGAAGGTGAGTCATTCTGTTTACTAAAGTCTCCTAACAGCGCTGAGCAAGCAGGCAGGGAAACTGCTTCCCACTCAGGGATCCCAAAGCCCCGACTCATTCTCCAGACTCTCCCTCCAGAATCCTAGGCACCCCTCCAGCCTCAGCAGCCCCCCCCCCCACTGCATCACTGCATTCTCTGCACAATCCAGCGTAAACCCCTCCTCCAGCAAACAAGAGCAAACTGTCGCCCCTCCCCGTGGAGGCAGGAAGTCCAGTCCGCACCTTGCAATCGGCCGCCCTGAGGGCGAGCACCTGCAGCCTTCCACAGACTAGACACAGCGCGCTGCCCGGTACAGACGAGCAAACCTAAAAAAACACATTTGTTTACCCAACACCCCCTTATATCTTCCCCTTTCATTCTAATGTATGAAATAAGTGGTATGAAATAAGTGGTGAAACCGCCATTTTCTGGAGCATTTTCTTGATCTCCTGAGATTTTGCTTCCTGGCAATTATTGTCAGTTTGGCTCAAATAAACTCATAAAAATTCTTACAGGTTTGGATGTTTCTTTTTTTTTTTTTTTTTTTGTATTTTTCTGAAGCTGGAAACGGGGAGAGACAGTCAGACAGACTCCCTCCCGCATGCGCCCGACCAGGATCCACCCAGCACGCCCACCAGGGGCAACGCTCTGCCCACCAGGGGGCATCGCTCTGCCACTACCAGAGCCACTCTAGCGCCTGGGGCAGAGGCCAAGGAGCCATCCCCAGTGCCCGGGCCATCTTTGCTCCAATGGAGCCTTGGCTGTGGGAGGGGAAGAGAGAGAGAGAGAGAGACAGAGAGGAAGGAGGAGGGGGGGGTAGAGAAGCAAATGGGCACTTCTCCTATGTGCCCTGGCCGGGAATCGAACCCGGGTCCCCTGCACGCCAGGCCGACGCTCTACCGCTGAGCCAACCGGCCAGGGCCAGGTTTGGATGTTTCTTATGCTAACATGACTCTACAGATAGAAAGAATTAGAAGAGCCAGTAAATTCTTCTGGAGCAGAGAAGTTTTCTACATTAGAGCAGGGTGCAGAATGCATGCCCTTCCCGCACTGCCTCGGATCTCCGTGTCGGATGGAGGGCACATCCTGGGTGACTTGATTCTCTTCGGCCTGTGGTTATCAGCAGAAGTGATCCAAAGAGAAATGTCAACGTTCTTGTGTGGTCGAGCTTGCTTCCACGAGCTCCTGATTGTCATCGTCATCATAGCATGCCCAAACTAAACCCGGACCCTGGGAGAGTCTGAAGTGTACGGCTCAGAGCCAAACTTAAACAGCATCCTGGAGGCAAGCCCCATGAGTCCGGCCTGAGTCACCCAGAGCCCAGTGACTGGTGTGTGGGTAAGAGACATGTAAATACTCACCGGGTATATCTGATGTGTGTAAGGTGTTCCCCTACCGAGGAAGAAAGAAGGGTCTATTCACCAAGTGTGGAATAGCAAAAGCTTTGTTTAGTAAAGCACATCCCGGGGAGGTTCTCTGGTCCACAAAACAGTCCAGAGAAGTTGCACAGGTTCTTCTGCAGGGGGTGGTGGTGGTGGTGGTGGTGGTGGTAATTTATAGCCTTGGTAGGGCATGGGTGTGGGCGGTTCCAGCCAAAGTTCTCTGACCTGGTTTCTTTTTTTTTTTTTTTTTGAGAGAGGGAGAGAGAGAAGGGCGGGGGAGGAGCAGGAAGCAGGAAGCAGGAAGCATCAACTCCCATATGTGCCTTGACCAGGCAAGTGCCAGGTTTCAAACTGACGACCTCAGCATTCCAGGTCGACGCTTTATCCACTGCGCCACCACAGGTCAGGCCAGCACCTGGTTCTTTATGTGACCTTCCCCCATTACCAACCTACCTCATAATGTGAACTGAATATTTGTGCCCCCTGCACAAGTCATATGTTGAATCCCTTATCTCTAATATCAACATAATGGTATTTAGAAGCAGGGCCTTTGCAAGGTAGTCAGGATTACTTAGGTCATGAGGGCAGGGACTGCATATAGGATAACGCCTTGTAAAAAGAAGGAGACACAGCTCTCTTTCACAGTGTTTGTAGCAAAGAGAGGTCATGTGAGGTCATAAGGAAAAGGTCGTCTTTTGCCAACAAGGAAGAGGGTTCTCACCAGATACCAGATCTGTCAGCACTTTCCTCTTGGACTTTGCAGGTTCCTGACTATAAGAAATGTTTATTGTTTAGGTCACCAGTCTATGGCATTTTTTATAGCTGCCCAAACGGACTGACTGTTGTATAGCAACACCTGAGTAGTAAGAATAACCAGTAGATAGATCTCCTTCCTTACAATACACGTTTAATTCAATACATCTGCCATCGTGCAAAGGTACCAGCTGCACCCATATAATGCTTTTAATTCCACCCTCATTATTGTTTGTGGATTGAGATCATCCTCCAACTATGTAAATTACGTATCTCTGAAAATATGCAATGATTCCCTTCCTCTTGGGGTAAAGAGGAATAGTAAAAAAAAAATTTGCCCAGATTTAGGGTTTCTTGTGTTTCCACCCATAATAAGCAAGGGTAAGAAAAACATAAGTAAAAATATGTAAAGATGCAGAAAACAAAACATCTTCTTTTGAGTCGAGTTCAGCTCCCATGGAAGAGTTCTCCAGCTGATCCCTCAAAGAGCAGATCTCACTACGCTGATCACTATGCAAACTCTCATGCTATCACCTCTGCCCAGCACAGAAAATTCTTGAGGAAAACGTAAAAGAAAAAAAAAAAAAAGAGAGAGAACATTTTGCTAACGCAACTTATGTTTTCAATGTGAACACATGTTATTTTAAAATTCTTCCTTCCAACAGATATTTTATTTTTCAAAATGTAACGAAAAGTGGCAAGGGAGATAACAAATGAAATTCCCTCCCTCCAGCTCTCTTTGCCTGACCTTTATCAAAGTCCATTCTCTTCTCCTCTAGGGAAAAAAAAAAATGTGATTCAGCTCATCCGCCTCAGCCAAAAATATAAATAAATAATCCGAGGAAAGAAAAAATAAAAGGTCCTTTCATCCGGCATAAAACAATAATTAATTGCACTATTAAGTAACCTATATAAACCTGAGGGAAAACAGAGGGGGAAAAAATCTTCTTGAGAAATAAGAAAAAGGTCCCAAAGGATTTCTGTTCATCAAAGCACCTGTGATTCAGAGAAAGAGGAAGGGAGGGCCGGGGGAAGGGACCCGGAGGAGGCCGGGAGTGCATCACCCCAGGGGGTTGCGGGGAATGTGTTTCCAGGATAGACACTGTTGTTGGACGCCTCTAGTTAATCAGGCCTCATGAATGCCTTCTCAATTAACATCAAAATCAGGTTAGCTGGGAGTGATGATTTAGTTATTTATTTTTGCTCGCATAAAAGATTTGCTCTGGAGTGAACAGAGAAAAGCGTTTTGCAGGGAATGTGCGTTTTGATTGATGGAGACCGACCGTCCGGCTTACTCATCAGTATGCCTATTGTTAGGTGAGTCATTCTGATTTTTTTGGGGGGGGGCCCAAGATTTGGGCAGTTGGACCACATGAGGACCTCTCATTTTGGCTTGGTTCCCAGATGTATCTCAGGGATTTGAACAGGGACTGGCACTAAGAATGTAGTTAGCGTGTCCTGGTTAAAGAAGAGATTGCACAGCGATTATTAAAGTCGATGATATGATTCTTCCATTCTAATGATTCTTGTAGGAATAGGTTGAATAGCGATTCAAGAAAGAGTGAGGCAATTTAGAGGGAAACCATAAAGATAAAAAGCCAAGATAATCCTGCAGGGCTGGTCCAGGGCACAGGATGTGAGGATGGAGAGGACCAGAGAGAAGGACCCTTGGGAAACAGTGACCTGCCTCTGAGTTTCTTACTGGGTCTCCCCTGTCCCCAAGATAATATAAGGAATGTTGACTTTTTCTCATTCATCTGCTGATTCAACCAGTTATTTATTGTCTTATTTTGTGTCCCTCCTCCAAATCAGACTCTGAGATGAAAATGTTGAGGACACACAGTTGATTTGGCAGGTGAAGAAAAGCAGTCAGGATCTGGAGGGGGCAGACTGAGTGGGAGGGGTGGTCACTGCATTGCTAACTGGGAAATAAAAACCCGTTGTGAGCCCATCTCAAGCCCAAAGCTGAACATCTCATTGCCAACCTGTTGTCCGTCTGAAGAATAATGTCTACCCACTTGTTCAATACCAGCTTTTAGAGGTTCGTCAGTGAAATCAAGTACTAGCATTTTGATACCTCAGCATAGAGATGCTCTGAATTTTAATATAAATTCACACTCGTTACAAAATTGCCATTAACACAGTAAAATCTGAAGGTTAAACCCCCTTGTTAGTATGGTAAAGCCCAATGATTTTCAAAGACTTTCTGTTAAAGTCCCAAATTAAATGTCTTCGACTTCTCAGTTCAATGTAGCAAACAAAGTCCTCTCCAATGTCTTATCTTGCTTGGGTTCAGCTGGAGGGCGGGGCGCGCAGGGGCTGGGCTGCCACTTCCTGAACGCTGTACTTCCGTCACGCCATAAAAATGTGTTTTAATTCGATGCCAGGTCTTACTTTTAAAGTCAAATGGTATTCTGGAGCATTCCAACACTGAAACCCTGATAGGAAAATATGAAAATGAGATGGTCTTCCGACCCTCCAGCAAAATTACATTTCCAGAACCCGATATGTGGTATCGCCGAATACCTAGCCAAGGAATTTAGTGGTATCTGTGAGAAGGAGAGTAGGAGGAGATAGTTTTTTTTGTTTTTGTTTTCTATTTTACCTTTTCCAGCATGTTGGTGAATCTATGTCAGGATTCCAAAATTTAGAAACTTCAGCCTTTACAAATATCCCAAATAGAAGGTGATTTCGACAGAATGCATTGACCATGTCTAAGGGGTGGAAGCCACCTAGACAAGTGATTTCTCTCAGAGCAAGTCTGGGGAAACTATGGCCTTGCAGGACCACCACCTGTTTCTATAAATACTTTTCTTAGGACACAGTCATACCTATTCATGTACTGTTTTCTCTGCCTCAGAAACAGTATTAAGTACAGCAGAGAGAGAACTTCCAGGTTGTGAGAAGCCTAAAATACTGGCCATCAGGCCCTTCACAGAAAATGGACACTGTCTCGGTAGCATTGGAAACCTTATTCTACATTTTAAAAATCTGCAATGGTGAGAGCCTGGATCACTGGGTCAGACACTCAGATCAGCTGTTTTTATCTCTCGGTTTAAAACTTGTCAGAGTCCATTTCCTTCTGTGTCCTGTACTTTTGAAATCTCCTTTCTTTATTGAGCACCGATTCTGGCTCTTGGCATATCTTCTACCGCGTTTGTTGAGCATTCCTAGGCCCCCGGGGCACCTGTGAGTAAGTGGCCGATAACTGGGCCAGAAAGCACGCAGGCTGGTGGGGCACCCTCCTCCCGGGTGGATGTCCATCTCCGGAATCTTGTTCAGCAGATTCCAATCCTGAGCCTGCAGTTCTGTTTTCTGCAGCATGTGTCTTGCAGAGCCTAGCGAACAGCACCTCTCCCAAATGCTCTTCAGGACAGTGTGAGACCTCTGTTTGGGGCTGACCTAGGAGGCAAGGAGTGTGTCCTCCGGCCACACCTTTGCTCCTCCCTCTGGCAGTGGCCGACCCTCGTGAGCTGGGCCCCCTCCACTGTTCTCCTTGCAGAGGGCTGGCTCCGGTGCCTGGCTGATCACTTCACTTGGCTGCTTAAGTCGGGCCTTTTTCTCCTCTGACCCACATAGGTCTCGTGCTGTTTGTCATATCGCAATCTCTTCTTTCTCTTTACTTCCCTTTTACTTACTGCCTAGGGCATTTTTATTTTTACTACATTCTTCCATTGAATAGTTCTGAGCCTTCCAAATGCACACCCTGTTCAAATAGATCTTGTCTACCAACCTGAGTCAGATCACCCTGGCAGGAGACTTGTCTTCCATTAGCCGTACATCCGCCCATGTCCACCTGGAGGGTTCTTTGTCATGCAGCACAGTTTGCCATTAATACTCTTCATCACTGCTTCCGGTTCTAATATTTGAAATTCCTTAAGCCCAAGGGAATGCCCTATCAGAATGCTCACAGAGTATTACTTTTAAGTCATCCTATAATTCTGTGAGAATTTCTAAATCCAAAATTATTCCTAATATAACCTCCTCGTTGCTCCAAATGAAATATGAAATTATAATCAGCTAGTTATCAAAACCTGGTGCTGGTAATTGTAAAAAAGAGGTCCTCGCAAATGCCCTGGGGCATAGCAAAACTCAGCACCTGTATCTTCTAAGAATCCGATGCGACCTGTGCATTGAGACAGGTTCCAGAGTAGACCAAAGTCGCCCTGTACCTTAAAGACCTTACAATACGGCCACAGCAAGTCAAACTGTTACTACAAGGTCCTTAGAACAAAGGTAAGCACATGCTTTATCAAACTAGTCTATTTCTCAGAGTGAAAGATAGACTACTATTCTTTTTCTTTTTTTTTTTTTTCCTGAAGCTGGAAACGGGGAGAGACAGTCAGACAGACTCCCGCATGCGCCCGACCGGGATCCACTCGGCACGCCCACCAGGGGGCGATGCTCTGCCCCTCCGGGGCATCACTCAGCCGTGACCAGAGCCACTCTAGGACCTGGGGCAGAGGCCAAGGAGCCATCCCCAGCGCCCGGGCCATCTTTGCTCCAATGGAGCCTTGGCTGCGGGAGGGGAAGAGAGAGACAGAGAGGAAGGAGGGGGGGAGGTGGAGAAGCAAATGGGCGCTTCTCCTATGTGCCCTGGCCGGGAATCGAACCCAGGTCCCCCGCACGCCAGTCCGACGCTCTACTGCTGAGCCAACCAGCCAGGGCCTAGACTACTATTCTTGATGTGGGAACATTAGGCATAAACCAGAGTGACCGGGAAAACTAGAATGGCTGACTGCTGTACTTCAATGGACATTTCTCCTGAGGTTCAGGCCATTGCTCAGTCCTAGACCTAAGAGGCCTTATTTAGACGCTGATCATTGTAGCACAGCCCCCATCGATGTAGTCTGACCTCTGTATAAGAATTGCCTTGGTGTTACCACAGATATAGACACATAATGTGTGTAAGGGAAGTAGGTTCCGGGATTCACTGAAGGCTTCTCCAAAACCGTGTTTCAGGTTTGATGGGTGAACAAAAGTAAGACAGGTCATTGGGAGTGGCATCTTTGAAGTATGGTAATATATTAATTCATTCATTTCTTCCAGACAAACTGGTGAGGAACAGACTGCGCTAGGCATCAGCCACGTTGGTCCTGAGTCTGGATTCTGAAGACCATGCACAGCATCCGATGCATCCTTTTCAAGCACAACAATGACCTGATCTGACCGTGCATGATCTTCTTGGCTCCAGCGTGGAAAATGGGTTGCACTGACCAGGTGGAGGCAGAGAAGGGAGTTGGAAAGCCGTTGCAGGCATATGGTCACGGACAATACGAGCTTGAACGAATGCAATTGCAGGAGACAGAAACTGGGCCGAGATCTGACATCACAGGGAAGAATACAGGTTAGGGTAGAATTACAAATGGAGGATAAGGGATTCTGTTAGAATTCTGGCTTCGTATCACCCACTGAGAGAAAATACAGGACAAAAATTGGGTTTGAGCAGAAGCTGTGAGAGTGGGCATGGTATATAATTACAAGAGAAGGAAAAACAGAAAAACAAAAGAAATAGCTACACTAAGTGGCTGGAAAACTAGACAAGGGATGCAAAACAACTGTTTTTTGACAAAGGAAACCAGCAGTGCTGGAGCGTTCTCCCAGAGAGAAAAGCCCCGAGCCAGGTAACTCACTCAGTATTTCTGCCTAGGGGCACTTTCAAAAATATGGTATCTGGAACAAAGGTCCCAGTTAGCAGGAAGATAAAAAATACAAGTTCTAGGAGTCTGAGCGATTAGAATTTGCAAACAGAGTAATTGTCAAAGAGAGAGCGACCTGCACACACACGTGCACATACATATACACACATGCACACACACAACCTCTACACACCTGCATAAAGATTCTGCAGATTGTTGTGCTGAACGATAGTCTGCAGTTGCATCAAATGTAATTTGAAAACACCACAAGGGAAATGTATCAGAGGGCTATCAGGTGAAGAATTCCCAGAGTTTGCAAAGGACCGGAAGAAATGAGTGTGACTATGAACACGAGTGGAGAGGCCTCATCAAACACCCAAGGCCTTCGGTAGGGCCTTCAGAAAGCTAATACTTTGGAAATAGAAATAAACAAGTAAAGAGTGTGAAGCCAGGATCCACAGCCACTATCACAGCCGCCTGGCCCGTGCAGGTTCGCATTGGATTTGAACAGTCGGTAAAGAAACAATGGAGCCAAAAACTGGTGGGCCATCATCTTTAATCCTAGCTTGCACCCAGCGGGCAAGTAAAACACACACTGGGCTCCAAAACCCACTCACATTCAGTGCTCACAAAGCTACTGACTTATCCGAGTTTCCTAGAATCAAAGGTTTCTAGCTCACCAGACTTATTGACATCTGTTCACCATCTCCTTCCTCCTCCCTGCACAAACTCTGCACAAACTGGCTTCTCACTCAACACTCCGCCATCTTGGCTGCTTCTCCTGGCCTCCTCTATGTGGCCTTTCTCTGCTCTCCTTTCTGCTCTCTCCTCTAATATTAATCTCAGGAACCAAGAGAGCAAGCTCCCGTTCTGCCTCCATTTTATAATGCAGAAATCAAAACCTTTAATCCAATATACAAAATAGGGAAGTCTCTAATACAAAGTCACTTATCTGGGGCATGATGGGATTGTACCACCCCACATCAAAAAGGGTGGGAAAGGCTTAGTCCTAAAACCAAGTCCCAGGCTATAAGGATCCTGCCTGCCCACAGCCCGCTTCCAACACACATTAGTATCACCTGAGCAACAGGCTTCCATGTGGGCAATGCCATCTTTAACAAAGTGAGCATAATATATTCTATCTGCCCAACAAAGTGTAAATGCTACTTTTGAGCTATAATAATAAAACTTCAAATCAGGCTGCCTAGGCTAAGCCATATCACTGTACGTGCCTACAAAAACAAAGTTTAGTGCTCTTTTCAGAGAGTTTTGTTCCTGATATTCAAAAATGCTTCATACACAAAGATTCCAATTTAATCAGAAATTATGTCATGCAAATAAGCAGAAAAATGGCACCAATAGCCAGTCAATAAAAGCAGTCTCACAAATGGTCAACATGATGGAGATAGTGAGAAGGACTTCGAGATAGGTGCTGTAAATATACTAAGCATGTAAATTAAAGCACACATTCCTGACCAGACAATGGCGCAGTGGATAGAGCATTGGACTGGGACTTAGAGGACCAAGGTTTGAATCCATGAGGTCACTGGCTTGAGTGCAGGCTCATCAACTTTAGCGCGGAGTTGCTGGCTTGAGCCTGGGATCATAGACGTGACCCCATGATTGCTGGCTTAAGCCCAAAGGTAACTGGCTTGAAGTCCATGGTCACTGGCTTGAGCCCAAGGTCGCTGGTTTGAGCAAGGGGTCACTTGGTCTTTTGTAGCCCTCTGGGCAAGGCACATATGAGAAAGCAATCACTGACCAACTAAGGAGCTACAATGAGAATTGATGCTTCTCATCTCTCTCCCTTTCTGCCTGTCTATCCCTATCTGTCTCTCTCTCTCTCTGTCTCTCTCATAAGTAAATAAATAAATAAATAAATAAACAAACAAACACATAAATACATAAATTAAAAAAACACCTATTGAGAAAGGCAATGGAAGATCTAAAATGAATCCGATGGAAATTAGAGAGGCACAAGTGCAGTATTTAGAATAGAAACACATTACTAGGTGAGCCCAACTACAGCTTAGAAAAAGAAAAGAATGTACTGATGATCTTGAGGGCACTTCAATCACAACTTTCAAAACCGGGAGCTGAGAAATAAACGACGCCCGCTGAACACAGACTCAGCACTCTGGGAGGTGACGTTAAGAGATTGCTCACAGAGGAGAAGAAAAACACACAGTTGAAGAAATAGTGGTCTTTTTTTTAATTGAATGAAAATTATAAAATACAGATCTAATAAGTTGATCTGAGCATGAAATGAACCCCAAGTATGATAAATGGACAATGAGCCACACAGAGGCACCTTGCGCTGAAAATGCTGAATACTAGTAATAAAACAAAGACATAGAGAGAGCAGTCAGAGAGAAAAGGCACAGTACATAAAAGGAAACAAAGGTAAGAATGACCTTCTTAATAATGGTTAATTTTACATGGCAACTTGAAGGTGTTTAGAGCTATTATTAAATACATTCACATTGGTGATCCTTGAGTTAAACAGATCGCCTTCCATAATGTGGGTGGGTCTTATTCAATCAGCTGAAGGTCCCCAAGAGAACCAAAGGGCTGGTGTCCCTGACCAAGGGGTGGGGGATCTTCACTCAGCAGATTGCTTTCAGACTGCACGTGCGACCCTGGCTCTCCTGGGTCTCAAGTCCAGCCAACGTCGCAGGTCTGGAATTGCAAGTCCCCATAATAATGTGAATCATTTTCTTTTTCAGATTTTTAAAATTTATTTATTTTTTATTAGAGAGAAAGGAGAGAGAGAGAGAGAGAGAGAAAGAACAGGGGGAGGAGCAGGAAGCATCAACTCCCACATGTGCCTTGACCAGGCAAGCCCAGGATTTCAAACCGGTGACCTCAGCATTCCAGATCGATGCTTTATCCACTGCGTCACCACAGGTCAGGCTGAATAATTTTCTTATAATAAATATTTTTCTACATATACACTCACCTTACTGTGTCTGTTTCTCTGAACAATATTGGCTAACACACCTTCATAAGCCATACAAACTAGAAGATAATAGAACAATGTATTTAAAAGGTTGAAAAACTTATTTAGTTGAATACTAACTCTATAAAAAATATCAAAAAATAAAAGAAAGCAAATTAATTTTTTTCTATTATAGTTTACATTTAATATTATTTTGTATTAATTTCAGGTCTATAGCAAATAAAATTATTTTTATTAATAATTTATTTTATTTATAAAATTAATAATTTTATTTTATTATAAAATATCTACAGTGGTTAGAATTATTTTTATACAGAAATAATCTGCTAAAATTGATTGCTTACTAACCTACACTTTATGAATACTTAAAGCCATTTAGGAAGAGGAAAATGCACATCCACCAAAAACAAATTAACCCCCCAAAACCTTAAATATTTTGGTAAATGAAAATATATATTTTTCTTTTTAACGATTTTATTAAAATATAATTGTTTAGATAAGAAACGATCGTGACGCATACTGATGTCTAGAACATATGTACAAGTAAAGTATATGATAATTTGGTCAGTTATCAATTTAGAAATTAAGTCTAAGTTCCAAAACCTCTTTTTCTGGCCTGCTCTACACTATCAGAGCAGAACTTGGTAAGCGTCTCTGCTTCACCAGATGGTGTGATGTGAGCTTTGATGAGTCCACGTTGCTTGAGGGACCTTGGAGGAGAAAGGATTCCTTTCTGCTTGTCTAGCTCTGCTTCTGCAGGGTGTGCGGCTCTGTTTTCCAGGGGCGAGGGGCCAGCAGCAGCAGAGCTTTGCTGGGGAAAGTTCTGCCCTGCTGCATACACACATCATCTTCAAAGCCATCTGGATAGATCGTTTCTTGATCTCTATAAAATCAGAAAAGCTCTAAGTCTGGTTGCCGAAAGCTGCCTGATTTTCACAATAGAAAGCCACAACGTCTGACCTAGTTAGACATACATCAAATTAAAGACCCAAAATATTGTTTAAATGATCAAAGCTGCAGACTAATAGAAAGGAGTAGAAAAATCACATGTTTGAGAAAAGTTTTGAATTCAGAATATATATTAAAAAAAAAATCTCTGCAATCCATAATAAGAAAACAAATGTAATAAAGGAGTAGGAGAACGGTTTGACACTTCACCAACAAATATCAATATATATATATAGAGCAAGTAGGCATATAAACAGACACTCTGTATATCAGCAATTAGGAAAACACAAATTAAAATTATAATGATATAATAGTCTGCACCTCTTAGCATGTTTAAAATTAAACAGACTGAGGCAAAAACACACACTGTAGTGTGCAAAGTTGTGTTGTAGAATTGGGCGCTTGAAACCTGTATAATTATGTTAACCAGAGTCACCCCCATACATTAAATTTAAAAAAAGAACATGAAGGAAATGTGAAGGTTTTGTTGGGACTTTCTTCTGTGCTTCTAAAATGCCATCCTAGTTATTAGAACGCTGACATCTTTTCTCATCCGAAAGCTTCTCCGCTCAGACAAGAAACATCCAGGGTACATTAAAAAATGTATTTTTCTTGTACTTATCATTGTACTAAATTGATGTGAATAGGAGACCCTGTAAACAGGTTGTAATTGAAGTAGTTTGAGGAAAAATTGAATTTCAGATATACCCTAAGAATGATACCAGTGGTTGTTTTGAGTTATGACGGCCCATTTCAATAAATGCTGATAAAAATTTGAAAAAGAGTTAGAAAGACTGAGCATACCGCATGTTGGTGGGGACGATAAACAAATGGAGCCCTCATGAGTTGCTGGCAGGAATATCAAAATGGCAAATTCACTTGTGCAAACAGTGGCAGTTTCATTAAAAGTTAAATATTGACTTAGCACATGAACCAGATATTCCAATACTGGGTATTTCAGAAATGAAAGTGTCTGTCTGAACAAAGAATGGTACACAAATATGTATAGCAGCTTTATTCATAATAGTCCAAAACTTAAAGCAACACAGCCTCTCTAAATATATGAATAAACAAAGTGTGCTCTGTCTATACAATGGCATGCTGCTCTTCAATGAAAGAATAAACAAAAGGTATATACAACAACATGGATGAGACTCAGAGTAATCAGACTGAGTGAAAAAAATGTCAGACCAAAAAGAGTGTATACTGTCTAATTCTGTTTTATATAAAATGCAAATGAATCCACCCCGAGCGAGCAGCTTCCTGGCTGCCTGTAGAACGGGGAAGTATAAAGGGATTACAATGGTGCACAGGAACATTTTTGGAAATGATCCACACTGTGGTAGTGGTGTCGCAGTGGTAGACATGTATCAGAGTTTTTCAAGTTACGTACTTTAAGTATGTGTACTTCATTGTATATCAATTCTATTTCCATAAGGAGGGTGAAAATTAAAAACTAAAACAACAGAAACTGAGAAGTTAGTGAGGACATTGGACGTTTGTAACCCTCATCAGATATTACTGATGGGAATGTACAATGGTATAACTACTTTGGAAAAGAGTACATCATAATGTTAACCATACACATACCGCAGGATAGTATACATTATCTAAGAAAAAAGAAAACATATGTCTACGCCAAGACATGTGCATGAATGTTCATTGCTCTTTTTTCAAATTGGCCAAAAACTAGAGCCCAGCCCAAATGTTTGTCCATAGCTGAATGTAACAATAAATAATGAAGGGGGTGGGGAGATTAAAAATAAAACCAACGTCTTCAGAAACATAGGGAATTTAGATGACTGCACGCTCAGTGAAAGAAGCAAGACAGCGAGGAGTATATATCCCATTCCTCCTTCCATTCAATTCTAGAACAAGGAAAAGTAATGTCTGGTGACAAACTGCAGAGAAGTGGCTGCCAGGGGCCTGCCTTGGGGAGAGTATTGACTGCAGAGGCAAAAGGATATTCAGGGCAGGGTAGAAATGTTTTATGTCTGATCGTTGTGGTAATTTCTTAGGTGTCCGTATTTGGATACACTCAGAGACCGACGTGTTTATAATGAGTATATTGTATTGTAGGTGAATTCCTATGAATTGATTTTAAAATAACAATAATAGCTGACTGTATTTGTCAGCTAGGGTTGCCAAAACAAAATATCACGTATTGGGGCTTTCAACCAGAAATATAAATTCTCACAGAAATAGTCCTGGAGGCTGGGAGTCCAACAGCAGGTAGTCACAGCTTTGGTATCTCTTGAGGCCTCTCTCCGAGCTCACAAATGGCTGCATTTTCATTTCCGTTTCCTTCTTGTAACTTCATATTCTTAGAGGCAACTCAGTCTGTTTTCTCAAAGCTCATGAGGTTAATCAACTCAAATTATGGCTGGCAAAACCTCATGAACTCTCAGCATATTTACACAGCTGATGAGAAATTTGTGTTTTTGAATGCATTAAATCAAGCCAAAGGTCTGATATGAGAAGCACTTGGATTTCTTTTTGGGGATAGATTTTTTTTCCCCCTGAAAACTGATAGATGCAAACTTCTCTCAGATTTAACAGCTAAACCAGATGTACTTAAGACATTACCACCTATGTGGATTTTGAACACCCCTCCTAACTCAAAGGAAATGTAAATTTTGAGTGCCCAATAAATATGTGTTAATATGCCTTTTGAAGAGCCACTTTTTTTTATTTTTAGCAACATGGCACCATCTTCCAAATATTTATTATCAGTATAATCCTATCTGATTCAGATGGAGCAAGCTATATCAGTACTGGTTCTCCCTTCAAGGACTTTATAGTCTCAGTAGGAAAAAGACAAACTATCTTTATTTTCAGAATAAATAAATTGTAGATGCTTCTATGTGATTAAGTAGCAAAATGATTTCTAAAGAATAAAATCCAAAGTTGTTCAGAAAACAGAGAGATCACAGTAAGTTGAGGAGTCAGAATGTTTTTATAATGAAAGGACATAAATATGTTCACAAATACTATGGTCAGCTAGTCACCTCCAGTATCAAGTAGACATGCCCTGAATTTGGAGATATTTTAAATAAAATACACCTTTATAGTTAGAAGAAATATTTGGTCCAACTGCTTTTTTGGGATAAAAACCTGCCATTTATTTTCTAATACTGTGCATCTTTGGGACATAATAATCTTTGCAATTGCAAGATGTTTTAGTTAGAATAGTCAGGTTTTCCTCCTGTGGCTTATTGCAAATAAAGTTTATTTTATTTTCATTATATTATAGCTCCATTATTTGCCAATATTAATGGGTAGAGGAGAAGGTTTTGCTCCATTCATTCAGAAATAGCTGATATATGTTCTACCATCTTATAACTATATAAACTGGAATGCAAGAACATCTTGGGTCCCATGACGTAGGAAGATAGGATCATGCACTAGGCTCTTATATAGTTTGAACAAGAAGTGATATTTTCACTCTACTTACACCCATTGACTAGCTGTAGTCACATAGTTCTGCCAAACTATACAGAGGTCAGAAAATACAGGTGAGCAGACAGATTGTGTGTGTAGGATTACATCTCTGGCATAGATTGCTCCTCTGGCCCAATACTCCTTCATTCCCTTCTTTCCATATATAGAGCATAACCATCTCTTTTCCCAAGGGTGACAACTCAAGTTTCAAGTTTGAGTCAGTAAGTTCATCATAGTCAAAGTCTAAGATCTCTACCACAAAATATTTGCTACATTAAGGTCAGACTTTCTTCTCTTATTCCAGAGAACTATGAGCAAAAAGCCTAATTATCACTCCCAGATGTATAACATGAAACAAATAATTGATAATCATTCCCATTTGGAAAGCTGAAATGAGAGATGCACTCTAGTCACTGGTCTTTAGCAATTCTTAAATTTCACTGAAAAAAACACTATGATTTCTCTCTACCCTGGGTAAAAACACATCAGGTTGTGATTGCTGGCAAGATTTTCTTTCTCTCCATTCCCCATGGTCCCTAGCTTCAACTTCTTTGTGGCTCTTTGGTTTCCTTATTTCCTGTGACTACATTTGAAGAGAATGTTAAGGAATATGGCCTCTGTGAACTCTACTGCTCTTTATCTATTTTCTTTTATTACTTTTTATTTTTAATTAGAGTCGACATACAATATTATTCTAGTTTCAGGTGTACAACCCAGTGATTAGATATTATATAACTTTCTAATTGATCATTTTGATAAGTCCCATACCCATCTGACACCATACATCGTTATTAGAATATTACTATTTTACTTCTGTTGTACTTTACATCCCCATGACTATTCTGCAGAAACAATTTGTACTTCTTATTTCCTTTACCTTTTCACTTATCTCTCAACCCCCTCCTATCTGGAAATTGTCAAAATGTTCTCTGTATCTGTGAGACTGTTTCTGCTTTGTTTGTTTGTTTATTTGGGGATTTTTTAAGCATCAATTGTTGATAGATATGTACTTATTGCCATTTTATTATTCATATTTTTTATCATTATTTTTTTCTTCTTCTTTAAAGATCATTATTTTATATAATATTGGTTTGGTAGTGTTGAACTTCTTTAACTTTTTCTTTTCTGAGAAGGTCTTTATATATCCTTTGATTGTGAATGATAGCTTTGCTAAGTTATAGGGACTTCTCTTCTTGGCGCTGGAATCCTGGACTGGGAGGCCTGGTGTGGGGCTGGGACCCCTCACTCCTCAGGGGGAGCCTCCACAGCTCAGATGCCACTCCCAATTTTAAGAACCAGCCCGTTCTGTGTCTCCACCCCTCCTAACATTCTCGATGTGCCTTCTTTTTTAAATCCTTAGTTGTAGGACATCTGTTTAGCTGGATTTTAAGTTGTTCTGAATGATGGTTGTTCAGTAGTTTAGTTGTAGTTTCGATGTGAGTGTGAGAGGATTCAAGTACTGCGTTTACCTAACCGCCATCTTGAGTGGAAGCCTGTACTGCTTTTTATCTGCTACCTTCCTTTTCAAAGAATTCTGAAATCTGAAGAACCATTTTAACAAAACTTTGTTCTCTAAGTTTGTTAGGTTTTTCTAGTACAGCTTTCTTTAAGAAATAATAGACTCATCCCTGGCCGGGTATGCTAACTAAGTGAAAACAGTGAGTTGATGCTTCTCTCTCTTTCTCTCCCTCTTCAATCAATAAAAAAATAAAAAAGAAAAGAAAAGAAATACTAGACTCATTTAGTGTTTGATTCCTCCTGTCAGCTTCACATTCCAGGAACTGCTACCAGACTGTCATTTTGAAAGAAAACTTTTCAGCTCTGCTATATTTTATTAATATCTCACCAGATTTTCCTTTCTCCCTTGTTCTCTATTCTCCGCCCTTCTATCCATTGAAACTATAGCTTCAATAAAATAATTTTAATCTTATTTTAATCTGATTATTACACTAAGCAACATATTTTTTTTTTCTAACCGAAAAATTTAATAGGTCAGAATACCCTTTATCTGATTTTTTTTTTAAAATGATGTACTTAATCAGCTAAAAATCTTGGGATGTTATGTTAACATGCTTACTTTAACTTTGCCTCAGAATTGACTTTATTTTACTTTACATTTTTCTTAATGTATATTTACAGTAAAGCTTAAACTGTGTAGTTTACCATTCTCTGAGTATTGACAAGCATATATGTGTACATAACCACCACAACAATCAGGATATGAAATAGTTCCATCACACACATACACACACACACTTATTCTTATGGTTTTTTGTTTGCTTGCTTGTTTGGTCAAATCCTCTTAGTGGCCAGGTCCTGAAAATGACTAATTCAGTCTCTGACTTAGTTGTGCTTGCTGTCTTTGCAATGTCATATTAAACTAATTATACAGCATTTAACTTTTTGAGTCTGGCTTCTTTTGTCTAAAATAATGAATTTGAAATTTCTTTCTTTTACTGCCCATAGTAGTACTTCCACTTTTTCATTACATGGTGTACCATAGTTGTTGTTGTGGGGGGGTTTTGGTGGGGTTTTTTTTTTGCTTGTTTGTTTTTGGGGTTTTGTTTTGTTTTTCTGATTTTATTTATAGATTTTAGAAAAAGTAGAGAGAGAGAGAGAAATGGGGAGAGGAGGAACAAGAAGCATCAACTTGTAGTAGTTGCTTCTCTTACGTGCCTTGACCCAGCAAGCCCATGGTTTTGAACTGGTGACGTCAGTGTTCCAGGTCAATATTTCATCCACTGTGCCAACACAGCTCAGGCATTTATTTATTTTTTAATTCATTCAACAGTTCATTGACACTCAGTTTGTTCTCAGTTTTTGGTAAGTATTTATATAAATAAATATTTTATAAGCATGTATGTGCAGGTTTTCATGTGAACATGATTTTTATTTTCCTTAGACTTCATTTGAGAGTAGAATTACTGGGTTGCATGCGAGGTGTCTGTGTAACCTCAGGAGAAGTTCCATGACCTCCCAACATCACTGTCGCATTTTGCATCCAAATCAGCAATGTGTGAAGATTCTAACGGATTCACAACCTTGACACCATTTGGCATTGTCAGATTTTTATTTGTTTTGCTCTGTTTTGCCATTCTAATAAGCATCAGTGGTATTTCCTGTGGTTTTAATTTTGATTTCCCTGATGACTAACTGAGTTAAACATATTTTCATGCACATGTTGGCCTTCCATAAGCTTTCTCTGGTGAAGTTTCTGATCACATCATGTACCGATTTCTTACTGGGCTGTTTATTTACTTATGACTGAGCTTTGCATCCTGAGTTAGTTTCCAGATTGAACAGTAGAGTAAAACTTCTCTAACCTGCTGCCTTCTAATTGGAAATGTTTCTATTGCATCCTGGAAATGAGGCTGGGACTGCAAACACGGAATAATACAGATTGTCCAATTCTGCCTTTTAGAGAACACACACTTCTTTTTATTTGGTGGACACGTAATAAGCCACAAAAGTAGTTTATATTTTTTCTTTTGTCCTTCCCATCAGTTATATGGCTGTGTGACTGAGTTCTGACCAACGAGATACATGTGGATGTGGTGGATGTGCCTTCGGGAATGTATCCTTCAGGAGAGAGGGCCTGTTCGCTGTTAATTTCATCTTCATGTTGGCTCCAGTGTCGTCTCAAGGGGCGGGGCTCCAGTATCCATATCCAACCCTGGAGCCACCTTAAAATGATTGCACCTGATGGTGTCACCACCAGCCGAGAGGAACAGGAACGGAGCCACCAAACTTGTTTTGGGTACTTACCTTCAGATTCTAATGAGAGGCATGTATTCGCTTGTTTCACCTAGTTTATTTGGGCTTTTCTATTGCTTGTAGTTGAGCCTAATCCAAACCAATGAAAGACCCGAGAACATGCAGATTTCACATTTCAAGGAAATCTCAGATTCCCTCAAAGATACATAAAACATGATAGACCAGAAAGATGAAGAAGCAGAAACATTCTAAAGGAAATTATTAATCAAATACGGAGATGTTTTTGAAACTGTCCATATTTGAGGAGATAAGGTCAGAGCTTTGCTCTGAACACAAAGGAGAAAGAGCCAGAATGGTGGTCGGCAGAGAAGGGAAGATGTAGGACAAAGCGCTCTTCATTTTCTTTCTTGAGTGAATGATTTAATTTAGTTATGATTGAACATTTGGCCTTTAGGAAGCTAAGACGAGGTTTTTGAAATCTTAATACTTATTAGCAGGTTCAGGAGGAATGGGAGGAGAGTAGCCTGACCTAAGAAAGGGCTGCGCTGCTCACTGCTTTGGAGAAGAGATTAGAAGCAGCCATTAAAGCAACAAATAGAGGGCTTTCATGATGCTTATAATCGGTGCTAATTTGTTTCTACTCACGTCTACCATGGCCCGTATGAAAACTATCCTTTGTTAACTCTCTTGTTGAACCTCCTCTTCAATACTGTTTTTATAGTCTGAATTCCTAGTGCTTGGTGAGATCAGAGAAAGCATGCAATGATATTTGCTCAATGGTAAAGAAAAAAATACATGACCCCATCTGGACAGCCAGATGTGGCTTTCACCTTGGAGTCCTTCAGGTATCTGCTAAATATTTGTCTGGTTTTTTTTTTTTATGGAGACCAACTCAGATGAAGTGGGACTGACCCCCAGGTCTGGGCCAAGTACCCACAACAGAGTTCTGTCTAACCTGCCCCACAGTCTTTAGCCCACCAGAGAACAAAAGAGCTAAGGGAGCCTGACAAGGCGGTGGTGCAGTGGATAGAGCGTCGGACTGGGATGCGGATGACCCAGGTTCGAGACCCTGAGTCGAACTCATCTGGTGCAGGCTCATCTGGTTTAAGCAAAGCTCACCATCTTGGACCCAAGGTCGCTGGCTCAAGCAAGGGGTTACTCGGTCTGCTGAAGATCCGCGGTAAAGGCACATATGAGAAACCAATCAATGAACAACTAAGGTGTTGCAACAAAAAACTGATGATTGACGCTTCTCATCTCTCCCCATTCCTGTTTTTCTGTCCCTATCTATCCCTCTCTCTGACTCTCTGTCTCTGAAAAAAAAAAAAAAAAAAAAAGCTAAGGGGATTATGACCTAGGGTGCCCAAATCTTAGGCAATGTGTGAGCAAAGGATTCACAAGAATGATTTAGCCGTTGAGGGCCTCAGCCACTATCCTGCAGGATGAAGACAGAATCACATAACTTAACAGCTATTTATGTCAATGAGAAGAGCAAGTAGAATATGATTTGCTCATGAAGAGAAAATATCATTTAGAATGCAAGTGAGGTCAAGAAAAATGAAAATATGAAGTTTACTCTTGGGTAAATAGCTCAAAAGGCAGACATCAGGAAAACCTATACTCCAGGAGGGTGAACTGAATTGATCACAGAGATGAAAATGATTGAAATAGTCTCCCCTACCTTTCCTGTAGTTATTTTGCTATGTCAGCCATACTTGTTCCAAAGGTGCATGCCCACTCAAGAAGAGAGAGATGACAAAGACAAAAATTTTGGGCTCTCCTTTTTTGTCACCAGTCACATCTTTCTCCTTTGTCTTGACTTTGAGCTCTTAGATAAAAGCCTCAGCTAGCACTTAGGATATGTTTTCCAGTACCTAATGATTTTCATTATAAAAAGATGTTGCATCAAACACACCCCCTGGCTCTTCTGGATCTTGCTGCCCTGCTCACATTATGGTGCCCTTACCACTTCTGCACAAGCACCTGCCTGACCCCAAATGCCAGCTCCTGCATTTTTTTTTCAGAGTGTTTTCTCTGGCTCTCTTGACAGTGGGGAGTCAACTCACTGCCATTTATGATGCAGTCTTAGCCCTTACACTGATAGAACTTAGCACATATGTACCCCAGATCCCTTGATCCTCAAGAAGGATAACTTTGAAGTATGTACTTTGCCTTCGCCTCCAGAGGTCACCCGGTTATGATGAAAGTCTGGTTAGTTGTCCATACTGAAGCTCGCCTAACATTGTCCCCCGAAAGCCTGCTTTTCCTTCTATGTTTTATTAATCCACATTTACTTACCAGGGATTTCTATAATTCCTGAATCAAAAACTTACACTTGAAACTTTGTGTTAGCGGCTTGTAGGGAAACTCAAAATAAGACATGTATTTTAAACATTCTTTCCCAGAAAATATTAGATATCAACTCAATTCAAGCTGCTACTCAAGTTTGACCAGATCAGATGTTTAGCTTATTCTACTATAGATATAGATAAATAAATGAATAAAAAATATATATGTTGGTTAGAGCATTGTCCCAAAGTGCAGAAGTTGCTGGTTTGATCCCTAATCAGGGCACATATAGGAACAGATCTATGTTCCTGTCTCTCTGTCTATGACTCTCACTCTAAAATCAATAAAATAAACATTTAAATATATATAGGTATATCAAATATATACACATATTTGTATGTATTATATGTATATGTATTTTAGATTACATCTATTTTATATATATATATTTCTCTGTATATATAAATTTAGATTCACCTCATTTATGAAACTGTAAGTAGTTCAAGGTAGACTCATATTATTGCTTCTAATCATCTATCCTTTTGATCTTGTGCAAATTAAATGAACCTACTTTTCCCTCATCTGTGTCTCTAAATCAGTTGAACAAAAGTATAATCAAATTAGCATGCAAAGCCAAGGGGAATTGTATACACATTAAATTAGAATTTTCACCATGTTAGAGATAAGTAACTTCTGCATTATTTTACTTTATTCCTTTTGGAAATTTCCATAAGAGCATTTGTTTCCATGATGCTAACTTCAATCAGCATTTTTTATTAGTGATTTTAGTCAACATGAAATAGTTTTCAGTATTGTTTTGGGATCTCCCATCATGTGTATTAAGTAGAAGGCAGGAAAACCACCAAACCTATGTGAATGAATGAGGTAGCTGAGTGTGAAAAGCTCTACACATGATGAAAGAATGACCAACAGAATACCCGAAAGTGATGGAAAGAGCTCAGAGGTGGCTCTCCTCTGAAATCTACGTAATGGATCACAGTGATTACATTAAATAATTGACATGTACAAGGGCCCGCATATTATCCTTATTACACATTAATGTGGTAGGAAGCGAACAGTGGGAAATTCCACTGAATTTTGGTTTGATGATGAATTTGGAAAAGATTTGTTCTTTCTAAAGGAGAGGGTCATTCTCTAAGCTCTCCTGGGATGGCTGGCAATAAAAGTCATTGCTTCAGTGACTCCAGAAATGTTGTTCCTCCCAGTGGGGAGAATGCCATGTGCTAAAAAGAGGTTGTTGGGAAGCCAATGACTCTGAGATTCATCTCACCATGATGCCTCCTAATGTCCCCATCCAGTTTTTCTTCTCAAGGCTAGCTACCCACATTTTCTCCACTTATCTATCTGTTGTTTTCAGATCATCAAAATCTGGTCACTACTTTATATCCATTTTTTGAAGATAGTAGTATAGATTTATTTGCACACATTACAGAAAAGATTTCCAAAGAGGTTAAGAGATTGTCTCAAGGTCACACACTGTGTTGGCAGCATGGCTTTTTATGTCCTTGCTAACAATCATTTGAAAGAAACATTAATTTCTTCTGGTCATGGTCTGGTGACAAAGTCTAGTGACTGAGCAAGACTTGCATTCATATCATGGGAGCACCTCAGTTGGCACTAAGAGGAATTTCAGATGCTGGCAGTGATTTCTGAGGAATCATGGGTCACAGAAGAGGTTCCACAGCAGAGAGCATTTAATAGAAGAGGATAAATTTATTTATTTATTTATCTATCTATCTATCTATCTATTTATTTATTTATTTTTAAGATAGATTCTATTATCATAAAACGGTTGCATTACTCCATGCGATAGATGCTTTCCAAGATGCCCAGGCTCCAGTGTACACGCTCTTTCTCCTGGTCACTCAATCAAGCCCTAATCTAGGTGCTGCTGAGAAAGGATGTGGCACATGTAATTAAGTTCCCTAATCAGTTGTCTTTAAGATAAAGAGCTGATCCTTGGTGGGTCCAACCTAATCAGGTAAATCCTGCAAAGGGATTGGATTCCTCCAGGAAAGAGATATTTGAAAGATGAGAAGGTTACGAGGAATATTCTTTGCTGCTGGCTTTGAAGATGGAAGGAATCATGTGGGAAGGGATGGTCAGAATTAGGAGCTGATGGTGACTCCCAGCCAACAGCGAGCAAGAAGATTTGGAGTTGAGTTTTACCTTTTTAAGAAACTGGATTCTTCTACCAACCAATGAGCATGGAATTATATTTTTCCCTAGAGCCACTGGTCAAGAACTCAGCTCAACTAGGACTGTTAGCAGAGGACCTAGCTGAGACTTGGCTGGATTTCGGACCTACAGAACTGTGAGATGATAAATGGTGTTGTAAGCTGCTAAGTTTGTGATAACTTGTTATAAGGCAATAGAAAAGGAATGTACTCCTATGTCCCCTGACAGAGAGTCACATCCCCTTTGAGGGCAATAAAGCATATGTTACTTAAAGCTATCAAGGTAATCTGGCTGTGTGCTGGTTTTACCTTGTTAAATCTCAAGGGATCCTGCTCATACAAAATGGATAATATCATAACTGTGAAGAGCCAGTATCTAGTATCAGATACTTTGAGTTTAAATCCTGCCTCTGCCATCATATATCTGGAGGACCTTGGGTAAATTGCTTACTTCCTCTGACATTTAGTCAGCTTACTCATATGCTGAATAAAATAGCAGTGCTCATACCCAAAATATTGTTTTCATAATGTGCAGACAGTGCTTAGTCTGTGTCATTACATATGGTAGTTAACTACATGAGCCTTTACATAAAATGTAAATTATCAATATAAATGTGAATTAAAGTAACTCAATAGAGTTCAAATTTTAAGTCATTGGACCTTTAATGACCACTTACTTGCTTTCTGCCAGGCTGTAAGAATAAAAATAATAAGGGAAAATGTCACAACATTTACTTTAAAAGCTTTTCCAAAGAAGTGGAATAAAACTGACACATGAGCAAAGATATCACCAATGTCTTCTAATGAGGCCGGTGAGAGATGAACGAGGTGACAGAGGGAGCACTGAGGAAGGTTGACCGACCTTCAGCGTGGGTGGAGGCAGGAAGGGGAAGAAACGGCTTTCTCGGATGTGTGGACATTTGAACTGGGATTTTGAAGAATGAATAGAAATAAAATAACCAAAGATAAACAACATTCCAAACAGAGAAAGTAGATTTCACAATTTCTCTGAGATAAATATTGTAAAAATATTAGGCCTCATCCAGATCCAACTGTCAGAAGAAAAAAAAAGCTTAACCAGATTAATTCACAAGGTATTTTATTGAATTCCATTTAAGAACATCTGAGGGACAGCCTTCCGTTAGAGGGATGGGATCTAGAGCCTCGTGTAATGTCAGAATCCGTCTGTCTAACTATCTATCTATTTACCTATCTACCCACCTACCTATGACATATCTCTCTTCTCTCTTTGTTGCTCTCTCTCTCTCTCTCTCTCTCTCTTTCTCTCTCCATTTTTCTCACTATTTCGTTTTATTCTCAAGAAAGCAGGATACCACTTGCCTGACTGGGCGGTGGCGCAGTGGATAGAGCATCGGACTGGGATAAGGAAGGCCCAGGTTCGAGACTCCAAGGTCTCCAGCTTGAGCAAGGGCTCATCTGGTTTGAGCAAAAGCTCACCAGCTTGAGCCCAAGGTCGCTAGCTCGAGCAAGGGGTTACTTGGTCTGCTGAAGGCCCATGGTCAAGGCACATATGAGAAGGCAATCAATGAACAATTCAGGTGTTGCAATGCACAACAAAAAACTAATGATTGATGCTTCTTATCTCTCCATTCCTGTCTGTCTGTCCCTGTCTATCCCTCTCTCTGATTCTCACTCTGTCTCTGTAAAAACAAAAAAAGAAAGAAAGCAGGATACCACTTTATGTGATGAAAAATAGAGGGGTTGGCAAAAGTAGGTTTAGAGTTGTTTGTAAGAAATATTTAATACAATATTTAATAAATAACACAGGAATAAACTCTGTGTTTCACATACTCACAACTGTCTGTTTTTGACTGCTCAGCCTAAATGGAATGGTTTTGTAAAGCCAGTATCCACTGCCACCATCACAGCCGCCTGGCCCATGCAGGTTCACATTAGATTCAAACAGTCAGTAATGAAACAATAGAGCCAAGAACTGATGGGCCATCATCTTTAATCTTAGCTTGCACCAGGAGGGCAAGTAAAAACACACACTGGGTTCCAAAACCCACTCATTCAGTGCTCACAAAGCTACTGACTTATCCAAGTTTCCTAGAATCAAAGATTTCTAGCTCACTAGCCTTATTCACCTCTGTTTCCCATCTCCTTCTCTCTGCACAAACTCTGCACAAACTGGCTTCTACCTCAGCACTCCATCTTGGCTGCTTCTCCTGGTCTCCTCCATGTGGCCTTTCTCTGCTCTCCTCCTTGCTCTCTCCTCTAATGCTAATCTCAGGAACCGAGAGAGCAAGCTCCCAGTCTGTCCCACTTCATAGTGCAGAAATCAAAACCTTTAATCCAATATACAAAATAGTGAAGTCTCTAATACAAAGTCACTTATCTGAGGCATGATGGGATTGCATCACTCCACATCAAAAAGGGTGGGAAAGGCTTAGTACTAAAACCAAGCCCCAGGCTACAAGAATCCTGCCTGCCCACAGCCTGCCCCCAACACACATTAATATCACATGGATGACGGGCTTCCACATGGGCAGTGCCATCTTTAACAAAGTGAGCATAATATACTTTATCTTCCCAACAGGTTTCCAAACTAAAAGAAGAAAAATTCTATGTTTTATGAAAACCATTATATGGCCAGGAGCCACCATCGAGGCCATTCACATGCAGGTTTGCATTAGATTCAGACAGATGGTAATGAAACAACAGAGCCAAGAACTGGTGGGCCATTACCTTTAATCCTAGCTTGCACCCAGCGGGCAAGTAAAAACACACACTAGGCTCCAAAACCCACTTACTCAGTTTTCACAAAGCTATTGACTTATCCAAGTTTCCTAGAATCAAAGGTTTCTAGCTCACTAGCCTTATTCACCTCTGTTCCCCATCTCCTTCTCTCTGTACAAACTGGCTTCTCCTTTAGCATTCTGCCATCTTGGCTGCTTCTCCTGGCCTCCTCCACATGGCCTTTCTCTGCTCTCCTCTCTAATGCTAATCTCAGGAACTGAGAGAGAGCAAGCTCCTGGTCTGCCCCACTTTATAGTATATAAATCAAAACCTTTAATCCAATATACAAACAAGGAAGTCTCTGATACAAAGTCACTTATCTGAGGCATAATGGGATTCCTCATGAGAGTGTACCACCCCATATCAAAAAGGGTGGGAAAGGCTTAGTCCCAATACCAAGCCCCAGGTTACAAGGATCCTGCCTGCCCACAGACCCACACCCAACACACATTAATATAATCACACCCATCCCAAGCAGGAAGGGCAACTAATATCATCACCTGGGAAACAGGCTTTGATGTGGGCAGCACCATCTTTAACAAAGTGAGCATAGTATATTTTATCTGCCCAACAACCATGTACTGGTTTTCAAGATGAGTGGGCTGTTGTGTGCCCACCTTGAATCAAGCCAGGTGGTCTAATTGGGTCACATGCTTATGTTGGAAAGACAGGCAGGTTATTGAGATGGGTAGTCCCCATAAAACCACAGTAGGTGAGTAGTTCTATTTCCTCAAAAAAAAATTACAGGAGGTTTCTACCAGGAGGATAGGGAATGAATGCTGGTCAGGTGGGTGCAAGTAGAAACTCTAAGAGCTTTGGTATCGTTGGAGCATGAAAAGAAATGAATCAGATTTTGATGAACCTTGTACACCATGCCAAGAAGTTTCAACTTCATTCTGCCCATGATGAGGGAGCTGTAAAGAACTTCAGTTGTTGCAGAAGACCATTACATTTCTGCGCTGAAACTATCTCATTGATGTCCTGGTGGGGACATGCGGCCATGAAGAACACGATGGGTGGGTCCCTGGGTTTCCAGGAGCTCAGGATACAATGGCTATCTCTCCACGCACTTGGATGTAGCAGCACCCAGCAATGGAAATCCAGACAAGCCTAGAAGGAACTGCTTACCCCTCCCCGGCCTTTCCACTTAACATTCATAATCTTTAAAAGCAAGATTGCCAGCAGCAACATCTTCTAAGGGAAAGGTCTAAAAGGTCGCCGTGGAATGCTGGTGGAACAGCATTCTCGAGTGGCAGGTCAGAACAGTCCTTTGTGATTCAGCATAATTGCTTGCTTAAGTGCTTACGCATTACATTATCTTGCTTTCATAAGTCCAAAGTGGCTGCCAGTTCTTCCTTTTTTTGATTTCTTTTCTGAAATGTTGCTACTTTTCAATAGCTGAGGATTTTTCCTATAGGCGAGGCAGCCTCTAGACTGTCATTATTTTAGGGTTTTGATTTCAGTGTCTGTGCACAATTTTATGCCTCAAAAAAAATATCATCAAGGGTATAAAAGAATGCTTCACGAGTTACAACCCTATGTTCATGAATGTGTTCGTTTGTTAATACAGCTAGTCCCCGATTTATGCAGCATGTGCCCACTGTACACAAGGTGTTGAGGACACTGTGGTCTCAGAGACAGAAAAGGCTATGCTTCTTAAGAACAAATTCTGCAAATGCCTTTTCTGTTATTCTACTGTTTACCACCGTGCTTGAAGATAACATACGGATGCTACTATGCATTGACTGATCAAATTTAGTCAATATCTATGGACATTGTTTTGGTAGATAGGTGTAGATGGGACTCCGAAAAGTTGCAGATAATCTCTTCATCTTGACCTGTTTCCAAAGAGCTGAGTCAATTGAATTGTCCAAGGACGGGACAACCCTGAATCAGCTCTAATCATGAAGCCCCACCCCACACAACTGCTTAAGGGGTAATTTTTAGGCCTGTCTCTGAGAAGAGAGAAATTATTTTATTTTAGAAACCCCCTTTAAATAAAACCCAAGATCAATTTAGAATTCCTCTTTAATTTTTTGGCCCTTTGGAAGCAAAAAAAAATAGACTAAAAAATAGATTTTTCCAGGGGAAAAATCAAAAGCCATTCACCAGTGGGTTTCCAAAATACACTCTTATTTTTGCTTCAAAAAGCAATCACATTGACTCAACAACTAACTGCTCAGTGAACTCATTTTAGCCTTTGCCAACAACTCTCATCGGAAAAAAAATACTAATGATACACGACAAGGGGTGAGCATTTATCCCCATCACAAACAAAATTCAAGAAGATAGCTTTTGGGTTCTCCCAACAGAGAAAACAAAATAAATTGAAGTCCTTTAAAAAAAATCATGTTCCTATCTGTTGTGAACATAGAGCTTATTGGAAGAATGGTAAGGCGCGCTCTATGAACTTCTCTGAGGGGAAGAGGAGTCCAGATTAAACCATACAATACAAGTATCATAGACAAAAGCTGTCTCAAAAACATCTTTTGTCCACGATGAGGCAAACATTGTAGGTTTAAAAAAAGCTTCGTGCTTCACACTAGTTGCCTGTGGCACTGAGCAGACTCTCAGCCTTTCACTAAAAATGGGTCACTGAGTTTTCTTACAACTTTTCATAGCTGGGTTTCTCCTGGAAGCTGAGCCACAGACGGAGACTTAAATTCAGGAGGGTGACTTTGGAGCCCACAGCTGCGGATGGAGGAGCAAAGAAGAACTGAGGACAGAGAGATCAAGCTGTGATATAGTGTCAAGGGAAGACTTAGCCAATCCTGCAAACAGTTCTGCAAATGGGACAACACTTCATAACTAGTCTGTGTTGGTGTAGGAGGGCCAGGTTCTTATATTCCTGTCTGGAACAGTCACTGGATGCTGACCACCTCAGAGAGAGTGTGACCTTGGGCAAGCAGCTCCCTTCAGATGCGACAGTGGCCAGCGAGAACTGACAGTGTATGGTTGTCTGCTGGAAGTGCCCCCCAGCAGCTAGGTATGACGTTATTTATTTCTAAATGAAAGTCTGGGTACTCTATTAGTGTTGACCACCTTATCCATGGAGGATACATTCAAAGACCCCCCACTACCATGAATGCCTAAAACCACAGATAGTACTAAACCCTATATGTACTATGTTTTCTTATACATACACACCTACGGTAAAGTTTCATTTATAAGTTTGGCACAGTTGGATATTCACAATGATAACAAACAGTCAATTAGAACAATATAGTATAATGAAAACTAAGTGAGTGTGGCTCCTCTCCATCTGTCTCTCTGATAACCTAGGGTGCCGCTGAGTGGCTGGGCCAGAGAACCTTCCCGTCCTGGGCAGAATGCAGCAGGACAGTGGGGGATGTCATCACCCTACTCAGAAATGCATGCAGTTTAAAAGGTGGTTAACTCCTATGTGGACCAGCATGCCATTCCTGGTAGGCCAGCATTGGTCCATGGATGGGTGGCTTCAAAAGCACTGCTCTACAGAGCCATGGTCAGTAAGGCTCTGTGGCTGTTTCATGGAAATATTACCTCTTACAGAGGCTGTGATCATTTTTCACTAAGCACTTATTTGAGCTAGACTCTAGGTTAGATGCACAAAGGAAAGACGCCCTTGATCAGAAACACCTGCCCTGTCATATGAGTAGGATTCAACCTTTCATATACTTAGCTGCTAAAATTAGGATTTGGCATGAGCAGATGGCTTTATCCTGATACAAACTCCAATTCTTATATATCAACTACAATTTAATCCAATATCTAATTCTTGATACTGAACTCCAAGCCAAAATACTGCTACTACAATACTACTAACTAAATTTATTAAGCATTTTTTGTGTGTGTCATGCAC
Source organism: Saccopteryx bilineata (assembly GCF_036850765.1). Taxonomy (NCBI): domain Eukaryota; kingdom Metazoa; phylum Chordata; class Mammalia; order Chiroptera; family Emballonuridae; genus Saccopteryx; species Saccopteryx bilineata. The sequence goes on from NC_089494.1 coordinate 259,434,261, forward strand.
TGTTCTAAGCAATTTACATATGTTAACACATATGTGATTTATAATTATCTCCATTTTATAAATGAGAACATTAAGGCACAAGAGAGAGTGATAAGTAACTCATCCAAAGTTGCACAGCTTTTCTCTGGAGGAGTCAGGATTTATACCTGGGTGGTTTGGTTCCAGAATTTGTGCTTAATTACATTCTTTGCCGTTGATGATCTCATCACCAGCTGAACCCCACAGTTGACTGATTTTATTAAGTGTCACTCCTCTCTGCATTGATGCCCTTTGCCATGTGATACTGCAGTTCTCAGGGATAGAAAATGGCTCTGCCTTCAACTCTAAATTGATCTATGTCGCTACTTTGGCCAAAGCATCTTTTAAAATGGGATAGAAGTAGAGAATTAAAATGTGCTTGCCTGATTGGCCATGTTCTTTTTTTGATTCTTCTACCATGAATGAAAGTGTACCAGAGATTGCCTGTTTGTGTTGGAAGATAAAACAGAAAGAACAGGGCCAGTCCTTAGCCAGAATCAGCCCAGTCTCCTGGTCTACCTGAAGTTGACCACAGATGCATGAGTGAGCCCAGGGCAGATCAGATAAAGCCTGTAGATGGTTAGGTAAATAAACATCTACTGTTGCATGTCAATGGGGTTTTGAAGCTCTTATGCAAAGCAGGTTACTGATACAAAGAAAGTTACAGAAGAAAATTAAATTTGATCCAAATGCAATGCTAAGGAAGAACATAATATGCAATGGGAACACAAGGGCGGTGCTCAAGGAAGGTAACAACCTTCATACCAGTGAAGAGATCCTGGAGAAACTCACCTAAAATCAGTCCTGGAGAAACAGTTAAAAATATAGAATGTATGCTAGGGAAAGATTTCTTAATTATAGCCGAGGACATCCCATTAACTAGACTGCCCTGCTTACCATGGCCGTGATATTGAGTAGTAGCCTGAACATCCAAGTACCTCCTTTAAAATCACTCTCACAGCAGTAGAGAGCTCAATAATTAAATAAACACTAAACTGATGTTTTGGGGTTTTTTAAATTTTATATATTAATTTTAGTGAGAGAGGAAGGAAGAGAGAGAGAGAGAGAGAGACAGGGACATCGATCTCTTCCGGTATGTGCCCTGCCCGCGGGTCAAACTGCCAACCTCCGAGTGTCTGGATGGTGGTCTACCCAACCCAGCTGTCTGGCCAGGGCTAAGCTCACATTTATTTTAATAGAAATAAAAAAAATCTGAAAAATGATATTATCGAGAATAGTTATCCAAAATGCCTTTTGCATATTGACTCTAAGTAGGTGCGCCTCTAAAAAAGACAAATGTATGTGTCATTTGAAAATTTAAAAAAGACAAGTTACTTCTGGAGAATCCTAATTTCCATACGTCTATATTTTTTATTGTTAGCGTCACACATTCCTGATAAAAATATTAATTGTACTTACAGCATTCAAAATATTATTTCACTTCTGTGTGATTCTTTTTTACCTTAAAACAATTTTATTTTCTCCAGAAAAAAAAATATTACTTTTGAGGAAAATGCCCAAATCCTCCCTTCAGAGTTGGAGAGTTTCCCAAAAGTCTGTGTTCTTCACCAACTGACCAGGAGGCAGGCTTTGGAGAAGAAAACAATCACACATCATAATGAGAATGTCTGTGTAATCTTTCTTCATTACTATTAAACAAATTCTTAGCAGCGGCTGAACACTCTATCTTCTTTTACCAGGCTGGGACATGAGTCCTACTACATTTTCTTTTGCCATCAGTCAAGAAAGGCATACTTTCCAAAAATCCTCGGATAAATAAGAATTTATCGATTTATTATGAGTAACCTTGAAGCGTGAATTTATTCAATAAGCAACCGGGGGGCCTCCCACGCCTCCCACGGGGCGCGGGCGCTGTGTGCGTCTTCGCGGATGTAGATATAAAAACGAGACCGTCTCTGTCCCTCAGGAAGCTCTTGGTTTACAGAAGAGACAGATGAGTAACAGGATCATTAGAATAAAGTGACAAATACTGGTGGCACCCGGAGAGCACTCTGAGGGCGGGGCGGAGGGGACAGTTCATTCCAGAGATGTCAGTAGAGGAGTTACAAATGGGTTTCCGTTTATCATTGCGCATTCTCAAGTTTACCTGCTTTTCATTTACATCAGTACGTGGCACAATTTTTTTTTTCCTGTAAAAGGTCAGAGGGTAAATATTTGAGGCTTCGTGGCTTTAAGGTCTCTGTTGTAACGATTTTGTTCTTCCAATGTAGGGCAAAGCAGCCAGAGACAACATTAAAAAAAAAAAAAGAAGTGTTGCTGTGTATCAATACTGCTTTATTTACAAAACCAGGCAGCGGTCTGAATTTTTCCTGTGGGGCTGTACGATCCTACCCTGTTCTACATGGCTTTTAACGTGGCCAGTCGGCCCTGGCTGGTGGTCTGAGTGGTAGAGTGTCAGCCCGGTGTGTGGAAGTTCCCGGTCAGTCATGGCAACAGGAAGAGCAACTATCTAATATCTTCTTCTCCACCACCCCTCCTTATCCCCGTCTCTGTCTCTCTTTCTCTCTGTCTCTCTTTCTCTCTCCCTCCTGCAGCCATGGCTTGAATGGTTCCAGTGAGTTGGTACAAGGAGCTGAGGATGGTTACATGGCCTCACCTCAAGGACTAAAACAGCGGCCCAGACCAGCAGAGCATCACCTGGTAGGGGGCTGGCCGGGTGGACCCCGCTCAGGGTGCATGCGCGAGTTTGTCCCTGCCTCCCAGCCGCTCACTCAATAATAAATATCATAAATGAATAAATAATAAATAGATAGATAAATAAATAAAAATAAATATCGACATTCTCAATCTTAAATTTCTTCTCTTCTTACTCTGCATTCTCTCCGGCAGTGTCCTCGCCCACTTCCATGGCTCAGACTCCCTCTGTTTGCCAAACCTGCTGCCCCAGGCTTGGCTGCTCACCTGCAGTGCAGGCGCCCTCATCAGTACCCACTGAACATTGTTCCATAGGTTATTTCCCAGCTCGGTCTAATTAACAGTTTATCTCCCGGCCTCCTCTTCGCCTCTGGGCCACACCTCATCCTGGGCGGCTTGCTCTCTTCCCTCAAAGAACAATTCCACCTCCCATTTCCTCGGGAAGGCAGCTGGAAGTCACAGGAGCATCTTCTGCTCCGTTACACCACATCTCTGCTACCAGTTCAGTTCATTATCATCCCTAAGTAGCTCTCACTGTGGCTGCCTCTCTCTGTCACCACCGCCACACCTTGGTCATGCTGTCACTTCCCACACGGGCCACTCTGATGTCTTTATAACAGGTCTCCTGCCATCTCCTAATCCGTTTCCCATCCACCAGCCAGGGCAGCCCTTTCCAAAAGGCCCCCAATCATGCCGTCCTTACTTGGAGCCGCGTGCAGGACTCCGTGAACCCTGCCGAGGCGTGAGCATCCTCTCTCCCCTTCCCACGTCCTCACTCGCACCCCCGACTGTGGCCTCAGCTCACCCCCATGAATAGTTTCCTGCTGCTCATGTAGCAGACCACTGCAATGAGGGACTCAGAACAACACAACTGTGTTATGTCACACTGCAGGGCGTCAGGAGTCTGAAGAGGGTCTCAGCAAGTTAACCATCAAGGGGCCGGCAGGACTGCGTTCTCTCTGGAGGCTCCGGGTGCAAATTCATTCCCGTGCCTTTCTCAGTCACCAGCATCTGCCCGCCTGTACAGGCTGTGGCCTTTGGCCAGGGCTCGCGCCATTCTGACCTCTGCCTCCATCACATCTTCTGACTCTGCTTCTCCCACCTGCCTCTGGGAAGGACCCTGGGATCCCGGGGAACCCGCCTGGATAATCCGGGGAAAATGTCTCCATCCTGAAATTCTTAACCACACCTGCAAAGTTCCTTCTGCCGTGACGGTAATACATTCACAGCCCCTGGGGACTGGAACGTGGCCATCTTCCAGACAGGAAGGTTATTATGAAGTCCACACCCCGCCCCCTTACGTATCATACCCCCCACCACCCACACACAGAGTTTTGTTTTCTCGTTGAAAGCAGATACCTCTTCCTTCTCCAAATCCTCTATTCATAACATTCCCTTTCTCTAGAATTTTCTTTTTGCAGATTTGTCTCAGGCCAAACCCTGGTCTTCCTTAAAGTACTAGCCTGAATGCTCCTTCTTCAAAGGAACTTTTTGTGCCTCCTTCCCAACCTCTTTTAAATTAGGTTTGCCCTGATTTATTCTCTCCTATACTGTATGTTTGTTTAAATACGTTTCACTGTTGAACTTTACATATATCACAACATGATTATTTATGTGGAGTCTGGGGTTTACTAAGGGCAAGAGCTGTGTTCTTCTCAGCACCTGACTCAGTGATTCAACTACTCACATGTTCGCTAAATCTGTGTTGAATGAGTTAGGAGGTCAGTGAATAAATAAATGCATCAGAGCAAGTTGCCCTTTGATCACAATTTTAAAGACCAAGTGACATGTGGTATGTGATCAGAGGCAAAAAGATAGATGTCATTGCAGGAAAGCCCATTTCATCTTTTGTAAAAGTCCAGGTGAGTGAACATACCATGTTCACAGATTGCAAATAGTGTTGCAAGACTAGAAGGGACACTCCCATAGTTGGTGATGGTGAAAGTGAGACTGAGGATAAACAGAGACCAGACCGAACGAAATACACCTTCATCATGTAAGCCGCCGTCTGCAGGCATGCAATGGACGGCTAATCTACTGGGGCCTTAAGTAACGCGGGCTTCTAACCAGTGTCTGCAAGTCGGTAGTTCCAGACCTGGTTCAATAGTTCAAAGACATTCGAGCACTGGATCTGCATATCTGACCTTATTACTGCAGGACGGCTACCATGGCAACAAGCATCATCAGAGTGCCCCAGACAGTGTCCTGTGTGTGGAGGGGGAAAGTGAGAGCAAACAGCATTCTTTCAATTAAACTCTCTCTCTCTCTCTCTTTTAAGGGAGATAAAATATTTTCATAACCTTCCCCAGTCGATCTCTCCTTTTGTTTATGATTGCCAAATTTAGAAAACAACAACAAAATGTCCAGTTAAATACTAATTTTGGATAAGCAATGGATGATGTTCCAAATAATGTAAGATACAGTAAAAATATAGTTAACGTTGTTATTTATCTGAAATTTGGATTGAATTACGCACTGCATGTTTCACCCGAGAATCCCACCCCTGTTCCATTAGTAAGAGTGAGGTTATATGCCCACCGCTGGGCTACTCCCTGGCAGCCGCAGATGCTGTCCGTCACGGTGACTGTCCTTGACTGATTGAGCCTAGCTCCCTTGGCCTGGACACTTTGCCAAAACAAGGGTGCTCTTTGCAAGGATGAGATAAACTGGCTATTACATGGGCAACCAACCATGTCAGCCGCAGTCTGAGTACATTGCTAATGTAGTTTTATTTTATTCTGTAGATAATGCGGAAGTATTAGGAGATTTCAGCAAAGAAGTGATGTAAAATCACTTTTTTGAAAATTTTGTAAAGATTGAAGTTCTGGCTATATACAGAATGCCAAAACGAGAGAAAGGGCTAACAGACAGGAGGTTACTACATTGGTTGTGTCAAATGAACGATGCAGGGGTGCGAACCTAAGTCAAAACAGAAGGTGGACAGGAACACGTGCGGGTTTTATATGCATATTTATTTATCCTAGTCGTCAAGTCCTCAGCCTTTGAAGTTGAAACGTTTGGTGTTACATCCCAATTTGTTATTCAGTATCGGTGTCACCTTGAGTAAGTCACTTTATCTTACTAGCCTTGGTCAGGTCTATCTGTAAATATGTAGATAATAAAACTATGTGATTTATTATCGGCATTGAATGAGGTCATTCAAGCTAAGTGCTTAGCAAAAAAATAAAATAAAATACAAAGGAACGTAGTACGTGTTGAGTGAATGTTCGATGCTTTCATTACTTCGGTTGTTACTGTTGGTTTTTCTCATGCACGGTGACTCGTTAGACACGATGTGGGAGGAAAGACCCGGGATCCCCAGGAGCCTGATCCGCTCATCATCTTGTCCGTCTCCTGCGAAGACAATTCCTTACTAACAAGTGCTTAGACCACACCGTGGGTGTCAACACCGACTCCCATTTTTCATGCCATATTCAATTCTGTAGGAACTCCTTACGTATGACATTCTAAACACAACCAGAATCCCACCGCACTGCGCTCTGGTCTCCGACCCCTTCGTCTCAATGCCTTCCTGCAAACATCATCCAGACTGGCCTCAGACCCTCACTATTGCCCCCTGCAGTTCATTCTCAACACAGCAGCCAGAGCGATGAAACATCACATCAGATCATGTCTGCTCAAAACCTAGCAGTGGCTTCCCATCTTACTAAAAACAGAACAGCCAGAGTGCCTAAGGTCTGCGTGGCTGGCTCACTACCACCTCGCCCGCCTCCCCGGCTGTCTACGGCCCTCCTCGGTTCACCCCACTTCAGACACCTCAGCTTGCGTTCTCTTCTTCCAACACCCCCGTGGAGAGCCTTGGCCCAGCTGATCCTTCTGCGTGGAAGACTCCCCCCACAGGCATCTAAATGCCTACCTCTCTTCCTTCTGTCAGATCTCTTCTCCAGCCACACGGATGGAATGAACTTGACCACAACCACTCTGTGTGCAATTTTAAACTAACAGCCATCCGTCCCCACCAGCCTGGCCTTCAAGGCAGCCCTGATCTATTTTCTTGTGTGTTCATTTGTTTGTTTGTTTTCTGTACAGCTATTATTACATGCTATCATTCAATATCATTTACTTAGGCACAACAGCTATTGTTGACAGTGTGATCCCTTCCTCCCTCACTCGGATATTAGTCATGCAAGGACAGGCACCTTTATGTTTTCTTCGCTGATAAAGCAAAGCATCTGAAACAGTGCCTGGCACATGTAAGTGTTTCATAAATATTTTCTTAAGATACACGTGTACCTAGGTTTTTCTTTGTCTGGTGACATGAATGTCACTTATTCTTTCTCCTGAGGTATTAAACATGGAATGTTATTAAATGCTTGTTCTGACCTTGCCCAGTTCTGATGAGTTGGCGTGCACCATCTCCTCACACCTTTACAAGACCTCTGTGGTCTTCATCCTCGCGTAGTTCTGCGTCATGAGAGCCAAAAGCAGTGGCTCACCCGCAGAGAAAGTCTCAGGATCGCAAGCCACCAATCGTGGATATGAATCTTGCCTCTACTACTAACTAGGTACGATGCCTTGACAAGTGATGTAAATCCCACTTTGGCTCAGTCCCCCGGTTTTCTCATTGGTGACATGGGTCATAATTATAGTATGGCTTCATAAGATTATTATACTTTCCTAATGAGTTAACACATGGGGAGCGTTAGGATGACATCTGGAACCGAGTATACACTAAACAAGTCCGAGCTATTATCATGGCAATAAATATTTTATCAATTTTAGGTATTGTGAACCTGAGGCTCAAGGAAGCCAATTAACGTGGCCCCGGTCAAATAGATAGTAAGTGGCAGTTAGGCCTCCAACGCCCACGCTGTGTCTCTAACCGCCGTGCAACAAAGAACACAAAAGGAGGGGTCCTTTGGGGCAAAATCTAATGAGTGGAAATGTGGATTTCTGTATCTTCACCCCAGGATATTTTTCACCTAAATTTAGAGTTCCTAGAGAATATCGAATCTCTGGCTATATATTTAATTTTCTCTCCAAGCTGGCATGAGGCAGACTGGATCCTGGGAAGACAGCAGGGTTCATGTGATTATTTTCCCGGCCTTTGCCAAAAGTCAGTCATTTAAAAGTTTCTGTGGCACGCGACCAACTGCTTTATACATCAGCTGCTCCGTGAAAAAGTTGAAAATGTGATAGATTTGCTGACAAGCGTATTTTATATTTGATGTGCATAAATTTTTGTGCAACGACGAAAATAGAAGCTGTTACGAGTTACTGAGTGGCTTGTTTTTCCTTCTGTCTCTTGAATATTTCGATCTTGAGATCGAGCAGGTGTCTTAACTTGTTTTCACCTGCATCTCCCAGTTTTAACTCCCGCTGCATGCATTTCTTTATTTATAAGAAAGTGTTCACACCTAGTATGGGCAAAGTTGAACGCTGGTTGCCGTGGGGACAAATAAGAGAGTAACAAATGTTGCATCACGACCTGGTAGGAGAAATGGAAAACATGTATTTGTCAAATCTGGCAGTAAAACCTAGGAGAAGCCATTGTTATCCTCATCGGAAGCAGTGTGAGAGTTGGCCCGTGCGTTCCCGGCCTCCCTCAGCTGCTGGGCACTCGGTGCCAGGGCGACTTCACCACCTTGGAAATCTAACTGTGCTTCCAACGCACATAAAGCCCTTTCCTGTCTTCCCATTGGAGTAAAATGCAAAATTGTCACTATGACCAGGAAAACCATGTATAATTCTGCCCCTTTCTGTCTGCCCTGGCCCTCCGCCCACTGATCTCCACCTTCCTCACCCCGTTTCACCACGCTGGACACTTTCACTGTCTCTTAACTGTTCTAAGCTATTTCTTGACTCAGACTGCCTGTAATTGTTGTCTCTCTACACTCTATGTTCTTCTCACTATTTTCCAGATAGCTGACTGTTTCTTACTGTTTAGAAGTCAGCTTCGTTCTCTTCCTTTTGAGCCCTTGCTGTAGTATACATTGTAAATTAAAGGCAGGGATTTGGCCCTGGCTGGTTGGCTCAGCGGTAGAGCCTCGGCCTGGCGTGCGGGGGACCCAGGTTCGATTCTCGGCCAGGGCACATAGGAGAAGCGCCCATTTGCTTCTCCACCCCCCCCTTCCTCTCTGTCTCTCTCTTCCCCTCCTGCAGCGGAGGCTCCATTGGAGCAGAGATGGCCCGGGCGCTGGGGATGGCTCCTTGGCCTCTGCCCCAGGCGCTAGAGTGGCTCTGGTCTCAGCAGAGCGACGCCCCGGAGGGGCAGAGCGTTGCCCCCTGGTGGGCAGAGCATTGCCCCTGGTGGGCGTGCGGGAGTCTGTCTGACTGTCTCTCCCCATTTCCAGCTTCAGAAAAATACAAAAAAAAAAAAAAAAAGGCAGGGATTTATTTCTCTCTGATTCTCTGTTGTATCCTTATCATCCAAAGTATCCAGCATATAGTAGGTGCTTCATTAACAACTATTGCTGGGTGATTTTTTTTCTTCTTTTTCCAAGTGAGAAGAGAAAAAATAGACTCCCACATGCACCCCAACTGGGATCCACCTGGCAACCCCTGTCTGGGGTCAATGCTCTGCCCACCTGGGGCCATGTTTACAACTGAGTTACTTTTAGCATCTGAGGCAGAGACTCCATGGGGATTTCCTCAGCACCTGGAGCCGGCCGATATGCTCAAACCAATGAAGCCATGGCTGTGGGAGGGGAAGAGAGAGAGAGAGAGAGAGAAAGAAAGAAAGAAGAGGGGGAGAGAGAAGGGTGGAGAAGGAGATGATCCCTTTTCTTGTGTGCCCTAAGAATGAGACCTAGGACATCCACACACTGGCTGAGCACATTGACACTCTACCACTGAGCAAACTAGCCAGTGCCTATCGCTTGGTGGTTGACTGAATAATTTACTATGACTATATCTGTAATGCTAATAAAGGATCTTCAGGGCCCAAAAAGGAGTGGTAGAGAAAGTTATATGGGATGCAATGAGAGGGAGCAATCATTGCAGAGAAGTCATCATGCAATGGCTTACTAAGAAAGAGCTGGATCACAAATATTATTCATCATTATTATTGTTGTTATACATATAAACTTATTTAGTGTTCATTACGTGGGAAACAAAATTCTAGGTCTGTTCTACAGATAACTTTATTTACTCTTTCTGAAATGCCTGTGAGTGGATACTCACTTGACAAGTGCTGGCGCATATCTTTGTCTGTTAGGGCTGCTATAACAGAATACCAGGAACTGGGTAACTTCTGAACAACGGACACTCATTGTCCACAATTCTGGAGGGTGGAAGTCTGAGATGAGGGCATCAGCATGGTCCAGCGAGGTCCCCCTTTCGTGTCACAGACTTCTTCTTTTGTCCTCACGTGACAGGTGGAGGAAATTTCAGCGATTCCATAAAAAGTTGAAAGCCTTGGAGAAGGGGTTGGCATGACTTGATCTGGGCTTTGTGTGGGTAGGAGAACAATGAGAAGTTTTAAGTTCAAACAAAAGACACTGGTGTTTACTATCCAATTAATATTTCCCCAAAGCACTTTGACTCACAAACACATTATCAGCTCTCCCTGTGTTGTCACCACCAGTGTTATTAGCTCTGTTTTACAGATAAAAATAACTAAATTAAATTTAAAAGAACAATGCTCAGCAAGGGGCCATGATTTCAAATGTCCAAGATCAAGTGGCAAGCATGACCCAAAGCTAAAAATTTGCCCTGGCCTGTTGGTTTAGCAGTAGAGTGTCGGCCTGGTGTGAGGGGGACCCGGGTTCGATTCCCGGCCAGGGCACATAGGAGAAGCACCCATTTGCTTCTCCACCACGCCCCCCCCTCCTTCCTCTCTGTCTCTCTCTTCCCCTCCCGCAGCCAAGGCTCCATTGGAGCAAAGATGGCCCAGGCGCTGGGGATGGCTCCTTGGCCTCTGCCTCAGGTGCTAGAGTGGCTCTGGTTGCGGCAGAGCAACGCCCCGGAGGGGCAGAGCGTCGCCCCTGGTGGGCGTGCAGGGTGGATCCCGGTCGGGCGCATGCGGGAGTCTGTCTGACTGTCTCTCCCAGTTTCCAGCTTCAGAAAAATACAAAAAAAAAAAAAGCTAAAAATTTTCAGAAAGTCATCTGGCGCAGCCTGGGATGTTCATCTGCAGAGAGAAGCATAGCTGTCCCAGCTGCAACCTTTCATGTCCTGGCTGCTCTGTGTGGAGCAGCCTGGGACGTTCACCTGCAGAGAGAAGCATAGCTGTCTCAGCTGCAACCTCCCACGTCCTGGCTGCTCTGTGTGGTTTCTGTTGACAAAGCGGAGGCATTTCCAAGACATGACGGGCAGGGGTCATAGAGACAGAGTCCGGGTTGTGAACACCAGCCCTGGGTTCACTCTGTTTGTCTCCGGAGAATTTATTTAACCTTGTTTTGCCTCCGCTGCAAAGGGCTATTCTGTACATCAGTGAACAAGAGATGATAAAGTGCTTAGCCCAGTGCCTGTGCTATATAAACTCTCTTAAATATTGTGTCATGTATGATCCTCACAATAATTCTACGGGCACTGCTATCCCCTTTGAATACACCGGGCGGGGGGGGGGGGGCGTGGAGCTGAAGCCCACACTCAGGACTCTATACCCCAGGAGGACAAATGCCGGGGCCCAGGAAAGCCCTCAGAAAGGATCACAAACGCACACCATCACTCTTTCTGGAATATTTGTGTATTATCGTGAATATGTAAATTAACAATAATTACTTCTTCACACATTAAAATCTGATCAAGCCACATTGCCCCTTGACTGAGAAGAAGGTAGGATGATAGATAATGAAGAAGAGGTTGTCAGTATCTCACCATCAATGAGTTCACTGAGAATATAATGGCCAAGCAAGGTGAAAGCCCAGCCATTTCCCTGAGCTCATAAATGCTCCTCCCTGATATAATGAGCATACTGATAAAAAATAACTAAAACTTACAAAATACAATGTGAGAGCTGAGAATTACTATCATCACTAAATTACTTTAACTCTATGGATAATTATAAAGAATGAGTAATTAACACCAAGTACTAAATTACCTAGTGCTTTTCAACATTATTTTATCATTTATTCAGGGACCTTAATTTTATGAACCATGAACTGTTTGCGCAAATCGGAGAAGCGAAGAGTGTGTTACTTGTCTAGATCATGTCTAAGAATTGTTGACCCTAGAAGAGAGGGAACATCTTTTTTTAAAACAAGCTGTAACTAGTGGATGTGAATGCAGATTAAAAATGTTAATATTCTTGTATCTTTTCCTCATTATTTCACAATTATTCCACATGCCGAGGCTCAATCCCTTCGTTTCTGGGTGAATGCCCTATTAATGGCAGAGCGGTGAGAATGGAATTAAATATTTGCACTAGGGGTGACGTGTAATTGAGTCTCCACTTATTGCAAGCTTTGATTTTTGAAATTAAAACCAACAAAAATGTTCCATTTGAAAATATGATTAAAATTAGAAGTTTTTTGCTTATCATAAAATTCTAAAAAGATTTGGATTTCAAATTTCATGTTCAGACAGTCTATTTTTTGAAACAAAGCACAGTTCTTTTTTTTTACTTATTTATGCAATATTGTTCAAAAGAAAAGAAAGAGAAAAGCAAAAAATAGAGTTTATCTTTTTCTTTTTTTACTTCAAATTATTTTTTTTCATTTTGAGTGTTTTAAGTTTTTATTTTTTTTAATCATTTTTATTTTTCAATTCCAGTTGACATACATTATTATCTTAGTTTCAGGTGTACACCACGGTGATTAAACATTACATAATTCTTAATTTTCAAAAAACATTATCCCAATTATAGTGAGCATGCACATTGTCCCAGAAATGATGTCCAACACTAAAGAAGAAAAGAAATGACAATATAAATGTAGTTTAATACACGACAATTCTCTCACTTAGCTGACAGTGCATTCTGATGAAGAAACGGTTGTTATTCTTTTTTGGCAGGGGAGAAACTGAAGCTCATGCATTCACTCAAGTACAAATACTTCATAGAGATCTATTGCAATTTGAGACATTAGGATCTACTGCAGGGGTCCCCAAACTACGGCCCGCGGGCCACATGCGGCCCCCTGAGGCCATTTATCCGGCCCCCACCGCAATTCTGGAAGGGGCACCTCTTTCATTGGTGGTCAGTGAGAGGAGCACATCGACCATCTCATTAGCCAAAAGCAGGCCCATAGTTCCCATTGAGATACTGGTCAGTTTGTTGATTTAAATTTACTTGTTCTTCATTTTAAATATTGTATTTGTTCCCGTTTTGTTTTTTTACTTTAAAATAAGATATGTGCAGTGTGCATAGGGATTTGTTCATAGTTTTTTTTATAGTCCGGCCCTCCAACGGTCTGAGGGACAGTGAACTGGCCCCCTGTGTAAAAAGTTTGGGAACCCCTGATCTACTGTTTGGCCAGCATGGCACTTGACGGTTGGACCATACCTGGAAAGAGAACTTGAGAAACCTCTATTCTCAATAGAGGTTTCTCAGTCTTCTATGTATTACTCCAGTGGTACAAACAGATCACTAAAAATTAAATACGTAAGCAGCAGATAACTGCAAATTGTGAGAAACACAAAAGGCAGAAAATAAGCCAGCTATGGGAAGGCTCTGTGAAAGAGCACTCCCCAGAAAGACATGGGGAGTCAAGACCTAGAAGAAAGGGAGGTGGAACCACGGGACAAAACGGCTGAAGCCATGAACAAGGAGCGGGGTGATGGGCAGGGGGGCGAGTTCACACAGGTGGTGGGAAGGGACCAGGCTGTGCCAAACTGTGTAGGTGATAGCAAAATAGTTCGATTCTACTCCAATGATGGGGAGGCACTAAAAGGTTAAAAGCAGAGTGGAAATTTAGTGGGTTTTTTAAAAATTATTTTGGCTGTTATTCTCTGGAACATGGAGTATAGAGCGCAAGGCGAGAGGAAGGGAACCCAGTTACGATGTACCAGGATGCCCCAAGTACTGAGGTCATGGGATCAAATACGGATACGAGATGTGGCATGTTCCAGAAACCGGATTATAGTTAGACCAGATACAAAAGGAGAGAAAAAGGGAGAAGTTGTAGATTTTCTGCTTAAACAATTGGATTCATAAAAGTCTCATTTACTGTTAAGAAAAACTGTGGACATAATAGGTGTTTTTTTTTTTTTTGCTTGTTTATTTTGCTTTTTATTTTAAAAATATGGCACTGGAGATAATAATTATTCCATTTAAACACGTTGTTTCAAACAAAAAGAACTAAAGGTGTCCAGTAGGCAGTTGGATATAATGTTTGAAAGTCAAGATATTTGTCTCGTGGATGTGAATTTGGGGTTTCACCTTATTAACGGTGTCTAAACCAGGGGCCAGCGTGAGGTGACCTAAGAGAAGAGTTTATGTAGAGAAAAGAAATAAATAACGACCTGAGCCATGGGCTTAGACACTTAGAGAAGATAAATAATTTCGTCGACATTTCCCGGCTAGTAAGTAATTGGCAAACTTAAACCCGGTCTGACCACGAAGTCCATGCTTTCATGTTTTGGTGCCTGTGAGAGGCTATTTTAAGAAAGCTTTTTAAAAATAAATAGACCCTTAATACCCAGGGGTGCTGCAAAGGGCACTACAGGCTAAGGACACTGTAATATTTACGGCACAAAAGTTGATAAGGACAGAGAGTGCACGGAGGCTAATAATTTTGTTGTTTCAGTAGATGGACCAGGGAGAAACACATTAGGAGGTGAATTCATTTAACGTATAGAAAATGGAAAAGAAAATAGCTCTAAGCCTTTTTATTTCTTCACCGGTTTGGGATTTGTGAATGAAGATGATGTTGTAACTTACCCCAAAGTAGATGATGGGAAAAGATAAAACATAAGAATGTTTTATTGTCATTATATATAAAAGCAGTATGTGAAAAGAATTAAACAGTCGTTCTCCAGGACTCCCAAAGACATTGTAGAATCAGAGACGTTTTTCAGAGAGTCAGATTTATACTTCACGAAGAAAATGTATCCCAAAATGTCTGACCTCTCTAAATACAATTGTTTTCAAAAGTTTCAATCACCACATATGTTCAAACACACATTAGATTCAACTTTCAGGAAGAATGTTCCTTATTTGTCACGTGCTTTTTTTCTTCCTTTCAACATTCTAGTACTTGACCAGTGCCCTACCTTGTTTGGGTTGCTATGACAACAGTACGGGCACCTGGAAGGGGAGGTCCTGGCGGGGACCCAGCTCACATCCTGCTTGCCGTGGCCGCACCATGTAGCTGTCTCCTCAGGAGAAAGGACTCCAAAGCGCAGCAGGGAAACGGCCGGTGAGGACGCAGAATCAGAATAGTGGCATTGCTCTAGTGTTTTACACTTGATGAAGCATCAGTATCACAACATGTGAAGCCAGTAGCCACGGCCACCGTCACAGCTGCCCGGCCCATGCAGGTTCGCATTTGATTCGGACAGACAGTATTGAAGCAACGGAGCCAAGAACTGGTGGGCCATTAGCTTTAATCCTAACTTGCACCGGCAGGTAAGAAATACATACAGTGGGAAAACACTCCCCTTTCCATTCAGGGCTCCCAAAACCACTGACTTATCTGAGTTTCCTAAAATCTAAAGTTTCTAGCTCACTAGCCTTATTCACCGCTGTTCCCCATCTCCTTCTCTCTGTACAAACTCTGCACAAACTGGCTTCTGCTTCAGCACTCAACCATCTTGGCTGCTTCTCCTCTCCTCCACGTGGCCTTTCTCTGCTCTTCTTTAGCATGGGCTACTCCACCCCATTTTATAGTGTAGAAATCAAAACCTTTAAGCCAACATACAAATAAAGAAGTCTCTGGTACAAAATCACTTATCTGAGGCATAATGTGATTCCTCATGAGAGTGCATCACCCCCCATCATGCAACAGTTAAGGGTGTGGACAAAAGCTTAGTCTTAAAACTAAGCCTTAGGCTATAAAGACCCTGCCTGCTTACAGCCTGTCCCCCACACCCAATGCAAACTATAAGCGAGCAAACATATATATTCACAAACTTATTTGACCCACGCAACACAAAGAAGATAATCTGCGAAGAATGAACAATGTTATGTGCTCGTGGACTTGCAGATGGAAGAGCCTCCCAACAGGTTTGTCTTTTCTTTGGGACGTAATGCCCTTCTAATCATGAAAAAAATCATCTTCCCTCAACATTGAGATCTGGAAGCTCTAACCCAGGGGTCCCCAAACTATGTCCCGCGGGCCACATGTGGCCCCCTGAGGCCATTTATCCGGCCCCCGCTGCACTTCCGGAAGGGGTACCTCTTTCATTGGTGGTAAATGAAAGGAGCACATTGACCATCTCATTAGCCAAAAGCAGGCCCATAGTTCCCATTGAAATACTGGTCAGTTTCTTGATTTAAATTTACTTGTTTTTTTATTTTAAATATTGTATTTGTTCCCGTTTTGTTTTTTTACTTTAAAATAAGATATGTGCAGTGTGCATAGGGATTTGTTCATAGTTTTTTTATAGTCCGGCCCTCCAACGGTCTGAGGGACAGTGAACTGGCCCCCTGTGTAAAAAGTTTGGGGACCCCTGCTCTAACCCTTGCTGTGACTGGGAGGAGACAGAACCTTTGAGGAAGTGAGGAAGGTTAAAGGAGGTCACGAGGGTGGGGCCCTAATCCCACAGGGCCACCAGTGCCTTATATGAAGAGGAAGAGGCAACAGAGCTCTGGCTCAGCCACGAGGGGACGCAGAGGGGAGGTGGTGGTCTGCAAGCCGGGAAGGGAGCCCACACTAGGAACCATGACCTTGGCTTTCATGGCTTCTAGAACTCTGAGAAAAATAAATTTCTGTCGTCTAAACAACTAAGTCTGTATTATTTTATGGCAGCCTGAGCTAATACATGGGGCTTCCCATCAGAGCACATGTCTGATCACCTTCTGGGTACTTTTTCATAGTAAAGGCAAGATTCCTCATTCAGCTATGAATCAAGTCCTGTGTGCTTTGCTGATAGAGCCAGGCTTCCTGTGTTTGGCAAATTCACCACATACACTTTAGATTGGGTCATCTTTGTTTTTCATGATAGAGAATTTTTTTTTAATTTTTATTTATTTTAGTGAGGAGAGAGAGAGAGAGAGAGAGAGAGAAGGGGGAGAAGCAGGAAGCATCAACTCCCATGTGTGCCTTGACCAGGTGGGCCCAGGTTTCAATCCAGCCACCTCAGCATTCCAGGCCGACACCCTACCCAGTGAGCCACCTCTGTTTTTCTTCTTAAAATGCATCTGTTCTAGTTAGCTTGGGCTTCTATAGCAAAACCCCTCCACTGAGTGCCTTCAACAACAGACACTGCTTTCTCACAGTTCCGGGGGGTTGCAAGCCTGAGGTGAGGGTGACAGCATGGTTCAGGCGAGGGACTTCCGTGGTGCATGCACATGGAGAGAGAGAGAGAGAGAGACAGAAGCATAGACATAGAGAGATCTCTTTCTGTTCTTATAACAGCACTAACCCTATTATAAAAAGTCCACCCTCGTGAAAGTCTAATTACATTCCAAAGGTCAAACTGCCACATGTAGTTTAAGGCTTCAGTGTATGAATTTTGTAGGGAAACAATTATTAGCCAATAGCATTTTATGTGACTCAGATGGATATTATGTACTCTAGGTAACATGGGACCAGAATTACCAAGTTTCTGAATGATCTTGAGACAATAAGATCCCAGTGTAGGCCCTGGCCAGTTGGCTAAGTGGTAGAGCGTCGGCCTGGTGTGCAGGAGTCCCAGGTTTGATTCTCGGCCAGGGCACACAGGAGAAGTGCCCATCTGCTTCTCCACCCCTCCCCCTCTCCTCCCTCTCTGTCTCTCTTCCCCTCCCACAGCCAAGGCTCCATTGGAGCAAAGTTGGCCCAAGCGCTGAGGTGGCTCCATGGCCTCTGCCTCAGGTGCTAGAATGGCTCTGGTTACAACAGAGCAACACCCCAGATGGGCAGAGCATCGCCCCCTGGTGGGCATGCCGGGTGGATCCCGGTCGGGCGCAGGTGGGAGTCTGTCTGACTGCCTCCCTGTTTCCAACTTCAGAAAAATACAAAAAAAAAAAAAAAAAAAAGAAAAAAGATCCCTGTGGAGCTAAGATCCTATGACCCTGACACCTGATCCTCATGAGCAGCATTTGATCTTTGCCAAGGCATTTGATCACTGCTCTGGGCTCTAGTTTTTTCTTTGCTTTGCTTGTGCTTCCTCCCTCCCTCCCTCCTCTTCTTCCTCTCTTTTTTTCTTTCTTTCTTTCTTTCTTTCTTTCTTTCTTTCTTTCTTTCTTTCTTTCTTCTTTCTTTCCTTCTCTCTTTCTTCTTTCCTTTTTTCCTTCTTTTTTGCTTTATTCTCCAAATAGTCCACTCAGCAAGCTCTGTGATCTATAAGGTCATTACCCTTTAGCATGTACATGTATGAATAAAATAGCATTTTATGCTCCAATCCTTGAATTTTGAACTACAAATTTAAAAAATTAGATGGATTTTTAAATAGCCATCTTATTTTATTGATTCAACATTGAGGTTGAAAAAGGTTTCTTTCTTTTTGCCTTTCCGAATACCGAAAGTGCATTTGTTGGGACATGGGAATTAGAACCAGGTCCCTTGTCAACAAGTACAGGTCATTAACTCTTTTTCAACAAATACATATGTAGGACACTCACCATATGCAAAAAGCACAGGCCCCGCCCGTGCTCCTAAGCAATGTCACTCACACAGTGCACCAGCAGAGATTCAGGACTGGGAGAGGCCGCCAGCAGCAGAGCAGCGATGGAGGACAGCAGAGAGATGAGCCAGAGGTCCCTCCCTGCTGTTTCTTGGCGTGAGGTCCCCCCACGCGCCCCTGACTGGGTGATTGGCCAGCAAAGACTGCAGGCTGGCGTTTTTTAATATACTGTCTGGCTGCCTGGGAAGTTATATAAATTCATTGGTGCTAGGAGTGATATGCAATTTTTATTTTAGAAAGAAAGAATTCAAACTAAAAAAATTCATGTTGTTAGAGGTAATGTTCTGGATACTTTAGAGTTCTGGGTTCAAAGTTTTAGGGGTTTTGTTCCAAAAATAAACATACCATTCATCCAGGAATGTGTCACTTCTTCTGAGTTTCCCGATGGAGATCAGGGGCCCTTCCTGGCTTCTGCGTGGGTCGTTGGGTCTGGTTCCACGTGACTGTGGTCTGTCCCTATAGCTCTCTTTCTCACCGAGACTCCAACCATAGACTGGGGCATTTTAGGAACAGTAGTGTAGCCACTAAGGAAATTTCTTGCCAAAGCAATGCCATTCTTGTTGTGTCTCTTGGCATCAGCGCCAGCCATGTGATTTAGGACCTGTTCCTGTGACCAAATCCCTGTTTCATGTGTCTGCATGTATTTAGTTTAGTCTCTGAGTGTTCATCCGGGTTGACTCCCTGCTTACTGTTTTACCAAGTCATGAAGGGGGCTTTCATATTTTGACTGGGTGCAAAAAGCTTAGACCCCATTACAACAGGGCTTACATCTGGATTTCCTAGCACATAGCAAGTAGTAGTGGACAGATGTTAAGTATCGATAAAATGCAAGGCTGTGTTTTAAGTCAGGGCAGGATACTGTCCTTAGACTCAATCCAGCCATCCTGTTGCCCATGTTTGTAAATAAAGCTTTACTGGAAGACAGTATTGCCTGTTTGTTTACATGTTTCTTGTGGTTGTTCGTGCTCTGTAACAGCAGAGTTGAGTACGTCTGATGAAGGTCACACTGCCCACAAAGGCTACAATACTCACCTTCGGACTCTATGAACAAAAAATCTGCTGCCCTTATTCTAAATGCTTTGCCACAAACTGCTGCCTTCAGCCCTTCACCAGCAGTGTGACCTCCCTAACACACAGCAACAACATCATGATGGAACACCTTTATATGTGAGATAAATGAGGCGCATTAAAAAGATCAAAGTGGTGCCAAAGCTGAAGATTACGCAGCTAGGAACCAACCCACTTAGGAGTCAAATGTCACCATCTTCTCTGGAGTTGATGTTCTTAAAAAAAATAGTTATTATAAATATAGGTGTATATGCGTGTGTGTTTATATAAAATGCCTTTATGGAGATATAATTCAAATGCAGTAGTTCCCCTTATCCACAGGGCATATGTACCATGCTGTGGTGTAAGGGTCAAGTGTATATAGCTATATGTTCTGGTCATATATATGCCTTCCATGAACAAATCTAATGCTTTTTCCATGCTAACTAAGCACTGAATGCCCTGCAGCCGTAACTTGTGCTGTAGGAGTTGCAACTGCAAAACTAGAACAAATTTATTTTTTGTTCTTTATAACTTCATGGTCGAAGGTTTGTTCTTACCTTAGCTCCTAGCCACCTCAGCGTACAATTTTTTTCTTTCCTTATTAATTCAAGGACTTTCACTTTTTCACTTAAAGGGAGCACTTCATGGCTTCTCTTTGGCACATTTGAATTTCCAGGATTACTACTCTTGGGCCTCGGAGCCATTAGGAAGTAATCTAAGAGGTATTTGAGCATAAGCACTGCGGTACCAGGGCGGTCAGTCTGACAACCAGAATGGATGGATGCTAAGTGACAAACAGGCGAACATGTGGAAGAGTGGAGAGGCTGGACCAAGGGCTGCTCATGTCCTGGGTACCACAGAGCAGGGAAGCAGAAGATTGTATTACACTATTCGAAAGGGTGCTGAAGTTAAAACGTATGAATTGTTTAATTCTGAAATTTTCAATTTAATATTTCCATTCCACGGCTGACCATGGGAAGCTGTGAAAATACCCCAAGCAGAAGAAAACTTGACAAATTTCAGCAGAGGAGGAAAATGGTATCAGACGAGGACAACACACTTTGATGCCGTTTTAAAACCTGGGGACACTACCGAGGTTTTCGTCTGCTGGTTGGTGTGTTTGCATTTCCTGACTCTGCGTAGGTTAGTGTGTGTGTTGGTGGGTGGGTGGATAGCAAAATCCAGATCTGGAAGCAGAACTTTGAAGACTGACACTTATCATTATATATAGTAAGGTGTGTAAAGTATAATTTACCAGTACCTGTTACATCTCCAACTGTATGGACCACAAAGCTTTCCTGACGTGAACAAAGAAGTCTTGCAGGGTCTAGTGACAGTGTCCCTTGTACTTCTGTTACATCCTCCACTCAACTGGAGGGAGAGGGGTCAGACAATTACTTGACCTTCTTTCACTCTTTGCCTGACCATTGTCATTGAGCATGCGTCTGCCCCTCCTGCTGGTGACGCCGTTGTTGATGTGGATTATTTTCTAGGAGATGGCTTTGTCCCTGGTGCCCCTCACACAGGACCAGTGAACATATCCGGGCGTGGTGAACTGGTAAGTGATTAACGGCAGCATTCTTCCTTAGAAAGCGCTCTTTCATTAAGCTTCACTTAATTACACTCGGTGTTACCTAAAAGTACGCCGGCCCTTCTGGGTAAGAAAAGAAAGGAAAGAGTGGACAGGGAAGTACAGCAGATACCCGGATGATCTTAGCTGTCTATTAACACAGTGATGTTGCAAAACAAACCATCTCAAAATAGAGGACTTTCAATAACAGGCTTCCATTCTGACGACGATGGATATTTATGTCGATGTCAACTGTGGCTAGGCTGAGCTAGGCTGAGCTTCTCTTTAGACACTCTTGGAATCACCTGGGCTTGATTCCAAGGCATGGACTGTGTTTTGGTCCACTCCACTTGTTTTTGTTTTTGTTTTTTTAATTATTATTTTCTTTGTATTAGTAGGAAAAAATAAGAAACATTCTTCTCCTGGACAATTAACTTGAGCCTGAGAGTCTAGTATCACTGGGTATAAAGGCTGACTCCGCCCACAGTGAGAACAGTAACTCAAATTCTCATCCAATCTAAATCCAGGATTCTACGTGAGGTGCTTTCTACTCAGCGTAAACACAGATGCCCGTCATTCAGGAACATTTTCTCTTCCGAGTAATGTGCCCTTAGTCCTCATGTTAACTTTAACCGGGTTACTTAATTTTAACCCGGGTACCGGGTACTTTAAATTTAAATTTGAGAGGCAACTTGCAAGAAGCAAGACTGTAAAGGGTCGGCATTGCATCCAAGATCTACCAACCTCATCCTTGGCTCCTGTGTTTCTTTCAAGTATTCAACATTGTTAGATTGTTTCACAATCCATGCCTTTGCGCTTGTCCTGTGGCTTTCGCCAGGAAAACAATCCCTGCCCCCACATTTGTCATGTCAACAAACACATTCTCATTTTTCAAAATGCAGATCAAGGGACACTTTTCTTAGACTGTGTCCCGTGTTTGGCAGTTAGTAAGTGGCTACTAGTTTTCATTGTTGAATAAATAATCACATCTAAATCCTTCCTTCTACATTGATTAAACTTATTCTAAGTCACGCAGTGTGCAATCCCTTTAAAAAACTTTATCCAGAAATTGTGACAGGTGCAGACTCAGCTCGTCCGTCCTTAGCAGTAGTACCTGTTTGAGTTATTTAAATGGCCAGCTCATGACTTCTAGATTAACACTTAGAAAATCAGTTGAATTGCAAAGTCTTGATTTTAAAATCATTTCTTTAATAATTTAAGACCATGATAACTTTAGAATCGCCTCTCTCTTTTTTAAGTGACTGACTTTGAATTTTTCTCCTTCTCAGTCTTTAGTTCTAACAGAGAGCATTCCGAAAAAGCATACATCTGAAATAAGGTCAAAGGCAGGCATGGAGCAGAACCTGCTGTCAGGTAGAGTTGATGACATGGCATAGGATATTTGGGACATGTGAATGGAATTGTCACAAGTAGGAAATGAGTGACAGCTGAGCAAAGCAAACTTGGTCTCAGAGATATCTGTCATTTTTGCTTCTCTGAGACATACATTCTTTACTGCCTTCATTACTCTAGACTTCCTTATGGTGATTTCTCCTCCACCTCTCTTAGATCAAGTCATTTTAATGGGCTTATTCCCATGTAACTAAGCCCCAGGAGGGACATTGGAGTCCACTTTAGGCAGTAAGCATGTTTTCTCTCTGGCCACAAAGGCAAGAATGCTTGACACCAGCCATTCCCAAAAGGATTCTATTCCATCGCTATTCCCAGAGCTCTTGAGATAGAAAAAAATTCTTTCTGTTAGTCTTGAATGTAAAAAGGTACAGTTTTACCAGTGCAAGTGGCTCTTCTGTCCCTGCATTAGTCCATCTGGACTGAGAGTTAAAGAATAACTGAGTCATTTAAAGTGAGTAGATATGGTGATGTCTGCAGCCGGAGCACTGACAGGAATGCTCAGGTGCACGAGCTAACCCATTTTTTCTCACACAAGTTAGAATTGGCTTTCTGTTATTTTGAAATGTGAGTGAGGTCTCTCACTGTGTCTGTGAGCTTTCCAAGTAGGTCTCAGAGCTTACAGAGAGTCAGGCCAGGCGGGTGGATTATGTGCTGAGCCTGGTGACAGCGTAAAGGAAGGTCCCGCAGGCATGTGGTGGAGGTCCTAATGGTCTGAAAGATAAGGGAGAGCTTCAGCAGGGAAGCCTACGGGGAGAGATGATGCCAATTATCCCCGTCCTTTTCCAGAGCATATTTGTGTTTAGTGTGTTCTTGCATATACGCCCTACAACATCCAGCATCTACAGCCAATACTCAGAGAAGTCTCTGCTTTCTGTAGATCACGTGACCGAGAGCTGGTAAATCCAGAAGTCTAGCCCACATCTTTTTGCTATGAGTTGATGTCATGGCCTTTACACTATGACAGACAAGAGACAAAAGGAAGCAGAGAGCAGTGAGTCTGAAGGTCAATAGTGACACTCAGTTCTGGGTGCAAACTTCTAGAAACCATGAGTGGTCCCGTGGTGCACTTATATTCAGGGACTAAGGCAGAAACCTAGTTATAGAAACTGGGAAACAAAGTGAGAAATTAGACACAAAAATAGAGTGAGAAATTATATTTTAAAAAGCTATTGGACTGGCCCTGGCCGGTTGGCTCAGTGGTAGAGCATCGGCCTGGCGTGCAAGAGTTCGGGGTTTGATTCCTGGCCAGGGCACACAGGAGAAGAACCCATCTGCTTCTCCACCCTTCCCCCTCTCCTTTCTCTCTGTCTCTCTCTTCCCCTCCCATAGCCAAGGCTCCACTGGAGCAAAGTTTGCCCGGGCGCTGAGGATGGCTCTGTAGCCTCTGCCTCAGGCGCTAGAATGGCTCTGATTGCGGCAGAGCAATGCCCCCTGCTGGGCATACCGAGTGGATCCCGGTCGGGCGCATGCGGGAGTCTGTCTGACTGACTCTCCGTTTCCAGCTTCAGAAAAATACAAAAAAATAAAAAAAAATAAAAAAATAAAAAAATTTAAAAAAAAAAGCTGTTGGACTGTAAGAAGTCCGAGCCCAGTTTTTTAAAGAATTAAGGTGTTGAAGGTTAGATACCTGGACATACTGACACTCAGTACATGTTCATGTTTTGTCCCATAGAAACAATAAAGAAATTAAAAGATTCTTGCATGTAAGGTGTCAGAAGTAAAAAGTCATATGGCAAGGTTGGGGAAGAGAGAAGTAGTTCAGATTTAATTAAGATAAAACACATAAGAAAGAATGAGAAAAATAATGAAGACATGTCAATTCAGGCTAAGTTGTATGGGTCTATGAACATCTTATTAAGAGGAATATACTGTGTTCTTAAGAAAAATAAAAAACATTAAAGTTATATATATATAATTATATATATATATATAAAATTTTATATATATATATAATTTTTTTTTCTTTCTCATTCCTTCCAAAATTTAACTCAGGGCTTATTTATATCAATTATAAATCATGCTACACCCTAGGTCAAAACCGTGACATTTACGAGGTAAGAAATGGAGAATCAGGTCATTAAATCATTTGACAACTTTTCTTTTAATCATTTGTTTGATTTAATGTTTCAATCCTTCATCAAAAGGAACTGTAGATGTCATTTTCTCACTGGAAGCCTGTTTGAGACCTGCTAGGGAAGATCTAATTGTCATGCTTCATGGGAGAATTTGGGAGCTAGTTTTCCCACACAGCTCATATCTGCCACTAAGATGCTCTACAATTTGGTAAAATCATTTTCTCCTTCTCGACTTGAATTTTATCACACCTAAAGTGAAGGACTTGGATTCAAAGTCAACAACAATAAGTGGTTTATTCCATGTCCAATATTCTGAGAGCCATTGAAAGTAGAGAAATGGAAGTTTTATTCTTTATGGTCAAATGTTTTAAGGGTGAAGAGGCACAGAAACATCCCATAAATCCCCTGAGATTATAAGTGAGAGCCATGTAGACTCCTCTCTGTGAAGCAGGTGACATCACACCTGCGTAAACTCAACCAACTAGCTTTATTTGACAAGTTCATTTATTTTGTTATGTCACCGACCCTACTCATAGTTGATTCTGAGTGAAGATGTGTCTGTTTTTTTGTTTGTTTGTTTGGTTTGGTTTGGTTGTTTGTTTTTTTAATTAATTTTAATGGGGTGACATTGATAAATCAGGGTACATATGTTCAGACAAAACATCTCTAGGTTATTTTGACATTTGATTATGCTGCATTCCCATCACCCAAAGTCCAATTGTCTAAAGTCACCTTCTAACTGGTTTTCTTTGTGCCCCTCCCCTCCCCCACCCCCTCCTTCTTGTCCCCTCCACCCTGTAACCCCCACACTCTTGTCCATGTCTCTGAGTCTCATTTTTATGTCCCACCTATGTATGGAATCATATAGTTCTTAGTTTTTCCTGATTTACTTATTTCGCTCAGTATAATGTTATCAAGGTCCATCCATGTTGTTGTAAATGATCCAATGTCATCATTTCTTATGGCTGAGTAGTATTCCATAGTATATGTGTACCAAAGCTTTTTAATCCACTCGTCGTCTGACGGACACTTGAGCTGTTTCCAGATCTTCGCTATTGTGAACAATACTTCCATAAACATGGGGATGGATTTCTTCTTTTCAAACAGTGCTATGGTGTTCTTGGGGTTTGGTTGTTTTGTTGACATAAATATGTTGTTCATGTAGATGAACATAGATTTGTAGAAGCAGGCCGTCTGACCAATGTCTTGTTTTCTTTTGATTTAACTTTGCTGCTGTCCTGATTCCTAATGGTAGTTTCTTAAAACATCACAGGGAAACTAATACACATCCTCTGCACCTCTAAACTTAAAGCCTTTCTGGTTTATTGTACTTAACTGTATCTTGCATAAGTAGTAGAGCTGTGGACTGAATGTTAGCATCCCCTCCAATCTATATGTCAAAATCCTAACTACCAAGATGACAGTGTTAGTAGGTGGGCCCTTGGGAGGTGATTAGGTCATGAGGGTGAAGCCCTTATAAATCGGAGACTAGTCTTATAAAAGAGACTCCAGAAATATCTGTCATCCCTTCAGGCATGTAAGGAGAGGGCAAAAAGAAAATTATCAATGTACTAAAAAGTTCTCACCAGACACAAAATCTACCAAGCTCTTGACCATAAACTTTCCAGCCTCCAGAACTGAGAGAAATAAATTTCTGTTGTTTCTAAATCACCCAGTCAGTGGTATTCGGTTATTGTGTTATTTTAACAGCCTACACGAATTAAGATAGGTAGCTACTTTATCAAATGATTCATTTCTCTTTCTGAATATTTAGTTGTGTTTTTTTTTTTCAAATAGGCAACTTGCCTTGATTGATTTCATTAATAACTGCAGGCAGATAGCTTTTTAGAACTTTTATCAGTTTCCTCTGATTTCAGTTACATGTGGAACCTGGAGAACAAAGTAAACCAATAAGTAGAATCCAAACAGACTCACAGACACAGAGAGAGGACTGGTGGTCGCCAAAGGGGCGGGACATAGAGGGTCGCGTGGAAGATGGAGGGAGGGAAAGGTACAGATCGGTGGCTGTAGGTGAGGCCCAGAGATACAGAGGATAACGTGGGGAGTGTAGTCAATGCTGCAGCGACTCTGCACGGTGCCAGGAAGGAAGAGAAAATATCTGGAACAGGGGCGACACTCTGTAAAGGATAGGATTGTCTGACCGCTGTGAGAGGACTGGTGGTCGCCAAAGGGGCGGGACACAGAGGGCCGCGTGGAAGATGGAGGGAGGGAAAGGTACAGATCGGTGGCTGTAGGTGAGGCCCAGGGATACAGAGGGTAACGTGGGGAGTGTAGTCAATGCTGCAGCGACTCTGCACGGTGCCAGGAAGGTAGAGAAAATATCTGGAACAGGGGCGACACTTTGTAAAGGATAGGACTGTCTGACTGCTGTGCTGTACACCTGAAACCATCACCAAACAATATCAAAAGTAAACTGTAATTGGAAAATAAAATTTAATTTGTTGATTTTCACGTACCAAAAAAAGTTGACAATAAACCAAAAAATCTGTACAACATGCTTATCAAAAATGACCACCATGGGGCCATCTGTGCTCACATGAATGTGGTGTTAGAACTTACTTCAAAAAACAGTTTCTCTTTTATGAAAACTTAATCTCAAGTTGTCAAACAAAACTCAGTTCACTCTAATCTCTGACTTTCATCTGTCTCACAGAATCAAGTAAAGCTTTTATTTTATTTTATTTATTTATTTTTGGTTTAAGAAGAAACATTTGACAATTTGTAAATGCCTTTATACATTTATTTGAAAACTCAATGATAAAAATGACATTATGTTTTCATGGTAAAAATAGTAGTATAAAGTTTGATATGACACCACATCACAGTAGAACAATGCTGTTACTCAATTAAAACACTTACAAAAGAGAAATGTAGTTGGAATTGTATGTGGCACACCTGTAAATTATACTTGCATCCAAACAGCAACATTCTACCAGACAAAATAAAATCCGTGCTTGTTAAAAATACAAATAGTTTTACATAGGCATTTTTAGAGTAGTTGCACTACAGAATTTTTGCTACAAAATTGGTGTGGAATAAAAGAAGTATCTGCTTGAGTATAGAGTATATGGTCTTCCTCCACTGCTCATCTTCAGTCTGCGTTTAGAGATGTGGCCACCCACTTTACAACTCATTCTAGGTTTCCCCGGGTGAAAGTGAAGAGATTTAGAACAGATTTTTTTTAAAAAACTTTTTTTAAATGTTTCCCAAAAGCAATGAGAAATTTTTATCACAGTATTTAATAACTGGAACATAAAATACAAACTCCAACTATTATGGCTTTTAGCTCATTTTTACCTTGCGAACAGGAAAAGCTTGAATTTATTTTTAGAGCAGTGAGAGAAGGCCTGAACAAAATAAGTGATGAGTCTAATATTTAATTTTGATGTTCAATTATTAATTGCACCCTGGGTAGCTCAACTCAGGGCAAAAATGTTCAGACAAAGCTCCTTCGTTATATTGGATGAATTTATATTCTTTAGCGAGGGGGATGAAATGGAGTCAGTCTATGATGTTGCTGCAGCTAAATTAGGTGAAAAAACAAAATATAAAGACAGCTTCTCTAAAAGTAGCTTCCAAATAAATGAATTCTGACTAAGGGGGACAAAAACAGTACCTTTGAAGATAAATTTATTTAGGTCAAAATATTTAAATATAAAAATTTAGAGATAACAATATATTTAACTCAATAAAGTTATTTTCTTCACAATTTAAGTTAATCAGAAATAGTCTGTCTGATAGAGGAAATTAATTGAATATGTCAACAATTTTAAACTTATTAACCATAAAATAAAACTTGAACATAATTACATATGATTTTATGAAAAGCGTTAAAGGTGATATTTTAAAAAAAATACCTTTTTTTCCCCCCCAGAAAAAATTACCAGTAATGTGATGTTAGAGACAGATATGGACAAGATACTGATTCAAATAACAGATGTATATTAAAATAGCCACTCTGCCCTGGCCAGATAGCTAGGTTGGTTAAAGCATCATCTCAACTCACAGAGGTTGCCGATTCCATCCCTGGTCAGGGCACATACAGAACCTGATCAATATTTCCATCTGTCTGTCTCTCTCTCTCTAAAAATCAATAAATAAATTCAAAAAAATAATTGCCACTTTGTTTATGTTCTTTCTAACCAGATAACAAATCTAAAAAAATCATTTACTGCACCTTACTGTAAATGAATATTTCAGATAGATGTTATTTTATGTTTTAAAAGAATTTCACATTTGAAAATGTATTTTGAATATACCTATGCTGTCTATGGTCATGCCGCCCTGAACGTGCCCGGTCTTGTCTGATCTCAGAATATAAATAACTATGTTGAAAGTTCACCTATATAATAAACCTGTTAGTCAATTAATCAATAACAATATGAAAATATATTTTGCATTCACTGTCTCAACAGTGATTCATTTTCAACATAAGTCATGTGGTTAATTACCACACGCTTACTTCCTTCAGTGTGTAAGGCGTTGGTAAACCGTCTTATATACATAATTATGAAAAGCCAGATAGTAGGATGGTGGTTCTCTGTCACCTAACATGCATTTAACCTGGTCTTCTCTGTATGGAACTAATATTTTTCTTTTGCTAAATTAATGTTTCTTAAGGCATCACTCAAGCAAACACCTGGGGCCCAACTTCTAAATTATACGAGAAGCATTACGATTGTGGACTCAAAGGTACCGCTCCAGATATATAGAAACAGAACCCTCATGGGGAGCAGAGAATTGGCATTATTAGTAGTCTTCCAAAGGGTGTCTCAAATTTGAGACCTGCAGAGAACCTGACACAAACTCTCATTCTTTTTTTTTTCTTTTTGGGACAGAGACAGATAGGGACAGACAGGAAGGGAGAGAGATGAGAAACATCAATTCTTCATTGCGGCACCTTAGTTGCTCATTGATTATTTTCTCATATGTGCCTTGACCAGGGGGCTACAGCAGACCAGGTGACCTGTTGCTCAAGCCAGCGACCTTGGGCTCAAGCTGGTGAGCCTTGCTCCAATCAGACAAGCTCACGCTCAAGCCAGCGACCTCAAGGTTTTGAACCTGGGTCCTCTATGTCCCAGTCTGATGCTCTATCCACTGTGCCACTGCCTGGTCAGGCACAAACTCTCATTCTTGCCCACTGGATCCAGGTGTGATATGTTAAATGCAATACCCCACTACATGCACGGCTCTGGGCTTTAACCCTCTATTTCAAAAGGTCAACTCTCTCTCTCTGGCTGATTGGTTGGCTCAGTGGTAGACTGTCAACATGGCATGTGGATGTCCCAGACTTGATTTCTGGTTAGGGCACACAGGAGAAATGACTATCTGCTTCTTTCCCCTCCCCCTTTCCCTTTTCTTTCTCTATCTCTTCTCCTCCCATAGCCATGGCTTAACTCGACTGAGCGCACCACCCCTGGGCACTGAGGATGGCTCCACGGACCTTCTGCCTCAGTCGCTAAAAACAGCTCAGTTGTGAGCATGGGCCCAGCTGGACAGAGCATTGGTCACAGATGAGGGCTGCTGGCTGGATCCTGGTCAGAGTACATGAGGGAGTCTGTCTATCTCCCTTCCTCTAACTTAAAAAAAAAAAAAAAATCAGCTCTCTTCATATGAAATTCATCCTGCAGCCCAGATATTTTCTGCATTGAGAATTGAAGGTATGATTGAACATCAGAGAGTAGGACGTGATGAAAAGAGAAAGGAGCAGACGGGAAGAGCGCACATGTCTGGGTTAGAGAATCGTTCTTCATCCCCACCTATACAAAAAGCTGGGTTTTTCATTATCTCGCCGGTACAGTTCCTATGTCCCTGAACAATGGGCGGGGAGTGGAGCTGAGCTACGGGCACTGTGGTGCCTCCGTCCTCAGAAGTCATGTTGTCTGGTCTGGGGCCAGAATAAAGTGTAGGCTTAGCTCCGTGTATGTTCACCAACCATCCCTGTCCCACCTGCAAATGGCCGAATCTCCCTGGGCTTGGTTTTATGGTTCCTGGTTACCGTTAGTAGAACACTTATGAAAAATATTCATAGTTTAAAGTACATGTTTTCTTGAACCTTAAATTTAGATGTTAGTCACAAGAGTTTTGCTGCTCTCTTAAAGAACATTTTGTAGGCGGGTCTCTGTAATGGAGACAACATAGAAGGGAAGAGGGAGAAAGGATCAGGGCCAAGGTCATTAAATACGTCCATACGTATAATATATCTGTACGCAGTACCGAGAAAACACCAGTGCTGTCTCCTGAAAGGGAGAACTGGGGTAAAGTAAGCTGGGATATAAATGATAACAACTTGAGATTTTATTTTATTTTATTTTATTACTTTTATCTATTAGGCTTTTAGATCATCAGATTTTGGGAAAGTTATCAGGCTGATTATATTCTCATGAGGTAATTAATGGTAAGCATCATGAGCTTAAAAAAATCCAAAGACAGAGAAAAAAGGACACAGTTGTGTTGAGTGAAATAAGCTAGCCAGAGAAAGACAAATACCATATGGTTCCACTTCTATGTGGAATCTGAAGAGCAAAATAAATGAACAAACAAAATAGAAACAGACTCAGAGATGGAGAGAACAGACTGAAGGTTGCCAGAGGAGAGGGGATGGGGGGTGGGTGGGTAAAGAGGGTGAAAGGGTTGAGAAGTGCCAGTGAGCCATTACCAACAGTCACGGTGATGTGAAGTACAGCGCAGGGGAACAGTCAATAGTACTGTAACTACTACGTGTGGTGCCTGCTGGGTACCGGAACATTGGGGGCATCACTAAGTGAAATATACAATTGTCTAACCACTATATTGTCCTCCTGAAACTCGTACAAAATAGTATTGAATGTAAACTGCAATTGAAAAATAAATTTAAATTAAAAAAAGAGGTCACAGTGGAAGGCATGTGCAGAAGCACACCCTGCATTATAATTGTCAAATATAACAGCGATGATTACAGTGATACATCATTTTACATTTGAAGTAAGTTTTAAAAAGACAGTGGTCTCTTTTTAAGAGAACAAAACCAATGGGACAATACAATGCATCACTGACCTGAGGTCTCATGGAGGGAAAGATTTCAATGGCAAAGGCTTAAAATTTTATAAGGAGAGAGAGAACTGATAAAATATCATCCCCTGCGGTCATTTGGGAATTACCAATGAGTGTTTTCTAACCTAATTTTTTATTGACATCTCAGTAAAATCACCAGGTTGCAGGAGATTAAAAAGCCTCCGCTGTTGCCAATGCTTGAATTCCCGGGTTCACTGTAGTTTTCCCCTTACAACACTGGTGACACTTTTCCTTTCTTTAAATTGACCATCTAACCCAACATGGAACCTTACGAATCACGGGTCACAATAAGATCAGACCTCCCTTTGTTTGTTATTTCTGTGAACAATACACCCACAGTGGGAGGAGCCCAGAATTTCATATTACATGTGACTTGAGGAAGAGAGGAAGAAAATGTTTAAATGCCTTATTTTATTTTATTTTTATTTTATTTCTTAAGAAGGTCTCCACATAAGGGGGAAAAAATAGATCTTCCGCCGTAAGCGTTTCACTGAGCAGTTTTTCAAATTAATGCAGTTTAACTATTACATTAACTTAATGGCTATTTTCCCCTACTTTAACCATGTTAAATGTGCCGGCGATAATGAGCTTCTAATGCTGTCTCTTTTAAGTCTCAGAGGCATCTTTAGAGCCGCTGCTTATCTCCTGGATCATAAAGCTGCATAATTTAGTATTCAAACAATTCATTTAAAACTGAAGCCCTCAGAATTACCGTAAAATTAATCAGAACAAAGTCATCTTATGCCATCAGTTCGGTTTATCTCTAGCTAGCAAATTTGCAAGTGCAAGTGAGAGAAATAAAAACACGGACTGCGTTGCAGCTGTTTTTGCTTCTGGGTCGAGTCCTCACTTCCGGAGATAGCCAGGTAGGTTTCAAAGGTTGATGGGTCACCGTTCTAATGACTCTTTTGCAGTGGTCATAAATCAGGACTTAAATGTTGTCCCATCTGCTTCCCAGCTATGCATTGTTTTTGCTCTCCCTTTATTTATTTATTTTTAATTCATGCATGCATTCATGAAATTTTAAATTTGACCATTAGGAAAAATCTTGCTGCAAGTTGGAGTGCTCGATACCTTCTGAACATCTAATTTTTTTTTCTTAATTTCTGAAACAGGTTTTAGACAGTTTTGAAATTACTTTGGGGAAGTTTTCCAGTCATTAAGACTTCGATGGGGACCCCTGGACTTCAATATCCAGAATATATGATTAATCAAAGGAACTGGAATCCTATTAGACTGTCCTGAAGCCCCAAAGGTGTCGTAAACTGCCCCGGAAAGTTGTTGTCTTCATGACATTCTCTAGTTTTTTGCAAGCATGTCAATAATTTATGTTTAGTAACAGCTGAATTATTTTTTCACTGAATTAAAAATTCTGGTCTGGAAGATGAGGAACAATCAGGCTGTGAATGGCCCTTACATCTTGGAGAAGTAGGCAGGTCTCCGAATGTAGCCCCAGAGCTCAGAGTGGCATTTCCCAAGGTGTTTTGTTTGTTTGTTTGTTTATTTGTTTGTTTGTTTTTAGTAAGGGGAAGGGAGGCAAAGATAGATTCCCACATGTGCTCTGACTGGGATCCACCTGGTATGCCCACTAGGGGGCGATGTTCTGTCCATCTGGGATGTTGCTGCTTTGCAACCAGAGCCTTTTTTTTTTTTTTGAACGCCTGAGTTGGAGGCCATGGAGCCATCCTCAGCTCTGTGGGCCAACTGGCTCTAATCAAGCCAGGACTGAGGGAGGGGAGGAGGAGGAGAGAGAGAGAGAGAGAGAGAGAGAGAGAGAGAAGCCAGAGGGGTGGGGTAGAGAAATGGATGGGCAGTTCTCCTGTGTGCCCTGATCAGGAGTCAAACCAGGGATGCCCACATGGCATTTTCCAAGGTTTGACATCTGGAATCTCAGCAGCGGCTGCAGAAAGAAAGGGGAGGCCCATGCGCAGAGGTTGAAACGGCATGTTATATTTATTTTTCCAAAAATACCTTGGCTGAGTCCGATTCTTGCGGAGTCTAAAGCACAGGGTAACAAACTTTTATAGGAAAGGGTCCGAGAGAAAGTATGTTAGACTTTGCAGGCGATTTACTCTGTGTTGAAACTCCATCGTCTCAACTCCGCCACTGTGGTCCAAAAGCAGGAATAGATGGGACGCAAAGGGAGGGGCTGGCTGTGTTCCAGTAAAACCTTATGTTTGTGTTTATATATATATATATATATATATATATATATATATATATATATATAGAGAGAGAGAGAGAGAGAGAGAGAGAGAGAGAGAGAGAGGTGGCATGTCACCAACCATCACTTAGGGACCAGGAATTTCTAATAAGCAAAACGTTATTGAGACTTAAACACATTTTTTTAGCATGAGTGTCTTGTTTCTCTTGTTTGAGATTCGTCCTGTAAATCTGTTGTGCGAGAGGGTAGTCATTAGGGTATGGCGGTCTAATGGGAACAGTGGGCCTTGGAAAATAAGTGACAGAGGCCAGAGCTATAGCACTCCAACTTGATAACTCTGTAACCTTTGAAAAAGCAGCTGATTATTTTCAGCCACATTGGATCCATTTTTGAAGCAGGAACAACCAGTAGTGCTTTATAGAGTTGGCGTGAAGGTTCAAGGAGAAAGGATCCAGTACGTTCATGACATGTGGTGGCCTTCGGTACATACTGAGCTTCTGCTGGCGGTCACCCATCTCCTTTCAAAGACTATTCTTCGTCCCTGTCACCTTCCGGGGACTAGACTTATTGTGGTGATCCCTTCATAAGGTACATAAATGTCTATTTGCTATGTTGTACACCTGAAACTAGTATAATAGTCTACTGGTCAGCCATAATTAAAAAAGAAATGAAAAAAAAAAGTGGCAAAAGTAAAGACTATTCTTACTGGATTTAATGCATTTTACTTTTATTTGTGGTTACTCACCTTCCTCTTTAGTACCCGACAATGAATGTGGATTTCCTAATGCATATTTTATAAACGTCAGTGAGTGGATTCACTCTTGTCTCTACTCAGGGGTCATCGGGCATTTCTCAGCGGGGCTGGACTTCTCTCTGAACCATCTGGCTGATTTTAAAGCTCGGGGGTTCTCTTGAAAGTAGTTTTGTTCTTGAGAGCTGGGCGAAGGGTCCTGGGGGCTGCAGGCAGGGCTCCTCACGTCCCTCAGTCATTTTCTGGTCACCCCCTGCTGATACCGAACACGTCTGGAGGGCTTGCACTACGACGAGGACTGTTCTCCGACCCCTCGGTGTGTTATCTCATTTAGTCCTCAAAATAAGCCAGTGGAGGATTTACTCAGTCAAACCCCATGTTAAGAATAAAGAAACCGAGGCACAGGATGAGTGGCTGACCAGCAGCCCAAGGCCACTTTGTTGTTAAGGGGGAAAAGCCAGAATTCAGAACCAGGTGGTCTGCTTCAAAACCAGCTCTCCCAATCACTCACTGGACTACAGCACCTTCGGAGAAAGATCTAGTATCTTTCTTCAGAAAATATGCACTAAGAATTCACAAAGTTAGTCTGGCTCCCCGAAATGAGATCATTCCGGCCCTCTGCGGCGGTGTCGTGAGGTGTAAAGGGCCCAGGCCCTGAGGGCAGACACACCGTGATGGACTCTGACTCTGTCATTCTCTGCTTTAGTGACCTCACCCCTCTCCACATTTCATAGCCTTGCTTTCTGCAACCAAAAAAAAAAAAAAAAAAGGCATGAAGATAATTACACCGACCTCATGCATCTATTTCGGGAATAAAAGATTAGTTACAGAATTATATTCCCAGGTGCTGAGGAAGCCTCCTAAGTGCACTTTCCTTTCCTCCGCTCTCCTCACTCTTGTCTAAGGGGTCTCCGCTGGATCCAGGCAAGCCAGTACTGGTTACTCAAGGGTAGCCCTGGAGGAAGAGTGGGCAGTCTGCCTCTCACATGCCTTCCCTTCTTTTTAAACAGCTCCCTTTTGTCCCTGAGTGGTTCAGTGCTCTGATGCCAATCTTTTCAGCAACTCGTAACATTTCCTTGTATGGAACTAGTACTGGACTTCCAAATCCTTTCACTAGTGTCATCTTGTTGCCACTGGCCCCTGCCCCGGATTCTGCAAACCCTCTGTAAATAAGAAATCTGACCTCTGTCACGGAAGTCACTTACATAACCAGCCACTAGGAGAGGTGACAGCGGTACACGGCTCTGTGATTGTTTCCGCCTATGACATCCTGGGGGCTGCAGTAGGGGTTCCGGTGGCCACAGAGCTGGGCAGGCCAGGCCGTCTTCCATTAGGGAATCTAGGAAGTGTTCTGTCCATTAAGCGTGGGGTCCCCTGTTCCTCTCTACCAGTTCTCCTCAGGTAGCTCTGGATCTGAGACCTTTTCCCGTCTGCAGAGAATAAAGGGGGAAAGAAAGATGCATGTATTCACACACGTCCGACCAGAAAAAAATGCCAATGCATACACGAACACAAAAGTTTTAAAAAGCCACAGGAAAAAAAAAAAAACAATTATGTTTCTTTTTATGGCCTTTTACAAAGCCTACTCACATTTTTCACATTTGCTGATTTCGCGGACTGCATATGACACACAATCTGACAGGATAAGAAAGGTGCATTTGTGTGTGTGTGTGTGTGTGTGTGTGTGTGTTCACAGGCGGAGACACAGAGGTTGTGCTCACACATTCCACACGGCAAAGCTGAACTAGAAATGGCAGAGGGAAACCTTCAGGAATAGCTCAGTCCCCATCCAGGCTCTCTTCTTTCAAGCTGGAAAGGTTGACATGCTGTGAGCATCATTTGCACAGCCTCCCTTGCTGCCAGGGCTCCCTGTGAAGTGAGCAGAGAGCTGGGAGGCAGAAGTGGGTCGCAGGCCATTGTCCTATGGCCCAGGCTGTGAATGCTGACGAATAGGAAGTCTCACGAGGTCTTCTCATAGCAGACTTTCAGCGTTGGGTCTCCAGCTTCCTCAGTGTTGGGAAGCTGAAGCCCTGAGAGTTTCCTCCTGTGACTTTCCTTTCAGTAACCAGTCCCCCGGTTGACCAGTGTGAGCAGTCTTCAGGGTTAGCCCCTGTGGTGCTTGTAGAGTCGGTAGCTCCCCTGGTGGCCGAGATTGGTATAGCTCTGGAACTCACTTCAAACTTGATCCCTTTGCTTTCCAGTTTTGTAAGGATCTAATTCCTTGAATTGAATCCTGGTAGGTAGTTTAGTGGCTTCTGTTTCCTTCACTGAGCTCCTATCTACTCCCAGCTAATAAATCTAAATTTTTTTCCAGCACTTTAGGAGGTAGTGATTTAATGCAATTCAGATGCACGAAAAACTAATACTTAAATACATTGAGATGCAACAACCTGATTTGCATTTTCTTAAAAATCAATTTAGTTTCTATTTAACTTGTCTAAAGAACTTAAGGCTTTCTTAGGAATATATAAAAAATACAAAAAAAAATCCCAAGGGTTAGAAAATAAAAAATATATACATATAGGATGTTCCTTTCTGCCTTTGGGTAAAGCACATTCATAATAACTTTTATATTTGTATATTATGTTATGTTTCATGCAACATTTATAACAATAGCTCACTCAGTTCACGCAATAGACCTCTGAGGTAAGCATAGCAGCAATTACCAGTCACGTCCCACCCATTAGAAAACAAGGACTTTTAGGAAGAGGGAGGCATGTTATACTCCCTTTCTGGGGCCACAGACCTAGCGCTTGCCGGTGTCCAGCACAGAAGAAGCACATACTAAGAGTTCCATGAGTCGATGAATCTGTGGATTAAATTCTGGGAGGTTAAGTACGTGCCATGATCTCAGAGAGGCTAAATGCTAGAACCAAGGGCCCGGACTCCGAACCCTATGCTGACACAATCTCATGGAGGTCGTTATTTACATGGGCCCCATCTCTCGGGAGCCTGCCTATGCTTGCAGACCGAGGACAACCGCCAATTTTGCTAAGCTCTGATCTAAGTCCCGGTTCTGCCACTTATTAGCATGTGACGATTTCACTGAGCCTCAGTTTCTCCGGGTATAAAATGAGAACGCCAGGTCCTCCTTTCTGCTTACTGAACAAGAGACTGTGTCCAGTATCCCTCCCTTATCTGCAGTTCCCCTTTCCGTGGCTTCGGTTGCCGCAGTCAACGGTGGTCAAAAAAATAAATAAATGACAGATTCCAGAAATAAACGATCCACAAGTTTTAAATTTCAACCTGCTGTCTCACTATCCCACTCTGTCCCCACAGGGACGTGAATTATCCCTTTGCCCAGTGTGTCCACGCTATATCCGCTCCCAACCCATTAGTCACTTGGTAACCATCTCAGTTACCAGACCGACTATTCCAGTATCATAGTTGGGGTGTTCATATCCCCCTTGTTTTACATAATAATGGCCCCCAAACACAGGAGCAGTGAGGCTGACAATTTGGCTATGCCGAAGAGAAGCCGTGTGTATGCACAGAGAAAACAGAGCCTAAACAGGGTTCGGAGCTGGCCTCGGTTTCCGGCACCACTAGGAGCCTCGGACCATATTTCCTGGAGATAAGGGGGGACTTCTGTATAGACTGGTTCGTTGTCAGCCACAGACAAAGCCTGCAGTTCTTATAGTTTACATTTTAATAAAGCAAAGATACAGAACATAGACTCGAATGGGCTGAGCGCTGAATTAGAGGCACTGACATTCTTCCAAAGTCTTCATTTACTCTTTATAATTTATTTAGAGCACACACACACACACAAACCCACAGCATTTTGAAACTGGTGCAAATGTAGTTTAAATGAATCCAGTCTATTGAGGAGGTTGCTATCTCCCACGTGTCTGTCTTACTGTAGCAGGCAAATCACTCGTCTGCCAAGATCCCGAGTAAGAGCCTCCTCCGAAGTCTCTCTGCCATGTGGGAGGAAGTAGACTACAGACCGAGGGAGAAGGCTGTGCGTCAGGCCTCCGGGCAGGTGCAGATCTGCTTAGGACCCTCGGCCGTTCAAAAGTCTCCTCGACATTTCCTCCTCGGCAATAAGGAAGTTGGAGTTGATCTTGTTAATGTTCTGCTCTGAGATTCTCAGATTTCAGAAGAGCCTGTGTGAGTGTGTGTTTGTTTGTTTGTTTGTTTTTAGTGTACGTTCTAGAAAACTTCATGCAAAATTTGTTTATTTGGCAATCTCTCCCTGCCATTATTTGAATTTCAGAGCAAAGGGGACATCCTCACTGAAGGAGGAACGGGAAGCTGTCTGAAAATCACTGAAACAGATCACTTTCTAAAGGTACACACAGATGAATGGCATTGCCTAGGTTATCTGAGATTTCAGAGTCTTAAATTATTCCCTAACAAAAACAATCTCTGGCAGGATGTAGCTTCTTCTATAAGACTGCACAAGTAGATGCTGACCTGGTCTTTCAAAGTCAGTTACAACTATAATCACCAAATCCCATGAGTAGGCAAAATGTCTAAGAAGACCAAGCTCACTGGTGTCAAAACCGTAACTTTATTATTTTAAATTTCAGCTTGCTCTCTGTTTTCCAGGTCAGACATTTATCTCAAGAACAAGTCAATACTGGATATTCTTATTTCTCTGTTGTGTCCAAGATTTCACCTAGATTTTCGAGTACATGCAAGGAAAGAGTTAATTTATTTAATCTAAGTTCCCAGGAGGAGCCCAGGAGCACGGAGCTGGCCTGGCATGGGCACATCGCCTCCCCTGGCACCTGCAGAGGTGAGAAAGCTGTCTGCAGCTCTCTCTCCTTCAGCCGTTCATGCAGGCATCACCTGGGACTCCGTGTTCCCATCTGGTCTCTCCTCCGAGGGCATATTGACATTCTTTCTCAGCAGGACCATCTTGTCCTGATCTCAAAACCCTGAAATGTCGCAGAGTCCCTTTCTTGGCGAAGGTGTGTGCCCTCCTCAAGGACTTGGACAAGCCACCTGTCTGTGATCTCGCACTTCCTGAAAACGCAGGATCCCAAGTTCAGCAGCCTCTTTGCCTCAGCCTGCTCCATCCCTGCGCTGTGACGGTAAGGACACCTCAGTAAGAACTACAGGTGACAAGATGACATTGGTGCCTTCTACCTTCAGTTACCCAGTCTCATCTAGGGGGGTCCCATGACCCTTTCCCACCCTTGGAGTTGCACCCTGGGGTAGAAATAAAATAGAACAACCTACACCCCTCTCCAGGAAAATCCTACCCTATTGACCTCTGACCTGACGGTGGTCATGACCTTTTTTCTAGAAAGGTATTATTTCTTCTCGGGCAAGGGAAGCCATGAGGCTTCAGGAACTACGCCAATTCTATTGTCTGAGCTTCAGGAACACCAAGCTAATAACTAAACTTATTGTTCTTAGAGAACCAATTCCCCTGAGACAAGGGACACAGTCAAAGGGCGTCAGGGGCAGTGGACAATAAGACAGTTACTGCTTCTCAGCAAAACCCCACGGTA
Organism: Saccopteryx bilineata; assembly: GCF_036850765.1. Lineage (NCBI taxonomy): Eukaryota > Metazoa > Chordata > Mammalia > Chiroptera > Emballonuridae > Saccopteryx > Saccopteryx bilineata. The sequence goes on from NC_089494.1 coordinate 259,474,165, forward strand.
CGAGAAATGATACAACTTCTCTTCTGATCCTTAGACAAAGTGCGCTTGGAGTGGTTGGGATGAAAGACTAGTCACAAAAGTTCCGTTTTCCTTCCTGGGCCAGTATGGGGAGATCGCCTTAAAAAAGAAGAAACATTGAATAACACGGTTTCGAGTCAGAGGGGGGAGGGGCAGTGGGGTGGTGGAGAGAAGACAGAGAGAGAGAGTGTTACAGAAAGCTCCGGATCTGGGGGTCCCTATTTCTTAGAGACATAAACACACAGATAGTTAAAAGTAATAAGCCCTACCTTTTGAGAAGGTATTATGTATTGTTTATTATTGATAAACAAAAATAATAAAATAAAACCAGAACATTATTCCTGCTGTACAGAGGCCTAGTTTCCTCTAGATAAAAATTAAAAAAAATTTTAATAGTAAAATAAAGATACATCACTTAAATTATGTGTAATCGCTTTTATTTTATTAACATTGAATATGAAATAACAAATAGAAGATTAATATAATTCATTATCAATTTGAAACAATATAATTGATGATTTAATTCATTAAAATTAAATGATATCTTCATAATAAAAAAACAAATATTTATTATTTGCCAAACCTTCACAAATACGTTCATTATATCTCTTAATTCTCACCATGACCCCTGGAAATAACTGCTATTATTTTTGTACTTTAAAGTAAAAATACAATAAAAACAGATACAAATATGTTGGACATCTGAAACTAACATAATATTATATGTCAACAGTAAGTGAAAATTTAAAAAATCATCAGCACACACACACAAAAAGATCACTTGCTTTCAGATAAAGACCATTAAATCTGAATGTATATATCTGACAGAATAAAAGGTCTGTCAGAATAGACAGGTCTTAGGGAAGCCGCTTTGGACAGTCTGGGCAGACAGCAAAGAGGCCATATTCTGATTTACAGAAACATGACGGGGAAGGAAAGAATCAATAAATTAGTCAAGGGCCAAGCTAGCAAGAATAAGGTGAAGTTAATTTACTAAAGAAATCAATTCAAGTTCATGTTTAAGAGCTTTAGGCGTCTTTCACCAAAGTTTGAAGACTTCCGAATGCATTTTTAACCTGAACCAGATTATGCTGCTTTTTTTCATTCTGTTTTTTATTTGTTGCTGTTGTTTTTTTGTAAGTCAAGTGCTTGTGTATCAGGTAATTTCTTGTGTCATTAGGAATTCTGTTTTAAAAAATATTGACTCTCATATCTTTCCTATATATAAGTCCTTGCTCACAAATCCATTATACAAAGTAGGCTAAAAGGAATCTGTTTTCTCTATTGGAGATGAAGGTGGATGGCAGTGAATCTTGGGAACCAAAACCCTTTGTGATTTCCTGTTACCGAGGCAACTCGACGCCCTTCCGGTGAGGATAGTCGGTGGGAGCGCTGCTGGTAGGGGCGGGCGTGGGGACCCTGGGGGTGAGGGAGTCTCGGTTCTCACCTCTGTGTTCCACCCTGGGACTGAGGGACCAGGAACAATTCCCTGTTGTGAGTCTCAGTTGCTTTTGTATAAAGTAAGAAGAGTTGATCAGGTGACTTTAAAAGTCCTTTTTCACTACAAAATGTGACTCTTTAGAGCAAACCCCAAGATGAAAGAAACCAATGTCTTGTGAATGAGTATGCCTAATTGTCAGGGAGGTCACCTTTCAAAATTTCTTTTTTTTCCTCCAATTTTTATATTCAACACATTAAATTTACTCAAAAAAAACCCACTCTAAAAATATATAATTTTTTCCCTTTTAACAAAGTATAATAAAACATTTAAAAGAAAAACACAAAACAGAACACTTGACATTTACAATTCAAAATCAAATTAGCAGAACTGTATTTTTAGAAAATATTTATAAAGTTACATGCATTTTTGTAGAATTGACATAAAGGATGACTCCCAAAGAATGACTCAGGTGACATTTACAGCCATGGGTTTTGAAGAGGCTCAATTATTGAGAAGTCCTAAGGTTCTAAGAGAAAATATCTTTAATGAACATTCATGAAACTATAGACTGTGCTGGTTGAGACCAAAGGTCAGTGTTACTTCACTGTTAATGGAGGGCAGGAGTGCTGGTTCTTGGTCCTGGGTATTGTAACAAACCCCCTCTTCCATGTGCAAGTTCTTACATGCCCAAAGGCTTTAGTGCTGATACTGAAGATATTGGGCCCTGGTTGGTTGGCTCAGTGGTAAAGCGTTCGCCCAGTGCGTGGAAGTTCCAGGTTTGATTCCCAGTCAGGGCACACAGGAGAAAGGACCATCTGCTTCTCCACCCCTCCCCCTTAGCCATCTCTCTCTCTCTCTCTCTCTCTCCCTCTGGCAGCCATGACTCAAATGGTTAGAACAAGCTGGGCCCAGGCACTGAGGATGACTCCATAGCCTCGCCTCCAATGCTGAAATAGCTCTCTTGCTGAACAACAGAGCAGCAGCCCCAGATGGGCAGGCGTTGACAGGGGGCTTGACAGGGGGATCCCAGTTGGGGCACATGTGGGAGTCTGTCTGTCTCCCTGCTTCTCACTTAGCTAAAAAGAAAAGAAAAGAAAGAAACCAAAGACCCTCGTATACTCAAGAATCTTCACAGGTTCTATGGGACATATTTTCTTTTCCGGAATGAGATAAATTCTTCCATTTTTGGAGACATTCTTTGATGTCAGTTTGATATTTCTTCTTATCCTCCTCTGAGGAATTGAAAACGGGCAGGACCGTCGCCCCGCTGCTGAGGTGAGCTTCAAACCCAGGGAGGAGACCTTAGCATCACCTGAGTCTGGAAACGTTGCTGAAATGACCATTGTTTCTCCTCTGACACTGGCCTGGCGGGAAGCTAGAGGAAGACCTCTCCAGGTTCTACCTGTCACCGCCCTCTATTTCTTTCCCTGTCTCTCCCCAAACTGCTGTGTTTCCCAGCACAGTCACTGTACTGTTCACTTTGACCTTTAATTCTGATGAGACAAAAAGGGATTTGTGTGTGTGTGTGTGTGTTTGATCATGGTTCATGAAAATGTTCAACATCAATTACTGAGACGCCTTTTGGTTAAAAAGTAAAGGTGAATAGAACGCCTCTCCTCTTGAACTTTTCATACTATCTTTGGTGAGGAAAAACACATTTCATAGGAGGAAAATCTTTGTCACTGATCTCAAATGAAATGTGGAGCAGGTTAAAGTTGGATTCCCTGCCCCCCGCCAGACCTGGGGGAGGGCAGGGAATTTGATTATAAATAATACATGCCTGAGACCCATTTTTTAACACTGGGCATATAAACACTTGTTTTTACAAATGCATGTTTTCCCACACAGAGAATTCATATAATAAGAATTGTTCTGCTCTGTCAGTTATAGCAAATGTGTGTTCTGAAAAATCCCCTAAATACCTAATTTGCTGGCAACAGGGACTATCTTATTAAAAAGTCATTTTAATTTACTGTGTATTGCTAGAAAAATATGGTTATTAAATAAGCAGCTTACTGCTCAGTTGAGAATCCCTTTCAAAAGCACAATTATTAGAAAAGGAGAGTTGCAAAGAGCCCCAGAACCCCCAAGGTCACAAGGACACTAGCTGTAACCCTTGGAAGGACAGAGTCTAACGGGTATATCTGTTGATTCAGTAAATCAGAGAAACCTTGGATTTTGACCGGTGACATCCAGCAATTCAGGACATTATCTAAGCTTGCATTTTCTCCTGTTTTTGAAGGTGGTTATTATTATCATTATACGTCTTGGAGTTTTAATATTTATTTTATTTTCTAGGTAATATATTTGTAAATTTCAGGAAGTCAAAATTGTATTGTAGTACAATGTTCCACACATTGGTGGTCTGCAGTTTCTTGCTAGTATGAGCTGTACTGCTTTAATATTTTTTGCCTTTGTCTGCTGGTATATATGAGTTCTCTACAAGATACTTCTATAAATGTGATCGCTGGTTTGTAGCAACCATTAAAGTTTATACTATAACTCCTAATTGTTTGTCACAATGCTTGCATTAACTTACAATCCCACCAGCTGTGTGTTAAGGTTTCATTTAACAAATATTTAGAGCAATGTTTGATATTATCAGAAATTTATTTTTGCAAATCTTATGGTATAAAATGATATCTAACTGTGGTCTGAATTTAGATTTCCCTGCTCACTAATGAAGGGGAACATATTTCATATGGGTGGGTTTTTTATTGTGTATGTTTATTGCTCATTTGTCTTCCCTGTTCTGTGCAATTTTAGTTAACTAATAATTTGGTTTCTTTAATGGTTATAGTATTTTTCAGGCTTGTGTGTGTGTGTAATTCATACTTTCTAAAATTTTCTCTTGAGTTTTGTACATATTGGTGTATGGTAATTCAAACATACTTTAGTTTTATTTTCATGTTTTGATTTGTGTGACCTGTATTTGTGGTGTCCATTTCAATTCTTAATATAGGTTATGTGTGCTTGATACTTTTATTGAATCTTACCAAAGGACTACTTATTTATTTAATATTTGTTCATTCATTTATTTTACTAGAAGGTTCAATTTGCTTCTGCTGGGTCTCACATTCTGATTCAAAGCAGAGGTTACTTTATCCCTCTTGAGGGTCCTTGGCTTAATTGAAGAATCATAAGTTCATCTTCCTACTTGGTCCAAAGTGGATTAGATGCTCATAGCAGTGTTTGTGTTCACAATTTCATATGTTTGCTTATCTCTTCCTGGGTTATTATTGATTTTCTTCCTGGGTTATCATTGTGATTACTTTTCTTTTGGTGTTTTTTTTTTAATTAATAAATTCTCTCTTTATTTTTATATTTTTTTCCTTACAGGTTCTTTAATGTCTAATGAGCTAAGAAAAAAGTATGATGTTTAGCAAGAGTTTTCCAGAGAATTCAACCTAACATATTGTTACAATCCAAATTCCCCTTGCATTTATTGTCAAAAATTTATAAAAAATTACTTTTGTGTCTATTCTAATCATTATAAAGTTCTAATCATAATAAAGTTTTGCTTTATTATGAAATACATTTATTTTCTTACAATTGAGTTTAATTTCTTTATATTTGTGGATATACATATATGCTAATGTTTAGTTTTGTCAGTTAATTATATATTGTTTGTATACCCTCTTAAAAATCTTTCATTATGAGTCCTTCTAGATTTTCTTTTTAATTTGTTGTTTACTTAATATTTTGGAAGGGTTGTATGTGGTTTACCTTAATAATTATAATACATGTTTAATATCTATTTCTTTTGTTTAAATTACTGACTCTGATGAAGCAGGATGTCGTATTTGGGATGTTTATTTGGTTAGTGTCGGAGGATCTTCACCAACAGCCAGCCAAGAATGGAGGGGTCCACAGGTAGCTGCACCAGTGACCCTGGAAAAGGACCCTTCAGACACAGTCAAGGATGACTTTCTATATCTAGACCTCAGTCTGAGCCACAACCACCTACCTAAATGTCTTCAAGTCCTCGAAAGACAACATCAGTGAGATAAGAAAGTTTTGTTCTTTAAGCAACTAAATTTTGAAGTAATTTATTATATAGCAATAAACAACTACTAGGTTGTTTAATATGCTTCTTAATCTGCTCGAGTGGCCATACCAATGCCACAGACTGGGTGGCTTAAGCCACAACAGTTTATTTCTCACATTTTTGGAAAATGGGAAGTTCAAGATCAAGGTGCCAGCTTAATTGTGTCCCCAGTGAGGGCTCACTCTTTTTCTGTCTTGCTGATGACCACCTTCTCGCTGTATACTCACAAGGTAGAGAGAGAGGGGAAGCAAGCTACCTGCTGTCTTTTATTTTAAGACTGCTAATTATATCATGGGGTCCCACCCTCATGACCTCCTCTGAACCTAATTACCTCAAAGTCCCCCTTTCCAAATACCATCACATTGGAAGGTAGAGATTCAATATATAGTCTTTGACGGAGGGAGAAACACAATTCGGCCCAAAGCAACGTGAGAAAAAAACTTAAGATTTTGGTTACAACATTAGCAGAAACTGTTAGTTGCAGAAACTCCTTCAGAAGACATAAAATTATAGATGATATAGTTCAGGCTACCTGGGACATCGAACACAGGTGTTCTTGCCCAGGCTCTGTTTGAGAGCTCTCTGCAGCAGACTCTTGCTTGGACTTCTGTTTGTTCTCTCTCTCTCTCTCTCTCTCTCTCTCTCTCTCTTTTACATACACTGATCATTTTATACGGAGCAGATTATTCCATTGCTTTTTCACTGACAAATAAGGTATGGGATTCTTTCCAACTCAATATAAAAAACCAAACACACTTCAAACGTCGTCCGGGCTGCAGACTCCCCCTTTAGTTGAATCGCCGTCATCACATAACCTCGCCAGTATCGATGCGCATGTAGCTGTTTCCATGCTCTTATTAACAACCCAAGATGAACAGCTTCGGACATCCATCTTGGTAGTACGGCTAAATTACTGCCTTAGGGAAAGTTTCTAAAGTGCAATCGCTTTGTAGGAGCAGCGGACACCACATTTCCAGTGATTGATTCTCCTTTTCTGTTTGGAATTACATGTTCATCCATTTTGAAGAGATGTGTTTGTCCCCTGACAGCAGAAGAGGAAGCCAGCTCAACTCTCCCTACTTCACCCCAAGAGTAGCACACCGCTCTCCTATTTTCTCATTTCCTCTCATCGTGCATTTAGACAAAGGAATATTATTTGAATTTTTCTTTATGTCACACATTTTAAAATCAGTGTTAATTTAACGTAGCTTTCGAATTGATCTTTTAGCACTGTCTCGCTTCCTTCAGCTTTATTAAATTTATTTTGAATTACAAAAGTAATACATCTTGTCCGTGATGAGGTTAGCTACCGAAGTACAGAGAACTGAAGAGTGGGAACAGGCAGCTACAGGCAGGGCTGCTGACGGCCCACTGAGGGTGCCTGGTCTCCAGCCAGGGCCCGGACTCACCAGCAAGAGCGGGGAGACCTCTTCCTGTGATACAGCTGCCATCTTTCATCTTGTCTTTCCCTTTTGTTTGGGGGTAAGAGTAAGAAAATATAGGTTGGTGGGTAGCTTTATTTTCTTTTAATGGCACTTGAAGGTGTTGTCTCTGAAAGGGACAATGCACTGTTTTAAGAGTAGACCCCTGCAAAGGTGAGAATCCCTGGGCGGGCTGTAAGGGATGGCAGTGGACAAACGACCACGCAGCCCTACAGGTCCAGCCTGGGGTGACGTAGTCATGGGGCTGATTCCGAAGCTGGGCAGAGCACTGAGGCCGTTGGCACCCGAGTGGAGGTCTTTATGGTCAAGGCAGGGGAAAAGGAGTCAGAGACACCAAGCCCTGAGCCCTAGGCAATGTGGGATCCCAGCACAAGCCATGGTTCCTCCTCGATTTCCCGGACCACCTCTAGGGATGAGAAAAGGCCCTCAAAGACCTGATTCGGGACTGGTTTTCTGTCCTTGCATAGAGGGAATACCAAGAAAGTTAAATTGTATTTTAATTTTTTTTTCAGTGTGACATTGATTACACTGTGACTATCATGAAATAAATGATGTTGGCAGTACTCAAGTTGTTTCATTTATTTATAAATTTATTCAGTCATTCCTCCAGCTGTTTATTCCTGGTTTACTAAAGAACTGGGTGTGACAATGAATAGCCACACCCATTGCTCTCACAAGTTTGCTTGAACACGAAAGGCAGACTTTTACTCTATCACAGGAATCCGTCTATAATTATGAATTATTGTATTTTCCAGAATGAGAAGAGTACCTGATCAATCAAACTCATTACCAACGTTCTCTAAGGCTTCTCTGCTCAGAATATCAATCAAAACCAGTTCTTAAAGAATTAAAAAAAAACTAAAAGAGCGTTTTTTTGACAGTGTCAAAGCAGAAAAACAATTTTGCCAATTTCTGTCTAAACCTGTGTCCCTGTTCATCATCCCTTGCCTTTTTTTTTAACTTGTATGTGCCAGTGTTGTTTATTATTTCCTTCACAATGAGAATGTCAACCTCAGGAGAGCAGGGACCTGGCTTTGTCCACTGTATCCCCTGTGCCTGGGAGAATTCCTAAAGATTAGCCAGTATCTGCTGAGTCAGCAAGCGCATCTGAGTCAGGGATGCTCAGGAGGGCAGTGTCTGAGCCGCCATTGAAAAGCGTGGGAATCCTGGACAAATGTGACGTTTACTTCTGCAAAGGCTAGATACTACGATCCGTGAGGCCGACCACGTTGGACTTCTCAATTCCTCTTCTCCCTCAGTCCAGAAACGTTTCTCTTTGCTCCTGCCGGGGAGACCCTCGCTGACCTCAGACTCGGACCCCTTCTCCGAGCGCTAGGCCGTGGCTCCTCCCTCCTCTGCCTTGGGATGGACACACTGCACATGCGTGGACACAGAAGAGCGGCGTAGCTCTGCTTTAATGGCATTGGGCCTATTCGGGCACAGGAGGAACATACCCAAGGTCACCTGCTGAAATGCCTCTGCCTTTGTCCATCAAGAAACCGTTCTCCCCGCTCTCCACCTCTTGTGCTTAGAAGGAAAGTTGCTGTTAAATGTATTCCCACAGGTTTGTTATTTGCTTTCCCATTTAATGTTTTTGTTAAAATACAATGATTTCTCCAGGATTTGCTCTTATATCCCCCAATGCCTCACCTCCACACACACACACACAAAAAAAACAAAAACAAAAAAACAAAAACAAAACAAATAAAAACAAATAAAAAATAGTCAATACAAATGCCTGGTACCCAAGGTCTTCTTTCTAAGTCAGCGACGACCAAGGAGGTGGCTCGTTCTCACAGCAGGTGCCACTTACAGAGAGGTCCCCCACTACTTACACCCAAACTACAATTTGCGGTGGAACCTTCGGCAGTTCACACTCACCTCGGCACAGGAATCACAGTCATCTGCTTGCTGTCCTATCAAGATTTGGTTATTTATCTCTTTTCGTTTCCTTTCGACAGGCGTCGTGATTGCACATCCTACATGTAACAAACACTATACTTATTTGCCATTTGAAGTTCCCTTCGATTCTGAATCCTTCGAATGCTACTGATTTCTTCTGATCCTTATTCTCTCCCCGTCCTTTTCCCAGCGCCTGCAGCCATCCACTTTAACTCAACTTCTTACCCTCACCTCCACAAACATTGGTCAAACATCCACTACACAGCGTACACTCGGATAGGTCTGGAGAGGAAGGTGTCTACCTACTTTACTTCCTGATCTAATTAGTGTTCTCTGCCTCAAACCAAACTAAACTATCAGCCAAAAGTTTGTTTGTTTCTTTGTTTGTTTTTTAATAAACATCGACACAGAGCAGCAATGCATTGTTGGTACATTATAGTATTTCAGTAGACATTTCCAACATGGAGGTATAGATGGTACAGTGCTTATAGGAAAAACAGAGAAGACTTCAGGATATCAGACTTCAGGACGTAGGCATTACCTTTGTTTCTGAGTTCTGTAAGACTTTTAAAGCGGTAAATATCTTGGATAGCAGCAATCAGACTCTGCAAATCGTCTCAGTGTCTCTGGTAGCAGACTAGACACCTGTGTCATGAGTGCGACGATTTGTATTTCCATCCTCGTGGAGGCCAAGCGAGGTGCAGAAACCTGCGGTGGGTTACTATGCTCTTGATCCTGACCAGAACTGTCCAGTTTTCTCCAAGAACTCCAGGCTGCCAGCTAACCTCCAGAGAATAGCACCAGAGGCCCCTAAAATAAATCCAGTCAAAGGATGGTTATTATAAATAGCTCCTTTCCTCTCCGTGGCTTCGCACATAGTCACTCTGCATTATTCAGGCGCTGACAGCCTGTGCTGTGAATTATTCAGTCCTTCTCCCCCTCACCTTCCTCTCCATGTCTGACTTTTGCTCTTTTCCAAGTCATGAGAAACTTCACTGGGGGGGAAAAACAAAGGGAATCAAGATTAAAGAGATGAGTAGTCCAGGTCCCTTAAAACAAATCCAGTAGGAAAAGCGGCATTATTTTGGATGACAACATCACAATTTTTATATATGTATAATGGATAAAATAATATGATGACACAAATGAAATGAACTATAATAGTGTGTAAGTTTTTCATCAATAAGTATTTATTAGGTGCTATGTGTTCGAATATAATGCCTCATACTAATAATGAAAATAAACAGGCACCGGCCCTTCAGAATCTTACATTCTAGTTGGGGAAAACAAATAAAAACATAAACACATAAATATGAAAACTTTAGAGGATTACAAGTACTAAAACAGAATAGTAATATTGAGTGATATTATGAGGAAATTTTCTTAATATGTGGATAGATGTACTCTTCTATATTATGGTGTGAATATTCACTTGGACAGCTAAAGAATTAGTGTGACCCCACTTAGCAGTAGGTCCTATATAAAATTTTAAATAGAAAGCCATTGTATCACCCAGAAATTTTACTTTTTTGGTATGTACTCAAAATCATTGGAAACATTTATTCAGGCAAAAATGTGCACACAGATTTTTTTTTAATTTCCCAAATGGTTTATTAACAGTGCATATTTTGAATTTCAAGAACCAACTGTCTCTTGGAAGACTTTGAAATATACTATAATCAGATAAAATTCTCCATGTCACACATGCTCTTTATTATAGCTATAACTATATCATAACTAATGACTTTTCTCCCAGATAAAGTTAATTTAATCCACTAATTTTCCACTTACTATATGTTTAGTTTCCATGGCAAAAATAAAAGAAAACCTGGAAAACAAATTATTTTTGTTTTACAAGCATGAAAATATATATCCCTTCTAAGTCAGGAATGTCAGGCACCTGCCGGGCTCCGAGAGCAGGCACCATTACGAACACAGTAGCATTGCAGAGCGCTAATATTCGTCGCCCAAAGGCAGAAACAAGTCAAACTTTCATTGATTGGTGCGCCGAAAACTGCCAAACACGTATAAGTGTTTCTATACGTAATCTTCCATACCACGGAAGATTATCAACCATAAAAAGCGAGGGAACTACTGGTGGATGCTACAGCACTGGTAAAGGTTGAAAACATTACACTAAGCGTAAAAGGACAAGCACAGAATGTCACATGTTGCGTGCAATGTCCAGAAAAGGCAAAATCATAGAAGATGGAAATTAGATTCAAGGTTCCAGTGACCGGGTGACTTCAAAGTACAGATTTTCTTTTTGTGGTGATGAAAACTTTCTGAAGTGAGTGATGGCGCTAAGCGTTGCACATTCTTGTGCATATGCTAAAGACCAGTGATTTGTCCACCTTAAAAGGGCAACTTTTATAGTACGGGGATTATAACTCTGTAAAAGAGAACTTGATGGTGTATGTGTGTGCCTGTTTTAAAAAAAAAAATCATCTTTTCAAAAAAACCAGGGTCAGATTATGACACTTACCATCTGAAAACTCACGGTTCCTGTGCCTCTAAGATACAACCTAAACAAGTGGGGTCAACACACACGTCCCTCATTATCTGGCCTTTGCCTATGTCTCCAACCTGGCCTCCAGCCAGCTCTGTCCACAGTTTCTTGAGTCATAAGAAAGACTTGCTTTAGCTTTGCCACACCACAGCCGCCGTCCCCTCAGCGCGCGCCTCCTGGAACGATCCACCCGCCTCCTTCCTGAGTTGTCCTTGCTCTCCTAACAATACAAACGTTCACAGTGATCTCCTTTCAGAACCCAGAGCCTGACTTAGAAACACTTCCTCTAAGGACCCCTGGAGTCTTCTGCATGTCATCGCCCCTTCCCAGACTGTGCTTTGCGTGTCTATTGATCCATCCATCCGTGTCCTCCTTGACATCGTAGCCTGCCAAGAGCAGGGGTCATTCTTGTTCCTCCTGTGAATCCACAGCCCTCTTTAGGGTGAGTGAGTGTTCAGCAAAACTGTTGCGACTTGAATGTGAATAACATGTTCGTTTTCAAGCCGCAGAAGTGAATGAAGTCATAAATAGAGGGGATGTAGGAAAATAAACGGAACGTGGTCTACCACTTGGTAAAAGCCTAGATTTATAGCAGGGAGGGGAGACTCTGGGGCACCAGGGTTACTAAATAAGATCTGCCAGAATGAAAGGGAGCTCCCTAACTTACTCAGAGGAATCCATTGTATATGAGGGATGCCTATAAAATTTATTGCCCATTTATAAAAGTAAAGTTAGGATGCTGTTATACTTATTCTGGGTCAATTGGTATAAACCACATTTCTGGGCAAACCAAAATGATGTGACCATTCAATCAAATTGTGTCTATTCAGAAGATGTCTTGAGCTTGTACCCGAGAGAGCTTCTCTCAGTGTGTCTTGACATTTTAATCACAGGGTAAGAGCCTGCAGGGTACAGACTAGACTGGACTCCTCCGTACAGAACTCTACCCTCCCTGCCCGCACAATCACCAGAACACCAACAGCTCTCACGAGCTTGTTCGGTTCCATTCAGTCTTTAAAGTCACCAAAATTACCCCTTGCCAGACCTGCGGGACTCCATCCCTGTTAGTGACTGGTCTGAGGAAGCTGTGAAGAGTCACTCGTGTCCACGACAGAGAAAGAGGCATGCAGAAGGTGCTAGGCGTGCGCTGTGTCTTCCTCTCCTCCCCTACACCAGGGTCAGTCACCATGACCTGCCTCTGCGCTGGCTCTGCTTCCTCTTAGCGGTGGAGCTTGCCTTGTCAGCCCGTTCCCCGACACCTGCTCTTCCTGGACACAGAGCTCGTGTGTGCTAGAAATCAGATCCTTCAATGCACTAAGCGAGCGTCCACCATCGATGATTTACATGCCGGCTTAGTTGTCTTCATTTAGAAACACGTAGCTAGGGCTGCTCAGGTTGTGACGGTAAATAACACACACTGTAATTATAGTAAATATTAGCACAATAAATATTTAATAGATATACCTCCTTAACTTGCCTGTGTGTCTGTGATGTGGTGTGAGTGAATGTGTGTGTGTGTGTGTGTGTGTGCGCGCGCGCACACGCACACACATGCTTTTATGGTCGGTTTTGAAACAGACCGTTTTCTCTCTCAAACTGAGGTCATCTTCCTCACCAAGCCAGTAAACAGACACACGGGAAGAGCTGCTGCATGCAGTCCTCCCTTACTTGTCGACGGACACCGGAAAGTCTCAGCTCAGCAGTGCTTACCCACCGCGATCTAGCCCTCTTTCACCCTTCTGGGCTTACCTTGCTCCTATAAATAGCTTCCCTGCTTTTTTGAGGGAGGTATTGGGTGTTCTGGTTGCCTTCTCTCCTCCAGGTAGCTTAAATATAATCCCCTGAACTGCTCCACCGGCGGGTGTTAACTCGCGTGGTTCCTTCCGCCTTCCATCTCCCCGCACAACCTTAGCATCCTGCCAAGTTCAGCTCAGAAACTCTCCTTCTACCGCTCCTGTCCAATCTTCTGATTCAAGTAAATCTTACACGCCCAGGCTTTTAACATTGGCCTGCCACGCCTCTCCTTATAAAACCCATTTCACAGAATCTTCAAGCAGCTTTCTGTCCGTGACTCCTCCCACAGACTGAGCTCTAGGCGGCGGGAGACAGCGCCCCCTTCACCCCGCATGCTTTGCACATAGAAGCTCCCAGAACTACGGCAGCTTTTAGAGTTGAGACAATCGAGTATGAAGTTTACTTTCTAATACAGAAAAAAAAAAAAAAAAAAAAAAAAACCACTTCTGTTTACCAAGCACATATAGGTGTGAGGCATTTTATAATGTTCTGCTTATCTTCCAATAGAAATTTCTAGTCCTCAGATCTATGTGGAAAATCTAATGATTCCTTACTTCAAGTTGACTTCGAGTTCATTGTAATCCTTTTCCTTCGGTTCCGTCTTCTTGTTTTCTCACCACGAGCACGTTTCTTACCAGACCCTGCTTGAGAGAGAACAGCATGACCTCCTACGCTCACACCATTGTCAGAAAGGTCCCTAAACATCATTTATCGCTGTGGTGCACGGTTTTTCTGGGGCTCTATGGCACACAACACCATCCATATGAAGTGTCCATCGCTCTGCTACCAGCCACTCACCCGCCACAAACCAGGGGAGCAGATATGGGAAGAGGATGCCTGTTCCTCCAGCCGCAGCAGCTGGAATCATGCGGCATCTTCCCGGGACCCTGCCTTTGCCCAACAACCACAGCCGCCCGAGTCTCAAACTGTAGACATTGTTTTCTTTTTTTAATATTGGAGTGCATTTTTTCTAAAATAATGATTGACTTGGTATAGGCTGATGGTTTCCATAGAAACAGGACAGAGCCAAAGAGACACGCAGCCCCATGAAGACGTGTGAGACTGTGTGTCCCTTTTTATGACGGGGGGGTGCCAGGTGTCGGTTAATGGATGACTCCATGAAAAACAAAAAACAAAAAACAGGAAAGTGGAAAGCCAACGGTGTCATTGCCTGACGCTGCAACATCCCGACACATTTCCTGTTTTGTGATGGAGGGATCATGTGGCGTCAGTGCTCAGCGTTCCTGCCAGAAGCGTTGGTCCAGATGGGAGCATTAATTTATTTGACCAGATGGGTGACAATGTCACTCTGAAAGGTGGTTCCAGTATGCTGGGCTGACATAGATCATCACAGAAATGGCCCTGCTAATAGAACGTATCGAATTAGCGGCTCTCTAGTGGAACTTAAATCACTCTGAACCATAAAGAATGCAGGACTTCCGAGTCTAAAAAGACTTTAGGTTCACGTAGTCCAGAAGTCTCACTTTATACTGAGGCTTGGGGAGGTGACAGTATGTCACATGAGCTTCTTAACCGATTGTGGCCAAATTCAGACTGGATTCTGCACCCCAGGACCACCCAACCAGCCTTCTCATTTTCATAGACTCCTCTATTCTTCACTCAACAATGAAATATTGAGCGCCCACTACCTTAAGCACTGGTAAAAAGACAAACAGGATTTCTGTTTTTGAAGGAGCTGAACTTCTGGCGGCCAGCCTCAGACATCAACCCAGTATGTTTGACCAAAGATAAGGGCAACAACAAAAAAATGCAACAAGGTGGTGTTGGCGACGATGTATAGTGCGAGGCAGCAGGTTTGGGTAGGGTAGAGATGAAAGGATTTGTCATTCTTGTTCGTATTCATAACTGTGAAAAGGAGAGAACAGAGTGACGAACACTGTCTTCAAGAGGTAGAAAGAGCAAGTGTGAGGCTCCCGTGACCTTGGGGAGGAAGAGGACAGACAGAGGCCAATGTAGGTGCAGCACCCCGGGAAATGGGTGAGTAGAAGGGGCCAGCTCATGCAGTCCAGACCTGGCGAGCTGGATCTTATTCTAATGGCAAATGGATATCATTGGAGAGGTTTACACAAAGTAGCAACAGACTCTGATTGTTAAGCGCCTAATTGCACATAGTCTGTCACAGGACATGTAATTTTTCAGGCTACAGAGCACTGTAGTCATGGTCACTGTAGAGAGCAACTCATGCCCAATCCTGTATTCAGTGAAAATATCACTCAGGTTCCTATTGGAATAAATGGTAAGATTGAAGCAGCTCCAGAACAAAGCTCCATCCATCAACATTAAAACAAACAAACAAAAGAATAGTTTTGAGTAGTTCTAGGTTTACAAATTTGGACAAACGGTATAAAGAGTCCTCACATACCCCGGTATCCCCCACCATTTCCCCTACTGGTGACATCTTGCATTATTGTGGTACATCTGTTAGAACCAATGAACCAACATTGATGCATTACATAGCTCATGGCTGACATGAGGGTTCACACTCCGTCCAGTTCTATGGGTGCACAGCGTCATTTATCCACCCTCAGCGTATCTACCGATCGTACAGAACAGTTCACTGTCCCAGAAACCTCCTGTGCTTTATGTATTCATTCTTCGTCCCCAGCCTCCAAATCCCTGGCAACAGCCGAGCTTGCTGCCGTTTCTTCCACGGTCAGGCCTTTTACAGCGTATCATATAATTGGAATCACATAGTACAGCCTTCCCAGATAGGCGTCCCTAACTATAAGCAATGTGCTCGAAAGGGCCCACCGTGTCTTTTCATGGCTCGATGGCTCATTTCTTTTTTATCTCTGAAAAATTGTTCTAGAGTATAGATCTAACCAACACTTGTTTACCCATTCGTCTTTTAAAGTACATCTTGGTTGCTTACCGTTTTTGACAATTACGGCCGTCGGGCTGTACATACTTGTGGGCGGGGTTTATGTGGACGTCAGTTTTCATCACAATTGGATAAATACCCAGGAGGTGACTCCTGGATCGCGTGGCAAGAGCGTGCTGAACTTTGCAAGGACCAGGCGGTGCTCTGCGCCCCCCACTGACAATGAGTGGGGATTCCTGCTGCCCCCCATCTTCACCGACATTTGCTATTTTCAGTTTTCTTTTTTCAAATCCAGTAGACGTGTAGTGGTAACCCATTTCTTAGTCATAACTGTGCCCCGTTTTTCTCATTGTCTGTTCCTATCCTCCCCTTCCCTGCACTTTACTAGTAAGAATGATCTGACACATAGACAATACCATCTCTTCCTGACACTTATTTAACATATTCCCTACTTAATCGCCTGCTTTCAGCCTTTAATAATGATTTCTCTGATGTACTATTTCTTAGATTTTTTCACTTGTCAACCGTGTTAGTAATTTTTTTTCTGACCTTTGAGCCCTGCTTGGGATGGTCTTTCTTGCAAGTTGATCTCCATACACATCCTCATATTTTCCAAAATTCTTTAACCCACATTTTCATTAACATTTTACTAAATGTGTACATTATTTGGTGCAGAGAGTGAGATAGTGATCAAAACTTACTTTTTCAAAACGACCTCAGTGTATGTATACATATACATATAAATACATATTTAATATTCTATTCTTTTCCAATCATTGGAATTGCAATCTTTATCACATTCTAAATTTACAAACATGGTTTAATTTCTGAGTTTTTTTTTGTATTGAATCATTTTGCCTGTTTACTTCTGTACTATTATCATAAAATTTTAATTTTTTAACATGATAAGTTTTAATAACAGTAAGACAAGGCATTCCATAATTTGGGGGGGGGGGGTTTCTGCAATGTTGACTCTGTTGAAGATTCTTTGCCAGGCTTGCCCAAACCCCACTGACATCTAAGGTCTGGTTTTCAATTTGAGTGGAATGAAAAACTTTGTGACATAATTCTTCTCACTTAAATTCATGGTATTTACTTATTTCTTTTAAATGTACCTTAAATAGTCCCAATTTAATGCCTCTTTTTATTTTTAAATTAGACTCATATTATAGTCCCTGAGGATTTCTCGATTAAATTATTCCTAATTATTCACATTTTTGTGTCCATTGTGTCTAGACTCTACTTATATTTGATAACAAAGAATAAATAACATAAAAAACAAAAGAAATGCAACAAAGAGTAATATTAGGTTTTGCCCTGAAATTTAACTATTTCACTATCATTATGTATTAGCTCAAAAAATTTTAAGCTGAACTTATTGGATTTTTCTGATAATAATCCCTATCATTTTAAAGATGATCTTTTTTTAACCTATAATAATTAATTCCAAATACTTTTTTATATTTTTTTCTAAATTTTTTAGAAAAAATGCTAAATAATAGAATTGATAGATGGTTTTCTTTCTAATTGTTCATTTCATTTTATTGTCTCTCATTTTGAAAGAATTGTTTCTGATAAGAATTATACAGTAACACTTCATTACAGATTCAAGTTCCTGACTATAAACATAACATGTTCAACTCCACAAAGTTTCTGAGGACCGTAAAGTACTTTACTCTTGCATTAAATGTCTCCAAATTGCTGTGTGTGCTTTTCTTCCTTGGCTTGACAGCTTGTTAGCCTTTCATCCATCTAATATCCTCTGTCCCAGTCCTATTGTGATTTCTCTATGCTGTTTCTAAACCTTTTCAACTGCTTCTTTAGGTAACGATGTAGACTCAAGGGCATGAACAATTGAAATATATTTACAGCTTGTATCAATCTTTAAAATAAACCAAATTTGCTACTATATTCTTGGTGGATACGTTTCTCAGGTGTGGAACCATCAGACAAGTGAAGAGGTGATTCAAGCAGAGGTCCCCAAACTTTTTACACAGGGGGCCAGTTCACTGTCCCTCAGACTGTTGGAGGGCCGCCACATACAGTGCTCCTCTCACTGACCACCAATGAAAGAGGTGCCCCTTCCGGGAGTGCGGCGGGAGGGCCGGATAAATGGCCTCAGGGGGCCACATGCGGCCCGCGGGCCGTAGTTTGGGAACGCCTGAGTGGATCCACGGAGACCATAGTGGAGAAGCATTGCTTTAAAGGCAGGTGAGGTATCAGAATTCATCCTCTATTACAGTAACCTGGCCCTACGTCTGCTCTGCTAAAAGACTGAACTATTCTGCTTTCTCTGACAGATTCAATAGTTCAGCAAACATAAACTTACTTACGGTTGAGCAGTCAGAATGTCTGAAAATAACAAGATTAAAAAGAATAAAGGCATCAGTGAAAAATGGGTAAACCACTGAAAGAAGGAGGAAGAGAGAGAAAAGGAGAGGAAGATGGAAGAAGGGAGAGTAGAAGGGGGAGAAAAAAAGGAGGAAGAGAGGAATGAAGGAAGGGGTAAGGAAGAGAAAAGTCAAATTTTAATTTGATGTAGAAAAGAAAAAGACCAGTGACTATTGACTCACCCTGATAAAATTATCCTGAATAGTTTTAAATTCAGAAAAAATTACATCAAGGCAGCCATAAAAAAAGAGCTATGTATCAGCAAACACACACACATACACACACACACCCAACTATTGGAAGCTAAAACTGTGTTTTTACGGAGAGTGCTCTTGGTTTCCAATGCCGAACTAATTTATTAAAAACTTTGTATCAGCATCTCCATTAACCTTCTCTCAGAGCTTTCCAAAAAGCTCACAAAAGAGATCAATGTTAAATATGACGACGATTGCATCTTTGTACTTCTCGTTGGAATCTAACGAAATGGATTTCTAAACAAAGAATGTACAGTAGAAACAATGCCAGCAGATTTAAACAGCCATCTGGAGTAACTATTCATGTGGTCTAAAAATAGGCTGCTGGAGAACAGGCAAAGTTTTTCCTGATATAATTCAGTGGTCTCTAACGGCACGCGGGTGGGCTGGAGGACTGAAAGTAAAGATGCCTTCAATGGGAAAGTCTGGTTGTGTATTTACGTTGTCATGTACAAAACCACCTGACATTTCCTTTTCCTTCCCTTCCCTTCCCTTCCCTTCCCTTCCCTTCCCTTCCCTCCTTTTCTTCCCTTCCTTTCCCTGCCCTCCCTCCCCTCCCCTTCCCTCCTCTCCTCTCCCTTCCCCTCACTTCTCTTCCCTTCCCTTCCCTTCCCTCCCTTTTTTCTCCTTCCTTTTCCTCCCCTCCCTCCCCTCCCCTTCCCTCCTTTCCTCTCCCTTCCCCTCACTTCTCTTCTCTTCCCTTCCCTTCCTTCCGTTTCCCTCCTCTCCTCTCCCTTCCCCTCACTTCTCTTCCCTTTCTTTCTCTTCCCTTATTACTACTGCTTATTTTCTTCAAATTACAAAAGAGCAGACAGATCCCTAACCCATCTCTGACCTCCATCACCTCAACCCCGCACATCATTTTGCCTTCATCCATTACTGTTTCATTGAGCAACTTTCATTGGACAGTATGAATCATAGGAATAATGCCTTTTTTTTTTTTTTTTTTACAGTAACAATAATCCTTCCTTTACAATTGAGACAATTAAACGTCACAAAAAGATTTGGCCCAAGTTTTTCATTAAATAATGGTAAAACTCCAAAGAAGAGTGCCAGTCTCTTGGCAGTTGCTTGTTTATTTCTAAAGTTATTTTTTGGTGATTTCCATCTGGAACTCTGGAACTGACATGATCACAATCACTTTTCTTAAACTGGAGAGGCTGGACCCGCCATGAACTCGCTCCAATTTGACTTCTACTGTCCTGTGAATCTACTCATTTATCTACCTTTGCCATCTGCCATTTAATTGAGTAGAGTAAACTCTGAAATAGAAATATAGGCAGGGTCATTTTCTCAATAAAGGGCAATAATTCTAAGCTTTCTTTTTTTCTTTTTAACGCAGGATTGACTTAAGCCTGGAACACAGAAGGAAGAATGATCTAGTCTCCCAAGCTAAGTCCCACTTGCACCAGTCCGGGAAGGGAAAACGAAGTCACCTTACAGGCTCAGAGACACGAAGGATGTGACCAGGCATCTGCCTCTACCATGAGAATCTCTAGCACCTCTGCTTTTGCACTTATTGACTCAACGTGGATGAGTGGGAACCATGTTGGTGAGTTTTAAGCACAATCCTTTCTTCTAGGTATCTGCGGTGTTAAAAAACAAACAAACATGCAGGACCCTTGTTAAAGAATGATAACGAAGATGTCATTCAAGAGAGGTCATCAAAATAAAATAGGAATGTTGGTTTCACAAAAATCTGCACCATTGCAGCCTTGATCGGCATTGCTAGTCCATCAGATCTTTCTCCTTCCGAGCCAAGATGGGTCTTCCGAGGCCTGTACCCGACAGCATGCCAGTCATCCCGTGCCTACCTATCAGAGCCGGCATGAGAAGAGAGCCCCGCCCCCACGCCGCTCGGCCTCGGAGGACCTCTGCTTTGCTCTCCGAAAGGCAGAAGGCGTGGGAAACGCGACAATCCAGACATGAACTACTGATTTCCCCTCAACGCCAGCACCCCCACTCGCTACCAAAGTCCTTATAATCCAAACCAATGGCTCCTTTAAAACAGGTTGGGATCTTGACACATCACTTCTTAAGTCATAACCCTCCGGCAGACTCTGGTCTCACCAAACACCCGTGGGGGTCCACCTGGCCGCGGGGTCCGGGCCCTCCCCTTTGTGACCTCGACTGCACTTCCTTCCTCTGCTCATGCTGGTTCAGCCGTGCTGTCCTTCCTGCTCTCCCCTCTGCGGGGAGACTGTCTCCCCCCACTTAGCAGGCGGCTGACCCTCCCTGCGGGGACTCTGTCGCCACCTCCTGGGGGCACTGTCCTCCTCTGCTCCCTACGTACACCTCACACCGCCACCCACACCTCCTCTTGACCCCCGTCATAGTCTTCCTGCACTTAGGACCCCCTTGACATTCTTTCTAGTCAGCGTATTTAGTTTATTGTCTCCCCCAAAGTAGATAAATCCCATCCTAAGAAAGCAGAGATTTTTTTAATCAATAGTCGGTTCCCAGCACCTACAAGGAAACCTTGGCACACGGAAGCTTCTCAAAAAGTCAGTGAGAGGCTAATTGAATTTGCAAACCCTGATCTCAGCAATGTCCTTCCCAGAGCACCATTACGTTGGAAAACGCGGTCCGCTGGTGGAGCTCGGGGTGATCCAGTTTGCCATCAGCTGAGCGGGAGTTTCCCTTTTGGAAGCGGTTGTGTACGCCGTCAGCTCCCTGGACAGTGCTCTCTGCAGCCCTGGAGCAAGTCGTGCCATCCGTCAGCTGTTGGCAAGACTGAGCGGGGCTCTGAGCTCAGCACCGGGCCCCCTCCCCGCTGCCTCCTCCTGGGAGACCTGAAGTTCCAGGAAGTCTTCCTGCCGGCTGCCAAGTCCCCTGCTGCCACCGACCTGTGCCATCTGCAGCAGGAAAGGCGACCTTGGATGACTCGTTATTCCAATGAGCATGCGCTTCTTGTCTATTCTTCTCCCTCCCTCACTTTCCTGCCTGTGATCTGAGTTGATCCTCTCATTATCTCTCTCCCCCCGTGGATCGAGTCCTCTTTCCACTTTAGTTCTCACCCTAGCCTTGCCTTTGCTGGTCTCCCCAGAGACGGTATTTAAGGGCTACTGTCTGAGGCCCTGCCCCAACTGGGGGCCAATGCACAAAAAGGAGTGGGTCGCGTTCCTGGGAGTCAGCCTCGGAAGAATGCTGCCTCTTGTCTGCAAAAACCTGAGCCCGAGCGTTCAATCAGAGAAGGAGGCAGGCGGGAACAGACGTTTGTGACAATCCGTTCTGTGCCAGGAACACGGCCGAGTGCATTTTTCACAATTTATCTCCAATAGAGTTGTATGCAGCCCACAAATTAAATAACAACCATCTCCATGTCAAATGTCACATTTTAGAAAAGAGAATAAGAGCGTGCTATTTTCCCATTCGGAATTCTTAAGTGACTTCCCGTAATAGACTAAAAAGCCGAGTTCTAACCACGACCACCTGCTGGACCTTGTACCTCGGTCCCCTACTGCTCACAGCCTCCCCACTGCCGAGCAACGGGACTGTTTGTAAAAATCCTGGAGTTTGGGCATTTACTGTTTATTCTGCCTGGGTGCTTCCCTTCTCCCTCATATAATCACACCATTTGCAGTCTGCATTCATTCCAGATGCTCTCATCTTCCCAGAGAGATCTTACCTGGCCACTCTGCAGGGGAGCCTCCAAGACCGGAGTCAGAGGATGGTGCCTCACGGCATGTCAACTGTGGCTCACTGACATGGCATTCTGACACAAGAAAAGATAATAGTGTTTTGATGACAAGTCTTCGTGGCAACTTTACTTTTAAGTTCCACCCCTCACCCCTCCCTGCCCTGCTTCCCCTGTTCGCTCTCTCTGCATTTTACTGCATTTTGTGTTACCTACAGGCCCCATGAGCGCTCCTGTTCCCTGAGGGGAAGGCCAGGCTTGTTTACCGCCAGCTCTCTGGGGATGGAAAAGGTGTTGGCACAGAACTGGCATCAGAAAAATATGATTAAAGGAGTGAACTGAGCCTGACCAGGCGGTGGCTCAGTGGATAGAGCATTGAACTGGAATGCCGAGGACCCAGGTTCGAGACCCCGAGGTCGCCAGCTTGAGTGCAGACTCATCTGGTTTGAGCAAGGCTCACCAGCTTGGACCCAAGGTCGCTGGCTTGAGCAAGGGGTCACTCACTCTGCTGTATGTAGCCCCTGGGTCAAGACACATATGAGAAATCAATCAATGAACAACAACTAAGGTGTTGCAACGAAAAACTGATTGGTGCTTCTCGTCTCTCTCTGTTCCTGCCTGTCTGTCCCTATTTATCCCTCTCTCTGACTCTCTGTCTCTGTAAAAAAAAAAAAAAAAAAAAAAAGAGTGAACTGAGCAAGAAGAGGCATGGAACACAGAACTTCTCCATGTCACAAAGGGACTAGACTGTTTAGACAGCATTTGCAGCCCATTTCTGTTTCAACACTGACACTCTTTCTACTACTCCAGAGAAAGCTCCTTTCTTGTCATGTGGTCATTTCAACTGTAAAGGCCACAGGATAGAGCAGGGTAGTCAGCTCTGAACCTTTGAATAGACCATTGGCCATATCAAGATGGTGGCCCTGGCAGGCAAGTAGATGTCCCTGCAGGGAAGGGCTGTGACCTCCAGAGTCCCTGGGAGCCATGTCTGTACCTGCTCTCTCACCTGCCAGCTCTGTTGAACTGGGTCATTTGGTTGAACTTCCATTTCGCAGTCACACAAGGACATGAAGAGTGGTCTGTAAAAGGAGCAGAGCATATGTCCAAGCTCTGGGATCCAGACAGCCTGGAATCAGGTTCTTGTCCCCTGACTCCATCCCTGACCTTGGTCAAGTTACTTGAACCTGTTAACCTGGTAACTCAACGTGCCTTCCCCTGATGTAAGTTAGAGACACAAACAGTATAACGTAGCTGTGAGTTTATCCAGAATCATCTGTTAACACACACAGTTAATGCTTGCTACTACTCATTTTTGTTTCTGCTTCTCCTGCTCTTTCTTCTCCTTCCCTTTTTTTCTTATTCTTTGTATTTATTATTATGTATTATTATTATTAAGAGTAGTGGTAATTTTTTTTACAGTAGAGATAAGTATGTGACTCTTTCTTACCATAAAGTCAATATTTCTTGGAGACAGAGACTAAACTGTATGTGTACCTTTCGTCAAGTGTTCTATAGGTAAAAATTGGAAAATCCTACAACATCCTTACAAACAGTTATGTGTTGCTTAATGGGAAACACTTAAATAATAAAATCAGTGCAGCTTTTTCACATGGATTCTTATAGTTATTTTACTGGCCTTGCTTTTGTCAAAATGTTTTTGCATACACTGGGAAGTTTTAATTAAGGGATTCTAGAAATTTCTGATGTTCAGAAGAAGTAATGAGGCTGACTTTTAAGTTTTAGAATTACTCATGCCTACACTTTCTCTTTTTATTGATCTTCGCAAAACTGCGCATGGTGGGCAGGTGGGTGGTCATTATTGTCTGCTTGACCCCCACACAGAATTCTTTATGTGCCTTACGTGCGACTCCCACCACGGTCCTTCTTATTTCATAATGCTTGGTGTAATTCTCTTATCCATCTGCTATGTTTTAGTCGACACATATTTATATTCAATAAAACATTTACCAAGCCCCTTCAAAGTCCCAGCATGGGGGATCTAGAAATGAATGAGCACAAACTTTGAAAACTTGGATTCTGGGGAGAGAGATACACAGGCAACAGTAACCCAAAATCTTTAAGCCGCTCTTGCCTGTGGAGATAGTTGGATCAATATAACAGAAAGAGCAGAAAAATCTCCCAACCCAAGCCTGCTCTGCAGATTCACCAGAAATCAGCCCCAGAGATTTTTAGTTCTGACAAGTCCGGATTACAGGCTCTGTGCACCTGGGTAAGGTGTTTTTTCAAAAGGCTGAGAAAGACATGGAGTGGTGTTCCTGGTAGCGCCATCTTTGACATTCATGGAGAAGAAGGATAGTCCCTGGAGGCAGCATCTCAGCGGAGCACAAGGTTGCTTTGGAGGTCAGGTTAACAAAGCAAGTGGAAATAAGGACGTAGGAATAAAGAGAATCACAAGCAAGGTGACTTCAAGGATAGGGAACAGCTACGGGCAGAGATAGTCTTCAAGGAAAATGACACCGATTATTAAATTGACTTCAATGCTACATAGAAACTAGGTTTCTTCACACATTTCCCCTAGCACATCTCCATGTAGAGAAAGACAGCTCTTTTGCAGACTTAGAATTTGTAAACATTCTTTTTAATAGAAACAGCTACATCAGTGGTAAGTCCCCTGGGATGGTGATACATGCTCTGAGATTCAGAGGGACATGATATAGTACAAATTCAGTTGTTTTTCCAAATCATTAATGAGGATGCATGCACAGAGACTGCCGTCGCACTTACGTCTCTGATAGACTTGCCTTAAAATATGGGGATCTATTAGTATATGTCCATGTATGGTGTGTCTTTCCACCAATCAGTGACCCATCTGCAATGCCTTGGCAGCTAAATGAGATGGAGATTGAGGGCCACCGTTGGGACAAAAATCAAGGAAAATGATGAGGAATGAAGCGTCTTACGGCATACATATTCAGCAGCCCCTACCAGCCAGCCAGCGCGGTGTTCTGTCCTTCTGAGGATTCTGATGTGTGCATAGCAGGAGCAGTTCAGGGATTTCCACAAGCAGATGCCTCCCTTCTGTTTGCTGGGGACGGCCGACGGCAGCCCTCACCATTGCTCCCTGGCATCGGCCTTCAGGCTCCTCGGGTGATTTTCCCCACCCCTTGTGCGATGTGTTTGGTTGTACTGTTGCATAAGGGAAGAGAGCTAGTGATCTGTGAGGTTTTTAAAAAAATGCCCCGAGTTTTCAGAAGTTAGTTAGAGCGGCCTAATGCGGACGCGAAGCCCAGGCTTACCTCACTCTGAGCTGTGAGGACGGACCGCACGCGTCTGCTATTTGTGGTTGGCTGTCTTCAAGAGCATCCCAACGATGCGTGTCCCCTGAGAGCCACAGTTTCTCGTGAAGTCCCGTGTTCACTTGAGTGTGGGTTGGGCTCAGTGGCGCACTCCTCATGAACAGAAGGTGGCATGAGTGATGACGCTTCCCAGCTCAAAGATGAGACCAGGACAAAGGGCGGCTTCTGTGGCTGGTACCCTCCCTTCGATCACTCCCTCCGGGGGAAGCCCATGGCCGTGTCATGTAGGAGGAAGCCTCGTGGGGAAGCCCGCAGAGCCAACACGGGAGACCACCTGAGGCTGAGTGAGCTGAATGGCTCCCCCAGGTCCCGCCAACGCGGTAGGGACAGAGCCTCTCCCAGTCCTGGCCAACCTCAGGACGACGGCTCATGACAGCGCCTGAGCCGGAAACACCCAGCTACGCACTCCCAAATGTCTGATCCGGACATTCCCACCGAGTTTGGAAAATAGTAAACACTTGTTCTCGGTGGCAGAGTTGGGAGTAATCTGTAACGCAGCCAAAGGTACCTGGCGCAATCTTCAATGTTACTCCATAAACCCAACTCGCTTTACTATTTTTGTTCTTTGTTTTTGGTAACATTGCAAAAGAATTAATAATACATGGCATGTCCCAAGAACATCATTATGATAAGGTATACAGAGTCCCTGTGAAGGAAGCTCACACCACCGGTTTACAGACAAAATGAATTAATGTGTTATAAAACACCGCAGTCCATGGGGGGATGTCCGTGAATCATAACAGGTTTTAGCACGGCCTTTTAACTTCCCCAATACCCATTGTTCACCTACTCTGACGGTCAATTCCCTGTGTCGGCCTGACGAGGCTAAGGCATGCCCAGAGAGCTCTGCTTCTGGGTGTGTCTGCAGGCGTGTTTCAAGAAGACTCTAGCATTTGCTTGGGGAGGCTGAGTAAAGACCGGTGTCCTCACCGTTACAGCAGCGTCCTCCAATCCAGCGAGGGGCCCTAGGAGAACAGAAAGGGGCAGGAAGAGCAAATTTTCACTTTCAGCTGGATGTGGGACACATGTCTCCTCGGCCTTCGGACACCAGCTTCCTGGTCCTTGAGCGTCTAGACTTGGACGGAACTCTACCACCAGCTCTCCTGTGTGCCGTCCGCAGACAGCCGAGTGCCGGACCTCTGGGGCTCCGCAATCACGTGAGCCAGTCCCTACAGCAAATCCCCTCATCTGTATGAATCTGTCTATGGATCATCTATAAGTAATTTCCTATTGATTCTGAGTCTCTGGAGAATCCTGATTCATCATTCAACCACCACGTGGATGGAATTCAATACGTAAGAGTGAATGCCGGACAGATTCATTTAGAGAAAATTTAAAATTACAGGCCTCGGAATAATTACTATGATGGAAAGGTGAGTGTTTTCCTAAAAAGAGGACATTAAAGAGAACGTTAACATTTTCATTCTAAGTACCTGGAAAAATAAATTTCAGACACACACAGGTTTGAGCTAAATCGGGTAAAAGTAACATCAATAAGATGTAACAATCGATACGGTGGGGTCTAGCTTTTCTTTCTTTTTCTAAATTGCATTTGACTTTCATGGTTTCTCTGCTCTGTTATTTGTTATCTCTCAGAAAACCTAGAGTTTGACTATCCTTTTATGGATTTAATAAAGGATGCCCTTTCTACAAATTCAGTTGTTTTAAGTATACCTCCTGTCTCTACAAGGAAGGCGACTATCTCCACTTTACACACGTTATGAGTCTAAACACTGAGAAGCAATAACAAATGGTGATCTGGCTTACATGGATACAGACAGGCTTAGCAGTGACCTTTTAATTTCTAGTTAGAGATTCTTTATCGCTTATGCATACATATTTAGCGTGTAAGGTAAATAGTTTATTAATTTATATCAAACTGGGGATTTGAAGGTCTCCTGAATTATGCTACGGATTATTTCTTCCTTGGGAATGATTACTTTTCTTCCGAGATTTGCGTCAAGCTGAAGACTTCAAACAAATTAGAATTGAATTGCTGTCTCCTGGCTCCTGAACAAATTCGCCTCATCATGCTAATTTAGCCAACCAAGGGGGAGGTCCAAAATCCTAAAACAACCTCCAGGGTAATGATTTTGAAGTAAAGATACCCCAGTCTGAGACTCTGTCTAGACAGGGTTACCCAACCAGACTTGGCTACTTCAACGATTTCTGCCATCTTGACAGCTGCCTCAGTCAGATCAGCTATGTGGCACTCTGCTTCAGAGAGCAAAGCAATTTGTATTCTCAGCACATCCAGACCTCAGGATAGCACCGTGATTTTAACAGGTGTTCCATTGTGGTAAAGGTCACATAATGCTCACCATTTCAAAGGGGACAATTCAACCATATAGTATCATCACAGTGTTGAGTAACCACCATCTCCATCAATTTGCAGGATGTTTTCTTGATTTCAAAAGGAATTACCTCTTCACTGAGTGCACACTCTCCAGTCTGCATTCCACCTCAAACCCCTGGCAGCCACCAATCTGCTCTCCGTACCCAGGGACTTACCTGTTTTGGACATTTCATGTAAGTGAAGCTATATGCTACATGACCTCTTGTGCCTGACTTCTTTCACTTATTTATTTATTTATTTTTTGTATTTTTTCTGAAGCTGGAAACAGGGAGAGACAGTCAGACAGACTCCCGCATGCGCCCGACCAGGATCCACCCGGCACGCCCACCAGGGGCGAAGCTCTGCCCACCAGGGGGCGATGCTCTGCCCCTCCGGGGCGTCGCTCTGTTGCGAACAGAGCCACTCTAGCGCCTGGGGCAGAGGCCGAGGAGCCATCCCCAGCGCCCGGGCCATCTTTGCTCCAAAGGAGCCTCTCTGCGGGAGGGGAAGTGAAAGACAGAGAGGAAGGAGAGGGGGAGGGGTGGAGAAGCAGATGGGCGCCTCTCCTGTGTGCCCTGGCCGGGAATCGAACCCGGGACTTCTGCACGCCAGGCCGACGCTCTACCACTGAGCCAACCGGCCAGGGCCGTTCTTTCACTTATAATGTTGTCTGACGTCACCCATGTTGCAGCGTGTCTCGGGACTGCATTCCTCATGACAAATGAACAATATTCCATTATGCAGATATGCATTTTTTAATTTTCTTGAAAACCTTCTCTTCTTTTCTTTGTTTTAGAGAGAGAGGAAGGGAGAAAGAGAGAAATAGAAACACTGATCTGTTCCTGAATAGAGATGGAACCCACAACCTCTGCATTTCAGGTTGATGCTCCAAACAACTGAGACAGGGATAGATATGTATTTTGTTTATCCGTTCATTTTTCAATGGACATGAGCTGGTTTTACCTTTTGATGATTTTGAATAGAACTACTGTGAAGCTTTGTGTACAACTATCTGTTTGAATATCTTGTTTTCAATTCACTGAAATGTCCTATAGGATTTAAAAGAGAAAGGGGGGCAGAAGCAATTGGGGAAGAAGTAGTCACCAGAAGTATCTAAAGCAGGGGTCGGGAACCTTTGTGGCTGAGAGAGCCATGAATGCCACATATTTTAAAATGTAATTCCGTGAGAGGCATACAACAACCCGTGTACATTACACATTATCCAATAAAAATTTGGTGTTGTCCCGGAGGACAGCTGTGATTGGCTCCAGCCACCCGCAACCATGAACATGAGCGGTAAGAAATGAATGGATTGTAATAAATGAGAATGTTTATATTTTTAAGGTTATTATTTTTTTTATTAAAGATTTGTCTGCGAGCCAGATGCAGCCATCAAAAGAGCCACATCTGGCTCACGAGTCATAGGTTCCGGATCCCTGATCTAAAGGATTTGGGTTGACTGCATTTTTGTAAGCTCCCTAATTGATTTATATCTTTATTTAACTTGTCAACATTGTCCTATCAGGGTCTGGAGAAATTCTGACACACAGCAGGTGTTCTATAAAATCTTAGAATCAATGTTACATGCCTTATTTTGCTGCCGAGTGCTGCTAATATCATAGTCAATAAATATTTCCCAAATAAATTTTAAGATGAGGGAGCACTACTATGACCAGAAAAATAATTTTCACTATTTGCTTAAAATATTCACTTTCCTTTTTCTCTTTCATGAGCTCACACTCTTTTTATTTATTTATTTATTTATTTATTACAGAGACAGAGAGTGAGTCAGAGAGAGAGATAGATAGGGACAGACAGACAGGAACGGAGAGAGATGAGAAGCATCAATCATTAGTTTTCATTGCACGTTGCAACACCTTAGTTGTTCATTGATTGCTTTCTCATATGTGCCTTGACCGCGGGCCTTCAGCAGACCGAGTAACCCCTTGCTGGAGCCAGCGACCTTGGGTTCAAGCTCGTGGGCTCTTGCTCAAACCAGATGAGGCCGCACTCAAGCTGGCAACCTCGGGGTCTCGAACCTGAGTCCTCGGAATCCCAGTCCGATGCTCTATCCGCTGCGCCACCGCCTGGTCAGGCATGAGCCTACACTCTTTATTATCACCGACTACTGACTTTTTTATCATTTGAAGCTTGTTCTTTCAGACCTCTTGGCACTGCCTTCAAGAGTCTCTTAACACTGAGCAAAGCCTCGATAGGCTTGAGAGAGAGGTTTCTGCATTTCTTGTTACTTCATGATTTCCCTTGTTATTAGCCTATCTTGTATCTCCCTGTCAATTATGCGTTGTATTCTAAATTATACAAGCAGGATCTCACAGCGGCACGTAAAACAATAGGAGAGTACAACGTGCTGCTGCTCTTATTCTGCAACTGATTTTTTTTTACTTAAACTGAGCCCAGTGGGGAAAACATAATTTGTATTTTTCTGCTCAGTTTTATATTTACTCATGTATTCTTATAGCACCAAAAGATTTCTTTGAAATGGAAGGCTATTATTAAAGAAGAAAAATAGCCATAATATTTAAGGTCGCACAAAAATACTTTTCATTTGAAAGCTGTGTTGCAATAATTATATATAGATATATTCTTCACAACGGTTAAAAAGAGTGCTGGGGAATTTACTCGAGACATAGGGTAGTAACTGATTAGCTTTCTGCACCTTGGGCCCAAGGATTCTATCTGTCAATTTTTATTCCCTGGTTTGAATGTGAACTCTAAAATTTGGAAGGGACTGGGACTAAATCTTATAACTTACTGAATCAGGACTCGAGGAACAGGTGGTCATCACACTGAAATAAAAATGGCAAAGAGAAGCTTTTATTTTTTTAATACCTGTAGAAACGCCAAGACTTGCATCTCAGACATTTGTATGAGAACAATGAATTTTGTCTCATGATACTTTGTTCATTTGAAAAAAGAAAATGAAAGAGAGACAAGTTCAGATCTGTTTAGGTCTATTTTTCTTGTTTTGTTTTGTTTTTATTTAGATTGTCCCTTTGTTGATGCTGGGATGGGCCACCATTTTAACTATGGATGAGTCATGATTTGCATATTTAAATAGCCTTGCCAAGTAGACTCTCCATAGACTTTTGGTGATGAGTATTTAATCAGCAGCATGAATATGTTCAGATGGTAAGTCTTCTGGTCCGAGATCATTGCTATTTCCTCTGCTTTTCATGGCAAGTTCAATAAGGGTTTTATGAAGAAACAATCTGTCTCAAAACCACAAAGGGCAGGAAGATAAACTCCCATTCGTCAGCATCTTTCTTCCACAGTGAGATGCCGTGGTGGGTATGGAAGGGCCTCGCCCCCAGCTGTAGGGCTATCTGGGCCCTCCATTAACTCTTGGCTGTCCGTGAGGAATACCTAGAGCATAGCATACCTGGCCGGTGGATCCTGGAGCTTTGGGCTTTGGGACACTCTTCCCACCCTCCTACTCTGGTTTAGAATGCTGATTGGTTGTTAGAATCTCCTAGAAGGTGGTGAGCTAGCTTGGAGAAGTTTTTGGAAATGATGAGAAGGGCCATTGCTTCAGTTTTATTTGGGCTGCACACATTCTTAGGCAGTTTCTCAAAGTATAAAACTCTATCAATGTCACTATGTACCACCTCCAAATTTTCTTGTCAGTAGTTTGAAGGTTGAGCTCACAGTAACCCTGTGCCTATGATGTTGGAACGTGGGATTCTGCTCCCCTCTCATGAAGGCCCCACGTCTGGACCGTCCCCAGTCACCTTAACCATTACTCCACGGATCTCCTACACATTCAGTTCTTGGTATTTTCTCTTGTCCCTTTCGCTGTTGTTTCGAACTACTGTTACTGAATGTAATGCATTCTGATTCTGGTTTCCAGAGACACAGTAAGCACCCCTGCATCGTTGTGCAGAACAGCTCGGGGTTGTCTCAAGCCCCGTCTGACGACGTGCTCTGGCTCCCCAGCTGCACATGCGGCTTTGTGGATGGCTCTCTCTCTGACAGTTTTGCTTGTCCAGTTGTTCTGACGGTCAATCCTGCTTATTTGACTCGTTTCCCAACTGTTGCCTCTTATATCAAGTCCTCCACTCCAGCTTCACATTCAGCAAGCGTTTCCAGGTCTCAGGCCAGGGGAGGGTCAAAATGACACTCTTTGTTAGGACTCAGTGCCATGATGTCCCATCTGAGGAGAAGGTGGGTCATTTCTAATGCAACTGTCTCTTCTGGCTTTCAACCTTCTTTTCCTGTCTCCCTTCCTTCCTTTCCATCTCCGTCTATCTCTTTGATGTATATTGAATGGTTGCTATGTGTCAAGTCCTCCAAAAGACACGGGATGCATAAAAACAAACAAATAAATGAAGACATGCTTTCTATCATTGTGAGCTTCTTGGGGAACCCAAAGTCTAGTAGGGAGTGTCACAAAATTCAACAAACACTTAGGCCACGAATGTGACACCCAGAGTGTGGAAAGCGTATAGTTGTTTGTGAGAGAAGGAGATTAAGGAGAGCACAGAATATTTCTAACCCAACCTTCTCTTGAATTGCCACTTAGCGAGGAGAACAGAAAAACCTCAAGGCAGTTTACAGCAATGTTTTAGAACATTAAGTGTGGTTGCAACAGGTGCTCAGTAAGGTCAGCTTAATATATTGGCATAGATTTCTAAAAAATGTTTTCTGAGCAAGGTAATATTTGAGCTTGGCCTTGAAGAATACATTAAATTCAAGTCACTAGAGAAATAGAATATTCTAGGCTTGGGATCTCACATAGTAGGAAACACAGTGTAAGATTAAGTCATTTTATGGTGTTTTCCATTTAATAATTCATCTGAAAAATAAAAAAAAACAACAACAGATGATTGTTCTTCTAAATGGAATAAAGAGAGAGTTTAGTTTAAGTTTATGGGCCAAACACTATTTGTTAGCAAAGTCTTTGGTGATACACCAAAATCAGCTAGGTGAAGGACGGGAGGGCTACATGGAGGAGGTGAGCATGATTAATCAGTAGTGAATGGAATTGGGTTGACAAGGATTTTATAAGAAGAATGGGGGAAAACTGTATTATCAGGGGAAGAGATACAATTGCTACGTATAGGTTACGTGATTATCTCTTTGATGACAAACTTACAGAGAAAATATTTTCACATCTATTTTATAGATGAGAGAAGCAAAGCAAAGAAGCCAAGGTTTTCTGCTGAAGGCCATGAAACTAACCTGGAACAGACGTGAAATTAGAACGAGCTCTCGCTGGCATTATTGTTGTGGTTGGTGGTTCTCTTTTCTCTTAATTCTCTCTGAGCTCTTTGTTGTTCTGTGTTATCTCTCTGTGTCCACGTGACCGTACATGTCTTTTCCCTTTTGTTGTCTAAGTTAATCCTCACAACAGTCCCATGAAGTATTGAGGAGGGGTACAGAGGTATTATTCTTGAGATGAGGCAAGGGATGTTTGAAAATATTAAATGGTTTTTCCATGTCACCAGCCTTCTATGGTACAGGAAAAAAGACAGGTTGGATTTCTTACTGAAAAATGCAGGATTCTTGCAGAGCTTTATTTTCATCGTTTAACCAAGATTATGTCTCAGAACAACTGATAACTTTTTACTTTATATTCGGACAAGCTTTAAATTGACCAAAAACTTAAAACTTAAATTGACCAAAATACTAAGGGTTCCTATATACTTCCAATATAGTTTCTCTTATTATTAACATCTTACATTACTCGGGTAATTTGTTACTATTAATAAATGAATATTGATACGTTATTATTAACTGAAGTGCATATTTTATTCATATTTCTTTACTTCTCACTTAGTGTCATTTTTCTGTTCCAGGATGCCACACTACAGATAGTCTTTTACGGCTACTCTTGGCTGTGACACTTTCCTTAGCTTCAACATGATTAACCACAGTTGGTGTTGACCTTGATCACCTGGCTGAGGTGGGATTTGTCAGACTTCTCCACTGTAAAGGGCTTTCTCACACTTTCTGCCTGGTGAGCAACTCACACTTGAGTTAGGGGCTAGGCTCTGCCTCCTGAGGGTGGAGTGTCTTCATAAATTATTTGGGATTCTTCTACATGGGAGACTTGTCTCTTCTCCCTTACCTACTTGTTCAGCCAGGTGTTGATACCAGTGTAGACTCACAGATATTGATTTTGTACTTTGGATTTTAATTCAGTATTGCTTTATTTTGTTGCATAAATTATTCCCAATTTAAGCATTGGTATTGGTGTCTTTCTAAATCAAATTCAAATTTCAAAAATCATTTTTTCCTGGTGTATGGGCAATCAACTGAATTGTTCCTACTAACCTTACATTCTGCATTCTTGCTATAGTTACCTTTTAGTTTCAGGAGTGTTTTTGCCCATTTTCTTTTTTATTTTCTTTTTTTATTTCTTTCATAGACAATCATGTAATCTGTGAATACTTTTTTTCTGTTTATTCATTTGAATTCTATATATTTTATCTTATGTTATCACCTTGGTTCATTAGCTAGAACTCCCAGTACAACATTGAACAAGAGTGATGCAAGAGGACCTTCTGGCCTTGTTTTCAATGTTGGAAAGCATCTCGTGTTTCACCATTCAACAAGATGTTCGCTGTGGACTCTTTGTAGACGTTCTTTATCAAGTTGAAGAGAAAAACTATACTTAGTTTTCTGAAAGTTTATATTTTTTGCCATGAATGGGGGTTCAGCTGTGTTGGTGTTTTTGCTGCATCAATGAATAGAATTATCTGGCTTTTCTTCTTTAGCCTATTGATGTAATTAATTGCACTAATCGATTTTCAAATGTTAAAATGACCTCACATATCTATAATAAAGCTCACTTGGTGATAGTGCATAATAATTTTTATACACTCTTGAATTTTAGTAGATAACATTTTGGGAGGATATTTTTTTGGTAATGTCTTTGTCCGATTTTGATGTCAATGCAATACTGGTCTCTTTAAGAATAGTGAGGAAATATTCCTCCTAATCCAATTTTCTTGATAATAGAATAAAAAATTGGTGTATTTTCTTCCTTAAATATTTTGTAAAATTTATTAATGAAAAATTAGTGCCTTGTGTTTTTTGTTGAAGGTTATTCATTATTGATCTAATTTCATTAAAATTTTTAGGTTTGTTCAGATGATCTCTGTCTCCTCATGTGGATTTTGGTAGTTTGTCCCTTCCAAAGAATCTATCCATTTAAATTACATTTTCCTATTTGTCGGCATAGAATTGTTTAGAGCATTCTGTTCACATTCTTTTAATATCCATGAATCAGTCATGAAGATCCCCTCTTTCCGTTCTGATATTGCTAATTAGTATCACCTCTCTCTTTCTTTTCCCCTTTGGTTGGGCTTGCTGAAGGTTTATACAGTTTATTGGTCTTCTCAAAGAGGCAGATTTTATTTATGTTAATTTTCTCTGTTGTTTTCTTCTTTTCAATTTCATTGATTTTTTGCTTTGATTTTTATTTCTTTTGTTACAGTTTCTTTAACCTTTAATTGCTCTGTGTATGATTTTGTTTTTGAATTTCAATGGCAAATAAATTATATGTGGCATCCACATTCCATTAGAATGTAGGTTCATGCTCAGTTTCCAACTAAATTATTCTTCCTTTGATCAGAGACAATCACACTCCCCTGTAACCAAAACCTCTAAATTTCTAGGAAACATGTTACCTATCCTTTCCTGGACATGGATAATGTCAAATTCAATTTCAGTTCTCTGTTTGTATGTAGTATCTCTTGTATAAGCCTGATTACTTCTCAACTACAAGAAATATTATGTTAAAACAAGTGGTTTCAACCACGCCCAACACTGTGGGGTGTAGAAGATACTCAATAAATATTTATTTAGTGATTCTGAGTTATGTACTCTGGTGACCTCAATATAAGGTAAATCAAACAGTGAGCTCTCCTGATTAGAAGTAACATGTCTGGTCAGCTTATTTCTAGAGGCGAAAAAGAGAAAAGCATAATCATGACAGTCAGTTCCACAGACTGCTTCCTCCTTGAGATTCCTAGGAAGCTTGGAGGCAGGTGATAAAGCTGCCACACCTTCGCCCCACTCAGACAGCAGCAAATATTTTGATATGTAACCCGGAGTTTGTTATGTTTCTTCTACCGTGGTGAGGTCCACCCTTGATTATCTGAGCTGAATGGGAATCCAAAGTCCACATCCTTTTCCTTTGAAGAGAAAAGAGGAAACTCCACAAGGAGGAAAATCAGGCTGGGCACAAAACCAGGGGCTTTCAGAGGGCAGCCTCGCCTGCTTTTTTGATTTTAAGTGATTAGTGTCCTGAACGGAACAACAACACTTACATCATTTCTATAAGAACACATACCTAATCACACAAGAACTGCATCAATAGACTAAGAGTTCCTCTACAATAGGGACTCATATAATCATGTTTACACGTTTAGTATTCGGTAACATCACTGAAAGTCATTTTTTCTTTCACTGGTTTCTTTATGAAGAAAAAATATTTACCATTTATACCAGAGCAGATATTCAATCTACATTATGTTCCGAGAATGCAGGCATGAGACCCCAAGGTCCTAAGAGTCATATCTTTGAAATGTAATTATCTAGAAAGATAGTTCCTATTTTCCGGTCTCTGTGGAATGGTAAGAGCCTAACTTTATCAGCACCAGTTAGCAAACACAGGTGGTCTGCCCACACTGACCAACCCCCTCCCAAATAGCCATCTATGTACTATTCTCCCCCTTTGATTTAAACAGTACTGGCATATAGAGGGAGATCTACTGTACAACTATTTATTGAGTGACTTTATAAATAAATTATTTTATTACTGAACACTGCTTCTAATTACGTAAATTGCTTTCTCTTCCAATTTGGCTTTCTTTTGATAATTAAAATTTGGTTTTGCAAGTCATTCTGTTGCCTCCGGTAGCTCTCTCCCCTGAGAGCGGTTATAAATATCAGCAGTTCTTGCCAGGTAAAAAGGTCCTGCCTCCTGCCCAGGGGAATTCCAGCTCTTTAGAAGATCAAACACACAATTTCCACATCAGTCGTTGCCCTGGTGCTCATTTGAATCCAGATTTTTCTCTTGATGTTTGAGGTAATCCATTAATAGGATACAAGATGGTCTAATAGAATAGGGAGCAGAGTTGGGACCAGAGGGTCACCTCTAGTTAACACACATACTGATTGCTTTCTTTGTGTGGGTGTCTGTTCTTAGAATATTCTCCTGAAATGCCTGGATCTCTAGACAGGGTCACTAGGTGACCTAGTCCTTGTGTGCATATGTATTTTAGGCCTCGTGGCAAACTAGTATTTTGGAGTAGTCTTTACTCACCATGCAGCCCCTTACCACCGAGTCATATTCTAGCCCACGCTGCAAATTCTTGTCATGCCAAGCACTCCAATGGACATTAGGGATATGGATGAAAGACACAATCCCTGCTCTCGGGGAACCCACAGGTTGATGAGAAACATGTTACATTAGGGAATGATGAGGACAACAAGAGGCAGAATCCCAGGGTACCCAGAGTCATGGCCATCCCTGAGGGTCTCTGACCTTCTTCACAATTACTGAACGATACCAGGTCAGCAGGGATCCGCGCCTAGGGACTTCTTCCAGAAGAAAGGCAATGTTTCAAACCGCCAGCTCAGGAGGGAAGACAGAGCCTGACTTCAGAGCAGATCCATTATTTATACATCACCGTTTATCTGTTATTCTGACTCTGATCCTGCAGAGGAGGAGGTCAGGGCACGCTTTCTGTTCCCCCTCCATTAAAGGCTTTCAGGAGTGACCTGCTGGAAGGTGGGGTTGCAGCGTGGAAGGGACCGGCTCTTCAGGATTTATAAACGCACCAGAATAGACCTCAAGCTTTGGCTGCAACAAACTACAGATAGAAACCCTAGAATTGAACATAATAGAAACGTGCCACTCGGGGAGCCCTTTGAAATTATCTGAGGCGATTTTTAAAAAATTTTTCCATTGATTTGAGAGAGAGAGAAAGATAGGGAAGGCAAGAAAAAAGAGACAGAGAGAATGAGAGAGAGAGAGAGCGGCAACCACTCGTTCCATTTCGTTTTTTTTTTTTTTGTTTAGTTGTACACTCATTGATTTCTTCTGGTACATGTCCTGACCCAGGATCAAATCCTGGACCTTAAACTAGAGGAATAACCTTTTATCCACTGGGAAACCTGGCCGGAGCTGATCTGAGGCAATTTTTAAAAGTTATTTTAACAAAGTGAAAACTACTCTTATAAATGCATTCACAAGGGCTCTAAGAACTATGGAGAAACAACACTGGTCTAGTCCAGCTCTGGGAAGCATGGGAGGGTTGGGAGCATTCTTCCCCACACGGGATATTTCTTCTGTTCAGGGGAAGGTTCTCCATCGGCGTAAGACCTCTGACCCCTCGTGGACCCCCTGGCCTTCCTGCCTTGGGAGATGGCGTGCATAGTTATCTGATGCATGTCGGAACAAGAACAGAGCACATACAGACATGACTCTCTTTTAGTTCT
Organism: Saccopteryx bilineata; assembly: GCF_036850765.1. NCBI lineage: Eukaryota > Metazoa > Chordata > Mammalia > Chiroptera > Emballonuridae > Saccopteryx > Saccopteryx bilineata. The sequence goes on from NC_089494.1 coordinate 259,512,565, forward strand.
TTGGAGTAGGCCTGCCTAAGGCATGAGTTGTGACAACTTTCCGCTCTGCAGTGAGCTCACTGGAGAGCCCGCCACCTGAGGAGGGCCCCTCAGTGAGCCAGGGCTGCCCACATGGGGACGGGAGGTCTAGGCCCGCAGTGCGGGCTGACGAAGCCCACTTCTACTAACACTGCCTCCATCAGTAACACAGGAATTTTCAGGTTTCTAAAACAGGGTGTTCTAGCCCAGCGTCGAACCCCCGCCCCGCGGTGGGGCGCGGGAAATGTGGCATACGGAAGACCCACTCCCCGGCACCGCTCGTGGGGGGCCCAAGTCCTTCTGATCGAGGCCCAAAGAAAAATAAATAAATAAAACAGCGTATTCTGGCAAATGTTCAATAGGTGACCCTCTGAGGGCTCTCGCTGAATGCGCAGCTGGGAGGGGTGCATACAATTGTCTCTTGCCCACGGGCAGGGGGTGGACAGTGTTCAGCACCGCCTCGTTCAGCCTCCTCTCTCTCCTCCTTCCTCAGCAGCAGGTGCAGGACCAGGTCCAGCAGACGGCTCTGCCTGCAGGCTCCCTCACACACCAGCGTCCCGGCTTCCTGACTTCCAGCTGACGGTATCTCAGTGTCAACTGGAAACGAGGGTGTTATCGCATATTGGATACCTAAACACGTAATGGAAACAATTTGTATGAACGTGACATTTATACACACATTTTATTTGTGAACAATTAGATATAAAGAATAAATAGTGTAGGTATGTGTATATAAATACTGTTATATAGAATGTCTTTTTGCATGTGTATTATGGTTGTGGTTGCACGACCATAACATATGGCATACTTAAAATGAGTGAATTTAATTTTATGTACTCTTTGCCTCAATAAAGGTATATTTTAAAAAGTCAATCTAGCCTGACTAGGCGGTGGTGCAGTGGATAGAGCATTGGACTGGGATGCAGAGGACCCAGGTTCGAAACCCTGAGGTCAACGGTGTGAGCGCAGGCTCACTAGCTTGAGCGCTGGGTCACTGGCTTGAGCGTGGGACCATAGATGTGAGCCCATGGTCACTGGCTTGAGCGCAAAGGTCACTGGCTTGAAGCCCAAGGTCGCTGTCTTGAGCTCAAGGCCACTGGCTTGAGCAAAGGGTCATTCTCACTGCTATAGCCCCTCCCCCCCATATCAAGGCACATATGAGAAAGCAATCAATGAACAATGAAGGTGTTGCAACAAAGAATTGATGCTTCTTATCTCTCTCCCTTTCCCATCTGACCCTCTCTGACTCTCTCTCTCTGTCTCTGTCAAAAAAAAAAAGAAGAAGAAGAAGTCAACCTACTTACTTGAAATGCATATGAAAGGCAAGTAGTTCCTATCCGGCACAGAAAACCAGAAAGCACGGCGAAGGTCGATTCTTTCCCGGCATCAAATCTTCACCCCCTTCATGCCAGGCTTTCGTCACACACCTCGTTATTTCCTTTATGGATATCGAGGACATACTTTGCAAACATTTAAAATGAAGAAAAAAAGTAAATTAAAAAAAAAAAACGATTAGGGCACATTGCTAGTTAAATTGCTATTTGAAAACATTAAAGCAAAGTGTCCAACTGTGTCCTGTGTGGGGACAGCGGTCTTCCCGACTGTCCCGTGTCCCTCTGGTTCCAGACCTGCTGTGCTTCACCACTTGTCCTGGACAGCGAATATTCTTCCGATGAAAGTGGCCTTAGGTTTATAATTAAAATATTATTTTGACAGGGGAAGCTCTCAGCAAACGGGATCTCAGTTAACATCTTGAACTTCTGTCACCTTAACTGAGCATCTCACCTTCCATTTTAAACAGAAGATTTTTAAAAAATATTTTTTCCTCCCAGAGCTGTGGATTCTGTTCGTCTCCTTCCCTTGGGCAAGAGTGTCAGAATAGCAGATATTTGATATGTCTCCAGGGCTGGAGTTCCAGAACTGACATCCACTGGGCTTCTAGATGTGCACTCACACACATGACAATTACATACAGAGGCAGTTCTGGTTTTCAGCCCAACACACTGTATATAGTAAGATAATGTTATAAAATCTAATATGTCTATATTGATTTACCTAGCTTTTTTGAGGATGTGAATTTTTAGCCTCTACACACAAATGAATGTGATCCCTTTAGTGGTTGTTCCCACAGGGGATCGCACACTCTCACCAACAGCAGTGTCATTGCCAAAACCATTTCTGAAAAGGAAGCTGCTCCTTTTGAACGCGGCCTTTGGGGCTGACTCCTTCTTCTACAGCCAGTGAACAGTCTTCACGTAACCTGGGTCCTTTGAGAGTTGACTGACCATCTCAGAACTGCCAAAAGCATTTGCAGCCAACCTGACCCTGGTGGCTGGTGGTGCAGCTGCGGACACGGCCTGGGGCCGACGACTTAGTGAGACTAGAACATATGGGGCTTAATTTTTCTCGGGCTTCTATCCCGTGTCTGAAGTCAGGGACCAATGGAGTTTACAAAAGGCTCTGCGTGCATGCGTATGGAATCTTTTCCTGACTGCCCTTCTTTTTTTTTTTTGTTTTTGTTTTTGTTTTTGTATTTTTCTGAAGCAGGAAACGGGGAGAGACAGTCAGACAGACTCCTGCATGCGCCCAACCGGGATCCACCCGGCACGTCCACCAGGGGGCGATGCTCTGCCCCTCCGGGGCGTCGCTCTGTTGCGACCAGAGCCACTCCAGCACCTGGGGCAGAGGCCAAGGAGCCATCCCCAGCGCCCGGCCCATCTTTGCTCCAATGGAGCCTCGGCTGCGGGAGGGGAAGAAAGAGACAGAGAGGAAAGAGAGGGGGAGGGGTGGAGAAGCAGAGGGGCGCTTCTCCTGAGTGCCCTGGCCGGGAATCGAACCCGGGACTTCTGCACGCCAGGCCGACACTCTACCACTGAGCCAACCGGCCAGGGCCTGACTGCCCTTCTTGGCTACACAAAGTGACATGCCAATATTGCCAGCACGGTCACTCTGTTTTTGTATTTTTTTGTCCTCTCCTACAAGGTCCCTATTTAACTCCAGTAAAGCCCAGCAGTTCCCCATCTTGGCAAACTGTAGTTTGAACTTCCTGTGCCACCTCCATGGAATTTCAGGGGTAGGACTTAATTTACCTTTATCTGTGAAGTGGGCCCATAACTCATATGTCATGAGGTTGTTATGAGGATTAAGTGATCAAGTATGTCAAGTGCCTGTTATAATATTGGGGCAAAAATCTTTGCACATAAAATGTTAATTATCTTTTTTCCCACTCTTTTGTCTTCTTTCCAACTAATGAAATATTTAGGATATTCTAACTTGTCAAATGATTTTGTTAATCCAGCAAAGACTAAATGTTATAAAATTCCTATCCATCTTAAAAGCAGAAATGCCAAGAGTTTGAGTGATATTCACGTACCACGCCTCATTCTTTTAGTTTCCACAGAAAACGCTTTAGTCTTGTCTGATAAACTCTCAACTTCAGGCAAAACATTTTTGAAACATCTTTATATTTTACATTGTTTTAGGTGATAAGAAAATACTGAAGAGGATAGGGACATATTAGGGGCTAAGGAACTTATAAAGACATATTTTGGATGAACTGGCTGAAAGAAGATCTTAGTTTGCTTTCTTCTTTCTTTGTGAATTTTAGAATAAAATAAAATAAAAAGTCTGGTAACCAAAATATATCCCAGGCTTTTCTGTAGTATTTGTTGTTGACTCCCAGCGAGCTCAGTTGCAAAGGGCAGATGCTGAAGTGGGAACGGGACCGAGTCTGAACCCAGCCTGTGCCTGAGCAGAGGGGGGAAGCTCCGGGAGCCCCGTGTCTCCATGGTCTTCCACTCAGAGACAATGTGGGCTCGCTCTGCGGAGCAAAGCGGCGACCCACTGAGAACACAGAGGCAGAATGGCTGCGTGCGTGCGTGCGGATGAAGCTGCCGGCCTGAACTGCATTTTCTCACACAGGGTACGGAATAGCCATGGGACGAATTCTTCATCCAGACGGTGCCACAGGTAACAGACCGCACCTCTCTTCTGAAGGTACAGCTCCCTCGATGAAATCATTTCATTAGACAGTTGCTTTTTTTTTTTTTTTTTAATTATAAGGTGTCTGTTTTGAGATAGCTTTTAGAGAAAGTAGACCAGAACCTGTCATTAAACAGAAAGCACTCGGAGAATTCCTTGGTAAATGCGGTGACGATGTGCATTCATGGGGAGGACTTGGACTGATCTCATCGGGTTCCTGCAGGGGAGATCTTCCCCGTGTGTGTTTCATTTTGCACCCTTGCCTGCAGGTGGAAGAGCAGCGCTGGTTCTGTTCCGCTGTCACAGGGGTCCTTCAGTCTTTTGGGAGGAGTCTATCTCCTCGTTTTACTGGGCGTTGTACATTACATTTCCGGGAGTTGTTTCTGAGACAGTTGAAAAGTCCGCAGGGGAGGAAATACGGATGGGGGAAGTGCTCTGAGACTCAGAAGACTCAGTGGCACCATTCCGCAGGGAGCATGTTGCTGTGGATTAGTGAAACGCATTGATAAACGTTTGGTGTGGAAAGAACAGTCTTCAGGCAAAGACCCAGGTGACCTGGGCTTAAGATAAGGAGAAGTTGGTTGCTTTGCATTATAACAGGCTTTCTACAGGCGGAAAGTCAAGGAAGGAAGCAGTCAAGATTCTCAGAAATCAAGAGAGGCAAGAGTTTGTGACGCAGTAAAATGGTCAACTTCAATCTAAGAGGCAGGGACTCTGGAAGAAGAAGGCAGCCAAAAGGTACAGCTTTGAGCTGGATTGTTTGAAGCTATCTAATACCTAATTATTATAAATTATTTGTTGATTGTCTCTTGGCTGTTATTTAGTTGGCATTAACCCCCAAATGCATTTAGAATCTGCTTGAAACAATGATCTTGTCAGACAAGTGCCTTGAAAAAATAAATACCAAAGTTTTATGTTGTTATTGTTTTAAGTATATTTTCATCAATATTTGGTACTGGAAAGGGAACAGCTATGAGAAAAAAAAAAGTAGGAAAAATATTAAGAATTGAGTGGCGGCAGAATATTAAGTTAAAAAGAGCGTACAAGAAATTCAAGTTCTTATAAGAATGTTCCAAAATATTGGGAATTTAGTGAGAAACTCAGGTTTCCACAATTTGTATATGAAGATTGGATTCATTTTTAGTCAAATGCCAGCAATCAATAAAATGCCGAAGTCCTGAGGCTTGAGCAGACCCAGGATGTTGACACTTGGATAGAAATCTCGGTATTTCCCTCTGATTTGTCACAATGTTTGTTCAGTCAGAGACGCCTCTGAGGATGTGGGCGTGGATCTCCAGAGGGTGCACACAAAGTCCAGGCTCCTGAGCGTGGAGCTAGAAGACCCTTGGCCCACACTATTCCTCACCCACATGTCATGCTTGAACTCTATAAGACTTTTGAGTAAACCTATTTACGGAAGAAAAATGTCCCTGACTTGATCTGGGATAGAAACAACTTAATGAGAGTTAGACATGACATCATTTTCCCAGAAGAGGAAGAGCCTCATCTTGGTGAACGGTTATTTCTCCTCCTTCTGGGAGAAATTAGGATTCCTAGCAAAGGGCTAAGTGACCCTCTGCTGAACATTGCCAGGGTTATGCCTTATTCGGGGAACTTCACCCATCCAGGTGACTGTCAGTGAATGGTCAGTCAAGAATCCCATGGCCTTTAAGGAGACACTCTTTTCTTTCTGCATCTATCCAATGATCTCTCTTTGTCGATACTCCAACAAGGTTACCGATTCTTTCTTCTGACCTTTAAAACACCAAGGGGTGAATTCTTGAATGGGCACATTAAGACTTATTTTTCCTCTCTCATGAAAGATTACAACAAAACTTTGACCCACCCTTCTAACCAAATTGTCTGAAAAGTGCTCTTTAACACAGGCAGGAGAACATTTTGGTTACCTCAAAGCAACCAGATATAAATCCGCCGCCCAGGATGGTGCCAGCAGCTGGAATTATATTAAAACAAACAACACAAAACACATACATAAAAGGAAGAAAACTGTGGTTTGGGTAAGTGTATCTTAGAACCCCCTGTTGTCATGAATTACAGATCTGTGCCGTCTGACACGGTAGCTACTGGGGGTGTGTGGCTATTGAGAGCTTGAAATGTTGCTTATTCAAACTGAGGTGTGTTGCAAGTGTGAAGCACACTTTTGATTTTAAAGACTATTAAATAAACAGGATGCAAAGTATCTAATAATATTGATATTGATTATGTGAAATGATAATATTTTAAATACTTTAGATTAAATTAAATATATGAAAAAAATTAATTTTACCTGGTTGGTTTGTTTTTTTTCAATGTGACCTCAAGGAAATTTAACAGTACACACGCAGCTCATATTTGTGTCACATAGTATATGGTCATGTGTCTCATAATGACATTTTTGGTCAACAACAAACTGCATTTATGATGGTGGTCCCCAAGATGATGATGGAGCTGAATGTCCCATAAGAAAAGGCAGGAAGGATTTTTCTGTCTGATTGGAGGAGTCCCTGTGGGACTCGATAATAGGGTCCCTCTCCCTCCCAGCACTCCGATTCTGAGTGCACAAGTTCCACGCCAGCCCGTCACCACTGACCTGTGTCGGCCACGAGGAGCCTGTTCCCCAGCACTGCCCATTCAGAGGGCACCAAAGCCCCCCATCTCCAGCTCCATGGTCCTCAGAGCACATTACTGGACATCCTCTGTTGAGGACTCAAGGTCTTGTGCAGGGACAAGGCCCCCAGAGCTACCAGAGCGAGTGTGAAGGACCCCGCCCTGTGAGTGAGAGCATTCTGTGGGAGCGGCGGGTCCCTGCACTTGGGAATATTTTCAGGTTGTAACAACGGAGAGCACAGATAAGAATTGTTCCTCCCATCATTTTCAATCCCAAAGAGAGCCCTCCATGCCAGGCAGGGTCAATGGAAACAAAAGCCAATTTTAAAGTCAAAACAGTGTGTCCTCAGTTTTACACCGTCTCCGTGATAAGCACCTTCTTTTTTAATGAATGCCGCAAAGTTCCTTCATCTGACCACTGTTCCAACACGCAGCAGCCAAAACCACATTGCCATGACAACCCCTACATCTCCTGATGTCTCTATCTTGATCCCTGATTTCCAGGGACCCTCAGGCCACCTCGCATGCCCTCCTGCCTGTCGCTGTTATGGTGATTTAAACCCCAGCCCTCTGGTTTCTGCCCATATTTCTAATCACCCAGCCCACGCCCAGACCACGGTGCTGCATGGACAGCTTCCAGGCTCGGTTTCTGACTCTGTTGGAAGGAAGCAGAAGGAGGGCCTGTGGAGCAGTGTCAGTGGTTTTCAACCTTCCTTCCTGGTGAAAATAAGAGAATTACTTAGGGGACCACTAAGGCAGAAATCGCCCTGAGCATAAGCAAACACAACTAAGATCATCAGATCTGCAACCTTCATGCAACACCAGGACGGCTAACTCTCTCACGGACTGACACAAAACTTCTGGCAAACCAGTGGCTGAAAAACCCTGTGTACAGTACATCCAAGGCCGTCACACTCACTCACTAACTGGCCCAGGGCAACTTCCGGTCCTGCAGGCTCCATTCGTGGCACCTGTTCATGATAGGTATATATTTTTTGTCTTTGAAACTGTATTTTACTGTACCTTTCCAGATTAGCTATGTTTACATGCACAGCTACTTATCATTGTGTCACTGCTGCCTCCAGAGTTCGGTGGACCGACGTGTCATAGAGGCTTGTAGCCTCGTGCAAGAGGCTGTCCCAGACGGCTCCATGTGCGGCGGGCTGTGCCACCAGGCCCATGTTCGTGAACTCTGACTTCAGAACCATGATGGAATCGCTTCAGAACGCATTTCCCAGAACGTGTCCCAGTGGTTAAGTGACACCTGACTGTATTTACTTTGGGCAGTGCGACTAAAGCTAAGGGGAGGCTTTTTATTTTAGGATTCTTGTTTTGTGTGTTTTGTTCATTTTATCTTTCCCTATGATTTCTAAGCAGTTTACTGTATAAAAAAAAAAAAAGTGATTTTTTTTTTTAACCCTACCTGGAATGGGACAGTAGTGAATAGAGCTTTTCGTCACATGGCCAACCAGCAAAGTAAATAGTTCCTGAATTAAAATGACAACAATAATTTTGTTGATCCATTTGTTTAACAACTATTTACTGTCCATACTGAGCAGGGAACTACATCCTGGGAATGCAATGATGAACAGTGCAGCTGTGTTTTTCTTTCTTTCTTTTTTTTTTTTTTTTTTGTATTTTTCTGAAGCTGGAAACGGGGAGAGACAGTCAGACAGACTCCCGCATGCGCCCAACCGGGATCCACCCGGCACGGCCATCAGGGGCGACGCTCTGCCCACCAGGGGGCGATGCTCTGCCCCTCCAGGGCGTCGCTCTGCCACGACCAGAGCCACTCTAGCGCCTGGGGCAAAGGCCAAGGAGCCATCCCCAGCGCCCGGGCCATCTTTGCTCCAATGGAGCCTTGGCTACAGGAGGGGAAGAGAGAGACAGAGAGGAAGGAGGGGGGGTGGAGAAGCAAATGGGCGCTTCTCCTATGTGCCCTGGCCGGGAATCGAACCCAGGTCCTCCGCACCCCAGGCCGACGCTTTACCGCTGAGCCAACCGGGCAGGGCGCAGCTGTGTTTTTCTTCCTTATTTTCAGAGTAGGCAGGTGAGAGTCACCATAACTAAAACTCCAAGCATTGGGGCAAATATCGTATAGAGAATTTTAAGTGACAGTCCTGGGAATCTGCAGCGGAGATTCCTGGAAGAGGGACTCTGAGAATTCCACAAAAGGACTCAAGGAGGGAAAGAGTCGTCATGAGGACATCTGACACCTTATGGGCAGTGACGCCCGCTGACAACCGCCAGTCATTTTCCTCAAAGTGACTGTCCCTCTGATAACATCAGGAGCAGCAGCTGAAAAGTATGAGATGACAGAGGAGAGAGACAAGCCAACTCTGACCCACCGTCCACTGCCAACACCCAAGGCTGAATCAGATCCGGGCTTCCCACTGGCTGAGAGTTGATTTAATCAAATGTTGACTAACCTAAACTGGAGTAACTTGATTAAACCAGAATGGATTTTTAAACACGAAAAAAGTGGCGGAAAGATGGGATATCTAGGAATCACAAGGAAAGGTATAGAATCTTTCTCAAATTTCAAACGTCAGTAGAGAGAGACTCATCCCAGAGACAGCGTAGGAACGAACAGTGGATAAAAGAGTCAAGCTTACATTTTGTTTACCTTTTCAAGCCTGGCTTGGACAAAGAAGCCAGTTCTATTCATTTAGTCGCACCTAGGCTGCTCACATGCGGACTCATTCAGATCTTAATGTTTTATCTTTGGATATTAAAAAATTTGTTCAATGTTGATACACACTGGTCATGTGATACATTTCTAATAAGTGAATAAATGCTTTGTGTGTATGTGCATATGTGGGTGTGTGTAATTTGAGAGAAAAAAATTCCCCCCAAAATACCCTGTTTGAGTCTGGAACAGGGTGAATAGATGAACTTCCCAGTTGAGCAGTTAGAAAGGAAATTTCTCATATGTTATCAGTGCTAACCCCAGGTAGAGTTCAGAGGTCTAAGAGAATAAAATTTCTTACACTTTGTCCACACTAGTGATGGATATTTAACAACCACACAAATCACAAAAGGTTTACATCATCAGAATTAACAAGGAATTAAACACTTGACTGAATCAAGGGAAATTTTTCAAAGTTGTCTCCTATTAACTGAGGGAGAGGCCAACAGGAGCCAGGCCGTGACTGAGAGAGCACCGTCTTAGGAGATGAGTGGGCCCAGAATCCCAGCCCAAGTAGATGGAGTTTCGAGAGAGGCAGCATCCCTTGCCAGGAATCTCAAGAGAAGGGACCTCAATGAAGTTGGAAGGTGTTATGGGCTAAAGTGTGTCATCCCTTTCCCATATCTATTTGCTGAAATCCTAGGCCCCAGATTTTCAGAATGTACCTGTATTTGGAGATAAGATCTTTAAAGACAGAATTAAGTTAAAATGAGGTCAGTAGAGAGTGACCTAGTCCACTATGACTGGTGTTCTTACAGAAAGAGGAGACTAGAACACAGACAACACAGAGGGAAGGTCATGGGGAAACGTAGGGAGAAAAAGGCCATCTACAAACCAAGGAGAAGAGGTCGCAGAAGAGACCAACCCTGATGACACCTTGATTTTGAACTTCAAGCCTCCAGGACAGTGAAACAATGCATTTCTGTTGTGTGACCTGCCTAGTTTATGGTACTTTGCTACAAAAGCCCTAGCAAACCAATACAGAGGGATACTGCCAATGAAGGCTTGCCTAAAGATACGAGATTATCAACAGAGACAGATTAGAGAGAAAGGGAGTTTCAAACACAGAAAATAGCACACAAAAAATCAGGGCAGTTGGAGAGCATGGGGAATGCCAGAATTTTGAAGTGTATCTAACAGGAGGTCCAAATGCAAGCAGGGTGTCAGGTTGTCTTCTGGGGTTCTGGGCAGGGTTCTGATCTCAGCAAGTGATTGGTTAATGGGACCCCCTGTCTTTCTAGCAAGAGAAGAAAGAATCCTACACTATTGAGACACCAACAAAGTTGTCTTCGGCCATTTTCATCATTCTCTTCCTTGTGACTCAAAACTAGTTTCCTCTGTGATGGGGGATGCTCTATGGCCAAACCCAGGAGGAAAGCCACTTTTACAAGAGGTCATGCAGTTATTGGCAGAGATTCTGAGAGATTGATGACAACACGATAGAGACAGATTGCCGGAGGAAGTGAATAGCTGCATTGGTCTGTTTCTTTTCTAGAATTTTAAGTTTATCAAAAAACAGATACAGAACTTGAGCGCGGGCTCATCTGGTTTGAGCAAAGCTCACCAGCTTGGACCCAAGATTTCTGGCTTGAGGAAGGGGTTACTCGGTCTGCTGAAGGCATACGGTCAAGGCGCATATGAGAAAGCAATCAATGGACAACTAAGGTGTCGCAACGAAAAACTGAAAATTGATGCTTGTCATCTCTCTCCATTTCTGTCTGTCTCTATCTATCCCTCTCTCTGACTCTCTCTCTGTCTCTGTAAAAAAAAATTGACAAAAGAAGCAAGAACATACAATGGGAAAAGACTATTTTTTCAATAAGTGGTGTTAAGAAAATTGGACAGATAAATGCAAAAAAATGAAGTGCTATTAAATTCATGTTATATACGGAAAGATGGCGATGGAGTAGGAGGACGTACCAACTTCCAACTCCCAGAACCAAAGTAGATTACAACTTAATTTTAAGAACCATTATCTGGAAAAACCAACTTTGAACTAAACTAAGAGGACTCTTCAACCAAGGAACACTGAAAAAGCCACATTGAGAATAATAGGAAAAGCGGAAATGTGGAGAAGGCTGCCCAGCTCCCCGGAGCCAATGGCAGCCCAAAGAGACTCATGTGGCACAAAGAGAGTTTAGTGGAGAGGGGAGGGACCTGGGCCCCTGGAACAAAGCCCCAGCCTATAGCCCCAGAGCCTAGAAGAGGTGTATGGACAGTATTTAGCTGTGAAACAAGTCAGGATACTGTTTGTGAGAAAGAGACAGTTTTCTCAGACCCAGGAGTCTTCTTAAAGGGGCTGCACAGAAAACCTCTTTCACAATCATGCACCCAGTGCTCTGGGGAATGGGAAGAGGGGAGAGGACTGGAGTAGCAGGAAGAGAGTGTAATCTAAGAGTCACAGGGAGAAACACTTTGAGGGATAGCCACCCTAACTCCTGGGCTGAGTCACTCCCCAAATCTGAAGTGAATATTTTTCCTGGAACCAGCAATACCAGCAAAGGGAAGCAGGACACCAGCCAAATAAGCTCTCCCGCGGCACTCAGAGCAGAGCCACTTAGAAGGAGGGAGCTTTCAGGACTACAGTATGGAGTGTTAGGGTCTGACCTGCAGTGCCCCCACTCACACCACTGAGGGCTTGCTGCTGGAGGGCGGGAGGCAGTAGGACATGGAAGCATAGTTCCATTGGCAGGGGCGGAAGCCTGACCGGCCATGCCTGAGGCCTGGCATGAGCTCAGTCTAGCCTGGCGGGGGCAGAGGGGATGCACAAAAGTGGTCCAGCCCACTGCTGGAAGGGTAGGAGCCCAGGAATGGGCGGAGATCCACCACTGAACAAAGGTGCTCACCCCTGCCCTTGGTGCTGAGGCTTGTAGAGCATGCGCCCATGGGGGTAGGGTGAAGGCTGAGACAGGCTGAGGCTTGTAGAGTGGGGTACGTGAACACAGCCCCTCCCATGGAGGAGAGGTGGAAACCGCAAGGACAACCACAGCAGGCTGGTGCTGGCAACACCCATACCCGAACGTCCTAGGTAGCAGCAGAGGGGGTGGCAGGCCTGCAGACAGACCACACCTAGGGAACACAGAGGCAACACCAATTGGACTCCAGTGGCCAAACCCTGCTTATACACAGACAAATGGGCAGGCAGAGGAATGCAACCCAAATGAATCAAGAGAAATCCCCAGAGAAGGACCTGAATGAGTCAGATATAACCAAATTACCGGAGGCAGAGTTTAAAATAATGATTGTTAGGATGTTCAAAGACCTTAGAACAACAATAGATGGTCATTATGAACACCTAAATAATGAGATAGCAAATAAAAAAAGGAAATTGAAATAATAAAAAAAGAAACAGTCAGAAATGACAAATACAATATCAGAATTGAAGACCACAATGGAAAAAATTAAAAGCAGAATGGAAGAAGCTGAGGATTGAATCAGTGAGTTAGAACACAAGATAAATGAAGGCACAGAAGCAGAGCAGAAAAAAGAAAAGAGACTCAAAAAGTCTGAGGAAACTCTAAGAGAGCTCTGTGACAACATGAAGAGAAATAACATCTGCATCATAGGGGTTCCTGAAGAAGAAGAGAAAGAACAAGAGATAGAAACTTTATTCAATCAAATCATAGCTAAAAACTTACGTAAATTGAGGCAAGAAAAAGTTTCACATGCTCAAGAAACACATAGAGCTCCATTAAAGAGAAACCCAAAGAAATCTACACCAAGACACATCATAATTAAAATACCAAAGCTAAGTGATAAAGAGAAAATATTAAAAGCTGCTGGAGAAAAAAAAGCTATCATCTACAAAGGAGTCCCCATAAGGATGACATCCAACTTCTCAACAGAAACACTTGAGGCCAGAAGAGAATGGCAAGAAATATTCAAAGTAATGCAGAACAAGAGCCTACAACCAAGAATACTTTATCCAGCAAGGCTATCATTTAAAATTGAAGGAGAAATAAAAAACTTCCCAGACAAAAACAAAACAAAACAAAAACTCAAGGAATTCACTACAACCAAACCAATGCTGCAAGAAATGCTAAGGGTCTGTTGTAAACAGATCAGAGTGGGAAAAGAATATAGCAATAGAGGAATACGGCTTTAAAGAATAAATTGGCAATAAACAACTACATATCAATAATACCCTTAAATGTAAATGGATTAAATGATCCAATCAAAAGACATAGGTTAGTTACATGGATAAGAAAATAGGACCCTTACATATGCTGTCTACAAGAGACACATCTTAAAACAAAAATGCACATAGACTGAAGATAAAAGGGTGAAAAAAAATATTTCATGCCAATGGAAATGAAAAAAAAGCTGGGATAACAATACTTATATCAGACAAAATGGAGTTTAAAACAAAAGCTATAGAAAGAGATAAAGAAGGACACTACATACTGATAAAGGAAGCAATCCCACAGGAAGATATAACCATTATAAATATTTAAGCAACTAATATAGGAGCACCTAAATATATAAAGCAGACTTCAATGGATATAAAGGGCGAGATCAACAGCAATACTATAATAGTAGGGGATTTCAATATCCCACCATCTAGATAGATCAAGAAAGAAAATCAATAAAAAAACAGCAGACTTAAAGGACACACTAGATCAACTGAAGTTAATAGATATCTTCAGAACCTTTCACCCTAAAGCAGCAGAATATACATTTTTTTCAAGTGCTCATGGTACATTCTCTTGGATATACCACATGTTAGGACACAAAAGTGGTCTCAACAATTTTAAGAAGATTGAAATCATATCAAGCATTTTCTCTGATCACAATGGCATGAAACTAGAAATCAACTACAACAGAAAAACTCAAAAATACTCAAACACTTGGAAACTAAATAGCATGTTATTAAATAATGAATGGGTTAACAATGAGATCAAAGAAGAAATAAAAAAATTCCTAGAAACAAATGATAATGAGCATACATCAACTCAAAATTTATGGGACACAGCAAAAGCAGTACTGAGAGGGAAGTTCATAGCATTACAGGCATACCTTAAGAAACTAGAAAAAGTTCAAATAAATAACTTAACCCTGCATCTAAAAGAACTAGAAAAAGAACAGCAAGTAAAGCCCAGGTGTAGTAGAAGGAAGGAAATAATAAAGATCAGAGCGGAAATAAATGACATAGAGGCTAAAGAAACAATACATAGGATCAATGAAACCAGTAGCTGGTTCTTTAAAAAGGTAAACAAGATCGATGAACTTTTAACTAGACTCACCAAGAAAAAAAAAAGAGCGACTCAAATAAATAAAATTAGAAATGAGAGTGGAGAAATAACAACGGACACAAAAGAAATACAAAACAGAATAAGAAAATACTATGAAGAACTGTATGCCAAAAAACTAGACAACCTAGATGAAATAGACAAATTCCTTGAAACATACAATCTTCCAAAAAGCAATCTGGAAGAATCAGAAAACCCAAACAGACTGATTAGAACAAATGAGATTGAAACAGTTATCAAAAAACTCCCAACAAAGAAAAGTCCTGGGCCAGATGGCTTCACAAGTGAATTCTACCAAATATTAAAAAAAAGTACTAACTCCTATCCTTCTCAAGCTATTTCAAAAAATTCAAGAGAAAGGAAGACTTCCAAGCTTCTTTTATGAGGCGAGCATAATTCTGATTCCAAAACCAGGCAAAGACAACACAAAGAAAGAAAATTATAGGCCAATATCCCTGATGAATATAGATGCTAAAATCCTCAACTAAATATTAGCAAACTGGATCCAGCAATATATGAAACAAATCATATACCATGATCAAGTAGGATTTATTCTGGGGAGGCAAGGCTGGTACAATATCGCAAATCAATCAATGGCTGGTACAATATCGCAAATCAATCAATGTGATTCATCACATAAACAAAAGGAAGGAGAGAAACCACATGATAATTTCAATAGATGCAGAAAAAGCATTTGATAAAATCCAGCACCCATTCATGATCAAAACTCTTGACAAAGTGGGAATACAGGGAACATACCTCAGCATGATAAAGGCCTTCTATGACAAACCCGCAGCCAACATCATACTCAATGGGCAAAAATTAAAAGCAATCCCCTTAAGATCAGGAACAAGGCAGGGGTGCCCCTTTCACCACTCTTATTCAACATAGTTTTGGAAGTCCTAGCCACAGCAATCAGTCAAGAAGAAGAAATAAAAGCCATCCAAATTGGAAAAGAAGAAGTAAAAACTATCATCTGCAGATGATATGATATTGTATATAGAAAACACTAAAGTCGCAGTCAAAAATCTACTGGGCCTGATAAATCAATTCAGCAATGTGGCAGGATATAAAATCAATACTCAGAAATCAGAGGCATTTTTATTTACCAACAGTGAACTTTCAGAAAGAGAAATTAAAGAAACAATCCCCTTCACTATTGCAACCAAAAAAATAAAGTACCTAGGAGTAAATTTAACCAAGGACATTAAAGACTTGTACTTGGAAAATTATAAAACATTGATAAAAGAAATCAAGGAAGATACAAACAAGTGGAAGCATATACCATGCTCATGGTTAGGAAGAATAAACATCATTAAAATGTCTATATTATGCAAAACAAATTCAATGCAATACCAATTAAAATACCAATAACATACTTCAAAATTATAGAACACATATTCAAAAAATTTATATGGAACCAAAAAAGAACACAAATAGCCTCAGCAATCTTAAAAAGGAAGAATAAAGTGGGAGGCATCACACTTCCTGATATCAAGTTATAGTACAAGGCCATTGTACTCAAAACAGCCTGGTACTGGCATAAGAACAGGCATTTAGATCAATGGAACAGAACAGAGAACCCAGAAATAAACCCACAGCTCTTTGGATAACTGATATTTGACAAAGGAGGTAAGGAAATACAATGGAGTACAGACAGCCTCTTTAACAAATGGTGTTGGGAAAATTGGACATCTACCTGCAAAAAAATGAAACTAGACCACCAACTTACACCATTGACAAAAATAAACTCAAAATGGATAAAAGACTTAAATGTAAGCCGTGACACCATTAGCATCTTAGAAGAAAACATAGGCAATAAACTCTCCGATATCTCTTGCAGCAATATATTTGCTGATTTATCTCCATGGGCAGATAAAATTAAAGACAGGATAAACAAATGGTACTATATCAAACTGAAAAGCTTTTGCATAGCTAAAGACAATAAGAACAGAATAAAAAGACAAACTACACAATGGGAGAACATATTCAATAATACATCTGTCTGATAAGGGGTTAATAACCAAAATTTATAAAGAAATGCAAATTAAAACCACAGATACCACCTCACACCAGTCAGAATGGCGCTCATCAACAAAACAACACAGAATAAGTGCTGTGAGGATGTGGAGAAAAGGGAACCCTCCTGCACTGCTGGTGGGAATGCAGACTGGTGCAGCCACTATGGAAAACAGTATGGAGGTTCCTCAAAAAATTAAAAATCGAACTGCCTTTTGACCCAGCTATCCCACTTTTAGGAATATACCCCAAGAACACCATAGACCTGTTCCAAAAGGAGAAATGCACCCCCGTGTTTATGTCAGCATTGCTCACAATAGCGAAGATCTGGTGTCCGTCAGTGGACGAGTGGATTAAACAGCTATGGTACATATATACTATGGAATACTACTCAGCCATAAGAAATGATGACATCGGATCATTTACAACATGGATGGACCTTGATAACATTATACTGAGTGAAATAAGTAAATCAGAAAAAACTGAGAACTATATGACTCCATACATAGATGGGACATAAAAATGAGACTCAGAGACATGGACAAGAGTGTGGTGGTTACGGGAGGGGGGAGAGAGAGGGGGGAAGGGGAGAGGCACAAAGAAAACCAGATAGAAGGTGATGGAAGACAATTGGACTTTGGGTGATGAGAATGTAATATAATCAAACGTCAAAATAACCTGGAGATGTTTTCTCTGAGTATATGTACTCTGATTTATCAATGTCACCCCATTAAAATTAATAATAATAAAAAAATAAAAATGAAAAAAGAAAAAAGAAACAGATACAACTCATCACCACAGATCAGTTGCATTTCCAAAGCAGTCAGTAACCACATGGTTAAAACATTTTTCTATGTTTATATACAGTATAATTAACATATATAGTAAAGTATATATATGACTATATATAGTAAAATGTTATATATCTGTATCTATCTATCTCTCTATCTTCTATCTCTATAAGATACATCTGTATAAGCAGGCATTAGTTAAAACAAGAGATGTTCTTAAAAGTATGGAGTGATGACTGGATAAGTCAATAGAATGCAGTCACTGACTAATATTATTTGATAATATAATTGAGATTGCTGTATTTCATAAAGCAAGATTTGATCATGTTTAGGTAGAAACCTAAGTCATATCATATGTTAAGAAGAAGCATTGAGTAGTGACTAAGGGCTTATTTTATAGAACCACACTTCCTTGGTTCAAATCCTGCCTCTACTATTTACCAGCTGTTCAATCATGGAAAAGCCACACCTCTCCGTGCCTCTGTTTCTCCGTGTTAAGACCATTTTAAGAATAATGATAGCTAGCATTGTGGGGTGTGCCGGCCACTACAATTAATACTTTACACCCATTGCCTTATTTAATTCTCACAACAACCTTATTATTGAGTATTACCATTAACCCCATTTCACTGATCAGGAAACTGAGGCAGAGAGTAGTTAAGTCACTAGCCCAAGGTCACATAGCTAGTAAGTAACAAAGCCTAGATGTGAGCTCAGGCTATATTTATACTGTCAGAAATATTGGACACAAACAGCAGATGACAAGGAATCTCCGATCGTACATTTTTCTTGCTTACAACCTGCAGAGGCTCCTCACTGCCTCCTGGGTGGGTTCCCGCAGGAGGTGATACCTCCTTACCTCTTTAACGTCACAGCCTCCACTTGTCTCCTCGTGCTTTATGCTCCAAAAGCAGATTCTTTTTCCTCCTCGGAAAACTAAAACTAAAACATGTCTTTGCCTTTACCTAGTGTGCCCCACAGCCTTAGAATTCCGACCCACTCATTCTCCTACCTGCCACAGTCCTGCCCCACCCTGTAAGTTCAGCTCCAGTGAAGATCCCTCCGCCAGCCTTCTCTGAGCGCCGGTAGAAGCAGAGTGGCTGTTCCCCTGCGTGCAACCAGAGTATCCTGCAAGTGAGACTAGTGGCTTGCTGGTCCTCATAAATGTGTGTATGTGTGATATATTTACCACGGTTAAGTCTCACTTAGATTCTGAGCTCTTATCCCATCAACTGGTATGTCCTCAGGACCGAGTAAAAACTCTTACGTACCAGGAGTCCAAGCTTTGAGTGGAAAAGCGGAGAATAACAGTAAATAGGATGTTTTCTTAAAGCACTCTCTGCTATGTTCCAGTGGGCGCTACCAGAGACTTCAGATGGATTCTGTACTTTCAGGCATTTGATATATAGTATCTGTGCTAACTCCTTTGTCGGTTGAGTAATACTGCTTTTCAAACAATGTTTGATCCTCACATCATCAACCTCTATTTCCTTTCCATAAAGTGTGGTGATGGGCACAGTCTCCAGTCTCCTTTCCTAGCGCGCGACAACCACCTGGAGGTGGCGCCATGGAGCAGGAAGAAGACGGTCTTCCCACGGCACTGCTTACCTGCTGGATGGGCTCATTAATTGTTTTCTCTGGCAGAGCTTTTCTCCATCCTTAAATAGGGCTAATAACCCCAATTTGTATGACTTTGTTAACAGTATAATACTATATATAAATGTGCAGAATAACATGGGCACTAAATAAATAGAAAATGTCATTACTATTAATTAATGCTAATTATCACTAATTAGCATAGTAATTAGTAATTATTGGCTAAAGGCATGCTATTGTTATAGATAGATAGATAGATAGATAGATAGATAGATAGATAATAGACAGAGAGATGGATGGATTCCAGAAGACAAGTTATTATCAGTGAATAAATAATGCTTTTTAGATATAGAACCACTTAAGTTAGCAAACTTAAGGAAAACAGATCAATGGACATTTATAAGAAACAGAAATCATCAGGAGCAAGGATTGCTTACTGTTCAATTCCATTGATGACAAGAGTTATGTGACAAGGAACATAATTGAAAAGCAACCAAATAACTCAATTGAGTTGTCTTGGTTAAACGTTCATTGTCTTCATGATGATAAAAATGTAATAACAATAATGAGTCAGAAGTCAATTAGGAAACAGACTGAGTAAGAATGAGTCACACTCAATCTACTTGTACCTGGAGCAGAAACCTGAGAACAGGAGGCAAGGAAGGCTCTGGATAAAACCCTGACTTAGACTTTTGTGTTCAGGGATTTCTCAGGTGCTTCTTGTGGGCAAGAAATAATTCTTCCCGATCCTGTTGTCGCCTTCCTTTTGAAGGGATTTGAAATCAGCTAATGCCCTGGCCTCCCTCTGCCTGTGGACTAGAACTCTGGGTGTGGGTGTCCCTGTCGGGTACTGCGTGGGTCCAGGAGCCCCGTTCCCATTGTACCCTGCCCAGACGGGCCCACGGAGTAATGCAGGACACAGCCGGGGCAGATGCGCTCAGACGCCTGTCTTCAGGTCTCTCAATACAGAACCTGAAAAAAAATGACTTTTCTCGCTGCTGACAATATGCACGTGTTGCTTTCTCTTTGTCCTCTTGAGAATCAGTTGACCCTAAAACCTCACAATCCTTCTTGTAGCTTTCACAGAGTCTGCATCCATGTAAAGGGACCCAGGGCTGGATCAGTCCTTGTGGCCACTTCACATGGTTAGTGAGTCCGTTTGCCCACATCTGCAAGCCTGGCCCTCTCCTACTCTCTCTCATTAATAAAGGGAACGCTTGGGTCCTATTTGCTGTGTACTTCTCAGTTACTTCATGGCCCAGCTCATAGCAAGAAGATACGTTGTTCAGTTCATTCTCATGCGTGGGCCTTGACAAATAAGCAAGGTATAAAACTTGGTAGAACAATTTATGCATGCCATGGCCTGGGCTGTTGGCCTGCTTTGAAAAGGTGGTTGTCAGCTTTTCTAGTGATTCTCTTAAACATTATTTTTTAATGTAGTGAGTTGCAACCTGCATTGCACAAGCAACTGAGTTTTCAGCTGTAAGATTGCCTTTATGAATGTACAGCTTGGGAAGAGGCTTTGAACCTTTGAACTTCTGCAGTATTTTGGCCTTAGCAGGTTACTGTAGATTATGGTGACAGTGACTACAATTTCATGATGGTTTATCTAAAAGAATGCCCCCAAAAAGTGTCCAGGGGTCATCTCAAACCTGTGGGCTGCCTGGGGGTGCAGGTCTAGGCACCTTGACCTTACCCAGAACTTGGTTTATACATGTGAAGAGCTGAGACCACGGTTTGATGGGGCTTTCCTCGGAGGCTTTGGTGAATAGAGAAAACTGAAATACTTTGATTGGAAACAAGAGCTTGTCAACTACAGAACTGGCTGGGTATCAGTGGTGGAAGAATGTGCACTGTGTTGGGTCTGCAAGGGCGTCGGTGGTGAATGTGCTGCCGAGCGCATTGGACCTTCTAGCCATAAGCGGTTGGCACCGGCCCGAGGAGGGAGACTCCAATGCCTGCCCCTGATTGCGAGGTCACTGGGGGAGATCTCAGGGCTAGAACTGGCTTTCTCACGGGGTCAAGCATCAAGCCACTCACCTCCCAGGTCTCCCCACCATCTGGTGTCAAGCTGGCTCCGTCCTGCTGACTTCCAAGGGACGAAGTCCTCTCCCTAAGAAGTAATGAATTCTGTCTTCAACGTTTGGGAGATAAATGAAAGAGAAAGCAACTTTAATATTAGGACTGAAAATGCCTTCTCAGAGGGAGTGGGGGATCCATGCTATTTATAGAGCACGCCCCCACCCCCAGTCAATGAAGCACCGTTCCTCTGGACCATGATGCCCAATGCCAATGAGAGAAAGCAAGGAAAACACCATTCTGGCCTATCAGGCAGTTTTCGTAAGTGGATTTTATTGATACAGTAAAGAGTGCCAAAATTAACCTCTTGCTGAGAGAGTTTCCCGGCTGAGCTTAAACTCCAGGTCTTAGATATCTGAAAATTGGCATGAACGACTATGTATCCCAACAAGACCCTGACCAGGATAGCCATATATATATTTTTTTTTTCAGGATAATAACAATTCTCTGCTGTGGTCTTGGCAACACAGAAGATTGGCTTGAAAATAATTTTGTCTGAGATAACTCTTTCAGGAACAAAACTGTTGCAATTCTGAAATACGATGCCCAGGCAATTGTGAATCTTGTTTTTCACAGGAACTCCCGGGAATCCGTAAAAGAGTGAGGAACGTCAGAGACTTGGTGTTACAGAAACACAAGTCTGAAGCCAGGACGGAGGAAAACCTAGTCCTCCCAATGAGAAAGGACCCAGTCTTCAGATGCCGACACCGTACTGTCTCTGCACACGATGACAATCCTTCCAACTGAATCTGGCAGATGAAGACAAAAAGTGTAGCACTTTATAATCTTTGGAATTTTATCTCAAACGCATTTAAAAAAAACCTGATTTTGGACCTAATTCCGTGGAAATTTAATATGTTTAGATTTTAACTTGCAAAAGAATTTAATCTCCCTGTTTTAATAATCCCCCAGCAATGTTAGAGTAGCGGAGTGTTTATATTCAAATTTAGGCCATCTCTCTATTGACATTTTGTTATTGGAGTATAATTAGGGCATCAATCAAGCTCGAAACAGATTTCCTAACAGGCTATGTTGAGCAATGTTTTGGGGAGAAAAATGTAGCCTGGAAAATCAACCAGAGATTAAATTTGAAGGCTTTGCGTTGATTGAACTGATGTGCTCTTCTGACTCCTTTCAGAGTCTTTGGGTGGGGGTTAAGGCAAACAGGACCAGTCCCTGGCCCTCCCGAGGGGTCCTCTACGGAGGGAGCCCTGGCCCCGATGGGGGAGGGGCGCCACCAGGGAGGGCAAAGGGCTGGCTGGTTGAAGGTTTGCTCTCCTCCCTGGGCAGGGAGCAAACAATGCTAAGAGGACACAACGTGGAGGGAGGTGGAAGGGAAACACTTCTCCTGTTTTATGTATTTTCTTCTTTGCTGAGTGAGGTCAGTCAGCAAAACGCTCCTGGCTTCTCTCCAGTCCATCGCTCGCCACATCGTGCAGAAGTCAACGACTAACCAGGGAGTAATGGGGGAAGTACTAGACTCTCTACCCTCGGCAAGGCTCCTTTCGGAAGAACCTGAGTTCTCTTCTGTTCCTTTATGCCACTCATGATATAATTTTCCCTTCCAGGGGCAGAGGCTGGTGGGGGGTCTAGTGACACCTGTGGATGAAAGAGCGAGTCTTTCTAATGTGGGAGGGGGGGGCGCTATAGAAAGGAGTCCACCAGCCAGGACAGATGACCTGCATCCCGCAGTCTGTGGTTTGTCCCTTAATATAGGGGATCTTCTGTTTCCATATCGTGATTACCCAGTTTGTTTTTGAGAAGCATTTCTTCTGCACCGATCTGCACAGGTAAAGGGTAGGGAAGTATCAGGAACTTCGAGGGCAGGAAGAAGGCCTAAATCTGAGTGGAGCCTTGTCCTCTGTAGTGAATGTCCTTCAGTGAAGGGACAGTAAGGAGAGAAACCGGGGTGGAATCGGGCCAGCATGGGGCGGGGTGTGCTCTTTCCATCTGGAAATAGCTCTGACTTAGCATCAATTGTCCCTAGGTGTCAGGCTCAATTGAAGCCATGCTGGGACTGGAACGGAATTAATTTAATTTCTGTGTTTAACATCACCTCAAGCTCCCTTCCAGTGAGAAGTAAATCCCGAGTCCCTGTTATCGATATCTTCTATGCGCATTTCTCTGTAGATCAAGTACAGCCAGGGCCCAGGAGGGGGTCTCTGCTGAGATGTCCTTCTGCGGCTGTACAGCCTCATACACCATTCTTACTCAAAAAACTTGGAACTGCCTCAGCCATCTCCTCAATAATGCTTCTCTGCCCCGGTCTGAACTCACCGGAAGCAGCAACAAATATTTCTACCTTTGAACACGTTCACCTTGGCCTCCAGGTGATATGTTTTGAGAGTGAGATTAGCAAAAACTAAACCTTGACTTTGACACCTCTCTCTCCTGGTCTGGCCAGTCCCAAAGAAAGCAACACTACCCCCTCTTACAGTGCACACATGTATTTCTTAATTCTGTCGAGCATATTCCCCCAGTCTTTTGGATTGTCGCAATACCGACACACCCTCTACGTGTGGCAGAAGGGGCCCTGGGCCTGCAGTCCTCTGGGGGTTGGTTTGGGCTTCAGTACACACCACAGCGTCTTCCAACGAGTTTCCTACCAGCTCTCAGCCTTGGTTCTCTTTGTTCTGTTTTCTGTGTGTAAGATGCATCATTCTAGCCTCGTCTTTGTCATCGCAGTGGTAAGACTGTAGACTTTGACCCCAGAGTATCTGGGCGGAAGTCCTGGGTCAGCCCCTTATGAGCTCTGAGTCCTTACCCAAGTTAAGTAATTACTTCATGCCTCAGTCTCCTCGTTTGTCAAGTGGAAATAACAGACCTGTCCCTGTGCTACAAGGTTGTCCCAGTGATTAACTAAAAGTGGATAAATGTAAAGCCCTTAGAATAGTGCCTGGCATATGATTAGTCTCAAAAAGAGTGTTATTATTTGTAATGACAAGATGATTGCAATCCTGTTGTATTTCATGCCTAATCAAGATACCTATAGGTCATAGATATTGCATTAGTGAATTAATTGATACCACACACATATCAACCGTGTTCTCAGTCCCTGTCAAAGACATGCTGATTCTGTGGTTTTACATCTGTAAATAACACTTTCTGGTGGATCCAATCCCACTTTTTTTTTCCGGGATAAATTTGACCTTTTTTTAAAAAGGTCTATTTCATAGGTATTCTGCTTAATAAAACTGATAAGGTAACAAGATGCTTGAGTTGGAAAGTTGGAAAAGGCATCATTGTTCTACAGTAAAAAAAAAAAAAAAAAAAAAAAAAAGAGGCTCATGAATATAACCGGTCTTTTCAGAAGTTTTGTTGGGATAGATCCCAGAAATTTGGAGCAGTAGCTGTAGGGAGAAGGGGTTTGTGGGGGCCCGAGGAAGGCTTTGGGGCTTTCACTCTGCCCTGCAAACCTCCTTTAGACCTTCCAGAAACTGGTTTTGAAGCTACCTATGCTTTGATAGGAAGTACTGCCAATTTCTTAATTATGAGTACAGTTTGTAGAGAAATGATTAGAATGCTTAGCTATATTTTTACCTCTAACTCCCACTCTGAGTTATAACAAAAGCTTGATATGCAAATAGAACTTCAAGACCAGTTCCTTCAATCTTGGTCCAGCAGCCTGTCTCCTTTCAGCTCCTACTATGCAGAAATTTTGCAACCACTGTTGCTTGAGGATGAACAACAGCAACAAAAAATTCTTTTAAGATGAGAGACCCGGAACTAAGCTTGGATAGCATTCAAACTGAAGAAAACGTGTGTTGTTCTCACATTATTCCTTTGACTGCTATAGGGAAACTATTAAAACCCTTATTGCAGCAAGAATTAAAAAAAAAGCCTCATAGTAAGAATGATAACATGGCGTCACAGAGG
Source organism: Saccopteryx bilineata (assembly GCF_036850765.1). Lineage (NCBI taxonomy): Eukaryota > Metazoa > Chordata > Mammalia > Chiroptera > Emballonuridae > Saccopteryx > Saccopteryx bilineata. The sequence continues at coordinate 259,537,470 of NC_089494.1, forward strand.
TTGAACAAATAAAAGAAAATGTGACAGGTTGAGTGCAGGGCAAAAAATGTGAAACCTGTTCTAATTATCACAAACCTAGCCTTTTATTTGTGCTATCTTACTGTTAATGGAAAGTAATCTGTGTTTTTTAATTTCACGGCCAGGATAATTTAGATGAAAGCAGTGCACATCTCCATTATTAATAACCACTCGTGAATACTGTGACAAGAATGAGCTGTTTGCCCTGCAGTGTAGTTGTGTTTCTATATCCAAGCTGGCCTTTCATTTCTTAAACTTATTTTTCCCGGTTGTAGAGAAAAAGATGAATAATTATAGTATTATCCCATCAGAAATCTTTGGGCTGTTAATCTGAAATTGGGCCTTTAGCCCACATACTCATCATATAAATATCTTTTTTTATATATATATACAGATGAAAAGTTCAAGGAGCTGAATTCTGGAAAAGTCAATTGTTCCTAAGAATTCTCCAAAGAAGAGTGGAGCCAATGCTCACACCAACTGGGAACTCTTAGATGAGCAGGAAATGGGAAAACTCACTGGTTAAGCTCTAGCTGACATCAGTGCGATTACGTCCTTTTTGAATTCATTCCTCTACTTAGTGCATAGCATGTGCCAACTACTGCTGGAAATACATGGTGTGGAATTCGCAATAGCCTTGTCTTTTATATATGATCCAAACCCCACGAACGATACTCCTTGGCACAGGGATGGACATCTGGTCATCTGTCCCGAAAGACCTCCCAGGGATTTTCAAAGTGGAACCAAGGACATAGAATCAAGTAGCAGTCAACAGCTGCGTGGCATCTGGCTTGGGAGCTCCTGGGCTTCCTACATGCCTCTGGGAGCGCCGGCCTTCCTGGGGTCCTCCTAACATGTCTCCTTTTCTAGGGAAGTACTTCAAGCTTGAGTTCTGCCATTTTTCATTAAAACAACTGTGATTTACGCAAGTGTCTGGAAAGGCCAGGGAAGAAAATGTTGCCTCTGAAGCTGTAAGTGTAGTTATAAAGGGAATTCTAGTGCTGGGTGGGGGTGCTCAGGAGAGAGAATTGATTGTGCTGATATCAGGGGAAACAATACTGACAACAGGATGTGCCAGTTGTTTTTTGTTTGTTTGTTTGTTGGTTGGTTTCAACGTTATTTAACTCTTTTTTTGTGGAGTAAGCTGGCATTGTGGGTGCAAAAGGATACAGGATAGGCAAACCAGGGGTTTTAGGAAGAAGAAGAAGTTGTAAACACAAGCAGGGATGAGAGAGTATGAGACCCAAGAAGGTAGAAATGACTTACCATGGTTCAGCGGAGACCCCTGTTGGAGGGCAGAGGAGAGGAGCTGTCCAGACGCTGCGGCACACCACCTCTTATTTGCAAGCAAGGGAGCTGGGTGTGCCTGTTGAAATAAGCAAGTACCTCGCTTTACCTGAAGTCTCAGAAAGCACAACCTCATGAAGCTGTATTAACGGTTGATCCGTGTGGCTTTCTACCAACTCTTTCTCACCAGTGGACCCTGGAAGTTCCATGCTGGTCTAGACTATCACAGAATAGTGTTCACACGGCCAGAGTGATTGCGGTAGGGGTGGTGTCCCCAGCCAGGTCAATGTAAGTACAGCCTGGGGCTGTTCTAACGACAGTCTGCAAAGCCTTTGCCTGGAGGTCTGGGAAGAGGGACTGCGGGCGGGGCAGCCTCTGGCCACCTTCTCCATCACGGGGAGAATATCAGCCGGCAGCAAGGGGACCTCAGAAAGAAGGGTGAAGAAGGGGCGGACACGGCCACTGCACAGCCTTTCTTGGAATCTGTGTGCCAGTTCTCTGATTAATCCAGTTGAATGGTGTTTTCTCATCATTTCTATTTCTACTTTGTTTTGTTTTCATTCTAGATCTAGAATCTAGATCATACATAATATATTGGTATAATAACTTATGTGTATAAATGATAAAACATGAAGTAAGACACAGTAAAATATTTGGGGAACACGGTCTAAACTTAATAATTAAGCATGATCAATAGAAGTGTGGAAACCGCTGGGCCATGGGGTTAAATCCCAAACATTGTAGAAAAAAATAGATCCAAACATTTATTGAGTCTTACTTCAGAAGAGGGGTGCTGCCAACGATCCTACTTCAAAGGCGATATGCTTACTATTCCTACTGCTTAAAATGTTCTTTCACCCCAAATCCATCTAGTTCATTCCCAAAGTCTTCTAGGTCTTTCCCAACAGGACTCTTCACAGCAGTCTTCCCTGCACACCCCTCTAAAATGTAACACCCCTTGCCCCGTGTTTGGCATAGCTTAGTCCTCTCTTTCACTTCTTAGCACTTGGCACGACCTACTGACTATCTGTTACCTATTTTGCTCAGTTTTTCTAGTGCACTGAGGGTGGTGATGCCTTCTCACAGGACTGAAGCCCACAGGAACAGGGCATTTGTGGTTAGTTTATTGTTACGTCCCTTGCTTCAAGACTGAATTCTGGCACACGTTGGTACTCGTACATGTTAAATGGTATGTATTGTTTTATTTATTTGTCACAACCAAGGAAACCAGGTATTAGTTTTTGTACTTTTAGCTGAATATACTGAGAGTCACATGGTAGTAAATAACTTGCTCCAAACCTCAGAGCATAAAAAAAAATAAGCTTCCCCTGAGAGATCAGCAGACAAAAGAGGTGGGCAGGCCAGCCGTGGGAGGCAGACGGCTGAGGGAGGAGGCCAGAGCAGACGTGGGGCGTGGCTACGCAAGGAGCCAGGGAGGGGTCGAGGGACAGAAACTACGGAACTAAGGGAGGGTGCCTGCAGATCTCAGCAGAGATGAATAGAATTAAAATATGCCAACTGTGGAGAGACAGTTCCTGCAAAATAGAAATATTCCAGAGAAATGTGTGTGACCAGGTTACAGGGCCATGGCCACGAGATGGACGCATGACAGGCAACATGGGATGAGTTGTTTCTCAAGCAATCGGCCAGATTTTTCATCAAGCATGGCTGCCAGTGACACCAGTTCAGAAGCTTCTGTGGGAAAATGGATGCTGGGATGCTCAATAAACAGTAACAAAACAAATCATTGTTCTATTGTGAGTGGATAAATCAAAGCTCCACGAAGGAAAAGACATGGGGTGATGGAAGTAATCCTGACAGGGCAGCTACTGTAGTGAACACTGCAGAAGGCACATTTGCTCTTTTTTTCTGCACCTTGCATTTTCAAACGAGGACGTTAAGATTCTATGAAGTCACATGAATTTTCAAAGTCAACACAAGTGAGGTCATAGACCTCAAATATGAAGCCAGACTTTCAAACTCCCTGCTAGCCTTGTATGTTGCCATAGTTAGATGTATTAAAGATAGCAAATAGCCTGACCAGGAGGTGGCGCAGTGGATAGAGCATCGAACTGGGATGTGGAGGACCCAGGTTCGAGACCCCGAGGTCTCCAGCTTGAGCGTGGGCTTATTGGATTGAGCAAGGTTCACCAGCTTGAGTCCAAGGTCGCTGGCTCAAGCAAGGGGTCACTCAGTCTGCTGTAGCCCCCGGTGAAGGCACATATGAATAATCAATGAATGAACAACTAAGGAGCCACAACAAAGAACTGATGTTTCTCATCTCTTTCCCTTCCTGTCTGTCTGTCCCTATCTGTCCTTCTCTCTGACTCTTTCTGTCTCTGTCACAAAAAAAAACCCAACAGAATAAAAAAAAAATAAATAAAACAATAAAAAGGAAATAAATTAATTGAGAAATATACATAAACTAATACTGGAAGTCCTAAAATTATCTTTATGGCTTAAATAAAGACATCCAAGACTTTGCTATTTAGTTGTGCTTATCCTAGAAGAACAGTTAAAAGGTACTAAAAACCACCTGTGACTTTAAGTCCTGAAATTCAGGTAAGCACGCTTGAAACAAATCTACCCAAATGAAGCTTGGCTGGCCATTTTTCTTTTCTGTCAAAGAAAGTCTAAAAAAAATAGTGGCTTAAATGATTCAGAGTAAAACATTTCAGTCAACATATTCTAATATATCCACTAAACATATTCACTCATATCCTATGACATTAAATAAGATAGGCAACTTAATTAACTAATTCATTCATTCACTAGTCATAACTTTATATACATCACACTGATTTATAAAGTTTATTTTAATCTTTTAAATTATTTTCTCTTTGTAAAAGAAAAATTCCCTTTCATGATCTTTGGAAAACACAGGAAATCTTTTTTAAAAATTACCACTGTTAAAATACTTTCTCTTTCTTGTCATGAAGCGTGTTCTCAAGCATGTTAGCATTAATGTGCTGGTCAGCTAATATATCAACAAACAAATGATATAGTATTTATTCTGTGGCCACACTACCTCCATAACTCATTTACTCTTCAGCACAAATACAATATGCTATTGAATTTTCATTTAATAACAGTGGAAATTGAGGCAAAGGGGATTTAAGTACTTTGCCGAAATGTATATAATTAGTGTGATTTCTTAGTGCTAGGCTAGAAATTTGGGGGAAATTAATAATAATATGCCAGGTTGGATTAAAAAGCTCTGGTACATATATACTATGGAATACTACTCAGCCATAAGAAATGATGACATCAGATCATTTACAATAACATGGATGGACCTTGATAACATTATACAGAGTGAAATAAGTAAATCAGAAAAATCTAAGAACTATATGAATTCATACATAGATGGGACATAAAAATGAGACTCAGAGACATGGACAAGAATGTGATGGTAACGGGGGGGGGGCGAGGAAGGAGGGGGGGTGGGGGGGGAGAGGCACAAAGAAAACCAGATAGAAGGTGGCAGAAGACAATTTGACTTTGGGTGAGAGGTATGCAACATAATCAAATGTCAAAATAATTTGGAGATATTTTCTCGGAACATATGTACCCTGATTTATCGATGTCACTGCATTAAAATTAATAAATATAAGATTAAAAATAAGTACTTTGCTGAAATTTATATAATTAGTGTGATTTCTTTTTTTTTTATTTTTTTTTATTTTTATTTTTTAATATATTTTATTTACTGATTTTTAGAGAGAGGGGAGAGAGAGAGAAGGGGGAGGAACAGGAAGCATCAACTCCCATATGTGCCTTGACCAGGCAAGCCCAGGGTTTTGAACCAGCAACCTCAGCGTTTCCAGGTTAGTGTGATTTCTTAATGCTAGGCTAGAAATTTGGGGGAAATTAATAATAATATGCCATATGAATCACCTATTCTTAAAAATTAAACCTCTGAAGTATTTTATTATTAGATACATTAACAAATGAATGAAGGAAAAATGGACAATCAATTGAATAATTAATAAAAGGACTAAAAGACACTGCATGCTATATAAGCAGAGGCTATCTTTGTAGTTACTGAACTGAAAGGCTTTGCAACCTGCAAAGACAAAATATAAAGTTGAATTGGTATCTGAGCTTTAAGAAAGAGAAAGCAATCCAATTAATTCACACATACATATTATTCACATAGTGCCTGAGAGCCATTAGACAAGATATTAGAGATACAGAGAAAAATGTGATATGTTGGCTGACCGCACATCTTTCTAGTGGGAAGATTTGTAAACAAATAATTGCAAAAGGTTTTGGTTTAGGCCAGGGATAGTCAACCTTTTTATACCTACCGCCCACTTTTGTATCTCTGTTAGTAGTAACATTTTCTAACCGCCCACCACTTCTACAGTAATGGTGATTTATACAATAAAGTAGGGAAATAACTTTACTTTATAAAATTTATAAAGCAGAGTTACAGCAAGTTAAAACATATGATAATAATTACTTACCAAGTACTTTATGTCTGATTTTCGCTAAGTTTGGCAGAATAAATCTTTATAAAACAACTTACTATAGTTAAATCTATCTTTTTATTTATACTTTGGTTGCTGGGCTACCGCCCACCATGAAAGCTGGAGCGCCCACTAGTGGGCAGTAGGGACCAGGTTGACGACCACTGGTGAGGCGACAGTAAACTACAAATAAGATGAAGAACGGTTATAGAAGAGAAAGACAAGGCTGAGTGTTTTTCTGAATGTTGATAGAGAATTCATATGGATATCATTTGTAATTCAAGTGAAATTACTGACCATTTGGGGCAACGCGCTCTGGTGGCAGTGTCCTCGTGCTATATATTTGTTTGCATTCTTTTTGTAAACTTCACTGAATATTGCAACTGAATGCTGTACATTACATCCCATAAATAAGAAATAGACCTTAGCTTGGTTTTCTGTTTTTCTGAAGCTAAGTGATCACTATGCCATTAGAGTAAATTAGAGCTGTAGGATTATTTCTTTAACTAGAAAAATATGCAGATGCTAAATTAGCATGGATATTATCAACAGAAACTGCTGGTCTTTTTTTTTCACAATCTGTATTTATTTCAGCGAATCTACACAGACTGCACCAATAGGATATCTGTTCTAAAATACACATTTTTGCAACTGTCTGCATTCCCCTTGCAGACCTGCTCATATATATTTGAATATTATTCATCCTCTAAGAGGTTGGGAGATTACTTGAAATGTAACATATTAAGTTAAGCTGTGTCTAAAGGACCCAGAACAAATGTTAAGTGTAACACAATCTAAAAGCACAATTACTTGCTTAATGATTCAGAATTTGTGTCCAGCAATGCATTCTGTGATGGATGGAAGTGTTCAATACTTACACAGTGTCGTTTTCAGATGATACTTTTACAACAGAAAGTATTTAGACAGGTCCAGCAATCAAAAGGACTTTTACAAGTCATCAAAAATTGAAGGGAAGATTGCTGAAGTGAAGATTCTAAAGGTCCAGAAATTAGGTCCAAAGACAAGAGAACTTCCAGGGACAAGCAAAGAGTGATATAAAATAGAACATCTCTGACAACCTATGGGGTCAAGGGCTGTGTTGGGATTACTGTTCTGTGTTTAAAATAATTTGGGCCTGACCTGTGGTGGCGCAGTGGATAAAGCGTCGACCTGGAAATGCTGAGGTTGCCGGTTCAAAACCCTGGGCTTGCCTGGTCAAGGCACATATGGGAGTTGATGCTTCCTGCTCCTTCCCCTTCTCTCTCTCTGTCTCTCTCTTCTCTCCCTCTCTCTCTCCTTTCTAAAATGAATAAATAAATAAATAAAATTATTTAAAAAAATAAATAAATAATTTGGTCCTCTTTTGAATCCATGATGCTCACTTTGAAATCAACTATGTGGTATGTAGGAGAGGTAAGAATACAGAAGAAAATGACACACAGAAGTCTAAGCTCTTGACAATGTAATGATTAAGATGTGGACACTACTCTCAAGAGAAAGAACACATTTGAAGACATTGTTATTTTTTACACATACAGTAGCCATGTACAATATTACCTATAACTTATATATGTGTGTTATGTTGTTGACATAATATAGATAAGTAATGCCAGACATTGTAATTATATTTTTATTGCTGAACAAATTCATGGAGCAGACACACTGAGCTTCTCCTTAGCATGAAAAGCAACCCATAAATAAATCAGAAGCCAAAATAGTTCATGGGGAGTTTGCTTCTCAAGATAGCAGGACCAACTAGAAATTTTATTTCAAGTTAAAGGCATATGTTATATCTTAGAAAATATACACTTTTAGACTATGTTGACTTAAGCCTTATTTCTTCTAAATAGAGTCTGGAACTAGGTCATAGCCCATTGGTCCTATTATGGGAAGGGTGCATTTTCTCTAAATGTTCCTGGTGACATTTCTAAGTTTGCTTAGTTTTGCTGTCTTCAGAAGTGCTTTAAAATAATAATAATTAATAATAATAAGCATTCAGAACTATCAACAATATGACCAGAAATGAAGTCAGTTCAACTCTTGGAACACTAGAGAGCTTCTTCAACTACTGATCACCAGACATAAACTGGGACCTGCCCGCCTTGCACCCTGCCCTATTTTCCCCATGGACTGTGAGAAGATTTCTTCTCTAGACCTAGCAGGAGCTCTGAAACCCAGCTCTTCTTCTGCCTCCTCTCTCTCCTCCTTCTCTTTCTTCTTCTCCTTTTTTCCAGTATATTCCAGAACACATACATATTCTTTGATAATATTATTTTAGCTGCATACTGAAATTTCTGTTATGCTGTGTTTTCATGGTAATTCTTATCAATGTATTCATTGCTATTTTGTCTTTATCTTATTATATATATATATATATATATATATATATATATATATATATATATATATATATATATATGTACTTTTTGTGAAAGAGACAGAGAGAGGGACAAACAGGAAGAGGGAGAGATGAGAAGCATAAATTCTTTGTTGCAGCTCCTTAGTTGTTCATTGATTGCTTTTTCATATGTGCCTTGACCGGGGAGCTACAGCAGATCGAGTGACCCATTGCTCAAGCCAGCGACCTTGGGCTCAAGCTGGTGAGCCTTGCTCAAACCAGATGAGCCCGCGCTCAAGCTGGCAACCTCAGGGTTTTGAATCTATGTCTTCCACGTCCCAGTCCAATCCTCTATCCACTGTTCCACTGCCTGGTCAGGCTCATTAGATTTTTAAATAATATATTTTACTTTCCTTTTAATTTCTAACTTTATTTTTATTGTGTTTAGAGGACATAATCTATGGCATTTTTATTTTTATAACATAAAAGAGGCTTACCTCATAATGTAGCTTGCAATATTAATATGTATACCTGAAAAACAAATACTCCTTTTGCTTGGTGTAGAAGTTGTTCTTTATTTTCTCTTTATCTTTCTTTCTCTTTCTCTGTCAATTTTAGCTCTAGCTCTTGGATTTTATTATTAAATTTTTATATTCTTACTTTTTTTTTCTATTTCATCTAAATATTTAAATAGAGTTGTATTTAAAAGTTGTGACCTGCCCTGGCCTGGTGTCAGTTGGTTGTAGAGCATTGTCCTGATATTGCCAAGTTTACAGGTTTAAATCCCCTGTCAGGGCAAAAATAAAAATTGTGATCCAGATCATGTCTTTATGATCTTGAAATGTGTATATAAACACATGTTTAATTTTTTAGAATAAAAGTATGAAAAAAAGAAAAAATATGTTGTTTATGGCACTATTTTTAAATTAAAACTGTGAAGTATTGTGTGTGTCCAACGTCAAATGGCTAGACCTTCTCTGCTTTGATAAAGAAAATATATACATTTTGTTTATTTCAAGTTAAGAGAAAGAACTTCAGAGACCAATATTCTAGAGTTTCCACCCCATCTCATCAATTTACTCTGAGGCTGGTCATATTACTCACCACTGTGCTTCTTAGTGTGTTATCCATAAAATAAGAAGAAAAATATTTGCTTCATACATTTGTTATGAAGATTAATAAGTTAATTTATGAACAGTTCTTGATATTCTTGCTGACCCACAATCAGTGCTATTTAAATTACAGCTATTATTGTAATTTTGGTAATAGTTATAATTGAGAAACAAGTTACAAGCAATTTCGCCGTATCTTGTTTTCATAGCTATTGTCCCTTTTCTTCCCACAGGAAATCTAGGGAGGTAGGAAGCCTCGCAATTCCTACCCTGACTCCCAGATGAGAAGCCTCAGATACTTCTAGGTAAAGGGGTCTGTTCAAGGTCACTTAAATAATCAGTGGACACTCAGGCCTTGAACTGAGATCGTTTGGCTGCAAATGTAATGTTTTTACTCCAACTTACTGTGTTTTAGTGCATGAGGGTAATTTGTCCTTTGCATTAGAATCCTTTTGCAACAGATACTTGGGGGGAAAACCACAAATGAAATATGTAAGAGCGCTAAAAATTAACTGAAAAACTGAGGTCAGAAGGACAGGCTCTAAAGAGCCACCCACCGATTCAGAGAAATGAAGGGGCTGGTGCAGAGACTGCTCCTGGGGTAAAGCAGAGAAGAATACGATATGCAGACACAGAGGTCAAGTTTAAAATAATGTCTGTGTGGCTGAGTCTTCATTGTTACTGTTATTCAAACAATGGATCCAGCAGTGTTACCGGACCATATAGTTCTTTATATGTCTGTGGTGAATTTCACTAAAAGGGCTGTTTTTAAGTAACCTTTTTATTTATTTATTTTTTAATTTTTTTGTATTTTTCTGAAGCTGGAAACGGGGAGGCAGTCAGACAGACTCCCGCATGCACCTGACCAGGATCCACCCAGCATGTCCACCAGGGGGCGATGCTCTGCCCATCCGAGGTGTTGCTCTGTTGTGATCAGAGCCACTCTAGCGCCTGAGGCAGAGGCCATGGAGCCATCCCCAGCGCCTGGGCCATCTTTGCTCCAATGGAGCCTTGGCTGCGGGAGGGGAAGGGAGAGACAGAGAGGAAGAAGGGGGGGAGGGGTGGAGAAGCAGATGGGCGCTTCTCCTGTGTGCCCTGGCCGGGAATCGAACCCGGGACTTCTGCACGCCAGGCCGACGCTCTACCACTGAGCCAACCAGCCAGGGCCTTAAGTAACCTTTTAAAAGGAATAATTGTGGGGAGAAAATGACATTAACCAAAGCTCATATTTCTTCATAAATTTCATGGATTACTAAATCCATGTCTTCAAATTCCCTACTTTTTTCTCTCAAAGTATTCAAATAAACAGGAAACATCCAGAAATACTTGCCCCAGATGCGAAATATTACCTACCATGTTCCATTTTGTAAGGGCCTGTATGCTGTGTTCACTCAAAAAGAATTGGTGTGTGTTGGGAAGGAAGAGGAAACAAGTGGTGATTTTAAGATCAGATCCTCTATCAAGCACTTTAAATATTTTAGCTAATGCAGTCTTTAGAACAACTGTGGGAAGTGGATTATTTTCCCCTGTAAAAGGGTCAGTAAACCATGGTCCATGGACCAAATTCAGCCTGCCACCTCTTTTGATAAATGAAAGTTTACTCTCAAACACCGCCACCCACATTCACGTAAATCTGAACTATGGCTGCTGTTGCGCTACTATGGCTGAGCTGAGTAGCTGCCAAAGGAAGAAATGGTCAGCAAAGCCCAACACAGTAAGATTGCTGAGCCCTGAATGAGGAAACTGAGACTCATTGAGAACAAAGCTCATGTTCAGCGTCCAACAGCCCCCGGTCTTTTGAAGGTAGACATAGATCTCAGATTTTTCCCATTGCAACCTGAGATGAAATCTGAAGACTTCTCTGGGGCAAGCAGGACGCACTTCTCTTCAACACATTCCAGCTCACACACACCTGAGAACATAAATTCATCTGAGAGAGTATGGGTGCAAAGCTGGGGCGAGTGTGCAATGCAGAAGAAGTAATATGAGAACCAGGTCCCCTCTTCCTGGCCATCAGTTCCCCTAATTTATGGAGTGAAATTTAAATGAAGGGATGTGAGTAGTTATATTCCATGAACCAGGAAAGGAACATAGCTATGTGTTCCTAATATTCTTTCAGTGTTAAGGTGAAGTTTTTGTTTCCTTGCTAAAAAAAAAAAATATATATATATACACACACACACACACACACACACACACACACACACACATATATATATATATGCATATATTTCCTTTCATAGGATGTCCTGTTTAATATAACTCTTTGAGGATTTTTTAAAAAATGTCCTACTGCCCTGCCCAGGGCAAGAAAAGATGCTGACTTCAGCCTTCAGGCCAATGAGCAGGAAGAGGGCAGGGTAGGCAAGAGGAAACATCTGGGCATAGAAATGTGAACTTGTGAACCAAGAGCAGCTCTCTTAAAGAGTTCCTGTTAATGTTTGCCTTACATCACCAGGTAATCTCCCATTGGTTTTAGGTTTTTGAGTTTTCACCCCATCCAATCATTAAATTATAACTCAGGAGATTATCAAGTTGAGAAAGCAACATGATGCAGGGAGCAAAGCTCCCAGCCCGGCACGCAGAGACGTGGGTTGAAGCCCTGCTTCTCTCCTGAGCATCCCTGCGTCTGTGCAGCCACTGAGCTAGCAGTTTCTTTATTTAAAAATGGAAGCAAAATCCCCCCCCCCCAACACACACACACACCTCCCTTACAGGATTACTGTAAGGATCCAAATAGATAAAACATGCGGGGATGCTTTTAAACTCTGAGAGACGATATAAAGTAACAATTATCAGTATCACAAAGATGATGACGGTGGTGGTGGTGGTGGTGGTGGTGGTGGTGGTGGTGGTGACGGCAATGATAATGACAAAGATGAACAACCTGGAACTTTTTTTTTTCCAAAGAGAAAATGACTGCTGTTCAAAATTAGGCTAGGACCACCCTTTAAACCAGAATGATCCCAGAGAAACTAGAGGTACGGCCACAGCCACTTTTCTTAAGATTCCCACTCCACCGTGTGTACCTCAGCGTGCAGCGGGCGAGGGAGAACTTACATCGTCTCCGCTACGTGCCTGGTACAAGGAAGCCCTAACGTGGAAAGAACGCGGGAGCAGACAAGTGGAGAGAGAAATCCTAAGGCCCTCCCATCGCCAGTTGCTTACTAGAGAGTCATTTCTGTTTAGATGACTCTACCCCTCCGTCCCCAGGCACTCAAAATCGATGGCCTCAAACCATTCTTTCGTTTCCCCCAAAATTCCTTTCTCTTTCAAATACCTCCTCCTTTACTTAGGGAGTTAAAGCAAAGCACACTTTTCCATTGATTGCTCCGTGTTTTATCTGGCAGAAAATGTGTTGTGTTCTCATCTGAAATTCATTCACAGCCGCTCCCACTTTTTCCAGCCCGCTTCCGCGGATTCTGTCCAGACCCTTATCATCTCTTATTACAGTCTCTCTCTCTGGCGTCTCTGCTTCCAGGCTTGACCCTTTCATCGTCCCCACGGCCCTGTCACCCCCGTTTCCTGTAGAGCTCTCGAGCTGAATGACGCCCGCCACTCTCTGTCCACACCCACAGGGGCGGGCGGCGCAGACGCCAATACCGAAGGACTTGAACTCTGGGCAGGGTCCTTAGTGGGCGCGGCACGGCCACACGCTATGCTGGACTGCAGACGCTCCTTGAAATTAGTGCTGCGAATACGTGGCACGGAATACGGGCTCAGTAAGCCACTCCTGAGCAGCAGGCTGAGAGAACACGTGTGTATGTATGAGTGTTTACAACACAGCTACCAACATGGCGATACTTTGATGCCCCAGCATTTGCAACAAAACAAAACAGACAAACATTCCTCAGGGGCCACTTCCCCTCCTCTCACGTTTTGTCATGCTGAAAATCTTCTGGGTGCCTTCATTCTTTAAATTTTTCAATTTGTGCACATGAGGATTATCCTAACTGACGGATTCGTTCTGACAGCCCTGGTTTCAGAAAGCACTTTGTGTACAATAAACGGCTGCCGGCGCGGGAGAGCTTTCATATGTTGTCCAGGGCGCCTCGGACTCAGGCACACGAGGATGCTCTGGGCCAGGGGTCATCAACCTTTTTACACCTACCGCCCACTTCTGTATCTCTGTTAGTAGTGAAATTTTCTAACCGTCCACCGGTTCCACAGTCATGGTGATTTATAAAGTAGGGAAGTAACTTTATAAAATTTATACAGCAGAGGGACAGCAAGTTAAAGCATATAATAATAATTACTTACCAAGTACTTTATGTTGGATTTTCCTAAATTTGGCAGAATAAATCTTTATAAAACAACTTACTATAGTTAAATCTATCTTTTTATTGATACTTTGGTGGCTCTGCTACGGCCCACCATGAAAGCTGGAACGCCTACTAGTGGGCGGGAGGGACCAGGTTGACTTACCCTTGCTGGGCGATCAGGATCTGTGTAGAATTTTGATATAGTTATTTCATCATATATTTAAATTTATCACATTAAAAAAGTGTTTACTATCAGAAAATGTTATTATGACACATGAATGCGTATGTGTGAAGATCATATTGTTATAAGAGGATTGAGGGAGAAATTAGTGGGAGGGTGTCCTTCAACAAAGATTTTTACTATTTTTGTTATTGAAGTCTGCTTACTTACTCTGTGTACAATCAGTCTGCCTTGTGTTGATGTGTCCTAGGAGCTGAGGAAGAGATGAGGGAGCAACACCAGAGTTGAGAAAACTTAAAATTTAACTTAGCTCTCTCCATAAATTTGGAAAAGATTTATATAACTGAATACCTTGCTCCTGTGTTCCCTGAGAATATTATCTAAGATCTGTTTGGACTGGAATCTTTGTTTTAAAAGATATTTTTTAAAAATAAGATGTCTTGCATGATTACCACACACTCAGAACTAAGAATTGAATTTTATGGTACATTGAAAATAAAAGTCCTACTTCTTCCCCCCCCCCCCCCTCCAAACTTGTAAATCCCAGAGATGATATTTAAGGACTTCGGGAAAATAAACAGCGATAATATCCAGACACAAAGGCAGGCATTCATAGCCACACGGACAGCACTGGAGCTAGAAGGAGTTAAGTCGTTGGCACAGGACAGGATGACTAAGGTTAGGAGAGGATGTGGCACAGGGCGGTGCTCTGCATTTCTGGAAGTACATTTAGTGTGAAGAGGAAAACTGACAAGAGAGGTCATGGGGTGGGTTGGCTTGTCTCGTGGTAAGATCTTGATACGCTGTGGAACAGGCCACACCAACATTTCTGAAGGCCTCGGAATGTGCAGTCAGAGGGGCGGGGCCGAATTCCAACTCCGCTGTTTACGAGCTGAGTTATATAAGGCAAGTCAACGGTGGCAGTCTCTGTTACATTTGCTTACGTGAGAAGAAAAAGAATTAATAAGAATAATGGTTTGATCTACCTGCATATATACATATACATTTTAGGATCAAACACATAAAAATCGCTTTATCTCTAAAAAAAATGGTGCCAGCTGTTAAAATGTTGACGCCAACAATCATAGGAGCTACAAGAGTGATGAGTTATACGATTGATCTTGTTCTTTTTTATGCTAATGTGTTACAGCTAGACATTCTATAAAGAGGTTCAGCGCTTAACTATATCATTCACCCATTGAAGAAAGAGATCAGACCCTGGGAGACGTCATCTAGCCTGATTTGAGCGCTAAGCTGTGTGTGCCCCTTGGACATGGAAAAGCCGCAGCTATAATGCTGTTACTGCACTTTTGTGAGAACAATATTTTAACTCCGTCCGTGTCCAGTCCATCCTAGTCTTTCCTTTCAGGAGTCTGAAACCCGTTACTTGAAGGGTAGGTGGGTCCAGCCGTGGTGTTTCCTCCCAGCATCCTCCGCCTGTGTGCCGTTCAAGTCGCCACCAGCTCAGGAAGTTATCAAACAGGCGGAGTGCTTACTACCCACTGCTGCGCCGGCGGCTGCCCTTTGATGGCTCTGTATCTGTGACCTGTGTTCCAGCTTAAACGTTCTCGCTTCACAATGGAAGCCTTCCGGCCACAAGGAGGAGACTGTGGAACCGGGAGGACAGAAACAGCCATTTTTTTTTCTGAACTGATATGAACTAATATGGGTAAATTAGGGTGCTTTTTGATGGTGTCTTCTTCCTCCTCAAGTTTAATGATCCTCAATGAATTAAGAAGAAACTTATTTTTTAACATAAATTCTTATTTATTTTTAAATTGTTATTCATTGTATGAAGGTGACATTTGGTTAATAAAATGATACAGGTTTGCAGGGTATAATTCTATACTACATCATCTGTATATTGCATTGTTTGCTCACCACTCCAAGTCAAGTTTCCTTCTGTCACCATACGTGGGATCCCCTTTAGACAAATAAACAAACAAAAAACTCATAGGTAGAGACAATCCGAAGTATGGTGGTTACCAGAGGGAATGAGGAGCTAGGAAGGAGAGAATAGACATTCTTCAGAGTTTTATTCCCTTAAATAGGAAGGGAAGACTGAACTTCCCCCACAGGAAGGTGTTACTGGGTTTTCTAAAGAGCATGCAGCGGGAACCGCTGGTGTGCAGCGATGGGCCAGGATTTGAAGAACACAAGAGCTGACCTCACATCTCGGCTCTGGCTGGTGCAAGACGCGTCGCTCTGCTCAGATGACTGAACTCTCTGAACTGTAGCTGCGTCTTTAGTAA
Organism: Saccopteryx bilineata; assembly: GCF_036850765.1. NCBI lineage: Eukaryota > Metazoa > Chordata > Mammalia > Chiroptera > Emballonuridae > Saccopteryx > Saccopteryx bilineata. The sequence goes on from NC_089494.1 coordinate 259,553,392, forward strand.
TAGCGAGTGCATAGGTGTGTGTCAGATTTTAAATGTCCCAAAAGCCACTGAGCACTATGCAAACATGGATTATTACTGTAATGGCTTTCTTATCACTTCTCTAGGGAAGGGAATGCTGGAAGTTATAACTAAGAATGTGAGTCCTTTACAATTCCATAAGCAGTATCATGGAAACCATTGAATGCTAAGATTGAGGAGGATACATATTCAGGAGGGTTTTCAGATATATGTTTTATATATATAAATATGTATTTTTATTCAGAGCAAATAATAAGGTCACTAAAACTGGCCACAATTTCTAACAAAATGACCATTGGTGCTTTAAAGTATGTAGCATGTTAAGGAACTGTATTGAATAAAATCTTCCTAGCAACTCACCCACACACATGCCCACGCACATACACACAAAGGAGGTAGCATTAAGAAGGAAAGGATATAAAAGCACTAATGAGTTCAGATGCAGGTGCAATTTCCCCTCGCACATGTGGTAGGTTAAACACAAGGGAGTCTGGAGGCTTCTTGTGTCTGTAGCCGTGAGGCTTGGTCACAGGTTCCCCTTACTCTAAGAGAAGGTTAGGTGCGATAGACCAGACTCCAGGTCTGCATTTCACTCCATATTAGAATACTCTCAGATCAGTCTACACTCCCTTCTTCCCCAGCGCAGATATCAAAGTTTGTATCTGAAATCTCCAAGGACCCAGTGAGCCTGGGCCTGGGTCCCCATGTAGAGGGTGGCACTAGCCACGCGTTGACAGGAGCGCCCCACGGATGGTGAGGTCTGTCATTCCTCAGGACTATACAGGCACAGGAAGGGAACAATGCTTTGCTACAAGGAGTGTTCTGTGCACTGAGGGTCATGCAACTTCTCTTTCTCCCGCTGTCAAATTCTAGATTTAGTTTTTTTATGAAGCTATCACACATTTCCCAATGCTTCCTGAGGGGAATTACCAGCCGTGTTGAGAACCTCTGGGCTTCGAGCCAGTTGTTGCTGAGGATGGACTTTTACAGAGGCATCTGAAAACCCCTTTCTCGCTTCTATGGCTTTAGAACCAGAAGAAAACTAAGGTTTATTGGTGCCAAAATGAAGGGCTGTGCAGTGGACATCTGGCATTTTATCGGTTGCCTGAAACCTAAATCCCTTGCCTATGGTTCCAAAGTCCCTGCCTGGTTTTATAGGTTAATAAGCACCCCAGCTGAACTTTCCAGTGGCCTGCAGACTCGCTCATCAACCCAGGTGACCTGGGTCTGCCATTAGTGATGGCAGTGAGGAATTTTATTTCCTGGTGGGGACAGCAAGCTGAGCAGGACCATCGAATTGCCAAGGGGAGCAATAAGTTTCAGTGGGTGTCCTGTGCTAGGTGTGGGAGTGCAAAAATGACCCCAACCCAGGTCAGGTCAAGTTGCTCCAGGTCTCCTAAAGGGGGGGGGGGAGGGAAAAAGCAAATGTTGGTGCTCAAGGGTCAGCACTAAGACCAAGGGGTGCTATTTTCTCCAGACGCTGTGTTTCCTATTACTCTCCATTGTTTAACTCAGTGAACACTGTTTTCTCTGGATCTGTTGAAGAGATTTGATGGTGCTTCTCCTTTAATGAATTAATAAAGTAAATGATTTTAAAATATTTTCTAATATTAAGCCATAACAGCCTTCCTGAGACATACCCAAATTGGCTTTGATTTTGTTCAGAATATCACTAAATTTGCTAATATTTCTTTTTAAAAATTAGTGAGATTGCCATATAATTCATACTTATCATTTCTCTTTAACACTTACCTGAATTATTTGCTGGAATTTACCTGTAAAATTTTTCTGAACAAGGTGCCATTCTTTGAAATTATACCATTCATTATTCTATATTCCCCTACTCATATCATCTCTAACTTTCATTCTCATTCTTCTCTGGGCATTTTTTTTCCACGTTGTGTCCCTTTTAGGCATATCTATTTTACATTGTTGTCTAAATTGACCCTGGCTCAACTTGGGTTTTTTTAAAGAAGTGTTAAGGAGTCTAGAGAAGGGAGCATATCAGAGTTTAGGAAACGGCCTTCAATATTCCCAGGCACTGAATATGAATCCAACTAAAACACCCGCCATTCCAATCCCTGAGTCGCTTGGGAGAACTTAAGTTTTCTCCTGCAAAATGACCTGCCACATATTAAAAGAGCACTCACGGTTTGCCAGACCGAGAACGGGAAGCCCAGTGAGTAAAACAGGGCTGCCACTCCCTGCCTTCCCCAGAAGATTTCAATGTTTTCAAGAGGTGGGCATTCTATAAGCAAACAACTAGAAGGGTGAGATAAACACGACGAAAGAACCAAGGAGGGCAGGGGAAGCAAGATCAGAATTTCTAGAGCTGAGAGAAGTCACTGTGAAGCCGGCTTGTTCCTGTAGGTCTCAGGGGAGCTCCTATCTGCCCAGGGGTCTGTGCTGCCTTCCACACTGACAGTCTGGGAACCTGACAACGTCTCCATCCCTGGTGAACCAGGTCAGCACCTCACACCATCTAGAGCCCAAGTGCCATTACAGTTCCAGGTCAGAGTGAAAATTAAAAGTGTTATCTTTGCCTAACCAGGTGGTGGCGCAGTGGATAGAGTGTCAGACTGGGACACGGAGGGCCCAGGTTCGAGACCCCAAGGTCGCCAGCTTGAGCCCAAAGTCACTGGCTCGAGCAACGGGTCACTCTGTCTGCTGTAGCCCCCAGGTCAAGGCACATATGAGAAAGCAATCAATGAACAACTAAGGTGCCGCAACAAAGAATTGATATTTCTCATCTCTCTCCCTTCCTGTCTGTCTGTCCCTATCTGTCTCTATCTCTGTCTCTGTTACAAAAAAAAAAAAATTATTTATTTATTTTTTAATTTTTATTTTATTTATTCATTTTTAGAGAGGAGGGAGAGAGAGGAGAGAGATACAGAGAGAGGGAGAAGGGAGGAGGAGCTGGAAGCATCAACTCCCATATGTGCCTTGATCAGGCAAGCCCAGGGTTTCGAACCAGCGACCTCAGCATTTCCAGGTCAATGCTTTATCCACTGCGCCACCACAGGTCAGCAAAAAATAAAATTTTTAAAAGTGTATCTCTAATTGGTTGATGTATGATCTGAATAACTAGAAACGGTAGATTTTCATCTGGCGAAAGGAGCAGAGATGGCGGGGCGGCCAGGGAATGATGAAGACCCAGAGGGGACCTGGCTGCGGTTTGGGTTAGCAGTCGTCTCCTCTCATGGAGAGTGCGGTGTATACCAGGAAGGGGCAGGAGATAAGATTAGACAAGAACCAGAGAGGAAACAGCCCGCTGAGGAGCAGGGGCTTCATTTCCCCCGTGCTCAGGATGCAATGGTTACTAAGGAGGCAGTAAGAGAGTTGAATCTGCAATGTAGTCAGCACCAAAGTGAAGAATTCAAATCGCCCATGACTCATGGGCCAGGGGGTCTGCTTATTGATCACGGTACTGGGTCTGGTACCGTGCAGACAGGGAGGTCTCAAACTCTTGGATCCTCATTGGAGTGGGCTGTATATTCCTTGTGTGACCTCAGGCAAGCATCTAAAATCCTTCCAGCCTTGGTATCTTCCTCTTAAAAGAGAAAAAGTGATGCTTATCGGATTGTTTTTGTAGCAACTCGGGGAGAGAGTTCCTGTGGGCATGAAACATAGTGACACACCTAGTCTCTTTGACTCCTAAATTCTAGCCTGCACTTCTTCCGTGGCCTTCAGGGACTAGTTCCCGCTACACACACACTAACTGCTGGGGGAATTCTGCTTGAGGCTTGAGTTTTTGGAAGGATGGCCCTTTTCCAGAATGCATTCTTACTAAAAGAACTGGGGAAGTGTGTACAGAATAATGACCCTTGATCAAAGGTTTGCAGGAGCCTCAAGCCTCGGCTCCGGTTAGCAGGGGTCACCGGAATGGAAACGAAGATGCAGAGATTCCGTGCTTTTCTTTGATATCTGTTTGCTTCCAGGTGTATTCGGTCTTCATCCCTGCTTGGCCCTCCCATGCTCCCTTCCAAGTGACATAAAATAAGCCTGAATTCTAGCCTCTCAGAAGATGGATTTGAGGAACCTTCTAAGGCTTCCATTTTCTCAAGCTGGTGCCTTCTCTTTCAATACACCTTTTCTCACTCCAAAGCTTGACATTTTGAATATTGGTCTTTTGAAATGTTGGAGTGTTGGGCACAGGAACTTTGAACCAGTAACAGGCAGGCTCCCAAAAATGTCAGGCAATCAGCAGATCTAGGTTTGGAATTTGTCATTGGAATGATCATATGGTTAACAATGTACGAGACAACTGACTAAAAATAGAAAAAGAACTGAACACATTAGCTATTGACGTTACCTCTACATTGTCTGCACAGCTTTAACCAGGCCTTAAACGTGAGATAACTTGGCAATAGTCTTAGCCTGGCAGAGGTCATGCGAACTAGACATAATTTGCATGTGAAATGGATCAGCCTATAATCTCAGTACAAAGGAGAGCTGTGTTTAATTGCACCTGGAAGTGACGCTAACTTAGAGTAAGTAATTGCCCGTGAGGTTGCCTTTTTAATTAAACGGCACCTCTTAAGACCTTTCTTGAACATATGGAGCCGCTGAGTTCTAGCACATATGCCAGACTCTCCAAGCCATGCAGTATTTCATGCTCTTCCTTGAGCCTGGAATTTTTCACTCTAACTCTACCAGCGCATTACAATTTATTCCAAGAGCCAAAGCTCCCACCCACATTGGCTCTCCTTGTCAGTGCCAGGAACGGTTTCATCACCTCGTGTCCCCAAGCTCCCACTGCACCTCCCAGAATGACATCTATAGATGCGGGTGCTCTCACAACAGAGAACACACTCACCTCTCATCTCTAGCCCCCACCACAGTGCTTGGAAACAGAAAACATGCTCAAAGTGTGCTTAGTGCAAAAACAGGAGGAAAGCTCTTGCCTTTTCTGGGTGTAGCACAGATGTTCTACAGTAGGTTTATGGTTGCTTGTATGGAAAATAATGCAATAATAAATAATACTACAAGAATAATCTCTGCTTCATGGACTCACAATGGTGAACCTCCTTTGCCCAACCTTGTATATACAACTACTGACACATGGAATGGCATGACTGAATTTAAAAAAAAACGAAACAAACTCGTGATCTTGAGTCAATAAATTCAGAACAAAAAGGAAAAGCACATATCGTAAGGTTCCGTTCTGGAATCACCTGGTGGGGGGGGTGTCACCTGGGAAGGCATTTCCCGTGGATCCCTACGGCGATCCCTGTGAAGAAGGAAAATCTAAGCACTAATATTTTGAAACGACTCAAATTTACCCAGCCCTCAAGAGCTTATTTCCTGTGCAACTGTGACTCTGGAATTGAATTGGATTTTATCAAATAGTAATTTGTCACATGTGTAATAAGTGAAGGTGGGTGATTGATGTGGAATCTTGGAAAATTACTCTAATGTGTCAGAAGGACAAATGGATTAGTGAGAATTATTATTTATCCTGGTAGATGTGGCTTCGCATTAGCCTAGCCAAATCAAAGGCCTTATTGAAAAGAAAGCTACCTCATACCTGACCTCTTTCCTAACTAAATATTTTTGCCTGTAAGGCCAGTGTCATCAACACAGCTCAATTGTGTTGAATTTCACTTACTACATCTGCTTCCTTTGATTAATACTTCAGCACATTTTTTATTATACTTGTGTATAGAAATGTGACCTTGAATATTATAAAGTCTTTTGATCACTAGAAATAAAAATTGGCAAAGAAAATAAACATGTCTTTCCCTGTTTCTTGTTTTTCTCTCTTTTTAATTCTATCACTGTTGTGGACTGAATTGCTACCCCTTCCCCTTCTATAGTTTGAAGCCCTAAGACCCCTCCCAATGTGACCAATGTGACTGACTGTATCTGGAGACAGGACTTATAAGGGGGTAATTAAGTTTAAATGAAATCCTTGAGGTGGGGCCCCAATTTAATAGGACTGGTGTCCTTAGAAGAAGGGGCAACGACACTCTCTCCCTAGATGCACAGAAGAAAAGTCAGGCAAGGACACAGGAAGAAGGCAGGTGTCTACAAACCAGAAAGAGAACTCTCACCAGAAACCGGCTCCGATGGCCCCTTGATCTTGGACTTTCAGCCTCCGGAAACCTGAGAAAATACATTTCTTTTGTTTAAGCCCCACGGTCTATGATCATTCTGTTTCGGCAGCCTGAGCGGACTCGCATAATGACATCAAGTGCCTCTGATTCCAACCACTGTCGATGAAGTGTGGCCTCGGCAGAACGGAACCTTACAATACGTGCCCTTCCTTTTTGTTCTGAATCTGTTGACTCAAGATCGTGAGTTTGTTTCATTTTGTTAAAATTCAGTCATGTCATTCCATGTGTCAGTAGTTGTAGATACAAGATGGGGCAAAGGAGGTTCACAGTTGTGAGTCCATGAAGCAGAGATTACTCTTGTAGTATTATTAATCATTGCATTATTTTTCACACAAGCAACCGTAAACCTACTTTTGTCCCACCTTGTATTGCTGAGGGACATTTTATCATATAAATATATTGTGATTTATTTATATAATATCCTATTAATGAATATGGGAGTTATTTTGAGTTGTTTGGTTTTTGTTTTGTTTTTTTTATTTCCTGTGATGACCAAAACTGTTCTGGTCATTCTTTTAAAAAGTCGTATTGTGGCCCACGGTCTTCGTTTCTCTTGGGTATACACGTAGGAGCGGAGCACTTCAATCACTGCAGAGTTGGATCCTGAACTTTGTCGGAAACTATCAGAAAGTCCTGCACAGCGGCTGCGGAGCTATTCAACCTCTCCAAGGCCTCGCGTAAGAACTGAGCGCTCTCAGAGTCGCCCACGTGGCTGCAGCCACTCACCTCTCCCTGTGGGTGTGCCTGGAACCTCATTGCGCTTCCGAGCTGCATTTCTTTGATGTCTAATGATGCTCATCACTTTAGAATAAACTTTAAATATGTTTCTACGCCATTGTTTATCTCCCTTTTCTCAGATATCTGTCTATACGATGTTATCTTCAGTCTGTGGTCTGCTTTACGTTTCTTTCAGAGTCCTTTCATGAACTGAGGAATTTAATTTTTATAAAATTTAATTTGTTGCCTGATGACCAGGCGGTGGCGCAGTGGATAGAGCGACAAACTGGGATGCAGAGGACCCGGGTTCGAGACCCTGAGGTCGCCCGGCTTGAGCGCGGGCTCATCTGGTTTGAGGAAAAGCCCACCAGCTTGAACCCAAGATCGCTGGCTCCAGCAAGGGTTTACTCGGTCTGCTGAAGGCCCGCGGTCAAGGCACATATGAGAAAGCAATCAATGAACAACTAAGGTGTTGCAACGCACAATGAAAAACTAATGATTGATGTTTCTCATCTCTCTCCGTTCCTGTCTGTTTGTCCCTGTCTATCCCTCTCTCTGACTCACTCTCTGTCTCTGTAAAAAATAAATAAATAAATGAAAATTTAAAAAAAATTAATTTGTTATTTTTTTACTACATCCCTTGAGGCCTGTCCTCAGAAAGAAATATTTTCTTGCCACTCAGTCACAAAGATAACTCCTATGTTTTTTTCTAGAAACTTTATATAACTAGCTTTTATTTCAGGTGGCTGGTGTGTAAAACTTAATTTTTGTGCATAGTGTAATGTAGGAGTTGAGATTCATTTTATCCCATGCAGCTATCCAATCGCTATTACCTAATGCATTTAAAATAATTAACTTACTCATTGGAATTGATTTGTTGCCTTTTGTTGAGAATTAATTGGAGATAATTATGGGTATGTCTGTAAAAACTATAATTTGTTACAATGCCCTATTTTTCTATATGCAAAATTCACACATTCTTGATTACTAAAGTTTCATATTGAATTCAACTTTGTTGTTGTTTTTTTCAAAATCACTTTGGTAATTTTAAGCGATGACAATTCTAAGTTTTGGCTTGAGAATTTGACTTACAAATTCCTGCAACAGTATCCTCTTGTCATTTGTTTGCTATTGTGTGGAATCTATTGGGCAAATTGAGAAGCATTAACACTGGATAAAATACTGACTCTTCAAACACAAGAATATGATATATTTCTGCATTTATTTAGATTTTTAAAATTATTTCAGCAAAGCTTTATAGGTTTTACAAAGGCCTTAAAAACCTTCAGCTATGTTGATTGCTCAGTATTTTATTTTTTTATGTCATTGCAGACGCCAGTGTGTCTTTTTGTTTCTTTATTGTCTTACTGCACCCGCCAGTGACTCCAGTCCATTAGTGAGTGCAGGTGATGTGAATAGACATCTTTGTTTTCGTTTTATTATGTTTTTACCATTAAATATGATGTTAGCCATAGATTATTCACAGATGGCTTTATCAGGTTCAAAAAGCCCATTGATTCTACCTTTGCTTAGAGTTTAGATCAATTTCCTTTCTTGCATTGATGGAGATGACTGTAGATTTTTTTCTTTATCTGTCAATAATAGTGAAATGTATTGATTTATTTGCTAATGTTTAACAAACCCTATAGCTTTGAATAAATTTGATGTGATCATAGTGTATTATCATTTTTTATAAGTTATAAGAAATAATTTTTAGTAACTATTTTCTCAAATATTGTTGTGTCTGTTCACAGAGAGATCAGTCTTGAGTTTTTGCTTCTTGTTATGTGTTTGTCTAGGTTTGGTGTCTTAAAATGATGCCTCACAAAATGAGTTGGAAAGCACTTTCTTCTCATTTTCTGACAGAATTTGTGTAGTCTTTTAAACGCTTGCTAGGCTTCAACAATAAAGCCATGTATGTCCAAAATTTCCTCTGTGAAAAATGAGTACAAATTAACTTTTTCTAATAAATATAAGGCTATTCAGATCTCCTATTTCTTCTTGAGATGGTTTTGGTAACATGTGTCTTGAAGAAAATCTTTCATTTTATTTTAACTGAAGAACTTATAAGCATAAAGAGTTTCATAATTATCTCTGAGAATTCTTTACATATTGGTCAAATTCTTAGTGACATCATCCCCTTCATTCCTGATATTGGTAATGTATGTTTTATCTCTTCTCTTTCTAACCTTCTCTTTCTTTTCAAAGAATCACTTTTTGCTTTTGGTGACTTTACTGTTCGTTTGCTTTTTTCTGGACCTCTGCTTTAACTGCACCATTTCCTTCCTTCAACTTAGTTTTCATTTAGTTTACTTTTATTTTACTAGCTTCTCAATGTTTAAGCTTAGATTGTTCATTTTAAACCTATATTCTTATAAAATTATTAGAAGCTATAGATTTTCTTCTAATCAGTGCTTAACTGCATTCCAGAACTTTTCTCTTTTACTATAAACATTCATTTTATAATATTAACAAGTGTTCCATAATTATTTAAAATTTTTTTCCTTTATTATTTTGTATTTAGAATTAATTAAATATTAATTTATGCTAAATATTATAAATTATTTTTTTATTCCATGAGTGACTTAGACTTTTTTTTCTTTTTTCTTTTCCTTTTTTTTTTTTTTTTTTTTTTTTTTTTTTTACAATTTCATATGGACAGACTCAGTATAATTTACTTGGTTAAAATTTTGTTGACTTGGCCCTGGCCAGTTGGCCCACTGGTAGAATGTTGGCCTTGGCCCAGCGTGTAGATGTCCAGGGTTCAATTCCCGGTCAGGGCACACAGGAGAAGCACCTACTTCTCCATCCCTTCCCCTCTCGCATCTCTCTCTCTTCTCCTCCCCTCTGTAGTAATGGCTCAATTAGAACGAGTTGGCCCTGGGCACTGAGGATGGATTCATGGCCTTCACCTCAGGTGCTAAAAAATTACTCCAGTGGCAACAAAGCAACAACCCCAGATGGGCAGAGCATTGTCCCTACTGGTCTTGCTGGGTGGACCCCAGTTGGGGTGTATGCTGAAATCTGTCTCTGCCTCCCTTCCTCTCACTGAATAAAAAAATAATGTTGACTTGTTTTTTGGTTCAAGATATGGACTACCTTGGTGAATTTTTATAATCCTTGAAAAGATGCGTTCCACACTTTGGGGGTATTCTATAAATATAAGTTAGGTTAAGTTATTTCATAATGTTTATCAGGTCTTCTAGATTCTTAGTGATACTTCGTCCACTATTTCTATCAATTTCTGGGAGAGAAATGTTAAAATCTCAAATTGCAATTGATATTTTTTAATTAGTGTATTTAGTTATATCAGTATTTGTGTGTTTTAAAGCTCTATTATCAGAGGTGTTTAAGATTTCTTATACCTCCTTAAGAAATTGACACTTCTACAGTGTCTGATATCATTACAGCCATTCTGGTTTCTTACAAATAATGTTTTGTATCCTTCTGAGTTCTTTATGTCTTTCTATTTAAAGCTTGTTTCATGTAAACAGCACAGTGCTAGGTCTTATTTATTTCTTTAGTCAGATAATATCTGTCTTTTATTAGCATGTTCGGTCCATTCAGGGGTCCCCAAACTTTTTACACAGAGGGCCAGTTCACTGTCCCTCAGACCGTTGGAGGGCCGCCACATACAGTGCTCCTCTCACTGACCACCAATGAAAGAGGTGCCCCTTCCGGAAGTGCGGTGGGGGACCAGAAAAATGGCCTCAGGGGGCTGCATGCGGCCCGCGGGCCGTAGTTTGGGGACGCCTAAAAGCCTTTCATGTTGCTGTGTTTACTATTTGTCTCCTCTGTCTTGTTTCTGGGTTATGTTTTGTGACACTTTATGGACCACAGCCTTGTGCTGTCTGTTCCCAAGGCCTGAAAACATTTGCATATATTCTATCCAGTTTTTGTCATTGTTGTTTCTTCTCCAGACAAAGAATAAGTCCAATACCCATTATCCATCAGAACCAAAATGAAAGTGCTTTCCAATTTTTTTTTGAAATTTGATAGTAAATCATCATCATTTCCCATGACTAACAAGTGCCTCTGAACTTCTTTGGGCTCTTGTCCCAGGAGAGATGTGCTCTCCGTGCTGAGTAAGCAGCAGTAGGAGCAAACGTGGGAAAGAAGTTTGGGTGACAGACCAGCACCCCGGAAGCGGCGCTGAGGGACACGGGTCAGTGGCGGGAACAAGCGGGCGTCTCGATCTCCATTCCCGGCCAGCTTTCTACCCCAAATCAACTGGCACTTGTGTTGTAGGGAGCAGACTTTGCTACCCAGTGCCAGGGACAAGGAGTAGGGCTGATAGTGAAGAACACGCACCAGCCCACTCCAGGACGCCTTCACCAGTGTGTGTGTGGGGGGGTGGGGCTGGCACACAGCTGACAGCTGGCTGAGGCTGGGTCCCTTTCCTCCGCGCTTCCGTGGCGGGAGTCTCGTCCAGTGGGCTCGGAATGGATCCGTTCCCCATTGCTTGGTGGTAAATTATGCCAAAAGCTCGACCAGTGTATGACAACACACATATATTATGCCATCTGCTTGGTGGATCAGGAGTCCAGGCGGGCCTCGCTGGCTGGGTCTGGCTCATGGTCTCTCATGAGATCCCTTCAGGCTGTTGGCGGGGATTGCAGTCATCCGCGGTGTGGGAGGTCTCAGAGTCTCCCGGGCTGTTGATGGGGACGTCGGTTTCTCACCCCTTGGCCTCTCCCCACACTGTTTCTGACATGGCAGCTGGCTTCGCCTAAAGTGAGTGATACAGTGAGAAAGAAAGAGAGTGAGAAGGTGACACCAGGCTTTGTATGACCTACTCTCTGCTTCACAGGCAACGCGCTGGCCATATCCTATTCATTAGAAGGGAGCAACCAAGTCCAGCCTGCGCTCCATGGGACAGGTGTATAGAAGGACATGAATGAGTACCAGCAGGCAGGGACCTGTGACGATCATCCTCGAAGCAGCATCTGCAAGAACGCCAGGGGGTTAGTATGTCGGCTCTCTGTGTTTCCTCTTGGCCGGGGATAGGGTTGATTATGAGAAACGAAACAATGCTGGTCCATAAAAGTGTCCTAGTTGTGTGCAGGTCCTAGCTAGTTAACTATTTTATGTTCCTATCAGCATACAGGTTCTTCCAACCTCTCAGACTGTATAGCTCAGGAGATATTCCTGTTGTAATGTCATGTAAACCATCCATTTTATGTCTTTACAAAAAGGAAATAGAATGTATTGCTTAAAAAATAGAAAGGAAGCAAGAGTCCTTTGAAATCACCCTTCCCAGGGATAATCAGTATTAATATTTTGATGAGCAGTTCAGACATTTCTGTATCCACATACACACACAAACTACGCATTATATAATTTACAGTAATGTTGCACCTGCTTCTCAACGACTGCATTTTTTCAGTTGGTAATATGTTCTGAGCAATTTTCCGTGGCAGTAAACAGCCCTCCGCACCATCATGTTTTTGTGACTGTAGTGTGCCCCATTGTGTGGAGGGCCTATCATTTACCCCACCAGTCATTATTGGACTATTATGGTTGTTTCATGTTGGTGTTTGTAGAGGAACTGAGGCTGCAGCTGTGGGGATGCCCAGCTCAACCCAAATCCAAAGTACAAGGCATTCAGTTTCCTGGGTTTATTTCCCTTCCTTGTGCTTTTAGGTCTTAATGGAAATGTCAGTATTCTATAATTATTTGTAAAAGATGTAAAAAAAAATAATAATGGTAAATTTAAGAATTTCAAGAGGCCAGAGGTTGGAAAGACATGTATTATTCAGGAAGGCTTTACTATAGTATTTTCTAGGCAAAATTAACTTTACTAATCTCACGAGAAGGTCTACAATTCATACCCTCTCTGTCCGATCTTCACATCACGTACTAAACGCAGAGATAGACATCCATCTGAGTCATTGGTGAGATAAACCCCAACGGGAAAGCTTCCATGGGAAAGCACACAAAGCCAGCACCAGGTTTTGATTTGCTGGAATTGCTTACTTGCAGACAATATTGCTACAGTACTGATGTATTTATTCTTACAAGATTCAACCATTATTAAACACTGGTTTGCATGCTGGGTACCTTCACATGCTCCATCTTACTCCTGTTCTTACAACTTAGGAAACTGCAGAGGGGTAGTTCGTAGGTTCGCCACTAGAGAGAGTGTTGGTCAAGATTTTGGGTCTATCCTCTGCAAGTCCAGTGCTTTGTGAGGAAGAAACCAAAGGGGTTTGACCCTTTATGTCTCCAAGAGGACAGGGGCACTGGCCTCTTTTCCATGAGATTGTCAAATAAAAAAACGACAACAGTCAACACAACAACAGCCATCGGTGTGAATGAATCCAAATTATACCTCTTTTTTTTTTTGTCGGATGGGGAAAAAATATATTTTTTTGTTTGCTGCACAATTTTAGCAATTAGTTTATGTGTGTTATGAGTTTAAAAGTTTGCAAATTGCTGCTCAAAGAGAGTGAGATACCTTTTTATGCAACCACAGGACTTTTTCTCCCAATTCTGCCTCTAATTTTTACAGTTTTGTTCTGTTTTTTAGTTTCTGATTTAATTTTAACACATATCAGAAATTTTGCTGCCCCATTTGTGGCTTTTCCCCTAGACTCTCCCAGTTCCTATTTTTTTCCCCATAACTTCCATGTTTACCTTTATTATTTAACTCAACATATTGTATTATAATTACTTATTAATGTTTCTGGGTACACACCCTTATCAATTATTATATTATAAAGGGCAAAAACTACCTTGGCAATTACACTTTTTCTAGAACAAAGTTAGTACTTGATTAATCAATGAAGGAATGAATAAATGAACACAATAAAGGGATATAATATGATCTAAGAGAAATCTATTTTGTAGGCTTGCAGTCTTGATGTGGAGATGCTTCTAACTGAGATATTAAATTTGGATTTTAAGACGCCAAAGGAGGAAGACTTCTCCCGAGAAAATATAGCAAATAGCTGACTCCTTAAGCTTATCTTCAACTTTTAATCAACAGAAAGGGAAGGAGACTATTCCATGCTACTTAAGATGAGAGATGATCAGTGTGAGCCAAACCCCAGTAAATTGAGCAGATCATATTTTTAAAATTAATTAAAAGTACACATAAGTCTAATTGTCATCTATGTTCATGTTGCTACATTTCTCAGAACTCTGAAAAAGATAAATCAGCTGCAGGAGGGAGAGGGGCCCAACAAGACCTCACGAATTCATAGTTGCAATTAAAAAACACTAGAAATAAAATTTTTCTTTCTCTCTCCCTCCTTCCCTCATTCCCTCCCTCCCTCCCTCTCTTCCTCCTTCCTTTCCTTACTCCCTTCCTTCCTTTCTTTCTTCTTTCTTTCATTCCTTCCTTCTTTCTTCTTTTCTTTTTTCCTTCCTTCTTTCCTTCCTTCCTTCCTTCCTTCCTTCCTTCCTTCCTTCCTTCCTTCCTTCCTTCCTTCCTTCCTTCTTCTACAATTACTGGACATTGTCAAGATATTGGAGAATGGTGAGTCTATCATTATCTGCAATTATCCATGTATCTGTAATCAGATCATCGTTTAGTTAAAACGTGGAATAAAACAGGGTTAAAGACCCTCAGCTCCATAACCAAACACCTCAGTTGAGTTTGACATTGATTCATTCATTTTTGTCTCTGTGATTTATGCTATCATCTATGAATTAAATTATTGTGCTGCCACATAACTCACATTTCTGTATCCCAAACGTGATGGAACCATAAGATTTTTGACAAATGCCAAATCCAGATAAGACACATGTGTCTATTTCTAAGTCTAACAACCCTGCCCAGAATGGAAAAAGTTGAGTTTGCCCTGATTCATCTTTCATAAACCAGGGCTGTTTTCTTAGCCTTTCTTGCCTTTTACTTAACTACCAATTCATTTAGTCATTCAACAATTCCTTTCTGATGACTTCTCTGCAAAAAGCATTATGCTAAATACTTGTGTCCAATCACAAGCTTTGAATATTCTTCATCTACTTTGCATCTTATTTTTAAAAATTAAACAATATTTGCCTGACTCCTGTCCTCAGGGATCTAGTTTCTCACTCCAGAATTTTAAGCTAATCACTGACATTTTCTTTTTATGATATCATCTTTAAGACTTTTTTTTTATTAAATCAGTATCAAGACTGTATGTAATTTTCCTGACCCAGGCTAGACAATTGAACTCAAGATCATCTAAGTCATTTCTCTGTTTTTAATTCCTGTCTGTTGAATTTCTCTTCCTTGGGGCCTTGTTTTTCCTGTACTTCCTCCATGAAGGACTGTCTACTGTTTCTTTGAGCCCTCCGTGACCTCTTTAGTTTCTGCTATAGCGTGTCCTCAGTTCCATGGTCCTGGCTGTTTCTTTCATTCTGTAACCCATACTTGACATTGGTATTCATGGAAATGAGAACAGCAAGGAAAACCTTAACCTCTTAGGCATTGTCACATTCCTACCTTCCTTGCAGTCAGGGACATCATGCTCCTCTCTCTGACTTTATGTGGGGAGAGTCATCTTTGTTTGTTGTGTCATTTGGGGAACAACATTTCTAATGAGCTATAGATATCTACAGTATTGGTGTTTTTGTATCTCCATCCTACGTCTTACTTCCAGTTACGATTGTCTCAGCTACCTGAGGCATCTTACTTCATATCTAGTGTGCTAACATCGATGGTATTGCTAGAGTAGAGATGACAGCATCATAAAAATGTTTATGGATGGGGATATGTATATGACTCTTCAAAATCATTGGGTCATTTAATCTTAGTTAGGACCAAATAATGACCAGAAATCATATCTTTCGGTAATGCCAAACCCTATGATTGGAAATTCTTTCTGTGCAATTTTTGCCATTATTCCTTAGTTAAATTATCTCTTTTGCTCCCAAATCCTGCCTTTAGTGACATGACAATGGCTTATTTCTAAAAAAAAATAAAATAATTTGCAAAATTACTCTGCTAGAGAGCTCGGAGCCACATGCTCTGCAGTGAATATTGATTGAGTGTCGGCATTGTAAAATGCTGTGCCTTTCCCCAGAAAACTTGCTGTGAAAAAATGGAAATAAAACCAACAACAATTAAGATATAAAACAGAGCCAAGAAGGAGGGCATATCTCAGAACCCTAAGGTTATTTTGTTTCCTGTTATTTTCTCCTTTTATTTCACTTTTTCTTTCATATTCCCTCCTAGGGACCTTTTCTCCCCAGAAGAAAAAAAGTCCTCATTGTTGCAAGATCACCGAAAGATTTACAGAAAAAAATGGGCTCTTTTGTTTCTGCTCTTCATTCATCTTTGTTCCTTTTGTCCAAACAAAAACCTTGCATTCAGAAATTCACAGCCTCAGTCTCCTGGCTTGCCAGAGACTCACCTTTGTCAAACCTTTCTTTGAACCTTTTGGTGGCTTTGACAAGGGACCGAGAAACCCTGAGTTACCCGTCTTCATGCCACTGGGAATATCTTGAGAAACTTATGTTGCTGGAGGGAACGCATGTGGGTGAGTCTCATCGGCTTCTTGTTTGCGTGTCTACTTCTTCATCCGCAGTGGAATCTGACTTAGTCTTTTCAGTGAGACTTGCTCCACTCCAGCAGAGAGAGAGGAGCAGAAAGACAGAGATACCAGTCTGATTCTCTCAGTGTTTAGAGAGCCGAGAGATGGGAAAGAACTGGCCCAGGAAAGTGCGGAGGAGAAGGGAGGAATGCGGGAGGGGAACTGGGTTGAGAAACTTGAAGGCTAACTAAAGAAAACAGTCCGATGCGGGATAGATCAGTGTACGACTGATAGGGCAGGAGGGGGCGGAGCTGCGTACCGCCGGGCTTGGCAACAGGGAGGTCATCAGGTAGAGACTGACGGTTCAAGATCTGATGGGCTACGCAGGGCTCAAGGGGGAGAAAAGTAAGTGAAAATGGGAAGTGAGTAAAGACAACACTTTAAGATAGTTTCACTATAAACAAACAGAGAAGTGAAAGGATCAGAGACTCTGCTTTGTGGCTTTGCAATAGCCTTCATGCTTGTGTGTTGATGTGAATGACCTAATAGAGAGGAAAAAACAGTGATGAGATGAGAAAGAGAAACATTTCTGAAGCCAAGCCCTTGAGTAAGTGAGAGGAGATGGGACCCAGTGCAGAATTATTTATATAATCGAGAATTTGAAAAAGGTTCAAATTCACTCAAGTGCCTGGAAAGGCTGATTGTCAAAATGAGGCTGGTTCCCACTCAAAGTGTCATGTCTAATATCGACGATGGTTCCTTATCTGAGGGATGCCAGGGGTGACAAGAAGGAGTTTAAATTCCAGAAAAAGGGTAATATGAGACCTAGGTTGAAGATTCAAATCATAGCCAAGTTTACATTCAGCCAAAACGTGAAAGGTAAATCAGAACTCCTTCAAGCTACTACAACTAGAACTCATATAATCCAGCAACCCCGTTTTTGTTTATCTATCTCAATGAAACAAAGCCACCATGTCCAAGAGATATCTGTACCCCTATGGTCTTTGTGACATTACTTACAATGACCAAGACATGGAAACAGCCTAAGTGTCTATGGATGGATGAATGGATAAAGAAATGTGTATCTATATACACAATAGAGTAATATGTAGACATAAGGGAATCCTATCATTTGATACCATATGGGTGGACCTTGAAAGCATTATGCTAAATAAAATCAGTCTGACAAATGTTTTCTGATCTCACTTACATGTAGAATCTTAAAAAATGAAAATTCATATACAAAGAGAGAACGGATTGGTTGTCGTCCAAAGTGGTGAGTAGGAATGGGGGAATGGGTGAAGGCAATCAAAAGATACCAGCTTCCAGTTATAGGGTACAGAACTTCTGGGGATACAGTGTGCAGTACAGCATGGTGAACGTAGTTGACATTAGTGTATATTTGGAAGGTCTGAAGAAAGTAGATTTTAAAAGTTCTCATCACAAGAAGTTACAACGGTGTGAGGTGATGGATGTTAACTGAACTAATTGTAGCAATCAGTTCATAATATATCCATATATCAAATCATCTTATTGTATACTTCAAATTAATATAATGTTTATGTAAATTATATATCAATAAAACCACAAAAGGGAGGGGGAAGTTAAGTCAAGAAAACCTAGAGATGGGAAAAGTATATTGGGAGGGGGTTAGGGAGATGGGTTAAGGGAGGTAGGATTTCCCCTGGACGTTTGGAACCATAATCACGAAAATTAACACACAGCTCCAGATTTAAGGTATATAATCCTAAGTATCACTTTGTCAAAGCTCCTGCTGTAACACCAGGCTTTGCCCAGATTGACTCAGGAGTCGGGAGACCCTGGGCCTAATGTGTGAAGGTTAAATATGACTACAGTTAATAAGGCTGTGTTTGGCAACAGCATGAAGAAAAAGATATTTGACTCGCTTTTGTTTACTTGGATGCATATTTAAAATATGTGCGAAGTCCAAGTGGATTAATCTCGAATATGATTAGTTCTCTGTGGAAGCACGAAGGACCGACAACAGGCATAGAAACCGTGGGCCCACGGCCAATCTTTTCTGAAGCCAGAACCACCCCATTCTTCAACATCATCCTTTTTTCACGCGTAAACCAAGCTTCTTTTGTTTTTCTCTTTTTGAACATTTTATTGAAGTGGAGGAACTCATTGGAGGGAAAGATGTAATCCAGTCAGCAAAGGTCAGTCCGAACGTTTCCGAAGACTAACAGCTGTCCCGGGTACTCCATTGCAGGTTGCGAAATGCTTTCAGAAATTTGATCTCACTCTATCTTTGCAGCTAAATGACTGACTGTCCTCTTTTCACACATGCAGATGCAAGGCATCTCTCAGATGGAGAGATCGACCATCTGACTTAAGAACACATATGTAGCTAAGCAACGACAGAGCCAGAGCAGAACTCCTGGCTTTCCAACTGCTAGTCTACTGATCGTCCGACTGTCCGTCCGTGTCCCACGCCCTTCACCATTCATCCTTTCTGGTATGTGGGCAAAACACCCCTATCCCCAGACCCCTTCCCCGTAAATTCTGGTTGGGTGGGGCAGGACTGGGAAGTCGACGTTAACCTCCTTGGCTGCCCTGAAGTTCGCACTCATCGATGTGTTGTTTCCACGTCTCCGTACTGCAGGCCACCAGGGTCCTGGTCAGCACCTCCCGGTGGACTGTGCAGAGAATCACAGAGCCCCCGGGAAGCAGCCCCAGCCTTGATACAAAGAAGCATGGGTCTCGTCCCCTTGTACCAAGTGGCCTTCAGGAACGGACGTCACTTCCAGGAGCCTCAGTTGTCTAATCTCTCTGAAAGGGAGCTAACCTACCGAAGGTCTACAAAGATGAGAACACAGCATGCATGCCCCTTCAACGCGGTCTTTTATGAGGACTAAAAATAAAGCTCTGTAAAGTCAAGTCTGGCAAAAACAGAACCCAGAAATCCATAGAGTAAAAAAAAAAAAAAAAAATCACAATAAAAAAGTCACCGGCAGAAGGGACAGGGTGAAAAGCAAGCCGGCACAGCTGTTCGTCTGTGAGTGCTTGTCAGTCTATACTTCCACTGAAATTCTGGCACAAAAGTAGCAATCCATTGGAAAACAGTCTGAAATAGCTCGTATTCCGAGTTATTAAGGAGCTTGATGAGTCTCTCTCTCTCTCTCTCTTTCTCAGACAGGACAGACACATTCACCTGAGAATAGTGTTTGTTTGTTTTTTAAACAGACCTAACTGTAAACTTCTGGAACCCAAAATAACTCCACGTGGGTAATACTTAAAATGAGCCCCAGTCTGTGACCGTCTGCGACAGGGAACTGGGAGAGTCTGTTCTCATGATAATGATAGTGCCTCCGATCCAACTTGGCAGCGAGGCCCCTTGTGGGAGACAGAAGCTGACAGTCAGACGGGGCGCCTTCCTGACAACACAGAGCTGGGGTGTCGCTCCTCCAGCAGCTCATTCATTCTCTTGGCCCCCAAGCCCGGATCTGATCAATGTCTCTCTCGCATACAGATGTACTGGAGGCACCACGCCTTGTTATCCCCCGCTGTGAGGTCTAACTTACTCTAGACACTCGTGCTCTGCAGGTAGATAGGAGGACATCTGCTAATGAATGAATCAATATACACAGGCGGCCCGTGGCTGGGCCTGGCGGACGGATCCCTGGAACGCGCCGCCGGGTGAGGATCCTGTACCACGCGGAAGCAGAGTGTGCCAGCAGCCAGGTTCAGGTTCGCGCTTAGTCAATTATGCAAAATAGCTGTCAATCAAGTGCTCCTGCTGGAGTCCTCCTGGAGGCGGTGGATGGTAATAAACAGGGTTGATCTCTGACTTAAGGGAAGGCTTGTACAATAATGGCAGCGGCCAGGTGCCCTGGTCCACCCTGCCTCCTATAGAGACAACAGACTCCTCAGGAAGGCCCCAGGGCGCTCTCTACAGGACGTCCCTGTCTGTCTTTCAAAACACAGTCATTTCCTGCAACTTCTCCACGCGTGTCGCATGCCGCAACAATTCTGGATGACGGGTACGGGTTGAACCTCCGCCAATTCCTATGTTGAAGTGCTGAGCCCGTAACTCAGACTGCGACTGTATTTGGAATTAGGATCGTGGCAGATGTACTTCGTTCAGATGAGCTCATACTGGCCTTAATGTGGGATAGAACCCAGTAAGACTGGTCCATAAAAAAAGGGAAATTTGGACACCGAGACACCCACACGGGGAGAATGCAGGTGAAGATGACGGCAGAGGTGAGGGGCTGCATCTATAAGCCAGGGAATGCCAAAGCTTTGCCAGCACACCACCGGAAGATAGGGCAGAGGCCTGGGCAGACGCCCCCTCATGGCTCTCCGAGGAGCCGGCCCTGCCAACGCCGCGATCTCAGACCTCAGCCCCCAGGACTGGGAAACTGCCTGTCTGTGGCGATAGCCACCCAGTTTATAATACGTTGTTATGGCAGACCTAGCCAAGTAGCAGACGCATCTCCGAGAGGACGGCTTTTAAATTCTGGCCTTTGCGGATGTGTTCTGGAGCCGCGGGGGACTGAAGGGCACGAGGTTTGGAAGCAGACAGAACTGGCGGTGCTTTCCAGCTCGACCTCTTTCTAACTGCTTGATTCAAAACAAAACACGACTAGAGGCTCTGCTTGGATGTCTGGGACCACAGTGGTGACTCCGAGGTGCTGCACTTCAGCTAGACCAGGCCACACAGCCAGACATTGCCCCCTCTGAGCACTGAGAGATCAGGCAAAATCCCCTTACCTGAGTGTGGCTCCGTGCTGGTTCCTGTAAACCGTGGACAACACGGCTACTTCCCGGTGAGAGTCCAATGTCGCAGTGCACGGAAATGCCTGCCGGCTGCGGGGACATAGTCACAATCATGAGGAGGCAGCAGGGATGTGTTCTTCTGGGAATAATTTCTCTTGTTCTATCTGGACAGTTCTATTTTGCCTGCAGACCCCACACATGAGCGGCCTTCTTGGCAAGGGAAAGCCTTGCCAATTTGGTTAGCTCTGTCCCATCGCCCCCTAAGAACTCATTCGTGAGAAGTGCATGCGCCCACGCCCACACCCACCCACCCACACAGGCATTACAGCGTTCCGAAGTCGCTTACGTATATGCAGCCTACACCCCCACTGGACTACATCAGGTCTGCGGCAGGTTTGAGATCTTCTCCTTGCCTTTCCTGCCAGCATACTCCAATGCACCTCCCACACTGTAGTCAGAGGTAGCTTTTCAATTGTAAATTTGGCAAAATAATTCACTGCCTAAAATGGGTCAGTGCCTATCAGTTACCCTTCAAGACAGCATTCAAACTCCCGACGAAGGCTCTCAAATCGCTCGGCCAGCCAGCCCGAGCACGCTCTCATGCTCACCCTCACCACGCCTTCGGAGAGTGTCCCAGGTTAAGTCAAGGACGAAGGGGAGGGAGACACTAAGGGCCTTTTCCCCATCTTTGCTGAAGCTCTGTACTTACTCAACCTTTAGGAATCCAGCCTAAAAATAATATATCTTATTCAATAATGACCCTGAAACTGCCCCTTGTCTCTCTTCTTCTGTGTCCTTCCAAACACCTGTGTTGGGCTCAGCAAGCATGAAAAGAATGAGGGAGCTTTCTTGCATGCATGTTACTGATCTGAAATGGATTCTAAGGAGAATCCTGACCCTCGTTAGCCAGAGGGAGTGTTTGAGAGTGTTACACCATGTGCCACAGGGTCCCTGTTTCTCTGCAGGGGGCAATCTGCTTTCAACTTGAACTCAATTTGGCAAGGTTTTATCCAACCAAAGAGAGTGGCCCTTGAACCTCAGTTCCACTCCCAAACAGCATCATGCACAAGGACGGGGTGTACTGTGGGAAATTAACAACCACAGTACACCCAGGAGTTGGCAAAGACTGTACTGGTAGACCAGCTCTGCAGATAGGCGCCTGACCAAACCCTCTCTGGTAACGTGAACTATAAGAACCCAATGAGAAGAAAAGAGACGGTTGCTGTAAACAGTCTACATAAGGCCCTGGAATGAGCAGGAGACTATCTCCCCCGGAGAGAAGCCCACAGTACGCAGACATGAATCAACACACCTGGAATGACGGGCAGAGAAACGTTGATTCAGAGCAGAGGAAATGCAATTCCTAAAGCCACGCTCACCTAAGGAAGAAAACGCAAATGGCTAGCGGCATTCCACACAGTGTTACACAAAATGTGTGTGGAGGATTCTGCTCAGATGAACGGGGTGGTATACAGTTCTCGCTCCATAGCTCAGGCATTCTCAGTTAACCCCACCAAGGTTTTCATCCAACCTTACCTATTCTAACAAATACGTGTACTTTGTTGAATGATATAGAAGTTACATTCTAAGCCAGATCCTGAGAACTCTAGTGGTCAGACCAGGAACATGGCAGCAGTCTGACCTTTGCCCATAGGGTGAGGCAATATTGTGCATTTTGTTTATTTCATTCATTCAACAAATATGCATTGAATGCATATACTGTCGGGCAAGCACAGTCCTAAATGCTGGGGAGAGACTACTAAAGAAATCAGAAACTAGGTCCATCTCATAATGGACCTGACAGATAATTATGAGGCAAAGGTATAAAAAATAAATAATTTCAGATTGTGATAAGTATTATTAAAAAAAAAAATCAGCAGAATATGTCACAGACAGTGGTGACAGCTAATTTAGCCAGTAGGGTCAGGGAAGGACAACAGATGAAGGCCACAGGGTGAGGATGACTCTTCGGGACCAGAAGACCAAGGGGTCCCCGGACACACGCCTCTGCAGCCCCAGTGAGAAGAAACACGCCAGTTTCTCAGGGACAGCACAAAGGCGAGTGAAGAGAACAGAGCCAAGAGACAGGAAAAGCTGTATAATTATAGCAACTAACTTGACATTTCTCTGACACATTAGAGATTTCAACAGAAGTCCACAGGCATTTCTTTTAGCCTCTCCTCACACGGTGCAAGTGAGGGAGGCTGCTGCCCTGTTCCCATCTCATCGATAAGTGAAAGGAAGCTCACAGCTGCCGCATCACTCGCTCATCCTTGGACCCCGCAACTCACCCACTGCCACGCGAGGTCTAGAACAGGAGCCGGCATAACCAACCTGCAGACCGAATCCAGTCGGCCCCCTGGTTTTGTTCGTGACGTTTGATTGGGACACAGCCAATGTATTCCTTCTCATACCGTCTATGGCTGCATCCGCGCTACCACAGCACTGTGCAGAGACTGGGTGACCCGTAAAGCCTAAATTATTTACTCTCTGACTGACTACAGACAAAATGTGTGCCGACCAGTGATCTAGAACAACAGTTTCCCAATTCTGAGTTCATTACGCCTCCTTGTGCACGGTACTGTGGAGAGAAACATGCTTCATGTTTGTTTATCTTGATTCTCAAATATAAGATCGAGTCTTTGAAGGCTGGATCTTTTTTAAGTGTTGTATCCTGGAAAAAAAAATGAAAAAGACAATCTTAGTCTTGCCTTGGTTTAAACAAAAAAAGAAAAAAAAGTAGAAATGACCCATATAAATTGCTTTTACACCTATTAACCTAATGGTTGTTCTATAAACCCAGCTCTTCCCTCTAATCACTCCAGTTGTCTCCTACTGCATCCAAATTACATGATCAACCCTGAAGATGGAGAACCGGTATGTATTGCTATGGTGATAATGATGGATAAAGTTCTGAGCCAGCGCTTTACTTCATGGTGAGCACTACTTCTCAATGACATAGGAAAGAGAAGATTGAGACACAGAATTAAAGAAGGTACCTTAACCCTCTGTCCTAGAAAAATACTTCCTTGAACCCTTGAGTACTCAAATTCTTCACCAGGATATTACTTCAAATACCTAAGTCCTCCACAAAATACGATTAGTAATCAAAATGTTCTGAGTTCATTATTAATTATTTTATTCATTCGTCAACCACTATTAACTGTTATTTTGGCTTTCTACTATAATAAATCTCCCCAAAACTTAAAGCTTAAAACAGCAATCACTTATTTTTTACTATCTCTCAGACTTCTGGGAGCTTGACGAGGCTCAGCTTTGTGCTTCTTGTTTGTCATGTGGTTACAACTAGACAGTGGGTAGAAGAGAAATTATACCAAACACTTCCTCACACATGTTAAGTGCTTGATCCTAGCCATTGGCTGGGACCCCAGTGGGACTGTCTACTGGAAAACCTACCCATGATCTTGCTGTGTAATCTGGCCTCCCTCTCAGCTTGCTGCCTGGGTTATAAAAGCAACCATCCCAAAAGCAGGACGTGGAAGTGGCCTGTTTCTTACAGTATAGAACTGAAAACTGGCAAAGTATCCTTCTTTTTCTTCTTTCTGGAATATATTATAATGATGGTCACAGAGCTTAGTTCAAGGAAAAGAGTCAATGGTCCCACCTGTCAATGAGAAAAGCCTTAAAAAATGTTGGGTTCTTTAAAAACATCTACAATCTGGTATTCAACCTCAAGTATGGGCATTACTCTAAAATTCAAAATACGTTTACTTACTACAAAGATTCAACAAGAATTGTATCACATCGTAGAGCAGAACCATTATACTATTTTCCCTCAGAATTCTGTATAAGTCTCGTTATACAGTGGTAAAATTTCAAGCCATTGCAAAGGGCTCCACGCTCACATGTCCAACAGATGAGGTTGGCTGTCAGTTGGGGCATCAGCTACAGCTGATCACTGGATGACCTGTAGATAGTCCCACCATATAGCTTGGGCTTTCTCACAACATGGCTGGGTTCTAAGAGCAAATGGACTAAGAAGCAAGAAAGTGCCTCTTCCTTAGCATAGTGTAGCTATGTCAAACTCTATTGGTCCAGCAGAAAGAGAGCCCAGTTTCAAGCAGAAGGTATGTAGGCACTACTGTATGTCAAAGAATTTGGGGGCTGATTTTGTTTTTAACTTTTCCAAGTCCCTACTCTGTTTCAGATACAAGATTATGCATTTCAAAGTCTTACAAAAACAAGCCATGTAGGATCTCCTGGGGTAGTATCACGGTCTAAGATGTGATACTCTTCATACTATATCTACTGAAGTGCATAAGACCTTACCAGACTTCTCTTTCCTGTATGAGTCCAGGTTAGGTCTGAAGCAAAAAAAACCCCAAAAACTAGGCATGGTTTGTAATGTGGAAATGAACCCTCAGTTATTACACTGCTCACAAAAATTAGGGGATCAGGGAACGTGCAGAGACTCCAGTACTTCCAGCCTTTTGTATAGTGCATTTTCACCAATGAAATAAAAGTTGGTGTTGCATCTCATTTGCATAATTGAACAACTGTATTTGACTTGTTAACTTTTCTGATGTTCTTGTTTAATAAAAAAAAATCAAATGCTCCTTTCTTTTATCACTTCATATTCATTTTGAAATATCCCCTAAATTTGGTGAGCAGTATATTTTCCAATGTTGGTTTAAGGTGACAAAACCCACTGGAACTCTGCACAGTGCTGCTGACCAACTGCCTTCATCACTAGCACTGGGACGCGAGCAGAGCCTTAACTTTGCACTAACCTGACAGCCCCTCTGTCTCCTGCTGGGTTTTCTCCTTTAGCTTCTCCATATCTTGAACCGGATGAGCCCCTCATTGTGGCAAGGGACATCGTTTTTATCTGCTGGCCGGCCACCCAGCTTGTTGCGGTTGGAGCTGGGGACAGGCCTGGGTTTCAGTTCGGCCTTGTGTGTCCTGCTTTTCTTTACAGATTTATTTTCCCTGCTGCCCTCGATTTTGCATCTGGCCATTCTCTAGGACCGCTGGCCTGGCTGACCTCCAGCCGCCTCAGCTCCAAGGCCCATGCTGAGGCCACTGTCTTCCCCACACTTCACCATCCCTTACGATTCTGTATGGTCTTACCCCTATAATAAAGCCCTCTCTTCACATTACTCACCGTGGGCCAGCTTCCCCGACAGAATCCAAACACAGAGTATAAGTCAGTCATCATACTTACAAAGTACGAATAATATGCACTATCATGTAAAGATATCTGAAGAAGTAACTATCTAGGGAATTAAAAAGTTTTCACATTTTACTCCGGTCCTTTAATTAATAAATATACTTTTCACAATACAGAAAAGACGGTAATAAAACTCCAAGTAGAATAAACAGTACAGATTCCACTGGCCTCGAAGTAACTGACTTTGAATAAATCACCCTTATTGACTACGATTGGTGCTTCCTCCAGTCATAAGACTTGGTAGTGATTGAGCTTTCTCTACCTACCTTGCTCATAAATTCCCCATTTGGTCACGGCAGCTCTGGGATTCACGGCACCTTATTCATAGCCCCTCCTTCTGTTTTTGGAGGTCACTCCAGAAAACTGCCATATCTCCCAGGCCACGGCAAGGTCAGGATGGAGAACCTTGATAACTTACTTGTTTCCCCTGAGTCGCTCCTTGAAACTCCACTCGATCACCCTATTTCCGGTGCATTCCCAGAACCTCAGGCCTGCCCGAGAACAAATGTGTGTATTTTTAAAAAGCATTTTCTCAAAGGGAACATCAATCATTTCCCATGCCAAATATAGCGTCTTGCTATTATGGGAAGATGCATATAAGAAACTGCTGTCCCTGAGTTTTAGACTCCATTACGTTACAACTAACATCTTGGACTCTGAGACCCTTATATAATTTCTATGGACCTCAATTTCTGCAACTGGAAAATAATAAGTAATGCTATCTTTATGAGTTTTTGTTAGGGTTGTCATTGGTGATGTTTGGTTGACTAATAACTAAAATTTATTATTCTGTTCACTGTTGGCCTTTTCATCTATTAATGTCAGAAAGTAAGATGACCTAAGATTTCACTCTTCAATCTCAGACTCGATATCCTTGCAGGATTGTTGAAGATTAGAAAGAGTATATATAACACAGTTCGAATAACATCTGGTACATTATAGGTTTTTCTTATTGGGGATCTTTTGGGGAGATGTAGTATAAGCAGGATTCAAGGATACTAATATCACACTTTGGTCAGCCACCTCTGGTCTCTGCCAGGTCATCAGGGAGAATAAAAAGGCTAGTAAAAGGCAATGGAACCCTTTAGTAACAGCTGGGTCTCTGCCTCCAGCTCCAGGTGAGCTCAGAAGCCCCCGTGGGGGTCTCTTCTTGTCTAGTTTGCCTAGAGCAGTTCTCTTCTTTCTCACCTCAAACCTATGTCTTAGAATGTTCCATTCAAACAATGGTAAAAGGTTTCACTGAGCAAAGGAGGGACAGAATGAATGCAGAGAGAGATAAACCTGAGAGTGTATTTGTGGCATCGGCTAGACCAGAGGTCTCAAACTCACAGCCCGCCCACCAATTTTGTGCGGCCCGCAGACTGGCCCGCAGATTAATCCACGAAGTTTGATTAGTCTGCGGGCTGCACAAAATTGGTGGGCGGGCCGCATGGCAACGAGTTTGAGATCCCTGGGCTAGACCCAGACTGGTCTGCTCCTTCCCGTAGTAGAAATAGGAACCGCAGCCTGGCAGTGACTTAGAGGAACAGAGAACGTCTGTAAAGGAAGAGGTACCTACGATGGCTGGAACCCATGTGCTACACTTCTCTGTCCACAGGGAGACAAATTTTGAAACAACACCATGCTTCTGCCTATTCCAATGTATACCTGCTTTAAAGCAGACCCGTGCACTTTGCTGTTAATCTCAGTTCTGATTTTACACAGCGGTTTCACCTTGAACATCGCTTCTCTCTGGTGTTCAGTCTCCACGTCCTTCAGTAGAGGAGTTTAAGTCCATTTAAGTCCCACTCCCAGATCTCACACTCCAATGGATATCTCGTCCTCTAAATTCCTTTAAACTCCTTAAAGAAAAGCTAAAAATGCAAGGTTTTATTTTTCATGAAATATTTTTGCCTTTTATTATTTTTTTTTAAGTCAAAAATATCTCTGCCATAAAATTCTGGTGATTTTGCTAGAGCTAAAAATAGAGTGTCTTTGGAGAAAAGGAGAGTCACGTTGTTTATAAATAGCAAGCCTCCAACTCTGGGGTTTGTTCAGTTAGAAAGAGCAGCTTACGCTGCAATGCAGAATCAAAATAAACTTATTTAACTGCTTTGGCGAGGACCCAGGGGCAAGATTTAGAGCCCCCAGGTCAGCTAAAAGAACAGTCCAGAGATAAAGAACTAAGAATTACCCCGTGTGCCCTGAGCAGGATGACGTATCTGCTTTAATAATGACCCACTTGACAAAAGAGGAGCCTGAGGCTCAGAGTTGTTCGCTGTCTGGCCCACAGTCCCGGAGAGAGGAGGGGAGGCTGGGATCGGAGTCCACTGGACTTGCTCTTTCTGCACTGCTGTCCCCACTCTTTGCAGTCATTCTGAAACAATCACACAGCTTTGTTTATCCGAACACTTCCGTTTTACTCAGCTGACAGGGGTCTGACGGGAAGTGAGCACAGAAGCATGCCTCAGTGGAGGTAGCCCCCTGATTAATGCCTCAGCTGATAGAATAACCTGTGTAGCAGTGACCTCAGGCAGCTCGTTGGGCAGTGAGCTTCGGGAGAAATGCTGACCTTGGTTTAAAGACATCTACACTCCAGTAAGTGACACAAGGTCATACCAAAGGTTGGCAATCAACAGTGGCCTGAGAAATATACAATGTTCATGTCTTGGACTTTTGCCAAAAGCAATGGTACTTATGTGTGGGGAGTACTATTTCGTCGGAATTTCAATTTCTTCTTCCCATTCCTAAACATGGAGGACGTTTTATAAACAATACGAAAATTCTCAGGGGACCAATTTATTCAAACTTCAGGCCATAAAAGCATGACTGATTTATTTATTTGTTTGTTTTTGGTGAATTATTTGGTAAGATTTGATTCACAGAATTAGGTTTTTTAGAGTGATTTTAGACTTACAGAAAAATAGAATGGGAAACTATGGAATTCTCCTACAACCCCTGACCTCTGCCAGTACAAACAGAGGTTTTTCTTTTAACATTATATAATAGTGTGGTACACTTGTTACAGTTGATGTGTCAATATTAAAATACTGTTATTAACTAAAATTCATAGTTTACAGTAGGACACACTTATTTTGTTGTACATTCTATGGTTTTTGATAAATATATATAATAATGAACATCTACCATTATAGTCACAGAGTAGTGTCACTGCTCCAACAATGTCCTGTGCTCTACCTGTTTATCCCTCTTGCCCTCCCGAAAACCCCTGGGAACCAGTGATCTTTTTTATTTTGTCTATAATTTTGCCTTTTCCAGAATATTATATTGTTGGAATTATGCAGACTGGAACGTTTTCCGACTGGCTTCTTTCACTTAGAAACACGCACTTAAGTTTTCTCCTATGCCTTTTTATGGCTAGATAGCTCATTTCCTTTTCTGTATGAATAATACTCCAGGGTCACCTGGTTCCTTATAGTCGGAGCCGGGAATCTCAGTGAGGCTCATCCTTTACGGTTCCCAGCTCCTTACTCCTCTGTTTCTCCACGCTGCTTCTCGAAACAGGCCGAGCACTCAGCTCACACCTTTCGGTTGAGTTTGTGACACAGACCACACGGTGACACGTTCTGTTGGTGCCTGCCCACCACCCTGTGGCACTCGTCTTTCTGGAACCTGCCTACAGTGGCCAGCTGCAGGCACCCGGACTGTTTACCTACAGGCACACTCTCAACCTTCACTGTGACCGGAAAAGCTCTAAGCTACGTGTCCACAACTGACAAATGGAAATTACAGGAAGAGAAGCCTATGCCCTCAATTCCCAGGCAGGGTGACCACGTGGTGAGATCCACGCTGTATCCCAGGCTCCCTGGCCGGCTGAGTTTGGTTGCCCCACATTGGTAATCTGCTTGAGGGCACACCTGTTACCTGCTTCCTTCCCTGCCAGGTCTGACCTGCCTCTCTGCGCCTAGTGCTTCCTGGACTCACCTCCCAACTGAGCAAATAAACTCTTTTACTGAAAGGCTAGTTTCCGGAGCCACTTTTGGGTGAACCCAACTTAAAACACATTTTCACCTGAAAAATAACAAATCCAGGAGAAGAAGTTGTGAATGGCCTTTCAAATTACCGGTATCTCTCTCTTTCTAGGTGAGCTCAAGTGGTCTTGTGCCTTCATGTCTCGTCGCTTTTCCTTGGGATTCGTAGCTTTGGACATGACCGCTTGCCGTGTTTGTTGGGAAGAAATAAAATGAAGACAATGCTCAAGGCAATGGTAAAATCAGGCCTCAAAGAGTTTAAGGGTAATGGTGTTCCCAAAGCCCCCGAGGCTATGATCCTGAGTCAGATTGGACTGACAGAAGGATCCAGCAGGGGAAGCCCAGGTGACAGGGACCAGGGGAGGCTGAGCTCACTACCGCCTTCTACCGTGTTCTGGCTTAAAACTGGGAGCACCAGGAGAGGCCCAAGATGTGCTTCTCAGGATATCTTTACAGATGATGTCATCGTCCGAAACTTCCCCTGGGGATTTGGCTGTAGCTCCTGTCATCCATAGTTGCACACTTTCAGTAGTTACTTTATCATGAGACTTTTGAGAGAAATAGTTAATGGAGGGTGAGAGGGGCCCTATCCACCATGGCCGCTCAGCTGCCATCTTAACCTGGAGAGTTAGTGACGTGTAGCAGTCCAGGTAGCCAGTTGGTCTGACGCGTGTCCTGGTAGGGAATCCAAGGTGGGGACTTAACACTGGGAAAGTAAAAGGGCAACATCTGGATTACAAGGCCTGGAACGACCATCACTTAAAGGAAGGGAATGGAGAAATAATAGGGTTTGTCCCACGAGAGGTGCAGGGTCGGCCTAAGCACTTCCGTTCTCATGCCAGCTCAGTACGAGGTGTCAGGGATCACAGGCTAAGGAGGCCCCAGGATGGACAGACTGCATGGGGTGACCAAGGAGCTGCCGTGGGGGAACTCACCCCAGGGGGCGACAGGGAGGCGCCAGCGTTGACTGTCTGAGATAAGTCTCAGCGTGGATGCCCGAAGGCAGTGGCCTCGACCCATTACTGAAAGGAAATTTAGTTCTGGATTCATGGAAGCAGAAGACATTTCTTAGCCTCTGTGCCCCGACATTTCCTAAGTTATGAAACGAAGATCTTAGCATGTGTCACATGTTATAGGAATTAAAATGAGATATTGGACAAATTGATTAAGAAATGGACCAAAGACCTACCTTGAGAGACACCGACCAAAGGAAAAACTAATAATATAAAATATATACAACAATAATATTAATACTGCTATGTATCTGGAATACACAATATATGAAAATATTAATATGCATATATGTGTATATGCATACTACATATATATATACATACTGGGTATGTATGTGGCATATGCACATATACAAGAGTATTAATATGTATATATCAATATGTATATCCATAATATATATATATAGTATGTATATGAAATACATACATATTTATAAATTTAATATATATATATGTACATGGTCTTATATTTTGTTGATGTAAGAACCATCCAAAGCTGTAGAGAACTTTAATAAGAGTTTATCTGAGCCAAATTTGATGAAATTTGGTGGCAAGCAAGATCTCAAATATCTGAAGAATGACAGTTTTGCAGCTTCTTTTATGCATTTGATATTAAGGAGGGGCCATAAGGAAAATCAGATGACAATGGGAGAAAGCAAGGAACAAACTGGATTATAGGAGAGAGAACAAGCTTACGTGCTCTCTTGAGGGTGGCTAAGCCTTTGAGGGAACTACGTCTGGGGTCCCAAAGGAGAGCTAACGTAGATAGATGCACAAGAGCAGCGAGCAGGGCTGGCTTCAAAGCCTTTCGCAAAGGAAGTTTCGGGCCTTGGGAGTGACCACTGACCATGACCTGCCCGGTTAGAATTTACAATGTATCACAGCACCCCTTTTTTCTCCATAGTATACATGGTCAATGTGTATGTACATAGTTAAGATAATATATATACATATATAGATATATAAATACATGTATACATATATATAAATATAATTATATATATTACAAATAAGCCTAATAAAAGATGCTTCACATCATATGACATCTGGGAAATGCAAGTTAAAACAACAATGAGATACCACTAATCATTTTTTAGAATGGCCGAAATCCAGAACACTGACAACGCCAAATGCTGGTGAGGATGTGGAGGGACAGGAACTCTCATGCATTGAGGGTGGGGACTCACAATGGTACCGACTCTTTGGTAGACAGTTTGGTGTTTTTTGTTTGTTTGTTCTTTACAAAACTGAACATAATCTTACCATCTGATTCAGAAATCATGCTCTTAGTATTTGCCCGAAGGAGGTAAAAACATATCCACACAAAAACTTGCACACACATGTTGACAGTAGCTTTAGTCATAGTTACTAAAATGTGGAGGCAACTAAGATACATTTCAGTAAATGAATACATAAACTATTGCATATCAGACCATGGATATTATTCAGAGATAAAACGAAATGAGCTATCAAGCCATGAAAAGACATGGAGAAACCCTAAATGCAATACTAAGTGAAAGAAGTCGATCTGAGAATTATGCTCTATAATTACAACTATTTAGCATTCTGGAAAAGACAAAACTACAGAAACAGAAAAAGGTCAGTCGTTGCCAGGGTTGGGGCTGGAAAAGCACGGAGGATTTTCAAGGCAGTAAAAATGCTCTGCATCATTTTATAATGACAGAAATAGATTATGCATTTGTCAAAACACATGAAATACAACATGTCACAGACTTGTCTTATAAGTTACATATGTGATGCTCACATAGGTTTTCTCAGTCATGAAATGGCAGAGCTGCCTTTAAAACTAGTACCTTTGGTTATAAATTAAATTATATAACTTCCTAGATGTGGTTTCCTTGTAAGTGGAAATAATAAAATACATGGAAATTTCCTGAGATTTAGAAAATATGCACTAGATGTTTTTTGTAAATCATCAAGAGTGAACCCTAAGAAAAACTATGATCGCAGGGTGATCACACAGTGCCAACGTAAGTACATCCTTCGTTAAAAGGGTGCCACTCAGGTAACAGGTGTTGATAACGGCAGAGCCTGTGCTTGTGTGGCGGCAGAGGGTAGATGGGAAATCTTGGTACCGTCTGTTCCATTTCATTGTAATTGGCTGTAAAAAAATCAAGGCTTAAAAAAATTGTACATGACATTGCAAACAATAAATGGCAGTCCTCTCTCCGTTAGACACAGAACTATTCTAGGAGAACTGAATAAAGTCTTTCTTTAATAAGTTGATTTAAAAAAAAAAAGATTCAATTCTTGGCTTATACACAAAATACCCTCAGTAATGGGTTTCTAAAAACCTGGAATGTAAAAGCAGTCATTGTTTTGCTCAGAACTGATGAATACACACACTTAACTACGTTAGACCAAACCTTCTGCCCC
The DNA here is from genome assembly GCF_036850765.1 of Saccopteryx bilineata. Taxonomy (NCBI): domain Eukaryota; kingdom Metazoa; phylum Chordata; class Mammalia; order Chiroptera; family Emballonuridae; genus Saccopteryx; species Saccopteryx bilineata. Next base: position 259,587,022 of record NC_089494.1, read on the forward strand.
CACGGTGCTTTGTCATTGTAGGTAGGATTTATTCTGTCAGGGAGGCACAAGGCTCATGTAAGGGAAATATGTCTCATTCAAAAAAAAAATTACATAATTTGACAAAGTGTTTTTTAGTAACGGCTGGGCACCGGAGGTTGCCTATAGTGCCAAAGGTTTACCGAAAGGGAGTTACAAGGGGGAGAGACCCGCAGTTTACCCACGGACTCAATGGAGGACTGGATGAAGCAGAGATATCCTGCACATGCTCCTCTGTCCAGGAGGGTGGTCTGCAGCCCTCTGCACACTTGGCCCGGCACAGGGGGGTGTTGCCTTCTTCAACTGATGGCATGGTGACATTCACCCTCCCCTCACCGCCTCTTCTCAGGCTTGTGTCCACGCCAGGTGGCTGGTGAAATTCCTTCTCATGGTCCCTAATTTCAGTAACAATGCTTTTAGTCCAACTCCTCCAAGCATCTAAATTCTCTGCATGTTTGGGAAATTAGAAGTCAATCTTTCTGTATTTATTACTCTGAAAATGAAACATGCAGCAAGAAGCCCTTTTTTTTTTGTTCTCCCTCTGGCAAAAAAAAAAATAATTTTATGAAATATAACTCACAGCCTAAATTACTAAAAGAATGGAGATTTATAATCAGTTTTACAATGCAGTGGTGGTTACGGAGAATATAGGTTCCCTTCCAAAAAATAAAGTAATTACACAAATAATTGTACTGAGAAATAAAAGTTGCCTGTTGCAGGTAAGGTGGTGCCTCTTTCACTGAATGCAAATCACTCAATTTGCTCCTATGTTGGAAAGAGTCAAAAAAAAAAAAAAAAAAGAAGGAAGAAAAATAGAAAGAAAAATGAAAAGCTGTTCTCCGACATGTTGCATGTCTCCTTCAGGAAAAGGCCTTCAGGAAGGCTCTCTATTGAAGTTCACTGGAAGTTTAATTGAAGTTATTAAATGACTGCTTTTGGCACAGGAAGACTTAGCAGTGGTTTTTCAGTAGTGTGTATAGGCAAAACTATTTTCTCCCTCTCTTACTAGCTTTATGGTCTCTGTTGCCAGACTCATAAAAAAAGTATAGAAATGCTACTTTGAAAATAAGGGGTAGATTTTTGTTCGTTTGTTTTGAAAAGGGTACACCGAGAATATTAACTGTCCAAAGTTATTAAAATACACAAAAGTATACATTTTAATGTATCTGATATATGTGTGCATACATATATGTATATCAGCTACTATGAAAAATAGTACATTTTATATGCTTCCAACTGAGGCAAAGATGCCATCTTTACTCATAGATAGTAGAAATCTAAACCTTTCCTTCTTTGAAAAATCATTTTTTAGGCATAAAATATTTTTTTAACTTTGATTCTTGAACTGCTAGGGCATATTTCCCTATCAGACCATGCTAAACATCCAGTTCCCGAGTTCCTGAACATCTATCTGGGTATGAATAATTCAAGGCACCTCTGGAGAAATGCTCATGAATGGTTAATGCACAAGAACACATTTGTGCTAGGTACATCCGAAAGATGGGATGAAGGGTTATCTGCTCACTCCCAGGCTTAGTTCAATGGTGAATCAGAAATCACCGTGAAGAAAGCCATATGGTCTACCCATGAGGCCATCCTCTCCCACTCACCCTCTTTGGTTTGCGTGCTTAAAAAAAAATAAAAAGGCATATGATTAAACCTGAGCATGCATGCATTTCCCTGATCCACCCTTGACTCATTATCAAGTGCCTGAATAGAAATCTTGCCTTAAAGGGACGCAGAATGAAACATCTACTATGGGGATATTTGATAGAAAATGCTCTAGTCCAAGGACTGAAAAATTAATGTTTCATTTTATTGAAAAAATTACTTTTTTAAAAATAGAAGTCTAATTAATTTGAGCTGCAACTTCCATTGCATGTAAATCATCAGTGATCCCAGAGTATGGCCGACCTTAGGTGCCCAAAAAGGTTCGTGCAGTTGAACTTGGAGTTAAAAATTGCTAACACATTCTTTTTTCTTTTTCTCCCCATCTCACACTAATAAATTGTGGCTGAGGTGATTATAAACTCTACAGATTACCAACTCTCTGGGTCTCTACGGTTTCCCACAGAGACACACGAGCTCGAAGAATTGTGCGTGTTCTCGCTCACGACCTTGGCGAGTCTCCTCACCTCCATTATCTCATTCCATGTTTACAGTAATATTTGAAGTATTCACGCAACCGCACTCTTCTGGAAATTAAATTTGTGAAGCTCACATAGGTTTGCTCAGACACTAATTGGTAAACTGAATTTGAAACCAATATCTTTGATTTTAAAAACAATTGAAGTATCTTCTTAGATGTCGCTCCCTTGTCAGTGGACCAACCTAACAAGGATAAAGCACATAAATTCCCTGGTCTTCATGAAATATATTATATATATATATATAGAAGATATTTTTGTTGTCTTATAACAAAACGGCATGAGGTTCTGAATAATGAGAAGTGGCCTAAACTAAAATTCCAGAATAATCAAGAAAGTATTGTAATTAAAATATAACTCTTGTTTAGAGGCTCTGACTTCAACTTTATTGTTAGAGAATCAGAGAAGTCCACTCAACTCTGAGGCAGTGCTGGAGTGAGCATGCGTCAGTGAGCTCACCGAGGCACGGTGACAGGTAGCAGGCACATTTTCATTCCTGTTGTGACATTGGGTGGGGAATGGGAGGGTGGGACAAGGACATTTGAGGTAAAACAGGAAACAAATGGTTTCTGAAAAATGAAGGCGAGATTTCTTATCAACGCTAGGCCCTAAAAGTGTTCTTTTTCTAACTAAAGCCAGAGGGTTTGCAACAGCCCCCCAGAAGACATTTTGAAGAAGACAATCTCCAAATTTTTTGCAGAAGGCATGTTTACATAAAAGGATGAAACATCACAACTTCATTATTTCCACAGTGTGCGAAATAAGCCAGGGAAACAAAGAGAGCAGAGCAGAATTGTGATAGATTGCAGAACTCATCACGAGACCTCCCTGGGCTTGAATGTAGTCCACGTTGCTGCATTCAGGAGGCGCGGCCTGTGGCTCTCTGTCCCACAGAACTGAGGTGGCCATGTGACCTGCTTTGGTAAACGTGGTATTAGCCAAATACTTCAAGCAGAAGTGTGGAAAGTCCTAATGACTTAGGGGTTTACCCACTTACTGTTCTTGGAATCCTAAGTTTGCCCTAAGGAAGAGCCCACGCCCGCTTCTGCCACAGGGGCAGCCGTGTGGAAGAGAACCAGGCCATACCAGCTGCCAGCCAAGCAAGGCCAGAAAGGCAGGTGAGACCATCGCAGCTGCAACCGCAGCTCGGCTCACAGCTAAGCACTGATGCTTGGGCGTCCAGTGGAGATTGGACAAGAAGCCTCTATCCAGCCCACAGTATTGTAAGACCAATCACAGCACTGATGTTTCACACCTCTCGTTCTGCGGTGGCTACAGCCTCCCTAACTGACAACACTGAGAATCCTATCCATTTAGATGGAGCCAGCAAAGCAGAACCTCCATCCTTTTAAACCCATCTCAGAGAAATCGTAGGCAGAGTGGTTGAGAAAACTTTGTGTTTGACCAGGGTACCCTGTAGCAATGGGATTCCGTAGACCCACTCTGTGTGGCCAACAGTAGCCTTGTAAACTGTTGGAAAGGCCTGGATGCAAACCCCACCCTTCCTCGTTGTGTGGTGGGCTCGCTGACCTTCCTGGAGAGGAATGTTAGATTTTTTAAGTGGTGGTAACCCAAGCATTTATTTATGATGTTATCCTTCCTAAAGTTTCCATATTTATTTTGTTGTTTCTTTGCTCAGCACACATTATGGAGCACTGACTACATTCAGGCATTCTGTCTCGAAGATTCATTATGTACAGTAGCTCCCGTGTTGAAGGGTTTCAGGGTTACAGACAAGCGCATGAGACTGTTTGTATTATGCTGGATTATATTGTATTACATTATATCTGCAGATGCATGAAGGTAGGGCATCTAAATAGTCTCGGCAGGTCAGGGCAAGCTGAAGGACACGTTGGAGTCATGTGGACAAAAGGACTTCGGAACATGACTCATCTTCGGAGCTATCATGTGGTATTTGTCCTCATTGCTGTCATATGGATTTATATGGAAACCTGGGAGGTGTCTGTAAAGCCAGTATCCACGGGCACCATCACAGCAGCCTGGCCTATGCAGGTTCTCATTGGATTTGGACAGTCGGTAAAGAAACAACAGAGCCAAAAACTGATGGGCCATCATCTTTAATCCTAGCTTGCACCCGGCGGGCAAGTAAAAACACACACTGGGCTCCAAAACCCACTCATTCAGTGCTCACAAAGCTACTGACTTATCCGAGTTTCCTAGAATCAAAGGTTTCTAGCTCACCAGTCTTATTCACCTCTGTTCCCCATCTCCTTCCTTCTCCCTGCACAAATTCTGCACAAACTGGCTTCTCCTTTAGCACTCTGCCATCTTGGCTGCTTCTCCTGGACTCCTCTACATGGCCTTTCTCTGCTCCCTGCTCTCTAATGTTAATCTCAGGAACCAAGAGAGCAAGCTCCCATTCTGCCCCCATTTTATAGTGTAGAAATCCAAACCTTTAATCCAATATACAAAATAGGGAAGTCTCTAATACAAAGTCACTTATCTGGGGCATGATGGGATTGTACCACCCCACATCAAAAAGGGTGAGAAAGGCTTAGTCCTAAAACCAAGCCCCAGGCTACAAGGATTCTGCCTGCCCACAGCCCGCTCCCAACACACATTAATATCACCTGGGCGACAGCTTCCATGTGGGCAGCACCATCTTTAACAAAGTGAGCATAATATATTTTATCTGCCCAACCTCTCTCTGGAGAAAGGCATGGATCAACTAAAAAGACCTATTTGTCGTTTCACCCGTGGAAACCAGCATTTTGAACTTAAGTCATTTTTCCAAATCCTTCTCTAGAATATGTGAATTTGTTCTACATTGGATTCATTATTTATTTTCTGTTAATGAACCATTTGATTATTCCCCTTGGCGAGCAGAATTTTTCAGCAGCTGAAGAGCTGAAGAATGCAGCAATGGCTAATTATGGTACTCCCCCCCTCCCCCCCCAGTTTGCACATTTCTAGATGCAGAAAGATTTTTATGAAGAAAAAGTAGAAACCAAACATTTTAAAGTGTTATTGTCCAGAAAATATGATGGAGAACTCGCTAGGTTCTTTTGAAATGAACGACTAGGTTTAAGGGAAAAGACGTACCACAAGGCCCGACCCCTCTGTGAATCCAGCAGCGATCCGTGGCCCGGCCTCGGGTCCCGGACCCCCACCTCGCCATGTTGTCGGTGAACTGGGAACCAGGACTCTGAGTGTCACCGGCGCATCCCTTCATTTTTAAAATAAGGGCCGTTCTGTGCTGACGATGGAGAGATCTGTGAATCCATGAAATCAATTTCAAAGTATGAACAGGCAAATTGTGTTTTATAAGAATAAGTAACTTTTAATCTCTTGTGCCAAAAGCACATAATGAAATCAACCAAGGAACACACTATTGAGCCCAAAAGCCACACAGAAAATTGACTTACGTCACATGTGAACAGGGGTTAGAAATAAAGACTGGACAAAAGGAGAACCCACCAGTGATAATGATTCTTGGAGGGGTATTGGGACACGCACATGTGTGTTTCCTCGTTTTAGGAGCCCCTGTTTAGATGACGGGTTTCTATCTGAGTCTGATGCTCGGCCATGGCTGTCCTGCTCAGTCACCATTTGTGCCATGTCAGTGTCACCCCTGCAATGGGAGAATTATAGGGCTTTCTTCTTTACCTGAACAGCTGATACTTATGATCTTTTTTCTTCTTGCCTTGATTTCCCTAACTCTTATAGTATTTGTTAATTTATTATATTGTAAAATATACACAATGCATATAAAAGATAGCATAAAATAATTATGCAGTTGGATCAGTAGTTATCAAGAGAATTCCCATGCAACCATGCAACGATTCCCCAGTAGTAGACCAGGACCAGCCTCCCTCAGCCCTAGGGACTGTCTTTCCCAACATCATCCTTCTCTCCCTACGGTGAGCACTAGTCTAATATTCCTGGGAATTCCTTCCTGACTTTCATTATAATTTTAGTACTTATACATTCCCTAAAAATACAGTTCAGTTTACTCTTGTTTCTAATTTTATAGAAGTAGAATAAGACCGTGCTATGTATCAATATTATTTTTTCTCTCTTGCCTTTATTTCTTAAAATTATGCTTGTGAGAATCACATTGCCGTAATATTTCTTTCTTTGTTTTTCTCTCCCTTTTTCCTTCCCTTCCCTTCCCTTCCCTTCCCTTCCCTTCCCTTCCCTTCCCTTCCCTTCCCTTCCCTTTCCTTCCCATCCTTTCCCTTCCCTTCCCTTCCTTTCCTCTATAGTATTGTATTAAATAAATGCATTCCAGTTTACATACGCTTCTCACTATCAGTAGACAATTTGTTGTCACCAGCTTTAATCTATTACTGAGCAAGGTCAATGTAGGTGTCCTTGTATCTGTTTCCTGATGGTCAGGTGTGGCTCCCACAGAGGCAGAGGGCGAGGCAGGGTGTGGCCGCGGGATGTTGTGCAGGATGTCTACTCTCTGCAGGAAGAGGGAGGAAGGGAGCAGAGCTTGTGTGTGAATTGAGCAGGACACACCACACTGCACACACCGTGGAATAGAACGCGTTCCGGTTCAAGCACTGCAAAGTACATGAGCCCAGTGGCCTCAGAACTCTCTTAGTTCGCCAGGGTCCCGTTTTCCCTTGAGGTGGTGCTGGCAATGCAGTCATATCTTGTCAGTTTGTGGGTGGCTTTAACAAGCTTATGATATATTTTTTTCACTTTATTAGTTGTGTGGGTGGTAGACTTGTTTCAATAACAAGAAATCCGCTCCCTGTATTTTAACTTGCTCCGTAATAGTATTTTCCCCCAGTTCTGCCTTAGGCCAGGTATAGGGGTTATAAAGCCAGTAGCCACGGCCACCATCACAGCTGCCTGGCCCGTGCAGGTTCAGGTTTGATTCGAACAAATGGTAATGAAACAATGGAGCCAAGACCTGGTGGGCCATTAGATTTAATCCTAGCTTGCACCCAGCAGGCAAGAAATACACACAGTGGGAAAACACTTCCTTTTCCATTCAGGGCTCCCAAAGCCACTGACTTATCCGAGTTTCCTAGAATCATAGATTTCTACCTCACCAGCCTCATTCACCTCTGTTCCCCATCTCCTTCTCTCTGCACAAACTGTCTTCTCCTTCAGCACTCTGCCATCTTGGCTGCTTCTCCTCTCCTCCATGTGGCCTTTCTCTGCTCTCCTCCTGCATGGGCTCCTCTGCCCCATTTTGTAGTGTAGAAATCAAAACCTTTAATCCAATACAAAACAAGGAAGTCTCTGATACAAAGTCACTTATCTGAGGCATAATAGGATTCCTCATGAGAGTGCACCACCCCACATCATGCAACCGTCAAGAAAAGCTCAGTTTTGAAAATATCTTAGTATTAAAAGGGCGGGAAAGGCTTAGTCTTAAAACTAAGCCTTAGGCTATAATGACCCTGCCTGCTTACAGCCTGTCCCCCACACCCAATGCAAATTATAAACGAGTAAACATATACATCATATTTACAAACTTATTTGACCCATAGGTGTAGATGCTGTCACAACAGAGGAGTATAAAAAGTAGCATGTATAAAATATGTAGTACATATAACATGCATATGTGTCTGTGCATATATTACCCAAAGAAATCATACTTGTAACATTGTACTTCTTCTTTTTCTTATAGTGTAATTATCTCTACGTGTGCATCACACTTATTAGGTTTAAAAAGTGTTCTAGATCAGCTTTGTAACCTTTTAAAAACTCTATCCGACCGTGCACCTCTGCAGTGGCATGAGCATCCTTCACCACACGTAATACGGTAATTTAAGAAGCTTAAAATGAATATTTTATAACGCAGCTCTGAGTTAGTTTCTATGTCAGTACTGCCATGGCAAATAGAAACAACAAGATCAATTTTTTTTTTCCAGAAGAAAATGTTCACGAATATTAGGACATCACATTTTCAACCCGAGTGGAGTTTCAGGTGGTTAGCCTTACCCCGAAGGAGCGCACTGGCTGATGTGAAAGACTGGGTGTGGTATGCTCAACATCAAAGCTGTTTTTTGTCAGATTCAAAGTGTTGAGGACTAGACGCTATCACTATTAATCTCAGCCAATAGGTACGTGGCCTGAACAACATGCTCTTTGACAGTGAACGCCGTACCTGCCACCCAGCTCCGCATTCCGACGCTTCAGGACGCCTGACAGCAATGACGTTGTGCATCAGAATAAGTCAGCCAATTGCCTAGTGAGGTGAGAAGATTCCACCCAAAGCAGGAGACTTGCCTTAGTCTGCATGACCATTTATAGAGACCCGGTAAGCCGGAACTTGGAAACTTGACCATTGTTCTTCTTCTGTATTGAATACCGCTACGCCCTGGCAACCTTATCTTTTCCTTAATTATTAATTTCATGATTTATTAATTAACTTACTTTGTGTTGTGATTACAAGAAGAGGTAGGGGTGGACAGGCAAATGCGGCCTATCTGAACGCACCTGCTCTGGTCACAAGTCCTCAGCGTTACTCACTATTGGCCTTTGAGTCAATTCAGGTGTAAAGGTTTCCACTGAAGTCGCCTACTGACCATATTCGACAGCCTGGCTCTTAGCCCCCCAAACAGCAGCCTGAGATGTATGTTACATGGGGGGAACTGTGAGGTAGTGACAAGAGCATTGAGTCTAGACTGGATTCAAGTTTGAAGTAATGGACAGCTTAGATGAGTGATCTTGATCCAAGATACCTCGCTTCTGTGCATTCCGGTTTCTTTGTTGAAAATGTGAGGTTGCCTGTCCCACTGGCTCAGTCTAACAGAGCAAGATCATTGCAAATGGCAGAGTACTGAAATAAATCCAGATACTAGGGATCGGTTTCTTGCCACTTTCTAGCCATGTGTTAATTTTTATTTCATCCTTACTCTTCAGGCAGCCTGGAGGGACATGGTGCTGTCACCCACAGCACCCACTTTCTCATCGTCCACAGAGAAGCCAAGTAAGATAATATGGTCCACGCTGTCATCACCTCTCACCCGGATGATAGTGGGAACCTCGGACCTGCCCTGTCTTTGTCCACACTGATGCCCAACAGTGCCTTCTCTACGGAGCTGCCGCAGAAATAAATGCTTATGTCCCTGCCGTGCTTCTAACTCCCCCAAGGTTTGTCACCACACGCTCAGCACCCGCGGTCCTTGCTGAGTTCCCAGGCTCTGCCGACTCTCAGCGCCTCCTGCTCTTGACCTCCCCGCTTCAAACGGGCTCGTCTTCTTTCTCTCACCGTCTTCTTTCTCTCACGTACAGAGGCCTGTGGCCTCTGTGCACGTTAGCGCACTGCACTGTGAAAGGGGAGGCGCTGTCCTGTGATAGAGTCCCTCTTCCAGGCACACTCTTCCCTGGGTTCTGCACACCGATAGCTTCTTTTTCACCTTCTGGTTTCAGGTCACCTCTCCAGAGAAACGGTCCTCGCATGCTTTTCCTAAAGGGTCCTCTCCCAGCACCTGTCTGTTCTCCGGCATTGCCGTGTGTATTCCCCCGGGATGTGAATCACAGTCTCCCAACACTCCCAGCTTCCAGGTGCAGCTTTCACTGTCTGTCCCCTGGCATTCCAGTGTGACCTCCAAGGCAGAGCTCGCCCGCCACACTCACTGCCGAGTCCTCGATTTCCCCAAGAGTGTCCGGCACAGGCAGCAACCCGCTCACACGTGGCAACACCAGGGCCCTTACAACCAAGTCCAGGCCACCTCTTCTGTGTCACTAACCACCCCACCCCTCTAGATTCCACCATCACCAGCATCGCTAACCACTTTGCCTTTCAATATGTGTTTTTTCCCCTCAGATGAAGAAGTTTTTGCATTGCCTGGTCCTACCTAGTCATCTTTGGAGACGTGCTCCGTCAGCATCTTTTCTGAGAAGCCTCGTGACCTCTTTAGTGGAAAGAATGTACGATGGTGAATGTACTTCTCTATGGTCAAATCACCCGCTAGAGCATGGTCTCAGGGTCTGCTTACCGGGACAGCTAGAACGCTTGTGTGTGGCTCCGCCTCTCCCCTGCAATTCCATATTCTGCCGAAGGCCAGAGAGGGACTTGTGTGACTCTGCAGTCACAGTATCCAGCACCAAACCTCACACTCAGTAGGTATTAATAGAAATCGAGTGATGAATGAGGAGCTGGACGATAGGTTAGCAAAAAAATGTCACATAAAGAAGCTTGACATAAGTCAAATAATTAAACATATGAAAGTAGCAAAAAAAAAAATAGACTTCTTTGGGCATTTTCTGGACATTTTTCCCTCATGAACATTATTATGTGAAGGACTGCCCTATTCTAGGAGCGAGGGGCAAGGGGGAATATAAGCACATTAACGATGCCCGCTGCACTCTACAAAGTGCCCTCAGGAGCGCCACAGCTGTTCAGGTTACAGCTGAGTAATAGCTGAGTTTAGACGGCAGGAGCCACAGTCCATTGGTCCAGGTCAAACCCACAGAAATGGAAAAAGTAGCATTTGCACCCAAGATTTCTGTGGTAAAGTATGTGCCTGTGCATGACTATATTGCACCCCCTTCCCGGCCTGGAAAAGGAAACCGTGGTGTAATCAATACGCACAGGCTCTGAGTCGAGGCAGGTGCAATGAGCACTTTACCTGTTTGTATGAGTGGCCAAAGTTAATTTATTCGTTAGAATTTTGAAAAAATAAGTCAAGAAAGTCTCATACTAGTTAGTACTCATCTCTCTGCTGAAATTATAGAAGATGCAACACATTCTCACATGGTAGAACTCGGAATGCCAAATGAAAACAGGGAGTGAATTACGCAAGTCATGGTTACCGCTTAGAGGGGCTCTCACAGATTGTCTAGTTCAGGGCCCCGCTTTTTAGATAAGTACTAGAACATTGGGACTTAAGATGTTTTCTTCAGAACACCATGAAATATGAAACTTATCTAAATGCCAATTATGTATAGACCAGTAATGGCATATGCCAATTGAAGACTGTGTGTGTGTGTGTGTGTGTGTGTGTGTGTGTATGTGTGTGTGTGTGTGTACGCATTTCCCTAGAGAAACGGTAGGTCCTTCACTTTGCTTACGAATGATTGGCTTTTCCTTAGAATCTTTCCTCAAATATAAGCTAGTCCAGATGCAGGAGGTCTGCACTAAGGATGCCCTCCTGACCTTTCTCAGAAGCGCTAACACGTGTCCCTGTCAGCAAAGCTCAGTCTAAGCTTCCCCAGCCTCCCGTCCTGTTCCCAGGATGCCACAGGGATAGAGAAGGGAGATGACTGCATTCCCCCAGAATGTGGGCTGCGAGAGGTCTAGGGGTCCACCTGGTGCCGCTCTGCGTCCTCGGCGATTCGTGTACATGGCCCACATCAGTTCCTTTCCTAGCTTAGCGTCCACTGTGGTGCACTGCCCCTGACCACACTCAGGGAAGCACTGTCTGAGAAGCTGCACGAGTCTGTGGTCCTGAAGACCCCATGCTTAGGGTCTCATGAGTCATGATGCTTTGTTCTCAGAAACCTCAGTTCTGCTTCCAAGCACAGGGGAGTACCAGGCTCCTGCAGCTGCTGAGTTGCTTACTGTGCAGCTGCCCTGTGCAGGTACTGTCCTCATGGACATGAGCCATCACAGACGTCCGCCAGCAAAAAGCTGAGATGTCCTGCCGCCAGGTCTTCTCCTGGAAGCCTGTGGTGCACAAAGCCTGTGTCGGAGGAAGGTTACCACTGCCCTCTTTGTTGTCTGGTTTCCCCACACCCATTTAGATTTTTGAAAGTCTTTGCCAATGACTTAGGCCCCTTACTGAAGGTGGAGGAGAGAAAAACAAAAATTCTGGAACTTGATTTACTTACTTTCCTAAGTTCTTCTCTTTCTTCTCTTCATGGAAAATTCAAATGTAAAAATCATGTACGTTAGCAATTTTTCTATGGTTAGACAATCCATCTTCTTTCAATCAAAAAAAAAAAAAAGAAAATACTTTATTTCATCTCATAAAATTTTAAATTTCTCTAATATTACACTTTGTAAAAACACGGATCTAGGCTATTTTTGTCACTTCAGAGAAGAGCTCCGATGAGCCCACGTGACTTCTCTAAAATCTCAACTCTGATTCTTACCAACTGTCCCTCTCAGGGACTCTGAGGCACTGTCTTCTCATCCCCGACATTCAGGGTACACACAGCGAGAACCAAGTGGTTAGAAAAATCATAGGCCAGTATCAATTCTAAGAGTCTCTTGGGTCTTTAAGTCCTAAGTCTCTACCTTATGACTCTAGGTAACTAGTTTGTGTAACTGAAGACCAAACCCAGGAACAAAAATACATCCTATTATTGATTTATAAGTTTATCTAGCCAGCCATGTATTTATTCTATTTACTCACGCATTCAACAACAAAAATGTGTTCATTATCACCTAATATGTTTTCAGTATGGCGCCGATAAATATTTTGAGTTGTCAATGTGTCAACTTCATAAGCCGAGGCCCCGTTCAGCAAAGGGGAACAGGGGCGGTGGAATATGCAGCAGGTGTGTGTAAGTTCTGTAATGGAGAGATGCAGAGGGTGCTGAGGGATCATGGAAAAGAAAGATGAGCTAGAACACCAGAAACGGGGACATAGAAGAGGCGACATTTGCAATGAACCCGAAAGAAAAGCTTCACTAAACACCGAAAGCCACACCAGCCGTAGCACAGAGACATGAAAGATGTGACACTCGGTTTTGAAATGTCCTTATTTCTTGCAGTTTCTCACAATAGCCAGTGTCACTGGGTTGCTTTATATAGCAACTCACTGTTTAAAGCAAATACATGGCGGACTGTGATGGGAATCAGAAGCAGAAAGAAGAAGTGGGTTAGATGACAGAAGTCCCGGGTTCGCCGGCTTGTTGTGCCATTGGTGAGCTATAACCTCGGGCCAATCAGCCCCTCTGAGAGTAGTTTCCTCAGATAGATAGAGAGCTGCCACATCCTAAGATGAAGCAATAACAACAATATCAAAGGTCACGGTTAAAGCAGGTTCTGAGGTACTGGCATGCAGTTTTAAACAATCCCCACAACAATGCTATCATGTAGACAGACACTCTTATTTTTCCTATCTTGTTAATAATAATCAAGGCCAGTTGGCTTATTATAGTTTAGACAGATGAAATACTTGCAGGGGAGGAGACAGGAATGCCTGTTAAAAAACGACGTTCTGTGGTCTGTTCCCACCCACCCCTGAGAAATTTGACCCACTAGCTCAGTGCTTAGCCTCCCTCTGTGCTCAGGAGAGGGAGCCGGAAAGCTTTTCCAATGACCAGAGCGCGACCACCACCTAGATAAGTATGAGCAGCATCTCTGAGAGTTGATGTCCCTGGTCACGTCTCTCCCCACGTTGTGCGCCTGCGCAGCCCCGACGGAGAGCCCCTGACATGAATCTCTTCATCTGTTCACCCAGCTCCCAGGGGACTCTGACCCAGCCTGAAAACATCTGCCTGGGACCTGAAGATGTAAGAGGACGCGCTGTGGAGGCCAAGGTCACGGTGGCTGAGAAGCTAAAGGGGGAACAAATCGTGGAGAAACAGAAATACGTGACGAGTTTTAGCAGATGAAGGCCATTTAACCAGTGACGCAGTTTTAGGTTATTTACGTCAGTCATTCTGGGCCAGCGTTGCAAATTTAGGACAGATTTCTTTTCCCGTTTTACCATAAATAAAATTCAAGTCATCAGCACCGAGACCCGACTATGAGGTTAAGCAAAACCCTTGCCCGAACCGGAAGTGCCATCACCTCTAGCGGTGGGCGGGCGTGGTGCCCGCGTGGTGCCCGCCGGGGAAGGCAGGCAGGAGCCCAGCCTGCAGGTCAGAAAGCAACACGAGGTCAGCCCGGGGCTGGATCTTAATTAACATTTTTATTAAACATCGTGGAGAAGAATTTAAACAGAAATGAAAATAGAGGAAGAGAAACCTGCTGTTGAGACTGAATTGCAAGGTGCTAAACACACAGACTTGGGCAACAGAAATACTGCAAATGGGATTAAAGAGGTTAAAATGGGAAAAAAATTAATTTCAAGAAAGGCATGATTAGTCATTTCATCCAACTATACTATACCAAACAAAGGCATCCACCTGCAGAGTGAACAAGTGATAGAAGGAAGTCCATATCTGCCTTGGAATTACAGAATCCGAGAATATTAGCATCTAAGCTCCCTTCTAAATTATCTTCATTTTTCCTTGCCTTGGGCTATGTAAAGCCAGTAGTCACGGCCAGGGCCACCATCACAGCAGCCTCCCGGCCCATGCAGGTTCACATTGGATTCGGACAGTTGATAAAGAAACAACGGAGCCAGGAACTGATGGGCTGTCATCTTTAATCCTAGCTTGCACCCAGCGGGCAAGTAAAACATACACTGGGCTCCAAAACCCACTCACATTCAGTGCTCACAAAGCTACTGACTTATCCGAGTTTCCTAGAATCAAAGGTTTCTAGCTCACCAGACTTATTCACCTCTGTTTCCCATCTCCTTCCTTCTCCGGCGTCAAACTGCACAAACTGGCCTCTCACTCAATACTCTGCCATCTTGGCTGCTTCTCCTGGCCACATGGCCTCTTTCTGCTCTCTGCTCTGCTCCCTCTGCTCTCTCATGCTAATCATCCCAGGAACCAAGAGAGTAAGCTCCTGTTCTGCCCCCATTTTATAGTGTAGCTTCACAACCTTTAATCCAATATACAAAATAGGGAAGTCTCTAATACAAAGTCACTTCTCTGAGGCATGATTGGATTGTACCGCTCCACATCAAAAAGGGTAGGAAAGGCCTAATCCCAAAACCAAGCCCCAGGCTACAAGGATTCTCAACACACATTAATATCACCTGGGCAACGGCCTCCTCCTGGGCAGCGTAATCTTTAACAAAGTGAGCATAATACATTTTATCTGCCCAACAGGCTACTTTCAGAACAGAGGGACCAGACACACATGTGGACTTTAATGTATTGGAGTATGTAGTTTACCTCAATTTACATAGATTATTGTGTTTAATATTCACACGCCACCTTATGAAATAGGCATTGTCTGACCCTTTGGGCAGATGAGAAAAACGAGTCTCAGAGCACAGAAAAGATCACTGTTGAGGATCATACAGACAGTACACAGATGGACTGGGCCATTGGCTCATTCTAAGGCCAGAACTTGCTGCACTCAGGCAACCCAGTGACTTGGACCTTGTGCTGGGAACCTGAGTCAGAATGTCACCCTTCTGCTTAACTGCCAGGTCCCAGTAGATGAGCCACACTTCCTGCCACATACACCACTTGTTGGGAAGTACATGAGGAAGAGAATGACCAACACCCGGGATGACAGAGGCAACCGCGTGGGGTCAGGCATCTATGAAATCACTTTCTCCCAACATTTTATTGTGAAGATTTCAAGCATACAGCTAAGCTGAAAGAAATAGCCAGTGGAGTAAATACTCACACACCTGTGTCGTTGAAATCTTTGATTAGTATGTGAACTGCACTTGCTTAGTTACATCCACCATCAACCCTATTCACCCATGCGTTCTATTTTTAGAGGCACTTCCAAGCAATTTACAGACAATGGTGCACTCGCATATGTATCTGATTTTGGTTTTCAATTGCCAAAGAACTTTACAAATGCACCCGGTCATTAGGATTATAGTTCTGATTCTGATTTTAATAGCTTCTTCCCATGACTTCTGTCACATTGAATGAGAATCTAGATCCGTGGTGGCCTGTTTTCAGTTGTGAAGGTATGTGATAATTCTGCTTTGTTATTGAACTGCACTTCCTGACAGTGAAAAGAAAAGACAAAGCTAGAGTTCATTCTGCTCCTCCCTCTGGCCTGCTGGGGGCCACCTCTCTGTGTAGGATACCTCTATTTTTTCATCTCAGCAGTCCCAATCCAGTCTGCCTCTCCTTCACTCCCAGTTACAGTCCCCGCATCTGACCACTTCTCCAAATACAGTGGAAACAGTATGTGCCTCACGTGGGGAAGGTAGTAAAACACCCTTAGAAAGGTGTTATTTGCGTCACCAAGCATTTGCCATGTACAGGGTCAGTTGTTTGATACTTTATCCCATAATACATAAGCAAATAAGACATTTATATATATATTGATATATAATGTGTAATACAATTATTATTATTTATTTATATTATGAAAGAAATATAATTATATATACTTAGATGTTATATCTATATTGCAAAAAATATATGTAATGTCTATATACTATAGAACAAATATATATATCTGTATACAATAAATATTCAACAAATATACATATCCATGCACTACAGATTTATATATAAATGTATTCCTTTATATGAGAGTCAGTAAGTCCAAAGAGCACCTTTATTTCACTGAAATGTTGAAAAACTGAAGAACAAAATGAGAAAAGGATAAAGAGAGAATTACCAAATCTTGAAAACAGCTAGGTAGACTCGGCCAAAGCCTCTGGGTTCACTGGAAAATTGAAAGCACTTTCTTCGGGAAGGCGGGCGAAGCTACTGGGCTTGGTGAAGATAACTGGTGTGGGTGGGAGTCCCCTGCAGGCAGGGGGAGAAAGTAATCAGTAAATGCCACCCACATCCAGGTGCCACAGGACACGACCATCTGACTGAGGATGAGAAAGCAAATAGACATGGTGCAGCGTCCCAGGAGCTGCTGACGAGTGAAGCAAATAGTCGCGAGCCATGGAGAAGCACTCTGATTCACACAGTGACATCTGGCCCACTCCATACATGTGGGGCCAGGGGCCACCGTCATCATGGCCACACACATACAGGTTCTCATTGAATTTGAGCAGATTGTAAAGAAACAGTGGAGTCAAAAAATGCTGGGCCATTCTTTTATTAAAATCTCGCACCAGCCAACGAGCAAACACACAGGGAAAACACTTCCCTTTCACGCAGAGATCACAAAGCCCTGACGCATTCTCCAGTTCCACAACCAGGAGAATCTTCTCCGGTTCCTCCTAGAATCAAAGGTCCCACCAGCCTTAGAGGAGCTCACAAAGCCCCTCAGCTCCGGTTCCCTATCTGCACACCTTCTCTCTCCCTGCCAACCTGGCTTCTCCTTCAGCACTCTGCATTTTCTCCTCTCTCACTCTGCAAACATGGTTTCTTTCTGCCTGTTCTCCTTCAGCTCTCTCTTTTCAAAACTTTCTGGTGCAAAAAAAAAAAAAAAAATCCTCTCCTCCAGCAAACATTAACAAAACAATGGCCCTTCCCAAGCAGAAAGATAATTTGCAATTTCCCAGACTCACCTAGACCTGGCGCTGCCCAGCCCCCAATGCAATCTATAAGCGAGCAAACATGAAAATCATATTTCACAAACTTATTTGACCACCAACAATGCAGTTTCCGCAGAATGTGCAGCACACTCCCTGGCAGCTCTGTTAGCATTGGCGGTGGTACTCAGAGCCAAGCACGTAGCAAAATATTAGCCTTTCACACAGCGAGAGGGTCACGCACACCGTGTGAGCTCGGGAAGCAAAGTGCCTCTGTTTCCCCAGCGCTTGTGCTGAGGACAGAGCTCTCTGCACAGTTCATTACCAACGCCCTGATGGCCGCTCCCGGGGGAAAGTGTTGACTTTTGTTGGCATTGGAAAGATGCTCAACACATCAAAATAATAAACTGACATGACAACAATCTCTGCAGGAATGAAATGCTTCTGCTCAGCGACGCCTGCCCTGGTGGCATGGAGGAGAGGTGTTCCCACGGAGAGCTCTGTGTGTGTTGCCTTTTGCTGGGGAGAGCGGGGCATGACATCTGAGACAGAAGGCGTGTTTGCTGGGGCGACATGTGCCAGACCTAAAGGATGGCTATGTCTCTCCAAAGGAAGGCTGAGGGTACAGAAAATCTCAGAGGTCTCCTCCCAAGGATATTGACACAGTCATAGTGAGCAGCATCGCATCCTGACAGCTCTCCAGGTCATAAAGTGCCTCCTACTGAAGAAAACTTACAAAGGGAAGTTCTTGACAATCTTTGAGATTCCCACACCCCCACCTCTTTGCCCGGGAAACCTGATTTCTTTCTCTACAGTGATCAACCAATCAAAATGAAGAACCGGGATGGGCACTTGTTAGCACTGCAGAATCCGAGACCTGCTTTGAGCACCTGGTATATACCTGTTGGTTTCTATGCATTATCTCTAGACTTCTTCTAGAATCATCTGTCCTAAATACTATCAACTCTTTTTTAAAGGCTACGAGGCTAATATGACACAGGTAAGCCATCGAGTTTGGGGTCATGCCATGTAAAGTATCTACATAGTGGATACGGGATAAAAATCAGATCTGTCAAACTCTAAAGCTTGGCGTTTTCCAGTATTGCATGGTGTGGTTTAAAGAGTGTTTGCTAATTGCTATATTGCTCTCTGTTCCAGGAATATACATGTGGCATGGATAAGAGCAGTTCTCGAAGTCTGACAAGCGCTGAGACCACCTGGAGCTCTTGTTAAGTGCACACTCTGGTGCACCGTGTCTGAGTTGGGACTTGGGATTCTGCATTTTTTTTTTTTTGTATTTTTTCAAAGTGAAAGGTGGGGGGGCAGGGAGAGGCAGACAGATAGACTCCGGCATGCCTCGGACTTGGATCCACCCGCATGCCCACCAGGGACAGGTGCTCAGACCATCTGGGGCATTGTTCCACTGCAATTGGAGCCATTCTAGTGCCTGAGGTGGTGGCCATGGAGCCATCCTCAGTGCCCGGGCCAACTTTGCTTCAATGGAGCCTTGGCTATGGGAGGGGAAAAGAGAGATAGAGAGAAAGGAAAGGGGAAGGGTGGAGAAGCAGATGGGCGCTTCTCTTGTGTGCCCTGGTCGGAAATCGAACCAGGGACTTCCACACACCAGGCAGATGCTCTACCGCTAAGCCAACTGGCCAGAGCCTCTGCATTTTTAAGAAGTGCCCTAAGAACACAGATGCTGTTGATCAGGGAAACCCACAGTATCAACATTCAGGCGTCCCCAAACTACTGCCTGCGGGCCGCAATGCGGCCCCCTGAGGCCATTTATCCAGCCCCCACTGCACTTCTGTAAGGGGCACCTCTTTCATTGGTGGTCAGTGAGAGGACCACTGTATTTGGCAGCCCTCCAATGGTCTGAGGGACAGTGAACTGGCCCCCTGTGTAAAAAGTTTGGAGACCCATGATAGATCATGCAATCTAAATAAATGAAACCTTGAGCCCTTTTAGACACACTACTTGTGAGTATTTGCATAAAATAGACTTCACTAAGTGGGGGTTCTTTTCAGAATCAGTGTTGTTTTGGTCATCATTAATAATAATACCTAAATACCTTTGGGGGGGAGGGAAGGAGAGCCCAAATATATTTTACACCAGGCACATTTAATTCCCCTTTATTCAACCCATCAACAGAAATTTGTGGACTGTCTACAAAAATTGTCACAGCTAACATTTGCCAGGTGCTTTACAGCTCAAAAGTCTTTTATGTGTAATCTTAGTCAATTCATAAATAAAGTAAGGAAAATACAGTAGGCACCAAGACTGATATAATTTTAAGGTGATAATATTTAGGTTCAGAGAGACAAGGTGACATGTGTCACAGAATTTATTAGAATATTCCGTTTTTCTGAATGCCAATATACCAATGTTAATGTAGGTAGGTAGCTAGATATTATTAAGGAAATAGAACAAAGGGAACTGGAATACATTAATAAAACTGAAAAACCTGCTTCAGGGGGAAACTGCAGCATTCTATTTACTAGGAAGCAATAGCATTTATAACTTCAGACACCCCAGGTGACCACCCTGCTAAAGAGACTAACCCTCCCTCTCTCCCCAGTGTAGAGAAAGAACCAGTTTTTCCAGTTCCCCAGGGTAAAGGGATCCATCCCCAGACTATATGGGGAGGTGCTGTGCTTTCAGTTTAAATCATGTACAGTGAAAGCCAAGATGGAAGCTATAGAGGCCTGTCAGTCTAACCTAGAAGAAGAATCTGATTGGTTAATAGGAGGAAGCAAATCAAGCCTAAAAAATTTTAAAGAAACTGATTGGTTGGCTTAAGGAAAAGCCAGTCCTTCCCAGCCCCAAAATATAAACAGAGGCCAAACAAAGACCTGGCCCTTCTCTCTGCCTTCCTGTTTGGAGACGCATGATCAGTGCATTTACTCTTATGTGACATGCACTAGCAGCTGCCTACAGCCGGTGTGTCATACCGTCTTCCAAGTACAAGAGTTTAAGCAATATTTGAAAAGGACGAAGCTTTGGTATAGGCTAAATCATGGCACAGAATATCTGTGTTGGGCAGATAAAATATATTATGCTCACTTTGTTAAAGATGGTGCTGCCCACATGGAAGCTGTCACCCAGGTGATATTAATGTGTGTTGGGGGCGGGCTGTGGGCAGGCAGGATCCTTGTAGCCTGGGGCTTGGTTTTGGGATTAAGCCTTTGCCACCCTTTTTGATGTGGGGCAGTACAATCCCATCATGCTTCAGATAAGTGACTTTGTATCAGAAACTTCCCTATTTTGTATATTGGATTAAAGGTTTAGATTTCTGCACTATAAAATGGGGACAGAACAGGAGCTTGCTCTCTTGGTTCCTGAGATTAATATTAGAGGAGAGAGCAGAGGAGAGCAGAGAAAGGCCATGTGGAGGAGGCCAGGAGAAGCAGCCAAGATGGCGGAGTGTTGACTGAGAAGCCAGTTTGTGCAGAGTTTGTGCAGGAAGAAGGAAGGAGATGGGGAACAGAGGTGAATAAAGTCTGGTGAGCTAGAAACCTTTGCTTCTAGGAAACTTGGATAAGTCAGTAGCTTTGTGAGCACTGAATGAGTGGGTTTTGGAGCCCAGTGTGTGTTTTTACTTGCCCGCCAGGTGCAAGCTAGGATTAAAGATGAAGGCCCACCAGTTTTTGGCTCCATTGTTTCTTTACCAACTGTCCGAATCCAATGCGAACCTGTATGGGCCAGGCGGCTGTGATGGTGGCCCTGGCTACTGGCTTTACAATCTGGACTTTGGTTTTTATACTGGGCTTAATGAAGACAAGACAGTACTTTGTCCTGAGCAGGACAGACAGGAATGAGACACTGGAAACCTATGGGCAGCCTCCTGTTTCCACCCTAAATAAATCTTAATGCAAAAGTTTAATCTCCAAATGTAGGTCCTATAAAAATCATTTTCTGTGATTCCATACAAGAACTATATTTCCACTGGCAATACCAAGGCCTAACTTGCAAGACCATGAAGATGTGTGTTAGTTTGCTAAGGCTGCAGTCACAAAGCACTGCAAACCAAGGGGCTTAAAAACTAGAAATGTATTGTCGGATTTCTTGGCACTAGAAATTTGAGGTCAAGGCAGGTTGATTTCCTTTTGTAGACCGTGAGGGAGAAATTGTTCCATCCCACTCTCCTAGTTTCTGATGGGTTGCTAGAAATCTTTGGTGTTGCTTAGCTCATACAAGACTCATCATCCCAATCCCTGCCTTCATGTTCAAATGGTAATCTTCCCGTGTACATGTCAGTTTCTAAATTTCCTCTTTTGTTATAAGAACACTGTTGGGCCAATAAGTTTGTAAAAATCTGTATTTTCTGGTTTTGCTCACTTTTATTATTAAAAATGACACTGCCCACTTGAATGGCCATCGCCCAGGTGATACAGCTAATCACCTTCCTGTTTGGGAAGGGGCTCGGTTTTGCTAATGTGTGTTGGAGAAGGGATTTTTGTGCTGAAAAGTTTTAAAAGGAGGAGCTAGAAGGCCATTTTGGGAGACAGGAGACCACGTTGTTGCAGGGGGAGAGGCCATGTGGTGGTTGGAGAGAAAGCAGCAAGAGGGAGGTGTGCAGATGAGGAAAAGGAGGTGGCTGAGGCTGGTGAGGGCCCTTGGTTCTAGGAAAACACGCATGAGTCAGTGGCTTTGGGAGCCGTAAATGGAAAGGGGAATGTTTTCCTGCTGTGTGTTTTTACTCGCTTGCTGAGTGCGAGGCTAGAAATAAAGAAAATGACCCACCATTTCTTGGCTTCGCAGTTTCATTACGATCTGTCCGAATCAAATGTGAACCTGCATATGTCAGGCAGCTGTGGCCTCATTCTACTCAGGCATGACCTCATTTTAATTTAGCTAATGATATCAGCAACCCTGTTTTTAAATAAGGTTGTATTCAGAGATCCTGAAGGTTAAGACTTCAACATAAGAATTTGAAGGAGGATGAGGGATGCAGTTCAACCTTTACCTGTAGGGGTTACTCGGTTACTATTTGGACAATTGTGCACATGCCCAAATCATTACAAATGAAAGATAAGAAACGACAGCTTTCCAGTATATCTTAAAGAGTCTGGAGGGATCAATGTCACCCCATTAAAATTAATAATAATAATAAAAAGAATGTTGAAAAAAAGTGTCTGGAAGGGAAGGAGTTTGTGATTTCCTGGGTAGACCGAGGTGACTTCTGTTAAATTAGCAACCCAGGTTGCCCGGGGCATATGAGTGAGATGCAGAAGGACAGAGAGGTAAGGAGAACGTCAGGCACCAAGCACAGTGTTTGCTAAAGGAGAACAGAAACCGACTCCCAAATGTGTTCTGGGAACAGGAAGTAGAAGCATTTCTGCCAAACTATAAAGCAAATTATAAAGTCAGAGTTAAGTAACTTTGATTTTGTATTTATTTCTGCGAACACAAATAAACCAATTCCAAAGGACCAGTATTAATCTGAAAAAATATCATAGGAGTTGGATTTTTTATTTTTTTAAACATGAAAAAAAAAAAATGTTTGTCAAAGCATGACTGTTAAGGCCTCAATTGATGTTTGTCTGTTGTACGTTTCTAAAAGAAAAACAGAAAACAAACAAACTGAAAAACAAGCTACTGTTGGAAGCAAAAAAAAAAATAAAAAGGACCAATTATTATAATTGCATTCTAGAATCTAGGTTACTTTTACACTGGGGGAGGATAGCTAATGTTTTTTTTGAATGAAAACAAACCAGGTCCTCGTTTACAAGCTTGTGGATTTATTAGAACAGGTCATCACTTTAATTGACAGAACATTCTGATACTCTGTCTAGAAGATTTATTTAAACCCATCTGGACAGTCCCTGAACTTCAAGTCCCATGTGTGAAAGAAACTCTTTCTTAGTTCAGAGAATGACATCTTTAGGGAGCTGCCTTTGAAAGGCTGTAGTCATCAACATTCACAAAGGAAGAAATGTTTGCCCCCTGAACAGAGATTATCTCACAAGACAAATAGCCATGCCCTGATTCAGACAGAAATGCATTTTGACAAGGTCAGAGACTTCTCTTTCCTTGGGCCTCGGTTCCCTGGGACACGTGAGGATCCTTGTCTGAGGAGAAGAGCCAAGGGACTGTCGGACAGAGAACTCATTAATTTCGTCAATACCCGTGCCTCCCTTCTTCACGTTTATAGACTGTCTAAAGTAAAAGATGAGCTTTTCTTCGTCTTCTTATTCTGTTCACAGAGCAATTTAAAAATGGACCTTTCTATTTTCAGCTAATATCATCTTCTTTATCTAATATTCACAGGACCCATAAATCTCCCCTTCTTCACTCCTCCCAATGTATAATCAATTTCTCCCCTGTACACACACTCTCTGTAATCGAATTGGTTGTAGATCTCTCATTACCTTGAACACAATATGCTTTCTTGACTGTTCACAGTTGTTTTTAAATTCTTCTCAACTGAAAGCACTCCTCATAACCTCTCTCTCCATTTTCTCTTTACATCTCTCTCATCCGAGTCGAGGATGGCCAAAGTCTTGTTCAGCTCCCCTGGGGCCTACAGGGGAGTGTCCAGTGACAGGTGTCACCAGAGGATCACAGCATCCTAACCTGCTGAGCTCGGATAGGTGACGTCCCCCCTAAAAAATGAAGATTCTAAGTTGACAGGAAGATACAAGTGAAAGGGTGGTAAGGGTGGGAGTCGGTTTAGGAAGATGAATGAAAATGTGATTTTGTAGGACACGGAGGGAGAAGGGGAGAAGACAGCCCAGGTAGAGGGAGCACTTACTTCAGATTCACAAGAAACACAGTGAGGGGTAAAAAGTGAAGGACAGGAACTGGACACTCAACTCCAGAAGCAGTATTCTCTGGCATTTTTAACTAGTTGTAGCATTTTCACTATATTTTACTATTTATATATTAACTCCCTATAGCATTTTCACTCTATTTTAACCATTGTTAACATTTTTAACCAGGTGGTATACCTCAACTATCCCACCCAATAACCTGACAGGCTATTATTGTTCTATCTTCCAGATAAGTAGCCTGTGTCCCACATCATTCAATTATCATCGAATTTAAAAGTGAATAGAATGCAGCATCCTTTACAATATGCCCCAGGAAGGACATGAAGACTGTCAACAGCCAAGTGTGCATTTTCCTAGTTTCCGATGACAGCTTGCTAACCTTCTTGCTACCATCTGAGACCTTCATTTGGTCACAGTCTCCCACAGAGTAGACAGAAATATTTAATCAAACAAAATAAAATGAATTATGTACTTGAAAGAAGAGAGGGCAGAAGAGTGATAATTTATGATAAAATTATAGGAAAGTGAACGCGAAGTTGTTCAAACCAGAGAAACGATTTTACTGCCGGTCAGATCTCAGGGTGGAAAAGGCACCATTTATTCAGAACAGGATGTTCTTGCTCATTTGTAGGCAAGTCATGTCTGATTAATCACCCGCTATTGAATTTAAGCTCCTTCCAATAGGCTTTGAGAATCGCGAGCATTCATTATTCCACTCAACAGAGCATAGAAGTTTGACATAAACTTTATCATAAGCTTTTTAGTCATCTTGTTGAGTATCAGTTTCTCCAAGGGAGACCCACAAATTTCAAAGAACAAAAGAAGCCACCATTTAGCCCAGTAAGCAGGGCATGGGATTTCTGAACTATTGTCACACTACTCAAAAGATATTCATTAGCTAACTCTACTGTTAAAGCTTTCGAATGAGAATTAAGAGAAGGAGAAGAAGGGAAAGAAGAGGAAAAAAAAAAGCCCACTCTTGCTAGGGGGCTCAGTCGGTTGGAAAGTCGTCCTGATATGCCAAGATTGTGGATTCAATCCCCAGTCAAGGCTCAGCGAGTGAATGCATGGATTAGTGGAACAGCAGGTGAATATTTCTCTCTCTCTCTCTCTCTTTCTTCTTCTTCTTCTTCTTCTTCTTCTTCTTCTTCTTCTTCTTCTTCTTCTTCTTCTTCTTCTTCCTCTTCTTCTCCTTCTTTATCTTCTCTTTCTTGAAAATCAGTAAATTTGAAAAAAAAGTAAACCCAGAATACAGCAGCCATATATAGTCAATTCCAGGCTTAAGCATTTTTCTCAGCAAATGTTTTCAATTTTCACTTTTATACACAAGGCAAGCAAAGCCCAAAACATACAGTTAAGTACTGGTAGAATATAGTATGTTTTTTTTACAGGAGAAAACAGTTTCTGTTTAGTTCAAAACCTCTTTACTGAGCACCTCACACCTCCATGTCACTGTGGCGTGCCAGGAACACATGGCCCTCGAAAAACTGGCAGGTGCTGGAGAATATGGTTACACGAATAGTGCCATTTGGGGTATAACTGCCAAGACACAGGGTTCTTGAGATAGTGACAGCTATCAGATAGGTGGCAACACCCTCGTTAGGTCAAAACAATTCTGTTTTCCACCCACTGCCCAGGCTTTATTAACAATATTGTTCTATTTTATTCTCAAGGCGTTTTGATTTGAAAAGTACATAATGTGCCATCTCATATCAGACATGTCCCATAGCAAAGAAAGACTCATGGTTCAGAAGGTAGCAGGCAGACTAACCATGGTCCTTGTATTCTCCCCTCTCGTCCTAGCTACCGGCATTGGAGTTGAAGTGTCTGATGGTCTCCCAGTTACACTGGATGAGTGAGGAGGGTTATAGTGTGGTCTGCGCCATATCAGTGAGCGTGTTTGTAAGGTCAGGGGCCACCGCCACCATGGTGGCCGTTCACATGCAGGTTCTCATTGAATTTGGGCAGACAGTAAAGAAGCAGTGGAGTAAGAGAATGGGGGCCATTCTGTTTATTGGTGTCTCTCCAAGACAGGCAAGCCACAAGAAAAGCAGAAAACCCACTTTTCCCATGGAGGGCCAGGGATCAGGGAAAAGGGAGAAAAGAAACCCTCCTGCACTTCCCAGTGGTGGGGGCAGAGTCCACCTTCCAGTAAACATTATCAAGACAATGGCCCCTCCCAAGCAGGAGGCCAACCGGCAACCTCACAGACCACTGTGTCCCGCGTTGCCCGGCGCCCAATGCAGACTATAAACGAGCAAACCAAAATCATATTTACAAACTTATCTGACCAATAGTGTTCTTTCTTTTTAAAAAATTTTTTTCAGTTACTATTTACATTCAATATTTGTATTCTTTTCAGGTTTATAGCATAGTGATTAAACAATCATATATTTTACAAAATATCCCCCCTCCCCCGCCATATTTCTAATACCCGTCTGGTATCCTACATATTACTACAGTATTATTGACTTTATCCTCTACGCTGCACTTTACCTCCCCGGGACCACTTTGTGGCTGCCGTCTGTACTTCTCAGGGCCTCCGTGTTGGGTAAAAGGATCTGCGGGCCAGCTACACAGCAGAATACCACGTTTCCATAAGAGGGAGTGGCACCTCACCACTTGCTAGCATGTTCCTGCCCATGTCTGAAGGCAACCCGAGGAAAGCCCTGTCCTGTCGAGGCCAGCGTGGTGTCCCCTCGCTCTCTGTGTTCACGTCCTGATGTAGAAAGGGCTCTGCTCTCCCCGGGCTGAGTACAAAGTGTGCCTTTCGAATCATGGCCGGACCACTGGGACAACCTCTTAGTTTCCAATTTTCCCTGAATTCCAGAGGCATTTCCTAACATCGCTGTAGCTCTTTGCTGCGCAGACCTGGGCGACGCTCTCTTTCCTTGTAAACACTTGAGTATGCAGGTCTGCACGTTTCTAGTTAAGCAGAGGATGAACATGACAGTGACCTTAGTCATGGGCCATGTTATCCATTCTAACTTTTACCAAAATTTGTCTAAAATGGTACAAAATTTGTAGTTGTTACACTTATTAGAATTGTGTTTTTCCCATTGATTGACTTTAAAATAAGAAAACATTGTGAATTTTATTAAATTCATATTGCTAGGAAAATATCAGTTCTCTCTGGCCTGACCAGATGGTGGCACAGTGGATAAAGTATCAAACTGGGACACAGAGGACCCAGGTTCAAAACACCGAGGTCACCAGCTTGAGGGTGGGCTTATTCATCTTGAGCAGGCTCACCAGTGTGAG
Source organism: Saccopteryx bilineata (assembly GCF_036850765.1). Lineage (NCBI taxonomy): Eukaryota > Metazoa > Chordata > Mammalia > Chiroptera > Emballonuridae > Saccopteryx > Saccopteryx bilineata. Next base: position 259,614,352 of record NC_089494.1, read on the forward strand.
CGTGGGATCATAGACATGACCCCATAGTCCCTGGCTTGAGCCCAAGGTCACTGGCTTGAGCAAGGGGTCACTTGCTCTGCTGTAACCACCCCCCCTCATCAAGGCACATATAAGAAAACAATTAATGAACAACTGAGGTACCACACCCAAGAATTGATGCTTCTTATCTCTCTCTTTCTTGCCTGTTCCTATCTGTTTCTCTCTATCTCACTAAAATAAAAATAAAATAAAATAAAATATCAATTCTGTCCATTTTATTCGTTGGGGTTCCACATCCTACTCAAAGAGACAGGGGTTCTGCAGCTGTGCTTTGACCATCACTAGTACAACCTCCTCCATTTACTATTAAAAACATAACACTAGAACCTTCAGAGCTGAAAAGATGCTGCAAAGTCACACAAGATCTATTTTAACTTGGTTTCCAGGGGAAGTTGTTTTTGGTTCCTCCCCCCATCTTTTTAAAAAAATTTCTTTTGTGTAGAAAAAGAAAAAAAAAAATTGGTGCTTATTTACACCTTATGGGAAAAGTATAATTAGCATTTTGCATTTTGGTAGGCTTTTCTCCTTCCCCGGGGATTACTCTGCATCTGAAAGAGCATTATTCATCAATGAATAATGAGAGAGTTCTCAGGAAACCTTCCAGAACAGCCCTGTTCTCACCCCATCCTCTTCCTGACCCACCTATGCACAGAGTGGGTGATATGGGCCAAGGAGTAACTGTAGGCTCTGGAGGCTTTTTTTTTTTTTTTTTTTTGGTAAAACTGACCTCAAAGTTACATATGCCCCATAATGACAGCCCTTCCTGCCTGTCATGGCTGCAAAAATGGCTGCTGTCAAGGACCCCGAAAACTAACATGGCCACTTCTATTAAAGAGTGTCCTTTGAATTAGGTGTAATTGAACATGTAAATTGGATTTTCACACTCAGATCTGGGGAACAGTGACTCTAAAGACAGCGTAAGACTCGCCTTCCCAAATTTATACCGGATGGTACATACAAATCAGCCCGCTTTGAGGCGCTGACAATGAGATCACATTTCTCCGGGATTTAGCGTGCACTCCATCCTGGATAAATGGAGCAAACTGTTGTCGCCACGCTCAGCTGAGAAAGTACAAAATGCCCATGATGGCTATTTCCTTTTCCTTTTCACGAGGGGTCGTGAATCAACAGGTCGTGTATTGACAGAGTATTTAAAATGTGATCCAAACCCGGTCCCTGGAGGCTCCCCACATTGGCAGTGTCATCTGGGTAAATCACACTCATTGGCATTTGCCTTGATACAGGGACACACCAGGCAGCACAAATAACCTCATTTCCATAAAACGGCCTTTTAAAATTAGAAACTGTATAATTCATTTGGGGTAGTTATTACCACTTTTGGAAGGGAGGGATTTAGACTTGTATTTAAATGCAAATAACTACTTTTTTCTTTCTCTCTGTGACTCATAGGAAGCCACAAAACTCCGGAACCCTTGAGGTGTGCCCTGACCCTGAATGATAAATTCAGGAGAAACTTTTGAGATGTGCCCTTACCCTGAACAATAAAGTCAGTAGGACAATATTGATAACCGAAGGTATTTGCGTGACTCATTGCAGTTCGCTCCAAGCTTTCACGTCTCAAACACGGCCTTTCACAACTCCATGGGAAAGACTTCCCATTTTACACCTAAGGAAACTGAGGCCCACGAGTTAAGTGACTCTTCAGGATCACACAGGAAGTGGCAGGTCAGGTGCTTCAACCCTGATAGGGAGACAGGATGGACAAAGGGAGCCCCAGGGAGATTCACAAACAAAAGCAAAGTAGCCAGGAAAAGGATGGAAGGAAGAGAGAGAGCAGAGGAAAAGGAACAATTTTAGAAGAGCAGAAAATACCCACAGAGAAAGCAGTCCCACAAACTGTGAAAAAACCAGACCCTCCTGTTCTTTCTGTGCCATGTTCCAGCTCCCAAATATTTGGAGAGCCACGGGGAGCAGAACGCTGTGGTGACTCACAGCCAAGTGCCAGACCTGGAGCCCTCACTCCGCACCCCCACCGTGACACCGTGTTTCCTTTATCCCAGATGGCCGTTGACCCTGTGGTTATCTGAATAGGACAATGTATCTCTAACTGCCCGTCCAGAAACATGTGGCTCATGCTTTAGGCACCGAGGGGACAGTTCCACAGAAGGGCCTGGTTTCTGGCTTTGGGGTCTTCGTACACCCTAAGACGTTCTCACCCCTTCTCTGAACCATGGCTTCACGGTCCTAGTTCTTTTTCTTCTAACAGGTGTGACGGAGTCTTCGAGGCTAAGCCAGTGTAGGAGTCCTCTGAGAAACCTTTCCCCAATAGATAGATACATGAATTGACCAGGAATTACAATTGCTCTTTTTCTGTTCCTCTTGGCTACCTGACCCCACCCTTAATTACCGGACAATTGGCCCTGGGACAAAGGGGTTCCGGGAAGCTGGTCAATCACCCAAGGAGGAGTATTCAGAAAGCTGAACATAGCAGCACACCCTGCTCGAGGCTACCCCAACCCTATAAAGTTTTGCCTCAGTCTGTTTTCGGGGCCCTTCTTTTGGAGAAGCGCCCCAGCAGGTCTTTCTCCTCTAATAAAGCCTGCACACCTGGAGTTCGAGCGCCGGCTCATTCTTACATTCCTGAAATCTCCTTCCTCGGTGGCCCATCAGTTTAGATGTCACCCCTCATTCCTCAGTACCCCCATATTAGCCCCCTCAGTCTGTGCTCAAGATATATGCTTCCTAGTAACCTTCCCCATGGGTCTGAGGTCCTCGAAAGCAAGGATCTTCTTTATTTATCTGTATATCCCCAACAGGTACCCCAGAGAGTGGCATGTAAAAAGAATTCTAGACATATTTGTTGAATTCCAATTCTGCTGACATCATCTGCGTGACGGTGGACAATTCCTGCACTTCCCTGAGCCTCGGCTTACTCATCTTAAAAATGGAGCTATACAATGGTAGAGTGAGAACACACCCACTAAGCCAGGTTATGTGCCCGGTAAGCAGTAAGGTATCAACAATAACGGCTATCATGATTAGTATCGCTGAGACGAGTTGATGAGTGGGTGGGTGTTTGACCCCCAGAGACCCTGTCATCAATCAATCCCAACATTTTGGGACTTGAATATCAATTTGGTGTCGATTCTACTTTCTATGCAAAAAAGCCTCCCATGCCAACCACATCCCCAATCCCGTCTTCCAGAATATAGTCATGCTGTCTCCCAGGGCCTCTTTTTCCCCAACCGCAATGTCAGTTCCAACAGTATCATTCTGAAATTAACCAGCTCTGCCGAGGTATTCATTCATGGGCAGTAAGACAAGTGACCGCCATTCCCCCCCCCCCCCCGAGCCTGCACTGAACCCACCGAGCGACCCTCTTCTCTGTGCTCCATTTCTTCACCGGCTGAAGGAGGACGTTGGATCAGATGGATTTCAAGTTTCCTTCCACCAGGTTTCTAACGTCTGACTCTCAAAGAGAAATTGAGTTTGATCAAAGGACTTACTAATTCAAAATACGTACTTCACATGTGATGTAGCAGTAAAGTTGAAAAGCTTCTTGGTCAAAGAATTAGAAACAAGAGGAAAGATCCTTTTGAACTTGAACATGACACTTCCTTTTTCTAAACGTTCTTTTCTTATCTGGGAAATAATGATCGGGGAGAGTACAGTCTTCACAGGGGTGTGCTCCGAAGCCCCGGAGGGCGCATAGAGAGTGAGGAGGCATTTTTATTGTCACAGTGACATTTGCAGGGTGAAGATAAGGATGTTCAACATCCTACAGTGTGAGGAACATTTTGGGTAACAAAGAATTATTTCACCCAAACTGTCGGGAGTGTCCCAGCCGAGGCCACCTTAACAATGTTTTGATGATCTTTATAGCGTCTTCCAGTTCTACGGTTCTGTGAAAGGCTAATTGAGACAATACTCAATAAATTTGTGTTTAGAGAGTTTTTAGTTTTTCAGTGTCCTGACTTTCATGATATAAACTCTCATTAACCTTGAATTTCCATATTTATGTCAAAGAGCCCGGTATCTGCTGCTTTAAGCGAGTGCTTTCCGGAAAACACCATATGCCCTCATTTTCTGTGACTCGTCCTCCGGTGCCTCCATCCAAGCCCGATCCCACCTCTGAGCTCCAAGTGATAGAATCACGAGACAGGGAGCAACATCTCTCTAGGGCTCATTCTGGGTCCTCATTCTATTATTAGGCTGCTTGTAGCCTCAGTTTGAGAAGAGAAACTGAAGAGAAAAAATAATGGATTACTCCATCTCTAGAACTGCTGATTCTCACATTTGTACAATTGACTTTTTTTTTCTTTAATGGGTTTGTGTTTTCTGAGTGAGGGCTCTGGGCTGGACCTACCACTTGTAGCTTTGCAAACATGATTGCGAATATAGTGACGCTTATTTATGGGATATTTCTACATTTCCAGAAGGGAAAAACGAGAGATAGTGAGGTTGGTAAAGGTTCCCAAGGTTACACAGCTAGTAGTGGTAGAACTAAGTTTGAGTACATCTGCCCAACTCAGAATCTATGGTTCCTAACTCCGTGCCATGCTTCTCTATACCTGGGGCAGACGGCACAAGCGCTCCTTGCTGGAAGTGGCACGGTGTCTACCTGAAGTGAACCACGTGAAATGCTGGTGGCCAGCGGGACTGGCGGAGCTGTGCAGAGGGGTGTGGCCACGTGGGACACTCAGGATGCCTCCTTGTTTGATATCATTGGACCACTTTGTGCCTTCAGCAATTCTCACTCCTAAGTGAAGAAATAAGGTCTCTCATGCTGAAAAAATATAATAAAATGCTTCCTGTCTGGGAGAAAGGAGGGGGGGAAACTTTCAGAAAGTGAGAGATAGTCATCTTTCAGAGCAACCTAAGAAACAGCTCTCCAACAGTCAGAGTCCTGGGTTCAAACAGTTTGATCTGTGAAAACACAAAGGTCGTTGCTGTTGTTGTTGAGGTTAGCGGCACCTGCTGGATCTGTTGTTTATTAGCTTTACGACCCTGGCTGAGCCCCATGAGACTTCTGAAGCAGTATTTTCTCATCTATAAACTGGTTCATGACACTTATTTCGAACCATGCGATGACTCAATAGGACCTGGAGAAGGCACCGAAGGCTTCGGTCACCTCCCACGGGACGCATCTTCTCTCCCGGCTTGAAGGGTCCATAGCTCTCAGAACTCTATTTCCTCGGCTTCCTTCTTCCCTTTTCCCAGGCTCCTCCTGAGACGCCCCATTGCTCTCTGGCATTCCCTGTAGCCAGCCTTGAGCTTGAGAACTGTGTGTCTATCCCATTGCCAATGAAGCCTTTCCACCTGGTTACCCCAAAGGCCCTCAAACTTGAAATGTAATTATGTGAGGCATCAACGTCATCCTTCCTCTGTCTACCCCTCCTTCCTCAGTCTCAAGTGTGGCAAAACCATCAGCCCAGCCCTCATTCTAGAGTCACAAGGTCATTCCTCTATTCCCAATTTCTATTCCTTCCGAACACAGACGTCTACAGCAACCAGGCACCCAGTTAGTTTAGTTAAGCCCTCCAGTGACCGAGGACACAGCCATTTACCACACAGCACAGGTGACGGGGACACGGGCGTGTGGAAAGAGTGAGTGCATGGAGTTCTGGAACGTACTAATTCAGCACATGAAACTGAACTGATTTCAGTAAATAATAATCCTCTGTCTTAAGACAGAGGTGTTTTCTTTAACACCAGAGGCTTTTGGCTTCAGGCTGGACAACCATAATTATCTGCTGTAGAATAATAAATCCTTGCAATAGACATACTCAAATTTTGATTTTATGATATAATAAAATAATAGCATAGGAATTATCATATTTTGTCACAGAAGAATTCTAAATGGTTAAGAAGACTCTGGAATTCAGCCACAATTTTAAACCTCTATCCTTAGGATTTGATACACAGTAATTATGCATTAAATTAATCAATTGAGGAACGGTTGATTTTGAGAAAAAGTAGTGATAATCCAAGTTCATGACCAAACTCTTTACACCGTGACTTTCTCCCTTATCGATCCTTAACCTGCTTATGCCCTTTTATGCCTCTAAACCTCCTTCTTTTCCTATTTTCTTGAGAAACACACACAACCTCAAATGAACTCCCTGGTGAGGCCGGAGCTCTCCGTGCCTCTCCACTGTGCTCAGCAGTACCTGGGAGTTTGCAGAGATCTGCAGTCCCCATTCAGACACCCCGCTCCCTACTTGACATTCTTTAATGTCCCACAAGCGTCTCTTTCATAACATGCTTCCAACTGATCCCTAGAACTTTCTCTCCAAAACTTGATCATTATCTCCTATTCCCTGGCTCAAGAATTGTCAGGCAATACCATTTTTAACAGAGCGACTTACTCAGGCCAAAGCTTGGAACCATCTTTGACTTATACTTCTCCCAGACCTAGCCCGTCCATCAGCAGAGCTTGTCCATTCTAACCTCAAAACATATCCTAAACGTTCTCATTGCTCACCGCCTCTGCCGAACACCGCACATTACCATTTCCCAAGGCCCTCGGCGATGCTTTCCACACTGCATTTTCTCCTAAGCGACTAAGTCACAGCACAGCACAGCTGGAGGCCTGGGTGCCACCGGGCAGCCTGGGGCAGAAGGTTGCCGTCTGAGCTGGGGCCATAACCGACAGGGCTGCTTACACAACAACGGGAAGTCTCAGTTCAAGATAAGGGTGCCATGACGATAGTTCAGGTTGTTGGTGAGGGTCCTCATTCTCTCTTCCAGATAGTCACCTTCTCATTGAGTTCTCACACGGGAAAGAGAGAGAGAGAGAGAGAGAGAGAGAGAGAGAGAGAGGGAATTCCAGTCTTTTTCTGCTTATAAGGACACTAATCTCATCATGGGACACCCGCCCTCATGACTTCATCTAAACCGAATTACCTGAGAAGGATCCATCACCAAATGCTACTTCAATGTGGATTATGCTTTCCTTTTTTTATTGATTTTTTTTATTGATTTACTTTTTTCTTCTTTTTCTAAGTGAGAGGAGGGGAGATGAAGAGACAGACTTCTGCATGCACCTCATCCCGGATCTACTCAGCAACCCCAGTCTGGGGCTGATGCTCTGCTCATCTGGAGCCATGTTCACAACTGAACTATTTTTAGCACCTGAGGCAGAGGCTCCACTGAGCCATCCTCAGCACCCAGGACTAATGCACTCGAACCAATCAAGCTATGGCTGCAGGAGGGGAAGAGAGAGAGAGAGACAAAGGGGATGGAGAGGAGGGCAGAAGCAGATGGTCACTTCTCCTGTGTGCCCTGACTGGAAATCAAACCTGGGACATCCACACTCCAGGCTGATGCTCGTCCACTGAGCCAATGAGATTATGCTTTCAATGCATAATTATTTTGGGGGGAGTAGAGATTGGGAAATGGCAATCACCCAATTAATAAAAGTCTTTCTCACAAGCTGTGGAAAATAGCAAGCCACCAAGAAGTTTCTTAAAGTGAGAACTAATGTCTAAGACTGATCGCCCAGTGAAAGCATTGATCCCAAAGATAATTGGAATTCAAGTAGAACGTAGGACTCAGAGAAGGCCAGAGAAAGAGGAGCTGGAGGGCCTAGACTAGGATCTTTGCAAGCAAAGATAATGCCTGCCGCCAAGCTAGGAAACCTTGTCGTGTTGAGAGGGGTTGAGATGAGTACTCTTGGGTGTATTTTCCATCCCAATGAAGTGCTGATAAATGTTCAACAAAGAAGGAAAAATAAAACACCGATTACTAGCACATGCTAATTCCCTGGTGTAGATTTCCACCACAGCTATGGTGTTTCCAACCCCAGTGTGAAGAGACCCTTAACGGAGAGTCTGAATCCCAGTGGTAAAAACACAGGTTCAGCATGACAAGGAGAAAAGCGAGCTCCTCATTCAGGCTCTGTAAAATAATAACAATTTTATTAGTTATAATTATAACAGTGTATTATTAAAAACCATAATTTTAATTATCATTTATTAGGCATTTACAATGTGTCCGGAACTTCAAAAAGACTTTCTATGTGTTGTATCATTTAAACTGTCCCAACGCTGCTATCAATAGGCAAGTATCGGCACCAGCTCATTTCACAGAAGGGAAAAACACGTCTTCCAAAGGCTACAGAAGTGACACTGCTTTTCAGTGGGTGGCAGAAGAAGGGTAGGGACTGACTTTTTTTTCTGAGTCTGAAGACCCCACCCTCCCTGTCACACTCAGCGCTCCCCAGAAGTCCAAGTCGGAACCCCTCCCATGACTTGGTTGCCTGCGTCCTGATTCACTGTGTTGGTGGGACTATCTTCCTGCCGACTGCATTTTCTGGAGAAATACTGAGCTGGTACTGCTGCTCCAAAATAAAATAGATATAATGGGTTAAATTGTTATTCCCCCAAAATTTACACCGATGTCCTACTCTGTAGTAACTCAGAATGTGACTGTGTTTGTAGATCAGGTCATGAAACAAGTCAGGAAGTTAAAATGAGGTTCCCTGGGTGGTTTCTCCTAGTCCAGGATGACTGGTATCCTTAAAGAAGAGGAGATTAGGACACAGGCACCCAGAGAGGAAAGACAACCATCACCAAGACAAAAACAGAGGCCTCGAAAGAAACCCACCCTGCTGACCCCTTGATCTTGGGCTTTCAGTCTCCAAAATTGTGAGAAAATAAATTTCTGTTAGTGAAGCCACCCAGTTTGTGGGTACTTTGTTATAGCAACCTGAGCAAACCGATACAAACTGATTTAACCATAACCATATCAAAGTCTTACTAACAACAGGGTTAATCCATTCCAAAAGATGTAATTTTTTTTTTTTTTTTTTTTTTTTTTAGTGGCATGTACAATGATACCTTCAAAGAGACGCAGAAAAGTGTAGAGAGGTGTCCTGACCTGGGGATGGACAAAAGGGCACAAGGGAGGAGGGGTCAAGATGAGGGCCAACATACTGGCATTTTATGCGATTCACAACTGCATTCTTCATGCCAAACACTATCCTAAACACTCAACATGCATAGTTTCATCTCATTCTTACTTTAGAGACAAGGACACCGAGGCACAGCAAAGGCAAACAACTGGTGGAGCTCCTGTAGGAAGTGAGACACGCCTAACAACATCCCAGGTCTGCCCCAGAACCCAGTTTCTGCCACGACTCCAGGCTTCGCCAAAACCACATGACGGATGTCGGAGGCAGAGTTTTGTGCTCATGATGGCAGCGCAGTTGATGGCGGAGCAGGAGGGGACACACAAGGCATTTCTGGGACAGATGGGACCCAGGTTAGTTCTGCATCAAGGGATCAGAGAAGGTCTCAGGATGAATGTGTCCAGTAGATGTTCACCTTGACAAGAACGGGAAAGGGCATGCCCATGAGTCCCAACGCAGAGATGGCCTTGTGCAGGTGCCTTGCAGGGAATGTTCAGCAGCCAGGGGGCTTGCTGGAACAGTGGGATGCCAAAGAGTCCATGGAGTGAGGTGGCCTTCTCCTTGGCCTGAGTCCCTACTGTTGTCACCTGTCCTGTGAGCAAGCCAAGCAGAATTTAAGGCCAGTATCACTTTCTCCCTGCTAGGTGACTTTGCTTGTAGGTTTTGCCCCTCTGGTTTGTTTTTTTGTCTGGGGACCTGTGCCTGGTGACATGCTGTTCAGGCTTCCCCAGTGAATGCATTCATTTTTGTTGGGGGTCTCCCCCCACCAACAAATGCTCTGACCCACAGGTCTGCATTGAGCTGTGGTTCCTTTTCACAGAAGAATGTTTCCTGTAGTCATTTTAACAAGGCCATTTGTGGTGCAACGGATAATTTGGTGTGGTCTTTGTAATGTTGCCCTGGGCTTCCCTGCAGCCCTGGGGAGGCTCACAGGTGAGGTTAGGGGTGAGAGAAGAGAAGAAAAATGCCAGAGGTGGGCCAGGGCTCAGTGATGGGTCAGGGATGGAGTCACTAAGAAATGTCTGCTGGGTATAGTAGTAATTATTAGTTTTGAAGCTTCAAATGTTTAATGGTTGATTTGTTTAGGTTAAATCACAATTTTTTTTATGATGTCTTTATTAAAATCTGTTGGTCAAATGAGTTTGTAAATATGATATTTGTGTTTGCTCGCTTGTGGTTTATGTTGGGTATGGGGGACGGACTGTGGGCAGGCAGGGTCGTTGTAGCCTAGGGTTTAGTTTTAAGACTGGGCTTTTCCCCACACCCTTGACTGATTGTATGATCTGGGTGGTGCACTCTCATGAGGAATCCAATTATGCCTCAGATAAGTGGCTTTGTATCAGAGACTTCCTTGCTTGTATATTGGATTAAGGGTTTTTGGTTTTCTACACTATAAAGTGGGACAGACCAGGAGCTTGCTCACTCAGTTCCTGCTATCATGACTACAGGGGCTTCCCTGATCCCTTGCCCTTCATGGGAAAAGCTGGTTTCCTGCTTTTCCCTTGTCTTCTTTTGTGGTTTGCCTGTCTTGGTGAGACACCAATAAATAGGATGGCCCACCATCCTCCGACTCCGCCATTTCTTTATCGTCTGCCCGAATCCAATGGGAACCTGCATGTGAATGGCCACGATGGCGGTTCCTGGCCTTACAAATCCTATTTCATTCTCATTATCTCTATTTGAGTATTCAGTGACTACTTGCTTGGATAACCCTGTTTTTTGTGTGTGTTTTTGTTTTTTAACTCATACTGTGGATACAATATTATCAAGTTCATCTATCAATTTAGGGAACTCATCTTAAAAATGTCATTTTAAAAGTCATACTTTCAACACGTATCTGGGCTCAAACTGTTCCCAGGAGTAGTGACTTACGGCTCTCGAGTTCCTTTTTCCACACACACCCTTGGTCAGGAAGATATTTCACGGGAGCCAGGGTGTTGTCCTTGGGCTGTAGGAGAAAAGCAATGACTGACTAAACTAACCAGATACTTCCCTCTAGTAAAGCCACTTCCTGCTTCACTGCAGGTCTCCAACCCCTGCAGAAAATGCTACAGGCACCAGTGAGAAGGGGCGAGCTCCTCGCCTCAAGGGTTTCTGGAATATGCATAATCTTGTTATGTAGAATTAGCTTGCCTCAGAAAGGCTTGTTCTGTGACCACATTTTATACCTCTCCTCCCTGACCCAGATCTTCCCTGCACTCATTCAGTTTGAGGGCAGCCTCGCACCAGGTCACAAACCAGGCTTCAGGGTATGGGTGCATCCCAGAGGCTACGTATCAGTTTCTTCTTCTATAAAACAATATGAACTCTACATAGTCCACAGGGAGATTGGAGTATTTGCTGAGACAATGCTGGTCAAGGCCTTAGGTAACGTTCTCTGAACATAGGACTGTGGCTTGGGAATGGGAACTGAGAGGTATCCACTTACAATACCCGTCCCCCCAGAGAGCTCAGGAGACATTAGGCCTCATGAATAAAAATGAGGAAGACCATGGGGAAAGACAAGGGGTGTGAAGTTGTTGGGCAGATAAAATGTATTATGCTCACTTTGTTAAAGATAACATGAGGAGGCTGTTGCCCAGGTGATATTAATGTATGTTGGGGATCGTTGTAACCTGGGGCTTGGTTTTGGGATTAAGCCTTTCCCACCCTGTTTGATGTGGGGTGGTACTATCCAATCATGCCTCAGAGAAGTGACTTTGTATTAGAGACTTCCCTATTTTGTATATTGGATTAGAGGTTGTGAAGCTACACTATAAAATGGGGGCAGAACGGGACTTGGCTCTTAGTTCCTGAGATTATCATTAGAGGAGAGCAGAGAAAGGCCACGTGGAGGAGGCCAGGAGAAGCAGCCAAGATGGCGGAGTGCTGAGTAAGATGCCAGTTTGTGCAGAGTTTGTATCTGGGATAAGGAAGGAGATGGGGAACTGAGGAGAATAAGGCTGTGAGCTAGAAACCTTTGATTCTAGGAAACTCGGATAAGTCAGTGGCTTTGTGAGCACTGAATGTGACTGGGTTTTGGAGCCCAGTGTGTGTTTTTACTTGCCCACTGGGTGCAAGCTAGGATTAAAGGCTATGGCCCACCAGTTTTTGGCTCCATGGTTTCTTTACCGACTGTCCGAATCCTATGCGAACCTGCATGGGCTGGGCTGCTCTGATGGTGGCCCTGGCCTTGGCTCCTGGCTTTACAGAAGTTTACTGCAAGATGTTCAGCTTAAGCCTGGACGCTCATGTCATTCCAAGAACCACACAGCAAAAGTGATGTTGGCAGGCAGACAAATGGTCAGAGGAGGATGTCTAAAACTTGTGGAGAGTCTGGAAATGAAAACGTAAAAAAGAGTGTTTGGGAAATGCAGCTGGTTTATCTGAAGCAACCAACACTCGAGAGCACACGCAAGTTGTCCTAAACCGTGGGAAGTGTCACCATGGGACCTAGAAAGAAAGACCCGAGTCCAGTGGGGAGCTAATGCAGATGAACAGATTATAGCTCAAAACGTAGACGAGTTTTCTAATTTCATGATCCTAGTCAACTCAGAACAAAACCTCCTCTCCGAGTGTTCCCCTATGAGTCAGGGCTCTGCATATCTCATCTGTATCCTCTTAGGCAAAGGAATGTATACTTCTTTTTACTCAGCAAAAATACTCCTGAATAGCTGGATGCATGTCATAAGTGGATATGAATCATCTTTTATCATTGACCCACATTAATCTGCTGAGAAGGCCTGAATAATTCAATTCTGATTTTCCTGGGACCAGGTTCAATGAGCCGGCAGCTCCATTGCCAATGTTAATGTCTACTCTTTTTTGTAGACTCAAAAATGTAACTGGGAATTGTCCTCTTTCTTTTCTGCATTATTAATTTCCCTTTTATTCTAGATCGGTCTGATCAAAATTACATATGACATTTATTTTTTCCATTCAACAAATACCCCTTTATTCTAGATTAGTCTGATTAAAATTATATATGGTATATATTTTTCCAATAATAAATAAACCTTCATTTGATTCTATATCTTAACTTCTAATTAGCATACCACATCTTTGTCTCATTTACAGTTAAATTTTCCTTGAGTGGCTGACATTCATTCTCTTCAAATTCTTTTCTCCTATTCCCTCTTGAACTCAACCCCTTATTTTGATGACCCTGCTACCCCACAGATATTGTTTCTGGTTCCTTCTTCATGGAATTCTATAATGCTAACTTACTGCTCAATTACCAGGCCACCTGCTTGTATTATCGGCACTTAATACGCAAGATCTCCCAATCCTCTTGGTCACTATTTGGCTTCCTGGACAGAAAATTCTCTTGGTTTCCTTCTGGGCAATCTCTTCACAGGTGACATGGCTTATTTCTTCTCATTCTCAAGACCTTTAACAAGCCTCACACCCTGTGCTTTCTTCATCTTGGTTTGCTTTCTACAGGATCACACCCAGAGGCATGGCTTCATACAACATCCCTGCTCTGGCAAGTTTCAGATGTGCATCTGCAGCCAGGATCGCTCCATTGAACCCTGACTTGTAGGTCCTACTGTCTACTTGACAGCTCTACTAGGAGGCTGAAGAGACCTCTCTAATCTGACCTATCTCCTGCTATTTCCTATCCTTACTTCACCTATGCCTAACACCGCTTCCTTTCAATTAATAGTGACTTTGTTTCTCCAACTGGCCAGGTCAAAAATTTAAGAGCCATTCTCATCTCTTCTGTTTTACTCTTCAGACACTGCTTTTTTTTTTATTTTATTTTTTATTTTTTTTTAGCTGAGTCATCAGTCTTCTCCTACATTTGGACAGGAACTTACATCATCAGCGCTTCTGGTTCTCAGGCCTTTGGACTTAGCCTGGAGCTTTGACCATTCATTCTCAGGCTTCTGAAGTCAGATTGGAACAGTACCATGTGCTCTCCTGGGCTTCCAACTTGCAGAGGGCAGAATATGGGACTTCTTAGCCTCCATAATCACATTAGCCAATTTCTCATAATAGATCTTAAGCATAGTAGATAGATAGATAATAGATAGATAGATAGATAATAGATAGATGATAGATAGATAGATAGAGAGAGATAGATAATAGATAGATGATAGATAGATAGATAGATAGATAGATCTTATCAGTTCTGTTTCTGTGAAGAACCTTGACTAATACATAGAAAATTCTGTTGGTTTCTTTTTCTTTACACCTAGATTTTAACCACGTGTTACCACCTCCACTCTTTGACCGAAGCCATCATGGTTTCTCTCTGAATTACTGTAACAACCCCTAACCGCTCATCTTTCCTTACACGTGAACCAAGGATGCTCTGTAGATAAAGGTGAGAGTGACTATTTTTAAAAATAAATCAGGTCACATAACTCCTCAGCATAAATTCTCCAAGAGATTCTGATCATTTAAATAAAACCAAATTTCTTAGAACGATCTGTAAGTCCCTACATAAACTGCCCCCAATAACTTTCTGACCCGTCCTTCTCTCCTCTCCAGCCACACCACCTTCACTGTCTATGATGCCCCAAGAATGTGCCTGTCTTCACATTTTATTTCTTCCCCCCAGGACCATTGTCTCCCATAGTTTATGACTGCTTTTTCACTTCCCTCAAATTTCTCAATCTTTTTTTTTTACAGAGACAGAGAGAGGGACAAATAGGGACAGACAGACAGGAAGGGAGAGAGGTGAGAAGCATCAATTCTTCATTTCGACACCTTTGTTGTTCATTGATTGCTTTCGCATATGTGCCTTGATTGGAGGCTACAACAGAAAGTGACCCCTTGCTCAAGCCAGTGACCTAGGACTTAAGCTGGTGAGCCTTGCTCAAACCAGATGAGCCCACGCTCAAGCTGGCAACCTCCGGGTTTCGAACCTGGGTCCTCCATGTCCCAGTCCAACATTCTATCCACTGAACCACCTCTTGGTCAGGCCCCACTTTGTTTTAATTCATAACATTCATCACCATCTAGCATATTTTATTTTTAATTTGTGTATCTTTTTTCTCTTTCACTTTAGATTATGAACTCAGTGAAGAAGGGATTCTTTTTCTCTTTTTCTTTTCCTATATTCCATTGAATAAACCTTGATAAAAACAGGTGCTTCAGGCCCCACCTTGTGGGCAGGGAAGAGGGACAGTTCCGGAAGCCCAGGGAAAGCCATAGGCGAGGGCCTCCCGCAGGAGGGACTGCACGACACAGAGGAGATATGGCCACTTCCAAACCTCTGCTGGGCGGAGAGGGAACCGCAGACACACTCCCACCCCTTTTCCTTCCCCCTGCATTTTCTTGCCAGGACATCTCATTGACCAGATCCAATAAGAAGCCAAAAGATAAGAAGGCCCATTGGATGCAATTTACATAAAACCGTCTCCCAAGATGCTGGCCAGAGTGCGCCAGGGTGGGGAGTGGATCCGGTGGGGTGAAGGGAACGGACCCAAGCAGCCCAGCAATCAGCAATAACGCAGAAAGAGAAGTGA
The DNA here is from genome assembly GCF_036850765.1 of Saccopteryx bilineata. Lineage (NCBI taxonomy): Eukaryota > Metazoa > Chordata > Mammalia > Chiroptera > Emballonuridae > Saccopteryx > Saccopteryx bilineata. The sequence goes on from NC_089494.1 coordinate 259,629,718, forward strand.
CCTCAATCTAACTGGGAGCTCATTGCTCAGTGGCTTTTCGGTACCTGAATGAATTCCAGGTGCTCTCGTCGTAAGGAAGAGAGTAGGTATTGAGACACTGACTCAGTTTTTCTGCTTTTAGTTCCTTTTCACTGCTGTCTTTCCATCAAAACATGACATTGGAGAGCAGGCATTCCACTTGGAACACCTGTCCTGAGAGAGACTCTTGATGGCTTGCCTAAATGCACACAGTACAGTAAGTAGAAACACAAATAGGCACTGGAGTTGCAGATTGCAATTACACAGAGAAGTGCTGGAACAGAAGTCCTTTATTGAACTTCTGGGTCCTCCTGCAGGGGAAAAATTAGGTTAGTATTGAATTTTGGCTTGACTGTCTTTCTAAGCAACATCAACCCCCCTGAACAGAGCTCTCATTACCCCTGAGCACTTTTATTGAGCTCACAATCACCTGGACCTCAAGGCGCACACCCTGGCCCCGAATATCTGGGGCTACCTGGCCGTGCCTTCCGTGGCCGAGCCTCATGTGCAGCTCAGGGTCACGGAGTCCCGCCTAGTGTAGTCTGAGGACCTAAACCAAACCCTAAACCCAGTCAAATGTTTACTTACTTTCTCTGAGATACCACCTTCCACCTGTTAGAATGGCTATTCTCAACCAGACAAGCAAGTGTTGGAGAGGTTTTAGAGAAAAAGGAACCCTCATTCACTGCTGGTGGGAATGTCAACTGGTGCAGCCATTATGTAAACTGCATGGAAGGTCTTCAGAAAATTAAGAATAGAGCTACCATATGACCCAGCAACACCTCTTCTGGGTATTTACCCTACCTAAGAAAAAATTGAAAACATTTATTTGCAAAGATATATAAATTTATTTATTTATTTATTTTTAATTTTTATTGCAGCATTATTCATGGAGGCCAAGACATGGAGATGACCAAAATGTCCTCTGATAGAGGATTGAATAAAGAAGATGTGGCACACATATACTAGGGGACATCACTTGGGATAAGAAATGATGAAATACTGCCATTTGTGGTGACATGGGTAGATCTTAAGAATACCATGCTAAGCGAAATAAGAGGAAAAGTTAAAAGCCATAGTTCACTCACAGATGGAATAAAACACAAAAATCAACAAATAAACAAACAAGACAAACAACAAATAAAAACTCATAGACACAGACAATAGTATGGTGGTTACCAGAGGGAAGAGGGTTGAGGGGTCGTGAAGGTAAAGAGGGTCAAGTATAAGGTGACAGATGACATTTTGACTTTGGGGGGGGGCCCACAACGCAGTATATGAAGGACGTATCATAGAATGGCACACTTGAAACCAGTGCAGTTTTATTAAGCAGTGTCATCCAAGAAATTTAATAAAAGAAAAAAAAATAATAATCTCAAAAGTGTTTAAACTAAGGCTCAACATTTCTTCACCTTCCTATTTCCCCCACTAAATATTGGTTTTTATGAAATACTATTATGTCTACTCAAGTTCATATTTTTTCAAACTAAAGGTTGCAGAAATCTCTAAATGTATTCTGTAGTTGGGAATCCATTGAGTCCTGTTCAGAGTGTCATGGGATGCAGCAAGTATGACAAAAGCTCTGGAATGTTGCTCTGGGACTCAGCCCACCACTTCCTAAGTGATGACCTTGGGGAAGCTCCAGGCTTCTCTGGACCTTGGTTCTCAGTTGTAAAATGGAAGTCGCAATACTGCCACTTAGTGACTTAACATTTTTGAAGGGCTAACACTAGCACCCGGCACAGGGCCAAGACTCTATAAGTGTGTGTCGACTAAAATAATTCTCTATCTTGTCAACTTTCACTTTAAACCCTTTTCCCACTGATTCTGATAAAAATAAAAAGTTTAGTGAGAGCTTTTAGACATAACATTGTAGGTTATATAAGAATATTTATTTACATTGCATTATATAAGATTGCATTGGCTTTCAGATAATTTGTTTTCTTAAGTCTAATTCATAAAATGAACTAGGAGGTATGGTTGGCAGAATAACACCCCTCCCCCCCACACACACAAAGATATATCTATGTTCTACTGTTTAGAACGTGTGAATAAGTTTGTTTGCTTTTTACATGGCAAAAGGGTCTTTGAAGATGTGGGTAAATTAGGATCTTAAGATAAGTGTGCTGATTATGCAGGTGAATCAAATCTAATCCTTAAAAGGGGAGAGGCTTTCTTAGTTCTGCTCAGCGGGAAACGTGGCTATAGCAGCAGGGTCAGAGAGATGTAATATCACTGCTTTGAAGATGGGGGAAAGGGCCATGAGCTCAGGACTGGACTGTGAGTGGCCTGTAGAAACAGGGAAGGTGCGTGGCCAGTGGCTGCGGCCATCCCCGCCGCCAGGCAGGTGCAGGTTCCCGTTAGATTCAAAAAGACGGTAGAGAAACAGCAAAGCCAAAAACCGGTGGGCTATTCCTTTATTCTAACCTCACACCCAGCCGGCGAGAAACACACACAACAGTAAAACACTTCCCTTTCTATGCAGGGCTCCCAAAGGCACCGACACATCTGGGTTTTCCTAGTATCACAGGCCTCCACTAGTCTAAGTCACCTCTGGTTCCCCATCTGCACACCTTCTCCCTTCTCATCTCTGCACAAACTGGCTTCTCCTTCAGTACCCTGCCATCTTGTCTTTCTTCTTCTCACAAACTTTTTTTGGCTTAAAAACCTCTCCCCCAGCACACTCTAGCATAACAAAGGCTCTTCCCAAGCAGGAAGGCAACCAGCAGCCTCACCTGGGCAGCGCCATTCACGTGGGCAGTGGCCATTTTTAACAATAAAAGTGAGCAAACACAGAAAATACAGATTTTACAAACTCATATGCCCAACAGAAGGTCAAGGCAACAGACTCAGCCCTAGAAACCCCAAACATCTTGGTTTTATCTCAGTGAGACCTGTGTGGGACTTCTGACCTAGAACTGCAAGATAAGAAATGTGTATTGTTCTAAGCTGTTGATAATGTGTTAGAGCCACATAAAATGAGTATAGGAGGTGAAACTTGGCTTATCAAGAGATTTTCACTTTATATAATGTTTCCGGCAGTATTTTTGTATGTCAATGAATTTACTTCAGTTGGAAGGTGTCTGTGGATGATGTTTACAGCCATGTTTCCCCTGTCCAAATTTCACTGATGCTTCGAAACTGAGAAAGGGAGCCACTAGAGTATGAAGACACTGGGCTTTGGTATTAGACACACCAACTTTGGACTTTAGAGTGGCCAGATTTGCCAGATAAATTTTTTTAAGATGAGTCTGTTCAATGTAATAAGTACAACGGATAGTTAAAACATTGCTTATTTTTTTAAATCTGAAATTTAAATTTAACTGAGTGCCTGCATTTTTTGTCTCTCAACCTTAAGCACACTGGAATAATAAGTGTCACAAATACAAGTGGATCTTAGATGCGGGTTTCGAACCACATTGAATATTGGAATGTCCTGTTGAGACTTTACAAAACTCAGTGTCCACCCCCAGTGCTTTAATAATAATTTAATCACTATCTCTGTGGTAGGACATGGGCATGAATATGTTTCTAGGTCCTCAGGTGATTCCCAATGTGCAGCTAATAACTCAAGCAGTGGTTCTCTAACTGCATTGTGTGTAAGCGTCAACCAGGGAACTTATAAAGATGCAAATTCCTGGTTTTCTTCCAAAAGATAATGATTCAAAGGACTGGGGAAGAGTCAAGGTCTCCCTGTTAGCAAAACAACCCACATAGTTCTGATGAAAGATCTGTGACTCACACTGTAAGAAACTTAGATTCTACCTTTCTAAACCTGTGGCCACAATGTTTAGTATAGCGAAACTCTCTGTACAAGTTCTACGAGGATTATATGATTTATGTGTACATGCAGATTGACTTAACACAAATTGTTGAAAATAGAGTCACTGGAGTCTTTCTTCTCTCCCTTCAGTTCCACCACTGCCTCAATGTTCTTCTTAATTTCTTTATCTGTTTTGAGTGCCACCTTTTGTTTCTGTTTTCTTGTAGGACTAGGATGTCAAGCCACATAGCTTTGCCCAAAATAAACATCTTTTTAAATTGTTCTTTCTGAGTTCAGGGGTGTCAATTTTATCTTTCCAATGTTTTCCTGTGATTTTTATTCATGGGCAGAGCTAACAAAGATCACCAAATTTGTTCTTCTGTTTAATCATTGAATGGGCTTGAAAGCTTGGTATTTTTATCTCCATTGTCCAAGACAAGGCCATGTCCCCACCTCATTCCCATCAGGAATTCATAGCTCGGAGAGAGTTTGGGTGGCAGAGGCGAACACACGACACGGCGGGCCTGACTCTGGGCCAGGTACGCTGTGCTCGCCCACAAGTCCCCAAAACAAACCTGAGGCAGATCCTGTTTCTCTGACCCTTTGGTGCTCTCCCCCCAACCCCCAACCCCCAACCCCAACCACTCTCGGTGTGCAAGCCAGGTCAACACATTCCCATGGACTGAAAGACCGACACATCACAAAAACACCCTGAGCGCGGAAGAAAGACTTTTTCCTCCTCTTCCTTAACTCCTGGCGCCAGCACTTTCTCAATTCCTGCTTGGAAGGCCATGAATCCGAGCAGGCACGCATCTGTCCTTCCATCCCTAGGCCCCCTGGGGCTTGCCTGAATGGCCCAGGCCCACGGGGTTGAAAAGTCAGGAAATGACTGGCTGCAGGGTCAATGAGGTCCTTAGAAAAATAGCTAACATTGTTCTGAACACAGGAAATAATGTCCGCTCATACCCTAGGGCTGCTCTGGGAGATACAATAGCAGAATTACTTGCCCCCCTTCTCAGACCCCAACCGAAGAAATATGACTTCACACGGTATAGGCAACTAACTCAAGTCTTTCCGTCAATATAAAGAAGAGTTAAGAAGTGAAACAGCCTGGTTTCCATGTGTGGTTTTCATATCCCAGAAGCTCTGAGGCTACTGTGCATTGTATATGGGCAAAAGCAGAGGTCTGAGAGTTGATGGGATCCGGGTTCCAAGCCCAGCTCTGCCCTGCTTAAGAACAAGACTTTGGGCGTCTTCAACATTTTTGAGTTTCTACATCAGGGAGCTCTCTCGAGGATGCATTCCCTGGCCTTTGTTCCCTACCCAGAAACTGGAATTCTGAGGAGTGGATTTCTGTGGCTCACCATGAAGGGGTGTCAACCTCAGCAAGGTGAGACTTGTTGGTACAGGCACCACGCATCTTGGCATACCTAATCAGCATGGTTCATGCTTTATCATGGTTTATTTTCCATGAGCAACCATCTAAGTCATCTCGAGATACCTGGAGAATGTCACAGCCAAGCTTCATCTACCTCTGAGGTCAACTCCATGTGACCAGGACACACCCATGAAGCAAGGAGATTATGAAACATTCAGTAGGCTGCGTGTTGACGGGTGATGGGTCTGGGCTCCGAGGAGATGGCTTTTGAGCCATAGAAATGCACAGACAGCAGCCTGGCAAGTTATCATTCAAAGCCAAGGCTGAGTTCCAGCCAATTCCTTAGGCAACTCTTTTATTCCCTCTATTTCTCAATTTTATTATCTTAAGTAATTAAACAATATTTGTCTCAACAGATGGTGGTTATAAAGGGGAGAAGGCATTTTCTTATAATCATTAAAGTCTCGTCCAGATCTGTCTGCTCTAGGAGTGTAGAATACAGAGAGAATTAACCACAAATGAATGGACCAGGTTGATAATAAGACGGCTTACTCTCACTTCTCTTATCTCTAGTAATAAAATGACAATATTCACAGTCACTATTAAGTGAGATTGTTTGCAGAAAACTGCTTTGTAAGCAATAAGGGACATGGGAATATTAGTTTTTTTGGTTATTTTTATTGTAGTGTTTTTGTTGCTTTTTTCCCCCCCTGTCTTCTGCCCTAATCCCCAGCGACGAGGACAGAGACCCGGGTCCAGGATGGCGGTGACCGGAGATCTCAGCAGCAGTCTGCGGACGCCCGGGTGGGCAGGCGGGCGGGGTGCGTTAGAATCAGCAGCAGACAATGGAAGCAAGCCTCCACAGGCAGCCCTAACTCGGAGTGTCGAGTGTCGGGGCACCTCCCTGGCAAGCAGGGCAAGCAGGAGATTCGGGCTGACTTGGCAGTGGCTCCCATGCCAGGGACCCAGTTTGGGTTACGCCAGCGCAACGCAGGGGTTTTGTAATTAAGAAAAATCAGCTCAGCACATTGTCACAGTTGTTTTTATTAACTCACTTTGAAATATTCTTTAAGGTCCCGACGTGTGCCAGGCACTGTGCTAGGTCTCTTCCGCAGAGGGGTAAGCAAGAGCGCAGGCCTTTCCTTTGTGGAACCAACACAGAAAATGTTAGAGAGACGGACAGAAAACCAAACCGAACCAAACCAAAAAAAAAAAGCAGCCGAAATGTGAGACAAACAAAAACCTGCTAGCTCAGCGTCTCCTTCCTGCCACGTTTGCCGTCCCACGGAGCGTGCGAGTGTGCGTGGGTCGGTCCGCCCTGCCCCCGGCGCTCACACGTGCGCAGCAAGCACCCAGGTATCTTGGGGTTTGTGCACGTATTCATTGCCTTTCTCCTGGATCTATTGATTCCTCGAGCATTATAAATTGTAGAGACCAGGGGGACTGCGGTCCTGTTTCCGCCCACAGGGAGAGAGCCCTCTGGATTGGCAGAGCCGATACACAGATACACAGACAGAAGCATTGTTATGGGGGGAGGGGGCTTGCACCATCATTTGAGCTTCTGGATCCAGCAGTGCCTGAAGCCAGGAGAACCCTGGGATCTTTCTCCAAGACTGGTTGGAATTGGGTTTCTTTTTGCAACAGAGAGAGATCTGGCGGATCGAGTTACCGTGGCTTAAACGCAGGGTTCTGTGGGAACAGAGATCCTGCGGTCAGAGAGGATGCCAGAGAAAGGAAGCTTTGAGAGAAGGGCTAGTTTCTCGGGAGAGGAAGGGAAGGTGCAGACCCAAGCAGGGCAGGAGTAAAAATCGCCTTTCCGGCTAGAACAATGCTTACACGTACTGTGTGTGTGTGTGTGTGTGTGTGTGTGTGTGTGTGTGTGTGTGTGCGCGCGCGCGCGCGCGCACGCGCCGAGGGAGGGAGGATTCAGGTTGGAGACGACACGTGAGGAGTGACTTGTACCACTGTCCCTTCGGGCCTTGAGCATGTCAGTTTCTTTCATCTGTGAGCTAGAAATCCTCCTACCTAATTCTTAAGACGTTGTGAGGTTCAAATAGTGTAAGATTAACAAGGCAATGACCGTGGAAAGACCTGTCTCCCTAGGGCACCAGTCCCATGAAGAGTCAAATCACTTCGTGGATGGCAATTCTTTTGGGTTTAAAAAATTTTTTTAAAACTTTATTTATTGATTTTAGTGAGAGGACAGAGGGAGAGAGAAAGGCAGGAAGCATCAACTCATAGTAATTGGCTTCTCATAGGAGCCTTGACCAGGCAAAGCTTGGGATTTTGAACTGGCGACCCCAGCATTCCAGGTCGATGCTTTATTCAAACCATTTAAATGCTGCCATCAGCACTTGCTGGGGAATTACTCATCCGTGGGGCATGGACCCCTAAACGTGAGTCCCAGCTCTCCAAACTGCCTCTACAGACTGGGAGAGACTCCAGGAAGGCCTCCAGTGTCCGCCCAGTGTAGAAGGCAAGCCCCTGAGCTGGCCACCTGGCTCAGGCCGGGCATCGGCTACCTGGGCTGTGCCAGCCACCCAGCGACTCGGGCTGCACAGACAGAGCCCACGTGCCAGGCTGGCCGAGGGAGGGACCAGCTGGGGGAAGGACCAAGTCCTTTCACCAGGGTGTCACATAACAGATAATGCGGATCAATGTCCTTAGCACAATGGCTGACACACAATAACCAAGTACTAAGGATTCACAATTGCCCGTATATGGCAATCATTTGAAAGAGCAACTTGGCAACTTCAGAAGCAATAGCAAAAACAAGAACTCAGTGCAGCAAACTTCATTAATGCAGCTAATATTTACTCAGTGTCTATTGTAGGTCAGACCCCTTTCTCAGTAACAGACAAATAACCATACGCACCATTACATGAAGTATGTATGAATGGAAAGAATAAATATGCCAGTAACAATCATATTTCTGCTCTTGGAAACCTTACCTCTCTTACTGGGAGAAACAGACAACAGAAAATCAATCAATCAATCAATCAATCAATCAATAAACAAACTAACAAACTAACTAATGAGCTAACCACATTATTTCTGACCAGAGGTACCTTAAGTGCTATTAAAGAGAAAGAAACCAGCATAAAGCATCTGAGAATGACAGGAGGCCACCTCGGGGGTCTGGTTTTGAACCTGCTGTCACAGAAGGTCCGTAAGGATGTGGCATCTCTGAGTGAGGCAGGCGTACGTTTCATGGAAGTTGTTGTGATGAGACTACACAGAACCCAGAGAAAATGCAGAGACCCAGTCTGGAATAATCATCCCGTGCTAGAGGGACTTGCGTGGTAGCAGGCTGGCAAAAGTTGCCCAGCTTTGCTGTAAAGTGTGAACCAACAAAACTTGCAAACAGACGGGCAGTACAATAAGGTAAGGAAAAGAGAGGAGAAAGGGAAAACACGATGCTGGTATTTACCTCGTCGAAAAGGCAATTAGAGGAGGAGGAAGTCTGAAGCGGGAGAGTCAGGGCTTTATTTTAAACACATCAGAAGCCGAGTAGACCCCTCCGAGGGGAGATGTTGCAGCTGGAGCCCAGTGAAAAGCACAGAGTTCAAGTCACTGGCACAGAGTCAGTCTGTAGAGCGCTGGGGTGGAGAAGATCTCCAGAGAAGAAAGCCTGTGCAGGAAGGAGGGCTGGCCAGAGAGCCCTGTGGACTTTCCTGTCTCAAGGAGGAAAGATGTGGAGACCCAAACTGAGGACCCAGAGACGTGGCGCTGGAGGAGGAGGAGGAGGAGGAGGAGGAGGAGGAGGAGGAGGAGGAGGAGGAGGAGGAGGAGGAGGAGAGTATGGGATCCTGAAGGCCAAGCGAAGAATCGCTCAGAGAACGACTGGTTCAGGGTCACCTGCTGCTGAGAGGCTGACAACAAGGACAGCTGGAGAACTGGCCTTTAGACTTGGTAAGCGGCAGGTTATTAACGACCTTTACAAGACTGGCTTCAGGCGACAGTGGTGGCGGCGAGCTGAAGGGAGACCAGGAAGTGAGGAGATGAACTCAGCAAATACAGGTGTTGGAGACCTCTGCTGTAACACAAAGCGGAAAAACAGGCGGTGGCTGGAGGAAATTGTGAGAGGGAAAGGTGATTATTTTGCTTTTCAGGATGAAAGCTACAGAGCACATTAATAACACAGTAAGGAAGCATAAATCAAGTGAATGAAAGTGTGGATGACGTCGCGGGAGTGGAATCTTCCTCCAGTGCCTAGATCGGAGCGGGCATCTGCATGTCAGCTTCCTCCCATTGTCACACTGCAAGTAGAAGCTCTTGAATTCTCTAACTCTGCCCACAGAATGCGTGAGAAAAAGCTGGAATTAGAAACGGGTCCTGTAAGCGAAGAATCAGTCCTTAGAATGGACCTTGCTTCACTCTGTAAAAGAGTTTTCCATGAGTTCTTCCTCTATGATAAGTATCCTTTATTTTAATGAATAAGTGTTCTGGTTTGTTTGCTCTTGTTTAAACAAACAAACAAAAAAATAATGGGGAGTGTGTCAATCCAGCCTCCCATTTGAGGTCTATCACAGGTCCGATCAAAGGCTCGGGGAGATGTCTGGCCGGGGCTAAGTGAGGAGTTCTAAAGCCCCCTGGGTGAAGAGGGGAGCACAGAGAGAAGCAGAGGAAATCAGGGGTTTTTTTTTGTAACTTATTGGGATGGCACTGGTCAACAAAATTATACAGATTTCAGGTGCACAATCTCACAACATTTCACCAGTACACAGTACTGTGCATTCACCACCTCAAGTCTCCACCCATCACCATTTATCCCCTCACACCCTCTTCCACCCCCACCCCACCCCCTGTCCATGCCCATGAGCTTTACCTCTTTCTCTTTTGCTCAATCCCTCCACTGTCCCACCCAGGCCCCCCGACCCCCAATGACAGCAGTCAGTTTGTTCTCGATCTATGGGTTTGCCACTATTTTGCTTGTTAGTTCATTTTATTTATTAGATCCCACATACAAGTGAAGTCATGTGGTGCTTGTCTTTCTCTGAGTGGCTCATTTCACTTAGCACAATGCTCTCCAGGCCTGTCCATGTGCTCTTCCTTGAAACCCAGGTCTTTGAAGGCTTGGTAATGACTAAGCATATTCTTCTGCAAAGAGCTCCTGCTTTAGAGACAAATGCCAGCATCTGGATCCTAGTTCCACTCCTGTGACCTGTCTGTCAATGACAACCTCTCTGAGATTCTATGTCTCTGTAGGTAAAACACCACTAACAGGCATCCCTTCGGAGGAAGCTACGGCAGGTTTACAATGCCCATAAGCAGAAGTCTGGGCCTACGACAGGTGCTCAAGTTAGGTCGGTTGCTTTTTAACCCATCTTTTCATTTGTACATTAATCAAAGCCAAAAGTATTTGCTATGTATCCCTCCATAGACCTGACCCTGTTAGACTCTACTGTGCACAGAATCCACTATGTTGGTGAGGTCAATTTTAGTTAAAAACAATAGAAAGCCAACTACAAAGTGGCCAGTGTAGTGTAACATGCCCATTTCCAAACCTGTCGCCCACCAGGGAAAGAAGACCAATGACACCACGCTAAGCCCAGTCTTGATTCACTCCCGGAGGCTGAGGAGGAACTCACTTTGTCTTGAAAGAGAAGAAAGACTACCCCCTACATGATGGAATTTGGGACTTTCCAATGTTGAACCGAAAACAGGAGCAGGAAACAACAGCAATGTTCTCTGCTATATCAACTGAAATGATAAATCATAGACATTTTTACAAACCAGCACACGTGACACGGAGCATTAACACACGAGCTGCATGAAGGCAGGCCAGCTCAGTGACTGTCGTGGTACCAGGTTCAGAATAGAGCTTAGCATATCGTAGGTACTCAGTACGTATTTGCTGAATTCACTGTTGATTAAACACGCTCGTGTGTTTGCAGAGCTGGGTCAGAAGCCGAGGGAAGTGTAAATGCGAGGCCATTCAACCAGGAAAAGACAACAGTGGCCATGTCACATTGCCACGCACTTCTGTCTGCGTGATCTCAGCTCTCCTCACAAGAGAGAGTGAGAGCATTGAGCGTAGAATGAAGGAAAGTTCTAGGTGCTGAGAAATGAGAATCCAGCCACAGAGTCATAGGGACTCCATCCTGGCAAGTCCGGTAAGTCAGGAAGGTGTCTCCCTGTCTCCGTCACTGTGTCCAGCACGACGCAGCTGGCCTGGAAAGAGGGTCAATGTGTTGTGATTGCTCGTCTTGTCTCACTTCCTACACTGCCAGCTGCAGAGGGGACAAGTGACCCCTGGGTAGAAGAATAGTGTCAAAATGGACCACTCTTCACAAGTATTTACCATGGCCAGCTCTACGTGCACTTATGTAGGTTGTACAGAATTCAACAACTCGACAATTGTACAGCTCACAGTCCCTGTGTCAGACATTGGGAGAGAAGGATGAACAAAACAGGCAAGGTCTCTGCCCTTGGACTCACATAAGCCCGAGTGAAGGTCGATGCATCCAGGAGGAGGTCCTGGAGAAGGTGAGGTCTCAGCGGAGACCTGCAGACCGACTGGGCTCAGAGGCGAGCAGGTGGCACACTGAACCCTGGCGGGCACCTGCCAGACCATCAGGGTCTGGACTGGGCGTCAGGTTGGAAGCTTGGCTCTCAGCCTGAGACCGAGTCACTCCATTCCTTCAGAGCCTCCCTGAGGCTGGGAGACACCCAAACCACCTTACTATTAACTTTTGGATGCTTCTAATTAATTAAAAATAAAACAAATCTTCAAAAATATTTTCTTACAATATTGACTCATTTGATAAGAGAAAATATTAGTACAGTAATTATCTCAGAGTCAGTTTTATAAAAATAACTCCCTAGGTCACTCTAGTAGGAATGGTCAGAAAATAGGACATGATTTTAAATTTCTATGATTTCTTTTTTTTTTTTCCACCAAGTATGTGAATTTCTATGTTACTGCATATATGATTTTATTTGGAGGCAATAATAAAGGTCTAAATTTGAGGGCATTGTTTAATATAATATTCAAGTCTAACAGTCCTCATTAGAGTATCCAATCTATTCACTAATTGAATAAACATTTGCTACAGACCAAGAACATTCTAGAGCTCAGTCACAGAGACACTGGTGACAAAACAAGTGGGACACTGCCTCTGTGGACCTGGTGGCCCAATGGGGAAGATGAGTATTAAAGAAATACAAATAATTTGATTATGCCATATTATGTTAAGTGCTTGGACGGAATCTCTCTAGGTCTCCTTCTATACCTGTGAAATGCGAGGGTGAAAGAATTATATTTCTTAGTCAATCTGGACATTCAAAGTTCTACTGGCTCATCACTCTGTCGATACCAACCCGCTGAGAATAAGTTCAAGGGAAGCCATAAGGTGATGGTCATCACAGGGACACATATTCCCCTTTATTCTTTCCAAACATTCCTGTTTATATTCAACCAAACACACACACACACACACACACACATTTTGACTGCGTATTGTTTATTTCTGTGTCCTATATTTGCACTACTCTAATTTACAACAACAACAAATCTAGACAACTTCTGCACTCCCTAACATTTTCCAAATTCCTTTTTGAGAGAAGGCATGATAATGATACTGCCATGACAGCTTTCTCCTGGAAATCACAGGGTGTGGTCGGCAGATTGCCCTGAAACATACCCATGCTCTTTCAAAACATACATGTGAAACGCCTATTAAAAAGCAAAAACATCTCTTAGCAGTTTGGAGTTCTCATGTTGCATTCAGACCCATGATTTCGCCTCATTCACTGAAAAGCATCGGAGTCTAGCAAGCGGTCCCACTCACTCAGGGGAAAACCATCGCGGCAGGCAGGCTGCCGTTCAGGATGGTGAAAGCCATGCCGTGTATTATACCGGACTTTGTTAGGAAGAAATAAAGAAATCAGTCAATAAATAAATGGGTAAATAAAAGAAATACATCAATTACCATTTGAACACCTACATTGATTGCAAAGAATAATCACACATTTTTTTTTTAAAGATTTTATTTATTCATTATAGAGAGGAGAGAGAGAGAGAGAGAGAGAGAGAGAGAACGGGGGGAGGAGCAGGAAGTATCAACTCCCATATGTGCCTTGACCAGGCAAGCCCAGGGTTTTGAACCGGCAACCTCAGCGTTTCCAGGTTGACGCTTTATCCACTGCGCTACCACAGGTCAGGCCAAATCACACATTTCAACCTGAAAAAATTTCAATGAACTGATAAAAAGAGAGGAGGGGGACAAACACTTAATTTCAAAAGAACAGATTCAGAATTCAGAATGAGTGTGAGCTGAACTTTTAATACCATAGTTAATATTATTTGTGCCTTTCTTCTCATTTAGGTTTTATTTAACTTCTGTTAATAGCACTCAATGAAACAAATATATTATAGGATTAATTTAAAATGAGGAAAAAATGTAGTATTTTGAGACTATTGGAAAGACTGGCTCAGACCTCATTCTTTCTTACTACTGTAACTAAGACAACGTGCCATGGGTCATCGTGGAACTGGTTCCGACACCATGTCGGGGACAAATGCAGAGGCTTTGGAGTCCAGAAAGATCCAAAGCTAAATCCCAACTAAGGAACTTGCTTATACTTGAATGTATACATTTGTTAACATCAACAGTTTTTAAAATGAAGATAATAATAGCTCCTCATGGAAAAGTTATACGAATTAGAGATATGTACACAATGCAATTAGCTAAGTGACAAGTATTTAATAGCCCCTGTCCCTTCCATGATACCACAGGTTTAATTCCAGGGCAACAGTCGTGCCAGAGTCCTTTCCAGAATGGAAACCCACTGGGCCCTGATTCATTCTGGAGAAGGCATTGCCCCATGACCTCCCCAACCATTGTCATGCAACCTTAGACAGTCTGTCAGGGTCTTCTGGGGCTCAGGCTCAGTAACAAGGGGACAAAATGGAAGGAGGGGATTGTATGACCCCCCCAAGCTCCCTCTTTCAGCCCCCCACACTCATTATTGTCTAATTTTGCTGCCCATCTCTGTTTTCACATGCAAAATCTATTGAGTGGGAGAAGTTTTTCTAGTTGTATACTCAGCGCTTCACGGAAGTCCAGACTTCTTTTCCTATTGTCACACGTGATTCCCGACAGGAACTGGCCTGGTCAGCAGTTCCCTGGAGGTGGAGAGCGATGGCGCTGATAGGCTTCCCGGTCAAGATACCAAGACGTGAAGTCATAAAAGAGGGGAAGACAGAGTCATGCTCACTACGTGTGGTCTTAATCTGGCCACTTGCTCTGCAGCATACTAGAGCAGTGGTCAGCAAACTCATTAGTCCACAGAGCCAAATATCAACAGTACAACGATGGAAATTTCTTTTGAGAGCCAAATTTTTTAAACCTAAACTATATAGGTAGGTACATTCCTTATTGAGGTAGAGCCCTCACGTGGTATTTTGTGGAAGAACCACACTCAAGGGGCCAAAGAGCCACATGTGGCTCATGAGCCGCCATCTGCCGACCACTGTACTAGAGTATAATGGCCTAGTTCTTTGGGGTTTGAGGATTCAGATGTATTTTTTTTTTAGTATATCTTCTGAATATTTGAAAGTTGTTTTTTTTTTTTCAGGTACTTATGTAGTTTGGCTCAAGTATTCTATTTACAATTGCAATGGATATTATCGCATTTAATAGAAGAAATGGTCATGGCTTATCCAAAGATAATGTCAGTATAAGTTGGTGTAGACAAGTTGCAAATATTTCACAATATAGAATGATCATTGAAATAACAAGGTCTGTAGTCATTGTATTTCCTTTATAAATATGTATTTATGAAAACAGAAACAGAATTAGAAGACAGAAACAGACCTGGGTGAAACCTAACACTTTAATTAATCTTAAGGAAATAGTCATGGCTTTAGCTAAGGCAGTCAATGTGGGAAACAGGCCGAGAAAGACTGTTTGCTTGTTGCTGGGTGCTGACAAGGAGAGTCGGTGAATGAACGTCGGTGTTATGGGGAGGCAGAGAGCAATCCAACTTGCCCTACTGGGCAGTAGGCCTCCCCGCTAACACTGAACTATCTCAACCATTGATAAGGCCTTCTCAGCAGAAATTTTAGAATGCTAAGGAAATGAGGGTCATGAGGCTGGAAATTATACATGGACTTCTAATTCTGTTTCTTCCTATGTCCTCACTTTTGGGTCATCACATGACATTTTCATTGACTGTCCACTTCAGGAAGGACATACTACTCGATAGCCCAGGCTGGGAGATATTAGCGAAGGTAGCTGAGCAAATGTTGTAACATAAAGACCCAAAAGGTTTCTACAGAATAAAATGAGTCAAGGGCAGTTCTAGGTCAGGAGCAGGTGTGGGGGTGGAGGAGTTGAGGTCTACATGTGCTCCACACAGTGGTTCAGGGACCCAAGGCGATGGCAGCTGTGCCTTCTCCCACAAGGCTGACTCGATGGGAGAAGAGCGTGAAGAGCCATGGGGGTGGGGGCGGGGGGTTCCCACGGACCAGACCTGCGCAGAGGCCCCGTCACTTCCTCCGCCTTCCCTCAGAGAGAAGCCTGCCTAGTGGCCCCACTTAGATGCAAGGAGAGCGGGAAGATCCGACCTGAAGCTGTACAGGGAGGAGAGAAGGACAGCCATCAGTGGGAGGGAGGGTGACCGACAGGAAGGGCCAGCACACTCGTGGACACAGGCATGTAATTAATGTCATACCTGACCTAGAGCATCCTTCCCACCCAACCAGAGAGACCCGTAAACAAAGGAGGCTGAGAACAGAGCATAGAGTGGGAGAGCACTTCCCACCAGGCAGAATCAAGGAAACGCTTCGTAGAATAAGTAGGAAGGAGATGAACCCGGCAGAATGAGTTTAATACAGGAAATTTCACTGAATAGCCCAAAGGTGAGCTTTAGTTACAGACTCCTCTATTCGGCTGTTGAGAGAGCTACGGGGGACTCGTTTGGTTGAAAATTTTATTTTTCTCTTTGACTTTCTTTCTAGAAATTTATCTTAAGGAAATAGTCATGGCTGAATAACATCTAACTCCAGAACTGCTGAGAGATATATATGAAAAAAATATAAAATACTGCATATATACATATATATAATGTTTATCATATAAATATATATATAAGTGAAATATGATATGTAATTGTATACTCTAGAAGACATATGTAATAAAATCGTACCATCTATAAACACATGCAGTAATGTCCATGGTATGGTTCAAATGGTCTAAGAGAAAGATTTTGAAAAGTTGCCTCAATAGAGCCGCAGCTCAAACGGTAAGGACAAAGAGCAGCACCTTGGATGTAACTCTGTTTCAGAGATGACTACACTGCGGTCTGGCGGACTCAGACAGTCCTGAGCTCTGGGAGACAAAGCCGCTTCTTTCCTCTCATCCTGCCCTGGCTTCACTAATAATCAGGTGAGCGAGAGAGAGAATGCTTTTAAACAAGATTTTCCCACAATGCAATGCACTAGGAAGAAAACATTGTGAACTGACCGAGAAGGGAGTTATAGCGGATGAGAGAATCAGCTCAATTCTCTGGGCCTCAGTTTTCTGTCTAAACCATGAACGTAGCTGGCATTTCCCAATGGTAGGCGATCTTAGGAACCTTTTAAAATTGCACTTTATTCAAGGAGCACAGTAAAGCATTCGTAGAAAACAAAGCACACGTTTGATTTAAATTCTGTTGTAGCAACAGTGACAAAGGCACACATTTTCTCAGCGTCCACAAGTTAATCCAGCATCAGCATCGAGTAACATCCCAGATGTAACGTGAGACTAGCGGTTAGCTGCGTGGACCAGACACAACCTTGGCGCGGACCGCGCGCCCTGCCTGGAGATAGGTCCCACGCTGGTGCTACCTGCGCCAGTATCCAGAGACCAACCCCACCTGACCTTTTGGCTTTCCTGGGTGTGGCCCACCTTTTGTTCAAGAGGGATTGTCACCTGTATAAGAATTACCCTCTCAATACAGTTAGTGCGTTTTCTAACTTTTATGAAGGATACATTTTGCGTTTTTAAAAAGCCAACTGTGGGTGATGATTATTTTCTCCAAGGATCTATCAACACCTCCTGGAATTCAGGCGATCCACATCGACTAGAAACAGCACGATCAGTTCTTTTCAAGTGTATATCACATACCCACTGACAGGATGCTTGAGTCTAAAAAACAAAACAAACGCAAGGTCTGGAACCGGAGCGCCCCGAGAGCAGGGTGAAGTCTGGGTGAAGGAATTCGCGCGCAAAACCCCATCCTTTTACAAACGGGGCGGTAAATGATCTCAATCCGTCCTCCGACCTCTGACCTCTGACTGTTCAGCAGGCCCTTGAATAAAGCTGGTTCCTCCACACAGGACCCCCGCGGAGCCCTGCTGCTCCAGCCACACCCCTGGGCCTGTTTCCTTCCTCTGTGCTGACCTGCGGGTGCCCAGCAGCCCCGACATGCTTGGCCTCCGCGGGCAGGGGAGGTCCTCCCCACCGAATCCCGAGAGACTGAGGAAAGGCCGCCACCTTCAAACCGGGTCTTGGGGCCTCAGGGTCACTCACGTAGGCAGTGTGGCTCTGCTGACACACGCCTCGGCCCTCTGGGGTTGTGGGCAAACTGGTTTCTGTCTCTGTTTCAAAACCTTGCTATGCTCTAAATGTCACTCAAAAGCAACATTTAGGACACAGCACGACGTGACACATGAGTGACATTAAGTACACGGAGCTTAAGTTTTAGAACAGGAAAATGATTTGGACCCTGCGAAATAAGGGGGTAGGTAATAGTGAAAGGTTAGCCGTCTTTAGCACGTTAGAGAAATTTAAGATGGCATTAGATTGGGAGGCTTGAGGGGAAGGAAGATCACTTTCTCAAGACTTTTCTGACTTAAAAGAAAAAAAAAAGACAGAAATTATCTCCTGTCGACAAAAGATATGAAACCATTGGGTCATTTTTACTTTCCCGCTCAGTCTCTCTCTCCGTTTTTCTGCCTGTGTGTGCGCAAGTGTGTCTCACGGATATCTTCTTTACCACTTCGTCACAACACTTAGCTCATGCCCTGACACTGATTTTTTTTCTTTTTAGCACATTAAAAATATTTGGAGAATTAACAAATGAGTGAATGCATAAGTATCAGTGAGGAAAGAATAGCAGTAACCCAGATGGGGAAATTTGGAAGGACAAACCAGAGAGAGAGCTTCATTCAGTTGCTTGGTAGTAAACAGAATGTTCTTGCTAAAACATTCTAGAAACACGTCCACTGCTTAGAACTGTGAAGACAAAACCAGTGCCAGGTGGGAAGACTTTGGCCTGTTGTCCCAGGAATGGCTGAAAGAGACAGTGACTAGATGTGTTGTCACAAACTGTTCATTTATTTTTTTTATTTTTTTATTTTTATTTATTTATTTATTTATTTATTTTGTATTTTTCTGAAGCTGGAAATGGGGAGGCAGTCAGACAGACTCCCGCATGCGCCCGACTGGGATCCACTTGGCCCGCCCACCAGGGGGCGATGCTCTGCCCCCCAGGGGTGTTGCTCTGCCGCAACCAGAGCCATTCTAGCGCCTGAGGCAGAGGCCAAGGAACCATCCCCAGCGCCCGGGCCATCCTTTGCTCCAATGGAGCCTCAGCTGCAGGAGGGGAAGAGAGAGACAGAGAGGAAGGAGAGGGGGAGGGGTGGAGAAGCAGATGGGCGCCTCTCCTGTGTGCCCTGGCTGGGAATCGAACCCGGATTTCCGCACGCCAGGCTGACACTCTACCACTGAGCCAACCGGCCAGGGCCCACAAACTGTTCATTTAGTCACTGTCCTGATTTTTAGGTAAATATGGCTAAAGAGTTAAATTTGCTAAAAATCAGTAGCCACTTGGATTTAGGAAGACGTGGAAGCTATCCATCCTTTTCCTAGCGACTTAGTGCAGTGTGTTAAAACAGAAACAAACTAGAGGCCAAATCCTTCTAAATGTTGACTCCAAGGATAATGCACCGATAATATGGAGAGGAATAAACCACTTCACCGTCTCTCCAGCCAGAAAGCCCTCTAGAGGGTAGAATGGTGAAGATAGCCCTTGATGTGCATGGGCTGGGGGCGACCGGTTGTCCTGTTGCTGGTTGGCTAGACTGTACCCCCCCTTTTGCAGTTCCAGAAGCCTTTCCAGCCAATCTTACATGTTGAACACGATTCATTTCACCAGTGAAAAATTATTTCTAACTGTCTTATGCTAATTAATGGGTCCTCTTATATAAATTTTGATAATGATATCAAAAGCACTTGTAAATAGCTACTTTGTGCTGTTGGTCTCTTAGCCGGTGCATCTAAAACAATTTTACTGCTACTAGGTATAGATTAAAGTTAATTTGCCTGTATAGGTACATATATTACATGGTTTACACTGAAGTGTTTTAAATTAAATTGCTGCATAAATGATGTAATGTACCAAATCTTAGGTTAGCCGGAAAGAGCTCAAACTAAATCAAAACCCTGAATTAGACTAAGCTATAATCTAGTTATCTCGTTCATTCATTTATTCATCCAGTAGTCATTGATTATGTGCCAATACAAAGGCTGATGAATTCATTATAATGGCTCATTAGTTCTTTGAAATAGAAGTTAAGTGTAGTATCTTTTAAACTCATAATTCAGTGTTTTTCAAATTTATTTATTAATTTTAAAGAGAGAGGAAGAAGGGGGGGGAGAGAGAGAGAGAGAGAGAGAGACATTGATCTGTTCCTGTATGTGTCCTGACCAGGAAGCAAACCCACAATCTCTACACTCTAACCAACTGAACTACCCAACCAGGACATAATTCAGTGTTTTGATAAACACATTTGTATGAAAAACATTTTAAAAGAATATAGATTTTTAATTCAATTTCCTAGATCTCAAGGGCCTGAGAAAATCTTCTGGTCACAAAGCAAAATCAAGTCACCACTGCCTACAAGTTGCACTATGCAGATTTGGAGAACATAAGACTTGCCATTGGCTGATGAGACTTCTGAAATTAACATGTTGTATAGTAGAGCAGTCACAGTGGGCGGAGCTCTAACCTGTTAGTTGACTACGGTCTGTGGGCTTCTCACATTTCTTAACATAATTTGAGCGAAGAGATAAATAGCATTTTTGTGCCAGACTATTATTGTGAGGATATTTGTTTAAAAAAAACAGCCTTGGAAGAGAGATAATATCTCCATCTGGAGCGGTTTTGTTGACTGGCCAGGATAATAAAGAGAATGTAGTTTTCTGTGACAAAGATGGAGCCAGTTTTTCAGCTACTGCCTCCCACAGAACTGGGATTTCCTAAGGCTTTCTTTTTAGGGACACATCCTACTGCGACCAGGCAGCACCTTCTCCTGATTGGGTTGCCTTTTGGAAACTTGGGACTCAGGAAGCCCATTGCAAAAATACTACCCTGGCTACTGATGTTGCTGTGAGTAATACTATCTTCTGTCTCTGACCCAGGAGTTTCGTATCTTCTGTAAGTTTCCATGAAATGGTAGCAGGCTGACTTGTTTACAAGTAGAATAAAATCTCAGACCCTTCATGGTTCTTGACAGATGCCCTGCCCTGATTATTCCAAAGATGGAGAAGAATGGAGAGCATCCTCATTCTTCTTCCTAGGGAAGCATTTATGGTCTGTGGTAGAGGAAGAAGTTAGGGGTTGAATCATGTCCTTCTTCCCCTCCCCCCCAAAAAAAAAAGATATGTTGAATTTTTAACCCCAGTACCTCAGAATGTAACCTTCTTTGGAAATAGCATGTAACTAGCTAAGATGCGGTCATACTGGAGTAGAGTTGGCCCCCAATTCAATATGACCAGTGTCCTCATTGGAAGATAATCACATGGGAATAGAGACCCACTGAGGGAACTCCATGAGCAAGTGAAGGTGGGGACCAGAGTAATGTGACTGCAATGCCAAGGAACACCAAGGATTGCTGGCAAATCACTAGAACAAAGGGAAGATAAAAGGATTTTCCTGCACCTTTCAGAGGGAGCATGATCCTGCTGACACCTTGATTTCAAACTTTTAGCCTCCAGGACTGTAGGACAATAAATATCATTTTTTAAAAAAAGCCACTAGGTTTGAGGCACTTTGTTGTGGCAGCTTTAAGAACATCCTGAAGCCTTCCTGGAGAAGAAGAGACTGGCAGTGATCTTGGCACCATGAGGAGAGCAACCCCGAGACCCACATACCCATCGAGGAAGAAGAACACAGAGGAGGGTGACCGAGCACTGGCCTTCCAAGCCTGGCTTCTTCTCAACCTCCAGGCTTGCTGTACGAAATGATACACTTCCTTCTCGGACAAGCAAGTGAGAAGAATATTTTTTTCTGATACTTTCATTGAAACACCCCCACACACACTCATGTAGATAGATATGTGGTGTAATATATGCAAATATATCGGCTACTCACGCAAGTCGCGGCTCCTGATTTATTCACGATGTATCATTGCATACTATCTGTGTCATTTTTTGTTTTATACAAGAAAATAAAGAAGAGTTGTTTTCCAACCAATGTTAACTCCTTGGAGGATCAGTGTCAGGCTTTTCTAGTAAAATATGCAGAGCTGTGAATATGGTTGATGTGCCATAAATACTGATTAGGTTTTAGCACCCACCGCTCTACTTTGTAATTATCCATTCAATCCTGGTGTCCCTCTCTCTGCTCTGGAATCCAGGGAGTATGTCTTCGTGCCGTATTCACAGAGTTAAGCTCACAGGATGGAGGAAAACAATGTGCATTAAATGAGGGAAGAATAGCTACACTTCTTTTTTAAAAATCCCGAGATATCTTGAAAGAGCTCCCCTCTCATTTTCTCAATCTCTAGTCTTCTTCCTTCGGTCTGTCACTCATGCTGACACAGACACAACAATGACATGCTCCATTTATTTCTTTACTGTTATGCCTCAAAATGGCCAGGTCGACACAGGATCGGAATACGGATCGGAAGTGCTCCCTCTTTTACTGTTAATAGATAGCATCCATGGTAACACATCGCAATTTTCCTATCAGGGAGAAATGGTTTTCTCCTTTGAGTATGATGAATGCTCAATTATGGCTATATTAGTGATAATATTGCAAAACCTTCTGTTATGCCTTTCAGGATCAAGTTCGTTTTATGGTGTCCTGAAAGACAGCACATCAGATTCCTTCCAGTCTAGACAGAACACTTAGAGCGTCCTACTTTCCTCTCTCCTCCTTGTGGTCACAATTGTCTGCCATTCTAGCTTCCTGGGTTTTCCTGGTTTCACCGTGGGAAGTCCCATGTGTCAGGAAACCAGTGGCCCAGGCTCACCATGACTGCCAACTGTGCTCCTTGCTTCTCCGCTGTCCTCGGGTCGACAGTGAGGCGCACAGAGCACTGGAGTGCGACGTTTACTTTTCCCTGGCACATGGTCGGCCTAGAGTTTGAACAAGTGGCTAAATTCCTGACTGGGTAAGTCATCGCGGAATGGGAGAGCTCTGGGGTCAGAGAGGTGGGCAGTGAAAGCGCAGCCCAGTCATGCATTACTGTGGACCCCAACTCTGCCCATTTTACCTCGGTGAGCCTCAGTTTCGTCAAGAGTAACGGGGTGGGGGGACAAGCAGGATGGTTAGAGCCGTGTCATTGACTTGTGACAGGAATGAGATCAGGCCGTTGGTTCTCCAGGAGCCATTGAAATCCTCACGTGGAGAGGCTGTGCTGCGTTCATTATGGCAAACTCGGTGTATTGGTCAGCTCAGGCTGCCATAGCAAGAATGCCACAGGCTGGGTGGCTTCAACGCCATTTTTTTCTCACACTTCAGGAGACGGGGAAATCCAAGGTCAAGTTATCGGCCAGTTTGATTCCTGATGAGGATTGTCTTTCTGGTTTTCAGAAAGCTGCCTTCTTGCTGTGTCCTCACATGGTGGGGAGAGTAATTATCTCTCTATTATCTGTTCTTATAAAAGCACTCAACCCATTTTGGGGAGGGGGCTCTACTTATGAGACCTAATAACCCACTGCCAAAGGCCCCACCTCCAAACACTGTCACGTTGAGGATTAGGGCTTCCATTTAAGGAACAGGGGGGGCACAAACATTCAGTCAAGAGCACTCAGTATCTGAAACATAATAGGTACCCCATGAATGTTTGTATAATTAATATAATATATGCAAAATGCTTAAAGCATAGGCGATATTTGCCAAATGGCATTTATTGCGAATGTTGTTATTACTATCATTACAATGAATGAAAAGAAATGTACAAGATGCTGTAGGTAAGCTTGGGAAAGATGACCATGGGGGACGTAAGTGACATTGCGGTTATGAGACAGAAGTCCTGAGCTCCGGGCTACAATGCAAAGCGCTTCATGCTCGCTCCCAACTGGAGCGGGAGTTCCATGTACTCAGCGAGTCAAACCTGAGTTCGTGGGAAAAGTCCTCAGTGAGAATCTGGAGTCCTGAACAGGCACAGTGAAGAACCACGCCAGCAAGCGGGCTGAGTCCCAAGCCCTGAGCTCCTCGTCCTTCCAGTTCCGCCAGGAAAACACCGAGCGGCCTCTCAGGAGGTGGCTGCCTTTATTTTTGAACACTCTCAGGCCTCCACTTCTTTATTTTTAAAACTCAGGTACTTATTCTCACGATAGTATATATGTTTTCTTCTTATTAACAGGAACCAAATTTTTGAAACATTGCCTTTCCCAACCGTGAAGCTCTTCCCCTGTCCTTGCTCAGAGGGCTGCACCTTGCAAAGCCTGTGCGCCCTCCCGGAGCTGCGTGCGAGAGTCGGAATCTAGGACTTCTGGGGTTTAGGCAGCCGGGCAGGGCGGAAAGAAACCTCAGACCACAGCCAGGCGAGTGTGGGGAAAATATCAAATCAAAACTAAAGAACCTTCTTTGTTAATGAAGAAACTTCCTGTAGCGAATGCCAAGTGATTTCTCTTTTCTCCAAGGAGTCACAGAGAGGGTTGTTGAAGTAATAGGATCCCGAGTGAATTCCGTGCAATTTGCTCTCAATGGCTCCAATGTCTTAAAAGTAGGTTCTCTATAGGAGTCATGACAGAAGGCCAAGTTCACGGTCGAGCACCAGGCTGTCTGATTCCGAGATGGGATGTGGTAATGCCTGCGGTTCTTGGGAAATCCTAATTCCCCTCAGCTATTTCGTAACTGTGGCTCGTGGCCTCCGCCCTGGATGTATTGTAGGCCAAATATTTTCATGGATAAAAAGCAAAGACAGAAACCTATTATCATGAAAGTGGGTGAAAAAATAAATAAAAAAGAAAGTCTGGATAGCAGATAATATTCCAGAGTTCTCCAAAAAGCAGTGGTTCCTTCTCCTTCCAATGATGACTCTTCTGTGTATCAACCAGTTTAATTAAAATTTATTTTCCAATTACAGTTTACATTCAGTATTACTTTGTACTAGTTTCAGGTGTATAGCACAGTGGTTAGACAGCCTTATATTGTATAAGGTATTTCCCTGGATGTTTCCAGTCCCCGCCTGGCCCCATACAGAGCTATTACAGTACGATTGCCTATATTCCTTATGCTGTACTTTACATCCTCCTGGTTACTTAGTAACTAGCAATCTGTAGTTCCCAAACCCTCCCCTCCGACGGCCATTCCTCGGTGCTCTGTGTCTCTGAGTCTGTTTGTTTGTGTCGCCCACGGATACTTACTTACACAGCGTTATCCACATACAGGCTGAGCACTCAGATACAACGGACAGGAACACCAGGCATGCGCTTTGCTTCCCGGAGCTTATGTCATGCAGATCCTCATTAATCAATCAGCCAGTCTCGACGTGTCAAAGAGCCACTGGGGCAAAGGCTACACCGAAAAGTTCCGAAGAACTTTTACAAGCATGTTCTGACCTGGTCTAAAAGTTCAGAGAGAGGGTTCCAGGCAAGGAGGAGTAGTAAGTAGCGTGGGCTGAGCCCATAAACATGGACAGAAATTAAGCTAACAGTGAGGTAACAGAGGAGACTTCTGGCCCGAAGGAATAGCTTTTGGAAAGGACTTTGGAGTAGGGAAGAGTGTGGAGACCCATGTGGGCACAGTTAGGAATAAGGTGTGGAAAGAGACTGGCAGAGGAGGCGGGCATCAGGGTCCCAACCATGTGGACCAGTCCAAGGAGTTTGGCACTGACCCTGCAAAACTGGGGAGACAGTGAAAGGTTTTGAACAGAGGGAGCTACACAAGTAGACAGTTTAGAAGTTTACTCGGGCTGTACTGAACTGCTTAGCAAGAGAGAGAAATGGACGATAGCAGATCAAGGAAGAGGTCGCTGTCTCAGTTGGTTGGACTAGTGAAGGGAGGGTAGAAATGGAGAGGGGTGGATGGAACTGAGATACCTAGAAAAAAATTTGTGGGAGTGGATTTTAACAAAAGCATACCTCACAAAACTGTGTAATAATCGAAGGCAATATTAGGACCTCACCATGAACAATAAAGATTCTATTAGCCTCACAAACAAATCCGAAAATATCTGCTATTATTGCAGGTCGAAGAAATGGTTGAATATCGACAGTCCTGTTGGGTTCCCCTTCTCCTGACAGGCATTCTCTGCTAGACGCGAGTGGCGACTCAATGCAAATGGAACATGAAATGCAGAAGTGGGTGTGCACACGGCCTGACCCTGTTCCAACCCTGGAGAGGGGATTTCTCTTGCCCAAGAAGTCTAAGCCTCTGGAGTTACATCGGGTCATCGGGGAACCGGGTTTAACACTTGTCTTTTATGAATTAAAAAACTAAGCTGTGGAAAGGTAGGAAGACCTGAAAATTAAATAAAATCAAACACGATGGTGTAAGATAATAAAATATATAATAAAACAAAATAGAGGCCCTTGAATACCAATTAATACCAAACCCAGGAATATGGGAGAATATCTCCATAACGAAATTCAAGTAATACACCCTGACCTCTGGAAGAGTGAGCTGCAGACCTCAGAGGGTCCAGGATAGGTTACATGTCCCTCCCAACCCCTGGAGAGGAACACTTAGGAGGATCGGGGGGACCACAGAGCAGAAGTAGGTGCCCTGTTCTTAGCGGCTGTTTTGAGATTTTGCCAATTCATTCTTATTTCTGTGACAGGGCGTCCTGGCAGGCTACCATTGTTTACAGAGCACTATTGCCACACATCCATTCAAATAAATCAACAGCCCCATCTCCACTGACCCTTTTTGTCAGAAATGCCAGAACAGCGGACCGACCCACGTGACCTTTTCGCTGAGAAGTATATATAAAGAGTGTCATTAGGTCTCAGACTGACAAGCCTGAAAGCACGGTGATCTTTTCTTTTCCTCTTCTCTGTTTGTCATAATATCGCCAGTGGAACCACTCCTGACGTTCTGAAAACAGACTCGGTTCTGGGAAGAAGAAGGATGCTCAGAGCAGGCGTTTCTGATTCTTCAAGCGACCATCCGGATTAAGACAAGAGCCTGGCGAAAGGAGGAAAATAAAATTGTGGAAAACTTGTTTTGCACTACATTTGGAAGATAAGTGATTCCATGCAACATCCGTCACTTCCCTTAAGCAAATGGACCTCAAAGCAATCAGCATGCGTCATCTCCCACGGCTGAGGACGCCATACCGGGTCTGTCAGGCTCGGCGAAAAGTCTCTTTTCATTCTACTCTGTCGCCAGAAGGAATCTAGCAGGCCTCCTTCCCTGGAGATCAGTTGCTCATCTCCAGATATCCATGATTTCCATAACCTTTTAGAATTAGCAGCAACGTAACCACCTCGGTGGAGATTTGGGTTAGGTTTCTTGGAGGACATACACACACACACAATAAAAGAAAGCATCATTCACGTAAATAGCTAACCAGTAGCTAAAGGTTCTGTTCAAACAAAGCATGCCAGCTGGATGTCAGATCCGCACCCTCAGAGGGGGCTGGTTACAGAGAACTTATAAACACAACCAAGAGACAGATTCACCGTGGGCCGTCTGCAACATCGTCCCGTATTGACAAGGGAGCATCCATCCTATGAAATATGCAGGAGCTGCAAGGTTGAATCAGAGTGCACGCCTTAATTTGAACCGTACCAACTGAACAGTGAAATGTGATTTAATTTACTATATAATTTGCTTGTTCAACAAAGCCGAAAGATAACTCACTCAGTGCCACTTTGCTTACACGTAAGCTGGTAACTGGCGGGGCTCGTGCCGCGAACGGCTGTGCTCCTGACACCAGGGAAAGTTGTCTGAGTGGAACACGCACGGAGTTAAGGGTCTGCTGCAGCCGTACTTGCAATGCACTTCTTCCGTCCTCATCAAGTTTATGTCTGCAGAGAGGCAAAAACGGCCCTTTGTTTTCCTAACTCGATGAAGTCACTAAGTCTTGCTTGGTGGCACACGGCTTGGGAAAAATACATTCAGCCAAATTTAGAACCATTTGGAACTCACAACTTGTGAATTCCGAACCAAACTTGAATCTTTGAACAGCTCATCTGTTCCGCAGAGCGAGCCAGCTCGGGGAACAGCTTTACAGCAGGGCTGTCCCCTGGGGGCTGAGCCAGGGGTCCTCAAGTCCCCCGCGCTTTTCCCGATGGCTCGAGCAGGGTGTTATGCAAAGCAAAAGCTCAGCGGCAATGAGGCGGGTGGGTGTATTACAAATCCCTGGACACTGCACCTTCCCGGGAGGAGACATTCCCGAAGGTGAGCGGAAAGGTCTCTTGTGTTTTGCTAATTTTTAAGATATTTTTCTTTGTGTCCCTTGCATCCATTTGTCTTTTTTTGTCTCCTAACATCATTCTAAGGGTCAAGCAGTATTCACCGTAGCCCCCAGGACCTCAAACTGCTCTCACCCACAGGCCTCTGCCACCTGCGTTCACTGGGCGGGCACATTCTAATCCAGCTCGCTCTGGAACCCCTGCTCCCTACCTTATCCCGGTCTTCACAGCACCTCCGCCCAGTGTCCGGCCTGGTCCGACCCCTGCAGCCTCGCCCAAGCACCTCCTGAGCATCAGGCTCCCAGGCTGCTCTCCGGGACAGGCGGCCCTGAGTGGACAGAGGCCCAAGAGCAGCAGCTTGGGCTTCGTTCAGGTCGGTTGTCCTTTTCAAAATTCAACAATTATCCTGGCACGTTTTGTGCCCTGAGCAGGGAGCTGCGTTGCAGAGTTAGGGGCGCAGGGAGGTCTGATGAAGGATGCTCAAGGCATGGGTCCGGAGGGCGCAGATGACCTCAGGGAGCCATTGCAGCACAGGGGATGGCAGGGCCGGCCCGCAGCACAGGGGATGGCAGGGCCGGCCCGCAGCACAGGGGATGGCAGGGCCAGCCCGCAGCGCTGTCTCCGCGGGCGCAGTCGCCTGCACCAGGGCGTGGAGAACGAGAGAGGGCGCACGCGCTCGCGTCACGGCGTCTGAGTCGCAGATTCGCTCACGGGTAGGTAGCTGTGTGGGCGACAACAAGCAGGAAAGCGGTGTGGACGATTGACAGCTGGAAGAGGGAGACAGAAAGTGAAGATGGAGAGAGAAGCAGGTGCCCGCCCGCAAAGGACTCAGCGCAATCTGCCAATGAGGTTAGACCTCGACCCGAGAGAGAGCTCATCCTTTTTTACAAAACACAGTGCAGGTGCCTTCTTCTGGTGCTTAAGACGCTCCATAACTTTTATACAATACATTTTTAAATAAAATATGTATTTCCGATGGCTTTAGGCGACCCCTGTGTTTTGGTCGTTGGACCCCCGCTGGGGTCACGACCCACAGGTTGAGAACCGCTGGACGGGTGTGCGTTGAATATGTCCTAACCCCCTGCCTTCTGTATATCTGGTCACCTGGCACCCCCGCCAGCCTCCTTTCATCAGAGATGTGTGGCCCTCATTAGTTCACTGTATTTATTCAGTAAATAAATACTGTGCATCTAGCTGAGCGCAGGGCTGGGAGTTGAGAACTGAATTTACTGAACAATTACTGAGACTCTACAGGACAGAAACTGTCCTTGGTGCTGAACTGACCATGATTGATAAGGTAGACGAGGCCACTGCCCTCAGGATGCATTTTGGGGGAAAACAAGTAAGTGTATGAACAATTCAAACAGAGCCCGACAGATAGTAATACGATGGGAGAGGTACAGAGAGCTGTGATCGTGCCTAGGAGAGAAATCTAATTTGTACCTGAGCTATCGAGGAAGACTTCCTGGAGGAAATAGTATCCAAGCTGAAACCTAAAGGATCCGTACGATTTATTGAAGAAAAAGAGGAGGAAAGAGCATCCTAAGCTGAGTGAAAACCACATGTAAAAACTGAGGACGAGAGAAATGATCAAGCTGATTCAACATGGCAGGAGTGCGGCGTGCAGAGAGGAGACAGGAGAGGTTGTTATGGAGGATGTGACTGCAGACATGGGGTCCAATAGGAGACAGAGGGAATGAAAGTAAGGGGGCAACAGATCGGGGAGAGATGTGGGAGAACGTGGTTACTCCTTACCGTGAAGGTGTGAAGCCCTACCCGCCCCTCCAGAAGAGCGTGACTGACAGGAAGAGAACAATTATAATGTGGTCAGAGCCGTGCCAATGGCCTAATGTAGCTGCTGGGGACGAGCCCAGGAAATCAGTTTCCTTGGGGTTACTCCTGCAAGGCAAAAACATACAAAAGAGGGCGAGGCGCTCCACAGGCAATTACAGTTTTCTGAGTCTGAGATTGTGTGTGGGTATGTGGTGCACAGTCTCTAAAATGTAATTACCGAGGAACGTAGTTTAATCTGCATCAGTCACAATTTACAGTTTGTCTATGTTTATAGACACGATTATGGTTTGAAGCTTCTTGTGCCTTCCTTGGTGCATTAAAAAAAAAATTAATTATGAAGCCTTCAGCAGCAGCCACCTTCCCTGAGAATTTCCAACAAAGGACCCTTTCCTCGGGAACAAGATCCTACAGGGCCGTGTGCCAATAGGCAATCTCAGAACAGCAGTCAACCTTTCCTAATGAGAGCGTTGGGAAGGACTGCGGCCAGTCCTTGCAGAAAGCACGCACGTAACAGAGTGCACATGGGCCACAGTCACGGAGCACGGACCCCCGAACTCCCCCTGCATCATTTAGCCAACACAACCCACGCCAGTTCCAGCCACTGACTTATTGTTCTAATCCTGCTGTTGTTTCAGACAGAGGATCATGGGAATGGTGGCCTGCTTTTCGTTCAAAGGCCTGATGAGAAGGGACCTTAAAAGGCTTTCCTACTGCAGAGGCAGTGGGTGATCCTAGCCGTCCACACTGCCATTCATTCACTCTTTCCAAGTCCCTGGGCAAGTCATGGAACAGCTCTGGGTTCCACGTTTTATTTTAGTAACAAAAGGGTTGGGCAAAATGGCTTTAAAAACACCACCAGCTCCCAACGGTGATGAGTCTGTATGAGGGAAAAATATGATAGTTCTCTGAAAAGCCATCCTGTGTGGACACATAGAGACAGACACTATTTTTGGCGGGGAGGGGCTATGAAATTTTAAATGAGATACGATTTTCTTCATGTATCTGAAAAAAATTTTCAGGTCATGACTTCACATTTTCGTTTATCACCTTTATTAAAGTTTGGCGGTGGAAAATTATCAGGATGAAGGCTGGTAGAAAAGATCATGGCTCTGGGATGTCTACATATCACCGAGTGGGCCAGTCCCCACCCCCAAAAAGCAATCTGTCTGGTCAACCAGACGACTGCACGCCCTGTTTCTTGGTGGGGAGTTCATGTTTGATTTTTCATAAGAGTCAAGAGAGACAGAGAGTAGTGAGTGTACCTGCTCTTAAAAGGACACCCAGCTCTGAACATCATGATTAGGAGGCATTTAGATGGCACTTGACAGGTGGAAAGTGCTCCGCAATCACTCATTACCTCTGTGTGAGCTAAAAGCTGCTGGATTTGTCATCCTGTACCCCACGGTGGGCTTGAGGACAGTTAAGACCTTCTTGCGGAAGCCTTGTGTAAGGACCCCCTTCTGTGTGAGTCCCTGAATGATCATAACAGCGAGAGGTTACCATGCAGCCGACCGGAGGAATCCCGGGAGCAGGAGGTGTGGGTTAGGTGGACAGGACTGCAACTGTTTTATTTTTAACAGGTGGGGCAGGAGGATCATTAGAAGGTGACATGTGAGCAAAGACGAGGGAGGGAGAGAGATGTAGCCATGAGGGTGCACAGCACGCAGTGGGGAGGGGGGGGGAGAAGCAGGGCCCCTGAGCCGGAAACCTGCCTGCCAGTTTGAGGGGTGTAGTGACCCAGGGGGCTGGAGCCCAGTGAGTGAGAAATGAGCGGGGAGGGAAGGTGAGGGATGAGCCAGGAAAGGCAGGTCACACAGCTTCCCGGACGGATGCTGTAAAGGCTTGGGCTTCTCTCTGTAAGAGGAGCCACGGGAGGGTTGTAAACAGTGAGAGATGGGGTCATTCACAGGCACCACCCTGGCAGCGCAGCATGGGGAATGATCTGTGGGGGGACGAGAACAAAGCCAGAGCCCTGCTGGCAGGCCAGCGTGGCCTGACACGAGGCACAGTGACGTGGGACTCAGCACGGGGGGGGGGGGCAGAAGACCGAATCTGGGTGTGTGCAGTCGGAGGCCGAGTCAGAAGGCCACCCCGATGGTTTGTGGCAAAAATAAAGGCTTACAGCTGTTCATGTGAAAAGTAATGCAACAATTAATACATAGCGATACAAGAGTTTTCTGGGTTTCACATACTCACAACGGTAAACCTACTTTTGCCCCACCCTGTATATAGATTTCAAAACATCACATTGTACACCTTAAACAGATTCAAGTTGCATTGGGCAATTCCTCCTCAGTAACGTTGGGAAAAGTAAAGGCCCTCCAACTGTCAATAATAGAGGCAGTACGAGGCTTTCCCGGGCGGCCTCACAGAGGAAGCTGTCCCACTCCAGACCTAGGACACAGTCAGGGTGACGGGGCTGCCAGAGGATGTCGCAGACAAAGGCGCAGGCCACTCTGGCTGGTCCAGCTTTCTGCATATTTGCATTCCTAGCCCAGACACCTACTTGTAACGGCCCCTTTATCTGAGGCCTCGGGCCAGGGTCCCCTTCAGGCAGCTCTGCCAGGCCTCCCTATCAGAGAAGGTGAGAAACCTTGAGCACAGTGCCCCACTGGACTCAGTATACAGTGCTCAGTCCTCTTCTACACTTAGCACCCCTTCCACAGAACCATGGGAGCCTTCTGTGCTGATCCGCCTGAACCTACATTGGCCAGGCAGCTGTGATGGTGGCTGGAAATACTGGCCTTACAGTCAGTCCCTGGCAGCTGTGCTGTTCCGAGGGGGAGGGCCGATGCCAGGGGGTGGGAGTCAGCACTCACTCTCCTTTGGAGCCTTGTTTACATCTCAGCCAGTGTTTAAAGTGTTGACTGTTTCTCTTTGGCTTGTTTAATCAGCTACTCTGAAGACTGACAGCCCAGTCCCTGAGCAGTCATTCAATACATATCACAGAAGTCCACTATTAGGTTTTAGAAATACAGAGATAGCTGGTTAGTCAATATCATCCGGCTTACACAAACTCAGCAGTCTGGGAAGCTATCTCTCAAAATCAACATCATTAACATACTTGACCTACTGATTTTTTGTGCAGGGTGTGGGGAGGAGACTGTCCCTGCACCGTGGGATGTTTCACTTAACAGCATCTCTGGCCATTACGCCCCAGATGCCAGTGTCTGGACCGTAGATAAAACAAGACGGTCTCTGTCCGAGGATCAGGAACAGCCTCGCAGAGGAGCCACAGTCCGAGATGAGGCTGGGTCAAGGTTGTGCGCTCAATCAGATCCGGGACTGACTGTAAGGCCAGTATTTCCAGCCATCATCACAGCTGCCTGGCCAATGTAGGTTCAGGTTTGATTCGGATCCATCGTAAAGAAACAACTGAGCCAAAAACCGGTGGTCCGTTTTCCTTTAATCCTAGCTCGCACTGGCAAGTGAGTAAATACACACAACGGGAAGTCACTTCCCTTTCCATTCAGGGCTCCCAAAGCCACTGACTCATCCGAGTCTCTTAGAATCAAAGGCTTCTACCTCACCAGTCTTATTCACCTCTGTGCCCCATCTCCTTCTCCTCCACGAACTGGCTTCTCCTTCCCCATTCTGCCATTTTGGCTGCCTCCTCCAGGTGGCCTCCCTGCCCTGCTCCAGCAGGGGTTCCTCCTCCCTACAAGAACTGGCCACTCTCCCCCAAAATGAACTCCTAGCTCCACCTTTTAAAGCATTTTGGCTCAAAAACATTGCCCCAGCACTCATTAGCATAACCACACCCCTTCCCAAGCAAGAAGACAATTAGCTGCCCCATCTGGGCAGCAGCCATCTTTAACAAGGTGAGCAAAATATATCTTATTTACCCTACACCACAAACAAACCCACTCCGCTCCTTCGCAGAAGCCCCTACACCAGGGGTCCTCAAACTACAGTCCGCGGGCTGCATGTGGCCCCCTGAGGCCATTTATCCGGCCCCTACCGCACTTCCAGAAGGGGCACCTCTTTCATTGGTGGTCAGTGAGAGGAGCATAGTTCCCATTGAAATATTGGTCAGTTTGTTGATTTAAATTTACTTGTTCTTTATTTTAAATATTGTATTTGTTCCCGTTTTGTTTTTTTACTTTAAAATAAGATATGTGCAGTGTGCATAGGGATTTGTTCATAGTTGTTTTTTTTTATAGTCCGGCCCTCCAACGGTCTGAGGGACAGTGAACTGGCCCCCTGTGAAAAAAGTTTGGGGACCCCTGCCCTACACCATCGCTTGGCGTGTATCCATCCCTCTCACCTCTCTTTCTTCCCACGTACCGGGTAAGTTCCACTTCTCTGCAGAGTCGTTCCTGAGACTCCGAACAGAAAACTCACGACTCAACTTGCCTGAATTCCTCCGCTGGCAATGACCAAGTTCAACCTTTGGACGTCTCCCTCCCCATTGTTTTGTGCATTTTGGATAAACTTGGTTTATCATCTCTCAGCAAATCCCTGGGAGGCAGGCACTGCATGTAGTCCGGAGGAAAGAACTTGTACTGTGAAGATGAATGTCATCGGTTTGAATGTCGGCTCGGCCTCTGACTAGCTGCAAGACGTCCTGTCTCCCTGCGCCCAGTTTCCTCGCCTGTCTAATTAAAGGAACAGCACTCCCCTTGCCAAATAGGACCTCATACCTGAGGGTCAGTGTTCAGTGTACATCACATAGTACTTCTTTCATAAATCTCATTTTTCTCCACACTTCATTTCTTTTTTTTTATTTTTTTATTTTTCTGAAGTTAGAAGCAGGAAGGCAGACAGACTCCCGCATGCGCCCGACCGGGATCCACTGGCATTCCCACCAGGGATGGCGATGTTCGACTCCTCTGTGCGTTGCTCCGCTGCAATCAGAGCCATTCTAGCACCTGAGGTGGAGACCATGGAGCCATCCTCAACACCAGGGCCAACTTTGCTCCAATGGAGCCTTGGCTGCGGGAAGGGAAGAGAGAGACAGACAGGAAGGGGTGGGGGAAGGGTGAAGAAGCAGATGGGTGCTTCTCCTGTGTGCCCTGGTCGGGAATTGAACCCGGGACTCCTGCACGCCAGGCCGACGTTCAACGGCTGAGCCAACCAGCCAGGACCACCCTTGCCTTTCTTATATTATCTTGCGCAGAACTAAGAAACATGCTGAACGCATCTCATGCAGTGATAGCAGATTTGCTTAGCGTCGTCAACATGGTGCAGGTGAGTTCAGTGTTAAGAGGAAACAATAGCAAAAAAACACAAAAAAAAACCTGAGGGAAAGACAGAAGGAGGTGTGTGACAGCCTTCCCAGGCCCTCCTGAGGAAGCCCCTGGGCACCCCCACGCCGCCCCCTGCGGACAGCCCCCCCTCTCCAGCGTGCTCCGCACACCCAAGCCGTTCGCTAGAAACAGGAGGCTCTGAAGGGCGAGAACCCGAGTTAATCTCGAGAGAAACCGGTACCGCAGCATGTCAAAAACTGAGTGTGACCAAACAGAAGGAGGGATTGACATGACCCATCTCGCTGTCTGCTGCTGATGTGAATGTGATGGCATGGTTTTATTATTATTGTTATTATTACTGATACATTCTGTAGCAAAACATTTGAGAAGATTTTGAGAACAGATCAATGCGGAAACTTTCTAACCATTTGACCTGATGCAGATTCACTAACTGCCCAGCCTCAGTGTCCTCGTCTGTCAAAACGCCACAAATAGAGGGGATGCCATCCCTGCCTTTGCCCACTTCCGCTCAGCCTCCGCCTATAGGGACCATCTATACAAAGG
This sequence comes from Saccopteryx bilineata, assembly GCF_036850765.1. Classification (NCBI taxonomy): domain Eukaryota; kingdom Metazoa; phylum Chordata; class Mammalia; order Chiroptera; family Emballonuridae; genus Saccopteryx; species Saccopteryx bilineata. Next base: position 259,665,010 of record NC_089494.1, read on the forward strand.
CGTAGGGTGATCACCACCACACCTCCTGCCGGGGCCCTGTTCCTGCGCCAGGGTCCCCAGGGCTCAAGGGCAGAGCAAGCCCAGAGCGCCGCTGAGTGAGCGCCCTGTCTCCTGCTCACCCCACGGTGGCTGGTGAGGTGATGGAGAAACGTTTCTTCCCACTCATCCCTCGGTTGAGCTCACTCTGAAGCAGTTGACACAGAATCCCAGAATTCTCCCAACTTGTCCACTGGGCTGACTTGCTCGATGGCACGGCGGTTACTCACTGCCTTCCTTTCCTTGTCTTACTTTTGTTTTTTCTTACTTGTACTTCTTGGGATCGCAGTTTGAACAAACCCCACGTCTTGGCACAGGGTCAGCTTCTGGGGGGGACACAAAACACACCAGAGAACAACGGCGTGTCACGCCTGAGTGTCGCATACCAAAGGCTTGCACTCCGTCTGCCCCTTATCACTCGAGGTCCGACCAGAGAATCAGATACAGTAGCAAACGTATACTAAGAGATCGATTGCAAGGAATTGGCTCGTAGGACTGGGGAGGCTGGCTAGGCTAATCTGTAGGACAGAGCGCCCAGATGGGCAGGCAGCTGGACCTCTCAGGCAGGAACAGAACGTCCTGTCCACAGGCAGAATCTCGTCTTCAGGGAAGTCTCAACTCTGCTCTTCAGACCTTTCAACTGCTTAAGTGAAGCCCACCCAGATAATCCTGGGAAAACCTTCCTTACGAAAGGTCCACTGGTTGGGGACTTTAATCACAGATACAAAATACCTGCCTAGACACATCTAGATTAGCATTTGAGTGAATACAAGGGGACTGACATCAAGACAAGTTGACACATTAAAAAGGCCATCTCACCCACGTTAAAAATGCTTAAAATGTCAGACTACTAGTTATTCATTTGTATCTGATAATCAAGATAAGAATGATTTGCTATATAACATTTGAAAAAGAAAGATAGTCTAAAAGACGAAACAATACTCATCCACAGGTCCTCTGCGAAAAGATGGCCGCCGGCCACTCATCTTATATGCACTGCCTCCGTTCTCACTCCATTAAACTGCGTGCGTTTCGCACCTGACATTTCACCATGAAAACTTTCCCATCCGTGGGATATTTGAGGACTTCATTTTAATTGCCGTGAGGTATTTTGATCATCTAAAAGTATCGTATTTTATTAATGGCCATCACTTTCATTGGGCATGTGGGTTTCTTTCATTGACCTCTTTGCGGGTCAATGATATATATATTATATATATTGTAAGTTCCTAACTATTTGATAAAAACTCTTGCTGGTTCTTCCAATTGGCTCTGCCTAAGACGGAAGACTTGACGCCCGAGGTGTCTCTCACCTGCAGGGAGCTGACCTCTCTCTCCTCCACACCTGGCCTGGTGCTTTGTGCAGAGTGTCCCAGGGAGAAATTGGGAAAGGGGACACTCACTGGAGACATGCGGGTGGAGGATTTGAAAAACTGACCTAGTTCTTTTAAAAGTCTGTTTATGCTGGAGTTTCCAGCCTCTGCCCTTTCCTCTAAGAATTTTTAGAAGTAATCTGTATTATTTTTAAATCTAGAAATTAAGAGAAAAGGACATATCAATGCCTGTTCGATATCAGGGATGGGGGACCCTTTCAGGTGATGGAACTATCCTGAATGCTGATTTTGGTGGTGGCTAAATGAATCCATACATGTATTAAAATTGTAAAACTGTACCTGAAAATAAGCCAAATTATACTGTACAAACTTTTTAAAAATGAGAGAAGCGATGAACAACAAAAAATGGGGTGGTGCCTGACCAGGAGGTGGCGCAGTGGATAAAGCATCGGACTGAGATGCGAAGGACCCAGGTTGGAGACCCCGAGGTCGCCAGCTTGAGCGTGGGCTTATCTGGTTTGAGCAAAGCTCACCAGCTTGGACCCAGGGTCACTGGCTCGAGCAAGGGGTTACTCACTCTGCTATAGCCCCACGGTCAAGGCACATGTGAGAAAGCAATCAATGAACAACTAAAGTGTCACAACAAAAAACTGATGATTGATGCTTCTCATCTCTCTTCATTCCTGTCTGTCTGTCCCTATTTGTCTCTCTCTCTGACTCTCTCTCTGTCTCTGAAAAAAAAAAAAAAAAAAAAGGACCTCAAAGGAGATTTAATGCAGAATGATTAAGGCACGTGTTCGGATATTTTAACGCCATAATTTGGAGCAGCGTGCATTGCAAATCGTCCATCTGATTTCTTAGATTTGATTTTTATCATCATTTTCAATGTAACAAAAATTATGGTTGCACTTTATAAAATATTTCTCTACACAAACACACTGTTCTGGTAAAAAAAGATCTATCTCTTCTACCTTGATTATTTTCAAGTGAGAATTTATTTCCATTTTTCACATTCATTTTGCTAAACTTTTTCTGCACTCATGCTTAGATGAAATCTTTTAGCTAAATATTAAATCATACAAAGATGGAGTCATCAAGAATTGCATAAGAAATTCCAGCATCACGTTTTAAAAAATGGAAATTCAGTAGAAATTTTAATGTTACCTTAATGCAAAGTATGAGATCTTCATTTTATTTCATTTTATGGTTATGGTTGGCAGAGACTGAAAGTCAAAAAGGCCTCAGTCTAGATACAGGACATATAATCCCTTCATTGTCCCTGACCATCCTATTGGGGACACAGCAGACAAGCCTGGCACAAGATGACCCAGCCATCGCTTATGATCACTAGTAACCTCCTGAGCGCTGCGTTCACATAGCATACAGCGGTTCTCACCTGTTACCGTATGGGGCCACTAGCCAAAGGTTCTGCGTTCCCATTCACATGTGCTCTTTCCTCCTCCATCATGGGAAAAGAACTATTGCAATTGCTTCCAGCTTCAGAGTGTTTAGGAATCTGTGAGACAGTGGAACTGATGCTTCGAGCTCTCAGATTTACAATACATGGATGGTAGGGCCCCTGAAGCCGCTCCGTGAACACTTCAGAAACACTGTCTACTCAGATTTCTTTTGGTGAAACAAGAAGAAAGATGAGCATTAGAATTAGATTTTAAGTTAGCTTAAAGATGCTCTTTAAAGAGCTAGAAAGACCCTTAAATGTCACTCATCGCTGTCCCCTTCATTTCTGTAGTCCAAGCCCCGTAATCTTGCAACAGTCATAGTTCTGGACTCTCTGACCCCTTCCAGTCACGTGGATACGCTATCTCCCAGAGCAGTGTGAGTCCCATGGGCAAAGGCAAGTCCCAGACAGAGAACTGGCTCTCAAAGGACAGTGCTTAAGTGTGACTTAGAGGTGGGGACTCCATGGAACCTCAAGTGTCTTCCAGCTGTTGGGAGCTAAGTTATGTTTCACACACACACACACACACACACACACACACACACACACAGCAAGATGGTAGCTTGAGGCCTCAAACAAAAACAAAATAGGTGTTTGTTAAAACCCCAATGATCTAATTTCATGATATGGTGTTTACCCTCCTTTGACACTCTCTGATGCTGTAATCGAAGTCCACTTAGGAACCCACAAATAACACCACACTTTCCCTCCTGAGTTTGGAAGTGAGTGTTAGAAAGACACAAGAAGTAATCAGCTTTATTGCTGATTAAATGTATTTATAATATTGCCATTTCAACATGAAATTAATGTAAAAAGTATAAATAAGATATCTTACGTTGTTTGTAGTGAGACTTTAAAATCCAACGGGTCTTTTATGCTTGTACACATCTCAAGCTAAATTACAGTCCAGTGCTCAGTAACCACACATGGCTAGTGGCTGCCATGTTAGACAGTCAGATATATACACCTGAACTTGAGTTGAAAGTCCAAGGCCTTGGCTCAGTTGACTCAGTGGTAGAGCATCAGCCCAGCATGTGAAAGTCCTGGGTTCGGTTCCTGATCAAGGCACATAGGAGAAGTGACCATCTGCTTCTCCACTTCTCCCCCTTCTCTCTCTCTTTCTCCCCTCCTCCTTCTGTAGCCATGGCTCATTCAAGAAAGTTGGCCCCAGGCACTGAGGATGACACCATGGCCTTGCTTCAGGCACTAAAATAGCTTGGTTGCCAAGCAACAGAGCAGCAGTCCCTGATGCGCAGAACATTGCCCCCTAGTGGTCTTGCTGGGTGAATCCTGGTCAGGGCTCATGTGGGAGTATGTTTCTCTGCCTCCCCACCTCTCACTTAATAATAATAATAATAATAATAATAATAATAATAATAAAAGTCTAAGAGTATCTCCCATGAGTTGATCATTGGTGTAAATGTTGAGTGAGTGGGTGTGTACATTTTAAATGTATTGGTCACTTCTTAAACAGCATACATGAAACAATAGAATTTTTGAAGAAAAGTAGTGATTTATGAAGAATACATTTAAAAAGCTAGGTCTGAAGTGGATTGCTTATCTGTACATGTCCTGAGTGGTTCTGCGTGATAGAATTTGGGGTTCTTATCATGTTACTTAGTTTCTATTTTCTGTCTTCTTCATCAAGGGCAGGATTTGTGTACCCTTAACATACTGTCATAATGGCACACCCTTTTAGTCCCGCCCCCTACGGAAAGTGTTACTGTGACTGTTACAAGTGCACATAAAAGCGATGTGTTCTTGGAGAGAGAAACGGAAACATTCTACCATAAATAAAACTATTTTTATTTCTCTACTGTCCTTTTTATTATTGAACGGATTGGGATAACATTGTTTAATAAAATAATACGTGATCCAGGTGTATGATTCTATAAGATATCAGCTGTACACTGCATTGTGCATTCACCACCCCAAGTTTATCCCCTTTCTCTCCTGTTCTATCTTCCTCCCCTTCTCTCCCTCTTGTAATCCCCACACTGCGTCTGTGTTCATGAGCTTTCCTCTTTGCTCACTCCTTTCCCTTTTGTCGCCCCCTCCCCTCTGACAGCTGTCAATCTGTTCTCTGTCTCTACGAGACTGTATCTACTTTGCTAGTTTATTTTGTTCATTAGGTTCCACATATAAGTGAAATCACATGGTACTTATCTTTCTCTGACTGGCTTGTTTCATTTAGCATATTACTCCCCAGGCAGCCCCCATGGAAAGCCATATGGAATTACCTTAAAAAATTAAAAATGGGCCCTGGCCGGTTGGCTCAGTGGTAGAGCGTCGGCCTGGCATGCAGAAGTCCCAGGTTCGATTCCCAGCCAGGGCACACAGGAGATGCGCCCATCTGCTTCTCCACCCCTCCCCCTCTCCTTCCTCTCCGTCTCTCTCTTCCCCTCCCGCAGCAGAGGCTCCATTGGAGCAAAGATGGCCCAGGCGCTGGGGATGGCTCCTTAGCCTCTGCCCCAGGTGCTAGAGTGGCTCTGGTCACAACAGAATGACGCCCCGGAGGGGCAGAGCATCGCCCCCTAGTGGGCAGAGCATAGCCCCTGGTGGGCTTGCCGGGTAGATCCTGGTCGGGCGCATGCGGGAGTCTGTCTGACTGTCTCTCCCCGTTTCCAGCTTCAGAAAAAAAAAATTAAAAATGGAACTGCTATATGACCCAGCAATTCCATTTCTGGGAATGAATTCAAAGAAACCCGAAACACTAATTCAAGAGAAGATATGGACCCCTACATCATTGCAGCGTTATTTACAATAGCTAAGATCTGGAAGCAGTCCAAGGGCCCATCAGCAGATGAGTGGATAAGAGCGCTGTGGCATTTCCACAATGGAATGATACTCAACCTACTCTTCTTGTGACTAACTTTAAGATTGTGACGGCCAGAAGCTACATGAGGTTCTTCCAAGTGGAGAAATTACCGCACTCATTTATTTTACCTTTTGCTTATTTTGGTGCATCATGTTTAAAAACACTAAGATTAGGTTCTGCAAACATCGAGGCTATAAAAAAAAACATTTGCCTAATACATATTTAATTATTTTTCAAAGTATTGATCCCTTTTGGATGCAAAAAAGACCTGGGGCTATTTAGAAATCTTATTTTCAGAAATAAAATGCCCGTGGAGGTGAGTTATCGAGTTTTCCTCTGTGGGGCTTAATGTATCATTTGTGCAAGCACAAATTTAACAGTCACTGCCAAGGAAATTCCAAGGAATACAGTGGGTACATACTGCGCAGCACTCAGGATAAAGAAAAAGCAAAAGTGTACCATGTACAGAACAGAAATATACCTCATGCAACAACAGTATCACAATGCTGTGCGGAGCATACTTTACTTGTCATGATTTTAGCAATGCATTAATCACAGTATGTTTCATGTACAATGCTAAATATATTTTTATTATGTCCCCTGATACTGACCTTCTGAGGAATTCACACCTGGCTTACAGATGCGGAAACTGAGGCATGGAGGACGATGCTCCCGCCATTCACACAGTGACAGCTGAGGTGAGAGAAGACCTCCTGTCTCTAACTCCATAGCCGAGCTCTTCACAGTGAAGTCCCACTCTGTCCTTACTTTACATCTCCTTGTCCGGAGGAGCCAACTGAGGCCAGAAGAAGAAAGCAACTTGTAAAGGTTCCGAAGCTAATTGGCGTCCTGGTCAGAACCGGAAGCCCAGTCTTCCCACTCCAGGGCCGCGGGTGGTCCAGAATGCCGGTCTGAATGTGTCCTCAGTCGGAGAAGGGTTTGGATAGGCACCCCCTGTCCTGCAGCCGTGAAGAAACCACCCAGGGCTCCTCATTCACACAGAACCCCCGCCGTCCAGCGTCTGGGGAGAGCCCTGGCCTCTAAGAGCGGGGCCCCGGCAGGGTGTTCAGAAGCTTTCGCCCCGGCTGTTCTCCCAGCCTCACCGTGGGGACCCCTGGCCATCCTGCACATCCTTCAAAGGGCAGTTTGTGTCCACTCCCTGGGGTGCCCTTTGACTTCCCTCCCTCTCGCATGAATGACTGCAGGAGCCCTCTGCCTGGTCGTTAATAAACACAGAATCAGAAGTCCTGGGCTTTCACTCCATTCCTGCTACCTGCCTTTGCCCGCGTGGGTTTCCAGGCAACTCCCTGGCTTTGTGCTTCTTCATCGGTGAATGGAGACGAGAGCCCTGCCTTCTGGTGGTGCTGGCGTGTGCCATGGGATGGGGACTCAATCTAGATTGAGCACACTGATGAATAAAGAAATGACTATTTATTAATTTGTAAACTATGCATCCCCTTGTGTTTGTGGCCATAGGTCTAAGCTTATTGCCAGTTACTGACTTAGTCTTGACTAATGTTCTTTATCCTCAGGCACAGATCAAAATTCTATCCATCCCTCAAGACTGAGGTGCTGTGGTATGAATGTTTGTGTCCGCCCCCCAAAATAAATTCAGATGTAGGAATCCTAAACCCTAAATGTGACGGTATTTGTAGGTGGGTTTTTAACAAGTAGATAGGTCATAACGATGGACTCTTCAGGAATGGAATTATTGTTTTTTTTTTTTGTTTCTTTTTTAAATCTTTTTTTTTTCTTTTTTTCTTTATTCATTTTTAAAGAGGAGAGAGAGAGGGAGAGAGAGAGAGAGAGAGAGAGAGAGAGAAGGCGGGAGGAGCTGGAAGCATCAACTCCCATATGTGCCTTGACCAGGCAAGCCCAGGGTTTTGAACCGGCGACCTCAGCATTTCCAGGTCGATGCATTATCCACTGCGCCACCACAGGTCAGGCGGAATTATTGTTTTTACAAAAGAGACTGCAGAACACGTCCCCAGTCCCTTCCTCCACGTGAGGCCACAGGCAGTAAGAAGGACAAGGACCCTGATCCCACCATGCTGATACCTTGATCTCAGACATCCAGCCTCTCTCTAGAACCATGAGAAATAAATTTCTTTTGCTTATAAGTTACCGGGCTATGGTATTTTGTTACAGCAACCCAGACAGGGCTAATGCAGAAGGTCATTTTGTTCACTGTTTCAGACCATAGCAAGCAGCCTTTTTCATGTGCCTATTGTCCATTCTGAAGAGGTCACCAGGGCGTAGATCTGTCCTTCTCTGATGGCCACGAGCCAGGTCCACTTGTCGGTGAGCCAGCTCGTGGGCACAGACTGCCCTGATGATCCCGGACTCTAGACACACTGCCACTAAGTGGGTGACCTTGGGCAAGGTAACTTAACCTCTGAGGCCCAGATCCCTGAGCATAAAACTAGAGGTCATTCTTAGGAAGTTGAGGGGGAAAGAGCCAGCTCTGTAAAAGGCAGACAGCAAATGGTTAGCTCTCCACCCCCTTCTAACCTGTCCCCCTCCCACACAGCCTGCCACTGCCCTGTGATCTTCCAGAGGGCAGAGATCACGGGCTGTAACTTGCTGCACTATTACATATGTGATACGTTCAGATTAATGTCATTATGGGGTTGGATGAACTTGACAAAGAGCACGTCCGGAAGCTGCAGTTGGTTCTAACCTGGGCGTGCTGTCTGTGCCCACCGGACAGTCTTTTTCTTTTACTTCGGTTACATCCAGGTGCTCGGCCACACGAAACACAAGAAAGACAGAGCCCTTGACCTCAAAGAGCCCACTGTGTAGTGGAGGCTGGGGCACAGAAAGTTTTGCTCAAAGTGCCCTAAGGTAGTGCAGCCTGTGTCGCTGCGCGAGAGGCATCACATCACCCTCCTCCCGAACCCTGGCCGCTCGGTCTGTAAAGCGGGTTAGCAGTGCTTTCTGGAGCTTAGCAGCGGCTGGGAGCCCAGCTGCACTAACAGCCCGAGAGCGTTCAAGACTGTGAGCGCTGCGTCACGGGTCAGCCCGCGGGGCCCGGAGGACACATCAGACCGGCCGCCCATTTCCATAAAGGAGATGCATTATTATAAAGAAACACAGCCATGCCCAGCCATTTACATATCACCTATGGCGGCCTCCGTTCCGCAAGGGCAGGGTCAGGGACTGTGACGGAGACCATGTGGCTCACAGGCCTAGAGTACGGGCCATCTGTCCTTTTGTAGGAAAAGATAGCTGATCCCTGCTTTCTATCAAGGAGAAACATTCCTGTAGTTATAAATGTTGTCCTCATTACCACGGATGGGGAGGGGTTAGGACATAGTGGCAAGTAGCCCACAGCCTGGTGTTATAATGCCCTCACTACCCTTTGGGAGGTAGATGTCCTCCGACCTGCCTGTTGACCTCCCTGAGCCTGGATGAGTGAGGGTAGGAATATTTGCCCACCAACTGGGCATCAGGTTGAATGAAGCGAGGCCCTCCCGGTCAGGCGGCTCATACATACCCGCAGCTCTGAACCAGCCGTCCGTCCGTGTCCTCTCCTCTGAATGCACAGGCTCCCTTTAGAACATCTTTCTTTTTTTTTTCTTCCTTCGCTCCAACAAGTGCCTCATACCTGTCTTAACAGAGATCCTCAGTTCTTTCCTGTGGGTCTGGCAACTGATCCTCGTAATACTAGTACATGGCCGAGACACGTGCTGCATGCTTAGATGCTGCTCCACTAAACGGAACCTTTTTTGGTGTGGTGTTGTTGTTGTGCTGTAACTTTTCCAGGAGGCTTTAGCTCCAGGACAGCCTATGTTCTGCCTCTACTCGTTTGACCCGGAATGGTTTCGGTGAAGACCTGGAAGCGTCCCATCCCGAGGGACTGGCACTCCCGCTCCACGGGGCAGGTGCAGGAAATGCTGATCCTGTGCTAAAGCTGTCGTCACTCACCGAATTCCCGAGAGGGCCGGGACTGTCCTCACGCCCACTAGTAAGAGGCTACAGTCTAAGACCCAGATCTCTCCCTGCCCGGCTTGGCTTTATAATTCATCTAGTTCTGACCCCCCGGGGCAGGAAGAGGCTAAAACCTGGCACTGCTTTGGAATTGCTGAGCTGAAGCCCAGGTCCACAGTTTGCTAATTGGATAACTTTGGATGAGACAAGTGTTCTCTCTGTGCCTGTTCCTTCACCTGTCCTGTCAGAACGTTCGTTTGCAGCACCCGCCGTGGCTGGTGTGGAAGTAGACGTGTCAGCATGCACAGGTAACTCGGGCCTGGTCTATGTGCTCAGCTGAGACTCACTGATTCACTCAGTTATTAAAAATCATTTAGTGACCGTCTAGTATTTAGAGGTATAAGTAATACAAAAATAATGGTTTATGGTTGCAAAGTTTCCTTTTTTTAAAAATTTTTAATTGATTTTTTTTTTTTTTTTTTTTTTTTTTTAGAGAGAGAGAAAGGGAGAAAGACAGAGAGGGAAGCATTCATTTGTTGTTCCATTTCGTTGTGTATTCATTGGTCGCTTCTTGTATGCGCCCTGGCTGGGGACTGAACCTGCAACCTTGGTGTTTCCAGATGATGCTCTAACCAACTGAGTTAACTGGCCGGAGTGCAAAGTTTTTTAACGTTGTGTTTATAGTCCTCTGCTTTACCTGAGCAGCCACATCTCCTATATTTCATTCCTTATTTGTTTTTTTGTCTTAATTCTCTACACAGATTAAATTGCTAATTATCCTAAGCAGTATCTTTTAACCCTGAGTTTATGCATATGCATGAAGTGATCTTCCCCTGCCACCTGCCTTACAAGCCCCTATTCATCCTTCAATGTTTACGCCAAGTGTCACCTCCTCCATGAAGCCCTCTCTGGCTACCCCTGATACATGGGCTCCTCTGCCCATTGAACTGGGGTTTCCCTTGCAGATTTTTTTCTTTCTGCCCTCAGCCAAAGTACCACAGGGCATGAATGAAGGATGGAGCCTTTCCTTGTTTCTCATTGCTGCTTTAAGACTCCATCCCACCTGTCTGTCATAATATCTAGCATTCTTTATGAAAATTCATGTCATCAGATGTCATCTAACTAGCTCTCTTGTGGCACTTATCAACACTAGCTAGCCACCCCTCTTCCCTCAGTGAAGAACTTGACACTTGATCACTTTTCTCTCCACCACTTTTGTTCATTTCCATATAGCTGATGATGAGTATGATGACCTACCTTCACTTTCCCTTCCTCACGCCTGTCCTGTCTCAGCCCCCTTCAGTAAGGATTGTGATACTACCACCAGAATAAAACAGTGGTTGTCATGTTGACCAGTATCCCCCAGCAAAACAAGGCCAAAACTCACATTCAATCTTCATCTTAGAATCCCAGGACACGGTGACAGAACTGATCGCTCCACCCTCCTGGCAATACTGTTCGCCTTGGTGCTCAGGGCATCTCAGTCTCCTGGTTTTCTCCCATCTTCTGAGAAGACAGTCGGCTCTCCCTCCACCCCCTGGGGATGTTGGCTGGAGATGACTCAGTAGCTGAAGGCTGAACTTAGCCAAAGACTTACTTACCCACAAAGGACAGTATTGGGGTGGACATGGGCAGTTTAATGCTCATTGTCAGCTGGACTCTCCACCGTGTGGTGGTCTTTCTGCTGCGCTAGCCCTGGACTCTGAGTTCCAGGAACAAGCATCCTAAACCAACCAGGAGGAGGCTGCATTGTTTTTGATGACTTGACCTTGGATGATACCAAGCATCAATGGCTCCATAGTCACAGATCCACATATCAAAGAAAGAGACCTCACCACCAATGGGAAGAGAATCAGCAACAACACACTATAAGAGCAGCTCACAGGGCAGAAGACTTTATGAAACCCTGTTGGCGATTACAAGCTCTTGCAGATACATAGAGAATAACCAGCATCGATTATGAGACATTCTGCTAAAAGGCATCGTGTGAATCTAAACACAAGGCCATGTTCGCTCCAAATTGAGGCACTCTGGAAAATAACTGGTCTGCTATCTTAAAAAGTGTCAAGAGAATGAACTTCAATGAAGGCATGATGAATGTTCCAGCACAGAATAGGTCAAAGAGATGTGACAACCAGAGGCAAGGTGTGATTCTGAATTACGCCCTTTCACTTGCAAAGGACATTATTGGGACAGTTAGAACACTTTAATGGAATCTGAAAATTAGATGGTAATGTTTTATCAAGGTTACAACCATGATTTTGATGAGATCATTATGGCTTTGTAGAAAAATGTTCTTGTTCAGAGGAAATAAATACCATAGTATTCAGGGAAGATAGATCATCAGGTCAATAAAGTACCCTCAAAGTTCATTTTTTTTATATTCACAATTTCCATAAGTTCAAGAAGATTGCTTAATAAAAAATTCATTCTCCTTGTTTTTTTGATTAACCAAAGGAACAGCTGGATGCCCGGGGCCATTACACTCAAACCATCACAGCAATCCAATCTATCTTCAAACCCAGGAAACACGTACCAAACCTCTACTCCCCTTTGAATATGCAAAGACCCAATAAAAGAGGAAATTAAATAAAAAATGTAATGCACACGTTTCTATTAAATTATTTTGTGTTTTGTTTATTTGTGTTTTTTATTGTTTGTTTGTGGAAGAGAAGTCACGGTTGCCTTGTAGTCCCGTAAGAGAAAACAAAACCTGTTTCCTAAATAAGTCACACTTTGTATTGACTGAGATCACAGCAGGTAGTTTAGAATAATCAATCCATAATGTGTCATAATCATGTTTCACTGAAGGATACACACAGAGTCAGGAATTTTCATCAATCTCTCCATTTGTACAACTCTCTGTTTAGATGTTCTGCTATTCAAGTCAAGAATATACTTAGATTTTTTTTTTTAACTCCTGAAAATCACCTTGTTGCTATGAATAAATCTGGCTCTTAATTGTTCTTTAAATTATTTGTTCTTATAAAGCCACAAAATCTTTTAATCTTAAAAAAAAAGAAGAAAATATTATAAAGCATTAAAGACAGTTTGGAAGAAAATGAAGGATGATTATTAAAGTCTCCCCTCTAATACTCAATTATATATAATGTAACGATATAAAACTATGAAAAAAAAAGAAGTAAGAAATCCATGCTACCACTGCCATCTGTCAAGGTGATGGCGAGAGAAGTCAGACTGGGGGAAAATGTTCAGGGACATAAATGGAATTAGTTAAGGTATCCTCAGTATTATTTATATTAAAATTTTTAATAGGAAGTGACTATGACAAATCATTATACTTGTTAGTATGGCTAGTGAAAGTACTCAGATATCCTTAGATGATTCTCCAAGTAGCCTGTCTGTGTATGACTGCCTGTTACATAGCCTTCAACCTCACATTTGAGGAGGGCAGATGTGTGGATTGAACACTATCTTAAAGCTCATACAAAATCTCAAAATACTAAGAGTAGCCAAAACAAATTTATGGAACAAAGTTGGAGGAGCGACCCTTTCTGATGTAAAGGCTAATGTAATACAAACCTAAGGTGATCTAGACGGTGTGGGGAAGGTGGGGGGTAAAGAGAGGTAACAGAATAAAATTGAGGGCCCAGAAATCAATCCTTACATTTCTACTCAACTGACTTTCAACAAGGGTGCCTAGAAAATTCAGTGGAGAAAGAATGATATTTTCAACAGATGGTTCTGGGACACATGCGGAAGCATGAATTTAGACTCCTACCTCACAACATACAGAAAAATTAACTCAAAACTGACTATCAGTCTAAGTGGAAAAGCAACACCCATAAAATTATTAAAATAAAACATAAGTGTCACTCTTCATAGCCTTAAGTTAAGCTATGATTTCTTAGGTCTTACAATAAAAGCGAGAGCAACAAATGAAAGAATAAATTTCAAATGATCAAAATTGAAAAAAAAAAAGAAGGACTTTTGTGATACAAGCAGCACCATCATGAAGTGAAAAAGCAATCTACAGCTGGGAGAAAATATTTACAAACCATATGTCTGATAAGAAATTTTTATGTAGACTATATAAAGAACTTTTACAGCTCAATCAACCAGTAAAAGAACTAGACAGTAGGAATGAATTTAAATAGAAATATTTACATAAAATAGTGTTATTAAAATGAAAAGCAAGACAATAAAGAGGTGCTCCTTCTTACCAACTAGCTGACTATAGTCAGAAAGACATATGTTAAGTTTTGGTGAGAGGAACTGCATAGTGACTGTAAAATCCAATAATTTTTTTGGGGGGTGTATATCTAACCCCAAAGGAAACAAATGCCTACACAAAAACTTGTGTACATCCCTGGCCAGGTTCCCCATTGGTTAGAGCATCATCCCGATATGCCAAGGTTGTGGGTTTGACTTCTGGTCAGGGTACTTACAAGAAACAACCAATGGATGCACAAATAAGTGAAACAACAAATTGATGTTTCTCTCTCTCTCCCTTCCTCTTTTTACAATTAACACAAACAAAAGATTTCTACACAAGTGTTCATTGCAGCATTATTCATAATAATTTAAAAGTAGAAACAACCCAAATGTCCATCAATCGATAAATGGATCAATAAAATTTGTTTTATTCATTCTGTGTAATATTATTTTGCAATAAAAAAAATGTACTAATACATGCTATCACCCGGATGAACCTTGAAAAATTATGTGAAGTGAAACTAGCCACAAAAGACCATCGATCGCATGATTTTGTTTCTGTGAAAAGTCCAAATTAGAAAGACAGAATGCAGAGTAGTGGTTGCCTCGGGCTGCCACGGAGGAAATGGAAAGTGACTGTTAATGGGCATGAGATTTCTTTTAGGAAAGACAAGAATGTTCTAAAACTATATCGTGGTATTGGTTACACAACCCTGTGAAAATACTGAGACAGCTTGAATGATGCACTTGAAAACGGTGAATTGTACTAGATTCCATTTCAGTGAAACTGTTTAAAAACCATTGCCGCTAGTGGCTGAAGTGGATCGTAGATCTTAATGACAAATGATAGATAAAGAGTCCACTCTCATCAACAATAGATGAGCACCATTTGGTCAGTAAGACCAAATTAACACAATGGGACAGTTCGGCAAACTTCTAACACCTTAACCCTCCTTCGCCTCAAGCTTGGTTTAACCATAATGCCACTTCTGTGGGTTCCCCTGGGAAGTCCAGGAAAAGTCCCCCCAGAGATGGGCAGTTCCTGAGGCTGTTCTCCATTCATAAATTCCTGTCTTTCAAGGGGACCGGCTCCCCTGCTGCCCCTCCACCTGGGATTCATCACCTTCGGTACAGAAAGAGAAGTGACCCCATTCAGTCAGGCTTCCAGTACCATCTGTACCCTGATGACTCCCAAAGGGCAGGTCCCACCAGGACCCCCTCCCCAGACTTCGGACATCTCGAACTTGAGTGTTTGCTATCCCCCAAGCATACTCCTGCGGCCTTTCTCCTCTTGGTAATGGAAATTCTGTTCTTCCGGTTTCTCAGGCAAAACTTCTGGAGTCATTTTGGACTCCTCTCTTGTCGCCCCCCCCCCCCCACACACACACCTGTGGTTCACCAGCAACTCTTACTAGCTTTACCTTCAAAACATATTCATATACCTAGTCGTATCTGCCATCTCCAACCCCACCTCCTCAACCAAGCCAGCCGCATCAACTACCTCGCACATTGGAAAAGCCCCCAGATGAGTCTTCCTGCTCTGTCCTGACCCCTGCCTGCCACGGGCCTGTCAGTGTTTTCTTAACACAGCGACCGGAGTCACTCCTATGAGATGTGCCATGCCTCGCTCCTCCTGTGACAGCTCCCCCATTCCCTTCAAACCCTAAGCCAAGAACCTCTAAGTGGCCTTCAAGGCCACAGGTGACCTGGACTTCTGCCCCCTCTCTGCTCTCTTCCCCTATTGATTTTCACACTCTGCTCTCACCGTCAGCCTCCTTGCATTCTGTGAACAGCAAGGTGTATCCTTTGCTCAGACACCTGCGTGGCTCGGATCCTCCCTCCCTTTGCCCCGGACTCCAGCTCCACTCTCTCCATGAGACTTCCATGGCCGCCATCGTTCCCCGTTCTCCCGCACTTCCGGTCCTCCTTACCTGATTTCTCTTTCTCTTGGCAGCCATCGCTATCTTTATATCACAGATACATTTGTGACTAATAAATAGAATCTATTATGTAATAGATGCATATATTTATATTTGTCATCTATACAACAATAGGTAAAACTATATATGTATACACACATAGACATAATGTATGCACATATACGTGGATAAGTTTTACTAATATTTAGCCAATGACATGTAGGCATTTTTATTCTTACTTCTGGTTAATTCAGTATATTACATAGACATTATATTCAAGGAATTTTTATATATTTTAGTTATTTGTATACTTTACTACTCATTTTACCTATTGATCATGTTCACTGTGCTCCCCCCACCCCAGAATAGACGAGCACAGTGGGGCTAGACGTGTATGTTGGTTGTGTTTCCCGCTGCTCCCCGGTCTGCGAACAGGAGATGGAACCTAAGATGACCAAGGAATTGGTCACCTTCGTCCACACCCCACTGGGCAGAACCCAGTTTACTGGGCCCCAAGCTCACCGCAGGGGGACCTGGGAAATGCAGAGGCAGCAGGCGGTCCTGGCCCAGCCATCTCTGCCACACCCAGGTCGCAGGGTGAGAAGGGCTGGTCCAGGTTTTCCATCCAGCCACAGACCCGCCTGCTGACTGAGACTGCGCAGGTGGGCTCTGTGGCCACGCCCTTCCGTGTCTTCTGGTTCCTTCTCCCCAGAAGCAGGCACTTTCCTACCTCTTTACTGGCATCTGTCACTTTTGTCCCTCACCCTAACTTCCTTCCAGTCAGAGAGGGAGGCAGTGCCAGTCACCAAAAACCAGGGGTGATAGCCTTTCCCTCCTCTTTTGTGCAGGAAAGTACCATTTCCTTCTTTAAATAAAGGCGAATTCATTTATTATTAGAGACTTGGCCGCTCCCCAAATGTTCCCGCAAAAGAATTCTCATTGTAACATTCCCTGTGCTCCTCCCATTCCAGAACTTCCTCAAGCATGAAACTACCTCGGTCAGCTTCCTGGTTGAAAATAACCCATTTGCCTAAGGCACACGCAACTTCACATCCACCTGCCGGGCAGAGGACAGAGGCCAAAGCCACCAAAAAATTATGAAGCATTCCTACACAGAATGATGAAAGGAGACGGGAAATTTTTCATTTCTCTTTTACTTGCATTGATTACATTCCAGTAATTCCAATTTCCAGGAGAGTAGGGCACGTCTCCCCTGCTGTGACCCCCCCTCTACCCCCGCCCCCCAGGACCCCAGCTCAGTGCCTGGCTCACAGGAGGAGTATAATATATAAAATTTGAAGGATTGAAATGAATGTGCACCTCTGCCCTGGGTTCTATAAAGGCACAGTCATATTTATCTGTGAATAAGCATCACAGCTGAATGTTACCATTCTTTTCTGAAGATGAGAAAACAGCGTCCCTGGCTGGTGGCTCAGTGGGTAGAGTGTCAGCCCGGCCTATGGATTTCCGAGGTTTGATTCCTGGTCAGGGCACTCAGAAGAAGAGACCATCTGCTTCCCCTCCTCCCTCTCCTGCTTCTCTCTCTTTTCCCCTCTAGCAGCCAGTGGCTCTATTGGTTTGAGCCTGGCCCAGGGGCTGAGGATAGCTCGGTTGGTCTGAATGCAGCAGCCTGAGGTGCTAAAAACAGCCCAGTTGGTTTAATCATCTGCCCCAAATGGGGTTGCCAGGTGGATCCCAGCCAGGGCGCATGCCAGAGTCTGCCTCACTATCTCCCCTTCTCTCACCTAAATAAATAAATAAAGTACAAACCGCTTTTGTTGTCACTTTTAATTTTATTTATTTATTTATTTATTTATTTATTTTGTATTTTTCTAAAGCTGGAAACGGGGAGAGACAGTCAGACAGACTCCCGCATGCGCCCGACCGGGATCCACCCAGCACGCCCACCAGGGGGCGACGCTCTGCCCACCAGGGGGTGATGCTCTGCCCCTCCGAGGCGTCGCTCTGTTGCATCCAGAGCCACTCTAGTGCCTCCGGCAGAGGCCAAGGAGCCATCCCTAGCGCCCGGGCCATCTTCGCTCCAATGGAGCCTCGGCTGCGGGAGGGGAAGAGAGAGACAGAGAGGAAGGAGAGGGGGAGGGGTGGAGAAGCAGATGGGCTCTTCTCCTGTGTGCCCTGGCCAGGAATCGAACCGGGACTTCTACACACCAGGCCGACACTCTACCACTGAGCCAACCGGCCAGGGCCGTCACCTTTCATTTTTAAAAAGTGTTTATTTTGCACAATAATTAAGTAGTCACATAAAATATGGACCATTTTTACAAATGAATTGAGTCACTTTGGACTAGGTTGTGAAATTGCTAAATGAAACCAAAGTAAACACAATTCTGCCACAGTGACTGAGCAACTCATTCGGGACTGAACTTCCTGGGGCCAGGGCAAAGGAAAAATCCTACACGAGCAGTTGTGGAATTCTCATTTCTAGAAATAAAAGAGACACTGAGTCGTTTTAAAAACAGTTTTTTTCCATGGGACTTTGTGTGGGGGGCAGAGAACAATGAGTGGCCGTGCTAAAGAGTGGCCCTCCGGAAGCTTCCTTAGTGAATGTGCTGCCCTGCTTCTGTCTTCTGCTGACCGCTGCCATGCATGGAAAAGTTTGCCCTGGGACTTTTGAAGGGACTGACCATGGAAAGCGACTTCTATGATGTTCCCTGGGTTCAGTGTCAAATACAGAAATATCAGAGGAATTGTCACATGGTTTTAGAAGTCAATATGCAACAGACACTGTGGACAGAATGGAGATTCAGCCAAAGATAACAGTGTGTGGGATGGTGAATCTGACTCGGAAGGGGAGAAAAGGCAGCCCTTGTTCTGAGGGAACCATGAACGAATATCTCAGTCTCATGCGCTGCCTATTTATTCCTTAGCCTGAACGTGGGCAGGTCCCGTGGAAGGCAGAGATGGCAGGTACAACCTAAGAGCTCATCTTCAATACTCATCAGCGCAACACAACTCAGCAATGAAAACAAATGAGCTAGATTTATATATGCCAACATAGACCTTTTAAAAACACCATGTTGAGTGAAATCTAATCTAATTACAGAGAGAAAAACATTGTGTACTAATGTTTGTATAAAATTTTTAAAACTTCAGCATATGCTTTATGGATCCACGGCATAAATATTTGACTGATAAATTGCACACCAAATTCATCCTAATAGCTGTCTTTTGGGAAGGAGGGGTGTGCCGAATGAGATTAAGCAGCCAACATCAACTTCATGGTGCTATTATAGTGTGAACAATAATGTGTGAAGCAAACATTATGAAAAGTTAATACCCGTTAATTATAAAAGGCAGGTTCAGAGATAGTTGTTTAAATATTCTCTTTTTGCTTCTGTATCTTTTCATGTTTGCATTTGCAAAGCAGGATAGTGTACCTGTTTGATGAGCTCCCGTCGGGAGCCCCACACAGTAGCTCTGAGCCACTGTTCCACGCTAAACCCCAGACCACGGAGGCATTCTTCTCCCTGCGGCAGACGACACAGCCTTGGCCGCCCTCAGGTCCGGAGCAGCCCCGGAGGGGGACTTCAGTCCCTGAGAGGATTTCGAGGAGTACCACAGATGTGAAAGTCTTCCAAGTTTTTGTCATTGAAAAGCCCAGAGATATTTCAAAGCTCTTTTGAAGCAGCCTGGGTTCCCTGCTGTGACTGCATCAGAGATCAAGAATTTTTCTGGAAGCTTCTTTAAGTAGAACCTATAGAATACTGGGTAAGAATTGGTCAAACCCATTGCTCGGACCCTTGACAATACTTAGTAAGTTCTTTAAAGCAGGAATACTTAACGATGCTTAGATTCTCCTGACGCGGAACCCAATTACCTGTTGAGAGAGATACTTACGCTGGCTGAGAAGCTGAAGGCATCAGGTTGTCATTAACTTTTTTGAGGAAAACTGGGCTGTGGGGAAGGTGTTCCCATTTTGAACATGGAGGTGTGTATCTGCCAATAATACAGGTGCCTTAGAACATGTCATCTTCTCCCTAGAAAAACCCACTGCGCCCATGGTTAAATTTGTTACCACGGTTCATTCACTCTTCAAACCCGATGTGGTCACTTCCAGGAAGCTCGCCCGTCCTCTTTCCGGACTCCACGTTTAGTTAGAGGATCCACAATACCCTGTGAATGTCTCCTTAACAGTCTTCAAATGGCCCTTCTCTGTTGGCAGTGGGCATGTGAACATGTGAAAGCAAACAAAAGTTTTGGGCTTTTTAAAAAAAATATTAATACATTTTTTTTTTCCAAAGTCATTTGACAGTTATCCTTGCAGCTATTGATTTTGTTGCATTATCTTTTGTCATCATGTGGAGTTAAAGGAAATGGGAGTTCCATCATCTCCTGAGTTGATGTAGCTACAGAAAGCCGGGTCAGCTGATGCCCTCCTCTCAGGAAATGACCCATGGCCTCTGCTGTGTGGGGCCTGTGACTGATTGGCCAAGGGCGTGACAAAGGAGACCACCCATTCTTACGGTGACCTCTAGTTTATGGCCAAAACCGACCCTAGAGTGGTTAGTGCTTCTTTATGGCTCAGTATACTGAGCACCAGACTGAGCATTCACCACATATTATCTGATTTATTCCTCCGTACGGTACAGTGGGGAGGTTAAGAACCATAATCATACCCATATGATGATGAGAGAATTGAGATTCTGAGAGTTTAGCAGGTTGCTTAAAGGTCACAGAGTTAATCGAGGCTGGGGGTAGTTTTATTATCTGAGGTCTGTTGGACTCCTAAGGTAGATTCGTGTGTCCCTGTGTGAAAAAGATGAGTTGACATCAAGTCCCTTTCTCACAAATGTGGAACTTGGCAACATGGAGAGACCGCAGCCATTATAATGGGGTCGAAAGCGGAGGGATGCCTTTCGGTAAAGGCACGTCTAATGAGACCACAGGAAATCAGGAGAGAGCAATAAATGAGGGGAAGCAAGAAGTCCAACGCTGGTGAGATGAGAGCTGAGAGGGTGTGCGGGGCAGGGCCCAAGCTCAGAACAGTGAATGTTACGGAGATGCTAGAGTTTCTCCAGCTGGGGGCACTGGGGCCATTCTGAATGAGTTCTGTCTCATCATTTGTTCTCACGAGGGTCTACCCTGACTTTTCTAAGATGTCTGTGTCTTTAACTATCCACGTATACGTATCATTCTTTTAAAAAGTCACCTTCAAATAGAACCAAAGGGCATAGAGGAAACTCATATATCCCTTCAGGTAACGCTTTCATGCCCATGAGTGATAAGTCTTCACTATCTCTATTTTACAATCAAGGAAACTGAGTCTCAGATAGATAGAGTCACTTGTCCAAGGTTCTAATTCAATTCTAAGTGTATCTGACTTGGGAACCTATTGTTGTGGCTCCCAAAATGCTTTCTATGGATGACCTGCAAGATGGGATGCTGGGGCATTTCTGGAGGAAGATAAATGTTATGAGATGGGAGATTAGGACATATCTGCTTCCTATTTGTGAAGCAAGCTGAATACTGATCGTAAGAGACTCCAGGTTGTTATGGTCAATGGGAGTTGGGTCCATTCAAGATTGAGCAGATGCCCTGGGCAGTTGACTCAGTGGTAGAGCATTAGCCCAGCATGTGAATTTCCTGGATTCCATTCTCAGTCAGGGCACACAGGATAAGCAACTATCAGTTTCTCTACCCCTACCCTTCTCTCTCTCTCTCTCTCTCTCTCTCTCTCTCTCTCTCTCATTCTCTTTCTTCTTCTCCCACAGCCATGGCTTGGCTGTTTCAAGTGCATTGGCCCCAGGTGCTAAGGGTGGCTCCATGGAGCCTCTGCCTCAGGCACTAAAAATAGCTTGGTTGCAAGCATGGCTCCAGATAGGCAGAGAATTGGTCCCAGACAGGGGTTTCTGGGTGGATCCCAGTCAGGGCACAGGCAAAAGTCTGTCTCTCTATCTCCCCTTCTCTCATTTATAAAAGAAAAAAAAAGTGTGAACAAGGCATGCTGTGCAGGTATTTTGTGCACATGTAAACACACTTTAGTGCGCGTCTCCGTGGATGGCTCGGATGCCTCTGTGGGTGACTGCATGCATGAGCTCATGTGTGCACATACATGATAAATGTGAAGACTTTAATCTATTAAAAAAACTTTGTGATTCACACACAAAAAATCTATTTTTTTAAAATCAAAATTCCTCATTAGTCAGAGATCTGGAATAAATCTATTTCTCTAAGGTTTTGTTTTTAAAGAATACATTAACTTTGCATTTGCCAAGATCTCAGCCTAGATTAGTTGCAAGAATTCTCTGTTTCACTGATTTCAAGAGTTTTTGTTGTTGTTGTTGTTTTTAGGGCTTTTCTTAAAAAGTTCCTGCTGAGATGTCCAACTGTAAAGAATTAAAAAAATGTCCAGAGACCCTTAATGAACATAGAGAAAAGAAAAGAGAGACACGCCCCGTCCCTATCAGACACACAGGCTCCGGGGCTCACAAAGCACCTTTCATGCCTGCGATTTTATTTGACCCACATAGCAAAGCCATGGAGAAGGCATTTTACCACGGGGGACACCCAGGCCTTGGTACGTGGAGCTGTGTGGCCAATGGCGTATGAGGAAAGACAGGGGTTAGAAATAGCATTTGAAACTTGGCCTCCTCTCTCCCCACACTGCATTCTTGCCAATAGGACCCTAAAATGTTCTCTGAATTTACTGATTTCCTGCCCAGGAAGCCACCCCACTCCTCAATATTTTTAATGAGGTGCTTCTCAAAAATAGTATGTGTCTTTTGGTAATCGCTGATTTTCATTCTTCACGGCAAGAAAGCCTCTCTCATCTCCTTATTGTTGTCGCTATGGCCCACAGGTCCACCTCTGCCCGCAAGTAAACTCCTGTGAGGTCCCCTACCAGGTCTGCCTGTGCCCTGAGCCCAGACAGCGCCTCTCCAACTAGAGTCATGAGTCGACTCTGCCAGTGTGAAAAACACCCTCACCGGTGCCCCTGGTGTCGGTCTGAAAATGTTCTTAACTGGAACTTCAGTATGGATACACAGGGACTCCTTGTCATCACCTTCTGCTGATAGCGCTTCTACCGGAATACGTCTAGAAAAGATAAAATGATCTTAAACAAAACTGTAAAGCCATTATAATCCACCAAACGACTGGCATCAGACTCACATGTCAGTGGATATCATTTTGCTGAAACATGAAAGGTAATGTTTGAATTGTGAATACAGAAATGGCCACTTTGGCCAAGTGTGTGTGTGTGCATGTGTGTATGTGCATGTGTGTGTGTGTGTGTGTATGTATTCTGTCTATATCACCTTGAAGGGATTTAATAACTCAATTCTTCCAACATTTGTCTCTTTTGGAGTTTTATAAGTTGTGATAATGTGGTTTTTTGGTTAAAATCAATGCATCTGCTCCGTGTGAATTTCTACTTTGGTTCCTTTTCCCACAATTGAGGTTAGTCTAGTTTATGGCAACACCATGAAAATTGTGTAAGGGAATTGCTTGGAGTATCATCATACATTCGTTCTCCAAACGGTTGAAAATGGACTGAAGTTATTTTTAAAATTGCCTTGAAACTTATCACAAAAAGTACTCTGTAAAAACTGATAACAGCCCTGTCCGGTTGGTTCAGTGGTAGAGCGTTGACCCAGTGTGTGGAAGTCCTGAGTTCTATTCCCAGCTAGGGCACACAGGAGAGGTGCCCATCTGCTTCTCCACTCTCCCCCCTCTCCTTCCTCTCTGTCTCTCTCTTCCCTTCCCGCAGCCAAGGCTCCACTGGAGCAAAGTTGGCCCAGACACTGAGGACAGCTCCATGGCCTCTGCCTCAGGTGCTAGAATGGCTCCCATTGCAATGGAGCAATGTCCTAGATGTGCAGAGCATCACTACCTAGTGGGCACGCTGGGTGGATCCCGGTTAAGTGCATGTAGGAGTCTATCTGTCTGCCTCCCCGCTTCTCACTTCAGAGAAATACACAAGAAAACGCAAACAAACATAAAATAAACTGATAACAATCTTCAGAGAGAACTCAAGAACAACAAGTGAAGAAAAATAGCTCTAGCAAAACAAAGTTTTGAGGCGTGTGGGTTCCTCCAGCCTAAAGTAATTTGGTTAAATGACACAGAGAAAGGTACTTTCTAATAACTTATCTTTTGTAATCTTTGACTGGTCCTATGACACTCTTTTATCACTATTTGCCTGTCAGTTCCTGTGAAGCACAAGAACATGTCTAACATCAAAAAGCAAGCTGATATCAGATCCAGGACGAGAGCCAGATTTTCTGGCTCAAAGAATATAGTGCAGATAAGGAACAGAACCAGAGGTCAAGTGCAGCTGCTTAACAGAAAGGGTGGGAGTGGTCAGAGGGCTGTTAGAACCTGTAAAGTTTCTTTGTAAAGGAGCTAATGTCCCTGCTCACCCAAGGCGCCATCTTCCAGAGGCCAGTGAGACCCGGATAGGGCCAGCAACGGGACTATGGCATTGGGCTGTAGACCTGCAGAGGGTGGAGGGGCAGAGGGAGATAGGGAGGCAGCATCAGAGCAGGAAGATGCCGAGTGCTGAATACGACCTGGTGCGACTCCTGGGGGAGGGGCTAGCAATTAGACCACTTGGATCCACTTTGAGAAAAACATTTTCTCAAAGTTTGAAGGGGAAGGACTTGGGCCCCATTCTCTATTTTATCTTATTTTTTATTTTTTCAATATTATTGTGTATGGGTTTCAGGTGTACAGCATAGTGGTTAGACAATCATATACTTTACAGAAGCGTTTCCCCCAGTACTTCCAGTACCCACCTGACACCGTCCATGGTTATTACACTGTTATTGACTGTATTCCCTAAGCCGTACTTGTCACCCCCGTGACGATTTTGTAACTGCCAATCTGTACTGCTTACTCCCTCCAGCCTTTTCACCCAGTCCCCCGACCCCGCTCCCCTGCCAGCAAGCAGCAGCCTGCTTCCCGTATCTACGAGTCTCTTTCTGTTTTGTTTGTTTGTTTCCATTGTTCTTCAGATTCCACAGAGACGTGAGATCATATGGTACCTGCCTTCCTCTGTGTATTTCATGGAGCTTTATCCTAAACCCCCTTCCTGGTCCCTAAACCACTGGCCGGCAGTCCCTAGGGTTTGAACGCACACTGTCTGGCTCCACGGGCTGTGCTGTGCCCACTGCGGAGAGCGTTGTCCGAGCCGGGTCCACCCCTCAGCAGGCACCCAGACCAAAACAACCGCAGTGACAGCGCAAGCTAATTTTGCCACCAGAAGAGTGCCTCTCTCAGCCACATGTCACTGGGGATCTGACCGTGGCACACATTTGATGATAATGGAAGTTAATCACATGCAGTTCCATTCTGAGTTTAAAGTCTCGTGTTTGTTTCGTGCTTCCGTGATGATTATTCTAACTGAAGAGGTTTCCGAGGGCTCTCGGAGACCGAGGCGGCATTATACGGCAAGCTTGATAACTTTTTCAACATCTCCCTTTATTATCAATTAATAATCATGAGTGGCTGGGGGTTCACCTCCCAGTAATTTAGAAATGCTTTATGCAGTGACTTGTGGAGAAGGCATTAAAAATATGTGCATGCGTGCAACTCTGAAGTTACTTTCTAAATATATTGGATTCACATTTCATTAACCCGTCGGCAGACTGTTCTACAAGTGTGTGACCTGGGGCCTCAGCTCCCAGCACTGAGATATTAGTATTCATGTATTAGGTGGGTAGGTCACCCAGGTGGAATGATTCTGTGTCGTTACGCGGCAGGAGTCCCAGTCAATAAATGAATAAAACACAGTCTTTCCAGAGAGTCCAAAAAGGCTAAAGTCTCTCCAGCCAGCAGTAAAAAGTAACTTGCTCACCTTGGGTAAATAGATGTTATCAAAGCTTTTGTACATGGACACTCTATAATGACTCTGCTTCCAAAGTTAACTCCCCCAGCATGAGCAATCATTAACAGTGCCTTGCTTGATAGGTATTCTCAACAACACGAGCTAAGAGAATCGCTCTCCTTAATCCAACAGCCAAAGTTTAGACTTCAAATGGACTTCTGAAATAATCTGTTTAGAAAACAATGGGGATTGTAGCATTCATCCGAACTCCAATATCCTGATGAAATGGTTGAGATGCAGAAAGGTTTGCACGCATATCCGAGGCCCGTATCTGGTTAAGGGCAGAGCCAGTTTCGAACTTGCTGGTAAATATATTTCCCAACCATCCTTTCCATCAGCGGCATGCTAGCAGCTGGAGACACCGGCTGGCTTCCAGGACCTTACGGTGAACAGGAGAGACAGCAGGTATATCGGTACCCACAGTGCGACACCACCCGGGTTCTGGATCCAACTGCCTGGGTTCACATCTCAGCAAGCCTACTTGTAAGATATGATACCTGAGTTCCATGATCTGAGAAACAGCCATGAACTTGG
Organism: Saccopteryx bilineata; assembly: GCF_036850765.1. NCBI lineage: Eukaryota > Metazoa > Chordata > Mammalia > Chiroptera > Emballonuridae > Saccopteryx > Saccopteryx bilineata. The sequence continues at coordinate 259,691,063 of NC_089494.1, forward strand.
CACCTGCATCTTAAAACTGCTGTATGAATGAGCTGATATCAATATTGCTGAAATTCGTAGAGCGGTCTCCAACATCCTGCAGGCAATTGATATGCCTTAGCTCTCATTAACAACATCATCATCATCATCATCATCATCATCACTATCATCATCATCGTCGTATGTACCATGATCAAGTTAAAGACAAGGTTGTAAGAAAATACTGAGATGGGAGTTTTATAAACCAGCCTGGGACGCAGAACTCGAGTTAGAGAAAAAGAACAAGGAAGGGGTCTCAGGCTGAATAATGTCCCCCCCCCCCCCCGGAAATATATCAGTCCTAAAGCCTGGAACTTCTAAACGTTACTTTATTGTGCTCGAGGGGTAGATTTGAGTGAGGACCTTTGAATGGAGAGATTATTTGGTATGATCCAAGTTCGCCTTAAACGTAATCACAAGTATCGTCAGACCAGAAGCGGAAGATACGACGTGAAGACCTATATGGCGGAAGCTGATGCGACAATGGGCCAAAGAGAGACATTTGAAGAGGTTAGTTAGCCTTAACGATAGGAGCAATGTGGTCCTGGGCTCAGGGACGCTGGCAGCCTCAAGCACTGTAAGAGGCAAGGAGCAGATCCCCCTAGAGCTTCCAGGGGACACAACCTGCTCACACCTTGACTTGGGCTCGGTGTTATTTACAATCAGACTTCTGGCCTCCAGAACGGTAAGAGAAGAAATATGTTGTTTTCAGCCACTAAGTTTGTAGTCTTTATTAGAGCAGTCACAGGAAACAAGCACAGAAGACTTCCTGGAAGAGAGAGTTTTGGAGATGAATGAAGTTTAGCTGGGCCGAAAGGAGAGGAGAGGTTTGGTCCATGATCAGAAAGTCTCCGAGGAGGCTCCTCTGAGCTCATAACTTTGTAAAGCTGGAGCGAAGATTATGACCTTTATCTCCGGAAGAGCTGCAAAGATGGGGCGAGAGAGGAAGTAAGAGACAGATCATCAAATCCCTGAGATAAATTGATGCTAAATATAGCGTGTCAGAGCACGCTCGTTTAACCAAGGATGGAAAATTCACAAGCCCACTTCTTGCTGACGAAGTGAACCAGAGTCCAGTGTTCTCAACAAAGGGAACCCATCACCCCTGGCCTTTTCAAGGGGCCCAGGCGGGGCAGAGCTAACCTGGGTTCTGAAAGCACGCGCCTCCACCAAACTGCTGTCGCTGAGAAGATTCTGAGGACATGGGGCCCGTGAGTCCCAGCATAACAACAGCTACGGAAATAATGTGGCCTCCTAAAAATAGCTTCTTTCAGAGCCGGATCTGAGATCTCATCCATCTTGGTGATGCCAACTTAATAAGAAACCTGGGCATTTGGTGTCCAGGTGAGGGAGGACCACTGTCACAGAACCACCAAGCAAAGCCTCGGGTTCATTAGGAGAACGGGGTTGAGGCTCTGTTCGAAGGGTCAGTCACAAACTCAAACAGAGCACACGGGCCCTTTCTGAGGTCTTTCCATTTATTTGTGTATTTATTTTAAAATCGGAGTGTGATTACGAAAGACTGGTACTGGACAGCATTAGAAAAAGCCCACGGGTGTTTTCTGTGCTGTTTATATTTTTACTCTGCTTGACTGAAAATCTCCCTGTGTGTGTGTGTGTGGTTGTGTCTTTTTGTTGTTGTTGTTTGTTTTTAATTCATTTCAACAACAGCATTGATGTTTCTGGAGGGTGTAATCCTTTTTAACTTGATAGAAACCAAGTTTGTTTGCACAATAACCTTTACTGAACTTGAGGAAATATTGTCAAAAGTAGCGATAGATAACATACACAGCCAAGAAAAAACAATCACGTGATCAGGAATCATGTGGGCCAGTCACCGGTCATGTGGCTGGTGTGGCCCCCAATCTATGTGTTGGTGAAGACTTGGCTCAAAGCCAAGTGAGGAAAGATCGCCAGACATGCACCTGCTGGGTCCACGTGCCTCCCACACAGTGCCTCTCCTGCGCCCGTGACCCTGTACTACACGTGTTTTGTCATTTTAGATACAGGAACCCTGGGCTTCAAAAAACTCATCAGTGTTCCCAGAGGTGTGGATAGAGCTAGAATTTAAAAGCAGGTGTTGTAGTTAAACCCTTACAGTTGAAACAGAGTTATAGTGCAAGGACTCTTGTGTAGGGAGTTAATGAAAAGGACATTCAGAGATTCACGAAAGAGCCAGGATGCAGTCCCATGAAGTCCCATAACCTCTAAAAGGGCAGTTAACGCCCATGTTCGCCGTAAGCAAGTGTAATAAACAGCTCATCGTCCTTCGACGCACAGGAGCAACACCAGACAATAGGCAATGAGATGGGCAAATACCATCTGATGGTTGTCTTACTCATTGTTTTAAGATTTATTAGAGAATATTTAAACACGTACAAAAGTGAAGTACTCTGGCTGATAAATCTAGATATCTACTGCCCAGATACAACGAGTCTCCATTGTTCTCCCATAATTGAGTAATCTTTCCTTTTTAAAAATTTGTTGCTGTGTCCCAGTCAGGCCAACCCCAAACTCCCCTTTTCCCCTATGTTCTTTAGTGTGTCTCTCTCTGACAAATACGGACGTAATCTCACAAACCCAGGGCCATCATAGCACCTGACACGATCATCACTAACTCCTTGGTATGATCATGCACCAGGTCATTCTCAAATTTCCCTGCTTGTCTCTGTCCTGCCTTTTCACGCTTTCTCCGCAAAACCCTTCCACCAAGTACACCCACAAGATCCAGGCCGACCGATCACGCTTGTCCATTCAGCCCACCCTTTTTCCCTATGCTATTGACTCGAGAAAGACAGTTGAGTTGCCCTCCAGAGTAGTCACATGCTGAGAGTAATGGGACTTTGCCGTGTAGATGGGTCTGCTCCAGCTCACGCCCCCCAACTCCCGAGAAGAGTATAATAGCACCTCTTTTAACTCTCAGAACACTCCTGGTTAGGGCACTATCCTGTTAGTCATCAGATAGCATTTTACTCATCTCTTTTTGCTTCTTGTTTTTATCAATGCAAGAAATGGCCAAACCCCGTAGAAAATCTCTCTGAGTTTCTCTGAGTCAAACTGCTGACAATCGCCTACAAGCAGAATCTCAATAAATGGAGACACCGCTCTGGAGAATGGCCGCTTTACAGCTTGTTCTTCACGTTAGAATCACAGGAGAAATGGTGACATCGTGCCGTTTACGACCACACGGATGGACCTTGAGAACACCAGACTGACTGAAGCAAGGAAATCCGAGAAAGCTAAGAACTGGATGATTTCACACACAGGGGGGATGTAGCACTGAGACTCAGGGACATAGAAGAGAGTGAAGTGGTCACCAGGGGGAAGGGAACATGAGGACGTGGGGGAGGGGAGAAGGGTGTAAAGAGGGAGAAATATTAAGGTGACTGAATGATTTGACTTTGGGTGATGTGTATACAACATAATTAGCAGTTCAAATGCTGCCTGACCAGGTGGTGGTACAGTAGATAGAGCGTCAGACTGGGATGCGGAGGACCCAGGTTTGAGACTTCAATCAAGGTCACCAGCTTGAGCGTGGGCTCATCTGGTTTGAGCAAAAAGCTCACCAGCTTGGACCCAAGGTCACTGGCTTGAGCAAGAGGTTACTTGATCTGCTGAAGGCCTGCGGTCAAGGCACATATGAGAAAGCAATCAATGAACAACCAACGTGTCACAACGAAAAACTGATGATTGATGTTTCTCATCTCTCTCTATTCCTGTCTGTCTGTCCCTGTCTATCCTTCTCTCTGACTCTCTCTCTGTCTCTGTAAAACAAACAAATAAACAACCAAAAAAAAAAAAAAACAGTTCAAATGCTATAGAGATCTTTACCTGAAACCTATGCACTCTTATTGATCAAGGTCACCCTGTTAAAGTTAATTTTCTAAATAAAATTTAGAAAAGAGAGAAAGACTCAAAGGAGGAGACTGACAGGAGGTTCACAAAGTCCACGGGTGCTGGATTCAGGGGCTGGGAAGAAGCAAAGCGGGAGATGCTCTGAGGTTAGATTAGAAGTATTGATACAATGGAGGGACAACTCTTTCCTGGCCACTGGTGGGCACGCGAGAGTTCATGCCGCTCGCTCGCCAAGCTGGAGCCGGAATTCCGCGGCTGGTGCCACCCTCCCGTGTGGTGGGCGTGCCGAGAGGCCTGGGAAAGGAGATGGCCCTGACATTTCAGAAGTATGTCATCTCAGATGCAAAAAGATAATAGGCCGGCTCACTTAAGATAAAGATTTGACCTTTGTCCAGGAAGCTGCAGGCTTGAGATATGACTACTCATTATGACCGGCTTTTAGTTAGAAACGTTTATTCTCACACCATCCTATGCGGTTCCTTGAGGTCTCTGAATTGGTAGAGCCTTCTATGCAGGCCCCCCCTGAGCTGTTCTGGTGTAGTACGTGATCCCTCCCTTTTCATCCACATTGTGATACTTCACGGTTTGTTTGTTTTATCTTTTCCATAGAAATGTAAGCTAGTTTTGGACTCTGATTAGATTACAATTTAACTTCTCTAGACAAGCTGATCTCACAGATAGTACCACTGTGCCTTTTATATGGCCCGCAATAACCAGGTGAGCCAAGGTCAGCGTCGCCACACTTGACCAGTGAGTTTGGGGTTAATAATTGATTTCTCCAATGTGAAGTTCCCCATAGCAGCCTTCTATTCAATGGTATTTTTCTTGAATCAATTATTTTATTATAGTTTGCAAGTAATAACTTTATAATTTTATATTTTCATCCACAGTTTAGCTTGAATTCTTCTCCGAATAACTTTTCTTTGGCATAGATGGTTATTGAATTATACTTAAATATAGTAAAGACAAGATAAATGTATAATTATTTTTAAATTTCCCAATTTCTAAATAATAGCTTGGTGAGCTCATTTCTTTCAATACTCTACAATGAAGGTTTGGGGGATTTAGTCTGTTTGTTTGTTTGTTTGTTTGTTTGTTTGTTTGTTTTTGGAAGGGATGGTCATGTGGTAAGAGAGCAAAATATTTTTTTTGTTTTTTTTTTAATTTTTTTATTATTATTTTTTATTTAATCATTTTAGAGAGGAAAGACAGAGAGACAGAGAGAGAGAGAGAGAGGAGAGAGAGACAGGGGGGAGGAGCTGGAAGCATCAACTCCCATATGTGCCATGACCAGGCAAGCCCAGGGTTTTGAACCGGCGACCTCAGCATTTCCAGGTCTACGCTTTATCCACTGCGCCACCACAGGTCAGGCCGCAAAATATTTTTTAAATGGGAAGTATTCTATAACAAACTCAAAGCTTTTAAGTACTTAATATGTCTCAATGAATTGCATTCATTCTTTTGTTTAATGCTCATGATGTCCCATCTTTCACCAGCAGAAATCTTTTTCAGGTTAATTATTTTTTAAATTATTTTTAATTAATTTTTGAGAGGAGAGAGAGAGAGAAAGAGAAAGGGGAGGGAGGAGCAGGAAGCATCAACTCCCATATGTGCCTTGACCAGGCAAGCCCAGGGTTTTGAACCGGCGACCTCAGCGTTCCAGGTTGACGCTTTATCCACTGCGCCACCACAAGTCAGGCCACTCAGGTTTAATTATTAGTCCTTTTGATAGCTCCTGGCACAATCAAATATCAATTTTTTGTCCTATACACATCAACCAAGGGCCATTGGTTACTTTTAATAGAAAAAGGTGAAAGAGACCACAATTTATAACGTAAGTGTGCTCAATCAAGTTGAGATATCATTGCTTCCAGGTATTTTTGGTTGTAAAAAACTTTAACAAATAAACAAACAGAATAATCAATTTATTCTTATATTCCATTTCAAATGCAATCTTTGATGAATTTTTTTGATTTTAGATTTATGCCCCCCTTTCTCTTAGGTAAAAGTATCTTGGTAACCAACAACATTAAGATAACTATTTATGTATTATCTCTCCATGTATTAAATTGTTTTATGTAGCTATATCAGTATTACTGCCCACCAGATGTGTGCATGCAGTTCAAGGTTTCTATTTGTTCTTGGAATATATCTCATTAAGTGTGAAGATAGTTTTCTAAAGTAACTTGAAGTAATTTTTTATTATATATAATTATGTCATCAATTTGATAACAGATTCATTTATCTTGGCTTGTTTTCAATTTTTAGAAACTGACATTGTTATTTCTTTTTAATACAGTATTTTTTAGGTCTGTAAAATAGTTTATATACTCAGATCAAAACTATATAATAAGATATATGCAAAGAATTTTCACTTTCTTTTCCTATATGAATAACCATGTTTTTATTATTATTTTCCAGTATTTAATTTAACAAATATAAGATAGTACATGCATACACAGTTTTACTTCATATTACTTATCTTTCTTATTCAAAAGTTATCCTATTATACACCCTCTTATACCTCATGTTTTTGTGCTTAACACTGCATCATGAAGATCTCTCTGTATCAGGATGTTGATAACTCCTCGTTCCTTTTTATAATCTCATAATGAGTGTTCCATTGTGTATAAGTAACAATGTATTCAATTGGAACTACATGGATGGACATTTGCTTGTTTATTTATTTTTACTATTTACTATAATAAATAATATTGCATCACAAGTGATTGGTATTGACAATCCCAAGCACATTTATGGTCCCTTAAGGCCGAAAAACGGCTTTACACCAGCGATTCTGCAAGCATTTTTAAAACATGCAATACCTAACCATTTAGTCAGGACACTCTCTCTTTTCCTTTAAAATGTCAAATAAAGAAAAAAATAGCAGCCAACACAATAATAGCCATCTGGTATGAATGAATCAACATGATACCTATTTTTCTTTTTCTCAGACAGGGAAATATATGTTTTTTGTGGCTTGCTGCACAATTTTAGTAATTAGTTTATGTGTGCCATGCAATGCCAAAGCTTGAAAATCACTTCTCTCAACTATGACATATATTACCCAGAATAACAGGGCTGCAGGGCCTGAAGCTAGGGAGACCCAGGCCAAAGGAGCACCAGCGGCCACGTCCTGAGAGCGTGCTCTGGACAGACCGCAGCCACGGACTGTCCACTTCTATCGCAGAGACTGGGCTCCTTCTCCCGCACCAGCCCGCCTCTCTCTGGCCGGAATCCTTCCTGTACCTTTTGTTCCTAGAACCTTTCATTGTACGGAAAGTCATTCAAGCAGTTCCAGACGAAGCATGCTGCTTCCCTGACAATTACCCATCGATCCACGGCAAGCCTCTTGTCTGCGGCGTCAGCGAGATGCCGCATCCGGACGATTGGTTAAGTCCTGCTGACCCCGACCACTGTCGGGAGTTCACGTCCACTGGCCAATTAGGAACAACGTTTAACGTACTAAGAAGCTCAGGCAGAGCTCCAGTTCAGGTCAAGCAGATCTCATCTGGCCTCGGAGGCTGACATCAAGGTTGAGAGTGAGCATGTTCACGGACCCCAGGTCACCCTCTCCCTTTTGGTTGTGGTTGTTTTGCCGAGAAAGAAAAGCCATCTGCATAGCCTCGGGGGTACGCAGCTCCACCCTTGCCCCTGGTTACAGAAATTCCATCAGTAATAGTTCAAAAAGTGCATTTTGTCTGTTACTCTTCCAGGCAAACATAAAGAGCTTCCGAGCTGGTTTTCAGAGAAATGGTAACGTGCTGGGAAGTTCAGAAGGAAACTATGTCACCGATTGGGCAGGGACCAGGGACATGGGGCCCAGAGCAAACAGAACGGGGGCTGAGAGCTGAGATGTGATTTCATGCGGCCAGTATATGACCTTACTGTAGTCGTGGGACTTCCGTTCTCTCCTCTGCAAATAAGAATACTAACAATCCCTCACGCGGGCACTGGCGAGAGTCTATTGAGTGAATGCATTCAATGAAATCTTAGAAATTAGGCAGCTTTCTGTAAATAAATCTGTTCTGTGGTCCTCATCCAAATTATAATTCTTTGTCTGTAATATCCCAGAGGAAGAAAGGAAGTATGAGAGGGCAGGAAGAAAGAAGGGAAGGAGGGAGGAAGAACAAGAAAGGGGAAAGAAGCCCTGGCCGGTTGGCTCAGCGGTAGAGCGTCGGCCTAGCGTGCGGAGGACCCGGGTTCGATTCCTGGCCAGGGCACATAGGAGAAGCGCCCATTTGCTTCTCCACCCCTCCCCCTCTCCTTCCTCTCTGTCTCTCTCTTCCCCTCCCGCAGCCAAGGCTCCATTGGAGCAAAAGATGGCCCGGGCGCTGGGCATGGCTCTGTGGCCTCTGCCTCAGGCGCTAGAGTGGCTCTGGTCGCAATATGGCGACGCCCAGGATGGGCAGAGCATCGCCCCCTGGGGGGCAGAGCACCGCCCCTGGTGGGCGTGCCGGGTGGATCCCGGTCGGGCGCATGCGGGAGTCTGTCTGACTGTCTCTCCCTGTTTCCAGCTTCAGAAAAATGGAAAAAAAAAAAAAAAAAAAAAAAAAGAAAGGGGAAAGAAGATAATAAATGTGTGTTACTACAAACTCTACATTGATCGTAAGCTGTTACAGCAGTAACAGGCAACTCATACTAAAGGAAAAAGACGTTATAATCTCATAATGAGTGTTCCATTGTGTATAAGTAACAATGTATTCAAGTGGAACCACATGGATGGACATTTGCTTGTTTATTTATTTTTACTATTTACTATTGTAAATAATATTGCATCACATACGTCAACGAAAGATAAGAAGGCCAGTAACCTACACTAGGATTTCCACAGTCACACCTGGAGAAACAAGTGTGCTCTATGTTCAGACTGGTCAAGAAATATGGCCAGGTGTCCCTTTGAGTGAAAGTCCTCTCTCGTCACAGAAGAACTAATTGTTTGCAAATAAACCAACCGGGTCAGGAGCTTGTCAGAACCCCCAGAGAACTCTTGGGAACAGATGCCAATGCACGGATGACCTGGGGGGTCTCTGGGGAGACAGGGAAGGGCTGCACACTGCCAGTTAGCCAGACTAAGGATAGAAAAAACAAACTATTTCAGTTGACACTCATAGAATTGGGGGCGGGGCAGATAACAACCATAGTAATAGCTAACCAGTGACTCACAATTGTGCTTGCCTCTGGCCAACATCTTCATGGACTTTGTAGCCTGAAATCTTCATCCTCAAATCTTCATTTGAGCTGTACCATTACCTCCCCCAGGGAGGTCAAGCGAGGTCTGAGGAGGTCCTGCACGGAGATAGAGATGTACGAAGTGTAAAGGGCCTTAAGAATATAGACCCAAACCCACAAAAAGTGTTCATTGGTCCAAAGGGAAGGTGGATCCCTCAGGAGCCGCAGGAAAGCACCCTCTGGTTTCGCCATGGTGGGCAGGGGCCGCTTCCTCTCCTGGTGCCTACTCACTTCCCTGGTGCCAGCAGAAGTCACCTCCTTGTCACTCTCTGCCCAGGTCTCCCCGTCCTGCCCTGAGTTTCTCTTCAGGGTTCTCTGCTGACTGAAGCTGTGAGCAACCTTCAGAAAACTAATCAGACCCCCTATCTCCGCTCCTCTGGCTGGCTTAAATAGCAGTTAATTGATCAGAGCTTTCTAGAGATTAAAGGAAACTGCCCATTAGTCACGAGGAAAAGATTCTGAGGCTCGTCTGATGACAGGAGGCTTCCAAAACGGCAGGCAGGACTGAAGTCCCTGCCCGTCTCCCCGTCCAAGCCAGGGAAGCCAGCTCTGATCTGCCCTGACAGCTGCCAGTGGGAAGCTGGTTGAGTGGGGAGGTGTCCCTTGTGTGTCATTTAAAATATAAGGTCTCTATGTTTATGACTCATTACTTTACACTAAAATTTGGTTCAAAGGAAATCTAGGCCTTGCTTCCTAGTTAATCCTTTTTTTTTTTTTTTTTTTTAAAGAATTCTTTGTTGGTGTCATTCCAGGACTTCCTCATGTACGTGGGGGTCTCTGGGCCACACTGACTAGATCACATTATAGATTACTCTCCATTGGAAGTCACCAGACCCCCGAAGTGCAAAGAGCTATGGTGACAGGAAGGATAGGCTCCAGGATGAGACACAGGGTTTCTGGAGAAAAACAAAGAAACAAAAAACACCTCCAGAAATTTGCAGAATTAGCAAATATGTGTCACGTGTCAAGCAGGCCTCGGTTAGAGACCACACATCACAGAAAACTACAGCTTTAAGCTGAATGCTCCCTCTCTCCGCTCTGCTTCCCTGTTTATCTTGATGGAGGAGAATGGACACTAAATAAGAAAGTCCGAAGTTCCAGGTCTCAGGTGACAAAGTTTATGGGCTCTATTTTATTTACGGTTGACTCCATTCTCCCAACTAACTTTCAGCGAGCCTCTCAGCACGCCCCTGATGTAAGTGCCATTACCTGTCTTCCGTTTGGGACGCTGTGATTTGAGGGACGGTATGTCCTCCCAGCCATTTCCCTGGTCTCACAGCTGTGTGATGCTGATGTCTACAGCGGAGAGCCTCTAAAAGACTGGAAAAGGCTGGTATCAGGGTCGCCTCTGCTTAAAAAATAAAAGGGTACTAACCCAGGCCTGAAAGCAAGGGAGAAAGCTGAGTCATTCTGACGTGCGAGCCCACAGAGTGCTCAGAACAACCTTTGTGGCAAAGGTAGCAGTCTCCGCATTAGGAAGGAGGGGGCAGGGCTGCAGGGAGGCCAGGCGCGCTGCAGGCACAGTGGTGAGAGCCAGGGCCGGCTGTTCCCACAGCCCTAAACCCATGTGTCCCACTGTGTAGGTTTATATCTCTCTTCGTCCGTTGCACAGTCAAGACTTTCACCCAGGTTTGCCTCCCTCCGTTCCCACAGAGCAGCTGTCCGTCCATGCTTCCTCGTGTCCGTCTGCATCGCTGAGAAAGCGAGGTGGTGGTGTGGGTGGAGTCCCGATCCTGTGACCCTGTCACTTAGGGCCAGGCAGCTCAACATCGAATTTTATCCTAAATCAGCGACGGCTTGTGAATTTTTCATTTTCTGTATCACCCCACATAAACTCTGCCTGCAAATTCTGACTGTGCTACCTTCGGGCTGCATCCCGACACCACCACTTCCGACCACGCGGACCCACAGCCACCCTGCTGCAAGTGTCCCGACCCTTCCTTCTTCAGAAATGTCCCTGCCTGATCTGCCTGCTTTGCTAGTCCTTTCCCTATCACAGTCAACGCCAGTTACCCATCCAACATCCATCTCTTCTCACTTCTTCCCCACTCACAGACCCAGAACTCTGTTTGAAGCAGTAGCTTGATAACGAGATGAAAAACCAGCCACACAATTGCATGCAAGCCTGCTTGCCTCTAGACATATACACAGATAGACATTGCTATCTAGATATCTATGTATAGTTATATAGATATATGCTGTTTAGTTTATAATATATATGCCATATATGTGCCATATAAAATATATTTCTCTACATTTATATTTGTTTAAAATACATCTATCTATATGGAGATAGATAGATAGACCTGGATTCTAACAAGTGGTAGGGCTAGATTTAAACCTGGGAAGGTATATTTTAGAAAGCACACATTAACTACTACCTGAAATCAATCTCATGTAACGTTAATGAGTAGAACCCATCTCTCCACTGAGGGTTCTGTCTTGTAATCTTTTCTCAAAAGAAAAGTAGGTTTCCCAGGTGAAGCAGGATGTATCTGAGAAAGAGAACCAGATGCCTCCTGCCTCAAGCACTGTCTGTGTTCTGAGAACCTTGCTTATGTATACAGCGAGTACAAAATGACCTCACCCGTTCCCCTGCTTTGGGGGCTTACGACCTAGTGGAGAAAGCTGAGCTGGCGCCTGCCGAGATGCCGTGCCCATCCCAGGCTCGCCCAGCCTGGTACCGTCCGGCCAGTCCCACACAGAGGAGTTCTGGTCCTTTGACACTGGGCACGTGAGCAGGCACTTACTTGCCTTAGTCTTGACTGCTTTTTCATCTCTGTCCTCTGATCTAGTCCTGTGCTTACCAAGTTCCTGACACTTTGCTTCAGTCTTCATTTCTGGTTCCCAGAAGCTGACGGTGGCTTTGGTGAACCTGCTATAACCCTTGATGGTCTCTGTTGGGGTTAGTTTTGCTCTTGATCTCCAGGGTCGCCGGCCCCTGGCTGAGCTTGTGCAATCAATTAGTATGTTCAGGTTCTGACCCTTGTGACCCAGTCAAGGAGAGCGGCTCCCTCAATCTCCACCCCGACCAGAGAGCTTCAAACTCAGCTATGCGTGAATAATGCCAGGGAGGAAACCAGGAAGAGGTGGGTAGAATGGGCCATGTGCTGCCTTCAGACTGACTTCAACGAGCCCACCGCCAGGTTCTATATCTGAGCGCTCCATCCTGAGCCAATTACGAAGTGAGATTGCGGGCCAAGAGCCAAACCACGAGTAGGTGCTTACAACAGAGGAAACTGTGGACAGCGCTTAGAAAGAGTCTGGGCTGTTAGGCTGTGAGGACGCAGTCAAGAAGAGATAAGTCATTTGACATGTGGGGTATACAGGTATGGTATATAGACTGTGTGTGTTTTTAAAAAAATCGCTGCCAAAAATAATAAAGCAGAGACAAAGGAGGAAGGGAGGGGGACTCGACACAGAGCCCAGCAGCGCTCGGCCTAACTCTTACAGACAGTTTCCTGCTTCCGGACCATCTTTAAAGGGTCAAACATGTGCCTCCGATTCAGTGGAAACGTCATTTTAAAAGGCCTATTCTGTGTCTGCCATTTTGTTCGTGCTGCCTCTTTTAAACCCATGGCACCGATGAGTGACGTCGTATGGTTCTTGATTTTTTTTTTCTGACTTATTTTGCTTGGCGTGGTCTTCGCACACTCCATGCGTGTTGTCACCCATGGCAGTGTTTCACTTTTTCTTGTGTCTGAGCAGTATTCCATAGCACATCCATGCACCACCTCCTCTCTATCTCAACATCTGCTGAAGGACACTTCGTTTGTTTCCATGTCTTGGCCACCATGAATAATGATCCAGTGAACACAGGGGCGCAATTAACCAATGTCACCCCAATAAATTTAATTTTTCTTTTAAGGAGCTGAACTCTATGGCAGTGATTAGTAGTCCGGGGAAAGACAACTGGTGAAAACTGAAAGGTCACTTTGAAGCCCAGCCACAATGACATCGTAGAGAACTGAGTGCTCCAATAGAATTCATGGGAACGGTATAGCAGAGTCTCGTTATTACCCATTCTTCAGAAACCTCTCCTCCCCCCAACTTTTTAAGGCTGCTAATGCTATCTCTTGCATCAGCATTCTGCTTCCTTGAGAAAGAATGCATGTCACACAGAGAGAACAGGGTGGTTGGGGGAGATAGAATTGTGGGCCAGGAGTCAGGGATACGGATTTTACTCCCTTCTCTCACCCCTCACTCCCACTGTGACCCTGTGCAAATCGCTTAAATTATCTGGGCTTCCTAGCCCTCCCCGGGCGGAGCAGAGCAGCCGTAGCCTATGTTATCAGCAACGCGAAGGGAAAGTAGATAAGGCGGTGAGGGCTTTCAGTTGAGCGGAGAGAAAAATACTGCAGGAAGAAAACGCCCACCTGCGTACACACTACATGTAATTCATGGGTCAGCCTGAGCGAGCTGGGGGGAAACCACCCCGGATCGGACACACAGAGGCACACGCCGGGAGACGCATGTGTAACTCATTCGGGACTTCTTTCATTTCCAGATCTGTTTTAGCCAAAAGGTGATTGAAATGTTTTTTTGGTTTTGTTTTTTTTTTTGGTTTTTGTTTTTGTTTTTTTTTTTTTCTCAGCCTTATATAATAACCCAATCATAAAACTGGAACCGAAATCTCTCCTTCCTCACTTGGGAGCTAAGAAATGTCCAGGTCAGGCCCTGGCCGGTTGGCTCAGCGGTAGAGCGTCGGCCTGGCGTGTGGGGAACCCGGGTTCGATTCCCGGCCAGGGCACATAGGAGAAGCGCCCATTTGCTTCTTCACCCCCCCCCTCCTTCCTCTCTGTCTCTCTCTTCCCCTCCCGCAGCCAAGGCTCCATTGGAGCAAAGATGGTCCGGGTGCTGGGGATGGCTCCTTGGCCTCTGCCCCAGGCACTAGAGTGGCTCTGGTCACGGCAGAGCGATGCCCCGGAAGGGCAGAGCATCGCCCCCTGGTGGGCAGAGCGTCGCCCCTGGTGGGCGTGCCAGGTGGATCCCGGTCGGGCGCATGCAGGAGTCTGTCTGACAGTCTCTCCCCGTTTCCAGCTTCAGAAAAATACAAAAAAAAAAGAAAAAGAAAAAAAAGAAATGTCGAGGTCATCTTGCCCCCTGAGATCTGTGTGTCCCTAAGCCGAAGGGGTATGTCTAGCATCCCTCCTACCCACACTCATTCTTCCAATGGGCGTGTGCTGAACGCCCACGGCGTGGCACATATGGCACCAGGGGACGTTTACCTGAGAACTCTAGGACCTGGCCACCAGAGGTGGGGTCTGCAGACTGGCTGCATCATCGTCACACAGGAGTCACGAGAAATCCAGATGTTCAAGCCCCACCTCAGACCTGCTGAGTCATCTGTGCATTGTTACCAAGATATCAATGTTTGTTTAACTCTTGGTCTATCTTTTAAACCAGTGCCTAAGTCACTTGAAGGCTTGGAATCAAGAAATCTAAATTCGATTTGTCATTTGTCCACTTATTGGCTATAAGATCTTGGGACTGTGCTCAACTTGATAAGCTTCCATTTATTCAGCTGAAAAAAATGGAGATAGTCATAGCACCTGCCTGTTGAGTTTGTTCTGAGGATTAACTAGAGCTCTTCATTGTGCAGTGCCTAATGAAGAGGTGACCTTCAATTAATGTTAGTTGTGTTATCATTTTTATTACTATATTATTACTATATGTCTCCTTCCCTATGAGAAAGTAATAGTCTAGACCAGTGGTTCTCAACCTTTCTAATGCCGTGACCCCGCAATACAGTTCCTCATGTTGTGGTGACCCCAAACCAAAGAATAATTTTGGTGGCTACTTCATAACTGTAATTTTGCTACAGTTATGATTTGGAATGTAAATACCTGATATGCATTATGTATTTTCTGATGGTTTTAGGTGACCCTGCCGGGGTCGCGACCCACAGGTTGAGAACCGCTGGTCTAGACAAAGGAGACGCATGTGGACAAATAATATACTACTCTATTACAGGAACCATAAAACAGTGTTTTTCAACTGCTGGTCCCCGGACTGATCTTGCCAGAAATTTTGTGCTGGTCTGAGAATGAGTTAACCACCCTGATGTTGTACAAAAGTTACAAACCCAATGATCTTAGTCAAATTTGCTTAGGCTCAGGGTGATTTCTGCCTTAGTTGTCCTCGAAATAATTCTATTTTCATTGGTCCCCACATGAAAAATGGTTGAAAACCACTGCCATAAAACATCTTGTTCCAAATCTTTCTGTAAGAGGTTTGTGACCTTTTACCTGCGATCTATCTCCTCTCCTTTTAGACACCAGAGTTTGAAGAGACCCTAAGATCAAAACCACAGCTCTTACTTTCCCCAAAGTACACACAGAGTACTGTTGGATTGCCAAATGAATGAATTTCACTGCGGAATTTTTGATTTTCATAAAAAGTTCTTTGTTTTTGTTTTCTCTACTTCTTCTATAAATATATTTAAAAGACGACGGTTGCGATCCTGACACGGCACCCACAGGTATCTTAAATTCAGATCTCCAAAGGGAGCATCTAAGAAGCAGATTCCAAATCAGAGCAGGGCCCAGACGTTGGTAAGGCCATCGATCAGGATGGAAACGGGCCACCAGCACACGACCCAGGCATGCTGCGCTGACGTAGCCAAGGCTGCAGCAGTGACGACAAGAGGTATGTCCAGCCAGCTACCAAGGGGACAACTAAGAACACGGGATTTTACAAGGATCGGTTGGGAAGGAAATTCGTGACAGAATGCTCCTACCCAAACTCCCTCTGCTCCCCTAGTCTGCCCTTCTCAGCCAGTAACACCAGCATCAGTCCAGTTACTGAAACCCCAAACTAGGAGCAGTTCCTGCTTTTCCTTTTCCCTTACGCCAATCTAATCGGCAAGCTGTGTGAGCTCTTCTTCCACCACGTTCCCCGCATCTCGTCTTTTCTCGTCCACTTTACCACTGAAACCCGGATCTGGGTCAGCATCGTTCCGAGCGTCATCGTCTTCCCTGCGTCCCCATCTCCGCGGGGGGCCCCGCCGGCTGCTGTCTGCACAGACGCCAGAGAGCTTCCTGAACAGTCCCTGTAACCATCCCCGCAGGAAGCCACGCCCAGGCCCTTGCCGGGGCCTCTTCCTCGGCGGGGCCTAGCCTCTCTCTCTCATGAACGCCACCTCTGGCCGCCACCTCTGGCTGCCGCATCCGCACTCACCTCGCTGCGCCCGCCGCAGAGGCCTGCTTGCTGCACGCGGAGTGCGCGCACCCCAGGACCGGGTAGCTGCTGCTCCTTGTCTGTGGAATATCCTCCCTCAGACCCTCACGTGACTGTCGTCTTCTCCTCCTTCAGGTCCCAGCACATTATCACCTGTGCGACACCCGCAGTCACTCTTTAGCCGACGGACCGGTTTCCTCTTTGTCATAGCGCTTTTCAGGGCTTCATGCTATCTTCATCATTTACTTTTAGGTTCATGTTTATTGTCAATTTTTTTTTCTCTAGAAGCTAATTGATCTCTTAGATATACATCTCAGGTCTCTCTCGTTGGCACCGATACCGAGGACGTTTCCTTGCGTGTGGTAGGCGCTCCCTGGCACCCATGGACCGACCCAGTGCCGCACGGATGGACAGGCTCGGCCCCCCATAGCCATGCTGTCTTAGGTCTGCGAGCAGCCGCCCTGAGCGGGAGCTTAGGGGACAACCCTTGGCGGTGATCAGGGAGCACTCCAGCTTCCTGAACAGGGCTGCGTGTTTTCAGGAACCATCTGAAATAGGAAAACAGAGCTTCTTCCTCACACGCTGTCATTGCTCATTTCGTTAAAACATAATACGAAAAAAATTAACACGATACAAAAGATGTTGTACTCAAAAACAGATTTTTAAAAACTGTTGTGTACAGTATTCATCAAAAGAAAGAAACTGCGTGTTTTACCTCATTGGGCCTGTAAGAATTGTCCCTGCTCAGTGACACTGCAAGGCCACAAATAGGAACCAAAACCATCTGGGGTTTTTTGTTTGTTTGTTTTTTTTTTAGTGAGAGAAGAAAAGGCAGAGAGACAGACTCCCACATGCACTCCTACTGGGATCCACCCGGCAAGCACTAGGGGGTGATGCTCTGCCCATCCTTGGCCGTTGCTCCACTGCAACCAGAGCCATTTTTTTTTTTTTTGGACCTGAGGTGGAGGACATGAGGACACCCATCCTCAGTGCCTGGGGCCAACTCGCCCCAGTAGACCTTTGGCTGCAGGAGGGGAGGAGAAAGAGAGAGAAAAGCGAGAGGGGGAGGGTTTGAGAAGCAAACAGGTGCTTCTCCTGTGTTTCTTGACTGGGAATCAAATCTGGGACATCCACACCCTGAGGCCGATGCTCTACCACTGAGCCAACTGGCCAGGGCCCAGAATTGTTCTTAGAATAAAAACAGTAATCTCACCTGACCTGTGGTGGCGCAGTGGATAAAGCATCGACCTGGAAATGCTGAGGTTGCCGGTTTGAAACCCTGGGCTTGCCTGGTCAAGGCACATATGGGAGTTGATGCTTCAGCTCCTCCCCTCATCTCTCTCTGTCTCCCCCCCCCTCTCTGTCTCTCCCTCTCCTCTCTAAAATGAATAATAATAAAAAAAATAGTAATCTCAAAACTATTAAATCCAACATCCTTGTTTTCTGTTTCGCAGAGACTGTGTGGAGAAACCAGAAATAATCTACGTTGTATTAATTTAGGAATAAAGTATAAGCTTTATGAAGGCAAGGTCACCTGTCTGTTACTCCCCAACGTGCGATCCTCGGCCATCGCTCGGGGCTTGAGAAGTAGTGTGAGTCTAGTCAATCTTTGTTGACTGAATGAAGTGAAACCCAACTGCAAAGGGTTGTAACATGGAATCCTTTATTTCACAGGAAACTATTGTAGAGCAAGCACTGCACTCATGACTTGTGAGAAATAAAGCAATCCAAGAGCAATGACTTAAGAGAGAGAACTTAAGGGGCTTCTGTAGACCTTGACCCTTAGTCGAGTTCTGCCTCTGTGTGACCTTGGGCAAGCCATATGACCCCTACGGCCACAGCTCCTTCGTGGGGACCAGGAGAGTGCGGGATTGTGTCACAGTAGCTGCTACCGCGTACTCGGCATGAACTGCGAGGCAGACATTTCACTGGCTTCTCTACGTGTCTGATTTAATTTAACCCTTGCCACAGGTCTGCAAAGTATGTGTTACATCTTCATTGCTCAGATAGCCTTGGGAAGGTTATGGTATTTGGCCACTGTCTCAAGTTCAAAGAGCCTGGGGTTGAATCTTGATCTCCCTGACTACCAAGTCCATGCTTTGGGCTGTCCACCTCATCATGCCTCTTGACCTTAAGTGATCACGTATTTGCAAGGGACAGCCCCAGCCCTACCTGGTCACCTGTGCCCAGCGGTCTTCATTATACACAGTCACCAGGTACGCTCCGCTCCCCTTCCAATTCCTGCTGGAGCCCAGAGAGAGCAAGGTGGCTGGGAGAACAAGGAGTCAGGTGGCCAGAGAGAGCAAGGAGTCAGGTGACTGGGAGAACCTCCAGTGGGCTGTTCATCGCGTGCCTTTGGTGAGAGGAAATGGAGTGACAGCGATACTAACAGAGCCAGGCATCTTTGAAACGAAGAAATCCAAATTCACTCGACAAACTGAAAATGAGGGTGTGACAGTGCTGACAACGTCGACAGCAATAATGAGGAGAATACACACAGCCAGCAGAAGATGACACCTCGTTTTCTAACCTATACCGCGAAGAAGCGTTCATTGTGGAGCAAGCTCTTACGGAGCACTGACTGTTCGACGGAGGGACTGAGGTCTCCCGGACTGTCCTTTAACCGGCACATCTTAACCTGGAGCCTCCGCTGTTCTGGCTCACTGCACCTGACAGTGGAGGGCGGTTATTATCCAAAGAGAAAGCGCGCGGAAGGGACCAGCCCCGGCTCGCTCAGTGCTGGCCCCCATGCCCTGCGGCTGGGAACCGCCCAAGGACCTGCGCTGCTCGAACCAGATGGACAATGGGATGGGATAGCTGAGAGAGCGGTGTCCGGACTGACACACGTGGGACCCGCGGGCCACGGCAAGGAGATGGGGGTTATTTGAATATTCTTCCGAGTGTAATGGACATTGTTCTAATGGAATGCTCCAGTGGAGGTCAGTTCATAGATGGAGACCACCGTTAAGCCAGACAGAACAAGGGGTTTGGGTAGATTCCGGGTACCGGAGAGCATGACTGTGGTATCTGAAGTTACTCCCTAAAGCACAGTGGATTAGGCAGGGCCAGCATGAGAAACCAGGACATCTCAAAGGGAGATGCCCAACCAAAAAGAGTGCTTTGGAACATGAGTTTTTGTGGGCCAGTTATGACGTCCTGGCTTGCAGACCCACCCGAGATCTAAGACCAGGGACGTAAGGTGTGACAAGCTCACAGGTGGATCCACCTGTTGCTTTGGAGAGCCCCTTCTAGGCAGGTCTCTGGAGTGAGAGAAAGCCAAAATCTGAATGCTAGGGGCCAGGCATCGGCTCGTGTCTCACAGACATGACAGCGTTCAATCTCACAACAGCCTGTGGAGGAGGGGAGCCTGAGTGGGGGGCGGGGGTCAGTGGTTTGCCCAAGGTCTGCAGAGGCCTTAGTTCCTGGAGGTGAAATCCCACCCTCCTCCTACACAGCCTTCTGCACACCTGTGGACCTGGATGCACTTTGTCTTTGCCCCTGTCGTCACTCAGGGGCTGACCACGCGGAGGACTGATTTACTGCTCGTCGTAACAGCTCCCGGCAGACAGCAGAGGCCTTTGCAGTTTGCCCTGCTCTCTCCTGTTCATTATCTTGCGCTTCCTATGAACGAGTTCACGCCCTGGCCGCCTTTTATTTCCACAGGCGCGGAGGGGACAGGATGTGATAAACACCCTGCAACACGGAACCGTTGTGCCTAAGCTAACTATTATCGGCAGCATCTATGACGAATGACTTCCTAGAACCCCGAAAAGCCCAGTGTGATGACTAATTTGTCGTGAAAGGTAGTTGGAAATTTACTTTGTAAAACATTACAGGGAAATAACTCGATTAAACTTTGAAAGGGGTGGGTGGCAACAAAAACACACACACGTCAGGATTTACTGCTCCTTGCAGGGGCGGCAATAAAGATGAGAACGGCAGCCCCAGGAGCGTGTACACAGGGGCTGGGCGTGTTACATTCTGCGGACAGGGTGCAGCGCAGGCGTGAACGCGGGCCGGGTGCACAGGAACGCTTTCGAGTCCGTGAGCCCAAACAAGTCCTCCTTCATCCGACGGGTTCCATCTGATCCAGGAGAGGCATGTGCAGGGGTGTCTGATTTGGAGTCCACACAAAACAGCCTTTTCTGTGACTCCTAGTGGCTCTACGAACGCTGATTCTGTATTGTCAGGACTGTCCCTGACCTTCACCTCCAGCCCCTCAGCTCCCCTTCTCCTATCAGCCTTATTTATTCCCTTTGCTCCTAAGAATAAAATGCAAACCCTGTCCCATTGCCATCAAGTGCCCAGCAGCTGTCTTCAGCCTCCTGGCGGGCGCTGGCCCCAGTCTCCTTTCTGTCCCTTGAATATATTATGACCTCTCCGGCTCAGGACGTTTGTCAAAGGCTGTCACTTCCTCCTAGAATGTTTTCCCCAGAACTATTACTTTCCACCCTGCAGGGGTCTGCTCAAATGTCAGCTCCATAGGGAACCTTCCCTGAGTAGCTCATTCCAAGCAGTCTTTCCCTCCTCCCTCTTCCCTCATCCCTCCCCCCCCCCCACCCCGGATTAGCTCTTAGATACAATTTAGCAAAGGCCTGGACCCATGTCGCCATTTATTCCCTTGCTTTCTGGTTGCCCCACTGACTAGAACGTAAGCTTAAGCTTTGCGGGTCTGTTTCTTTCCTGTTGCTGTTGAGACATTGACACAAACGGGATGGCTGTCAATACAGAAAGGCACTGTCTCACAGCTCTGGAGGCCAACAGCCTCATACCAAGGCGTGAGCCAAGTTGGCTTGCTGTGTCGGTCCAGCTTCTGGTTCTGGTGTCTGTGGGCGACCCTGATGCTCCCGGGATCCCGGGGGCATCCCTCTGGTCTCTGTCCCATCTCACAGGGCCTTCTCTGTGTTTGCGTTTGTGACTGTGTCCCGA
This sequence comes from Saccopteryx bilineata, assembly GCF_036850765.1. Classification (NCBI taxonomy): domain Eukaryota; kingdom Metazoa; phylum Chordata; class Mammalia; order Chiroptera; family Emballonuridae; genus Saccopteryx; species Saccopteryx bilineata. Next base: position 259,712,276 of record NC_089494.1, read on the forward strand.
GTCTTCTCCTCTGTTCATTACAAGGACACTGGTCGTTGCTGTTTGAGCCTGCTCTCAGTACAGAAGGATTTCGTCCCAAGATTTTTTTATTTTTTATTTTTTATTTTTTTTCTTTTTACCTTTCTAAAGCTGGAAATGGGGAGAGACAGTCAGAAAGACTCCCGCATGCGCCCAACCGGGATCCACCTGGCACACCCACCAGGGGCAACGCTCTGCCCACCAGGGGGCGATGCTCTGCCCCTCCGGGGCATCGCTCTGCCAAGACCAGAGCCACTCTAGCGCCTGGGGCAGAGGCCAAGGATCCATCCCCAGCGCCCGGGCCATCTTTGCTCCAATGGAGCCCTGGCTGCGGGAGGGGAAGAGAGAGACAGAGAGGAAGGAGGGGGGGTGGAGAAGCAAATGGGCGCCTCTCCCATGTGCCCTGGCCGGGAATCGAACCCAGGTTCCCCACACGCCAGGCCGATGCTCTACCGCTGAGCCAACCAGCCAGGGCCATTGTCCCAAGATTTTTAACTTACTTTCATCTAAATAATTTCACCTTCACCGGCACCAAGGGCAACTTCCATCTGAAAGGAAGGCCCAGCACAACCTACCACAGAAAGCAGACACCTCTCTCGGGGACCACCGTGTCCGCGAACCTGGCTGAGGTTTGTCCCCAACGGGCTTTCGTTAGATGTGTGTTGAGTGAATGCACATGGCCAGGTTCAGACTATCCCTTTCTGATCCGATCCCTTGCTGGATGGCCCTCCGGCCCCGAGAGCTATAAAGTCCCCACTGCCTGCGCTTCCCGCTGCCTCTGCCATCACAGGAAGCCAGTCCCTAGAAGGAGCAGCCCAGCAGGACAGCAGGGCTGTCCCCAGACAGGCTGTGTGGCATGGAGCCTTGCATGCTGTTTAGAGAGGCAGCGGGCCCTGTATCTGCTAGGATTTGTGATGACAAATGTCAGGGCTCTTGCTGCCTGCTCAGATGGCCTTCCCTCCCACAGGGACATGGGACAGGGGGGATTCACGGTTCCAACTGCCTTCTCCCGCCCCCATCCAGACTTTACTAGTGGTTTTCCCTCACTTCTGCATCTTTACTTCTCCGCCTCCTGTGGCTCCTTTGTCACCGTCATCAAACTCACCCTCATCCTAAAACCCCTTCCTTGGTATAATTACTTCCCAAACTGTTGCCCAATCTGCCTCTGCTTGATTTTATAGTTCCGTAGAGTTTGTTTCTCCTTCTGAAGACTTCATAGAAGGGCAAACAACTATTAGCATAGTTCCTTATGTAACATCTGACTTCCTGAACGATCTCTAAGCCACTCGAGGGCAGACCTCTGTCCGTCTTATAAGGGAAGGCAGCCCCGAGGGCTGGCGGCCGGGAGGTCCTGCTCTCATTCCAACCCAGCTTCCCGGCTTCTGCATCCGGGGCCCAGCCTACCACTCACTGTGAACTTGTAACCGAGCAAGGGTTTGCTGCACCTATGTGCACAGAAGCCAACACGATGACGTTGGCTTTTGAAAATAGAAAAGGGGACAGCCAGCCAGCAAACAGGAGGCGAGGCTCAAATCTGTCTCCCCGATCCGAGTTCAGCGTGAGTTTCCGAGTTTAGCGGGACCAGACTGGTATGGGGCAGTGCGGCCAGGCAGGTTCTAATTGGAGAGCTCTGGAGCTTGGCTGTGTGGGAAAGTACGGGCAGGGACTTCAGCACCGATCGCCTGGGACAACGGACCCTTCGTTTCTGAGAGGGTTCAGTCATTCAGAAAAGTTCGGGTCACTTTTCTCTTCTTTGGTTCTATGGGGCAGGGTGAGACTTTGGTTCTGGGTGTACCTGGGGGGGAAATTCTGTTCTCTGCACCTGCTTCAGCGACATGACTTATGGTTTTGGTCTCTTTTCTCTAAAAAGCAACTCAGGACCTTGTTAGAAATAGGGTAGGACCTGTGTGAGCTGGTTCTGTGGTTACAGACTGTTCATAATCCATGTTGTTACATTGGACAAACTTTGTTTCCCAATAGTCAACTCATCGCCATCAAATCCTGTTCATCTTACCTATCAAAGATCTACTGACTTCATCCATATCTTCACCATCCTGCTCTGGTGGGTGGGGTCTAGGTCTATCCGAGCTGCCACGACGTAGAACCACAGGCTGAGCGACTTAAACAGCAGCCCTGTCTTGTCTCGCAGATTTGCAGGCTGGAACTCTGAGCTTAGAGTCTTTGCAGAATTTATTTCTTCCGGATATCTTGGGTTTTCCTCAATATTAATACAGATACCACTGCACAATAGTGATTATTCAGCCGCTTTCTTTTCCTGATCATCTAAGTCTGTGTTCTGCAAGAGTATCGTAGCCATTCTCTACTGCTGTGTCACAAATCGTCTCAACCCCAGTGGCTTAAAATAACACCTACTTATTGCCTTACAGATCTGTAGATCAAAAATCAAGATGAACATAACCAGGTTCTCAGCTTAGGGTCTCCTAGGGTTGAAATCAAGATGCCAGCCAGCCCAGCTCTTGACTGGAGGCTTTGGAGGGAAACCAGTTCCTTGTGGTCGCAGGACGGAGTTCCCTATTTCATTGCTGGCTGCCAGCAGAGGTCCACTCTCTGCTCCTAGAAGCTTCCCACATGCCTTTTAACATCCCTTCCTCTATCTTCAAAACCAAACACTTTGAGCCAACTCAACTCTTTCTTATGTTTTGAAATTCTCCGACTCGATCTATTTTATTGTGCCGGGCCGTCAACGTTCCTTGCTTTTAAGGGCTCATATGATTAGAACAGGTCCGGCAAGATATTATTCCCCTTTTATAAGGTTAACTTTGCCGTACAACACAATCACAGGTATGGCATCTCACATTCACAGGTTCTGAGGATCATAACACGGATTTCTGGTGGCTGTACCTAGACATTCCGCCTAATGCAGATGGAAAGAGAATTTTATTCACTGAGTGGCTTTCCTAGTACCTTGCAGAGCTTCTGATACAAACAATAATTGATGCTTGGATTCATTTTAAAGTTGAACTGACTTCGGCTGCAATGATTATGATGTTTTCACATTCTGTTTTAGTTGCATACATAATGGAAAAAAATGCCTCACATAGCAAATAGGGAAATAAAATACCAATAAAGAAATGGACTGTAGTCCTTTTATGATGAACATTGATCCATAGGGAAACAAAAAGATTTAAAATGAAAAAGAAATCTCACAAATTTTTTTTAAAAAATCTAAACACGGAAAGTATAGTTTTACATCTTTTGCATATTTGAAACTTTCAAGCCCAGTCATGAAATGATAACTATAAGTTAGCAAGGCTACTCTACTTCTAAAATGCCTTCATTAGATTAACCACAACAGGTTTTCTAGACGTGACTCGGCTTAAACTTCAAGTAGGCGTCTGGTCTGGCGCTGGAGGAGAGTGAGGCTTCCCAGTCGTCCCCTGGGGTGCCCTGGGATGAATTTCTGTGGTTTTCATTTGGAGCTGAGGGTATTTTTGTGTGTTTTGTTTATGCAAATCACTATGACATCATCAGGGCTGCTGTCTTTCTACCTGTAAACCAAGACTCCAATGCTGCTTGGTGTTTGTGGCCCCCTTCCCTTCTGCTGATTGCAGAATTCGCTTCATTTTGTGCTTAGGCACACAAAGTGATGACAAAGGTGGACAATTGTTTCTGGCTGCAGCTCACCCAAAAAGAAAAAAAAAATACTGTTTCAATTGATTCAGAGCGCTGATGTCAGCCAAGACCTATACTTCTTGACACTGCACTTTGCCGGTGAATAATGAACCACTGTCTTTCCACCCAAGCCTGCCTCCCTCCCCTTGCCTTTCTCTTTCCTTCCACCATTAGTCATGCCGGCCTAGCTCGCCACCTGTCACTTGGCATGCTTCTGCAAATACTTCTACCCACGGAGAGGTGAACTTGGTCACATTGAAGTTAGGGACACACCTGTGCTTACTTGGGTCTGCAACTTACCAGCTGTAGTCTTATTAAAAGTGGTGTGTTTTATTTTATTTTATTTTTTCATTTTTGTTATTTGTATGTATTTCAATTTTTTATTTCTGGGGGTGGATTTTTTCAAACGTGTCTATTATTCAAATTTTGATTTTCAGGTAATGGAAATATGTTTTCGAACAAAATATGTAAGTAGTTAAAAACAGAGTGAGTAGGACCCGGGTTCGATTCCCGGCCAGGGCACACAGGAGAAGCGCCCATCTGCTTCTCCACCCATCCGCCGCGCCTTCCTCTCTGTCTCTCTCTTCCCCTCCCGCAGCCAAGGCTCCATTGGAGCAAAGATGGCCCGGGCGCTGGGGATGGCTCTGTGGCCTCTGCCTCAGGCGCTAGAGTGGCTCTGGTCGCAACATGGCGACGCCCAGGATGGGCAGAGCATCGCCCCCTGGTGGGCAGAGCTTCGCCCCATGGTGGGCATGCCAGGTGGATCCCGGTCGGGCGCATGCAGGAGTCTATCTGACTGTCTCTCCGTTTCCAGCTTCAGAAAAAAATGCATATTAAAAAAAACAAAAAAACAAAACAGAGTGAGTAATCTTGAAAGAGGATTGATGGTAACTCGTTAATTTGTACGTGAGTTATACCAAAGCTCATTCATATACCATAGCTCCTTTAATTCTCCCAACAAATATATGGGGGGGGGATTATACATCATCCTCATTAAATAGGTGAGGAAGTTAGACTCAGGAGAGGCAGCTCACCAACTCAGAAAAAGATCCTGGACTCCAAATAAGGAGTGTCTCCCTGCAAAGCCCTTGTCACTTTGCCTTTACATGTTCCATTTCCTACTTGAATATGCTGCTTCCTCTCACCGATCCACTCAGCATTCAAAGAGTTCCTCTGACACTCTGCTGTGATTTGTACAGACAAACACACAGTCCTGCCCCCTAGACGCCGGTAAGCAGGCAGAATGCATGCCCATATAAATGAACCATGGTGCAGTATTTTTAAAGGCTGTAGCAAAAGTAGGGATCAAGGTAGGTCTAACCAGAGCCGTTCTCCCAATGTAACAATGCATGGCTGTGTAAATAATTAAACATCTTTTATAAATAAAATTAAGAACTCCATTCCTTAATTGCATGAGTCACCTTCCAAGGCCTTGACAGTCACATGAAGGTAGTGTCTACTGGATTAGACAGTGTAGATCACAGAACGTTTCCATCAGCGCACAATGTCTTATTAGTCTAGAGCAGTGTTTTCAACCACTTGTCCGTGGAGCGGTCTGCTAGAAAGTTCATACCAGTCCGAGAAAGAGTGAACCACCCTGATGTTGTATGAAGATGACAGACCCGATGATCTTAGTCGACTTCGCTTATGCTCGGGGAGATGTCTGCCTTAGCGGTCCCCTAGATAATTCTCCTATTTTCAACAGTCCCCACATGTTTTCAAAAAGGTTGAAAACCACTGGTCTAGAGCAGGGGTCGGGAACCTATCTATGGCTTACGAGCCAGATGTGGCTCTTTTGATGGCTGCATCTGGCTCGCAGACAAATCTTTAATAAAAAGAATAATAATGTTAAAATATAAAACAGTCTCATGTATTACAATCCATTCATTTCCTACCGCTCAAGTTCATGGTTGCGGGTGGCTGGAGCCAATCACAGCTGTCCTCCGGGACAACACCAAATTTTTATTGGATAATGCGTATCGTACAATGGTCATTGTATGGCTCTCACGGAATTACATTATAAAATATGTGGTGTTCATGGCTCTCTCAGCCAAAAAGCTTCCCGACCCCTGGTCTAGAGGATCAAAAAGGCATCACTGGAAAGTGGTTCTTGAGCTCAAACTTGAAGGCCAAATAGGCGTTTCCAGGCAAACCAGTGAAGGCAGGAGATCCCAAGCAGAGATTTTAACCAGGAGAGGAAACCAAACATGCTAATCCAGGGCAACGGCACGAGAGGGCCTAGACTGCTCAGAGCGCTGCAAGCAAAAGAGAACAATCCTAGACGCTTTGAGGAGACCCGGCATTGGGAGCCTTACGCGGATTGACCGGAAGGGAGGCCACCTTACTGGCCGCCTGCTATGTCATTGGATGGCATGGTGTTCGCAAGATAGAACGTGAATCTGCTCGTGTGGACCCAGTCGTTTTCAAATCTTTTCAGTTTCAGGCCATTTTTACTTTCCACAGGAATATCACTGCTTAGAAATCCTCACAGAGGAGGCAGATAGGGGTCGGGTAGAGGGCTTCCCGCAGGTGCTCCTGGGCTGCTGAGACACCCTCGCTGAACCGGGGGCTCTGCAAAGCTTGGGGGGGTCCAGAGAGGCAGCAGGGAATCTGAACATGTGACCTGAAGCTGGGTATTGGGGAAACCACTGTCCAGCTGGACAGGTAACCACGACAACACAGCTGTAGATGGAGAAACAATGACAGGCACCATTTTTAACTGGGGGAGAAAGAATGACTCAGGATCTGAAGGAATCTGGGGTACTCTTGTAATTTTTCTTTTTCTTAATTTTTTTTTTGTTGTTTTTTTGATGGGCAATTTGGTGGCTGGTGGTCTCATTTTTCATGATGTGAAATTCTAGAGGGGCATTTCACTTATTGGATGATTGGTTTAAACTCTCTCTTTTTCCAGAACCGGCCGGCTAGTAAGAGTGCCGGTCTCCATTTAGACCTTGAGTAACTGCTCTGTCACTCCGTCAAAGCCAGAGGGAATATCACAGAAATCCTTCTATTCACGTCAATGAATAATGTATGTCTTATTTCTTCATTCTTCCCCATGGAAAACATCAATCAGAAGCATCTGAAACAAACAGACCACGAAACTAGAGTCAAAACCAGCATTTTTTGTCAACTGATTAGATAGCAGTTAGTGTAATGCTAACATTAATCAAGGTCTGATTGCTCCATTGTGAGGAGCAGAACCGTGTGCAGAGATTAATATGCGAGATCTGGTTCAGAATGTTTCTGCAGAAACCCCCACGCAGTAATTAAGAAGAACACAAAATGAAGGTTATTGATCCGCTGTGTTATTGAGAAACAACATAATTGATATTTGGGATCTTAATTGTTGGTTTCAAAGTGAAAGTGACAGTTTGTACAGATCATTAGTAACAGAGGGTTTTTTTTGTTTCTACCATTTAAACCAAAACAGTGAGTTCAAATGATTTAATTATTGATTTATTGATAAGCATTGATTTAATTATCAAGAAATCTTTATTTGTAAAGGATTGAACTTATTATTCCTTGGATAAATCTGATGCAATATGTTATATCAATTTTGGAGTCAGACAGTTTCCACTCATGAGCTGTTTGTGGAATGAGGTTTGTCATTCAACCTGTCACCTGTCTGGGTTCCAAACTCCTCTTTTGTAAAGTGGCGTTGACAATGTCCACCTCACGGGATTTGCTGGAAGAATTCAGGGAGAAAGTCAGTGACTGGGAGTCAATAGCGTACTGTTCAGGAGCAAAGACCTTGGATCTGAACTGCTAGGTTTTGAACACAGCTTTGTCACTTATTAGCTGCGCAAACTGAGGCAAATTAGCTACCTTCTCTATTCCTCAACTTTAGCAATAGGCATCCCTGACAGAGTCATTGTGGAATTAAATGAATACATAAAAAGTTCCTAGAAGAGAGCCAGGCAGATTACAAGCACTTGTAAGGCCAGTGGCCACCACCGTGGCCATGCAGGTTCCCATTAGATTTGGGCTGACGGTAAAGAAACAGCAGAGCCAGAGGAGGATGGTGGGCCATTCCATTTATTAAAGTCTCGTAACAGCAGAAGAGCAAACAAGCAGGGAAGACCGCTTCCCTCTCACTCAGGGCTCCCAAAGCCCTGGCTCATTCTTTAGACTCTCCAGGACTCACAGGCCCCCACAAGCAAAACAGCACTCCCCCGCCAAACAGGTTGAGCCCAAATTCGGGCATCTCTCTCTCTCTCCCTCTCTCTCTCTGTCTCTCTCTCTCTCTCTCTCTCCCTCCCTCTTTCTTCCTCCCTGCACTCAGGCTGGGGAGAAAAACGCTTCTCCAGCAAACAATAGCAAACAATGGTCCCTCCCAAGCAGGAAAGCAGTCCGGAATTTGCAATCTGCCCCGAGGGCAAGCACCCGCAGTTTCCACAAACCACATACAGGTGGCGCTGTCCCATGGAAAGGCACCCATTTAGGCAAAATACAAGCAAGCAAACCTAACACACAGGTTTCAAACTTGTTTGCCCAACAGCACTAAATAAATGTTAATGTTTCATTGTTATAATTAGAAAGTGCCTATGCACTTCATTCATTCTTAGTAACTGTTACTTGACTCCTCTTCCCTCTGAAGCTACACAATACAAGACCCCAATCAAGCTTCTTGGTTGACTTGTCGGTCGCAATGAGCAGGAAAGAAGGCAACTCTGAAGAAGAAGTTGTTGAGTGGCGTGCCTTACCCATTTGCACACAGAACCTCCAGAAAACAGTCCCTGTCTAATTCCTGAATATGACAAGACAACACAGAAATACCTGAAATGTGAAGTCTTCCCTGATGAGGGCAGACTAGGATGAACTAATTGCAAAAAACAAACAAACAAACAGAAACCTCTAGGAGAAATAGATTGTCTAGCCAGGAAAAAGATTCTAATTATTTCTTACAGAAATTTAAGGACACATTGCTTAAAAAAAAACAAGAAAACAAGAGTCAGTTGTCATGAAAAAGAAACTGGCAGATAATAAGAAAGCATTCTTGAGAGTTAAAATAATAGATATATGGCAGATACAATGAAAGGAAAAAAGGTATATATGGGTTGTAGACAAAGTCAAAGAAATGGCACAGAGATGAGAGCTCAAAAAAAAGACAGGGAAGAATTTGAGAGAAAAGATGAGAGACCATCCGGTGGGCCCAGCATCAGACTAAAAGGAATCCCAGAAAAGAGTGGCAGCCATGAGAGAAGGGAGGATATTGAGGTAGAAATAATATGGATGAAGGAAATGTGAATCTTCTTAAGGGCAGGGCCCCAATCACAACCTGAAGCTGCACGTACACTAGAATGGTGAGCATCAGATTATAAACAAATGAAAAAGAAAATACGAAGTGCTGGTGTGGATGCGGCCCCACTGGCACTCTCATACAGGGCTGGTGGGAAAATGAGACGGGGCATCCACCTTGGCAAACTAGTTGCCAATAGCATGCAAAGTTCAACATGCGATTGCCATATGACCCAAGACTCTCACTCCTCATTATTAACTAAGAGAAACGAAAGGATATAACCACACAAAAACCAGTAAACTAATGTCTATAACAGCTTTATTTATATATCAAAAAGCAGCCCAAGTGACCATCAATTCTTGTTAAGTGTGCTGACCACAATAAAATAAATTTGGAAGAAGAAGAAATTTCAGAACACTAATGACTAAACCCGGGGCCTACAATCTCATAGACACAAACATAGGTTAAGAACAAAAGGAATAGAGGCCAGGGCATCTTAAGAAACATCAGGAACACTGGATGCCAGAAAACAACAGAAAAAAAGAGTTTCAAAAGTATGAGGGAAAAATAATGTTCCAATCCAGAATTTTATACACAGCCAAACTCTCAAGGGGGATAAGAGTGAATGAGTTTCAGAATCCACATACCCACTAACGTGAAGCTACCTGAGAACACATACCAGCAAAAATTAACGTGAGATCTGAGAGGAAGATTTGGCATTTGGAACACTTTTAACCCAAAACAGCAGTAGAAGGAAGCCCAGAGAATAGGTGCGGTAAAACCATTTCAGGGAGAAAATAGTCAGATTCCATCAAGATGGTGGGAAGGAGAATCTTCCAGGGAGAAAAAAATGAGTTAATCAGAGTGAGAACACTAGAAAATTCAGACTGAGAGGAGTGGCCTCACCAAGACGGTGACCTGGGTCGTTTCTGACTCCACTTCCATCCACAAGAAGGACAATGAACAACTCTTGGCGGAGAGGACGCCACTGAGAAAGCTCTGGAATTGGGGCAGAGTGGGGGCTGGCGAGGTGGAAGCAGCCCTCGGCCCCAGAGACTGGAAAGGATCGGGCACAAGATGAGGAAACAGAAACCACTGACGGCTGTCGGAGAGGGTGGAGGTTGGGTGGCTGAGAAAAAAAGGTGTAGGGGTTAAACAACGAGAAAAAAAAAACCCTCCTAGACCCAGAAAACAGTATGGGGCTACAGAAGGGGAAGGCAGGTGCGTGTGGGTCGACGTGAGCAAGGCAGGGGCTCAATGGTGATGAAAACTTGGCCTGGGGTGGTGGACACACAGCACAGGATCCTGATGGGGAAGCACAGAACTGTACACCCAAAACCTAGATCATTCTATGAAGCAGTGTCACCCCAATAAATTCAATTTAAAAATCAAGAAAAATTTTTAAAAAGGTGAAAAAAAAGGCCGTTTCAATCTTTCAGAAAAACAAAACTATGTAAGCAAAAACATCATGCTCCATATTTGAAGCAACCATGTAATATTGGAACAGAGACTCAGTAGAATTCAAGATGAACATTCCAGTGGATTCCAAACACACCTCCCCCTCGAGTACCCACACACGATACGGGAAAGGGGGCAAGACGGAAGACGCTTCGATTTAAAGAAGTAAATGAAGAATGATGCTAAAATCGCATATAACAAATGTCTAAACTCACTCAGAAAGCTCGCTGACGTAGGAAATGAAAGTGGAGATACACATTGGTAAAAACAAAAATCAAATTTCACTAATTGCTGCAGAAAATTGATCTGATGTGTAGGTAGGCGTTAATGCTTTCTTCTGTTATTATAACATTGTAAGCAAGGCACATAAAACAAATTAAACTAGAAATTGCTCCGAATTAAAACAAGGTTTTTGTGCACATGATATACACTTCAGAAAGCATAAACATTACAGGGTTCCCGCTTGCCCCATTTTTCAAATTCAATTGCTCCTGAGGAAGAGGTGCCAACTTTATCCCTGAGCCTAATGTACCGTGCTCCCCCCCCTCATTTTTCCTACTGTGACACACAGCACTGTGCTCTTGGTGTACCCGAGTTTGAGACGCTCATCTTAACGTGATCTTCAAATATTGACCTTATTCATCACCTGCTGGCATTGATTCTGGGAGCGCTTACGTTCTTTTATCAAATATCTCTAAGCCGGGTCTCAAGGTGTCATATTGGCCCATCAGCATGAAGATTATTTTAAGGCCAGAGCAAGGTTCTTTTTTCTTTATTACATTACTTAAGAGAGATCCGTTCTATGGGAAAGTCCAATTCTTAGTGAATTAAGCAGCCTCGCTGATCTCTGGTACTATTTACCTGTATCTGGATCACAGATCTTATGTTTCCTAATCCCCTTGAATAGTATACATTCCCATAGTCATCTCAGGTAAAGACAGTGAAAGTGAAATTTGCTTAGAATGCTATCCATTCAGTTACACGTCAGGCGTGTGATGATTAGTTACTGAGCATCTAACAGGTGGCAAGCACAATGCTACATTGTGTGTGTGTGGGGGAGGTACAGCAGTCAGTGAATCTTTATGTGATAAGATTTGTGTTTGTACAAACCCAGTTGGCAGCAGGGTGAACAAGTCAGAGGCTATAAAAGTAGACCGTAGGAGGAGATTGGCTGCCTAACTGGCAGACAACGGAAATGTGTGGAAGTCAGAAGACGTGATGTCAGGGGGGAGGAGAAAGCAGTATCAAAGACACATCCCAGGTGGCAAAGTTCTTCCCTGACCGATGTTCTAGCCACAATTTTGTTGGAATGCTGAAGAAAACCCTTTGTCAGGGAATCCTTGAAAAGGCTCTCGTTAGAAAGGGGTACAGCTATAAGCACTTGGTTTATCTCAAGATTTTGCACGCTCATAAATTCATTGAACTTCAAGACACTCTCTAACACTCTCATAACTTAAACCTATTATGGAAGGAAGTCAAACCAGATAGGTGTTTATCTTTAAGCCAAAATTTACTCTAAATAAGCCAGTGGTAGTAACTTTAGGCCTAACTAGCTCTTCAACACATTTAAAACTTGATTTAAGAAAGAAGGTACCAAAGAGGAAGATTTCCCTCTTTTTAAGGGCCAAGTAGTAAGTACTCCATTGTGTAAATTGTTCCACAGCTTTTTGTCCACTCATGTACTGATGGGCACTGGGGCTGTGTCTAAATCTTAACTATTGTAAATAACACTGCGATGAACATAGGAATGCATGTATTCTTTTTGAATTAGTGGTTTTGCATTTCTTCAAATATATCCCCAGAAGTGGAATTGCTGGGTCAAAAGGCAGTTCTATTTATAATTTTTTGAGGCAAACCCTTACTGCTTTCCACAGTGGCTGCACCATCTGCACTCCCACCAACGGTGTACGAGGGCTCTCTTTCCTCCACATCCTCGCCGTCGCTTGTGGTTTGCTGACTTATTGATGAGCGCCATTCTGACAGGGGTGCGTTCATACGTCACTGTGGTTTTCCTTTGCAGATTTCTGATGATTAATGACACTGAGCATCTTCTCATATGCCTGTTGGTTGGCCATCTCTCTGTCCTCTGGGGAGAAGTGTCTATTCGGGTCCTTTGCCCATGTTTAATTGGATTGTTTGTCTTTTGGTGTTGAGTTTTATGAATTCTTTATAAATTCTGGATATGAACTGCTTATCAGAGTTATCATTGGCAAATACATTCTCCCCTTCAGTGGGTTGCCTTTTCCTTTCGTTGATGGTTTCCTTTGCTGTAGAAAAGCAGAAACAAGCAAGCCAACAGACAAAACTCATAGACACAGACAACAGTATGATGAATACCAGAGGAAAAGGGGGTGGGGGGAGGGAGCGGAGGTTAGGAGGAGGAGAAAGGGGGATGGAGGGAGACCTGACTTGGGCTGAGGAACACACAATACGATATGCAGATGATGGGTGGTAGAACTGCACACCTAAAAACCCACATAGCTTTATGAACCAATGTCACCTCCACGAATTAAATTTAAACAGTAAGAAAATGATATAGAAAAGAATATTAATAAATTTTTAAAAGAGCGAAAGTGGCTAATAAACATCTCAGAATCCTTCCCAGATGGAAACAATGACTTCCTTTCTTCGAATTCCCCTTAAACTTGCCATTGTTTGACAGAAATAGTCCAAAAGAAATGTGCCATGCTTCAAAGGAGCCGGCACAGAAGAGAGCAGATAGCAGCAAGACGAATCCTCTCGTCTCAGCAGATGTTCAGGGAGCGGAGGGCGGTCTCGGGGATAATGTATTGCATCACTTCTTTGACCTCAAGATAAAAGCCAGCAAGGGAAGCAAAATGTGCCACTCACCGGGCTATAAAAATGAAGCCTGCCACGCGGCTCTGATCTTCCGCGCGGATCCCGTCTTCGCCGGAAAGATGGAGGACTCCTGTCCGTCGGTCGGTCGGAGTGCCAGCTCCGCCTCGCCCTACCTGCTTTCTTAAGGAAAAGAAATGAAATTAAGGAATATGAAAGCAGAGTTTTAAATTTAATTCAGTTTAGCGCATACATCAAGGCCCATAGGCCCATTCACCGGGCTGTTCCAATCTTCTGAAAGGATACAGAAAAGTGAACACTCAGCCAGCTCCCATCACAGAACTTTGTAGGTGTCCCCAGTGGCCTCGAGAGGAGGGAGTTATCTCTCCCCCTTTGCAGCGGAGGACACCAAGGTGTGGCAAGGTCCTGGCCCTGACCCAAGGTCTCGTCGCCAGGCTGTAGAGGACGCTAAATCTAACTGCAAATCTAGTCCTGAGGTTCACCTAATTCCCTCCTCCTCACACCTTCCTCGGTGCCTGCGGTTTCGCTGGCCACGGTTTGAGTGACCCGCAGTCCACTGACATGGGAACAGAGTAGAAGGAAAATTCTGGAAATACACAGTTCATAAGTTTTAAATTGTGTGCTGTTCTAAGTAGCAGGACGAAACCTCGCGAACTGTTTCCCTGGCTGTGACTCACCCCCTGTCCAATGTCTCCGCCATAGACGCCCCTTCTTCTTGGTGGTCCCATCAGCTGTCATGGTGTCACAGTGCTTGTGTTCTAGTAACCCTGAATTTACCTCGTATCTGCTCCAAAGTGGAAGAGTCACGACACCGGCTGTTGGGGGCGCCCAGGGGAAGCCGTGAAGTGCTTCTTTCAAAGAAGGTGGAAGTTCTCCCTCCGCTTGAGAAACAGACACAATAAGTCCCATGCTGAGCTTGCCGAGGGGAGATGACGTCAGAGTAATGGCGGAGTAGGAAGCGATACCGATAAATCTCCCCCAAAACTCAACAAGATCTTCAACCAGAAACAGAAAAACCTATACTTGGAGCCTCCAGATGCTTTGCAATACACCCGAAGGTATGGTCGAGTGAAAAATTGGCTAAATATATAACCAAACCCTGAAGGAAATAGGGAGTAAGAAATGCTCCGCCTTCCTCACTAACCTAAACAGGGCGGCTTTCTCTGGTAACTGTGAATATAGAAACTGAGGCAGGCAAAGGGGGTGAATAGATCCAGGCTGTGGCACAAACGGCTGAACCAGGCTGTGGCACGGAGATCCTAGCCGAGGAAAAACTGATCCTGTGGCAACCCGGGCAATACAAGCTAACACTCACGCCAAACCCAAACAAAGAAAGACAAGCGGGGTAGCCATTTTACCCGTTCTCCTGGTTGGTGCGCAGTTAGTGGGGGAGAGATTTCTTCCTAAGCCCCGGAAGTGGGTGTCCGTGTTACCCCACAGAGAGGCAGGGTCAGAGGCCTTTCTGTGGGCCGAAAGCAGAATCTCTGGGCAGCCCCAGTGCCCTGGGAAAGCCGCGCATGGGAGGGAGCGAGAACTAATTCCAACGGTGGAAATTTTCCGTGCTGGTGAGGGTTTCACTCAGAGGGAAACACGGCCAGCCTCATATCCTGGTTTGCGCACAGATAGGAAGTGAGTGATTCCTCCGAATGCCTCGGCAGTGCACGCCCGTGTTATCGCACAGAGGGGCAGAGTCAGGGGCCTTTGTGTGGGCAAAAGTGGAATCTCGGGCCGCCCCAGCGCCTTGCAAAAGCTGCGCACGGGGACGGAGCAAGAGCGAATTCCAACGCTGCAACTTTTCCATGCGGTTGGGGGTTTCACTCAGAGCGTGAGACTGCTGGCCGGATATCCTGGTCTGCGCACGCAGATAGTGAATGAGAGTTTCCTCCAAGCGCCCCGGAAGTGGGCGCCCGCCTGTGTTACCGGACAGAGTGGCAGAGCCAGAGGTCTTTGAGTGGGCGGAAACCCCGCCTGATTATGCTAGCAGCTCTGACTGACTGAGCCTTACCCAGAGCCCTGTGCTGAGTGGAAATAGAGTGGGGAGTTGCCAGCTCTTTGAGCCTCTTACTATCCAGGCAGAGGCAGCAGCAACCCCATAGCTGGATTATCAGGCTACTAATTGAGGAAGGAAAGACTAGGAGAAAGGCTCCAGGAACATGGACTCTCTCACTGTCGGAGCCTATAAATACTAATGAGCCTCGACTGCCAACGAAACTAAAGCACAATACATGACATTGCCATAGAGACTTATCAACTGCAAACCTCTACCTGAGCGTGCCAAAGGGGCAGAACCCGGGGTACAGAGTCACCAACCAGGAAGAGGGAGAGAAAAGAAAAAGCAAGAAGATAACCTCTCAAAATCAAGAATAATCTGCAGACTTTATAACCTATCCCATTTTATTATATTTGTTCGTTTGTTTCTCTTATCTTCATTCTTGATACTTTTTTTCCTCCTCCAATTTGGCCGATTAACTCTCTGCCGGTCTTACTCTCTCCTCTCCTTGAACTACACTACCCATAAGTGTTACATCTCCCATTATCTTTTTTCTCCTCTTCCTTTCTCTCTATGAGGGTTGCACTCCAAAACCCTTAACTCTCTCTCTCTCTCCTTTCTTTTTTCTTCTTTTAGTGGTTCCCCCTTTTTTTCTCTCTCTCTCTTTCTTTTCTCCCTCTATATTAGTTTCTTCCTTTCTCCTTTACATCTCCTCTCATTCAAACCTCAATAACAAACAAATTCTCTTATCTGGGACTCAAACTTATGTTTGTGGCATTTTGGGGGGTTTTTACTTCACCTTTTTAACTCACTAGCAGTGCTCCCATCCCTGGCTCTCCATTTTATCTAGTTCTTGTTCCACTAAATACAATAGTATTTTTTTTAATTTGTCCCCCAATTTTTCTGTTTTCCTCTTATTCCTCTCATCATAACTCTTAGACAACCAACACCTAAAAGCAAATCATTTTATTCTTGACCCAAATTTTTTCCTTATTTGCTTTTTGTGGGTCCATACTTCCCCCCCCCCTTTTTTTTCTTTTTTCTTTTTTTTTCTTTTTTTTTTTCCCCCTTTATTACTTTTCCCCAATTCAGGCCCTCCATCACAGGCATTGTTTGTTATAATTCACAGTTCACCACAAGATTTTCTCAAGAAAAAGGGGAGAGGAGAGGAAAAAAGGAGGGGGGGAATAATTTCCTTTTCTTAAAAAAATTTATTTTATTTTATTTTTCTTTATTTCATTATTAATTTTTTTTAAAAAAAACAACTCTTTTCGATTTTTAATTTTTTTTAACTTTTTATTCTTTATTAAATCTCATTAATATTATCAACAAAACCACCCCCAGATGCCATTAAGGAAGAGAAAATCGAATATCATGGATACAAAAGAAAGAGAGTTAACACAGCTAGATGAGGAAAAATCTATGGAGAAAAAATTTAATATATTGGAAACCTTGGAGCTAAATGACAGAGAATTCAAGATAGAAATCCTAAAAATCCTCCGAGATATACAAGAAAACACAGAAAAGCAATTTAGGGAGCTCAGAAAACAACTCAATGAACACAAAGAATATATGTCCAAAGAAATTGAAACTATAAAAACAAATCAAACAGAGATGAAAAACTCAATTCACGAGCTGAAAAATGAAGTAACAAGCTTAGCTAATAGAACAGGTCAGATAGAAGAGAGGATTAGTGAAATAGAAGACAAGCAACTTGAGGCACAACAGAGAGAAGAAGAAAGAGACTCAAAAATTAAAAAAAATGAGAGAGCCCTCAAGAATTATCTGACTCCATCAAAAAGAATAACATAAGAATAATAGGTATATCAGAGGGAGAAGAGAGAGAAAATGGAATGGAGAACATACTCAAACAAATAATAGATGAGAACTTCCCAAGCCTGTGGAAAGAACTAAAGCCTCAAATTCAAGAAGCAAACAGAACACCGAGTTTTCTTAACCCCAACAAACCTACTCCAAGGCATATCATAATGAAATTGACACAAACCAACAGCAAAAAAAAAATTCTCAAGGCAGCCAGGGAAAAGAAGAATACAACATATAAAGGAAGGCCCATTAGATTATCATCAGATTTCTCAGCAGAAACTGTACAAGCTAGAAGAGAGTGGACCCCAATATTTAAAGTCCTGAAAGAGAGGAACTTTCAGCCACGAATACTATACCCATCAAAGCTATCCTTCAAATATGAAGGAGAAATAAAAACATTCACAAATACAGAAAAGATGAGGGAATTTATCATCAGAAAACCCCCACTCCAGGAATTACTAAAGGGGGTTCTCCAATCAGATACAAAGAACAAAAAAAAAAAAACAGAGCCACAAGTAAAAGCTCCAAGAACACAATAAAACCAAATTTAAACTGTGACAACAACAAAAAGAAAGAGGGGGAGAAGATGGAGATTAACAGTAGCAAAGGACAATGGAGTGCAAAAGTACTCACAAAATAGTTCGCTACAATGAACAGGGTAGGGACCCTTTTCATTACTCAAAGGTAACCACCATTGAAAAAACCACCACAGAAGCACATGAGATAAAAAAGATAGCAACAGAGGAAAGATGTATGGAATACAACCAAATAAAAACAAAAGATAGAAAAACGAAAGAGAAGGATCAAACAAGACACAAAACTAACAGAAAGCAAGATATAAAATGGCAATAGGGAACTCACAAGTATCAATAATTACACTAAATGTAAACGGATTAAACTCACCAATAAAAAGGCACAGAGTAGCAGAATGGATTAAAAAAGAAAATCCAACTGTATGCTGCCTACAGGAAACTCATCTAAGTAACAAGGATAAAAACAAATTCAAAGTGAAAGGCTGGAAAACAATACTCCAAGCAAATAACATCCAAAAAAAAAAGCTTGCCGAGGTCCGCGGTAACAATACTTCTTCCGTCCGTGACATCGCGAAGACGGAAAACAGACCCCCTAGCTTTGCTGTCTCACCTCAGACTGCAGCAGTTATGGCCGCAGCACGTGGTAAGTGCTTAGTTAAACTGGAAAAAGGATTAAAGTGTGGGTGGAAGGCATGACCAGAACGTGTGTTCTGATTGGTGCCAACATGTTGTACCGGAAAGCATTGAGCAGATGGGAAGATTTCAGCAAGGGACCTTCTGAGATGAGTGGACACCGAGCCACTTACTGCGAGTCAGGGGTGGGTACGCAGACTCGGGAATAAGTTTGCCGTGTTGTCAGCTGACACCATCACAAGAAGACTAGTGAGTGCAGGACAAGAAGGTATTCTGAGAAAGAGAGAGTCCACATTCGTCTACCGTCACTTTGATTACAGCTTATCATTACAATTGTTCCTTTTTACTGTTCGTTATTATTGCTCATTTCTTACTGCACCTGATTTATAAAGTAAGCTTTATCATGGTAAAACATAGTTTACCTAGGGTTCGGTACCACCACCTGTGGTTTCAGGCACCCACTCGGGGGTTGTGAAACAGATCCCCTGCAGATGAGGGCTCCCCGCCTTCACCCCCAGAGGGCTCAGATCATGTGGATGAGAAAGAAGGAGAAATGATTCTCTGGAATGAGGATACGGATTCTGTTACAGAAGAGAATGGGTACAGAGGGCAATAGTCCTCAACGCCCCGAGACCAACGTCGGCTTGGTGGCTGCCATTGTTTTGCTGAAGATATCCTGTTTAGAAATTCTGCACAGACAACGCTACAGTAGCTGAACACGTCCCTGAGCTGCTCTGCCGTAGTGGACTCCCTTCAGATTTTCTATTTGTACATTGTCTCCGTGAAAGGGGGCATCTTTCCTGGTTCACCCTGGACATGCATGATGTCAGGATAACAGCGTGTAGAGCTGGTTGGCATATGAGCTCCCTGTTAGTACTGATCTCATCACAAAGGGTCATCTGATAATAGCGATGAACACAGGCAGACAGGTGCCAAACAAACTCGGTTACGTCAACCCTAAGGGCTAGGCCTGCTTCTCTCTCTAACATGTTTGCTCACCTTAAAGACCCCACTTTCCTTCTTTGAGTCTTGATTTCGTCGTCTACAGAGTTATCAGGAGCTAAGTGAACAAAATGCGCTCACAGCCAGCTTCCAGTCCCCGGCTCCATGGACGGCTCTCCGTCGTGGCCCGAACAGCGAGGATCTTCTGAGAGAGAGCACAGGCCAGGTACAGGAAAGGGTTATCTTTCTGCAAGTAGTGTTGATAGAATCAGCTGGGAGATATTTTTTAATTGCAAATAGAACAATTCAAATACCATTCTTAGCCTCACCCACCCACCCAAAATAATTATGGTGCTCTCCTGCAAACAGCCTGGGGTAATTTGACCAAACCACCCAGGTGACCTTGATGCTTTCCCGTCCCACCAGGCGACCCAGTCCCCGCTCTGCCCCCTGAGAACCAGGGTCGCCATCATTTGGAACCTGCATGGCTGTCCTGCTGTGGCTTGATTCTGACTCACCGCCCTGCGCGGTCTGCCCGTGTGCAGGAACTCGGCGGCCACGGCGGAGAGGCCTGGCAGCACCACCACCAACCTGCTTTCCGCCCACTGCCTTCTTCTGGGCCGGCTTGCCGGCCGAACACCGTGCCGCCGTGTGTGTGGGGAACCCAGGCCACTGTCCCCGCCTTGTAGGCAACCCCAGGCCTGGCCTCAGAGGTGGGATCTTGACTTTCCCAGAGAACGCACTCCAGTGAGACATCACCTTCTGCAGTCCCCACGGCTGTCTCCCGCGGTGACACTCCGGCCAGGGTCAATGATGGCAGGTCCAAAAACTCACTTTTCTCTGACAGCCTGGCCTCGGGACCTGACCAGGCAGGCTTCTTCGTGATCTGTCTGGGAAAGAGGGACAGACGATCTTGTTGAGTCAGAATTGGTCAAGAGGGGCAGATACTTTATCCAGGGAAATGTTTGTCCTCTAGCGCCATGCTGGGCCATTAACAAGTCATGAACAAGGGGCTGCTCTACAAATGAAAGCCTCTCTATTTGATGTGATGTCATTACTACTATTTATTACCCAAAAATAACACGCAGATCATCATAAACTGAGCATTCAGCAAACGAGGAGAAACTGGAAAGCTGCAGAGAAGGACAAGGTGTGGATGGGGAACACCTGCTTTAGCACAGATGTTAACTTTTAAAAGGGAAAGATAACTTAAAAATTGCATTACTGTGCCATGGTCTTTGCAAGCAAAGGAGGGGTTAAAAGAGCAACACTGAGTGGTTACTTTATGCCAAAAACTGAGTGCTGCATCTTTTTACATGTATGATCTTATTTAATCTTTGAAACAGAACCGTGTTGATTTTATAGGTGAAAATGTTGAAGACCAAAATGGCAGAAGTCACTAAGTAGAATCACTTCCTGCTGTGTAAATGGGAAGAAGGCTTCCTCCTTTCCCTCCTGAACAACCTTGATTTGTCTTTTGGTTTAAACTGAAGAACATGTGCTCTCCCATGCAGAACCTTCTGCGGCCTCTTCCCTGAAAGAGTTGAGGTCATGATGGCGTCCAGAACAGAGCTTCGGTCATAACCCAGGACACCGGGCACTGGCCCACGTGCTAGTCGGGGGCTCTTGGACTAGTCACGTGTGTGATTTGGAACTTTTGTTTCCCAGTGACAGAAACCGACCTCAAATTGGCAAGCATAAGAGGGGAATTTGGTGGACACATATTGGGGCATTTGAACAAGGGGCTAAATAACCTCACGGGAGAAATGTCGGATCTGCTGGTCTCTAAGAACCTGGAAGCAGAGGCTCAGGGTGCTGCCAGGATGCTGGGTCCCCAGCTCCTCCCCTCCATGTTAGGGTGGTCCCAGCATCCTCCTCACTCTCTTGCTACACACCAGCCTTCTCCATGTAGCAGAAAAACATGTCTCCCAACATTCACTCTGTCACAGGTTTAGTGAGTAGCTCCCACTGTGTTGGGGGGCCATCTTGGACCATCACCTAAGGCCATTTGTGTGACTATGTAACTTCTGTGCCAACGACAGAAATGAAGTGGATAAAGGGAACTTTCCAGAAAGGGAGGCCATGGGGCTGACAAAGCCCATGGCACCCAGGACACAGTGGAGGTGCACAGCCAGGAGGGAAGGGAACAGCTTAGGGGAAGCATAGCATATACATTTCAACATTCCAGGAACTTGGATACATTTTCAAGCTCCAAGTAGGTGGCTATCAAGACTTCGGCACCTGGCCTGACTAGGCCA
Organism: Saccopteryx bilineata; assembly: GCF_036850765.1. NCBI lineage: Eukaryota > Metazoa > Chordata > Mammalia > Chiroptera > Emballonuridae > Saccopteryx > Saccopteryx bilineata. The sequence goes on from NC_089494.1 coordinate 259,733,621, forward strand.
TGGCGCAGTGGATAGAGCATCAGACTGGGACACGGAGAACCCAGGTATGAAACCCCGAGGTCGCCAGCTTGAGCGCGGGCTCATCTGGTTTGAGCAAGGCTCACTAGCTTGAGCCCAAGGTCACTGGCTTGAGCAAGGGGTCACCTGGTCTGCTGTAGCCCCCCCCTACCCCGGTCAAGACACATATGAGAAAGCAATCAATGAACAACTAAGGTGCCACGACAAAGAATTGATGTTTCTCATCTCTCTCCCTTCCTGTCTGTCTGTCTTTCCATTCTTCTCTTTGTCTCTCTCTGTCTCTGTCACACACAAAAAAAAGACTTCAACATTTGCACATCCTCACCAATTCATTCTTCAGTTACTGGGCCAAAAACAGAAGAAAAAAGAGAAAAGGGAGACTGAATAAGTAGGCGGTAAGAGGCCCCTCACACCTGTGTAGCGGTTGGTGGTATGATGCCGAACATCGGACTCACTGTTCTACACCCATGCGTGCAGTGCAGGAGGCAGTCTGGCACTGCGTTAAGAGGCTACCGGGGTTCACACTGACTAACTTGCTGTGTGACTTTGGTCTAGTTACTTAGTCTTTCTGTGCTTCAACATTCTCATGGCATCTGTAGCAGCCAAGGAAGTGTGCTACTCAGACCTTCTTCAAGAAAGAACACGACGCTTCAGCTGAGAGTCGTGCTGTTAGCTGTCAGCCTTCGGCTGCGGCACCACTGGGGTCCGCTGCAGAATTGGAGCTGAGGCCGCCCTCGTCCCAGGAGCCCCTGGTCAGCGACAGCAGAGGCGAGCTTTGCTTCGGATCTCCACCTCGGATTGGCCAGAACTTTGTCAAAGCTGCGTCAGGTCAGAGGCTGGCGCTACCCAGTCCTGCTTCCTCCACACTCTTCCCTTCACGGGGTTTCAGATCTACTGTGCGGCCTAAAGGCTTTCTTTGCCCAATTCTGCCTTCTTTCTCCTTCTCTTTCGCAGGCAAAAGGCCCGCGAAGGCTCCTGCGGTGTCTGAGAGCCTGTTTCCGTGAATGGACGCGGTGTCTGAGCGCCTGTTTCCGTGAATGGACGCGGTGTCTGAGAGCCTGTTTCTATGAATGGACGCGGCGTCCGAGCGCCTGTTTCTGTGAATGGACGCGGTGTCTGAGCGCCTGTTTCTGTGAATGGACGCGGCGTCCGAGCGCCCGTTTCCGTGAATGGACGCGGTGTCTGAGCGCCTGTTTCCGTGAATGGACGCGGCGTCCGAGCGCCCGTTTCCGTGAATGGACGCGGTGTCTGAGCGCCCGTTTCCGTGAATGGACGCGGCGTCTGAGCGCCCGTTTCTGTGAACGGACGCGGTATCTCAGCGCCTGTTTCTGTGAATGGACGCGGTGTCTGAGCGCCCGTTTCCGTGAATGGACGCGGCGTCCGAGCGCCCGTTTCCGTGAATGGACGCGGCGTCCGAGCGCCCGTTTCCGTGAATGGACGCGGCGTCTGAGCGCCCGTTTCTGTGAACGGACGCGGTATCTCAGCGCCTGTTTCTGTGAATGGACGCGGTGTCTGAGCGCCTGTCTCTGTGAATGCCCCGCTCCCCGCCGGTCTCAGTCCTTGAACGCACGTTTCCTGGATGAGCCCACTCGGTTTCTAGAGCCTCGATGCCACGTCTGTGTGGAAGATTCCCGTTTGTGACCCCAGCCCCCAGCAGCCTCTGAACCCAGACACGTGTCCAGTCCCTGCTGAACATCTCCACTGCCTCGTCAATAAGGGCCTAAGACTTCCTGCATCCATACTCTGACCTTGCTCCTAAATAGAGCCCTTTTTATGTTTCCCATCTCAGAGTGACTCCATATGCAGAGATGCTGACAGCAGACACACTGGCCTCATCCTTCACACCTCTCCTCCCATCGCCCACACCCAGGGCATCAACAGATCCTGTGGCTTCCACCTAAAAATGCACTCGGCATCTTCCCCGTCCTTGTCCTCTGCACCAGTCCAGCACCGTTTCAGCCACGCCCTCCACTCCCGATTACTGCTACGCCCTCCTGTTGGGACTCTCTACTTCTCCCTTGACCTATTCAATCTGTTTCCAACCCGGCAACTGAAATACCCTTTAGAAAGACAAATGCTGTATAATATCAATTATATACGGAACCCAAAGTAACCAAACTCACTAAAACAGAGAACAGAATCATGTTTACGGGAACTGAGGTCGTTGGGGGAACAGGAGAGATGTTGTTTAAAGGTGTACAGACTTACAACCCACAGGAAGTAAGTTCTAGAGCAGGAGTCGGGAACCTATGGTTCACGAGCCAGATGTGACTCTTTTGATGGCTGCATCTGGCTCACAGACAAATCTTTAATAAAAAAAAATTAACATTTAAAATATAAAACATTCTCATGTATTACAATCCATTCATTTCCTACTGCTCATGTTCATGGTTGCAGGTGGCTGGAGCCAATCACAGCTGTCCTCTGGGACAATACCAAATTTTTATTGGATAATGCACAACATACACGGGTCGTTGTATGGCTCTCATGGAATTACATTTTAAAATATGTGGCGTTCATGGCTCTCTCAGCCAACAAGGTTCCCGACCCCTGTTTAGAGCTCTAACGCACCGTTTAGTGAATATAGACGACAGTATGGTATTTTATCATCAGACTTGCTAAGAGACTGTATCATATTATTCCAACCACAAAGGAAAAAATGATTACGTCACATGATAGAGGAGCTAACTCTCTCTCTCTGCAATGGCAATCATATCGCAGCGGACAGATAGATCAGATCAACCAACATGTTATACACCTTAAATTTACACAATCTTATATATGTCAATAAAAATTTTTTTAAATAACGTCTGAATATTCGAAATAACTTATAAGGCCTCATGTCTCCCTCACGGTTTCCCTCCTGTTAACGCATTTCTTTTATTCTAGCCATGTGGACTTTTTTTGCTGACCCCAAATACTCCAACATGTCCCCCGCTGTGGATTTCGTGGCGACATGCCTTTGCCCGGAATGTTCTTCTGCAGATATCTGAAGGGCTCCCTCTCTGCTCACACGTTCCTTGTCGGTGACATCTTTCCTGAGCTCTGTATACAAAACCGCCCACCCAGCCTCCCCTCCCCTTCCCCTGCTCTCCTTGTTGGTGACACTCTTAAAATCAAACCTACCTCCAGAAGGCGCACCTGACCATAAGACACACCTAGGGGTTTAAGGAGGAAAATAAGAAAAAAAAATATTCTGAACCCAATGGTGTGTTAAAATATTTAATAAAATACCATATTTTTCACTCCATAAGACACACAGGCAGCCCTGGCCCATTGGCTCAGTGGTGGAGCATCGGCCTGGCGTGCAGAAGTCCCGGGTTTGATTCCTGGCCAGGGCACACAGGAGAAGCGCCCATCTGCTTCTCCACCCCTCCCCCTCTCCTTCCTCTCTGTCTCTCTCTTCCCCTCCCACAGCTGAGGCTCCATTGGAGCAAAGATGGCCCAGGCGCTGGGGATGACTCCTTGGCCTCTGCCCCAGGCGCTAGAGTGGCTCTGGTTGCAACAGAGTGACGCCCGGGAGGGGCAGAGCATCGCCCCCTGGTGGGCGTGCCGGGTGGATCCCGGTCGGGCGCATGTGGGAGTCTGTCTGACTGTCTCTCCCCATTTCCAGCTTCAGAAAAATACAAAAAAAAAAAAAAAAAAAAAAAAAGGCACACGGGCATTTTCCCCTCCACTTTTTTTGGGGAAAAAAAGGATGTCTTATGGAGCGAAAAATACGGTAATCAATTTTTGTTTTCATTTCTTCTCCTTCACTGGAATGCAAATTCCAGGGGGAAGGGGGGCAAAATGTATACTTGTTGTGTTCCCTACCGTATCCCTAATGCCTATTCCAACCTCTTACATGTGTGGCAGGAACCCGATACATGTCTTGTATGTAAATTAATGAATTAGGATTTAGGATAATACTATTGCTGACAACTCAGAGAGGTTGCAATCTCCAATAATTAATGAAAGTTACTCAGACAAGTTCCTGGCACCCAGTAGGTACTCAACGCCCGTAAGTTTGTATTAATAATAGTAGCAATTTTTCAGTCATGGTTGCCTTAGGAAAGGAGGACAAGTAAGTAGTAGTCACCAGTCTGGGGACAGAATTTGAGAGCAGTGATCAGATGTGGGCCACAAAAGCTCAATGTCTATTTATGCAGACTCTTGATCAAGAAAACTTTTGGATGACACATGCTATGCTTGTGAAAAATGAAAATGCACTTACAGATGAGCTCCCTAGCTTACTGCGTCTTTAATACCTGCATTACACTATCAACACTGCCCAGGAGATTTCTAGTATCAATGCCAAGGTCTTTCTCAATAGCCTGAACAACTCTAGCCCGGTGTAACGGACAGACAAGACTGGTTTGGTTTGCCTGGATTTTTCCTCTTTGTTGCCTAAGTTTTGGGACTTGTTGTTGTTGTTTATTTAACAAATATTTTTGGAGTGCCGGCTCTGTCAGGGCACTGTGGTGGGCAAGAGGGGGTTAGGTGTGGGTCCCGGCTTTACAGAGCTGATGGCCCGCGGTGATGAGAGATGGTTACACAAGGAGTTACGGCCGGTAGGTGTTAGAATAGGTACAGGAAGAACAGGAGGCATATGATAGAAGTCACTTAGCTTGCAGCGGGGAAAAAAGATGTGAAAAGATCACACTTTGTTCTCACAAGAGAGGCTATTTAAGAAGATGTGTGAAGTTACTCTGGTAGAGATTAAGTTGTCCCAGCGAAGGGAAGGATGGTTTCAGTGAGAAGGGAAGGGAAATGCATATAGTGACTCAGAACTTGGAGAGGACATGAGGCCTCAAAGTGTGGAAGGTTCTGGAAGGTGTTCTGAGGGCAAAGCAAGGCTTACCTGCTGTGTCACACAAACGGCTTGTCCGTAATGAGTAGACTTTCTTAGAGTCTTAGTAACTGCAGAAAGTCCTTAATCTTGCTTTGATATACGCTCAAAGTTACCTTTACATCTCAGTGAAGATGCTATTTTTGTACAGTGCACTCTGAAACTGCCTCCTGCTCAGTTGTAAACCCTGGCTGGGACTAGCTCGCTCTCTCTCTCTCTGTGACCAACATCCTCCCGTTCTCTGTCTCTCTCGGTTCCCAGAGCCTGCGGCTGGTGTGGGCTCTGTGTGCTGACCTCGTGGCTGGACTGATGCATGGGCTGTTCCTCTTTCTCTTCATGAAAACAGTAACTTCCTGCTGAGACCGAGCTGAGCACAGTGAACGCGGGGGCCTCGACAGTTCCTCCCGCTACCGGGACTGAGCCGAGCGCTGGGTAGCCGCCTCGGTCCCAGGAACTGTGCGGCAGGAGGGAAGAGAGGCACAGGGACAGATGAGAAAAGATGATGGACAGTACAATAACAAGTTTAAACTCAGTGGGTTACCTAAGGAATATAACAGAAAATAAAAAAAACCAGAGACCGCCACAATCAGAGACGTAGCCCATGTCAGGGACAATTTGAGCTGGATCGTGAAGAATGAGTATGATTCTGATAGATAGGTAACAGCTGGATAACCCAGCAGAGGGAGGGAGAGAGACAGAGAGATGGAGAGAGGAGGTGGTGGGGTGGGGGGCTGAGATGCCGGGGATAGACTACAGAATCTGCAACTAGTCTTCTGGGGATGGGAACAGACCCTCTCTGCTTGCAAACTTAGACTCATTCATTCATTCATTCATTCATTCAAATGGGGACAGGGTGGTTAAACACCTAGGGTCCTGTGAACTTTCAAGATAGGATTTTAAATTACACCAAGGAAACAAAAAGAAAAAACAATGATTAAAGAGTAAAGGCATGAATCATAATCACCAGATGTTTTACAGTTTCATCTATTTAAGTGTGAGGCTCAAGAAATTACAGGCGTAAGTGCTTAAGTAGTCTTCTGCTGACTTTTAATTAACCTCTTTTGCCATTCCTCATCCAGGGAAATTGAAAAGTATTATTATAGTCCAACAAAAACTTACTTTATATAGAAGAATTACATGAATTTGAAAGTCGCTTATAATAACCTTTCCAAACACGTGATACTCGCAGCCGCATCGGGCCAAGTCCTGTTTATTCTTCATCAGTCTTCGCTATCTTGGCATCGTTCTCCTCTTAATAAGATTCAGACAAAGCCGAGCCTTCCGGGGGGAAAAGGGAAAACCCACAGCGATTTACAAATGATTTTCTCTAATCAGGCCACATCTCATTAGTTGTGATTCCTTTCTTTCAGAGCTGATATTTGCAGATGCTTTTGTGGGTACGTGATTTAAAACGTGCTCCCGGGCAAGCATACACCTCTTGTACAGGTTTCTCTCCCTTTATCCTTTGGAGCCGGAGAAGAGAGTTTGTCTATTTAACTGACCCTAAATTTCAATTAAAAAAAATAAGAAAGAGATTTTTTCCCTTTTCATCCCCTGCCCCCTTTTAAAAGAGCAAGAGGATGCTAGATTTGCCTAAAAACAATTATAGGGCCACACCACTGAATTTTCATTTTGAGGATGGTAAGTGATGTTACCTCGCCTCCTTGACATCCAAAATAGTAAGGTTTTATTATAACCCCCCATGATAATTGGTCACCAAAAAGGATTCACTGATGTATCAGTCAGGGCGGGCTAGGTTGTGCTGCAGTAACAAATACACTTCATGATCATGGTGGCTTCACATATAAGATGTCGGTTTCTTCCACACACAGAGTCTAATGCAGTTTGCTTGGGATGCTTCTCCATCCAGTGACTCAGGGATGTAAGCTCTCTTCATCTTACCCTATAGCCGCCTTAAGATGTCACTTCCAAGGTCACTCCTCAAAGAGGGAGGGGGAAGAAGCACACTGGCTGAGAACTGCCTCAGTCTGGAAGTAACACGTGTCATTCTGCTTCTGATTCCTGGGCCATCAGGAGTCACCTGGCCTGAATATGACCTCAAGGGGGAGTGGGAAATGAGTGGAGCATGTGGGATCCGTGGTAAGCAATCACTGCTTCTGCCTCAATGGCACTATAGATTATGTTTGGTTGTATGCTAGGCCAAGTTCAGAAAAGGCACAGAGACAACATAGAATTGTCAGGATGCTGACACCATTGTCCAGAAGTCACTGGGCATGCAAAGTATAGACGTTCTGGAAACAGAGTTATAATTACTGCCTGGCTTGCCACTTTCTGGCCATAAGACCTACGGCAGGCCTCGTAGACACTCTGCACCGCCAGGTCGTCATCGGCAAAATGGAGAGAATACCAGCAGAACAGGGCAGTTGGGAGAAGTGGAAGTAATGACTGTGGAGCACCCAGACAAGGGCCTAGCAAATACTGCACGTTCATTTTTTTGTTAAATAGAAATTACCATGATTGTGTTTTCATGATAATAATAAAATAGAGATATCATTATCATCATGCAAAATAATTAGTTACACTTAATTTACCAAAAATAATGAAAAACAATTTTAAAATATATGCATTTCCGGGACTTTCTAGTGGAGTTCAGAATCAGCTTTAACCCTGCATTTAATTTACCTTTAGCAGAAAATGTAATATGTCATTACCTTTAGAATTTCTCATTTCAGATGAAAAATAAAAATGAGCTTTTAGAATAATTGAAAAAAATATATTATTTTTTTTAAAAAAAGAGACCTCAGTGAAAGCAGAGAAGTGAGTTTCCATGGCAATACCTGAATAATACGCAGGGGAGGGGAGGTGGGAAGGAGGGCATTTAATGAGCACGTACCCCACGTGAAGCAGCGTGCCTGGCACTTCACATCCGCTATCTGTCTAAAACCCAGGAAGACGCCATGAGGTCAGCATGATGCTCACGGTTTTACGGAAGAACAAATGGGCTCGGAGGTAGCGAGACTTCGCTCGGTCAACCGTGTAGAATGTGGCCGGAGTGGGACGGGGGGGGGGGGCACCCCACCTTTGCCTGCAGCACATGCGCAGCTGCCTCTGCCCCGGGGACTCCGCACTAGCAGTTGTAACGTCTTACCGCCCAACATCCGGGACTTCCCGGGCCTTTCTCAGGGCTTCCCTAGGGTTGCCATACACACCTCCGTCCCCACCCTGAGTCCGCACCTGCTCACCAGCCTCCTCGTCCCTTCTGACGATGGAATGAATTTCCTTAGCTGCATGGCCTTGCCAGCTCGGAGGGCGTTCTTCCTGGTGGTGGGAAAGCCCGGGGTAAGACATGGAGAGCCTGGCGCAGGGTGCAGCCACCGAGCTGACCCACCCTGGTCAGCACCCAGAGGACCAGCTCCGGCAGCGGGAGCCAAACATGGGGGAACGCTGGGTGAGGACTGGGGTGCCTGCGCGGTCTCAAAGCGTCTCCCTTCAGGCGGAGTATGAGTTGAACGGGGAGAAACGGTCAACGAGGCAGTGGTGAAAGGGGAGAGCACGTGGTGTGATCAGACGTGGCCTCGGTGAGGAGGGGCGGGTGGTATCGCACGCCCGTGGACGTGAGGCTTTGAGGAGGGGACGCTGTCACCGAGAAGCATGTGGCCGGGAGGTGGAGGAACCTGCACCTGATCACAGGGAAGCGTCTGACGAGCCCGCCCCGGGGCAGAGACGACAGCGAGCCTGCGTCCTTTAACCTGTCTGTGCAGGGAAGTCGGAGAGACTGAGACACATCCCGGGCGGGAAGAGATTACACAGACATGGCCACTCGATGGGCCAGGTCCTACAGAGGACAGGGTCAGGGCGACTGGCAATACGGAATAGGGGAAGACAGATTAAACTATTGTGACAGTGTTAAGTTTTCTCAATGTAACGGTATTGTGCTGAAGAGAATTTCCTTTTCTTTAAAAAAAAATTGTTTTTAACTATAATTGACCTTCAATATTAGCTTCAGGCGTACAGCCTAGTGGTTAGACGTTTATATAACTTACAAAGTGCTGCCCCAAGCTGGTCTAGGCCCCACCTGGACCACACTCGGTTATTACATAGTATTGACTATGGAGAACACTTTTATTCTTAGAAACTGAAATATTGACAAATAAAAAGGAAGAAGGATATAACTTACTTTCCAAATAATCACAGTAGACTTTATAATTTGTGCAGACACACTTGCATGCAGATATGTGTCTATATACTGTGTGTATATAAATATATGTAAATGGACATATTTAAAAAGACAGAGAGAGATGATCAAACAAACACGGCACAGTGTGAAACACTGCAGAATCAGGAATAAAGTATAGCCAGAGAAAGAGAATGTATTTGCAGCAATTCAACGAGCTTCGGCCGTTGAAACAAACTGAAGTCACTATGAACGGCAAGCCAGAGCCGTGTGCCCGTCATGGGCTGCAGACTGTCTCAGGCAGGCCACCTAAGTTCTTCCTCAACTTTCTGAATCGCCGCAGATGCAGAAATTGTGTCTTCCATCTCATGTTTAGTTCGAGAAAACTGGAGCCGTTTATCACTTACTGCAGGACAGGGCTAGGTTCTGGGTTTGATTCCATTGCAGGCTCGCTTCCTTCGGTGACAGGAAGGGACACTTCATGGATGTCAGATGGGAAGGGGTGAGGCCCCAGCTTTTAGGAGCTCAGGAATGGACCGTAAGGAGAGGAGAGAAGGAAAACAGACAAGGAACTAGAGGCCACAGGTGGTGAGTGCTGTTAAGTTCTTGCAGCTGGTCCTTAGGAACACCTCTGCGGAGCCAGGGGTTGTGCGAAGCCCTGGGACCAGAGCTGTGGACTGCAGAACATGGGCCTGTCCTCCCCGCATTCCCACTGCAGTGGACGTGGCTGTCCCTAGTGAGCACGGTGCTGTGCAAGCATGCAGCTGGGGCCTTGGACCCAGACAAGGGGCTAAGGCAGAGTCCGAGGGTCGGGCCCGCCGCCTGAATGGGTGTTCAGAGAGGGAAGAGCCCGTGAACTCCTGCTCACCCCTGTGGATTCGCTGGTTGGCACAGTGGGACAGACTAAGGCAGGGGCTCTCCAGTGTGAGCGGTCTGCCCTGTGCCCGACCCACCGGCTGCGTGAACGGGCGAATCCCACCTGAAGGGCAGGAGCCCAGTGGGGCGAGCTCTCCCAGGACGTTAGCTGCTTTGTCATCCTTCCAGGTCACCACACTGAGCTGGCAAGTCCCAGCAAGCAGTCTGGAAGAGGAATTGGGGGTGGCGGCCTGGTGACTCACCACAGCCATGGGGTTCCCTGGCTCTTGGGTTTTGCTCAGAGATGGGAGGAAACGTTTTATTAAGAAAAGCCATTCAGATAGCAATCTCTCCTCTCCCTCTCCCCCCTCACTTTCTCCCCCCCCACCCCCCGAGTTGCTCAACACTTGTCCAGGCTTCTTTCCTCACTGCGGAGAATGGAGCACCCTCCAGAAACTTCACCCGGGGTTCTGTTTCCCGGGTGCCCTGTGCAGCCAGCAGCCACGTGCCCTTGTTGGTGAGGGACAAGGGTCCCTGGCTCTGTCCACAGATCCTGGCCGTTTTGGTCACAAAGCACGAGCGTTCACTTTCACCTGGCGCTGCCCCTGACATGACCTCCTTTCACTGACTGACCTGACTTACAGAAAGTCAGAGCGCCTTGTGGCTAAAACGCCTGGGCATGCCCACACTCCTTCCTGGGGATGTCCCGGGCACCTGTCCCGGCCCTGCGGCCTGCTCCTGGTGGAGGGGGATGGGTCCTGTCCGGGCAGGAAGCCCGGCTCGCTGGGGGGCTGCCCTCTGCTCAGCCAACCATGCCAACCGGAGTGGCTTCCTCGTGCCTGTCCCATATCCTGGAGTTCCCGGTCACATTCCACTTGCACACTAGACTCACAGCTGCCGGGAAAAAGAAACTTTGGAGACTACTGATCAGTTTCAGTATCTTTACTTAAAAAACAAAGAAAAAAGATAGAAGTACAGAAAGGGAAATGATTTGCTTAAAATCACAAAGTCATTTAGTGGAACAGCAGGAACTGAACATCCTTCCCGTCCTTCCCGGGGGTCTTCAGGTGTCTAATCGTGGCCATGTGATTGATGGATCTGGAGAACCCATCACCATGACGGAAAGGCCCAATGATTGGGTCCAAGAGGGAGGGGAAATAATATATTTTTTAAAAGTTCCTAAAAGCGCCTGACCTGTGGTGGCGCAGTGGATAAAGCGTCGACCTAGAATTCTGAGGTCGCTGGTTCAAAACCCTGGTTTCCCTGGTCAAGGCACATGTGGAAGTTGATGCTTCCAGCTCCTCCTCCCCTTTTCTCTCTCTCTCCTCTCTAAAATGAATAAATAAAATCTTTAAAAAAAAATGTCCCTAAAAGCTAAAGTTTCTGGCAAGCGCCCCCCCCCCCCCCCACTGCCCTGTGCCTGTGGACCTGAGCTCCCTGGTTCTGAGGGGAACTGAGGCTGGTGTAGCCACTCACCCCCTCGGGGCCCCACGCCCCCTCCAGAGACAGGCCTGGGGGCAGCAGTAGCTCTCCAGCATCTGGTCTGGCTCCCGAGTCTCCTTCCGCGCTCTACTCCCCTGACCCTGACGAACTAAACAACCCAATGGAGGGCTCAGCAGAAACCATGGCTAGGGGCACGGTCTTTCCTCATATAACAAGTCAGTTTCTCCAAGGTGCCCCCGGGATCAAGGTAAGGAAGACAACCGCTTCCAGGCCAGGGGGCGAGGCGTCCCCTGCAGCCTTTAAGCACCAGAGCGAGCGGGGAGGATGTCCCTCAGCTGCACGGAAGCTGGTCCCCCCCCCCCAGCCGCAGGGAGCTTCTCCATGAAATCAAACTCGGGTCTGATTGGCTCCTTCCTGGGAGGGACAGCGTGGTCCACCTGGGGATGCTCTCCAAGGGCACGGCCACCAGAGCGACACTGAGCCGGCCACCCAGAAGGGAGGCTGGGCCAGTGGGGGCAGGAGACTCAGCAACTCTAGGAGAGGGAGGGGACGATTACTTTCAGGCAGACAGTGGTCCCAGCACACGCTTATTCATGCTTCTGTCTTCCGTAGAGTAAAGGTCTGTCCTCCCTCGTTCTTGCCTGTCACTTCTCGGGGAGGGGGTGGTCCCTAGTTCTTCCCTTCCTTTCCAGAAACTACTCCCTTCTCCCTTTCTCCCCCTCTCTTTCTCTCTCTGGCCAGAACAACCTCACTTCTTGCCCAATCCCTGCAGAACGCACCAATTACATTTACTGCATTCCCCATGTATAAGAAGCACCTTGTTTGGAAAATTTGGGATCTAAAAACTGGATGTGTCTCAGAGCGTGGTTGTGGCATTTCAGATGCCATAGATGGAACTGAGGATGAGGCAATATCTGAAGACAGTGATTCGTCATCAGACACAGATGAGGACAAGCTAATGGGTGGGAGTTTTGACAGTGATGAAGAGTTGTATGAATTTTATGATGAATGAAATTTGAGTTCAATAACTTTATGTGATACATTTTGTTTTTAATTTTGGACTCCAAAATTAAGGTGCTACTTATACGTGGGGAAATGCAATATTTTTAAAACGATGACAACAGTGAAATCACTGGAAACCATAAAAAAGCAGCTTAGAGCAAAAAGACCGAAGCCTCGAAGCTCTGAAGCTCCGTGCACGAACCAGACAGATTCTAGAGCCGGCTGCCCTTCCTCGGCGCTGGGAGTGAAATGTGGTCTTTGTTTTTAAAACAAGCGGAGAAGCCACTGTCCCTTTGATGGCGGCTGGGGGTCATCCTTCCCCTTCTGTGAGGGCAGAATGCTCATTTTCCAAGTCTTAGAGGAACCCCGGGGGAGAGGGACGCTCCCTGCGTCCTGCCCCGCCCTCCATGCACCGCGCACTCATAGTCTCCTCACCACTCTGACTGCTCCGAGGAGCAAACGTGACATTAGTTGCATTGTCATTTGTCACATAAGATGATAATATTGACCAGATAAACAAATGAAGCGACCTGTCAAATTTTTCACGTTGACCAAATGCCTCACATTCAGCACCATATGTAGATGTGTGTATATGTGTGTGTGTGTGTGTGTGTGTGTGTGTACGGCACACGCGGACACACTCAGGCTCCGCAGAGTGCTGTTTCCTGAGCTGCAAACCTAAACTACCAAACTGTGTAACTTTCAGGTTTCGTGACCTTTAGCCACGCTCCTTCCCTCTCTGGGCCTCACGTAACTCATCTACTGCGCATGTTTTTTAAACTAAAAAGGGAGGGGAAAAAAAAGGCCACGCCGCCAATTCTGTGCTTCAGGAATGACTTAGGTCCCGGGTCTCACCTGCCCTGTGGGCCGAGGTCTTCACAGGACGAACGTAGAGGGATGGATGGAGGGCCCAGCGCACCCCGGTCCTGCACACCAGACGCCAAACCCCACTCGACAGTCTTTCCATCTGAACCTGGAGTTTAAAAGGGTGAAACTTTGTGAAAACACTTTATGTACTTAAACCACGAGTAGATTGTCTGTATTTTTATGACCAGTGACCCCTCATGACAACGACTGAGGTAATTGAGGCACTAAGCTGTTAGGATACTCACCTAAGGCAACGAAGTCCTAACAGCAGGGGTCCCCAAACTACGGCCCTGGGCCACATGTGGCCCCCTGAGGCCATTTTTCTGGCCCCCGCCGCACTTCCAGAAGGGGCACCTCTTTCAATGGTGGTCAGTGAGAGGAGCACTGTTGTGGTGGCGCGCAAAGCACAACATCACTCACGTACAAGTACTACTTCCAGTGACGCGGGACGCACGCATCACGGCTCCAGGAGCGCGTCATATCACTTGTTACGGCTAGCAGTGACAAATATGGAACCAGACATTGACCATCTCATTAGCCAAAAGCAGGCCCATAGTTCCCATTGAAATACTGGTCAGTTTGTTGATTTAAATTTATTTGTTCTTTATTTTAAATATTGTATTTGTTCCCGTTTTGTTTCTTTACTTTAAAATAAGATATGTGCAGTGTGCATAGGGATTTGTTCATAGTTTGTTTTTTTTTTGTAGTCCGGCCCTCCAACGGTCTGAGGGACAGTGAACTGGCTCCCTGTGTAAAAAGTTTGGGGACCCCTGGCCCTGGCTGGTTGGCTCAGCGGTAGAGCGTTGGCCTGGCGTGCGGGGGACCCGGGTTCGATTACCGGCCAGGGCACATAGGAGAAGCGCCCATTTGCTTCTCCACCCCCCCCCTCCTTCCTCTCTCTCTCTTCCCCTCCCGCAGCCAAGGCTCCATTGGAGCAAAGATGGCCCGGGCGCTGGGGATGGCTCCTTGGCCTCTGCCCCAGATGCTGGAGTGGCTCTGGTCGCAGCAGAGCGATGCCCCGGAGGGGCAGAGCCTTGCCCCTGGTGGGCGTGCCGGGTGGATCCTGGTCGGGCGCATGCGGGAGTCTGTCTGACTGTCTCTCCCCATTTCCAGCTTCAGAAAAATACAAAAAAAAAAAGTTTGGGGACCCCTGCCTTACAGAGTCCAAGTAACCTGATTTCCAAGTTCAGCGCTCTATCCACCAGATTATGCAGCATTTCAAATATGAAAATGGGTTCCACGGATGACAGGCAGTCAGTCATTCACCCGTGGGCCAGGCTCTCACCTGTGCCTGTGCACCTGTTGAGAAAGATCCTATGGAAAGGTCCAGTCACCTGGGATAAAGGGCTGTGCATTCAGGATGGTGACGCCAGGTGCTCCACCCTTGTCCCCGCGGCCAACAGAGTATTAGGGTGTAAGGCACGCAAGCCTTCCCGGCCTGTGTTCCTCATTCCAGTGTCCAGCAACAACACTCCAAACTCTGAATTAGAGGCTTGCCTTTGCTTCCATTCCAATCGAAGCAAGGAGAGCAAGCTCAGGATACGGCAGTTTGGTCGGAGTATACAAATCGCCCTGTCCCACCTCCTCCGGCGCCTTCCGGGGGTCCCTCGGGTACAGGCGAGGAGAGCACAGCTCAGACCAAGGCAGAGGAGAGCAAACCAAGTACCCAGTGGGCGCTCCCCACAGGGGCGCGGCCAGAAAGGGTGGGGGAGGGGAGAGGGGGCTCGGCCTCGCGGCCGGGCTGCCATGTGCCACACCACACGCGGCACCACACGCGACACCACGCACCGTATTTAGCTTGCGGGATGCCGTTGGTTCGACCTTGTCCCTTTGGAACCGCAGAGAAGTGAAGCATGTACACTGCAAACAACACATCATTTTTGTAAATTTATTTTTTCGTGTGCATACATTACCGGGTACTTCTTTCTGTGCAGTTTTATGAGACCTGACAAATGCCTGGAGCGGTACAACCACCACCATAGTCGGGACAGAAAACAGCTTCCCTCGGCACACAAGGGCTCTGCTCCTGAAGACTCCCCTGACCCTGGAACCAGGGTCGCCACGATCAGACCTGCTGCCCTATCGTTTTGACTTCTACCCAATGTCAAATAAATAGAAGTCTGGCTTCCTTCATTTGCATAATATATAAGGCGTTTTAGATCCGTCTGTCCGTGTGCTCCTGTGCATCAGAAATGTGTTCCCCTCGGTGGCCTTGTAGCATTCTGTTATAGGGGTCCTCCGGTATGCGTTCGGTTCAAGGACATTTGGGTTGTTCCCAGGTTTGGGTGACTACTAATGAAACTGCTGGAAACATTTACATACAAGTTTCTGTGAGGCATAACTTTGCTTACTTCCTTGGGTAAACACCGAGGGGTAAGATCGCCATTAATCGTGTGATGAGTGCACACTTGACTTTCTAAGAAATTGCCAAACTGTTACTCAGTGTGACTGGACCGGTTTGCATTCCCACCTGCAATGGACCAGAGCGTTGTCTACAACCTCACCAGCACTTAGGATGGTCAGGGACTATTCCTGTTACTGTTATTTTTACTGCAATTCTCATCAGTGAGTAATGGGACACCCCTGTGGTTTTAATTTGCATTCTTCTCATGACTCATGATGTTGAGCATCCTGTTCATGCACTCGCTTGCTGTAATTCTCCTCAGTGAAATGCATCTTTAAACCTTTTGTCCAATTTTAAATGAGTTGTTCTCTTATTCCTGAGCTTGCTAAATGATTTCTAAGCTTAAAATTTTTATTAGCTACTTTTTTTTATGAAGTAAAAGACAAATAGTTGAGATGATGATCGGCACAATTTGGATTAATATAGCAATGGAAAGTTGGATTTTTAAGAAACCCAAATATTTACAGTTCTAGAACAATGCCTCTTAACGTTTAGCATCTAAATGAATTCCTCAAGGGCTCTTGTTAGAATGTAGCTGGTGACTCAGCAGGTCTGGGTGGAGCCTGAGAATCTGCATTTCTACTAAGCTCCCACAGGACACTGCTATTGTTACTGCTGCTGGTGTCTGCATCACGTTTTACTAGCAAGAGTCTAAAAGATCCTGACTCAAGCTCCCTCGCAAAACCCCTAAAGCAGATCAACACTTATTATGTAAGTAAATCTCTATTTTTTTTTTCAGAAGGGAAACAAAACCCATGAAATTAATAAATGCCTCAAGATAAGGGAGAGATGCAATGCATAACGCAGGGGTCCCCAAACTACGGCCCGTGGGCAGCAAGCGGCCCCCTGAGGCCATTTATCTGGCCCCCGCTGCACTTCCGGAAGGGGCACGTCTTTCATTGGTGGTCAGTGAGAGAAGCATACTTCCCATTGAAATAGTGGTCAGTTTGTTGATTTAAATTTACTTGTTCTTTATTTTAAATATTGTATTTGTTCCCATTTTGTTTTTTTACTTTAAAATAAGATATGTGCAGTGTGCATACGGATTTGTTCATAGTTTTTTTTTATAGTCCGGCCCTCCAACGGTCTGAGGGACAGTGAACTGGCTCCCTGTATAAAAAGTTTGGGGACCCCTGGGGACCTACTGGTAGACCTTGAACAGGTGTGTCACAAATCTCTACACCACAAGCATGTGCAAAAATTATGCTGTCTGGTCACTGAATTTTGCTATTAAGGAAGGCAGAACAATCCTCTGATGGAAGTCACTCCAATGAAGAAATAGTTATATTGGTCCCTTGTTAGAATTCAATTTTTTGCACCCCCCAAAAGCTTGGATATAGTCACCGGTTAAAGTCAAAAGTTTCTATTTTTTCTCCGGATGTGGGAGTCAGTGGGTAGTGCCCAAGTATCCTGGGACCTTATTTTAAAAGCCTCATCCACAGAGGGGAGGAATTAGGTGGGCACTATCTACATGTTACTTAACATTGCATCAGATATAAAGTAAAAAAAAAAAAATTTTTTTTTAAATTTTACCATCCAAGTTTCCTTGAAGCCTGGAATTTCTGTTGCATTTCTGATTTTTTCTTAAAAAAAATCAGCATCCTACTAATTCAGAGCAGGCAATTATCTATGATTTTTAGCAAATGCAAATACTTATTTTTAAGGCGGTTGTATGTACTTTAGAGGGGAACCAAGATAAGCCACTGACATTCAGGAAAAAAAAGAAACTAGAACTTCTATTTTCATTCATTTTAAAATGTAAAAAACAAACAAGCAAAATTCCTCGTGACCAATGTTGACTATGTTAATTGGCATACAGCTCTTCCTTCAGTTTCTACATCACAGAGCAGCTACTAGAGAACGCCACTTGGAACAGATGTTTGAAATGTCTGAGAGACGCCTTCGAGGAGATGCCAAGTAAGCAGTTAGACTGCAGGTCCCAGTCAGAAGAGGAGGAGGTCTGGACCCCCACACCGAGAAGATGTCAGAATTCAGAGAGAAGTAGACGGGATCATTCCGGGACAGAGCAAGGTGTGAGTGGGAGGGAACTCGGGCATTTAGAATTTTGTCGAGGAGGAAAGACAATCAAAAGAAACTGAGAAGAAAACAAAAGAGTCAAGAATGGCTAGAGAAGCAGGAGCAGGCCCAGGAGAAAACAGGAGACAGAGTGTCCAGAAAAACAGGAGACAGAGTGTCCAGAAAAACAGGAGACAGAGTGTCCAGAAAGACCGACTCGCCCATTGGCAACGCTGCCAGGTGTAGGAAAATGAAGCATGGTTTGGCAACCTCAGCTGGATGGCGGTCCTCTCGGAAGACCACAGTGCAAAGTGCAAGTGCGAGGCACTGTGCCCAAGGCACAGCGCCTTGCTGTGCGCAAAGGTTCACCGTATTGGGTGTAAAGAGATGCATGCACGCTTTAAGTGAATGTTTTGAGAAGTCAAGACATGCAAAAGCTGACAAACCAAAACATGCTTTAACATGCTTTATCCGTGCAACATGGATGGTTGTCAGGCATCTCATCACCTAAAAACAAGTCCTGTAATAATGTTGTGTGTCTAGCTCCTGTGTTCTCTCACTTGGTAGGAGGTTTTTTTGAATTTGTTGCGTATAATTGCGATTCTATTTTATGCACTGGTTTTTTTCTCTCACTTCACTTTCTTTTTTTTTTTTTCTTTTACAGAGGCAGAAAGAGAGTCAGAGAGAGGGATAAACAGGGACAGACAGACAGGAACAGATAGATGAGAAGCATCAATCATTAGTTTTTCATTACATATTGCGACACCTTAGTTGTTCATTGATTGCTCTCTCATATGTACCTTGACTGCGGGCCTTCAGCAGACCAAGTAACCCCTTGCTCGAGCCAGCGACCTTGGGTCCAAGCTAGTGAGCTTTGCTAAAGACAGACGAGCCTGTGCTCAAGCTGGCGACCTTGGGGTCTCGAACCTGGGTCCTTGGCATCCCAGTCAAACGCTCTACCCACTGCACCACTGCCTGCTTAGGCTAATTTCACTTCTTAATAGGCATTTTAAGTGCTTTGTGAGCACAGTATATCACAAAGTGAGCAGACCAAGTAGGTATGTATCCCACCAGAACTGTTCCCATTTGAAGGTTATAAATACAGCTGAAATGAGCATCTTCCTTCCTAAGCCTTCTCCCCCATTGTTTTGGATTATTGTCTCACAGAGCAATACCCATCGGGACATTTCTAAGTTAAATGTTAGGAGCACCTGCAAACTCCGAGGATTTCCTCTAAATGAACATGTGTGTGCTGTGGAATGAAGAGAAAGACCCTGAGGAGACCCCAAAACAAGACCAACAACTCTTGGCAGCTTTAATTAAGCAACTTCGACGGACACAGCTGCTAATCTCTTTTCTTACAATTCAGAATAGCATTCTCCCACCTCTTCCTCCCAGGACCTACAACTTTGCTGATACTGAGCAACAGTGGAAGGAGAAGGGGTGGGTAGAAGCTGGAAGGGAAGACGAGGGGAAGGGAGGAGGAGGACAGGAGGCGGAGAGGTGGAGGACAGGACACCATCTGCTATGACTAACTTCAAGAAAGCCTCTGAATTTTGTGTTAACATATTTCCCCCCAAATATCTGCACTGTCCAAAGCTGGAGCTTCGGCATGGCCCCCTTCCCTGCGCTTCGCGGTGTCCCATTTTGGAAACCCTGTTAGCGGGAGTCTGGGTGAGGGGAACCCTCGCCCCTCACTTGATAAAACAGAGTGGCTCCAGTTCCTCTCACCCTGTGTGGGGTCGACAGGAGGGTGTGGATTGGGCGCAGTGGTTTGACAACCAGTTCTGGGGTTTGGATCTTGAGAGAGCGAGGCAATCATGTGGGAACCAGGGTCACGGTCATCTCCATGGTGGCCTGTGCAGGGCAGCCCTCGCCTCTGCTGTGGCCCTGACTGCAGCCTTCCTGGCGATTAGTGTTTCTGAGGCTGGTCTGCTTGTTTCCAGGAGCCCCGATGACCCCTCCATAAGCTTGCCTTTCAGCTCAGCTAGCAGGAGGCGTTCTGTGGTATTTGTAAAGAACCCCCCTGCATGGGCCCAGTGGGCAGGGCCAGGCTGGCTACCTTTAGAAGTGTGGGCCTTATCTTTAGAGCAAGGGAAAACTACTAGTGGGTAAGAATTGTTTCAGCAAGAAGTAATTCTCCAGGGGGGTGATGGAGGCCCGGACAATGGACAGGAGTCAGGGAGAGAACGGAAGGCCCACATGCGTGAACGCTCCCCCCACTCCAGACAGTCCAGAGCACAGAGTAGGTGGGCAGAGTGCTGACCCACCGGGGCTGAGCACATTCTCACTTTTGCAACATAAGAGGCTCTGGACATCAGGGACGTAAGGACAGGGGACTGAGAGGCTGCCACTGTACGTGTCTGGATGTAATGACAAGGACAGGTGAAGATGTCAGGAGAGATAGGCCATGCAGCTCTTCCGTAGACACCACAGCTGTGTTTTGTCCAATGTACAGGGCCACCAATGAGCAATCTAACAGCCATCTGTTCTCCTGACAGCGCCTGGCCGCTCCTTGCTCATCTCCCATGTGCTGGACAGGAAGAGGCCACATCTCCAACTTCTACAAGAGTTTCCTGTAGTTCACTGATAAGATGCTCCTGCAATTCTGGTTAAAAACGTCTCTCCTCAGCTCTGCCCCCGGAGGTCTGATTCAGAGCCTCAGGGGTGGAGCCTGAGAATGAAGTTCCGCGGTATGATTTTTGTCAAGTGAGTTTAAGAAACACCCCTGAGAAGCTGCTTACCCGAGGAAGGTACGAACTAGACGTCGAGCAGGGGTGTTCCTGGCCGTCGGCGCTCTCATCCAGAAGAGGGCGCTCTGATTCTTGACGTGACACCATCAGCATCTCCCAGGGGGCCCGTGAAAATACTTCTGCTGGCCCCACCCCCAGAGATCCTGACTGAGAAGCTCTTGGAGTTGGAGAAGTTGTATTTCTAACAAGCTCCTGGTCCCGGCCCATACCTTCAGAACCGCCGACCTAGAAGGCATGCAATGTCTGTAGGGGCTCCAGATACTGGAGTCAGGACTTGGTCATTATCAGTCACCTGCCGCCCAGAGAAAACCCCCTCCCGATCAACAAGCAGCCTGAGTAAGGCAGGGGGTCCTCTACCAGAATCATCAGGGACCCAGCCCCCTCCCCAGGATGTTAGAAAATAGAATCTGGAATCCTCCGGGTGGTCGACAAGTACCCAGAGATCCAAATCCTAACCCTCTTTAGGTTGAATAAGAGCAAAGGACGGACACCTGTACAGAGGGGCTGTTTCTACAGTACAGCCGTGGGGGGCACCTGTGGCGGAGTCCAAGCAAGGAAACTGAGGCAAATCGCCAGGACCTTGTGTGTCCCAGGGAGAGAACCCCGACCCGTGCGGGCCATCGTGCTGGAAGCGGTGCCCGGGTGGGGACAGGGGAATGTCGACAGAGCCAGGCCAGAGCTTCCGGCGGCACTGGGCCACGCTTTCGGCGGCAGGCACACAGAGAAGGCCCCCGAACTCAGCACGCACACTCCACCTTCGGGAGGGCCTTGTAAGTGCCAGACGGGTAAATGCAAAGTTCTCAGCGCTTTTCAGGAAATAACTCTGAGTACTCGTTCTAACCCACTGAGCGGGTACTGCTAGCTGACTAGGTCCTCTACAGACTGGGAAACTAGGGCACAGAAAAGCCAAGACCCCTGGTGACATCCTGCCACAGTCACCCTGTGGGACCACATTTCAAACCAGGGCATCTTCCGAGGGAGCCGGCTGGCCTAACCCCAGCGTGCCCCTGTGTCTCCTTGGCAGAACACTTATTTCTTGACTATCTGCTACCTGCCAGCCCCTTGGGACAGGAGCTAGAGAAGGAGGATGATAGACAATAAAAATAATACTGTACTGTCCCTGCCTTGAGAAAGATTGTAACCCGGTGGGTAGAGAGCCAGTTACCTTTAACTCAGAAACAAGGCAGATAGCAAGGGTGGGCGGCTACGTCCAGGTATCGGCCATGGGGACCTAGCAGAGGGAATCGTGAAAGCAGATGGCAAGCCTTGCAGATGGTTGCGGAGGAGGCTTTTAATCTAGCCCCTAAATGGATTGCAAGCGAAGTAGATCAATGAGAGTTCCTCCAAGGTTGGCCCTCGCAGAGACGAGCTGGAGGGAGGCAGCAGCTGATCTGAGGCTCCGCCTCCTTTTCCCAGACCCCCCTCCGCTTGGCGTCCAGTCGGGTTCCCACCATCCATCGCCACCCTGCTGGCCCCGGGGGGCCGCCATTTTCCCACACCCTCTGGCCCAGGCAGAAAAGGCCTCTCCATGATCACCTCCACTGTACAGCTGAGGGGAGGCCGGAATTAAAAATAATGAAAATCAATAGGACTTTGACTAAATGCTCAGGAGAGGAATCAAGAAAATAAACAGTTCTATAGTATCAGGACTTGGTCTAAGAGGCTTGCCATCCAACACAGCCCCTGGGGAAAGGGCTTCGTGCCCGACTCCTTCTCCTCCCAGACCCTGGCCTCCCTGGCCTCCCTGGCCTCCCTGGCCTCAGCAGCTACGATTTTCATCCCTACCCGTTTGCCGGACTCCTCACAGTCTAGACTCGGCCCTGGAGAACGACTGTTCTGGGGTCTGGGCCCAGCCCTCTCGGTCCCCCCTCCTGTGTTCTGTGTCACCTCTCCTCCAGGTCCCTGGAAATGGTTGACTCTCTCCTCCGGCCCTTCATTTCTTTCTGGGCCTTCCCAGAACGACGTGGATACCCTGTCTGAAGTCAAGTCTGGACGCTGCCGTGAATCAACTGCAGACGTTGGATGTCATCCATCTTGCAAAATGAGGCTTAAACTTTCTGAGGTTCTGCTTTTCTGTTGGTAAAATTGGGGGTCTGACTCAGTAATTAGGTCAGTCCTGTTTCTGATATGTCTCTAAATCTGGGGCCACCTCTTGCGTCACTCAAGCTGCCTCAATGGTAACACACCAAGGGAACTTGCTTGAACCTGAAAGGTCCAGGGTAAGAGGGAGCCCCACGTCCTGAAGCCCAGAGGTCCTTCTGATTTGAAAGAGAAAGCCTGAGTGAGCAGGACCTGGCGGCCTGGTCTCCCTATCTCTGTATACACAGCATTTAAAGTACATTAGGCCTGAGGGAAGCCAGAGCCTTTCTGTGTCCGGCAAGCTCAGCCGCCTGTAAAAACAGCGTGACCAGTAAGACACGAAGGCTGAGTCATCGCTCCTCCCTCAGACCCCGGCGTCCAGTCTGCGAGCCATCAGGAGTGACAAGCAGGAGTCAAGCTTAGCCTCATGACCTCAAGCGCTCCCCTGGGAACTCCGAACGGTGGCCTGGGTCATTCACCAACGGGCCATCTGTGCATGTATGCAAGTGGCTCAGCCCCTGGAGCTCACAGGTTTCCTGTGATAGGTGAGGATGTACACAGAATTCTAACAGGATGCGGATCATGACCAGGCTCATGCTCTCATGCTCAAGAGGAAGAGAAGCCCAGTGCATTAACAAAAGGCTTGCAGGGACCTCACTGATATCGCCAATATCGAAGGTCGAAGGTCACATTGGTGGTTGGAAGCATTTCATCATGAAGGAGCCTAGAATATTAGGCGCTCCTTCTTTGGCAGGATGTCTGGGAGAACCAGACCTGGGAGATGCGGATATAACAGAACCAGTATGGAAGTGTCTCCTGATGAGAGTGCGGGGGACATGAAGACTGAGACCCAATGCTGAGTCACTAGAGAATCAGAGTTCAGAGGCTAAGAAAGCAGGACAAAATGTTCAGACCCGGGTGCAGAACAAAGGGACCCAACAGAGAGAAAATGAAGAGAGCTGGGCCTGACCAGGCAGTAATGCAGTGGATAGAGCATCGAACTGGGACGTGGAGGACCCAGGTTCGAAGCCCTGATATCACTGGCTTGAGCACTGGCTCATCTGGTTTGAGCAAGACTCACCAGCTTGAGCCCAAGGTCTCTGGCCTGAGCAAGGGACCACTCAGTCTGCTGTAGCCTCCCAATCATAAATAAATCACAAAAATAAAAATAAAAAGAGAGCTGGACGATTGAATGAGAGAGATGAGTAGAAGGTCATTCAGGGCAAACACTAGAGAAAAAAAATTCTATTGTCTGAGGTTGCATAGTAAGTGGCCTCATAACATCCAGGAGCTGTGGTACGTGGGACTCAGCTAAGGTTCTGCAAGTTGACCTAACCTGCAAAAAAAAAAAAAAAAAAAAAAAAAAAAAAGACGATGGGTGTGTTTTCTGGGCTTCACGGTGTTGCTGGGTTCCAACTGCATTTGGTTTCTATCACGTGGTTTCATGGCCTGTTAGCTACTCAGTGCTGAGTAAGAATCTGCAGCAAGCTGTAGTCAGCAGCTTCCAACAACGCACATATGTGACATCACAGTTTCTACGAGTCAGGAGGCCAGGCCTGAATTTGTTAGACACTCTGCTTTGAAATCTCATCTGAATGTTGCAACCAAGGTGTTGGCCAGGGTCGCCACCTTACCTCAAGTTTCGACGGGGGGAGGACCCCCTTCCAGGCCATCCATTTCTTGCAGCCTATGGGACTGAGGACCTCAGGGCCTTTGCTGTCATCTAGAAGCTACCCTCCGTTCTTTGACTTCCTCCACAAGGCAGCTCCCGACAGGCCTGGCTTCTGCATAGCCAGCAAGGGAGAGAGTGTCCTAGCCCAGCCATGTTACAACCTCATGCAACATAATCATGCAGATGCAGTCACATCTGTCCTGTCACCATGGCCGTAGTCTAGTAGTTTGATGCAGGTTAGCGGACAGCCCCCCCCCCCCCCCCACACACACACACTCAAGCAAAAAACAATCAGCCATGGCACAATTACCAGGAGGTGAACGCCATGAGAACTGAGCCTGTCCCACCTAAATACAGATGCTTGTTGGAGCTGCAACCAAATGTTACCGCTTTGTTCTCCTGCAGAAATCAAGCATAGGCACTGTAGTATGTGAGCTAGTCAAGTACAGGTGGATCAGACCATGGGGTTCATTAGTCATGCCAGAGTTGGTGGGACAAGGTTGCTTCTCCTGTGTGTTGGCTTGCAGCTGAAATTCCATTCCCAACAATAAAGCCCTTTCTTTTTCCCAAATAGACAGGACCCATGAACCAGATGAAATGAGCTGAGAAATTTAACAAGGAAAAGCATTAGGATCTTTATTTGGGTTCCTTAAACCTGCTGCTGCACAAGTTGAGGCAGAGCTCGGTAATAAAGGCTTGTGAATAAGGCTTAAGGGATTTGGCTGACTCCGTGTGAGTCAGCAGCGAGGAGCAGCTGCCAGAAATAACAGAGGCTGGGCCAGCCTCTGTGTCGTGAGCCCAGATGGAGTGTCCATCCAGGGGAGACGGCCCTGTCCTCCTCTCTGTGCTCTGACCACACACGGAGGCGGGTGCTAACTCTACAGCCAGTGTTCTGGGAGCGACGTAGGTCAACGGGAGCACCTGCCAAAGAGAGGCCGCCGGGGCGAGGGGCTGAGACCATGCAAGGTAACGAAATGGCAAGGACGGGACTATTTTATCCATCAAGGCAAACTCCGAAGGGCTGTCTTACAGATGAGGTATTAGATTTCTGAAACGAGCCTGAGGAACAGGACTAATGCCTATAATGGAAGCTCTGGAGGGTTGTATTTCTGCTCTGGGTGACGGAAACCTCCCAGTAGACAGAGCTGTCATAGTAAAGGATAGATACTTCTCACTGGAGGTCTTCATTGCGCCATTTAGTTACTCAGCAAACGTCTAACAGTTCCTCGGGACCACCAAGCGCTGATCTGTGCAGCTCCCCCTCACCCCAAAGAAGGACCATTCCCTGTCTTCGAGGACTGTCCCTTGAATAAGACAAGTGGATAAACACTTGCCAGAAGTAGCCAATAAGCCCCAAACCTCAGACATTTAGCTCTCGCTCATGTCACATGAAGGAGGCCACAGCTGGGTTTCTGTGACTCCATGTGTGTTTCCATTCTGGGAGCCAGGAAAAAGAAACTTCGGAGGGGAGAAGAAAAATAAAGCTGGGGGACATTGCTGATGCCTTAGAAAGTTTCCCCTCAGGTGAGGCTCATCTGCTCATATTTTGTTGGGGGAAGCATATCACATGGCCAACCCGAACATCAAAGGACAGAGAGGCACAGTATTGCCACAAGGGGGCGCTACACCGCAGCAGGCACAGATGAAGAATCCTCTACACTAGAGTCTACAGGAAAGGGAGAGGGAAAAACAGCAAAAATGAGTTTCCTACAACACCCTGGGAGACACCGTGGGAGTTGAGAGGACAAGATTTTATGGAAGACGTGACTCTAGAAGAAGCTCTACGAATGGAGGGACCATTTTCT
This sequence comes from Saccopteryx bilineata, assembly GCF_036850765.1. Taxonomy (NCBI): domain Eukaryota; kingdom Metazoa; phylum Chordata; class Mammalia; order Chiroptera; family Emballonuridae; genus Saccopteryx; species Saccopteryx bilineata. Next base: position 259,759,498 of record NC_089494.1, read on the forward strand.
TGATTCTCTCTTTCTAAACTCACTCTTTACTCACACAGGCAGGGATGGGCAAAAAATAGATTTACAATTGTAGCACAAGTAAATCCAATAATTGATACATAATAATAACACAAGAATAAACTGTGTTCTGCATACTCACAACTGTAATCCTACCTTTGTGCATGCCTGGGTCTCAGTGTGAACGTTTGAACATGGGTTAGTTCTGATCTAAACGGGATGGTTTTCTTGCCTGGAGAGAGAACTGAAACAATATGGGAACTTTACTCTTGGGGAGGGAACTCTATAGACATTTAAATGAGGTAAATGAAATTTAACAGTTGAGAAATTACAGCCAGGAAGAGCTAGGCTAATCCAGGAAAGCAGAGAGAAAGAGAGAGAGAGAGAGAGAGAGAGAGAGAGAGAGAGAAGCAGGAGAAAAATAGAAAAAAACAAATTTAATGACCGGACCTTAGAAGGACGATATTTGTGGCAGCTCTTGGTGAGGAAGGAGGAATGAAAGATTGGCTGTCATTTTGGGTTGTAAAGGCCCGAACGATGGCCCTTCTCTCTCACCCCCTTCTGAAAGAAAGAATGCATTTCACCCATCTGTGAAAATCTCACAGAGGGAGGGAGCCAACGCAGACTGATTGATGACTGTTTGGCTGTTTGTTTGTTTTTAAGAAAACCTTGGGCAATAAGGGCAAAGCATTTCCCAATATGGTAAAAGAAAAATGGTCCCGTTCTCCCTGAGCATAGCTGGAGAACCAGGGGAAGTCGGAGGTGGCCTGCACGGGCACTTAGCCTAAAATACTTCATCGCTCACAGTACACGTCCTTTAATTTTTAATACACTCTCCATCGGCGTTCAGAGAGGTTTTGTTTTTGTTAACCTACTGGCTCAATGTCATTGCATTAAAACTTTGGGAATTAATATGCCAAATAGCAATTGCACCATGCAGTGGCCGTGAGGCGAATGCTTCTTTGGTGACTTTCTATTTGAATGCCGCCTTGCTCCGCTCAGAGGAGGAGAGAAGCATCATATTGTAAAAGTAATGAGGTGATGGTAAAAAAAAAAAAAAAGTAATAATAAGTAATAAAAACAGCATTTCCCTGCAAAGCTAACTCTGGGGGCCTTGGGTGGACACCATTCGGGGTGACAATGGTGAGTTCCTATTCTTCTGGATATGGGGACAGTCGCTGTTGTCCAAGGCAAAGTCTGGTGAGTGGAGGTGAGAAGGCCTCCTTCGCGTTGCACAGCTGGCCAGCACTGTGACCTTGGCTTGTCACCACAGTGAACATGTCCTGAACACTTTCTATCGGCCACAGGTGGTTCTACACTTCTCCATGTCTTGACTCGTATAATCCTTATAACGACGTTGTGTGAGATAGACATTATTAGTCTTCCCATTTTATAGGTAAGACAGGGAAGACACGAGAACTTGCCCCAATATATAAAGTTCTACAAATCAATAACGAAAGGATAAAGAACACAATACAAAAATGGGCAAAAGGCGTCAATAGGCACTTCATAGAAGAAGATAGCCAAACTGTCATTAAACAGGGAATGTGCTCAACTTCACCAGCAGGGAGGTCCACGTTAACACCACATGACACCCCACGGCATGCTTCACAGGTGCCTCACATTAAACAGAGGATGTTTCCAAGCACAGGGGAAACAGCAGAGCTAGGGGGGCTCACGTGGTCCTGGCAGGAATGAGGAGGTTGAACCTCTCTGGAAAACACTTGGGCATCAACCACTCAAGCTGAGCATTTGCAAGCCCCGCACAGCGAAAAATCCACTCCCGCGTGCATTTCTGCACCTGTGCACCAAAGCACATGCCCGAGAGGGCCCACAGAAGCGTGACTTGGGAAGGTCCTAAGCTGGAAACAGCCCGAAAACCATCAACAGTAAAGTGTCTGAGAACTTTCGGGGTACTCATACAGCATCATGCTATTCAGAGTAACGATGAACTTCATTCAGCTCCATGCCGGGAGTGGCTGAATTTCACACACAACGCCAAACAAAAGGACAGAGCGCCAAAGTGTGATCGCATTTCACAGTACCGAGTTAGCACGGTGAAACAAGTTAGCCATCTTTATGTTACTGTACAATAAATTTTGATACCTGATTATTTGAACTATAAAATGCTTTTTTATTTTACTTTATTTTTTTTCATGTAAGAGCTATGCTGTCCGAGCTTCAAAGCAGTCTGTGAAATACATATCACTGCCAGAAAGAAGAAACAACTATACCATATTTTTTGTTCCATAAGAAGCACTTTCTCCCCCCAAAAGTGGAGGCAAAAATGCCCGTGAATCTTATGGAGCAAAAAATACGGTATTTTATTAAATATTTTAACACACCATTTGGTTCAGATTTTTTTTTTTCTTATTTTTCTCCTTAAAACTCGAGGTGTGTCATATGGTCAGGTGCCTCTTATGGAGCGAAAAATACGGTATATGGCTGGCTCCTAGGACTGCCGTCTTAAGCCCTTTCATAAGAACAGTGTCTCAAAAATGGGGAAGAGAGCCTTCTCAGAGTTTGGCTGTCCTTTAAGTCTGGACTCAAACTGAGGCTCAGAAAGGAGGAGACAGCTCTGTCAGTTTTCAGAGACAATGGGGCCACACTCTAGTCTAGAGGACTTCAGTGGGGAACTCCAAGAGGGGAGAGCTGCTGAAAAACCACACGAGACTAGAATCTGAGGGTTCAGGGCAGAGGTGAGAGTGGGAGCAACAGGCCCCCAGAGCTCCTTGGCCTTCCCAGGACACCGAGGTCCAGAAGCTCATTACAATTAGCCAGCTGAACTCAGTCTTCTGCCCGTGCACATCTGCGAGCTCCTTTAGGGAAGGGTTTCAATCTCATGAAACTTAATAAAATAGATCATTTTATATGTTCATTTTATTTTTAGAAATCTTTGCCCATCTACCAACCACAGGGTTGCTATATAAGACACACCCAGTAAATGTTTCAACTCAAGGGATGGGGCTGGGACTTGATGGATTGATTGGTTGGTTGATTGACTAATCTTTATATTCTGTGAAGAGATTGAACCTCCGCATATCCTTGACTAAGGACCGAAAGAGAAAAGCAGCAAGACCAGCTCATGAGAGCATCCGCCGGCTGTAGGCCCAGCAAACCTAAAAGCGGCGCGGGCCACGGTTTTCCCGATGCCCCTGCGGCGTTCCGTCACCCACAGGGTCCAACAACGTGAGAAGGGGGCGGCTCCGGGCCTGCAATGTTGCAATCCTTGCAGCACCGATGTGTACGATTTGGGGCAAAGTTGGACTCGGGATCAGAAATAAAAGTCACGTGTTGTCTGGATTTGTTTATCCAACACAACAGAGACCGCAAGATACGTCCCTGAAATCGCATCGATCCTACGTACTTTCCCTGAATCAATGAAGCCTTCGTCCTCTGTGACGTCATCGGCTACGCAGGGCCAGCCTGTCCATCAGACGGCACCGGTACTTCCAGGACCTCTCCAAAGTCTTTTAAGTTGTTGTTGTTGTTTTTAAATCAGAAGAAAAATGAGCTTCTTGGTTTCAGAAAATATTTAATAAGTAAGAACAATATGTTCATCTGTACAGCAATGCAGTCATGAGATGTAATTTTTAGTTAACTTATTTGTTTTGTTGAAGGACAGGTCCCACCACGGCAAGCATTGTAATTAACCAGTAACCCAATATATATGTGTGTGTGTGTGTGTGTGTGTGTGTGTGTGTGTGTGTGTGTGTGTGTGTGTGTGTGTATGACAGGAGTAGATCAGTGTCATGAAGGGGATAAATAAAAAGCCAATTTTCAGAAAAACATCAATCTATTAACCATAGATAGCTGGACTGTTTCCAAAGACGTACAGACGTACAGTTAAAAGTGGGGGGAGTTGCCCCTGGCTAGTGGGGGAAGGCGTGTGGTGGGTGAGCTGAGTTGGAAGGAACAACAATCCTTCACATATATGTTTTGGAGATATGACCCTCATTTTCTCTCCCACAAGCCGACTGCACTAGCTAAATAACAAATCAAAGGAAACAGAAAGAATTCTAGACCTCAGCACCATCCAATTAGGGGAGGCATTTGAGGAGACCATTTTCAGACAGTATAATCATGCTCTCTTTGTTTTGGTCAAAAGAGTAAAAAATTATCTTTCAAGCCCAATGTCCTCCCCTCTACCCAAGTAGCTGTAGGGACAGTGGCATTTTGTACCTTGTCTCTTCAGTTTTACACAGGCACTCTTCTGTGAAGACAGGGACACACAATTACCCTTCGACAATGCGCATCAAGCTTCCCATACAACAAGGACCTTTTAAAAATGCACTTGACTTTTCAGGTGATTTAGCAGGAAGAGCCATTAGGGTGCCATCTAAATCAGGACTTGGAAAGTTTATTAAAATTGGATTTTTAACCTGATCCCAATTTCCTCTGCTTATACAGAATCCCACTGGACTGCTTAATATTCGTGCTATTAACCTGGAAGATTCAAACGGCCATTATGGGAGCAGAGGCTTCTACAGGAGAGCCCCACAGACAGAACTTACAGATAAACTCACAGTGGGCTCAGGCAGGTATGACGACTGTGGAGCCTGGACATCTGCCCAAAGAGCCAGCTCTCTCTTCTTCTCTCCTTTCCCACCTCCCCTTCTCCTGACCTCCCTCTTCCACCACATACCCAGGTGAGGAGGGGAGAAGACAATCAAAAATAAAGCATAAGCAAACCATTCAATTAGAGAGAGCACTGGACTCAGAGTTTAGTTTTCACTGGAAAGGCAGCTACCTTGAATACATCACCTCTTCCTCTGGTGCCCTAATCACTCCCACTCACGGATGCCAGGACTTGAGACTTCGGCGCTTTGCTTTGGGGGGATGAAGAAATCCTCGTACATTCTAAGAAAGCCGGCACAAGGACAAACGTGCAACCCGTGCAGTTCACTTTGCTCGGTGCCTGGAATGCCTCTCAGCTAGTGTTATGACTGATCGTTGAACAGACCCATAGGTCAGTCACTTTGTTTCCATTTTGCTCTTTCTGCCTTTATCTTCTGCGGAACACAATATAGGACTTGCCTGGTGTTAGTGAGTTTTGTCAGTAGCGGGTTGTGAGGGTTAGTCTCATCTCGCCTTGAGATACAATGTTCTGCTCCCACAGGGTGGTGGCAATGTCTTAACTTTGTAATAGTACCCTGGTGTGGAGCACATACTAGGTGCTCAATGAAGACTCTGGTTCGTTGGAATATTAGCAGCTTAGAGGGCATCTCATTTCAAAGTGATGATGCTGAGTAAGGGGGTCTCCGGCCACACACTGAAGGGTGTCGGCCAGTCCTCCAGCTGACAGCTCCTGTGTCTCCGATGAGTCTCCATTCTGACACTCACAGCTTTGACACGGAGGCCTGTCTGACTTGAACCATGACTCCTTGAAAGAATTTCAGTTCAGAAGCTTTTTTTATTTTTATTTTTGAGAGTATACTGTGTTTCAGCCGCCATGCAAGAGTTAAGGAGAGATAACTAAATTGTTGTCCCTATACACAAAATCCTTCTAAATCTAGTGGGGAAGACAGATCTCTAAGCGGATATTTTCAATAAAATGTTTATGTTCTAACACAGCTGAGTTTGGGTGACATGTAAATGCTTGTTAGGAAACCTAACGCATGCCCAGCAGAGGTCAAAGAAGGGGGTTTAGAAGAAATGACCAATGTCCTGGCAGAGACATAAAACTAAATAAGAACAGAAGAACCAATGAATACTGTCATATTTATCTAAACATAAGAGCATTGATCATTGACCAATGAATGCTGGTTGAAATTAAAAAATGAAAGAAGGTAGAATTTCAGTCCGCTGATTCTCATCACTTGCCAGATCTGCTTGGAGTTACGTTTTGCAAGTGAATCTTCTAACAGACACCCGCCTGCGGCCTGGGTTCCAGCTCCTTTTTACGACAATGTGTAGTGGTTAACTCAGCAGGTCAGTTAACCTGCCTTTGGCTCTCCGGATTCCAACACAGTGCCAACCTCCCTTCACATCTGGCAAATCAATTGTGAGATTCTGACTATCGGCACAAAAGCACTTCGAACCAGCACGGAAAAGCAATCACAGCAACATAGAGCATCAAAGCCACTCCCTGTTTTGAAGAACTCGTGATCTGCACTGGGTTTAGCTGCTGGTAGGAGCTTAAGGACACCAGTAATTGGCAGAGGTTAATCTTAGACTATCATTTGACCCACACAACCTCGTACGTGATTTTACACGGCTTTGTATAGTGGGGGGATGGGGGGATGCACTTCTTTTAAAGTTAATCTAAATTTAAGTGCTAAGGTTTTTTTTGTTTTTTTTTTTGTTTTTTTTTTGAGGTGGGGCTTTAGGTTGACTTTTAAAAATTCATACGTACACATGTATATAAAATTCATACATATACATATATGTATGTGTGGGTATACACATCTATCTGTACCAGACTAATGTTAACAGAGTTGCCTATATATAAAGTAGGCATGTCAACATTAACCTGGTTCAGAGAAGTAGCCAGAGTCACTAAAACCCCTAAGAGCTTCTTTTCCGGATTAAGGCTTGGTCTCGGTCTCCGGCTTTAGTTTTATCAGACAGCCAGAAAGTGCTGGTCATTGCATTCTGAACGGGCAGCCAGGGGCATTACTGTGAGCAGGGGGTTCAGTGTCCTGTGAGGACCATTCCTTAGGTGGGACAGCGTTTTTAAACTAAACTAAGTAAGTGAAAGAGTTTCAAAACTCAAGTGACATAGTCAAACTCTCCCAAATATTTATCTCCCTATGTTTAAGATATGGAAGACCTACTGAAATCTCATCTTAAAAAGAGGCTGTACTTTGATGTTCCTTTGGCATTTATTTTTAAAGCATGTTTGCTGATATGCCTTTGAGGTGACTGGCTTTGGCCTGGGTAAGGGGATTAAATCTCCTGCCTCGGGAAATCTTAAATTTTAACTTGAACTACTGAATGGCCAAGTTGTCACACAAAACCTCCCATCCATGGGAACTGGGAGGGGGGGGGGGCAGGTGGTGGGGCAGACCCTGCTGCATTTCAGAGCTGACGTTTGCAATCCCGTGCACTAGCAGAGCAGAGCTTAATTCTCTGCGCTCTCCTGGTAAATCATCCTCCACTGCCAGGCGCCAAACCGAAGGGGGCGGGCGTGTTCAATGGCGACCGGGAACGCTCCGGAGCAGAAGCCCGACTCAGGCCGCCGTGCCGCTGGCGTCCCGGCCCGGTCGCTCCGTGAGCGCTGTGAGCGCCCGAGGGTGGCTCATCATGCTTCCCGGGCGGCGCAGGCAGAATCGGAACCTAAGGTGGGTCACCTGCCCGGAAGGGAACACGCTTTGCGGACGCGCGAAGGAGGGGCGCAGGTATCGGGGACCTGGCGGGACTGGAGAGTGGAGGAAGAGGTGGCCTCGGGGTTCGGACCTGCCCTTTCCTAGCAGGGTGACGGAGGAGACCGGACGCCCCAGGTTTGCAGCGAAGGCACAGTCACCCAACCCGCAACCCGCCCCACCCTCCCGGTCGCGCTGGTTCCCGCCCCCTTGGGCTGAAACCCAAGGAACCGCCGCTCCAGGTGGGCGGGACCGACTGCTCCTATAACTGCCAGCTGGAGCCGGGAATCTCGGTGGGCCCGGCGGCACAGAGCGCGGAGCAGCGAGCGAGCCGAGCACCCAGCGGGCCGACTCGGGGCGGCACCAGAGCGCGCCTGGCAGCAGTGGGCGCTCGCGCTCTTCCTCTGCCCTCCGCGCTCTCCCTGAGGGCTCGGCCTCCAGCGTCCCCTCCTCCTGCTCCTCCTCCTGCTCCTCCCCTCCGCCGGACTCCGCGCTGAGCCTCGCGCCTGCAAAGTCGCCGGAGCGCGGACAGCTGCCAGCCGTCGCCACTGCCGGCTTCCTGGGTGCCCGCGCCCCTTCTCTTCCGCCTGATACGGGTGTCCCGAAGCTCGCTCCGCCGGCCGCTGGTGCTCGACGGCGCTGCCCATGGCCCAGCCCGAGAACCGACTTCGGGCGACGGACCGGCTGGACAGCTGCGCAGCTCAGGTGAGTGCGGAACGCGCCGGACGGGGGCCACCAGTCTGGGGAGCGGCAAGCCAGGGGGCGATTGAGGTGCCTCGGCCAGGCGTCCCGCACCTAGGGCAAGCGCAGAGTGCAAGGTGAGTCGGGGCTGGAGCAAGTGTAGTGGATGCAGGGAAACGAGGAAATAGAAACTCGGGGTTTTCCTGCCTTCCTCACCCCCTGCTCCGGCTCCCCAGCTCTGCAAGTCCGTAGAGACGGTTTCTATTTTGCCCGCAGGTGTCCGGGTTTCTGACTCTTAGTGGAGTGGATTCTTTTCCCCAGGCCGAGTCGGAGGTTCGACTCTGCGCACCGCTGCTCCCTGTTACGGCGCAGGAACGCAGCAGCGCAGAGCGCAGTGGATCCCGGGTACCACTTGGACTGGGAACTGGGGCGAGGATACAGTCAGCAAGAAAGTCAGTCGGTTGAGGGAGCATCCAGGGTGAGGAAACCTCGGTCCGGTTTGCCTCTGCTTTCGGTCGGAGTGGAGAAAGGATGGGGCACCTCCCGAGGGGCAGGGATGCTCCGAGCAGGGAGTGAGGCAACAGGCCTGACAGTAAGAAGCTTCTTTCCCCGAATGACAATCATACACGGTCCTGAATTTTCCTATCACTTTTTAATCCTCCGCCCCTCGCCCCTCCAACGCCTTTTTTTTTTTTTCTTTTTTCCTGCCTCTGTTTCTATTTCGAGTACTATGGGTGGCGGCAATGCATGCGGGTGAGGGGAGGCGGGGCGCCAACCCGCGGTGGGAGTCTGTAGCCCCAGCTCAGAGCGAAGGACACCTTCGAGGAGCCCGACATCTCCAGGTGCGCTCTCTGAGCTGGGCGACAGACTGCGCGCCGCTTCTGGTCTGGCCCCACCTGCCCTGGGAGCCGGAGCGCGGCTCTCCAGAGCGGGATGCGATGGGCTGGCGGCGGGATCAGAAGCCGGGATGCAGGGCGCGGGGTGTTCTCGGCGACGCGTTTGTGGCCGGCGCTGTAGGTCTTAGACTTCGCGGACTCGCCCGGTGGGCGTCCGCGATTTCTCTCCCAGAGACCGCTCTCTCCTGAGGTGGGGGCGGGGTTGCATCCCTCCTTCCTTCTTGGCCCCCTACTTCGCAGGACCAGTCGCGTCCTTGCCTCGCCTTGCGCGAGTCTCGCTCCTCCCCCAGCGTTATCCGCCGGCTATTTTTATCCAGTACTTGTACCAAAATGCTTTCGGGGCGGGGGGGGGGGAGGAATTCTGGGGAGGCGAACCAAATCCGCTGTGTTCGCGTTGCGCTCCTCGAAGCGGTACCCTGCTAGCAGGGAGCAGCCGCCAGGAGCAGCCGAGGGATGAGGGAGCGCAGTGCGCCCGCTCCTCCTCCAGCAGATAGAACTCCGAGAACCCCGGTACCACCCGCTCCTCTGCGCCGCCCGCCGCTTGCCGCTTGCCGCTTGCCGGTGGAGCCAGGCCGGGACGCGTCCCTCAGGCCCGGGCGCGGGTGCTCTGCCGGCTTCTGTGGCTGCAGCCAGTGAGCACGCAGGGTCCTCTGGGCCTGAATTGTGCATTCTCGCTTTGCAGCCAAATGGCACCTTAATTTGTTGAAATGCAATTACCAATTTATACTCAAGGGTTAATTCCAAGAATTCCACCTTTTTAAAAAAGGAGAAAGAGATAACCCAACTTCTGCCTCCCTGCATTTTTCAAGCCCATGCTTTGGCACTGGGAGTTCTTATTTTTGCTTTCTCTTTTCTCAGTGACAATTGGGAACCATTACAATAAGCCCGACCTAGTGGAATTCCAGGAGATGAACACTTGGGCTGCAAATCACCGCGTGCGTTATGCTTTGTCTTCCCAGTGCCTAGATGTGTTCCTCCCGTTAGACTGCAGAAGTGACTTACTAAAATGGACCACTGTGTTACATAAGGTTTCCCCCGGCGCTCCACAGAAAAGGCTCAGCTTGGAAGCTAGCCTTTCCCTGGCGTCAGTGCGTCCAACTTTTTCTGCCCGAGTTTGACAAGGGTGACAACTTTGTGACTAAGCACTCCTCACTCGGCAGTTAATTACAACTGTGGCATCAAATTAAGGCCCTTTACTGAGGCTTCTTGAGAGTTTTTTCTGGGCTGCGACACCAGGCCGAGCCTGCCTGGTGTAGAAGACACTGCAGCTTTAAGATGGGAGGTGTGTGTGTGTGTGTGTGTGTGTGTGTGCGCGCGCGCGCGCGCGTGCGCGCGCCCGCTTGGAACACTGGTGAGAAAGAGGTACCTTGAACTTGCAGATGTCATCAGGGTTCTTGGCTCTGTGGTTGGCGTGCCCAGTATGAAACCTCGAGTCCTATGGTCTAACTCAGGGCTTTGCATAGCGTGGATGTCTGAGAACCTTTCACTTTGACTCCACAGTATAGTTGGGGTTTGTGTTTTTAGTGTCAAAAAATTTTTTTTTCTCTTACCAGAAAAGTCCCCAGAGCTCTTTCAGAGGAAAAGCCATGTGGAAGTCTTTCTTGAATTAAAATATGCTAGTGAGCAGAAAAAGGCTGGGAGGATACGCTGGCTGGTGTCAACCCACCAGATCCGTGCCCACCGCCTTTCCCAGACCGCGGCACCCACCGGGGTGGCACACAGCCGCTGTCAGTACGGAGTCATGCTCCCTCTGTGGCAGCTAGAGTTTGGAGGGAGGGACGGTAACATGTATCAGTGTCCTGATGGAACTGAGCCTGCATGTATCCAGGGTCCTGGCTCAGACACCAGGTTTACGGGCGGCCGTGCCTCTTGGCCAGGGTCCCCGCGTGAGAGACAGTTGTGGATGAGTGAGGAGTTACCAACTTTCTCGCTGCTGGGTGGTGGATGCAATAACTTTCCAGCAACTGTGGAAAGCTGTAATTTTCCATCTGGTCTGGAAAAGTCCGGGGTTGTTCTCCCTCACTTTGACGTCTCTGCCTTCCTTCAAAGCCCACTGATGACCCAGTGCTTTCTAGCTCAGCTGCCCTTTTCCGGCAGGGGAACACAAGGGCGTTAGCTGAATTTGGAGGCAGCTTCTTCCACCAGCACCCTAGGCAAATGATTTTTTCTCTCTCGGATCTCAGGTCCTTCCTCTGCGACACAGAGATGGACAGATTATGGGAAAGTGAGAAAATGCACATGAAGGGCATTTCAACAACTCTGAAACACTGACCAGAAAAAAAAAAAAGAACAGGGTTCTTTAATTAGCCTTTCCTGCACGTTGTACTTCGTCTATTTCAATGTGAATGGCAGTTCGTGTGTGTCTGTCCGAATTACACAGACTGAACATTGAATGAAAGAGAAGATGTCATATAATGCACCTGTATACCTTGTGAGCCGCTCCCTGAAATCCACCAGCACCAGGCCTCACTGCTTCTCAGAACCAGTAGTTCCTTGTTTTTAAGATCAGAGTAACATGTTATAGAGGTTTTTAAAATTCATTTTTAGCTTGATGCATTTTGCGTATCTTAAGATAACATAGTTTGGAAGAAGGGGCCCACTATTGATTAATCAAAAAAATTAAAATAAAATGAAATAAAGAAGAAAGTTGAGTGTACCCCTTGGGGAAAAGTGCCACCTGATCAGTTTCAGGAATGACCCGGGTCCTCCTTGTCTAAATCTGTCATTAGCATAAAGTCCTGGCTCTCAATTGTGTTTTCAGTGTTCAAAAATTTGTCCCCAGAACGTTGTGAAGTGTCTGGCTCTTAATAGAGGTCTGATGAGTATCTGTGAATAGTGAACGGAGGCTTGACCTGGGTCGTCCCGGCGACGCTGTGCTGCGCACAGGCAGAGGGCATCTTTTCTATTTTAAAGATGTGGAATCTGCAGATCAGAAAACTTAATTAACGTTCTGAAGGTGCAAAGGATTCCCGACTGGGATGCAGGTCTGTCTGCCCTCCCTCCACTCCCCCTGCGGCCCTGCCCTCGCCCTCCCGCCCCCACACAGAGGCCTCTTAACCCGTGTGCACCTCTGCGTGTTGGAAGGTTCCCAGCAACCAAACAGCCCTCTTATTCAGAGGGCACAAAGAGACTTTTCGGTGGGAGATGGGGCACTCCTTCCTTGCCCAAATTCCAGGCCTGGAGCTGGGGCTTAGTTGGTGATCCCTCATGGGACCCGAAATCTTGAAGGACTAGCTAACGGTCCCTACGGCAGTTGAGTGCTTCCTTATCACCGTGGGTCGTGACTCAAGAGGCACGTGCTGAGCAGCCTGGATGTCCCAGGATGTCCCAGAGGTGCAGTGTCCGTGGCATGATCCTGGCTTGTTCCCTGGCGATACGGTCTTCCCATCTCCTTTTCCAAGGCTGGCCTGGCAGCTGCTCCTCAATTCCTGGAGGTGGCCCCTGGTCTCCGAGTCAGTTCCCTCCCTCTCCGAGTTAGTCTCATCTGTAACCAGCCAAGGCACAGCCTCTCACGATTCATCTCCGGGCCTGCCTCGGGCATGAGGCATTCTCAGCTTCCTCTACCCACAGGAACAAGCTCCTAGTTCTTTCCAGGGCCGTTAGAATAATACTTACTGGGCCATAATTTGTCAATAGTTATGGGGAACCATGAGAGTTCTAGAGAAATGAATGCATTACTCTTCCAAGAATAGCCTGAACGTAATGGAAATAGATCCCAGTGGGCATCTGTTTTTTCCTTTTTTTTTTTTTCTTCCGCGTTGCATGTTTTTTGGTAGCTTTCCAGCAGGGGTCGCAAACTCAATTGCATTTCAGCTGTCGGGAAGAAACAGCCCTGGAAACAGGCCTGGGGCCTGGCCCTGGGTGAAGGGGGTGGTGTGGCTCAGACCCAGCGCAGGGGTGACCAGTGGGACCTCAGGCCCAGTCTTGCCAGATCTGTTTTTGCTTTTATTTTCTTTTTTTCAAGATAGGTTTTTTTTTTCAAGATAGGTTATAAATTCACAATTTTGTATAGAATCTGCTGATTTTTAAGTACTAGCAATTAATTCAATATTTCTAATTTTTTAAAAAAATATATTTTTATTGATTTGAGAGAGAGAGGGAGGGCAAGAGTGAGAGAGAGAGAGAGAGAGAGAGACATCAATTTGTTGTCCATTTATTTATGCACTCATTGATTGATTCTTGTCTGTGCCTCAGTTGGGGATCGAACCCACAATATTAGTGTATCAGGACAATGCTCTAACCGACTGAGCTACTCAGCCAGGGCCTAAATTCAGTATTGCTAAATAATAATACCATGTGATCCAAACAAAAAACCTTTGAGGCGGGCCTCTTATCTGTCCCACAGGCCTCCAATCTATGAGTTCTTGATTTGGGGGGATAGACAGGAAATTAGAAATTGGTTGCAATATGAGACTTAGTAAAATCAGTTACTCAGACTAACGGGGCAAAAGCGTGTCCAGAATGTAGTGTAGACAGACTTCCAGTGAGTTAACCTGCACATTAACAGACTGTTTGTGGTGGTCTGTTTTATGTCCTAGTAAGTGGTTACAACAGCCCAAATTTATTCTTCTAACACATGTTTATGGAGTTGCAACCGTATACCAAGTGATGTTCTACTCACTGGTGACACTGTGGGAATAGAAACAGGTGAAAATCCTTGCCTTCATGTGTATCTTCCGGTGGAAGAGACAGATGGCGGGAGATTGATAAGTAAAATCTATCCCGTGTTAGACAGTGGTGTGCCGAGGATATCAATACGTCTGCAGAGGGCCTGTACGAAATGTCAAGGAGCTGGGATCAAACCAGGGATCTGAGAGTTTAGTGTCCGACTCAATATAAGCAAAGCCCTCATAACTATTGGTAAGTTTCATTGGCCAACATAAAAGGTTTTTAAGTGTGAGAGTTTGGACCCTTGATTATATTCTGAAAGTGGCTATTGTGGGTAAACCCCCATTAACAGCCTATACTCTTAATTTCAATAAAATTGACGATTGAACACATTTATAGAGAACTAACCGTATGCCTATATTAAGTGCTAGAATATATTATATATATTAATGAACCAAACCGATCAAGGGCCAGTCCTCTAGGAAATTAGAGACCAGCAGGAAAGACATGATCACAAAGCGCAGGTACCACAGGTGAGCGAGGAGTACGGGAGGAGGTCCTTACTACTGAATTTTGACTCAGAAGTCCGGCATCCAACATCTTTTTTCACCAAGCATCTGACTTGTGCCAGGAATCTTTTAGATCTGTGTTCCTAAACCCACTTGAAGCCTGGACCTTATCATTTGTGAAGATTTTTTTGAAGCTTTGATTTTTTTAGCCAGCAAAGACACTTTTTTATTACGAAACTTCATCTTTGTATCACAAGATAGAAGTATTTTAAAAATGTGTTCTATGTGTGAAATGTACTGTGCCCTTGAAACTGATACACCCTGTCTCAGATCTGCGCAGCCCTTGTTGTTGAATGTTGTTGCCAGGGAAGTTGTGCCCAAAGTAAAAAAAAAAAAAAAAAAAATTCTTAGCCCTGGCCGAGTAGCTCAGTTAGAGCATTGTCCTGATATGCCAAGGTTGTAGGTTTGATCCCCAGTAGGGCACATAGAAGACTCACCCAGTGAATGCATAAATAAGTGGAACAACAAATCAATGTTACTCTCTCGCTCTCCCCCTTCTTCTCGTTTGTTTGTTTGTTTATTTATTTATTTATTTATTTATTTTCCTTCTTTTGCCAAGAGAGAGGAGGAGAGGTAGAGAGACAGACTCCTGCATGTGCCCTGACCAGGCTCTACCTGGCATACCCCGTCTGGGGCTGATGCTCTGCCCATCTGGGGCCATTCTTGCAACCGAGCTCTTCTTAGTGCCTGAGGCTTAGTGCCTAAGTGCCTGGGACCAACACACTTGAGTCAGTCGAGTCATGGCTGCGGGAAAGGAAGGGAGGGAGAGATAAAGAGAGAGAGGAGGGCAAAGGTAGTGAAACAGATGGTCGCTTCTCCTGTGTGCCCAAACCAGGAGTCGAACCCGGAACTTCCACACGCTGGGCTGATGCTCTGCCACTGAGCCAACTGGCCAGGGCTCCTTCTTCTCTTTCTAAAATCAATAAATAAAATGATAAAAAATAGTTCTTGATCTTGAGGAACCTACAGGTTAATATTTAGTATGGCAGTCAGATAAATTAGCAAGTTTTCCTATATGGGGGTCAATGCATAATAATGTTTGGCCTCTGCCTGTGTCATGCACTAAACCAGGGGTCGGGAACCTATGGCTCGCGAGCCAGATGTGGCTTTTTTGATGGCTGCATCTGGCTCGCAGACAAATATTTATAATAAAAAAAAACGTTAAAATATAAAACATTCTCATGTATTACAATCCATTCATTTCCTACCGCTCATGTTCATGGTTGCAGGTGGCTGGAGCCAATCATAGCTGTCCTCCAGGACAACACCAAATTTTTACTGGATAATGCGTAAGGTACATGGGTCATTGTATGGATCTCACAGAATTACATTTTTAAATATGTGGCATTCATGGCTCTCTCAGCCAGAAAGGTTCCTGACCCCTTCACTAAGCAGACCTTTCCCTTGAGAACCCACCCCTCCAATCACTCATTTATTTCTTTAATTGCGACACTTTCTTCCACCGCAAGCTTTTGTTACAATAGCGTTTATCTTGTTACTTCACTGGTCCCTGGTTCCCCTGCTTACTTCATCTCACCCCCACCCCCACCCCCAGGAGTATGTGTCCTCTTCGTTTCTCCCACCAGTTTCTGAAACACCGTTTCAGGGTTTCAGGGCCCAAGTCGTTCGTTGCTCAGAAAATAAAGCTGAGGAAGCATTTCTGCCTGGGGGAATCTGGGTCGGGAAAACATCCTTAAGGAAAGAGAGAGGCCTGGAAAGAAGAGCCGAAGAACGGTGGTCACACAGAGCCGAAACCCAGGGAGCCCCCCAGCCCTGCCTGAGAACTCCTGTGTCCACACCAGGGTTCCCGGTGTGGTCAGCCCAGGTGCACGGCCACGGTAACAGAACCCTTCTCCGAGTGGACTCTGGGCCGCGCGGAAGCACCATGCGGCGGAAGGAATGAAACCAGTTTTAAAGAACAATGAAAAAAAAAATTGTGGAAAGAAGAAAGAGGATGAAAATGATCATTTTTTTTTTTCTTTTGTATAGTATGATAAGGTGCACTGTCTCCTTTCCTCCTGTACCCGGCCCGACCCGGGAGGTGGAAGCTCATGGCATCTTCCGTTTAGGCTTGAGGAAGGGAGGTTTGGACCGGAAACACGTTTTCTCAGACCCTCAGAACGAGGGCTGCAGACCCCAGACCCGCGGCCGCGACTCTCCACCTGCCCTGAGGTCCCTGGAGGGACCGACCGCGTGGCCCCTGTGTTCCGTCAGCGAAGAAGTAGATTTAGATTCCAGACCTTTGCGCGGGTCTCCTTGCCTTCAGCGAGAACTTCCCTCCTTCCAGCGCTTTCCGGCACCCTGGGCGCCTGGTGCCTCTCTCCGGGAGTTCCCCCAGATCAGGTACACTGCCCGGCAGGTGATTCTATGTAAATGGGCGCCCTCTTTCATTGGGATTGTAAATGGGAGCCCTATATCAGCAGTTAAAGCCCAGGGGGAGGACGGTGGGCTGCAGATGTGGCCGGAATGAAAAGGCACATCTCCGAGCTGTGCTGAGAAAAATAAACACTTCGGTGGCGCGGCTGGAAAACTCGCTTGCGTTTTACTTTAATTATGTCTGAGGCCAGATTTTTTTTTTTTTTTTTTTTTTTTTTTTTTTTTTTTTTTTTTTTTTTTTTTTTTTTTTTTTTCCCCAGCGCCCTGGGTAGGAAGGAGGGAGAAGGTGTCAGTTACAGATTTCCGGATTAGATGTTAGAGTTATTCTTGTGGACAAGGAGGCTGGCTTGTGAAGTCAGATCTGTTTGAATTGCTCATCTCCTGCTTACGGACTTGCGGGCATCCCGAGAAATAAACGGTTTTTCGCGGGGTTGCTTTTTTTTTTTTTTTTTTTAATGAGGATTAAAAGAGAAGCCAATAGGAAATGCCTCACAGAATGCTCGAGAAAACATGCATTCTTCTTGTAGGGAGTTGCCAGATTTACCGAAGAACTACACAGAACACCCAGAGAGATCTCAATTTCAGACAAACAACAGAGAATGTTTTGGTATAGGTATAGTCCAGACACCAACAATGAAGAAATGACTTATTCTTTTTATTTTTTCTGAAATTTAACTGGAAAGCCTATGTTTTAGTAAACATCCCTAGTCTTGTGGCAACAGTCCTGAGCGGTTACTTTGGTGAAAGTTCTACAACCCTACATAGTTAAAAGAGAGTCCAATAGTCTTTTTTGTTTTGTATTTTTATGAAGTGCGAAGCGAAGGGGGGGGGAGCGGGGCGGGGGGGGGGGGGAGGCAGACAGACAGACTCCCGCATGCACCCGACCAGGATCTACTTGGCATGCCCTCCAGGGGGTGATGCTCTGCCCATCTGGGGCATTGCTACATTGCTCAGCAACTGAGCTCTTCTTAGCACCTGAGGTGGAGGCCATGGAGCCATCCTCAGTGCCCAGGCCAACTTTGCTTCAGTGGAACCCTGGCTGCGGGAGGGGAAGAGAGAGTCAGAGAGAAAGGAGAGGGGGAAGAGTGGAGAAGCAGATGGGCGCTTCTCCTGTGTGCCTTGATGGAGAATCAAACCCGGGACCTCCACACACCAGGCTGATACTCTACCACTGAGCCAACCGGCCAGGGCAAGAGTCCAATACTCTTGAAGGTGAAATGCTTTAGCCAGGTCTGGTCCAAAGGAGAAAAGGAAGAGTTGTTTGCTCTACGAAGCTGAGAGACAGATCAAGCCAAGGAGATCTTATTTATTTACTTATTTATTTATTTATTTTTGCTGGAAGAAGTGAAAGAATTGTGGACCCAATCAGAATTCTCAGTGCATTTACGAAGTGAGCCGGATTATCCCGTGTCTAGAGGCGCACACAGGTGATTCCCCACGCCCTTTGGGGAGAAGCTATTTTGCACCCATGAGACCACTAGGGCAGCACCCTACTCAACACGAACACCGCCGCAGGGCTGCACCTGCAGCGGCCGGGCTCACACGAGGCCCCGCTGCACTCACCGCAGGGGGACCCTGGGCTTTGCAAGCTCACACCTGCAGTTGCTCCCTCCACCAGTGAGTCCAAAGCTTCTGCAGCTGTTCAAAGGTCTTTCACACCAGCTCCGGGGAGATGACCTCGGGTTGTAAACTGAGTTCAACATCTCCCCTGTGACTGCTGGAGCATGGCATTCTGACATGTCAACATGGCTCATTTACATTTCAGGTAGTCACCTGGTGAGGAACTAAATTAATAAGATGCTTGTTGTATGTGGACCTTTCTAAGGGTTTTGTGCTTTCTTCAGTAGTGAGATGTGATTCGTGCCAAAAAATAATCAGTTTCTGTTGCATATGATGTTGCTAACTCCTCACGTGACCTGGACTGCTTCCTAGCAGCGTGTTTGTACGGGGTGTGGGCCAAGAAGAGGACGTGGCAGCCTAATGGTCAGCGTGCAGCTTCGGCAGCAGAGTGATCTGGGTCAGAGTCCACTCTGCTGTCTCTCAGCCACGTCATGGGGGGTGAGTGACCGCTCGCCTCCGAGCCTCAGGTTCCACATCTGGAAAACGGACATACTGTAATTAAAATGACAGCAGACGGTCACTTAGCGTGCATTAAACCAAAGGAGTTATGTCGGGCGTTTTCACAGTGCCTGGCTCATAGTCAGCATTAAAAACCCAGAAAGAGATGCTATTCATAAGACGATGAAAGCAAGGCCGGCCCGTTCATTGCACACTTGGCGTCATTGTCACAGAGACCATGGGCTGCCTCTCAAGCATGGTATGCAGGGGACCGTATCTGGGTTTTTTTGTCCTTTGTTTCTTAGTCTTTTTATGATTTTTTTTTTTAATTTAATTTTTTCATGGGTTTCAGAGAGAGAGAGAAGCATCGACTTGTTGTTTCACTTCGGTATTCCATTTAGTTGTGTACTCATTAGTTGTTTATCATACGTGCCCTGACTAAGGGGTCGAACCCACGACCTTGGGACAACACTTTAACCACTGAGCTACCCAGCCAGGGCCTGCTTCTATGGTCATAATTGATATGATTGAAGCAAACCTTACAATTTCATTTCCTGGGCCCACCTATTAGAAGCAGTGATGTAGGAAAGGTGTGGAATTGCTGTTCAGGGAAGTCACAAAGTAACCAGAGAGAAAGGGAGAGAGGGACGGAGCCCGGGGGTGGGGGGCCAGGGAACAGAAGGGGAAGCAGGACAAGGACATTCTTACAGGCAGACCCAAGGACCTGAAGAACACGGAGATCCAGCGACACTCTGAGGCAGGGCAGCCTGGCAGAGTCCCTGGCTAAACCCCCAGATACGGTCCTTTAAGTTCAGAACCCCAACTGCATGCCCATGACCTTGAGGGAAGGACACCAAGACTTTAATGGTGAACCTGGAGAGAATATGGAACGTGATATAAACTCCATGGTTCTCCGATGGCATAAAACCACCAACAAACACCGAAGACAAGGGAACCGAGTACCATCTTGTGGAGGGATTAGCCACGGTGCCCCTTGC
Organism: Saccopteryx bilineata; assembly: GCF_036850765.1. Classification (NCBI taxonomy): domain Eukaryota; kingdom Metazoa; phylum Chordata; class Mammalia; order Chiroptera; family Emballonuridae; genus Saccopteryx; species Saccopteryx bilineata. Next base: position 259,778,985 of record NC_089494.1, read on the forward strand.
TGCCCTCTGACTCCCAGAAGGCTATTTCTTTCGATTTGGTTTTACATTCCTGTTTACTAATCATCAGCTCGTACTAAAGAGAGTCTCAGAGCAGCGTCTGTTCCGCCCCAGCTCCTCCCTGTGAAATGCTGACCTCTTCCTAATCCCTAAGCCCCGTCTTCACACATATCCTGACAAACGACCATTTCTGGGAGGCCAGCGCATCCTTGGGGCCGGGGCCATGAGGAGCTCCTGGTGACTCAGCCAAGGGGAACGCCCCCTGCTTCCAGAGGGTGCGGATCCTGTGAGGTATTTGGCATTGGGGAAATGATTTCATTTTCCCGAGTCTTGATGGCCTTGCTTGCTGGATGGAATGATACTTCCTCCTGGACTTTCGCCAGGAGGGTCACCTTTTCTAATGTCTGTCCAACACCCAGTCAAGAGCCTGGTACCCAGTCAGTGTCTATAATGTAACACTTAGTAGGAGTCATCAGCTTTTCTCTCTGATAAGCCGGCATTTGTTTGAAAAGCAGATCAGGAAAGTCATTAAGGATCTAACTGTAGAGCCTCTTCAATCCTCCCCACTCCTCTGGCTGACCCCTGTCCCCTGCAGAGAGCGCCACAGCAGCCCTGGGCAGCGTCCCTCATCTCCACTCTAATGGGGGGAGAGGGCAAGGTGGGGGGAGGCTCTCTTCTTTTAATCAGGGAAGGAACTCTTTCTCAATCGCCGGCAGAAGATTTCCCCGTGGGCCCCGTTACCCACCAAGGTAGTCACATGCCCCCAGGCTGAAATTACAGAAGAGGAAACTGAGGCACGCAGTCATTGGAAATGGTGGAAGAGGGCGGTCGGTGGCCAGTGGCGGTCAGGGACCCTGCATTGGTCAGTCTTGCCCTCAAGCACCTGTTTCCACTCACGCTCGTACACTGCAGTTGTGAGTGCTGCCGCTCAGCTTTCTACGGCTTGTTCTGTCGCTGCCCTCGGCTGAAATGCAAAGCTCTTCTCCGGGTTTTGCAATGTTTTTTTTTTCCTCCCCAGCTCTGTGATTTTTACATCCATTTGCGACCTGCAGTACAGGGGGCGGGTAAACCTATTGCATGGAAAATAACACAATAATAAGTAAATAATAAGGTGGAAACAAACTGTTTCGTGTCTTCACAGCTAGCTGTAAGCCTGCGCTGGCCCACTTCTGTCTTTCTGTCTGTTCATCTTTCCTCTGACCTGGAGCAAACTTTGCAGAACATAATCAGGCCCCTGCTCTGTCCCTTGCTGCAGAATGTCCCACGGATGCCCATTATTTACAGAACTGGGACCTCAAGTAGAGATCTGAGCCCAGACATGCACGCCACTAGGTTACAGTCACTCTAAACCTCCCGTAGGAGTGATTTTTAATTATGCATTTTCATACACTTTAATGCTTAATCTGACTCAGTAGATTAGATGGTAGGAGGATGTGGGGACATCGTCGAGAGCGACCAAACCTGGATCAGGCCTGAACCAGTGCCTGGCACCCAGGAAGTACGGGTGGAACGAAAAACCTAAGCACCCAGCACTTCTGACACCTTAGGATTAAAGGCGGAGATTCGCCGGAGCCTCGCTGCAGGGGGCGTGCTCAGTGCGGGCTCTCCTCTGCCTGTTTTGTTTTTCATAGAAAAAGTAATGGTGAGACTCAAGTCCCACCTCCTGGCAGCCACAGTCTCGGCGTTCCAGCATCCTCTCTCCGCGCCCTCTGTTCTGTACACGCTGCCACCCATGGTTCCTCAGGGACGCGGACATTTCCACCCCGCACGCACGCACGGGCTGTGCCCTCCGCCTCCAAGCCCTGCACCTGGGTCTCCGTTCTCAGCAGGTTCAGGCCATATCCTACGGTTCTTTCAGGGCTGTCTGGGACGCCCTCCTGACCCACCCCCTCCCCGCCCCATGACAAATCGGGGAGCGCTCCTCTGGGCACGCGATAGGGCTGTACTGGCCTTCCTCTCTGGGGGCCCACGGGGCCCCGTGGGCTGGGCTGGGAGAGGTCTAGTGCGTCCTGGCCAGCCTGGAGCCTGGAGCCTGCAGAGGCGCTCCTGCTTCATCCGCGTCCTTCCCCTCTGGGACTGGTGATCCGTGCTCCTCCTGTCCACAGGCACTCTGTCTTTCTGGGTCTCGGAGAGACCTGGGTGAGGGCAGTCTTACCGCCAGCCCTTGGGGGACACAGGCAGAGGCCCTGAGATGTGGGCGTCTACCAGCACGGCCACAGTAAGGCACTGTTTTCAGCTGTCCTGGAGGCTCCTCGGCACACAGGTGGCATTGTTAGGGTGCTGTTGGCTTGGCTGTGTCCCTTAGGAAACAGCTCCTGCCTCCCCTGCAGGACAAACCAGGGCTCCTGGAGCTCCGCCTGCCCCCGGGTCCCCTGTACCTCGTGCTTGATCCAGGATATTCAGCACGATTGCCAAATGAAGAGTGGATTTATGTGGGCGGTGGGCGGAGGGTCTCAGATCCCGGGCGTTGGGAAATAAAAATACCATTGTTATAAATGGAAACATCAGCCTTCGCCCAACGGAGGATGAGTAGGCTCGGGTTTCTTGAGCTCAGTTGGGCAGCCAGCCATTCTTCGTTGCTCCAAAAAGGGATCCAGGTGACCCGAGGAAATGTTCTCCGGGCAAAGTCAAGGTCAGCCTCTGTTCTGTCCTTCCCGGAACTCTCTCCTGGCGGCTCCGTGTGCAGCTACATGTCTACAGCTGTCGTCTGGAAGGAGAAGCCCGCCTTTGCTGGTTTCTGACCCCCAGGCGCGGGGCCCAGGTGGCACAGAGCAGCGGAAGGGCTCTGGCTGACATCTGGCCACCTGTTGGGACTTGGGTCCCCCATGCCACCAGGCCCCGCTGAGTTAAACTATCCCGTGAACTTGATTTTTGTCCTCAGTAGACTTCTGTCTGTTTCTAAAGAGCCTTCTCCACGAAGTGTGTCCCTCACTTCCTCTTCCTGGCCGCCTGTAACTTGCTAGAATAGTGTCTGTTCTGAAGCCCCTTCATCTCACTGGGCAGGACGTGCTTGGTTCCCTCCCCACCTTCCCCTTTCCAGGGGGCCCTGGGGGCTGGCAGGGGCCTGTCTTCCTGCTGTATCCCTGGACAGTGCTCCCGGGGACAGGTCCTGCGGGAATGACATGCTCCTGGGTAACGTCTGAGGGGGCGGAATAATAATTGTCAGACGAAATCTTGGACTTCAGTTTAGTGACACACAGCGTGACACACCCTTTTCCCTACGAATCCAAGCATTTGAAGACAAATTCTGGAGCGCCGACCCAGGAATCTCAGCACAGCCCTCAAAGCCTCACTGAACTTGAAGCATCATTCTTTGGCCAAATTGACTCCTTTCCCGTGGCTGGTGGGACAGGAGTGAGCCCGCTGGTTTAGGATTGGTCCCCGTCGGGAGTACGAAACCAGGCCTGCGTGTTCACACCAGCTGTGGGGGATTGAAGGTCACTGTCCAAGGAGAAAAACAATGCGACTACAGTCGGTTTTTATTCTTTTGGTGTTTCTGGAAACTGACCCTCCTGGAAGCGTCCTCAGGGCTAACAAATGCAGGACCCCCCAGCGCGCGCCAGCTTCCTGCTTGCATGAATGGCCTCCAGGGGGTGTGAGAGGAGCACCAAGTCTTTATTATTATTATTATTATTATTATTAATTATTCTTTTCTTTCTTTTTTGTTGAATTCATTGGGGGCAACACCAGTCAATAAAACTCTGTAGGTCTCAGGCGCACAAGTGAGGGGCAACAAGTCCTGAAAACGAAGTTCGTCCTGGGGGCTATAGCACCTCTGCACACGCAGACATGTGTGCCACACGCAAACGCACACGTACCTTGTGGGACAGGTTCCTCTGGGGAGGGACTGGAAATGCGATACGGTACGAGTGAACCCTTGCGAGGTCCCTTCGGATTCAGTTGACACGGCACAGGGAGGAGCCACGTGTGAAGTCCCTGCAGACAGGTGTGTGCTCTTCAGCCCCTCCCTCAGTGCCCGTGCTTTCTCTGCATTCGTCACCCAGAGCTGGAGGAAGAAAGCCAGTTGTTGGGACATGATCACTCATTCCCACACCATTTTTCTTCTTTGATTTTAACACACAAACTCTTTCCAACTGCAGCTCCGTTGCAATTTTCCTCATCTCTCGACACAGTTATAGGACCAAAAATAACTTGATGTGTGATAGATGCAGATCAGTTGTCCATTCTCTGTGAATCTGTCTGCCCGGCTAACAAGCAGCCCGCCCTTGCCCCCTCACAGCCCTGACACCCCCCCCCCCATAATCACCGCATGGTTTGGCCTTGCCTTTACTTCTCCATATAATTTAAATAATTTTCTCCTGCAGAAGCTCATAGCGCAGCCCTACACCCCTGCATGCACCTGTGGTGTTTGAGGGAGGGGTCAGGATGTCGACTCTATCTCTAATTGCCCAGTGCCTGATATGCTGCAAGTCTACTCAGATCCTGATTGAACTGTGGGTCCTCTGGGCAGGTTAACACTTGGGTGTTCTCACATCCTATTCTTTAAAGGTTGCTTCTTCATTTATTTAGGGAGAGCTTGATTGTTATATGTGGTAAGAGCCAAGAAGCTGGTCCCCAGCGGCAGCTCCCAGTCCTTCTGTGTTGTTCTGAGCAATTCCGCTCACTCCCAGATTTACATACTACTTGAGCAAGGAAAATAGTACACCATTTCCAGTCCTGTCCCTCTCGAGTGAGCCAACTCCACCCAGCCTAGAAGGTCATTAAGCTGATCCTTTGAGGTCAGGTGAAGGTGAATCTCATTGTATCACATGCAACCAACCCCTCTTCCCCAACCCCAGGCTGAAGGGCTTCTTCTATTTTTTTTTTTTATTTTTGTATTTTTCTGAAGTTGGAAACAGGGAGGCAGTCAGACAGACTCCGCATGCACCCGACCGGGATCCACCCGGCATGCCCACCAGGGGGCGATGTTCTGCCCATCTGGAACATCACTCTGTTGTGACCAGAGCCATTCTAGTGCCTGAGGCAGAGGCCACAGAGCCATCCTCAGTGCCCGGGCCAACTTTGCTCCAATGGAGCCTTGGCTGAGGGAAGGGAAGAGAGAGACAGAGAGGAAGGAGAGGGGGAAGGGTGGAGAAGCAGATGGGCGCTTCTCCTGTGTGCCCTGGCCGGGAATCAAACCTGGGACTCCTGCACGCCAGGCCAACGCTCTACCACTGAGCCAACCAGCCAGGGCCGAAGGGCTTCTTCTAATTGGTTCATTGTTACTGAGAAGCTTTACATACAATGCTGTTTTTCTTTGTCTTGTTTTGTTCCCGTGATGGCTCAGCATGCTTTATAGACTGTTCCCTATTCTAGCCAACTCACCTCTTAATCAAGTCCTAGGTCCAACTAATATATATTTATTCAGTGCACATTGGGTATGATCTGAATAGAACCAGGACAGCAAATGCAATTCGAGGGACTAGATCCAAGGGAAATAACATCTTTCCTACTAGAAGCTGTATTATTTCTCCTCATCGAAACAACCTCAGCGGTATGGAAATGTCATCTATGTTGCTGCCACCTTTGGCCCATGAAGTGGTCAGTTTAACCAAGGACATACATCTCCAAAAAGAAAGACAGAAACAAGCCCTGTGGCCACGGCTGAGCTGTGGGTTCCATGGTTTCCCAGTCCCGGCCCCGACCTGCAGCCGGAATGTGCGGGGCTGGGATTCGAGCTCAGGACTGTGTCCCGTGGCCGAGGTGCTCTTCCCTCCACCGTTGGTCTTTTCTTGTCACTCACCCATTATCCCCACCCCCTTGGCAACTGTCAGTTTGCTCTCTGTATCTGTGGATATGTTTCTGTGTTGTTTACTCATTTGTTTTGTTTTCCACATGTGAATGAAATCAGATGATACTGGTCTTTCCCTGTCAGTCCAAGTGATAGAACTTTATGGCTTACTTGTAACCGTAGTGGAATTTTAGGTCATAGCATCTTGCCATGACACACAAATATATTTCTTAGTTCTCTAAATCCTTCATATTTTAGATAGATATAAGAGGGCAGATGATCTTTAGTATGTGGGACACAGTTGTTTCCCTTTGTAAAGGAGGCTTAGAGCATTTCTGAGTCTTGGCCAAGGTCACACAGAGGTCGGGGGGGACTCGGGACCAGACCCCAGCTTCCAACACCCAGCTCAGCAGCCTGCTTCCTCCTGGGTATTGGCCCTGTCCAGCGAGACCTCGTGGCGGTGCATTCTGTGTGCCTGAGGTGAGCCTCGTTAGCAATATCAGGCATCTGAATGCAATCTTTATCAGCCACAACCCGGGAAGATGGAGATCTGACGTCGATGACGGTGACATTTGGTGGCATTTTCCATGTACCGGACTCTCTTTTTAGCACTTTACGTAGTAATAGCTCCTTTAATTCCCACAATAATTCCCAGAAGCTGATACTGTTTCAGGTGAGCCGGTGAGGCCCACGGAGGTCACCCGACTTGCTGTTGGCCATCCAGAGGGAGTCAGGGACAGTCAGAGTTCAGGTCTGCGTTCTTAACCAACAGCCTCGCCCCTCCAAGCTCTTCGCATTCATCCTGACGATTCCCGAACGTGTCCCCCTGATGCCACTTTCAGTAATAATAAATAAGTAATAGTTCAAAAGCATAAAATCTAAATCATTTTGCACTGACATTCAGAAGGACTAGGCGGTCAGTCTGGAGATGATTGGACGTAACGTATAGTATTGTATTTAGTCTGCAGAGGCTGAACGGAGAAGAAGAGTCTATGGGGAATTCAGGCAATGTTTGTATCAGGTGCAGTATCGAGGTGCAGTTCTTCTGAAGAGGTCCAATGGCATTTAAAGTTTCCGCGGTGAGTCAGATAATAAGACAGGCATTCCCCGTTCAAGGCGAATATATTCTAGATCAGTTAGTGCTCGAATCAGAAGGAAATGAAATACTAAGTCATTTTGCAGAACCTTGGAGCTGAAGGCTTTAGGAATAGTCAACATGGATGTGGTCTTTAAGCATCTTCCAGTTAGGGACAAGTAGACATCACAGTCGTGCGTGCATGTGTGGGGGGGAGGGGAGGAGGCTGGGCCCTGGACTTTAACCTGTCACGTGAGCTGCAACGGTTTCATTCAGAGAAGGAGCCGATGTGGGCACCGTAATACCCACACCATCTGTGGTGCCGTGTTCCCAGCCTTCTGGGCCTCCTTCCTGTCAACACCCTGCAGGCAGGGATGTGTTGATCACTGTCCCATCCCCGGTGCCTGTCACGCTGCATGTATATACTAAGGGACCCCTGACATGTATGCTTTCAAATCAGGTTAAACCAAGGACAGGCATTTCCAAAAGGAGAGACAGAAACAAGCCCTGGAGCCACGGCTGAGCTGTGGGTTCCACGGTTTCCCAGTCCCGCCCCGACCTGCAGCCGGACAGGGCGGGGCTGGGATTCGAGCTCAGGGCTGTGTCCCGTGGCCGAGGTGCTCTTCCCTCCACTGTTCCTCTTTTCCTCTCATTCACCCCATGACCCCCTCCGGCGACCGTCAGTTTGTTCTCTGTATCTGTGGCTCTGTTGCTGTGTTGTTTACTCATTTGTCTTGTTTTCTTAGAGTCTCCGTACAAGGGAAATCAAGAGAGTACTTGTCTCTCCCTGACCTAGTGCACTCGGCAGAATCCCCACTAGGTCCATTCATGCAAATGGCAAGATTTCATTCTTCCTATGGCTGAGTAATACTCAGTTGTGTGAACTATTACGTCTTCATCCATTCGTCTAGCAATGGACACCTCGGTTGCTTCTGCGTTGGGGCTAATGTAAATATTGCTGTAAAGAACACAGCATGTATCTTTTTGAGTTAGTGTTTTTGTTTTGTTTTCTTTTCTTTTTCTGGATAAATACCCAGAAGTGGTAATAAATTATCCAGTGCTGGGTTGTATGGAAGCTCAGTTTTTATTTTTTAAGGAACCTCCATACTGTTTTCCATGGTGGCTGCACCAGTTCACGGCATTATATAGAGCAGTAGTCCCCAACCTTTTTTGGGCCACGGACTGGTTTAATGTCAGAAAATATTTTCATGGACTGGTCTTTAAGGTGGGACGGATAAGTGTATCACTTGACCGAGACAAGCGTCAAGAGTGAGTCTTAGACAGATGTAGCAGAGGGAATCTGGTCATTTTTTAAAAAATAAAACATTGTTCAGACTTAAATATAAATAAAATGGAAATAATGTAAGTTATTTATTCTTTCTCTGTGGACCGGTACCAAATGGCCCACGGACTGGTACCAGTCCGCGGCCCGGGGCTTGGGGACCACTGATATAGAGAGAGCAGGACAGCAAATACTGAAGGGGAAGGGGGAGGATGTTGGGGGGAGGGGACAAAGGGGGAATCAAGGAGAATTCGGGATTAGGGGGGAGGGAGATATATTCGGTGGGACACTAGAATTTATGTAAGCAAAATAAATTAAAATCAATAAAACAAACAAACAAAAACAATCCCACCAACACTGCCTGAGGGTTCCCTGTTCTCCTCATTCTCGCAAGCACTGTTATTTATTTTTGTATTTTCCACAACCGCTCCGACAGTCTCCTGTGTATCTAAATCTCAGGTTGTGGTCCTGCCAGCCGGCACAGCCTCATGTCCCCCTGCCTCCCGTAGACTGTGCCCAGTGCCACGCTCAGCACTGGCCAGGTGCCCACACCTGCCAGCCCTGCTCCTGCTGCAGACTCTGCTCGCGTGCACATCCCTGTGGGCTTCTGGCCCAGCGGGCTCGAGTCTCCACCCAGGTTGTGCCTGAACATGATGGCCTTTCCCAGGGAATCAGACCGGCTCTCCCTGCCCCTCCACCAGCTCGGTCTGCGCTCAGGGCTGGCGTGGGGCTGCGGCTAGATCTGTATCCCGCTAAACACGAGGCTTGGTTTCCTCGCCTAAGTGTCTGCCGCTTTACGGGGTGCTCCTGGGGACAGAGACTGGGTTATTTCTGAATCCCCAGCAACTCTGTGCAGCCTTGTTTGCCAGGCATTGTGGGTGCCTGGTACACGTTTGAGTGAACACCTGTGGGCAGAGCACCGACCTCAGGCATCAGTCTCTGCAGACTTGCCTTCTGGTCTTTTTTCCCCTCCAGTTCTTCTTACGTGGCAATGAACACCCATTTATTACATTCATAAAAATCAGGAGTTTTCACGTAAATAGCAATGATTGAGTCTTAGAAAAGCAAAAGCTCAGATTGCACTGGGCCCTCACCTCCAGCAACATCTGCAGAGCGATCAGCAGCTGGACAGCCCACATACACTGCCTCTGGCCGCTGGCTGCACCAGCAAACCAACTCTGTAAGTTGACGTCACCTGTCCGAATCCAGGAGACAGGCAAGCATGACCCCTTGAAAGATTTACACACAGACACTTGACTATTTCTTCTAAGGGCTGTGCATTGGTCTGCTCGGGTGGCCATAACAACATACCATGGACTGGGTGGCTCAGACAACAACAGGATTTAGTTTTCCACACTTCTGGAGTCTGGGAAGTCTAAGATCAAGATGTCAACAGACTCAGTCCCTGCTGGGAGCTCTCTCCTGGCTCACACATGGCTGTCATCTCCTTCTGAGCTTCCGGGCAGAGAGCGCTCTGGTCTCCACTCCTCTTCTAATGAGGATGCTCATCTCATCAAGGGTCCCACCCCAAGACCTCACCTAACCCTAACTTCCGCGCAAAGCCCCCACCTGCAGATTTCATCGCTGGGCAATGAGGGCTTCAATGCACGCATTTGGGAAAACACAAACATGCAGTCCACACAGTCTGGCCCCAGAGATGAGACCAGTCCTCGCCTGCCCTTGCCAACCCAGAAGGAGAGCATACTCTGGTTTGTACATAATTCTTGATAGCAGCAAACTGCTTCATGATTGCTACCCCAACACAAAGGAAGCCCAGCTTCCCATGCTGTGCGGTCCAGGTCCAAGGAGACCCTGCTTTCTGACCCAGTTCACCCCTTGCGGCCTGGACCTTGGGGTTCCTGTTCTCTGCCTACCTCCACTTTCCCTTCTTCAGGGATCAGGGCATGACAAGGTAATGACTCATGGCCCTTTGGCCTCCAATGTCTCATGTGTCTCTCTTGGTCATTTCTGGGGAAATGCATGGAATTCATGAGTAATCTCCATCCGTGAAGTGATGTCACCTGTCCACCCCGGCCGGGAGGGTCCCCCAGGCAGAGGGCACCTGTGTGCAGGCTGGGGCTCACCTGGAGCGGGAACTGAAGCCACGTGCACTGGCCTGAGCGGAGGCAGTGGCTTCTGCTCCCTGTCAGCTGGCACGACCCCCCTTTCCACTCAGCTGCTCCCAGGAACAAGGGGGGCCCTCCCGCCCTCCTTGCACGGCGCTCCGCGGGGGCTGCCTGGGCCGTGAATCCTGCCTCTCCCCAAGGACTTATTCAGGTCACCGCCGCCTGCGTGCACAGCGGCGCAGACCAGGCATGTTGACGAGAGAGGGCTCCTCCTCCGGATTTCTCACTGGCGCGGGCCCCTGCCTGCCCGTCATTCATGCAGCGACGTTCACAAAGGACCCGCCCACTGCGTACCCCGTCTAAGCAGCGAGCCTGGACCCTGTCCAGGGGTCTCTGTCCCTCCTTCCTTGAGCCTTTGATTGGCTAAACCACTGCAGTACTTTGGGCCGAGAACAAATGTGTTTGGCTAATTATTGTCCCTGGATCCCATTTAGTCCATCCACACTGCTTTCTTTTTTTTCTTTTTTCTTTTTTCAGGAACAAAAATAGCAACCACGACTGGAGGGCTTGCCATGGGCCAGGCGATGTGGTCATATCCCCAGCACGCACATAGACGACTCTATTTAATCCTCACACGGGGAACCCACGGCCGGTGCAGTCGGTCTAAGACTCCCGGTTTCAACGCTGCCTGGAGGATTTTACGTTACAGAGCTGAGCTTTGAGCCAGGCTTGGGGGCTCTAATTCCTCTATGAAGCCCTACATCCCCCTCCACCCCTTCTGAGGACAAGACCACCTTGGTGGCCAGGCTGATCCCTCTACCACAGTTTTTATCCTGCAATTAAAAACAAACTGCCCAACCACAGTAAGAAACAAAAACCGAAGGAAAATCGGCCACCCCGGCTCACGGCCAAGGCGGTCAGAAACCAAACCCAAGTGGGCACAGGTGCCCCGAGGGTCCCAGCACAGGGCCCTCGCCTTCCCCGGGAGCTTGCTGGGAACTCAGACACCGGGCCTCTCCCGGACCTCCCGGTCAGGGTCCGCATGCTGATGGGGATTTCCAGGGGACTGGAGTGCACGTCTGAGGTCTGAGTTTGGAAAGCGTAGGGCTGGGCAGTTGTTACGGGGCAGCCAGAGCTCCTGAGCGGGAAGCTTAAGTCACCTCTCACCTGCATCTCCTAAGCCTGATCCTCTGCCCTGACCGCTCACCTCACCTGGAGAAGAGTGCTGCCCGGTGGACTTCCGGCTCCCTGTGGGACAAGCTGCCTGCCCCCCCCCCCTCCGCGGGCCATTGTGTCCTTGGAGCTCTCAGAGGCTCAGAAACCACACTGTGATTTATTTCTCCTGGCCCCAAAGCCCTGCTCCTGTCCCCCCACCGAGCTGCCCTCCCTGGCTTGCCTGGGTGCCTCCTTCCTTCCGTCCTGCAGTTACCCTCATTTTCCAGTCCCCCTTTTGTAAACATGGACCCTCCCAGCACCGCCCATGTGGCCGCAGGGGAGGTAGAAGGGCCAGAGGAGGGCACGGGCGGGTCCCACCCTTTCTTCCAAGGGGAAAGGGGGCCAATTACACTTCCTGTCTCAGATAGTAAATGTGGTCCAGGGGAACTTACGAACGTTTTGTGGACTGACCTTGAGTCCTTTCTACTCTGAACTCTTTCCACCCATCCTACCTCACAGCAATTACCGTAAGTAAATCCGAACAAAAGCCAATGTCAGCTGTTGTTGAAAAGAGTGTCATGTGTAAGCAATTTCCAGAAAATAAATATGTATGCGAGGCTTGAGCGCGCACTGCCTGCCTCGGACTGACAGGCACAAGGGGAATCTGTTTCCTCTTTCTTGGTTTCCAAGAGGACCTGCCAACGAGGGAAATCTGATGCCGCTGCAAAGTGTGCATAAGTAGTTGTGCAGCGGAGAACGTGAAGACGCGGGACTCTTGAAGGTGAACACGTGATCTTACGCTGTTGATGTCTCTGGACAGGGGAGTGACAGTTCTGTTGTTTAAACCGTCTTTAATCAGGTTTCAGTACATTCCGGGGAAACTAAATCACTCCGCACCCCGGGAAGCCTGCAGAGAGGCCGGCTCTGCATGGCGCCGCAGTCGAATAGCTCGGGTCCTGGTCCTCTCTGCCAGCCCATCACGTGCCCGCTAACGTTCCCCTGCCTGCCGGCACCCCTGCGCCCACAGGAGGCGTCATCGGTCAGAGGAGAAGGCGTGCAGCGTGCCTTAGAGATGGCCTGTGGAATTTTATTCTTCACCCTCCCGGGGCCTGTAACCTTTGGGAAGGTCATTCAACCTGAACAGCATGTTTTCCTGTTTGTCCTGGGGAGCAAGGCCCCCGCACTGCCTATGTGCTGTGGAGGGTCCCCTTAATCACAAAGGCATTTGTAGAAAGTATGTTTTAGCTCCTTTTGCCTAATTGCACATTGAACCCAGATGGGGAAGAAACCTATTGGAGGTCAGTTAAGTATAAGAATTCTAGCCCGAATCTGCCCAAGTGCAAAAACGACTTTGTTTTGCCACTACCCGTATGCTACCTTCCCATTGTTTAAAAAAAGAAAAGTAAAATAAAATGAGAGTAACCCCCGCCCACGTATATTGTTGCAAGTACTGGAAGGGGTGATTTTACAGGTGAGCGCTTCCTGCCGGGCACTTGGTGGGCCCTCTTGTACGTTATCTCATCCTTTCCGACCCTTCGGTTAAATCCCTTTAAGGATGTGTGTGGTTGAGCTTTCTGATCCTCTCTGTTCCCCCGGAGGCGCTCTGGCTGGTGACAGCTGTGTCACGGCCTGGTGCGGAAGGCTGGGGTGGTGTTTCTGTCGATGGCGCACAGACACCACTGTTCCCAACACGGTTAAGTGTCCCTCTTGTGACATACTTCTTGGTATTTCATTTGACTCGTGAATTCTTCCAGGGGTGGGACTCGGAGGATGTCTTGTAGTTAATTACATTTGAAATCTGGGTCACGATGTGAATCATGGAATACGAAGACTTAAGGACGAAATTAAAATATTTTTGCACGCTTATTTTACTGCTTCCCCTCCTTTTTTAATTAACGTATTTTCTAGATTCTCAGGTGGCCTCATCCAATGACCGTTAGACAGGCTGAGCTCCCCCTCCCCCTTCCGTCCTGTCCCACTTCCCCATGTCTGCCTCTGGTTTCTGCTCGACTCTCTAGGGACGACACACTCAGTACCTTTTGATGCAGTTGTTTTCCTCGACACACTATTGAGTTTCCCTTTGGGTCGATTGAAAGTCCTTCTCGGTACCTCCGGACGTTCACCTCACTGGCCACTCCATCTGACACGTCCACTCGGCAGATAAGATCTCTGGCCCCAACGGTGTCCCGGAAATCACACCAGTCCCTGGGGGGGCGGGGAGCATAACAGGGAAGCCTGGACCCTGCCAAGGAGCCAGCACAGAATGGACATCGTCAGCTGAGAAGCAGACAGAGGGAGGCAGACGCCTCCGGCTCCCGACAGCACAAGCAGGCTGTGAGCGGACGGTGAGGAAGAAGGTGATGGGAAGTGAGCAGGTGGGGTCCCTGGCCGGAGCAGCCAGCCATTGAAATCAAATCTGAACAGCAGGAAAGAGCCAGGCCTCTGAACCCGGGGCCCTGCCTCCTGAAAAGGGAGGGACAGCGAATGCCAGTGCCCAGCGCTGGCGGGAGCTCCTCATGCCGGGAGCAGCAGCGAGGTCAGGGAGGCCGGAGCTGGGTTTGCAGGAGTGCATGGAGGCTGGAAGGGCGGCAGGTCCCGCCGGGGCCTGGAAGGAGTTTGCATTTAATTCCAAGCGCAAGGGAACCTCCACCGAGAAAACACCACGGCCCCTCCCTGGAGGCCCCCACGTCTGGTATGTGGTCGACATCCCCAAGGCAGCCTGGTGCCGCTGATGGGGAAGACTTGCTGTTTAGAGTCCCTGAGACCCAGGGCTTGTTTATCAGTGCAGGACGGACAAAGGGCATGGCCTTCCTGATATAGGGGAGCACCGTAAACAAAGAGGGGACCGGTTTTCCTCTGAGGCCTCTTCGCCCACCTGCACAGAGAAAGACAGGGTTCACTTTGTTCATCCTTGGGAGTCTGGGGCCTTCTAAGAAGCTCTGCCTCTCATCAAAACATCGGTGCCAGGCAGGACAAGTTAACGGGACCAGAGGCTCACCGCCAGGAGCCCAGTGCCTACTGCCACTCTGACGGGGCATTGCCAGTGGGAGATGGGGCAAGGGGGAAGGCTGGCCCTGCGTGCCTGGACTGTTTGCTGACTTCATTTCTCTTAGACCGCACTTGCTCGTAAGGATGCCGGTCCTCTGCAGGACCTGCACTGAGCCTCACAGGGCCCTCTGTGCAAAGGCGCCCGCTTGGAGTCCACTTGGCAGCTAATGCCACGGATGGCGGCTGCCACCATCGCTTTGGCGAGGGTCGTGCCCTGGGCTCTAGGTGCTGTCCAGCGCCCTGTCCCTGTCCTTGCCTGCTCATAACTCAGACGCTCCAAAGGTTTACTGCTGGAGAGAGAATAACAAATTTATCTTTGTGATGTCTGCAAAGGTGAACATGCCTCCCTGGTCCTCTTCCTGTTCCAGAAGCTCCTGGTTTGTGAGTGGGGAGGGATTCCTGCTCGTCAGAGAGCGCCTTCCGCCCTCTGAGAGCACTGGGGCCCCCAGCATAGCTCCGGGTCTCTGTGCTGGCCACAGCAGCTGCCACGGGCCACATGTGGCCCTGAGATGTGCTGTAAGAATAAATGTAAATACTGGATTGTGAAGCCTTACTGCAAAATAAAGGCAGAATACCTCCCTTAATCGTATGTGATGATTATGTGTGGGAGTGATAACATTTTGGATATATGGGGCTACATAAAGTATTTTCTTCATTGTGTTGAATTTATTGGAGTCACATTGGTTAATAAACCTACATCAGTTTCAAGTGTACAATTCTATTGTATATCCTCTGTACACTGCATTGTTTTGAACATGGCTCCTGGAAAATGTTAGAGTGCATATGTGGGTCATTTTAACATTTAATAATAGAAGCAATAATAATACCAGATTTGTCATAAGGCCAGATTTGACTAAGGAGCAGAGACATGCGAGGACATAGTGGTTGCTGTCGCCTTTGGGAAGGGTTGGGGTCACCTTCGTGCTCGTCCCTTGGCTGCCTGTGAGGAGCTGAGTTCTTCTGAGACTGTGTTCTATTTTCTGCCAATGCAGTTGGTCCGCCGCGTGACTGCCATGGTGCAGGCAGGGAGGAGGCCCTGGTGAAAATGGGAAGTCCATCTCAGTACTTAGCTAAGATGTCAGATATGGAGCATACACTCAATAAATGTCTGGAAAATGAAAAAAGTGCATACATGGCTCCTATTGTGTTTCTACTGGCCAGTGCTCATTGATATGCAGTATCTCGGTGATACACGGTCTCTAGGCAACCGTTCGAAGTGGGTGGAATTATTATCATTGTACAGATGAGGTGACTGAGACAGGAGAGGTCAGGGCACTCTGACTAAAGTCAAACCTAGTGAAGGAGACTGACTCCGTAGCTCTGTAATTCCTTTTTTATTCTTCTGCTGAGAAGAAATTAATGAGTTTGACCCTATGTTTTTCATGTATCAGCTGATTCTGGAGTTTTTGGCCAGGGGGTTGTCCCTGCTGGGTAGGTTTGGGGGAACATTTCCTGTTTAAGGCCCCAAAGCCATTGCCGTTAGTTGATGTGATGAGGACATGCTTGGGAGGCAGCAGGAGTAGCAGACAGACAGAACTAGAATTCAGGAGCCACAAGGTCTAGGACTGGATTCACTATGGGACCTTGGGCAAGTCATCTCAGGGCCTCCTGACCTATAAAATGAAAGGCAGGGACTCTCTTTTGTTTTGATATTGACAATCAATCCCATTGTCAAGATTCGTGTGACTCAGATGTCCTGGCTTACACGTTCACCTGAGTGTGGAGAGCTTTGCTTCTCTGAGAGTGTTACTAAGAGGCTTGGAAATTCTGTCTCTGCCACTGAGAAATTAAAGTTTCCAGGCTGCCACAAGAAGAAGTTGGTTCTTGCTGGCCATTGTGTGTGGGTGTGTAATATATTTTATACTTAACATTTAGATATACTTTTATATGTGTGTATGTATAATATATATATACGTATATATGACTTAGCTGAAGTTTCATATGTGCACATTGTACATATACCTCTGTTGATATATAGTATATATATGATATATATATATGTGCTTCTCTCTCTCTCTGTTCCTTTCTGAATGTGTATGAGACGTGAACTAAGCTTTTATTTTCCATATAGCTCAAATAGTAAGCATTTTTCGAATGTAGAAGGCTTACAATAAATAAACACATTTTTCAAAAGTTTAAAGTAGAAATGAAAAGCTTTTAAACTTCTAGCTGCCCCATTTATTTATATTTCTACTTTTCAAAGGACACACTTTATTTAGTTTCTTCTCTCTGTGACGGCTGGTAAGTCCCCTTTAGCAAAAATATATTTTTTCCCCACCAGGATAAAGATCTCAGATGCGCAGTGTGCTAACCAGGAGGCCCTGTTTTAGAGTGGGAAGAATATTCAGACACTGTGACTTTCAGATCCTGGTCTCTGACTCTGTCACTCAGGTGTTGAAGGACA
This sequence comes from Saccopteryx bilineata, assembly GCF_036850765.1. Lineage (NCBI taxonomy): Eukaryota > Metazoa > Chordata > Mammalia > Chiroptera > Emballonuridae > Saccopteryx > Saccopteryx bilineata. The sequence continues at coordinate 259,795,743 of NC_089494.1, forward strand.
GGGACCTGTAGATGTGTCCTGAGTCCGAGTACAGAGCAGTGAGATGGAGACAGCCCCACCCACAGCAAAGGGGGGGGATCCAGTGTAGAGGAGCTACTCTCGCTCACTGCCCCCCCCCGCCCCTGCACAGGTGCACACACACACCCGGGCTCACACACGCACACACCCAGACAAGAGCACACGTGTACATGCATGGGCGCGCACACACGCAAAAACATATACAAGGCAGTCACCGCTGCTCCATTCTGTTGACCCACATGGGCAGTTGAGAAGGAAATGGAATTTGTCTGAAACATACTGAAATGTTCAATTGACTAAAGCAAATGGCCCATTAAATTGAGCTTATCCAATCAGTAGGGCCAACCTTGATTCACATCTTGTTCGGCCAGCCATCTTTGCACATTTTCTTTTTTTTCCAAAACAGTTATGCCACCTGAGCTTGCACATCTCTTCTCCAGCATCCTGCGGTTCTATAAACCTTTCCACCCATTTAATTGCTTGATCTTGTATATATGTTTCCCCCCCAAACTGTTAATACCGTCGATACTTAAGGGAAATAGATCAACTGGTTTGACCATTAAAACGGAAGCTCTGGATGTGGTTCTTTGCTTATACATTCTGGACAAGTTTTAAACTAATTAAGAGAATTTTAAACTTGATCTAAAGAGGACCTCTGGATGCAGAACATTTTTATTGCTTCTGTAAATCCCACAGTCCCCGAGCCACCCCTGTGTTTAGACAGGGATTTCTTAAAAGACAGCTTCCAATCTCCTAGTTCTTGGAGAGGATCAAACACAGATTGTTTTTCATCAGCACACAGAGAACGCAGACCATGACTCGTGTCTTTGGGGACCCCTGCTATCTGCCCAGCTGCGCCCGTGTGCCTGAGGGGTTTTAAGTCCCAGATGGGTGAAGAAGAGAAGGTATAAAGGAGGCTGTTTGTGGAAAGAGAGCCCTGGGTTTAGAGTTTTGAATGGGGGCTCTGAATTTGGAAATGAGCTGAATGTTGGTGTCCTTGGGCAAGGCTCCCATGAATAACTGTCCTACCTTCCTACCTTACACTGTCAGGTCGTGCTGGCAGGTCAACTGAGCAGACTGCAGGACTCCTTTATAAAAAGTAAGGCGTTGCACACATGAAAGGTTTCTGTTCCTTCTAGTAACCTCTCCTGTTTATCCCTTTAGCCCCACTTCAAACATTTCCTCCACTGGGAAGCCTTCCCCAACTCTTTCAAGCAGAATGATTGAACATACCCTGCCCTCATGGTACACCGCCTAAAATACAATCTAAACACGTAACGTGTCGGTGCCTACAGTCAGGTTACATCAGTTAACTTTTCCCGGGTTTGTGCTGCTATATAAACCACCCCCGAGCACAGTAGCTAACAGCCTCTCTGAGGCATTCTTTCTAACGAGCCATTTCTTTCTGCTGCACCTGTCTCTCTTCTTCCTCCTGGACCAGAGGATGGCCAGGGCTCATTATTCTCATGGCAAGAGGGTCAATAGAGACATAGAGACACAGGAGGCCTCTGAATGCCCAGACTGGGGACTGACAAATTATCGTTTCTGCCCACATGCCCGCAAACCCAAATCAGATTGATAGGAAGCACATTCCCCTCACAGTGAGGCCGTAGCAAGAACTGGACGCAGGGTGGGGTGGAGAATTGGAACTGAACGATGCAGGTTCACCTGCCCCGTTGCATCAGGACCCCCTGTTGGATGGCAGGCAGGAGGAATGTCTGCTCCTATATCGCTCGCCCCTCTGCCTGGAGATGGCAGGTAGATGTTTCCCTGATGTTTCTTGAGGTCCAGAATACCTTTCCCACCATTTCCATATAGCAGAGTTTGGCCAGCTCTGGCTTCTGGGACAAATCTATTTTTGTTGTTGTTGTTGTTTGCACAGAGAACTAAACACATAAATTGTTGTAAAGAAAAAGAAAAAAATATTTAAGGACACATGAAAATGATATGAAATTCAGATTTCGGTGTCCACACGACAGTTTTGTTGGAGCACAGCCTCACCCGTTCATTGGTGAACTGGCTCTGGGTGCTTCGAGCACAACAGCATACTTGGAGTTGCCACAGAATGTCCCTGGAGCCTAAACCACACCTGCCTGGCCCCGCACAGAAACTTTGCCACCACTCTGCTTTATAGCATCCAGAAACTGAGAGAGAACAAGGAAATGAGTGCCCTGCCCGAGACTATAGACTTGGTCAGCTCCAGTAAGCCTGTGGCTTTGGGGTTTAATATTTTCCCTACTTTGTTTCCTAGTAACTGGCTGCCCCCGACACCCATGTGTCACTGATCCGGAGGCATTTCCTGCAGCGACGCTTCATGACCCAGCGACGTCCGGCCCAGTGAAGCCACCGCGGTGTCCAGCATGGCCACGCTGCTCCTGGGCGCAGTGCTGCTGGTGGCGCAGCTCCAGCTAGTGCCTTCCCGCCCCGGCGCGCCAGGGGCCCTGCAGAGCCAGCCGGAGCTTGTGCGCAAAGCGGCCTCCGTCCAGGACGAGGCCCTGGACGCCGCAGCCCCCAACGGCTCGGCCCAGCAGCTGCCGCAGACGATCATCATCGGCGTGCGCAAGGGCGGCACGCGCGCGCTGCTGGAGATGCTCAGCCTGCACCCTGACGTGGCTGCCGCCGAGAACGAGGTGCACTTCTTCGACTGGGAAGAGCACTACAGCCAAGGCCTGGGCTGGTACCTGGGCCAGATGCCCCTCTCTGCGCCGCACCAGCTCACCGTGGAGAAGACCCCCGCGTACTTCACATCGCCCCAAGTGCCTGAGCGGGTCCACAGCATGAACCCGGCCATCCGCCTGCTGCTCATCCTGCGGGACCCGTCCGAGCGCGTGCTGTCCGACTACACACAAGTGCTGTATAACCACGTGCAGAAGCGCAAGCCCTATCCGTCCATCGAGGAGTTCCTGGTGCGCGACGGCCGGCTCAACGTGGACTACAAAGCGCTCAATCGCAGCCTCTACCACGTGCACCTGCGCAACTGGCTCCGCTTCTTCCCGCTGCGCCACATCCACATCGTGGACGGCGACCGCCTCATCAGGGACCCCTTCCCCGAGATCCAGAAGGTCGAGAGGTTTCTGAAGCTGTCGCCACAGATCAACGCCTCGAACTTCTACTTCAACAAAACCAAGGGCTTTTACTGCCTGCGGGACAGCGGCCGGGACCGCTGCTTACACGAGTCCAAAGGCCGGGCGCACCCCCACGTGGACCCCAAACTCCTCAGTAAACTGCACGAATATTTCCACGAGCCAAACAAGAAGTTCTTTGAGCTTGTGGGCAGGACATTTGACTGGCACTGATTTGCAATAAGCTAGGCTCGGAACCTTCCCTACTGTAAGTTCTCGTGTGCGTCTAGGGGTGGGGGAAAAGTAATTTTAAAAGGGCATTTAAACTATAATTTATTTGTAAAATCCATAAATTACTTCTGTACAGTATTAGATTCACAATTGCCATATATATACTAGTTATATTTTTCTACTTGTTAAATTGAGGGCATTTTGTATTGTTTTTCATGGTTGTTAACATTGCGTAATATGTCTCTATATGAAGGAGCTTAAAAGATTTCACTGAAGAAAAAAAAAAAAAACAAAGAAAAGAGAAAATTCTGGAGATGCTGTCTTTTTTTAATATAATTAACTTGGCCCTGACTCAAACTAGCTAGCTGTCTGTGTTGCACTCATTGGAGAATCCATATTCCTTTGTTACTAAAAAAAAAAAAAAAAAAAAAAAAAGAAATTACATGGCTACTATGTTCATCTTTTCGCCTTGTTTTTCTTCATTGTTCTTTCTTACTTTTTAATGTTTCACTGTGGTCATCAGATTTATTGTTATTTACATTGTAAGGTTTCTTTTCACTGAGAACCACTGTTATTCTTCAAGGGGGCAGTTTCACCCGCTCCTGACTTCAGCGGGCACCTGAGTGTGGGTTCTAACACCATGTGACCTCCAGGTGGGCAAAGCAAGGCGATGTCAAGACTGGAGAAGCAGGGGATAGCACGTCAGAAGCTCCTTACAATGCACCTGTGACTCAGAGGGCTTGCCTAGCCTCCTGACCTCAGCCGCGGGCAAAACGTACAATAAAGATGGGTGAAACCTACAATCAAGTTGGGAAAATCCTACAATAAAAAGAGTTTAAAGCACTGGCCTTTAGAATGACCTTGGGACTGTGCCGCCCCAGGTGGCAGTGGGCCTCCGCAGAGCCACTTAGAATAGAAAAGGATAACGGCGAAATCACTGTGTCCCCCGCCTTGTGGATTCTCTGAAAAGCTGACTAAGAGGGTATACGGCCTTTTGCTTAAGCTGGTGTCTGTTTATCTATTTCTTGAAAGCCCAGCACGCATTTATAGACGTACCTGCCATATGCTTTGAGACGCAGATATGTGTATGTTTAAAAAATCAGTTCTTAATTTGGAGTCCTGAAGGAGAAAGATTTAACCCGCAAGGGTGATAATCAAAAAGGAGAGAAGCGCAAAGCAGAGCGTGAGGGCCCGGGGGCCAGGACACCTGCTCTGAGAAGCAGGGGGCCCGCTGCAGCTCCGCTTCGGCCCCGAACAGCTGGGCTGTCGGAGGAGCCTGGGCTTTCTCTCTCGTGCCGTCTGCCTTCAGTCAGCCTTTTACAGGATTAAATAAATTGGATTTTTTTTTCCTCACGAAAGCAAAAACATATTCATTACAGTAAAACGAAAAGTACAGATGGGCAAAATAAAGCCATTTCCTGACAGTGTACACTTAAGGCAGAGGAGTGAGATGGACATAATCAACTGTTTTCTGCACACAGGAACTGATGGGACTGTTTCCCCGCGGAACCTCAGGAAGCAGGAGTCATTATGCCAAGATCAAAAAGGCAGACACAGGGGCGGAGAAGATAAGGACCGTGCCCACTTTCGCATGGATGTGGGTAAGCCGGGCCTTGGAGGCCCCGCAGAGAGCTTGAGCGCTCGCACTTTGTTTCTCTCTGCACAACTCTTACAGAATGCAAACGGACAGGCCCAGACTCAGAGACAGTCCTTCCCTACTCAGCCTGACAGATTCCTTCCCTGGGGCCCGAGGTCTTCTCTCCCGACAGGTGCGTGTGCCCGAGCCAGAGGGCAGGGCCAGAGTTCTCAGCCTGGCAGTCAGGGCAGTGAGTCACCTCGGTCCTGGCTCAGCACCTGCAGCCCCGCCTGGCCTTAGCCCGGCCCACAGCCGCCCCAGGCCCTGCCCGGACAGCAGAGAGAAGGCCGTCCTCTCCAGAGCCCAGCAGGGTTGTCATTAACAGCCAGCTCCCCGGAGGCTGAGGCAGAGATCCCGGAGCGGGCTCCCCCGGAGGCGGCGCTCTGCACTGCGCTTCCTTGTTATCACCCCAGTTGGAGAGCTGAAGAAAGGAGGGTCCCAGAAAAGGGTAAATCCGGTTTCCAAGGCGGCCCAGGAATTTGGTGACAAAGTGGAGACCCCAGTGTGAGTTTTTCAACTCCCAAGAGGATGGTCTTTGCACAATACCTGTGAATGCCTGGACCCTAACGGGGGTGGGAGGCGGGGCAGGGAGTGTTGGCTTGGGGCAGGGAGTGTGGGGGCGAGAGGCGCTGGGTAGGGACGGCGGGAGGAAGGACTCAGACCGAGGACCTGGTCTGGCTGCTGGGGCGAGAGGCGCCAGGTGGGGACGGCGGAAGGAAGGACTCAGACCGAGGACCTAGTCTGGCTGCTGGGGCGAGAGGCGCCAGGTGGGGACGGCGGAAGGAAGGACTCAGACCGAGGACCTAGTCTGGCTGCTGGGGCCGCACCGGTAGGGAGGGGGCTGTCCAGTGTGAAATGATCAGTGGGTGTGAATTTAATAATTGTTGATTTGGGAACGCAGGGTCTTGACTCGGGGCACGTTCATGGATGTCAACTATGGATAAAGGGTTGGGGTTCTATGGCTACGTCTCTTCGTAAGGTACAGGAAGTAAGAAACCATCGCTCCAGACCTAGCCCAGGCACTTGGATGTCACCTGAACACTGTCCCATTCAGAGGATGCCCTGTGTTTGACCGGTGCCTGCCTTCGTAGAGGCCCGGAGGCCATGACTCAGGAGCGAGCTGGGCACCTGGTCCCTCCCCAAACACACCTAATACCGATTCTACTAACAGAGAGAGAGAGATGCCAACCAGAGGGAGGGAGGTTCCTGCCTGCACGGGTCCAGTCCCAGGGATAACCTGCTGGGCTCCAGGTGGGGTCCTCTGGGCGAGCACCTGAGCAAAACCCTCAGCTCTTAGTTTTAGAATATTCATGGCACGTGATGTTTCTGAATCAAGATAACCCTTGCCCTCTCCCCTTTTCCCAGGAATCAGATAGTGCTGAAATCCTGTTAACACCAGTTATCACTCACAGCCTGAAAATCTGCTAGTTCAGCAGAAATGACACTGTGCCTCTGAGCACAGGGTGCTTGCTCTTTCTGTTCCAGGAGACTAACGGGAGACGTAGGAAGAAGGGACCTATGCCCAGGTGCCTGCCACTTCCGGGGGGAGTCAGAGATCACGACCATGCGTTCAGACGTTCATTAAAATTGTATTTGTCTTTTGAGCCCCTTCTCTGTGCTTAACATGTTATTAAGCACAGAGTAGGGACTTTGTATTTTCTTTTATATCCAAGGAAATAAAAGAAAATTAAGCAACCAGAACTTCATAGTTATTAACTGTTCTTGGCTTAAATTAAAAAAAAAAAAACATGGAAGAGGCCAGGAAGACAGGGAAAATGAGATTTGTAAACTGACCAGTACTTTCTCATTTAACTTAGGAACAACTAGCCCTATTACACAGAGGAGGAAACCGAGGTATACAAAATGGTGGTTCAGTGGATAGAGCATCAACCCAGAATGCTGAAGGCACAGGTTCGAAGCCTCCAGGTTGCCGACTTGAGTGCAGGCATGCTGGTTTGAGCACAGGGTTTCCAGCTTGAGCAAGGTCCAAAGTCACTGACTTGAGCAAGGGGTCACTGGTTCCAGTCAAGACACATATGAGAAGTAATCAAAAAACAACTAAAAAAAAGAAGAAAAGAGAAAGAACTGGACCTGCCCTGTTGCTTTTAAAGAAAGAGAGGACTGCTACTCACATTCGAGGGATAGTTATCCTGGAGACGGGGAATGTTGTCACTGAGGGTCACAAACAAAAGATGAGAGATGACAGAGATGTCACTCCCAATGCCATTTCTCAGGAGTAGTAACAGGTCAACAGTCTTCCCAGAGGTCATTGGCAGAGCTATGGCCCAGATCATCAGAACTGATGGGCCCCAGCACCCCTATTCTGCCCACCACAAAGCTTCTTGGAGGATGTGCTAGGGAACTGGGCCATGGAGGGTGATGGATGTCACCCGAGCAGGGCATTCAGGACAAGGAGACCTTGAGGAATTAAGACTGTGATGATGGGGAGTGGGGGGAGGCAGGGGGCATGCAGGCAAGAGACTTGTCTGCTGGGCATGCAAATGGGTTCAACACACTGCGAACTCGCTCTGTAGCAGCCCGCCGTGGTCGTGGCATCCGCTTTCCGACGGTGGCAGCTTACTTAGCAGGCACTCGTGTTTCTCCGTCTCCTGTGGAGGTGTGTCTGTCACATAAAAGTACCCATCGTGTACGGCACGCCAGCTATGTGCTTGGGACTTTGAATATATTTCTTCTAATCTGCAGGACAATTTTAAATAGGAAATGGCATAGTACTAATTTGACAGAGGCAGAACCTCAGACCCCGAGATGAAAGGTTTTGCCCTCGATGGCCGACTCATTGATTGTTAGAAGTGGAATGGAGTCTCTGACCTCCTTGCCCGGCTACGATCAAGTCCGTGCAGTGTAGGGTAAAGAGGAGAAGCAGTCCTACGTGAGCAGCTGTTGGTTAGCAGAGCCCAGGAGGAAAGTGCTGGGCCTCCGGGATGTGGGGGCGCACAGACGGGGTTTGACGGGGTCAGACCGTCTTCCAGCGAAAGACTGAGACCAGATGCAGCTGGGCCGTGACAAAGCGTGCTCCGTCTTCACAGAAGTTCGCTGAGGAAGCCTGGACTTGAGCTAGAGACCAGAGCAACACAACAGTGCTCTCCACACGGCCGACCGGGAGGCCCGAGCCACAGGCACTGATGGAGTTGCTCTATGGAGTATTTTGATGTAGGAAACGGCCTTAGCTTGTCACCCCGCTGTGAAGACCCATTTCCCCCCAATTTCCCTGTTAGGTAACCTGACAAAAAAAAAAGTAATTAGACCCAGGAGACCTGGGGGTGAATCTTGACTGTACTGATTGATTATTGACCACGTGGCCTTAGGTTCACATTCTCAGAACCTCAATTTCCTTGTGAATGATGCTCAATGCGCTGATATTTACTTAAGTCTGTTTTGGGGGAAAATAATAAATTCCAGTAGGTAGAAACCGTAAACTTGTTGGGTATGCGGGTTAGTGGGTAAGAGCGTTTAGGACTCTGGCAGACAAACCCAGACTGGTTTTGAACCGAAGAGCACACACCCACTACCTTTGTTTCCCCATCTACTTGCATCTGTGAGACTTCAGCCATTGCTCGAGTGTCCCAGCTAGATCACATTTACCTGGGAAGGGTCCCCAGCCCACCCCCAGAAGAGGTGGCTCACCCAGCACTATTTGCTGATGAGTATCCTTGAGTTGGCAGGAGCTGCCTTCGCTGAGGGTGCCTGGGATGTTATGTCTGCTCTGTCCTCCACCTTCCTGGGGACTGCCTGTGACTAACGATGGACTGACGTGGGATGTGGAGCCCAGACTCCTGGTCTCCATGGTACAAGCCGTGTTCCAGAGCTCTCATGGCTCCGGCAGAGAATAGTCCTCTCCTTTCTCCTGTGCCTCTACTGCCTTACCCATATCTCCTGCAATCCCCTTCCCAGCAACTGACTTGCCCAAGAATACAGAAACCCACATCTCTGGCTCGGCTTCTCAGGCATCCAATCTAAGATAGTCAACTTGCAAAAATGTCTTATTCTCTCTGAATTTCACAGGAGGTGAGAACTCAGAACTTACTTCTTAATACTTTCAATTTTTATTTTATTTTTATTTTTTATTTTTAGTAAAGTGAGAGGCAGGGAGGCAGAGAGACAGACTCTCACATGTGCCCCAACCAGGATCCACCCAGCAAGGCCCCTACCAGGTGATGCTCTGCCCATGAAGGGCCGCTGCTCTGTTGCTCTGCAACTGAGCCATCTTAGTGCCTGAGGCGAGGTCATGGAGTCATCCTCAATGCCCAGGGCCAACTTGCTCAAATCATTTGAGCCATGGCCACAGAAAGAGCAGAGAGAGAGAGAGAGAGAGAGAGAGAGAGAGAGAAGGGGAGGAAGGAGAAGAAGCAGATGGTCTCTTCTCCTGTGTGCCCCAACTGGTAATCAAACCTGGGACATCCACACACCGGGTTGACACTCTACTGCATTCAAGCAAGTTGACCCTGGGAACTGAAAATGGCTCCATGACCTCACCTCAGGCACTAAAATAGCTTGGTTGCTGAGCAACAGAGCAGCAGCCTCAAATGGGCAGAACATTGCCCAGTAAGGGGCTTGCCAGATGGATTCTGTTGGGGCGCATGTCTATCTCTCTGCCTCTCTGCCTCTCAATAAAAAAATAAAACTAAAAAGAAGCTACTCCAAAACTTAATGTAGCAATCTAGTATCTCTCAGTTTTGTAGAGGGGGGGAGTGGGAAACACTGGGAAGGTCTTGTTTGGGTGCTCACCTCATTATCACCAAGTGGTGGCTAGGGCTGAAGCTGTCTGAAGGTTAGACTGGGTTGGGTGTCCAAGATGGCTTCTTTGGAGACATATTTGATGCCTCAGGTAAGGTGACTGAAACACCTGGGGGCTGCCTAGCCTTTGTCCCCTCTTTCATTCTCCATGTGGCCAACTCCAGCTTCTTCCTCTCGGCATGGTGGACTTTGGGTCGGTGGCGGCACTGAGGATGTGGTAGCTTGATTCACCCAGAGTGAATGCTCCAAAAGACCAAAGCAGAGGTCGCAAGGGTTACACAGGAGACAAGTGGCCCCTCCCGTTGTCTCCGTGGGACCAGCCCCGATTCGGTGCGGGGGAGGACCCCACAAGGAGCTGAATCCGGGCGGGGAGGCGTGCTCACTGGGGGGCCTCTTTGGAGTGGAGGCCCTACACTTGGTTGTTCCTTGACAACCAAATGGACAGAACACCTACCGAATGGACCTTCGGTCCTGTTTGAAAAGGAGATTAATAGAGAGGCAAGCTTTCACGAGCCCATTATAGGTCATTATATGTCCTAGGGCTGGCTCTGTAACTTCCATTCTTTCGACCTAAGGCATTCGACTAGATTCAGTCCAATCATCTGATCGTATGTGATGGCGAGTAAGCGATTTTGCAGACATCTTTTGTCCCGTAAGTAAAATACAGGCATGAACACTGTGAAGCTTTTCCTGTATAGTTTATAGCCCAAGCAGACCACAGGAGGAAGAGACACTCAGAAAACAAGCTGGAGACGGGGCAGCGTGGCCAACTTTCTCTCGTGTGGGCACAAACCCTGGCAGCCCCACAAGACCTCTTAGATGACTCATCAAACATGAAAGAGTGTGCTGAGGCCACACGGGAAAAACTGAACGCGAAGTTCAAAGAAGAACGCGTGGCAGGTTCCATTTCCACTTTCTGCGATTTGGAAGTCCTATGTTCAGTAGCAATTTACATTTTCCACACAATTAAAGATTGTACCCACTTCTAATTTGGACTTCAAGTATCCAATTCAGCTGCGATTTACACCCCTCCCCCCATGCATCTGTTTATCTGCTTCCCAGTGAGAAAGCTGGGTTTTGAATCTTGACATCACCACTTAAAACATGGGTAACACGAGCACATTTGATTAACCATTTCAGAGGGTCGGTTGGCTTGTATGTTAAAAGGGAATAAGACTTTATTTAAGAAATTACTGTGTATCTGAAAGGTGGGTGACACAGCCAGGCACACAGGCATGTAATATATGTGCATTTATTGTTCTTTTTTTATTAAAGTGAGAGGAGAGGAGATAGTGAGACAGATTCCTGCATACTCCCCCCCCTGGGGGAGTAAACCCCACTGGGTTTATTCCTGCATAAACCCAGCAACCCTATGTGGGGTCTATGCTTCAACTAATCAAGCTACTGGCTGCGGGAGGGAAAGAGAGAGAGAAAGGGGAGAGGGAGAGGGAGAGAGGCAGATGGTCGCCTCTCCTGTGTGCCCTGACCAGCATTTCTTGTTGTTTTAATGCCCTTTCTGTGGACACAGCCAAAGGCTCTGTGACTCAGGCCTCACTGTTGGGATTAGAGCCCTCCATCAGCTCTATCCGCCCGCTGTGAATGTCAAGGCCAATGCTTTTAAAGTTAATGATGTTTTTTTTTCTTTGTGCCTCTAAACATAAACTTTCCTATAAATCCAAGCAATCAATAAACACAATTTTTGAGACAATTACCTGAATAATAAAGGTCTTTATGTTTTTCTGAAATACACACAAAAGGAAGAAGAAAAAGAAAAGTTTGGTCTTTCTTTTTTCTTTTTTTCTTCACACATTACAGATGCCAATTAAAGGTCATTTGAATAGAAAAAAAATTTCTACTAATCATTTGGAAATGTACCTGTTTTCATAAAGAAGACCCTAACTATTTTCCCAAGGATAGAAATGACTATTTTTTAATTAGCTGCCATTTCTCCCATTTTCAACAAAAGTACTCCTTTAAAATTCAGTTTCTCCCCTCTGTCAATGTGCAATGTCCTGCTTACTTTCTGCCACCCCCCAGGAAGTGGAGGTGGTTATGGCAACCTTCAGGAAGAAACTTTAAAAAGAGTTTTCAAATTCAAGAGATATTTTAGCCTTGCCCATATACTTATTAAAATTCAGACCTATTCACGGTCACTAAATGGTAAAAGCAAATCAAGAGTTCCCCAGTGGATGACTGAGTAAACACATCCGGTCCGTCCGCACAATGCGGTGTTGTTCACCAGGAGAACCTTGCTCTGACGGGTGCCAGGGCCCGGGCGGACCTGGGAAACAGTAGACCCACTGAAACGAACAGGGTGAATAGCATAGGGTTCCGATTATATGGCATCTCTAGAATGAAAATAATCACAGAGACAAAAGGCAAGTTAGAGACCATGAGGGGCTGGAGAGAGAGAGAGAGAGAGAGAGAGAAAGAGAGAGAGAGGTATGAAGAACACAGGTCCATTAATACCAGGTGTCTGAGAGACGGGGCCAGCCGGGTCAGGCTCGTCTCTGCTCAGTGTCTCTCCTGCCCAGATCATTCCATTCTGTCTTCCCTTTTCATAGTTCGGGCCTCGTGGTCTGCACCCCGAAATCCTGGTGTATGGGCCTTCTTTCAATCCATCGCATGAGGCCCCTGATATCTGTAAGACAGGGACAACGGGCTCAGACACATTCCCTGTCTGGGAGGAGCCCACGGCCCCGGGCAGGAGACAGGGATGTCTGGCCAGCAGGCCCTGCCAGAGTGGTGAACTCAGAGAGGAGGGACATGGTGGCCTGGTCACCTGGATCGGGGAAGGCACCTCAGGACACAGAAGACATGTGATCCACGTTTGTCTCCATTCCACCACTGGCCACCACCCTTATTCTTCAGTGGAGTCCTGACTACACGAGGTTTTCTCAGACCCCGTCCACCCTCCCCGCCCCACCAGTGTGCTGAGTGATGGGCGTGTGTACAGGTCACTGAGGAGCCTTTTTAAGACGCATAACCGGACTGCATTTCCAGGAGGCTGTCATCCACAGGGATGATGCTGGGTCTCAGGAATCTGAATTGTTTTCTAAGTGTCACAGCTCTTTCTGAAACACACAGAAGATTGCGCTGTAATTTGGATTTGGAGGGTCCAAGGCTCGAGAAGGCATCCCCTCTTGCAGAAGCCGAGACAGGATTCCCCCATGATGGCAGACGCAGACCAAAGTCAGGCTGCTGAGATTAAATGTCCGCCTCTCTTCTGTCTGCGTGACCATGAACAGATCCCTTAACTCCTCGAGCCTCGTGTCATCAACATTAAGTGGTAGTGATAAGCCCCGAGTCATGGAACACATGGTGAACCCTGAGGACTGTGCTTGGTAATGAAGTGGTTCGTGAAGGTTCACCGTGATGGCTCAGAGGTCTATGCACATATCACCCCCCCTGCAAGGACTTCCCCGACACTACTTTCCGCTTCTTTTACTCTATTTTTCTTCATATAACTGATTATGACTTACGATATATATTTATTTGTAGATTCAATGTTTTTTAAATGCTCTCCCTTATTTCAATTTCCTCGTGCCATATGTAATTTGTTTCATCATTCCATGGGTGTGACCTGAGCACCTACTATGTGCCAGCCACTGCTCACGGGACTGGGCATGGAGCAGTAAGAAACAGGCAAAGCCCTTTCCGTCACACAGCTTTTCCTCTGGTGCTGGCTTACTGATCTTTCTCACTAGATCCCCATTTCCCTGAGGGTGGTGACGTGTGTCTTTTGTTCACTCCTGAATCCTCAGAGTCTAGAATAGTGCCTGGCCCATACTATCAAAACTCAGTGCATGAATGCACAGAGCATCTTTTTATCTGGTGCATAGAAATCGACACCAGGGAGGAAAGGGAGGTGATCTCTGACAATCTCTCACTGACAGACAACTGGCGACAGAACGCATCTCACCCCCACCCTCACGCGTCCCCGTGGTCCATGCTCTGTCCCTGCGGTCAGCCGCGGAACGTGAGACTTGGAGACATCGAAACACCTTCTCCGGGACACACAGCCAAAGAGGGACAGAGTCTGAATTCTAAGCTGGGTTTATTTAACCACCAGACCCATGTTCCACCTACTGTACCTGTTCAGAACAAAACCCACTTGTTAATTAATGAGCAGAGGGAGTAAGAAAGGATTGGCAAAGTCCTTGGCTACACACAAAGTCTCTGCACGGTGGGCCCGCCCCCCACTCCTGGTCAACAGATGTGGGATTTATCAACACCTAGGGGCTCAGATATCAGAAAAAAACAAACCACCTTAGGGCTTGTGAAAGAAAGAGAAGAAGGCGAAGGCTGGGGAGAAAAAGAGAAATGAAGGAAGGCCTTTCATTGGCTTTTTGTTCACCTTCGTACTTGATCCTTGGCCAGCAGTTGGGCACTGGCTGTTGTTCATGGTCCTGGATGGATTTCTCAATAGTTTGTTTGTTTGTTTGTTTTTTGTGAAGGATTGCTTCGCATTTCTCTGTGGAGAGCCAAGATCGCCCCTCCCCCAGCTGGGAGCCTCCCTCCCATTCACTGCCATGCCCCCATCCCCAACCCTGGAAGGTGGCCAGAGGCTCAAACAAACACTATTTTTTTTCCTCTCTTCACTGAAATGAAGGAACTTTGTACAAACAGGCGGCTGGATTCTCTCATTAAACATTGGGGGAGATAGTCACCCAGGAAGACCTTCTTCTCCTCTCAGCTGTTGTTTGTCTAGACGACATGGGGCTGTGAGCGTGTGCACAATATTTTTAGCCCATCTGTGAGATCGCTGTGTGGTTTCAGACACACAGCCTCACCTCTCTGAGCCTCAGGCTCCCTTCACTGAAGAAGGTCATAGAACGAGGTGACCTTTAACTTCCTGGCAAGGTCTGAAATGTTTTAACTTCTCCTAAGTTAAGAGAGAGAGAGAGAGAGAAAGAGAGAGAGAGGAAAGTTTGGTCTGTTTCCCTTCTCATCCTTCCCCCTTTTCTCCCTCCCTCCCTCTCCTTTCCCTTTTTCTCCCTTTTCCTTTCTTCTTCTTGGTCTCTTTTCAACCTGCCAAGATGTGAAGTCACAAGCTGCTCTGAGACGCATACCTTCAATGCGTGAAGTCGTTCTGGGCAGAAGCCAGAGGACTAATCTCTGAGCTGTAACCGATTCGTGATGTCCTTAGCCGAGGAAACGGGAGGGTTCCCTTGCAGCCCTGTTCCCTCTGCTCCGAGCCCTCTGTCTACAAATCTCGTTTCTGGAACCGTCAGCCTCTGCGCCGTGATGGTGCAGGTCGGGGCGGAGGGGGGTGGGGGGGTAGCCACATAAACCTATCTTCCACATCCCACGCCACGCTGCTCGTGATCTGCGCGGTGGGAGAGGCTCGGTCCGGCTGTTGTGGTCTGGAACCAGGGCTGAGGCAGAGTGGACTTAGAATTATTTTGAAAACTATACCTTATCATGGTAGACATGGCGAGAGTGTCTGAAAGTGTGTTTTCTGAGACTACATGCAGGAGAGGGTATGGGTGGGGGCCCCTGAGGGAGCTGGTTTCAAGAACGATTTGGGGACATTCTGGGTGCAGCAGCCATACAGAGAGTGGGAGCAAGTGGCGTAGGGGGACATTGTCTCTCCACAGATTTCATGTGAGCTAGAAACAAACTTTGCTGTATGGATCCTCTGAGGTCCTGGGGTGTTGCTATGTCAGAAACCTCAGGTCTTGTGAGGCTAGCTAAATTTAACCGGATTCACAACCCACAGGCAGTGATGATGAGGTGGTAGTCATAGGCATATGATCTATACCTTTTGGGGCCCCAAGAGGGAAATGGAAGTGAGAGGAAGAGAGAAACTGAGACCCTGTTCTCAGGTTAGGAGGATTTGATGATTCACTGTACACGTGACCTTGCTGGACACAAGAGTTAATGTCTTCGGTGTATTCTGTCTCCTTGAACCTTGACAGTGATTCTTCGGATGGGGGGGAAACTGAGGCTGGGGTTTGAGCTCAGGGCTGTCTCGTGCTCTGGCCAGCATCGGCCAGTCACACAGCTCTGTCTTCCGGCCGCTCTGCTCTGGCCCCTGTGCCTGCCTGGGCAGCATTTAACCCACGCCCAGGTATGGTACCTTATGTGTGTGGTTCTCACCACACGGGAGACAAGGGGCCTTCCTGCTGACAACTCCGACCCGGACGGCCATGTACAGAAAGACAGCTCTCCTCTGGGATACTCCGCGCTGGGGTCCTCCTCGTCGGAAGGTTCCGTGTGGAGTCTGAAAACCCGTGGGCTCTTGCTCTGAGCAGGGGCGAGGCTGGTAGACTTGAGAGGGTTCCGAACGCGAAGGAATTATTTGTGTCCTTGGCAATCTTATCATTCAAACCTTCTCAAGCTTTTCACTGTCACGCTTGCGATGAGCTCTAGGCCGTTGTGAATAAGCATGGATGGCTTTTCGAGGTTAAGATACATGGTGATTATTAATAAAGAGACGGGACCTTCAAGGCAGAAAGCGGGCGTAGGAGGTCCTGTGGTCCGCATCCTCACATGCCCGCGTCCGCGGAGTTCAGGCGTGCCGTGCGGACCGTGGTCTTCACAGGGTCTCTCCTACCCACGCTTGGATGGCTGCCCCTTGATGGAAGGCATGTTTGCTTCCCGGTTCTTGTAAGCTGGCCCAGCTTTATGTTCCTGGTACTTGGCGCTCTCTCAGCTCCTCCACGCTGTGCCCACATTTCAAGCCTCAGAAAGTGCCGGACAAGCTAGTCTGGATTCCCCAGCAGCCCGGACTTTTTATACCTGCGTGACTTGCTCAGAACATTCTCCTCCCCGCGCCGCTCAGCAGGGGCCTGTGTGGCGCTCTGAGCCCAGCCCATACGCCACCTCTCGGGCTCAGCTTCTCCGCGCCTCCGAGTCGGCACCGGGAACCTCCGTGGCGTCCCCAAAGCCCTGCATAAAATACTGTCTGTGGCGCAAGCCTCAGCGTTGTGTGTTATGGTCACTTCTGACCCCAAGTCCCCAACCAGACAAAGCTTGCACCTCACACGGCACTGGCCTCAACAGACGGTGGCTGAAAGACTGTTTGAATGGTTAGTAGATATCGGTGTCAGTAGTTAGCAGGTATTGAGAGATGTGGTGTTCCCCCACCGGCCTTCCTTTAACACAATCGCAGTCTACACCGCGAGGGGGCGGACTTGCTTCTAAATCCAGGGGCGCACCGAGGACAGGGCAGACCCGGCACACCAGGGAGCAGTCGCAGCGCCTGTACAGAGTTTAAACACGATCATGAAAGCACTCAACAGTGGGTCTGCTCTTTATTAAAGAGAGAGAGAGAGAGAGAGAGAGAGAGAGCACTTGAAGGTAACACGCCTCCCCGCAGACCCCTCCTGGCCCCTCCCACTCCACGCGGCCTTCTGTCCCTTGCTCAGGAACGCCTCTGCCACGCCCCGTTTCTATAGCACTTTCCCCAAGGCCCCTCCCTGATTTATTCCCTTCCTCACTCGACAACTGTGTACACAGTCACCACGTGGCAGGCGTCAGTACACGGGGAAGAATGAGGAAGAGGAGCTCTTGATGTCGCGGAGCTTGAATTTCAGTTTTGGGGGGGGGCAGAATATAAAATGAGAAAACACACACACACACTCACACACTCACACTCACACACGTTGATTGTCGGAGCGGTTCCTGCTGTGAGGACCGCATCCCAGGATGATGTGACCATGGTGGAGGAGGGTTGCCCCTAGATGGGGCTGTCAGTGACAGTGACAGTGTCTGGGTGACACAGGTGGTGAACCGAGGTCTGAGTGATGAGAAGGGGCAGCGGCGGGAAGGGCGGGAGGATGCTCTCGGCAGGGAGAGGAGTGAGTGTGGAGCCCCGAGGTGGGATGATGTGATAGGACCCACAGCGCGTGCAGGTTCCCAGTAAGGGTCTTGGCTATGACTTTTCTCTGTTCTGAATCCTTTCCTTGGGTCCATCCCTGCAGTCCGGCTGTACTCTGCACACACTCCTGGTATTTTTTATCTGGCAGAGACCACAGCCTGGCAGAGAAATAGAGTGTGTTTTGCCCTGGTGAGTTGGCTCAGCGGTAGAGCATCTGCCCTGTATGTGGAAGCCCCAGGTTCGATTCCTGGTCAGGGCACACAGGAGAAGCGACCATCTGCTTCTCCACACCTCCCCCCCCCACCACCTCTCTCTTCTACTTCTGCAGCCATGGCTCAAATGAGCAAGTTGGCCCTGGGCACTGAGAATGGTTCCAAGGCCTTGCCTCAGGCACTAAAATAGCTCAGTTGCTGAGCCATGGAGCAGCAGCCTCAGGTGGGCAGAATATCAGCCCCAGACCGGGGTTGCTGCGTTGATCCTGAGTTGGGGTACATGTGGAAGTTGGTCTCTTCACCTCCCTGCCTCTCACTTGATTAAAAGAAAGAAATAGAATGTGTTTTGTTGGAAGGCCATTTCTTTGTTGCTGATTCTGAGAATGTGGGAATGGGGTATGGAACCGAGACGGAGGGTTCCGTGTCTCTCCTCTCCTGTCCAGCAGCGCCTCCCGCTCCCTGCCACACGGTCCAGATGAACCAACCGATGCGGGTCCCACAGCCACTTTCCCCTTCCGGACCGTATTCCTGAGCGGTTTGCCTGTGCGGACTCCATTCAGTCACTGAACTCGCCAGCATCGCATCATCCGGGCCCCTTATTCAACGCAGAAGCCAATTAAAGCTCAGAGAGGCTGACTTCCTCGCTTGTGGCCACAGTTATTCAGCGGCCATGCTCAAGCTACTCGATGTGTGACCCTTCCCTAAGCACCGAGGAAACGCTAGGCAGTGGAAAGTCGCTTTGCATGCATTGTCTTTTCTCTCAACCGGGCCAGGTGTTAAAGAGCACGAGGCGAGGGAATGTAAGTCTGGGGCTTTTAGCAGAAACGTTGAAGAGGGAAGTCTTTCCCCATTCTGCATCTCGTGTTTGTCTCCGACGCCCGAGCCTTTCAGAAGACGCAGGCCTACTTGTTGTGAGCACTTTCTGGGGCCCCTGACCGATAGATGCTAGATTTCACTGAAATATTTTTTGCAAGCAACAGGCCCTTCTGCTTGCTTTCTGGCACAGTGGGCGGCGCTTCAAGTCTGGAATTTCTGGGTCAGGAAAAATTTCTGTAACTGAGAAATGTCCGCATGAGAAAAACCACACACAAAACCAGAGGGGCTGGGCTTGGAACACCAGCAGGACACGCTGGTACCACAGACCAGAGGAGAGCTAGGTGCCCTCCTCCGTGGCGCCTGTGAAGTGTGTTCTCTACATTTCAAAAAGTGTGAAACCAAGGGAGGCTGTGGTCAAATTTAGGAAATGCATAAGCGGAATAATGAGGCTTTTCATTGAGGCTCATAATTAAACAGGAGAATAGAATATGTGTACAGTATTTCCAAAAGGTAAAATAAGCAAAAAAATAAAAAGAAAATAAAAAGATACTTGCTCAAACACTCTAGAACAGCAGTTCTCAACCCGTGGGTCGCAAGCCCGGCGGGGGTCCAACTACCAAAACACAGGGGTTGCCTAAAGCCATCGGAAATGCATATTTTATTTAAAAATGAATTGTATAATAAATATGTATTTTCTGATGGCTTTAGGCGACCCCTGTGTTTTGGTCGTTCGACCCCCGCCAGGGTCGCGACCCACAGGTTGAGAACCACTGCTCTAGAAGTATTTTAAGTTAACTGTAATGAAAAGGAGTGACTGCTTCATCTATCAAATTATTAAATGTTTATATATAAGCTGTATGTACGTGTAATGTTTAAGACTAATAAAGATCTATCAGCCTCTCTCTCTCTCTTCCCCTCCCACAGCCATGGCTTGAATGGTTTGAGCAAAAGTTGGCCCAGGCACAGAGGATGGCTCCATGGCTTTGCCTCGGGTGCTAAAGTAGCTTGGTTGCCAAGCAACAGAGCAACACTCCAGATGGGTAGACCATCAGCCCACAGAAGGCTTGCCGGGTGGATTTCAGTTGGGGGCACATGTGGGAGTCTGTCTCTCTGCCTCCTCACCTTCCACTTAATTAAAAAATTAATTAATTAAAAGAAAATAAAAGGATCTATCAGTAGAACTTGATGATACGACTTCAAGTTCAAGTGGTAAAAAAAATGTTCTACAAAGCAATTGAAGAGTATGTATCGAGGTTCTTAACAATGACTAGAGTCATTTGCTGACTAATTCTGCAGCAATACATCTCTCTTCAGGAAATTATAATACCAGAAGCAAAGACTTTCGAACAAAGATCGCATTAAGGTGTTCTTGTATTACTGGTATCATAAAAGTGATATTGAAAGCAACAAATGTGTCTGCTAAGATATATGTGCTATATTTTATACAAAGAAAGTAAAAGATGATTTATCATAAAAAAATGAGAGAGAGAATGAGAGATCTTGCTTAATGTTTTTTAAACATCAATGCCTCTGGCATAAGGTCAGGAACCAATCCTGGTCTGGGGAAAACACCCTCTACTGGTTACTATTCTAAGCCTCTGGGTCAGCAATCATTTCTGTAACCAATTTAACATTAAACACAACCACCAGCAATGCCAGAAAGGTTGAAATTGAAGCAGGGATACCATTGACATTGACGACAATGTCTAGCTAGCCAAGATACGGTCATACGGAAATTCTTAAACATCTCAACATACTGGAGATGAGCGATGCTTAAATGTTTTGACATTTAACATTTAGGATTAATCCTAAGGATGAAACATGTTTTCTGTCCTTTCAGACAGGAACATGTTTAAAAAGGGCAACCATGGCGAGTCTTACCTTCCAAAGCTACTTGTTGTAACAGTATTTGTAAAACTTATACACACATCAAATAGGAACAAGCTCCATATCGGATGACAGGATCTGGTCCGGGAACTGGTGACGCAGACACGCATTGCTATATAACTGCATCGCGCAGTCTGAACGCAAGATTTATCAGAAAGCTCCATGAAACTATGGGAAAATGCTTGTAATGTTAATTGGAAAATGCAGGACACACACACACACACAAAAGAGTATATAATTATCATATGTAAAAACAAATAACGCTTCTCTACACGAAGAAGACTATCAATTATTGAGAGACCTTTTACTTCAGGGGTTTGCGGGTGAGGTTGTAGATGTCTGCGCTTCCTTTTCCCAGGCTCCTCCTCTCCTCCACCTCCTGCCCCCTGGCTCTTCTACCGGTTGTTTAAAATAAAGATATCATAACACTGAAGACGTTCGGTGCGTCTTCAGGGCAAGCTTGAGCTCCATCAGTCGAGGACAAATTGAAGGCTGTAACAACACTTCATTCCGCACGCTCCAAGAGACCATAAAGGAAGGCACAGGGCCGGTGCGTTTCCCTAAGAAGTGGGGAGGACCACGCATATCCACAGGGTGTTAAAGGACTTGGAGAACTCTCTGAATAGGAAGTGTGTGAAGGATCATTGAGCTCAGTTGACTTTTTTTTTAGGGAAAACACTTTGCTTTTGAATTTGATTTTTTTTCACAAAATACTACTCGAAATGTTTATCCTGAAAGCTTCAGCCTGGAGAATTGCAGAGCTCAGATGTTTAGGTTCCTGTGAAGGTCTGGCTTGAGGGTGTAAAGGGTTACTCTTTGGACAGCTGGGTGGGACTTTCTCTGAACCCAAGGCTTGAAACATGGTGTTCTACGGCCTTGAGAAGGGAGATCTCCCAGTTGGTGGGAAGCTGTCCCTGGCGATCCGGGTCACAGGTGAGAAACAGAAGGCGAACTGGAATTGGGATGCCTTGGGGGTGGGGGGGGACACTTGTCAATGGCACTAATTAAAAAGGCATGGGTGGCCCGGGGGAGAGACAGGCGGATAAGGCAATGGCCTGGGCTCGTGAAATGAAGAAGATGAGACAGGTACCGGCATCCACTTGCAGGACAGGGGCTGTGACTGCCATCAGGGACCCGACCGTCCTACACGACCCTTCGGGGTTTTCGTTGCGCGCCGATGGGTCAAGAGAGGACAAAGCATTATTTCTTTGGGAAGTCCAAGTAGAGCATGGAGTTCGGGCCAGATGGCTTAAACGTTTCCCATTGAATTTGGAGACTTTGTCATTTTAAGGTAGCTCAAACTGAACTAGAAACATATAAATCACCCACGCAACTGCAATTGCATATTACCGTCACCAGCCTGGAGGCAGAAAAATGGAGCACTTTATCCCTTTTATAGAGCAATAACCTTCTGAAACATCCACAGTGATTAGCTCTGGAAGATTTTTTTTTACAAAGTAATAAAACCAATGGTATATTTAATTGAACTATGGATGTTGATGATCAACAAACACCACCTGAGATGAATATGCAATTACAGTTCTTTACATTTGTCACCCCAAGACCAGGTGTAGGAGAAGTGCATTTTAATAAGAGCTAATGCGTATTGAGTGTTCCCATGTGCCAGGCACTGAGCCATGCACTTTATATGGACTCATTTAATCCTGCCGAGAGTCCTCGGAGCTACGCACTGTGGCCGGTACCTTCTTGTCTGTGCACAGAAGAAGCCCGGGACGTGTACTGCTCATATGCCATGCTGTGAGAAGCACACTTCGCTGATGGTCCCAGCTGCTTCCCCTTCGCACCCATTACCACGTTTGCTAAAACCACACTGCCCTCGGGCTACTCCCAGTCCGGTGGCGGAGCATGGCGGGGCACTCCGCCCCCATCCCAGTGAGATGCAGGGCTCCTCTCGTGGGTGATGGACTCAGGATGAGTTTGGTGAAAGCGGAGGGCTCTCCTGGCCACTCGGACTGCCTCCCTGCTCAGCACTATGCCTGCCCCCACCTCATTCATGTGTTGAAGCTAGCTCTGTCCCCCATGTGACTGTATCTGAAAGTAGGGTCTTCAGGAGACAAGTAAACATTTAAATAAGGTCACAAGGGTATAGAGCCCTAATCCCATAAAACTGTGGCCTTGCAGAAAGAAGGAGATCTCTCTCTCTCTCTCCTCTCTCTCCTCCCCCCCACCCCATTGAGGACACTGTGAGAAAGCTGATATCTGAAAGCCAGTAAGCAAACTCTCACCAGAAACCTGACTGCTTGGTACCTTGACCTTGGACTCCCTCCAGAACTTTGAGAAGACAGGTGTCTGTTCTTTAAGCCACCCAATCTGTGGTGTTGTGTTATAGCATTTCGGTCTGATACTAATCCATACCCCAAATAAACATGTTCTTCCCTGTCCAGTCTCCTCCTGGAGTCTGCCTCTCAGCGGACCACAGCAGCAGTTCCAGGGGTCTGCCTGAGCTCACAGACCCAGCACGTGGCCAAGCAGGGCTCAAGCCCAGACCGCTGGACTCCAGGGTCCACCTGCCCATTCCCTAAGCTACCCTGCTTCCACCATTACTGACTAGTCTACTTGCCTGGGAATGCTTTTGTGGAGCATGGATCCTCACTGAACAAAGCATTGGTGCTTTTATCTTATTTCACCCAGCTGGGAGTCAGACATCTGTTGTATCCTGAGACTCTGCTCCTCCGGCAAAACATCTCTGGTGTTTTCACTCTTACCCATGATGACACCTGCTCAGACATCTCCTCACCCTCAACTCTCACCCTCCCCAGGCAAGAGGGACAGATGTGAATATAACTGGGTGTCAGCACTACCATACTGTCAGACTCCCTGACTGCCCTGAGGCTTTGCTTAATTACATATGCAAATGAGAATGTCCATTCTTAACTCATGGGTCACGTGGAGGACTGAGTTCACTCTTAAGGGCCTGGATGTTAGCTGACGCAGAAAGCCTTTTATAAATATTCCTCACCCCTATTTGGACCCATCTTCTGATTTATTTGTGACGTTGCTCGTGAATCTGTTGCCCAAAAGTGCATAAAATGTGTCACTGGCCACAGTGGACTGTCCTATCCTTCCCCATCATGAGGTTTCTGAGGGACAGGGTCGGGGCATTCCGTTGGGAAATTCTGCCTAGATTGGACGTTTCCCCGTCTATTCCCTGTGAGCAAGAGAAAACGTGGTGATTTCCCAGCCTGGTTATCTCATTCCCAGAATTTCTCATGAACTTGATAGTCAAGTTCCAGCGAGAACCTGAGCTACTGTCAGAGCCCGTGTCAGAAGCTGCTGTTGCCAAGAGAATAAAAATGAGTCAAGGAGGCCCTTTTATCTCATTACCATTCGATCTACAAGAAACCCCACTCTGCTTTCAGCTTTTTCTAATCGTTCTTTGTTTGAACCCATCTGTAAAAGTTCAAAAACAATGTCTAAAGCCATTTTTTTTAATTGAAACTGAGAAGTGTGCGCTATGCTGGGAATAGAATGACCTTCAGAGGAACGTAGGTGAGGATTTCTGTGGCCAACGAGGTCTATTAACCTTAGGCAATTTACTTAACGTCTCTGTGTGTTTTCTGCCACTGGACAGGGAGAATGGCTTTCCTTTCCTGCTATGCACACTAAGAGAAATCATGACGTAAGGAACCCGTTGCTGACACACGGAGGCACGCACCCCCGATGTCTCCATCCGCCCGTCACCCAGGCCGGCTCTTCTCTCTCCAGATCGATGTGTTCAAAACTTGCCGGTCTTTTCAAGAACTTCTAGCAGAGAATTTTCATTGTTTTATTTCCAAGGAGTCTAGAACGGCCTGTGAGAACTTGGAAGTTCCACGCAAGATGACGGTCATTAGTAGACCGACTGCTTTAGGTTTTTGTTCTTTTTAAGTAAAAAAAAAAAAAAAAAAAATTCTCCATCAAATACAGGTTTTGTGAAGAAAGCAACATACATAACATTCCTTTGAATGCTTATTTACTTGCTTACCTGGTCTTTAAAGGTCTTCACTAGAAACTGCTAGAACACCCGGGAAATCCTGCCCGATCGTCCCTCGGTAATGACCTGCTTCGTGAGGCAGAGACGGCAGCAGGTCCTGCCTCCTGTTACTCTGAGCTCTGGAACAATTACACTCTTCTCTGAAGAACAATGTACCTTATTGAACGATCTTCTTAATAGTTATTCTGTTGAACATGTCATCATTTCTAAAGTTATTTCACTTTTTGTTCTCTAGCTCACTTCTTTTTTGTTGTTGTTAACTGAATTTATTGAGGTGACATTAGTTAATAAAATTATACAGGTTTCACGTGTTCAGTTCTACACTACACCATCGCTATATTGTCTTGTGTGTTCACCACCCCAGGTCAAGTTCCTCCCATCACATTTATCCCCCTTAGACCTTCCTCTACCTCCCCCACCCCCTTCCCTCTGGTAACCACCATGCTGTTGGCTGTGGCTATGAGTTTATTTATTTCTAGTTCCTTCACATTTTTTATCCAGCCTTCCCTCTCCCCCCCCCCCCTTAGCTGTCAATCTGTTCTCTTTATCTATGAGTCTGTTTCTATTTTGTTTGTTAGTTTATTTTGTTCACTAGCTGCCACATATGAGTGAAATCATGTGATACTTGTCTTTCTCTGCCTGGATTATTTCACTTAGCATAATATTATCCGGGTGAGGATTTGGAAGCAGCCCAAGTCTCCATCAGTAGATGAGTGGATAAAAAAAACTCTGGTGCATTTACACAATGGAATATTACTCAGACATAAAGAAAAGAAAAAAAGAAAGAAGTCTTACCTTTTGTAACAGCATGAACGAGTCTAACTCACTTCTTAATGTCTCTGAGAATGGCAGGGTTTGATGTCGACAAGCATAAGCATGTGACACACCATGATTCCTTCATATTGCTGAGCTGGGGTGGCCCTGGCCCCTGAGTTGGTGGTTGCAGCACAGTGAGATGTGCTTGTGGCTGGCAGAGTATATACCGTGGCTGTGCTATTGATACAATTGGTGGCTTCCTTGAACTACACATTTGTTCAAATAGCTTTTCTACATACTACATGCCACGGTGTGCCATGTTAGACTTCCTTTCCTCATGGGTCTTTCTCCAAAAAAAATAATAAACTAAAAGGTAAATCAAATACATATTTCAAGCTCTTGAGAAGGATCCATAAGTCTCAGTCCCTGAGTGCCTTTCTGACATCCCAGCTCCTGAGGGACCCTGGAACATCTTTTCTTTCTTTTATTTTATTAATTTATTGTGTTTACATAGATTCTAGTGTCCTCCCGAATATATCCTCCCCTCCCCCGTGCCCCCCCCCACATCTCCAGGACATCTTTTCAAAAGAAGACTCGTCCCTGTGTCTAATCTACTTTTTTTTTTCTTTTTTTTTTTTTTGTATTTTTCCGAAGTTGGAAACGGGGAGGCAGTCAGACAGACTCCCGCCTGCGCCCGACTGGGATCCACCCGGCATGCCCACCAGGGGGCGATGCTCTGCCCACCTGGGGTGTCTCTCTGTTGCAACCAGAGCCATTCTAGCGCCTGAGGCAGAGGCCATGGAGCTATCCTCAGTGCCGGGGCCATCTTTTGCTCCAATGAAGCCTTGGCTGCGGGAGGGGAAGAGAGAGACAGAGAGGAAGGGGAGGGGGAGGGGTAGAGAAGCAGATGGGTGCTTCTCCTGTGTGCTTTGGCCAGGAATCTAACCCAGGACCCCTGCACACCAGGCTAATGCTCTACCACTGAGCCAACTGGCCAGGGCCTGATCTACTTTTCTGCTCAGGGTTCCTGCCCTGACCCTGACCTCAGCCCCCGACTCCAGTGGGCATCTACCTGAGTGGCAGTGATCCTGGAATTCAGGCTCCATTGCTTGGTAGCTCTTTGAACTTGGGCAAGTTACTTCATGTCTCTGTGCCTTGGTCTCCTCATCTGCAAAAGTTCATTTTGAGGACCAACCAGGGTATTTACATGTAAAGTCCCTGACACATAATAAACTCTCAAGAAATGTAACTTATCATTACATTATTTTTTTCTTTTCTTCTAGGTGGCCCATGTTACTAAGTCCCAACCCATGGCCTCTGCTCCAAGCCTGTCCCCATCCTGTACGAAGCATGGTGACCTGCTCACCCGGTTGGACTTCACAGGGCCTCGCTGAGCCTCACCCCTGCTTAATGAGCTTGGAAATTTACTTCATCTGTAACCAAATGTTTATCTTCTGTAAAAGGGCTACCCTAGCATCATTAACAGTATAGAGATTACACGAGCTCATTCATGTCACGTGTTTAGTGAAATCGGTGGGCAGCATTGACACTCAATAATGTCTACCAGGATACATGCAAACTGAGTGTTAAATTCAGTTAAGATAGATAAGTTTGTAAACAGTAATATGCGGGGTCTGCTCTTTAAGAATCCCACCTCTACCCACCTGCTGGTATTCCTGTTTCCCCCCACAGGAGTCAGCTGACTAGCTCACTCACCAGCTCCCGGGTGGGGTTCTGCATGTGTTTTCCCAGGCCACTGTTCTGAGGAGCAGAGCCCTCACCTCTATTCAGAGCCTGGACCGAGCGGGCATCACCCCTTCTGTCTGACGGGTTTCCACGGAGCATCAGAATTCACAGAGGGGCGCAGCAGACATTGACGTGTGGAAGAGCAAAACTCCGCTAAATAAATATTCATAAGGTGAGATTTCCAAAGTGAACGTCTGCACTAAGCAAACGCGCATGCAATGAAACCTCATTGAGTTGGTACAGAATTTAACCAGGTCATAAAATCCATTAACCAGTGAGGACACTCATCTGGTAACACATTAATCAGCTTCCCCTACGTCACAAAATGAATTTATAACAAAATGGCTTATCATCCTGATCTTTCCTCATTAGAGGCTATTCATATAGAAACACTGAATGGGGGTGGGGGGGAAGCAAGGTGGGTCTTTTTTTTCTTTCCTGTTTGAACGCTTTACTGACATATGGAGGTTTCAGGAAAGGCTCGTGTAAATTGTACAACAGGGAAAAGACACACTGTCTTCTTGTTGTTTTGTTGTGTTTTTGTTTATTTTTAACATTGACTAAATGTCCTTGACAAGCGTATCTCTCTTAATTTTCCATGGGGATCCTCATGGGGACAGGAATCACGAGCTTTTCTTAGTTGGTTTGAGCGGGTTACCAGCCACAAGCTGCTGTGAGATCAAGGAATTGGCCAAGGCTGTCCGGTCCAAAGCCTGACTGCCCACACCTCCAAAATGTCACCTAGCAGTGTTCACACTGGGGACAGACATGGCTGATGGACGTTAGCCAAAATCAAACAGTAGATCTCGACCGACCTGTGGTGGCGCAGTGGATCAAGAGTCGACCTGGAACGCTGAGGTCGTTGGTTCAAAACCCCGAGTTTGCCTGGTCAAGGAACATATGGGAGTTGATGCTTCCTGCTCCTCCCCCTTCTCTCTCTCCCTCCCCCCCCCTCTATCTCTCTCTCTCTTCTCTAAAATGAATAAATAAATAAAAATAATTTTTTAAAAAAAATTAAAAAGTAGATCTCTCCTGCAGGCATCTGCTGGAGTCCACAGACTTGCCACCCAACCCTGCCGCCTGTGACACCGTTCCTGGCCACTCTCTTGTGCTCACCTCACCAGCGAGAAGACTGTGTGTGGGGGCCACAGCAAAAGCACTGCTGGGAGCACGGCATTCTCACACTGGCATCCCTCTAAGTCAGGGGTCTCAAGCTCGCGGCCCCGCCGAACAATTTTGTGCTGCCCGCAGACTAATCCACGAAGTTCAAAATGTTTTGGATAAAATTAAGTAAGCCTAGGGGCCTACTTGTATTTTTCATTTCTCTAGCATCCTAGCTAGATATTAGCTTAGTTAACAGCAGTTGTGATGTGAACTACAGTTTCTGGTTGTTTTGTGACACTGAGTAAACTGCATGTACGATTGTGCTTGTTATACTGATTTTTTTTTGTTTTCAACTGCAGTGAGAAAAGTGTTGCGTAACAGTTGCCTTTTGTAGACCTAGTGCGGCCCGCCGAAGGGCTGTGATCTTGCTCTGCGGCCCACATGCTGAGCTGAGTTTGAGACCCCTGCTCTAAGTGGACGTTAAGGGGAACCCAGAGGCTGTGTCTCTTCAGACCAGCTAGACACTCTCAGGCTGGCTTTCTAGGGTAGAAACAGAGCGAGCAAGTAAGGGAAGTCCAGGTGTCCGTGCGTGACAGGAACTCAGCGCCCGGTTGTCACATGCTCACTCCCCGTAACTAAGGGAAATAAAACATTCTCTTGTGGAATTTTTATTGGCCGATTTGAGTGGCTTGGAACGACTATTTTAACAGGTGCCTAAAGCTGAAATAACAAGTGTTATTGGTGGAACTGTGACACCCAAATCCATGTGGTAAGTAAGTCCCAATGCCCTGTGCTTCAGAATGTGACTTCCTGTGGAGACAGGATCAGCGTGGAGGAGATCAGGTTCACGTGAGGTCATTAGGGGGGGACCTTGATACGATATGACTGGTGTCCTCGTAAAAAGGGAAAATTCTGACATGGAGACAGACACAGATACAGGGAAACCAATGTGGAGAGGAAAAGCGAGAAGATGCCAAACCAGTTTGCTAGAGTCGCCATAACAAAGCACCACAGTCCTGCGGGGTTAGGACTTCAACGCAGGAGTTTCAGTGATCAATTGATCCTCTAACACATTGTCTGGGCAAGCTGAAGAAAGAGGCCTGTGACAGATTCTTCTCTTATAGCTAACAGAAGGAATCAAGCTCGCTGGCTCCTTGGTCAAGGACTTCTGGCCTCCAAATCTATAACAGGATAAATTTGTTTTTTAAACACCAGAGTTTGTGGCATGCTGGTGCGGCCACAGAGAGAACTAGCACAGCGGTGTTTACCTGGAAGTACCCAGCTTGAATTTTCAGCCACCGGGTGCAAAGGTAGATGAATTAAGTTGAGCTACGGGAAAATAAATCTGTCTGTTTTTGCACCCACGTTTGTGTCCTGAGAAACTGGTTCCTGTCTCGTGATTTAACTCCCGTCTCTCTTCAGGTCACTCCGCTGGGTTTTAAGTATTTTGTAAATTTTCTAATTATTGTGGGAGATAACACCATAGCATAGCTTTCATGTGATAAGTCTCTAGACAAGACAGATGGGCATTCAAAAATTTTTAAATGGTAAAATAAAAATAATAATAATAATGTATTATAAATGCTTCAAACCAGAAGACCTCTCTCCACCCCTTAAACCTGTTTCTTATAAGATCATGCAACGGCTGCCTCCCTTGTCTTCTTACCTGTTTATCTGCCTGTCCACCCGCACACTGCAGTCTGAGCGACGGCCACGCCATCCTGCGCTTGGGTCCCTTAGGGTGTCCCTGTTAAGTCTGAAGCAACTTCCATACTCCTTGCTCTGTGCTGTGGGTTGAACGGGGTCCCCTCAAGTCCACATGTTAAAAAATCTTAAGTCCCGGAACCTCATATGGGATCTTTCTTGGGGGGTAGGGTTTTTGCAGAGGCAATCCAGTTGAAATGAGGTCACCGGGGAGCCGGACCCAGTGTGGCTGGATGGACAGGGGACACGTGGGGTCAGACGGGCACGGAGGGAAGACCATGTGAAGAGACAAGAGACAGAAGACGGCCATCTACCTGCCAGGGAGAGAGGCCAGGGACAGAGCCTTCCTGCAGTCCCCAGGAGGACCTGACCCTGAAAACACCTGGATTTTGTTCTTCGAGACTTCAGGACTGGGAGAGCAAAAATTATGTTTTTTGAGCCACTCGGTTTGTGGTACTTTGTTACAAGGGCCCTGACTAAAACCTCTCTGGCAGGGCTTGCGGATTTTGCCCCGGTCTGCCCGTACCTGCCCTGACCGGGGCAAGATCCATCTCTGCTCCGAGCACCTGGCCGATGTCGCTGCCAGTGTGGCCTCCCGGCTCCAACTGCCAGCCGCTCCCAGAACAGTGCTCGCCCTGGGGCAGGCTTTTAATAAACCCTGATGGAACCGCTTTCGCTTGCACAGAGCACAGGCTGGAGCAAGAAACCCTTAAGAGACTCCTGAGAAGGCCTACTGGCCCCGCCCAGGTCACTCACCAGAACGCTGCGCTGTGAGAGCTCACAGGGACGGAGACACGGTCCTTCTGAATCTCACAAGCAGTCTATCAAGGAGCAGCTCTGGGAGCGGCGATCAGCGCGCTCTTTGCCGTTTCATTTTGCATTTACCGTTGGTTCCCGATGACTCATCAAATAGGAAAGGTTTTTTGTTTTTGTTTTTTTGTTTTTTTGTTTTTTGGGGTTTTTTTTGTATTTTTCTGAAGCTGGAAACCGAGGGGGGGAGAGACAGTCAGACTCCCGCATGCGCCCGACCGGGATCCACCCGGCATGCCCACCAGGGGGCGACGCTCTGCCCACCAGGGGGCGATGTTCTGCCCCTCCGGGGGCATCGCTCTGCTGCGACCAGAGCCACTCTAGCGCCTGGGGCAGAGGCCAAGGAGCCATCCCCAGCGCCCGGGCCATCTTTGCTCCAATGGAGCCTCGGCTGCGGGAGGGGAAGAGAGAGACAGAGAGGAAGGAGAGGGAGAGGGGTGGAGAAGCAGATGGGCGCTTCTCCTGTGTGCCCTGGCCGGGAATCGAACCCGGGACTTCTGCACGCCAGGCCGACACTTTACCACTGAGCCAACCGGCCAGGGCCAAATAGAAAAGGTTTGTAAAAGATAATTACAGGGACTTTGTTTCATTTCCAAATTGCAGGGCGGACTGCAGGAGCGGCCCTTTCTGGGAGCTGGGAGACCCTGGCACACACGACTTCTGACAAGACTGTTTAAATCACTCTCACCTCTGCTTTCTTACCCTTTTCCCCGGGTGGCTCTGCCTAAGTATTGTAATATTGCAGTAGTGCTGAACTTCCTGAATGCCAGCAAGTTATATTTTCTAGAGTGACTAAATATTTTGGAATTGGTTCTATGTGGCTCATCTAAGCGCTGACGTTTAGAATTATACCATTTTGGATGGGTTCTTCTGTAACAGTCAAGCACCTTCTCCTGTGTTTTACGACAGGACTCTTGGGAAGTTATTTCCACGTTCATGTTCACATCTTGGGGACTCGTCGTATATACTGTAATGTGGGGTTAAAATGGAGCAGGACCCCAATCCTGGGTTTAGGGAAACAAGACTTTACCTCTGATTGCTCTTGCCTCCTGCTCTTTCAGGAATTCCAGTCTTTTTTGTTTTGTTTTGTTTTGTTTCTAAGAGGCAGGTTATGACAGTGGAGAGACCGTGCACATTGAGATAAACACTGGAAATCGGAAGAGTTTGTCAGATGGAAATGGCCTGTGGCCACCCTCACTCATCAGCACGGTACCCCGCAGGGTTAGCTCCCGTCCCTTTAATCCCTTGCCTGACTGGCGGGAGAATACGCTGTCAAACTGCTTAGAACTGTGAATACAATAAAACTCGGCACGTGTTACTTGCTGGCCTGACTCATAGTCCTTGGAGAGTTCCACGTGAACTTTTAGTTTCTGATATTTCTTGCTAATTTGAAGGGTGTGGACGTGTGTGTGTGTGTGTGTGTGTGTGTGTCCTTGATTCTCAGCCTGCTGGTTGCTGGGTGCTGAGCTCTGTGCTTCAAGACCCAGCTGGGACTGAATCTGGCTGTGTTACTTTGCTGGGGCCACCCTAACGACGTTCTACACACTGTGTCACTTAATGAGACATTTATTATGCCACAGGTCTGGAAACCAGAAGTCCAAGATCAAGGTGTCAGCAGGGAAGCTTCTTCTGTTCCATGTCCCACTCTGATGTCTGGAGCTTTGCTGGCGATCTCTGGGTTCCTCTACTTCTAGGGCGCCGCCTTGACCTCTGTCTCCCCCGTCACATGGTGTCATCTTGCTCTACCTGCTGTCACCTTTTCTCTCCGCTGACTTCAGCCTCCTTCCTCTTTCTAGCATTGACACAAGCTCACTCGCCTTTATTTGGACTGAAGATCCCCTCATCTCATGCCCCTCGTATGACACCTCTCTGCTTGTTGATGAAACTTCCCGGGAGGGTTTCCTGGACTGCCCGCCTCTCCGTCTCTCACCCCCAGCACCCCACTCCCCGCCTTCCCCTGCGGCCTCTGCCTTTTGGCATCTACTTCACAAGGAATCCCCGCGGGCTTTGACCTTACCCACATCCTTCCGTTGTGCGTGTCCCCTTTCTCAGTATCTGTGCTCTGTCTCCCCTGGGCCCTGGCTTCTCCTCTATCCCCTCCCCAGCGCTCCATTCAGCCTCCCAGCACCTGGCAGGGCCTGAGTCGTGAGGCAGCCCCTGGGGGAAGGAGCTGATGAATGCTCCATTCTTCCAGGTGGAGGCCTGGGGCCCATGCCCTGCTCACAGAAGCAGCCAGCCGTGTCACGCTCTAAATCCTGCTGGAGAGCATCCAAGCTCTGAAACATTCTGCTGGAAACCTTCACAGGCTCTGGAAAAAGCTGGTCCTGTCTCTGCGGGTCTCCTGAGTCACCAGGAGGTAGATTTCCTCAGTTCTGGAGGCAGAAGGGCTAAGAGCCGCACTTTGGAACCACCGAGGTTTTCATTTCAGGTACTAGATGGAGACCTAGACCGACCAGAGCCGCGGTTGCCACATCTGCAAATTGGTGAAAATAACAGTCCCGTAACAAATCCTGACATCATTCGCACCTGCGGCTGTTAAGTGAAATTATAAATGAGATTCCGTCCAAGCGATTTGGCTACAATGTGACATACGAGTTGCTAAAAATCCTCACGCCCTGTGTGACCGGGCTCAGGGGGGAAGTGGAATTACTGGCACCGTCCTCAAAAACTTCATCACTGCCATATTTAAACAAAAAGGATTGGAACTTAAGAATGCGAGCACAGTTCTACATGTAAATGGGTAAAAAATAGTCCTCCAATAAATATGGCCCTTGACCTTGCAAAGGACCTGAAGTTTGCGGCTTGCCAGCGGCTGTGAAATGTTGGAAGGAGGGACGTGACCTTGGGTGGGGACGGCTGGTCCTGACGCGCACAGCGCCCGGGGCAGCGGGCAGACGTGGGAGGGGTCGTGTCTGCGCGTTCTGTGTAGTCCTACTTGGCCCTGTTCATCCTGTTCGTCTGCGTGCAGCGTTCTTTGTTTATCTAGTGTTTCTCATGGACAAAATTCAGCTAAGCAAGCACAAAATTTGCGTCCAGCTCAGACCATCCCCTGCTGCATCCATTGTGTTGAAGAACATCTGTGCTATGAAAACGGGCCTTGTGTCCGGACTGGCTGTGGCTGTGGGTGAGGTGCTGGCCGTGTCTCTGCAGGAAACTCCTAGTGAACGTTGCTAGTTCTCCATTCCAGTGCCCCCCCCCCCCCAAAGCGGACAGACCGTCTTGAAGGCAGGCACTGTGTCTGGTCCAGCTCTGTGCCCCAGTGACGGGCACCCTCTAGCTAATCAATGATTCTCCACAGATGGAAAAAGCAGGGCAGGGCTGCAGCCTCTGGCAGGGGGGGGGGTCAGGGGATGGGGGGGTGCTGTGTTTGACAGTAGTTCAATCGCAAGGGATGACATAGTCACCCCTGTACCCAGAGGGCTGCAGGTGAAGACAGACCCGGACCTGAGTGCTGCCCAGCCGGAAGCTGAGCCTTCAGGTGGAGGAGGCTTTATCTCCACCAGTGGAAAGTGGAAGCAAGAACTCTAGGGCCAAGAACTG
This sequence comes from Saccopteryx bilineata, assembly GCF_036850765.1. Lineage (NCBI taxonomy): Eukaryota > Metazoa > Chordata > Mammalia > Chiroptera > Emballonuridae > Saccopteryx > Saccopteryx bilineata. The sequence goes on from NC_089494.1 coordinate 259,829,839, forward strand.
GCTGTGCTGTAGCTCCCCTGAGACAATGTCACCAATCCGGTAAGTGACAGACTTAGAACTCGACCTTGTGCAGAACTGGCTTCAAGCCGCCGTTTCTCCTTCGTCTCACTGTTTTCCAATGCCTGTGATAAAATCAGCCATACCCACAAGCTACTACCAGGACAGAGTGAGCCTTCTGCCTGGAATTTTACCAGTCATCCCATGTAATCCTCAAGTCATAAGCGTGTTATCTTTATTGTTTTCTTGTTTACAATTTTTTTCTTTTTTTAATTTTTTTAAGTGAGAAGTGGGTAGGCAGAAAGACAGACTCCCACATGTACCCTGACCGGGATCCACTCAGCAAGTCCCCTATGGGATAATGCTCTGCCCGTCTGGGGCTCTTGCTCTGTTGTTCGGCCATCAAGCTATTTGATCACCTGAGGTGAGGCCACAGAGTCATCCTCAGCACCTGGGGCCAACTCATTCCAACAGAGCCATGGCTGTGGGAGGGGAAGAGAGAGATACAGAGAGAAGGAAAAGGGGAAGGGGTGGAGAAGCAGATGGTTGCTTCTCCTGTGTGCCCTGGCCAGAATCAAACCTGAAACATCTACACGCTGGGCTGACGCTCTTCTGCTCAGCCAACCAGCCAGGGCCTTATGATCCCTATTGTACAGATGGGAAGAAGGGACTCAGGGGAGGGAACTGACTTGCACAGCAGCACACACAGGTGAGGACAAGGTTCTCTGTTCTCCTCCTTGAAGCAGAGAAAAGAGTGCCCAGGTGGCTCGTCCTACAGGGTGGGGTGGGGGAGGACGAATGCTGAGGGAAAAACAAATGTCAAATGCCATCTGAGCTTGGCAGAGGACACTAACTGCACCGGTGCGGAGCCCCACTCTGCTCTTTCCTGGCAGAAGCGTCAACGCACTCCTGCCACGAGCAGTTCCGTGCCTCTGCTGACACCGTGGGAAATGTCCTCAGTGAGGAAATTAAACGTTGGTGTCACTGGACTATTAGCAAAACAAACGGCGTCACGCACTTCCTCCCTCCTCCCGGGCACCATCATCTGTTCTCAGGTTGGCACAGAGCCCTGCACAGGGGCCCGGGGCCCTGGATGTGAGAGCACAGATTCTTTTGAGATGTCTGGGACTTGGCTTTGGAAGGTGATTCATTTGCTCACTGACTGAACAGACTTCTCTCTGAAACAGAGAGAGGTTTGAACCAGAGCCTGTGATTCAAAGTCGTGAGCTCCAGTCTGGGCTCACCTTGAGCAGCTGGGAACCCGGACAGGTTACTGTAGCACTCTCAGCTCCAGGAATCTCAGGACCTGTTTCTTCACCTTTAAAATGGAGAGCACTGGCCCTGGCCGGTTGGCTCAGTGGTAGAGCATTGGCCAGGCATGTGGAAGTCCCGGGTTTGACTCCCAGCCAGGGCACACAGGAGAAGCGCCCATCTGTTTCTCCATCCTTCCCCCTCTCCTTCCTCTCTGTCTCTCTCTTCCCCTCCCACAGCCAAGGCTCCACTGGAGCAAAGTTGACTCGGTACTGAGGATGGCTCCATGGCCTCTGCCTCAGGTGCTAGAATGGCTCCCGCCACAATGGAGCAGAGCCCCAGATGGGCAGAGCATCGCCCCCTGGTGGGCATGCCAGGTGGATGCCTGTCAGGCTCATGTGGAAGTCTGTCTGCCTGCCTCCCCGCTTCTAAACTTCAGAAAAATACAAAATAAATAATAAAATAAAATAAATAAAATAAAATAAAACGGAGAGCACCACCATGAACCATCATCATCATCATCATCATCATGTCATCACCATCATGATTATAATCCTCATGAAAATGCCTCCTCCATGGGGTTGTTCTGAGAACGAATCAATCACATTAGCATCCCAAGTCTAGAAAACAGTGGGCATAGGGCAGGCGGGCAGACTTGGAATGTGATTTTCTTTTCTCTCTACGGGGCCCCAGGGCCTGTGCTCAGCAAGGTGGGAAACACAGAGGAGTCAGGGACAGCCCTGTCCTCAGGGAGTTCCTTGTCAGGCTGGCTCAGGAAGCCACCCCGACCCTCCAGCGACATCTCAGAGAATAATCGCCTCTGGAGTGTACAGAGCCCTTTTTGAAAGTTTCACCTGTTCTGCATCCAGCACAGGAGCGTGCGTTGCCATCCGAATACGGGCATATTTATTCCCCTGCACGGCAGAGGCGGCCTCCCCGTGGAGCAGGACTTCCTGTCGAGGGCTCCACCGCATCTTGTTAATTCGCAGACTGACTGAAATTGTGTCTGAAACCACCTGCCCTTCTACTGTCCCGGGGGTTCTTCTGTTGCCACTCAGCCGGCACCCTTGGGGTCCCTGTGTCCTCCCTGGGCCCGGTGATGGTCTTTCAGGTTTATTTTTCTCGATACTGAAGAGCTCGGTGAACACGCAGAGGTCCCCGATGCACTCCCTGCCATGAGCTGGAAGCCTTGCGGCCATCAGATTGTCTAGAGCGGCAGCTTGGAGGAGAGGACACAGCTCCTCCACTGCCTGCGGGTGTTTACGGGAACACACTGGAGGTGGGAGATAACTGTGCGCCACACATTGAAATGCATTTGGGATGAAAGATGTCCCGCCCTCAGGAAAATACGGTCCACTGAGGAAAGAGATCCCTATGGGACGGTCACAGGACAGTGTGGGGAGTCCCATGACAAGGGCAAGGGAGGGAAGCGCCCAGAGTCCGCAGAGGTTGGAGAAGGTGGCTGGCTCCGAAGGAGCAGAGGGAACGACTTGCATGTTGGCCCCTGGGGCGGCTTTCTGAGGACTGCAATGCCCGCACTGAGTTCGTAGACTCAGTGGGAACTCTGACATCTAACGAAGATGGGAAGGTGAGTCTGTGGGTGGAGGTGGGAGCTAGCTTGAACCAAAGCACGAAAGCCCGATGATGAGAAGGATGGAAAACAGGCCGTAATCAGATTTGGATGAAAGGAGCTTGAAGCTCAGGATGTCAAGGGTCAGGATGGGTCTCTGTGCACTTTCTGGGCCCATACTAGGAAGACGAGACACTATCCTGCAGATGCAAGAGGATTCTGGGAATGACAGAGGGACAGGGCAGAAGCAGCAGCAACGACACTGTTTATTTATATTTTATTAGGAGCCAAGTCACGTCTTTCAGGACGATGACACCCCCTTGCCAACAACCGAATGAAACATGGTGGGCAGAACAATGCTCCCTATAGATGTCCGTGTCCTCATCCCCAAAACTTATAAACAGGTTACCTTACACAGCAAAAGGGACTTGGAGATGTGATTAAGTTCAAGGTCTTGAGATGGGCCTATTTTCCAGATTATCCAGGTGAGCCCAATATAATCACAAAGGTCCTTACAAGGGTGAGGCAGGATGGACAGAGTTAGAGACGTGAAGGTTGAAGCAGAGGTTGGAGTGCGGTGTGGCCAGGGGTCTCCAAACTTTTTACACAGGGGGCCAGTTCACTGTCCCTTAGACCATTGGAGGGCTGCCAAATACAGTGGTCCTCTCACTGACCACCAATGAAAGAGGTGCCCCTTCCAGAAGTGCAGTGGGGACTGGATAAATGGCCTCAGGGGGCCGCATTGCGGTCCGCGGGCCGTAGTTTGGGGACGCCTGCTAAACTAAGGGGTGTGGGCAGCCTCTAGGAGCTGGATTCTCCCCTAGAGCCTCCAGGAAGAACGACCTCTGCCAGTCAGTTGTAGGCTTCCGACCTCCCGAACTATCACCTAATACAGGGGTCCTCAAACTACGGCCCACGGGCCGCATGCGGCCCCCTGAGGCCATTTATCCGGCCCCCGCCGCACTTCCAGAAGAGGCACCTCTTTCATTGGTGGTCAGTGAGAGGAGCATAGTTCCCGTTGAAATACTGATCAGATTGTTGATTTAAATTTACTTATTCTTTATTTTCAATATTGTATTTGTTCCCATTTTGTTTTTTTACTTTAAAATAAGATATGTGCAGTGTGCATAGGGATTTGTTCATAGTTTTTTTTATAGTCCGGCCTTCCAGCGGTCTGAGGGACAGTGAACTGGCCCCCTGTGTAAAAAGTTTGGGGACCCCTGACCTAATATATACATTCGTGTCGTTGTCAGCAACTAAGTTTGTGGCAATTTGTTATCACGGCAACAGGAAGCTAAAACACGGAACCGGGTGTAAAACATTATCTCCATGGTAGTGATGAAGAAAATAAGCCTTAGAGGGGTTATCAAAAGTCAACAATGCTGAGGAAAGGCAGAGCTGGTGTCGTTGTTAACTACGCAAACCTAAGACTATACTTTCAGGGATCATTTCTATAGTTTGTTAACTACGCAAACTCTTCCTCCAGGGCTGTTTATGCTGCTCTCAAACCAACTGGCTTCTGCTGCATGAACCAGCAGTTCTCTGACTGGATTCAAAATAGGTTCTCATCAATTTCTCCTTCTCCCCATTTCGGGCAGCACCCTTTATGCATTTGTCATGTCCACCAACCTCTGATTCCTTACACAAGAAGTGACAGTGAAAAGATCTTGTCTTTCTGACAAAAAAAAAAAAATCTAAAAAAGAGCAAGAAAAAACCCCCACAGTTTAGTAATGTCACAATGGGATTAGAGAATCTAAATTTAAAAATGAGAAGGAAATCTCATCTTTTGCAGCAGCATGGACGGACCTGGAGAGCATGGTGCTCAGTGGAATAAGCCAGTGAAAGACAAGCACCATCTGGGTTCACTCATATGTGGAATCTAGTGGACAAAGTGAACTAACAAACGAGATAGAGACAGATTCACAGACACAGAGAACAGGCTGACGGCTGTCAGGCGGAGAGGGTGGAGGGCTGGGAGGGAAGGTGAAGGGATTAAGCAAAGAAAACTAAAATTCATAGACACAGATTGCAGTGTGGTGATGAGCAGAGGAAAAGGGGGTGGGGGGTCAGAGGGTAAGGGGGATAAAGGGTGATGGACGGAGTCCTGACTTGGGCTGACGGACACAATACAGGGTACAGATGATGTATTGTAGAACTGCACTCCTGGATCCTATGTCATTTTATTACCCAATGTCACCCCAATAAATCCAATAATATTTTTAAAAAGTAAAGTAATTATTATTAATTTTTTGAGGAACCACCATACTTGCTTCCACAATGGTTGCACTAATCCACATTCCCACCTACAGTGGATGAGGGCTCCTTTTTCTCCACAGCCCCTCCAGCACTTATTACCTGTCTTGTTGATAATAGCTCATCTAACAGGTGTGAGGTCATATCTCATTGTAGTTTTTTTTTTTTTTTTTTAAATGAGAACTTGTTTTATTTATTTATTTTTTTATTTTATTTATTCATTTTAGAAAGGAGAGAGAGAGGGAGAGAGAGAGAAACAGAGAGAGAGAAGGGGGAGGAGCAGGAAGCATCAACTCCCATATGTGCCTTTACCAGGCAGGCCCAGGGTTTCAAACCGGCGACCTCAGCATTTCCAGGTCAACACTTTATCCACTGCGCCACCACAGGTCAGGCTCTCATTGTAGTTTTGATTTGCATTTCTCGAACAGCTAGTGATGATGACCCAGCCATCCCTCTACTGGGTATATGCCCACAAAGCTTGAAAACACAGATACGTAAAGACACATGCAGCCCCATGTTCATCGCAGCATTGTTCACAGTGGCCAAGACATGGAAACAGCCAAAATGTTCTTCAATAGATGATTGGATAACGAAGATGTGGTACATATATACTATGGAATACTACTCAGCCATAAGAAATGATGACATCGGATCATTTACAACAACATGGATGGACCTTGATAAGATTATACTGAATGAAATAAGTAAATCACAAAAAGCTAAGAACGGTATGATTCTATACATAGGCAGGACACAGAATTGAGACTCATGGACATAGACAGGAGTATAGTGGTTCCCCTCCAGGAGGGAGGGAAGGGTGGAGAGGGAGGGGGACAAGGGAAGGGGAGGGGCTTAAAGAGAAACAGAATATAGGGTGACAGGAGATTTGACTTTGGGTGATGAGTAAACAACATAATCCACTGTCCAAATGATGTGGAGATGTTTCTTTAAATCTATGTACTCTGATTGACCAATGTCACTCTGTTAAATTTAATTGTCTAAATAAAAAAAAAGTTAAGTAATTAGACTGCATGATAAGAAGCACATTCTTCATCAATATTTCACCTCTGTCTTCACGGCAGTAGTCAGGGAGCAGAGCGGAACATGGGGCTGACAGAGGCCGCCCCGACTGCTGAAAGGGAAGGCTTTCCATGCGCTAATTCTTCTCTGAGAAATAATGACCAGAGTCCAAGGAATTGAAGGACTGCCTCAGCCACCGACATTTTATTTGAAACGCCCCCAAAATGATGCTTTTTGAATCGTTGAACTTCTAGCAAATCTATAGTACCTTCTGTTTTAACTGAAAGTTGCAATGGGCCTGAAAACAATAGATAATCATCTCAAAGAGTGAGCCCACTTTATTCTTCCGTATTCGTCCCCTAGGCCTCTTAGGGTGCGGCAGCTAGACCGCAGTGATGGTCCCGACCTGTCCACACCTTCTCGGACACACACCCCTTCAACAACGACTCTGACTCCGCGCTCGCTTGGGTCACAACTGTAACACACATGGGACGAGACTTGAAATGCGTTTCCATGTTAGGGCTGGCCCTCCTTCCTTTCTTAGGATCCTAAATGTCACAAGCTTGGACAAGCCTAGGAGATGATAAAAGGAATAGAGTCCGGGTGCCTTATCACCCCAGATGGCACCACACATAAAATGTGGCCATCTTACACTATCCAGCCCCGGAAAACCACCAGCTGACCGCTGATCTGTGAGACCAGGCAAGCACCATCTTCTGGCTGACCCGAGCTCAAGTGGCCAAGCTGCAGAATCAAGAAATAAATATATATATATATATATATATATATATATATATATATATATATATATATAAAATATTTGAAGTCATTAAGTTTTAAATGTGGTTCCAGAGGATATGTGTTAAGTCTCAGCTCTACTATCCATTGACTGTGTGACAAGGCAAGTTCCCCGACCTCTGTCTGCCTCAACTTCCCCATCTATGATACGGAGTGGATGATAGGTTTATTGGGAAGATGTAAGGAGATTAAGGAGTGTGACACAGTTTAGTAATGTATGTTAACTATCCTAGCATAAAATCATTTACTTGTCAAAATATTTTTTTTTTCTGACAAATCACAAAATCGAATTTGAAATAACTGAGGCAAAAAGAAGGATTTATTGTCTTGCCACACATTTATGGAAACCAAGCCCAGCCTGATGCTAGATCATGGGAAAAATTGGACACACACAGACACACTCACACGCCATCGTGCATTCTTCTGGCTGCAGACAGATTTCTCTTTCCTGCGGTCTGGCTGGAGCAATCAGGGCCAGGGGCAGCGCGGCCTAGGTTTCTTCTTCTCAATGGAAGGCGGAAACCAAGCTTAGGTTGAATATTGATCAAATATCCAGGTGCCAGCTGAGTATTCTTATGGGCATGTCGTGGGCCAGGCAGTCATCCCTGACTTAGAATTAACCACATACCCTCGAAACACTTTCCTCCTGTGGAGGCTGAGGCCGCCTTCTTTTCTTCCTCTTTTCTTGCCCCCTCCATGCCTGCGTTCTGTGCGCCCTCCGCCTCCGTCCCACAGCTAAGTATGGGAGTTTCTCAAGACTTTTTCCTGGATGCTTTTTGTCTTGATCTAGTTCCCTCTATGTGGTCTCATCCACCGCCAGTTCCAGAAGCCGTCCAACCCAGTCCTGATGACTCCGGGGCTGTATCCGGAGGCTCAGCCGGTCCGCTCCGCTTCCGCACCAGGGTTTCCTCAGGAGCATCCAGAGTAAACGGGGCCAAAGTGGAAGTCAGGTGTCCCCCATGGACCTGTGGACTTGCCCCTGAGCCCTAGTCCGACCGCTGGGTGTCTCATGTACACAATCTCCAGAACCAGGCACAACGGAGCAGAAGCGAAAGCTCCGGGCTTCTGGTTTGTTAAAAGCGCCATTTATAGTCATTGTAGAAAGATGAAAGAGAGTTCCTTGAACTCACAGTGATTCATTTCGTGGGAAAGATCCTATCAAATGCAAAAAGAAAAAAAAAAAGTTCATTTTAGGTCATTAATGTGGGTTTGTTTCTCCAAAGCTCAGGTGATGCCCGACCTCCCATTGCCCATTCAGCTCCAAGGGAGAGGTGTCAGCCGAACACGGAGGGGTCTCAGGGACAGGAAGTTCACAGAAATGTCTAAGGCGCACTGGAAAAGTCCTCCGGCCCCTGCATGTAGCGTGCAGTCCTTAGCGGGAACTCCGTGCTGCTGTGTGCATTGACCGACTGGGAAGTGGCTGCATCCCAGAAGGTCCCTCCAGTCCCTGGGAGAACTGGGAGTGTCTGGGCCCTACAGACACTGAGAGAACAGTGTCCTCAGCAAGGGTGAGAATGGAAAAGAGGGCCCCTTGGGCGGCTTCCCGACGCACCCCTCAGGTGGAGGGAGAGATGAATTAACACTCTGGGGCTTGTCCCTATCTGAGAGGGGAGGTTTTCGTTTACAGACAATCTAGAAGAAGATACTTTTGAATAAGAAACCCCAACACATTTTCTAAAAGTCCATACTTTTATTGTAGAGAAATAGGTATGTGATTATTGGGGTACAACATGAATTTCTATTAGGAAACATAAATGTTAGCATTTAAATGACACTAGTTGAACCCTGGGGCGATGGAGTTGGAAGGTACCCTGAAAATAGCCTTGTTCAACCTCCTCATCTTACATTTGTGGAAGCAGGCAAGAAAAGAGAGGTATGGTGACAACAGTGTCACCTTGGGTCCCAAAGTCACCGTGCTAACCTCATCTCTCCTATGGCTTTGTGGGAGCAAGTAAAAACTTTTTGTATATTTCCTCATAATTGTAGAAAAGGAATCCATTTCAAAAAATAATCACTTTTCCCTTATATTTGCTTAGTTTTCCAAAATGCAAAATAATTACCATATTTTTTGCTCCATAAGACACACCTGACCATAAAACACACCTGGGGTTTTAAGGAGGAAAATAAGAAAAAAATAAATTCTGGACCAAATGGTATGTTAAAATATTTAATAAAATATCATATTTTTCTCTCCATAAGACGCATGGGCATTTTCCCTTCCACTTTGGGGGGGGGGGGAGTACGTCTTATGGAGTGAAAAATATGGTAATAATAAATGCATAGTCATTGAGTGAATTCAGAAAATAAGAAGATAGAATGACATTGAGGATGATTATAATGGAGATAATAATAGGAATAATAATAAAAATAATAATAAATCACCCCTAATCCCATCTTCTAAATATAATCATTATTAATATTTGGGTGTATATTTTCTTTTGTTTCTTCTAAAGACATAGGTTCAAAGGCAAAGGCTGAGTATGGGCTTTTATTTGTGGAAGACAAGTTTCAGATTTCAGCCGTGCCTAGCAGCTGTCTGACTCAAGATGTGTGTTCTGATGTCTATATGGCAAAATCCAAGGTATTAACAGCACTTGTCTAATATGGTTATGAAGGTTTGAACGACTTACTTCACTAGGGGACATGTAAAGCTATTGTTTTATATCTTTACATCTACACTTGAAAATACAACATATGTTAGTCCATAATATAGCTTAATGTATACATGTCTAACATCTCTAGTCAGTTGCATATTCTACTTATTTAAGTTGTCATTTATGATAAAATTTTCTTGATATAACATTCATATTTAAATATCATCTTTATAGCTAAAAAAAAGGACATGTGTAATCAACCCCCTTGTTGACATTTAAAGTCTTTCAAAATCTTTGTAATTGCAAATAATTCTATGATGAATATGTTTATATCTACTTTTTTTTTTTTTTTTTTTTGCAATAGAGACAGAGACACAGAGAGAGGGACAGATAGGGACAGACAGATTGGAAAGGAGAGAGATGAGAAGCATCAATTCTTCATTGCGGCAACTTAGTTACTCATTGATTGCTTTCTCATATGTGCCTTGACAGGGGCTACGGCAGCCTGAGTGACCCCTTGCTCGAGCCAGCGACCTTGGGCTCAAGTTGGCAAACCTGGTTTCTCAAACCAGATGAGCCGGCGCTCAAGCTGGCGACCTCGGGGTTTTGAACCTGGGTCCTCCATATCCTAGTCCAACCCTCTATCCACTGTGCCACTGCCTGGTCAGGCTCTACCCTTTTTTTAAGGTTGCATTTCAGAAGTGAAACTATCACATCAAATTATGGATATTTATAAGGCTTATGATGCACATGGCTGGATTGCTCTCCTAAGGGTTTACAACAATTTACATAAAAATTAGCAATGCATGAATATTTTTCCATCTTTCAGTACACTTGAAAGCATTTTGTACTAACCTGCAAAAAAAAAATTTTTGCAAATTTGATATTATTCAAGCAATAAGATGTCATTGTGATAATTTAAATTTCGCATGACTTGAATGACTGGTGAGTTTGAACACACCATTGTTTTTTAAGATAGTATCTTCTCACTTTCTATAGATATCTTGGTACTTTTCTTATTGATTTGTTTGTGCTACCTGTTCATTATTGATAACAAGCTTCTATGTTTGCTACAAATATGATTTCTGAGCCATAAATGTACATTGTCTTTTTTTATATATTATAGGTGTCTTTATTACTTCATTTTAATTTATATGTGTTCTAATCTGAACATCTTGATAAATTTATCTACTAAATAAAAGTTGTTAAGATTTAGAAGTTATATTTCTGGAATGCTTATTTTGTTCATCTATTTGTTTCAGCTTGGGTCAGAATCACGCCCTTTTGATATTTGTAGCTTTATAGCATTTTAGTCACTAATGAGATTAGTTCTCCACAATGGACTTCTGCTTCAAAACAATTTTCTGCTATTTTTACATATATTTTTCCTTACAAGATAAATTTGGATTAATCTTTTCTAGTTAAGTAGACAATCTGTCATAATTTGATGGAAATTACATTCTACTTTACAGCTCCTTGAAAATAAATAATAGTTCACAGTCCTTAGTCTACTCACCCAGAACTATGCTCTATTCTGATGACTCAAATAATTTTTTATACTTTCCAATAATATTTTGTAGTTCTTCACAAATAGCCATGCTTATTTTTTTGTTGAAATTATGTCTAAGTATCTTATTCCTTTGATTATGGTGAGTGGGATATTTTCTGATTAAGGATATTTAAATCCAGGTTTTGCTAAATATGTATCCACCATTCTTTCCATTAACTGAACTTTCATTGATTCCAAATGTTCCCTGGATGATTCTTTTGGGTAAAAGACCTGTATTAGTTATCTTTTACTGCCTAGTCGATTACATCCGGACTGAGTAGCTTAGACAACATTTTATGGGCTCGCATTTTCTGTGGTCGAGAATCCACACACGGCTTAGCCGTGTCTTCCGGTTGAGGATGTCTCTCAGCCTCGGATCTAGATGTGGGGTAGGGCGACCCGGGTGGTCCGAGGTCTGGACAGGGGGACAAGCCTCTATCAAACTCACTCACGTGGTTTTTGGCACGCTTTAGGTCTTCGTGGACCGTTGGGCTGAAGGCCTCAGGTACTTGCCGATGGTGTAATAGTGGCCACATTGAATTTGTTGCACTTCTCCGTAGGCAGCTTGCTTCATGAGAGTGAAAAGAGCAAGAGCAAGAGAGAGAGAGAGAGAGAGAGCTGAAAGTCACACTTTCTTATAACCTTCTCTAGGAAGGGACACTCCTGCCACATTCCGTTGGTGGCATGTGAGTCTCTGTGAGGGTTCCAGCCCACACCCGGGGGAGGGAGCACGCATCCCGGGAAACCAGGTGGATGGGGAGACTGAGAGTCAACGCGGAAGCTGCCTCCTGCTTGCTGTACCTTTTGAATGATTTAGCAAATGAATAAGTCCAGCTCTCATTTTAGCTCCAATTAATCTACTGCATCTGCTGCCAGTTCATCAGAGCAGCAGCTCCCTCTCGGCAGCAGCGAGCAGGGAGCCGGGGCATCTCCACCTCAGAAGCCCACAGCTGGCGTTCTGAACACTTGGCTGCTCTTGCACAGCTTCCGGGCTGGGCGGACCACATGTGCTCAGACCCCGCCAAACCCAGAAGAGTGCTGGCCGCCCGGTGAGCGCACTGGCCCGGGGTCCCGTTCCGTGCGCATGCGCGTAGCCTTACCCTCTCCTTCAATCCCAGGGCGGGGAAGATCATTAGAGGGTTGTGTGTAAAACCGCGTTTCTGTAACTTAGAGCGTGGGATTCGCTTCCCCCATCTTCAAACCAGAGCTGAACTGGACTTGATTAGTGAGGAATTAAGTTGCCGTTTCCTCCATCTCTTTTGAGAGAGAGAACCGAAAGTTCATGGGGGTCTCTCCAGCTTCCAGGAGTTTGCAATCCAAGGCTCGAGGGGCATGGCCCGAGAGGATGCTAATCGCGTAAGGGAGTTCTCGGAATCGGAGCGCTTTATTCCGTCTTCAAGGAGAAATAAATGGAGTTGATGATTCCCTCTTGCAACAATAGACGCTTCCCCTGAATCCCGTTGAAAGGAGGGCATGAAAGAAGTGTTCAGTGAGAACTGACAAGTGCTTGCACCGGGCTGCCGAAGCCGGGAGATAATGAGCTTCCGAGTTCCACCGGTGTCGCCCCTGATTATCATATTCATACCGCCACGGACGTATTTCCTGCGCCGAACACAGACACCTGACCCCAGAGTTTTCCTTTCTTTTTCTTTCTTGAAAACGAGGAGGTGGACTTTAGCAGTAATGAGAGCAACGTGACCTAAGGATTGGATAAAAAGGACGGCGCGTTGGAGGGGCTACACCACGGGGTTGGGGATCCGGACCTGGTTTGCATCTGGCTCCTCCGCTCCAAGTTCACTGTCTCTGTGACCTTGGACAGCTTTGCCTTTCTGAGTCTGTCCCCCTATCCAGCAGTGGTGACACCTCGCTCTGCAGTCATTCACCCAGCACACATTTATTGAGAACCTATTATATGTGAGGCATTGTTCTTCACTCTGGAGCTATGGCAGTAAATAATACAAAGTCCCTAGTAAAAAAGATCTGAGCCAACAGATGTATCCATGAAATCAGTGGTGCTATGTGATAAATTAGATTAACGGGGTAAGCCGGGTGGTCCAGGGAAAGCTTCTCAGAGGGACATAATATATGTAAAGCAATAAACGCGGTGCTCAGCACACAGTAGGTGCTCAGAAATGCAAATTCCAGTTTGTTCTTAGCGCCATCGCTCTTTTCATTAGCCAAGGCGCAGCGTATCGAGAAGCATTAGCTGTACCATCAATCATCTTTACAGGGTGTAAAACTGCAAAGCTTAGAAGCTGCCCTGAAGATAGTGTAGCCCAACTCCTAAACTTTGCAGAGGTCTGGTAAACCAAGGCTGGGAGAGGAGACGTGATGGAACTGAGGTCATTCCATTTGATTCGAGTCCAGAACACTCCACCTGCGGAGTTAATTTGCACTGATGCATCGGATTCTGCCCTGGGCAGCTGGAGACATTCAAGTCCTAGCATCTGTGAGAGCAGCTTTGCCAAGGTCTGGGACCAGAGAAACCCTGGCTTGGAAGGCTGCCTTGTGGCTGAGCATTCCCATGTCCTTCGAGTTCTGACAACTCCCACGTCCCACCCAGCTCCAGCCAGAGCACGCGGGGAGCGGACAGCGAGGCGAGGGCGAGGAGAGAGAAGTTGGGGACAGTGAAGGGAGGTGCGGGAACCCCTCCCGCCCACGGTCTTGTCTCCTCTCATTCACTCTCCCCACTCGAGCCAGCAGGACGTTACTCCCCTGCTGGGGGGCTCCTTCTCACCACCAGCATAAAGCCAGGCTCTTCCTGTGAGAAGGGGGCTTCATAACCTGGCTCCCGCCTTCTCACCAGGCCTCTGATCTCAGTCTGGGAAACCTGAGCTTGCTGCCATTTTAAATACGTACCAAGCTCCCCCCCCCCAGCCCTGTACCCCCGCCTTGTGCCTTTTATACTTGTTCTTCTCATTGGCTGATTCCCCAGAAAAGCACTTCTTTAACCTTGGAGCCTTGGCTGTGACCCCACCTCCGCTATCACGCCAGCACACTCCAGGGGCCCTCCTGGTGCCCCGCTAGGTGCTATGTGCCCCCCTTTCACTCCGAGTCCAGTCCTGTCCCTGCGTTGTCATCCTGCGCCCCTGCATGGACTGGAGGACCTGTCCCGGATCTCTCTCCTTGGTTTAGAGATGGCTTCCTTCTCCCTGTGTCTTCACACGTTGTCCCTCTGAACGTGGACCGACGTGGAATAACATCTTTGCGGATATAATGCACTAGGAACTGTGGGATGACAACTTTCTGTTGTATAAGCTGTAGTTTATGACACTTTGTTGCATACAGCAGCTCTAAGAAACAAGTGCAGACTCTCACGGGTGCCTAGGTGTTAGATCAGAGGAGTCCAGCATGGTTTTTGCCAGAGGTCCATGGCTTATAGACCTGGGTCGAGGTCTAGTGATCGGGGAAGGGGACACCAACACTGGGTCCCACACTCAGGGCCTGGAGACCGAGTGTCAGACCCAAGAGAGGGACGGAGTGAGTGAGTGGCTAACCATGGAAGTGTGACTCAGAGGTTAGAGGGCCTTTTGTGCGTAGCCTAACCCTACCACTTACAGTGTGGATGCAGCTGAGAAAACAGGTGGACCCCCTGGGTTCAATGTCATGCCCTGTGAGGATAACGGCCCCTCCTTCCGATGAGCAGAGCACGGAAGGGTGAGACAGGAGCCCTTCAGAGCAGGGAGTGGTCGGCTATCCTGGCTGTGTCCTGGGCGGCGGGGCGGGGCTGGGTGTGGGCCGCACTTCGGGGAGGGGCAGGCTGCCACATCTGCTGCTTCTAAGGAAGGCAGGGGAGACACCAGCCCTCTCCTCCCTGACCTCCCCACCCTCAACCAACCAATAAGAGTAAATGACCTCAACTTCTACAAAATCCAAAATAATTTTTTGCCAGGTAAATAGTCCTTTATTTGTTTGCTCAGCTGTGCTCCAAACTCCATGCATGTTATTTAGCAAAGGCATGACGAATTCAGGGTCCAGCTCGTTATCGGGGAGCACGGGGTCCTCTGTAAATTACTCCCAGCCCCCACTCCCCGACACTGGGCCTGAACGACTACAGTGATTTCCCAGGAAGCCTTTGTAAATAGAAAGGTGCTCATTTGTTTATTTTTCTTTATTATGTTTTATCCCACTCCTTACCCTCTCCCCCACTTTTTTTTTATTTATCTTATTCCCCTGGAATATTTTTTAGCACTACAATTCCCTACCTTAATAAGAAGACTTCAGGAAATACAAAAAAAAAAAAAAAAAAAAAGTACTTGTGCATCTAAGAGATGCTCAAATTGTACTTTCTGAGATATTTAGTTGCATGATAAACAAACTAAAATTTCTCCCACATCCCGCATCCTTTGTTACGCTGCGCTGCGCGTGAGTTCCGCAGGTGGCTGGGGGGGGCGCTTCGCTCACCCGGAAGAAACCAGTCAGAATGAGAGGTTCGTTTCGGGGAGTCAGGCAGCCCCTCCAGGCCCTGCAGTCAGAACATCGTCACCCCCCGGCTGCGCTCCCATGGGCCTAGTGTTCTAAACTGGGGCACCCTCGGAGAAGGAGAAGAATTTAGCATCCCGGGTCTCCCTGTGAGCAGTCTGTGGGAATGGGGGCTCCCCTCTGCAGCCGCCTAGCGAGCCTGGGCACCAGACGCCCCTGAGACTCTCTGTTTCAATCCAGGGTAGAGGGGGTGCTACCTGTCCATCACAGTCATAATAATAATCATGCCAGTAACAGCAGACTTTCCACAGTACTTGTCAAAGGCCTACAGTGCATCAGAGACTGTGTAAAGGGTGGAGCCATGTTTTCTTAAATGCCATGCAATCTCCCTAAAGTAGGGTATTACTGCGACCATTTCACAGACAGACACACTGACGTGGTCCAAGGTCAGACAGTTGTCTTGATCAGAGGTTCAGCCTGGGTCTGTCAGATTTAAAGAGTCATGACCCAGAAAGCCATTGTGTCATTGGAAGGCAGTTTTTTCCCTCCCTCCCTCCCTCCCTCTTTCCATCCTTCCTCCCTTTCCTTCTCCCTTTCATCTCCCTCTCTCCCTCCCTCCTTCCCTCCCTCCTTTCCTTTCCTTTCCTTTCCTTTCCTTTCCTTTCCTTTCCTTCCTTCCTTCCTTCCTTCCTTCTTTCCTCCCTCCCTCCCTCCCTTCCTTCCTCCCTCCCTCCATCCCTCGATCACTCCCTCCCTCCCTTCCTCCCTCCTTCCCTCCCTCCCTCTCTCCTATCCCTCTCTCCCTCCCTTCCTGTTTTCCTCCCTCCCTCCCTCCATCCCTCCGTCCCTTCCTCCCTCCCTCCCTCTTTCCATCCTTCCTCCCTTTCCTTCTCCCTTCCATCTCCCTCTTTCCCTCCCTCCTACCCTCCCTCCCTCCTTCCCTCCCTCCCTCTTTTTCTTTCCTTTCCTTTCCTTTCCTTTCCTTTCCTCCCTTCCTTCCTTCTTTCCTCCCTCCCTCCCTCCCTCCCTCCCTCCCTTCCTTCCTCCCTCCCTCCCTCCCTCCATTCCTTCCTCCCTCCCTCCCTCCTTCCCTCCCTTCTTCCTCCTTCCCTCCCTCCCTCTCTCCCTTTCCTCCCTCCCTCCCTCCATCCCTCCATCCCTTCCTCCCTCCCTCTCTCCCTTCCCTTCCTCCCTCCCTTCCTCCTTTCCTCCCTCTCTCCCTCCCTCCATCCCTCCGTCCCTCCCTCTCTCCCTCCCTCCATCCCTCCGTCCCTTCCTCCCTCCCTCTCTTCCTTCCCTCCCTGCCTCCTTCCTTCCTTCCTTCACATATCCATGTCTATCCCTTCAAGTACAGACTATTATAATGGAGATTCACGTGGGTTCTGGAGTCATACAGACTTAGATTTAAAGCCCGGTGATGCCATTTAACATCTGTGTTATCTTCAGGAAGATTAGGAGTCTCAATCTCTCTGACTGTCGGTCCCTTACCCTTAACATGAACTTATTTATTAGAGAGCTTTGATTTGAAGATGGAGCTGATTTGTGTAAAACCTTTCGTCTAGCACCTGGTGCTGTAAATTTCCAATAAAATTTTGTTCTCATTATTCATTATATTTTAAAATTTATATTAGCAGCTAATAAACATTGTATTAATATTATATGTAGAGGAACGAAAACATCTGTACACAGTCCCAGCCCTCTAATAGCTCATGACTTAGGGGAATCAGCCCAGGGAGGCAGCAGAGAGAAATCACAGAAAAGTCATATAGGACAACGCAGGGAAAGATGCTGTGTTCTCAAGGCATTATCCAGTGGCACCTAATCCTGCCCTTGAATTCAAGGAAGGCTTCATGGAGGAAATGGTGTTTAAACCCAACTTTAAGGGATTAGTAGAAATTAGCCAGGAAAGTTGGACATTAGGAGATGTTTTCCAGCGAGATATACCGAAGGGAGCAACATGAGCAAAGGTCCTGAGGCAGAAGGGAGCCTGATCCAGCCACAAACTATTAGCTGTTCGGTGAGACCCATAGAGTCTCCCTCTGACAGTCAGGTGTGTGTGTTAAACTGGCAAAACAACTTAAACATTTGGAAACTGTGAAGCTGAATCTATTTTTCTCACAATTATTCTATTTGGGTCGAATAGAATTACAAAAGGAACTCATGATTAGAGCACCTGTTAGCTAAAATGTCCAAATAATTACATCAATTAGAGGGAAAGAAAAACAAATACATCACCCTTTCTCCAGAACAGCTCCCACCCCGGTGCCCCACCCCGCCCTGCCACGTTTGCTAAGAGTCCTGTCACCCCGTGGTGACACTCAGCCCTTTAGCCCCGCTCCGACTCTGTGTCCGCCACTCCCCTCAGTCTCCTCTCCCACAAGCGCACAGGGGCATCAGCGAGCACACACCCCTCATTAAACTAGACACCGACTGTGTCCCTTCTGCCTCCACGACACCCTGCGTCTGCTGCCTGCCACGGCCCGCGTTCCTGACCTCACCCAGGGCCCGCGTTCCTGACCTCACCCCGGTCGGCGGCTGCAGCAGCCCACAGCCCCTCTTCCTGCTCCTCCCGCCCCTCCTGGGGCAGGTCAGCGGTTAGAAAACCCTTGCTGACAAGTGTGTCTTTGAGGCAGAGGCTGGCAGGTTTTCTCTGTAAGGGGTCAAGAGTAAACAGTTTAACAGTTTACGTTCTGTGGGCCATGGGACCTGTGCTGCCGTTAAGTGTGCAAAAGCAACCATAGAGGGAATATCAATGAATGAGTGTGTCTGTGCTACAATAACACTTGTTCTAAAGCAAAACCCTTCACACGACCCTACACCTGCTTGCCGTGCCTCCTGGAGAAATGTCTGTAGCTTAAAAGTAAACACACTTGATACCTCTTGTTATCTACTGCAACGATATTTACTAATTAGCACGCTGTTGTGCCACAAGACTTAAAAATTTTTATTTATTGATTTTAGAGGAAGGGAAAGAGAGAGAGAGAGAGAGAGAGAGAGAGAGAGAGACATTGACTTGTTGTTCCACTAATTTATGCATTCATTGGTTGATTTTTATATGTGCCCTGACCAGGAACTGAACCCATGACCTTGGTGTACTGGGACAATGCTCTAACCACGTGAGCCACCTGGCCAGGTACCTACCACAAGAACTTTTAAAACATGAAATATTTGACTTTTTACTCAGGGGCACTGGCCTCTTTTTCCTTAGATTGTCAAATAAAACAATGACAACAGCCAACACAACAATAGTCCTCTGGTGTGAATGCCCTGTCTTGAATCATAAACATGTAGGTCATCTAACAGAGTTGCATCTTATTGGTTACATCACATAATAAGGTTGCATCTGATTAGTGAATTCTTGCTACCAGAATCCTTATATACAAGCATGAGCACCTGATTTTTTTAAAAGGTTACTTTGGAGCAAAAAGGGCAGATAATTACTATTATTATGATTTTTTTTTGGAAATCAATCGAACTATACCAATTTTTTTTTTCAGATCAGCAACAATGTATCTTTGGGTGTGCTGTAGGGATTTTGGTCATCAGTTTGTGTGTGCCGTGAGACGGACACGACGGGAAGTCACTGGGCTGCTACTCACTCTTCCTCTGACGCCCTTCTCATGCTGCCTCCTTCCCCTGTGGCCTCTGCCTTCCACCCCACTAAATAGCCTTAATTTTCTAAACATGTTCTCACTTTTTCCTGTCTAATGTTGGGTGTCCCTTCTCCAACTTGCTTGTGAAAATCTTGCTGACCTCCCTGGACCGTCCCTGACGCTGGGGCTCCCTTTCTCAGGGGTCTTTCGTGGGAGTTTCGCTCGGAGGGTCAGGAAGAAACCGGCGTTAATGTCCCTGCTGGTGGCCCTCCTCCGGGAGGAACTGTCTTCCACCTGGACTGAGACACTAAGAGCCCTGTTCTTGCCGGAAGAACTCTCGACACTCCTTGGGAAGCGGCGTCTTTGACGGCTCCGCTTCGATCTGGGCACGCTCTGTGATTCCTGGGACCATAACATACGGCCAGGAGAGTCTATCAGTTCCCAGGGTTAAGAGTCTGGCATCTTCTCCTTGCTGCCTCTGGGAACACTCTCTCCGGGAGCCCTGTCCAGCTGTATAAAGAGTTTGACTACTCTAAGACCATCTGCTCTACCAGATGCCAGATGTTGGCGCTCAAGTCCCCAGTGTTAGTGGAACGCAGCCATGCCCATGAAAACCAGATTCAGACCAGATAGATGCATACGGTCATCTTGGACCCCTGCCCCTCCATACTAGCCCGTGCTCCAGCAAAATGTCTGTGAGTGACCTCCATCAGCACCACAAGGAGGATCACTGTCCACCCAAAGCCTGGCCACAGTCCTCTCCCAGAAAGCCGTGACATGAAACACAACGGTTGTTTTTGTAAGCCGCTGAGCTTGGGCCTAGCTTGCAGCACAGCAGTAACTGAACAGAACATAAGCTTCTAGACCAATCGCCTTTTCCTCAATTCTTTTCCAAGTCAAGAGACTGCACATTTTCATTTATTTTCCAGCTGCTCTTCTAGCATTATTCTCTCGTACCCTTTATTCTTTTGCTTATTCAAGTTCTTGTTTTATTTTTATAGATCTATGTACAATGTCACTTCTCTTGTGAAGCCTTTCCTGATTTCTCCCCGGCGTTATTCACGGATTCTTTGAAGTTCTCCCAGGACATAGTTCATCATGGTAGTGATTGCCTTTTTATTTTTATTTATTTATTTATTTGTTTGTTTGTTTGTTTGTTTTTATTAAGTGAAAGGCAGGGAGGCAGAGAGACAGACTTCTGCATGCACCCCGACCAGGATCCACCCAGCAAGCCCCCTACAGGGTGATGCTCGGTCCATCTGGGGCTGCTGCTTTGTTGCTCTGCAACTGAGCTATTTCAGCACTTAAGGTGAGGCTATGGAGCCATCCTCAGTGCCTGGGGCCAACTTGCTCGAACCATTCAAGCCATGGCTGTGGGAAGGGAAGAGAGAGAGAGAGAGAGAGAGAGAGAGAAGGAGGAGGGGAAGGGGTGGAGAAGCAGGTGGTCACTTCTCCTGTGTGCCCTGACCAGGAACTGAACCCGGACTTCCACATGCCAGGTTGACACTCTACCGCTGAGCCAACTGGCCTGAGCCCAGCGACTGCCTTTGGTTTTGGGAAGATGCAGTGTAAATAGCACATGTGAAGTGATTGCGCATTCTTCGGAATATCGTTAAGAACTCAGTAAATAGCACGTCCTTCCTGGTAGCTGTGCTGTTTTCTCTGACATGGGAAGAGGACACACATGAGTTCTAAGTCCTTTGTTAAGGTGACCGGACTTTGTGTTTTCTTTCCTCCCTCTATTTCCCAGGAAGCATATGAAGAAGCAGCAGTGGAAACTCCTTATTTTTAGATTATCGAGCACGTGCTGAGCCAACACAATGGTTCTCATTTCAGTCCTCTGTAATTCAGAGAAAGGAAGAAAAAAAGGAGCCTTTAGTGCCTTCAGTCATCCTAAAGCCAGTCAAGTGGAAGGGGCTTCGGTGTGTGCACGGTCAGTTCGGACGGCAGAACGACTCTGTTCGATGGGAGTTATAGGAAACCCACGTTCTGGTGAATTAAGGAAACCCAGTACGCTGAACGTGAGGGAAAGCAATGAGGTGTCAAGCAGTGGCTAGGCTGCTCTCGCCTCTCGAGTCGGTTCCCAGAAGCGGCCCTGATATGATGAGTAGGTAAAAACAAAACACGGAGAAGCGGTGAGTCGGTTGAGAAAAGAAAGGAAACCAAGGTGTGGAAATCGGGGGTGGGGTGTCAGCCTGGGAGGGGGCTCTGGTCCAGTCCCCCAGGGGAGCCTTGGAAACAGTGAAGGTCACACCAGAATAGCTGAGTCTGGGCCGGGGGAGCCCGAGTGTTCATGCCCCAGCATTCCTCACTGGTTAAGCCCCAGGGGTGACACACATCCCCAGATACCTCTGGCCCTCAGCGCTTTCGGGCTCGCAGGCCTCTGGGGCTCCGGCAGAAGGGGCGCCCCAGACCCCAGTGCACACAGCGCTGGCCAGAGGGAGCTGAGGGGACAGGTGATCACTGGCAGCAGCTGCTGTGCTTTGTCTGTAGTGCCATCCTATTTCTAGGGCTATCCAAGCAGAGGGGACAGTAAAAGACAGGGTCTTTCAAGACTGATTTTGGCTATGAGGGTCACTTAACAAAGGCTTTCTTTAGATGAATACATTAGCACTGCTTGGTTTTATCTGGCTACCTATATAAACAAAGCTCCTGGCGAAAAATCTCCCAAACTGCTTAAGCCTGGTCTCCAGGGTGTCTGCGTTGGCCGGCCCTTCTCTGGTTACTCCGTGCACTGTAGTTTCAGCCAAACTTCGGTTTTTTGTCCTTTCCCAGCCCTCTTTTGGCCGAAAAACCTTGGCCAGTCACCTAACATCCTTGTTCTTCAGTCCTTTCCCCTGTAGAACGGAGCCAGGAGTACCTACCCTCAGGTCTAGTAACAAGGTTCCCGCACCTGACTGACAGCAGGTGCTAATGTGAGGCCTGCGTCCATCCCTCCGTTCCTAACTCCGGACGGCGTGCAGTAAGTAAGGCAGGAAGATGAAGTTGCCTCTCGAGTCACTGGGGAGAACGGGACCATTTCTGTTCCCGGGCACAATTTCTAGTGTATCATTTCAGGTGGAGAGTGGAGCACAGCCAAGTAGACGGTAAGAAAACAAATAGATCGAAACCCAGTGTCACTATCTTCTTTTATCGCTCTTTTCATCAGCTATAGCAGGGGTAGTCAACCTTTTTATACCTACCGGCCACTTCTGTATGTCTGTTAGTAGTAACATTTTCTAACCGCCCACCGGTTCCACAGTAATGGTGATTTATAAAGTAGGGAAGTCACTTTACTTTATAAAATTTATAAAGCAGAGTGACAGCAAGTTAAAGCATATAATAATAATTACTTACCAAATACTTTATGTCGGATTTTCGCTAAGTTTGGCAGAATAAATCTTTATAAAACAACTTACTATAGTTAAATCTATATTTTTATTTATACTGAGGTTTGGAGATCCAGAAACGGTGCATGAAATCACAGTCTTCAGGACCCTTACCTGGGAGGTGCTGAGCACCTGAGGGACCCTCCCTCCCAGGAGTCTCTGGGGAGTCACAGTGCCTCTGCGGCTTGGCTCTGCCCAGGACTTCCCTGAGCCACTCTACGGGGTGCCCCTTACTAAGAGCTATTTATTTTCCTTTTCTAGGGTTGCAAAGTTTCACAATTTCATTACGCTGGAGGCTTGTTGCTTCCCCTTTGGAGAGATTCGCCTGCCTGGCAAGGGGCCCGAATTGCTTCCTTGTCGCACCTTGATAAGTGTCCCGGAACGAAGGGAACAGGATTTGTACAGCCCTTGCCGCCAGAGGCCAGTGGAGCGCGGGCTGCGCGGAGCTGGCTCCAGCCCGCGGTGCCAAGTCGCCCTTATCCAGTGCAGCAGAGAGTGCGCGGCAGCGGGGACAGGGAAGCACTCCCCGCCAGCCAGCGACACCGGAAAGCTGCTGCTGGACCGGCGTTATCAGCCCAGAGCGAGCTCTGCGTGGTTTTCAGTCGGTGATGCAGTGGGATGACTGCCTCACCATATGGTGGGGGCACCGACCATTTTGCAGGGATGTTAATTTAATACGTAATGCGGATGTTTGTTTGTTTCTTTCATACAATTTTCTTCCTGGTGTTCTGATTCTATCAGAGAATAGATGGACTCTGACAGAGGTGTGTGCGTGTGCGTGTGCGCGTGCATGCGCGCGCTTGCGTGTGTGTGTGTGTGCATGTGTGTGTGCATATGCATATGTGTGTGTGCGTGTGTGCGTGTGTGCGTATATGTGTGTGTGCATGTGCGTGTGTGTGCATGTGCGTGTGTGTGCGTGTGCGCGTGCATGCGCGCGCTTGCGTGTGTGTGTGTGTGTGCATGTGTGTGTGCATATGCATATGTGTGTGTGCGTGTGTGCGTATATGTGTGTGTGCATGTGCGTGTGTGTGCGTGTGCGTGGTGTGTGCGCGTGCGCCCGCGTTTTAATTTAATATAAACTGTGGATATTTAAATAATAAGTCTCTTTGACAAACTCCCCCGTGGTTTGAACTTCTACAGGAAACTTGGAGAAGCCCTGGCTGGCTTACCCAGTCCCAGGTACAGAGAGAAGGACTGAAGTTGATGAGTTCCTGATTTGGCCCAAGGTCAAACCCCGTGGTAACTGGCAGGGCAGAGGTCAGTGCACATTTTTCTAGGGAAATTGCATTTCCACACTAGAACACCCGGTCTTCCTTGAATAGAGTTACTTTATAGGGATCTCTCTACGTCATATTCAAGATCTCTCCCACACTACTGGGGCAAGGTGATTTTAATTAGAACGCCCCCCCTTCTCGTTCTGGTGAACGTGGGGGACACGTGAAGTTCCCTGGAGGCCAGAGGCCAGCCCAGGCAGATCTGAGCAAGCCACCAGTGAAACACAGAAAAGGCTAAAAAGGGACTTCTGAGATGTTCTGGGTCTGACATCGTGTTGCCCAGAACTTCTGAGTTTCTGAGCAGGTCTCCCGGAGCCGGCTGCAGGTTCCAGGGAGAGGGGTGGGACTGTCCCTCTTCTACCTCGGCCAAAGCCCTCCCACTGCTCCGGGTGTTAAATGTAGGGCTTCCCAGAACAGTCCTCTTTTGTTAAGAAGGTCCACCACCAGAAAAATATTTGAAACAACTGATCATCTAATCCAATGCACTCTCTCTGCAGGTGGGAGAAGCCTGCCTCAGAGAGGCCACGGGTCCAGGGGGTGTGTACGTCCAGTGGGCACTTGGCCAGCAGCCCGCCTGCTGAGCCCCCGTTCCCTGTGCCACGGGTGGTGGTGCCAACTGATGACTACGGAACCCCTGTATCTCATGGCACTGATGTGTGCACGCACATCCCCCACCTTGCACACCAGCTGTGGAGGCTACAGGTGTGGGGTTTTGGAAAATACATCATTTATAGCAGTGGTCCCCAACCAGTTTTGGGCCACGGACTGGTTTAATGTCAGAAAATATTTTCATGGACCGGCCTTTAGGGTGGGATGGATAAATGTATCATGTGACCGAGACAAGCGTCAAGAGTGAGTTTTAGACAGATGTAACAGAGGGAATCTGGTCATTTTTTAAAAATAAAACATCATTCAGACTTAAATATAAATAAAACGGAAGTAATGTAAGTTATTTATTCTTTCTCTGTGGACCGGTACTAAATGGTCCATGGACTGGTACCGGTCCGTGGCCCGGGGTGGGGACCACTGATTTATAGGGAAGCAAGAATTTGGGAGCATTGGGGAGAAATGTCTAACTACCTGTTAACTGTCTAAGGCCTTTCTGGTCACTAGCATTTTATTCTTAGTAAATTTTAAACTATTATTCTGGGACCCATTTCCATGCTTTCTGTCTTTCCCCCTCTGTCTGCCACCACCTCGGAGCAGCCTCTGCACCTTCCGTCTGGGCCTACACCTAATTCATCTTACATCTATCAGAAAGTATCTTTCTAACAAGCAGATCCGACCCTGTTACCTTCCTGTTTGGAACCTGCTCCTCCCCTGACATGACGACATCCTTACATTTTAGCTGTTCTACAGAAGGCCTCTCTCTCCCCTATACACACTAGCTACGTCTCTGGATTCAACTCCCAAGGCTAGCCTCCTTGATGTACAAGGTCCAACCCCAACAACTTATTTCTCTCTCCCCAAGCTCATCACAGTGTCACAGACAGACCCCCAGCATACGCAGCCCCTTCTGTGTGGCTCACCCTCATGGCACTTCCGCGCCAGGAAAACCCAAGCTTCAAGATGTAGCCTAAGAACCACCCACACGAGGAAACATTTATTCGCCTTACCCACTGAGCATTAGGTCAATTTTCTCTAATGCACATTCACCGAGCACGTGCCCATTTCCAGGGAAATCTGCACCTGTGACTGCATCTCCCACGAGGAAATTTTTCCAGGACGAGACCTGTACTACACTTTCTCGTTCCCAAAACACCTAACACAGGGTTTGGCAGACATGGGTGCTCAGGAAACACCTGTTCAACCTAAAATTCTCTATTTCTGATCCCACATAATAATGAAGCTTCTTTGGTTGAAGGATATAACAAGTAGCTCATACAAACTCACACCTGAAGCAAGACTCAGCAGGGACAGGAAGAGGTAATTTATAACAGCCTCGGGCACGAAGCTCAGTGGGGTTTCACGGGGGTTAGAGCTGGGGTGATAAAGCCCTTTCCTCCATCTCTCTGGGATCTCAAGCTCTCTCTTCCTTGCTTCCTTCTGAGGAGCTAATGAACCTTCCCTTCTTTTCCGAGGATCTCTTTTCTCTGCCTCTCACTCCTTCTGACACAATCATTGTGGCCCTTGCTCAGCACATCATCCGAGCTGGTCCCAAAGCCGCTGAGTGCGGATTTCAAAGAGGCAGTGCCTGACCCTCCGCTTTTCCCACCAGGCATGGCCAGGGAGCAGGCATGGCCAGGGAGCAGGCATGGCCGTGCAGCCTGACGTGGAGCCTACATTCGCCCAAGCGGCCGGACCTGGTAAAGAAAGGGAGCTCTGGGCTGCCCAGCTCACTCAAAACTATCCATTCTACATGTGCCCTGGGCAATCGGGTTAGCCATTCTAGAGCGAGTCTAACACTTCCCAAAGCATTTCCAACAAGTGTTAGTTCCGTAGGGTTATCAAGTGGCTGGAAGGAAATGCTCTAATCCAGGAAGACTTAACAACTGTTTTGTTGAATATAAATAGATTTCTTCACTGCAAGACTCCTCAGTGACTTTGACACGCAAAGGTAACTTGTGAAACACTAGAAGAGAATATGATCTGTTGTCGTTTCTAAATGTATCTGTCCAGAGCAACACTTCCCGCCCTGTTGCCTCCGCCCAAGAAACCCTGTCAGCACTGAGGTTCTGTAGAACGAGCCTGGAGAACACCAGTGTAGTCCAGGCCTAGTGGCCTCACCCGGCTGCTGGGAATAGAGACCGACCAATGCTTACACTCCACCGCGTTTCAGTAATGGCATTCCCTGCCCAGAGTTTAGGAGTCTCTGAGGGACTATAGAGTCCTCTTCCCCCTGGAACCATCCTTGTGGTGAAGTTTCTTCCTCTCCATTCAGTGTGAGGTCTGATTCAGTGTCTGCCATGGTCTGAACAGCTTCTGCCGGGGCTGTGAGTGTTAGTGCTCCCAGAGAAGTTGTTTCAGGAAATAGACCTGAGCTGGGGAAACAAAAGCGATTGCCGCTTACCGGGCGAGGTGCAGCACGGTGAGTTTATACGACGACATTCCCGGTATCGGTCCAGGTCCCTTCATCCCGTGCTCATTGAGTCTCTGCTGTTGAGATCGAGATCAGTAAGCCCAGACCCTGACCTGGAGCAGCTCAAATTTCAGTGGAAGAGCCAGATGTGTTGGGAGATCATTTCTGGATGGGATACAGGCCTTGGTAGAAGGAAGACAATGAAGAGCTAGCAAGGAGGTGGGAAGGATTTCCTGGGGGAATTTTAAGCTGTGGAGAACAGGCTCCAGAGAAAGCGACACCAGGTCTCTGTTCTGATGGAAAGCTGGGTGTCCTCAGTCCAGATGAGAAAGCAAACCTTTGTGTGCGTGAGCAAGGAGGAACAGGGGTCAAGGACAACACCCTGGGTTACGCTAACAATTAAGTGCCTGACAGGTACTGAATGTAGACCAGGGGTCTGAGAAGAAAAATCCAGAACATTGAGAGAAGTAGGGAGAAGGACATCCCCGTAAATAAGGAAGAAGAAAATTTCAAACAACAAAATCAGGGTCACAGCCCCAGACGGAATACCTAACAGGATGTCGAATTGATCTCTCTAAGGTTAACGCTCTTAGCCTTGGGCTGGAGTGGGCTGGGGCCCCGCAGACGACAGTGTGGACTCCCATCAACTATTTCCATTACGTGCACCTGCTAGAGCAGGCAGCTAGATATTCACAAAAGAGACAGCATAGTCACCCTGGGGGTAACCTGCACCATGCCACCAAATTAACAGGAGTGGGGGTGAGAAAACTGGACAGGAGAAAATCCTTTCACTGAACACATTCGCTGGAAACCACATGATGAAGCCGAATTGTAAGGCATGTGCAGTAGGAGCCAACATGATGGACATAAAAAGGGGCGGGCACTAGCCTGGGAAAGTCCGGGGGCGGGGCGGGGGGATCCGACAGGGGAAGGGCACAAGCCGCCCCCCCCCCCCCCCGGGAAAACCCAGGAAAGAGATTGGATAGGGAGAGGACACAAGCCCAAGCTGGGGGAAAGCCAGGGAAGAGATTGGGTAGTCTGAAAGAAAGCCCGCCCCTTCCCAAACCCGAGGAAATACATGGTAGTTAGAGAACCCAGCACGTGCCCTCCTTAAAGCATGCCCTGTCCTTCTCTCTTTTCTCCCGAACTCTAAGGGCCCCCACAAGACTTGCAACCTGGGGAGCAGCGAGCAGCAGCGGGGGACTCTCTTTCTGCCTCTGTAACTTCCGTTCCTGAGCCCACGCAGCCGCGCCCCTGCAGCCCGCCTGCTCTCTGCCTCTGAGTGTATTATCACTTTTCGCTTTAATAAATCTCGCCACTATCACTTAAAACTCCTCTTACGTAAGTATCCTTAAAATTCTTTGCCCGTGACACCAGTGAAGAACCTGTTTCCTAACCATGCGGGGCAGACCCGCCTTGGTCCTGGTCTCCAGCCAGTAATACTCCCACCCAGTGAAAACCTTACATTGACCCGCGGTAAGGCCGTTATTACTGACTGCAGGCAAACCTCAGTTAACACAAATATTGAAAACATGAAAATGAAGGGAGGGGAGCGATGGAAATCAGAGGAGGACTTGGTGGGTGACAGATTTGTAAACATTTGTATCTGACCAAGAAATATATAAAATGCCCTGGGCCTAGGAGAACTGATTTTCATATCCAGCAACTAGGTAAACTTCATTCTCTGGACCTGAGGTGCGTGTACAATTAGGAGGTTTGGGTAGAAGGTCTCTAAGCTTCATCCCCCTAAATGTCAAGTCCTTGCGATGTGGCTGTGGAGCCCCGGAGGCCACGCCTCGGTGCCATTTCACCTTTCAGTGCGCCCGCCCTGTCTCCCTGCGTCACTGTCACAGTGCAAGGAGGAGGTGGAGTTGCAGACAGGGGTTGAAGATAGCCTTGGGCAAAGCCAAACCCAGCTGGGTCTAACTGGCGCCTGGAGGAGGGAGAGGAGACAGAGGACTGTTCTCTTACTGATGCAGCGGGGAACCCTAGCTCGGACCCCACTGCCGCTGTGACCTTGGGCAAGCTTTTGAGCCCTGTGGACATTAGTTCCCTGTGCCTGCATAACAGACTGCCCCCCAAAACGTTGTAGAACAATAAACAGGCGTCTTCTCACTGTTCCTGTGGGTCAGGAATTGGGGATCAGCCTGGCTGGGGTGGTTCTGGGTGACGTTGCTAAGGTTGCCGGATGTCAGCTAGGTCTGTCGAAGGCTTGGCTGGGGCTGGGCTTCACTTCCAAGGTGACTTTCTCACATGGCTGTGGGAAAGAGGCTTCTGTTTTTATCGCCACGGGGCTCTCCAAAGAATGGATTCAAGATGTCCTCAAAACAAGGTGGCTGACTTTCCCCAGAATGCTCAGTTCAGAATACTCAAGCAGTCCCTGGCCAGGTAGCTCAGTGGGTTGGGCTGTTTTCTCGATATGCCAAGGTTGCAGGTTTGATCCCCAATTGGGGCACATATAAGAATTAGCCAGTGAATGCATAAATAAGTGGAACAACAAATCAATGTTTCTCTCTCTCTCTCTTTCCTTTTTTTCTCCCTCTAATAAAATGACTTAGGCAGAAGTGGTCATCTCTTTTAAGACACAGCCCTAGAAGCCACACACTGTTCCCTGTGCTGTGTCCCATTGGTCACATAGGTCAGGTTGATTCGCTGTGCCTGGGGACTGCCCAAGGGTGTGAGTCTCAGCAGGAAAACTTCGCTGAGGTCGCCTTGGAGACCGGCTGGCTCTCGTTCTCTGTACCCTTCCCTTCCTCAGGGCTCAAGGTGGGTGACACTAAGTTTATCTCATACCTGCGCCCCTGGCTCTGCCAACTCTGCACGTGTCAGCCTTTTCCATCTCTTGTTCTTTTTTCAAAGCCAAACCGCATCAGTGGTACTGTAGCAAGGCAAAGGAACTGTTCCGGGAACCAGGAAAGGGATTCCCGCAGGCGGAGCCGTGGCTTTGTGGAGCCTGCAGCCTTTGAACGAGGCCTTCGGGGAGCGCGGTTTAACAGACAGGAAAGATTGGATGGGGCAGAGTGGTAGGGGAAAGCCATTCCAAACAGAAGGTCTGGCGCAAATAGACTCAGAGGGAAAAGAATAGAAAATTGTTTAGGGAAGAAGAATTCTCCCAGAAGGAGGCCCTGTGAATGTTCTGTTCGCTTCTTTGTAGCACGTGCCCAGCCAGGTGGAAGGAAGAGCAGCCAGTGGGGCGTGGTTAGCAATGCAACTCTGCAGACCTCCGGTTCCCCAACCCCCAAGGCGGGACTGAGGGCGGACCTTGTTTTCTAACCTGACCTTCCTTTTTGGAGATGGCATGTTTAGTCGAGGCACCAGGCGTAACTTTTCTCATAAAAGAAATACAGTGTCTGTAGTAAGCAGTTTCTCTGTGGTCTTCCTATCGGTCCCCACTTCTTGGTAACTGTCTTCTGGAATGGCTGGCTGCTACTGAAGAGAACAAGCGCATGTTGTCAGATGCCCAAGGGTGACGGAACTGGAAGCTTCAGCTAACCAGCGGGCAAACCTGAGACCTGCCAACGGCATTCGTGAGAGAGGCTGGAAGGTGGACCCGCTCCGGTCTGTCCCCGTGGACAGCTTGATTCTGGTCCTGTGAGACACTACACTCATCAGGAAAGCCCAGGTTCCTGACCTACAGAAACCAGGAGAGAGCAAACACTTCTTGTTTTAAGCTGCTAAAGTTCTTGATGATTTGTTACGCAACAATAGAAAACTGATAAGCACCTGTTACCCATACAATGGCTTACTTAGAACCTCTGTCTTCAAACCAGCCTACATATGTCCTTAAATTTATCTAAACAGAAAACCTTCTATTTAAAGAGTAAGAGAATGGTGTCAATTTCCACATGCAGAAGGTGAAAATTATTCCATTTGTCATACACCTTGAGGAAAACTAGCTAACTGAAGGAAAGGAGGTTGGTCAGACTGGTCCTAATTGGAATGCCACATTCACTTCTTGTTAGCTGTGGGATATTAGGAATGTTCCCTTGTGCTCTGACACTTAATTTTTTCATCTGCACAAGAGAGAATTTATCTGTATTTTCTAAAAAATATTTAAGGATTAAAAGGACAATTACTGGGAAAGTACCCAATAATGGTGATGATGTTGCTAATGATAATTGCGATTTTTTTTTATCCCTAACCATACACCAAGCACTATGCTAAATAATTTCATATTCCCCCAAACCTTATGATAAAATTATAAACATTTTTGCCTGACCAGGCAGTGGCACAGTGAAAAGAGCATCAATCTGGGATGCTGAGGACCCAGGTTCGAAACCCCGAGGTCACCAGCTTGAGCACAGGGTCATCCAGATTGAATGTGGGATCATAGATAGGACCCCATGGTTGCTGCCTTGAGCCTAAAGGTCACTGGCTTGAGCCCAAGGTCGCTGGTTTGAGCAAGGGGTTACTCACTCTGCTATAACCCTCCAGTCAAGGCCCATATGAAAAAAGCGGTTAATGAACAACTAAGGAGCCACAACAAAGAATTGATGCTCTTCTCTCTCTTTCTCTCTCTCTCTCTCTCTCTCTCTCTCTCTATATATATATATATATATATATATATACACACATTTTGCCACCCACAAAACTCACCAGAAGAAGTTTATTAATTTATTTACTTGAGGTCACACAGCCAGTGTCACGGCAGAATAAAATCTCAAACACATATCCTTTTTTTATGGCAAAGCACCGTCGCTTCACCATGCTACATTACAGGCTTCACACAGTCTAAAACACCTTCTCGATGCCGATTTCCTGTCTTGCTCAGGAACGAAACCTTTCCGTTTCCGAAGCAATGTCAAAAGTGACACCAAACACCAGTTTTCTTGGCCAGGTGCCACTCTGTCTCTCAGATGAGCTCCCGCCTTCTATCGGCACAGTGGTCAGGACCCCATCTTTCCAGGGTCGCTGTGGCCCGTCAAACGTCACCCGGGGTCAATTGGAGCTGACTTTCGTAATGACAAAAGTCATGCCTTCAATTTCTTAATTAACTAAATGCAATGAAGTTTGTAAATTGATCAAAGCAAGGTCTCATGTAGAAGTTAATTAGGGAATTGCGGGGGAGGACTTGGTGATTAAGTCAGAGCTAATAAATCTAAAGGGAACTTTATGGAATCCCAAAATAAAACTCCGGTGAATTAAAAAATTAACACAGAATGTGGTATCCACTCCAATCTATTTTTATTATTATTATTATTATTATTTTAATTTATGTTTTATGTTTTTGGAGAGGGTGGAACATACAACATCCCAGCTTCCGGACGCTGTTGTCAGGGGCTCTCTTGGACATTCTGGGGGAGCACTGAGTTTTGGAAGACGCCCAATGGCAGTGCTGTGGGTGGGCAGACAGAAGCCTGTTTTGGACTTCGTTAGCACCCTTTCCTGGCCGAGGCTTCCAAACGGTACTGCTGATACTATCATCTTACCTTAACAGTGCCCTTCCCTCTGATCTTATAGGAAATGTAAATGAAAGCTCTCTGCGATGCACTAGCAATGTTTTTAACCTGTTAGAAACCACTATGCAAACCAAGCATGCCTTACATAGTTCCGAAAAGGAGTCCTATGCTTCTCCATTGCTAGCTCCTCTTTTTTTTTGGAAATTCTGGGGTCAATGGTCTATGTAAACCAAGTGTTCAGTGGTTTCATTCACTCAGAAAGCATCGCTAGCATTCATTCCGCCCAGGGCAGTGCACCTAGTACAGGTGCGAGGCCGAGGGATAAGCCAGTGTCTTGGCCTCCAAAGCGCGCAGGTGGATCGGAGGATATGGAATGAATGAACAGGCGAGTTTGGTGTTAGAAACGGCACCTGGTGTGCAGCCCAATCAGCATACGGGAAGATGTGATTATTTCTACCCAGGCGCTGAGACTTCACTGAGGCGCCACTGCTCCAGTTGAGCTGTGAGACTGTCACCAGGCCACCCTGGGGGAACGGCTGAACCTGGAGGGCTCAGAGACAAGGCCACCTCCAGCACTGGGGGGAATCGTGAGTGGTCCACAGGTGGCGGATGGTGAGGGCGGGAGCACTTTATTCTTATGGGTCTTGATCCACTGGAGGCGGTCGTTGGATAGTTGTTCGGTAATAGCACTCTCTTGGCATTGGAACGGGGTAAGAGAAAGGAGGGACCGTGGGTCAAGCTCCTGGGCTCTGAGCTTTACATCCAAGCTATAACCCACTCCTCGGACCTTCGTGTCGAGAAGGTCATGTTGTCCCCAGGTTACAGATGGGAGATCAGGACCCAGAGAGTACAGTCAAGTTGTTGAAATCCGCACACCCAGTGCCGGACCAGCCTGAGTCACATCTGACTTGGTACGGCTCTTCAACTCATCCTCTTTCCTTTCTCCCTCCTTTTTGATTATAATTTGAAGTATTTTGAAAAAATAATTTCGAGGTGTAGTGCTAGCTGTATTCAGATGCTAACATATGAAAATTTATTCAGGATTTTTTTTCAGGTAATTTAGCTAACAGTATACTTCAACAATATGATTGTCAATATATGAAATCATAGTATGTGCCACTTATGAGAATATCTGATTTTCATTCACGATCTTAGTGGTTCATTTTTGTTTTTTTAGAAAAGCAACCAACTAATTCAAAGCATGAAACTAAGCTCATTTATACTTGCCCTTCGAAATTGGATGCTGCCAACATTTATAATAAGGAGAATTTAATAATTATGGTAGAATGCTATTATGGAGTATTTATTTAAAATATTGTGTTCCAAGACGATAAAATATACACAGGAAAAAACAAAGAAAGAATTTTCTCTGAATGTATTTTTAAATTTTTCTATTATAGGCACGTATTTTTAATAAAAAAAAACACTGCACTTTGTCATTACTCTTAATTGAGCAGACCTAATAGGAAGGTTGCATGTAGATTTTATATTCCTGCGTCTTTGAAATAGGGTCCTTTTGCTTTAAGAACAAAGTACATTAAATAGCTCTAAATAACAATATCAATGCATGATTCATTAGCCCTCTGATTAATACCAGCCAGGTGAATAAATTTCAGGATATTTGTAGCAACAGCATCAAAGTGGACGTCGGAGCGAGTCCCGAAGCTGGCAGTTTCTCCGAGATACCTCTCCTTATGGCCTGCATTTCTGCGTTCAGGTCTGTCCCCTTTGCTCTGCCATTTGCGGTTCACGTTCTTGTGCAGGGACTTGGGCTCTTCCCCACCTGCTGTGATTCACACCATTCTAGTTATGCAGCACACATCCTGTCTCTCTGAGCCAGAATGTTACCAGTTTTTAAAGTATATATGATATATGATATATATATATATATATATATATATATATATGTATTTAATCAGGGCCTCCCAGGTGAAAGATGCAAATGCAACATTTTTAAAAGTAATATCATTGCTGAGAGTAACTCGCACAGGCCTCGCCGCACCTGGTCTCCGTGGTGATTAGGGACAGAGGGAGAATTCATGTGTCTTAAGTATCTTGGTTCCCCGGAAGCATGTCTGGGTCCAAGGCGAGAACAGTACTGGCCTGAGAGGCTGGACCCCTGACATCTCAACACAGTTCTGTCTTTTATCAGCTGTGACATTTGGGGCACACACTTAAGATGAGAGATCATCTCCCATCTTCCTTCCAGGTCTGTGAGCCTGAGCCCTCCTTCTGGACCGAGCCGCTTTCCCCTCTGAGTCCACGGCACCTTAATTTCTGTGAAAGATAGCGTCGTAGCTCTCAGTTTTCTAAGACCCAGGTTTGGGGACTAGGATCCAGTTGTAGCTCTTCTACTAACGAGTGAGCCAGGCCTGACTATTCATTTCTCTGTGTTTCCACTTTCTTTACTTAGCAAACGTCTGTATTACCTCTGCTAAGTACTGGGCACTGTCCTAGTCACTTTACAAACATTGCTTGATGCTCTCCATTTTATAGATAAGAAAACCGGGGCCCACGAAGGTTCCATAAGCAGTGTGTGTGTGTGGGGGGGGGCTGAATTTATCTTCCCTTGCCTCACCACAATCCACAGGTTCAAGTCCTAACTCCTAGACCTCAGAATGTAACTGTACTTAGAGAGAGGGCCTTCAAAGTTGATCCAGGTAAAATTAGGCTGTCAGGGTGGACCTGATTCAATACGACCGGCGTCCTTATGGAAAGTGGATATTTGGCCACATAAAGACATGCCAGAGGTGTGTGCACACACAGACAGGACCATGAGAGGACACAGGATAAAACCAATATCTAGAAGCCCAGGAGGTCTGCCAACATCTGGACCTTGGAGCGAGGGAATAACTCCGTGCTGTTTAGGCCGCCGCACTGAGGTCTTTTGTTATAGCCGCCCCCACAGACTAATGCACCTGCCCAAAGGCTCATCGTAGGTGCTGGGTCTTGGGTGCAGAGTCTGTGCATTTAACCACAACTGTGTCCTCCCTCAAAGATACAAATATGCCTTCCCTTACTGTCCCCAATAAGGGATAATAAAAAGGGGCCGCTTTCCAGAATGGAGTAATGTCCGGAAACTACCTATAGTTAATTCCTACCTGCACAGTCGGGTTAACAAGGCAAAACCTCTCTGATCTCCGGCATTCTCATCTGTAAAACCGAGAGGCTTATACCCCCCTCACTGAGTGGGAGGCGGATCAGAAGACATGATGTTGTGCCAGGAACGGACTCAAGTGTGTGAACCAGGCGGGAGATACACAGGCCACACCCCTTTCCTTCTGTGAGACAAGGATTGGGGTGGGGCTGGGAAAACCGTGAAGGGAAGTCTGCAAAAGGCACCGATGGTACTACATACCTGCTAGCTGCCAGGCCCTCTGCACATCCCGTCTCTGATTGCTGTGAGATAGCTCTGGACTTGTGCAGCCACCCCCGCCCATTCTAAAGCTCAAAAATGGAAGAAGGTCCCAGGAGATTCCTGACAGAAAGGATCTGACCATGGTAGCTCTTATGCTGAAACCTGAATTCTCACCACCGTTATATTTCTTGTTGAATTTCTTCCTAATTGTATCCTGACATACCTGTAACCCTCTTGAGGCCAGCCATTATATATATATTTTTTGTCCTTGATCTCCATTTTAATTAGCATTTTGTGGTATATGCACACAGTAGGTTAATATTTGGATGGATGAGGGTACCCACCTCTGATCCTGCTTGGTTTCTCAGGCAGGTGAAGGGCAGGGCCCTGGCTTGAGCATCTGGAATGGGTGTGGCCTCTACGCCAGGCATAATGGGACACCGTGACCACAATCCAGCAGGCGCTTCTCTCCGCCAATGGGGGGCCTCTTCTGAGACCCCAAACAAAACTGGAACGCCACCACACCAACCGGCCCTGGCCACCCTTCCCTGTCTGGGAGACCCTCCAGTGGACAGTAACACAGGAAACTTCCTGACTTGCATCTCCCCAACATCCCAACACTTACTTTTTAGCAGGCAGGACCTCTGGCCTCCCTCCAGATCAATGAAAAATCTCTTAAGAGGATATGACACCCCCCACCCGGGAGAGGGGGGCTGTGAAATCCTTCCCGCAATTCGAGGACTGTTTTAACCTTACAAAACGGGCACACTTCAGTGGTTCAGTGGGGGGCTTTTGATCAGCGCCTTGAAGAGGAAGAACTTTGCAAGGGGGCACAGGGAAGGCTGGGCGCTGCTGGAAGGGGGACCTCCATGTGCTAACACACGCAGGGGACAGCCCAAGCGATGACAACCGAACTGAAAACTCCCCGCGCACCGCCTGTGCGGCACTCTGCGGGGAGACCGAAAGCTTCCCAGAAAATCAGAGGCTCGAAGTCAAGCCGCTTCCCCAAAGTTGGCAGAGAGTTGGAATGCACAGTAGGCTGACCTGAAGCTCACTCCTTCTAGAAAATAATAAGTGAATGAGTGAATGAATGAATAACTAAATAACTAAATAAATAAAAGCGAGACTCTTTGCCTAGAGAAAGGGTACGCGACGCTGTCCTGCACAACGAGAGCCCCGCGGTGTGCTGTTCCCGAGGGTCCCCGGAGGCAGACACTGGGCTTGTCCTCTGGCTTCAGAGCTGGGAAGAGAGTTGGGCCACAGCTGCTGGGTCTGGGTGCTTCCAGCCTGGACACTTGAAAAGCAACAGGACACCCAGAGTGTGAGTTCTGGTCTCAGAAGCCACCTCGTACTGTCTGCTGGTGAAGATACTGCCTTCTCATCGACAACAACGTTCAAACTTGCCAGGGTTGTGACCCATTTGCTGAGGCATTGGTTCAGGTTAGAATTTAAGGGTTTGGGCCCTGGCCGATTGGCTTAGTGGTAGAGTGTCAGCCCAGCATGTGGATATCCCTGGTTCGATTCCCGGTCAGGGCACACAAGAGAAGTGACTGTCTGCTTCTTCAGCCTTCCCCCTCTTATTTCTCTCTCTCTTTCTCTCTGTTTCTCTGTCTCTCTCAATCTCTCTCTCTCTTCCCCTCCTAAAACCATGACTCAATTGGAGCAAGTTGGAGCGGGGCACTGAGGATGGCTCCATGGCCTCTGCCTCAGGTGTTAAGAAAGGCTTGGGTGCTGAGCAACAGAGCAATGCCCCAGATGGGCAGAGCATTGCTTCCTAGTGAGTTTGCCAGGTGGACCCAGGTCAGGGTGCCTGTGGTAGTCTGTCTCTGCCTCCCTTCCTTTCACTGAATAAAAAAAAAAATTAAGGGTTCATATAGATTCTATTTGATGGGGCTTCTCAGAATTAGCTCCGGCTCATTTTAAAGCAATTTGTATTGAACACTTACTAGGACAGGTAGGCATACACAGGGATGCTTGCTAGAGCCCCATTGTAGATGCAGATACGGTGCTCTGGCCCAGCAGGTGGGTGTCCGGGAGTGTTCCAACCAGGGCTCTCCCTGGGACCCTCTGGACAGTCTTCTGCTCCTCACAGGTCCTGTCCTGTCCCCGATAGTGGCGAGCTCCTGAAGGTCAGTGACTGTGAGGATTAATACCTGGGAAAGAACTTAGAAAGGTGGCTGGCACACGGGAAGTGATTGCTCAGGTTAACAGCACTGCCGTCACCATCACTCACACGGCCCGTCTATATTTCATACACGGCGCCCGAGCACCGCTGATCAGGAGCCTGCTGCTAGAGGCGGCATAGCGGCCACGGAATGAGATCACACTCAAGGACCGCAGGGCCTCATTCCATTTAATTTCTGGGCACTGGGTGAGGTGTCCTTGGGGCCACATACTACTATTTGGTTACCTGACTATTAGAATCTGAGCGGCTTCTTTTCAGAGATGCTGGGAACTGGCCTCCTCCTGCTTAGACCTGCGCCAGCAGCCCTTGTCACCTGGAGCTTGGTCCTTAAACAGAAGCTTCTCCTCTCCCAAAAGACAGTTCCCCTCCCTGAGACCTCTCCAGGCAGACTTCTCGTCCAGGAAGAGATGTTACCACAACCTCCATCTCTACCTAAAACACACCTGTAAGACATCTCTTCCTCTTTTTTTTTTTAAGTATTTATTTATTGATTTTACAGAGAGAGAAGAGGAGTCAGAACGAGAACTATCAACTCATAGCTGCTTCACTTTAATTGTTCACTCGTTGTTTGTCACATGTATCTTGACCTGGCAAGCCCAGGGTTTCGAACTCTCAACCTCAGCGTTCCAGGTCGATGGTCTATCCACCGTGCCACCACAGGCCAGGTAAACGCCATCTCTTTAGACACAGGATGTAGAGGATAGGAACCAGGGGGTTCCTATCAACTTTCGTGTGATCTAACATCTTCCAGTTGTGTTCCAGCCTCCAGGTGCTCTCAGATCTTCAACTGCAAAA
Organism: Saccopteryx bilineata; assembly: GCF_036850765.1. Lineage (NCBI taxonomy): Eukaryota > Metazoa > Chordata > Mammalia > Chiroptera > Emballonuridae > Saccopteryx > Saccopteryx bilineata. The sequence goes on from NC_089494.1 coordinate 259,868,285, forward strand.
TGTGGGTGCCCACACCTCTTTAGCATGGTAATGATGGTGATCGAAAGATAACAAAGGGAACAGCTCAGGTGACTGCATGCTCAGGCACCCCGCCGAACTCTACAGGGATCCTCTCCTTGAATCCTAGTAATATACCATTTACAGATGGAGAAACTGAGTCACTGGAGGTTAAGTAACTTCCCCAAGAACACAGAACTGCTACATGTGTGTTGGCAATTATCTTGTTTGACTTTTTCTGGAAAGCCTGTATATGGTGCCCGTGCATAGAATCCCTCCCCAACAATGCCCCTGTGTGCCTCCCACCAGGTAGTGCCTTTCATGAGGACAGGGTGCAAATCTATTTTGTCATTGCTACTTCTACTGCCTAGCAAAGTGCTTTGTCCAAATAGCCGAGGGAACGAACCCACTGTGGCTGTTCGGCCTTGACCCCGTCCCTGGATTCTGGGGCTCGACCTCACTTGAGTTACATGACGACAATGCCATTCACATTACACGTACACGCGTCACTTCTCTGGGGGCCGGGAACCCTGTTCATCCCAGTGGTGTCCTCCCGTGATGTCACAAAACTGGTGATCAATGAATACATGCTCTTAATGGAAGCAGAGAATATTCCATGATGTCACAAAACTGATGATCAATGAACACATGCTCCTAATTGAAGCAGAGAATATTAGAGTTGGAGGAATTATTCATGATCATTGAATAGCAACATATCTCTGTTCACAAATGGGGGGAAATGAGACATAAGTCTGTTGAATTGATTGAATTTATTAATTTGCTTTATAAAGCTTGGGTACGGCCCTGGCCGGTTGGCTCAGTGGTAGAGCGTCGGCCTGGCGTGCAGAGGTCCCGGGTTCGATTCCCGGCCAGGGCACACAAGAGAAGCACCCATCTGCTTCTCCACCCCTCCCCCTCTCCTTCCTCTCTGTCTCTCTCTTCCCCTCCCGCAGCAAGGCTCCATTGGAGCAAGGATGGCCCAGGCGCTGGGGATGGCTCCTTGGCCTCTGCCCCAGGCGCTGGAGTGGCTCTGGTCGCAAAAGAGTGACGCCCCGGAGGGGCAGAGCATCGCCCCCTGGTGGGCAGAGTGTCGCCCCCTGGTGGGCGTGCCGGGCGCATGCAGGAGTCTGTCTGACTGTCTCTCCCCGTTTCCAGCTTCAGAAAAATACAAAAAAAAAAAAAAGTCGCAAACACACCACACACACACACACAGAGGAGGGGTGGAAATACCAAAAGAGTTTCAGGCTTTGCTGAAATGTCACACATCTCTGGGTTTGAACTCTTCCTTTGTCCTTAATTCCTTTTACTGTTTTCTATCATTTCCTTAACTTGATTGAATCTCAATGGTCTCATCTCAGGAAAGTGGGCTCATAACGAGTAACTGTCCAGGATGTTGTGAGTAAGTATTGCAATCGAAAATATCCATTAAGAGACTGCTCGGGAAAGTCCTCGAAACCAGCAGCACAGGGACAGTTTGGTCCCGTGATCAGCCTGGTGAGGGCCCCATCCCTGCCCTGAGCCACCCTGACCGGGTGACCGCGGACAAGTTACTAACCTCTCTGTGTCTCACCTCTCTCTTCTGTCACATGGGGGTTACAGTAGTCAGACCTACTTCAAATGATTGTTCTGAAAATGGAAGATCTGGTTATTAAAACCATACTACCTGTACTCTTCTGTCAAAAAGAAAAGAAAACACTGAAAGCATTCTGCCATTTCAGGAACTCCGCCGACATCGGCTGTCACTAGGAAAAGGAAGGGGCTTCTGGACTCTTTGTCCAGACACAGGTCTGGCCATTTGGGCGTTTGAATCACTGAACATGGGATTTACTGTGAAAGGGCAGGGCCACCTCAGAGACTGGCCTGTCCCGGGAGAAGTCACACCACTTTCCTCCCCCACACTGTTTATGAGGCTGGGAGACAAGATGTGACCAATGTGCTCGCTGAGAGACCTGCCCTGAAGGAGTCTCCCCTGCGTGACCGGCACGGGGGCTGGTTGGCTGCTCTGTTTGTGACCGTCACTGCCGTGTCTGTTTCTAACTCAGAGTGAGGGGAGCTGTTCGCAGAGGAGCCCTGGTGGATGTCGGGAGCCTGGCCGGGCCGAGCCGGTGACGCGGGCCGGGGAGGGACAGTGCCTCTGAGCTGCCTCCTGCGAGCTGCCCAGTCAGATGCCGATACCAGGACCAGATGGGCAGAGATGCCAGGGGCTCCTCGCTGCCCATCAACCCTCCCAGGCGTTCCTCCTCTTCCTGGGAGCCGCCCGGGGATGCGCGGAGTCACGCTCTGATTGGCTCAGCCGACAGCTGTTGGTAAGGCGCTGTGCCAGGCTCTGGGCTGCCGTAGCGGTAAACCAGGGAGAGCCACTGCCTCGGGGAGCTCACGGCCTGCAGGGGAGGCCCCTCCGGAACAGGGGGGGAGGGTGGGCGTGTAGACGGGGTGCACAGAACCAGCCCGGGGATCCGCGGAGTCACGCTCTGATTGGCTCAGCCGACAGCTGTTGGTAAGGCGCCGTGCCAGGCTCTGGGCTGCCATAGCAGAAAACCAGAGAGGCGCCGTGCCAGGCTCTGGGCTGCCGTAGCGGTAAACCAGAGAGGCGCCGTGCCAGGCTCTGGGCTGCCGTAAGTAAACCAGAGAGGCGCCGTGCCAGGCTCTGGGCTGCCGTAAGTAAACCAGAGAGGCGCCGTGCCAGGCTCTGGGCTGCCGCAGCGGTAAACCAGAGAGAGCCACCGCCTCGGGGAGCTCACGGCCTGCAGGGGAGGCCCCTCCGGAACAGGGGGGAGGCTGGGCATGTAGACGGGGTGCTCAGAACCAGCCCGGGCGGTCGGCGGGGACCTGCTCCCTGGAGAAGGTGGAACGGAATGGATGGGTCTGGCTGCCACTTCCCGCTGAAGACACCGGATGTCAGGGAGTCACGACAGGAGACTCAGGGCCTCCCTCAGCTCCTCATTAAATGGATGGGGACAACAAGGAAGCCAGAGGAGGGGACCATGCCTTGCCGACATGAGAGAGTAGAGGATCCTCTTGGCATTTGAGGGTTTTACGCAGGGAAGCCACAGGGTCTGAGTTACATCGTACAACAGTCCTCTGACTGCCATGTAGAAAAATGTGTTGGAGGGAAGGAAAAATAAAACAGAGATCATTTGGCAAAGCAGTCCTTTACTGTTCTTTATTGAGATGTAACTGAGACACAAGAAATCAAAGATAGTTACTGTTGGCAAATGGACTACTTAGGGCATACGCTTACCCCCAGGAGGTCATCGCCACATTATCGAGGTAATAGACATAGCCATCCCCTCCAAAACGACCCTGTGATGCCTGACCTGTGGTGGCGCAGTGGATAAAGCGTCAACCTGGAAACGCTGAGGTTGCCGGTTCAAAACCCTGGGCTTGCCTGGTCAAGGCACATATGGGAATTGATGCTTCCTGCTCCTCCCCCTTCTCTCTCTCTTTCTCTCTCTCTCCTTTCTATAATGAATAAATAAAATCTTAAAACAAAACAAAAAAACAAAATGTCCCTGTGCTTCTTTTGTGTGTGTGTGTGTGTGTGTGTGTGTGTGAAGAGTACTTAAGATGAGCTCTACCCACTTAAAAGTATAAGTGCACAGTACAGCACTGTCACACAGGGGTGCTATGTTGAACAAGCAGATCTCTAGAATGTATGCCTCTTTCATAATTGAAACTACACCAGTGAAATAATAACTCCCAACCCACCCTGCCCCCCACCCTGCCCCCCACCACGGGTAATCACATCCTTCCTTTCTCTGCTTCTGAGAGTTTCACTCACAGGCGGGACATACACACAAAAAGCGACGCATGAACAAACAAAACAAACCAGCAAAAGGCTTAGGGACGCCGACAACAGAATGGTGGTCACCAGAGGGGGAGGGGCTTCACGGGAAGACCAGGAGAGCTTTCGGGGGTCAAAGCCAAGGTGATGGAAGGACTTTGGGGAGCGGGAACACGATGGCATGTACAGATGTTATAACGGTGTGCACCTGAACTTTACATAATGCTGTCAACCCGTGTTACCCCGATACCTCTCATTTAACAAAAGGAATTGGGAGTGGCCGGGCACATGAAGTTCCCAGGGACACATGTCTCCAGCACCTACCGTTCTGCACCCTTTCGACCCAGTGTCGGGAGACTGGCCGGACCGGACCGTAGAGGCAGTTGAAGAACAGGCAGCGACCAGTGTCCCTTTGCATATTAGCTAAATGGTATTGGTGTGCTCTCTTCACTTTCCAAAGAAGCGCTCATTACTTTCCTGTACCCTCTGGACACCCTCTGTGTCACAGGGCGGACAGTGGGCATGCACAGGGGACGGCCCTGCTGCCATCAGACACCCACGCTCCGGGCAGAGGTGCCAGCGAGCATCCCAGAGGGAGCACCAGCTAATCTCACAGCTCCCTTTGGGAAACAGGTTTTTATAGCCTCCTGACCCACATCCTTTTGCTTGACCCCCAATATTAATTCTGAGTTTGCTTAATCGCCACAGAGCACAGGAGCGGCAGGATCCTGGTATTTCGGGCCAGGACAATGCTCTGTGAGAGGGAGGGGGAAACGGCTAGCCTGTCCCTGTTGTCACCAGAGCTCCTGCACCCAGGGAGGGGCCTTCTGAGAAGGGGAGGCACGTTCCCACTCGGAATGGGGGATCAGAAAGGGAAAGCGAGGAGGACGTCCCCATCCAGGTAACGACAGGAGAAGAGGGGAGACTGCTCTCCGAGCATCCGGCTCGGTCCACACACAGCTCGGCAAGGCAGGTCCCCTGCGCTCAGGGCAGAGGAGGTGCTGAGACAGGGAACTGTCCCTCTGGGTCATGCAGACGGCAAGAGACAAGGGCAGGCCTTGAACTCAGGTGTTTCCGAGCCATGGTCCTGCCCTAGGGAGGGCTGTGACAGGACACACTGTGAAGGTACAGACACATAAAATAATGGACATTCGGTCCCCTGGGACCCTAGTTTCCAGAAGAGAGAGGCAGGGAGCTCAGGGGCTGAGGGAGACCGAAGCCCTCGGTTTCTCTGCTTGTGCAGTTAGCCGAGGATCAGTGAGGTCTCTGCCAGGTGTGGGAATCTCCCACGTCCAGGCAACCAGATGCTTCTGGGCAGCTTATCCACCGACTTCCGTTTTTCTAACTCCAACTTCTTATAAGTAATCCTTCCTGATAGGAACTGTATTAATCAAGATCCTTCTGGTTGTAAGTGACAGAAGCTCAACTTAATGAAAGGGGACTTTATTGGCTCATAACATAGAAACGCCCACGGGGTTGACCTAGCTTCACCTACACCTGGACGCAGGTGTTCAGTACGGTGATTGGATGCAGACATGCCATCCTTCTCTGCGTCTGTGTTCCCACCCCAGATCCCCTCTCGGGCAGACCCCAAGAGCTCCATGGCCTCTGCGTCTCCGAGTTTGCCTTCTCAGAGAGCCCAGCAGAAAGAGGAGGTCAGTTGCGCAACAATCCCAGCAAGCTTTGGAAGGTCTCTGATCTGCATGGTTCCAGTCTGATGTCCATTGTTAATATAACCAATGCAGCGGAGGGCTCGGAGCCTAGAACGTACTGACCGGCCAGGCTTGAAGCACGAGCTCCCGTCCATGCCCCTAGGCCCACCCCTGGACCACAGGTTTATATATGAATTACAAACCCAGCCTTAAATCACAAATCCATTTCTGGACCCCGAGCCCACACCCGGGGCTGTGACATAGGAGCCGACTGCAGGACCCTCGTGCGCCTGGACTGACGGTCCTGGTGGAGGACAGATGGCCTGATGACTCCAGGAGTTACTGTCAGAGGGTGGAGGAAGGGACTCTGGAAGAAGCATGGAAAGTGGATGGGTGCCACTGGTGCCCCTGTAGGAACCGTGTCAAACCCTGCAGAGCCGTTTCTAAGCCTCGGCTCCTCCCGGAGCGGCCTGTGCGCTGGCAGCCTCAGCATCAGCCGGGACCTTGTTCCCCACACGGAATCTCAGCCCTCACCACGATCCACTGGGTCGGAATCCGGGCTTCATCAAGAGCCCTCCGAGGCCTGACCAGGCGGTGGCTCAGTGGATAGAGCGTCGGACTGGGATGCCGAGGACCCAGGTTCGAGACCCTGAGGTCACCAGCTTGAGTGTGAGCTCATCTGGTTTGAGCAAAAAGCTCACCAGCTTGGACCCAAGGTCACCGGCTAAAGCAAGGGGTTACTCGGTCTGCTGAAGGCCCGCAGTCAAGGCACTTATGAGAAAGCAATCAATGAACAACTAATATGTCACAATGCGCAATGAAAAACTAATTATTGATGCTTCTCATCTTTCCATTCCTGTCTGTCTGTCCCTGTCTTTCCCTCTCTCTGACTCTCTGTCTCTGTAAAAAATTAAATTAAATTAAATTAAATTTAAAAAAAGAGCCCTCCGAGGCTGTGTGCACATTCAGGTCTGACGAGCACTAATCTAGACTCCGTCAGGCGTTGTCATGCCGATGCACAGAGTGGTCCTTAGGTCGAAGAAAGACGCTCGGCTTGGGAATGAGGAGAAGTCGGTTCTGGGTTCAGGCTCTGCTACTGAGCTCAGGACCTCTGGGCACATTTTTCTTTCCATACGTTGGCTCCATTGTCTCATCAGCAAAGTGAGGGAAGTGAGATAGTGCACCTCTGAGATTTCTGCCAGTGGCTGACCTTTCAGAATTCTGGATTCTGGATTCGGACCAGCTCCAAAGGGACGTTACTTTGGGAATGAAGAAAACCATAATAAAGGGATTTTTTTTCCCGTCGCTGTCTAAGAAGAGGGACACATTCAGAGGTTGTCTTTGGAACCCCAAATTTAGAAGTGTCAAATTTAGAAACCAAGGCGGACCTACACTGGTGGTTTGAAAATATGGGTTCAAAGAACCCTAGAATTCCAAGAAGGAGGCCATGCAAAAAACAATCAAAAACCCTGTGCCAGATGCTAAGGTTCTAAGGAGAAGCCCTACAGAAACTCAGAGAAGAGCGAGCCGCTCCTGAGAATCCAGGCATCCATCCTGGAGGAGGTGAGGCCCAAGATACAGCTTTGAGAACTAGGTCAGGGCTGAGCGCTGGGGAGTCTAGAGGAAGCTCTTGAAAGTTCAAGCTTACCTCTCCTCACTCCATTAATTGCTTTGCAGAATATAAAAGAAGTTAAATAACAAGAGCTCCAATTAAATAACAATAGCAGCTCCCACTTCCTGCGGTAATTAGGGAGAGAGATGGCCAGTAATTAATCCAGAGCCCCCAGAAGCAGCTCTGCCCCTTTGGCAATCAGCTCTCAGCTGCTCGCTCTTCAATGGAACGCTGAGGATTTCTGGTTGCCTTTTATGTGCTCCGTGTTATTAATACCCCAAACACCTCTGTGTAAACATCCATCGCGTGCCTGCCAGCTCACCCCTGCCTCTGAATCCCAGGTCTGTTGAAACCAAATCCATCATCAGGCTTTGCCGGGGAACTGACCTCCACAGCGTGGAGCTTGAACGGAATCTGGGATGAGTTTACTGCAACTCCTCCTCCCACCCAGATGGATGGACGGACGAACGAATGGACAGACGAGTGAGTGGTCAATACCCTGCCCTCCCCCCACCATCCAGGAGGAAAATACATTTTAATGCAGAAAGCAGACAAAAATCAGGGCTCGATTCCAGATCCCACTTGCCCCGGTGTTGGTCCTGTGTGAGTGAGAGTCCCAGGGAGCAGATCAGAGCGATAATGACTTTGGTAAAACGCGCCTTGAATTGGCAGTCTGGAAGGGGGCTGCCGCTAATAGCTTGTCACTGTTTTTGTCAGAGGAACCCAGTGTAGAGAGAGGAGGGTCAGCCGGTATGCTGACGGCCTGGCTGGGCACAGAGCCCTGAGCTGCGTCCAGCGCGGTTCCTGAGGGTTCAGGGAGATGTCCCCTGGATGGGCTAACCCGGTGCCCTGACCGGCAGCACCGTGTGTGAGCGAATCACCTTCAGGCCTTGAACCCGGGCTGCGGCCTTTGCCTCCACGCTCCACTCTGCTCTCTGAGGGTCTGTTGGCTTTTCCAGTTGACAATTGTATTTCAAGAGCTCGGCAGCAAAGAGATGGCACGTGCCAAGTAAACAAATTTCAACCAGGCAATTTAGCCCATTTTTTTAAAAAAAGGGCTGATTTACAAAGGTGCAGGCAGTGTCCTGGAGCTGGCAGTTAGGGGGTCCCCTACACCCTAAGCCTGGAGGGACAAGGGTTGGAAAGAAGGGGTTTCAGTCAGCACCTGCAGGGAGTCCTGGGCAGGGGACCCCCGAGCCCGCAGCTGTGAGAAGGAAGATGCAGTCAACCACGGCCGGCCACGCAGGCAAGGGGCCAGGGCCTTCCTGCCTTCTTCCCAGGCCTTCCATGGCTGGATGCTCTGGGGCTTTCCACTGGACAAAAGCAGCAGGCAAGGAGGGTCAGGGAACCATGGTCTGCCCTCAGGAGGCGGAGCCTGGTGGGAAATAAGGAATCGTCATCGGGAAAGTCAAATGGAATACAGGGAGCACAGCTGGCTAAGAGGTGTCCCAGACCGACCAAACCCCAAACGGAACTCAGAGTAGATGTCGCCCTCCTCTTCCCCAACCCTTTGTCTGTTCCGCTTGTCCCCACCAGAGAAAAGACGCCGCCAGCCTCCCAGGGAGCCCAGAGCTCAAACCGAGGAACTGCTCTCAGTCCTCTCCTTCCCTTGATCCAACGGGCCTTCTCTCAGCAATCCTATCGCTGGACTTGGCAAACGTCTTCCATCGTTCTTGTCTGCATGGCACTGCTGCATTCTGGGTCAAGCCGCCTTGATCTCTCTAGTGCCGCGATGACGAACCTTTTTATAAAAACCGCCCACTTGTGCAGTGCTGGTCAACCTGGTCCCTCCCGCCCACTAGTGGGAGTTCCAGCTTTCCTGGTGGGCGATAGCAGAGCAACCAAACATTGTGCCCACCTTGAAAGCTGGAACGCCCACTAGTGGGCGGGAGGGACCAGGTTGACCAGCACTGCACAAGTGGGCGGTTTTTATAAAAAGGTTCGCCATTGCGGCTCTAGTGCTTGACAGCGGTTGTCTTCTAGGGGGACTCGCTGTTTCTGCTTCCCTGAAGTCCATCATTGACGCTTAGCATTAAACCCAAGCTCCTGGTGCATCTTTACAGAGGCCTGTGCTTTGGTCCCTGCCTGTCTTGGCCCCGTTATTTCTTATCACTCACTGCCTTAGAGACCTTCTTCCAGCATCCTGGTCTCACCCTGCCTTGCAAGTAGGTCAGTTACATTCCTGCGTGAGGATTGGCACCAACTCTTCCTCTTGCTTGCAAAGTCCTTTCTGGAAACAGCAGGCAATGCCTGTTTTGGTCTTTGAATGTCAAATGAAATGTCACCTTCTCAGAGACATTTCTAGATCGTCCCATCTCAAGTGGGCACTGGCTCACTGCTTATCATCTTATCTCCCTGTTTTATTTGCTGTCTATTCACTCACTTGTTTGTTTACTCACTTTTAAAACATTTTGCCTGACTCTCTCACAATCATACAAAGCCCATGAGGTCCATAGCCTTTTCTCTCTCGTTTATTCTAGGAGAATAATGGAGGTTCAAAAAGCTATTTCTGATTGCATGCTTGGGAGCTGTTAACACTAATTTTTTTTTTTCCATAAATATCCAGAATAAAGGTGAAGGGGAGATAGAGGAAACATTTTGACTTTGGGGATATAGCTAATCTGAATTTAAATATGGGCTGTGAGAAACTATGGGAAAATGACCATGGTTTTATGGTCTCAGCCTTTTTATCTGTTAAATGGGAATTATAACATTCCCTATTGCATAACTTTTTGAGAGGATTAAATTGAATCAGGCATGTAATGTTCCCAGCATATTTGATGACAAGGAGGTTATCCCCTGTCAATAATAGTTGTCAAGTTTATTTGGAATAAGAATTATTGGTATTGTTAGGGTAGGAAAACTAAAAATAGATTTCAATAAGTAAACTCTATTCAGGATTATGTTTCACTTGCTGTTATAGAATCAGAGTATGTGATACATAGTAGATACATAATTTTTGCAAATGAAATAATGATGAACAAATGAGTATTTTAACAGTGAAACAAATATTGTAACAGAAGGCAAAGAAGGTTTGTAATCCTAACCAAATTAATGTATTTACTCAATATTTTAAAATAAAGGTTTATTGAACGCAGGCTGTGTGCTGGTCGTGATTCTAGGTAATGGGGAGACAGCAGGGAACAGGACAAGTGTGACTGACAGTGAACAAAGCAATTCAGGGGCAGATCAGGAGTGCCGGCGGGCTGTGATTTAACACAGGCGTTGCAGATGGCGTCATCAGAAAGGAGACATTTAAGAAAAGACCAGCAGGAAGTAAGGGAACCAGCTAGACAGGTATGTGGGAAGCAACGTTTGTGTTGGAGAGGGCCAACCCATGGTTGTTGGCACAGACAGAATGCCAACAGGAATGCCCGACCTGAGGTGCCCTGAAGACAGGAACTTGCTGCCGTGCAAACAGCTCAGCTATGACACCACATGACTGCGGGAACAGCATGACCAGGGAACAGCACGGCTAAGCAGCAGCCGTTGGGCGGGGCCCCTCTCCAGCTAGAGGGCTCTGCTTTGCTCAGGTCCCCTCCACCAGCTGCAGGGTGCCCCCGCCCTGCCCTACACACTCCCCACCAGTCTGCTGCGCTACAGAGAGACATCCTGGTGCCTCAGCTCCAGCCAGGGAAAGGCCGTCTTCAGTCTTCTGTGGGTGGGGGGAGTGCATTCTCAAAGCCAGAGGGGAGCTGATGTATATAGAGATGGCCTCCACCCCTGGTCCCTGAGTGATTTGGCCTCATGCAAATGAAAACTGTTTTCGTTATTCAGTTGACTCACCAGTCTTTAAGGGCTTCCCATAACTTACCAAGAGGATGAATTAAATACTCTTCCTGAAGTGGTTTTAAGAGGGGATGTGGCGTGGGTTGCAGAAATAATTAATTTCTTCCCAGTAGACTTTTCTTCAACAGCTGATAAGGTCTTTCAAAGAGAAAGTTCTTGTCTCCCACCAATATTTTCAGGGGATGTCATTCATGACCAGACTAATCACAAGAGAGAAACAAGTACAGACCCAGCAGAAGGTTTCTACAAAGGCTCTGGCTAAAAACCGCACGCACCAAATTCCTGTCAAATGAACCTGAACCACCGGGTGGGAGGCGGTTTCCAAAGGAGCCAACCAAGTGGCTAGAGGATACTGGAGCTTCCAGACCGCTTCCTGCCATCGGGCTGGAGGTGGAATCCATCACCAATGGGCGATGGTTTCATCAGCTGTGTCCTTGTGGTAAAACCACCATACAAATCCTAAGTGACAGGTGTCAGGCGGCTTCTGGGTGGCGAACATGAAGATCCTGAGTGGGTAGCGGGCCTGGAGACCGTGTGGGAGCCCTGTGCCCTCCCCACACTCCTGACGTGGGTGCCTGGGGTGCGCCTCTCTTCCATCTGGAGATTCCCGAGTGGCATCCCTTTATAATAAACCTGCAAATAGCAAGTAAACTCCCTGAGTTCTGTGAGCCATTCTAGCAAATCACTGAACCTGAGGAAGGGGTCATGGGAACCCCTGATTTATGGCTGATCGGTCAGCAGCACTGGAATTGGACCTGATGTCTGAAGTTGGGGAGAGGGCAGCCTTGGGGGACTGAGCCCTGAGCCTATAGTGACTGATGGCCTGAGGATGACCTGCAGGGTAACCGGAGACCTGCAGAGCTGCTGGGCGGGGCAGCCACGCGCGGCTGGTGTCGGGAGTGAGGTGCTGTGAGCAGCAGAGCCGAGCGGAGAGAAAACACAGGGAGTGTCTTCCCTTTCCACGCGATGTCGGCGTTTAACCCACAGTTCAGATCTAAACAAGAACAACGACAGCAAAGCGCATCAGGAAACTGCAGTTTTTGAATCCTAGAAAAATAAGCTATATTTGAGAAGAAAAGCACTCTACAGAGAGAGAGATTATGGATAAAATTTACATAGGGAAAATATCTAAATGCCGCATACGAGCTCACCCAAAACAGTTGCCAAAACTATGGTGGGTGCTGGGAGGGGAGAGAGATGCTGGAGATTCGTGCTTGAAGCTGTGCAATGGGCTCTGGCCAGCTGGCTCAGTGGTACAGCATCGGCCTGGTGTGTGGATGTCCCGGGTTTGATTCCCAGTCAAGGCACATAAAAGAAGTGACCACCTGCTTCTCCACCCCTCTCCTTCTTCCTCCTCTCTCTTTATCTCTCTCTCTCTCTCTCCCCCTCCCAAAGCCATAGCTTGATTGGTTCAAGCACATCAGCCCTGGGTGCTGAGGATGGCTCTATGGAGCCTCTGCCTCAGGTGCTAAAAATAGCTCAGTTGTGAGCATGGCCTCCGATGGGCAGAACATTGGCCCCAGACAGGGGTTGTTGGGTAGATCCCAGTCAGGGCACATACAGGAGTCTGTCTCACTATCTCCCCTCCTCTCACTTGAAAAAAAAGAATAAAAAAAGATGTTGGACTGGCCGTCACCTTTCACCTCTCAGAGCGGGACACCAATAGATGACATCCGAGGCCAATAATCAAATTATGGAATGTCCCCTGTGCCACAGCACATGTCTGTAACGGGAACCGGGTTCTGTGTACTTGCTGGGCACCCGTGTGGAGGTCTTGCAGGTCCGTGGCTTCTTCCAGTCGCTATTCTGACGCTATCAGAGGCATGTTTCTCAGGATGCCTGAGGAGAGCAGAGCATCCCAAAAAGAATATCATGTCAGAAAAATAAGTCTGGGAAGTTTCACAGAAATGTCTTCCTTTGGAGCAAGCAGTGACATTTTAGTGGTTTTAAGAATCGTGACAATATTTATTATCTAAAGGGCTATGGGGACCCTGAGAAGATACAGGGGGAAAAGCTGCATCTCTCTGCATTAGAAAAAGATTGAGGATGACGTCTACACCGCAGGGAAGATTTTTAACACTGATGAAGCAGGCCTGTTTCTCAAGCAGGTCTCTCTTGAGTGTGGACACTGTTGAGGAGAGAATTTGAGCCTCAGGCTAAGAGGCTGCTGAGGGTCCAGAAACGCCGGGCTGGGGACAAATGCCACCAGAGATTTAGCTGCGTGACTCTTTTTATTAAAGCTCGTTTTTGTTCTATTGACGGTCTGCATTTTGACATCCATAGGTTTTGCGCGGTCTGCCCTCAATCCCAGTTTTCTCATAAATCTCTTATTTTTTGGCTTTTGTGGTAATACATTTGACATTTTAGCGAAATGGCTATGCTTAGAAATATGGAGATAAATGCCAGAAGAAACAGCTAAGTAGACAAACAATGGCTTTTGGAGAGCAGCGTCTGAGGGAAGGGAAGGAGGGGGCAGGGGCCTCTTCTTCTCTTTATAAGCCCGCTCTGTGTGTGTGACACAGACAGAGGGAAACTGTGAGCACATCAGTGATTTGCAACAGAAGACTTCAGCAAAGTTATTTTATGTTTAAACAATTGACAGATCAGTTGTACGTTAAACGAATGAACAGATTAGGTAAGCCATTGTTAAGCCATTAGATAAGAAATGTTAAGCAATGTAACCGGTGAATTTTATATCCAGCAAGTTTTAAGTCTAGCGACATAACGCATCAGATAACTTGACATCCTCTGATAACCTACCACTCAGGTATGCTGGGTACAGCATGACAAGCAACTTTTGAACACATCGTGGCATGCCTAAGAAATTAAACCAGGGACTAAAAAATAGACAAGGAATTAAAAAACCAAAGAGTCAGGTACTGTGAGAGAGGGGGTGGGGAGGATAGAAAGAGAGAGAGAGCTCTCGACACATGAGATTGTTTAAGGAGCCGGTAGGTCTTTGCCTGGACACTACATGGTGGGAAGGGAAAAAACTCTGCCGAGATTTTTGTTACTCCAGCTCCCGTGCACGTTTCAGGGTTAAACTCACCCTATCCCTTCCGGCTAATTAACTCAGATGTGGCACTCGACTGAAGCGAACCCACAGCACATCCTTGACAAGGCCACGCAAGATACCGACGTATAAAATGCAACCGAGCGTGAGTGAGCTCACGGACCAAAGTGGCAGAGCCCGCAGAGAAGCAGCGCCATATGTCATCATTCCATACGTATCCACCAAGACCGGACCCTTGGCACTGGGGGAGGAGCAGAGAGAGAGAGAGAGAGAGAGAGAGAGAGAGAGAGAGAGAGAGAGAGAGACAGGTCCCCGAAGCAGGTGCACTCAGAGGAAGAAAACCAAGCGCAGAGCCACCGAGACCCCCGCGGCGCTAGAGTCCCCACACGTCCAACAGGGGCGCAGTGGACTCGCCCACTGACTACGCACATTGCTAAAATGACTAACATTAAGAAAATGCCAGGGAGATATCATAAGCGAATACAAACCAAAATGAAAAACACAGCCCCTGAAGTGAAAACAACAACAACAAAAAAACTCAACCCATGGCTTCAACTGTTGATTCCACAGAGCTGAAGAATTAACGCATGGACATACATCGGAACACATATTCAGGGCGCACTGTAGACAAAAGAGGAGAAGAGCGAAAGGCGGACATGTGGAGAAGATAAGGAAAAGGCCCACTTCCTGCAGAAAGAACGGAGAGAGGCGATCTTGGAGAGAAAATGAGGTGTTGAGAATTTTCCATGATTTCTGAGGGTTTATGTTAGGAACAAAGTCTGGCGTAGCTTTGCTGAGCTGATAGCATCCTGTGCATTCTCATACCATTTAAGTCTCTATTTTCTGTTTGTAATCGTTCTTCCTGCTCCTTCCCTCCCTCCATTCCTTCCTTCCTTCCTTCCTTCCTTCCTTCCTTCCTTCCTTCCTTCCTTCCTTCCTTCCTCCCTCCCTCCCTCCCTTCCTTCCTTTCTTCCTTCTTTCCTTATTATCAACACTCTTGAGTACCCGCCACTCATGGGCACTACGGAGAATGCCATGCTGAGCTTTGGAGGGCTGTTCAGCCCTCAACAAACTGCCTTGTCCTTCAGTGGGTTCTGGACAGGGAAACAGAGGGAAGGACTGGTCCTTGGATGCGTGCAGATCTTGTACAGACCCTGTGGTTTGGGGGCTGTGGACTTCCATTTCCTTATTATAAAGTTAGGATATGAAAGCCTGCCGGTGTCAGCCAGGGTTCAGGCAGCAGACAGAGACCACACCGGTGAATTCAGCAGAGTAGAGAGTTGGTACTTGGGCATTCAACAGGAGAATGCGGAAAGGGGAAGAACACGTTCTGCGGGTGGAGGGACCAAGGGAAGAGGTTGGCGTCACTGAACGTGCGGCTTGCAGCGGGCTCCTGTGGTGTAGGAGCCTGGGTCCCGCGGGGAGAGCACGGCCTTGCGTGGGCGTCCTCGGAGCTGCGGGAGCGCCTCTGGTCTAAGGGCGCGGCCTGTGGCTGTGGGGGTGGGCAGAGGGGTATGGGGAGGACGCAACAAAGCAGCTTTCACTACTGTTTGGAAAACTTCAAGCTAGAAAATCAAAACCAGCTGTTGCTCCCAAACCAGGCTGCTGGGACAACGACCACTATCAGAGTAAAGATTTTTTGTTAGGGTGACGCTGCCCAGAGCGGGGACCCCACTGAGAGAGCAGAATTCTCCTTTGTGTCTTCCCGTCTGTCTGAGCGCCTCCCGTTGGCCGAGCCCAGCAGGCTGCAGCGGCAGAGGAACGTGGCTCGTGGAGTCCCAGGCCCGTGGCCAGAACATGGAGTCACAGACCAGCAGGGTAGGTCCGAAATGGAAAGGCAAGAGCTTCATCACTGGGCCATTCAGCCCTGTGGCTAACTCAGCGCGCACACACACACACGCACACACACACACACACACTTACATAGTAACTGACAACAGAAACAACCATTGTAAAATTCTACTAAGAAGATGCTATTCTTTCTAGTACAAACGACATTCCTACCTTCTCCCCAAAATGAGGAGACAGAAATTCCTTTTTTAAAAAATGTTTATTTATTGATTTTAGAGAGAGGAAGGGAGAGAGAGAGAAAAAGAAACACTGATCTGTTGTTCCACTTGTTCACACATCCATTGGTTGATTCTTGTATGTGCCCTGACCCAGGATCAAACTCACAATCTTGGCGTTTCAGGATGATGCTCTAACCCACTGAGCTACGCGGCAAGGGCCAGAGGCAGGAAGTCCTAACGGTCATTGTATCCATGTCTGGGGGAGAGTCGCTGCTAACCCTCTCTGGACTGCAAATTTGGTCTTGGCCTCATCTGAATAGTTTGTTACTTGAGGAGTCCACTGTGTTGGCTTCCAATAAGAATAGTTAAATAAATAAAACAATATACTTCACTTCTAATAAAAACATAAAGTAAAAGAAGAGAGAGAAGAAAAATGTAGGTTAGGTATGTATATGCCTGAGATGTGTGTGTGTGTGTGTGTGTGTGAGTGTGAGTGTGTGAGTCTATGCACTTAAACCTGGAGACATACTCTCATTCATATACACACACAAGCAAAGAACAACCACATATGCTTAGCTTCCAAAACCTTTATTTCTGTCCCAGGCCACAATGTCATGGTTAATGTTTATAACCTTTTTCCTTTTATTGCCCATTCTGAGTTTCCCTTGACCTTAGCCAGGACCTCAGCTGGTCAGCATTTCTTAACTTGCAGAGCTATCCAAACTTTCCTTCCAGAAGGGTCAGAGTCTCCCTCAGCCCCGCCTCCTCTCGGTAGGGAGACACTTTTCTACTCACTCCTACCACTCCCCGGGCACCAGAGGACGAGGAGGAGCCCCTGGGAATTCCTCCTGGCTCTGGACCTTGTCCCCTTTACTGCCACGTCCCCTGCTCTCTGGGGTCAGTGGTCCCAGCCAGCGGGTCCTTCCCCGGACCTTTCCGAAGAGGTCCCCAGTAACTATCGTTCTGTGTCTGCCTGAGGTCTGAGCCTGAGGAGGCAGCCGCAGGTTTGCCCGTCTTGTGTCTGCAGCGCAGGGAGCATGGGGGTCAGGTGAGGCTGGCAGGGTGAGCAGCGAGGGGCCGTGCGCTCCCGCTCCTGTGGGCGGCGGTCTCCCAGGAGAAAAAGCAGAGGTTGCAGCCAGGTCTGGCCAGCTGACCCTTCCCAGACTTCCCAGGTTGATAATATTGTCCATCCCCCACTCCCCTTCACCCAGGAGACTTGGGAGAGGGAAGGCTGGAGGCAGGGGTGGTATTTGCTTCAGGGAAAATCTCTCTACAAGGACCCTGGGGAGACCCAGCTCCCACACTCCAGCCACTACAAATAAACCTATTAGGGTGGGCCAGCTTGTTCACCAATGCTGAGCTTGCAGGAGCGAATGCCATCCACCCAACTTTTCAGCGAGACACGGGGCCATCTGGCT
Source organism: Saccopteryx bilineata (assembly GCF_036850765.1). Classification (NCBI taxonomy): domain Eukaryota; kingdom Metazoa; phylum Chordata; class Mammalia; order Chiroptera; family Emballonuridae; genus Saccopteryx; species Saccopteryx bilineata. The sequence goes on from NC_089494.1 coordinate 259,885,559, forward strand.
CCCCGAGGGACAGCGAGCAAAGGTGCAGAAGCCGCACACAGGGTACCCCGAGGTCTGGAGCCCTGCCGACTCTGGGGGCTCTGGTGCATCCAAGGTCAGACCACTGTCAGCTCAGTCCTGTCCTCTGAAAACTTCACTCATTCTGTACCCAGCATTTTGTTGGGATCAAGTCCAACTCTGGGGAGGATTAAAATAAAACATCGATTCAGTTATATTTTCAGTCATTTGATGGGGATAAAAATATATATCGTTTTATGTGTCAATCCCCAGAAAGAGTTTGGAGCAAAGCAAACACAAATTATTCTGATATTCTCTCTTTAAAGCCCCAGGCCCCTGTCCTTCTGCCAGGTGGGCAGGTGCTTTCATTTCAGTGATGAGGACACAATGGCAGCATTTTTTTTAGCAACCCTGAACCAGCGCTATCTCCCCGGCCGTCCGCCTGGGCAGGCCGCCCTCCTCTCCCCTGCCCCTCCCTCCCTCCCATCTCACAATGTGGCCGGTCCTGGTCCTGTCTTCCCAGGGTGCCGAGGTTACAGAGCCACCCTCTTTCCACACAGTCGGAGGGTCTGTTTGGGTGACAATTGCTCTGTGTCCCCCGAAGGAGGCCGTCTGTTCACCCTGGCGGATGTGAGTGTCTCATTACCTGTCCAGGTTTCTGAGTTGGCTCTGGTGGTTGGATTGAAATCCACACCGTTTGAATCTCCAGCTCCGGTCCTGTTGGTCCAGACCGTCCCTCCCTCCCGCCCTCCGGGGAGACGGCTTCCCAGGCTCCTGGGGGCCCTTCCAGGGGGCTCTCTGGCCAGGGTTCTGCTTGCTTGGCCTTTGCCTGTCTCTGTCCCCATCAGCAGTCGACTCATTCCTCCCCAGCCCCGTGCGGGGAAGCAGGTGTTAATCACAATATGTTGACACCATTTCCCAATTATTTGCTGTTTTTTCCAAATAATGCGTAGGGTGAGATAATGAAAAAAACAAGGTGAGTTCAAATGACCAAATCCTCTGTTAATAGCCTCATTATCTGCAACCCAAATTAACTCGTGCCTAGACCATTAAGGCCGGATCGGTTAACAATGTACAGAGAGTCGCCTAGCTGGCTTGCACGCGGCTACCCTGGTTGAAATAAGAAACAGACAATAACAGTGCGCTGTCCAAGGCCTTTGTTTATACAACAGTTTCCCTTTCTTCTTCAAACAGGGAAAATATATTCTGAAGTAACAAAAGCACTGTTCAAAGTTCCAGAACAAACCAGCCGAAAGCCAATGTGCCCGGCATTAGCATTAATTGGGGAAAGATCTAGGTGAAGGGAACTAGCATTTATCGGAAACCAATTATACATCAGTCATTTCTAGGGACCTTCTTTTGACCATCCCTTTTAATCTCCATAACCACTTAATGAGGCCAAGCTTAGAAGTCACACTGTATCGATGAGAACACGGGTGCTTGGAGGCACGCACTACCAAGTTCAGAGTTACCCAGCCTGGAGGGCTGCTGGGAGGGTGGACTCCAGGTGCTCTCCTCACACTCACACACAAACACACACAGACACACACGCACTACCAAGCTCAGAGTTACCCAGCCTGGAGGGCTGCTAGGAGTGTGGACTCCAGGTGCTCTCCTCACACTCACACACAAACACACACAAACACACACACACACATGTGGAGATGCACATGTTCATTAGTGTAACTGTTGTTTCTATTTCAAAACATCAAGTTGTACCTTAAATATGTACTGATTTGCTTAAAATAATATAATAAAAAAATAAATAAAATGTTACCCAGGCAAAGAGATAAGAACCAAGCCCAGCTTGCCCTGAAGTGCAGTCATTCCATTCTAACATACACGTGGGGCACACACACACACACACACACACGCACACACAGACTCACAGACAGCAGTCCTTGAGGAGCGAGAATTCCTTCAACACGCACTGAGCCCCTATGCTGTGTGTGCAGCCCCCCCGGCCAGCCCTGGGGGCACAACCCTAGCAAAGCCCCTGTTCTCAGGAGCCCCCACTCCCACGGAGGAGCCCACATTGAGCAATGGCCACAAACATCACAGAAACCCAGGAAAGCCTTCCAGGTTCCAGTCTGGCACGTAGAGAACGGGGAAACCTTCACTCCTGTCCTCATAACAAGGGAAAAGGCTGAGCCCGCTGAAACCAACAGCTCTTCTCAGATCCAACAGATAACCAAGCCAGCGGGGGAAACCGCCCCCGGCCGAACCGGGGAGCCGGCCAACGCTAGGAGCAGAAGCCCGCTCTCTCCGCTGGGAGCACTTTCACCTGTCACCGAGGGGTTGCTGGCGACTGAGCATGAGGAGGGGGTGTTACACATTCATGAGTTCTTCTCCAGGAGCAGGGACAGGCTCAGCTGCAGCCCCTCCAGCCTTCCCGTCTCACCTGCGGGACAGAGGAGACCTACAAAGCATTGGGAAGGGCACAGCCTGGGGTCGCAGGATCGCTGCAGGACCGAATCACAGGGAGATAGAACGCTCTCCACTTCCCACCCCATCGCTGGGGGGTCCCTGTGTACATCACAGGGGAGCGCAGCTGACAGACAATCAAGGCCGCACAGCCTCCACTGTCTCTGAAATACTGGGGTTCCCGTGTACATCACAGGGGAGCACAGCTGGCAGACAATCAACGCTGCACAGCCTCCACTGTCTCTGAAATACTGGGGTTCCCGTGTACATCACAGGGGAGCACAGCCTCCACTGTCTCTGAAATACTGGGGTTCCCGTGTACATCACAGGGGAGCACAGCTATGATCAACGCTGCACAGCCTCCACTGTCTCTGAAATACTGGGGTTCCCGTGTACATCACAGGGGAGCACAGCTGGCAGACAATCAACGCCGCACAGCCTCCACTGTCTCTGAAATACTGGGGTTCCCGTGTACATCACAGGGGAGCACAGCTGGCAGACGATCAACGCCGCACAGCCCCCACTGTCTCTGAAATACTGGGGTTCCCGTGTACATCACAGGGGAGCACAGCCTCCACTGTCTCTGAAATACTGGGGTTCCCGTGTACATCACAGGGGAGCGCAGCCTCCACTGTCTCTGAAATACTGGGGTTCCCGTGTACATCACAGGGGAGCGCAGCCTCCACTGTCTCTGAAATACTGGGGTTCCCGTGTACATCACAGGGGAGCGCAGCCTCCACTGTCTCTGAAATACTGGGGTTCCCGTGTACATCACAGGGGAGCACAGCTGACAGGTGATCAACGCCACACGCACAGCCTCCACTGTCTCTGAAACGCACCCCGCGTTCAGCCACCCCCCTTTCCTCTCCCGCGTCAGGATTTCAGCTCGGATTCTCATCGGCTCTCCCCTGAACTCCTGAGCTACCTTCCTGCCAGGCCTTCCTCGCCCCCACAGCTCCTGTCTGGTCCCCAGATGACCTCACAGGAACCCCTCAGCGAGGAGAGTGGACCTGGCCCCTGCTCCTGGTCCCGGCCCCTCTGTGTGTCCGCAGGGCAGTGATGAAGAGGGTGTGGAGCCTGGTGGCCGAGCACGGACCCTCGGGTCATAATGCCTCGGTCCAACTCTTGGTTCCATTTCTCCGCAGCTGCGAGTTAGACCCAGGGAGTGGTACCCAGACTCTCTGGGGCAGAGTCTGCGTCACTAGTGGGGAAAGGCCATAGCACTAACGTGTCTTCTCTGTCCCATGATGTCTGCTCATTTATGTATTGCCTCCTGCGTGCCAGGCACTGTTTCGGGCGCTGGAGCTGAGACTGGGGTTCTCGGAGCCAATCAGACCATCTGGAATAGGACGGGAGAAATACAGGGGATGTGAACTTGCCGTTTGTACAAGGAGAATTAAGGAGATACACCGAGCACGGGAGGCAGGGCGGTGAGAGCCCAGTGTCACCGTGGGTTACAGCACAGCTCCTGCTGCGCCCAACACAACCCCTGTGAGAACAAAGCTCCCAGCAGTCCAGCCAGTGGCTGGGGGCTGAGCATCCAGATTGAATATAATTTGATGGAAAAGTAAGTGCATGTGACATTACTGTAGGCCTGAAATTGTACATAATAAGATACCTTATCAGCCACTGAACAAATGTTATTCGATTCGCACCAATAAATAGATTGTTTTGGCCGACGCAGAGGGCGCTGGGAGGGTTGGGGGAGGGAAGGGGAGATATGTTCCAGCAAGAGGCTGGACCGCTGGCGAGCCAGAGTCCTTCTCAGCATTCACGCCCCCCCCCCGACCCCCAGATGCTCTGGGATCAGCCCCACCTTGGAGCCAGGGTCTTGGCTCTGTCCCCAGGCCTGTTGTAAACAATTGGAACTTGGCGGTTAATGTTAGGTCTAAACAGGAGGCATAAATGAAAGCATCCTACAGACTGGCCGGGGCACTTGGACCAAAGCCCGTTTCCACGGAGGACCTGGCCGTCCCTCTGAAGCCTCTCGCGGGGTCTGCAGACCACCAGGGGCAGCGCTGCACGGGCGGGCCGAGGGAAAGCAAGCCAGCCCCCTCTCAGAGAGCCGAACACCAGTGCGGCCAGCGCATGTTGGACGATTAGCCACAGCGATAGATTCAGAAACTGCCAAATCTCGTTGTTTGAGGCGGTTCCGGGCCCGCACGGAGACGCCTGCTTTAGAAGCACTCCCGCAGTCTCGAATCCCCGCGCCTCAGATGACGCTGCTCCCACATTTCCGCCATTCACTGAACAGCGGGGTCAGGAGGGGAGTAGTGGTGGGAAAGAGCTCCAAAGCTAGAGTCAGAGCCTTGAGTTCGAGTCCTGCCCTTGTCTCTTAGTCACTTTCTCAATTAACGATGTCTGTCGTGTTAACGAGAAGCAGATAGAATAAGGCATGCACAGAGAACTTGTCCACTGGAGAGGATAGATAATGGGTTAAGTTGTATCTTTATGAATGGCTCCCCCGGGGGGGGGGGGGATCATTTCACTTCTTTAAACAATGTAAATAAAATTATTTGCACAGTGTTTACTACTGACAGAAGAATAAAAAATTAGTTTCTAAAAGTTCTACACCTTTGAACTTATCCCTACATGAACTCTATATTGTAGGTATAACTCTATTACCCCATTTTACAGGAGGGAAAACGGAGGCACAGAGGAGTGAGGTGAGTCACCCTGGGTCACACAGCTCGTACAGGATGGAATGAAAATGATAATTAGTGTGTGTGTGGGCCTGGAGTTCTGTTTTACTCCTGGGCTGGGCTGCTTGTCTGAAAGGGTCCCTCAGTGTCTCCCATCTCGCGGGCTTCCCATGCCTCATCGTCTTGCCCATTTCATGAGATGTTCCCCCGGGGACCATCCCCCACAGGACTTCCGGCCACGCCACAGAGGTCCCAGCCCGGGGTGCCCCAGGTGGGGCTGATGATGAGGCAGGTATGTGTCCCACACCCTGGAGACGCATGGAAGGGCTCAATCCGAGTGAACACAACTTCCGGGCTAACAGGGAATGTCCCGGGGCACCCTCCTCCTTCCTGTTCGTGCTCCTGAAGTTGGTTCAGCCCCGCACTTGACCGTGGTGGACACAGTGCAGAGTGATGTCAGAATGCGTTGTCAGGGAAATGTGGCACAGGACAGCTTCTGGAGCCGGCCAGAGGTAAACACCCGCACTGGGTGGCAGAGTCCAAGAGAGCACCCCTCAAACTGAGGAACAGGTGACCTTCTAGGAGGCAGAGCCAGTGACCCGGCAGTTGGAACAACCTTCATTGCAGGGGGTTGAAAAGGAAATCGGAGGTGAGAATGTTGAGAAAACATGGGTTGGTCTTTCCATCCACTTAGCACGAGAAGAACGCAGATTCCGTCTCTGCCTTCCTCCCTTCTTGCTTTCTTTACATTCTTTTGTTTTAAACATAAAAGTGCGCTTTGAGTTAATCTGCATTCTGAGAAGAAAAAGGCTGCAGAGATCAGGGAGTTAAAGTAAAGGGAGACTTGATGGGACAGTCCTTAAGGAGGTCAGAGGCAGTGGCATTGACAGCCAAGCCGGACCCCTTGTGAGCTAAGGGCTCTGCTTGTCACTGAGAGTTGGCCCTGACCAGCCACACGACGCCTGTCGTCGAACATCAGGAAGGAACACAGGAGCCTGTAGCAGAAGATGCGGTGCTCCGCCCAGATTCCCGGGAATTCCCTTTATATTTATGGGTTGGTGTGTTTAATTGGTTTGTTTGGCTATTTGTTGCAAATGCAAAGTCCCTGACCTCTTCCTTGGCTTCTCACACAAGTACCTGCCCTGAGGTGACAAGAGGTGCCTGGAAGGTACTCCACCTGCAGGCCTCTGATCAAGAACAGGTGCGGGGGGTGGGGGACAGGTCAGCTGACCCCTGGCGCTGGTAGGACCGGCTCAGAGGCACGACGCGCAGTGAGGAGTTAGTTCCCTGTGACGGGGCTGACGCCGGTCCTCTGGGACACTGCCTGAGCTCTCGGTCTTTTTTTTTTTTTTTTTTTTTTAAGATTTCATTTATTCATTTTAGAGAGAAGAGACAGAGAGAGATAGACAGAGAGAGAGAAAGGGGGAGGAGCAGGAAACATCAACTCCCATATGTACCTTGACTAGGCAAGCCCGGGGTTTTGAACCAGCGACCTCAGCATTTCCAGGTTGACGCTTTACCCACGGCGCCACCACAGGTCAGGCCGAGGTCTCGGTCTTGTTCGGCCTCCTCCTCCACCCCTGACAATTCTCTGTGCCGGGACCTTTCTTAAAGAGTCACTGGCAAACAAGTCCTCACTTCAGGGTCAGCTTCTGGAGAGCGTCACTTAAAGCAGGTGCATTTGAGCAGAGCCCAGCTGCCTGACGAACCCCATAACAGGAGTTAGGGAACGAGGTTCTGGGCAGAGTGATTAGCAGGATCAAGGGTACAAGACGGGAAAGACTCTGGGACAAAAAGGCCAACGTCACCCTCTGCGGCCGGGTGTGAAGGTGGCGATGGGGTGGCAACCTTCGTAGGTGCCATCATGTGGGAGAAGACAGAGCTGGCAGCGGGTGGAGCAGAGTTCCAGAGTTTCCCTGTCTTTGCTTCTGAGATAAGCGTTTGGGAGCTCAGGCTGGACTGGGGTGGGTAGGCGAGCGGAGTCTCTCCAGGTCTCGGTCTGTAGGGCAGCGCCCCGGGGCACGTCTGCTTCTGTTAACACAGAGCTGTTTACTGAGCACCTGCTCAGCATCTGCAGGGTTCTGGGGTCTAGACCGAAATAGATGGCGAGAGTCGGGCTCTGCAGGAGCTCACCCCCTAGCGGAGGGTCAGTTACAACAGGGAATGGACTGTTAAGAGATCCACCGGCTCTCGGAGCCCAGGGTATGGGATTCAGAGGCGGGGTGGCCAACTACCTGATTTGAAGAAGTTGAAGAAACTTCTCTCTTCCATGAGGAGGTGGTAGCTGTGTTGAATCTCCAGTGGGCATTTTAGGGCCAGAGTTAAAGGGGTCGGGTAGGTGAGAAGGCATCGGGGATACAGCAAACAGCCCAACACTAAGCAAGAGCACAGCTGTTCAGAGAATGAGTCCAGAGGGGCCCCAACATTTCGCGTGTGGGTGACTTGGTGACGGTGCTCAAAGAGGCACTGGGGTGGACATCTGTTCGTGCTAACGGGTTTGACTTATAGCCGTCAGGATACAGTGAGTCGGTGGATCTGAAATAAGAAGAAGGTTGGGATCAGTTCTTTGCCCTAAGCTGTCCATTGGCAACAAATGGGGACGAAGAAGGTCAGCCCCAGGGCCACCAGCACACGCCAAGCACTCTTCCTGCACTCTGTCAGCTGGGCCGGAGACCCTAGACCAGGGCAGTCCACCTTCTCATACCTGCCGCCCACTTCTGTATCTCTGTTAGTAGTAAAATTTTCTAACCGCCCACCGGTTCCACAATAATGGTGATTTATAAAGTAGGGAAGTAACTTTATAAAATTTATAAAGCAGAGAGACAGCAAGTTAAAGCATATAATAATAATTACTTACCAAGTACTTTATGTCAGATTTTCGCTAAGCTTGGCAGAATAAATCTTTATAAAACAACTTACTATAGTTAAATCTATCTTTTTATTTATACTTTGGTCGCTCTGCTACTGCCCACCATGACAGCTGGAGCGCCCCCTAGTGGGCGATAGGGACCAGGTTGACTACCACTGCCGTAGACGGTGCCCGGTTCTGAGTTGTAAAATGTGCATTCCTGTGTGCTGGCATTTCCAGGTGAGCGTGCCAACAGCGTGTCCTCTGAAGGCATCTGTGGAGTTTCTTGGGTAAATTGCCCCGTGTGACGGACACGTGGGCTCACGCTGCGCTTTTTTTTTTTTTTTTTTTTTTTTGCTGCTGCGCCTCTGCTATTTATTTCTTTGGATAACTGTCTGGCAGAATTTATAATTAACATACAATTAAATACAAAAAGCAATCAACCCAGGAAGATGCCTCCTATAATTTGTTGCAATCTCGCCTGGGCCCGGCACGTCCCTTGTGCTGTTTGATAATTCAAGCCTGGTTAGCGCAACATTCAATTACGAGCAGTCTCAATGCTGAAGGAGTACCTGGACCCAACGCGGGATCAAGCCGATTAGGGCCGTCACGTTTCCTGCGCAGCCCACAGAAACGGGGCCTCCGCAGGTGGTGAAGTACACAGACCACCCGACCGACAGAGGTCCCGGGCAGTCCCTCCTGGAGCCAGCGGGGCCAGGCAACACTGCAGATGATCAGGGGAGCTTTTGATCACAGCCCTGGTTTTTTTTTTTTTGTTTTGGTTTGTTTGTTTTTTTGTTTGCTGTTGAAACATTTGTTTGGGAGAGAAACACTGAATTTACAGACCAGGTTAATGCAACAAATGCAGTTTCCCGGGCAACACTGATCGTGTGGTGAAAGGCAGCCCAGGAGCCCCGTTTGCCGAAGGTGGTTCTGTGCTGAGCACCTTGTGAAGAGTGGCGCTGAGTCTCATGGTAATCCCGCCCTGGCTCCAGATTTTAACCCCAATGACTCAGGGGGTTCCCTAGAAACTTCTTGTGGTGGATGGGTCAGGAAGAAAAGAAGTTTTTTTTTTTGTTTTGTTGTTGTTGTTTTTAAGATAGAGGCAGAGAGGCCTGACCTGTAGTGGCGCAGTGGATAAAGCGTGGACCTGGAAATGCTGAGGTCGCCGGTTCAAAACCGTGGGCTTGCCTGGTCAAGGCACCTATGGGAGTTGATGCTTCCAGCTCCTCCCCCCTCCTTTCTCTCTGTCTCTCTCTCCTCTCTCTCTGTCTCTCTCTCTCCCTCTCTCTCTAAAAATGAATAAATAAAAAAAAAGATAGAGGCAGAGAGAGAGAGAGAGAGAGAGAGAGAGAGAGGAACATTGAGCTGCTCCTACATGTATGTGGCCTAACTGGAAAATCAAACTGGCAACCTCCACGCTCTGGGACGGTGCTTCTACGAAGAGCTCTCCAGCCAGGGATTAATTTTCATTGATTTTTAGAGAGACAGAGAGAAGAAGGGAGAGAGAGAGGAGAGGGGAGGGAAGCATTTATTTGTTGTTCCACTTAGTCATGCATTCTTTGGTTGCTTCCTAAATGTTTCCTGACCGGGGATTGAACCCGCAACTCTGTCCTTTCAAGATGACACTTTTAACCGACTGAGCTAACTGTCCAGGGCCAGAAAGAGGTCTTCTGTTCTGGTGAATGACATGCAGGGTGAGGAAAGACATATTCACTCTTACAACATAATTTGATACTTTCTGAACTATACAGAAAAATTGCTTCTACACAAACAGAAGAAAGCAAAATTGGTCACGCTGTACCCATCCTGCAGGACCAGCAGGAGACAGATCCTATACTCCTCAGGTCAGACTTCACTGAGGTACAGAGGGCCCCTCTGTATGACTGCAGGCCCAGGAGGAGTTTAAGCAGAATTTCTTGAGGTCCCCATGATGGTCAAGTTCATCAGTGATTCATGGCTGAGAGAATGAGAAGTATACCATTGCACCTCATGTCCTTGGAGCAGAAGGTTGTCAATCAATTCACTGTTCATCGAAACACACATAAATTTTTCTCTTTATTGAGCAACTACTGTGTGCCTGGCATGGTAATGGTTGCTGAGGTATACTGGTAGGCAAATTGAGATTTCTGCTTCAATTACCGTCTATAGGAAGACAGTTAATAAGTAATAAACAATGGTAACAGGAAAGGAATGTTAACAAATAAAAAAAATAAAGCAGGTAGAGGGGATAAAAATGATACTGGGGATGAGGATAAGGTTCCCAGGGTAGATGGGATAGGTTGACATAGGATGATCAAGGTTGACACTTGAAGAAGTAATTGTGGAGCTGAAAAAACCCTCAGTGAAGAGACAAGAAAACTCCGTAGAGAGAGGCTCTGAGAGGGATGCTCCCACCTGCCGGCGTGGTCCGTGAGTGGCAAGGAGGCCACGTGGTTCCTGGGCAGTCGGGGGGCGGCTGGATGGGGCAAGCAAGGTCCTGCCACTCCTGGTGATCCCACTGCCAGTAGGCAGTGGGCTCCCTCGTCTGTCCTCCCAATCCCTGCCCGACGATGCCGTTATCCGCAATGTTTACAGGAGCAGAACAGACCCCCGGGAAAGCAAGGGACTGACAGGCTGCTGTACTGTGTGAGCTTCAGGGTTTCCAGGTTAGCAGTGTGTACTTGTCCATCTGTACGCCCTCCGGGATGCTGAGGAAGGAATTCAGTAATGATCACGCCAGTGCACGTCAATAAAGCCATTTTGCGGATGTGCAATGTTTAAAATTTAAGCCGTTGAGTCCTATTACTGCAACAAGTCCTTAATGGAGGGAGCGGGGATCAATTATGAGTCAGACCCAGTTTCCCAGCAAGGCCGGTGCTCTTCCCGATGAAGCCCGTCATCGTCATCGTGGTGAGGAAGACTGGCACGGCATATACGATGGATATCCTTGCCAAGTGCCACATCGACGGGCCAGAAGGAAAGAAGTACAGAAATCCGATGAAGGAAAAGGTGAACTCAGAAACACCGCCTTAAGGGCACCTGAATTTCCGCCCTGTCTCTATCACTAACTTGCTACAATTTCAGAGAAGGCGTGTCATTTTGATGCATTTCAGTTTTCTCAGTGCCCAGACGGGGAGAAATAATATCTATCTCAATGGAATTGGGGGAGAAATAAAGGGTGCTAAAACACATGAGCATTGCTCCTGTGGTTGGCCCAGGAGCTGAAAAGTGACATTCTCACTGTCCCTGGGGGTGGAAATGGGGCTGGAGAGACCCATGACTGGGGGCTTATTTTAAGGGTCTGGAACTGAGAGGTACTCATTATTCTAGGAAGGGCAGGAGGCCAACTGTAGGAGAAATTATACGTTTACACAACAGACACCCTACGTAGCATAAGCATCACCCCAACACGGCTCAGACGATATTGAGTCTACTGTCAGGAACCGGCACGGACATGTCAAGGAGAGCCAGAGGGTTGACGGGGCAGACTCAGAGGCCAGGACGTGGAACTCTGCACAATGTCCCTGCTTGTTCCGTAGCCGGTGGGCAAGCATGGCAGAAGTCACGGGGCTGCCTTTTGGTCCCCGAGTGTCTGTGAATAATGCATACGTTCATTTATTCCTTTTTCTAATTTTTCTAATTGTCTCATTTTGTCTTCTTCCATTTATTCAAGAAAAGTCATTGCATGTCTATAATGTGCTGGTGATTTTTCTAGCTACTGGGGATGAAGCAAAGAATGAAGCAGGAGCCCTGGCCGGTTGGCTCAGCGGTAGAGCGTCGGCCTGGCATGCGGGGGACCCGGGTTCGATTCCCAGCCAGGGCACATAGGAGAAGCGCCCATTTGCTTCTCCACCCCCTCTCCTCCTTCCTCTCTGTCTCTCTCTTCCCCTCCCACAGCCAAGGCTCCATTGGAGCAAAGATGGCCTGGGCGCTGGGGATGGCTCCTTGGCCTGTGCCCCAGGCGCTAGAGTGGCTCTGATCATGGCAGAGCGACACCCTGGAGGGGCAGAGCATCGCCCCCTGGTGGGCAGAGCGTCGCCCCTGGTGGGCGTGCCGGGTGGATTCCTGTCGGGTGCATGCGGGAGTCTGTCTGACTGTCTCTCCCCGTTTCCAGCTTCAGAAAAAAATACAAAAAAAAAAAAAAAAAAAAGAATGAAGCAGGCATGGTCCCTGCTCTTACCAACCTTATGTGACCTCAAAGGAAGAGATGCTAAGCACACACACACACACAAAATTGAAAACTGTTATAATGAATAATGTGAAAATAAAAGGGGAAACTTTAATGGCCGACTCAGAGTGACTTTAGACAGTGTGGTGAGGGAAGCCCTCTCTCCGTCCCTCGTTTTATTTTGCACATTTTAAAATTGCAGAGACGCTGAAGGAATAGAACGCATGTCAACCCCTCGTGTGGATTCACAAACTGCTCACATTTTTGTCACACTGTCTTCTTCTTTGCTGAACCATCTCAGTTTAACTGGCAGACATCATGGCCGTTTACCCCTAAATAGTTTACCACTGAGCTTGTAGGAGCAAAGCACTTCTTCCACGTACCTCGACATCATTTATCTCAACCAGGAAACTTAGCACACCTTCAACAAGATCAGGCAGTCGTAGATTTTGGGTTTTGTGGGCCTTATGCCTTGTGGGTTAAAAACTTTTCAATTGAGGATATTTTTAGGTTCTTATGTAACAAAAGAAAAAGAGAATTGCCATACATTTTAAATTGATGGAATTCAAAATGTAGTAATAATTGAGTTCCACTTGATTTTGTACTACACACAGGTCTATTCATAAGAACGATGGAATGTGGGGCGAGAGAGGGGTAATATGCCATTCAAACGGGATTCTCCTGACCAATTCAGTTGTAAATGTTCATGCGTGACTGCGGATCTGTAGTAAGGTTTCTACATATTTCATCTTTTAAAATGGTTTTTGTAGTTTGGTACAAATGTATTTGAGCACATTCGTCATTTAGAATGTACCGATAGAATTTTATTAGGTTCTTTTCTTTTTCTATTCTAAGATTTGTGTTTATTCATTTTAGAAGAGAGAGAGGGAAGAGAAAGGGAGAGGGAAGAGAGAGAGAGGGAGGGAGAGAGAGAAGGGGGGAGAGCAGGAAGCATCAACTCCTATATGGACCTTGAACAGACACGCCCAGGGCTTTGAACCAGCGACCTCAGCGTTCCAGGTCGATGCTCTTTCCACTGCGCCGCCACGGGTCAGGCTTATTAGGTTCTTTTCTCCATCTGCCTTTTGACATGTCATTACATCACAGACCAATAACTGTCGATGGAAGGTTAGGGGCAAGCTTCTCAACTGAACATCAAAATCGGTTTTCAATATAAAAGTTTGTTTGTTTGTTTTTTACACTTGCACTGAGGTTTAAAAACCACTGTTGGAACTGTAGTTAGAGCTCAAAAAAGTCTGCCTGTTGCAAATGTGCCTCTTGCCTTAGTTTCTGATAACGGCGAAAGTTGTAAACTGGGTCAACATTATGTGTGATTTAAACAACATTGTCACTGAAATGACTGTCTCTCATCATCCAAGTTTTGCATGTCACTGTCACCTAGAAATTTTGTGTTGAATTTCTTTATACAACATGTTCAAGGCTACTGAAAAATTGCATTCCTAACTTCATTCAAAGTCATCTATTAATGGTTGAGGGTGGATTCAGAAACATTTTGACCTTGGCCGTCACCCAAACTTCCTATCGTGTTCCATTCAAGGAGCTTGGCCTTTGGGACGCAGTGACAAAGGAAAGCAGGGTAAAAATCGTCACACGAGCCTGGTAGAAACAGTCCCACGGACAAAGGTGTAGTGGGAACTGGCAAACAAGCTCGGAAGGTGTGAAGCTTCCGGTGTCCCCAGAGCTTAGAACAAGGCACCTCACCTGGGCTCCCCGACGAGGTGTCCTGAGGAAGGGGGGTTTCTAGTGAGAGCGTAGGAAAGCCCGGCTGGCTCTCAGCAAGCAGGGGGCAGCAGGGCAAGAGAAGTCTAAGGAGAGAAGCAACCAGCTAGGGTGAAGTCTTTGATCCTATGGAGGTCGAGATCGAATTATTTTCAGAAGGTCCCTGTGGTTATTGGCCAGAAGTAAGCTTTGTAGATCTGTTTGGGAGCAATTGCAGAACTCCAGATAAAAGGTGAAGATAGCTTGACCCAAACAGATCATTGCCATGCCCAATGGATATTTGTTGCATGTGTGCATGTGTGCATACATGCTGAGTAGACCCATGACGCCTTCCCCTGTTCACACTACTTCCTTCTAGCGCATTCTGACACACATCTCATGACGGTGTAGGTGTCATCCCTCCATGACGTTTTCGTGCCCACCCCACAGGAGCCTGGGCGGTGGAACAAACCCAAGGCAGCCCCACTGGCGAGTACACTTCCCTGCTCTGTGACAACACTCACTACACTGAATGGAAACTCTATTTCTTTGTCCAGCATTGGACTTTGTTCTCCTCAAGGTCGGAGACCACATACCCAGACCCATTCAGGCAGGGATGGGTTTCTTTGGGGGATGAAGGCTTCTTTTGTGCCTCTCATAAGGGCAGAGGACATTTCACTCTGTGAGGAAAATGTCACCGCCGCAGTGGAGAGGGCTTTAAAGAGCAATTATCTGGAAGCCTGTTTCTTAGCTTAGGTTCATCCTCTAACTTGTAGTGTGACCTGGGGGGTGGGGGATCTCTCGTTTGCTGGACTTCCATTTTCTCACGTGTACAATAATAATAGATAACTGTTCGCATGTATGGAACGATTCCTTTGAACCGGGCGATGGGATATTGGAAGGGCATGTTTCGTTAAAGTCTCACAATAACTGTTTGAAGTAGATACAAATTTCTCTTCCTATAATAAACGATGAAGTGGAGGCAGAGAGGATTTAATAACTTGCTCGCTGTCACATAGCCAGTGGCAGTTGAGGTAAATCCAGGCAGTCTACAACCAGAGCCGGAACTGCTAATCCCGTTTCTGTCCGCAAGCCTCAGTAATAGCCTCTGAAGACCAAGTTTCTAACCTGGCATTCGGTGACGTACTGATGCTGGCGGTGGGAAGGGAACTCGGGGCAAGAGGTTAGCCAGTTGACCTCGTGTGTGTGTGTGTGTGTGTGTGTGTGAACACACATATATATATACATACATACATACATACATGGATAACCACCTTGGTTGTAAACAAAAGGTTTAGAGAATTTAAATAACTGACCAAGTCCACAGAGCAGGGAGACAGAATCCACTCCAGCTCCTTTGACTCCAAAGCTCAGTCCCCCCTTATCCATGGGGGACACATTGGATGCCTGAAACTGTGGAGAGCACTGAGCCATATATACACTAGGATTTTTCCTATACATACATACTTCTAGGAAAGCTTGGTTTATAAATGGGGCATAGTAAGAGAGGAACAACTATAACTTACAATAAAATAGAACAATTATAGTTCACTGTAATAAATTTTATGTGAATGTGTCTTCTCTCTCTCTCAAAACGTCTTACTGTATTGCACGTACAGGGTGGTCACATGAGGAGGAGGGATAATTCATGTCTCAGGTGGAGCAAAGTGGGATAGCCCAGGACTTCATCATGCTACTCAGAACGATGTGCAATTTAACACATATGCAGCCCTGGCTGGTTAGCTCAACTGGTTAAAAGTGTCGGCCCTCAACAACAAGGTTGCGGGTTCGATCCTCAGTCAGGGCACACATGGGAAACAACAAAGAATGCACAAATGAGTGGAAAACAAAAGAACGCATCCTTTCCCCCTCCCTGCTCTCTCCCTTCCTCTCTCTGTCTCTCTAAAAATCAATATAAATGAAGCCCTGGCTGGATAGCTCGGTTGGTTGGAGCGTCGTCCCAGAGTGGAGGTTGCTGGTTGGGTTCCCCGGTCAGGGCACAGACAGGAGCAGCTGGATGCTCCTGTCTCTCTCTCTCCCCTGCCTCTCTCAAATAATAATAATAATAATAATAATAATGCATTGTTTATATCAGGAATTTTCCGCTTACTATTTTGGATCACTGTTGACCGTGTATGGCTGACCCAGAGGGCAGACCACAGACAGGGAGGGGCCGCGGTGTTTGCTCCACAACATCTGCTGTTTCCCACTGAGAGGTGGAAGGGGCTCTCTCTTCTTTCCTAGGTTCCCATGGTCTCAAACATTAATTCCTAGGTTTTCAAACAGTAATTACCACTAATCTCAGGGTTACAAACCAGCTTGGGTTCCCAGGCCGGGCCTTTAGGAGTTCCTGCTTCATTCAGAATGTATTGGATGGTAGTGAACTCCCCGAACAGTGAGAGATCAAGAAGCAAGATTGGAAGGGTCGACAGGGGGCGGGGGGCGGGGGGGGGGGGGGCGAGGGCTCCAGTGAGGAGACAGCAGAGCAACGCCGCCAAGGCCGCCAAGCGAGGGGTTGGGTGTGCTTCACACGATTCCCCGATGCCATCCATCTCCGCTGCCCTGCAGCAGGTAATGGATGTCCGAAGATGTGTCCCGGGGGATGCGTAACTGAGCTAAAGCACCTCGGAGATGCTCCCGGGGCTGCGCACTCAGAAACCAGAACCCGCCCAGGAACCGATGGGGTACGGTTTCCTGGCAGGCGGACTCCGCGCCCTCCTCTTCCCTGACGCCGACCACGCCTGCGCGTCTCTGTGGGCTCCTGTGCACTGCGCGCCGGACCCGGACTAAGAGGTTTACTGCCCAGCGGAGGTCGATTAAGCGGAGAACTTCGTTTGTATGGCGGTGGCATGGTAACACTTGTACGGGTGGAAGAAGACCAAAGGAATGACTGCCTGGCGTCTGCCTGTCCGTGTCCTTCCTCGGAGGGGACCAGGGTGAGTGCCGGCTGCAGGCAGGGAGGCTTCTGGGACAGTTCCTTTCATCCTACCCACTGTGGTCCTTTTGAACGAGGGACTTGCCTTCACACGAATTGTCACTTATTTCTGTGGAATTCGTCCCTCCTCCTCGGGAGTCCCTGGAAGGCAGAGACCCTGCAGGTTAGTGTTTTCTCACTGTCCAGACACTGAGAGTGCTTGGTGCTTGTGTGTCTGCTGAGCCCGGAGCATCACCTGTGGTCTCCACGAGGCTAGAGGCTGGCTACACCTGCACGTTCCTCAGCCCAGGGTCCAACCAGGTGTGGCGAATACTGTGGGTTCTTAGACACCTGCTGAGTGAATGCACGCACGCGTGACCCTGCTGTCAGTGGGTGGGCTCCCACCACACCTTTTTAGAAGGCAGAAAAGAGGCTATGCAATGTACGCCTACCATGTGCTGAAACTATGTGAAGTGCTTAGTAGGCATTAGTTATCTTACAAGGATTTGTGTGATCATTTTCACACGAGGAAAAAAGAAGCTCAGGGTAGTCAAGTAACTTTTGCAGCTGCAGAGCCGGGATTCAGGTCCACATGCATCTGAGGCTGACAGGGGTGCTCCTGTTTGGTTCTGTTGTCCTATTGTATCCCTTTGCATTCCTAACATGTTTGAAGTCCCTAAAAGTAGATTTGTATGCCCCAGGAAGACATGTAGAAAAGAATAGAGAACCCATTTTAGATAGATCAGAGGGCACAGGAATGTAGCTAAAATATAGCCAAGAAAAGAAAGAATTCACAGACATGAAGGCAAGAGGTCTCAGTTGAAGTCTGCACTTGCTAGAAAGCCAGACAAGGCAATTTAAGATTCCCTACAGTCGGCTAGAGTATCAGTTCAAGGGAAAATGGGTCACCACTCAATTCGGCCTGGAGCAGGCACAATCTCTTGACCCATGTCATTACTTTCATAGCATAGTCTGTGCAGCGGGGAAGCAAGGAGACATTCATTCATTCATTCATTCAGCATTTCCTGGGCACTCACCAAGTGGGAGATTCTATTGGGAGATGCAGAGATGCCTAAGCCATGGTCTCTCCCTGCAAGACTTTCATGGGAAAATGAAATCGAGACAATGAACAATGAGGAGCTCAGCTTTGGCAGGTGGCATGGCACCCTTGGAGACGCACTGCTAGGCTGGGTCAACTCAGTTATTGAACAACAAAGCAACAAGGTCAGATTCCCCAACCCGGCTAAGCTGATCAACATCATATACAAGAAAAAGCTTGATCTGCTACTCTGCTGTGATATGAAGGATTTTTTTTCCCCCAGAAAGATGTGGCCTCTTAACACTCCTGGGCCCACAGCTTTTAGCCTGGCCTGTGCAGCAACAGTTGGGGTTAGTTCACTATGTGTTCCCAGGCACACTGGGTGTCCAGGGCAGTGATGAAAATACAAGCCAGGACTCAAAAACTGTCTATTGGCACCAACCCACCAACACGGAGAATGGAAGACACTTGGCAAACGGGGCCAGGCGAAGGTGTGCGATGCGAGCAGGTCAGATGGGGATGTCAGAGTGGAAGAAAGGTGGTAGGGAAGCCCAGCCAGCGCCTGGGGGAGCCCCCACCCAAGCTAATGCACTTGCGCAGTCACGTTCCCCGTGAGCCTTGAGATGGGTCTGTGGGGCTGTGATGACACGGTACGCCCAGCCACTGTGGTCTGAACGGGAGGTAAACATGACCGACTCTTCCCAATTTGTTTTGGAGGCCAATGTCATTCAGGCAGATCTGTTTAAGTCTCTAAAATAAGTAAAGAAATGAGATTAAGTACCTGCTGTCTGGTCACTGCCTACCGGAGAGTTGGGTGGTCTGGCTGTGTCCGGAGGACTAGCAGGACAGTCCCCAGCCTGCCTTCAGCCAGCGATCTGCAAGAGGAAACAGCGGCTCCGGCACCATGAACGTGGCTGAAACCAGCCACTGACCGTTGCTAAGGAACTTCCGGTGGTGTCCAGGCGCCTCCCGGCCCGCCCTCGTGATGAGGCTGGATGCAAACCGCTTCTCCCTCTTAAAAACTTTGTCAGGCGTGGGAGTGGGACTCTTGTCCTCGCAGGAACGATTCCAGACAGTCTCCCAATCCGTGATTTTCTCAGAAAAAAACTCCCCAAGAAAGATAGCCTGTGAGGTCTTCTGCAGGATCCCAAACATTTGTTCATCCGCTCTTGTGTCCCTTTATGTCCCAACACCAAACCGTGGTGCGGCTGTGGTCTCCTTCTGTGGTCAGTCAGACCAGCGCTGCTCTGTCCTCACGGTTCAGCCTGGGAGAAGCAGTTTATTTCTCTGAGTTTCTGTTTCTCTATTGCCAAAATGGAAACAATTATGAGACCCACCAGAGAGGGCCATCGTGAGGGTTAAAAACCAGGACACCTGCACGTGTTTACACGGAGAGGGCGTGGGTCACCCCTGGACCGGTGCGTCTCCTCACGTTCTAGTTCCAAGATGTGCACATTTATATGGAATATTACACTGGGATTCTAGAAAATGCGTCTCCTTACCACACAGTCATTCCTTCAGATCCAGGTCAGAAGTTCCTTTATTTCAGCAGTTCTTTCCCATGCCGTTTGATAATCGTGCATACATATGCTCGTTTACATAACAAAGATGTATTTTGCATCTCTTCTGTCCCCAGATCTGGGACTAAGCTGAGTGTAGAGGTTCCAAGAGGACAAGATGCACTTGACCCTCCCCTCAGGGAGCTGACCATCTGCTTCTCCCTTTGGACTTGACCAAGAACCACGCATCTGTCCCGCCATTGAGCAGCGGTATCCGAATTGAATCCATCTGAAGACTCGTGGGCAATTGCCTTACCCTGGGGCCCCTGAGGAGTGTGGTTGAAGATCAAAGCCGGCATCTGCCCCAGTTCACTAGTATCAGTGCCTGTCCTGGGGCCCCTTCCTCCGCCTGCGTGCATCTGGGACAGCAGTGTAAGGTGTCAGGGGACAGGAGTCCGGGGACTCGGGGAGGTGGGGAGGGAAAGAGAGGCATTCCGTCTGCCCTCCTCGGTTCAGTAGCTGGGGCGACAAAATAAACTTACAACAGGAACATTGAGGAGAAAACATAAATTTATTCATTCTTAATATTACATGCATGGAGCCACCACAGGCGGAAAAAGAGTGATTACTCACAAAAGTGGTGAGATTTGAGAGTGTACACAGCATGCAAATAGGGGCCAGGAGGAGGGCTGAGGGCCATTTAGAAAAAAGACAGTGATCTTCAGGGAAGGCTGAGTGGGCCGTTGCAAGAAGAGACGGGAGTGTGAGGGTCTGCGGTCGTCTGTCGGGTGGGGTGTCCACATCTAGCCTCGCTCCTGTGACCGGTGTCCCTCTTCCCAGCTAATGACTCTCCCAGGAAGAGGACTAAGGACCACTGAGCACCTTGTGGAGGCTCTGTCTTCGGGGAGGTGACAGGGGTTCAAAGAAGGGGTCCCAGGACATTTGCTGTTTATCAAATGCCTCTCAAAATAACCAATACACCAAGGCAGCAGATTTGGGGTAGCGTGTCTCAAAAGTCTGACAGGTGCCAAGAAACGTGGCTTTTATGGCCCTGAGCTCAGTAAGGTTGGAGCAGCATTAGGCGGGCCACCCAGGAAGGAGGTCATGTTTCTGCACAGCCAGAAAGGGGAGACCAAGACCCACGGGGGACCAGGAAGGAGGTGCCCATCACATCATCTCCCTCCAGCTTCCTGTCTGCCGGCCTCGCCTGGCACCCCGTGGGGCTCCCTCACTGGCACCTTGCCTTTAGTTGCCCCTGCCTCGTACCAGCGAACCCACGACCCTGCCTTCGGGCCACCTGAGCCACCCCGTCCCCTTCCGCTCCTGCCCGAGCTGCGGCTGTCACTTGCCTTATCTCGGGCGTCAACCCCTCCTGACAGGCAGCCGTCGCTTCCAATTTGTCGGGCCTTTAAAGCAAAATTGATGTGATCCTTTAAGACAGACCAATTTCATGATATATCTTTCCTCCGGCTCAGTGACTTTTAATTTCCTGTTTTGTTTATGGAGCTGCCACCGTGCCAGTCACGCGGACGAGTGCCCACAATTCTCTGGCTCCGCTGTCCCCGTGGTGGAGCCTGTCCCCTCCCGCACAAGCTGTGACTCCCTGCTCCCAAACAGCGGGCAGATCTCACCGTCTCCTCCTCCGCGGCACCATCCGTGCCCGGCGCCAGTGCACCTCCCAGGGGCCCTTTGTCAACCCCTCTCAACGTAAGGTCACTCCCAGGACAATGACAGTCACCCTGCTTGGAATGTATCCTCTCTGTCTGTCCTCCAGCATTGCCAGTCCTCCATCGCCACATTCGTATACGTCTCCCCAGGGCCTGCTTAGGGCGGCGTTCAAGGCTCTCTGCTGCCTGCTTTTCATCATCTCTTTCTTCCCTTTGCTACCTACCTTGCTTCCTTTCACAGAATGCGCTACCATCCTACGGAGAAGGTTGGTGCAAGAAAATTGTCACACGCTGGGAGAAAGCAACCTTCATTTTAGTGTCAGCTCTGCCAGCCACTGCTAAGTGACCAAGGGCATGCTACTTCTGCTCAGGGAGCCAGGGTGCTTTCTTTATACAAAGCTCAGGTCTGCAAACCATGGCCCGTGAGCCAGATCTAGCCCATGGCCCAGATCTGTGAACAGTTTCATGGAGGGACAGGCATGTCCATTCATTAACTCACTGTCTATGGCCACCTATGCGCGACAACAGAGGACATCAGTAGTAGTCATGCCCAAGACACAGTCTATCTCACAAAGCTTCTGATATTTATTATCTGGCTCTTTAGAGAAAAAGTGTCTCAGCGCCTGATTTGTAGAATAATCTCCGATGTTTCTGTAAGCCCTACCATGTTATGTCTATAAGGAACGGACGATATTTATAATGTGTTTACAACATTTCATACAGACATACGCACCAGTGAACAATCAAGCCGTTGAACCCTTTGTGTACAGCATTTGCCTGCCAGGAAGCTCAGAGTGCCAGGCACGTGTCGTCTCTTTGGGTCTTAATTTACTCTCTCTTTTGTAATGATGTGAGCACCTCCCTCTTGGAGTTGTGAAAGTTGAAGGCAGAAAGTACTTCGAGAACAGGCACCAGGCAGTTATTCGATGCATGTTACTTGTCCTTCCCTGAACAGGATGTATTTCTTATTTACGGACCTTGAGATGAGCTCCTGCCACTTGGGCATCAATGCCCATGCCACCCTGGCTTTGTGGTCCATGTGGAGACATCTGATCCCTTTGCGTCCCTCTCCCTTCCTCCCCTTCCATTACCCCGTCTTCCCAGGTGTTGCTCTGGAGGGTGTAGGATGCTAAGTGCCTTGAGACACATCCATAGGACCAGAGCCCCATTGTGAAAGGACAGTAGCAACTTAGCCTCTGATCGTTTTCATTGGCTCCCAGTGCAGCTCTGGGGGGTGGGGGGGGTGGCTCCCCACTGCACTTCAGGAGTCAGTGGTTTGTGTAAGAGAGACTGGCCAGCCCCGGGAATCGATGAAGCATTCATGAAAAGGTGCTGCTTAGGTGACGGGCGCTGGGTGAGAAATGTAGCATGCTGACCCCAGCTGGCGCACCGCTGGATGTATCCTCATGTGTGTGCTGGGGGCCATGCTTCCCCGAGGCTGCTCACAGCCAGTGACTGGGCTCCGTGAGGACACTAGTGCTCTGTGTGGAGTGTGGGATGCCTCCAACGGGCAGCGTGGGCTGGAAGACTCCCCACTGGCCCAGACCGGTGCTAAAGTCTGAGACTCCTGTGACCCAGCCCCCTCCCTTCTCCCTCTCTCTTCACAGGTGTCAAACCTGCATCGCAGTCTGGAGTCGCTCCCTGACCTCTCCTACTTCCCCCCTTTACCCTTCACAAGGGTTCCCACTGGTGAAGCTCTTGGTCCTGCCTTGGTGCTACTTTCTGGAGGACCTGAACTAACACAAGTAGATCAGGAATGAACCAAGAACATGAGTGCAGATGCGCGGACAGGTGACTGCATAGGTCACTGTCTGGCTGGCTTAAGAACGCGCATCCTCATCGGTATGTGGACGCAGGTAGTCCCTGGTCCAATGTGACGGCCCAGGGACTGAGAATGGTGCCGCTGACGGGGTAGAAAGAGGAGCCGGACACTTCTCCAGGAGCACTTTAGAAGACGAGCCACAAAATCAGGTGGCTGGCAGTACTCTAAATGTGAAGACTCAAATTGAATTTAACTGTGTTAAGAAACGTGTTAGGATTAAGGAGGATTGGGTTGGGAAAATTGCCTCAGGACTATTTAAAAATGTTTTCCTCTTGATGAGCAAGAATTCTAATTCTGGAAAAGAGTCTGTTTGCCAAGCCTATTAAAGATTTGTTCCTACCACCTGAATAAATAAAAATAAATGTAGAGGTACCAAGCCAAGGTGTGAGGAGAGGAGGAGGCTTGTGCTGAATTTTTCAATGAGTAAATTGTTGAAAATTCCAAGGGTGTATAAAACTTCTTATAATCGCCAAGGGAACCCATATGGATTGAATCAGTTAGACGCTTTATGGAAATGTGCCCATTTCATCATGCCCACGTACGTGGCCATTTCTAGTGCTAAGGACTGGGTACTAAACCCCGTGGGGAAGGGTGTCGAAACAGAGGGCCACATTTGAGAAGCAGGCTCTCTGCTTCCTTGAGAGTTTCAAGTGTAAATATTTATCCACCAGCAAACAGTCGTCTGGAATAATCATAGTAACGAGTACATGTGAGGGTCAATATGGTTTTAAGCATCTCACACCCATTCCTTTGCTTGGGTTTAAGACGTCACA
Organism: Saccopteryx bilineata; assembly: GCF_036850765.1. Lineage (NCBI taxonomy): Eukaryota > Metazoa > Chordata > Mammalia > Chiroptera > Emballonuridae > Saccopteryx > Saccopteryx bilineata. The sequence goes on from NC_089494.1 coordinate 259,909,053, forward strand.
CAGCTCTCCCCCCTGACTTACACGGAGGGGACGCCATGGTGAGGAAACACTGCTGGTGGAACAGTTACTAGATCCAGGTTTTCTGATGCTAGGTTCTTGACTGGTGTCTCTGCCATATGTTTCTATACCATATGCAGACGTATGCATGCTGTGTTCACTGCAGAAAGTGTGTTCATTTGAGTCCCTAAGAAATGTCTAAGTAATTTGCATTTAATGATTGCTATTATGACGAATTTAGTCACCCTCTCTGTGTAAAGATGAGGAGGAAAACGCTTTCTGTGCATTTTCTCATTACGGGCACACAGGTCCATTTCCAGGACACGATACCTTGCACTCGGCAATGTGCACTGCAAAATCAGTGCTTCCTATTTAAGCCCCACATCCTCCCTTTGCAAACAAAATATGTAATTCTTGGAAGGGGATGACCCCTCAAAAACCTGTGCCAGTCTGACCAACGCCCTTGAAGTTGAAGAGGGCTCCTGTCCAGGAGTCCGCTGGGCACCGAGAGCTGCATGCTCTGCCAGCCGCCAGCGTGGGGCTGGAAGGGGGAACAGCCTCCTTCATGGAACCCAGCGGGGCTGCCGTCTGAATTCCTCGGGGGAGCCGCAGCTCTCCCGCACCGTCCGCTCTCCAAGGCTCTTCTGCGGCACGCAGACGTGTTCTCAACCCCTGCGAGCAGCAGGGGTTCCTTAGCTCGTCCGGGAAGAAACACAGCCTGAGCGTTGGGGACATGAAAGAATGCCCATCCATCTTTCTGGGGCAACAGTGTACAGATCTGCTGGCCCCTCCCCCTGGCAGCTTTTCCACGCCCTTGTGGGGAAGGACACAGAGAAGAGAATGGGAACCCGCAAGCTACCCCCATCTCTGCGATGAAACCTCACGGAAATGGGACCGCGAAGTCCTTCCCTGTTCTCTGAATCTCTGAGGCTGGCCATGTCTGCTACTCAATCCCCAGAGGGACGCCACACGATGACCACAGCTGCTACGGAAAGCAAGCCACCGGAGTAAAGGCCCTTAGGTGTGTGACATGGTCTCAAAGGGCCAGAGCGATTTGTAGTTGTTAAGAATGCATGCCCCACTTCACGTGTGGGGCTGTGGAGGTGGGAGCAGGCTGACGGACGGCGGCAACAGCAACAACAGGGACTCTAGTGAGAGAAGCCGGTGTGTTGAGTACTTCTATTTCTTAGGCACTGCTCTAAGGACGTGTGTACCTGGCCCACGGTAATTATTGAATTTTCACAGGGAAACTGGGAGAAAAGAACTAAGAGTGCCTCCACAGAGCTGAAGCTGGTGCAGAGAGAGGTGAGGCTGGCCAAGGTTACGGCCAAGAGTCAGCAAAGCCAGATATCATCGAGGTCACTGGCCTTCAGAACCCTTTTCTCAGTCACACCAGTCAATGTGAAGGACACCAGGCCCAGGAGAAGCCCTTGCAGTGACCTTATTCTACCCTCTTACACTGAGTTGGTATCATTTCCCCAACGCCCTCTCGTACAGGCAGAATCTTCAGAAGTGAACGCATTTGAACTCTGACCCCTTTCCACAGCTGCGGAGCCAGAGGCTTGCAAAGTTTCCCTGGTTCCCAGAGTTCCAGGGAGACCCGCCCCGGCGGGGAATCGAAGCCCGGCTCACGGACCAGGCTGTTGCGCCTCTTTCGTGTGTCCTCCCAAGAACAGGAACGCTCCCCTCTATGAGGACCTGGCCATCACGCAGCCTTTGTGAACTAGCCTCATGTTGGCAAGACACTAGCTTTCAGGGAGACCTATGAAATTCCAAAAATACAGCACAACGAAGAGACAGTGACGAGGCAATTGGCATGGCCCTGGCAGACAAGGATGTATGTGGCATTTAACTCTCACCTACATCCTTTCAAGGAAATAAGTCACTCTCTAGGGGTCCCACAGCACTGTTTAAATTGCTAGAAGTGCACGCGTTCTCATGTTAAGAGCGCGCCTCTGAGAGAACTCTTTTCGGGATTAATTGGCTCTCCTCTGCATGTTTATAGCCCTGATCATTTTGAATTGAGACCTTTGTATGCTCCATACATATAACTAGGAAGAAACGCTGACAAAAGGCTCACAGAATTCTCATCTCTACCAGCTGCCAGGCAACAATGAGAGTGTCAATAATTTGCTTAAGAAGTTATTTCAAAAAGGGTTTGGAAGTTGGGGACAACCATTCTTCTCATTCAAAGAACACACCTTGATGACAGTCTTGAAACTCTAATGACAATAGAAAATACCAAAGTTTATTAAGCATTTTCTTATTACTGGACAATAATCTAAGCAACTTATATGTTTTAATTCTTGGAATTTTTATCACAGCTTTATCAGATAAATATTTTAATTGTACAGATCATACCCATGGTTCTCAAATGGACACTTTTGCCCCCCAGGGGACATTAGACCATGTCCAGACACATTTTTAGTTGTAACAAGTGGAGTTAAAGATTGGCAGGTGATGCCCAAATCAGATATCTCAGTTGGTCAGAGCGTCATCCTGGAGTGTGGAGGTTGCCAGTTCGATCCCCAGTCCGGGCACACACAGGAGCAGCTCGATGTTCCTGTCTCTCTTCTCTCCCTGCCCCTCTCTCTCTAAAAAAAAAAAAAAAAAAGGACTGGGAGGTGCTCCTGGCATTTAACACCAAAAGCCCCAGGATGCTGTTAACCATCCCACAAACAGCACAAGAAGTCCTCAGAAACAAAGAATGATTCAGCCCCAAATATTAACAGTGTTAAGTTTTGAGAAACCCTATAATGGACTGGAAAAGAAACAGAAACTCTGAGGTATTCCATCAAGATTCTAAAAATTGAATTTATAACCAAAATCTCCCCCCACCTCTCTTACTCCCCCAAATAATAAGATAGCAAGGTGTTGCAGACAAGTCTTACCTGAAATCCCTGACTCATTCTGTGAAGCAAGTATAATCTTGAGCTCTAACTCATGCAAAGATGTCTCCAAACAGAAAATTATAAACTGATCTACTTAATGAATTATGATATGAATACCTTAAAAGAAATAAGGCACATGAAATCCAACAAATAAAGATGAATACAACCTGACCAAATTTGGTTTAGGTAAGAAATTCAAGGATGGTTCAACATTAGGAAATCTGTTAATGCATTGCATTACGTCAATAGATAACAAAAGGAATAGAAGCAGGGGCATATTTGAAATAAAAACACTTTATTTTTTACACTTGAAAAAATGAAATTTAAAAAAATTCTAAGAATATAAGGGAATTCTTTGAATTGACATCTCTTAAAATTTTTAGCAAAGAGTACATATAACGATGCCATGTAGAAACATTTAAATGAATGGGATAAGAATTCTGGATGGCACCACTTATATTTAAAAGTGGAACACTTATCTCATGTAGAAAATAGAAAAATAAACATGAATGATAAAAATTGGAAATGACAGGACTGTATACAAAGAGAATGCAGGTAAAACTACATACTATTGAAATTAACAGAATGGTGCATCTAGGTTGCTGGAAACAGGATTAGCATACAGAAATCACCAACATTGCTATACCCCGTAGTGATTAATCAGAGACTGCAGTAAAAGAACTCGTCCACTTTAACAACAAATTCTAAGATCCTCTTCAAAAAATGTAACAAAAACTCCAATTCCTTTATAGAGAAAATTGTAAAACATTATTGAATTATATCAAAGAATGATTACTCAGTGAGGAGATATAAAATGTCATGGGTATACAATTCAATATTATTAAAAAAATGTCAATTCTCCTTAATTATTCATTGTTAATCCAATACAATATCAACAGTTTTTAATGGAAATGATAAAAATCATCACTATTATTTATATGTAGAAATTGTGGACCAAAGACATTGGCAGCAAAGGACTAGATGGGAAGAAGCACCCTATGAGACCTAAGCTTTACAAAATCACAGTATTTAAAACAGCTGGTATTTCTAGATAATGAATAGAGAGGAATTAATAGATATTAGATAGATATTAATTAATAGATATTAATTAGATATTATAAATAGAACACAGCCCAATACCTGAGGGTCATGTGATATATGATGCAGAAGGCAATGGTCCTATCAGCAATGGGAGGAAGGCAATTAAATCCCTACTTCACTGCATAAATAAAAATCAACACAAGGAGTATTTTTAAAGGGCCAACACTTTAATATTTTTAGAAGAAAATATGGGAGAAAATCTTTAAGACCTTAGGGTAAGAAATACCTATTAAAAAAAACACAAAATGCAAATCATAACATTTTGCCTATTTTAAAATCAAGACTTTCAGTTTAATGAAGATTGAGAGAAGAAATTGACAACATGTACAACTCGTAAATGACTAGATTCCTGCTTTCAAGTAAAGCTCTTCCAAATCCATAAGAAAATAATTTAAAAAAACAAAAACAAACTAGTGGAGCCTGACTAGGCGGTGGCGCAGTGGATAGAGTGTCAGACTGGGATGCAGAGGACCCAGGTTCGAGACCCCGAGGTCGCCAGCTTGAGCGCAGGTTCATCTGGTTTGAGCAAAGCTCACCACCTTGGACCAAAGGTCGCTGGCTCGAGTAAGGTGTTACTTGGTCTGCTGTAGCCCCATGGTCAAGGCACAGATGAGAAAGCAATCAATGAACTAAGCCTTAGTTGTTACTAAGGTGTCGCAACAAAAAACTAATGATTGATGTTTCTCATCTCTCTCCATTCCTGTCTGTTCCTATCTATCCCTCTCTCTGACTCTCTCTCTGTCTCTGTAAAACAAACAAACAAACAAACAACTAGTAGGAACATGGGTATAAAATACAAATGGACAATATATAGAAAAACCCCTTAGTCATCATTATGCCATCAGATGAACAAGATGTCTAACCTTTCTCTGCAGAGGAAAAATGCAAAGGAAACCACACTAAGAAACCACTTCACATACCAGACTGACGGGTATTTACAACGTTCTGCTAACTCTCACTGTTGTCATCAAGTGGGGAATGGGAAGAACCATCCACTGTTTGAAGAATGGTGGGTTCAGGCAGCTGCCTTTGAGCCTTTGTGGTAACATCATCGTGGTAACTTTGCAGATGTGCTGGAATTGACCCAGCAGGCGTCTACCGAGATATAAACCCTAAAGAAGTTTTCAAATCTGTGCTTCCAGCCTCAGGAAAGACCCCCCCCCCTTCCCAGTGCACAGGCTTGGCACAGAAGCAGCAGAGATGTAACTTCAGAAAGACGTTCAGGCCTCGGACAGTCCCCATTTCTGTCGTGACCTCATGGACCAAAGAGCCAAGGGCACAGGGACACCTTCCCAGGGTCTAGTTTCTTACCACTCTAGCAGAGTGGTTCACGTCGAGCCACTCGTGAGGGGTTGACCAGAATGACCACCATGAAGTTTTCCATCAGCCTGGCTGCAAGGGAGGCACTTAGTATTCCATTTTATTTGATTTTAGGGAAAAAAAGAAGAGTAATAGCCATTTTTGCAAACCTAAGCGTGGACAATAAAATTCCTGCTAGCTATTGCCACGTCCACTGCATGGAGCTCATCCCTGGTCTCCAGATGAGCTTTTAGCTGGGAACCCTGGGCTCAGCATTCTTCGTCCGCCAGGCAGCTCCTGCCTTCTGGCAACTGCCTCCTGGTGATGGCCTCTGGGGTGCCAGTTACCACATTATGCATAATTATCCTGACTGTCTTTATCTCCTCGGCCCCAGGGTCTTAGCCTGCCCGGCATGTAAAGCCACTTTGAAAATGTGAATGCCTTCATTCCGGCAGGTCTGAAGTCAAGGCCACTCGTGTGACTCCTGTGTCACCAGCAGGCATGCAGGACAATCTTTAGAAATGGCATCTTGATTTTTTTTTTTTTTTTGCCCCCAAAGCACCAAACATCTTTCATTCAACCCTGTGGCATACTGAAGTCAGTCATTCCCCTATCAAATTTCTTCTGGGCTTAGTGCTAAAAATACCGAGTCAATCAAAACAGAATAGAACGCCCTCCCTCCCTCAACAGCCTAATTTTGACAGGGAAATGCAGGGACTCTGTCCGCCCGTTATCTGCTGAACTTTCTCCCCCCTGCATCTCACAGTCTATTACACTAATAAGCTCTATTGTCCGTCCTGTGACTGATGGGAGTTCCACAGCTCAGTGGCCATTGCAGAAGAAAAACATAATGAGAGGAAACAAGGTGATCTTAATAAAGCATTTCTCGCTCTCCTGGTACATGCAGGATAATGGGCAACTTCTTGTTTATTGATCATAGAAAGAGTCAGATGGGAGCCAGTCTGGAAGTGTGGCTGGGAGGCAGGGTCTGACCACACCGGGCGCTTCCACACGCGCTGTCACATGGAGACCCACCAGGAGCTCTTTCTGTGGCCTTGTGAGGGCAGGCGGTAGTACCTCCACTTTCCAGGTGGGAGGCAGGTTCACCAGCGTGAAAGGGACTTCTCCAAGGTCCGTGAAAAGGCTGAGGCCGGGTGTCAAAGAGCACAGTCTCATTTCCACCCTGCATCTCTTAAATGTTCTAAGTCATGGTCTTCTCTGTCTCTGTTGTTCCAACTCCTAAGCTTTCCTCATCGCGAGTACATGTCACCTCCTCTGAGAAGCCTTCTGGGACTGTCCCCACAGACCAGAGTCATTTCAATTTGCACCAAAAGGTCAGCTCTGGAAATGGATGTTTCTTAACTCGTTCATTCTTCCTCTGGGAGAATGTGTCTTTGATTATTCCAATTTGGAATGAATCTCTCTTCTTTGGGAGACTGCAGTGCTGCTCGCAAAACGCTGCTGAGACTGTTTGTGTGCACTGGAGTTGACCTTGACCCTCCTAGGAAACGTGGTATGGCTTTTGGGTTGATAGCACAAACTCTGTGTATTTTCAGACCCCATCGGGCTTATGCAACACAGCAGACTTCAGAGGCCACCCATGTGGTGGGGTCTCAGTCTCCAAAGGGAAAAGAGATCCGAGCCACAGTGACGCCACACATGCAGGGAGGGGGCCGGTAAACACCGGCTTCGTCAATGAGGTATTGATGCTGCTTATTTCAAGTGCAAAACACATTTATTTTGCAAACACATATAAAACCTCCTAGGTGCCAATTTCTGTTCTAAAAACTTTACAAATATCTAATCGTTTAGCACTCCTACTATGCATTGTATTATACAGAAAACGGAGGTACGGAGAATGTAAGTAGCTTGCCCGAGGTCACAGCATAATTTGCCCAAATGTTGGAACTGAGACTCAAACCCAGGCCATCTGACTCCTAACCAATGTGATGAAACCATGGGCCACAGGGACGGTTGAAAAAAATGAGCAGCTCTGTAGAGTTCGCCGAATGATCCACAATACACTTTTATAGATCAGTGGTGATGCTAAGCTCACAAAATTTCTAATGGAGAGGAAAAGAAGGAATAAATATTAATTGCACCTCTACTTTAGACCTGGAAATGAAGATGTTGCCTCATGCACCAGCACCCACAAACAGAGAATCTGTGGTCCTCGTGCTCCAGAGGAGGAGACGAGCATCAGAGACCGGAAGATGGACCAGCGAGTCCCCAAGGCGTCAGCAGCAGAGCCGTGAGGGTCTGAGCCCTGGGTTTGGGGTCCAGCCCCTTCCTGAGAGGTGCTCTCCATAGCACCCACCGTGGGATGATGCCCAAATCTTCATCCTTCTCCTGCAGGACAGCCAATCCAGCAGCTGCCGGCTTGCTACTCGGGGCTCTCATTACAAACATCACCCCAGCAATCTGCAGGCCTATTTTCAGCACAAGAATGTAGCTTTCCACATTTATGGCATTCTGCCCATTTGCCATGGTTCGTATTCTTGCACGGGGCTTCGCGATGCTCTGAGGACAGTGTTTGACTCCTGCTCATTGTCCCGGCCTTCTCTGCCACTTCTCACGCTGCTGAGGGACAGGAGCGGTTGCCAACAAAGGCGCCGTGACGTTTCTCTCCCCTTCCGAAGCTGCTGGAAAGCTCACCTGTCCGGCCTTCTCTGCCTCTCCCTTCGTGATCCCTCCTCCCGCCTGGCTCTGGTCATAATTAGAGAGGTAACGCCCCTCTTCCGTTTGCTTAGCATAACCAGAGAAGCATCTCTTCATCTTTTCCCCAGGTCTCTTCCTTGCCAGCAAGCATTCTGAGCTGATCAAAAGTAGTTTATTCAAGTGTCAAAAATGTTTCCAGGAGCGCTCACCTGCAGAAATTCAATGTCACGCGGGTACAATATATGTATAATCTATAGATAAGCAGAAGGGGGTTGGCAGGTGCTTTGACAAACACTGGGATTGTTGTCACACGCCCAGTTCCCATATCTATGGACTTGTTCAAAGGCCAGTTTCTAGTGACCAGAGGACGGCAAAGAGGGGGGTTCGCTTTTTCTTTCTAATCTGGGACAGAATGACAAGAATGGCAACGTTCTTAGATAAACCACAAAAACAAAGTAAAAAAAAATGTATTTTTTGTAAAAGACACTCCCATTGACTTGAAAGTTCATTTTCCTACTTTAAAAAAAAAAAGTTTTTTACACCTGTCACTTTTCCCCTCTTTCTATAAAAATGCTCTGTGGGAGAAACCCTCGAAGGGATAGTCCTATGTCACAAAATGAATATAAAAGAAACGCATTTCTTTTTTTTTTTTTTTTTTTTTCATTCAGTTGCATATATTTTTCTTTTTTTTTTTTTTTTTTAATAAATTTTTATTAATGGTAATGGGATGACATTAATAAATCAGGGTACATATATTCAAAGAAAACATGTCTAGGTTATTTTGTCATCAAATTATGTTGCAAACCCCTCGCCCAAAGTCAGATTGTCCTCTGTCACCCTCTATCTAGTTCTCTGTGCCCCTCCCCCTCCCCCTAACTCTCTCCCTCCCTCCCTCCCATGTCCTCCCTCCGCCCCCACCCTTGGTAACCACCACACTCTTGTCCATGTCTCTTAGTCTCATTTTTATGTTCCACCAATGTATAGAATCATGTAGTTCTTGTTTTTTTCTGATTTGCTTATTTCACTCCTTATAATGTTATCAAGATCCCACCATTTTGCTGTAAATGATCTGATGTCATCATTTCTTATGGCTGAGTAGTATTCCATAGTGTATATGTGCCACATCTTCTTTATCCAGTCTTCTATTGAAGGGCTTTTTGGTTGTTTCCATGTCTTGGCCACTGTGAACAGTGCTGCAATGAACATGGGGCTACATGTGTCTTCACGTATCAATGTTTCTGAGGTTTTGGGGTATATACCCAGTAGAGGGATTGCTGGGTCATAAGGTAGTTCTATTTGCAGTTTTTTGAGGAACCACCATACTTTCCTCCATAATGGTTGTACTACTTTACAGTCCCACCAACAGTGAATGAGGGTTCCTTTTTCTCCACAGCCTCTCCAACATCAATAGATGCAGAAAAGGCTTTTGATAAAATACAACACAATTTTATGTTTAAGACTCTCAACAAAATGGGTATAGAAGGAAAATATCTCAACATGATAAAGGCCATATATGATAAACCATCAGCCAACATCCTATTAAACGGCATAAAACTGAGGACTTTCTACCTTAAATCAGGAACAAGACAGGGTTGTCCACTCTCTCCACTCTTATTCAACGTGGTGCTAGAAGTTCTGGCCAGAGCAATCAGACAAGACAAAGAAATAAAAGGCATCCATATCGGAAAAGAAGAAGTAAAGCTATCACTTTTTGCTGATGATATGATCCTATACATCGAAAACCCGAAGGACTCCACAAAAAGATTATTAGAAACAATAAACCAATACAGTAAGGTCGCAGGATACAAAATTAACATACAAAAGTCCATAGCCTTTCTATATGCCAACAATGAAATATTAGAAAACGAACTCAAAAAAATAATCCCCTTCACGATTGCAACAAAAAAATAAAATACCTAGGAATAAACATAACAAAGAACGTAAAGGACCTATATAATGAAAATTACAAAGCATTGTTAAGGGAAATCGAAAAAGATACAATGAGATGGAAAAATATTCCTTGTTCTTGGATAGGAAGAATAAATATAATCAAAATGGCCATATTACCCAAAGCAATATACAAATTTAATGCAATTCCCATCAAAATCCCTATGAGATTTTTTAAAGAAATGGAACAAAAAATCATCAGATTTATATGGAACTATAAGAAACGCATTTCAACAGGGTGTTTGGTTCCCTCTGAGGTCATGAGAAAGGGTGTGTCCCGAGCCCCTCCCCCGTGGCAGGGCCCTCCAGCTCCTGGCCTGGCTGGTAGAAGCGTAGCCGTGACTTCCGCAACCCCCTTCACCTGGCGTTATCCCACTGGCGTGTTCGTCTTCACATTCCCCTTTTCTATAAGCTCACCAGTCATGTGAATGAAGGCCCACCCTGCTGATCTCATTGTACCCTGATGACATCTGTGAAGACCCCCGTCTCCAAATCAGGTCACGTGCTGAGGTCCTGAGGGTTAGGGCTTCAACTCTTTACGTGTGGGGTCCTGAGGGTTAGGGCTTCAATTCTGTATGTGAGGGGGTAGTGGGGCCGGGGAAGGGGGGAGAGGTGGGGAGGACACCGTTCAATCCACAGCAACTCCCTGCTGTAACGTGACATACAGGCACCAGTCTGCAAGGCCGAGGGGGCAGCGGAGAGCCACACGGGTCAGAGTTGGACGGCCTGGGCCCGCGTGCTAGCTCTGGCCCTTATCAGCAGCACGTCCTGGGCAAGTGACCAACTGGCTACGGGCCTCGTTCCCATTGTATCAGGACCGACCCACCTCACACGGCTGTAGTGACAATTCGATGAGTTAGTACAAGTTAAAGGTCTTAAAGTAGTATCTGGCACCCAGGAAATATGCATTAAAATTTGCTTTTCTTTCCTATTACTATTGTTGACCAAATGTACCAATCCTATGCCTTTTTCTATTTACCATGTACAATTGATTTTTTTTTCCCCCTAGAATTGTGCTCTACAAAACTTTCCATGTGCCTGGTTGATTTCAAAAACACATTTCCTCTCCACACAGTTTCTGATCTGGAAAAAGCCAATTCCTTAAGAATCCATTTGGAACGATCCTCTCCGTGTGTTCACAGAGCACATCTATATGTATTGGACCCACAACCCCTCTCTGTCATGGAGTTATTCCTCACTGATTTCATCTCTACTCATGGTACATACATCTGCAGACCAACCTCCATCTGCTCTCTCTCCCTCTCAGCCCAGTCCCTGACACGCACAGGGGTACACCCACACACAGACACACACGCTTCTTTTATTAACAAGGTTCTTACTTGCTGTTTAGTATTTTATTATTATTATTGAGAGATGGGGAGGCAGAAAGACAGACTCCCGCATGTGCTCTGACGGGGATCCACCTGGCAAGCCCCTTACAGGGGGATGCTCTGCCCATCTTGGGGCAGCTGCTCTGTTACTTGACAACAGAGCTATTTTAGCACCTGAGGCAAGGCCATGGAGCCATCCTCAGTGCTCAAGGCCAATTTGCTGTAACCATTGGAGCCATGGCTGCAGGAAGAGAAGAGAGAGAGAGAGAGAGAGAAGAGGGAGGTGGAAGGGTGGAGAAACAGATGGGTGCTCTTTTGTGTGCCCTGACTGGGAATTGAACCCAGGATCTCCACATACAGAGAGACGCTCTACCACTGAGCCAACCACCCAGGGCCAGTTTAGTATTTAAGCCTTTGCCCATTTTCCACATTCTCACAAACTACCACATGGACTCAACCATCTGATGTTCAAAAGTCACTGTTTATACAAAAGGAGGGAGTCAACCAGTGATTGTCAGACATGTATCAGATGCTGGGCAGTGTGAAGAATATGTTTCCCTGAAGTTGTCACTTTCCTAAGGTGTCGCAGCTAGTAAGTTCCAGAGACATAATGTGACCCCCCTCCCCTCACCTTCCTGCTGATTTTATAATGTGCAAAGCATTTTCCCACTCTTGTCCAGTCTGGATGAAGTAAATAGCGCTCAGACCCACTGTGTTCAGGGAAACGGTAGCAGACTCTTTGCTTTTGACCTGGTCACCTTTCTTCTGCGGGTCTCACAGCTCCCAGGGGACTGGGTGTGCCTTTGGGGGCGGGTCTGGATCAACAGCCAGGGCCCCGGAATAGGGCCCGTCCGATGGGACATAGGCAAGACTTTTTAAAACTTATTTATAAACAATTTATTTATATGATTTAAAAATATGATTTGGCCAGGGTTAGCAATCTGGTTTCGAGGCCGGTTGGCAGCAAGAAGGATAGACACGACATTACGAAGCTGCGCTCCGCTTCCAGTTTCACTCACGCGGACTGCCTGGCCTGCACCACACACACGGATGACAGGGTGCGACGGCCAAGCGGCTTTTTGAAGAATGAGATGCTGCATATTTCCTTTCCTTTCCTTTTTTTATTTTTTCCCCAATCCTGCCATCCTGCCAGAGACTGCTCTAAAAATGTCCCGAGTCCTGAAATGGAAGGGGTGGGTTCTCCAAACTGCTCCAAGTGCTACAGCAGCCCCGAGCTTGTCCATGGCCCATTCGGGCTGCTGGCACAGGCACAGCCGCCTGTACCCAAGTATTTGTCATAGGCCCAGCTGCCCTGGCTGCTGCACAAGACGCTGTGCAAACAACCAGACCATGGAGCAGCCCGCTCTCCAAGCCCGGTTGGCGCGCTCTGGGCACGCAGCCTGAGACTGGGAATCCGGCTCCGCCCACCCCCTTTGGTGCCTGCGACCCCACGCAGCTCTCCACGTGCCTTCTCCTCCCGCGTACACCTCGTGGGACCCACAGAACAGGACGTGTTATCTGGCTTTCCCACCAGGGTTCACCATTCTAACCCGGGTCCTTAGAGTTCTCTGTCCTGTGTTCTTTCTAATCTAATCTACCCACTGCCAGTGCCACAGACCTTGAACTTGAACTTTTTATACACACACACACACACACACACACATGCATTTAAGATGCAAATCTCAAAGTGGCAGGATTTCAAATTTGAAAGGCATTGAAGAGCCTAAAGATAATGGCCTTATTTTACTTATGAGAGTAGAGAACAAGGGCAGAGTGGACATTTTGGACATCTCTGACAATCCAGTATGGAGTCACGGTCAGGCATTACATCTATGTCAAGTGCGACGTCAGGTCCGAGGTCACGGGGCATAATGAGCATGCTCTTAGAAAGGGCTCGGAATATTCAAAACCACAGATCTGGACACTTGGATAAGGACTACTCCCTCTGGACACTGACCTGAGTGGGTCCTCTGCCCCTGGTGGGCTACCCGACCACCCGACGCTCGAGCTTGGCTGTACCATGGACCATGCTCGGAATCCTTCCGGACTCACAGCCCACCACACATGTCCCTCCACGTAACCGCCTGGCTTGGGATCTATGCCCACCTCTCCAGGTGCGGATGCCACCAGGGACAGGGACTCCGTGCCAGATGCTGGCTCCGCTTGCTTCTATCAGAGAAGCTCCCCTTCTCTGTGTGTACCTACCCCTGAGGGTGACTCTGTGGGCATTGCGGACATCTCCCCTATGAAACCTGACGTTGTGGAAAGACACAAAGGTGTGTGTGTGTGACGCCTTCCAGGGATGCCCCCTTGCTCACGACAGTGAGAGACCTGAGCTTCTTTGAAGTGTCCAGTGAGCCCTCAGGGCAGCGCTCTGCCCAGGGGGAAGCCTGACCCCACAGGGGCTGAAGCCCAGGCTGCACATTATTGACGTTTTCCATGAGGCTAGCTTGGGGCTAGAGGCCTCTTTTTTAGCTCTCTCTCTCTCTCTCTCTCTTTTTTTTTTTTTTTTTTTTTTGTATTTTTCTGAAGCTGGAAACAGGGAGAGACAGTCAGACAGACTCCTGCATGCGCCCGACCGGGATCCACCCGGCACGCCCACCAGGGGCGACACTCTGCCCCTCCCGGCGCCGCTTTGCCTCGACCAGAGCCACTCTAGCGCCCGGGGCAGAGGCCATGGAGCCATCCCCGGCGCCCGGGCCATCTTTGCTCCAATGGAGCCTTGGCTGCGGGAGGGGAAGAGAGAGACAGAGAGGAAGGAGGGGGGAGGGGTGGAGAAGCAAATGGGCGCTTCTCCTATGTGCCCTGGCCAGGAATCGAACCTGGGTCCCCTGCACGCCAGGCCGACGCTCTACCGCTGAGCCAACCGGCCAGGGCTTTAGCTTTCTTTTTTTATCTGGTCCTACTTCCTCTCATCACCAGTCTCGCTGCCCTTGAGGAAGCCTGCAGTATTGCTCGCCCTTCGAAACGGGAAGATGCCCGGGAAGCGATGGGACAGTTGGGGACGCCGAGACATTGGAAACAGAAGGGGAGGGTTCCCAGGTAAGGAATTGGCTTCCTGCTTCTCAATGCTAGGGAAAACCCCAATTCTCCAATTCAGAGTTAGAGGTGGGTTTTAAGGGTTTAGGGATACAGGTTTGCAAATGTGCTGTTGGGACAAGCTGTAATTAGATAACCATGGAGCATAGCAATTTATGGTGAAAAGAGACAGGAAGGATCTTCCTGGGGCAGGACTCTTCACCTCTGAAAGAGTTTCGGGGCTCAAGATCGGTTATGTCGTGACCCTCTGGTTCCGTGTGTTTTGGGTGGGGGACGCGCCAGGTCGGACTCTGCTTCCAAGTGTGGCCGGACGTCCAAGTTCTGTCTTCTGCATACGCTTTGGCTGCACGACTTTGGGTTTGGGTCTGTGGTCTCTGGAAAGCAACTCAGTATCGTGTGAAACAGGATCGGACCATTTGAAGGTGGTTCTTTGGTGCCCCCTCCACACGGGAAAGAGCAGGTGACCACCTGTGAACCAGAGAGAGGCCCTCAGTGAGATCCCTGTCGTGCTCACACCCTGCTCCTGGATCCACGGCCGCCAGTATCGTTAGAAATATGTATTTGTCATTTAAGTCACCCAACCAATGGTACGTCTTTTGTAGCAGTCTGAGCCGATGAAGATTCCCATTGAGGAGGCCAAGCATTCTTGAGGAGGAGAGTAATTTGTATATAGTTTTTGGAATCCCTAAGCTAAATGTGACAAGTAAATGTACTTTTTAAAATTAAATTCCTAGAAAAAGACAGATTTAGATGATGATGATGATGATGATGATAATGATGTTCACTGAGCGATATCAATAAATGTTCTGGGTAGAAAGTAGAATGTTATCACTAAATTTTTAAATTTAGCACAAAATTAAAATGCCGATGATAGGAAATATGTCAAAGCTCTGCTGAGATCCATACACTCAGCTGTTGCTGATGAGGTACATGGTCCGAGGTGCTTTAGAAAGTAACACATATCAGAAAAACATACGCAAGCATCCACCTCGAAGTAGCAGTCCCACATCTGAGAATTTAAATGAATAAAATTACCCAAACACCAACGGAACTGTGTATTGTAAAATGTTTATTGCAGTATCATTTATAACAAGAAAATAATACAGAAACATCCAACAATAACCCAATCATAAGTACATTGTAGCATAATGACCACATGGAACTGGAAGTACTGATTAAATAGCTATTAAAACACGAAAAGTTTAGTTAACATGATGTGTAACAAGACAAACATATGTGTCCATTATTACTCTTGCTGTGTAAAATTATGCGTGTGTAGCAAGGAAAATTGAAAGAGAACAGAGACAAATGAATGCTATATACTGTGCTTGGAAGGTAGAATTTTTCTCATTATGTTTAGAGTTGCATTAATGTTTTTATAATGATGGTTGTATAAAAAATGGCATTGAAAATGGCTCTCATTTATTAAATGTCTATATTATGCTAAGCACTATACATATTTTGTCTTATTTAATTCTCACCACATCCTATAAGGATGGTAGTGTTATAATCCATTTTAATTGAACTTTAATATCTTCAAATTGATAGAAATATATACTTTAAAAAGATAAAGTATTATAATTAATTATATTAAGAATAAAAGCAATCTCCTGACCCTTCAACCACTAGTCCTTTTAATATTTTATCAGTATTTTTATATAATTCACCTGCATTTTTAAATCACATGATAGTATTACTTTTTATAAATTTCAGCCTTAAATATAACTTACTAGAATTCGGATACTCTTTCAAAATGTGCCTTGGAAAAGAAACATCACATTGGTAAATCCTGAGCAAGACTCATCAAGAAACATAAGACAGAACACAAATAAGCAATACCCACAATAATAATGAGAAGAATTATACATATTCCACAGATATTAAAATTATAAACAGACAATATTATGATGAATTATATGGTAATGTACTTGAATGTTTAGAGAAAGGAAGCAAATTTATTGAAAAAATACAGTTTACTAAAAACTGATGAATAAGTAGAAAACACTGATAGCATTATATCTATTAAGAAATTGAGTTCTTAATTAGAACCTCCTCACAGAACAACTCCAGGCCCAGATGTCTTTGCTGGTAGGTTCTATCTAACCCTTTTGGAAGACCTAATAGCAAGAATTCTCACCTTTCTGGGTTTTCTCTCTCTTTTTTCAAAATGCTTCCCATATGATAATCTCTCTGTTTGTTCCTGAGCTGACCTGAAATATCCCCATGGGAAACATCTACCAAAATTTATTGACAAAATTTTCATAGAAGTGGCCCCGGCCAGTTAGTTCAGTCAGAGCTTTGTGCTGAAGCACAAAGGTTATGGGTTCGATCCTGGTCAGGGCACATATAAGAGGTGGCCAATGAACACACAACTAAGTTGAACAACTGAAAGCTTCTCTCTCTCTCTGTCTTTCTAAAAGTCAATAAATAAAAAAATGTTACATTATTTTTCAAAAAAGCTTTATTCATAATAGCTAAAAACTAAGATCGATACAAATGTCTAGCAAAAAGAGAATGTAAAAATTGTGCTCTAGTCTTATAATAGGTTCCTACACAACAATGAAAAGATCTATTGAGAAATGTAATAACATAGATGAATTTTAAAGACTGTATACTGAGCCAATGACACCAGATGGAAGACTATATACTGTTTAATACCGTTTATATGGTGTTCAAGAATAAACAACATGGATCTATAAAAATAGAACGCAGAAGACTGCTGACCTTGGGGTGGGGGTGGGGGGTAGGTAGCTTGGAGACCAGCCTGAGGGACCCTATGGGACAATGGAAATGTCTCATTCCTTGTGGGGGGGGAGGTAGCTTGGAGACCAGCCTGAGGGACCCCATGGGACAATGGAAATGTCTCATTCCTTGGGGGGGGAGGTAGCTTGGAGACCAGCCTGAGGGACCCTATGGGACAATGGGAATGTCTCATTCCTCGGTCTGTGTGCTGGATGCATGGGTGCATTCACATGTGGAACTCATCCACCTGAACACTCCCGGGGTCTGCATTTTACTAAAGGTACATTGTACGTTAATTTAAACAAAACAACATTCCCCCATAAGAATGATAGATTTCTGGGCCCTGACCAGGTAGCTCAGTTGGCTAAAGCACTATTCTGATACACCACGATCGCAGATTCGATCCATGGTCAAGGGGCATACAACAATCAACCAATGAGTGCACAGATAGGTGGAACTACAAATCGATGTTTCTCTCTCTCTCTCTAAAATCAGTTTAAAAAAAAAAAAAAGAAAGAATGATAGAGTTCTGGAAGAAGAGCCTCCCAAAAGAGATTGCATGCTTACTCTGGGCCTCTTTTCTCTCTCATCCACCCCTTGCCTTTCCCCCTGTGGCACGGGGCACTTCTCTGACTTCCACATCTGCAGGATGCCAGCCGAGTTTTACTGAGGGACTTCCTGTCCAAAATCTGGAGGGTGGTCCACCAGAAGAGGCCTAAATAGTCTTGTTCCTCACCAACCTCCTCCCAACTAAATTGGTGCATGTGCCAGTAGCCACATCTCTAGCTCCCAACGGGCAGGCTCATCGTGGGCTCAGCTCCACCAGGCGACTCCAGCCCCTGGGCCCCACCATCCTCCTCATCTGCACTAATCTGCAGGGTGTCTTATCAACCCCTGTTGGACCTCTTACCTCTTCTAAATGTGTAACTGATTCCCTGTATTTGTGTCTCACTGTAAGTACATATACCCATTTCTCTTTTTCCATTTAGACCCTTGGATTGATGCAGATAAACACCCTGATATTTTGGTTGGAGATTGGGTGACTTTTTTATTTTTCTAAATTTTCTGAATAGTCAATAAAAGGCATTACTCTATGACCAAGGGAGGGATATGTTGTAAATATTAATCTTAATAAGAAATCGCTTCATTTAATGCACAGCATCTTCAAAAATGTTGGACAAATTTTTGTTGTAGAAAAATAAAGGAAAGAGAAGAAATCGTATGTGTGATCTATTCATGATAAACAGCAATCAGGGGACATGCTTTCTCAATGGGCAGCCTCAGGGTGGCTTGTAGTTACAACCTGTTTGATGTACACCAGACATTGTTTCATGTTCCTCGCCTGTGCTGAGTCATCTAACACTCACAACCAACGATGAAGTTGTCTTCACTATGCCCATCTCACAAGTGGCGGCACTGAGGCACCGCACGGAGCTTTTAAAGACTGTGCCCAAGACACACAGGTAGGTCTCATGGAGCTGGGATTTGAATGCAAATAGTTAAATTTAAATTTTCTCCCCCATATCCTTATAGTGTCCTAGATCTCTAGGTAAAACTTGGGGTGGCAGGAGGAGTTTGGAGGGAGAGGTATGTGTGTGAGACACACAGAGAGAGAGAGAGAGAGAGAGAGAGAGAGGGAGAGAGAGGCAGAGACACAGAGACTTGGGTCTCAGTACTTGGAGAGACACAGAGAGAAGGGATTGGAGAACTAAGGAAGCTTTGGGATCTTTTGTAGGAAATGTTCCTGCTGTGTAGTTGTTATAGCTTCCTATCTGTGTCTTCACAGGACTTCTGTAAAGACATACTTGCTTTACAAACCTCTGCCTTTGAGACCTGTGTCTCTCCTGGTGAGTTCTCAGGCACCACCCGGAAGGTCTGCTCCATGCAGGTAGAATGCAGGAAAACTTGCACGTAATTTTTGGTCATCATAAGGGCCTCCAGGTCCAAATTTCAAAATTCTTCATGTTATTACTCTCATTGCAATAATGGAGGAGAAATAGAAGGAAAGTAAAATGAGTCTGCCAGGGGGCATATTCCTCCCAACTCCGTCAACCCAGGAGACGGGCGCACCGTGTGTACCCCCGTGCCGGGCTCACACAGGTGGTTGGAGCTGCCCTCACTGGGCACCTGGGGACACTTTGGAGATACTCACTCCCACCTCCATGTTACATAGAATAATTCTCCTGTTCTTAGGACTCGCAAGAGAGCAAGTCTATTAGCGTATAAGAGAGGTTAATCTATAACAGCAGCGTGCATACATTTTCTGGACCTAGATTTATAGCACAAAAAAAAAATACACATTCTTATCTTTCCTGATAATTCATGGATTATTTTAACAAAAATCAGTTGCTTTTTTAAAAGGAAATGATAAACAAAAGCATTATTAATATGTCCAGTTCAATGTATTTTAATCTTCAATAGGTTTTTCTGAGAAAATTGTTTCCCTTTTTTTTTTCCTTTCAAATTCTTTTTTTACACCCCAGGAGCCTTTCTTGCACACTTGCCAAACGCCCGAGTTCACGTACAGAACCATGAGGAGCGCAGACCTTGGGGCCGCTTGCCAGGTGAGACTCTGCAGTGCACTGGCTATTCCGCAGCCAGAAAGGGGCGTCCTGAGCCTCAGTTTTCTCGCATGTGACATGGAGGAACTAATATGCTCCCTCTCCCTGGGCTACCTGTGGACTGAAGGAGAAAATACCTACACACGCGTGTCATGGGTGTGCCCGCACACTTCGCACTCTGTAAATATTGTCACCGCCCTCCCTCCATCATCCGATCACTGACGGCACTCTCTGCCTGGACTTCTCTGAAATCCCTCCTCTCCTCTCTTCCCCAAACCGACAGAGTAAGCAAGGTCCCCCAAGTTACGGACACTTAAGCCTCTGATCACTTTCTGAGGTTGATATCACAGTTAAAAAAAAAAACCAAAACGTTCTTTTGACATCTTTTTCCTTATCAAGTGATTTTTATTCCATTTTTTTTTCCTTCTGATATTTTTATGAAATTGAGGTTTGGGGGGAATTTTTTATTTATTTATGATACTCCTGATTCATCTAAAGTTTTACAAACATGCAGACGCTATGCCCACCCCCTGCCCTGCTCTCAACAGCTCTTAGCAAACTTAATGGCAGGTGTAAGGTCCATGGAGAGCCTTCGGAAGCTGATTAGTTATCTCGAATACCACCATTCACATGAAAACTTCACTTATTCATTTGTTTTGGATGCAGGAACTCCCACAGGAATTGAAAGATGAAAAATTTGAAAGCGCTGTGGGCAAAATGGCTGGGACACAGGGATATTTAGAGACTAGAATGTCTACAATGATACCTTTTTTCTTTTGGAACAAAATTTTACCTTTACAGAAAGTGAGAGAGAGAGAAAAAAAGCAAACAGTAATTAGAGGTTTGACTTAGATTTCATTTGCTCTTGACAAATTCTAGCACAAAATCAATGCATTCTGACCAAAATGAGTGTCCCTTGGATATTTAAAGACGAGCTGCAGATGGTGCAGTTCTGTGAATAGGCCTCGGATGAAACATCCCCAAACCATGAGAGCAGCAGAGATGGTTACAGCAGACCAGGGGCCAGCGGAGGCATGCAGTGTCTCTCGAAAGTTTGTTCACTTGTGCCACGGGTTATTTGCTGTCCAGAAATGTGATAAGCATGGAAGTCACCAAGAAAAACAAAACAAAAATATTTTTCTGAGCAGTCTCATAAACCAGCAACAGAGAATGATCACCCCATGTGCTTTGTGCCTGATATGCAGTCTGCAGGAAGAGGGGGCGTTAGCCCAGGCTGGGGGTACCCAGCCGGTCTCCCGGTAGGTCGTTTCAGAGGAGAAGCTGAGAGGCTGGCGGAAGGAGGACAAGGGATGGAGGAAGGAAAGACCACAGAGACACATGTCAAAACATTAGCAAAGAAAAGCGTCATACAATGGAGAAAGCTCAGGCTATTCAGTGTTCCCGATGCTCACGTATTACAGCTCAGAAAGGGAGCTGTCAGGGTGGATTGGAGCCAGATAGTAATGGGTTGTGATGGGTCTCTTCAGTCACTGAGATCTTCTCCAGAATACGGTGGCCGGTCTTACGTGATTTTTTCAGACACAAAAATCTTCATATTGATTACTGGTGAGCTGACTGTTTTGTCAAACAGTCTAAATCCTGATTGATAATTCTCTCCAATTTCTAATGTTCTCAAATATTTTTTGGATGAAACATAGTTTTAAGATAAACGTATTCCCTCAAAGAAATTATATGGACTCCCTGTAAAATGAGGAAATTGCCATATTTTGTTTTGTCTCGTATTTTAGACTGACAGTCTTTCCAATGACCATTACTATTTTCTGTTACATGTGTCATCTTTCAAGAAGAAATGATCTTTGCACTATTCTGTAAATGCCTCTATAACAGTGTTGTAGGTTCCATTAGAAGCAGAGGTGCCACACTGCCTCATTCCTTGGGGCACCGTCTGGCCATGCACCTGAGTGTCCATGACTGGTTATTTAGGGTCATCAGTGCAGCACGCACACCAGCTCTGACGCACTGGGTTTGATGGTCATTCCACACTCTAGTGCAGGGGCAGTCAACCTTTTTATACCTACCGCCCACTTCTGTATCTCTGTTAGTAGTAAAATTTTCTAACCGCCCACCAATTCCACAGTCATGGTGATTTATAAAGTAGGGAAGTAACTTTACTTTATAAAATTTATAAAGCAGAGTTACAGCAAGTTAAAGCATATAATAATAATAATTACTTACCAAGTACTTTATGTTGGATTTTCACTAAGTTTGGCAGAATAAATCTTTATAAAACAACTTACTATAGTTAAATCTATCTTTTTATTTATACTTTGGTTGCTCTGCTACTGCCCACCATGAAAGCTGGAACGCCCACTAGTGGGCGGTAGGGACCAGGTTGACTACCACTGCTCTAGTGTATCCTTCTCTTTACATTCTCAAGGTCTTTATTTTTATTCTACACTAAAATTATTAGGTATTCAATGTGTAGGTAGTGTCATTGAATATGTTGCCTATCTTCATTTTTTTTTTCTAAATTTTACACATACAAATGAAAACCTGTCTAAGAAATAAAGTCTTAGGTTACATTCCTCATTTCTTGAACTCAACATCTTTTTTTCAATTTTTTTATCTTCCTCTTAGAGAAGATTATAAAAAACTGGTTAGATTTTTTTTTTCTTTTCCTTTCTTTTTTTATTATTCAGTGAGAGGAGGGGAGGCTGAGACAAACTTCTGCATCTGTCTCAACCAGGATCTACCCGGCATGCCCACTAGGGGGTGATGTTCTGCCCATCTGCTACATTGCTCAGCAACTGAGCTCTTCTTAGCACCTGAGGTGGAGGTCATGGAGCCATCCTTGGTGCCTGGGGACAACTTGCTCCATTGAGCCATGGCTTCAGGAGAAGAGGAGAAGGGAGAAAGAGAGAGGGTGGAGGGGGGAGAGGTGGAGAAGCAGATGGGCACCCCCCTTGTGTGCCCTGACCAGGAATCAAACCCGGGATATCTATACTCTGGCTAAACACTCTACAACTGAACCAACAAGCAGGAGGTTTATCTTTTGTGTTTTCATTAGGTAACAATTTTTATTTTTGCGCTTTTTTGGACATTTTCTTTTAAAGTTCAAGACTTTCTTAAGTTCTGGATATTTCAATATTTATTTTATGGTATTATGTAAATTTTCTAATTTGCAGATGCATTGCTCTTCGGTTTAGGGCACTTTTCTTCTTTTGTGTTTTTGAAGTTTTTTTATTTTATTTTATTTGTTCCGGTGTATTTGTCAGAATACAAAGGAAAATTCCACCTCCCATTCAGAAATAGAGGCTGGTGGTCCTGTTTGCTTAGCTCGGGAGAGCTGTTCTTAACAAGCAGAGTGTCTCAGAGCAAAGCAGAGCTGGGACCTCAGGCATGGCTGTTAGAAACACGAGGCTCAGGGTGCGAGCCCTTTAAGAAAACGGAAGTATGAGAAACAGCCATGGAAACCGGCTGCTAGAGAGTGGCTCTTGCTGGCTGGCTGGATTTCGTCGGTGTAGTCATGGAAGAGAGGTGGCTGAAGCTTGCCCACTTTCCACAATGTCCTCCTCCTGCCTGCTCGTGGCTGACAACCCCAGGTGGTCAATGTCCCTTCCGCAGTAGCAGGCCTCCACCTGAGTGCAGGTCCCATCGTGTCTGACAGGGCAGGCCCCGAGGGGACCACGCGGACACTCTGCTTCGCTGTGCGTATCCCAAGCGTGAACTGTGCGTTGCCATCCCCCCCGGCTTGTGTGTGTGTGTGTCTCTCTCTGTCAACGCATTTTGGGCTAGATTGAAGTGCACAGAAGACAAACATTATGCAATCTAGTAAATTACCGGATTACTGATGTCTAGTGAAGTCTCGGCCTTCTGGAGTGTGTGATATACTGAACCCATCCAGACAAAAGTTCAAACAGTGAATCTCTAATGGTGAAATTTTAGATACCACTTAGAATCATATGAGAAAGGCACTTCCTTCCTAAGGTTTCTCAGGTGACGTCATTTAGACATCTAGGTGTCCTCGACTCTTAGAATAATTATTGGGTGGGGGCTCCAGACCATGGAAAGCTCACTCACATGGGTTCAGCGTGAAGTTCCGTTCGAGGGACTTCCCTCCATTTTTTTCAGATTATTTGTTATAACAGGTCTTCGTTTCTGAAAAACTAGTATCTGTTTTTGTAGTACGCATCTTATTCAATAAAAACCCATCTTAGACAAGGTTCTCGCAAAAATATAACTTCGAATTGAACTTAAAAATTCAATTAAATGTTTAAATGAAGTTATAATTAAAATGTAAAATTAAATTACAGTATGAGACTGTTGAGGTCCCGCAGTTAAATGTATAAATATAAAATCCGCTTTAGAAAATTTACAAGAATGAAATCACCAACCTTTGTGATTCTGAGTGTTAATTTAACAAGGATCTGATTTTCTTTATTTTGTGACTCATATTCGTGTTATACATTGAGAGGGGCTGCGAATGAGAACTCACAGAGAACTGGTAGCGTTTTAACCGAGGCTGAAGGCTGAACGGGAACATGCCATTGGAAGCAGGGCCATGAATACATGAATGAATTGGAATTATATGTAATATAAATTTTGCAGGGAAGCTAGCTCCTGTGCGGCTGTCAGATAAAAATGTCAGGCAGCTCATGCCCTAGCGAAAATATGCCAGAAAGAAGAGAAAGGGTGATCGTGACTTTCGCCCCCAACCCGGGGCTTACTGCCTGTGACAGCGGCGAAGTCTGCAGCTGGCAGTCACCCTGCTCTCAGCAGCCACTCGCTCGGGAAGAGATTCTGAACTGTCAGAGGCCAGCCGGCCTTGATCTCCTGACAACAGGAACTAGTTTCTTTATCCTGGGGCCAGCCTGAGTGGAAGGCTGTAGCCCATGCTAGGGAATGTGGGTCCTAAAATTAGAACGACCAACCCTCCTGGTTCACCCACAGTTGACAGGGTTCCCAGATGCAAAACTAACAGTGTTGGAACTGAGAGTGTCCGAATTGGCCACCAAAATGAGTTGGTCACTCTGCTAAAATACAATCCAGATTTGTGGATCCTTTATTTTCTTTCTTGCCCCTCCCTTCCTTCCTTCCTTCCTTCCTTCCTTCCTTCCTTCCTTCCTTCCTTCCTCCCTCCCTCCCTCCCTCCCTCCCTCCCTTCCTTCCTTCCTTCCTTCCTTCCTTCCTTCCTTCCTTCCTTCCTTCTTTCCTTCCTTCCTTCCTCCCCCCTCCCTTCTTCCCTTCCTTCAACTTTTTTCTTACCCATGTTCATGCCGAATGAATTTTCAGAGTACCCCAAGTTCTCTTAGCCATTGCTTAGAATCTCCAATTCAGTTGAAAGAAAACTAGACTTGATTCACTGACTCCATTCCTTGCATTTTGCCAGTTAGCTTTTATTCTTTGAGTGCTTGAAATTCTTTCCCAGTGGTGAGCGATGAGAGAGATTTTAACAACTGGGTGTTTATGAACGTGAACACACAGCCCAATTCCCCAGGGGATGGGTGATCATGAGCTCATAGGGGACATCGGGGTCCCAGCCACTCAAATGAATCGTTTTCTATAATGATTTTCTGTTGTTCAAACTAAAGAATCTATCTGTGATATACTGAATGGCAGGGAGGGTTAAACCGTAATGTTTTAGAATTGGAAGGATGTTTGAAGATCCACTAGAAGAGCGTATTTCCAACGTTTGTGGAAGATTCAACTGGGAAGGGGGGTGAGAATGTAACAGACCAGTTGGGAATCCCAGGCTTCCATTTTCCTTTCACTTAGAATAGATGATTTCATCTGGTAAATGCAACAAAGTTCTCCGATAGGTGATACTTCATGGTTTCAGTTGCTTTTCTCTGATAATTAGTGATACTGAGCACCTTTTTGTGTACCTGTTGGCCACCTGTATGTCTTCTTTATAGAAATATTTACTCAAGTCATTTGCAAATTTCTTACTGGATTATGTTGTTGTTGTTGTTGAGTTGAGTTCCTCCTATACTAGTGAAATAAGCCAGACACAGAAGTACGGTACTGCATGATCTCACAGACAGGTGGAGTCTAAAAGAGTCCACCCCAGGAAAGCAGAGACTAGAACGTGGTTGCCAAGGGCTGAGGCACGGAGAAAATGGGGAGATGTTGGTTGAAGGGTACGAACTCTCGGTTATACGGGATGAGTAAGTTCTGGAAATCAAATGTACAACATGATGATTCTAATTCTAATATAGTTATTTCAAGTATTATATACCTGAAATTTCCTAAGAGAGTAGGTGTTAGGTGTTCTCGCCATATTCTTTCTCTCTCTCTCTCTCATACACACATACACACACACACACACACACACACACACACACACGGTAGCTCTATGAGGTGATGGATGTGTTCGTTAGCTTTATGTGGTAATTATTGCACAGTGTATGTGTATATCTGAAGAATCATATTCTATACCTTAAATGTATACGAGTTTTAGTTGTTAAGTAGATCTCAAGTAAAGTTGGAACAAATTTCTGTACAATGTTTGAATAAGTTTGGTAATAAAGCATCTGAAGAAGGACAGATAATAAATCGCCCCAACCCCCTCACAAGGCCGAGAGGCTACCTACATTGTGGGGCTCTGGGCACATGGCTTGCACTCTGTGAGTCTCCCCTCTTCTCCCCCAGCCCCATTTCCTTGGTGAGACAGAGAGAATATAAAAGCTCCCGCTCTGAAAGTCTTACAAGAATGCTGTGTTGCGTGTGAACATGCCCTGGAAAGTGCAAGGACTTCATAGTTAGAGGAAGCGCTCTGCACAGACCTCCACGCATCTGAGGCAGCCAGTCCACCCCTCTGTTTCTTCCTGGGATCTGTGCATTTTGCCAGAGTTCATCACACCCCTTGGAGTCTGAGGGGTAGGCGATGTTAGGGAGCAAGATTCCCAGCCCCCTTGGAGGAAGGACTGATCGCTTCCTCCTTCATTGATCAAATGTCACCACATTTATCGTGCTGCTGAGAACAGCTCGGGCACTTTTTAACGGTGCATGTCTCTGAAGCCTCTGACAAGTGAATTTCTGCTTCCCTCTTTCAGCCTCCTCTTACCGGCGGCCTCTGGTTAATTGGCCCCTGGGCTGAACCAGGGGTCGGAGAGTTGGACTGCAGCTCTTTGCCCTGTTCCCAGCCCCCCTTCCAAGAACACAGCCTTCTTCTTTGCTGGTCCTCATGAGGGCTTGATGGGGGAGAGGAGCAATGAGCCGCTTCTCTTTTCCTCACAGCCTGTCCTGTGTCCCAGCCAGTGTCTGTCTCCAGCATCGTGCCACTTTGTGCCACCCACAGATTTCGTTACAGGGCCAGAAGGAGGAGCTGAGCCCGCCGAGAGGTACCACAGCCCACAGCCTGCTTCCCGCCTCGCGCTGGGCGCTCCGTCTCTCCCCTGGGTCTGTCTGCCCTCATCACTTTCACCCTGCAGGCTCAGAAACCATTTCTGGGAGAGTGGGAGAGGGCTAGTGCTTGAATTCCTGGGAAGGTGGGGAATCGGGGGCTCTGGACCCCTGTGAGTGAACCCCAGCTCTGCCTCAACCTCACTGTGACTGACTGGGACTCTGAGAATGGAACAGAGAATACTGATGACAACTGTCAAGAATTACTGTGAAGATTGAATTGCTGGAGACCATATATAAAGCTCTGACGTGAGTCTGTTTTATATCAGGGATCAGTAAAAGCTGATTCATTCCTCCCGATAACTTACATTGAGGATTTGTGGCCAGTGTCACTGCGGCCAGCCTGTGTCCCCTTGCCTTGGCTATTCTGGTGCATGCCAACCCAGCTTCCAAGCTCAGCACCATCATGTCCTCACCCAAGGGCTTTCCCCGGGGCAGACGGGGAGACAGGGAAGGGACGCCCACCTTCCAGACAGCCCCCTGGAGCCCATGAACGAGGAGTCAGCACATACCTGCTCCCCTCCCCTGCCCTCGCTCGGATAACCTTGAAGCGCTTACTTTACACGGGTTCAGAGTTTCTTAACAGATGTCAACCGCAGGTGCCCACAGTAATAACCTACTGGTTGACACACCCTTTGTTGCCTTCCTTTCCTGTCCTGACCCACCGAAGATCACACCGTCCAGGACACACACCTACTGCCATGTAAGTTCTTGACTTCGAAACATCTCCTCTCCACTCTTCCCGTCCCTGGCAAGTGTTCAGACTCCAGCCAGGCCACTTCTTGGTGGGTGTGCACCTGTGGTAGGACTCTGCATCAGTGAGAAGATTGGAAACAACTTTGAAGTTGTATTAACTGTGAAAGCTACTCAACGTTCCTGTGTCGTTACCAACCTGTATTGATGACCCGTTGGTTACCTGTCTTAGTTACTTCTCCGCAGGGAATTGTGCCCCAAGGATAGTGTAATCCAGGGTGGGCCAGGCTGGTTGATAGTGGAAGAGGACGGGGTAGAGATAGCCACGCCAGAGATGACAAGGAGGACGAAAGTGGGTGGTCTGGGGGAATGTTCCGGGCACATAGGAGGAGGGTCATTATAAACAGAAGCAGCTGAGAGTCAAGAACCAGACCAGGGCTGGAAGAGGAGGGAAGGTAAGAGGCATGGTTCCAAAAGAGCCCCAAGTGTCCCCAGCTTCCTCCCCTCCCCCTGCACCCCAACGTCACACCTTAAGCAGTTTATCAGAGTCGCCCACCCGTGCTGGGCAGCTGCGTGCAGGCTGGCCTCCTGGAGGACAGTCAGGGCCGACGACCCCGTGGGGAGTCAGTCAATAGGACAAGGGCACTCCTCAGTGTGTGAGCCCCCTGCCCTGGGATGCCCCCGCCTCACACGGCTGCCCTTCCCGTTCGTCCTGCCGGCTGCACTGGTGACTGAACGCCCGCCCCGCCGCAGGCCTCGCCGCTGCTTCTGGGCCGGCCCTCCCGTTGTTGGCTGACCTGCAGCAGAAAATAGGTTGCTTAACAAGCAGGTGCAGCCTTCAGGACAATGTGAGCTCTTTCTAGGCCAGCTGTACCTGGTGGGGCGGGAACAATGGCCTCCCCTTCAAAGGGAGTCCGCTGCCCTATTAGGAGTGCCATCCCTCAGATGGTTAATTAACCGGAGGCCCGGGAGACCCGCTCAGAGAAAGAGCGTGTTCTGAGGGTGAGAGAGACGGGTCGGAGAGCAGTGGGAAATCGCCTCGGATGTCCTGGGAAGAGAGGGTCACACAGGACGCTCGTGGAGGAGGACTGTTCAGTATTCACACAGTCCGCAGCATTGTAGTTCCGCACCACGGCGGCTGTTTAACCCACTAGGACGTTTAATCAAGTCCTTTTGAACATTTCTGGTTCTGTAGGCTCCCTTTATCCAAACAGGTCACCTTCCCGCAGCCCCTGACCGGGCAGCCAGTGCCACATAATGACAGCCGCGGTGCCCTGGCAGACTCCGCACCTCCCCTGACCCTGCCCCGCTGACCTTCACACCCCACTTCCTGACAGCTTCCCGGTCTTGGCACCTTCCAACTGGACGATGGATCAAATCCTCTATTTCTCAAAACGTCACCTGCGAGATATTCAGCACAGATGGGAGCAGAGAATGTGAGCGCCGGAGTAAACGGGCGTGGGTTTGAATCCCAGTCTGGGGCTCTGTACTGGTGCTGTGACCTTGACCTTTCTAAGCCTCAGCTGACTCAGCCCCACCATGAAGATACTAGCCCATCAGTGCTCGGTAAATATTAGCTGATGGTACTGTCATGTTACTCGTTTTTCCTCTTCTATTAATTTTTTCCTTTTCACTGAATTTATTGCAGTGACACTGGTTAACACAATAATACAGTGTTCCGGTGGACAGTCTCACAACACATCCTCTGTCCACTGTACTGGGTGTTCCCCGCCCCAGGTCAGCTCTCCCTCCATCCCCAGTCATCCCGCCACACCCTCCTCCCCTCCCCCACGCACTTCCCACCAGCGGTCGCCACACTGCTGTCCGTGTCCATGGGTCTTTTTCTCCCGTGTTTTACTTTTTTGTGCAATACCTCTCCCCCCTCACCCAGCCCCCCAACACTCCTCTGTGTAGCTTTTATTCTTGAATTATATGTTAATTATTTTCAATAGAACAATAGCTATGTAAATATAGAAATATAGATATAAATATTAAATATTATACATACAGATTATTTTGTGTGACAGGGACAGAGAGATAGAGGGAGGGACTGATAGGAACAGGCAGACAGGAAGGGAGAAGGATGAGAAACATCAGTTCTTCATGGCGGCACCTTAGTTGTTCATTGATTGTTTTTTTATATGTGCCTTAACCGGGGGGCTACAGCAGACAGAGTGACAACTTGCTCGAGCCAGCGACCTTGGGCTCAAGTTGGTGAGCCTTGCTCAAACCCGATGAGCCTGCACTCAAGCTGATGACCTCGGGGTTTCGAACCTGGGTCTTCCACATCACAGTCGGATGCTCTATCCACTGCGCCACTGCCGGGTCAGGCTAAATATAGATTTCATATAGTATTATTGACTGTTATTACTACTGATAACTAATGTTATTCCTACTTTAATTTGTCTGTCATATTTATAACCATATATCTTATATAAATGCTAAATGCTATTAAGCATGTGTAATTAATCTCACTTTACAAATGAAGAAACTTGGGTTCAGGAAGAGTCAGTCCCCTTCCTATGGTGACAATGCCAGTAGTAACAAGTGGGACAAGAATCAGAGCTCTTGGCTCCAAAATCTTTCTTTTACATTCTCTTCTTCTTTCTGTCTTCTCTTTTTGAAACATAATATTACTCTCCTCTTAGCCACATTCTCTCTTCCTCTTCATGCTAGGCGTTCATAGTTTGGAGACAGCTGCCGTCGCACCTGACATTTATAGACACGCTGGTGAAGAATAGATCATTTCTGCATTGGATTAAACTGTAGAGCACCACAGTGGAAATCAGAGCTTGGGCCTGGAGATTCACTAAATAACGACCAGTGTCTGAGAATCCAGATCACGGGAGGCGGTCAGAGATTCTGTATCCCTCACCTGCCAAGACAGAAAGCCTCAGCCCCAGAATCCAAGGTGTGCAGCGAGCCCCTGTTCCCCGAGGCCGGGGGCTCCTCCCCGGGCACTGCTGGTATCTGGGGCCAGGTGACTCTGTGCTGTGAGAGCTGCCTTGTACCCTGCAGGGTATTCAGCTGCAGCCCTGACCCTTCACACTTACCCTGAGTGGTGACAAAGATGCCTCCAGACACGGCCAGATGTTCCCTCGGGCAACGAATTGCCCCAGTTGAGAAAAAGTGATGTAATTTCATTGGAAGAAGACCAGGAGGAAATACAAATAGAATTTGGGGTACCAGAATCTTTGGAGGGAGGGGCATGGGGAGCTTGCTTTCTTGACAAGGCTGCAGAAGCCGGGATTGGAAGGGTGTAGTTGAGTTCTAGTTCCGTCCCCTTCTGACTGCAGCGGAGGGATCAACCCACCAGGACGAGTCAGTTCTGTCTCTGGGCCTCAGTATCCTCCGTGGGGAGATAGGGAGCTATGGACCGGGTGTTTGTATCCTCCAAGTCTCTATGTTGAAACTCTAAAATGCCATGTCTCAGTGTGATGGTATTTGGAGGTGGGGTCTTGGGGAAGTAATTAGGCCTAGATACAGTCATGAGGGTGGGAGCTCATGACGGAATTTGTGCTTTTATAAGAAGAGCATCAGAGAGCGCTCTCTCTTTCTCCACAAGGGGAGGACACAGTGAGAAGGTGGTCCCCTACAAGCCAGGAAAAGAGCTCTCACCAGAACCGGACCACGCTGGCACCCTGAGCCCCGACTTCCATCCTCCAGAACTTGAGAAAATGACTTCTTGTTGTTTGAGACACACAGTCTGTGGTGTTTTGTTACGGCAGCCGGGGTAGACAGACACACAGAGGTAATCGTATGTTTATGGCTGAGGATTGTGAAGAGAATTATTGGAAGTCTGACAACTCTCACACGGAATATAATCTTCCGTTTTTATTGATAGTTACTAGTTTCAAGGAGATGTAGCAATGACCTGCTTGTGAAGTTTGCTAAGGCACTGGTCCTGCAAGACCCGCTGTGCTGAGGAGTGATATCATTGTGATTAGCTTGTTACTGACATGCCACAGAAAGCTAGTAGATCCCGGAAACTGGTGAACCTTGATTAGCTCACTTACTCACTGCAGAGAGAGTTCCCAAGTCAGACTCAGAGCTCGCCCTCAGGAGGCTTACACTCGACTGAACGTACAACTGGACTTACAAGATTGAGTCAAAGCAGATACAGGGATCTTAAACAGAGTAATAGACAATTATATAAATATAGATATGAAATATTCAATATTATAAATCTAATATATAGTATGACAAAATATCACATAGTTCTTTTAAATACAATAATTAATACATGATGATAATAATTTAATTTAATTGTTATAGACAACATTCACTTTGGGGGTAGCCATCTTCCCCACTTTACGTATCAAGCGAGGCGATAAGGGCCCGGGAACATCACATGGGGTCCCCCCTTGACACAAATAAAATAGGTAGACATAAAGTTAAGAGTACAGGTTTTTGGGCTCCAAGCTAATGTACTTCTTTCTAACATTTAATGGTTACTTTCTTTAAAAAAAAAAAAAAAAACCTAAACGTGACATACAGGAAAACCAGCTATAATTCTATGACCGCCGCTCTCGCAGCCGCTTCCCTGTCTGCATCACGCGCCTCCACTCCATAGCTGCTGCGACCCTCAGGGTTTTCAGAGAGAGGCTGGGGCCGGGACCCCCCAGCCTGTCCGGGGCCCCCCAGTCCGCTCCGGAGGAGGATGCATCCGCCTCTGAGCGCGGCTCCGCCGCTGCAGACCTCAACAAGCAGGCTGAGCACCCGGGCCCCCGCAGGGATGGCTCAGGTCCCACGCGGTTCTTCCTCCTGCGATGCCCCCGCAGGCAGCTGCGGTAAGCACTAGTCCTGAGGACCCGAGCGCCATCCATCCCCTCTACGAGAAGCCCACTCTAGAAAGAGAACCAGCATTTCATACCATGAACAAGCTTTAAAACATGATCAGCGAAGAACTTGCAATTCTTCAAACTGCCTTCTGTAATAGACATTTGTAACCCCCGTTGTTTTCAGGTTGGAGAAAAGTCAAAGGTGAAAGAAGAAAAAAATACTACTCTGAGAACACGGGCTATGTTAAGAATTCTGAGGATTTTGCATATATTCATTTTATTTACTTTTCATAACAACCCTGTGTGGCAGTCTTCTTCATTTATTTTTTTGTTTCACAGATGAGAATCGATCAGAGTCTGATCGGTTTTGCAAGTTGCCCAAATTTACACCACTAGTGAAGGTGGTGTGGAGATAAGAAAGCTGACCGCAGCTCCGGGTCCTCCTGCACGGATGTCCGTGAGGCACGGTCGTCACAGGTCACCTCATTCAGTCCTGTTTGTCCCGTGGGCAGACAGCATTCCCATACTGCACGCTCAGAATCCAGGAGACGAAGAGAGATTTCCAAATTCACCCCGCAGAGCTGGTCTTCAACGGCACGAACTGGAACACCGCCTCCCACAGCGTTCTGGCACACTCCAGGTGCTGACTGATAACCAAGACAAATTAAGGCCATGCCCTCTTTCATATACTACGATTTCTTTAAAAGCACACAGTTACAGTCCCAAGGCTGTGTTAGGCCAGTGATGACATGCAGACAACTCACCATTGTTATATATGGGCTACTTCATTTCTGTTTCTTAAAGTAAGATGTCGTTCTTCAAAGTCACTGGTGAGAAGTCAGCGGTAAGGGAGCTTTATCTCAGTGAAATAATGCTCAGAGTGTCGGAGGTAGAATAAGCAAGCCTTCCAGGGGAGCTCAGGTGGAGGCAGATGTGACAGATTGTACGGGCTGTCGGACTCCGCGTGGGATCCCATGGTCCTGCGGATCAGAGTTTCCCTGCCGAGGTCAGGGTCCAATCAAACACGACTCACTTCTCAGAAGCGAAGCTGCTTTGAAGTCCCCAGGCCTCATCCCAGAAGCACCTGGGCTTTGCCTTTCATAATCTTTTCTTATTATAAACACTGGGTCATACATAGTCCTCCATGTCTGCCTGGGCCATTTTCTTTGGCTCTTAGGAGGCTGGAGTTTCCAGATTACTTCTTCATTTGAGTATAAATTCTATTCTTGAGACACCTCTTCCAGAGTTTTCTGAGTTGTCAAATCTTGTGCTATTAACATAAAAACAGAGCCTTTTTCAAACTAGACATATTGGTTTCGGTCATTGTACAAGAATCTACCATCATAACTATATATTTTTTTTTCCCCAAAGTGTAATTTGCAGCTTTCAAGAAGCAGATTTGAAATAATAAACCCTTGGATTTTAATTTTGTCCTTGCAATTTATTGTCTGTCTAAACACTGTTATACACTAAGCACTCTAATCCTTAGCTTTCTCATCTCAAAACTCGAAGCTCTGTTCTCTATCTCGAGCGACAGTTCCTGTGATGAAGGGAAATCATTCATTCCCTCATTCCCTCGCTCATCTGTCATCTGCTCAATACGGATGTCCTGCATTTACCGAGTACCTAGTACTCCATCCACCGCTGGAAATAACAAAGGTTCTGGGGCTTTCACTTCTATTCCCAAGGGGCACCTCATCTATTGGGAGACAGTTCAGCGAACAGTTAGCAATGGCTGTGATGTCTTTTAATAGGATGTATGTGCAGAGGCTTTCGGAATGCCATGGGGTGAAGGGAGGGCATGGCATCTAACAGGGGTTGGGTGTTGACAGCTAGAAAGGGTATAAACGAGTCAGGCACCTTTCTTTTTTCCTAAGGAAGAAAAAAGATAAATCAATGATCTAATGAATGAGTAAGAGTTAGCCAAATGGGGAAGGGGTTGGCCCAGGGGAACAAGAGAAGTGAGCTCTTTTTGCAGATAAATACTGAGGACAAAGTTTGAAATGCTAATTAAGTACTTCTTATTTTGAAACTCTTTGATTCTAAATAAAACAACAAAAACAGCCAATTTGACCTCAAAACCTGCTTTTAATTGCCTGTAACCAAAGCTATTACTTTTCAGTGTTTACCGCTGAGTCATCACAGCTTCCTCAGACTTAGGGAGCGGTGCTTTGAAGTACCCAGAAGATGAGACCCTCTGGGAACAGGGCTTCCAGAACGTGGGGAAAGACTCATTTACACTGCCACAACGTAAAACCAGCCTGCCGCTCATCAAAGTTTCCATCCCTGTTTTCCAGAGCGCTTCATGGGAGGCTTTCCCCACTATGGGGGAAAAAAACAGTAAAATATAATAGAAAAACCAGTTTTGTACGGCGTTGTTAAATTGTTAACGCTCTGAAGGGCAGTTAGCGGACTGTCGTGGGTCCGCCCGCCCAGAGGAGAGAAAGGCAGCATTCCAAGCAAGGAAAGGCTGACTCGATCAAGTAATCCGATCTGTCTGTACGTGTGTTTTACACACGCCTCCCATGCGTGTCGGAGGGTCGGTGATTGGGATTCGATTCTAGGTAACGAGTGTGGGTGAAGGATGAACGAACGTGATGCAAACACAAGATGGGCATTTTGACTGGGTTCTGACTGTGCCCTGGGCGGGCAAGCCCTTGGGTGTCCATCGCTTTGGCCTCGTCTACGACACCTTTGATCACCAAACACAGGGCGACGGATGTGAAGTTCTTGTGGGTGGAATTCTTTCATGCAGAATGAATGTAAGCTAGTGATCAACTTCACCTTAGCAGATACCCCCCTTTCTGTTACGCTTTTCCTTCCTCTGGACCTGCGCTCACAGGGCTGGAAATAGAGCAGAAGACACCCGGGGTGTGAGATGCCGTCCTCTCCATCAGCGCCGGCTGCTAAAACGAAACACCGTGGGTTGGGTGGCTTAAGGCCCATCTATTTCTCACAGTTCCGGAGGCCAGGAAGTCGGACACCACGGCGCTGGCAGGTCTGGTGACTCGAGGGCCCACTTCCTGATCTGCGGGCGGCTGAGCCATTGCTGTGCCCTCATCCAGTGCAGAGAGAGACCTCTCTTACAACCATTCCTTTTTCTTTTTAATTTGACTAAGAAAATTAACTTTAACAGGGGGACATTGATCAATACAAGTTCATAGGTTTCAGGTAAACGTCTCTATAGCATTTCAACTTGATTATGTTGTATACCCATCACCCAAAGTCAAATCATTTTCATCACCTTATATTTGTCCTTCTTTACACCCTCCCTCCCATCCTTCCCCTTCCCCCCTCCCACACATACCCCCCCATAATCACTCTAATTTTATCTATGTACGTCCATTTCTTTTTTTTTATTTTTTTATGTATGTCCATTTCTTATAAGGGCACTCACCCCATTCATGAGGTCTCCACTCTTACGATCTGATTACCCTCGAAGGCCCACCTCCAAATACCATGACATTAAGGGCTCCAACGTCCGATCTTTGGGGAGACACAAATAATCAGTTCAGAGCGTCCACCATAAATTTGTGGGAATTTCCACTGTGGTTCCCTCTGGCAGACCCATCAGTCTCTTCCTTTCTGGGTGAGAACCTGATCTCAGTTTAACCAGGTGGACCTCCCCGCCTAACTCCTTCCTCTCCTCTACAAATCGTTAACCTCATCAGCCATTCATCAATCCCTGACACAATGGCACATTTTTTAAAAAATATAAATTAAGTAAATAAACACATGAGGGAAATTCAAGGTCTTCTTCTGGAAGATGTCTTACCTGCCGTAGGAATTTGCTGAACTTGTTTAAGATCCTGACCTATGTTAACTGAGGTCCATAAAATAGTAATTGGAGAGCCCAAAGGCACTGACGTCGGTCCCCATAAAGAAAGTGCTATATTGGTGGGAGGAGTAAAAGATTTTATTCTGTTGATTTGGTTTCCTGTTGTTGTTTTTTTGGGGGGGAGAGTTGCAAGGTGTGCTTGGTTCTTACGCTCCTGATACCAGAAGGCACCGCCAGGCTGCATTCATTGTCCACTTGGAAGGAGCAGAAGGCTGTGGTTGGGCTCAAGGAAACGGGCAGCGTTTGGAGGCTGCAGAAGCCTGACCTTGGTCTCCAGGGCATCGTGTCCTAAACAGGGTTCCGTGGGGAAGGGAAAACAGTCCCATCTTCCCTGTTACTTTCCAGTAAAGAGGAACCTTGAAGGGAGGGATCCCCAGCTCCTCCGCCGGGATCTTCTGCCCCGACGCTGCTACGGTGTCCGGAAAGCCCCGGAATGGAGCCCCGGGGAGGAGGTGACAGGCCTGGAGGCCTGGAAGCCATTTCACCAATCGATGACAGCGAGACACGGCTATGACTTTCCCCTGACAGAATCGAGTTCTGCTGCGGGACCGTCCCCAGAAGAAACCAGGCGGGGCGGGGGGGGGGGGGGGGGCTGGTGAGATGCAGGCGCGTCTTCTCATCGAGGCATCCCGCGGAATAATATATATTTTAAAACAGCGACACTCTTACGCGGGACATTCTTGAGGTCGGACAACCTGATGTCACAAAACAACCGTTAACAAAAGAAACCCGCACTTGCCGGGCAGCCCCGCCTTCGAGTCCTGCGCCCCCACCCCGTTCCCCACAAACCCGCTGAAGAGCTCAAAGTGGGGGCGCGTCTCAGACTTCTCCTTCTCCCAATTACATATATACTTCACCTATCGACTTACATATATCACACCTATACATTTCCACCCACACATGGAAAAATGTTCATTTCTTCATCCCAATATATTCAATGTAAGAGTAAAAATCAATCAATCAATAAGGTTTCATTAATGCTATTGCAACCTAAAAAAAAAAAGGAATTATGAGAGTCATTTCAGTTGGGCACACACTGCCAGATTCCTGCCTGACTTTTCCAAAGCTGAAATAGCATTATGAATTGTGTCTCTTGAAAAAGAACTCGGCAGGATTGATCAATCTCGCTTGACTACGGCATTAAAAATAAAAAAAATTTAAAAAAAAATTTCTCAGCAAACTGCCAAGTCCGTCTGTAGCCCAGGGCTCAGAGGAACCCATTTCCGAATGAATATCAGCCCTTAGCTACAGGGGTCCTTGCAGCGTCTGCAGGGATTGGCCGTGCCCAGGACAGGAACAAGGCCGGCACCAGGGACAGGGAGCCTCAGGGCCAGCGCGGGCCCGGCTGAGCTCTGCTGCTCTGCCCCTCCGGGCCGAAGTGTTGCAGCGGGCAGCCAAGACAGACTCACGGTCTGACCGAGATGGGGGTCCCCTGTCCTCTGGCAGGGGTGACACGTCAGCCCAGACAGAGGGGGGTGTCCAGCCGCAGCCTTGTCAGACTGTTGGGCAGGTAGACTACACGGGGTTCATGACAACCTCATCTCGAGCATGGCATGGTGTCGGTGCCGCCACCTCTCCAGCTGATGTCAAACACGGGGCGGGGTGTCGCTGGTAGGTAAGGGAATTTTAAAACCTCTGTCGCCCAGGATTCCCGAGCACTTACCGTGCTGCGCTGACATTGTTCTTGCTGCTCTCCAACTATTAACTCTTTTCCTACGGTGATTACTGACACTCTGCTTAACGCTATTATTATCCCCACTCGAGATGACGTGCAGGAAGGTTTAGTGATATGCCCAGGACCTCCAGGAGTCCATGAGTGGGAGAACCGGGCTTCACCCTCAAGCAGCCTGTCTCCCAGCCCCGCTCTTGGGCTTGTCAGATAACGCCATAATAAGCCCACAAGAGCCGTAGCGTGGCCCTCTAGTTAGAAATAAGAAAAACGAGTCTCAGGGAGTGCCTGTCAGCTGCCCGAAGCATACCGCTGCTTCAGAGCAAAGCGCTCTTTCCGCGGGAGAGTCTGTCTCTGGTTGGAGTTGTGGGGGCGGCAGCCGCCCGCAGAGCTGCCCAAAACTCATCCCCCGAATGCAACGTAGGAGTTTGACATTGGGAGAGAATTCTCCACCACTTCGGGTGGCCTGGCCCCACGTCACTCTGCCACCAGCACCAGCTGGATAATCAATTCGACTAAGTAGAGCGAACAGCCTTTTGGGAAAAGCAGGCAACGTTGAAATAAACATAATGTTTTATGTTTCTGCAGTAAATTATGTTTTTGTGAGCAGGCTTCCGTTGCAAATTTTCCACATCATTTGGTTCTCCCGATACCTGGGGAGAGTAGGTAGTTGCCTTTCCAAAGAGCACGGGATTTCGACTGAGATCTGTTTAAATCCCCGTTCAGCCACTTAGCAAGACCGTGATCATAAATGAGCCGCTTACGCCACGGGCGTCTAAGGCTCTCCTTAAGAAAATCAGGTAACTAGACAGTTCACAGAGCGTTGCGGAGGGCTGTGAGACATGAGGTATTCTCTCTCCCACAACTTCCTCCCCTCACTGAGCACCTGTCAGGCCCTCTCTGCCCCTGGGGCCCTCACCCCTCCTGGGTGGGCCACTAGTCTAGACAAATGGACCTCAGGGGGGTGACGTTCCGTAAGCTCAGGGTGTGGACCTCAGTGGCCTGGAACAAGAGATGTAGGGTTCTGAGATCACCAATTTTTACTCCTGAAAAACTAAGCAAACAGAAGCTTTGGATCACATTGTTGGCTTTCAGATTTTGGTTTTATGTGTCCCAGGGACTTTGAGAACATTCCTGGGGAGCCTCCCAGTTAAGACAAGGGAGTAGTAGCTTACACAGGGTCCCACACCCACCCCAGGACATTCTTCAGAAGTGATGGAGTTGTTGCTAAGGGTAAATCAATGTACCCTGGTTGGCCTGCAACACCGTGTGTTTGTGTATTAAATGTAGCTGATTTTTACAAATAGACAGGTGTGTGTGGTTTTGTGTATGTGTGTGTGTGTGTGTTTTAAATTCACATCCCCAGTTTTAAAAAAATTAATGACATCACACAAGATGCGACAAGTCATTCAGATCTGTATTTGCTCGCTAGTTGTGTGACCATAACGTTTGTGTAATCTCTATGAATTTTAACTTTCTCATCCATACGTTGGGATAATACTATGTCATAGAATGGTAATAAGACATAAATGAGATAATCTTTTTAAAAAGTATGCCTCGGCTGATGGCTTTGCTGAATATGTGTTAATTTGTTTCTCTTCAAATTATTTTGGGGAATGAAAATACCCCCAACACTTTCTTCTCGGGGTCTGAAAATACAACCCAGGTATCGAAAGGGTTTTCTTCCAATTCATGATAAATTATTTTAATTAGTTTTTTATGAAAGAATTGTTTGATTTCAACATTTTTATATTAAAAACATACATATAGCCCTGGCCGGTTAGCTCAGCAGTAGAGCATCAACCTGGCGTGTGGAAGTCAAGGGTTCTATTCCCAGTCAGGGCACACAGGAGAGGAGACCATCTGCCTCCTCCACTCCCTCCCTCTTTTCTCCTCCTGAAGTCATGAATTGATTTGAGTGTATTGGCCCCGGGGAATTGAGGATGCCTCTGCCTCAGGTGTTAAAAATAGCTTGGTGTGAGTATAGCCCCAGATGGGTAGAGCATCAGCCCCAGACAGGGCTTGCCAGGTGGATCTCAGATGGGGCGTGTGCAAGAGTCTATGTATCTCCCCTCCTCTCATTAAAAAAAAGAAAAAGAACAAAAGAAAACATACATATATATTATATAATCTAATACACATTAAGGAAAAAATCTGTATAATCACCTTTTGAAACACTAATATATAATTAAGGTTCTATATCCCTGTTGTGCATTTCTTCATTATTAAAAACACCATTGAAACTTTTATTCATAAATTTTAAACACATAAAAGTACACTCATGCCACCATTTTTTATCTTAATGTTTATGATTTTCAAAGTCAATAAAATACCTACAGCCTTTCTCTTTTGAGCTGACTCAGGGGACATCTGCTGCACTCACAGAGCCACAAAGGGGGTGCATGTGGGTTTCCTGAGCCCCGGGGTCTGCCGTCACCTTGCTGCATGATCCCACGGAGTGCGTAGAGAGGTGGCTGACAGCAAAGTCTGAAATTTTTCCCGCCTGCTTGAATCAGGGCAACAATTTTTTTATGTACATAGTAAACCGCTGCTTCTCAACCAAAGGCAGTGAGGAATGAGCATGAATAGAAGATACTCTTTCTAAATAAAATTAGAGGGATGTGAAACGTATTTTGAGGGAGGTGAAGACGCATCCCTTTGGGGAGTCCGTCAGGGTCCTTCCAGGTGAGACTTTTGATTCTAACAGTGCAGTCGGGTGAAGGAGCGCCAGCCCGAGGCAGGACACCCAGTTCCTGACGCTGGGCTCTGCCTCTCCGTCACTGAATGGCCCCCTTGCGCTCCCTGCTCAGGAACTGAAGCCATACTCCACTGGGATAATGAATGTAACACTGTTTAGAATACAAGAAAAGCATAATTTTCAAAATACATGGAATTACAACAGCATCCTTAACACTTGAATCAAATTTGAGGAGCTGACTCGTGAGGGCAGCTTCTGGGCTGAGACATCTTGACGAGAGCCCTAACCCAGACACCCCGTGGCTCTGTTGTTGGGCGATTTATCGCATCGCCCGAAGAACTGGTTTTATTCTCTTTAAAATGGGCATAAATTGGATTCTCTCAAACGAGAATCAAATGTGGTCATGCTCACAACACGCTTAGCTCAGTGTCTGGCAAAGAATTTGCCCTTAGTAAATGGTAATGGGAAGAATGAGATGAGGATGATGTCACTGGTTCACTCAAAATGTCAACACTACTGAATAAGTGGGCGTGGAATTCAGTTTTTCAGCTGCTTAAAAAAATCTGGACACCCTAATTTGGGTGTTGGGAAGGAGAGTTCAATTTCTATACACGCAAGCCAGTGGGCATCTTAGTTGACTTTTTATTTAATGCATTGGGTAAGTTATGCTCTTTGGACTGTCAGATGATATATTAACACCTGATAAATTTGTTGAAGAGCATCAGGTCAGTTTGTGTGTTGAGTGAAAGTCTCAGCCAATGATGGATGAAAACCAACAAAATGGAACTGCAAAGTGAGAAGCTCATGCTAACCACACTTTTCTATGTAAAAACCAAAATGATGACGTCACTGGGCTTATGCAGTGTCAGGAGGAAGAGCGGGATTTGGTCGTCACAGAGTCCTCTGGGATTCTTCTGTGGCTCTAATAACCTACCTTCCAAGGCAGTTCTGAGACATTAAGTAAGATATTGTATTTGAAAGGGATGGGAAGATGGAAATTGTTTTTTTAACTGAGTGAAGAGTAACATGAGCTCCAGCATATATAGCATATCATAGCCACACAATAACTAAGAATGTTTGGCCCCTGATTCCCTGGGGAGTTTTTATGGGAAATTTCTATATATATAATATAAAATATATATTAAATTTAATATATAAATTTAATATGGAAGATTAATATATAACCTTATCAAGGGCCTGGCCAGTTGGCTCAGCGGTAGAGCATTGGCCCAGTGTGTGGAAGTCCCAAGTTTGATTCCTGGTCAGGGCTCACAGGAGAGGCGCCCATCTGCTTCTCCACCCCTCCCCCCTCCTTCCTCTCTGTCTCTCTCTTCCCCTCCCGCAGCCAAGGCTCCATTGGAGCAAAGTTGGCCTGGGTGCTGAGGACGGCTCCATGGCCTTCGCCTCAGGTGCTAGAATGGCTCCAGTTGCATTAGAGCAACACCCCAGATGGGCAGAGCATTGCCTACTGGTCAACATGCTGAGTAGATCCCTGTGAGGTGCATGCGGGAGTCTGTCTGACTGCCTCCCTGCTTCTAACTTTGGAAAAATACAAAAAAAAACAAACCAAACCAAACAAAAAACAAATACATAACCTTATCGAATTACTGAGTGCCCTAGTAGACTCGGCATAAGGTGCTTCCTAACCCAGTTTAAAGATATTTGCAAGAAGTATCACCTTAATCCCAAATGATGAGAAATATTTAGCCGGGTGGCAGTGTAGAAGAGGGGTATGAGCACACCAGAGAGCAGCATGGGAACCTTGCAAAGGAGAGAAGCCGGACGTAGGCTGTGTGGTGAGGAAGAGCTGCGGAAGGCGGGACAGGAGAAGTACAGTGCCTTCCCTGGAGGGTAAGCCGGGTTGTTTTCTTCAACTATGGAAAGAAAGTTTCTAATCAACAGGCAGGTCCCTGTGTTATTGATGAGCATACCATCCGCACTGTGCAATAGTCAGGCACCCACGCTTGGCCACAGAAAGCCACTGGCAAGATTTTTGAATCAGTTTTAAGAATTACTCTCCAGGAACCAAATGCATGGCAACTCTGCGTGACTAAGGGACCTGGATCCCCTCTGCCGAGGGAAGCGCAGGCTTGACCTCTCCTCTCGGACTTGCCCTCGCCCTCTGACCTTGGGCCGGGTCTCTGCAGGTCACAGGCATCTCACAGGCCTTGGGGGAGCAGCCACCCCGCCCGTCCTCCCTCATTCCTCTCGTCACCATTTCCTGGATGCCCGCATCGCACCTTTGCTCCTGGAAGAAATAAAACAAACGGAGAAAGTGCACTTATGGGAAAGAAGTTTACCACGCCCCAGGGCCAGGGGACAGTGAGGAAGTAAAGTGGAAAGAAACAGGACAGATGCCTTTGGGGAAGGGGATCCATGAATCACAGTCACCATGCTGAACGTGGGAAACTTCCTGTCCTTGACTTTTCTGTCCTTGGCCCAGCTGCACCAATACACTTTTGTGTCTCGGTTTAGCTTAAGCCCAAGTTCCAGAATGATTAAGGGTGAGCTGGGAGGGGCAGGGTCAGAGGTCAGGATGTTTTAGGATAAAATATTCTCGGCTCAACCAATGGCAGAGGTTACAGAGGAGACATTGAACAGACTCAGGGGACCAGTTAACAAGTGATGGCAACTGACCAGATGAGAGATGATAAGAACCTCAGCTCAGCAACTGCAGTGAAATTCGAAGAAGAAAATCACCACGAGGTATTTAAGATGCAAAATCTATATAGTCTGCTAATTTATGATCTAGTATGAAAATAAATATGGATATACTATATACCTGTCACTTCCTCATTGCTCAGTGTCTTTCTCTCCTACTCGGGCAAGACCTCCCATCACAAGGACAGGACCAGGGGAAAGATGGAATCCGGATTGGCAAACAGAGCATGCCCTCTTGTTGGGGTTCAGTGGGAGGCATGGGCCCAGGTGCAGCGAGTGGAGATCGTCATCGGATTTCTATAGCCACTGGAATGGTGATCTGCTTTTTCTTATGAGAAATATAGGAATGACTTAATCCCAGAGCTACCATTTGCCGTGTTTTCCAAATAAAGAGCAGCAGTCAGAGAATGAAGTTGGCCCAGAAAAAATCAAAGTGAAAAAAAAAAGAGGGGCAGGCACTTGATATTGTTTGACTACTCAGACCCAGCTATGTCAGGAGCTGTCACTGGGGTTACGCAGACCAGCACAGTCACTCCTGTTGAAAGCTTTTTGGAACCATGTTTCTATCACCTACAATCACAGGACTACTGACCTATGCAATGGAGACACTACAGATGACTCTGAAGTCCCCAGCTTAGGCATCTGGGAAAGGGCTGTGTGATCTTTGAAGACTACACATAGAGGGGGTGTCTGTCTGGAACCCGTAGCAGTGTTCGCACCTGTCATTCATCCCATCGATCAGCCTGCTCGTCTCACTGTGGCACGTGCCAGCGCCCACACGTGTGTGTTACATCCCATGAGACACTCTGTGCCCGGCACAGCCATCCGTCCACTAAATCTAATCACATTGCGCTCTCTCTCACTCTTGACTCCTTTCATGAGGCAAGTCCAGGGAGTTACGAACAACCTCACTGACGTGTACATTTCAAACTGACCACCAGATATCATCAGTTAATTAAATACTAGTAGTGACAACTCAGTCACAA
The DNA here is from genome assembly GCF_036850765.1 of Saccopteryx bilineata. Taxonomy (NCBI): domain Eukaryota; kingdom Metazoa; phylum Chordata; class Mammalia; order Chiroptera; family Emballonuridae; genus Saccopteryx; species Saccopteryx bilineata. The sequence continues at coordinate 259,953,310 of NC_089494.1, forward strand.
AACACTTCATGACTGATCACAACGTCTGACTATGAGCTGGCTCGTGCCGGGGACCCGAGGCCTTCAGCTGCCGGGGTGTAGAGACTGGCAGGAAGGGGAGAGGTGGAGTTGGGACTTGGGGCTAAGCAGGGGCTTAGTGCTGCTGCAGCTGCCGTGACCGGAGATAATTCAAGTGACAATGTGAAGCCCCTAATTCTAAGTGTAATACAAGTCGCTTTTCTCTCCCCAGTGTGTTCTATTGATTGCAGACACTATGTAATTACCTTCTGAGATACACTTTTCCCATCTTAACTCCCTCCACGTGTGAAATGAACTGTAACAGACAAATTAGCTTTTCTTTCCTTTCTAGCTCCTAACATTCTTAGATTTCTTTTTTTTTTTTTTTTCTGATTGGATGATCCTCTTCTCCTGCTAATAGAGCCGCGTGACTGAGGATTAACGGTGTGTCCTACACAGCCAGATACAAGAATATGCAGTCTGGTGCAATAGCTGCAGGTGCCTTGGAACAAAATGGCACGGCGGAAGGGGCCTCCCGAAACCCTCCCATCTCTAATCCTTGTGCTGCCTGGTGATAACACAGAAGCAGGGGAACTGTCCCTGGTCGTCCGCCCCACAGGGTTGTCCACAGTGACAGGGGTTCCTGAGCAGCTCAGCTCTTCTTTCCCGACTTCCTCTCTTTGCTACTTTAAGATTTGATTTTAATACAAAATAGGTTGTATTTTCTAGACATTGTACATGGTTTCTAAGTCCGCCACACATCCCACCTCCGTGCCGTTTGTTTCCATCGGAGCATGAGGGCCCCCACCTCAGCTTGACCCCCTCGCGTCCTTCTGAAAGCGGCCACAGCAGAGGGGCGCTTGGCCCGCCATGTCTTGAATTTCCAAAGTCAACGTCACAAGGTAGACGCAGAACCTGGAATGCTTTGGTCTAAAAATGTGCTTGTAGGATAAGCATCATATTTGGCATTTGTGGAGCACCTTAACAATCTTGTTCCAGAGAGAATAATAATACACAAAGAAATATAAAGCATAAAATTTTTGAGTCTTAGAAAAAGTGTTCTATGATATGTGTGACCAATGTTCGCGATGCACTTTGGGGCTCTGGTGGTGTCCAGGACTATGCGATAGACCCCCACATCCTCATTTCGGGACTGAGACTCATAGATGATCGAGGTACCTGACCTCACACTGGTAAGAAGTACCAGAGAGCGAGATTTTTTTTTAACTTTTAGCTTCCTATCCAAATCTCAGGCTCCTGGTTATAGAAAAGACATCTGCCTATTTCAGCATTCTAGCTCAGTTTATATCTTGATGGAATAGGGGGTGTCGACTCAGTGAAGGAAGAAAGAGACTAAGAGAGAGCGCACGAAATAAGGAGAGGGAGAGGAAGGAAAATGCTCTGCTCCTGTGACCACCTCAGAAATGTTGTTTCAAGGCTCACAGGCATTTGACAGGTGAGTGGTGGGTTTGTAGCACAGACAAATCAATTGGAAACAACATCTTAACTAGAATGGAGGAGAAAAATAGATTTTCCCCGGCTTACTCCATCTGATGCTTTTTTTTTTTACATAGATGGAGAGAGGGTCGCTTCAATTCTATTATGATATTGCTTTCTGAATTTTCAATAATAAGTTTCTCCAGTGGCATCTTTGTATCTTACAAAGTTGCAAAGTTTTTCCCTATGATGGCACTCTTAGAAGAGAGTGTATAATGTAATTGCTTTGGTAACATTTCGTAGCAGCATCAAGGAAGACTTTGATGTCCCTGTGGTTTCAAAGCACAAATAATATCAACTGCGTTTTCTGGGCTTTATTTTTCTGAGCCACATTTGTATTAATCACAAGGTGCTGACAACTTGACAAATATTCCTTTGCATGGTATTCAGCTGATATTTTAAGAGCCCCATAATATATCAAATGAAGGGAAGGGGGAAGTGCTGATAGAAATAAATTCCCTACTGTTGATAGCCAGAGCTTTAGATCTCCAAAAATTGTTCCTAGCTCCAAGGTAGCATTACTTCAAAGAGATGAAAATCATCCAAATGGCGTGGAAAAAACTTCAGCTCTCTCTGAACAGCATTTCAACCAAGGGAAAAGAAAGGCATCTACATTATTAATCGTGATGGGCGGGAGGTCCCTCAGCAGTGTGTGAGTTTTCACAATGTGTTTGTTATTTCTTTTTGGACACAGTGCTCTGGGAAGCCCGGCTAGGTGAGGCTCCTAAACTCAAAGCAGATGGCCCTCGAACTGATCGTACAGCTTTTCTTTCATAATGAATCTCAGGAATCCTATAGGGTCTCTCCTAAGGACTGTTCATACATATGAAAAGACAGATGTTTTTTTTTCCGCTACCGCTCACCAGTTCTTCGGTTGAATCCAGGAAGAGCCATTAGCGATGACTTTATTTTTAAGCAGCTGAGTTATGTGGGACTTTAGTCTCGACTAATCAATGTCAAAGTACCTTTTAAGTGGAAATCGCTTTTTCCTCTGGGATGGAGGGTGGAGGGCCCTGTGTTTAGGAGACCGAAGAGTTAAGTCCCCTTCCATATGTATTTTTTTATCGCTGTCCAAGACTTAGGAAGTCGACCAGGCTTCCCTTTGCAATGCTTTGTCAATGATGCAAGATGTTCACGACCCACATTCTCCATCTCATAAGCAGTGATGAGGACTCCGCACCCAGAGAAGGAGCGAGTCCTGCACTTGTGGCGGACTGTGGTTTCCAACACTGCTCCAGGGGGCAGGAACTGAATTTCAGTCCAGAATCTCTCACTCCCTGGCTTCCGAGTCCATCTTGATCGATATCGAAAGGCATCTGGGACAAGGCAGAATGTCACAAACTTGAGGCTGGTGGAGCCCGTGAGTCACCTGAAGAGTCCTTTAAAATGTGTTTGCCAATCTGCCAGCGATTGTAATCAGAATATCTGAGAATAGAGCTTAGAAGCTGTAGCTAAAAAAAAACCTCCCAAGTAATTTCTCATCTCCTCACATCTAAGAGAAAAAAATAGTACTCATTTTTTCACAGCTGTTTATATTGTACTGCTCTGATCCATAACCTCAGCTTTGGAAAACCTTCAGCTTGAACACTCTGAATAATAGCCATTGTACTATTAATCACATATTTTGTGAGTGTGTGTATTAATACATATATTAATAATGTATGTCTATATGTGTATAATGGTCTTTATTAATTTTTTATCAATCCATCCATTCACAGAGACTTAATTTTTAATATTCTTTCACTGAATGTATGTCTTTAACATAGACCAATAATAAAGCACACAGTAGACACAATTACAGAATCACACTTTAATAGGTTATTAAGAATTTACTGCTAATAATTATGAATGTCAGTTTTCTGGAAAATAGTCATCACAACATTTACAATGTTAGGGGAAGTAGAAACAACTCAAATACAAGATAATTAAATGCTAAGTACAACATGTCTTTCCCACAGTAAAAGGCTATTTTCCTCATTGACAGTGATGCCTGTAAGATTTATTTTCTAATGATGAAAATACTTGCAGCCCTGGCCAACTGGCTCAGTGGATAGAGTGCCGGGCTGACGTATGGACGCCCCAGGTTTGATTCCTGGTCAAGGCACACAGGAGAAGCGACCATCTTCTACTGCTGTCCACTTCCCTCCCCCCCTTTGCTCCCTCTTCCCCTGCCACAGCCAGTGGCTCTATTGTTTCAATCAAGCATCAATCGGCCCCGGGCACTGAGGATAGCTCGTTTGGTCCATCGTGAACATTGGCCTCAGACAGGCTTGCCAAGTGGATCCAAGTAGGGGCACATGCAGGAGTCTGTCTCTCTATCTCCCTTCTTCTCACTTAAAAAATATATATTTGCATTATACAGTTAATTTAAAAAATTCAGAGGGTAAGTGTAAATATGTATTATAATTGAATGGGTGCTTTTTTTTCTTCCTTAATTGTTTTCATTCTACCTCCTATCTTTTTTACAACAGACTATTTTCATGCAACACTTTCTATGCAGTTCGTCCTTTGTAACTATGAAAAAAGGAGTTGTTTCTTGAAGTGGAAGGAAGGGTGCTGAGCTTCACAAGGAAATAATCCTGAGGCCCAGATCAGCTGAAGGTGGGAAGCCCCTGAGGGAGGAAGTGCCCAGGTCAACGCTTCCCTGAACATGACTAAGGTACTCTGGGGACCTGGAACACGCATTGTGATGTCCACCAGGGAGACAGGAAATAAGTCCAAGATCTTTAATGATTTGTCATTATTTGTCCACAGTAGGAATTCTAATAGGAAGCCTTCATCCAGATGAGATCCTCAAGTTCTCACCCCTCAGTAGAAGGTAAGTGTTAAATAAACGCCACACTGAAGGGGACTGCTTATCTTGACCTTGGCCAGGAAAAGGAAATATTTCTTTCTTTCTAAGAATTCACCATCTGTCTTTGACCATGGGTGTGGGTCAGATACTTAACTGTCTGTGTCAGGTAAAACCTTCATCTCTTAATTCAAAGGGTCTATCATTGATGTCCCCCAGATGGCCAACTTAAACTCCACAGCTCAGCCAAGCAGTGCTGATGGTCTCCAAGAAGATACGCGTCCAAAGATCAAAGAACACGGACACTCCAGTGCTCTCTCTCTTTCTCTCTCTCACCATAAAAATAACTTAAAATAATAAATAACTTAAAAGAATGCATACAATCACCATAAATACAAAGCACCACAAGAAACGGTAGGAATGACCAGCAGGATGACCAGGCCTGCAAGCAGTTCAGGTTTAGAATGACAAAATAAAGAATTTCAAAACATATTTCATTAAATGAGAAATAAAGCAGGTGTCTGAAAACAACAGTAAGGAACATGGGACTACTATAAACATGACAAACTAGACCTTAAAAGCATTTAAATAGAGCTTTCAGGAATCAAACCTGAAAGAGTTCGGTTGATTAAAATGTGTAATCAAAATAGACACACTAAGCAAAAGCATTAATTAGTAAGAGTTAAAGAAAGAGCTAATAAACTGAAAGACAATATGTAAAAAAAAATCCAGTATTCAACAAAGAAAAAAAAGATACGAAAGAGAGATATATGTATGTAGATACAGAATAGCCTAGTCAGTATCAGAAGCTGATCATAGAAACCAATTTTCAGTAAGGCAATGACTGGAAACATTCAAGAATTGTTGAAAATGTAAATTTTAGATGCCAAAGCCCAATAAACTCAAACAAGATAAAGATACATTCACTCTCAGAGACACCCTGATGAGACTCTAGAACACTAACTAGAGTGAGATGACATTAAATATCACCTTGGGAAACTGACAAGTGTAATAACTGACTTCTTAGCATCAACATTGAAGGTCATCAGTCGATGCACATGACTGTGGACACTTGAACGCTCAAGGAATTAAACATTTAACTTAAAAAGAGATTGGCAAATATAAATGCATTAAATGTAAAAGCTTTTTTTAATATTAAATTTATTGGGGTGACATTAGTCAATAAGATTATGTAGGTTTTAAAAACTCATTTTTATGATCTCTATGTTGCATTGTGTGCTCACCACATAAAATCAAATATATTTTTGAGTAAAATAGAAAGACTGAAAAGACAAATCAGAACTGAAAGAGGGTACTTGTAACATAGGTGTCATAAAGGATTGATATACAGAATATATGAATACTCTGTGAAATCAATAAGAAATAGGGAAAACCACTACAGCTAATACAAAAATCACAAAAGTATATTTCTCATAACAGTAAACAGTCATGAGCCAACACACAAAATATGGTCATTCTCATTGGCAATCATAGACGTTCAAAGCAATGCCCAAATGAGCTATCTTCTCATGTTTATGATGATAAAACTTAAGATGTCTGCATTGCCAAGTGTTGGCAAAAACACAGCTCAGTATGAACTCTGAGATAGTTTGCGGGAAAACAAGTTGGCACAATTGCATTGAAAATGAGTTTAACATAGATTAGTGCACTCCTAAAGAATGAATTGCTTAATTTTCATGCTTTTGTACTTTACATACAGTAAATGAATCCATACACAATGCGTCGCTTTACGATTTATTTTTTTCTTGACATTGTTATTGAGATTCATCCCTGTGGTTGTCACAACCATGGTTTATTTTCATTGCGATCACGTTCCATTGCATGGTTCTACCAAAATCCACAGACATTTGAATTGTTTCCAAATCTTTGCCATTTTGAACAACACTGCTTGAATACTTTTTTTTTTTAATCAATGTATCCTCGTGTGCATGTTCAAGAGCTTCTTTAAGACTGAGGCCTACGAGTGGAATCACTGGCTTGTATGAGACGCCTACGAGTAACATTGCTGGGTGAAGTCAAACCGTGCATGCCTCATGTCCTGTTCTAAGTGCCGTTCATATCGCAACAAAAATAAACAAGTTCACGTTGTAGTGAGGAAAGCCAGTGCTGCTCGAAGACATGCGTTAAAAGAAAGAGTGAATGAACAAGAAAAGACAGGAGAGCGATGAGAATTGCGACAGGGGAAGGACTGGATCTTGAGCTGCGATGAGCTGGCCAACAACTGTGTCTCTGAGGAAGGACCCATCAAGCTGGAACTTGGAGGATCCAAGGAAAGAGAGCCGCGAGGACAGCAGAGGAAGAGCGTCCCAAGAACAGGGGAATGTTGGCGGGAAGGTCACGAAGAAATGAACTCGAAGTATTTAAGAAAAAGAAAGGGGGTGAGAGAAGAGGTTACGGACAAGCGAGTTAGAAGAAAGTCACCCCGGACCGTGGATAGTTTTGAGGGCCGTTGTAGGGATTTTAGTTGATTAAAAGTAGAGCTGGAAGCCAATGATAAGAGTCCAAGGAGGGAAATGATGTGGATTGATATAATTTTTTAAAAATCGGTTCTCTTCACTCATTGTCAGAGGTTGAAGGAGCAAAGAGAGTGTGAGATCAGGGAGAGCAGCAAAGGAGTACTCAGGCCGGAAAGAGTGCTGCTGCCTCGAGGGCGGGGCACAGGAGGAGGCAGGGGGGCGGTGCCATGGAGGTAGGATGAAAAGGGGTACCCAGGCCAGACAGAGGCTGCTGCCTCGAGGGTGGGGCGCAGGAGGAGGTAAGGGGGCGGTGCCATGGAGGTAGGATGCAAAGGGGTACTCAGGCCGGAAAGAGCGCTGCTGCCTCAAGGGCGGGGCGCAGGAGGAGGCAGGGGGCGGTGCCATGGACGTAGGATGCAAAGGGGTACCCAGGCCAGACAGAGGCTGCTGCCTCGAGGGTGGGGCGCAGGAGGAGGCAGGGGGGCGGTGCCATGGACGTAGGATGCAAAGGGGTACCCAGGCCGGACAGAGCGCTGTTGCCTCCAGGGTGGGGCGCAGGAGGAGGTAAGGGGGCGGTGCCATGGAGGTAGGATGCAAGGGTCAGCTGACAGACCGAACAGGGGGAAGGAGATGTGGAGAGAGAAAGAGAAGCAGGGATGTATTCCGGATTGGAGATTAAGTGTGGGTAGAGTGGTGCCAACCAAGAGTGGGAGAAGTCAGGGACAGGTGTCGGGAGGGATATTCTCTAGTTCTGTTTCGGACTCCTAACGTTTGAAGGGCCCACAGGGACCACCTCTCTCGTTGGATGATGGTCAAGAGCGTCAGCCTGTGAGGCCTTACACACTACAGGCTTTGAAATCAGGTGGACACACATTTGAGGAAGGTTTTTGTTACTTATGTGCAGTGTAACTTTGGGCACAACACTCTTCCCTTCGGGGACTTTTTTTTTTTTTTTGCCTGTTTGTGTTTCTCATCCTTCTTATCCTGAGGATTAGAAGCAATGGTGTATTAGACATTCTTGGTGCATTGTGCGGGTACTGAAATGACCATGAGGTCTGTCCCCTCACGACGTTTACCAGGCAAGAGCCGCAGCGCAGGGAAGGAACGGAGCCTGTTGGAAGTCAAGCGATCGGGGAGGAGCCATAAAGGAAACGCCTCCTCCTGTTGACTCCAACCCTGATGAAGGCGTCACGGCCCTCCTGGGTGTGCCTCTGCACGGAGGCAGGGCCACGAGCCCCGGTGACACGTCTTTTCTGAACGGAGTCTCATGCCATCAGAGTTGAGCATCCTTGCACCCACGCGATGCCTATTGGGGAGGGAACAGAACCAAGTTCAATCGCTAAAAACAAAAGTAAGGTACGGAGGTCAAGCACAGTGACCTCCAGCAGGTCCAGTCGGACAGCTTAGGGCCACTTGTACTGTCAGGATCCACCCCGATGCAGCAGAGCCCCGTGCGCGCCCTCCTCCTTTGTAAATTGCCAGGGAGATGAATCTCCTGCTCCTCACATCGGTCACGAGCAGAAGAAAAATAGGCTTTGTTTGCTTTTATCCTCAACCGCAAGTGAAGGCCAAGTTAAAGGTACATACTCACAAAAGAAAGGGGGGGGGGATTAATGTGCAGTTAAAACAAAAATGGAGGCTTTCATGGAATGAGTTTTTAAAGCATTTAAAAATTAATTTTTCAACATAGCTCTGCTATTAAATGGCATACAGCTTCCGATGGGGAAGCTCTCTGTGCCACATTTCTGTCTGTCTGTCTGTCTCTCTCTCTCTCTCCCTCCCTTCTCCTCTCCCTTCATTCTTCCATCCTTTCTTTCTACCCCGTCCCTTTTCAGCCCTCTCTCTCTTCCTTCCATCCTCCTCTCTCCCCTCCCCCCACTCATCCTGTCATTGCTCCACTGTTCTAACAGTGCATTTCATAAAGCAAGGTGAGTGACCACTCTTTGAAATTTTGTTTTACTGTGTTCCATTACGGACTTCAGAGATCAAGTTTTCCTTTTAACATGTAGACACACAAAATCAGTATTCCAGGAAACAGGTACTATCATAACAAGGCGCGGTTCGATACCAGGCGCCGGAGGGATGGCAGATGTTCATCTGGGCTCAGGGTCCGGTTTATCCTGCCCTAGCCCTACCGCCTGGGAAGAGCCACACTGAGTCTGTGTGTAAAGGGGCCAAAGACAGCCCTGGGACTCAGCACAAATGATCCCGGCGCTGTTTCCTTCTTCATAGCCGTCCACGACTGTTAGATGACCCTGAACTCAAATTATTACAATTCTATGTTTTTAAAAATACAGTTTAGGCCCTGGCTGGTTGGCTCAGTGGTAGAGCGTCGGCCTGGCGTGCGGAAGTCCCGGGTTCGATTCCCGGCCAGGGCACACAGGAGAGGCACCCATCTGCTTCTCCACCCCTCCCCCTCTCCTTCCTCTCTGTCTTTCTCTTCCCCTCCCGCAGCCGAGGCTCCTCCATTGGAGCAAAAAGATGTCCCGGGCGCTGGGGATGGCTCCTTGGCCTCTGCCCCAGGCGCTAGAGTGGCTCTGGTCACAAAAGAGTGACTCCCCAGAGGGGCAGAGCATCGCCCCCTGGTGGGCATGCCGGGTGGATCCCGGTCGGGCGCATGCGGGAGTCTGTCTGACTGCCTCCCCGTTTCTAGCTTCAGAAAAATGCAAAAAAAAAAAAAAATACAGTTTAAATAAATTTATTTAGCCATTTAGAGCTTACGTGCTTTACACGCCCCACAAAACTACACCCAACACCCACTAACCACAGGTAAGCAGATGTTGTCGCTAGTCCCCAAGTGCTGCTTCCTTTAGTCATGCTTGACTGCGTGCAACCCTGTCCACAGACACATGCACATGCACACACACGCACATACATGCACGCACGCAATATTAACTCTGGGGAAGATTAGAATTACAAGAAAGCGCATAGCTTCATCAAGATCCCCGGCCTCACGGTCTGGTGAGCAGTGGTTGGTGGCTGTCAGACTCTCCCCATCACGATGGCTCTCAGGAGCTGATATATGTTGAGCACTTTTGTGCAATATCTGACTTTGGTCACTCATTTTTGTCCTTTGGTGTGATCAAAAAGGACACCTGAGAAATCCAAGGTGCTGTGCTCTCTTTGACGCTTCAAGGTGACCTCCAGATCTAGTAGTGATCTAGCTGGTACATCTTCATAGGCAGTAATGACCACTTACCAACCAGACAGACGGGAGCGGCGTCCTGGTCTCTGTTTGATGCTTCAGGGTGACCTCCAGATCCAGTGATCTAGCTGGTACATCTTCATAGGCAGTAATGACCACTTACCAACCAGACAGACAGGGGAGCGGCGTCCTGGTCTCTGTTTGGATGGTAGGAAGTGTCTGCTGGAGAAACATGTCTGAGAAACACAATTCAAACGTGTGTTCTCTGCAGGGCTTCTCGGAACTTTGGTTTGCCGCTTTAATGAGTATTGTGAGAAGAATAAGCAGCACTAAATACATATTTCCCAGGAAATATGTTTTATTTTTCACGAGACACCACTTCACACTGCATCAAGGTGTTCCGTATCTCTGCTGCTCACTGCCTGCGTCATTTCCCTTCAAATGACTCGATCTCTCTGGCCTTCCACGTCCTCACCTGGGGAGCAGGAAGACTGCTCCTGGCCAGGCAGGTCAGCTCCCTTTATTGGAGGATGCAGGCAGCAGGGGTGTCCGCGGAGAGCACCGGGAGAGGAGGCAGCCTCAGCTCTCATCAGTGGCTGAGGGCGCAGAGCCAGGGAGGATCTGGGAGCAGAACTGGGCGTGGCCTGTGCTCACCCCCGAGCATCGGTTTCTGATCAGCAACGAGAGAGGCGCAGACACGAGAAGAAGTCTTTAGAAACGTGATCGTGTATAGAGCACTGTGATTGTGCTGGGGCAGCCCAGTGCGCGATCAGAGGACTCCTCTCGTTCGGCTGTATTTTGCAAAAACAAGCTAGAGGAGAAGTGAAACCGCTCTGGTCTGCCCCGCGGATCGCGGGAGAGGCTCTGCTATCCGCGCTGGGAGATGGTAACGATTAGGTAACTACAAGACGCGTTTCCCTTTCAATATTTGAGAACTCTTTCCTTTTAAAAGCTTTCCTAAGCTTTAGCTTGCTTGGATATGATGATCGTGCCATCGTCGCAACACCATACCTTCCCAACCTTGCGGTTAAGGTTAAGGTCACCGCGCATGGACTTGGGACAGAAGCAGAGCCCAAGATCAGAGGGGGACACGTGAGTGGACCAGCCACTTGTCTTCCCACTCTTTCTTTCCGTTTTATTTGATTGTCCTCATTGGAGGACACCTCCCAGAAGGGGACGCCCTCACCTGTCTGCAGCATTCAGTAACCATCAGTTTAGCTCACTCTACTCTGGTGACATCCACTCAACAAGTCTTGCCACTGGTCGGGCCCATTGTTGCTTTTGTTTTGTTTTCAGTCATAGAGAACGTGTGCACTCAAGGGGTACTAATGAAATTCTACCTGAAGGGCTGGCAAAGGCTTGGAACAGGGCCTGAGGTGGGTTCAGGGAGAATTATGGAAGAAATAATCATTACTATGATGCAGTGAGGAGAAAAGACATGGTTTTCAAGAAAAAAAAAGTAACAGAGCAAATCCTGATACTTAAAAGTAGACCAGGGCCCCAGAGAATATACAATTAGGGGATGAGTCCCGTAGAAAATCCTTTCCTGGAAGGAGAACTTCAGGAAAGTAGGCTGGAGTCTAAGAAGTATTGACAGAGAAAAGTTTGCTCAGGGGTCAGGTGGCATCTGGCCCACAGGGTGGTCTCTGCCCTCGTTGGCATCTGCATCCACTTCTTGCTGAGACATACTTCACACCTAGCATCAGGCAGCTTCCCTGTACTGCCATTCAGAAAATAACACCAGGTTATCTGTCTCTAGCTCATTTTATTTATTTATGTAAGGGCTGCTATTGCTAATCTAATGAGCTTTTGGCTATATAAAACAAAAGTCTGAGAAATAATGGTCCTTGATATGAGCGTGATATAGGCTGCTCAGTATTTTTCTCCAAAGAGGTGTGCCCAGTTACACATGATAAGTTGTAAAGACACTGCAGATTCAGTGTCCTTGAATGGGCCCGGCACCCATTAACCCACAGCAGAGGTACGCAAGCAATGACACGGGGAAAGCAAAATGCCAAAGGGGGGAGATGCAAATTTACCCCAAATAAACCTGCTGCTGTCAGAAGCTCAGACTGTCAAGAGAGGTGGCAAGGCTTGATTGTGTGCACATAATGAAAACAGTTCCAGGCAAATATTTTCCATTCACGTCAAGTATTTCTGTGTAAGCGCTCAGGAAAAGTAGAGGGAAAATAGTTTTTAACCTGGTATGAAGTTTTCTTTTCTGATTCTTCATCCATTAACTTATGCACCCATGCATTTATGCATCTGTCCACCCCTCCACCCATTCATACATCTATCCATTCATCCATACATGTATTTATCCATCCATCCATCTATCCATCCATCCATTTATCTATCCATCTACCCATGCATCCATCCATCCATCTATTCATCCATGCATGCATCCATCCATCCATCCATCCATCCATCCATCCATGCATCCATCCATGCATCCATCCATGCATCCATCCATCCATCTACCCATGCATCCATCCATCTATTCATCCATCCATCCATCCATCCATCCATCCATCCATCCATCCATGCATCCATCCATCCATCCATCCATCCATCCATCCATCCATGCATCCACCCATGCATCCATCCATCTATTCATCCATCTATCCATCCATCCATTTATCTATCCATCTACCCATGCACCCATCTACCCATCCATCCATCCATCCATCCATCCATCTATTCATCCATCCATCCATTTACCCATGCATCCATTTATCTATCTATATACCCATGCATCCATCCATCTATCCATCCATGCATTCATCTATCCATCCATCCATCCATCCACCCATCTACCCATGCATCCATCCATCTACCCATGCATCCATTTATCTATCCATATACCCATGCATCCATCCATGCATCCATCCATGCATCCATCCATCCATCCATCCATCCACCCATGCATCCATCCATCTATCCACCCATCAATTCATCCAAACACTGTGATCATGTCTCCTCCAAGTTATCCATTTCACCATTGCCATAGGCATTCTCTTCCTTTGCTCCTACATGTTCAATAATGTAGGAGTGGAGAGTGACAAAAATATACTTATAATTTTTAAATAGCTAAACTTAATTTCTGTTTTGATGCCTTATTTTTTTCTTTCCCAGCAAGAAAATAAATTAACCTTAATAAGTTTGGGATAAACCCAAGCATTTCAGAATTTTCTCAGTCAAGTTATAGGTTTTTGCCCGCCCTTGGTCATTACTCTGGGTTGACTTCAACTTCAAACTTCAGGGCAATGGACCATGCCAACCATATCAGTGCCGGATTTATAATCTGTGTTCATCAACACTCATCTACTCTGCTATCTGCTTACTGTGTACATGCCCCTCCAGGTCCCCAGTCACTGGTCCATAGTGGTCATTTTTAAGAACCTCTCTTCTGTCTGAGCCCTGCTTCTCTCCCTGCTCCCTCTGTCCTGCCTCCGAGACTGTATAAAATTCAGGGCGACCAAAGTAGCTCTTCGTCGTTGAATGTTCTTCAGTCTATTGGCGCAGTCCATTCCGAGTCTTCCAGTGGATAGGAAACCCCAGGATTTCTTGGAAATAAAACCTTGAATTACAAACACTCATAGACACAGACAACAGTTCAGGGATTACAAGAAGGAAGGTGGGGTGGGAGAAGCAGGAGGAGATAAAGGGGAAAAATGATGATAAAAGGAGATGACTTGGGGAGGTGAACACAGTACAGTGTCCAGATGATGTAGTATAGAACTGTATACCTGAAATCTATGTAATTTTATTAACCAGAGTCACCCTAATAGATTCAATAAAAAATTAAAAATAAATAAATAGAAATACTTTCTCATTCAAAATAAATAAAGAAAATAAAATAAACATTTAAGTCATAAGTTTCAAAAGACGATGTGCAAAATCCGAAACTGAGTACTGATGTGTATGTTCGTGTGCGTGTCTCCTCCTATGACAGTCCCCTTGGCCGAGGCACGGATGCCCAGGACTGCAGTGCCTACCACAGGGGGGAGGCAGAGCCTGAGTGACCACCTCAACTTCTCATCCGACTGCCTGCCCTCCACAGAGCACCCCCGAAACCTTGCCCCAGCTCCTGCAGCCCCAGCGCTCTGCGTGCGTTGTGCTCCGCTTTGCCCTGGCACACTCCGATCGAGAGACCTGCTGGGTGCCCCAACGTTCCGTGAGATTCCACTAAGCCCTATCTTGATTGCAAACACCTTGGTCTACACGGAAAACTCCTATTCATTCTTTCAAAACCAACTCCAAGGCGTCTTCATTTGAAAGCTTCCTTGGTGATCCTGAACTAAATTGAACACTTCCTTATCATTAAACTCTCTGTTTGGAACTTACTACAATCTGTTGCTTTTTTTCTCCTGCTGACCCCCTTTTCTCCAGACTCTCAGTATCTTAAGATCTAGGACGACGTTATATGATATGTATCTGCTCATCTCCGGTGTCGAACGCGGCACATTTGTATGTAAGAGGAAAAATGAAGGGGGGGAAGAAAGAAGAGTCTCTGAGATAGAATGCAGAATTGAAGAGGAATATAAGAGTTTTAGATTCTATCCAGGTGAGTAAAGTACAGATAAGTGATAAAAACTAACACTTGCCTCGTGCTTACGTCGTACTAGTCACTGTGCCACGTACTTAAGATTATTTCCTTTAAACCGTGCAATTGCATGCCCCACGTCACAGGTGAGGACTCCAAACCACAGAAAAGTTAAACCACGTTCTTTGTCCAATAGATGGCGGAGCCAAGCGAGGGTCCCAATGGGCTTGGCCCTAGAACCCACATTATCCCTGTCTGAGATGCTTTGGTGAGAAGCAGCTACAGCTGAGGCTTCAGGAAGAACCCTCAGCACCTGCCTTTGATGCTATCCAAGTGGCCTTCTCCGCTGACCTGTGTGTGCTCTCCACAGGGTCCTCTTGGATGCTCACCTGCCCTGGACCGCGCTGGCTTCCCCCAATCACAGTCGGCACCCTGATGATGTGACATGTCCTTCCCACAGTCCTTAAAACATAAGCTCTGGGCCCTGGCCTGTTGGCTCAGCGGTAGAGCGTCGGCCTGGTGTGCAGGGGACCCGGGTTCGATTCCCAGCCAGGGCACATAGGAGAAGCGACCATTTGCTTCTCCACCCCCCTCCCTCCTTCCTCTCTGTCTCTCTCTTCCCCTCCCGCAGACAAGGCTCCATTGGAGCAAAGATGGCCCGGGTGCTGGGGATGGCTCCTTGGCCTCTGCCCCAGGTGCTAGAGTGGCTCTGGTTGCGGCAGAGCGATGCTCCGGAGGGGTAGAGCATCGCCCCCTGGTAGGCAGAGCATAGCCCCTGGTGGGCGTGCCAGGTGGATCCCGGTTGGGCGCATGCGGGAGTCTGTCTGACTGTCTCTCCCCGTTTCCAGCTTCAGAAAAATACAAAAACAAACAAACAAAAAAACAAAAACATAAGCTCTGGCGTCAGAAGCCCTGTTGGGAATCACGGCTCTGCCACTCTTTATCTCCTGTGACGTATTTTAGCTCCTGAGACCTATTTATTCTCCAAATGTAGGTTGTTTTTGAAGAAGAGAAGAGATAACCTATGAAGTGTACTATAAATGGTAGGTTTTATTTCCATCCTTCACAGGGACACCGGCAGTGGTGACTGTCCTGAGCCTCGCGCTCATGTATTTCATGTCCTTTCGGTCTGAAACCTCTGGCATGGCTCCTCTAATTGACGGGTTGGTTAAACGACCGGGAATACTGCGAGAAGCCCAACAAGAACCAGGGATGCCGTAGTGACTCAGACAGAAAGGGAAGTGCTTGGAAGACACACAGCAGGTGTTTGGAAACACCAGGCTTCCCGATACTGAATTCCACAGTTACTCCTCCCTTGTTCTCCTGTGACAGGCAGGACTGAGGAAACTTGAGTCTTGTATCTACAGGGAGGTGGGATTTTTAATTTTTTATTTCTTTCCAAGTTTGTAGTCCGGGTGAGGAAGGACCAGAGCTTGCCTGTGCTGATTCAGGCAGGTCAGAGAGGAGGCGCTCGGAGCCCCTGGGTGTTTGCTCTAATCTACACTCTTTCTTAGAAAAATGATCTCTTGGTAACTTTTGGAGTTTAGGGTTGTGTCAGGAGCCAGAAGTGTTTGAGTTAATTTCTGCTGCAAATAACCACAAATGTGGCGAGTGAATAGTTCACCTGAATATGTGGGATATGGAATTGCTTTCTAAATATGAGAATAGTGTCACCAGATACTTGGATAAAATTTTCTGTGTTTCAGTCGTTTATTTAGTGTAAGAATCAGATCAACTTAGAAAAGAACCCTAACATGCAGGGTTAGCTATCGGGCAATGAACCGACTGATGAAAGTTTGAACAGGTACAGAGAGAAGCCACAGTTCTAAGGTGTCTGGATGCTCTTCCGGTTATCTGGAATGATCGGGTCTTAGATAAACCACACAGTCATTGACAAACCATATGACCCAAAGACCTTACTTAACCAACCTGAGCCTGTTACCTCGTCAACAGTACAAGAGCTTCAAACTAAGTAAGCCCAAGGTTGCCCCCAGACCTGAACTTTTAGAAACACAACCAGTCCAATGGCCCTCCCTATCCTTTTCTATATCTTTTTTTTAAAAAATAAAGTCAAAGAATTTATTGCAAGTACATTAGACTGTCTACTACTTTATAAAGCCACATGCCTAAAAATGTATCCCTGAGCAAAATAAAGTGCTAAACCATAATCCTAAATATAAAATACAACCAGCCTAAACTAGTAGGTTCAATAAGATCATCCTGGTGCTAAATCACACTAAAATTAAAATAATAAGTTTTTATGATAAACTATGACATCTAAGCTAAAATTATGCTCAAAGTTACTCTACATTCTAATAGCAAAATTTAAAATGGAAAAGGTACACCCTGAAATAAATTGTATAACCTGGATTTTCTGAAATAATGAATATCCCCAGAATTTGTTTCCTTTATGATGCCCTGAGGACCCGTAGCCGATTTCCCAGGTGATTATACATCAATTTAAATACTGAAAACCCAGTTGAAGCACTCCAAAGGAGAAAAAATAACACACTGTTTTTCAGAAATGGGGTAAGGTTGATCATGTTCTGGTTACCTCTATAGATTTTATTCAATACATTTTCAACACAGCAGGAAAGAGAGAGGCCTTTAGTGTAGTCATGTGAATAGCAGATGTGTCTTTATTTTCTGGGAAATGGCAGTTCTTTCTTGAGCATTTCTGGTCAGTTTCCGCAGAGTTCAAAGCAGCTTTGACTACCGTCCGCATTCTCCCCGACATCTAGTGAGCCAGTCTCTCCAGACTGACTTTCTGCACTGCCACTTGCCCTGATTGAGAACACGGTGAACTAGTAGGAATTCACCCAGCTGACAGGAGCACGGGGAAGAGATGCCCGAGACATCCTCCTATCTCCCGAAGGGTTCCTGCATTTTCTAAAGAGAAATTACCTCGGACACTTGGGCTGTTTCCAGATGGACGAGTGGATTAAAAAGCTATGGTACATCTATACAATGGAATACTATGGGGCCATGAAAAAGAAGGAAATATTATCTTTTGCAACAACATGGAGGGAACTGGAAACTATTATGTTGAGTGAAATAAGCCAGGCAGAGAAAGAAAAATATCATATGACCTCATTCATTTGAGGAACCCAAGGAACAATAAGAACTGAGGAATGGAATTGAGACAGAAGAGGGATCAAAGGGACAGAGGAAAAAAGGACAGAGGGAAAGGGGATGATAGGATGGGATAAACCTGAAGGGAAGGGGGGAGGGTGCTCTCGGGAGGGGGGAAGGGAGACGTTGAGGGGAATGGGGGGATGCATTCGGGGTGACCCTAGAATCTATGTAAACAATTAAATAAATAAATAAACAAACAAACAGAGTTCGGGGCCAGGAATGAGGAAAAAAAAGAGAGAGAAATAACCTCAGGAGGAATGCTGACATGTGTGTGTGTGTGTGTGTGTGTGTGTGTGTGTGTGGTGGGTCCTGTCACTCTGAGACTCCTGGCCTCTCTCCTTTTGAGATGCAGTGTTATAAACCTTCCCTTGTCACCAGGTTTCGCATTCTGCCCTCAGACCTTCTTCTTGGAGCTGCAACTCTGTGCATTTTCACCAACCTCTCCCTCCTCCTCCCCTCCCCCGCCCCTAGCAACCAGAGTTCTACCCTCTGTTACCATGGATAGGAGTTGTCTTGCCCTGTCGGACTTATTTCACTCGGCAACATGTCCCCTGGGTCCATCCATGTGGTCACAAATGGCAAGATTTTCTTCTTCCTCGTGGCTTAATATTTTATATTATATATTATTAATACGATAATTATATATTATTTATATATAATATATAATATATATTATATATTAAGCCGTGTGTGTGTGTGTGTGTGTGTGTGTGTATAATATTTCTTTACCCATTCCTCTACTGATGGAAACTGGGGTCGTTTCCGTATCTTGACTCTGGTGAATAATGTTGCAGTTAATTGCTCGAGGGAGCCAATTACGTATCCGATACCTTGTTTTCATCTACTTTGGTCATAGGCCCAGAAGTGCAGCTGCTGGATCACACTGTAGTTCTAGTCTGGTTTTCTCAGGAACCGCCACACTGTTCTCCACAGTGGCTGTGCCAGTCTGCACCCCCACCAGCCGTGCAAGGGCTCCCTTTGCTCCACATCCTCACCGACACTTGTCATCTCTTGTCTTTTTGATGACAGCCATGCTGACAGGTGTGAGGTGGGATCTCACTGTGGGTTTGATTTGCATTTTCCTGATGATTGGAGATGTTGAACACTTTTTCCTATTTCTACTGGCCATCTGTATGTCTCCTTTGGAATAATATCTATTTAGTTCTTCTGCCCATTTATTAATTGCATTATTTGTTTTTCTTGTTATTGACTTGCATGAATTTTTACAAATATATTTCAGGTATGAGTATATGTGGTTTGCAAATATTTTTTTCCCACGACATAGGTTGCTTTTGTGTGTGTGCTGATTGTCTTCTGTGCAGCAGGTTTTTAGTCGGATGTCACCCCACTTGTTTACTTTTGCTTCTGCTGCCTTTGCTTTTGTTGCTTTTCGCTTTTCTTACCAGCAACAGCGGAGTGGAGGGGAGGGGAGGGAGAACTCGGCTTCCTCAGAACCCTGCAAACCGCTGAGCTGGCTGGGTTGACTTGGGCAACTCAAGTAGCCCTTTGAGTGTGTCTGTTTGTCTATACAACACGGACACTGCGGCTCAGGAGAACAGCTCTGATTAATTTGGGAAGATTGCATGGAACATCCTGGAAAAGTTTGAAGATGCTAATGTCTCAAGAAATATGTGCTGAAAATAAACAGAGACAAGATACATGTCAATAGTTCAAAATGTGTGTGTGCAGGGGGAAAATGCAAGGAAAATATGAGAGGGAAGGGAAGGCGGAGAGGAAGAGGAAGAGAAGAGGAGGAAAGGGAAGAGAAGGGAAAGAAGAAAGAAGAGGAGGAAAGGGAGACATACAGATGGCCAGTAGAAATAGGAAAAAGTGTTCAACATCTCCAATCATCAGGAAAATGCAAATCAAACCCACAGTGAGATCCCACCTCACACCTGTCAGCATGGCTGTCATCAAAAAGACAAGAGATGACAAGTATCGGTGAGGATGTGGAGCAAAGGGAGCCCTTGCACGGCTGGTGGGGGTGCAGACTGGCGCAGTGTCCGTGTTGTATAGACAAACAGACACACTCAAAGGGTTACTTGAGTTGCCCAAGTCAACCCAGCCAGCTCAGCGGTTTGCACTGTGGAGAACAGTGTGGCAGTTCCTGACAAATCCAAACTAGAACTACAGTGTGATCCAGAAGAGGAGGAAAGGGAAGAGAAGGGAAAGAAGAAAGAAGAGAAGGGAAAGAAGGATAAGTAGGAGGGAGGACGAGAGGGGAGAAAGTCCTGGGCACATTCTCTTGGAGGCCCACACCCCGCCGATAGAGGCTGGCTTCGCTCTAAGCCCTGAATCGTGTCTCCTGTGACCCTCCAGCACTGCCATCCTCACACCACTGTGCCCTCGGCATGCACATCTCCTTCCCTGCAGCCCCACACCGGCAGGGCAGCGCTCGACAAGGCTGGAGGGGAACAGACTCTCTGCAAGGTAGGTCAAGAAACACGAGTTGGCATTCTTTCCTGCTATTTAGTAGCTTGGATCCCTGAGAAGATCCCTTAGTCTGCATGTTCTTTTTTCTTATTTAAAGCTATAAAGATGGCCTAACTTGCAGGTTAGTTGGGAGGACCAGAGAACATAATGAATGATGGAGTAAGGATATGTAACCTATAAGGTGCTACCCGACTGAGAGAGTAAGTTACAGTTTGATCTGTGCCCCCGGCACAGAGCTGCAGGGACAGAGGGTGCTGGCTGCAGACTGAGGCTGTCTTTGATCTACACCCCGTTCCCAATGCCAGAGACATAGGGCCACTCGGGCGATAGCACCAATGCAGTCGTTGTTGTTCCTACGTGCTCCTTCTCCCAGAGTTAGTCCGTGAACGCACCAAAGACACCGCCTCCCTATGGTCCCTGGGCCCGGCTTACGTCCAGAGAGCGTGAGGGCATTGCCGATGCCAAGGCCGCAGCCAGCAGGCCTGTTTCTGAACTAGCTGTTTTTTATGGACCTCCTCTTAGGATCTGAGTTTCTGTTTTGTCCCCCACAATCTTTGATTTAGCCATGGGATTCCTACCTTGTTCATTGTTGTTTGGGCACTGTTATCAAAACTGTCACCCCAGGTGGGGATTTCAGACATCAAGAATAAATGTCACTGTGGCACCAAGCACAGGAGCAGCAGAAGTGATGTCCTATCTTAGTCTAGTCAAAACTAGTTTAAAGAATAAGGTCAGAATGTATTGTATAATCATTCACCCATTCTTCCATTGACAAGTTGCTTGACTGTTACTCTGCCCCAGGCATACTGTGAGGGACTTACCGCACAGGCTCCACCAAAGAAAACAGAAACTGGAGAGTGATCCTGGGCCCCGTGGAGCTTCCGGTCCACGGGCGGAGGGGGGAGGGGCAGGCAGAGAACGGTAGGGAAGAGTCAAATCAAAAGAGGCAGGAAGCGAAATGAAAGTGACAGCAACCTCCAGGGTCCTCATCAATGACATCACAGGGGAGCCGCCTGGTGTGAAGAACAGGTAGAGAAGGAACCTGCAGAGGTGCCCTGGGGCACCAGTGGGCAGAGACAAAGAGTCCTTCTCTAGTGACTCCGCTCGGGAACACAGGACCTGGCATCGGTTCCCTGACCGCCGCCAGAGCGTGTCTTTTATTTCTCTTCCTAATGACAGAGTGTCCCGTTTTCTGGACTTGGGAAGCAGGATTCGGCTTGGGCTCCAGGGTCGGCTGTCTGTGAGCGCACCCATGACTTCATCTTGAACTGCCCCGATGGCCGCCGCCTGCAGGCCGCCGCCCCCTTCCTTCCACAGGACACGAGTGCTGCCTTGTGGCCGGGAGCCGCTCCCACGTTCTCTGCGGGGTCTCCCCGAGTCTGCCTCCGCCTTCCACAGGACACGAGTGCTGCCTTGTGGCCGGGAGCCGCTCCCACGTTCTCTGCGGGGTCTCCCCGAGTCTGCCTCCGCCGCCTGTGGGCTGCCGCCCCCTCCACAGGACACGAGTGCTGCCTTGTGGCCGGGAGCCGCTCCCACGTTCTCTGCGGGGTCTCCCCGAGTCTGCCTCCGCCGCCTGTGGGCTGCCGCCCCCTCCACAGGACACGAGTGCTGCCTTGTGGCCCGGAGCCACTCCCACGTTCTCTGCGGGGTCTCCCCGAGTCTGCCTCGGCCGCCTGTGGGCTGCCGCCCCCTCCACAGGACATGAGTGCTGCCTTGTGGCCGGGAGCCGCTCCCACGTTCTCTGCGGGGTCTCCCCGAGTCTGCCTCCGCCGCCCCCTTCCTTCCACAGGACACGAGTGCTGCCTTGTGACCCGGAGCCGCTCCCACGTTCTCTGCGGGGTCTCCCCGAGTCTGCCTCGGCCGCCTGTGGGCTGCCGCCCCCTCCACAGGACACGAGTGCTGCCTTGTGGCCCGGAGCCGCTCCCACGTTCTCTGCGGGGTCTCCCCGAGTCTGCCTCCGCCGCTTGCGGGCCGCCGCCCCCTCCACAGGACACGAGTGCTGCCTTGTGGCCGGGAGCCGCTCCCACGTTCTCTGCGGGGTCTCCCCGAGTCTGCCTCCACCGCCCCCTCCACAGGACACGAGTGCTGCCTTGTGGCCGGGAGCCGCTCCCACGTTCTCTGCGGGGTCTCCCCGAGTCTGCCTCCACCGCCCCCTCCACAGGACACGAGTGCTGCCTTGTGGCCCGGAGCCGCTCCCGCGTTCTCTGCGGGGTCTCCCCGAGTCTGCCTCCGCCGCTTGCGGGCCGCCGCCCCCTCCACAGGACATGAGTGCTGCCTTGTGGCCCGGAGCCGCTCCCACGTTCTCTGCGGGGTCTCCCCGAGTCTGCCTCCGCCGCACACGTTCAGACTCCAGTCACGGTCCGTTTGTGTGGCCGTCGCTCCCAAGTGTTAACCCCAACATGGACTGACTTCCTTTCTGACCACTCTAGTCACCGCAGCTGCACAGTTGTTATTTTGCCCCTTTTGACTTACAAGAAAACAGTGTCCTTTTGAGTTTTTTCTTTTATCGTGCTCTCTGTGTAGTCTGGCGCAGCTTTCAGGGCCTTCTGGGTGGCAGTCTGCAGGACGCGGAGCTGAAGTTCCAGACGCCTGGTCTCCACCTGTTGGGAAACACAAGACGGAAACATTTGGCACCTACCTCCCACTCCCGAAGGTGATTGACAAGGGCCGGAGGTTCTCAGAGAGAGGACTAATTCATGTCAAAGCGAGTCTTTGGGGTTTTAGTGATAACGGCTGCTTAAAGAGAATGATTTACTTTCTTACCGAAGAAATTGCAGCCAGGTAGGGCGGACAGCGAGGGCGGCCGCGGGGGTGGGCTGGGGGTGGGGTAGGGGGTGGGAGGTGGGGGGTGGGGGGGTGGGGGGTGGGGGTGGGGCTGTGAACAGCAACCTGACTACTTGCTCCAAGGAAGCGTTAGGACCCCAACGCAGAGCTCAGCTCGAGAGCGCCGTGCTTTGGCGGCTGCAGCCTCTCTCCCTGCTGACGGACACCGGAATCCAAAAGATGAATGTTGGCCCCCGGGCCGTGTATCTTTGAAAGATGTTTCCTTCTAAGAGTGAAGGAATTATTCAAAAATGGAAACCGAACTCTGCTCTCCCAAGTGCTTACATATATCAATATATATCAAATGGCACGCGATTATGCAAAGGAGTGTGTCTTGTTCCTGAAATCTCTGGTATAGATGATACATATGTACAAGCGTGAGTTCACATAGCCTCTTTTGTTTTATAAACCCAGGAGGTGTAAATATTTATATCCAATGAGAGGAAAGGATAGGATAGTTTCAATGTGAGAGATAGGTACACAGGAAAACAAAAAATGGTAACCAAGGGAATTGTTGGTCTTCATCGGACCAGGGCTACGAACCACCCCTGCGCTCAGAGTATCCAGACAGGAGCAGAAACGCCCCACGTCGATGCAAAACCCACACTGGTCATTCCTTTTACTTCACTGAGGTGTTCTTAAATACCTTTTAAAACTATCTTTTTGTTTACAACCTCGTCGCTGATTCCTGATTCAGGGATGTATCCATTCTTCCTGAGACCGGTGAAAATGAACTTAGAAATTTAACAAATGTGTAGAGATTTTCCCCCAAATTGTAAGAATCGTAGCATTGTTTGGGTCCCTACTGACACAGGACTGACATCATTTAATTGTGTCAAATACAGATATTTTTCAAAGGACACCATTTACTCTCACCATTACTCTCAGTTTGTAAAACAACCAATAGATTTAACATTGGAAAAACATTTTAAAGGGCAATTTCTAAATGTGTGGTGTTTTGTTTGGTTTTTTTTTTCAGTAAAATACATTGAATTTTATGAAATCAAGTGAATTCTGCCTGGTCTTGAGTGTTGCCATCTCTCGTTCTCCCATGGCCTTCTGGTGGGTCTTCCCAGCTCTGTTTTCCTCACTCTGAGCTCTCTTACTACGTTCAGCAGAGATAATCTTCCTCACTTATGCAAAGGACTCACTCTCTGAAGCTCCCTTATGGCTTGCCATTATACTCAGATTAAAGTTTGTGCTTTTCCTAAGGAGGACCACCCCTCTTGGTTCTTGAGTCCGTGTTCCGGTAGCTTGACTTCAGTGGTTTCCCAGCGCCCACTGTGAGTGGTCCCGCCATACCACGTGGGCTGGGGCTGGCCCCCCGAACAGGCAGGCTTCCTATACCCATCTGTTTTTGCAAAGGTTGTTTCCTCCATCTCTTCTCACTTGAAACCCTCCACCAGCCTTCACACCTCAACTCTAAAGGGATGCTATTAATAATTATTACAAGACAACAGGTGCGAACCAGCTCTGCCCCTGGGACACTGGGGTGCTTAGCTACCTGGCTGTACCATGTTAGCATCTCAGACTTCCCCGAGAACTACGTACATGCGTAGCAGCCGCACGTGCTAGGGACATGGCTGGTGAGTGAATATATGTTGACTTATTAATAAATGAATGAATAAATAACCACATCTCTCTATTTACCTTCGCATGTGTGGACACTAATACGTCCTCTAGTATTAATCAAAACTTTTTTTATAAGTTATAGGTGACAAAATAAACAGAAAAGAATGCATCCTGCAAACCCACAGGGGTTTTCTTCAAGTGTGGTTAGACAAAGAAGATAAGTGTGATCCAGTTCTCTCTCTCTCTCTCTCTCTTTCTCTCTCTCCCTCTGTTTCTGTCTCTGTCTCTCTACTTCTCTTCATTTTTAGCCTTACTTTTATCTTCTGGGCCTAATTCTTAACCAAAATCTTTCCATGTGACAGCAAGATTGGTGCCCTTGTCCTCAGAAGCCCCGGGCTTGCTTGATTATTATAGCTTACGATCCCAGAGAATGAGAGAGAATTCTTATGATGACTTTCAGCTACAGTTTAAAGGAAGGCTTTGAGTGGTTTGACTTATTCTTAAAACAGTAATAAAAACTACTATTTACACCACACTTATTTTGTGTTCAGAAGTGCCCTGAGGTTGAAGGGCTGGGTGGAAAATGTAAAGAGATTTAGTAAAGAAAAAAAAAACTTATAGACACAGACAACAGTGTGGGGACTGCAGGAGGGAAGGGGGTGGGGAGAGATGGGGAAGGGGGAGGGGGAATGGATGGTGAGGGAGGGAGACTTGACTGGGGTGGTGAGCACACAATGCGGAACACAGACGATGTGTTGTAGAATCGTGCACCTGTAAACAGTGCAGTCTTATTAACCAATGTCACCCTAATAAATTCAATAAAAAATTTCAAAAGAGATAAGAACTGCCCTAAGACCTTGGGGTATAGCTCATTGGATTATCACGGTCACTGTACATGCCAAGCACTGTTGCATCTGAAGTTCACAGAATTAACGGGTTTCTCTCAGAGAAGGACTAGAATGATTTCCAAAGGAAGATACACTAAGAAGGAAAAAAAATATAGTTCCACTCTATCCCACTGAATTGCCGAAAGGGTAGTTTAATCCAAGTATTCTGGAATGTGCTGATTACACGGGAAATGCAGGAATTCCTTTCTGATGGACGCCGGCAGGAGCTCGTGCACCAAGCTCATGTTCTCCGCCCTCCATCTGGGGGCTCTTCTGCTTCCCCCTGCACCCTCACGAGGAGAGCGCGAGGTCCAGGGCTCCGGCCCCGGGTCGGGCAGCAGGTGCTCGTGTCGGGCTCCACCTGCCGGCTGTGGAAGCTCCATCAAGATCAGGGGTCCCCAAACTTTTTACACAGGGGGCCAGTTCACTGTCCCTCAGACCGTTGGGACAGTTTTTATAAAAAAAAACTATGAACAAATCCCTATGCACACTGCACATATCTTATTTTAAAGTAAAAAAACAAAACGGGAACAAATACAATATTTAAAATAAAAAACAAGTAAATTTAAATCAAGAAACTGACCAGTATTTCAATGGGAACTATGGGCCTGCTTTTGGCTAATGAGATGGTCAATATGCTCCTTTCATTGACCACCAGTGAAAGAGGTGCCCCTTCCGGAAGTGCAGTGGGGGCGGATAAATGGCCTCAGGGGGCCGCATGTGGCCCGCGGGCCGTAGTTTGGGGACCCCTGATCAAAATAGTTATTCTCCCGAAACTCGGTCCTCTCATCCGTATAATGCAGATACTTATAAGGTTACTGTAAAATTAAGTTAGGTAACTTATATAGAGAACCTATCACAGTGCCAACTTTTAAGTAATAGTTAAGAAAAAAAAGATAGCTGTTGTCAGAATCAGCTCCATGATGGCAAGACCTGTGGTCCTCAGAAGAGCCACTCACTTGGTTTACTGCCCTTGATGTCACCTTCTTGGAATTCTCAATGACTTTGTCTTTGAACTTATGTTGGGTAAGCGAGGTCCAGTGGGCCCATAGGGCACGCCTGTGTGCAGGGGACATGAGTGCCATATGTCTGCACGCTATTCCGCGCCGTCCCATTCCCACTGAGCCGTACCAATCTCCGCCCGTACAGGACACCAGTGGGCTCACTTGCACGGGAGTTCAATGAGACCCAAAGGCAACAGAAGGCTACTGTGCTATGTCTTTGATTAAGTAGAGGTACTGACAGCTCATAACCCCACTTCTGTTTGAACCAGAACTTGCTTCGAGCACAGAAGCAAGGCAAGGCCTTTCAAAGAAACACAGGAGACCCAGGAGCCGTCTCAGATCCTTTCCTGCTCAGGATTCTTCCCGCGCTAGCCAACCCTACACCCTGAAAATGAGGCCGTGGAAGGGAAGGAGAAGGTAGGGCAGCCCTTCCATGCTCATCAGTCAGCGGCAGGGGCAGAGTGGTGCCTCAGTGTCCGCAGATGAAGAAGGGGAAGGAAACAGCGGAGCCAGCTGCCTGTGTCATCCATCCCCACGGCTGTGCTAGGAATGCGGCACAGACAGACAGGAGGTCCGAGCAGACAGACAGGGGGCCCCGCGCAGACAGACAGGGGGCCCGGCGCAGACAGACAGGGGGCCCGGCGCAGACAGACAGGGGGCCCCGCGCAGACAGACAGGGGGCCCGGCGCAGACAGACAGGGGGCCCCGCGCAGACAGACAGGAGGTCCGGGCAGACAGACAGGGGGCCCGGCGCAGACAGACAGGAGGTCCGGGCAGACAGACAGGGGGCCCGGCGCAGACAGACAGGAGGTCCGGGCAGACAGACAGGGGGCCCGGCGCAGACAGACAGGAGGTCCGGGCAGACAGACAGGGGGCCCCGCGCAGACAGACAGGAGGTCCGGGCAGACAGACAGGGGGCCCAGCGCAGACAGACAGGAGGTCCGGGCAGACAGACAGGGGGCCCAGCGCAGACAGACAGGAGGTCCGGGCAGACAGACAGGGGGCCCGGCGCAGACAGACAGGAGGCCCGAGCAGACAGACAGGGGGCCCGGGCAGACAGACAGGGGGCCCGGCGCAGACAGACAGGGGGCCCGGCGCAGACAGACAGGGGGTCCGGGCAGACAGACAGGGGGCCCAGGCAGACAGACAGGGGGCCCGGGCAGACAGACAGGGGGCCCGGCGCAGACAGACAGGAGGTCCGGGCAGACAGACAGGAGGTCCGGGCAGACAGACAGGAGGTCCGGGCAGACAGACAGGGGGCCCGGCGCAGACAGACAGGAGGTCCGGGCAGACAGACAGGAGGTCCGGGCAGACAGACAGGAGGTCCGGGCAGACAGACAGGGGGCCCGGCGCAGACAGACAGGAGGTCCGGGCAGACAGACAGGGGGCCCGGGCAGACAGACAGGGGGCCCCGCGCAGACAGACAGGAGGTCCGGGCAGACAGACAGGAGGTCCGGGCAGACAGACAGGAGGTCCGAGCAGACAGACAGGAGGCCCGGCGCAGACAGACAGGAGGTCCGGGCAGACAGACAGGGGGCCCGCGCAGACAGACAGGAGGTCCGGGCAGACAGACAGGAGGCCCGGGCAGACAGACAGGAGGCCCGGCGCAGACAGACAGGAGGTCCGGGCAGACAGACAGGGGGCCCAGCGCAGACAGACAGGAGGTCCGGGCAGACAGACAGGAGGTCCGGGCAGACAGACAGGAGGTCCAAGCAGACAGACAGGAGGCCCGGCGCAGACAGACAGGAGGTCCGGGCAGACAGACAGGGGGCCCAGCGCAGACAGACAGGAGGTCCGGGCAGACAGACAGGAGGTCCGGGCAGACAGACAGGGGGCCCGGCGCAGACAGACAGGAGGTCCGAGCAGACAGACAGGGGGCCCGGCGCAGACAGACAGGAGGTCCGAGCAGACAGACAGGAGGTCCGGGCAGACAGACAGGAGGTCCGAGCAGACAGACAGGGGGCCCGGCGCAGACAGACAGGAGGTCCGAGCAGACAGACAGGAGGTCTACGCGACTTACAGGCGATGCCGAGAGTGCAGATGGCGCAATGTCGGCTCTTATTCTTACATTCAGAACTGGCGGGCGTGGCCCAAGCCGAAGACAAATGGGAAAATTTGTGGCAGTTATTTAAATTTTTAATCTTCCTTTACTAAGAATGGCATTATAGGGCAAATAAAAACACCATGGTAAGTTGGGAAAGAGACCATGGGGGAAAATAAAAAGCTTCCACTTTTGTGTCTCTCAAGGCACTGGTTTTCTGAAAACCATCGGAAAAGGGACTCACCTTCGCTTTCTGCGCTGGCCCTGCAGATGATGGCGTGAGTCCTGACTGTGTTGTTATTTCACCTTGAGAAGGAACCCAGGGCTGCCTAAAGGCCACTGCCTCCAGAAAGGTTGCCTAGATTACTTGGTCCAAGTCAATTTCATTCTCTCTCTCTCTCTCTCTCTCTCGTTTGTTTCTGCAGCACTTTGATTAGGCACCTGTTTCGGCTCTGTCCCCAGTGTGACAGTATGGACACCTGTTGCATCAACCACACCGTGAGCTCCGGGCTTGGGACTCCTGTTCTGTGTCTCCAGCGGCCCCAGAGCTCTCAGCCTAGCTGTCCGTGCAGACCGGTCATCAGCTGAGGTTTGCTGAACAGAATCATTGGTCTGTCCGAGAAAGGCTCAACCTCATGGAAGTTTCTCTTCGGGGGCTCACCCTGGAGATTGCACTTTGATCAAATTCAATCCAATGCCCCGGAGACCTCAGGACAGTGCGTTTCCTATAAGAGTTTTCTCTATGCAGATGTCACTAACTGCTGTGGGCCTATGGGGCTGGGCTTCCCGTCCCAGGGCGGCACATGGGTAATTCCCCTCCCCTGCGGTTTTCCTCTGGGCTCTCAATTCCCAGAGCCAAGCGTTTGGTCTGAGTGGCCCAGCCGGCAGCAGAAGGCTCTTTCTTACTCTCTGAGCGGAGAGAGCGGAGCCAGCTACTCAGAATAGCTGGCATGCTCTTGGGGCTGGGTCTCTAATCTGTGCCCTGATGCAGGGGTCCTTGGAGGCAGGTCCTTGGATGAACAGAAAAACCTGGTGATGGTGAGATGGCCCATTGTACCAGGAATAAAACCCAAACTCCACACCATGACCCGAGGCCACTGTGGCTCAGCCCTTGGCCTCCTGCATCATGGACCCAGGCTATGCCCATGCCCTGATCTGATGAACATCTAAAGCTCCTGGCACACATGTCTTCACCGCCTGCCTCGCTTGGGTGGCCCCTGTGCTCTGGGAGACCGAATTTCCCATAACCACGCCTAACAACATCCCCAACTCAGCCTACTCACCCCTCGAGTGACTTCCTCCTTGAGGTTCATCTTAAGCAGAAAACATGATCATTCATTTGAGATGAATATATATATATATATATATATAAACTTATATCTAGATATATATGTTTTAAGGCATGAAAACCAAACAGAACCAAAAGAAAACATAGATGTGTGGTCTTATGGTAAGGAACGTCTCTCTAAGTATGATATCTAAGGTAGAAATTGTAAAGTAAGAAGTCGTAGATTTGAGCATAGCAAAATTTAAATTTGCATATTAAAGCATTACATACACAATTAAAAAGCAGGGGAACACTTTACAATAATTTCCCTTGACACATGAAAAGAACAAATATCCTCAGTTTATAAAGTCCTCTAACAATTCACTCTAAGAAATAACCCCGCAGAACAACATGAAGAAGCAATTCACAAAAGAAAGAACTCTATAAATGTTAAAGAAAGATTATGTAAAGAGTAGTATTCTTAGAAAGCATAAAAATGCAAATGTGATCTACTAGTATCACTTTGGCAAAGATTTTTGAATGATGTCATCTTTGCTATACTCAGCTATTGTTCAGCAAATACTCATTCCCCCCTGCTTCTCCACTGATGTTGGCTTTGCCGTGTGATTCTCTTTGGTGTCCCAATGGGTTATCGTCCCTTACCCACTCCTTGACCCGGGGCTGGACCACAGAACTTGATCCAATCAGTAGGATATTAACAATTATTATTTAATCAATGGCATAAGGTGTTTAGAGATGCACACCTGACTTTCCACAGCTCTGGCACACCTGCCTTTCACTATAAGAAGAACATGCCTTGGGCGTCTGCTGGTTCAGGAAGAGGCAAGGTGGTAGACTGGTCTGAACATGACTCATATCTTGGAACCCAGCTGATCTTAGTCCAGCTCAGAGTGGCCAGACTCCAACCAGCACATAGACATGTGAACAAGACTTCCACTGATCACTGTCAAGTGTGCCACTGCCTTGAGGGTGCTGGGTCACACAGGATCACTGTAGTTAAAGCTAAGCAAAACAATGTTTGGGAATGTGAAAATGTAGAAAAAAATTTTTTGGTCATTTCAGTAGAATGGGGAAACATGAGGATGGCAGAGAGGAAGATAGAGGCAGACTAAGAAAAGGAGGAATGGATAAACGAAGAGAAAATCAAGGGGAATTGTTTTTTTGTTTTTTGTTTTTATTTTTTTTGTGACAGAGACAGAGAGAGGAACAGATAGGGACCGGGACCAACAAGTAGGAAGGTAGAGAGATTAGAAGCATCAGTTCTTAGTTGCAGCACCTTAGTTGTTCATTGATTGCTTTCTCATATGTGCCTTGACTGGGGGCTACAGCAGACCGAGTAACCCCTTGCTCAAGCCAGCGACCTTGGGCTTCAAGCCAGCAACTTGGCCTCAAGTCAGCGACCAGGGGATCACGTCTATGATCCCACACTCAAGCCAGAAACCTCAGGGTTTCAAACCTGGGTCCCCTGAATCCCAGTCTGATACTCTATCCACTGCATTACCAAGTGGTCAGGATGGGAATTGCTTTTTTATTGAATCATTATGCCTAAGGGAATTGGAGTTAGCATATGTAATAGAAGCAATATCAAAAGCAAATAATTGAGCGAAAGAATAAAGCAGAAACCTGAGCCATGTCACGACACGATTATCAGGTTGACAGGGATAATACGGGTAGAGACAATCACTTGTATCAATAAAGCATTTTTTCCCAGTGAAAACAGTATTCTCATTTTACAGCTGAGGAAGCCAAGACTCAGACGTTTTCTGGCTGGCCCAAGATCACAAGGCAGTCCTGAGATTGGAGAAACCGTCGTCTCTAACGTCCGAGGGAGGTCACCCCTCCATTACACCTGCCCCTGGTCAGCCCAGCTGACGTCGCGTGCCTTTGCCTGACTCATGGACACGATTTCCCAAGAGGACACAACATGCAGCTCCTCCTCTAAGCAGGGGCAATGAAGCTCATTAATGATCGCATCTATACTAATTATGAGCAGCGATGGCTTTGAAGACCTGACTTTAGGCTCTTCTCAGATCTTGTCAATTCCCATTACGGGGACACTGCCCAGGATATTTCTCCTGAAAGGTTCATAATTGCTCATTTTCAAAGGATTCAATTAGGGGGCCTTGTATCAAAGGATGCTAAGTGCTTGCTGGGCGCCTTCAGAGGTAGCGAGGGCATCGACAAGGAGAGCCAGAGAACCGAGCGGCGCTCAGAGACCAGACGGAAAGGAGGATGCCGCCCATCCTTGAGAAGTGGCACGTGGAAAAGACATGTCTGGATTCTGATCGCCGCTCTGCAGCCATTTGTTTTAGGATGTAAGAACCCTAGGAAAGTTTTAAGTCAAAACGGCAATGGTAGTGTCCACAGGGCAATCTGCCCTCACTGGACGGGCCGGAGGGGAGGGTGAGAGGGAATGATGGGTGGGGTCAGCAGTCCGGGTTTAAATTTGGCCACCAACCAGCTCTGGGAGCTTCGGTCACTCTTTTCCTCCCTTGCTCTCTTTTGATGCCTTCCTTCCTTCTTTCCCTCCTCCCCTCCCTCTGCTCCTTTGTTGAGCTTTATAGGAATCTCTTTTTTATGTCATTGAAAGGTGAGCGTTTGGGGTAGGGGAAGAAATGACAGAAACCAAAACACCTCTGTAGTAGCCTAAGTGCTTAATTTTGATCATTTGAGTGAAAAGCCAAGAAGGGAGAGTGCCTGTCACGGGGAGGGGACAGCCTCCGAGTCCTGTCCCTGTGGGTCCGGTTTTCTTGGCTCTGTTCATACTCTGCTCACACTTGCACTCCCGCCATGGCTTGCTGGTGGGAATGTCGTGATTACAATGTCTCTGCGGGACACAGACTCCCCCTGTTCCATTTCCCCATGAGGAAAAGCTATTTGTGTGTTTCTAAATATTTGAGCCTCTTAACCCCAGAATCTTATTCTGAGGATCTCTTTTCTGGTGCCACCTGTGGAGGTGACAATTACTATGTCTGCCAGCATTCTAATAGAAAAAGGATGACATGCTCATGCTCCCGTTGGGAAGTCTGAGGAGAAATTAAGAAAGGGGCTCATTACAATAGTGTGGTGAGTGTTTAAAGGAGGTGATATGGGATGGATCAGTTCTGGGTGCTGGTAACCATGGGCTGCCATTGTCACCAGTGGGTCTGAAGGGACAAAGGAAGCATGTGGTGCCAGCTTCCACTAGCTTCCAAAGAGATAACTGCAGGAAGAGCACAGTGTGACAAGTAAATTGGTGCAGCCACTGTGGAAACAGGATGGAGAGTCCTCAACAAATTAAGAGTAGAACAATTGTTAGACTCGGCCATTCCATTTCTGGGCATTTATACAAAGGAAACAAGAGCACGAAGTCAAAAAATACATATGCATCCCTATGTTTATTGCTGCGTTCTTTAACATGGGCAAGAAATGGCAGCAACCTAGATGTCCCTGATAGATGAACAGATCAAGATGACGCAGTACATATACACAGTGGAATATTTCTTGGCAATACAGAAGAATCAAGTCTTGCCATTCGAGACAACATGGATGAGCCAAGAGGGTCGTGTGATAACTGAAAGAAGTCAGATACGGGAAGGCAATACCTTATGATCTCACTTATATGTGGATTGTGAGAAACAAAACAAAACAAATGAGTCAGTAAAGCAAATCAGAAGCTCACTCATAGATACAGAAAACAAAACTAACTGATGGCTTCCAGAGACGTGGGAGGGGACGGAGTCAACGGTGAAGGGAGTAAGAGGTACCCGCTTCCAGTTATGAAGGAAGTCAGAAGGATGCAACGTACAGCAAATGTCAATAATATTGTTATAACATCGCATGGTGCAGAGGGTTACCAGACTCATCGTGGTGATCGCATAAAAAGGTGCATAAATGTCGAATCACTATGTTGTACCCGTAGAACTAATATAATAGTGCATGTCCACTATGCTTTCAAACAACACTGCTAGGTCTTTGGTGGAGGGCAGCCCAGCTCCAGAGGAGTCAGGACAACAGGACACTGGCTGGACTCCCTTGGTGCTGCTCTTTCTGCCTCACATTGCTTTCCTCTCCTCCCCAGCAAATGCCCGGACACAGTGACAAGTTTGAGGCGTGGCTGCCCAGAGAGGCAGCCCATGTCCCACAGCCCTGAGCTGCACAGAGCAAGGGACAGGCAGAGCTGCGCCTGCGCCTGCGCCCCGCCCTGCCCCGCCCTGCCCGGTGCTCAATCCAACGTTCGCAGCACGTGGATAGAAAAGGTAGGGAGGCAGGTTGCCTGTGCAAGGGATCAGGGAGGGGACCTGGGGCTGCAAACACGTGATATGAAGAACACAGAAGGAAATACTTTTCAAGTTTGAGAAAAATAGACACAGACACAGGAATGGATGCCTTTGAGCCATCGGAAATTAGAAGCGGCAGTGAAGGTGTCCTGAGCCCCACCACAGTCCCAGTACGCAGTGGGACCGGACGGACAGAATGAGCCAGAATCCTGGCCCCTCAGAGCTGTGCCCAAGAGAGTGATGAACGAACTCCAGGTGGGCTAAGCGACCAGCCTCGGAGAGACGGACGGGAGCTCTGAAGATGACAGAACCGGGCTCACGTTTTCTGGCAGGACACGGGCACCAGAGTTAGCTGCCTCACAAGAACTTTGAAATAGAGGAAATAAATCACCTTCTGAGAACTTGGCGGATGGGACTTTCTGTCTGTGGCCTGTGAGAAAATAAAACAAACAAACAAACAAAAAGCTAGACTGGAAATGTGAGTAGTAAAGGCAGAGAAGACAACATCAGCCATCAGCCATGGACCAAGGGTCTGTGTGTGTCTGTCAGGAAGCGTGCTATTTCACGCTCATGGTGTCGTTTTAATCTTCACAACAACCCCGCACATCACAGTTATGATTCCTGTATTAGGTAGGATCTTCTGAATCCAACAGAGGTTCAGTCACTTGCCCAAACTCTCATGTCAAGTTAAGGGGCAGAGAAGCAAGTCTAATGCCGGCCTCTCTGGATTCGAAGCATTGTTCAGAGAGACAGAGCCAGAGAGTGACCACTGCTTCGTAAAATTTAAAACTCCAGGGTACATTATTTGATTAAAATGATGATAATCTGCCCCATCTTGTCTTTACTCCCTGTTCTGTACGCCAAGTGCTTGAACTTGGCAGAGGTTGATAGCATTTTCAAGAAGTTAGCTATCGGGAATCGACAGTGCAGTGAGTTGAATAGTGTTTCTCAACACATCTGTCCCTACAATGATGGAATGGGACCCTGTTTGGAATCAAGGTCTTTGAAGATGCGAATAAGATAAGGGTCTCCAGGTGAAATTATCTGGGATGAGGGTGAGCCCTAAATCTAAGAACAGGTGTTCCTATAAAAGACACAAAAGGGGAGGACAGAGAAATAGACACAGGGAAGGCCACGTGAAGACAGAGGACGAGGATGTAATTGTGCTGCCAAGGCCAAGGACTGCCAGGAGCCACCAGCAGCTGGTAGAGGCCGAGAGGGTTGTCTGCTGGAGCCTTCAGAGGACAGGTGGCCTTGTTGACACCTTGACTTCAAGCTCTAGCCCGCAGAACTGCGAGAGAAAAAGAATGTCTGTTGTTTTAAGGCACTCTGTTTGTGACCCTTTGTTGTGGCAGCCCTGAGAAACCGATCCTAGAACCCCAGGGGAACCAGATGGCTGATCTTCTCCATGGAAAGTGAAGGAAGAGACCCTTCCTCTTACTCCTGAGGCTTATTCCTCTGCGACTTACCTACTGTGTGACTTCTGGACAGGTGTTGCAGAACCTGCGAGTGAGCAGGCGTCCAGTAAATATTTATAGAACACGCAGGCGACAAAGGTTTTTGCATTAGTGACTCTAAGGGTTGGCTTCCAGCTGTGGAGCCCCTAACACTGTCTAAATACTGTCTTTGGAGCACCGCCTGTATTTTCCCTCGATTTAAGAATGTCGCAAGGAAGGCATCAGCACCCCCATCTCCGTCCTGAGAAGACCAAGTCTCCTGGAGGAAAAAATGAGCTGCCACCTCGTACTTAACCTCAGGTCAGACACAAAACGAGTGGGCCATTCCAAAGCCGGCCTCCTCGCATCCACGTTACAGCGGGTCCCCTCGGGTCATGGGAAGAAATTGCTGCAAGGTGGGAGGGTGTTCGGTCCCTGAGGTTGAAAGCCGAATTCTACAACGTTTGGGTTTTAGCAAGGAAAAGAGTCTCTGGTCTCTAAGCAATCCTCTGACATTGCTGTCACCTCTTTTTCTGACCTTAAGGACAGACTTGGGTAATCAGAACCAAGACATCAGGGGAGCTGGCCGTCTCAGCAGCCCTGGGGTCCCTACTCCCTACTCTTGGAGCTGGTTGGGCATGAGAAAAATACTTTGACAGCAGACCTCAGAGCTCTGAGATTTTTTTTCAATTCGATGAGACTCCCTCAGGGGCTGCTTAAAGGATCGAAGAACAGGATAGTTGTAAAGAAGTTTGACAAGCCCTCAGTGTTAGTGAGAATAAATATTAAATAAGCTAACATTGAAAAATGTCTCCACATACTGCCTAGAATCAAGTATGCACTTGCTATTTAATTGTCAATTTTCCAAAGCTCTTTAAGGCAGGTTTGTATAGTAGAGGTGTCTCATATTTGAGAACGTTTCAACACATTTATAATATTGACTAAAGATATTACATAAGGCCTTGAGTTATGTAATGCTGAGAATTAAATGAGATGATGTTTGAACATTCCCAACACTGCTTGACACAAAAGAAAACCTTAAATAAATAATAGTCATTTTTTTATTTCAAGAGATAGGCAGTATAATATCTAGTAAAGAAAAGTCACAGAAAGCCTGACCATTTGCTGGCGCAGTGTATAGAGCGTCGAACTGGGATGCAAAGGACCCGGTTCGAGACTCCGAGGTCGCCAGTTTGAGCATGGACTTATCTGGTTTGAGCAGGGCTCACCAGCTTGGACCCAAGGTCACTGGCTTGAGCAAGGGGTTCCTCAGTCTGCTGAAGGCCCATGGTCAAGGCACATATGAGAGAGCAATCAATGAACAACTAAGACGTCTCAATGAAAAACTGATGATTGATGCTTCTCACCTCTCTCCGTTCCTGTCTGTCTGTCCCTATCTATTCCTCTCTCTGACTCTCTCTGTCTCTGAAAAAAAAAAAGTCACAGAAAATAGTCTTTTTAAAAATCTTGCATTTGAAGAATTTTCATGGCAAGGAAACGATGCTCAAACTGTAATGCTAATTGGAAAAAACAGCATGTCAGAGCTTTAGATAATTGTGAAAATTGTGCAATACTAATTTTACCAAAAGAAGCTTGAACCAGACATTTAATAATGAAAATTTGTTATGTGTAGACATATCTCTGTTTATAGTCTATAGTCACATATATAATCTACAGTTGGATCTTTATGTGACAGATAGAGGTATTTACATACAGATGTGCTGAATTCAAAAATATTAAATGCTGATAATGACTGCAAGGTAATTTACATTGAAAATACTTCTGTATAGTGCGATGACTGTATGTCAAGTTTAACGTTTGTGGGTAAATTTTAATTTAAATCCAGGCTGTTACTGAGCATTTAAAGGCTGCATATTAAGAACTATTGCCATTGGAATGATAACACAACACTGAAAATATTGATAAAAATCTACTCCAAAAGAATGTTAATTAGCATAAAGGTTGATAGAAATTAATATTTTTGGTGAAGGAGGTAATGTTTGAAGTAATTAGGAATATCATATGGGATCTGCCCCTCATCAATATGGCAAACCCAGTTATCAAATGTTATCTGTACAACATTTGAAGTCAGAGTCCCTCTGGTTCCAAATCTGCATGTCACATAAGGCTATACCACCTAACACAACCACAAATTCAATGGAACCTATTTCTGAACATCTCTGTTTCTACTTTCCACTACAGGTGACAGTCTTACTTACCTGGGTAAGTAGGAATAGAAAAAGGACTCCATGAGCTACAGAAAAAATGAAAAAAATTTTTTTTCATTTCTGTGCAAATACTTGTCTTATATCTGAGACAATTTTGTAGAACCCTTGCTTTAATGCAACAAACTCACCTGGGTGAAATGAAAAATGTAACATATAGACATTTCTAAACTCTAGGGGAAAAATGTGGTCAGTATATACCCACCAAATATTTATCAATGAACATATGTCATATGAAATGAAAATATAGATAACATTACTTTATCAAGCATTATCATGTGCTATACATTGATCACTTATTATGTACCATATTTTTTCGCTCCATAGGATGCACTTTTTTCCCAAAAAAAGTGGAGGGGAAAATGACCGTGCATCTTATGGAGCAAAAAATACAGTACTTTATTAAATATTTTAACACACCATTTGGCTCAGAATATTTTTTTCTTATTTTCCTCCTTAAAACCCTAGGTGTGTCTTATGGTCAGGTGCATCTTATGGAGCAAAAAATACGGTACTTGCCTATGTTTCAAAATCTGTTGGTCACCCCATGTGTCCTACACACCCATAGTCACTCAGCACACACTTTACACACACTCATAAAAGCTGAAAGGAAATATATCAAAATGGTAATAGAAATTACCTCTACTTACTGCTAATTTTCTTCTGAGTCCTTTTTTATTTTATGACTTTCCTTCAATTGATAAAACAAAAAAATTGATAATAAAAATGCAATAAATGTTATAAAAGTGCATTTACACTTTACTGTTGCAGATTTGTTCAAAGGAAACAGATGGCTGCTGGCCCTGTAACATTCTGTCTTCTATAATTAGAGCCAACAGCTCTGGTGTGATCCATTGCATGAGATGGATCCCAGTTTTTACACTCAGATAGACATAATTACAGAGCATTAATCTAACCCGTAGGCGTCGGGGTGGGTGCGATCAGCCCGATCCCTTATACCGTGATGTACACTGAACGCATACAGTGCACTTAGGCTGTGTACAGGGCAGTCGGGAAGACAGACACATCCTTGCTATCATGGAGATTTCAGTGGAGTTGAATATCTCAATTACAATGACTGGGCAGAGCTGGTTTCTCTTCCTAGACAGAAGTTCCACGAAGGCAGAGAGCTATCTGCTTTGTTCACAGCTGACCTTGTGGGTGTTCCCTCAGTTGTGTCGTGCACAGGTGCAAAATAAATATTAGTCAAATTGAAATTGATAGGATTTACTAGTGAAATTCAAACCAATGCAAGTCAGTCTTCCAGAATCTTTGAGTGCCTGGTGCTAGGCATCTGGCTAAGGTCGGCACAAGAAGCCTGAGGCTCTAACTCTTGTGTTTCCCCTGGAGAGGCAGGGCACACAGTGTAATAAGTGAAGTGACAAAGTTGCATTCAAAACACATGATTAGCTCAGCACAGGGAAAGCTTGATGACTCCAGGGTGAGCAGTCATGAGAGACATAATCTAGAAAGTTATTCCAGACCCTGGTTAGTGAGGAAGAGGAGTCAGATGGATAAAAGGGGGAGATATTTCAAGCAAGAAGAAGTACCATATGTAACTGAACTGGAGGTGAAAACAATAGGACAAATCTTAATGAGTGGCCATTAGACAGGTTAGATCAGTAGAAGGTTTACAAGCCATACCAAGGAGCTAGATTTTTGTCAAACTGCAGGCAATGGGGAGCCATGGAAGATTTATGAGCAGAGGAATGACTGGTGAGATATATTTGCGATAAACCTTTTGGGCATCTTTGTGTTCCCTGTGGAGAAGGAGATAATGGGTGAGCAGAAGGTTGGTAGGAAGGGTATTAAGTCTGTGGGAATAGGACCAAATAAGCCAAGGTCATGGGGAGAAAAGGAGTGGGTAGGATTAATGAATATTTCTAAAGCCACAGTGAAATACTTTGGTGGCATCATTCTCTCACTCAACAAATATTAGTTGAGTGACAGAATAATTTAAAATACAGGAAGCTCAACACTCATGTCAGGTTATTGGAGACACTATTTTAGAGAATGTCCTGTCAAAGTAATGTTTTTGAAAGACGCTGTGTGAAGTGCATTTTTATATTATGATGCTGCATCACAACCCATCTATTGCATAATAATAACATCAATAATAATTACATTTTACAATCTTCATAACCATAAAACTCACTCGATCATCTTGAGGCTCTATGACTAAGAAAGATAGGTTAAAATTATCTTTATTTTAAAGATAACATGAAGAGGATGATGTTTAGATAGAGTAAAAACTTTCATGATGTCAAATATTACATAAATGATGATATTTATGTGCATAATTACTTTTGTTAGGGTCATTCCACCAGGCTAAACTGTAAAAAAGCAAACAAACAAAAACAATGATAAGTTGTACCTATAAGAGAATTGTAGCCGAATCTAATCATAATTAGATGTCAAATAGCAAAGTGAGGAGTTCCAAGAATATTTTAAAAAATTTACATAGATAATAGATTACAAATAACAGCTGATATCAACCCAAGAAGACCTAGAAATAACACAACTGAAAATTGGAGGTAAACAACACCAAGCCTAGACTCAACCAGCTCTACAAACAACACACCCAAGCACACAGACATAATGAGAAGACAGAGAAGTGCAATCCAAATGAAACCACAAGAGAAACCTGCAGGAAATGAACTAAGTGATATGGAAATAACCAAACTTCCAGATGTAGAGTTTAAAATAATGATTGTTAGGATGCTTAGGGATCTTAGAACAACAATGAATGGTCATTATGAACACCTAAATAAAGAAATAGCAAGTATAAAAAAGGACATTGAAATATTAAAAAAGAATCAGTCAGAGATGACAAATAATATATAAGAAATGAAGACCACAATGGAAGAAATTAAAAACAGGATGGATAAAGCTGATGATCAAATCAGTAAGTTGGAGGACAAGTTGAACGAAGGCATGGAAGCAGAGCAGAAAAAAGAAAAGAGACTCAAAAATTCTGAGGAATCTCTAAGAGAGCTCTGTGACAACATGAAAAGAAATAATATCTGCATCATATGGGTTCCTGAAGAAGAAGAGAAAGAACAAGGGATAGAAACTTTATTCAATCAAATCATAGCTGAAAACTTTCCTAAATTGATGCAGGGAAGGGTCTCACAAGTTCAAGAAGCACAGAAACCTCCATTAAAGAGAAACCCAAAGAAATCTACACCAAGACACATCATAATTAAAATACCAAAGCTAAGTGATAAAGAGAAAATATTAAAAGCTGCTAGAGAAAAAAAGGCTATCACCTACAAAGGAGCCCCCATAAGGATGACTTTCGACTTCTCAACAGAAACACTGGAGGCCAGAAGGGAATGGCAAGAAATATTCAAAGTAATGCAGAAAAAGAGCCTATAAACAAGACTACTTTATCCAGCAAAGCTATCATTTAAAAATGAAGGAGAAATAAAAAGCTTCCCAGACAAAAAAAAAAAAAAACTCAAGGAATTCATTACAACCAGACCAATGTTGCAGGAAATGTTAAGGAGCCTGTTGTAAACAGATCAAAGTGGGAAAAGAATATAGCAAAAGAGGAATACAGCTTTAAAGAATAAAATGGCAATAAACAGCTACATATCAATAATAACCTTAAATGTAAATGGATTAAATGATCCAATCAAAAGATATAAGATAGCTGCATGGATAAGAAAACAGGACCCATACATATACTGTCTACAAGAGACACCATAAAACAAAAAATGCATATAGACTGAAGGTAAAAGGATGAAAAAAAATATTTCATGCAAATGGAAATGAAAAGAAAGCTGGGGTAGCAATACTTATATCAGACAAAATGGACTTTAAAACAAAGTCTATAGTAAGAGATAAAGAAGGCCACTACATAGTGATAAAGGGAACAATCCAACAGGAAGATATAACCATTATAAATATCTACACACCTAATATAGGAGCACCTAAATATATAAAGCAGACTTTGATGAATATAAAGGGCGAGATCAACAGCAATACTATAATAGTAGGGGATTTCAATACCCCACTAACATTACTAGATAGATCCTCAAGAAAGAAAATTAACAAAGAAACAGCAAACTTAAAGGACACACTAGATCAACTGGATTTAATAGATATCTTTAGAACCTTTCACCCTAAAGCAGCAGAATATACATTCTTTTCAAGTGCTCATGGTACATTCTCTAGGATAGACCACATGTTAGGGCACAAAAGCAGTCTCAACAAATTTAAGAAGATTGAAATCATAGTAAGCATTTTCTCTGATCACAATGGCATGAAACTAGAAATCAACCACAACAGAAAACTAAAAAATTCTCAAACACATGAAAACTAAATAGCAGGTTGTTAAATAACAAAAGGGTTAACAATGAGATCAAAGGAGAAATTAAAAAATTCTTAGAAGGTCCTGGCCAGTTGGCTCAGTGGTAGAGCATCAGCCTGGCATGCAGGAGTCCCAGGTTTAATTTCCGGCCAGGGCACACAGGAGAAGTGCCCATCTGCTTCTCCACCCCTCCCCCTCTCTTTCCTCTCTGTCTCTCTATTTCCCTCTCACAGCCAAGGCTCCATTGGAGCAAAGTTGGCCCAGGCACTGAGCATGGCTCTGTGGCCTCTGCCTCAGGCACTAGAATGGCTCTGGTTGCAACAGAGCAACGCCCCAGATGGAAAGAGCATCGCTCCCTGGTGGGTGTACCAGATGGATCCCAGTCAGGCGCATGCAGGAGTCTGTCTGACTGCCTCCCCAT
The DNA here is from genome assembly GCF_036850765.1 of Saccopteryx bilineata. Taxonomy (NCBI): domain Eukaryota; kingdom Metazoa; phylum Chordata; class Mammalia; order Chiroptera; family Emballonuridae; genus Saccopteryx; species Saccopteryx bilineata. Next base: position 259,995,602 of record NC_089494.1, read on the forward strand.
TTCCAATTTCAGAAAAATACAAAAAAAAAATTCTTAGAAACGAATGATAATGAGCATACAACAACTCAAAATTTATGGGACACAGCAAAAGCAGTACTGAGAGAGAAGTTCATAGCACTACAGGCATACCTTAAGAAGCTAGAAAAAGTTCAAATAAACAATTTAACCCCTAATTTAAAAGAACTAGTAAAAGAACAGCAAGTAAAGCCCAGAGGTAATAGAAGGAAGGAAATAATAAAGATCAGGGTGAAAATAAATGACATAGTGGCTAAAGAAACAATAGAGAGGATCAATGAAACCATGAGCTTGATCTTTGAAAAGGTAAACAAGATTGAAGAACCTTTATCTAGGCTCACCAAGAAAAAAAGAGAGAGGACTCAGATAAATAAAATTAGAAATGAGAGTAGAGAAATAACAACTGACACAACAAAAATACAAAATATTGTAAGAAAATACTATGAAGAACTGTATGCCAAAAAAGTAGATAACCTAGATGAAATGGACAAATTCCTTGAAACATACAATCTTCCAAGATTCAATCTGGAAGGATCAGAAAACTTAAACAGACCGATCACAACAAATGAGATCAAAACAGTTATCAAAAAAACTCCCAACAAAGAAAAGTCCTGGGCCTGATGGCTTCACAGGTGAATTCTACCAAATATTCAAAGAAGAAGTAACTCCTATTCTTCTCAAGCTATTTCAAAAAATTCAAGAGGAAGGAAGACTTCCAAGCTCCTTTTATGAGGCAAGCATAATTCTGATTCTAAGACCAGGCAAAGACAATACAAAGAAAGAAAATTATAGGCCAATATCCCTGATGAATATAGATGCTAAAATCCTCAACAAAATATTAGCAAACCGGATCCAGCAATATATGAAAAAAATCATACACCATAATCAAGTGGGATTTATTCTGGGGAGGCAAGGCTGGTATAATATTTGCAAATCAATCAATGTGATTCATCACATAAACAAAAGGAAGGAGAAAAACCATATGATAATTTCAATAGATGCAGAAAAAGCATTTGATAAAATCCAGCACCCATTCATGATCAAAACTCTCAGCAAAGTGGGAATACAGGGAACATACCTTAACGTGATAAAGACCATCTATGACAAACCCACAGCCAACATCATACTCAATGGGCAAAAATTAAAAGCAATCTCCTTAAGATCAGGAACAAGGCAGGGGTGCCCCTTTCACCACTCTTATTCAACATAGTTCTGGAAGTCCTAGCCACAGCAATCAGATAATAAGAAGAAATAAAAGGCATCCAAATTGGAAAAGAAGAAGTAAAAGTATCATTATCTGCAGATGATATGATATTGTATATAGAAATTCTAAAGTCTCAGTCAAAAAACTACTGGACCTGATAAATGAATTCAGCAATGTGGCAGGATATAAAATTAATACTCAGAAATCAGAGGCATTTTTATACACCAACAGTGAACTGTCAGAAAGAGAAATTAAGGAAACAATCTCCTTCACTAATGCAACCAAAAAAATAAAGTACCTAGCAGTAAATTTAACCAAGGAGACTAAAGACTTGTACTTGGAAAATTATAAAACACTGATAAAAGAAATCAAGGAAGATACAAACAAGTGGAAGCATATACCATGCTCATGGTTAAGAAGAATAAACATCATTAAAATGTTTATATTACCCAAAGCAATTTATAAATTCAATGCAATACCAATTAAAATACCAATGACATACTTCAAAGATATAGAACACATATTCCAAAAATTTATATGAAACCAAAAAGAACATGAATAGCCTCAGCAATCTTGAAAAGGAAGAATAAAGCAAGAGGTATCACACTTCCCAAGTTATACTACAAGGCCATTGTACTCAAAACAACCTGGTACTGGCATAAGAACAGGCATATATATCAATGGAACAGAACAGAGAACCCAGAAATAAATGCACAACTTTATGGACAACTGATATTTGACAAAGGAGGTAAGAGCATACAGTGAAGTAATGACAGCCTCTTTAACAAATGGTGTTGGGAAAATTGGACAGCTACCTGCAAAAAAATGAAACTAGACCACCAACTTACACCATTCACAAAAATAAACTCAAAATGGATAAAAGACTTAAAGGTAAGCCATGAAACTATAAGCATCTTAGAAGAAAATATAGGCAGTAAGCTCTCTGACATCTCTTGCAGCACTATATTTGCCGATTTATCTCCACGGGCAAGTGAAATAAAAGACAGGATAAACAAATGGGATTAAAGCAAACTAAAAAGCTTTTGCACAGCTAAAGACAATAAGAACAGAATAAAAAGAAACTACACATAGGGAGAACATATTTGACAATACATCTGATAAGGGGTTAATAACCAAAATTTATAAAGAACTTGTAAAACTCAACACCAGGAAGACAAACAATTCAATCAAAAATGGGCAAAAGAAATGAATGAAGTCTTCTCCAAAGAAGACATACAGATGGCCAGTAAGCATATGAAAAAAATGCTCAACATCACTAAATCATAAGAGCAATGCAAATTAAAACCACAATGAGATGTCACCTCACACCAGTCAGAATGGCGCTCACCAACAAAACAACACAGAATAAGTGCTGGTGAGGATGTGGAGAAAAAGGAACCCTCCTGCATTGCTGGTGGGATGCAGATTGGTGCAGCCTCTGTGGAAAACAGTATGGAGATTCCTCAAAAAATTAAAAATCAAACTGCCTTTTGACCCAGCCATCCCACTTTTAGGAATATACCCTAAGAACACCATGGCACTGTTCCAAAAGGAGAAATGCACCCCCATGTTTATGGCAGCATTGTTCTCAATAGCAAAGATCTGGAAACAGCCCAAGTGTCTGTCAGTGGACGAGTGGATTAAAAAGCTTTGGTACATATATACTATGGAATACTACTCAGCCATAAGAAATGATGACATTGGATCATTTACAACAACATGGATAGACCTTGATAACATTATACTGAGTGAATCAGAAAAAAACTAAGAACTATATGATTCCATACATAGATGGGACATAAAAATGAGACTCAGGGACATGGACAAGAGTGTGGTGGTTACAGGGGGGTGGGGGGCAGGAGAGCGAGGCAGTGGGGGGTAGGGGTACAAAGAAAACCAGATAGAAGGTGACGGAAGACAATTTGACTTTGGGTGAGGGGTATGCAACATAATCAAATGTCAAAATAACCTGGAGATGTTTTCTCTGAACATATGTACCCTGATTTATCAATGTCACCCCATTAAAATTAATAAAAAGATTTACATAAAACATAACTATTGCTCCCATCAATTTGATCTAAAGGAAATTTATTTTTCAATTGCAAAGCATGATAAATAAATCATTCTATAACCAGAATGTTCTCTGCCTATGAATTTACTTCCATTAACTTGACAAGATCAATTATCTCTCTTTCAGGAGAGGAGTAATGAATCTTTACAGAAATGTTTAAAAAATAATTATTGGCATTTTGTTCTTGAAAACAACCCCTGTTCTTGGACATGTCTTCAAAAGGTAAAATTGTAGTAGGTTCTAGCTCAGGGGTTCCCAAACTATGGCCCATGGGCCGCATGCGGCCCCCTGAAGCCATTTATCCAGGCCCCACTGCACTTCCAGAAGGGGCACCTCTTTCAATGGTGCTCAGTGAGAGGAGCATAGTTCCCATTGAAATACTGGTCAGTTTGTTGATTTAAATTTACTTGTTCTTTATATTAAATATTATATTTGTTCCCATTTTGTTTTGTTTTGTTTTTCTTTAAAATAAGATATGTGAGTGTGCATAGGGATGTGTTCATAGTTTTTTTATAGTCTGGCCCTCCAACGGTCTGAGGGACAGTGAACAGGCCCCCTGTGTAAAAAGTTTGGGGACCCCTGTTCTAACTGGTGGTTGAAAACAGATCCATGAAAGATAAAATAACTCAAAGGCCTATTGATTTTTCTCTGATTGACACATCGATGGACAAACTTGAAAATGAAAACATTCCTTTCATCCTAACTATCCTACTTTATCAAACATACTTTCAAATGTCGTCTGTTATCCTTCCTTCACTCAATGGCCATGATAACCCTTTGGAAGCAAATATTAGCGTTTTAGACATTTGTTGTGTTTTTTTTTTTTCTTCCCAAATAAAAGTCCTCCAATGGCTCCCTTCCACTTGAAATTGGGTTCAAAGTCATGGCCCCGGCCCACACGGCTCTGAGCACTGTCTCTTCCTGCCTCAGAAGCTCACCCACTATTCACATTCCCTTCCACACCTCACCTCGGCCACCCACTTCTTCATTTTTTCCTGAACACTCCACATTCTCTTGGTACCTTTGTACTTTGTACAGCCAGAATCCAGAGCTTTAGTATCTGGAATCTACAGAACTTTCTGCACATGGCTTTGTAAGGAGGAGGGCAGAGGAAACACTGATGTCAGGTCATCTTTCTAGTTTGTCTTTCTTCACTTCAAAACGTTCAGCTCATCTCTGTATGGAAAACTGGAAGCAGCAGTGAAGAATCACAGCTGTTTAGGAAGTGATAGTAATTATGTCATAATAATGAGTAAGTGCAATTTAATTGTGATTTGCTCGTTCACATCAGCCTCCCCCCCCCAACCTAAACTGGAGAAGGACCGAACTAGGGGAATATTGGGGCCCAGGACATGTGGTCCACCCCATACTATCCAATACTATTCAGGCAGCACAGCCCTGGGAGAAATAAAGACCAATTCGGGATGTCAACCACTTGACCACAAAAGACCAAAACTGGGTATGAGGCCAAGGGGAGACCGATGATCTGTCGGGTCAAGAACACCAAAAGATACTTCCAAGACCAAAAGCTACATAAACTATACGTTATTCACAGAGATGAGAGGTAAGCGAAGCTCAGCATAGATGTCCACATGAGGACCAAGTAACCAAAGAGCCCAATAACAAATGAATTTAAAAGAAGAGATCAAAAGAGCCAAAGGTCGTAGGAAGCTGGAGGAGAAGCAGATGTCCGCAATGTACGTAGCAAGCAGCAGCTATAATATCAAGATACATAAATAACTCCCACAAATCGATAAGGTAGACAAATAGCCCATAGAAAATTGAACATGAAATTTTCAGAAGGAGGGATACAAAAGATCAATAAATATATGAAAAGCTATCCCAGCCTAGTGAAATTCAAATTAATACAACAATAAGGTACAATTCCTTATCCGTTGGTTTGACAAAAACAGAAAGATGAACAATAAGCCGTTTTTAGCCAGAGGTTGGGAAACAGAACTCCCTTAAATTCTGGTGGGAATGCCAGGGGGTGGAGCTCACGCAGAGGGCAGGCTGGCGGTAGACAGGAAATGGCCTAATGTCCACTGGTAAGGGAACTGCTAATAGTTGTGGACATTGCACAGAACACGGGGTGACCTCTAAAATAACGTTTAGGTTTCAGAGACATATTGGTAAGTGAGAAAAAACAGTGTGACCCTACAGGTAACAGAAATCCTGATCCCAAACCGCTGCAGGCAAACAACACAGCCTACAGAAAGGCTTTGAAACCCAGTGAGAAAGATTACCCGCTTCCCTGTGCCCGCAGGATAGCTGGTAATTACCTGCACGGAGGGGAGGGGCCTGAGGCCAGGGCTTAACGGGGAATCTCCTTTCTTCTGGAGCTTTTGAATGAAATTCACCTGGACTGGACATGTTGCAAAACACTGGAAAAGTGTAGAAAAGAAAGAAAGAAATGTGAAAACAAACCTTTGGGGGTGAGGTGCCAACCAGCACTGACTCCTGCCTCCAGTTCTTGAAGACATCACGTGGAGCTTCAAACAGCCACTTGCCTTAAGGTTAACTTGATTGATTTTAAAACAATTTTAGGAAATGAGATTAGAGGCCTGACAAAGAACAACAACTGAAAAAAAATCAAACAGCATTTGCAAATAACCTGTGATTGTAAACCTGTGGTTTACAATAAAGGAGAATTTTCTAGAAAACTTAAAAAAAAAAAAAGAATGAAGCCATCTGGACAGTTTAAGCTGTTGTATCCTGCATGCCTAAATTATTTGTAATAAAGATAGTAATCTTTTTATCTCTATATCCCGGAGGCCAAGTACTGGAAAATATAAGAAGTACGGAAGCGAGATGTTAGAACCTCAATGCTAAGACTCAGTTTACCTCGTTCATATTAACAATTTCCTAAATGAATAAACAGTACTCTAGAGTAGAAACTAAGGAGGTTTGGTTCCAGGTGACAGCAAGTAATTCTGGTTCACTAGAGTGAAGAGATGGTGTCATGCCGGTGACCGAGGCCAGGCAGATCCACATAGGATTCGGGCAGATGGTAGAGGAACCGCAGAATCCGAAAAGTACTGGGTCACTTTGTTTGATAAAAGTCTCACAACGGCGGACAAGCACACAGGCAGGGAAAACCACCTCTCTCTCAGGCAAACAAACAGCAAAATGGCCCCTCACAGTGGCAGGCAGGCAATCCGCACATCTGCAATCCCCATCTCTCTTGAGCACAAGCACCCATAGCCTTATATAGGCCATGCACACGAGCCTCTGACCCATGCTCACACACTAATCAAGCAGAGTGCTTGCAACTGGTTCACCAGTGAGCAAGCCTCACCTAGCTGCCCCATAAGTGGAGAAAAGCATCCCACAGAAGAGCAGGACTAACTGAGAAACCAGGCTCAGAACTAGGGTTTGGAGAAGGAGCCAGGTAACCGAGCTACGAAAGTAGACGTTACTTATTCAACGCTAACTTTAGGAAGCTATGAAAGAAAACAGCCCACTTTATTGAATACTTGTAGTATTCTCAATGCTCTATTACGCATTGAGAATACTAATAAGTGTATTAATTAACTTATTTATTTTCTTCCAATAATAATTACTAGGATGCCCATTTTATAGATCAAGACCAGGCGTAGAACTGGGAGTCAAGCCAACCAGCGACAGGTCAGGAGCCACCGGCTTAATTATCATGACATTCTGCCTCTGTGTGTGATCTGCAAAGCTTGTGTGGCATTGTGGCTGGGGAAATGGCAACTCAGTGACCGCATAGCCTAGCCTCTCTCTGGTTCTGTCCAGTAAACCAGACAAAGTGACACATGCGACTTGCAGAGCTCACCCTTCAGAGCTCCCTGCAGGCTCTCTCATGATCTCTCTTCCTGGAGAACGTCCATGTCCTGGATGACGCTGGCAGCTACAAGGCAACACCAAAGCCTCCACCGGCATGGGTCCCTGGCTGACTGGGCGGAGCAGCACCAGCCTCCCCCCCCCCACCCCCTGTTCTCCTTAGTACGGTTCTCTCCCAATGGAGCGTTGAGATTTCAAGATCCATCTAGTAGAACAACGAGCATTGCCACAACTCGAGCGTATCAGACATGTGAAGTGTCCCAGAAATGTACAAACGAGAGATGGGATGTCTGAGAAAATCTCCCCAGGGCAGGTGACATCTGGAATTAAAGTGGAAAAACAACTTCAAAACTTCTTGAAAACCTCTCCCAGTGTTAGCCGAATTTTAGGAAGAATCTGGGTTTGAAGTCAAAGGGCTTTGAGAAGTCAAAATCTGAAATGCTCGAATGTCCCAGGCTGTTCGGGACACACGCCCCCACGGGAAAGGCCCAGTCCAGACATTAAATGCCGCCATGTTTCTTCTGCCCTGATCGGAGGGGTTACCTTCAATGTGCTTTCCTGGGCGCCTCTTCTTGCCCCAGGTCCTGTGCTTTGGCCAATGGGAAGACACCCAAGGAAGAGTTAACCCTTTCTCTCTCAAAGACTTTCCAATCTAAGGACGGAAGAGTGGACTCGGACTCAAGGCGGCGGACGGGTGATGGCGTGAGGTGCTTTCCAGTGTTCCTCTGGCATTTTCTGATGAGTTGAAATAGAACAGATAACAGACGAGAGCCAAAGACCATTTTCAGTGTCTGTATACCAGTTAGCAGAGCGATTGGGGGCAGAGAGTCTCGATCCACCGTGTCACTATTTCCCCTGAAATTTCTAACTGGTCTGTCTAGAATCGATTGACTCTATTTGTATCATTGCCACTATACACTAAATGCATTGACATGTATTATACAACATAAGCCTCAAGATACGTTTCAGAAAGTGGCATTGTTATAAGCCTTTAAAAGGGGGTTCACGTGCCTCAGAGTAAAGCTGCTTGCACGGGTCCACCCAGGCAAGATGACTCAGAATGGAGGCTGCAGCACTGCCTCCTACCTCCCCCTGCCAGAAAGGTGCCCACCTCTATAGCTGTCATCTCACTCCCTGCCCTATTTCCTTCCCTAAACTCTAGCTTATTTTAAATCCTCTTCAAGGAGCTGTTTCCCTTCTGGGCGGCTCTTACTTGAGATGGAAGTCTCAAGATGCATGCTCACCTCACCCTGCTTCAGCAGACCTGGGAGGGAAGGGGGGAGGGAGAGTGGAAATAAAATAGCTCAGCAGATGTTTCCGGATGAATGTTATTTTTTTTTAAAGTGCAAGTTGCTAATGTGGAGGTTTATTTTGGGGCCTGCCAGTGTCAGCAGATGTTTGAGAAGACAAGTACCTGCTCAGACAATTATACACACAGAAAAACGGTGGCAGGTTTGCATAAAGAGTGGATCTTTAAAAAAAGATAGTGGAATCGGATTTCTTAAAGAGATTCAGCATGCTTCTCCTCAGTTGGTTCACGGGGACCGACTTGGACCTTATGGTTATTTCTGAGCCTCTGTACTTACAAAACTGGGGCCACGCAAAAGGGGGAGTAGGAACAGACAGCCCTGAGTAGGGAACACATGCCTAGAAATTCGGACACTCGGGCGCCGAACCTCCAATTCCTTGCAGCTATGTTGTTTTGGGACATAAATATTTACACTTCATTTCTCATTAAACTTCTGCTTCTTAAAATATTAAACCCAACCTTTTGATTGCTGGATAACGAATGTCAAAATAACCCATCACGGTTTTCAGGAAACCGGAGGCGTGCAATTGTCACTCTGGGTGTTCTTACAGTGGAAGCAGACGGAGCGCGCCCTGGCCTTCCCATCAGTGACCCCGCACCGCACGTCTGCCGACGGGTAAGGGCTCACGTACCGAAATTCGGAGAGGAGGAGGACACAGCCCCGGCTTCTCAGCGGCTTACATCTCGTGGATATCATGTCACCAAGGTGATGAATCCCAAAGATCTCACCAAAAAAAATTTCCTTCTGAATGGCAAGACATGGCAAGAATGGACATGGGGTCAGCCTGCGCAAGGAAGGTGTACCCGGGAAACTGGTCCTCTGGAAACCATAGGATGATAATGGGAGGTTCATACAGGTTCCGATGTGATCTTCTTCTCCATGATCAGTCGGTGTCTTGGGCAGTGAGCTGCTTTCTTGGGGACTTGGGGGCCAGAGGAGCTTGCACTCCAATGGGCAGCCATGCTGGGTGTCCTGCTGTGACAGCCACCAGTTTACTGTTACACCTGACATTCCCGAATCGGTTCGCTGTGTCTGCTGGAAATTTTCCGGCCAGCACTCTCGCCCTATATCCTCAATGTCAAGTCTTTCTAAGTGGAGTGATCATATCACTCTTGGCTTAAAACACCGTGGCGTCCCCCTTTGCTGACAGGCTGCTTTCTTCCCAAGCACCGCCATCTGGCTCTTCCCCGTGTCTCCAGCCTCACTCCCAGCGACCTCCCCTGATGGCACTCGCCCTCATAGAGGGTGCCAGGTGTGCCCTCTGTCTGTCTGCAAAGCCTTTGTTCCCGGGTTTGGCTTCCGAGCAATGAACTGTTCACTGCCGAAGATTGCGTGCTCTGGCGTCTGCCGCTTTGGCAGGGCTCTCTTCACCTATGTTTTATCTTTCCAGTGCACGAGGCACTTACCTCTGTGATGCTTGTTATCTCGCGGCACCCCCACTACAGACTTGCATGGCTGTCCCCCAAACTACCTCCCACCTCTGCAAGGGGAAGAGTACCACAGCGCCCCCTAGTGTCTCCCCCAGCAAGTACCGTGGCGCACAGTGGGGGGTTCACGGCACGTCTTTTGTAGCCTTTTGTATTACTGTGCCTCTCAGAGTGGCAGAGTTCACCCTGGCTGGACACCGGGAGGAGAGAATTGGGTCACAGGAGGGGGGGGGTAGTGGCTCAAGCGGAACAGGCCCCAGGGACTCACGTTGTCAAAACTGGACTTCTCTGGACTCTGGTTCTGCTTTTCCCTGAGAACTGGCTTTATTTGCTCACAATTCAAATGCGTTTTTGTTAAGTAGCTGCTGCATGATGTTCTGGGGTTGCATCATTGATATTAGGAACTAAAAGAAAAGAGAAACTAAAAGAAAAGAAAGAACATCTCTCTTCAGTGGCCACACCTGCGTCCCAGGAAGGATGCCAGTTGGCCAAGGTTCGGCCCCATGGTCACTCCTGGGGCACTCGCTGAGGTTAGGAGGATAGAGTACTGGGTTTGGGGGCAGATCTGGGTGAGTGACATGCTCACCGCCAATGGCTGTCGGGTCCTGTGATTGTCAGGGACACGAAAACCACACCAAGTGGGGCAGGGGCAAGGAAAGGAAGGTCGTGAGGTGGGGACAAAGGAAGCAGAGGACGACGCTGGAACAGACGAATACAACTACCGCCTGCTCTAACCACCGCTGTAGCTGGCCTCTGCAGCTACAGCGAGTGCTCGCGAGATGTTCACTTACCGAATACGTTTATAAAAATATAGATTCTGGTTTCTTTCCTTCTTCCCATCCCTGACTTGTCTAATTATGTGGAAAGAGCCGGTCTCCGTGTGCTTCATGATCGCAATTTCATTTCTTTCTTCAAGACCCAGACCCTCTTCAAGCTTATGATACACTGCGGTTAGTTCCCAACATAACATTTTCATTTATATTAAGAGATTTTTCAATCCAGCAGCCCAGTCGGTCTACTTTTAGACTCCTGCCCACAAGCACAGGCATCAGTCTGTTTCTTACAAGATGTTGTTTGCTGTGATAATGTCACCTTCATCAGAGGTTCCTCTCTTTAACTCCTAGTTATTAAAATTGTGTGTAGGGAACTCAAGAAAGATAAGACCATAAGCTGAGGGTATCAACCAACGTGGTATGGTAGAAAGGCAACTTGTTTGAGACAGTTATACATGACTCCAAGTACGTCTCCACTCCCAACTCACTTTGGACAGGTTGCTCTGCCTCTCTGAGCCATTGTCTGTCGAAGAGATTAGACTGGATGATGTAGTTAGTGTCCTTTAGCATTAATTCTCTATATGCCTATGTAAGAGTCTTATGCCAAGGACAAGATTGGAGCAACCACAGCTCCACCCAAGCCCCTGGGACCTAGAACACGACACACACACCATTCATCAAGACTGAGCCGGCCCTCCGTCCAGTGGGGAGCTCACAGTTTAGCTTAGTCTTTGGGTGAGACCAAATTATCTGACATCAGCCCATTTTCTAATAGGATGTTTTACTCTGTTTCCTTCAACCACCTGATGCCTTTCCCAAAGAGCCGACGTGTTATTTTCCAAGAACTTTGTTTCCTTTCAGACTTCGGTAGCTTGACTTCGCTGGTTTCTTCTTCCAGAAAAGCTCTGCTTCTCCTCCTCCCCCTGCTTGTCTCCATCCCTCCTTGCAGGGGCAGGAGAGCGTACGTGCTCTGAGGCTTACCCGTTTCCCAGCTCGCCCCCCCTGGCAGGACTCTTCTCACCCCTTTCCACTCAGTGGTTACAGCTCTCTGCTCGCACCTTTAAACAAGAGTGACCATGTGCCACCTATGCCACCGTTATGTAAAGGGATCTATCTCACTGTTCCCACAAGCTGTGCAGTTGAGCGAGATGGATTTCGCAGCAGGATAAGCCCTTGACTTCTTGGCTCTGGTCCTGCTTCTTCCTGAGAATTGGCTTCATTTGTCCACAAACCCCTTCATCTCCACGGTCATCAAAGTCCTTATCAGTAAAAATAATAATCACTGGGGTGTTAGGAAGACAAAATAGAATCATCTACAGGAAGCCACTGAGTGCTGTGCTTTGAACACGGAGCAGGTTCGCTTCACTAACATTAAGTGAACATGCACAAGAGCTGTTGAATGTCTTTCTTTGACTGCGCTTTGAGTAAAATTTCAATTCCTCCGTAGGCCTTGCAAAGCTGGATTTGATCTGGTCCCTGCCATTTCTACCGAGTAGCGTATCAGTAGCGTATCATATATATGAACTACTGATATATATATTGAGTATAATCCCATTGCAAGGATATGACACAGGTTTTTGGACATTTAATTTGTTTCCAGTTTTTAACTAAAACTGTTATGGGTATTTGGGTATAAGTCCTATAGAGCTATATAATTTCATTTCTTTTTTTTTTTTATTTTTCCAAAGTGAGAATTAGGGAGGCAGACAGACTCCCGCATGCATTCGACCAGGATCCACCCAGGCATGTCCACCAGGGGGCGATGCTCTGCCCATCTGGGGCGTCGCTTTTTTTGTGGCTGGAGCAGCAATTCTAGTGCCTGAGGTGGAGACCATAGAACTGTCCTCAGTGCCTGGGCCCACTTTGCTCCAATGGGGCCTTGGTTGTAGGAGAGGAAGAGAGAGAGAAAGAAAGGAGAGGAGGAGAGGTGGAGAAGCAGATGGACGCTTCTCCTGTGTGCCCTGGGAATCGAACCCAGGACTTCCACACACTGGGCCGATGCTCTACTGCTGAGCCAACTGGTCAGGGCCAATTTCATTTCTTTTCTTTTTTTTTAGTTTGTACTTTGTATTTTTATTTTTATTATTTTTTAATCTTATTTTTATTCATTTTAATGCAGTGGCATTGATAAATCAGGGTACATATGTTCCAAGAAAACATCTCCAGATTATTTTGACCTTTGATTATGCTGCATACCCCTCACTCAAAGTCAAATCGTCCTCTGTCACCTTCTATCTGGTTTTCTTTGTGCCCCTACCCTTCCCCCCACCCTCTCCCTCTCCTTCCTCGCCCCCTCTCCACCCCTCTACCCCACTCCCTGTTACCATCACATTCTTGTCCATGTCTCTGAGTCTCACTTTTATGTCCCATCTCTGCATGGGTTCATATAGTTCTTAGTTTTTTTCTGATTTACTTATTTCACTCCGTATAATGTTATCAAGGTCCATCCATGCTATTGTAAATGATCCGATGTCATCATTTCTTATGGCTGAGTAGTATTCCATAGTATATATGTACCAAAGCTTTTTAATCCATTCGTCTTCTGACGGACACTTGGGCTGTTTCCAGATCTTCGCTATTGTGAACAATGCTGCTATAAACATGGGGGTGCATTTCTCTTCTGGAACCGTTCTATGGTGTCCTTGGGGTATATTCCTAAAAATGGGATGGCTGGGTCAAAAGGCAGTTTGATTTTCAATTTTTTGAGGAATCTCCATACTGTTTTCCACAGAGGCTGCACCAGTCTGCATTCCCACCAGCAGTACAATTTCATTTGTTTTGGCTAAATTTCTACTAGTGAAATGCTTTGGGTCAAATGATAGTATAAGCTTACCTATTTAAGAAACTGCAAAACCGGTTGTCCCATATTCCTACCAGCCGTACATGAGAGTTTCAATTGCTCCATATTCTTCTCAAAAATTGGAATCATCAATCTATTTAATTTTAAAAATTTTGATAGATGTCAAGTAGCATCTCATAGTGGTTTTAATTTGCATTTACCTAGGGACCAATAATGAGGATATTTTTATATATGTTTATGGGCTCTTCACATGTCTTCTTTGGTAATATGTCTATTGAAATATTTTGCCTGTGTGTATGTGTGTGTGTGTGTGTGTGTGTTTGTGTTTAAATTTGGCTGTTTGTTTTCATGTGATCATTAGGAGTTATTTGTATATTTAAGATGCAGGTTATTTATCAAATATACACTTTACAAATAGTTTCTCTGCCTTTGGCTCTCCTTATTCCTTTAAAAATAATCTTTTAAAGAGCAGAGATTTTACTTTGATCATTTCAATTTATCAAATTGTTTTTTAAAAACTCAGACTTTCAACACAGTATCTAAGATGGCTTATTCCAGCATTTCTTTTAGAAATTTTATAATTTTATGTTCTATGAATTATAAGGCATCAGGTGCAGAATATAAATTCAGAATAGTATTATTCCATGGCTGCTATGCTAATTATTGGCTTTGTGTATAGATTTCTAGGTTGAGAGGTTTATTTATTTGCTGGTGTTTTTAGTCCTTGAAAGACATTTTTCAACTACATTTTCACATGTATTGTTTTCAATGAGAAATTTGCTATTATTTTTAACTTTGTTGCTTTATATGCAGTGTTTTTTTTTTCCTCTGTCTACTTTTAAATTATTTCACTTTATCACTGGTTTTAAGAAATTTAATTATGTGCCTTGCTATGGTTTTCTTTGTGATTCTTGTGTTTGGGTTTCATTACACTTATTGAACCCATGGGTTTACAGTTTTCATCAAAATGTGGGGCTATTATTCTCTCTCTCTCTCTCTCTCTCTCTCTCACACATATACACACACACACACATCCCTTCCTTTTGGAGACTCTAATATTACACATATTACTCCAGTAAAAGTTTTCACAATTCACTGAAGCTTTGCTAATTTTTTTATTTTTCTTTTTTTGCTTCATTTTTTATAGCATCTTGTTGCCGTGTTTTCAATTGAACTACTCTTTTAAATGCTTTTGTTCATATGAACTCTATGTTCACCTTCAGTATCTTGTTTTCATCTCTGGGAATTGATTTGGGTCTTTTCTATATCTTCCCCCACATCTTTGCTCTTCAGACATGAGGAAATAGATATAACGATGACTTCAGTGTTTGTTTTTTACAGAGACAGAGAGAGAGTCAGAGAGAGGGATAGATAGGGACAGACAGACAGGAACGGAGAGAGATGAAAAGCATCAATTATCAGATTTTCGTTGCGATACCTTACTTGCTCATTGATTGCTTTCTCATATGTGCCTTGACAGTGGGGCTACAGCAGACAAAATGGCCCCTTGCTCCAGCCAGCGACCTTGGGTCCAAGCTGGTGTGCTTTGATCAAGACAGATGAGCCCGCACTCAAGCTGGCGACCTCGGGGTCTCGAACCTGGGTCCTTCCGCATCCCACTCCGACGCTCTATCTACTGCGCCACCGCCTGGTCAGGCTGCTTCAGTGTTTTTATTGGCTAACTGTGATATCAGTGTCTGCTCCAAGTCGGTTTCAGAGGATTGATTCACCTTCCCATTGTAAACCACGCTCCTTTGTGGGCCTGCTACTTTATTATGAGGATGCCAGACGCTGAGATTTTCACCTTGGTAGGCAGAGGATATTTTTCTGTTTCTATAAATATTCTTCAGCCTTCTTCTGGGAGGCAGTTAAGAATTACTGGGAAACAGTGTACTGCTTTGGGTCTGGTGTTACTTAGGGCCAGGGCGGTGTTCAGTGCAAGGTGATTATTCTTTGTTAAGGATGCAAAACTGTGCGCTCGGGTCCATGCCCTGTGACTCTCAGGTGTCCCAGTGTGGCCGCTAGGAACAGACTTGATTCCCCACACTGTGTGAGTGCTGCTCTGCTCTCCTGGGGGACCCTTTCCCTGGTTTCCGGTGGTTTCCGCACATGCCCGTGCTAACCAGTACTCAGCGGAGTATTCCAGGGGAAATCTGTGCAAACCTTCCAAGTCACCTTTCTGTGCGGTTCTTGCCTCTGGTGAGAACTTTGTGTCTGGTGAATTCTTAGGTCTTTGGTCCCCTTGGATTCTTAGCTCTGTCTCCCGGACTCATGAGATCCGCCGGGGCTCTAGCATGACGCACCCCCCCCCCGCCACCCACACCAGGTTTCAGAAACTCCCTCAACCGTATATATAAGTTAGGGATTACTTCATGTATTTTCTGTCTTTCAGAACCCATCTCCTTTGTTGATTGTTTTTCAAAGTCTTGCAAACAGTTGTTTTATATATTTTTTTTCATTCTTTGGCTGTATCAAGTGGCACCAACTTCTTTCCATTTAAAACCGTATTCACTGAGTTGCCCTTTCTTTCTCTCCTGTGTACATAGCAATCCTATTCACACCTTAAGCCAGGGGTCCCCAAACTTTTTACACAGGGGGCCAGTTCACTGTCCCTCAGACCATTGGAGGGCCGGACTATAAAAAAAACTATGAAAAAATCCCTATGCACACTGCACATATCTTATTTTAAAATAAAAAAACAAAACAGGAACAAATACAATATTTAAAATAAAGAACAAGTAAACTTAAATCAACAAACTGACCAGTATTTCAATGGGAACTATGCTCCTCTCACTGACCACCAATGAAAGAGGTGCCCCTTCCGGAAGTGCAGCGGGGGCCGGATAAATGGCCTCGGGGGGCCGCATGTGGCCCGCGGGCTGTAGTTTGGGGACCCCTGCCTTAAGCCCTTTAAATTTGCTGACGCTTGTTTTTGTCCCTGCTTATAATATTTTCGCCAAGATCTCTGCAAGTTGATGGCTTCTCATTATCCACATATTAGCTCTAACGCCAACTGCATTCGGAAACCTTTGCCCCTGCTAACTAAGTAGAGCACCCCCAACACTAAGTTCATTGTCATGTTTTATTTTCTTTATAGCTCCACTGTCCATCTACATTCATTCAATTGACTTGATTACACTAAGTATATGTGAAAGAAAGACCATGCCAAATAGTCAAAGAATAACTAAAAGTAGGTTTAAAGTATGTGTAAGATTAGACAATTTGGAAGAGACTTACAAGGCAACACTTACTTCACATAACAACAGGATCCAGGGTCAGGTAGTTCTAAGCTCAGGTAATGCGGCGGCTCCACATGGGCAGGACTCTTGTCTCATTCTGCCTTCCTGTTTGTCATCCACAGTGTGCTGGGCTGTCATCTCAGCCCAGTTTCCCTCACTTTTCCAAGATGACTGCCACCGTGCCCAGCAGCATGTGAGACGCAGTGTTCAGAGCTTCTAAAGTCGTGGTATTTCCCCCCATCCCTTCCTAAAGGTAGAGAAAACTTCCAGAATCTTTCCACAGACTCTCTTCACAACTCCATACTCACATGTTGGTACCATCCTGAAGTTAACAGATGACAGTGGGAATGGGGGTGGAAATCACCCACGTTAGCTTATACTGACCAAGGTGCGCCTTTACCCCGCGAGCCCATCCTCAGCCCGGGGCGGCGGGGAGGGTTCTTCCCCGACTCTGCCCGCGCTTCGCTGTCTGCGGTTGTCAGGAGTGGAGTTCTGTTCGAAATGAAGATGGGAAGGAAGTGGGTAGGAAGGCTGCCACCGATGACTTTATTGGGATGAGAGTGGGTAATTCTAACATTTAAATAAACTTATTTTAGTTCACCTAGATAATCTCTCAGCTGCTTTAAATGTTTTCCAGAATATGAGAGGCCAGCCGGCTGATGTCACCTGAGCCACGCAAAAGCTCTGTAGCTTGCTCAGTCCTGGGCTTCGCTTTCTGTAACATCCCCAGGCCCTGGCCTTCCTTCGGGTGTCTTGCCCATCATGCGCATTGTCAATGAAAAAATACTGTTTCCACACACTTCCAACCGCTGACAATGAGATTTCTGAAGTAGAGACATATTTTATTTCTTCTATTTAAAAATGAAAATTTAATCACAGTACATTTCTTGTCATGATACACTCAGTCAGAACTATTTACAGCTGACTCCGTTGACAGTGAATCCACAACTCGTACCAAATATTTTGATCAGAGGGATGGTATTATGCTTAATTTATCCTCTGCACAACCCTGTGCTCACAATTAAAATGATGTGATTTTACTCCAGGGATAAAACGTAGAGCTCACCTAGTTACTCCTGGTGTTGAAGGTATTGAATCTGAGAAAACTGATTTTGTCAAAGTCATTTGTAGTAGTGTGTTGGCATTCATTTATATAAGGTTATGAGAAATTACTATGGGCCTCTGCTCCTAATTTCCTCATCAGTGATGTCAAATCGATAACTTGATATTGGTAATCATGGAAGTATTTACGCAATGGAAATTGGCACAATGCTACAAATTAGGGCCTTCTCTTTTCTGAAATGTTTTAAAACATGTACCAGCACATCACATAGTTAGAAAGATACAAAGCAAGATCTAGAATTTAAAATATTAAGAATTTTGAAGTCATATACTAGACAACTCAATACTATCATATTAATGCCTATTTTTATTGTCATTAACACTTTCTGACTCAGAGTCTAGTCATTTCTTTTTCACTAAATCATAATGGCTCCTATAACTTACTTGTATCTATGCTTTTCCCCAAGTAGTTGAATTTATTTGTCTCTAAATAAAAGTGGGTTGGACAGTCTTTTAGTAAGGATTTTGGAGATAAACAAGAGAAAGACTCAAGTGTAATCAGACAAGAAATGATGGCAAGGATATATACTCCCTGGAAGAATCAAGGAAGCATGGAGAACAAGATGTGAAGAATAGGCAGGACCCAGAAGGACCTGGCAGCAGGAACCTGAGTCAAGGTCAAGCCTACAGGACACTCTGGTTATAACATTACCATTGGTGTTGCTACCTTAACGGCTGTGGAACTTTCTATTTATTTTATGAACCACAGAAAATAATGTTTGCATAGTCTCTATATACCTCTTTGCACTAACGGCTTAATGGTTGAACTCTGATAAAACTATCTGACTATTGAAGTCCAACTTCTGCTGCCGGTGGTGTGCGAGAAGAATCTTGCTTTGCCTCAACTTCCATGGTAAGGGGTGAGAAATCACCTCCCACCAAAACAGTTCCCAGTGGCTAACTCATCCCACCATAGAAATGGGAGTTGGCTGCCCACTGGCAAAAGGAAAAAAAGAAAATGTTCCCTACCATATTTATTGTTAAAAACTGAAAATAAGACACGGTAGTCTGACTATCTGGTGATGTGAGGACGGGACAGTCCCAGAGCAGGGCCGATGATGACCTGGTAGCCAGAAGCCCTTGAAGGTGGCCTGGCTTTGGTGAATTTATTGTGATTGGAGGATGTAGCTCTATGCACCTAAAGAGCCAGGCCCAGAAAGTGAGATTTCTCAAATTTATGTGGAGAGAGAAATTGCTCAGCTGTAAGATTAAAATAGGTTTCTGAATAGTGATAAATGGCTTAGCTAGCTGCTAGGACCCTGGAAGGAGAAAAATGGAAAATCAGAGAAAGGAAGTTCTGAGGAGACACGTGCCCATGGACAGGGGAGTGGGAGCAAAGGGCATGGGTGTCTGTGTCTCATGTTAATGCCCACCAGCAGATAGCCACATCACCACCTCTGAATAACCAGGCAAGTACGGCAATTTGACTGGCCCCTGTGTCCTCAGCCACCCCGTGCTTGGACCAAGGCCCACATTTGGCATCACCATGGTGACAGGGATGCAGGCCATGCATTGAGCCCAGTAGCGTGGAGTCTTACCAAACAATACAGTCTCTTTAGCGGCTCTACGGCCAGATGTAGAGTAGTAGGGATAGACTGCAAATCCTCAACATGGCTCTTTTGCCTGAGTCCAGCCCACCAACTGGTAACTTGGTCATGTTGGGGCCAGTGATTGGTGGGGCTGAAATTTGTCTTTACAGAAGCAGTAAATAGATATAAATGTGCTGTTCCTACTCCAATATCTCTTCCAGAAGCAATTTCCAAGGGTGTAGAGAGTGCCTGCGTAATCAACATGGGATCCTGCATTACATGGGCTCAGGCCAAGGCTGTAATTCTGTTGAAAAGAAAGTGCAACCGTAGAGAAACATAAAAGGGTCTGCTGACCCTACCACATACTCCATCATAGAGAAGCAGCAGGCTGACAACATGTTGGGGAGGTTTATGAGAGGCTCAGCTAATGCATCATTTGAGGACAAGTCCTTGCATGTTGGGGTGATTCCCTTCAGGGTATGTACCTGCTTGGAACCAGTGATTGATGTTTGATCATTGTTCTCGATACATGGAATTCCCAGGTCCAGGAATCATGAGTGAAAGTAGGACCGGCCCCTTTCCTGACTTGCAATGACCAACTTGCCGGCTACTGTGCTTCCCGCCACAGCCAGAGAGCACGAACACGCAGGGTGTGCCCACACGTGCAGCCTGTGCTGCCATCTGTCCACTTCATGCCAGTGGACAATCAGAACTGAGGGCTGTCACAGTGGTTAAATAACTGACCCGATGCTCATGGAGAAGTAAGGCTGCTGCCGTATAATGGCGTCAGGGAGACGCAGAGTTCCAGTCTGGTCCAGAGTCGTAGCCTGGTGCTTCTGTGCCTGTGACAACAGGGACTCGTCAGTTGCAGTTAAATGTGCCCACATAAGGGAAGGTCTGATAGGGATGGTGGTCCAGACCTCTCCAGCATGCAAGTGTCTTAGAGCCTCGGAAGTGCTCCTGGCTGATGAGGGAGACACCAGACGTTGGAAGATGGAGAAGGGAGATGATGAATCCCAGTCACAGCCTCGGGAGCACCTGCAATGGTGTGCTGTCCTAGCTGGTCTCACTGACCCTCGGGACACTTTAAAGAGATAATAACATTTTTTAGAGGTTATTTCTGGCCACACCTTGAAGAGTCAGGGACCAAATGGACTTTATGTGGGCGTGATCAGAGCTGAGCTTTCAAGGTGGCAGACACCTACGTGCTCTGAATCCCATTTCTTCTCCACTCCCGCAGCCCTGGTGGACGGCTGCATGCCTGCTGACCGTGGCCCACCTCAAGTAAAAGTTTCAGCATCTGTTGATTTCTGTTCTGCAGCTCTTTCTGATGCCATCTCAGCCCATCAGCCCACATGCTGGGAAGACCAGAAGTACCTGTAGATGTTGCTCCCCTGGGGCCCCTCAACCACGGGGGCAGAGAGTGGACAGGTACACGTTGCAGGCTCCCGTGCTTGGAGAGGCAGTGCTGAGGGGGCTCCAGGTGGCCCGCAGTGCCACCTGGAGCCCGATTCTAACCGCAGTAACCAGTTCGACATGCTCACTCCAGTTACTTCTCTCTTTCAGCGTCTCTCTCTCAGCACGCCCTCACGCCAAAATCCTGGAATGACTTCTCGAAGATATAGTCTGCACCCAAACCCTTGTTTTAGGTCCTGTTTTGAAGGGAACCCAAAGTCAGGGAGTAGGGCGGTTGAGATAGGCGCCCCCCCCCATGGCTTGGGTGAGCGCGAAGCACGACCACCTCCTGGTCCCGGGATCCACAACCTCAGATTCACGGGGTCCCACTGAGAGAGGATCCTTCTACAATCAGATATGGCCTCTATGTAGTTGACATGATTTTTAAATAATACAATTTCTGTAAATCACTTCACCCAGGGCTTGGTACAAAATGAATAATGCATGCTATTGTCAGAGGTGTCTACTGCCATTCTCATTATGATTGTCACTTCACTTATTTCCCCACTATTCATTCGGTTCAGCCTAAATATTACTGTTTCCTGCTATTGTTGTGACTTAGTTTACTTCTCTCTTATTTCAGGGATCATTTGAGAAGAACTCACAATGGTCATCAGCCTAAAATACCTAACTTGCAAGCTTATTTTGAAATTGGCACATATAAGTGAGTCAAACAGGGTCTAACATGTGGTGTAGTCCCATATACGCTTATTTTCCCTTCCATTCCTACTGTCTGTTATTGTTACTGTGACCAATGTGATTAGCATTACTGCTTCCATGGAATCTTAGAACCATAATTATAAGGACAAGGATTCCACTTGGCTTGAAATTATGACCCAACTAATTTTGAGAGTTTTGTTTTCATTAACTTTAGTTTCTCAATAATTCATTTGCTCCAAATGTAAGGAAGCTGATCTAACAGACAAATAGAAGATGCCATTTGATACGTAAGCATTCTTCTATGACAGCTACCAATAAGAAGCGCTTGCTCAGATCTATCAGATCTATAGCTGGGACTCATCTATAACATAATATAACATGAAAAGAAGCATCACCGATTGAGCCAACTCAGTACCACCTGCTCTCCTGGCTACTAGCTCACGACCGCCCAGACCACCCCTCTGACACCCCTTCATTCACAGGTGAGGCACTTACAACACCAATGCACTGGATCAATGGCACAAGGTCGTGTATTTTGTAGGTGACAGAAAGGAGTGTCTGTCTTGATTTAAACTAAGAGGCGATATTTACTATATATTTGATTCTTAAACTAAAGGAGACATGCACAGGCCTCAGAAAAAGAAAAGCATTCATACTCTGAACTCAGATCAGGAACAGGAACGTTGAAGGTGACATTCAGACCCGGAGGCATGTCAGAATTTTACTGTCTGCCCTGCGTCCTAGTTACTTCCTGCTTTCAGAATAGCCTATTTTGGTCCCAAAGCCATCAGCAAACTTGAAATAACTGAGCCATGTAACAAGAACTTTTTAAAAATACCTTTTTTAAAAAAAAAAGAAAAGAAAAGAAATAGCTTCAGAGATAGGTACCCTCCCCGGGCCTGAATGAAGTGCAAAACTCTCGCCTCCAAAAGGGTGAGTTCCTCCAGGGCCCCCCAGAACCTGAGGCTGCTGCTGGTGGCCGTGGGGGCGGGGTGGGGAGGTGGGAAAGGGTCACTTTCTCTTTCTGCTTCTGCTTCTGTCTTTTGTGGGGACACATCCTGTAGTGTGTGTCAAATAAACTCACCACGGGTTTATCTTTGCTGTTTGTTTCTCGCTTGGCCATGGTAGCTCCTTTACACTCAGCTGCACACATGAATAAAAAGTCCATTTTCAGCTCCATTTTGGAGAAAATTTTTTTAAAAAGCATGACGTCCTGCAAAAGGCTTTCAAAGTTGCAAACACGCATTGAATTCTTGCTCCGTGTCCATGGTCTGCGTGACATCCAGCCCGTTCCCTGACCTCTTCATGCCTTTACTCTGGCCAAGGTGAAAGGAGGAGAAATGCATTTTGCAGGGTTATCATGAGAATTTAATAAAAAAGAAAAAAAAAAACAAACCATGGCATTATAGACGCTCGGTGTGATGTTCAATGAATATTGATTTCTCTCATTTATTCCCTGCCTTCTCTCATTTTGGCCCTCACTTGATGAGACTTATTTGAAAAACTATAACGGACTCAAAGGCAGAACACTGAGCCCCCAGCCAAGCCTCTGGCTTTATTGAGCCGAGTTCCTCGAGCAGGATGAGGTGGTGCTGTGCCCTCAAGAGCAGGAAGGACAAGCATTTGCTCCTCACCGGCTCATGTCCCAGTTGCCTGGGGAGCAAGGACTCATTGGGTCACCGGCTTCATAGCAAATAGTGCAGGTCCGGCCTCCCACACTCTCTCAGACACTCAATGTCCTCGTGACCTTGGGCCAGAAGTGTGACCTCACCGAGGTTCAGGCGCTTATTTACCATATCTTTCGCTCCATAAGACGCACTTTTTTCCTCAAAAAAAGTGGAGAAGAAAATGCCCGTGCATCTTATGGAGGAAAAAATACAGTATTTTATTAAATATTTTAACACACCATTTGGTTCAGAATATTCTTTTTTCTTATTTTCCTTCTTAAACCCCTAAGTGCGTCTTATGGAGCGAAAAATGCGGTGTACATAAACCCCTGTCATAAGGCAATGGTAAGCACTAAACCGCATAGAATTAATAGATCGGCCTATTCGTATGCATTATATATGGTGGTGGTGGTGGTGGTGGTGGTTTTTAATTTATTTTCTTTAAGGGAAATTTCCGTCTAAACGTCTGTGTATCTGTGCACATTTGCGAGTTGATAAATTTACTGGATTCTGGAAGCATGTATTTAAGAAGTAGTTCTGGAGCGACAGCTGCATGCGGGGCACCTCAGGGAGCTTAGAGAAGTACCTGCCACAGCCTCGGTTCTTTCGGGGGCTCAGGGGACTAAAGCTCAGTCGGGGCAGAGGCGCCATCCATCGCAAGATGCTGGTCGGCCCTGAAGAATAGGGCGGTGTTTCCGCGCAATGAGAACGCCTGACTTCGCAGAGGAACTAACAAAGGGCCACGTGCTCCACGCCCTTCTCGCCGGTGCCCGGGAGCACACAGCGCGGTGTCTTAGGAGCTGCGGAGGATGAGCTCATCCATCAGGACTCTCATGGATGCAAACGGTTCCAGTTCGTATATTTCCCAGTAAGCCCATCACACAGCGTCGATTACGGATGTTTTCATCGTCTTGGTTCCCCTCGGCTCAGCAACACCCTTCTTCCAGGAAGAGTGTCTGCTCTGCCGGGGGACCCTTCCGCCCGCGGCCCCTTGTCCTGGGAGGAGGGCGGGTCTGCAGGCCGAGGAAGCCGTTCGCTGCCCTTTGCCATCATCTGGAAAGAGAAATCAGGAGGAAGAACCGAATCCTTGGCAGAGAGAGATTTCCTCTAAGGAAACCGAGAAAGGTGGTTTTCAAAAGTAAAACAACCAGAGGTCAGTTTCGTCATGTCTTGAACCACGCGGGAGGGTGCCCCGGCGTCCCTTCCACCAGCCGCGGAGCAGAGAGAGCTCCGGGCAGGGAGCCGGAGCCGAGCCCAGCCTCACCTCTCACTAGCGAGGTGCTCCTCTCACTAGCGAGGTGCTCCTGAGCCCGTCGGAACTGCTCTGCGTCTCCGGCTCCTTGTTTGTAAGACAGGGATAATTATGAGATAATGAGTGCTCAGAAAACTCTCCACAGAGTCGCTGACCAATAAAGGACATTTAGTAAATAGCACCCCTTAATGAGAATGAGAATGATGATGATGATGTTGATGGTGCTAAGTAATAATTTAAAACAACAACAAAAAAGTACTGTGCTGCTCATGTTAAATAAAGGCTGTGATGAAACCACCTTCCTCGCCAGCTGCACTGGCGTGTGATTATAAACTGGGGTAGTGATAGACACGCGAGAGAATGGCCGAAGAGGAAAGCAAAGAGCAAGGTTTCAATACTTTCATTAGGAGCCGGAGTCACCGTAGCAGGTAAGTGTCCCCACGGACCTCAGGAAGAGCGTGTGGAATTGGGAAGAATGGCAGAAAACTGTGGGACTCCAAAAGCCGGCTTGTGTCTCCCCCGGAGCCTGTGAGAAGACGCTGTCTGCCTCTGCCTTAGGCAGGCGCGTCCCAGGATACGCTGTCGGCCCAGGGTGGCTCACAGAGGGCTTCCGTTGAATTAGACGGGGGATCTGGACCAGCAACTCTCCTCGGGTATAATACGAAACTTGCAGAGGTGTGCCTTTCCATATGTGTCCGTGTGCAAAACTAAGTGGGATTAAACTGGAACAGAGTGCTATTAGGATGAAGCCCGCAGGTAAAACGCATTGCCGAGCTCGCTGAGCGACAGGAGAGGCGTGAAGTACAGCGTGCTAGGGCTACGAGGTCAGAGGCGGAGCGTGGTGAATAGCGGGCATTGGGCAGCGCCAGGATCCCCCCTGGCGGGTGTGGGGGAGCTGAGTGACGCAGAGCAGGGTGCTTGCTCAGCAGCAGCCTAGTGCCAGCGCGTGAGTACGTGAACTGAACAAGGGTCAGTGACCTGGATTGGATGGACCAGGGGATAAATCCTGGTGCCCAGACGTCTCAGTCCTGGTCCCCGCCCCTAACTGAACCGCTCCAGTGACCGCCGCTCAGCTGCAGGAACCTAAAGCTTTGCATTTCATCATTTACACTGAGTGGTTTAAAACACACACACTCAGGCGATCCTCCAAGCAACCCAAACATTTACAACGATGCTGTAACAAAAATTAAAAAACACTTAGAAATTAAATTTACAAAGTGTTCTTGTGGAATGCCTCCCAAACATTATCAGGAGGAAATAAGTGGTAAGAGAAAGATAATTTTTAATATACATTTTTAATGTAAAAATTGAAGAAATCTGAAATTGAAATAAGCTTCCAAAATCAGAAGTTATGATATAACAAAACAGAGGAACAAAAGAAATGAAAACTCTGGGCCCAGATTAACGACTAGGAAATGCACCGTTACAAACATTGTTACTCTGAAAAAACTGGAAATTAAGACAACCCTCTGATTAAATTAATCAAAGAAAAAGAATAAAAAAAATCAAGATTGAAAAAATCTGGAATTACAGATGCAGCATTTACAAGTATCCCGGATTATTAGGGATACTTTTCCACTACTAAATTTGAAAATGTAGGCAAAATAGACAAATATGTAATACACACATATATATATGCATATATATGTACACGTATGTACATATGTATACATGTAGCACACGTACAGATATTAAAATTTCCAAAACTATCTAAAGATGTAAAAGGAAACTTCAGTGAGCCCACTGTTTATAAACACAAAAAAATAATAAAATAATGGACTTGATTCTATTGTCTTAAAATCAATAGTTAATATTTCTTCAAAGAAAATGTCTGACCCCAATGTTTTTACCTAATCCTAAGCAAATGTTAAGAAACATGCATACAGTATTTTATAAAAATATCTGTCATGACCAAGTTATATTCCAACAATTAGTTCAACATTTATTATAGTAACTCATTATACAAACATATTAAAAAGAGAAAAATATGGCCATATCAATAAATTCAGATAAAAGTATTCATTTTATAAGCATATTACATGGAAACTAAATAAATAATGGTCAATTTATAAATGTATATTATTAAATATTAGTATTAAATTGACAAATACAAACTATATTATGTGCACTATTCTAAGAAAGTTATATACATGCATTTATTTATCTATATATTTATTTTTTGACAGAGAATCAGAGAGTGGGACAGAGGGGCAGACAGACAGGAAGGGAGAGATGAGAGGCATCAATTCTTCATTGTAGCACCTTAGTTCACTGATTGCTGTCTCATATGTGCCTTGACCCAGGGGAAGGGGGCTACAGCAGAGTGAGTGACCCCTTGCTCGAGCCAGCGACCTTGGGTTCAAGCTAGAGACCATGGGGTCAAGTCTATGATCCGACACTTAAGCCAGCAACCCCATGTTCAGCTAACCTGTGCTCATGCTGGTGAGCCCATGCTTAAGCTGGCGACCTTGGGGTTTCAAACCTGGGTCTTCCACATCCCCGTCCGACTCTCTACCCACTGCACCACTGCCTGGTCAGGCTATGCATGTATTTATTTAAATCTCACATAAGTTTTTAAAATGTGAATCTGATATATAAATAAATAAATAAATAAATGTCCAAAACCAAAAACAAATTTGCAATGTTTATAAACAGAAGTTTTCGAGGTAAGATAATAGAGGTCAAAAACATATATTAAAAGATCTTTAATTTTATAATTCACCAGACAAATATAAATTAAAAGCACATAGATAATGTCATTTCACATTTACCAAAGTGGCTAAACGTAGGAAGTCTTTCATTAGGAAGTACTGATGAGAGTGTGGGCCAGCAGGAGGTCTAACACAAATCTGAGTGGGAATAGCCTTTCCGTAGCCACTGTGGTACACTGTCAGGCATCGGCCTGCCCATGTAAACTTGCATTTGCACCACAAGCTACAAACCAGAAGCTTAACTCATGGGCATCTACCCCAGAGAACATCTGCAACCTAGATGACATTCACAGCAAGCCTCACACTGCTGCCGATGCTGATACGAATATCAGACTGATACGAATACTGACATGAATACTAGCAGCTAACGTGCTCCATGTAGTGGTTCTCAAATCTTACATCGCAGCTACCTGGAGGGCCTGTTCAAACACAGCCGGGGAGGACGTCTCCACAGTGTCTGATTAAGCAGCTCTCCGGTAGACTGAAGAATCTGCATCTCTAACCAGTTCCCCTGGGATCTGCATCTCTAACCAGTCCCCCCCCCCAACCAGTTCCCCGGGGAATCCGCATCTCTAACCAGTTCCCCTGGGATCCGCATCTCTAACCAGTTCCCCTGGGATCCGCATCTCTAACCAGTTCCCAGGGAATCCGCATCTCTAACCAGTTCCCCGGGAATCCGCATCTCTAACCAGTTCCCAGGGAATCCGCATCTCTAACCAGTTCCCAGGAAATCCGCATCTCTAACCAGTTCCCCGGGAATCTGCATCTCTAACCAGTTCCCCAGGGAATCTGCATCTCTAACCAGTTCCCCGGGAATCTGCATCTCTAACCAGTTCCCCGGGGGAAGCTGCATCTCTAACCAGTTCCCCGGGGGAATCTGCATCTCTAACCAGTTCCCCAGGAATCTGCATCTCTAACCAGTTCCCAGGGAATCTGCATCTCTAACCAGTTCCCCGGGAATCTGCATCTCTAACCAGTTCCCCGGGAATCTGCATCTCTAACCAGTTCCCCAGGGAATCTGCATCTCTAACCAGTTCCCCGGGAATCTGCATCTCTAACCAGTTCCCCGGGGGAAGCTGCATCTCTAACCAGTTCCCCGGGGGAATCTGCATCTCTAACCAGTTCCCCGGGGAATCTGCATCTCTAACCAGTTCCCCAGGAATCTGCATCTCTAACCAGTTCCCAGGGAATCTGCATCTCTAACCAGTTCCCCGGGAATCTGCATCTCTAACCAGTTCCCAGGGGCAGCTGCATCTCTAACCAGTTCCCCGGGGGAATCTGCATCTCTAACCAGTTCCCTGGGAATCTGCATCTGTAACCAGTTCCCAGGGGAAGCTGCATCTGTAACCAGTTCCCAGGGGAAGCTGCATCTGTAACCAGTTCCCAGGAAATCTGCATCTCTAACCAGTTCCCAGGGGAATCTGCATCTCTAACCAGTTCCCAGGGGAATCTGCATCTCTAACCAGTTCCCCGGGGATCTGCTGCCGCCCATCCAGAAAGCACCCTCTGAACACCCTTGATAATGACTCGTGCTTGCTCTGCACTGGTAATTGTTCTAAATGCTTCACACTTCTTAACGCCACAGCCTCTCTCAGGGATCCTCTGAACTAGATAACCCCCTTGATCTCCTTTTTACACATGGGGAAACCGAGGCACAAAAAGTCAGTTGAGCTGCCCAAGGCCATACACACCCAGTTGGTGGTGGATCTGGGGAACTTAGGGTGACTGGCCTGGGTCCCCACGATGAACCCAAAGCCCCGGGGCGCTCTCTGGACGGACTAGTGCGGAAAAGCATTTCAGGTGAAGAGGGTGCCAGGTGACTGCTGGGCAGCGGGGGCCATTGTGCCATGCGTGGGAATGAGAAGCAAGTCCAAGTGACTCTAAGATTGGGCTCCCAGGGGGCAGGCATACAGCCTGGCAGCGGTCAGGAGGAGGCAGCCCCGTCACAGTGCTCAGACTTTGTTTTCCAGGTGACACTGTACCTTGTCCTGAGACTCACTGCAGCCACAGGAGGAGTGAGGCCCCGAGAGACAGGATTCGATTTGTGCTTTTTAAATACAGGGACTGGGGAACGGCGTGGAGGGAGGCAGGCTGGGAGGGGGGAGAAGAGTTGGGAAGCTATTTGCCGTGATCCTGATGCCAAGTGGTGGCGGCTTGCGTCACGTGGGTAGGAGCAGAGCAGGCGCACTGGGTGGGAGAGGCACTCAGGGACAGAATCAGCGGGACCCGGTGGCTGCCTGGGGTCAGGGGAGAAGAAAGGGGTTAAGGCTCGTGCACAGCTTCCTGACTTTGTCCACTTGGTGACGGTGGTGCCATGTTCTGGTGGGTGGGGGTTATGGGGGAAGCACACTTTGTTCGGGGCTGAGTCTGAAGTCCCCGCTAGAAGAAGCCTGGGCAACTTTTCTCTCTTCAAAACAAGAACAGCTTGCAACAGCTTCCAACTCAGGGGGTCCCCCGTCACCCCCCCACACACACCCCCATTGCGAAGCCCTGTGCAGCCTTCAGCATTTGCCCTCTCTGAGTCTCCCCACAGTCCCACCATCACAATATTGTTAAGAGACATGCATACTGGGGGCAGCACACGAGTCCATTTAACACTTACCGAGAGTCACTTTCCAGGGGGACTCCCGTGGAGACACAAACCTCCTGCCTGCGGTCATGGCGCTCACGTTCTAGAGGGAAACGATTGTGAAAGGAAGTTAGAGAGTGCCAGGCAGCCACCCGCTCAGCCACAAGTCCCAGAAGAAAGCAGAAGTTAGATCAGCAGGACGGGCGATGGGTTGAAATACTCTGGTACAGAGCCCCCCTCCCCCCACCTTCTGGAAGCTGCCATCCTCGTTGGCGGAGAGAGGAGCCTTATGAATGTCTGCATCTCCCAGACCCGTCAGCGCCTGGCATGTCACTGGCATGTCGTGAAGGTTTGCTGAACGCAGCCGGAGTGCGTGCTCAGCGCTTTTCACGGCTGCGAGATGCTGATTCTGCGAAGTGCGCTGCGCTGGTGGCACGGACGGTTCGCAGGGTCTCGTCACAGAGCTGGAGGCGGCCGCACTGCCCCCCTGCTCCCTGATGAAGCCTCCGCCACCCATTCGGCTCCCCGTGCTAAAACACAGAAGTCACCGTTAGCATGTCAACCGGATGACCTGCAACATCACCAGAACATCAATCACCGTGATTTGTGGAGCCATGAGGTGCCTTGGAACTGAATGACCCGCTCCTGTACTAGCTGACTCCGTGCCTTTCTGACGCCCCATCGTTTCCCATCCTGCGTCATTTCCTGGTGCGAAGCGGGCTCGTGGCCAGGCAGCTGAATTTTGCACTCTGTAAAATCGCCGGGGAGGTGTTCCCGAAGATGTCTGGCAGCGATGAAGCTTTGAAGAGCAGCACAGTCTCCTTCTTGGAGCCTTTACTCGTGACCATGGAGCCTCTGCAGCACACCTATGCATACATTCTTCTGTTTTCCCAAAGAGGTCATCTTTCTAATGTGGCGTTTCATTCATTACTGAGCTGCTGAGGGTGTTGTTCATTGATTGAAGTCAGGCTGCCCTCCATCGGGTGCATGAGAGGAAGTCATTCCTTCCACTACGAGGACAAAGGAACCCGCGCCTCTTGCAGTCTTTTAACTTACCGTCTTTCCTACTTGCCGTTGCCCACTGAGAAAATCAGAACCAGATTTACAGCAAGGGTCCAGAACTCTAAAAGTGACAACCAACGGTTCAGCTTTTGGGAACTAACCATTTGGGGCAGGACTCAACAACTCAGCCACTTTTCTATTCTAATTTTTCCTTCACCACAGTTTCCCCGTTGACGATCTTCTCCTGCGCTAGACACATTCCTGGAGGCTGCTCCCGTATCACCTCTGGCATTTGGCCAGGTTACATCCATAAATAAACAACACTTTCCCAGGAAACAAGCCACCCTGAGCAGCCGAACTGGGAGCGAGGGTGACACTTCCTAGAATGTCTCCCGGGGAGATAACCTATAAGACAACAATAGCAATAACAAGCATGACTCAGAATTTTAAAATGATGACATGTTGTATCCTTGCGATGTTTTCTCTGTATTTAATGTTCGCCATGAACGAGTTCACAGGTCACCATCCCTTTTAACGGATAAAGACGGTGCACGGTACTACGACCTGAGCGCACCTGAGGTCAGCCACTGGGAAGGGTGGAGCTGGGCCCCCACTCCAGGTCTGCCTGCCTCCGGACCCTATGCATGTCCTTCTCCATGGAGTGGTTCCAACCCCTTACAAAGGCTGAGCAAGGGGTCGAGGGCGGGGGAGGGAAAACAAGCAGGAAGCTCACGGCAGGCGCGGAGGGAGTGTGGATAGTTCCCTTCCGCGCCTCTTTTTATCAATAGTTCCACTGCTCTCAGCCCCGGAGATGGTGACCTGACCTGGTAATATTGTATCGCGTCTCCACTCTGCGGTGCGGTTCATTTAAAGAGGCGGAGGGGCGTGGAGGGGCGTGGTGATGGATCTTGCACGGCCCCTGTTTCAGGACCGAGATGGGGGAGGGCTCCCCCGGGAAGCAGCCCCTTCCTCTCAGGCACTGTCTGTGCTGTGGCGTCAGCAGACTTCGAACTGAATCGTCCCCACAAAGGAATGAATGAGTCCTGGCTGAAGTGACATGAAAGGCAATTGCCACCAGCACCCAGGAGAGAAGGGAAACTTGGAGACAGTGTGGAATTCAGCTCAAGCTGGGGTTCTCTAGGGGGTTTCCCAGGTGGGGTCAGCTCACCTCCCCTTTCTCTACTTTAACTGGGAGTGCATTTCCAGAACCCCTAAACCGCCGTATGTCCATGGCAGGATACAAGAAGGTTCAGAGCAGCGAATATACATTAGAATTCACATTATCTTATCCTCCCAGATGACTTCTGTCATCAGATCATATTCTTCCAGAGCCTACGCAATTGAAATTACCAAAAAATAAAAATAAAAAAATCTACTGTATCTGCTATTTTAAGAAGAGCTCTTTTTCTATGAAAAAAAAAATGTATATTTCGAGCATTTATTTATTCTTGCCAATAAGTTTTCCACTGCAGTGGAGGTTAGACATTGTGGGCTCAGATCACCCATGCCTGTGTCTCCCACAAAGCAGCGAGCAGGTTAAGTAACAGACAGAAGGCCACAGGGTGAGGATCAATGCCAGACGCTGACCATTTGTTATTTTACATTCCGTCTCGCTTACACTTGTGACTCGCGTGTGACTGCCCGGCTTCTGTCAGCGTCCACGGGTGAGGCCCTGCTCACGCGGAGTGCTGTGTGAGCTTCCGATCGCTGCCATAACCAATGACTGCAAACAGGGGCTTGTATATTGTCACAGAGCGTTTATACTGTCTGACAGTCCTGTGCGTCCCATGTCTGATACGGGTCTCCCCAGGCCAAAGTCAAGGTGTCAGCGACGCTGCGTCCTTCCAGAGGCTCTGGGGAGGAGGCTGTTCCCCTGCCTGGTCCTGTGGCTGAAGGCCTCTCCCTCCATCTTCAAGGTCGTCAGCGTAGCTTCCCTCTGACCTTGCTTCCATCATCATCATCATCGTCGTCGTCGTTGTCATCATCATCGTCATCGTCGTCTTCCTAGCTCTAATCCTGGCCAGGAAAGGTCCCTGCTCTTAGGGATGCATGTGACTCCGTCTGGATAGCACGGGGTGGTATATCCACGTCCAGGTCCTCATCGCCTCTGCAGAGTCCCAGGTCCCGGGTATCCGGACAGGACACTTAGGGATGCATGTGGCTCCGTCTGGATAGCACGGGATGGTATATCCACGTCCAGGTCCTCAGCCCTCATCGCCTCTGCAGAGTGCCAGGTCCCGGGTATTCGGACAGGACACTTAGGGATGCATGTGACTCCGTCTGGATAGCATGGGGTGGTATATCCACGTCCAGGTCCTCATCGCCTCTGCAGAGTCCCAGGTTCCGGGTATCCGGACAGGACACTTAGGGATGCATGTGACTCCGTCTGGATAGCACGGGATGGTATATCCACGTCCAGGTCCTCAGCCCTCATCGCCTCTGCAGAGTCCCAGGTCCCGGGTATTCGGACAGGACACTTAGGGATACGTGTGACTCCGTCTGGATAGCACGGGGTGGTATATCCACGTCCAGGTCCTCAGCCCTCATCGCCTCTGCAGAGTCCCAGGTCCCGGGTATTCGGACAGGACACTTAGGGATACGTGTGACTCCGTCTGGATAGCATGGGGTGGT
Source organism: Saccopteryx bilineata (assembly GCF_036850765.1). NCBI lineage: Eukaryota > Metazoa > Chordata > Mammalia > Chiroptera > Emballonuridae > Saccopteryx > Saccopteryx bilineata. The sequence continues at coordinate 260,028,846 of NC_089494.1, forward strand.
ATATCCACGTCCAGGTCCTCATCGCCTCTGCAGAGTCCCAGGTCCCGGGTATTCAGACAGGACACTTAGGGATGCGTGTGACTCCGTCTGGATAGCACGGGGTGGTATATCCACGTCCAGGCCCTCAGCCCTCATCGCCTCTGCAGAGCCCCAGGTCCTGGGTATTCGGACAGGACACTTAGGGATACGTGTGACTCCGTCTGGATAGCACGGGATGGTATATCCATGTCCAGGTCCTCATCGCCTCTGCAGGGTCCCAGGTCCCCATCGCCTCTGCAGGGTCCCAGGTCCCGGGTATTCGGACCGGCCACTTAGGGATGCATGTGACTCCGTCTGGACAGCATGGGATGGTATATCCACGTCCAGGTCCTCAGCCCTCATCGCCTCTGCAGAGCCCCAGGTCCCGGGTATTCGGACAGGACACTTAGGGATACGTGTGACTCCGTCTGGATAGCATGGGGTGGTATATCCACGTCCAGGTCCTCAGCCCTCATCGTCTCTGCAGAGTCCCAGGTCCCGGGTATTCGGACAGGACACTTAGGGATACGTGTGACTCCGTCTGGATAGCATGGGATGGTATATCCACGTCCAGGTCCTCAGCCCTCATCGTCTCTGCAGAGTCCCGGGTCCCGGGTATCCGGACAGGACACTTAGGGATGCATGTGACTCCGTCTGGATAGCACGGGATGGTATATCCACGTCCAGGTCCTCATCGCCTCTGCAGAGTCCCAGGTCCCGGGTATTCGGACAGGACACTTAGGGATTCGTGTGACTCCGTCTGGACAGCACGGGATGGCATATGCACGTCCAGGTCCTCAGCCCTCATCACCTCTGAAGAGTCCCAGGCCCCGGGTATCCGGACAGGACACTTAGGGATGCATGTGACTCCGTCTGGATAGCACGGGATGGTACATCCAGGTCCTCATCGCCTCTGCAGGGTCCCAGGTCCCGGGTATCCGGACAGGACACTTAGGGATGCGTGTGACTCCGTCTGGATAGCACGGGGTGGTATATCCACGTCCAGGTCCTCATCGCCTCTGCAGGGTCCCAGGTCCCGGGTATCCGGACAGGACACTTAGGGATGCGTGTGACTCCGTCTGGATAGCACGGGATGGTACATCCATGTCCTCATCACCTCTGCAGAGTCCCAGGTCCCGGGTATTCGGACAGGACACTTAGGGATGCATGTGACTCCGTCTGGACAGCACAGGATGGTGTATCCATGTCCAGGTCCTCATCGCCTCTGCAGGGTCCCAGGTCCCCATCGCCTTTGCAGGGTCCCAGGTCCCGGGTATTCGGACAGGACACTTAGGGATGCATGTGACTCCTTCTGGACAGCACAGGATGGTGTATCCATGTCCAGGTCCTCATCGCCTCTGCAGGGTCCCAGGTCCCCATCGCCTCTGCAGGGTCCCAGGTCCCGGGTATTCGGACAGGACACTTAGGGATGCATGTGACTCCGTCTGGACAGCACGGGGTGGTATATCCACGTCCAGGTCCTCAGCCCTCATCGCCTCTGCAGAGTCCCAGGTCCCGGGTATTCGGACAGGACACTTAGGGATGCGTGTGACTCCGTCTGGATAGCACGGGATGGCATATGCATGTCCAGGTCCTCAGCCCTCATCACCTCTGAAGAGTCCCAGGCCCCGGGTATCCGGACAGGACAGCTTGGCCGTCCTCGGCCCTCCCTTCCATACGGCTTGCCACCCGAGAGCCGCAGGGCAGTCATCTGTTTCAGCAGCTCCCTGCTGACGAGCGAGCCTGCGTGTGCAGCTCTGCCTAAGGGCGGAGGGGACATCGGAGCAGGGTGGTAGCGGCAGAGCCTTAGCAGGTGTCGGTCATCTGAACGTCCCTGTCGGGATCCCGACATTCCAGGTTTACTTGACCTTTCCTCTATTATTGTATTCACAGAAAATCCTTTTGTGTTGCGTGCAGGGTTGTGGTTTCTCTAAAGCCGCCTTTAAGCTGCACCCTACCTAATTGCTAAAATGTACAAAAGCTCAGATAGAGAAAAACTTCTAGAGGGGAGACGTGACTCGATTAAAGTCACCGGCCATTTGCAGCAGGCGCAAGGCCGACATCTGAGCAGGCTGAACGCCCAGTTCCGAGGAACCTCTTCACCACGGTGCACCCAGGCGGCGGGGGGACCCCCTCTCCCAGACACCTGTCTTCAGTCCCCTGCTCGCCCTCCTGTCCTGGCTGGAAGAACCCACCACCCCACGCCCACCCGATCTTGACTCTATTTCTTAAACCAACGTTGACTGAATCAGCCCTGAGTGGCTCAGTTTGATGCTTAAAATCGCCTCCTTCCCCTAACCCAGGTCCTTCCATTTTCTCCATGCTGGTTTTTAACAAGATCCGGTGCCCACAGGGGCTTCCCCAGGGACAAAACTACTGAGGCGTTGAGGAGAAAAGAAAACAATGGAGCCGTGGAGACTGCGGTCCTATTTCTCCTACCAGCTGGGTGAGCTGGGACATCTCCCTTAGCCTCCTGCCCTTACTTGATTCTGCAGCTGTGAAATGGGAACAGCTCCGTGCAGGAAGGTTGAACAGGCGGGAAGGAGGCCGGATCTCACAAGGTCGGGGCCCAAAGAGTGATGTGACCCCCCCTTTCCTGACGTCCTTGCTTCCACTGTGCAGTTAATTATCTCAGCCCCTGCTGCCCCTGGGGTCCCCCCGGGAGAGCTGCGTGCCAGTGATGAATGAGGGTTTCGCTGCTCCCTCTCTCCATCGCTCTACTCCACGGCACCGTGAATGACAGAGCTCCGGGAACAAGGAGACCAAGGCCGCCCTCGGGTAGGAGAGAGCGGAAATGTCTCCCCCGCTCTCCAGTCAGCCCGGCCCGGCCCGGCCGCCCTCTCGGCCTGTCTCCTTTGACGGAGGCGACCGGGGAGCTCTGGAGGCCCCCAGCCGTCAGCCCGGCCGCCAGAGCCCGTTCATCTCTTTCTAATGTGCCCCGGCTTTGTTGTTGTTAGGATGGGACGTGTGAAATCTCAATCGCCCCAGTGACCGGCGTCTAGCAGTTTATCAAACAGGAGCTGACATTCAGTCCGGTCCGGGGCGTGCTGCTTCTCCTCCGGAAAGCGCGGTGACGGAGAGCGCTCAGGCCGGCTGTGGGTCCGCGCCGAGGAGGCTGGTGTCCCGGCCTCGCTGGCAAAAGGGTGAGGCTGGGACTCTCGGGGTGTCACCAGCCTCTCGGGGAGAGAAGTGGGGACGCCGTACCTCCCCGAGGACCTCAGATGTGCGTGCGCCCTCCATCCGTTCTCACCGCTGCATAGGGGACGTGGTGACCTCTATCGTGCCGGTGTGACCAGGCCTCTGAGACGAGTCGTTCTCCCTACTTCTCCCACTGCCTCTAGAAATGGGGTTGGATTCCCAGTGCTCCTGCCCCCACCCCCAGGAAGTATAGGTTCCAGTAAAGTCTGAGCAAGCCAGACAGACTCTCTGAGCTCCAGGTTCTCAACTCCACAACTGAAATCTGAGCCCTGGTCCTGACCGCTTCTGGGGTCACTGTGGAAGTCGGTCTCAATAAATGGAGTGACCGTGTTTCTAACCAAACCCTTGTGTCCTGATGGCCCCCAAGACTAATGCCACCTTTGGAGGCTCTCTGGGAGACAGCCCATGGCTCTCCTCACAGCCAGGATCTATTAGAGCCCCGTGGAATAAAGCCCGAACTGAAGGGACACAGACATGGCAGAGTCTTCAGTGTCCATGTGAGCCCTCCTTCTGTTCTGTCCTCCCCGTGAGGGGTCATCCAGAGCACACTCGACCCCCAGCAAGGAAAATCCAGCAACCCGCGTGTTACATTCCTGCCCGGGGAGATGGACCAGAGCCAGTGCCTGAGGGTTTCTTGGGTCTACTCCCAGAAAGAAGGCAGCAGAAACCACACTAGCCGCAGTCTGGCCACGGCGAACCACACTTACCAGCTAGGGAGAATTTCACATCAGCGCAGGGGACCGCGAACCCACCAAGTTCCCAGAGGCCAGCCGAGGGCCAGCCTTGCAAGAAGATCCTTGTGAGAGTGGCAGTCTCCCATCTGCAATGTCAAGGGTTTTCTCTAACCTCGGGGATGCCAGCGAGAGCGGAAAGGGTGCTTACAGAGTAGTACCCAGAACAGGCACAGACAAGGACTGTCCAGGGCAAATCCAGACACTGGACTGTAAAGCTAGACAACCAAACACCACATTGCCCGAAGAAGCCCCAGACCTGTCTTAACGAGTCCATTTTAACATGTGCTCTCAGAAGGGCAGTCTTCAAAACTGAGTTCCAGTTCCACAGGCAAGCACAGAGATGTCTGCATCTGGTGCGTAAGCAGAAAGAAGACGTCGTTTTTATGGCGTAAAAGGCAGGGGTGGGGGGGGGAGACTTCAAAATTAAGGTATTTGCAAAACAGTAGCTGCACATTATTATGTGCTTTGTATTGGGTCGAACATCTTTAACTTGAACGATGTCCTCCCATCACCGCATTTGAATTTTAATATTGCAAACAGCCCAGCAAACAGGTTAGTAATTAGTATTTCTACCTATCTGCAGCTCATTAAGTCTGTTGCTTGTCAGAGGGAATATCATTTTAAGTTCAAATGGCTTAAAATAATGAGCAGAATTTATTCCCAGGTCTGCAACACAGTTGTCAGCATCCCCGGATGGGATCAGCGGCGGCAGCACAGCGAGTTGACCGGCCACGGCAGCAGCCGGAGCCCCGGGGGGGTGGGGAGGGCTCCCGGTCCCTCTGCCTTAGCCACAGTGAGTTGACCGGTCACGGCAGCAGCGGGAGCCCCGGGGGGGGGGGGGAGGGCTCCCGGTCCCTCTGCCTTAGCCACAGCGAGTTGAGCGGTCACGGCAGCAGCGGGAGCCCCGGGGGGGGGGAGGGCTCCCGGTCCCTCTGCCTTAGCCACAGCGAGTTGACCGGTCACGGCAGCAGCGGGAGCCCCGGGGGGGGGGAGGGCTCCCGGTCCCTCTGCCTTAGCCACAGCGAGTTGACCGGTCACGGCAGCAGCGGGAGCCCCGGGGGGGGGGGAGGGTTCCCGGTCCCTCTGCCTTAGCCACAGCGAGTTGACCGGTCACGGCAGCAGCGGGAGCCACGGCAGCAGCGGGAGCCCCGGGGGGGGGGGGGACCCTCCCGGTCTCACTGCCTTAGCCACTCTTGTCACACTGTTCAGGGATGCACTCTCCGGTTCGCTGATCTTTTGACATTGTCATTCCCCGGTAAGAGAAATTTAATCAAAATATGTATGCTGGGATTTTACGGAAGCAGAAGTAATGACCCCCAGAAGTTCAGGTTTGTAGGTGAGTTCTCTCATTAGAAATGTGCGTCCTCTCAAGCCTGGCCCCTCTGTGGAGGGAAGCCATCCTCAGGAAGCCCAGACAGGTGAGGCCTGGCCTGTCTGCCTGTCTCCCCCTCGCTGGCAGGGTGGCTCTGCACCTGGGCACCTGGGCCGCAGGGAGGGGACACCTGTACCGGGATGGCCCATCCAGATGCACATGCCATTCTGCTTTATGTGTCTCTGCCAGCTCAGTGTGTGTGTGTGTGTGTGTACTATGTGGGTCTCTTTTGTGGCCTCTTTTGTGGAGTGTAGCATTGTGAGGAGACATGACTCTGCCTTGAATAGATGAAATCACAGAGAAGAGGCTTTTCAAAGGAACCTTTTTGATGCCAACAGTGAAACTGAATAAGGAATATTTGGTATAGATGAATAACTTATCTACGGCCATACCACCCTGAACGCGCCCGATCACGTCTGATGAATAACTTTTCAGAGATAGGTAGATAGATGATAGGTAGGTAGGTAGGTAGGTAGATAGATAGATAGATAGATTACATATATAGGTAGTGGGCTGAATAATGCTCCCCACCCAGAAGATATATCTGCATTTTCACCCCTAGAATCTGTGAACGTGCCCTTATTTGAACAAAGGTCTGCCCACATGTAATTGCTTTAAGAATCTCAAGATGAAATCATCCCGGATTATCCACTTGTGCCCTAAATCCAGTGGCAAGGGTCCTTTTAAGGGAGAGAGAGGAGAGCTGAGACAGAGGAAAGGCCCAGTGAATGCAGAAGCGGAGATGGGGAGATGAGGCCACAAACCAGGAGCACCAGGCACCACCAGGTGCTGGACGAGACAGGGAAGGATCCTCCCTTAGTCCTTTAAGAGCGAGACAGCTCTGCTGACACTTTGTTTATGAACTCCCGACCTCCCCAACTGGGAGGGAGGAAGTTCCTGAAGTTTTAAGCCATAAGTTGGCGGCAATGTTTTTATGGCTCATGAGACTGTATACATTTTATATGTATATCTATAATGATACAGATATGTGTATATTTCTAATGTATTCACATGTATAATATATCTGCATATGAATGTATTCCTATAACCAACACAGGCCTGGGCACACATAGTCAATAAATGTCTCTTCCTGCTCTGTCCCCTGTCCCGTCCTGTCTCAGTTCCCTGGAATAAAAGCAGCCTGGAAAAGTCAGCACCTATCTGTACCAAATATCCCTTATCCAGTGTCACTGTTTGCACCAAGAGTTCCCCTGGAAAAGTATCTTCTCTTTGGTGAAATCTATTATGAGCTGAATTGTGTCCCTGTGTCCAAATTCATATGTTGAAACTCTAATCCCCAGTACTTTAGAATATGACTAGATGAAAAGATAGGGTCTTTGACAATGTAATTAAGGTAACATGAGGTCACTTGGGTGGGTTCCAATCCAATCTGGTTAGTGTCCTTATAAGAAGAGAAGATTAGGTCACAGACACATACACACAGATGACCACAGGAGGACACAGAAAGAAGACAGCTGTCTACCAGCCAGGGAGAGAGGCCTCAAGAGAAACCAACCTACCCACACCTTGATTGCAGATTTCCAGCCTCCAGAACCATGAGAAAATAAATGCCTGTTGCTTAAACCACTTGTCTGTGCTGCTTTGTTATGCAGCCTTAGCTGACTGATACACCATTGAGGCAGCAAAGAAAGATCAGGATGCCTGTCACTCTCTGAACCAGGAGTTCAGAGAGTTGGGGCATGTCACCAAGACCAGTCAAGCTCCAGGCTGAATATGACACTCTGAAAGTGCTCAAGAAATCCCTTATCTGTGGCCCAACATGATTGAAAAATGAGGGTCCGTGTGAGGGGGACAATGTTCTCAGATAACCCACTACTTCAGTTACCTCGAATGGAAGGGGGGCTGCACAGATGGGCTTGGGGTGGCCTCTTTTACCCCCACCCCCGCCCCCCATGAGGCTGCAGCTGCCCCAGGCACCTCAGTGGCCTTTGCCGTACAGCATGCTCTGTGCAGAGCTCTCTTCATATAAATCACTTAACGGTCACACTGTTTCTTCACATTCACTGCCATTATTATCTCATCCTGTGGGGAAGTGACCGAGGCACAGAGAGGTCACGAGCCTGTGTGCAGAGTCTCTGGGGGTACAGACCCAGGCTCCCCCCTACAGTCTGTGAGTAACAGAGGCCTCGTCCCCCTCCTCCAGACTTTCTCACACCTAAACATTTCCCCAGGATTTATATGTTGTGATTCTTTTCCTCTTAATCACCCAAGAGCTGCTCACTTGGAAACTGGTTTAAAAACAACAGGGTTTTTTTATTTTTTTATTTAGCATCAGCCACTAAAAAGACATCAAATGGAAACAAATATATTGGTAATAATGCTTCCTGTGGAGGAACGTTAGAGATTTTTGAAATATAATGCAATATTCTACACTGACCTTTTCCAAAGCCCTGAAATAAATTGAGAAAAGAGGGGAGAAAGGAGCAGAACTCTTGTATTATACTTGATTTTTTATTGATTCTGGTTTGGGGGGAGTGCACGATGAAGGGCCCCCTGTCTGGTGGGCTCGGTGAAGGGCCCCAGGTGTGGATTTATCGTGAGTTTTATTTACATCTTCGCTTCTCCCAACAGACCCTAGAATCCCAGCACTGTAGCTGCTACCATGTTCCACTTGTGGTTTCCGTGAAGCGGAGTGTTTTTCCCAGACATATTTGGGGGGGGGGTTCTGTCTGCACCTCTTACTCACTCCTCTCTGAGGAGGTGGGGTGACTTACCAGCTTGGTAAGTTTGGGAAGAAGAAGCCTTTATCATCCCGGCGGTGGCTGCCCTCAGAGTGCCCTCTCAGCCCGTTCGCACTGCAGTCTTACCTGGCAGCAGACGGCGGGGACACCGGCGAGGAGGGAGCTTCGGGGTCTGCCGTCGCACCTTTCCTGGCCCACCTGGTTGCAGCCAGAGCTCGAGTGAGTCCAGCTCAGGCTCCTGAGGCAGCGTCCTCCCTCCTCCAGGGCACGTCACTCGTCTTCCCACTCACTCCAGGACTTCTCTGAGGTTCAGGGACACTGCTTGGCTAGCAGAAATGCCAGGGGGTTACATTCTGGGTGGCCACACGCAGTCATGGGGAGAGAGGTCGGGGAATGCTCTGCTTCCTGGTGACTACTCTGTGAGGTGTTCGTGAGTGCTTGGGGAGCCTGGAACCATCCAGCTTCTCTTGCCAATCACAGCGCCCTTGATAAGACAGGGTCATACCAGCTTCTTCTCCTGTCCACTCTCCCAGCCCCCACACTCCCTCATTTCTGCTCCTCGGAGTCGCCTTCTAAATAGTCTGCCTGCCCCCAAGCCCCCATCATATTCCTGGTTTGGGGGACCCCGCTGAAGACACTGCCGGCTCAGCAGCCGGTGAGCTGAGCCTCTGCTCTGACCCCAAGGGCAAAGCTTCTGTGTGGCCTCAATATGAACCTGGCTTTGTTTCTGAAACTGCTCAGAGCTGGCAGGAGTGGATTTGCGCTCTTTTAGGGAGAGGCGCAGCGACTCCAGTATGCGCAGGTGTGGCAGAGACTCCAGTATGCGCAGGTGTTGCAGCGACTCCAGTATGCGCAGGTGTGGCAGAGACTCCAGTATGCGCAGGTGTGGCAGAGACTCCAGTATGCGCAGGTGTTGCAGCGACTCCAGTATGTGCAGGTGTTGCAGCGACTCCAGTATGTGCAGGTGTTGCAGCGACTCCAGTATGCGCAGGTGTGGCAGAGACTCCAGTATGCGCAGGTGTGGCAGAGACTCCAGTATGCGCAGGTGTTGATGGATTCGTAGTATTTTGCAGTCTGCGTGCACCCTGGCATCATGATCTCAACAGTGTGAAGGAAGCACACACAGGGAAAGGATCTCAGTGAGGCCGCCGTACCCCGGGCAGCCTCCGGCACGTCATAAACTCCTCTGGGCAAGCACGAAGTAAGACAGAGGGCCTCTGAGAAAGAACGTTGCCTTCTTCATGCTCACTTTGGACTCAAAGAATAAGAATATGAAAAAGTGAATTATTAGGGTTTGGCAAAAAAAAAGTTATGTGGCCTTTAAGCCCCCAATATGAGATCGATACCAAGACAACATTGAGAGGTAAGAGTCTACTTACCATGCCCTGGGCCTTGGGGGCAGTTTGGATCCTGGCTCTACCACATACTTGCTGTGTGACGTTAGGTAGGTTGCTTAACATCTCTAGACCCTGGTACCAACATCTGGGAAGTGGGTATACAGATACTGAAATCCTTTTCTGAAGTGGAATGATTGACTATAATCAAGTGGGTAGAGCAGTCAACAAAGTGCACATTAAGCATTTTAATTAATTCTACATGATTGTATCTGTTACCTATGGCTGCATATACATTACCACAGTGATTAGTGGTTTAAAAAAAACAATAAATATTTATGTCATACTTTTTCTGAGAATCAGAAACTTAGGGACTCCTTAGCTGGGTGGGTCAGGCTCAGAGTACGCATGAGGACACAGTCAGATGTTGGCCGAGGCTGAAGCCATCCAAGGCTTGACAGAGTTAGAGGAAGTGAGTCCAGGATGGCTGTCCCTCAGGGCCGGCACATTTACAGTGGTAGTTAGCAGGACGGCTTTGTTCCTTGTGGCAGAGATCCCTTCATAGAGCTGTTAGAGTGTCCTCATGACACTGCAGCTGGCTTTGTATACCCACATGTATATGTATCTATGTCTCTGTCTATAAATGAATCTATATCTACTGCTATTTCTATCCCAATACAGCTTAAGATAAATTTTTAAGGTCACTGGTTCTACTCATAAGAACAGAGAAGAGTGAGGTCTCACTAGGGGACTCCATGATACTTCAAAATGAGCCTATTGGATTTGGATACGCGGAGAGACAGCAACAGCACAAGCAAAGGCGTGGAGGAAAGACTGACATGTATTTGAAACACAGATGGAATGACTAATTGGATAAAAACTTTGGGTAGCAAAAGACAGAGTTTGGAAAGAGCACAGGGAGAGATGCAAACCAGGTGGGAAGTGGAGAGGGAGCAGCGTGGTCAGCGGCAGGTTGTCGGAGTGTTTGAGCAGGGCACTGCCCTGATTAACGCGGCGTGGCCAAGAGGGGCCAGGGCACCCTGTAACCGGGCAGCTCGAAAAATCACGGAGGCGGGACGCTGCTCAGTATCTTGATATTCATTCATGATGTGAAAAACGCATGCGATTGCAGGGTCGTAGGCATTTATTCACTTGAAGACCCCTTGACAGAACACATTATATAACCTAACACCTGAAAAGATTGTAACGAGGCTTATGTAAAATTTTCCTGACAATTATCTAGCCTGTGGGAGATGATAACTTTCTTCCCTTCTGCTTGTCTTCTCAAGCCGCCTAACAGAAACTGAGAATACTGCTGAAAGTTGGTCCTGGTGTGCTGAGGACGGTGATCATTGAGCACTAGGGCACACTGATGGGCAGGAGTTGACCAGAAGAATGTTACTGGACAAGTGAGGTTTCCAGAAATCCGCACAGTGCCGACTCTCTCCAGTTTCTCCTACGTTGTCCGTCTTTCACTTACTCACTGGTGACCTTAGAGTTTGCCCCTTGGACTCTGGTTATAACATCCTGAGCACATCGACTTGTGTGTAACACTGCTTTGAAATTCCATGGTTTTGATTTTTTGTTTTTTGTTTTGTTTTGTTTTGTTTTTAATCTATCTCGGGTGTTTATTCTCTACACTCCCCAGAGTTTATCCTTTTTTTTTTTTTTTTTTTACTTTCTTTCCCAGTTTGCCAACTCAAAACTATTCTCTGGTATAAACCAAAAAAATCATCCAATTCAAACATGCTGTTGGATGCGTGAGCCAAGCCGATGAGCTGCTCCTGGGGCATGCATGGGGTGAGAAGGAACGGAGTGTCTGTCATAGAACCCTCAAGGTCAGCCTGTTGGCTATTCCAGGACAGTGTTGTCCGTTCTGACTAGAGGATCAGAAGGTGCATGGGGTTTAATGCTCATGCTATATATAGCAAATAATTGGTTCCTGATCCCAGAGTCAGGGAAAGCCAAAGAGACCCCATCTACATGGGAGGGTTTGGCATAACAGGATCTATTTCTGGGTTTCAAATCTGACTAGAAGAAGTTTTACTTGATGAAGGCTGAGGGATTTGGAGCCAGAATTCTGATGACTAGAATTTCATTTGGAACAAGGGAAATGGTATTCAATGTTTGCTCTGAAGACTAGACTTCAAAGGGGACGTGAGAAAAAATAGCTGGATAATTCATATCTCAAAGGGTCATCGGTAGGAGAGAGCAGTTGTGTATGGGGCTGAAGTCATGGGTGGGGCTTGGGCCTCACTGGACACTGATTTCTTCTGGTTAAATGGAGACAATCTCATCCATCTCATTTCTGGTACTGACTCGTGTAGGAGGAAGGGGCGGGACACAAAAGGCAACACTCACAATGCGGGAATTGCAGACCAGACAAACCCTGGTTGCCATTTAACTTTAAACGGGTGGTGTACTCTTCCCAGACTTCAGTAGGACAATTTTCTCATCATGCAAGCAAATTTACAAAGAGTTCCAGCTGCTGCAAAATCCCATATCGGTTCATAGCCGGGCAGAGATTACGGTTGGCTTCAACTCCATCGCCTTTCTGCTAGAACCTTCCATGCTCAACAGGGATTCTCTGTTCAAAGGGCTCATTTGAGAATCCAGGAACTAAAAATGCTTTATGATTGGGTGTTGAATATCCAGGCGTTCTGGTTAATTCCGGCGATGGGCGGTGGTTGTCTACAAAGCACAAGCTTAGGATGCCTGCTCCTGCCTCGATGCCTCCCACCGTTCCCTCTTGTCTGTGTAATACTCATGAGAGCATGTATAACTAACTGTACGTATGTGATGTAGGTATGTGGTACATTGTATGTAGTGTGTAGTAAGTATTACTTACAATGCATCATGTATATATAATATAATAACTGTACAGTATACACATAAACTCACATTAACTGGGGACCTGCAATGGGCCAAATATTGTTCAAAATACCTTCAACTTCCAGCTCCCTTTACCTGGGAGGGAGACGCTACCATCCTTGGCTTACAGGTGAAGGTACTGCAGCACGAGACCATACCCAGGGCTGTGCGGCTGGTCAGGGTGAGTTAGGAGTTGCACTCGGGCAGTTGGCTCCAGGGTTGGCACGTGGACCCTGTGGCTCCTCTCTTGCCGCCATCTGTTATATGTTGGAAAACTAGCCTGGTTCTCAGTATCTGAGGACGGCACGGTCGCCAGGAAGCGATGTAAAACGCCAGCGTCTAGACCTAGCTCTCCGTGTGCGTAGCACATCTCTCAGACCTGGCATCTCATCGCCCCCTTTACAGGTGGTGTCATCTCTCTGTCACCTGTCCCCTGCCCCGCGTCCTGCCTTCACTTCACGTGCCTTAAATGTGCTACCTGCTTCCTTTGGTCTTCTTTTATTTTTGCATAAGTGGACAGTTTTACAACTGAATACAGGAATATGAGTGACCACAATTTTATAGACTCCCTCTGCTTAGTCGTTTACTTTGGTCAAAAAGGGACATCAAAATGGATAGGGGGTAGGTATTCAGATTTTTAGACTGAGACACCCCTAACTAAAGGTGCTGCTCATTCTATTACATCATGCATCATTCATTAAAAAAAATTTTTTTGCCTTAATTTACAAAATGTATTTAAAGAAAATAAGCAAGCTAGTATACAATGCCTTAAACTCATTTTGCCTAAGTAATCACTTCTATTAAATACTAATATCTAGTATCTTTTTACAGCGATAAACCCAAGAGGCTCAAGGATACAGAGGTCAGCTCATCCAGAAATGCTCAAATACCAAAGCAAATTTCACACAGGTAATGGTCTCTGAGCATGAACATGCCCTTTACTCCCTGGTCCAGCTACCTCTGATTTTTGTTAGATCTGTTATATGTGAAGTCGGAGAGAATTTTCTCCTAGGAAAAGTAAATCTAGACTACTTTCATTAAGAATCCAATGCAGCAGGCAGGAAGCGGCAAAGTCTCCGAGTGTGTTGGACACGTACTCTTCTCTGGATTTCAAAACGAAATCACGATATTTAATGTTGCTCTTAAGGGAGAAATATATTTTTCTCCCAGGAGATTTATATGCAGTTTTATTCTCCTGCTTAGGAAAAATGCACATACCACGCTTAAAGTCCACTGAACGAGTTATAAACTTGAAACCAGAATACCTTCTTCTTCCTCCTGGCTTCCTGGGGCTGAGCTATGATAATTCCAATCTGTATTTACCTATCCAGTGCCTGCAAACCCATAAATATGATTACCTATTCTCACAAATTCCCATGCCATAAATGAAGGGAAAAAAAAAGACCTGAGAGGTTAGGAAACTTCTCTGTAACTCTTAGATAACTGTATCAGTCAAAGGTCAACCCATGAAGCAGAGCCAGCAGGAAAATCACAGCCGGCTGGGACCCTGTAGGGACGGACGAGCTGACCCCTGAACTCATCGGACTGGGGCAGGCCCACCAATGGTCACCTCCCTTTGGACAAATTTAAATCTACTGATGGGGGACTTCAAGCACATTTGCAAAACCACTCCACGTTGGCACCTAGGTTAATATTTGTTTGAACATCTCAGCATTGCAGCCGACTTGACACATGAAAAAGTCATCGGAGTGATGGCGCTGGCCCATACGCTGTTGACATAAGTACAGATCTTACCGCATCACCCCGCCTCTTCCCAAGCGGTCTCCAGCTTCTGTTTCCCCCGAGAAACCACTTAAGGATAAATGCACCTTCTTCTCACGAACAGTGATTCACCGTAGAGAGGAGTTTCAAGGTTGGCTAGGGTTATAGGGTGAGCCCATCCAAACGAAGAGACCAGTTTTTGTAAGTTGAGAAAACTCTTCTCCAGCCGAGGATAGCATCATCCCTCTAAATCCCTGGGCCAAAGGGACACGTGCAGCCTCTGGAAATTAAGTGCGCTGTGGTCTTAGAGGAAAACCTGTCCTCTCGCTGGCACCGAGTTAGCTGGAGAAAGAGCCATTGTAACGGGGGCCCTTTGTTCCCAGGGAGTATAATTTCTACTTCTATTTCTATTAAGCCAAATACTCACATCCTCTTTCACATTTTGTATGAGTACAATTTTTTCTATTGTCACCCTGATTATGAAGCCCCTTGGGGGCTGGCCCATCCTGTGTTCCTTGTAAACAGTGAGTGTTTGCTCTGAATTCAAACCACCTTGAGTCATTGTTTTCTGACAACAGAGCCCAAAACAATGCATCACAATCTCAAGGGACAGTAAAGGGCTTGTGCCAGCCCAAAGTAACGAAGGGCACACAGGCCGACAACCACAAGAGATGAGCAAGGACTTCCATCAATAACAACAATGTTCAAGGTATTGGTATCCGGGTGCCACTGAAGTAAAGGTTGGAGCTGGTGCCCCCCCCACGGTGGCCGTTAGCACCATCCCTACTTTCTAGAGCTGCAGCCCTTAACTTTGACGGTCACTACTCAGACTGTCAAGGAAGGTGCCTATGTGTTTAGGGACACACATTCAAAGGCACTTAGGTGTTTTGAAAGGTCTCCTGTAGAACTTGTTCCAGTGGGTAGAATTTCCTTATCTGAAAAGATGTCACATTGTTTCTTTGGTGATGCGGGATAAATTGCACTGTCCATGCACTGATGGTCCTTCCTGAACCAGCTTTTGGGACGGGTGTCTATCCACTCAGAACCACTCGTACGGTCAGCATCCAATATGCAATCAAGACTACACGTTAGAAGCTACACTTTGGAAGAAGACGTATCAGTGTGTCCCCACTGCCCAAGGTTAGGAATGGTCCCAGTCTGGGAGGCAGTACAATATGTAAGAATTTGGGGCATAGCATTTGGAAACAAAGCGCTTGAGTTTGAATCCTTATTCTAAAATCAGTTCTGTAGTCTCAGGGAAGTTACGTAACTTTCATATGCTTTATTTTTCTCCTCTAAAAAGGAGAAATACTCCCCATCCACAGAATTGTATAACAGGTGGCGATTCTATGAAATACCACAAGTACTGGTCGTGGTGGAGGAGAAATTCAGGAACCAGCTCAGGAAGCCCCGGGCAGGAGCTCTGAGACCTCGGCGCCTCGTGGCGCCTGCCCTGGGGACAGGCGGGTAACAGGACGGACTGAGAAGCCATGTCCACGTTAGGACCTGGTGCCTTGAACCCAAAGGAAGCAACAGGCAGGAGACCAGCTTCCTCCGGAGCCCGGGCGGAAGGCTGTGGAGACAGGGAGGGCTGCTCCCTGGGGCCTCCTGGATCTGCCCGTGGACAGGAGGCTGGGGAGCTACACAATATGGGTCTCCCCCAAAGCCCGCCTCCTCCCGCTGCACCTGCCCCATTCAGGGGGACCCAGGGGTGCTGAACAGTGGCTCCCAGGAGGCACAGGCCATCCGTGGGTGCAGAGGGCAGCACCACCCACCACCCACGGCGCATGGGCTCGGGTGAACTGGCCCTTTGCTGAGAGTGGGCCAACAATAAACAAGCCGCAGAAGGGGACGAAGACAAAGGCCTGTCCCTGAGGGTACCCAGGGACGTCCAGGGATGAGAATCATTTCCATAAACACTCAAAAGTCGCTGTGAGGCCCGTCTCTCCTGCGGGAGCAGAGCGTCCTCTGAGGCAGGCAGGACACAGAGACTGCGAGGCTCCCAGCCCTCTGCTCTGGTGTCTCTGAAAACCATTGCTCATTTATTGGCTACACCCAGCTTTGTTTTTCAAAGGGAAACACCGAAGTCTTCTGCAGGCCACCCCCCAATGCTGCGTGAGCCGGTGAGGCAAGCAGACCGTGTAAACACGGGCGAAGGGGAGGGGGGGCTGCTGAGAAGAGGGACCGGAACGGGGACGGATGTGTCAGCGTGTAGGACGGTGTCCAGGAACCAGGACATGTCAGGATTGAAGGGCGTTCTCTCCGGCTTGCAAACACTCTGCTCCGCGTGCCTGTCAGGTAACTCTCCAGCCCGGTGACCCACCGCCACGCCAGCTCCGACCGTGGGATGCTTTCTCTGCATGAAGCCGAAACCGTCACCCCTGAGGCTTTCGGTCCCCGGTTCACGTTCTCCTGGGCATGCAGTTCTGTGTGGGAAAAGCCGCAGCGGCTGCACGGCCGGCCGGGCGTGAGCCAGCAGGTGTTCTTCCCCGCCCCGTGTCTCAGCTGTTTCTCCCGGAAAACCTCCTCCATGGAGCGGTTCTAAAATCAAGTGAGGTAACCCGGGTAAGGCACTGAGCATCTGGTCTGAGCACGGGAAGTGCTCACTAAATGCTACTGTTCTCCGTACGGACTGCGCTTCCTACGGCAGCCTTTCAAACATTGTTGAGACATTAATTATATAGCTTTTTCCCCGAGGAATGCTAAATAAATTCTATTCGCTTGATCCCACGCACCAAGCCTTTAGAAGGAAGCCACTCCTGTCCGGGCAAGGTGGTTGGGGACTGGGACGAGCACAAACGTGCGTAAGCACGACCTCGGGCTCCCGTGAGAACCGGGGAGCCCGCTTAGGGTGCAGAGAGGAGGGCGGGAAGGACACCGGGGCCTGTGTGTGGATAAGCCGTGGAGCAGAGCCTTGGGTCAACAACTGGAACAGCTCAAGCAGCAAGGGGTGCCTGCCACCCTCCGACGCCTTCCACACGCCTGGTCTCACTGAGCGGAAGATACCAAACACAACTTGACGTCTCCTTGAAAGACTGGCCGTTCGTCTGAAGAACACCAGCGACTGTCCGTGTCTGGGAGAGAACTGGGAGGCTAGTGATGGAGTCTGGAACCCGCATCCAAGTAGGTTGCCCTGTGCAACGGGTCAACTTTGGGCCCCCACCCACAAAAATGTGTATGTTGAGATCCTAACACCCGGAGTGATTGCATGAGGAGGTGGGGCCTTTGGGAGGTAATTATTAGGTCATGAGGATGCAGCCCCCATGAATGGAATTAGTGCCCCTATAATAGGACCCCTGGGAACTTTCTCTGCCTTCTTTTAGCCAGGTGAGGAAGTCGGCAGTCTGCAGCCAGAATCCAGCCCTGCCTGCTGACATGGAGCCTCTAGGACTGTGAAAAAGAGACTTCTGTGGTTTATAATCCACCGTCCACAATACTTGGCTGTAGCAGCCAGAAGTGCCTAAGAGACCCTGCGATCCTGGGAAGTGGTCCAGACTCTCCATTCACTCCGATACCTGAGGATGTGGATCAAATACCTTCTAGACTCCCCCTCCCACCACCACCATCACCAATTCCCAAGGGACAGGCCCTCCTGGCTCCTGTGGAGGCTCAGAGGATATCACAGACACTGCAGGTGTCGGCGTGGACGGGGAGGGGAAGACAGGGAGTGCGGGGGCGGGGTGTAGAAAACAAAGTCTTACATCACGGATACTTGAGAGAGTTTGCAACAGTTACTTCAAATGAATTGTAACCTGCCCACGGGCCTCTGCTGGGGTTGGGAGAGGGAGAACGATTCGATCTGTCAGTCCTGAGGCTCCCAGGTCAAAGCGAGGACACGCGCTTTTGTTTCTGTGGCAAAGCGGAGGCTGGAAGTGGAGGCTGACTTCAGATAATTCTGCTTTTCATCTTCCAACTCCAACTACCTCTTAAAAAAAATAAAAACAGTGGCTCAAGGGCTTAAATCAAGGCGAGGGGGAAAACACAGCAAGAACAAAGAGTGAAATACACCCTACGGTCCCAGCAAAATACCAGGCCACGGTTGAAAAGGCTTCTCCCCTCATTGGCTGGGGGGGGGGGGCTGGAACTCCGGGCTATCCCAGGGGTGGCTCTTCGGTTTCTGCACCCAGGCGGGCTCCGTGGGGTCCTCACCCTATCTGTCCTCGACCTCCCTTCTGTCTTCTGATTCGATCTTTCCTCCCGTTACGACTTAGTGCTGGGAAATTGGTCAGTGAAGCCTTGGAGGTGACACCTGCATTTTGCTGCTTTCGAATCACAGGCTCGAATGTGCTCCTCGTCATTAGCTCAGAGGATCAAGGATGTCTCGGAGAAGGCAATTCCAGCAGCGCTGATGGGGTGTGGATGAAGCGGATGAGCACCAGCCCTCCATCTCACTGAAGACGGAGTGCGGAGAAAGAGGGTCTTCGCCTCGGGGATTAATCATCGGCGTTGCACACCGGGACACCTGCTGAAGCAGTAAATAATTGTGTCTCGCTGTTCTGCATTCTACCGAATAAAACTCGGTTTGCTAAAAGCCAAAATAAAATAAAATTAAATAAAAGTGCAATGCAAGTACACTCCTGGCACAAGTCCAATCATTGTGGATAATTACTGTGTTATCTCAGCGGAAGAATATGAAATTATATAGGAGCAATAAATTCTTCAGCTGTTTTTGAGAATTCAGTTGAATCCATCAGAAGGAAAAGAAAATTCAGAGTGCTCTAGAGATATTAGAAAATTAAATAGAGACATATTTTTACTGTGCTCTAAAAGAAATCTTAATCACCAGAAAGAATATTGTTATTCTGCAAGTATTTGAATTGTTCATTTGGTCATAGGGACCCCCACATGAGAGATTACAGGAGATGGTCCTGGAGTTTTAAGAGATTTAAGAAATAATCTGAGTATTAATTTTGCATTATTTCCCGAAGAGTCTGAAGCTACTTAATATGGGAAGGCTGAGATGAATTGTGCGACCTTGAGCCCATTTCTTCCCTTTCCCGGCCTCATTTTTCTTATTGGCTGATGAACGGCGGCTGAACTAAAGGAGTGTTGAATTCTCTCGCACGTTCAGCATCCAGAATGGAAGAGACATTAATGATTTTCCTGGTAAGAATAGGACCCTGCATGGGAAATAAAGCATGTGGCCTTCAGCAAGCCACTTTATCTCACCCGAACTAGGGATGTGGGAGGGGAGTTGTACTTGGAAGATTTCATAAGGGAAAGAGCAGCAAGCATCCTTTCTAAAATCTTCCAACACAGAGAAATTACTTCTAATTTCTCTGTGAAAAACTGTTTCTAAATTTGATAAGACCTGCCATGTCCTAGGATGGGGGTTTCTACCTTGGGGGTCTTTCTTGGATACCTGAGGCAACATAGATGTGCTGCAGGCATACAGGGGTTCCCCGGGATAAATGTACATGTTAGGTCTCCCTGTATGTATGTGTGCGTGGAATTATGCATATGCTTCCCCCTACTCCAGGGAAAGAGCTCCATGGACATCGTTAAATTTTTAAAGGGACTCAGGACATTCAATATGTTTAGGAAGAATTAATATTCTTATAGCAGGCACGTACTATGGACTGAATTGTGTCGTCCCCCCCTTCTTCAAATCCATTCATTGAAGTTATCAACTCCTTCCCTCTCAATCTGATAGTATTTGGAGGCAGGGTTTTTAGGAGATACCTGGGTATAGATAAGGCTATGAGGGTGGGGCCCTCCGGATGAGATTAGTGTCCTTATAAAAAGAACCATCAGGGGGCGTGCTTCCCCCGTCTCTCTGCTGTGGTCATGTCAGGACACAGCTTGAAGACGGCTGTCTGTGACTCAGGAACAAGTCCTCCACCATCTTCATCTTGGACTCCCCAGCCTCCAAAATTGTAAGAAAAAAATATATACTTTTTTTTTCTGTCATTTAAGCTACACACAGTCTATGGTATTTTGTTAGACTATACCAAAAAGATGAATATGCTACAAAACGTTGAATTCAAATCAGAACTGCCCTGTAGGCCGATTTCCCCCACTGAGTACATCTATAACCTCGAATACAAAAGGACGATTTACTCTGAGAGATGAAAACACTGTCGCTCTGAAGGCCCAACTTCCACTTCTATTTCCCAGATCACTTTGAAACTGAATGGCATACACAAATTGGTTTTGTTCTCCCCTTGTGCTTCTTAGATGAAGACGCTAGCGGTCCCCTTGCCCGCTAATGGAGTCACTTGCTGCAGAGCGGTAACTGCTCCCTCCCCACCACCACCAGACTGACGTCCTCCAGGGAAGTACAGAGCCCAGAGTTCATGGTCTGCAGGATTCCACACTGGGGCGGCATGGGAGCAAGCCTTGTAATTTCTGGTTATGGAATAAAACACGAAAAAATTGATTGGCTTTTTTTTTCTATTTTTTTTAACTGAGAGGAGGAGAAACACAGAGACAGATCCCTCATATGCCCCAGTTCAGATCCACCAGGCAACCCCCGTCTGGGGCTGATGCTTTGCCCATCTGGGGCCATGCTAGCAACCAAGTTATTTTTAGCACCTGAGGTAGAGGCTCCACCCAGAGCCATCCTCAGTGCCTAGGGCCAATGCACTGGAATCAATTGAGCCATGGCTGCAGGAGGGGAAGAGAGAGAGAGAGAGAAAGAAAAGGGAGAGGAGGGAGAAGAAGGTGGACACTTCTCCTGTGTGCCATGACCAGGAATTGAACTTGGGACTTCCACAAGCCAGATGGATGCTCTACCATCGAGCCAACTGGCCAGGGCCATGGATTTTCTATCTAAAGAAGTAAAATGCACTTTTTTTAAAGGTCTCTTGAGGTTTTTTTTATTGATTTTAATTTATTGTGTTTACTAGATTCTAGTGTTGCCTCAAATGCATCTCCCCTCCACCGTATTCCCCTCAACAAATCCGTTGCCCCCCTCCCCATAGTGCCCTCCCCCCTTCCCTTCAGGTTTAGGGGGATGATACAATGGGGTAAAATGCACTTTAAAATGTCATTATGATCGCTGCATTATGGATAAAGACTCTGACCCTCGGAGGACCTCAGGGACTCCCACCGGATTTCCTGGCTAACAGCAGAAGTTGTATTTGAAGCCTGTCTGTTTCTACTGTAAAACCTCGATTTTTCAGCTAGGCAAAGTGTCTTTCATCGGGTTTCAATATAAGATATATTTTTGTAAATTATAATTTAAGTCCAAATTGCATTAGTTTTATGATATGAATTGAGTTTATTTTTTTTTATTTACCCACTAAAGTAATTTACGTATTGGTTCCTCCTTGTAAGTCTTAAATAACTCACAGAGCACATCATAGGAATAATTTCTAATAACTGCTTTCAATTGCTTTCTTTGTTATTGTCTATTTATGTTTCCATTTTCTTCAGTCATTTCAGCTCTGTGTATATCGTAAAAATAATTTACGAAATATGTATTGGATGTCCCTTGTGTGCTGAGACTAAACATGTTTCATTTTCATTCTGTTTTGTTTGGTCCTGAAGGCACAATGACGGGAATCTTTACCTTTAAAGACTTAGGATCGAGGAAGATGAGCGAATAAACTGGCAATTATAATACAATGTCTTATGTTCCTCAATGTATTTGTAGGACACCATAGGACGTAGTATTTCCTTCTCAGGTTTTTGTCATAGTCTTCTAATCTCTAATTTGTATGTGATTTGTTTCTTTTCTCTCCTTGATTGAATTTGTCTGATGTTTATCTTTCCATCAGGAGAGTCAGCTCTCGAAGTGGTTTTGCAACGCTGTGAGTTTTTCAACCATTTAGTTCATCTCTTATCCTTTTCCCTCTCTGCCGCTCTCCGTCGGGTGTAAGGGGGTGTCATTGTCTTGCTTTTCAGTATGCTTGTCTTCAATTATTTTCAGTCAATGCGTTTTACTTCTATAAGTCACTGGCTGGTAGTGATTGAAAGCAGACACTAAAACAAAGAATAATTGATCTCTAGCTCCCCAGGCGGAAAATATTGGAGAAAACATAAAGCAGGAGCCGGCACTCCTGCCTGTTAACAGTCCCCTGCTTCTGCTCCAAAACCCTTTGAGACCACACACTCTGACGACAAGCGTGGGGTCGTGAAGGACTCTCTGTTGGGCTCTGGAAAGCTTACATTTTGGCATCTTCCAGATGACTGAGGTTCTAATCTTGACTCTGTTACGTCAGGGAGAAATATCTCTGCCTCTTGCCAAGCTGCCCCGGCTTTGCTTGGTGCTTTGGTAGAAACTGAAGTTCATAGCAACGGCCTTGGAAGAATGACTTAATGTTTATGGAAGGAGTAAAAAGTCTGTCTGCAGATTCCAACACAGAAGCTCTGCTTTCTTTAAACCGAATTCAATATGACTCCTCACCTAGCTTAATGGGAAATTCGGTCTCGGTCAGTGTGGGTCCTCCCCATCTGCCTGCTGGGTGTTTTCCGGAGCCTGGAGGTCCATTGGCACTTAGGAAAAGGAGCGCTGGCCTCTGACCTCCGGGTCATCTGGTTGTTATGACATCCTCATTGTCTCCACTCACTGTGGGTCCTGAGTCTGATGGCTTGACTGGAAATCCAGGTTCCTGGCAGCATTTAGTTAATGGACCTGCTCATCCCATCTGGTGGGGGCTCAGACCAGAGCTGACCACCCTGTCTGGTGGGGGCTCGGACCGGAGCTGACCACCCTGTCTGGTGGGGGCTCAGACTGGAGCTGACCACCCTGTCTGGTGGGAGCTCAGACCAGAGATGACCACCCTGTCTGGTGGGGGCTCAGATCGGAGCTGCTCACCCTGTCTGGTGGGGTCTCAGACCGGAGCTGACCACCCTGTCTGGTGGGGGCTCAGACCGGAGATGACCACCCTGTCTGGTGGGGGCTCAGACCGGAAATGACCACCCTGTCTGGTGGGGGCTCAGACCAGAGCTGACCACTCTGTCTCGTGGGGGCTCAGACCAGAGCTGCTCACCCCATCTGGTGGGGGTTCACCCAGGGTTGACCACTGATAAGGGGCACAGTGACCTCCATATCTGGGTGGCTCTCCTTCCTGGGGTCCCACATCATTTTCTTTCTTCCCTTCTCCTTTCTTTCTCTTCTTCACTTTCTGTCCTTGGCCCCAAAACTCCACTATTTCCCCTTTCTCTTCCACAAAAATGCTTTTCAATGAGTCCAGGCCTGTCCAAAGGACAAAAAATGATATTAATTTCTGGTTTTATATGGGAAAGAAAAATCCTTAGGGTAAGGAATTGTTTATGACCTTTCCAAAATTTTAACTGGGAGTTGGTGGAAATGCAGGAAGAAGAAGCATCAGTGAAAATAGTTTAGTCTTTGAATCTGGCACCCAAAGTGTGGGCCACTCAAAAACAAGAGTAACTCTGTTTCTTTATTTAAAAAAAAAAAATCCTTCTTGGATGGATACAAGAGTTTCAGTTTAGGGTTTGATTCCCAGCCAAGGCACACAGGAGAAGCACGCATCTGCTTCTCCTTCCCTCCCCCTCTCCTTCCTCTCTGTCTCTCTCTTCCCCTCCCATAGCCAAGGCTCTATTGGAGCAAAGTTGGCCCAGGCGCTAGGGATGGCTCCATGGCCTCTGCCTCAGGCGCTAGAATGGCTCTGATTGTGGCAGAGCGATGCGACGCCTCAGATGGGCAGAGCATCGCCCCTGGTGGGCATGCCGGGTGGATCCCAGTCGGTGCATGCGGGAGTCTGTCTGACTGCCTCCCCATTTCCAGCTTCAGAAAAATACAAAAAAAAAAAAAATACAAAAAAAAAAAAAAAAAAAAAAGAAAGCTTTCAACAGAGAGGTAGTAGATGCTGCTAGTTTCTTTAGGGCCTGGAAAGTGGCAAATGCCATAGCTACTACACCCTAGAAATCAAATCAGTCACAGCACCTGCCCGGATTCATGGGAAGGGGGCTTCTCAGTGAGAGAAGCAGCTTAGTCCTTGGCTAGTCTGTGGCTCTTGGCAACTTCAGAGTGCCTCTGGCTCTGAGCAGCAGGAGGGAGTCGTACAGGTAGGTCCCCATGCAAGCCAGCACTGGCACTGGGGCACAGCCAACACTTCCCATTGGGGACAGCCCCAAAGGAGCCAGGAGCAGCTCTTCTTTATTGCTGGGGACCCAACCAATAACACCCACTTTTCTAGCTTGAGTTCGGAACTGATCGAGAGAAAAGCCAGCCTTCCGCCTTACCTAATGTCTGCCTTCATTACAGGAGAAGATTGTCTTGGGGAATGTGGATTCGATCTGAAGCCCAGAAGTCAGACACAGGTCACTGGGCCAGAATGACGTCCCCCGGGGCCAGGCAGAAGCTGCTGCCACCTGGAGAAGCACTGGGGGGGGCAGTGCTCTCTCCCTGCAGGGACTCATGGCCAGAGGGAGAGGGGAGGCAGGGGCGGAGACCTGCATGATGCCACAGGGTGGACCAGGCCCTGCCTGCCGGCTGTCCTCCGTGGAAGAAAAGCCAGCACTGAGCAGACCACGTGCTCATAAAATGGAACGGGAGCTGTGCTGGTCCGGACACACTCGCTGCTTCTTCTAAACTCTGAACTTCTGGGCAGTGGAGTCAGATCATCCCTCCTTCCCGAAGAGGAGGGAGTCCCGGGGGCAGAGCATGGCTGGACAGAGCTTCGCAGCACCCGTTCCTGCTGACGAGGACAGCGGAGCAGGGACGGAGAGCTCCGCCCGCACCCCCAAGGACGGCCAGGTGCTCTCTCCAGGGAAGCTACAGAACTGAGCGTCAGGAGGCCGCAGTCCTAACGCACTCTGGGCCCAGCTCCCTAGTCCATGGTTTGTCCCCACATGTCCCGACTGCTCCTCTCGGTCCGGGCGCTGCGCTGGGTGGATCGGGGGCAGAACGTGGATGTGGCTCCATCCTTCCCCTTGAGGCCCGGGGGACGGGGTGGCCGGGCAAACATTGTGACTGCTAAACCCCCTAACAACCTTCTGCAATTCAGTGTCAGGCACATGGCCGTGGCCCTGCAGGTTCCCAGTGGATTCGGACAGACGGTAAAGGAACAGCCGAGCCAGAAAAAGGTGGGCCGTTCCGTGTATTAGAGTCTCCTACGGGTGGTGAGCAAGCAGGCAGGGAGGACCGCTTCCCTCTCACTCAGGGCTCCCAAAGCCCCGACCCTCTCTGGATCCACCAGCCTCCCAGGCCCCCACGAGCCTCAGCCAGGCTCCCAAGCCCCTCAGCACCCTCCAGCCAAACAGGGCTGGGCAGAAATACCCCTTCTCAGGCAAACAATAGCAACCAAGGGCCCCTCCCCATGGAGGCAGGCAGTCCGCAGTTTACAGTCGGCCGTTCTGAGGGCGAGCACCCTCAGCCTTCCACAGACTAGACACCGGGCGCTGCCCAGTACAGGCGAGCAAACCTCAAAAACACTTGTTACAAACCTGTTTGTCCAACAAGCAGCCATCAGAGAGTGGGACAGCAGGTCTATGTCAAGGACAGGGTGAAGAGGATTCTACAACTTCTTGCTTAAAGGGACAGTGTTTGAACTTAAGGGTAGAAGTTTCAGCCTGAGATAATCTCAGGTGCTTCCTCTCGAAGGCGGAGCCAAGGTCGAGGGACTGAAGTGGTCAGTCACTGAAGTGGACATCTGGACCAAGGGGAGAGGCAGGGGGCTGGGATGGCAGGGAGGGGGTCGGGGACCGGGCGTGTCTGCGAAGCATGTTGGTCTCGACCCCGGGAATTCTTAGCATTTGAGTCGCCAGATGAACTGAAGTATGATTCTAGTTGAGACCAATCATACTAACACTTTTTTTTCTAAAACCCTTCAAGGGTCTCCCTCTGATCTCAAAGTCCAAGCGAAAGACGAAAGACGGCTTGTAGGAACAGAGTCTGACCCACCTCCTGTCCATAGCTTCTCTCCTTGAAAGCTGCGATCCCACTGAACCAAACTTCTTTCCCTCCCCGGTGCAGGGAGCGCATCCTCTTTCTTCAAGTGCACCAGCTGTGCTTCCACCTGAAAACTGCACCCTAACCCTGCCCCCCCCCACTCCTTTCCAGGTTTGTTGTTCTTGTTGTTGTTTTAATTCAGGCTTCACAGATCAGCCGAGATGGTCACCTCTTCTAGGAAGCGTCCTGGAAAATGAATGAGCCTGGTGTCCTCCTCCGGCTACCTCAGTCCCACCCAAGTCCTCACGGGGCCCCTCCTCCCTTCCGCTCTGTCCTTCACCAGCCTGTCAGCCTGTGAGAATGGGGCCCTGTCTGCCCTGCTCACCTCCACGGCGCCTGAGCAAACGAATGGCTCAACCTGTGCTTGTGTGTAGCGGCTCACATCTGCATTTTAGACGTTTTACTCAACCTTTCAAACGGGGCTGAAACAGAGGGGAGCAGAGAGACGTGTTATCGACCCCATTTCACAGGTGGGCAAACTGAGGTTCAGAGGGCATAAGAGGCAGGTGTGAGTTGACAGTTCATTAAGAGATGAGGCAGGAACCATAATGTGATCTTCTGTGATTTACAGTTATGGCCTGTATCCACGTTTAAGGGAAAAGAGATATTATGTTCAGTTGTCCCATGTAATTGGCTTTAAATGTAATTAGCTCATTTAAAACTGAAACCACTTATACATGTATTTATACACCTATTTATTTATATGTCAATATGTTTATATATATATATATATATATATATATATATATATATATATATATATATATATCATGTACATGTCATTTTGACCTTTTCCAATGGGCGAGATCCTGTAACTCTTTGAGGAGTTATAATAGTAGCCCTTTGACCTGTGCATCTAGATGAGATCTCACACTAGCGTTTTACACAGAGTGACACATTTGCCAGATTCACTTTTAAATGTTTCCTATGAATTTTTTAAAAATATGTGGTTTATTGATGGCATAGATTTAAGTCATTTTAAAATTTGTAACTTCCTATCACTTGAAAATGTAAAAGTAGTTCCCAAAACTATATCTCAAAATACCTTATTACCCTAAATTCCATTTTCCTCAATGCTAAGAGGAACTGACAGAGTGTACACATGCTTTAAGAGATAGTGTGTGCTAAGCCCTGTGCCAGATTCTTACAATATACGATTTCACTTGGTCTTTACAAACCGTACTTTGTGGTCAAGATTACGATCACCATTGTACAGAAAAGGAAACTGAGACTCTAAGAGGTTGAACTCGACCCAGGTTTTATAGACAGTATTTGGAAGAATGGGAATTTAGTTCCAAATTGCCTGACCCCAAAATCCACATTCTTTCCATTTCTTTTGTGTTTCTTCCACGATCCAGAATGTTTTCAGTACTTAGATCCCCAGGAGGAAACATAATGTGAAAAGAAAATCATTCAGACACTGTGTCAAGAACGGGGTTTAATTCTCAGATCTGGACTATCCCAACCAGGTGACCTTAAGAAAGTTGACCACTCTTCCTGTGCAGTGATGAGAAGGGCTACACCACCCAGACTGACTGGGGTGCCCACCTGTGTTCGCAGCCACGCCACCTTAGAGAACTCACCTTAGCTCCCTGAGTTTCCGTGTCATGGGCACGCAATAAGGGCCTGGAACCCGGTGATCACCAAACTATCTTGCAGCTACAAAATTTTATAACTATATATATTTATATATAAAATTCCATATATAAAAAAACCATATATATAATTGTTATTGTTATTATTAACTTGCTTCTTGCCACTGAGTTTAAGTTTTGATCTTTCTTCATACATCTCTCCCATACAGCCTCAGGTTCACTCATCAATGCAGCATTTGGGATGTTTCCACCTTTTGAAATAAATACAGGCACGTGCTCACCTGTTGACAGGTACTCACTCTGTTGTGCTACAACCCACTTGTGGAAACAAAGGCACCCGCCTTCAGCTCCCGTCTGCTCCAGACACAGGCAGGTACAGCTGTGCCCTCCGCAAGCAGCAGGAGGTATTGTTCGCGGCCAACCTTGTTCGGAGCTGTCACCGTGACGGCCTGTGAGAAACAGATGGGCCGACAAAGGGTACAGAATTGAATGCTTTGTGTTCACTTTTTCAGTTAAAAGAGAAAGGCATCATTTAGGGCATCCTGTTGAGCTATAGATCTTCCTTCCAGATAGTTTTCTGGTTGTAACAAGGATTGATGTCAGGGAGGGGAAGAGAGCTAGAAGGGACCGAGAGGCTGAGAGCCAGCTTAGAACATTTCCCCGGAGTCCTTGTGCCGGAGAGAGATCAGAAGGCTTTTAGTGTCTGGTCCTCAACATCTTCCCCAGGTGATAAAACACAAAGACTAGTTTTTTCTAACCAAATACACAGGATGTCAGCAAAAGTAGCTCTTTCATCTGTGTATTTATTAACACCTAGATGCACTGTGGATTCTAATCGATGGTGGATACGCAATGGCTCACAAAGTGTCGCTTGAACTCAAGACGTTTACAGGCTCATGAGAGGCACAGAGAAGTGAACAGAAGCAGTCACTGCAGTGAGACGCCCGTGCGGATGCCTAGGAACAAGCCACAAAGGGCCGTGAGGACTTCCTTACTGCTGCACCCCGGGATGTAAATATAAACAAAAATAAAAAAGAAAAGAAAATGTTCTTAAAACACGGTAAGGTTTGGGAGGAAGTCAACGCAGTCAGACCTTCGTTTGGAATGCTCTCTCTGGTAATACTGTGGAAACCGTCACCGATGAACAGCAGGGGAGGCGGAGCAGTCCACGGCGTCACCCAGCGGGCCACCAGGCCTTCGCCCGTGCATTTCCCCTCCAGCCCTGACTTCTCTGAGGTCTTGGGGTGAGCTCTCTTCGCAGCCTGGACGGGGAGCTGTGACTAATCTGAGTGAGGGGCATGAAACCAGCATCAGTGGGTTTCCCTTCTCTCTCCCCAAGGGGGACAGTCCTGAGGTTTAGTTCGTGTGGCCTCTCGGATGGTCATGCAGGCTTGGGCAACCGGTCCCCGTGGCTTTGGCTGACGTCCGAGCGGTGACTCCCGCGGCTGGGAAGGGGAGACACAAGGGGCGATTCACAAGATGACTGAGCAGTTCCTCGTCCGCCCAGCTTTAGAGTAAGGGGAAGCACCTGTGTCCGGGGCCAACATGCATGAAAGGGACTTTGTGCAATTCAGGAAAATAGAGAATGCAGAGGAGAAGCTGGTTGGGGAGGGTGGAGGGGTTCGCTTCCAAGGTCTTTATCACGCCATCATTCGTGAACACTTCCACGATGATTATGAATAAGAACATATTCATCACCCGTCATTGTTTTTAGAGAAACTAGTACCTTTGGAGAAACAGCAGGGGAGAAAAAAAACGCGCTTGCCTCTATAGAGCTTGAATTCTAATGGTGAAGTCAGGTACATGAACTCCGGGGAACAACAGATGATATCAGCAAGCTTTAAACACTGTGAAGAGGCCCTGGCTGGTTGGCTCAGCGGTAGAGCGTCGGCCTGGCGTGCAGGGGACCCAGGTTCGATTCCCAGTCAGGGCACATAGGAGAAGTGCCCATTTGCTTCTCCACCCCCCCTCTTCCTCTCTGTCTCTCTCTTCCCCTCCCGCAGCCAAGGCTCCGCAGCCAAGGCTCCGCAGCCAAGGTTCCGCAGCCAAGGCTCCATTGGAGCACAGATGGCCCGGGCGCTGGGGATGGCTCCTTGGCCTCTGCCCCAGGCTCTAGAGTGGCTCTGGTCGTGGCAGAGCGATGCCCCGGAGGGGCAGAGCATCGCCCCCTGGTGGGCAGAGCGTCGCCCCTGGTGGGTGTGCCGCGTGGATCCCGGTCATCGGGCGCATGCGGGAGTCTGTCTGACTGTCTCTCCCCATTTCCAGCTTCAGAAAAAATACAAAAAAACAAACAAACAAACAAACAAAAACGCTGTGAAGAAAAACTAAGCATCTTCAGCAAGAAGAGTGAGATAATCCAGTGGCGGTGGGGGGTACGTTAGACTGAGATGCCCGCGAGGGGCTGGCACGGGGCAGAGCCTGCTTCCCCCGAGGCCAGGTCCCCGGGCAGCTGGGGTGGCGAGCAGAGCGGGAGCAGGGGGCACGGGGTATGCCCCGGCCGTGAGGCCCTGGGGGAGCCATCTGCACCCTCACCCTGACCACCAGAATTCTCTCTCCTCGGGGTGCAGAACGTCCCTCCGCTGGCTGTGCTGGGTAGACGGGACAAAGGGCTTATTTGTAGAAAACACAAATCACCCCTCCTGTCACACACACACACACACACACACACACACACACACACCATTGGAGCGACAGCAGCTGCAGGTGTGGAGAACTTACCGTACGGCAGGCCTCACGTCCACCATCCACCGGCTCTTTACTTCTTCAAACCCATCCAGGGAGGTGGATTTGGGGAAAGTTCTTTAAAGTAATTCAACTTACAAGATTTGTGTGTGTGTATGATTAAGGTGGCAAATATTGATAGTAAGTGAACCAGCAAAGAATGGTAGTTCCCCGTCTCTGACTCCAAAGCCTGTGCTGTTCAGCATCCGAAAGCCAAGACTGCAGATGAGAGTGTACAAATAGAAGTCATGGCAGCTCAGGCCTTCTGACGGCTCTGCTCCTCCCCGGAACAAGCCCTCGGTGAACTCCAAGGTTCAGCACCCACATCACCTCCTCCGGGAGCCTAGTCTGGCCTCTGCGGAACGGGAGTCTCTCATCTACAGCCTCAAGCACCAGAGACAGAGGACAGGAGGGTCCCATTCACCTCAGGACGGTCCATTCACCTCTCTGTCCCCAGTTCCTTGCCAGAGCCCGGCGGGGACGGGCTCGGTGAGCTGGCTGGGTGAATGTATCAACCTGTGCCTGCGTGTAGCAGCTCACATCCGCATTTTAGACATTTTACTCAACCTTTCAAATGGGGCTGGAACAGAGAGGAGCAGAGAGAAGTGTTAGTGACCCCGTTTCACAGGTGGGCAAACTGAGGTTCAGAGGGTATCAGAGGCAGGTGTGAGTCGACAGTTCATTAAGAGACGAGGCAGGAACCATAACGTGATCTCCGGTGATTTACAGTTATGGCCTGTATCCACGTTTAAGGGAAACTCATCTAAGTCCTGCCTTCCTATGATGGGTCCCCGCTCTCCCTGCGGGCTGGCCCGTTTCTCTCCTTCCCTCAGTGAGTCCTCAGAGGCCATTCGTGGATGATGAACCTCCTGCCCCTTCAAAGTGGACATTCACGTCAATGTCCCCACGCAGAGCATCGCTTTACTTCCCAAGTCAGGAGGCGCCCCCGTCCACGCCAGGGACTGCTCTCTGCGCTCCTGCTGTCCCCGCGATCTGAAACACACAGAACCCCAAATTAATGAGCGCCATGTGTACCAGAGGCCCCAGCGCGCGTGTTCTCGTCTTTCTTCTTTTATTTTCTTCTTCTTTAAGTACACATGTTTGAGGCTTGATCTAGCCCTTCATGTTAAAAATATATATATATAGACCAGCTTTTATCCTATGTTATTTTTCTGATTGAAAAAAAAAAAACAGAGCCGTGTTTGAAGATCAATCCTCCCCACTCTGTTCGGGAGAACAAACACGGGACTGTTTCGTGTTGTTGTTGGCTCTGGCCTGTGGGCCTCCCTTTTATCCCCCGACACGTCTCTAGCTTTATTTCTGCTCTTCAGTGGACGAGAGCGCCGCTTTAGCGTGGGACCCCACGGGGATCCGCGGGAGGCCCGCTTCCCACGGAGATCTGGAGCGCTGTGCTTTCAAAGGGAGAGGCAGGAGGGCCGGCTCTCCTGTTCCTCGTCCCGACCGGCGTGCTGGGCCCTGTGCTGTGAACAGCACCTCAGCAATCCGCCCGCCATGAGTGAGGCACTCCCCCCCCAGCTTGGCCCCGCAGTGACCGAGGCTGAGCAGGTGTAGGGGAGATGTCCGAGGCCACACAGAAGGCGGTGGCACCTCAGCAATCCTCCCGCCGTGAGTGAGGCACTCCCCCCCCAGCTTGGCCCCGCAGTGACCGAGGCTGAGCAGGTGTAGGGGAGATGTCCGAGGCCACACAGAAGGCGGTGGCACCTCAGCAATCCGCCCGCCGTGAGGCACTCCCCCCCAGCTTGGCCCCGCAGTGACCGGGGCTGAGCAGGTGTAGGGGAGATGTCTGAAGCCACACAGAAGGCGGTGGCACCTCAGCAATCCACCCACCATGAGGCACTCCCCCCCTCAGCTTGGCCCCCGCAGTGACCGAGGCTGAGCAGGTGTAAGGGAGATGTCCAAGGCCACACAGAAGGCGGTGGCACCTCAGCAATCCGCCCGCCGTGAGGCACTCCTCCCCCAGCTGGGCCCCCGCAGTGACCCGGGCTGAGCAGGTGTAGGGGAGATGTCCGAGGCCACACAGAAGGCGGTGGCACCTCAGCAATCCACCCACCATGAGGCACTCCCCCCCTCAGCTTGGCCCCCGCAGTGACCGAGGCTGAGCAGGTGTAGGGGAGATGTCCGAGGCCACACAGAAGGCGGTGGCACCTCAGCAATCCGCCCGCCGTGAGGCACTCCCCCCCAGCTTGGCCCCGCAGTGACCGGGGCTGAGCAGGTGTAGGGGAGATGTCTGAAGCCACACAGAAGGCGGTGGCACCTCAGCAATCCACCCACCATGAGGCACTCCCCCCCTCAGCTTGGCCCCCGCAGTGACCGTGGCTGAGCAGGTGTAAGGGAGATGTCCAAGGCCACACAGAAGGCGGTGGCACCTCAGCAATCCGCCCGCCGTGAGGCACTCCTCCCCCAGCTGGGCCCCCGCAGTGACCCGGGCTGAGCAGGTGTAGGGGAGATGTCCGAGGCCACACAGAAGGCGGTGGCACCTCAGCAATCCACCCACCATGAGGTACTCCCCCCCTCAGCTTGGCCCCCGCAGTGACCGTGGCTGAGCAGGTGTAAGGGAGATGTCCAAGGCCACACAGAAGGCGGTGGCACCTCAGCAATCCGCCCGCCGTGAGGCACTCCTCCCCCAGCTGGGCCCCCGCAGTGACCCGGGCTGAGCAGGTGTAGGGGAGATGTCCGAGGCCACACAGAAGGCGGTGGCACCTCAGCAATCCGCCCGCCGTGAGTGAGGCACTCCTCCCCCAGTTTGGCCCCCGCAGTGACCGTGGCTGAGCAGGTGTAAGGGAGATGTCCGAGGCCACGCACAAGGCAGGTGGCACCTCAGCATTCCACCCGCCGTGAGGCACTCCTCCCCCAGCTGAGCCCCCGCAGTGACCCGGGCTGAGCAGGTGTAGGGGAGATGTCCGAGGCCACACAGAAGGCGGTGGCACCTCAGCAATCCGCCCGCCGTGAGTGAGGCACTCCTCCCCCAGTTTGGCCCCCGCAGTGACCGAGGCTGAGCAGGTGTAAGGGAGATGTCCGAGGCCACACACAAGGCAGGTGGCACCTCAGCAATCCGCCCGCCATGAGGCACTCCTCCCCCAGCTGGGCCCCCGCAGTGACCCGGGCTGAGCAGGTGTAGGGGAGATGTCCGAGGCCACACAGAAGGCGGTGGCACCTCAGCAATCCGCCCGCCGTGAGTGAGGCACTCCTCCCCCAGTTTGGCCCCCGCAGTGACCGTGGCTGAGCAGGTGTAGGGGAGATGTCCGAGGCCACACAGAAGGCGGTGGCACCTCAGCAATCCGCCCGCCGTGAGGGAGGCACTCCTCCCCCCAGCTTGGCCCCCGCAGTGACCGGGGCTGAGCAGGTGTAGGGGAGATGTCCGAGGCCACACAGAAGGCGGTGGCACCTCAGCAATCCGCCCGCCGTGAGGGAGGCACTCCTCCCCCCAGCTTGGCCCCCGCAGTGACCGGGGCTGAGCAGGTGTAGGAGAGATGTCCGAGGCCACACAGAAGGTGGTGGCACCTCAGCAATCCGCCCGCCGTGAGTAAGGCACTCCCCCTCCCCAGCTTGGCCCCCGCAGTGACCGGGGCTGAGCAGGTGTAAGGGAGATGTCCGAGGCCACACACAAGGCAGGTGGCACCTCAGCAATCCGCCCGCCGTGAGTGAGGCACTCCCCCTCCCCAGCTTGGCCCCCGCAGTGACCGGGGCTGAGCAGGTGTAAGGGAGATGTCCGAAGCCACACAGAAGGTGGGTGGGATGGAGTTCGAAATGGACACCTTTCAGGCACCGCTCGTGATCCACTCTCATTTCTGCCGCTGCCTCCGTGACCTGAGCTGGGTCAAGACTGGCCGGCGTGAAGGTGGCCCAGACGAAGGGCTGCGCCATCGGGCCTTGGCCTGTGCGTCTTCCCTCCAGCCCCGACTTCTCTGTGGTCTTGGGGTGACCTCTCTTTGCAGCCTGGACGGGGAGCTGTGACTAATCTGAGTGAGGGGCGTGAAACCAGCATCAGTGGGGTTCCCTTCTCTCTCCCCCAGGGGACAGTGCTGAGGGTTAGTCCGTGTGGCCTCCCGGGTGGTCGCGCAGGCTTGGGCCGCTGGCCCCCGCGGCTTTGGCTGACGACCTGAGCATCCTGGCAGTGGCCCCTCCCTCCTTCCCTGCTGCACTCTCTGGTCCTTCTTGCTTGTTTCCTGGGACATCATGTCCCCCAAAGCCCTCACACGTAACCCTTTGCCTCAGGCTCAGCATTCTAGGGATCCCAGGCTGCACAGCAATTCTAATCCAAGCTCAGATTCGATGTTCTTTCCAACATGCTAGTGGTTCCCCAGCGCGACTCCTTTTCAGACCCCTGGAGAGATGTAAATGCTACAGATTCTTGGACCCTGCTCCAGAATGCTAAAATAGTCACTTTCTGAATTGTGTTTCCCTGTTTCTTGTGTTCTTCTGTTTCCGTATAAACTCCAGCGGTGACTCTTGGGCAGTGCCGAAGTCCGGTCCTCATCCAGATGCGACCGGGCTCCTCACAGTCAAAGACTACGTCCCTTACTCTTTGCTGTACTTTTAATCCGAGCACACCCTGGGGGTCATAAGGAAGTGTTTCTTGATCTGAATTAACTTAAATGTTGTATTTATAGAAGAACCGGAAATCTTACTTCTAGTAAGGAACAGCTTACTTGGAAAAGTCAGACCCTTCACCTTCCAAAGTCCTGGTCCGTTGATCTGAAGCACTTACTGGGAGACTGATATAACTCAGGGCTTAATTCTCTCCTCCAAGGGTGGGGAGGATAAGACATTATTTATTCATTGCCTTTATTGGCATAAAAGCATCATGGTGTATCTCAAAGAGCCTGAGCTTTGGAATAAAAACTTCACTGAAATTTCCAGTCTATCTTGTAGTGACCTGCTCTTGAGTTTTTGTTTTCTTATCTATCAAATAAGGATTAAAATATTTCATTAAGTTCTTATAAGAAACAAAGTCACATATTTAAAAGTCTGTATAAGCCAGAAACTGAACTATGGGTGCACGGACTCAGCAACAGCTAACCCATGTAGCCAGCCCAGTAAGTTTGCTCTTCCGGAAAAACCCAGGAAGTTCAAGTGACATTTTTCTAGCATCATGTTGCTTAATCTGGGGCACCAGGAGCCACTGGGTTGTCACCTTTTCTTTTGCAACTTTGCAGGTGAGACTTTCCACCCTTCATTTCACTACTGTGTTATGTCACAGGGTGAAGTGATTGGCAGTCTGTAACTGGAACTCCTATACTCCACCCAGTGATCATCTTTAGAAACGTATTTAAACATGGTCTCCTTCATGCATTCCTTAACATGGCAGTAATTTTATTGGAAGCAACGTGATTGGGGAAACAAAAAGTTACTTATCTGGGAACGTTGGTAGTGCAGTGATTTGCATGGTGAGCCATGGTGGGTCTGCAATCTGTCGTGTGTATTTCCAGGGATGACCTTGTCTGTCTGGCAGCTGCAGTAGTAGACACTGCAACTTTAAGTCAACTCAGGTTGCTTTCTTCCTTCAATGCCCGGCTGCCAACATCTTTACTATTTTGATGCAGAATCATTCTTGTGGGTTTTTTTTTTTTTTTGGCTGTTGTTGTTTTTTAGATAAAAACATAAAATTTACACCAGGAAGTTTGATTTAATATAATTCAAGACGCATTTCCTGAACCGCTTTCACAGGCAAACATCTGAAACATAACAGCTGGAAGAATCACTACTATCACCTTACATGCAAATTACAGTTTAAAACCTAGTTGTCTGCAAACAGATCGCCTGCTTTAACCAGGACGGCTGCCTTGGCAGTGAGCCGACCTAAGTGGTAGGCACATTGCGGAGACAGAAAAATGGATGCAGAGGGGAGCAGGGGTTAAAACTGATGACGTGAGTGTGACACCTCAGGCGCTGTCCCGGGCACTGGAAATGCTTAATCCTGCCAACAAGCCTACAGTGTGGTCATCTTCACTCTTCCCATTTGATTGAACAGACAATTGAGTCTCAGTGAAATGAAAGGGTCTGTCCCAGGTCACACAACTGGGACGCCCCCAGACTGTCCGACTCCAGATGTAGGTGACCTTTTTTATGCTAGCGGGTGCCATCAACATGATGAATCGTGATGGAAACAGAGAAAGCTACTGACCTCATCCGGGTGTAACCCAGAAGCTGAGCTGCTCCAGAATCAAAGGCGGTGAGGCTCCTGCCCCTTCCCTGGTCCCTCCCACCAGGAAGGCATGATTGGCGGTTTCTTCACGGTATTATCGGGCATATTAAAACCATGCTCATTTACATCCCTGGAGTCTGGCAGGGGTTCATTCATCACTCATTATCAATTCTGTCCTTTCTCTAAACAGCACAGAATCATTTTTAATATTAAAATATTGTATAATTCACAGCAACTGAACGGAAGTGTCTGTCATCCTTCTCAGAGCCATTTGCCTCCACCCACTCTGGAAGGGCAGAGAGATGATGTGAAGGTCAAAGGACCTCGACGTCTATGTCCATGGCCAAGCCACTTAACCCCCCCGGCTTCCCTCCGTGGCACAGAGACAGTACAGGACGTGAAGCTGATACCTCAGAACAATTGCTTGGCCTCTCAGACCTGCAGTCCTCTCTCTCTGCAGACCGTGAGCGAGGACAGACACCGAACCAAATCACCTGGAAATCTCCCGCCCAGGTAACGGGGAGGGTGCTGATGGAGGGAGTGGGGGAGTTGGTAACAGAGACGGGACACTCGGAACCTGCTGTCCCCCAGTGCTCAGACCAGCAGTGCTCCTCCGTATACAGCTCTCTCGGGGAAGTGCCGGACTCGGGGCTCCGGCCGCGTGTTCTGTTCCCAACACTGCATGCGGCTCTGGGGACAAGCACCTGCAGAACTCAGTCTGAGCAATGACACTGTCGTCGGTCTGCTGGGGCCACCATCACAAAGCACCACAGGCTGGGGTGGGGGGCGGGGGCTCACACAACGGAAATGTATTTCCTCCCAGTTCTGGAGGCTGGAAGTCTGAGCATGAGCAGTCGGCAGCGTGAGGTCCTTCTGAGTCCTCTGTCCTTGCCTGTCTCCTCCCTCTGTCCCCACATGGTCATCCCTCTGTGTGTGTCTGTGTCCTAGTTTCCTCTACTTATAAGGGCAAGCCCCACCCTAATGACCACATTTCATCTTATTTGAAGACCCCATCTCCAAATGCAGTCACATCTGAGGGGCAACGTGGGACCAGCGGTCGGACGGCCCTGCTCAGGGCGTGACGACAGACACCCGCTGTGTGACCTCAGAGGGTTAACTTGCTGAGTCCGCATTTCCTCACCTGCACGGTGGCAATAATGATGCTCCGATTAAAGGTGTCCTGGGAAAATTGGAAACAATGGGTTTGAAGGACCGAAATAGTGACTTCTGTCACTCAGAGCTAGCTACCCGAGGGCGAGGGAGCCGTGCTCAGATTCCGCGGCTTAACCTACGGAACGCTGATTCCTCGCTTACCTTCCTGGCCAGCGGACTGGTCCTCAGGCACTGACCCTGGGACCCAGGCTCTTCTCCTGTCCTGTGACAAGTCCCCCTGGAAGCGCAGCCTCCCCGTGGCTCGGGCAGCGGAGCAGAGCACGGGGCCACACCACGAAGCATTTCTTAGGGCACTTAGCTTCCCATTGGCCCAAACCAGGCATGTGACCCGCTGGAAACTAAGTCCCTGGCTGAGAGTCCCTCTTTCCTGCCACAATTCTGACCTGGGAAAGGAGAAAGGACATTTGGAAGCAGTTACCTGCATCAGTTGGGCCTCTGCAGACAAGAACAGACAGCACGCTCCAAGCGGGGGTGTGAGCGGTGGTTAATAAGACGGCAGTTTACTCAGGGATGGACAGGTTTTGAGAAAAGGTCAAGGTCACAGGCAGTGAGGAGGAATGTTGCCACTGCCAGGCTTGAAGGGGCCAGAGAGGGAAGTGGGTCCCGGGACCCAGAGGGAGGGACAGTCTGGGGAGGGGGACAGCTGATAGAAGAGTTGTCCCTGGCCAAGAGGCTCAGCAAATAGTGACCACACAGGAAGGAAGCCACATGAAACGTACCAGAGCTGGTCCTCTGCTCCGTCCTGCCTCACACCACGCACCCTGCTGACGGGGCTGCCCAGTTGCTGGAAGGGAAGGGGGCGCGTAGACGCGGTGCATGCGAGGTCCTGGGCGGATGAACAAGTGGAAGGCAGGTGAAGGGGGAGACGTCCGGCAGAGCACGCATGATCCAGGGGCCCCTCGTCTATCGCGGGGGTGAGGTTCCAGAACCCGCCGCGACAGGCGAAAATCCGGGAAGTAGCAACTTTATATTCATTTTATTATTTATATATAGTTTAAGGCTTTATAAACCCTCCTTACACTCCTATAAACCTTTCCCACACACTGTTACTAACCTTCCTCACACATATTTTGTTTATTTTACCTCAAAAATAATTAAAATAATAAATACATAATATAACAAAATATATTTATATATATACCACAAAATCTGATGATACAGCCAAAAATCCGCAATACAAAATTAAGATATACAGTGTATACACTTTAACAGAAAATAAAATCCCACTGGAGGTCTTTGCAGGTGCCCTGAGGCAGCGACTCCGTGACTACCTTCTCAGCAGAGTGTTGTAGAATAAGACTCCCCCTGCCCCGGCCATGGAACTCACACCAAATATCCAGGAGACAAGGAGCCTCCCCACTGTTCACAAACTATCGCAAGGCCAGCATTACGACCTCTGCTTTGCAGGAGGTCAGACCCCGCCTGGCCCCACTGGCGCTCCAGCAACCAAAGTGCTTCCCAAGAGATTCGAAAGGTCGAACCCAAGTCCAGGGAACAGAAAACCTGCAAATCGGCAGAACCCTCGAAGACTCCCAACAGCTGTAGTCGAAACAGTCCAACAAAAGCTACAGTCAGACAAATTGCAAACTTTCGAGTGAATGTACACTCACACGCCTGAAGCAGTTGCTGCATAATTCTCTTTTCATCTCACAAATACTGTTGTCAAGTTAGAGGAAGAGCACATGACATGTTAAATGACTCCTTCGAAAGTTTCTGAGCTGGTTAGTGAAGAGCCAGGGTCCTGAAGGAAGAGCCAGGGTCCTGCAGCAAGGAACTTATAGTATCTCTGCACTCCCGACACACACACACACACACACACACACACACACCCTCACGCACTCTCTCACAGTGACTTCCAGCTGTCTGAGAATTGCAGTCCATCCCATAGTCCTCTCAGAGTCAACGTCACCTACTGATGGAGTAGTTTCCACCACGGTTGTTGTTACATAGGGAGTGCTTAAAAATAAAGTCTTCTCCCCTCCCTCCCCTCCACACTGTATACACAGCGTGGGGCAAAAAGAGGCAGGAGGGGGAACCCAGAGGCTGTCACCCTCTGCTCTCTCACCCTCCTAATGTCACCAGATGGACTCAAGGGAAAGATAAGGGGAGGTCTCAGTACGGAAGGAAACAACACAAAGCGAGCAGCTGCCACTTTCTGAGAGCCCTGCGGCTCATGTGGAATGCTCACGGGCTTCTACAGTCATCCCACCTGACCTACCCGCAGACGTGTGATGTCACGGTGTCCCCACAGACATGTGATGTTATGGTGCCCCACACACGGTGTCCGTCTAAATAATAAGAAACCTGCATGTCAGAAAACTTAAGTGACTTCTTCAAAGTCCCTTAACAGGAGCACATGGCAGACCTCAATATGAGCCGAGTCCCTGGTGTCTAATACAACGTCGCTTTCTTCTGCACAATAATGTAAATGGTCCCCCAGTGAGAAAGGGATGCAGAGGCTTCAGCTATTAAAAGGGCACACATAGGTACTACAGCTAAAAATCTGCTTTCTTAAAATCCAAATTGCCATTTCTTTGAATGAGGGGTCAGCCTAAAAAAAGATGTATGTGGACACTTTTGCTACTTTTGCAGGGAAAAGAAATTATAATTAAGGTGCCATGGATCAACTTGACGGGAGTGGTGACAGGAGTTATTTCTGGCTACTAATGAAGAACACATGTAATTAGAAGCAAAATAATATCAGTAAAGGTTACACATACTGCAGCTGGAGCAAAGGCCCTGGTATTTAAAAAAGCAATGAGTCATTGAGCAAGCATGTTAATAAGGCAAATATTTATTTTTAGGAGACCCTGCAATTGGTACTCTTCAAAGTCAACGGAATTAGCAGCAGCTGATGAAATAAAACTGTGGAAAAACAACCTGGGAGGCAGTGGCTTCTTTCAACCAGTTTCTAAAATCTGGGTAAAGCTGTGTCCAAATGGGCTCACGCACGAAGGAGAATACAGTGATGATGATGGCGATGATGGTGATGATGGTGGTGGTGATGATGATGATGGTGATGGTGATGGTGATGATGATGATGGTGATGATGGTGGTGATGATGATAGTTAAGGTGATGGTGGTGGTGATGGTGAAGGTGGTGATGATGATGGTGATGGTGATGATCATAATGATGATGGATGATGATGGTAAAGATGATGGTGGTGATGATGATGATCATGATAATAGTGATGGTGATGATGATGGTGATGGTGATGATGATGATGATG
The DNA here is from genome assembly GCF_036850765.1 of Saccopteryx bilineata. Classification (NCBI taxonomy): domain Eukaryota; kingdom Metazoa; phylum Chordata; class Mammalia; order Chiroptera; family Emballonuridae; genus Saccopteryx; species Saccopteryx bilineata. The sequence continues at coordinate 260,069,545 of NC_089494.1, forward strand.
ATGATGGTGATGATGGTGGTGATGATGATGGTTTCGGTGGTGGTGATGGTGATGATGATGATGGTGATGATGGTGATGGTGATGATGATGGTGGTGATGATGATAGTAGTGATGGTGATGATGATGGTGATTATGGTGGTGATGGTGATGATGAGGTGATGATGATGGTGGTGATGATGATGGTGATGAGGATGATGATGGTGATGATGATGATGATGGTGATGGTGATGATCATAATGATGATGGATGATGATGGTAAAGATGATGGTGGTGATGATGATGATCATGATAATAGTGATGGTGATGGTGATGGTGATGATGATGATGATGATGGTGATGATGGTGGTGATGATGATGGTTTCGGTGGTGGTGATGGTGATGATGATGATGGTGATGATGGTGATGGCGATGATGATGGTGGTGATGATGATAGTAGTGATGGTGATGATAGTGGTGATGATGGTGGTGATGAGGATGATGATGGTGATGATGATGATGGTGATGATGATGGTGATGAGGATGATGATGGTGATGATGATATGATGGTGATGGTGATGATCATAATGATGATGGATGATGATGGTAAAGATGATGGTGGTGATGATGATGATCATGATAATAGTGATGGTGATGGTGATGGTGATGATGGTGATGGTGATGATGATGGTGGTGATGATGATGGTAGTGATGGTGATGATGATGGTGATTATGGTGGTGATGGTGATGATGAGGTGATGATGATGGTGGTGATGGTGATGACGATGATGATGGTGATGGTGATGATGGTAATGGTGATGGTGATGCTGATAATGATGATGGTGATGATGGTGGTGATGAGGATGATGATGGTGATGATGATGATGGTGATGATGGTGGTGGTGGTGGTGGCAGTTGCAGTAACTACATCCTCCTCTGTAACCCACAGAGCACTCCTCCAGGGAAGCTGACCCAGCATGGTGTCCTGCTGCCTGTCCCTCATCCTGTCCTTACCAACCTGTCAATATTTATTGGTACTTTATGCCAAGTAGTCTCGATGAACAAGACAGATGAGGTACTCACTTCTACAAAGCTAACATTCTAATTTAAGGAGGTGGATTTTATATAAACAAATACACAAGTTTTAGTTTTTCAGATTAGGAAAGAAGAAATCAAGTGAAATGATAGATGGTAATGATTCCAGGATCACTTTGGTGACATTCAAGAAAGGCCTCTCTAAGGGCATCAGGGCACCAGCTGTGAGAAGGTCATGAAAGTCTGAGATTCCTAAGGTGCTGCAACAAAGGCCACAGGCTACATGGCTTAAGCAACAGGCATGTGGTGTCTACAGGTCTCAGCACCAAAGTCTGAGTCAAGGTACTGACAGTGTTATGGTCTGATGCCTCGTCCTCCCCAAATCCATATGCTGAAACTCGAACTCCTGATCAGTTGTATTAGGAGGTAAGGTCATGTGGCGGAGCCCAGGAGTGGCATCAGTGTTGTTATAAGTGGGGCCCCCGTGGCCCTGGCCGGTTGACTCAGTGGTAGAGCGTCGGCCTGGCGTGCAGGAGTCCCGGGTTTGATTCCCGACCAGGGCACACAGGAGAAGCGCCCATCTGCTTCTCCACCCCTCCCCCTCTCCTTCCTCTCTGTCTCTCTCTTCCCCTCCTGCAGCCAGGGGTCCATTGGAGCAAAGTTGGCCGGGGCACTGAGGAAGGCTCCATGGCCTCTGCCTCAGACACTAGAATGGCTCTGGTTGCAACAGAGCAACGCCCCAGATGGGCAGAGCATCACCCCCGGGTGGGCATGCCAGGTGGATCCCGGTCGGGCGCATGCGGGAGTCTCTCTGACTGCCTCCCGGTTTCCAGCTTCAGAAAAATACAAAAAAAAAACCCAAAAAAACTCAAAAACAAAAACAAATAAGTGGGGCCCCTGTGATTTTTCTGACATTTTAAGATACAGAGAGGACATCGGTCAACACGCTGGAAGAGAGCCTCACCAGAACCCAACCATGCTGGAACCCTGACCACGGACCTCCAGAACCGGCAGAAATAAATTTCTATTTTTGATAACTACACAGTCTATGGTACTTTGCTAAGGCAGCAGGAGCTAAGAAAGCAGGTGGTGTCCTCTCAGACCTGCGCGAGAGTCTGACCCAGGCCCCTCTCCTAGCGTCTGGGAGCCTCATGTGACCCTTGGTTTATAGATTGTCATCTCTTCCCTGTGCCTAGACAGTGTCCTCCTTCTGTAGGTGTCTGTCTCTTTTTGTAAGGACACCAGTCATGTCAGCCTAAGGGCCTGCCCTAAAGACCTCGCTTAAACATGACCATCTGCAAAGACCCTATTTCCGAAAAATGGTCATATTCACCAGTACGAGGGGGTTAGAACTTCAACATCTCTCAGTAGGAGACACGTACACCCACGAGAATGGGTCATGCTTGCTGTTGAAGTCAGGGGATGTGTCAAGTACAAAGCCCCTATTTATAGACATCCAGTTCTTCGAAACAATCCCTACAACCTTCATTCAAACGTTTATGTGCCTCACACACGGGACTGAAGGCCCCCGGAGGGTCGGCAGGCTGTTACCCTAGGACTGTGGACAAGTCTCTTTCCAGGCCGAAACTTCCCTTTCACTTTCCTGAAAATAAAATAACATCAAGCTCCTCTTGATAGCAAGTGTTAGTGCATATGGAAATGTTTGCAACGCCGCTCATTGCTATAAAATATTAAAGAATATAATGTCTAAAAACTCTACATGAGTACAAATTAATTCCAAGCCAATGAGGCCACTGGTTCTTGTTAAAGATCAGGGATGGTAGCATTAGTTTAATATAAATTCTGGTACAGAATTGGCTCTGTTGCCTAAAGAGTCGCTGCCTGGTGGTGCCCAGAAATGCTTGCCTTCTGAGTACTTCATCTTGTTGTTCTTGTTTACAATTGGGGGTCTCAGAGCCCTGTTTGAGACAACTTGGTCAAATGACAGGAACTTGGACTCCCCACTGATGATCTATAAAGTGCTACCCCAGAAATATAGCCCACATGTTTGTCCAGCATAAGCCATATAATAGAACATACCTCCCTACTTTGCTCATGCTGTGGCTGTAGCCTTTGACTAATTTTTTTTGACTTTCTTCACTTCTGAAAACCTTACATTCCCCCTAACACCAGGTGTGATGCTGCCTGCCCCCACCATGACGAAGCCCTCCACTGGGTTCTCCAATTTAATCTTCTACCACCAAAGCATTGTTCACACCCTCATTGTGTCGGAAACCTTTCTCCCATGATGCATCCTGCCTGATATCCCTCAGCAAACACGTCTTCCAACTCAAATCATGTAAGCAACTTGAATATTGGAGACATTTATCCAACAAATATTTACTGAGCACTGAATAAGTCCCAGGCATTAAGTTAGCTCTGGGATTCCATTACATAAATAGAAAAACGAATAAGCGTCTTTTCTTGCATCCTCTCCCTCCTTCTTTATGATGCAAACATGAAATGATAAGTGTGAGAAATTCCCTGGGGGAAATACCTATAAGTAACAAAGGAGGAGACACCAGGAGTGGGTAGGAAGAGCCTGAGGCCACGATGCAGATCTCGCCCCTGGAAAATGGAAGGGGTGGGGGGAATGGGAGGATTGGATAGTAAGAGCCACAGACCACACTAAAATTTGAGGACAGTCTCAGCTAAGCCAATAAAGTGTCTCTGAGCCAAAAGAACCCATTGGAAGAGTCCCGTCAGGAGGCAACAGTGGACTCATACTAGTAATGACCATGAGCATCTGGGAACTTGCCCCCTGGGATGGATTTGAAGATCCAGCCTCATATGTGCTCCTTGCAGCAGATTCTGAGACAGGGACTCTGAGCAGGGCACCTCCACGTCGCCCGTGGTACACCATTCACCTATTTCCATAAATGGTCCCAGGTGGTATGAAGTATGACATGTGAGAGGAGAGCACCGAGATGAACTCCGGGCCTTGGAGTTCATACAGACGTGAGTTTGACCCGCAGTGTCTGGCGTGATTTCTCCAAACTTCAGCCTTCGTTTGTAAAACAGCTTGTGGTTTGCTGTTGGTTCACTCAACCGTCTCACCGAGTCGCCACGTCAAAATAACGGCGTGCAAACAGAGCGCGGAGCCTGAAACATAATACGTTTCATTAACACTGGTCACCGTAGCTGTTATCGGTGCAGGTGGTGTCATTGTGCCTGGTGGCCAGTACCCTGGGATATCAGCGTGTAGCTATAGAAAGTCCATCGGAGAGAATGGGACTAACGCATCACACACGCGGACGGTGTAGGTCAGCCCAGTGCTCTCCTGCAGCCTTGTTTGAAGGGGAGAGAGTAGCTATGACTGAGTTCTGAGTCTCTGAAGAGAAAACACGGCTTTCCACGTTAGGAACAAAGCTTTCTTAGCATTAAAATCTACACAATATGATTCGCAGGGCAGTGTTTGGGGACAGGATAGTATTCATCTCAGATGTCCCCTGGGCCAGGCCAATGCGTCCCCAGAGCCAGCTCGGGAAGCCGGTTAAGCTGATCTGAGACATAGGAACGCTATTCTGTTCAAGCATCAGCACTAACACTTTTTGAGGAAAAAAAAAGAAACTTCTTAGATCAGTTTGAACTTTGAGTAACCGTCTCATAAGCATTCCCGAGGCTCTCTGGAGACCTGGCGGCCACCGAGGACCCGAGCAGAGGCGAGTGGGAGGGACGTGAAGGTGGCCACCCACCCGGGTCTGTGGTCCCAGCCCAGCTCAGCTCTCTGTCCCCTCCCCCTCATGGATGTGACCTCTCTGAGTCTCAGTGTCCCTATATGCACAATGTGGATAATTACAGCTGGGCAGAAGTCTTAAAAGGATTAGTCACTCAAAAAAAGAAAACAAAAGCTATAGTAAAAAAAAAAAAAAAAAAAGGCCCTAGTTTGGGTTTCCTCAGAAGCAGATTGACAGGGATTTGAGGCCATAAAGCTCATTTGGGATGTGACAGCAGCAAGCACAGGTCAGGAGGGTGTTATGGGTTGAACTGTGCCCCCTCCAAACCCCTGTGGTAAAGCCCTGAGCACAAGTGTCTCAGAGATACTGTACTGGAGAGAGGATTTGTGAAGAAGTGGTGAAGGTGGAATGAGGTGATTTGAGCAGTTCGTTATCCGGTCTGACAGTTGTCCTTGTAGGAGGAAGTTGGGACACAGACACACAGCGGGGAGGCCCCAGGAGAAGACAGGCAGCCATCAACAGATCAAGAGGAGAGGCCGCGGAAGAAACCCACCCTGCTGACACGTCGATCCCGGACTCCTGGTCTCCATAACTCCGACAATAAATGTCTGTCCATTGGAGCAAAGTTGGCCCGGATGCTGGGGATGGCTCTGTGGCCTCTGCCTCAGGCGTTAGAATGGCTCTGGTCGCAACAGAGCGACGCCCCGATGGGCAGAGCATCACCCCTGGTGGGCGTGCCGGGTGGATCCCGGTCGGGCGCATGCGGGAGTCTGTCTGACTGCCTCCCCGTTTCCAGCTTCAGAAAAATACCAAAAAAAAAAAAAAATGTCTGTTGTTATGACAGCCTGACCCGTCCAATACCAGGTGAGGAAGTGAGACACGGAAGGGAAGGGGCCGCTCAGGAACCGTAACGAGCAGGAGACTCGTAGGGGCGCTGGGGCCCGACCCCACTTAGGTTGCTAAGAGACTCCCGAGAGCTCCCCTCCAATCTGACTCAGCCCCCCGGGTGGCTGCTGGGATGCGCTTTCAGCAGGCCCACCCGTTTTGGGCCGGGGGCTGGGGCAGCAGCATCCCAGGCTGCCTGTCTCACCGCAGGCTGGGCAGGTCCTGAGGTCGGAGCGATTCTTCAGGTCAGAGAGGTCACAATCCTTCAGAGCAATGGGACCCGTGAGTGCCTGGGCGCACACTAGAGTGTTGATGGCGTCAGCTATCCACGTGCTTAGGAAGTGCAGAGTTATGCAATCAAAGTGGCACTAATTCATTCAGCTCACATGTACTGACCTCAGGCTGTGCGCTGGGCTTCCGGATTCCCCGAGTGACCGGGATGGGTCAGAATCCTGCCATCGTTCAGCTTGGAGGACGGGGGGGGGGGGGGGGGGGGGGGGGGGGGGGGTGAAGGGTGGCCGAGAGGGAACATGTGACCAACAAGTAACCTCAGGAACAGTCGGTGCTGCAGAGGAAAGAAAGTCATGGCACTGGTACCCGGCACAGGTCACTAGTGTGCGTAAGTGCAAAGAACGACAGCCTCAGCACCCCATAAGCTGAGTCCTTATTCACAGGGAGAGTGGCTTCACTTACCCCGGCCGGCAGGGGACTCAGAATCCCCAGGCGACCTGAACGGAAGGTGGGGCACTGCTCGGTTTATTTCTGGGAGGGCAGGATGTGGAAGTGGCGCAGCACCCTAAAGAACCATGGAGAAAAGATACAAGGTGACTCATTTTTAAAGGTCGGGTGATTATACTGTAAGGGAAGTGGCCTTTAGCTGGCCTAAATTCTTCACTGTTCTTATGAAGAGTTTCAAACTTGAAAGGGCACCAATTGTGTACAAAGTAAGGAAGAAAACTTAGGACTCGTCACCAAAGGAATCAGCCAGTCAACAGATATGCATTTCACTATCTTCTATGGTAGGTCTTCGGGCAAATGATCTAATAGCAGGCTATCCAGAGATGAGATGATCCCTGCCTGACCCCATAGGGCCAGTCTTGTGAAGTTATTCTCCATCCGGGGAGATTTTGACCCCGGGAGACTTTTGGCAGTATCTGAATTAGTTGCAAATAGGGATTGCTCTACCTCAGTGGTCCCCATCCCCCGGGGCAGTGGACCGGTACCAGTCCATGGGCCATTTGGTACTGGTCTGCAGAGAAAGAATAAATAACTTACATTATTTCCGTTTTATTTATATTTAAGTCTGAACGATGTTTTATTATTAAAAAATGACCAGATTCCCTCTGTTACATCCATCTAAGACTCACTCTTGACGCTTGTCTCGGTCACGTGATACATTTATCCTTCCCACCCTAAAGGCCGGTTCATGAAAATATCTTCTGACATTAAACCAGTCCATGGCCCAAAAAAGGTTGGGGACCACCGCTCTACCTGATGGATGGAGATTGGGAATGATGATAAACACAGCGCAGCCATCCCTGATCAATACTTATCTGACCCAAAGAATCAATAGTGCTGAGATTGAACCCTTCAGGAAAGTCAGCAATACCGGCCTTCATCCCTCCACTGCCATGTTCAAGCTCATCTCCTGTCATGGCTTCTCACAGGACCCAACACCGAGCCACAGGGCAGTGGAGGCTAAATAAACACGGTCGATCACGTGATCATCACTGATCATCAAGGGAGTATAATGCAGTAGAAAGAGAACAGGACGTGGAGGTAGACGCCCCCTGTTTTTCGATGACTGAACTTACCACCCAGGTGACTTAAGGTGTGTGGCACTGCCACTCTGACCCTCCGTTTTCTCCTCTGTCCCAATAGGTGAATGTAAATGGGTCAAGGAGAGACACATAAAAAGCAGCCAGCGGTGCAGACCAGGAAGCGGGTCCCCACAAACATTCTTTCCCACGACCTCTCTCCCCTCCATTCACCCTGGCTACTCAGACACCACTGTGAGGCTGCCCCTTGCCCATTTCTCATTTTGAATAAACTGACAAATTTTATTTTATTTTTTTTCCTAAGCAGATAACAGTTCCAACCCCTTAATCATTTATTTTCATGGAACTTAGTTGATAACCATTGAAATGATAAAAAAAAAAAAAAGTATAGATTTTAATTGTCAATGAACTCTCTTTAATAGTTCTAAAATTCTTTTTGTTGTTGTTTTGTTTCATTCATTATATTGATTTTTAGAGAGAAAGGAAGGGGGAGAAAGAGAGACAGAGAGAGAGAGAGGGAGAAAGAGAGAGAGAGAGAAACAGGAGCATTAGTCTGTGCCCTGACCAGGGGTCGAACCCACAACCTCTGTGCTTTGGGACGATGCTCTAACCAACCCAGCGCTCTGGCTAGGGCAACAGTTTTAAATTTCTTGTCAGTAGGTTTTCAGAAGGTAAACAAACCTGAGTAGAAATCATGACATGAAAAATAACGTTTCACAAATGGTAAAAACAAACCTTTTTAGGAGTGATTTTTTTTTTTCATCCCTAAAGGTTTATTCTCCCATTTATCAGATCAGTGGGCTAGCTAATCGAAAACTAGGACAAGAGGATTTACATGAGCGGGACGCCATCCGGCAGCCTTCACCGTGCGTTCTCACGGTGACCACCCCAGCGGCGGAGATGTGCTCAGAACGGGCCGAGGGGGCTTTGTTTTGTCTAATCCCCATGCCAGCTTCACAGAGCACTGGTTGCTATTCATCTCGTTTTACTGACGGGGGAAATAGTGCTCAGTGACATCAAGTCACTTGTTTCAAGGCCACTAAGAAAAAGCCAAACAACATAATTCAATATTTCACATACCCATGTTGACTCATCAAATGCTCATTAAAAAAAGAAAGAAAGAAAGAAGGAAAGAGAGAGAGAAAGAGAGAGAGAGAGAGAAAGAAAGAAAGAAAACATGGGGGTATTTGCTCTTTTTCTCAGTTTTTTTCAAATCAGGAGCTCAAGGCCCACGACACGGTCATTTCAAGGTGATACGTGTGTTAGAAGGGAGTCAGGGTGCACCAGAGCAGTGGAGTAATGAGCTGTGATCTAGAAACAGAAAATCTGGGTCTGATGCCCAGACTTGCCTTGGGAAAAGCCACTTTATATGATATTTCTGGCCTTACATTCTGCACACCTAACAAAATCACTAATGATGGAGGTGAGCATAATGCAAACCTTCCCATCGGTCACTTTTTTTGAACCTCACAGCAGCTTGCTAAGGTGACTGCAGCGAGGATTATGAGCTACGACCAGCTATCTGTTCCGTCTCCAGATGTTGACTTCTTCACATCTGGGGACTGCCTGCTGTTTCTCACTATGTCATCTGGATACAGTCAGTGGCTGACACACAGTAGGGTTTCCACAAATGTCTGTGGGCTAAAAGACTGCCCGATAGACATTTAGAAAAGAATGTCTTCCCCTTAGATAGCACAGGAGGTCTTACAGAAATTTAGGATCATTTCCTACTCTGTTTTATTCAGTTAAATAAATGTCCACCGCTGCATAGGATGTCACTAAAATTGTTTACATCCAAATCATTCCTGAACTTGACTTGACACTTAACACAGAAGGAAGGGACAGAAATACACCCGCAGACAGTGATGGCTTGCCGATTGCGAATGAGAAGCGCTGTCGTAAAGAAGTGTGTTCATATATAAAATCCCATGGCTTGAAATTCATTGATTTCTTTGAACTGACCTTTCTGCTGAACCTTAAACTCATATAGCCACTGCCTAAGTAGCATTTCCATCTGGTTGTCTAGTGAATATTTCTAATTTAACATGTCCAACACTGAGATTCTGATCTGACCCTTGAAACCTGCTCTTGCCTTACGTGACCCCATCTTGGCAAATGACAGCTGCATTGATTACGTTGCTTGGGTCAGGAACCTGGGAGTTATCGATAACTGCTCTTGTTTGAGTAATACTGCCCACATCCTATCCATCAGCCCTTCCTTGAGGCTCTACTTTGAAAATTACCTAGAACCTGACCATTTCTCTTGTTCAGCACGACTGCCATCCATCAGCTCAGCCACCACCATGCCTTGACCACATTGAAAAAATCACTCCAACTGTTCCCTCTGCTCTCCTGATCTCCCATAGTTAAAAATCTGCTTTTGTCTCTTTTCCCTTTTTATTTCCCATATTTCAGAACCTTGCCTTCCGTCTGTGCCTGCCTCAGAAGGCCTTACGTCATTCCTTACAGGCACCGGGTGTATTTCTATGTTTACTGTTTTCTCAGCCCAGGACCTGCTCTGTCTTGTCCACACTGGATTCCGAGAGCCTACAGCAGTGCCTGACACAGTCATTGAGTCAATGAAGTATATACTATGTTGTCTTAGCTCAAAAAATATCATTGATGGCCATTCTTTATTCATTCAACAAAAGTATTCGGAAGCTACTGTATGTCGGAGCCTAGTCATGAATCTTGAATTTGACTGTGATAATTGTACACCGTGGTACCTTTTATTTTTCAGAGAGATAGGCACACATATGTGAACTAAAATTATGAGGTTCTTAAATAAGTGAACATTCTGTATAATATTGAGATGAAAATAAAGAGGGTACATTGAGATAGGGAATGGGGGGACTTCTGATAACACATCTCAGAATTTAAGCAGGCAACTGAGTCACGAGATGAAAGCAGTCATATGAACTGCTGGCATGAGTTTTTTAAGCAAGAGGAATGGCATGCACAAAGGCCCTGGGGCAGAAAGAAATTCCATAATATGGCAAGGAGTAACAGAAGATAACTATGACTGACTACAGTGACAGAGGGAGAGAATTGTAGGAGATGATACTCAAAATTTAGGTAGAGTCAAACATACTGGGTTTCTCATAAACCATAATACAGAGCTTGGATTTTATTCTAAATACAATGGGAAGTCATCGTGACAGGGAGAGACATGATTGAAATTAGCTTTATTTTACCATCACCTTTGCTGCTGTGCAAGGGTATAGACTGGAAACAGACGAGGATGGACCCTGTGAGGAGCAAGGACCCGGGTAAGCTGGCATATTCGTTTCCCAGGGCTGTTGTAACAAAGTCACACTCAAAGGTTTAAACAGCAAAGTATCTCCTCACAGTTCCTGAGGCTAGAAGTCGGGACCAAGGCGCCAGGAGGCTTGATTTGTTCTAGTAGCAGAGAGGGAGCATCTATCTCGTGACTCTCCCGTGGCTCCTGGTGGTTGGCTGGCATTGTTTGGATTATAGAGGCGTCACCCAGATCTCTGCCTTCATTCTCCTGTGTTTTTGTCTGTCCCCAGATACTCCTCATTATAAAGACACAGCCATATTGGATCAGGACCCACCCTAATAACCTCGTGTTAGCATGGCGGAAAGCAATCCACAAAAACCATCGCAGGAAGGGAGAATTGAGGTCACGGGTGAACCTTCTTTTCAGTAATCTTGTATTCTAATGGGAATGATCCCACTGTAGAAGGAAACATCCTAGAGAGAGTGTTTCTGAAGCAATGATCACCATGCCCTGATACAGATGAGAACAACAAGGCTTGAAGATGCTAAGAAGATTCTTGCAGGTCACAGAACCCGTACGTGATAGAGGCAGATTGCACACCAGGTCCTGACTTGCTCCAAAGTCAGTATTGTTTTCTTAATAACACGCCACGTCACAGAAGTAAGGTGATGCCCGTCTGAAGTCATTTTGTTGTTTTATTTTGTCCAAGAAAATATGCCACCCTATTATTATTCATACAGATTACCGTACATTTTGAGTTTTGTAAATTCCTGAATTCATGAACTTAAACAAAAGTAAGTAAATAGAGAAGCAAATATAAATAAAACAAATAATTGCAGAGCTTAGACATTTTATAACAGAATGTTCGAACCTGGATCTGGCTTTTACAACAACAATGCAGCCTCCCAGAGAGATATGAACTCAGCTCTCGTGCACGCTTCTGCTTGGAGACAGGATATGGGAACCTCTTTCTGTGCCAAGAAAAACAAGAGTCTTAAGAAAAAAAAATGCTTTGAAGAAGAGAAATTAAACATAATTAATGGTCACAGATTAAGAATCGGAGTTTAAAAAGAAAACGATTGTTTTCTTTTCTTTTCTTTCTTTTTTTTTTAATCTCAAATAACATCCGGCAATAATATGGCTTTGCGGAAACTCAGAGAAAAGAGAAAGTCAAAAATAATAGCTTTTCTCTAGTTATAAATAGACATGAATGCTTAGATGACAATCGCGGGTAACATTTAATTAGGGACAAATAAAATTAATTTGTATTTGCATTCAGGAGTATGTACTGCTTTGACCTTTGTTTTAACCGGGAGATAATCTTCCCTGAGAACAGAAAGCACCAGTTAATTAATATGAACCATTTCTCCAATAAAGTTTTAGCATTTCAGTGTAAGGGAACCGGGAAGCGCAATTATCTTTCTAGTCCAGATTGTCTCATTTTTCTTCTTTTGTAGAATGCTTCCAAATCTTCCCTAAGCTTTTTAAAAATAGGAACTACATTTCCCCAGAGACAGCCCAAGAAAATTTCAGCCCAGAGTCTAACCTCAATTTTGGTAAGCCATTTTTAATAACAAAAATTTTACAAGAGGGCATTATAAATATCTCTATCTATTCTCATAAATAAATCATTTCAAGTAAATATCGGTTTTAAGTCAACTTTCAAAGCAGTACAAAGAGCATCTCTAACCCAAAGGGAAGGAAATTTTCTTCTTTAAAAATGTTGGTGCTTGTTTGCTGGCCTTCTTAGTCCTCTGAGCAGTTCAGTTCATTCTGAGCTTCAGTTCACGCTTGCAGAAAAGAGGGAAAATCACCCCAGCAATGTTCACCTAACAGGCTATTTTGAGAATTCAATTAGATAATGAACAAGAGAATACTTTTCAAATTGTGCTACCCATGTCCCCTATGCTTGATTATAAAACAGTCCACTTAGAGCCAGGAGACAACAAGATCGTATCTGCCATGTGAAGATCATGTCTCAGGTGCATTTCTCTTGGTGATGTGTCGTGTTGGGCTTGCTCGGGACTGCGAAGCGTTCCAGCTGTTTCAGTCTTTAAGAAGAGGATCTCGTGACAAAGAACGAGGAGTTAGAGCTTCATAGATTTGAAATAATAAAGGAAATGAGAGCTTTTCTCAGAAAGCTGTCCCACTGCGCCAAGGTTGTGGGTTCGATCCTAAAGCAGGCACATAAAAGAATCAATCCAGGAATGAATAAGTAAGTGCAACAACAGATCAGGGTTTTTCTCTCTCTCTGGAAAATCATTAGGTAAAAGTGTGGCTTACATGACTGTTCACTATGGGCACAATGTTGCATAGCAGATCTCTAGATCTTGTTTAAGGAAAACTTTACTGCTGGTTGGTTACCAAATCCCAATATTGCCTTCTCTACCCCAGCCCCTGATAACTGCTATTCCGCTCTTGACGTCCATGATTTTGACTGTTTTAGAGACTTCACGTCCATGAAATCCTGCAGCACTTCCCTGTCTGTGACTGGCTTATTTCACTTACCGTCCTCAAGGCTCAACCTTGATGTCACCTTCTTCATCACCCCATTCAGTGACCTAATGGCTGAGGCTGTGAAAGTCTTTCCTGTCCCCCCTTCTCCCCCATTTCTAGTTAGTGGATGTGAGCAATCTGGACACATTTTCTTTTTTGTATAAATTATCACAAACTTCTAGTTCCTTCCTCGGAGAGAAAACAAACAAAAAAAATGACTCTACTCAAATTTTATCAACTTTTATACTTGAAAATTTTATTTTACATTAACAAAAAAAAAATAATGAGGATTGATGAGAGTTCTCATATACTCCACTCCCAATTTCTCTTATTATTAACATTTTATATTAGTACAGTACACTTGTCGAGCTGGTATAGATGTGTGATCAGCTGAAGTTCATACTTGATTCAAGTTTTTTTAGTTTTACCTAATATCCTTTTGGGACTCAAGAATCTCATCGGGGATAGCATATTATTTCGGTCTGTTCTGGTTTTAAATAAACAAACAAAAAATTCTCGTATATTTTCTGATATGGTTTCTCAGAAACCCTAAAATAGACTAAAAAAAATAATAAAACTTTAAAAAATAAAGTTCCCCAAACAAACAGAACCATTGCTCCCCTGGGATTATAAATCAGAGAGGTGGTGTCTCTATCCAGCTCATACTGTGGTATTGGTTTCCCTACATGCACGGGATTCACGGGGCCCCAGAAAGCAGCTGGGCTCTCGTCTGGGTCCCTTTGCAGACCGGCAAGGGGGCTGGGACTGGAACCCTGGTGTACGCCTCTGAGCGCCCTTCCTTTATGTGGGTGATTTCCCACATTGTGAGCCCGAGTTACACTGACACCAGGGTGCCTTCCGTGACTGCCAAGAGAGAACAAGTACCACTCGCTCCCTCCTCCCCGGTCCCCAGGGTTCCCCATGTGCTGGGGCACCGCGCCTGCTGACACCCCTCCTCAGTCTCACCGCTGGCTGGCCCTTCCTGTCAATAACCCACCGCCGAGGTCCTATGGCAGGGCCTCGCTTGTTATTTAAACTGTGACGACCACCTTATTTTACGTAAGTGCTTTTATTTTGCCTATTTTTACATTTAAGTCTTTACTTAATTGAAATTTGTTTTGATGTAAGAAGTAGAGGAGTGACTCCGATGAACCTCAGCTTCTCCCAGTGGTTTGCCAGTGCGCCTGACACAATGTAGCGAATAACCCCTGTGTCCCCAGTGGTTTGCCAGTGCGCCCGACACAATGTAGCGAATAACCCCTGTGTCCCCAGTGGTTTGCCAGTGCGCCCGACACAATGTAGCGAATAACCCAGGTGTCCCCCTTGCTCTCCGGCTGCCTTGGTCACAGACAGCACTCCCCATGTGAACTGGGCTCGAATTTGAATTCTCTTTCATTCACCATGTTGCTCACTTCTGTGTCCATTACCGTTTTAATTAAGGGAGGTTTATACTGTATTTTTGTTCATTTTTTTTATTGCCGCTCCATTTCAGAGATGCCTTCGTTTCCTATTTATGTCTCAAAATAAAGTTTAAAATAATTATGTCAGTTTAAAAAGAAGTAACTGGGATGTTGCTTGCCGTGCACTGCACCTGCAGGTTGAGGGTGGGCTCACTGCCTGCCATCGTCACGATACGCAGCCTTTCTCATCTCCAGCTCAGCGGCTTCTTCAGTGGGCTCCTTCTCTCAGGTTCCTCCACGTGGCTTTCTCTAGTTTTTAGGATAAAAATTATGTGGGCCCTGGCTGGTTGACTCAGTGGTAGAGCATCGATCTGGCGTGTGGATGTCCCAGGTTCGATTTCCATTCAGGGCACACAGGAGAAACGCCCATCTGCTTCTCCACCCTTCCCCCTCTCCTTTTTCTCTGTCTCTCTCTTCCCCTCCCACAGCCAAGGCTCCATTGGAGCAAAGTTGGCTGGGCAATGAGGACGGCTCCATGGCCTCCAATTCAGGCACTAGAATGGCTCAAGTTGAAACAGAGCAACGGCCCAGATAGGCAGAGCATCACCCCCTGGTGGGCATGCCGGGTGGATCCCGGTCGGGCGCATGCGGGTGTCTGTCTCTCTGCCTCTCCGCTTCTCACTTCAGAAAAATACAAAAAACAATTATGTGCATTTGTTAGGTTGACTTAATGTTTGTGTGATGCTATTGCCGTGGTGAATGGGATTTTCTGGGGGGAGTCTTCTCCTGTTTTATTATGAGAAAGCAACTGAGTTTGGCATATTTCTTTTGTAGCCGTCGGACTTACTGAACTTTCCTATTGCACACCTCAGTGACTCAATAGACCTTATTCGGTTTTCCAGAAATACAACGTATTGTCTTTATGATACTATTATTTTCTCCCCCTGTCAAAGCTTGACCTTGAAAACAGAGAACATCAAAGACCAGTGAACATGAGCACATAGAAACAAAATTTGAAATCTGAAGTTTAGTAAGTAACTTTATCAGTTTTATACTGAGTGACGACCAAGAAATAAGGAAAAACTGACAACTATGGCAATGGAAAAATAAACAAAGAGCCCAGGTATCTGATTCCCAAAACTCGAATAACAGGAAATGTAAGGAAAGACTTTCAGCTCCACAAGGCAATGCAAAAATGTGGGAATAAAATGAGATAATGTTTTAACCTATAATATTGGCAAAGATTAGAAATATCAGTATTAGTAACTATGAAATTAAGGGGTAAGGGGCACTCTTATGCAACACTATAGAAAATAGAAATGATTATAACATATTTTCAGGAGAACTTAGCAATAAGATACACATTTTATATTGCATATCCCTTTAATGCAGACTTCATTTTTGGTTAATATTTCTCTTCAGCTATTTAGGAAAGTGGGTGTTCCTAATAACCCAGAGAAATAAATATTCTCTGTGGGTGTTCAATAGAGCATTTTTAAAAGATTTTTATTTCTTTATTTTAGACAGGGGAGAGAGAGAGAGAGAAAAGAGAGAGGAGGAACAGGAAGCATCAACTCTCATATGTGCCTTGAACGGGCAAGCCTGGAGTTTTGAACCAGAGACCTCAACATTCCAGGTCAACACTTTATCCACTGCACCACCATAGGTCAGACAATACAGCAATCTTTATAACAGCAAATAGTAAATGGCCATCACTAAAGAATCAGTTAAATTAATGATGGTACATACTTATAATGCATATAACAGAAAACTATCGTCATTTAAATAATAGTGTAGAGCTGTATTTATCCACATATTAAAAACATCAAGAACATTTTCTGTGGCAATAAAGCAGGCTAGTTATTACAATCTTATTTCTTTCAAGTTATTCTCATATTTAGATACTGTCGTAGTCTGTTTGGGCCACTGTAGCAGAGAACCATAAACTGGGAGGCTTACAGCAAACAGACGTTTATCCCCACACTTCCGAAGGCTGCAGTGATCATGATAACGGTACCAGCAGGCTCTGCGTCAGGTCAGAGCCACTTCCTGGACGGCCATCCGGTCCTGCGACCTCACGTGGGGGAGGGGCAAGGGAGCTTTTAAAGGCTGCTTTTAGAATGGCATTGGTCACCTCCCAATGACCCCATCTCTGGAGACCATGATCAGCTTGGCCGTTAAGTTTCAACCTGTGAATTCTGGAGAGACGCAAACAATCAGACCACAGCATACACTCATGTAAGTTTAAAATCAATGTTACGTCTCTTCACTGGGACACAATTCAAACTACGATGTCCTAGAATCCATTGCCCAGCCGCTCTGTTCAGAGCTGGCTTTCCTCTTCCTCTGCAATCTTAAGCCACAGCACAGTCCCCGCCTACACCATGCTCAGCCATGCTGGAGTCGCCCTGTGCCGTGGACAAGGCTGGCTCTTCTCACTCCAGGCCTGTGCCGCCCCTCCCCCCAGCAAAGAGGGTCTCAGCCAGCTTGTGGCATCCTTCGGGGCTCTGATGACATGTTACTATTCTCTATCAAAGCCTCCGTTGCCCACTCTCTGCAGCCCCCCCCCCAGTCTGCGTCAGGGCACACTTTTGGCTTCCCACTGGGCGCTGGTGACAACCTTCCATGGTTGATGTGTTGGGTTGTTTTTCTGTTTATTATTCACGTCTGTCACTGTACTAAAAACATAATGAAGCCAAGGACTATAAAATTTCTCATTCATCACCACCCGGAATGTGCTAGCTGATCGATAAATACTTTTAAGTGAAGGGCTATGCACAAATAAATAGCTACAGATATTCTCTGAAATGTTAGCAAGGTTTATCTCTGGGTTTGAGGAGTAATTTTAAATTTCTTCTTTTTAGACTGATAATGCATTTCTGCATTGATATACTAATGATCAAATTTTATATTTCTAATCATAAAAATATTTCATTTACATATATGCATGTACACATTAATATATATACATGTTTGTGTGTAATGTGAATATATAAAATGTGCAAGAGCAATACTTCTCCAGAGCTTAATTCACCATAAACTACAGAATAAATTTTAACCACCTTCATGTGACATTCAAGCCCCTTACAAAACCGCTTAACATCCCATTGTAAGAGGCCTCAGTTTCCCGGACTAATTCATCCTGACAGCTCACCTGAGCGGGCGCTGCCACGGGAAGGATGGCGTCCTGGATGGCACTTTGCCTTCACCCACCTCGGAGCCCTTGTTTACAGTCCGTCTGCTCATGGAGAGCTTGTCACTATCTCCTCAGCCCGGTAAACTCTCACTTCAGTCGTATCAACAGGGTAGCCTTGTACGCTGGAGTTCATTTGAGGTTCAGGATGGCAAGGGAACCTGGAGATTAGAAATGATTAGGAACCCTGAATTTGGCTTAAGAAAGGACTCGGAAAATGGAACCAGTTACATCGCTGCAGCTTTTCCTTTTTAAATGCATGTCTAGAGAGCTACGCATTGACTTTTTCAGAGGGCTGCCTTATTTTGGAAGTGGGGTTCCCCAGCCGAATATTTGCTGAGCTCTGCTTGGTGTGAGTCCTTCAACTTGACTCAGGTGGGCTGCAAAGAGCACACCGTCTGGTTGGTTGGAGAACCTTCTGCCCTTCCTGGGAACAGAGCTGCATTTTGGGGTTCCTGAGCTAAACCGTGGGATCTGTGGTAAAAAAGTGGGTGAGGGTTACGGAGCATGCGCAGCTCGTTGTCGCACGCACGAGCATGTGTGTGCAATACTTGCTGGCTTTGCATTGAGACGGCCACGGGAGATAGGGCGTCACACCGGGAAGAGAGCGCATCTGTCCAGAATCAGACCAGGTTGTCTTGGATGGGAATAAACATCTCAACAGCTTCCGTTCTACCAGTCTTTCCATGAACTACTTAATTTAATAGTTCGTGTCAGTTTGTTTTCTCCAGATAAGAGTGATTTATGAAACTTATAACCAAATGAAATATGTTTATTTTCACCTTTGCAAAGCCTCCAAAAAAGTCAAACAATTGAAAACCAATAAAATAAGTGTTTCTTGTATCTAGGGTCTGGTTTACCTGGGGAGAATTAAGGTGATAAAAAAAAATCAGCTTGTGGTTGGCAGACCTACTGTGTGTCAGACACTGTGCACAGCAATATCATTTTATTAATCTCCAGAAGGACTGTTGGTTGCAGGTGCTGATTTTTTAATTCTAGGTTGAGAAATTGACCTTGGGAGTTGAGTCAATTTCCCTAAAACCTGAGCCTATTTTGACTCCCGTGGGCTTGTTCCTTCCATTAGAGCCTACCACTTATAGCTTTTGGCATCTGACAAAAAAGCTTAGCTCAATTTATGTGCATAAAAGGATATAAGTAAACAGGCATTGTTTCTTCTATTTTTTTTTTTTTAAATTTAGCAATGACATTGTGGAGTAGAAAGAACACTGGAATTTGAGTTCTGGTTGAACTACTCATTGGCACTGTGTCCTTGTGTCCTTGGATAAGCCACTCCTTTGGCCTTTTTGAGCCTATTTCTTCTTCTTTAAAATGGAAATAAACCCCTGCTTTACTTATACCATGAGATTATTATGAGATTAAGATAAAACATTATATAGAAAAGCATTTGGAAAACTGATGACTCCAGGTATCTCTGGATTGAAATGCTGACCTCATTAGTCATTTAAACATCTGCTGAATCTATTACTGGCCCATGAACCCCCTTGGGGATTTGATTTTCAAGAGATACATCACTCATTGTAAGTGAAAAGGTGTTTGAAGAGATATAAAGTCTCACCATTCTTGCAATGATAAGTTGGCGGTGGAGCTGTTTTCTCTTTGGGTCTTTTCCAACACTGAGACTCTGTGAGATCCAGGAAGGGTTCCTGCCCCATGCACTGGGTGCCTTGTGGTCCCTGGAGGTGAAGACTCTTGTGCTTCATCCCCTTTGCCACAGATATATGGATCCAAAGGTGCTGAAGCAGCTGAAACGAAGACTATCCTGTGGCCCTTCTCGACCGTCACCACTGGAAAAGTGAACCTCTTCATTCATCATCCACGCACTTGTTCTTTTATAGGATAAACATTTCTTGAGTGCCCGGGAACTGGATGTGAAGTGCAAAGATTAAAGACCCAAAGTTTCAGAATGAAGATAAATAAGGTGCCATTCCCAGCTGGGGTATGGTCTCCAGCCCAGTGCAGGAAATAGACATGTAAACAAAAAGTTACAGAAACACGAGAGCGAGAGGCACTCATACCGCCCTGCCTCAGGAAGGCTGTGGTGGGCCAGGCTGGGTTTGGACCTGTGGGCTGCAGGGAATCCAACCTAGAGGCAGGAAGTAATATAAGTCTAAATTTATTCCTTGAGCCTTGTCTAAAGTAAAGATAGGGAAACCAGTATTAGACAGTATGAGTCAATGAAATTAAAAAAAAAAAACCATAAATACAGTAGCGCAAAGACAAGAGATACAAACCAGGGGACCCTGACTGTTGCCCTGATGCTAAGGACCGGTGAGCTTGGAATGAATTGTGCTAATGTCAAGACTGGGAGCCAAGCACACACAAAATGAGGACTGAATGGGAAGCAGCACTTGTGTTGGGTTTTCACAGCTCTTGTGACAGCTCAGGATTGCAACCTAGTCACACGTAGGAGCTTTCTCAGTATGAAAGAGAGGACATAGGTCCCAAGCCAGTGACCAATATACCAGAGAACAGAAACGATTAAAGTTAGAGAATTGTGACCTTGAGTGTTCATTATGGTGACCTTGGGTGTTCGTGAATCACTCTGTTTCTGAGACGACGTGGCTGCTAAGCCAATCAAAGAGGACCCACGAAGAAAGACGATCCTACTACCTACCACCTCCCTGCCTGTGCCAAAGCTTGACGGTCCATGGAAAGTTCTCCTTCAAAGCACAGATCTCAGAGATGAGAGCTGGGAGGGGTAAGCACCTTGAATTGGACAATTATTTTTGCTTGCTGGGAAGAGTGGGATCATAAAGGTGAGAGGCCTAGGGTTTACTAGGACTTTGATTTTCAAACCACAGATGCAGCCAGGCACCTAGTCGGAGACCTGTAATGAGGCAGGTGGAGAAGTGCAGTCAGCCTGGGTCTGGGACCCCAAGCTGGACTTAACAAAACAGCAGAATAAAGGAGAATTGGAAGCTTAGACTCAGTTCTCAGAACAAATGTCAAAAAAAAAAAATCTATTAAAAAAGAAACATTGGCAACTATAAACCAATTCTTTTCCAAAGGATAATACTGACAGTGCAGAGAATGACTCAGAGCTTGGGTTAGTGCACAGGCTGGAGGGGGGAGGTCATGGGGAAGCGTGGACATGCACCTGAATCCCAGGAGTAGGTGCAGGGCCCCGCAGGGCTCCTCCCATCTTAAATGTTCCTGAGAGCAGGTATCTGGAGGGCAAAGTCTGGGAAAAGACAACCACCGTGTGTAAGGCCTCGGTAGGAGCAGTACAAGAAGAACCAGGTAACTAGGAAGCAGGGACTCAGCAGAGAATCAGGCCGAGGCTCGGGGACCCAGGAGAGAACAGCCGCCTGCCCTTCCGGTAGCACTTGGCACACACCTGGCGCCCCTCTCGTGTAGAGCAGACTCACGCAGTTCCCTCCCAGCATTTCTGAGCGAGTGGCCCAGCCTCTACTGACCCACAGCACAGCCTCATGCAAGCCATTTAGCCCGCCCAGTCTTGGGTTCAAATTTCTAAAATAAGAACTATGTTCTATTTCTTGCAGAAACATGAAGACGATTAAAAGGAGCATGTGGAAACATGATCTCATAAATTCTTGGTACATGAAAACGACTGGTTTTCTCTTTCTTTTTGTTACTTTTTTCTGCAACATCATATTAGATAACAGTTTCGGGTAATAAGGGATACATTGCTGAGAGTCCCAGTATGCATGTTCCCAGGAGCTTGAGGCTCACAACATAGGCAGCGTTCACCCCAGGACTCCCGGCACTGAGCAGCTCGGAACCAGTCCCTAACTGCACCTGAGATTCTCTGTGGCCCAGGGGCGCTCTCCCATGGACACTGGACCGGGTGGCTCTTTGACCCTCCACGTATAAAAATTATGATTTATATAAATACCTTTCTATCACAATATTACAAGACTGTAGGATTGCGTGTGCCTACCCTTGAAGAGCTCATGATAGACTGCTTTATCTCCCTCTTTCTATCTGTCCCCAGTTAATTGGGTCCTATGGTCTTAAACTGTCTGAAAAGGCCGTTTCTGCTCCTAAATCTCCGATTGTGGTTTACAAGGAGGCTGATGCTGATACAGTGATGATAGGTGTAGATAGTAAGCACAGGAGGCTTCCTGGAGGCCCTGTTTCCTTCCTTAATACATTTTAAGTCAACCTTTGAGGTTTTATCTGCCTATGCACGGAGCTCAACTGCACAGAATGCCGAGCGCTTCCTCCTCTCCTCATTAAATTGATTCCGTTTCAACTTCCCCATCAAGATGCTCTGTCCCCGTGAACATTTGGCCTCATCACCTTTTATTTCCAGCTGTCAGTTTGAAAAACGGAGGCCGCCTATCCGTCTTCCCCATCGCGCGGCATCAGCAGAACAAGCTGGAGCTTCCGCTTGCACAAGGCTCGCCGTCCTTCACCTTCCACCAGAGGTGCTGAATCTGCACAGCTGGCCAAGTCACAGCAGATGGCTGGCCAGGGATTCAGCCCGGGGTTACACTGGCTAAAAAAAAAAAAAACAAAACAACACAACAAGTCGTGGGATAGGTGCTCTGGGGCCCACGGTGCGTGAGGTCCAACTCGGAGGAAGCCACTCAGCAGAGGTCACGTGGGAGGTGAGAGAAGAACGTGAAGGAGAGAATGGACAAGGAGAAACAAGCATAGCTTGTTCAACTAACGAGAAAGGATGCCTGGTTCAATTCTAGGAACAGCCTCCATCTCTTTATTCGTGTTAGTATTATTCATCAAGTGCTGCTCCATCAGAGAACTTGCAGAAATCCAGGTCTGGCCGGTCCTCCCCTCTCTTGAATTCTCTTTCTCCTTCTCTTCATCACTCACCCTTATACTGTTCACTGGTGGTCATCTGGGGGAGGGGCTGCCTTCATCAGCACACAGACACCCATGCACGCGCCCAGCCCTGCCTTTGCACATGCCGCACTGAGCTGTGGTTGTTGACTTGTCTGTCTTTGCTCCCTGAGGTCAGGGTCCCTCGTTTATTTACCCCTGCAACCCGGATGCAAGGATTTGGAGACCAGAAGAGGGACGTCACCATGGCAGCGACCAGCCCCCCTGGGGCCACAGTGTCCGCCGAGAGTGCGAGGAAGGCTCCGGAAAGGTGCGCCCAGTGCGAGAGGCACCTTGAGCCAGGGTATCTTCATGACCCTCGGGGTTCTGGTGAACCTGACTCCATTCCTGACAGGCTGTAGATTTTAAATCAAGTTTTGTTGACTAAATGAACTGGTATTTGGACAAATGGATAAATAAATGAATGGATGAACAAAGAAATGAATGGATGGTTTTCTCTGGACTTCTGGCTTTACCATTGAGCCTTTCAAAACAGAAGATAAGACAACATTTTAGAAATAAGCACCAGCTGGGAAACACTAGCAAGGTTATTAAAAAAAAATTATGAGTAACAAAATAAGACCAAAAAGAGAAATCTATGTGCTTGAGATTGGTAGTTCCTATAAAATATAAAGCATGTGTATAAAAATGCCCTTTCCATCCGCCAAAGGAGATGTTTTTGGTATTGGGACTTCTCTTTACAGATAGATCCACGACCAGTCTGTCAACGTGTTGTATGGACATTGCTGTAAATATCTGGACTTGGCGCTTAGCTCAGACAGTGCTTCAAAACAACATGGGCATATGGGCAGTGGGGAGCGTGGTTCAGGCTACACAGAACAGTAATAATAAAGGAAAGAATGAGCAGCCTGACTCACATCTCTAAAAGCCACCGGTACATTTATACACATCAGCATCTGCCGAGCATTGCTGGGTACATCCCTCCAATTATTACATAAAGGCCTCTATTTTTCTCAGAGCAATTAAGAAAAAAAAATCCCAGAGTAAACAAGTGCTTCAGGGGGATAAAACTCCCTCCGTTTGAATTACTTTTTTAAAAAAAAAAAAAGAAAGAAAAGCATTCACTCATCAACTCTAGGGAAAACAAAAATATTCATCTATAAAACTGGCCAATATCTTTGGAAATGCACCACCTTTCTGAAGCCTGATTACTGAAAGGCAAACAAGGGAACATCATTTTCTGACTGACTGGACGCCCTTAAACAAGGGTAACTGGAGCACTCGCGTGCATTTTCTGAACCACTTCTCCTCCAGCTGTTTTTGGGCCAACCTTGGAATCTACAAAAGCCAGCTATTGGCTTTTCAATCTTTCTTTATGACACAGGGTTGCAGTGAATATATCTCCGGTGCAGTTTTTTATTTGCTTAGAGTAACAGTCTCGGCCCCTCGCTGCATTAGGAATTTGGAACAAAACCACAGTGGCCTGGAGTTGGAGTACATGGCAGGGATTAATGGTGGTCATTCCCGCAAGGCGCCCCGTCCGCAGGCGTCCCTGGGGGCGCACGCTCAGCGCCGGGGTGGCTGCCCTCCCCTACTTGGCCGTGCTGGACCCACTGTGCCTGTGTCTAAACCCCCGGGCGGCAAGAGCAGCGCACGGCTGCAGTCAAGGCCATTGGTAGAACTGGGCGGCACTTACAGAACTTACTCTATGCTGGTTAGCGTTCCGAGCATGTCGCATGTTAACTCGGTATGTTTTCACAGTAATACCATAAGGTAAGTATTATTATCCCTATTTTAGAGATAAGCAGACAGAGGCACAGGGAGGTTAGATAATTTGCCAAGGTCACACAGCAAGTAAATGGGGGGGATGGGGGCTGGGAGTGACAGCTGGATGGTCTGACTCCAGAGTCTGTGTTTTTTACGTCCCCACCATGCCCCCAGCGGAGAGGACACTGGCCGGCACCGCTGATGGAGGCTGAGGCTGGCTTACGGGGGGTGGGGGGGGGTGGGGGGGGGGAGGCTGGGATATGGTTTTGATGCGCGTTTTAGCGGGGGCTCTCTGGGTGGCAGGGAACAGACTCACTGAAGCAATTTAGGGAAGAAGGGGTTGGATAGTTTAAGGAGGAAAACAAGTCAGAGAAAAAGACAATCTTGCAGACATCACCAAGAGTTATTTAGGGCCTCACTGACACTGCAGCTGGAGCGTGTGTCCAGGTCCGCGGGGACTCCAGGCACCTAGGCAGAGAGAGTGACAGATCCGTGCTCACCGCCTGGGCCGCCCCTTCACCCACAGCCTCCCTGTGTCCCTGACCCTGTCTCCTCCGAGCATCAGGCCAGCACGCTTCTCCGTGCAAACGTTATCCTCCTTCAATCCAAAAGTCACAAAAACTGAAGGTACGTTTTGGTACTTATGACCTAAAAAACAATATAAAGTAAGGTGGGTGGTGGCTAGAACAAGCAGGCTGGGCCTAGGCCCGACAGAGGGACTCATAGGGCAGGTCACTGTGGCCTAAAGGACAAGAGGTAAGCCAAGCAAGCTGCAGGGACCCCGCCGGGCAGAGGGACGGTTATGCAAAGGTCCAGGGGTGGCCGTGTGGAGGGCTTTGTAGACCACGGTCAGGAGTCTGGGAGACAGTGAGTGCTGACATCAGGGATTGAGAGTCGAGATGAGTCATCATCAAGCGGAAAGGTCCAGAATGTAGACCGCTGTGAGGGGGTCACCCATGTATTGAGAACTCCCCGGAAATAACCTCCCTGGACGTAGGGCTCACACTGGGTTGGGATCTTGCTCGGCTCGAGGCAGCCCGATGTAAGGGACACGGTCATGGGGAGAAGTGTCCGTGTGGCGGTGAAGGGACCGGGTATTGGAAAGAGGGAGTAGGACTGCACAGCGTCTATGATTGCAGCTCAGAGGACGCCCTGCCCCACAGCCTCAAGTAACTCAGTGTCGGGAGCGAGGCCATCTCCGTCACCACCGCGGCGGGGGGGGCCAGGGTCCTGTGTGCGTGCTCCCTCAGATACCACCCTGGGAGTACTGCGCCCTCCTGGACCGTAGCGACTCCTGTTCTGTGAGAATGAAGATAATACGGAGGCTCGGAAAAGCGAAGGGGCTTCTTCCTGGTCACCGTCCTAGGTGAACACTGAAATAATTTCCTTGACTGCCTCCCCAGCGAGCTGCCACAGCTCTGGGCTCAGTGTCCCCAGGAGACCGTCGGGCCGGGCTGCTGAGAGCACGGGCGCCCGCTGACCCCGAACCAACCAGCACTTCAGCGTGTGCGGTCGTCCTGGGACGCTGAGTGGGACTCCATTCCTGGAACGTGGTTTCCCTGACGGAGACGAGAATCCAAAACCCGGCCCGAAAGGGAGCAGTAAGCTGTGCGTTGCGAGGCGGCTGCTCGGGGAAGAAGCCTCGTGGCGTCACCAGGAGCGACCATGATTCTTGCGCAGGGAAAGGACGCGGCCCTGCCTGGAGGGGGAGGGGACGCTTCCCAGAGAAGGTGGCGAATGAACGAGGATTGGAGAATCAGTTGGGGTTTGCCAGGCTGGCTTTAAAAGAACAATCTAGATTTACCTTATTTTCTTTGAACCCTTTGCCTTTATTATTCCATTTGTGGGATCTAAGAGCCCATTCATTATTTTTAATACCCGAGGCTAGCTGAAGTCCAACAAACTTGTGAACGTGTTTGTATCCCAGGGCGTTAGGACCACGACTTCTTTTGTGGGGACAATGTAGGGTAGGTAGAGCATGTTTGCTCTGTGTGTGCGTGCGTGCGTGCGTGTGTGTGTGTGTAGTTTGGTTACCCAGAGTTCTCTCTCTCTTCTTGAGATAAAGGGACTTTGATGGTGTTAAGGGCCCGGAGCCCCGATCACTCTCCGTTGGAGCATTGTAGGGAAGGTTAACACTGCACCCAAGCCCGGGGATCAGGCCCCAGCCAACCAGGCAGCCCCGTTTAGCCACAGTGAACAGCTCAGGGCCGGGGCTAAGTCAGCCCATCAGAGTCAAGAGCATTCACTGAGATTTGTGCTGAGGCCCCAACAGAAGAGACTTTTGTTCTGATCCTGAGGACATGGAAGCTGAGAGGGCTGGGGTCCGAAACGGCTGCTTCCGCCCAGCGGGCACTAACAGCTGACCGAGCAAAGGCAGAGCGAAGAGGAGGAGCCACGTCTCCACGATACCCTTTGATCTGGACTCTGGAGGAGTCTGAATTTCCACCTGCCCCACGGGGGTCTTCTTCTCCCCTGAGACAACACAACGCCCTGCCTTTCACAGTGACGGGGTGAGATGCCTCCCCCCAGAGGAGAGACCTCGGGTTTGCAGGCTCCTCCCATTGTAATGTCCCCTGTGACTGACCCAGAGATGCCACCAATTACCTGCAAGTCTTTGACCTTAATTCAATCCATTCCCTGCCCCACCACTGAGCCCCAACCTCTCCGCTTCCACTGCAATGATGTGAAATATTGGTGACGTCATTCGGCCTTTCTCTCGTGGACATGCCTTCAGAATGAGAGAGGCCAAGGACAGGCGGGCGCTGATTTCAGGGTAGAATTTACTTTTTCACGTATTCAAATCAAATAAAAAGGGGCGCATCGGTTCTCCCTCTAATCTGTGGCCCCCCAACTGTTCATGTGGACGCTGCGTTGCGGTGTAATGAGAACAACTGTGGGGTTAGAACATTCTGGATGGAAGCCCAGACATCACCATGACTGTGTGTGAAATACTGACCAGGTCACTTCGTGCTCTCAGAGCCTCTGGTGTCTGGGTTTTTTGTTTTTTTAATCTGATAGTGGGAAAAATAATACCTTCTGTACAACACAGTTGAAAGAATTCAATTCATACTACATTTTCAGAGTGCCTGGCACCCTCTGAAGTTTCTGCTCTGCCAACAGAGTCTGTTGAGGGCAGCAACCCACCGTGGCCAAACACAGTGGATTGAACTGGGGTGGGCACAGTCACCTCACCCCAAAACAGACGCTCCATAGGCTGCCAGCGATGGAACAGAGAGTCTGGTCTAGAACAGAGGATCAGGGAGAATCAGATCTCTCCCAGAAATTCAAGGTGAGAGCCTGGTGCAAAGGAGGCAGTGAGCAGAGGGCTGGGGAACTATTGATAGAACCCTGGTACAGAGAAACACGGAAAGCTAGTAGAGATGGTCCATCGGAGTCCCTGTCTGGCTTCCTTTGACAGCAGAGCCCAAGGCAACAGGTATGTCCAGGCGGTTTCTTTAGGACATAATTCCAGGGAGTGTAAGGGGGAGAGTGTGGACAGTGAGGCGGGAGGGAGGAAGGCGGGGCAGGGCATGTTAACGTGCGGGTATTTGCCATGGGAGACTTCCAAGTTCTTTTTTTTTTTTTTTTTTTTTTTTTCTGTATTTTTCTGAAGCCGGAAATGGGGAGAGACAGTCAGACAGACTCCCGCATGTGCCCTACTGGGATCCACCCGGCACGCCCACCAGGGGGCGACGCTCTGTCCACCAGGGGGCGATGCTCTGCCCCTCCGGGGCGTCACTCTGTTGCGACCAGAGCCACTCTAGCGCCTGGGGCAGAGGCCGAGGAGCCATCCCCAGCGCCCGGGCCATCTTTGCTCCAGTGGAGCCTTGGCTGCGGGAGGGGAAGAGAGAGACAGAGAGGAAGGAGAGGGGGAGGGGTAGAGAAGCAGATGGGCGCTTCTCCTGTGTGCCCTGGCCGGGAATCGAACCCGGGACTTCTACACGCCAGGTCGACGCTCTACCACTGAGCCAACCGGCCAGGGCCGCAAGTTCTTGAAGGGCCTTTCCTAAATTTCTCAAGTCTGATTTAGGTATGCCCCCCCCTCCCCATCAATATCACCCTCTGATTCTCATAACACTCAGGAAACTCTTTCTTAAGTGCTTATTTAAACAGATCAGTCACATATTATATAGGGCATTAAATACTTGCTGAAGAAAGATGGAAGGGAAGGAGGGAGGGAGGGAGGGGAAGGGGAGGGGAGTCTTTTTATGTCTAAGTTTAAATCATTTACCATGGATGTTATACACAATTTTAGAATTTTCTTCCACGTTCAGTTTTAAAATGGCAAAGCTGACAATCTGCTTTTCGTCCAAACTCACTATAAGTGAAGAATTCCAGAACAGAACTTCAACTGGAAGATTCGTGGCATACACTGAATTAAAGAGCTAAGAATTCAATAGAGAAATATCTGTGTTTCTTAAGGTTATGTTGTTCCGTATTATGGAGACTGGTGAAACAAGGGTGGGCAGTCAGAGTGGTTCATCAAGGGACAAGAAATAAAGCAACGTATTGTATGCAGAGAATTTATGTGATGGTGACACCCACTCAGAGTCCACCTGCCTCTTGGATCACCAATGCCAGCAACTGTGCAAGGCTAGTGGTGAAAAGAACTCCCCCTTTCAAAATCTTTTCTTGGTCAATATTCTAAACCAGGGGTCAGGAACCTATGGCTCGCAAGCCAGATGTGGCTCTTTTGATGGCTGCATCTGGCTCGCAGACAAATCTTTCATAAAAAAAAAAAAAAAAAACATTAAAAATATAAAACATTCTCATGTATTACAATCCATTCATTTCCTACCGCTCATGTTCATGGTTGCGGGTGGCTGGAGCCAATCACAGCTGTCCTCCGGGACAACACCAAATTTTTATTGGATAATGCATAACGTACATGGGCCATTGTATGGCTCTCATGGAATTACATTTTAAAATATGTGGCGTTCATGGCTCTCTCAGCCAAAAAGGTTCCCGACCCCTGTTCTAAACAATTGCTGTATTTCCTGCTGATTTCACAGTACGATATTTGTATTAACTCTTCTTCAATAAATTTAAAATAAATTGACATGAAAGTTAATTTGGAAATCTTCCATTTGCACAGTGGACCCCTCAAAACACACACACACACACACACACACACACAAATTGCATACACTTGTTTAGAGAGTAAGTTCTTCATGTTTTCTGATTTTTCTTGCTGGGCGTGGTGTGCACACTTAGTAATACCTGTGATTCAGCTCACTTTCCTCGTGTGAGCAGTGCATGTCAAATAGTCAATGATGATGGGTGAATGAGACTTTTCTGAGTTATCTTTCCCTTTTGGTGTAAAGTTTCAGGTGAAACTAATCACAGTAGAAAATAACCACAGATGATGGGCATTTATATAGAAAAAGAGTCAGATTTCAAAGAAGAATGCCCAGACAAAAGATGCTGGTCTTGCATTTCGGAGGAAACAGAAAGAATGATGTATGAACACCACCCTCATTTTCCCCAAGACCTGACACTCTTCCCAAAGCAATGGATGAAACGGTCTCGGCATCTTCTCTCATTCAGCCGGTGCTCTGATAGTCACAGAAGAATGTTTCTGAAAGTCTTCACTTCACAGATACTGAAATGTATAATAAATTGTCAGGTGAGGCTCTAGCAGCAGAAACTTTTTGACCGCAGAAACATTTAAAAGTCATTCGAATCGATCTCAATAGGCACAGACAGATATTGCAATTTCTAAAATTTATTATTTATAAAATTCTGGCCAAAGTTATCATTACCTTTAAAATATATCTGCCCTGGCGAGATAGCTCGGTTGGTTAGAGCATCGTCCCAAAGGTCAGAGGTTGCCAGTTGATCCTCGGTCAGGAACAGACCAATATTCCTGTCTCTCTCTCTCTCTCTCTCTCTCTCTCTCTCTCTCTCTTTCCCTTTCTCTCTTTATAAAATCAATAAAGTAAATAAATAAATAAAATAACAAAATAAAATAAAACCTTTCCTATTTGTATACATCTATTATTGTTGGTGAAAGAAATTTTTGAAAATTAAAACTAATAGAAAATGAACAGCATAGTACAAGCAAAAATAGGCAAATCTGGCTGCATGGGGTACGAAACGCAAATACGCAGCTGCGATCAAACTCAATGAAGTAACTGACCAGTGAGTAGGTCAGCAATGTCAATGCCGGCGCACTGAGCTCGCAGAGATCAGAACTGTGTTACAACCTAATGTTAACTAATCTTCTGGGTTATTAGCTAAATTTTTATAAATGTCTGTAGACTCAGACAGGATATCTAAAATGCACTCTTGTAATGTCCAGGCACACTGTCAAACTACTTCTCTATTTAATCATTTGTAAGTGGTGGTTAATTGCTTTATCGCACATAATAACTTTCGCAATCACTATGCACAGGGTAGAGTTTATGCGGCTCCCAGGGACCCTCGCCCCAGCCTGACTCCTGGATACTGACGCTTGCCTGGGGGGTGGGGAGGGAGTCCACGCAGTCCCCAAGTTGCAAAGCTCTATCTAGCCTGTCAAATCACATGTGGCATTACCTTTATGTTCACGCTTTCTGTGTCTTGTTTAAGAAGTCCTTCCCTGCCCTAGGATCTCAAAAGTCTGTTCCTGTGGTGTTTCCTTAAAGTTTTATAGTTTTGCCTTTTATATTGAAGTCTTCAATCCACCTGGATTGATGTTTGCGTATAGGGTGATTGAGGGGTTTAATTTCCTTCCCCCTCTATTGATGACCCAAAGTCCTAGCACCATTTTTTGAAAAGTCTATTCTTTCCTCACTGATCTGCAACACCAGCTCGGCCATAAATCAGGTTTCCATACTTGTCCGGGCTCTGTGTGGGCGCTTTGTCCTGACCATTGTCAATTTGCCTACGTCTGATATCACTATTATTTAATTACCCTAACTGTGCACTAATTTATAATATCTGCAAAGGAGAGGCAATGCAGCCCATATTTCTTCTTCTTCCTGATGACTATTGACCTTAGCACTTCCAATTACATTTTAGGTTTTAGCTTGTCAAGTTCTATGAAATATCTTATTGACATTTTCATTGGAGTTGTGTTGAAGCGATAGCTCAATTTGGGGAGAGGTTTGACATCTTTCTAACACAGGGGGAGCAAAAGTAGGTGTGTAGTTGCTCATATGGAAAATAATACAATAATTAATATATAGTAATCTAAAAATAGATTCTGTGTTCCACATGCTCACAATCATACACCTACTCTTGTCCCACCCCATATTGAGTCTACCCTTTCTGTTAGGTCTTTAATATTTTTCAAAAGGCTTGTACCTTGCACTATAATGGGCTTGCATAAAGTTCATTAGACTTTTTTCTGGGTTTCTTATATTGTTGTGTATATATCTATGTGTTTGACTATTATGAATTCTAGGTTTTTAAACTCCGTCTTCAAGCTCTGTATATAGAATTCAACTCATTTTGGCATGTTGAGTCTTGTGTTCAGAAAGCTTCTTAACTCTCTTTTTAATTCTAATAATTTATCTTTTTTTTTTTAAGATTTTCTACATAGAGAATCATATTATCTGCCAACGAGAATTTTGTCTCTTCCTTTCCAAACATTATCCATTTTGCCTCATTGTCTGGCTTTCCATGCTGGCTAAGACTGCCGGCACCACTTTCCAATATACTTGGTGACCATGCATTCATGGCTCACACCCACTGGCTTCTCCTGTCCTAACATCCTTTATGGTTGCATGGATGTTCACTTTGTTATTTTTAATTGTCCATGGTTATTCTATGCATTTTTTATATGCTTGCTACATTGACAATATTTTTTAAAAATTAAAAATCAAATTTTAAACAAAAGTTTGAGTAGAAATGATCAAAACGGGCGGAAGAGAACATCCTTAGGTGTTCGGGAGAAAGAGCAAAGGCTGAGACAGGACCGGCGTGGGGCCTGTTCGAGGAAGGCTGGCTGCAGACAAAGGCGAGGAAGGTCGTCCCAGATTCAGTTGCCCAGGTGGGCAGGGACAGGTCACCAGGCAGGGTCACAGGAGGTTGACAGGATTATTTCCTACTCCCACCTTCCTGCTCCCACACTAGCATAAAAACACTCCCATGCAGAGAGAAGAACAGAGATTCACAGATGCCCAATTTCAAAGCTGTGGAAGAAGTAGGCCCCGGCCCCAGGGGCTGATCTGCCGAGGCCAGTGGCCAGAGCGTGAGCATCCACGAGGCATAGTCGAGCTGCAACCCGACCAGTTCCTGACGCAATCAATAGGAAAAGCAAGCGGGGAGTTCAGGGGTCTCAAACTCAACTCAGCATGTGGGCCGCGGAGCAAGACCACAGCCCTTCGGCGGGCCGCACTAGGTCTACAAAAGGCAACTGTTACGCAACACTTTTCTCACTGCAGTTGAAAACAAAAAAAAATCAGTACAACAAGCACAATCGTACATGCAGTTTACTCAGTGTCACAAAACGACCAGAAACTGTAGTTCGCATCACAACTGCTGTTAACTAAGCTAATATCTAGCTAGGATGCTAGAGAAATGAAAAATACAAGTAGGCCCCTAGGCTTACTTAATTTTATCCAAAACATTTTGAACTTCGTGGATTAGTCTGCGGGCCGCACAAAATTATTCGGCGGGCCGCGAGTTTGAGACCCCTGGGGGAGTTGGAGAGTTGCACACACTCTGAGAGATGGAAGGAGGGAGCTCAGGGCGTGGCTGGGGCTTCTGAGCTGTCCCTCCCTGCAGCCATGAGTCTCTGCAGCTCCCGAAAGTGCCGGGTTCTTTCAAACCTCTGAGCTCTGAACTGCCCTTTGCTGTCTGGAATGCCCAAGCCCACATCGCGGAGTTTTAACTGGTTTTTTTGTAGTTCAGCTGAGATACATATTATTACTCTCGGAAGGTGTTTCCTTTCCTCTCTCCCACGTCTCCAAAGAAAGAGCCAACCCTGCCTGTGTGTGCTCCCTTTGTGTCTGGTGTGGACCTCTCTGGATGTAGCTGTCCCGTGTCTATGTCCAATGACTCCTTCCCAGAAGACTGCGGCCCCTCCATAACTTAGCCCAGCACCGCGCACACAGTCACGGGGGCCGACGTTTATTAAATCATTGCTATGTGCCAGGAAATGGACGAAGCGCTTTTCAAAAATTACCACCGACAAGCTGTTCAAAAGACGCTTCTCAGAGGGGTTTGGGAGTAGTTTGCCCCCTCTCACAGAGCTAGCAGGAGGTCGACCCCAACCTCCGGACAGCCGCCCCACCCACCCTGCCCCGCCCCTTTCCCGAGCCCGGATGTGGTTTGGTCTGTGTGGACCCCGGCGCCCCCGACCGGCAGATCTGAGCCCCTTCCTGAGCTGCGCCCCTGACCGGCAGATCTGAGCCCCTTCCTGAGCTGAGCTGCAACACAGTTCCTGACATTCAGTCCGGGGCCCGCAAGCACAGCACGCCTCCCTCAGTGAATGGAACCCGGGTCTCTAATAATAACTACACAGAGAGAGGGCTTTGCCATCCCGGGGGCACCCGCTGCTGGGAAGCCAGCGTTGTTGTTATTAGATGAGGATGGAAACGGTCCAGGAGAAACCTGCCAGCTGGGTGCCCCCAACAACTTCTCCTCTCCGTCTTTTCTGCCTGTTTTCTAGTGTGTACACGTGTGTGTATGTGTGTGTGCACGCAAGTGTGTGTGCATGTGCTGCTCACGCCTGTGTGCTCGTATATGTTTTTACCCTTCGGTGGATTAGACAGGAACGGAATTTGTCTTCCAACAAAAGCAAATTCATTTTCGTCCTGCCCTCCAAGGAGCCCTGGCATTCAAAGCCTAAATGACATAGGCTACTTGGACAATGGGCACCATGGGTGCAGTAGCCAGATGAGGAGGGAACACCTGAAGCCCTGTGACAGGTGTTCTTTCAACCATATGACACGTTCCAAGTTGGAATCATACCTGAAAATCCAGGATGCACTCTCAGGGGATGAACGTTGAGTTAGGCAGTAGAAGCACGGGCCACCGCTACTAATAAGGTGAGGGCTGCCTTGTTTGCTTTCTTTCGTGCATAGTAGGTGCCCAGCCAAGGACTCAGCATGTCACATGGATTTTCTCAATTCTTCTAAAACTCAGTGTCTCGTTTTGTGAAACAGAAACGTCAGTATTGTCCTGAGGGAGAAAAAAAATGGGAGCAAAGGAGGTTTGACATCTGTCAGCTCCTCCAGCGTCAGGCATCTTGCTCACAAGGACAATGATTTCCCTTACTGAGCAAGGGCAATGCTAAGCACTTGACGTGACACATTTAACCCTCGGGTTGGTACTCGTATTATTAGCCACAGTTTACACACGAGGAGAGTAAAGCATGGGAAGGTTTGGAACTTGTCCCAGGTCCGAAATAACAGAGAAGGGATGAAAGACAAGCACGGGGATTCCTAGAGAAACTGTCGTTGCCTATTCAGTGCTCACCCGTGGGGCAGGTGCTGGCATGCCCGCGGAACACGGGAGGGTAGCTCGGGGAGCGAAGGATGGAGCTCCCAGCGGCGGGGTCTTATCCGGCCCCGTCACACTCCCTTTCTCGCTCCCTGATACAGTGTCCTCCTTCTGAAACAGAGTTCACGGTTAGAAACTCACCTAGCTCCCCACACCTCTCCTTTCCCGGCCGTTACCACTCCATCGCTCTTAAGAACCTGTCCATGTCCGTGCGTGCGTTCATTTGTTAGGTGACTTTTGAGAACCAGTTCTGCCCCCAGCATGGTGCTAGTCCTTGTGATCAGAAATAACCACAACTAACCGTACCACCTTCCAGTTATAAGATATACGTCCCGGGGATGTGATGAGCAGCACGAGGACTATCGTTCACAGCCCCCCGCACTGTATATTTGAAAACTCCTAAGGGAGTAGTTCTCAAAATCGTCATCACAAGAAAGAAAAAGTGTAACAATGTGAGGTGGTGGGCATTAG
This sequence comes from Saccopteryx bilineata, assembly GCF_036850765.1. NCBI lineage: Eukaryota > Metazoa > Chordata > Mammalia > Chiroptera > Emballonuridae > Saccopteryx > Saccopteryx bilineata. The sequence continues at coordinate 260,104,680 of NC_089494.1, forward strand.
CTGGAATAATTGTGGTGAAGAGTTCACAATATATACGACTATCAAACCATTATGTCGTACGCCTGGAGCTAATATGCTGGTATATGGCAATTATATTTCAACTTAAAAAAAAAAAAAAGTAACCCAGCCCTGGCCGGTTTGCTCAGTGGTAGAGCGTCGGCCTGGCGTGCAGAAGTCCCGGGTTTGATTCCCGGCCAGGGCACACAGGAGAAGCGCCCATCTGCTTCTCCACCCCTCCCCCTCTCCTTCCTCTCTGTCTCTCTCTTCCCCTCCCGCAGCCAAGGCTCCATTGGAGCAAAGATGGCCCGGGCGCTGGGGATGGCTCCTCGGCCTCTGCCTCAGGCACTAGAGTGGCTCTGGTCTCGACAGAGCGACGCCCCGGAGGGGCAGAGCATTGCCCCCTGGTGGGCAGAGCCTCGCCCCTGGTGGGCATGCCGGGTGGATCCCGGTCGGGCGCATGCGGGAGTCTGTCTGACTGTCTCTCCCCATTTCCAGCTTCAGAAAAAAAAAAAAAAAAAAAAGTAACCCAAACAGATGACACGCCTGTCCTGGGGGAGGTTACGATTGAGTGACACCATGTCCCACCCATGATTGTTTGTTGCCAACAGTGGAGCCACTGCTGCGTCCCTTCACCCCACTGACTCCTTTTATCAGGGGCTGGGGACAGGTCCCCTGCGCTAGCTGTGGACGGCCAGTGCCTACCCCTGGGATGCACCCCTGAACACCCAGCCAGCCAAGCCCAGGCTCAGGGGCTGGGGGCAGGTCCCCTGCGCTGGCTGTGGATGGCCGATGCCTACCCCTGGGATGCACCCCTGAACACCCAGCCAGCCAAGCCCTGGCTCAGCCTTCTGAGCTGAACCACACCTTGTGCTTGGTTCTGAGCTGACTAGTTTCTTCTTTTTTTAGCTTTTAAAATCATAGAAGTTTTAAAAACATACAAAATAATGAACCACCATGTATCTACCCATCACTCAGTTTTTTCAATGATCAACATTTTGCCGGTCTTGTTTCATCTTTCTGTCCCCACACTTTTTTTTGAGTTCTTCAAAGCGAATGCCAGACACAAAGTCTTTTTAAGTCGTAAACAATTCAGTATGCATATCTAACAGATAAGGAGATTTTTTTAAAAAGATGAGAAACATTACTGCCATGCCATTATCTCTAACAAACTAAATAATAATTCTCTGAAATCATCTGCTATCTCTTTTATATTTTCCTCATTGACTCACAAATGCCCTTTTACAATTTGAGTTTGAATCAAGATCCGAACAAGGTCTTTCCATTGCATCTCGGTGAGACGTTTTCCTAAGCCACCTTTTACAAATTGCATTTCTTCCCTTGAGATCATTGTAGGTTCACACACAGTTGTGAGATTATTATAGAGAGAACTGTGTGCCCGTTAGCCAGTTGCTCCCAAGGGTAGCATCTTGAAGAATTGTGTGGTCGCACATCCAGATGTGGACAATTGATATTGTCACTGAGCCCACTTTTGAAAAATGTCACTGTTCACAACGTATAAAATAATAATGGTCAACTGAGAAGTGTTATTTTCTTCAGTTCATTCATTCACGTCTAACTTTATTTCTCTGGTAGGAAGGAAAACGTTATCTCAAGGGATACGTTGATACAAAGCCCCCTAGTACACACCTGCTTCGTTGTGATCGCATCACGCCCGTTTCGAAGGTGTCGGGCCTCACAGAAGCAGTGTGGGCAGCTGGTCGGCTAGGCTTCTCGGAGGCCCTGTTAGTCCTCTGGAAAGTCACTTCTAGGAACCCTGGGCTCCTAGAGGCAGTTTCCCTGTAACTTGAGTGGACATTTTTATCACATCTATTGATAAAGACATCTTTGGGGATCGGTCCTAATGGTGAGCCAGGCTGTGAATCACTGTCCTTCCGGTCACCCTCCTGGGGGGAGTCGATGACCGCCCCAGGCTCAGGGCGGCAGCTCTCACCCTTCACACATTTCTAGTTGTGGAAGGAAATGTCTGGGGTGTCTCTGCGATTTCCACTGCTCACTAAATTAATTTTCTTACAATTATTTTTTTCAGTAACCAAATAGAAATCATGAGCTTTTTTTGTGTAATACCAATCAATATCTGGGGCTGTTTTTAAGAGAGATAACAGACTTGTTCTCAGGGTCCCAACTGCCAGGTATGTGTGTGTGTATGTGTGTGTATGGACTTGGTTATATATGTGTTCATGAAAAATTGCAGGAAAAAAGACTTTTTTTTTCTTAAGTGAGAAATGGGGAGGCAGAGAGACAGACTTCAGCACGCGTCCAGACTGGGATCCACCCAGTAAGCCCCAAAAGGGGCAATGTTCTGCACATCTGGGGCTGTTGCTTTGTTGCTCAGCAACCAACCTATTTTAGTGCCTGATGCAAAACCATGGAGCCATCCTCAGTGCCCAGGGTCGTTCCAACCAAGCTATGGTTGTGGGATGAGGAAAGAGAGAGAGAGAGAGAGAGAGAAGGGAGATAGGGAGGGGTGGAGAAGCACATGGTCACTTCTCCTGTGTGCCCTGACTAGAAATTGAACTCAGGACATCCGCACACCAGGCCAATGCTCTCTACCTCTGAGCCAACCAGCCAAGACCAAAAAAGGATATTTTTAAGCATCCTCTTTATTTCAAGAACTGTGGTACTTACAAGCATCTTGCCTTTAAATCCAGACATTTGGATTGATGAAATGAGACTTCTCTCTCCATTTGTATGAAAGGGAAACAGAGAATGTTCTCAAAATCGTCCAGCTGATGGATGCAAGTCAAGACTCAAATGAGACCTCCGACTACACGGTCTCTCACTCTCCCCACATACTGCTTTCTAGTGACTGCTGCCCCTGCGCTGGGAGGACCGGGGGGACGCCCCACACACCTCCTGAAAGAACTTTCTAAGGAGTTTTGCCTTAAGAACAGAAAAAATTAGAGACTATTAAGAATATTAAAAAACCTGATTTAACTACTAAAAAGTTCTCCCTCATCACGTTTTTCATTCATAGCACTCATTACTAGTGGAACAAATATTATTTTGAGGAAAGATTAAAGACAAGGAATATATGAAATGATATCACTTCAACCAATTCTAAATGATTAACCTGATGAAATTTAAGGCATGAGGAAAAGATGCTAACGGTGTTTTCACTAGCCCGAGAACTTAAACTTTTGAACTTTCCAATTTTGTGTCAATGCCTGTCTATATCAGACCTCCAGAAAATCCTCTGCTTACCCCCTGAAGGACTCATGTATCCAAGCCACTTGACATCCCTTATGCAGACCACCGGATGTGACCAGGCTTCCTGGTGCCCACCCTGCAAGTCACATGGCATTTACCATCCAGAGCCCTGACCTCTGACTGATAACCATCCTGGACCAACCCCAGGGCTCAGAAGGCAGGACTGACCGTTCGCAAGGGTGCACTTGTTACTATAAGAACTCAGATCTTCCTTCTTTGGAACACTTCTGGGTTATTTCCCAGCTGCGTTCCGAGTTTGCAAACTCTAAGATCCCAGAATAAATTCTCTTCATTTAGTTCTAGCCACAGCCTCTAAACACTTTTTGAGTTTATTGATTAGTTCATTAACTGCTTATTTGAGATAGAAGAAGTGAACCATAGAAGAAGTGAGCCAGCTGGGCTGCGTGGGTTCAAGAAACAAGTTATAGACACAAAAGAAGAGCCCTTGGAGCTTAGGAGAGAGAACGGCAAAGAAAATTCACACGGAGGAAGGACAGGGAGAAAGGCACAGGTGTGCTGCCAAGAGATCACATTTGAGGAAAGAAGGGGGTGGGGAAAGGCGTGAACTTGAGAGAAAGAAAGAGAGAGAGAGAGTGAGCACACACATATTGGCGCTATTGAATTCTAATTCATCCCATTATAAAAATCTTTATCTCAAGGGGTTTTATCTGTTTTCCAAAGGCGGGGACTTTAGGGGAGGTCCCAGAGAAGGAGCTCAGTAGAATATGTATCAGCTTTCCAGGTGTGTCCTGTCAGAGTCGTGGTCTCTCCTGATCAGTCAGTCCTAGGGTCTGGGGTCATTAGTCATTGTGCCTGGTCGTCAGGTCAGCCTTGGCATCTTTTTGTCTGGTTTTACTACTTTTCTGGGCCTGGAGCTGAAACACACCTGAGTCCTAAATGTTATCTCTAGAGTTCTTGCTGAAGGCAGGCCAAAATGATCAGATAGAAAGTGTGGGACCCTGGCCAGGGAGCTCAGTTGATCAGAGTATCATCTTCCTATGCCAAGGTTGCAGGTTCTATCACGTAAAAGAATCAACCAAGGAATGCATAAATAAGTAAAACGACAAATCAATGTTTCTTTCTCTCTCTCTCTCCATTTCTTTCTCTCTCTAAAATCAATACTTTTTTAAAAAAAAGTATGGAATTTGATCAGATACCAAGGGTGTTCGTATATTAAGGGTAAGGAGGGATTCTCACTAAACTATTTGCTTAGTAGAGTTCTTGCTAGAACCGGGCAATGCAGGCCTACCAAGGACAGGGACCATGCTTGAGCCTCAACCAAAGTTTGGTCAAAGACAGAGTCACTGTCAACTGAGACATACAGAGAACTTATGGAAATACCTGAATGTCTTAACACTCAGGCTGCTAGAACAAAATACCATGCACAGCCTGGCTGACTGAAACAACAGACATTTATCTCTCGTAGTTCTGGAAACTTCCTAGGAAGCTAAGAACAAGGGGCCAAAAGAGTCAGTTCCTGGCGGGAGCCCACTGCCTGGCTTGCAGACGGCCCCCTCTCTCTGTGTGCACACGTGACGGCTTTTCCTCCGTGTGTGCACATGGACACAGAGAGCTCCCTGTCTTTCCCTTCTGACTTCATTGTGGGGCCCGCAACCCACATGACCTTGTCTAGTCCTAATTCTCTCCCGGAAGCCCTGAGGGTTAGGGCTTCAAATGATGAATGTCGAGGGAACACAAACATTGAGCTCACAAGACTGACACATACTAGATATTCGATATTGGCACTATTGAATTCTAATTCATCCCATTTTAAAAATCAATTCACGATCATTTTCAAAGGTTAGGAAGATAATTAAACTAACCTATAAATTCTTTGCATATGTTGTTACATTTTCCAGCTTGGCATAGGTGAACTAGCATATTCTGTACTTTTTTTTTTTTTTTTTTGCTTAGTTATTTTTAAAAAGAATTTTTCTGTTTTACACAGACTCTTTCAATGTATAGGCAGAGTACAGGTGTAAATTTACTTCATCAATAACATTGAGATCATTTCCTGCTTTTCCCTAAAATCATACAGTCATACACATCTATAATAATTACCCCTGCTCTTAAATTAGGGTTGTTTCCTGATAGAAGATTATGATAACAGGAAGTCAAAATCAAATCCTGTCCCTGGCCTATCAGTGGTGGAACCTTCACTGTGAGGGATTGCAGCCGGGGGGTCCCATTCCCCATCGCACCGTCAGGTCCAGGGAAAGCAACTTCCGTCTTATTCTCATTTTCCTCACCTGTAAATAGATAAACAGTTCTTGATGAACCAAGTTGAGCAAAGTTTAAATGATGTAACATATGAAAAAACAAAAAACTCTAGACATGGACCCAGGGCGGGCAGACCCCATCCCATCTCACTGAAATACTCTCCATCAGACTTGGAGAGCATACCTTCCCGAGCCTTCCCTAGGGTCTCCTCTGTTAGCCCGACGGTCTCCTCGGAGAGGTGCAGGCTGTGTCCGGAGGCCCCGGCAGGCAGGCTGCTTTGTCTGTCTTCCAGATCGCCAGCACTCTCGGCTGAGAAACAGAACTGGCCTGTTTCCTCTGACAAGCAGGGAGGGGTAAGCAGCGGGAGCTCCCGCGGGGAAGATGGGTTTGTCTCCCACTACATGCCTCCGATTCCAAAGAGAGAGCTGGTCCCCATATAACAAGATGCTTAGACCCTTCAGGGCCTGAGGGCTGTCCGGCCTCTAGACTTTGTGCTGCCCAGACTAAGTGTCTCCCGCCAGAAGGCCATGTGGGTCCATACCCAGAACGTGTCAGAGAAAGAAGACTGTGCAGACCTCAGCGGAAACCGGCTGTGCCGGGTAAGCCTCTCTTGCGTGTGCATATATATGGTCGACATTCTGCATATTGTTCCAGGGATTCAAAAACTTTCCAATGTCAAAGCACGGGTGGGTTTCAAGTTAAGAAGTCTTATTTTAGTCATAATTGTTGACTCATTGAAATCTATTTCTAAATCCTACCTTATCCAGGATAAATACTGGTTGTATGTATTGAAAACTTACAGAAGGGGTTGACGATACCTTCATTCTAGAGGTGCATACATAGCGTTCAGAGGCAAGGGTTTCTTTTTGGCTTCACTTAGTTTCATTTTTAAAGAGATGCAACAGGAAGGAAGACGGCCGCTACGCTCGAGGGACCTTTTCTGGAATCCGCCTTCGAGCCCCGAGCCCGCGAGGTCACTGTCCCTATTCAGTTCACCCCTGCTAATGAGGAGCAACTCTCAACCCGGCTCTGCAGCTGCACTCCCCGGCCGCGGAGGTGAGGACCCGATGCAAAAGTGCTTTAGAAAGATTCAAGTGCCATTAAAATGTAAGAAACACTTGTTGTGATAAGTTCATTACTCTCGTTTCTGGGAAAATTAGCCCTTGAGCCCAAAACATCTAATGTCAAATACTCAAAACAGAAGAAGTAAACCAATAATAAAAGCATGAGTTTTCCATGGTCATTTTGAGTAGGTATAAGTGTGTGTGTTGCTTTGCTGAGAATTCGGGGATAGACCCATGACTGGCCAACAACCTTCCCCAGACTTCTATAACAGCTTCCTCTGTCATCTCAACCCAGTGACTAGACGTGCTGCTGGTGTGGAGATGCCCGTGCCAGCCTCCTCACTCCATGCCAGGGCTGGTGAGTAGACCAGTTCTCTGAGGTCTCATTCTTATAAAACTCGGATTCTGTAATCCTCAGAGAGGTTCTACCTCCCGTGTGAGTGAGTGTGAGTGAGTGTGAGTGAGTGTGCCCACACGTGCCACTCACACACCTGGCTCTGACTCAGAGACCAGCTCTTCAATGTTGGGCACAGCCGAACTCACACCCCTTCTCCCCGACGGTTCCCCCACAAAGGGGCTGTGGGAACACGACGCTGCAGCTGACCACAACGAACCCTGGCCGTGGAGCTCACCAGAAGTGCTCAGCCGTGGTTTTCCCAGTCCGCACACAGGGTCATTTTCAGGATCTGTTCTTTCCTCGTACAGTGAAAGCCCAGGGCCAGTGAGGACCAGGCAGGCTGAGTGACAGTGGGCGGGAAGCCCTAGCCGTAGCTCACAGAGCCGGCGACGATTCCCTTCCTCCGTGGGCCCGTGGCGCCTGCAGCAGGGCATACACTCAGTGGGCAGGTTCTAAGAGCAAGGGCTCACCAGCCAACGCTGCAGAACCCGTGTTCACTTCGCCTCACTTCTCTAAGCCTGAAGCGCCCTGTCTTTGAAAGACAGCTGAGCATACTCAGTGCATGGAATTGGGGAAATGATCATCTCTCATGAATAACGAAACTCCACACATAAGGCATATTATAAATGAGACGTAATACACATGCAGCTCAAGGTTTAATCAAGGAAGCAGAAACTCCATGGCGATTAAGGAATCAGAGTTGTTAAGAATTCGACTGTAGACACCTGGTCGACACTGGGCAGCCCTGGCCTGGGTGAGGGAGTCGCAGTTTGCCAGGGAACGTGGGAGCCAGCACGCCCCGCTGGACTGGGATTGCAGAGGAGGCTGTGTGCCGTAGGTCCCGAGGAAGGCCCTCAGCTCCTCACAGGTCCACCCCTGTGCATTTACAGCAAAGTATGCAGCGGTAGGAAGGGGTCACAAGGGCCAGCAGAACTGGTGGTCAGCAAGCAGACCTGGGGGCCAGTGGATGAGCATTGACTCCAACTTCTTACGTGTTAGAAATATGAGTGTTGCTACTATCAGCCCCGCAACAAGGCTGTGTGCTAAGTAACCTCTATTAGAGGCCCCACCGGCATGAGATGAACTCCCCATTCCCTAAGATAGCGTTCACAGTCCTTGTGAGCCCTATAGCATTCCCTCCAAAACCCAGTCTGGTAAAATTGTCACCAAAAAAAGAAATTTCCTAGTTGAGAAAATACTTCCTAACATCAGAAAACAAACACTGAAACTAGAATTATATATATATATAATTATATATTTTATATATAATATAAATTATATATATTTTATATAGTTCATATAATTGTATATATAATATAAATTATACATTATAGTAGGGGTCCCCAAACTACGGCCCGCGGGCCACATGCGACCCCCTGAGGCCATTTTTCCGGCCCCCACCGCACTTCAGGAAGGGGCACCTCTTTCATTGGTGGTCAGTGAGAGGAGCATAGTTCCCATTGAAATACTGGTCAGTTTGTTGATTTAAATTTACTTGTTCTTTATTTTACATGTTATATTTGTTCCCATTTTGTTTTTTTACTTTAAAATAAGATATGTGCAGTGTGCATAGGGATTTGTTCATAGTTTTTTTTAAAGTCTGGCCCTCCAATGGTCTGAGGGACAGTGAACTGGCCTCCTGTGTAAAAAGTTTGGGGACCCCTGCATTATAGCATATATAATATACAATATCATTATGTGTAATGTAATATAAATAATATATAATATAAAAATTATATAGTGTAAAAATAATAAAATTAATATATAATTATATTAAATAAATAATTATATTAAGATAAATACTATATAATTATAATATACATTCTATGTAGGCTAATGATTTAATTGGCTGGTGAGAGGTGGACGCTAAAACAAGAACTTAGAGAAGAATGTGCTCCAAATATTCCAGATAGTTCACATTTATCGTGCGTCTTACGCAGCCCTGCCTCATTTCGTATTTATAGCAATCTTAGAAAATAGGTGTTCATATTCACCTCTTAAAGATGAAGGGAGAAGCCCAGACAAGTTAATTTACTTCCTGAGTTTTTCGCTCAGGTAAGTAACAGAATCTCTTACTGATGCTAATTTTGAACACCCTGTTTTAAACCGAAAGAGACCATACATCTCATTTTCAAACTGGCTTAATAAACTGCCATCCCTCGACGATGCAGGTATGTCTGCTGGCTGACGTCCCCGTATCCAACGCCCAGGAAGGCGCCTCGTGCACAGGAGGTGATCAATGTACTTCTTGACCTCGAATGATTTCTAAGTGGAGCTCCCACGTGGCCCGTTTGCTCTGTTCTGGAAATGTCCCCAGTACTCTAAATCCTATTTACAGAGATGAAACCTGGAGTGGAATTTATGTGACTGGTTTCTGAACTGAGCTTGGGTCTGCGTGACCAAATCCGTGGGCAGTCTGCCTGTAAAAGCCGGACCCAGAACACGTGGCTCTGGTCGTGTGGTGTGTTCCCGTTCACTTTCGCTTTGCTGTGCTTTTGGGAAAATCCATGAAATTTTGAACCGTAAAAGCACATTCCTGTGAAGGTGGCTGGTGTCACCATTTAGTCAGAAAGGTTTATGTACACAACAAATCTTTGAAATTGCCCCCCCAAAGGAGGAAATTCCCCAATGTTTTTTTTCTAATACATCTAGAATGGCCCGTCTGCAAATCTGAGTGCAGTCTGCTTTCTGGCTCAGCAAGGCTGCAGAGGACTTGAATACTTTCCTTAGTCTGACTTTACCTTCACTATTTTTTCTTATTTCTCCAGTTTAGATGCATATACACGTGTATGCACATGCGTGCACACACACGCACACACATGCTGCCCCAGGCCTTAAGAGAGATATAGAAAAAGTAGCAGCTGTACGCAGATTTATTTTAGAACTTAGAGCCTTGTCAGAGAAGTAAGAGAAGCAAACGCAAATGACTAACCAGGCGCATAAAAGACAATCAGGCGACGATTACAAGATCGGGGGTGGGTCGTGCCAGATTTTAAGATGAGCGCATGAATGTTAGCAGGTCCCAGAAACATAATGAAGGCAGGGGAAGAGACTGTCCATCCATGTTAGATCTCTTTACGTTGCAAATAACAAGCAGGAACAGAAAGTGGGGGGGGCGTGTGATTGGGAAAGAAGGATACCTGTCTGCTGGGTCGTTCAGCAAGCAGATGGTGAGAGGGATTGAAGACTGCAGGCGAGTTACTGGAGGGGGTGACCTACCTGTAAAGGGGAGACAGGAGGCAGGAGGAAGTCTGGGCAGAGGAAGTTTTCAGATGGCTGCTGAGCAGCCCCTGTGCAAGCGAAGGGGAAGGAACTTAGATAGGGCAGGGGACCCTCAACTGGAATAGAGTTCTCAGAATCTCAGCCAACTCGATGAGAGCTCTGGGGGAAAGACTGCCCTTTAGAGCAGTGCTGTGTGGAGCAGAAATATCCAGGCTCTAGTGCAGGGGTCCCCAAACTACAGCCCGTGGGCCGCATGTGGCCCCCTGAGGCCATTTATCCGGTCCCCGCCATACTTCTGGAAGGGGCACCTCTTTCATTGGTGGTCAGTGAGAGGAGCATAGTTCCCATTGAAATACTGGTCAGTTTGTTGATTTAAATTTACTTGTTCTTTATTTTAAATATTGTATTTGTTCCCGTTTTGTTTTTTTTATTTTAAAATAAGATATGTGCAGTGTGCATAGGGATTTGTTCATAGTTTTTTTTATAGTCCGGCCCTCCAACGGTCTGAGGGACAGTGAACTGGCCCCCTGTGTAAAAAGCTTGGGGACCCCTGCTCTAGTGCATTCTTGACACTGAGTCTTTGGCTCAGGGATGGCCAGGAAGGGAATGGTCTGAGGGATCGACAGCCCCTTTTCCGGGATTGGTCTTGCTTGGGCTACCACTGACCACCAGCGTTTCCACCTCCACCATCCATTCTAACTGCCCTTCAAGATATCACATCCGCTGTCCTCACTGCAGCACCTGTGGAAGGTCTCCAGAGAATCAAACCCAACAGGATCAGATCTAGAGAGGTTGAACTGTATTTCTGCCTATCTCTCCCCTCCTTCTCCTTCTCCCTCTTTTTCTTTGTTTGTCTCTATCTCTACATCTATCTCTCTGTCTGCCTATTCAGAGCGGGAGATTTAGTGGAAGGAACTGGCTGACATGGTTGTAATTGACTTACACGATTGCGGGGCTGGAGTCGGTAGGGCAGGTTGGGAAATTGGAAACTTAGGCGGGAGCTGATGCTGCAGTTTGAGGCACGATGTGTTCTTCCTCAGATAAACCTCTATTTGCTCGTAAGCCCTCCAACTGAATGGACGAACCCCCCCCCCCCCCCCGATCAGCGGCAGCCTTCATTACTTAAAGTCAACTGATTGTAGATGCTGACCATATCTACAGAATAATTTCGGTGTTTGACTTAATAACTGAGTATGACAGCCTCGCCGAGGAGTCACATAAAATTAACTATTGCAGGGGCTTACCGGGGAATGTGACCCAGACCTGAATTCCTCAGTAGCCTGAGCCTTGGAAACCATTTTTTTCTTTGACCAGGTTTACTGCACAGTCGCACCAGAGCAAGGCACTGCAGAGAGAGCCACGCGGGTCGCCTGAGGCCTACGCGTGTGCCCCGCGCCGCTGCGGGCCGGTGGCCACGCCAAGTACAGCTGGTCAGGGTCAGTGGCCCTGGCTTGAATGGAGACTCCTCTCTCCTGCTGGACCCCGGACACAGCACGTGGCTCAATGCGACCCCTGTGCGAAAGGCCCTGTCATCACACCACCTTCATCCCCTCAGGGACTGCTTTAGTTGCAGAGAGCCACCTCGCCCTAGGTCAGGCAGTGCCCCAGAGTGACCCCTCCAACGACTGATTCACGTGGAAGTATAATATAAAGGCGGGTTGTATTAACCCGACTTGGGACAAGTCTGAGGGGCCACGCCAGCCCCCAGCTCTCCTGGGCTCGGCTGCATTGACCCTGCATGAGCCGCATGGCATCCACTTTTCTCTCGGCACAACGCTGCTTTCTTCCCTCCCCCCCCCACCCCGCCCCTCCCAGGGCACCGATCTGAGGTCCACTAGTCCCCTCTGAACTCGGTCTCAGGCTCCGCTTCCTGGGAACCCACTCCGCCGCCAAGTCTTTCTATAAACACGCAGTCCATCTCGGGTGGGATCGGAGCTTAATGGAAAGCAAAAATACGTTTTAAATTATTTTTTTCAAAGGAGAGAATGAGGCCTGTAGTGAGAAGGGTCTGTACCTCCAGCGTAAGGAAAAGCAAGAAGAGTTCCCGCTGCGGGGGCGGGGCACACCTGGCTCCACCCAGAGGGGGGAGCCCGCTCTCCAGTGGGCACATTGGAGGGCAGGACTCCGGAGCTGTGCGGCTGACAGGCAGGTACCAGGTACTGACAGGGGCAGCAAGCAGGTGCCGACGCAAAGACAGAGGGACATCCAGCAAAGGTCACAAGAGACGAGAGCCAAACGCAAGCTTAACGCAGACCAGCGTGGGACAGGCGTGAGGACTCCGGCAGGATTTCAACACTCGCGATTACTTACATTAAAAAGCCTTGGCTAATTCCTCCGTGAAGTGTTCTTTTATGATCCCAGATTGCCATAGCAGTGGCCTGTTTTAGCAGCCGTGGAGTACAGATGTAATTGTTTGTTTGGCTGCAGTGGAAAGTCCATTCGTGGGCAAAGTGGAAACTTGTAGGTCTAAACACGGATGGAGAGATGATATGGTGAGGTTCTGTCCCAGAAACATGTCCCCCATCCCCATCGCCACCCCTCGGGGACAGGGTACTCTCCAATGTTCTCTGAGCAGGAAGCATCCACGGGCTAGAAGGAAACATCCTCTCTCAGCCTCCATCTCAGTCAGGCCGCCTGGACCCCGAAGACACAGCTGTCCTGAGCGCAGCAGCTCCTTATAATTTCATACGAAACAATCTCCCCTCTACGACCCCAGTCCCCAGCAAGACATACCAGCACGGAACTAGAGTTGCCGCCCTGACGGTGGGACTTGGGGCAGAGTTGGTGGTTCGAAGGACCCAAATACTGTGTGGCTTGAAAGGCACGGTGTGTAAGGAAGAAGACACGTGTGTGTAAGACAGGAAGCACCAGGGCAGGGGCACAGGAAGGGATGCTTCTGAGGGCGGGGCTCAGAGAGGATGCCTGGGGGGCAGCTCGTCCCTCCCTGGGGGCACAGCGAATGCCCCACCCTCTCCCTGCCGCCCATCCCCCTCTCTGTGTGGTTTCGAGTCTCCACAGAAGGCTGCAGAGTGGTCAGGAACCACGGTCCGGGAGTCGGAATGCCTGAGATCCATCCCACTCTGCCCCACTAGCTGGGTGACCTTATGATGCAAGAGTTAACTTCTCGGGGCCTCCGTGTCCTCATTCGTAAACTGGGGATAACAACCTGGAATAGCCACACAGGGCTGTTGTGAAGACGAAGTAGAGCAATGTGCACACGGCATTGAGAACAATGCCTGGCGTATGGAAAGCTCGAGTTCTCAGCAATGTCAGTAATCCTTCTGTCTGCCTGCCTTTGATCGAACCTCCTTCAAAATTAGGTATGTCTATGTTTTCTCCTCTCCTGCCCACACAGAAGATGTGAGTCACCCAGAGAGATTACCTCACCGTCTTCATATTATCGCCTTAGTTTTACTAACCAATGTCTCCAACTCCCCTTCAGTAAGAGCCAGGTAATTTGAGTACATATAATAATCTTGGGAAATCTTCTTAATTCGCTGGGCCTTTTTATCTCCATCTTTAAAATAAAGGGTTTGAAATAAATGCGTTTGAAAGTCCTTTCCAACTTTAAATTCTCTGATTCTATTGTCCTCTCCTTCTCTGCCAAGTGTACCAGTCATCCGTGGATTGATAAGTCACAGAAATATCAATCAAATAGACCTTGACACACAGAAAGAAACTACTTCCATAAAAAACCAGGTCTCTACCACCAAAATCCTAATTCCAATTAGGGGAAGTTCTCAATTCAGTGACTACCCAGAAATTAATTCCACACTTCTCACTACCACCTGCAGGGGTCTCAAATTCGCGGCCGTGCAGCCCGCCCACCAATTTTGTGCGGCCCGCAGACTAATCAAACTTCGTGGATTAATCTGCGGGCCGCACAAAATTGGTGGGCGGGCCGCATGCGGCCCGTGGGCCGCGAGTTTGAGACCCCTGACCTACAGCCTGACCAGTGATTATGGCTGCCCCAGGGGTTAGTCACCCTGGGGCCCTACAAAAGCCTGGGGCTTCCCAAAGCCCCCTTCTGGTTAGGGTCAGTGAGATCTTCTTCCAAAATTCAGGAAAAATATGATGCATTGAAGAACTATTTAGAACCACAAAAGAAGAGACAGAAGAAAAACTTCACCCGTGCATCATTCCTTGTGGCACAATCGTTTTGTTGGTTCAGGATTTAGTCACCCCAAAGAAATAATTGTCTAATTGTGTGGGGGCTGAGAGAGGGGCGGAGTCAAGGGGAGAGGTGGGAGGGGGAGGGGAGCAGAGCATTGAACTCTCGCCCATCCCTGCTTTCCGTCCATAAATTCAGCTCTGTTAGTGCTTGTTTTCTTTACTTATTCTTTGGGCTTTGAACAAAGGCTTTTAGGGCTAAAAATTTGAAAACCCCTGCCCTGAAAAAATGTTTCCACTGACACAATCCTCACGGCAAACCCATGCAGGAGTTATTAATATTATCCGATGTTACCCACAAAAGTCTGCAAACCCCAGAGTGATGGGAAGGCCTGCCCACTAATAAGTCACAGAGCAGAGACTCAGAATCAGGACGTCTGATCATAAAAACATTCATTCTTTCCAATACGTCTCAGAGACTTCCTTGACGTTTTTATCATAATGGAAATATCTAGACATCGTAGAAGCATATGTTTTGCAACTTTATTCAGGATAAGTTTATAAGATTTTTAAGAATTCCCTTTTCTAATCATGACAACTTTATTTATTTATTTGCAATTACTGTGTAACCGGCACTGGTGCCCTCCGTGTTCTTCACATAAATTAGCCCGTTTAGTTTTACTTAATCTGCCATAAATAATTTGTAATAATTTATACTTAGCATAGAATGCATATGCTAAGTGTCATTCTCAGCCCCTTTTTGTACAGGAGGAAAATGAAACCCAGAGACCTGCCCGAGTTCAAAGAGCTAGTTAGGGGCTGGTCCAGAAGCCGTTCCTAAGCAACCTTACTAGTCAGGGCCTACGCCTTGCTACACGGGCTCTAACTGATTTCAGGTGCCAGGGATTCTGAGATGAACGAGGCGCGGTCCCTGTGCTCAGGTAGCTCGGCTGCAGGGGCGTGGCTTCTATGATAAGGTTTAGTGTGGAACCAACTAGGCTGTCAGAATCCATGTCGGCGTGCAAAATATTGAGTTTGGAAATCAAACTGCATTTGAGGTTAGTTTTAAATAAGGTCAGAGGTCTGACAGAACTGCCCAGGATTGCGGCATTTCTTAAATGATTAAGAAGGTAATTTATGCTAGCTTCAAGGAAGGTCGTCGAGAACGTCTCAGAGAACAATTGCGCCCCATGACAGAGGCAATGCGCAAGTTACAGTGGACGTGCAGGCAGAATGTATAGTACTCTATTATACTGGAAAACAAGCTTCCGTATTTGGTGAGAGAGGTCACGCCAAGGCCTCCTTGGGCACGTGCGTGAAGGAACCTGAATATTAAAGGAAGAGATGAATGATCTGCTAGACCCATGCTTTGTGAGCACCTGTGCATTGTCTACCAAGAGTTCCGTTACCGAGAACATGGCATTTAACACTGAGCTGTCTACGCACAAGACCAGATGCGCAAGACCAGAGCGCGTTTAGAAAAACTTCGGAGCGTGACACATCTCCTTGCGTTTCAACTTCCATGCTGGTTCTCAGCAGTTCCCTGGTAAGACAGCAATGCACGGGGTTTTGCGGTAAAAGCATCCTCGATGTAAAATTAAAATCACGATTTTAGAAAAGAAAAGACAAATTGGACAGATGTTGCAGATGGGGACTTTGGAGGTGAGTCATGGCCCGGCAGTTAGCGGAGCGTTCCCCGCCGTTGAAACAGTCACAACAGGCTTTCAGCGAGCACGAGGTGAAATGCGACCCTCCAGAGAGAAGTTTTCATCATCATAAAATCTAATCTCCCTCATTTCAGCGCCAGAAACCTGTGTCGCCTGATGCTGTCACATCAAGGAGGAGGCGAGAGGAAGTCGCAGGCTAAGCGTCCGTTCGCCCTGTTTTGTCCGGCTGGTCTCTTTCACCTGATCAGTTTCTGAAAAGGGGTGACCATAGAATCGGGGTGAATTATTGATTAGTTAGAAGGATGAGCAAAGAGAGGCAGCAGCAGCAGCAAGAAGAGAGGTAAACCTACGGGGCTAGGCACCTTTGCACTGGAACTGTCCTGAGCCTCTGTGCTATTTATTTGTTTGTTTGTTGTAAACTGTAAATCTTGAGTATAATGATAGTTACCTCCTGGAGTCATTGTAAGAAATAATAATAATAATAATAACAATAATAATAATAATAATGCCATGTTTCTGTCAAAGTTGATTTATCAACTACAAGGCATCGTGCAGTTACTGGTCATGCTGTATTCTGTATGGCTTTGTATTTGAGTAGAAGGCAAATGACCCACAAAATAAGAAAAAGAGGGGAGAAATGACATCCAGCACCACCCACGGACAGGCAGCGGCGTGTGAAGGAAGACGATGGACTGTGCTTTGGGAAGCCTGGCTCCCAGCCGGCCGCTACTCACCCCTCAGAAGACACAACGAGGAGCTGATCTACGTTACCTGTTTGGAAGAGAGCTTGGCCACAATCGTGTCAGCAAGGGTTAGTTAGAGTCGGCAAGCTTTTTAACTCTTCTGAGCCTCTGTTTCTTGCCCATAAATTACAGCTCAGTGTACTGACTTCACAGGCCGGTGAAGGATTAGTTATACTCATATGATTACTTTCAGCAAGGGCCTGCGTCTTTATACCAAAGTTGAAAAGACCATGTAACAGATAAATAGATCAGCAGAGAACGGGACGGTATAAAAGCACTGCGTTGTTTTCAGAAACATAAAGTAAGTGCTAAGTGAAGGATTTCACCTTCTCCCTAATGGGGGGGGGGGGGTCAACGTGAGCAGCTTTGATGAATATGAAGACCGTTTGGGGGAAATCTGAGGATTTATCTAAAGGAATGAGCAGAGGCTCTAACAGCCGGTCCTAAGGGATCAGATTGGAGCCTCAGGGGGTCACACTCCTATGCTAGCAATGACGATTTAAAAATAAAACGGCTGACGTTTCAGAGAAATAAGATTTCTCACCACACAACAGACGTCACTAGCCGGCAACTGGTGATTCAGAAGATGTGAACACGGAAGCCTCCCTCCCGGAGTCTTTATGCTTCTGCTGTGCTCCTCACTTCCCCGCTCTTCCAGGCCCATTGCTTTGAGCTAAAAGCCAGTGGAGATGAATCACAGCCTTCAGCCGGTGTCCAGTGTGGGCCGGATGGTGTCAAAGCCTCGATGTGGTGGGGACAGGACACGACTTGTCATCAATCCGACCTCGATCCGAATCCCTGCTGGGACTAGCATGTTGTGCTTGATCTAAGGAAACGTTCTGAATCCCTCTGACCCTCCTCTTAAATCATTAGAGTAAGGCAGCCTCCTCCCAAGACTGTTTCAAGGTTTCAGTGAGGCAGTGCATGAAAAACACCCCTATCTGCGCCTGCACTTAGTAGGCCCTTTAGAAAAGTTAGCTCTCTTCCTTTCCCCGGCTCCGTCTTAGACCCCATGGTCCTATGATAGATAAAAACAAATGTAATGTTATAGTCACACTCACAAAGACTTAGATTTGAAGAGGCCTTGTCATAAAACTCAAAAAGTCATCAAATCAAATTTTCTTGTTATATGTATTAATACACGAGCTAAGAGAGATGTATGACTCGCTCGAAACAATACTCAGCTTGCAGCAGAGACATGACTAGTAGACTCACTCTCCAGGCTTCTAGTTCACAAGCACTGCTCCAGCCCAGGTATGATCTGTTTCATGGTTGCCTCTAGGAAAATACGTACCTGTGCCTTCAAGGGGCTTAGACTCTAATACAACAACAAGAACAATCTAGAGCCCTTGTCTGCAGTCAGAGTACCAAACCCAGGAGAGAAGACACATACAATCAGCTGTAGAGTGAGTGGGTGAGAGGGCAGATTTCAACATAGAAAAAGAGAGAGAGAGAGAGAGAAAGTTCAAGTCCCACTTCAGCTGCTTAATGGGCACTCTCTTGGTCAGGCTCCCAAAGCTCTCCAGCCCTTGATCTCTCTACACTACGCGAAGGCTTGTACTTGGTCCTGAGATAGGTCATGAAAGTTGACTACTAAAATGCAAAAAAAAAAGAACTCGGCTTGTGAGCTAACTTCCCAGTCAACCACTCAATCAGTGGTGATGATTGTTAAAAGCCATTATTTATTATTAAGAAAGGTAGAAGCAAAATGCTGTTGGCTAACCTTCTAAATCAGGGGTCCCCAAACTTTTCCTGTAAATGTCTAGATAGTAAATATCTTCAGCCGTGTGGGTTGTACAGTCTGCATCGTAACTTCTCAGGCCTGCAGCTGTAGCCTGGAAACAGCCACAGACCACACATAAGGGCGGGCGGGGGTGGGGGCGGCCATGGCTGGCCCAGAATACATCTACAAATCTAGCAGGCCACACTAGGAGCCATATTTTCCCTGCCGCTATTCTGAATGAAAAATTACAGAAAGTTTAACTACAAGAAATAATTGCTGCCTTAACCCTTTGACTAGTGAGTTTGTTTTTTTTTTCATGCTCGCCGACCCCCAGGAGTGAGTTTTTTCAAAAAATGAAGTTAGTCCCAGTGACAGTTTTATTAACTTAAAATCATGCTTATTTGATAACTAATTTATGAAAACAAGAACATACATTTGCCTTTATTTTTTAATGTTGTCTTACATATTTTTAAAATAAATTGACCATACTCCGGATGGTCAGGAGGCACAAGGACATACATGAATGTTCATACTACTCAAAGGGTTAAAGAGCTATAGGAATTAGCAGACAAAAGGCAAGGGTAATGGAAGAAATCGCCTAACAGAAGCAAGAGTGGGGAGCAGTTTGTAGCAAGTCAGCCTAAGCTTCCCCATGGGGACCCCCACACCCCAGTTCAGGCCGGGGCTTGTACAGCGTGTGCAGTGGCCGGAAGCATGAGATACTGCAGCAGAGGACGCCCTGGACCGCTTCCATTTCAATGTCCTTCATCGCATCCTTGTGGAATGACAGCTCTCGAGCGGGGAACTGACATGATTGATAACATGTTTTATTGCAATCAGAGTGCAATTACCGCTCTCCTAAGGCAGAATAAACAAGGAAGAAGGGAACGAATTTAACCAGAGGAAAGAAGAAGTGGGTAGAGCGGAGGACAGCCCCATCAGTCGGCTTGTAGGGCCGAGGTACGTAGGGAGCACTGACCACAGGAGGAGGGGCTGGTGTGCAGAGCTGAAAGTGAGGTGTTAAAAGTGAGCTGTGGGCCCTTGGGCGGATCATCAACCTGTGGGAGAGACGGTTGGGGTCGTGTCCGAGCCCTGTTAGGCCTGGAGATGGACACGGTCAGGTCAAATCTGGTACCGGGACCACTCTGCTATTTCAGGTCTCTGGTACTGAGCAGCCAGACTGAGCCCAATACACTAATTGGTAAGAACAGACAGTAAAACCACCTGTCTTACTGGAAAACTCTTTCTTCTGGCTCTCTTTCCCTCCTTTCTCTTTTTCTTCAATCATTTGTTTCACTTTCCTTTGTGGAACACAGGAGTCTGTAAGGGGGTACGTGTGACTTGGCTCGGTCCCATTGTGTTGGAGGCTCCGCAGGACATTCTCAACAACGGTGCTTAAGTGGGGTTTCCCAGAACCCTGCTCTTTCCATGCCCATGCCGTGAATCACATATCAGCCACGGACCACGGCTCTCACAGAACACCCTCTGCGGAAAGCTCACGCTGCTCGGGACGACATACAAGTCTTTGTCTGATTCCCATGTGTCTTTCTAGTTTTGGGTCCCACTCTACAGCTCCAGTCCAGGTCCATGAACCATAACATTTTCACAATGCTCCAAATTGCTTCAGGCTGCTGATCTTTTGCTCACAGCGCTTCCCTCTATGGGGGTCAGCGAGGGGGCCTGCCAAAATGTAATTCCCCTTTTTCCACCTGGATCGTGACCAAGTGGAGAAAGAAAGCAAAGAAGAAGCATGGAAGCCAAACATGATCTATATTACAGATGGAGATCAGCTGGAAGACACACCCTCAAGTAACAGCCAACTCTGGATGGGGAGACCTGTGTGCACAGACTCGGGCTGGGCTGCACGTGGGGGCGGGGCTCCCAGCTCGGAGCTCCGGAGACACAGACGGCTTAGCCGAGCTGCGCCTCCCGGTTATCCCCTCCGTATATCTCAGCCAGCTAAGTCACTTCACCGGCTCACAGACTAAAGGGGCGGAGAAGGGCCCCAGAGTTACACTGAGTGAGCTGTTTTTACAGGACAAAAAAATAGTACTAGAAGGAAGGAGTCCTCACCAACACCACTACTGACAGTGCACTCTTATCTCCATAGTGAATGCGTATTAGCCATTCAGTCTTTGCCCGGTGTCACCAACCAAGAGTCCTCCGGGTGGGGGCCCCAGTGAACTTGCATGAGAAGAACTAAACCAGAACAGACCAATGGTGCACCCTCCACCTCCCCAGAGCTACGCGGAAAATATTATTTTGTATCTTTCCATTATCACTTTCCCATTCTTGTTGCAATAGGATTTCAGTTATTTTTTTTTCTTGAGGGTTCTTTTCTCCAATTTACATAATTTAATGAGGATGCCGATCGAGATGCCATTCTGGGGACAGTGCGTGCTGAGACTTGGGTGGAATGACAGAAAGATGGAAATGAGTGGAACTGACATCCCAGTGAGATGCTACAAATTATGTGTCCATTCATTCTGCTTGGGGTCTGGGTTTCTGCCCATGTAGACTGTTTTCCAAATTGGCCACACTTATGTCCCTGTGCACTGTGACCCTGCTATAGGTCACATCTATTTCTCCACTCCCCGCCTTGAACCTGGGCTGGCCTCAGTAGTTACTCTGACCCACCGATGGGGTAGAGGTGGAGTCGTGCCGGGTCTGACTAGGCTATCAGAGGCTGCCCCATTCTTCTGCTCCTTTTCCTGGACCCTTCCACCTTCACCTGACCAGGAGCCAGTACACTCCCCCCAACCACTGTGAATGAGAGATCACGTGGCACAGAGTCTGACTGTTTCTCCCAAATAAGACCCTAGAAGTACAAAACGAAAGCCCCAGCCAATGAGCTGTTGACCTCAGATGCATGGACAATAAAATAACTCTGTCATCACCACAAGCTGAGCCTGGCCCAGCCAAGACAACCTGCCCGGCCAAACTGCAAACCAGGATCTAGCAAATGCCTACTGGTTTAAGCCTCTGCGGTTTGGAGTGGCTCTTTATAAAACAATGGCTAACTTTTTCCCACCAGCTTTATTAAGAAATAATTGAAATATGATGTTATATACGTTTAAGGTGTAACACAGAATGATTTGATTGGGTACTTAGAAAGGGCTTTGGGCTTGGGTCTTGGGCAGCATTTGGGAAAAGGAACTGCTGGCGGATGATGGAAAAGGCTCGTGGGTTCGTTTGACCTTCCACTTAGACAGCTGCTCCAGATCCCAGGTCCATCCAGCCTCACTGTCCTTTCTTTATACTCTGAGCTGCTCTACGTTGCTTAAGACCAAAGAAATCTACCTGGAACGGGCCAGAAGGAAGGCAATGGGAAAAATGGAAGGGAGAGAAAACAGAAAGGAAGGATATCAATATCTTAAACTCTCATCAGGAGAAAAGAAATGTTCAGACCTCCACATGTGGAAGAAAATGCAAACACCAGAGTACGCATGAACCAACTGAGATGTTAGGGATCAAACTTGAAAAATAATTTTCTTTGATGTTGTGGTTATTTAGAGTTAACTGTGATATAACACACAAGCACATGCACACACACACACACACACACACACGAATGGAATTACAGATGGCTGACCCATCTGGTCAAAGGGCACCAGAAGTCACAATCAAATGCACATTGAGTTTTTGATTTATGTAGGAGGTTTCCCACACACAACTCACTGGGACCGATGAAATCGCTGCGAACAGGTCGTGTTCTGCTTGTGAAAGGGGTAATAGAGAGAAATCTATTGCTGCTTCCTAAAGCACTTAGGCCGCAGACACCTTAGAGCCCTCCCTGGTCGGCAAACTGCGGCTCGCAAGCCATAGGCAGCTCTTTGGCTCCTTGAGTGTGGCTCTTCCACAAAATACCACATGCGGGCGCTACCTCAATAAGGAATGTACCTACCTATATAGTTTAGGTTTAAAAAATTTGGCTCTCAAAAGAAATTTCAGTCGTTGTACTGTTGATATTTGGCTCTGTGGACTGAGTTTGCCGGCCGCCGCCTTAGAGCAGGGCATTCTCCAGATAAGCAGACTCCACGGGGCGTGGTCAAGAAGACACTTGGACTCTCGGCAAAATCCCAGAATATGTCTGGGTTTTCTTTCTTCTTTCATATCAAAAGTAAAAGAATTAGATTAATTCTTCTGTTCACCAAAAAATTTTCAAGTAGCTCATACAACCAATCATGTAACGGCCAGGTAAGATCTGGCTTTCTCTTAATTAACAATTCATTTAACGAATATTTATTCCTCAAACATACTCTCATCATATTTCGGTATTTCAGAAACACAGAACTATATATAATGGGTTTCTAGTTGCTTAAAGAATTGTGTAAAGCAATCATGATGATGACACTACCGTTGATTGTGTCTAAGAGGAATCGTGGACCTTGCTGAGATGTCCGGATGCTCCAGGTGCTAGAGCAGTGGTCACACATAGGCTCCGTTCACTGGTTACCTGTGCTCACGCGCCAGCTTGCTACCCACTAGCTGAGTTACCATCAGGCAAATTACTCCTCCTCGCCTGGGTGTATTCTTCTGTAAAAGGACATAGGAATAGTACTGTCTCATTATACGTCATGGAGATTAAACAAGTAAATACAAGTAAAGTACTTAGACCCACCACCTGGCATGTACTAACTGCTTAATAAATATTAGTTATTTTCATCAGCTGTAATCATCATCATCATCATCATCATCATCATTATCATCACAGCCCACAATTATCTAACATTTCACACTGTTTTATGAGCATTGACAACATCTCATTTATTTCTCAGATCATCCCTGTGATGTATATTATTATCCTTACTTTATGGAATTGCAACAAAGGCGAAGGTTGGCGAAATAATTTTCCCAAAGTCAGACTAGCAAGAAAATGCTCAGGGTCAAGCCCAGGCCTGCTGGACTTCGAATCTAAACCCGTTCTCTAAACCCTGCCCCATTCATTGGCTTCTAAGGGTAATTCCCATTTCCTCGTTACTCACTTCCCCTGGCTCCTCTGTGCTCTAAGTCAACCACTGTGCTCAGCGCTGGTGAGATCCGAGCATGGTTTCCTTCTAATGAGTGGGCCTGGCATGGTTCCCAACCCTGCTGCTACTGTGAAGGAAGAAGTTCAATGCAGTGATTAACCATTTGGAAATCATCAGACTGCCTGGATTAATGTCCAGCTCCGCTGGTGATAACTACATTAACTTGAATTATTGTGTTGAAATCTCCTCATCAGGAAAACAATGCCTACCCAATAGGCCATTCTGCAGTGTAAGTGAAACAACCGGAGATTAACGCAGTGTTTGGCGAGTAGTAAGCCTTGAATAAATGTTAGCATAAGAGGCTGATAAATGGGGCCCCTTCTGTCTCCCCACTGGCAGAATTCCCACATACCACAACAACAGGTGCCAATCAGCCAGGTCTAAAGTAGAGCACGAGGCCTTATTTGCTACAAAATTGTACAACTGAGATTGTCCATTACCCACCCAAAAAGGAACACAGGATTTGAGTGGAAGAGCCGGCGAGAAAGGTTTCCTTTCTAGGGAGTATTTGAGGTCAGAGAAAGAGGGAGGCACTTGCTTCTGGCCTCAGACCGAGAGAAAGAGGCTTTGGGGGGACACTGAGGCCGCTAGTGTGACACGGAATCTGGGAAACAATGACCTCTGCTCGGAGAAGACCACAACCGGGAGAGTCGTGGCCAGAGATACCTTATGCCACACATCCTGGCAGGAAGGAGATGGACTCCCAACCATGAGCAAAGCCCTGTTTTCCAAGGGACCAGCCCGGCGTCTCTATGGGGTGGACAGCGGAAGGCCCAGGGTGCAGGAGGAGGTGTAGGAAGTGGCCAACTAGAGGAGAGGCATCGCATGTGTGAGGGACCAGCGGACGGACCTCCAGCAGGAAGAGCTCTGAAGGATGCCCTCAAAGGGGAACCCTTGAACAACAAACAGGGCACACCCATGCCACGTGCAGCGGGAGCCGGCACCATCACACGTCCGCCCGCCATGTCGGCCCGTTTTCTTCTCCTGAACCTGACCATGAAAAGATCAGAAATCTAGACTAGAGAAAGCAGGGGGTGGGGGAGCCGATAAACAGGGTGGGGACCAGAGAAGACACTCATAGCCCAGGGGCCGCCTGAGCCTTCTAAGCCTGCAGTGGGCCTGATTGGGGCAGGGGAAGAGTTATCCTTTGGAATAAGGCTTGAGTGTTGAACGTTTAAATTATTGAAAAGGGCCTTCACGTTGACTTCACAGAGCGCCAACATGTTTGGGCGAGGCTGAAACTTGGTCCAGAGGTGGGGGCCCCTCTGGACGTTGTTCTCACGTGTAAGGGGTGCTCAGTGTTTGCTGAAGTTAACTGAAATGACGCCAACTGTGTATCGAAGCAGGGATGGCCATGCTGTACGGGGACATGCCAGCTTTGGGGTTCAGACGGACCTCACTGAAAGCCCGGACTTTGCTCTGCCTCTTCCTGGCTTTGCCTGAGCTGCACTGTTACATCCCGGGACCCGGTGGGCGTCACAGTTACAGAGCAAGCTGAGTGCTTGGAGTTAAACATCAAAGGCTGTGTCCACCTTGATTAGATAAAGAAATAACAGGAAAGGACACTGGTACAGTCTGACAGTTTTCTTGACAAGGACATCAACCCAAAGGACATGTAAGTGTACTGCCCTTTGAGTCTATATAACCAGAGAAATCCGTAAGAAGATGCGGACCACCTCTTCTTCCCAAGGTGACCTAGCCCACCACCAAAGGGAGAAACTGTGCAAGGCGCGGTGTAGCCCCCGCACCCGGCTGAGCGAGTCTGGGTTCCCGATCAGACAGGCCCCGGGGGTTCCCGGCCAGCTAACTGTGCCTCTCGGAAAACGAGAACAGTGATCGTCACAGCATCGCCCTGCTTCACTGGGTTTCCTGAGCATGTAAGGGTAGAATATCCAAAACATACTCAGGCCCTCAAGACATATCCACTGATGCCATTCACATCAGGGTACTAAGAAGGACACCTCACGTCGCCCCTGTGACTTAGGCTAAGGCTCCTCAAATTATCTCACGCCCTCATCTTTGTTCAACTTTTATTGTATTGGGTTTTTTTATTTTTGTTCTATGCAGGATAAATGGTTGTCTGAATGTGGAAGTTAAACAAAATGCCTCATCCACAGGTAACTGGGCTCCCTTCTGCTCTCTGGATAGAGTAACAAGCCTCCCCGGTGATTCCAGAGTGAGCTGCGGTGCGTCCGTATGAGTCGGCGTGCCTGGTTTCCTAGGGCACGAGTTGATAGTAACAGCTTACAAAACTAAAACAATGCGTGGAATGATCGACTCCTCCATAGGCATAAAGCTGGGAGTGACCGTGAGGTGTACTTAGGTGGGGACAATAGCATCCCGCTATTCTGAACATGTCTGTTTTCTTATTTGAGAACCAGGGAGAAGAATAAAAACAGTTACCTTGCAGAGTTGGAATGAGAATTCAAAGATATAATGCACGTGGAAGCATTGGTTAAATTCTGAGATGCCATAGCTCTGGCCAGGTAGCTTGGTTGGTTAGAACATTGTCCAGAAACAGAGGTTACTGGTTCAATCCCCGGTGAGGGCGCATATAGGAACAGATCAATGTTCCTCTCTCTCTCTCTCTCTCTCTCTCTCTCTCTCTCTCTCTTTCCTTTCCTTCCTCTCTCAAATCAATTAAATGAACATTAAAAAATAATTCTAAGATGCTATGAAATGTTAGTATGTGTTCCTGCTGGAAAGCCTGCCCACCTTCTCCGTGAGGAACCAGGTAAGGTACATAGGATCGTAACAGGAGACTGGCACATGAAGGAAAGACTGGCTGCCAGCCCACTTCCACCACCAGGTAAGTCAGGTCGCCTTGCCGGTGAAAGAAACTTCCATCCACCAAGCCAGAAGCAGACGCTGTTTCCGCAGTCTGCGTGAACTCGGAAGCCGCACGGTCTCTGTGAACCTGCTCCCTGTTCTGAAGGTAAACAGAGTCGGTTGCTTCCACAGGCATTAATTCCGCCGTGGTCAATGAGATCAAGCAGTGCAGTCATGCAACAAGAAAGGTAACCAATGCCAGAGACCTCTGTTTTGAATCCTGATTCCTCAGTGTATGAATTGACTTCGGGGAAAGTCATTAAATTCACATGGCCTTCATTGTCTTATTTGGAAAATGGGAAAATACATACCCCATGGGACCATTAGGAGGGGAAAAAATACATGAAATAGTGCATTCTAGTTCATTGGTTCCGCCCTTTGGAAAATACCCAGTGGGCGTGTAGCAAATGAAATACTGAGCCCCTTAGTTCTGCCTGGCTGGAGGCATTGGGAGTCAGGGAGCTAATAAAGACCTCTCGGCGTCCGGGGTGAAGTCAGGCCCTTTGTGTTTCATACGGGTGATGGACACAGAGTCACCGGCCAAGTTAGAAAAGACCCTTGTCTGGGCAATGTGGCATCGCAGACGCATTTTGTAATCTGCATTGCCAGGAACCGTGGAAGCAGAAGGCTCCGGAAACAGCAGGGATCATTCTCACGGGCCCATTCTCCTTGTGTGCCCACGGGAAGCCCACTTTCTATGGGTTACCCTGTGAGGAGAAGGAAACACGATATCCTTCTGGAAGGGACTCAAGCCTTCTCCAGCTTTGAAGCCTCAGAGCATGAAGATTGAGAAGGGAAGCCATCGGCACTGCTCCCTGCCTGATCTTCTCGCCACCCTGAGAGCCTCCAGCTCGGAGCGCTGGGGGCTCCTTTCCCACATGAGACAGGGGGCCCCCACCCGGAGCCCCCGGGGGCCTGTTTCCCACTGATTTCCCAGCCAACAAGCCACTGGTCTTTAGAGTTGGGGACGGGACCCAGGGCCGACCACAACAACCCATTAGGATACAGCAATAAATTAGTAGGTCTTTGATTTATGCTGAGTTGGAGCGCACCCAATGTTCTCTTGAAGTTCTGTAATGTGAATAACACAGGAGCAGAGTGGTACGTCTAGGTAATTTATAAAGTTATTTATTACAGCTGTATTTAATTACTATTATATGCAAAAAACAAATAATAATATAAACTACTAGATACGTGCAATAAGAGAATTTATATCCTTAGACTCTATGCTGTTTAGAAGCCAGGACGAGAACATTTATCTTTGAATCACAAACTCCTGGTACAATGTCTGGTCTCTGAGAAAGGACACAGGAGTAAATGAAATGCCTGCGTGTATTTATGGGGGACACATGGTGGGCAAAGTCCTCTTTTATACCCTGGTGTCGTCACAGACTGGCTTCCCACCAAAACAGGCTATGGTGATTTCAGACTTTATATCTATGACCTGCAGCCTTCAGACGCAAGGGGACCCCCGCCCCCCAGAAGCCGACGCAGGAGTCCCAGCACTGACCCTCGCCGCCTTTAGGGGCGGTCCCGTTTCCGCCCCTGAGTCCAATGTCAGCCAAATGCACCTGTCTGACCCCCGGAAACAGACGGGGAGTCAGCTATTCAAACGTCACGTGGGTCCTCAAGTGGAAATCGAGGGGTTTCCCGTAGAGAAGATGGGAGAACTAATAACCACTGGACCAACCCCTTGCCGCCTTCGCCACAGCCTGCCGCACCATTCGGCCTTCGGCGAAAAGTACACGCGTCCACTTGGCAAGTCGTAAAGGTGAATGAACCTGACTTTTTTTTTTAATCTCCTAAAAAAACTCTCCCACAGTTGTCTCTATTTCCTTCTATTTTGCCTCAGTCCCTGAGATCAAACATCTCCCTGTAGCGGAGACACACCAACTATCGCTCCTCAGTCTGGTGGGGAAGAACCGGGTTTCCTTTGTGTTAGCTTCTGTTTTGTGGGGTGTTTTTTTTTTCTTTTAACATTTTAGAAACATAAAACTTCAGTAAGTAAGTCACCCTCCAAGCACGCTGCTTTTTTCTCAGCCTTCTCTGTCTGGTTATGATATTGTTATCTTTTCCTCCGAGAAATAGATATTTGCTTTATCTTGTATAAAACTAGCCTGTTTTCCTGGACAGAGTGCATGCGTACAATACCCATTTTGTTAGACAGAGATTGGCTTAAAAGACACTGATTTTATGAAGAAATTAAAAAAAGAAAAAAAAAACTGTACAAGAAATCCAGGCCGAGCGATGTGGTCCCCGGTAGAAGCGACACCCTCTCTCAGATGATCTGTTCTCGTCCTGCATCCAATTCTTACGCGTGAGTCTGCTCATCACAGAAGGACTCCCCCATCTCCATGGGGGAGGGGAGGGCTCATTTTGTGTGTCGAACCTCTACCTTTCTCCTCTATTCCTCTCTAGGCTATGCCCACGGGTGCTCGGCATTCGATAAATATTAAATGTGGCAACAATGATGATAACGACGATGAGTGTGAAAATGAATAATAAGAAACCACCTTTGTCCAGCCCTTCTAGCTTGTCTGCACTCTGACTTCAGAACAAGTGACAAGGCATTTTGGGGGGTCAAGTGGGACACGGCTTGGCCTCTTCGTGGACTGGTAAGTCAAACCGGATGTTCCGTCGAGAGGCGAAGCTCTCTAGTGGGGGAATGTCATTCCCAGACAGACGCAGGGCCCACTCAGAGCTCACGTTCGCAGTGCTTGTGGAGGGGCAGAGAGCCTTGCTGGCATCTGGTTTCCGGATGGAACCGAGTCCTGTCTCTTGTACAAGCGTCTGTTACAGTAGCTTTAAACTCATGGACGATGTTGGCTCATGTATCTCTCACGGGGCCGCGACTGCTCCCACAGTGACCACAGCTTACACGTGCGGACCTCTCTCGCTCCAGGCACAGAACCTGACAGACAGCACGTGTTCGTTAAATGACACAAATGACTTTTTAAAAATTATTTCCCTTCTCAGATAGGGACAAACTGCACATATACTCCTAGTTGGAGAGCGCGGACCAAATGAACATTCCCATGTTTTGAGCACAATTTAAGGCAGAAATTACAAATTACTTTCACTTTGCAGGCCAAGCCCTGGGTTTAAGGGTCCTATGAGCACGCTCTGCTTGATTAGTGATGTCTTCCATGGACACAGGACAGAGGAACGGCAGCCGTGGGCCGCAGAGCTGCCGTTCAGATTTAGAGATATTCCTACCCACAGAAGAAGGATAGGTTTGCAGAGAACATGGCAAAGTGTCCCACTGATGTATCTGACTACACCACAACAGCTTAGCAATGGTTCAATGAAAGAGTAACTGTACCGGTTGCATTTGTTGGCAACACGCTTACAATTACTCCTAAAAGAGTGTGCTAAGTCTGTCTGCAAATGTTCAGTATACATGACAAACACATGGCCCAGGGTTATTTGAGAATTTTTAGACTGTCTACAAATACAAACTCAACCAACCAATTTTGGAATACCACCATTATAGGTACACTTAATTTTACAAATTAAAGAACGGACTTCAGTTGAAATGAAACAGAAAAGATTGCTGTCCATCCCCTCCCCCTCAACATTTTGCATTTGGCAAAGCAAGTCTTGAATTCCTACACACAAGACAAACTCTAAATATTAACACCACGTCACCCCAATGCCCCGCCATTCCTTATTGGACTATCCCCTCTCCTAGGTGCGTTCTCTGACCTGGCCACTCTGTACAGGTTTCCATTGGCCCATCGGACCCACTCTGCTCATCCCTGGGAGGCTGAGCTCCTAAGTCACCATCTCCTGTGCCCTTTGACCTCTGATGAGTTCAGTCAATGGGAGCTCCAGCAGGAGACTGATGAGAAGGAACAGAGGAAGGTCAGGGTATTTCTTCATTTGAATCCTGCCCAGTAAGGTCACTTCAGCCTAACTGTGTCCCCTGCCAGGGCACTGCAACTTGCTCTAGACACAAGCTCTCTGGTCTCCCAGATTCCAGGAAGCTGTCCCTCTCCCTGTCCCTTTGGGCCTGGGAAAGTGACACACAGGGGCTTAGCACTGCCCTCTGTGGTTCCCTGCACCACATACCCACCTTAATCAGTCTCCGTGCAAGTCAACTCTGCTTGAATTACAATTCCGAGGCGCCATCCTTGTGCCATGGACCCTGGCAGCCATGATGCTTCTCCTGGCATGCCCCCCCTCACCTCATGCTGCCGTGACATTGGCCATCGGCTCCCTACCAGCTGAGTGAGCGTCCTCAGCCCTTTGTGTCTCTCGTGACTTTAGTGGGAAGTCTCTGCTTCCGTCCACTGTGGAACCTGCTGCATGCAGTAGTCCCCTATGACCCATGGGGATGGGCTCCAAGAACCCGGCAGATGCCTGAATCCGTGGATAATCTCAACCCCAGGTCCGCTATGTTTTTTCCTACACGTGCATCCCTATGATAAAGTTTAATTTTTAACTTAGGCACAGAAAGAGATTAATAACAATAACTGTCAGTAAGATAGAACAATGACAACAATATTCTGCAATAAAACTTACATGAAAGTGTTCTGTCTCTCCCTCTGATAACTGACCTGATAACCAGGACGGCCGCTAAGTGACTAAGTGACAAGGAGTGGCCATCGTATGGACACCCTGAACAAAGGGATGAGTCACGTTCCTGGAAACAGAGACAG
The DNA here is from genome assembly GCF_036850765.1 of Saccopteryx bilineata. Taxonomy (NCBI): domain Eukaryota; kingdom Metazoa; phylum Chordata; class Mammalia; order Chiroptera; family Emballonuridae; genus Saccopteryx; species Saccopteryx bilineata. Next base: position 260,135,574 of record NC_089494.1, read on the forward strand.
CTAGTGTCAGATTTCTTCCCGCTACCTAGAAATGCACACAATGTACAATTTATGAATTGTTCATTTACAGAATTTGCCATTTAATTTTTTTTGTTTTGTTTTGTGTTTTTTTGTTGTTGTTGTTTTTGTATTTTTCCGAAGCTGGAAATGGGGAGAGACAGACAGACTCCCACATGCGCCCGACTGGGATCCACCCGGCACGCCCACCAGGGGGCGACGCTCTGCCCACCAGGGGGCGATGCTCTGCCCCTCCGGGGCCGTAGCTCTGCTGTGACCAGAGCCACTCTAGCGCCTGGGGCAGAGGCCAAGGAGCCATCCCCAGCGCCCGGGCCATCTTTGCTCCAATGGAGCCTCGCTGCAGGAGGGTAAGAGAGAGACAGAGAGGAAGGAGAGGGGGAGGGGTGGAGAAGCAGATGGGCACTTCTCCTGTGTGCCCTGGCTGGGAATCGAACCCAGGACCCCTTGCACGCCAGGCCGACGCTCTACCACTGAGCCAACCGGCCAGGGCCGCCATTTAATATTTTTGAAACCGTAGGGTAACAGAAATTGTAGGAAGCAAAACCACAGATAAGGGGGACGACTGTCCTTACTTTATGCATTGTTACCGTTTCTCTGTGTTCACATAAAGCAAGGCCCACGCCGATGACAGAGTAATACATTAAGTAAAACCTCAAAAATAAAAAATTGTGAAAAAACTGGATTTTTTTAGTGGTATAATATTAGCATTTTTTAACATCCAATAAAAGATTTTTCAAAATATATATTAAGTTCAGTTAGAAAAAAATAATTATTCTAAGACTAGTAGAAAAAAGTACTTAAAAAAAATTTTTTACTTGAATACACACCTTCGTGTACAAGACACTAGGTGAGGAGAATGAACAGCACAGCTCACTTAGGACATCATCCTGGTCCTTAAACAGCTTCCTCTATAATTAAATAAATAAGCAAACACTCTCATCTCCTAAATGCGCGGAAAGGCTATATATTAGATGCCAGTGTGTTTATCTAAAACTTTAAAAAAAAAAAAAAACTCTCAACAACTGTGAAAGTTACCTATTTCTATTCTATTTTAAATCGGGAATAGGGGAGAATCAGAAGGGCTGACTTGACCCAGTGCTGCGTGTCCTGTAGGCACAGGCAGACGGACAGACGCCTCGGAGTGACTCCGCAAATCTAGGCAGCAGATGCTTATTCTGGAAGACTCTTTTCCTGAAGTCCCACAACCGCCATTGTCACGCCCTCCAGTCCCACCCCCACCCCCTACAGCACGGAGTGACCTGGCTCCAATGTCCCCAGTGCCGAGGCTGAGACACACGTGCCTGGTCCCGGGAGTCCCTCCCCCGCCAGCCCCGCGGCTGACCCTCTTTCAAACCCTCCGCTCGCTCTCGCTGCGGGTCTTCCCGTCCTGGTCCTCGGGCCTTGGGCCTGCCCACCTGCTGGCCCAAGCCCAGGGTTCTGTCTGAACCTCGGTTCCTAGGTAACACTCCCAACCTGTCTGTGCCCTCGTCTTTGAAGGCTTCTTCTTTTAAACGAAATGAGGTAAAGTGGAGGCAGCTTGCTCACTCTCACCTCCAAGTTCTTTTAGCAAAAACACATGTCCCCCCCCCCAACACCATCACCACCCCGTCCTGACAAGCGGGAGGGAGAAAGCAAAGCGTCTCTTCTTATTTGTGGTTAACGAGACTGACCACGTTTAAGCAGCCGGTTCTCATTAACACAAATTCAAAGGCTCGCTCAGCCTCTTCTAGAACTGCCTGCAAAGGGGGTGAGTCTCCGTCTCCAGGGTTGGTGTTTTACATGTTAAAATAAAGGTCCTGGCCCAGAGAATCGGGGGGGGGGGGTGTTCTGCTCTTTTTTGTGTGTGTGTTTTTTTTAATAGTTGTGTTTCCAGCTGGTTTTATTTAAGGCTATGCTTTTGATCTCCTTCCATTTCTGGGCCTGGGTCCAACTTGGCTGTCAATATTTCAAAAGCTCCCTCTGAGACAGCCTTACTTTGAAGATGGCCCCATGCCAATGTAAAGCTGGAGTACTGGTCTACCCCCATCTAGCAGGTTGGTGATTGGTGAGCTGGCTAGGGTTTCAGGCCTGTCCCGGTTACCTGTCTGATAGGAAAAGTATGGGTGGGTCTGTAGCAAAGCTGCCCGGGCCACTGTAGAGCCGTAGAACATAGAGCCAGACACAATGGCATCGTCTACTTAGCCCAACAGGCTAATGTGACAGATGAGAATACTGAGGCTGAGACGGAAGCATCTTACACAAGAGAGCGGTTTTCTGACCTCCGGTTCGACCCACGGTGGAACCGGCTATGCCTGAGAGGAGGGAAACAGTGAAGTAGAGTAACACTCTGGCCTCTGCCTCTTGCCCACTTTCCCTCGCAACTGAGCATTTCCTAAGTACTTGTATGTTTCTCTCCACCCGCCACCTCTCTATTCCTTTCTACCGTTCCACCCACACTCCTGTCACTTCCGTGTTTGTAGGGGAGTTTCTCCTAACACCTAGTCCTCCCCAAGCTTCGTCCTGGGCGCGTTCAGTCACCCAGGTCTTGCCAGCCACCGCCCCCAAGGTCGTGCCCTAACTTTGTCACCATCAGTACCCCGCTGATGGCTTGGGTGGGACATCATCCTACTCCCTGTCACTGGCTCTCATCTATCAGCTCCTGCAACCTCATGACCCCTTATCCAGGACGCCAGTCGTTCACCAGCTCCTTCCCCTTATCCAGGACGCCGTCTCTGCACCTTCTCTGGTCACCAGTCCGTTCACCAGCTCCTTTCAACCATCAGCCTGTGTGTCTTCTCTTCGCACTGGACTCAGTTTGAAATTTTGATTACATAAAAATAAAGGTAAATGTCTTCCTGAACCTGGAAGAGATGATGCTAAGTGAAATAAGTCAGACAGAGGAAGACAAATACCCTATGATTTCACACGGAATCTAAAGAACAAAATTAATGAGCAAACAAAATGGAAAGTGACTCACAGACGCAGAGAACGGACAGATAGATCCCAGAGGTGAGGAGAATTGGGGGAGGGGGGTCTGGGTAAAAAGGTAAAGTGATTGAGTAGTACTAATTGGGAGTTACAAAACAGTCACGGGGATGTAAAGGACAGCATGGAGACCATAGTCGATAATATCGTCATAACTACACCTGGTGCAAGGTGGGTAACGGAAGTAGCAAGGGGAACACTTTGTAAAGTATATGACTGCCTAACCACCGTGTTGTACACCTTATACTCATTCAAAGTCAGATGGAATGTAAACTGCAATTTGAAAAAATAAAATTTAAAAGGACAGTGTACCTGGAAAAAACATCAGAGAAAAACATTAAAGTGGGAAAAGCATTTACAGTGTCTGTCCCAAACATGAGATGGTCCTCCCAAAACTCAGCAAGAAATAAAAAGATGACCAAGGATCTAAAAGAAAAATACATATAAGTTTTCCCAGCTAGTTTTGAGAAAAGAAGATAGAAAAGTTTCTAACAGTATGAAAACTCTCACAGTAAATACACTTAAATCAAAACTGTAAGGAGTATCTTTTTTTTTTTTAAGCTACTTTGTAGGCAAAAATCTAAAAGTTGGGCAGGACTCACATGTGGAGAAACACTTTCATAATGGTAGATAAATGTTTATACTGGTACAACTTTAGGGAAAGTAGATAGCAAGTCCAATTACATTAAAACCCCAAGAAATGTTGACTCCACAATTTGAGTTTCAGGAAATTAGTCTACAAATCAACTGGAACATGTGTGAAATGACATATGTTCAACAATAGTCAATGCTGCTTTGTTTCTTTAACAAAAACAGATTGGCTGTGACCTAAAACTCCACTAATAAAATAAATCCAGAGCCTTCCTTTCAATGTTGTTTTTAAGCAGCTATTAAAAAGAGCAAGGCAGCCCAATATTCTTCTGATTGGGAATGATTTACAATATATGTTTTTTAAGTGGGAAAAAATCTGGAGAGAGAACCTTATGTTTTGTACTCTACTATTTGTGAAGAAAACGTTTAAACACCCATATGCACAGTCGACCTTCGGAGGGAGGACTGCCCAAGACGTCGGCGACTCTCCTCATCGCTGGGTAGGAGAGCCGGTGAGTGCAAATCTTGCATGAGGAAAAGGAGGAGAAAGAATGACGTTTTTCTATATTCTTTTTGTTTTACACTGACTTTTATAACACGCATGTTATCTAGAAGAAATTAGTCAACAAATGAATAAGGTAGCCCCTTAGTGACCTTCTCACCACCCTATTTTAATTCTCGGCCTGAAACTTATCACTTGTAACTGTCCTCCCTATATGTTTATTATATGCATTCCTGTCCCCCCCCCAGAATGCAAGCCAAATAAACATAGAAACCATATTCGGTGTCCGGCAAACCATCGTGTCATCTTTGTTCATTGCTGGTTTTCCTAGGAGAGATGGGTCTGCCCTGACGATTCCGCCTGGATCAGATGAAGAAGTCTCTCCATGTGCTTTTGAGATGCAGTGAAATTATGTTATTTTTATGGAGAGATGGGTCTGCCCTGACGATTCCGCCTGGATCAGATGAAGAAGTCTCTCCATGTGCTTTTGAGATGCAGTGAAATAATGTGAGACTTTATTTCTGTTCAGATAAAATCGAGAGCTAGGGATACAAAAGCATGAGCAACTGTAAAAGGGCAGCTGAATGGGATTGTTTTTGAAAATTGTTATTACACACGCCGCTGCCCCATCATTAGCCAGAATATGGTAAACCGGTTTTTATCTAGACCTCCAGCGCAAAATCGGCCTTACTTAGTGGAGCCATCGATAAGACTTCGCTTTCTCTCTCGAACATTTTTTTCCTCTTATCATTTTCTTAGTGTTGATCTTTCTTTTCGCCTCTCTTCTTACTTTTATTTTTTTTCTGTTGTTATTTGTTTTGTTTTTATTTCCATTTCTGGGTGCTTTGACATCTGTCAGTACCAACCTTCCCTTCCTAACCACATTTACTGCTTCTAATTTTATTTCCTCTCGTAGCAATAAAAGATTACCAGGGAAAATCATAAAGGCAAACTAGGTGGTAATATAAGGTTTGATTTAGAAAAAAAAAAAAAAGTACAACCTTTTGTTCCCAAGTCAAAAAGTAGCTCAGTCTTTTTCCTATAGAATAAAGAATATTTGTGGGACAGTCTGTGCAGGAAGCTTGTCCCCAGTTACCTGGTTGGGAGCCATGACCCTGTGGCTGGAAGAGCTATGGTTCTGAAGTGAGCAAGGCATCAGAACGGAAGACCTTGCTTCCCACTCTGAGTCTCACTGACCAGCGGAAATCCTTCTACAACATGCTTAATGCTATGGAAACCCATGTTCTCCATTACATTAGGAATGATTGGTTTCATCTTACAGGCTTTAATGAGAATTTATTTTTTTGAAAAACATTTATTGAATGTTCATAGGCATTGTATTGTACAACTGGTTAGAATACATCAGTGAATGAAAGAACAGATGTGAGTCAAGGACATATAAAGCATTCGATAAAATATTTAAATAAAAGCAAGGTTTATTGAAAAGCTAGAGGAAGGAGTGATTGCTTCTAGCTAAAGAAACTTAACAGTTCTTTAGTAAGAGGTGATTATATAAGTAGGACTGTGAAGGATGGGTTAGGACTTTGACTTCCTAAAAAGAATGGAAAAGCATGTATTTATTAATATATAAGGTATATTTATTGTTCAACTATTATGTTCCTGTGTTCTAGATGTCATGGGTGTAGTCATTAGCAAGGGTTGTAACCCTCATGAAACTTATTGGGTTGGGGAATAAGTTCGTAGCGTTTTTATATTTTCTTTTATTTTACAACGATTTGTTTGCTGTTTGGCAAAGGGTAAGTATTCATTCAATAAAACTCTTTCTGCTCTACAAAACTATGTTAATTGTATTTTTGAGTTATTTAATTTTTTATTAGTTTTGAGGCTTAGAAATGGAATACCCAGGAGGCAAAAATCAACATTTTCGACACCTGCTCTTCTTTGCTTTTCATCGAGGTCAAAAAGCTGCCGAAGCAGCCCGGGACATTTGCGACGTGTATGGAGAAGGTATCATAGGCGAGTCTATAACACGGAAATGGTTTGCAAAGTTCAAAAATGGCGACTTTGACGTTGATGACACGTGCCGCAGAGGAAGGCCTTCTGAATTTGATGAAGAACTGGGAAATGCTCGAAAAGAATGCCACGGTCAACAAGGAGCTCTACATTGCCCAGCTACACCGCGTGAATGAGGCTATTCGACTGAAAAGACCTGATCGACATGGTCAAACCATACTCCTTCATGACAACGCCAGGCCCCATGTTGCACAAGTCGTCAAAGCCGCACTCCAAAAGCTCGAATGGGAGGTCCTTCAGCATCTGCCGTATTCTTTGGACTTTGCACCGACCGATTACCATCTTTTCTGCTCCCGGGAAAACCATATGAAGGGCGTTACCTTCGATAATAAAGAGGTCCTTAAAAACTGGCTCAACAACTTCTTTGACACCAGACCAGGCGATTTTTGGCAGAACAGCATCAACAAATTGGTCAAGAGGTGGGAAGAGGTTGTAAACAGCAACGGTGAATATATAATTGATTAACTTATTGATATAATTATTGTTTTTTGTTTAAATAAAAGTCTTCGGTAAAAACGCTACGAACTTATTCCCCAACCCAATACATTCTAATTGTAGAGATAGACAATAAACAAAATAAGTTTATATATTGCTTTCATCTGTTCAGGTTTCTAATTTTTTTAATGTATCATAAACTGGGTAGCTTATAAAGAACAGAAACTTATTTCTCACAATTCTGAAAGGTGGAGAATCTAAGATCAATGTCCTAGAAGATTTAGTGTTTTGTGAGAGCCTACTTCTTAGAAGGTTTCTTCGAGCTACAACCTCACCTAGCAGAGGAGAGGCCCTCTGGGCTCTCTTACGTGGACACTGATCACAGCTTTGAGGGCTCTGCTCTTGTGATCTAATCACCTCCCCAAGGTTCCACTCCCTGAAATCATCATGTTGGGGGTTAGGATTTCAATATATCAATTTTCAAGAAACAGAAACATTTAGACTATAGCACACATATACACCTCCATGTGTTATATGTAATATATGTATTATCCACACGTCAGTGGTAAGCAGATTCCTGAAAGAAAATGGTAAGGCCGGGGAAGGGGATTTTCATTCCTTAGTATCTCAGGGAGTAAAGTAATGAAGACTGTAAGTATGGTGGCAGAGATGGAGACTCTGGGGGACATGAAGGAGTTAGGAGGAGAAGGAAGGGAAGTGGTGACAAGTGTTAGGTCCTGAGTATGTTTTCAAGTTAGAGCTGATGGGGTTTGTTGATGAACTGAAAATGGGGCCTTAATAGAAGAATCTTTAGAAGGAGCTAGAAAGCTCATAGTTGGACATATTTAATTTGAAATCAATGAAATACCCAAGTGGAAAAATCTTGAGTTCAAGAAGGAAGTGACGACCCGAACTTTGGAGTCATTAACAGTGGGTAGGACTTAAAACTGCTCGAGGGGCTGAGAGCCCCTGGAGACCAGGGGCCGAGCTCGTGGGCACGCGGAATGAAGAGGCTGGGAGGTGGACACACAGCTACAAAGAAGACTGAACAGGAACAGCCAGCCATCAAGTAGGGAACCAGGAGCTGAGGGGAGGCAAAGTTTAAACAAAGAGGGGGAAGTCACACGAAAGGCCAGGATGAGTCAAGAAAGAGTTCTTGGTAATTCAGCAAACACTAACTCAGACCTACTAGGCACTAGTGCAAGGCCTTCCTAAGGCGGAAAGTACCACTGTGAAGGGAACAGATAAACATCCATGCTTGGTGGAGATTGAGATTGGAGCACAGGTTTCACTGCGAGGAGGCCATCAGTCCCGTCAGGGGCTCTCTCTGTGGTTGCGGTGGAAAGTCTAACAGGAATGTGACTAAATGAAAAACAGAAGTTAGTCAGGGACAGTGAGTGAAGTTCTACCTCTGAGAAGTTTTCTGTAAAGACAAAGAGAAACATCGTGGAAAAGAAAGGGGGTTGGTGATGCTTCACTTTATGCATCAACTTGACGGGACCACAGGTGGCCAAATAGTTGGTCAAAGGTTATTCCAGGTAGTTCCGTGAAGATGGTTTTAGATGAGATTAATGTTTAAATCAGGAGACTGAGTTAAGCAGATTGCTAGCCCTAATGTGGGTGGGCCTCACTCAATCAGCTGAAGGTCTGAAGAGACCAAAACAGCTAATCTTCCCCTGAGTAAGAGATTCTTCTTCCTGTCTGCTAGTCTTTGGACTGGGGCTACTGGCTTTTTTCCGCCTCAGAACTCAAATAAAAACATCGGCTCTTCCTGGGTCTCGAGGCTGCTGACCTCTGGAATGGAAATGACACCAGCACTTCTGGGTCGCCAGCTTACAAACTCACTCTGAAAGATCTTGGGACTCGTCAGCCTCCATAATCATGTGAGCCAGTCCCTACTATTAAAGGTCTCCCTTTCTATCCATACGTCCTATTGAGTCCGTTTATCCGGAGCATCCTGGCTAATGCAGAGGTCAAGTTTGTTTTTCTGTTTCAATATGCAAGAAAGAAGCACCTGTTCCAGGTTGATGAAGAGAGCCCCGTGGAGACGGGGAGATGGCGACGATGCCGGCAGAGAAGGGAGACGAGTTGGGGTGCTATTCTTGGAAGGAAGGGGAGAGTGGATCTGGCACAACAATAAAGGTTGGAGCTGTCCTGGGTTGGGTTGTGTCTCTCAGAAAGACAGCTTCAGGTCTGACCTCCCAGAACCTGTGTGAGATTCCAGAATTTGGAAATAAGATCTGTGCAAATGGAACCATGTTAAGGTATTGTTTTACTGGATTAGGGTGGACCCTAAATCCAGTGACTAGTGTCCTGCACAGGGGAGAACAGCAATGTGACAGTGGAGGCAGAGATCGGCATAATGCATCGACAAGCTACACAGCACCATAGACTCTTGGCCACCATCAGAAATCAGCAAGAGGCAGGGAAGGATCCCCTTCTACGGCCCTCAGGGGGAGCATGGCTCTGCCACCACCTTGATCTCAGACTTGCCATCTCTGGACCTGGAGAGAACCCATTTCTGTTGTTTTAAGATACCTGGTGTGTGGCACTTAGTTTGGGCAGCCCTGGGAAACTAACACCCTGGCTTTGGTGGCATCTGTAGTCATGTCAGAAAAGGGCAAAGTTATGGGAACACAAAATCCATGTTGTGCTTAAGAATGACAAGCTATCTTATGGGTTTGATGACAAAATATGTTAATGGTGTCTTAAAGGGGCTCTGCGGGCAAAGGTATCAATCCTTTTATCCTTCCTTCTTTCTACAAAGTACATGGTCATTGGCCAAAAGGCACTGAGTATCAATTGTACAATTTTTTGCAGGTTATCTACAGCACCCCATTCAGAGGTCTCTGGGCAGTGTGGCAATAGAGGCCGAAGTGAAGGTCCCTTCCCCTTGCCCCCCCCCCAGACTGCTGGGGCCAGGTCTGTCTGTTGATTCAGACCAGGGGACGCTTAGGGCCATCGCGACAGGCTTCTGCTCAGGAATACACACCCGCTTCTGGAAGGCAGGCCCGTCTCTCTCTCCAGGTGTGATAACTCCTTTGAGGTGGTGTGAGGAAGAGAGGGAAAACAAAGGGAACAGAAACGTCCCCCACACATGCACACTGTCCCCCCAGAGAGGAACAGTGGACTCTCCCTTGTCTTTGAGAGGATGGAGGGAAGGGCTAAGGAGTCTGGTCTCACAATGACGGGCTTATGTATCAGGCCAAGACATTACACTTCCCCTCAATAGCAAAGATGACTTCTAGCTGGGGAAATTTGCATTTCCATAATGCTGCACTTACTAGTACCCCAACGGGCACAGGCAGTTCTGGTGCTCCTGAAACCTAATTACAATGAAGCCTACACCAGAAAGCTATATATGAAAAAGTGTTTGAATTCTAGCCAGTGCAGTGTTTAAACCCAGCAACATTCCAGCCAAACAAGGGATGCAGACCTTCCCATGACCCTTTTAGAACAAAGTTTATTCTTCTGAGAAATCACAGTTTCCAGTTTCATACCATCTGCATTTCAATTCTGACTGCCGTTCACTGATCAAACGATCCCGAGAAAGATGCACGGTTTCTCAACTCTCAATCTCAACATCCAATATGGAGGCTTGAAGAGAGAGATGTCAGCCCATTGCTGGGATTATCCTGGGCCCCGTGTGCTCAGGTTAGTCCCCAATGGTTAGTGTTTGACATCCGTTTATTCTCACAGATACCCTCATATGTCCCACAGACTCATATGATCGCTCAATTCATATGCGACCATAGGAAAACCACATACACTGCATACTTAACATTATTCGTTATTGTGAGCTGCAATAATGAGAATGAAGGTCCCTAAGCAGTCTCCACGTGAAGAATGCTTTTGTGTCATTGGGTCGCCTGCTTGGCCATGAGTAGCATGAGTTAATAAAGGACTGAAACGGATGAGGGACGGAGTGGGTCCGTGAACTTGGGTGTTAGAGCGGTGGGGAGGCAGTGTCGAAATCAAGTGAATCTCTTCAGTTCTGTAGCATATCATAGATGGATTTTTCCACAGGAGAAAAAAACAGGAGGCACAGCAGGAACTAAAGTAGACTATCAACAGAATTCCAGGCACTATCATTTCATTTTTTACCTCTATATAAATCTAATACAGTTAAATGTTTATACATCCTTATGAAGTAAGCATTGCTGTCCCCCTGGACGACTGTGGTGGCAGGCACTGACATGCCGCCTGAACAACTGTGGGGGCAGAGAGACGCCCGGTGAGATAACTCGCCCGGTCTAACAGCGGAGTCAGCTTTCGGATCCATTTCTCCCCAACGCCTTGCTCTTTCTCATGCCTGTTCGGCCTTCACACGACCCATCATCTCACAGTCAGGGATGTTGGAGAATATACAGAGGAAGTCGGTGGTGGCACTCAAACCTCAGTCTCTCTCTGTCAAAGCTAGCTGTGACCTATATCCCCCCACCCCCACCCCCGTGGGTGAGCGGGAGCTTCTGCTGGTACCATCAGGGAGGACTGCCGAGGAGCCATCCCCCACCCCCACCCCCACCCCCACCCCCGTGGGTGAGCGGGAGCTTCTGCCGGTACCATCAGGGCGACTGCCGAGGAGCCATCCCCCACCCCCACCCCCACCCCCACCCCCGTGGGTGAGCGGGAGCTCCTGCCGGTACCATCAGGGAGGACTGCCGAGGAGCCATCCCCCACCCCCACCCCCACCCCCGTGGGTGAGCGGGAGCTCCTGCCGGTACCATCAGGGAGGACCGCTAAGGAGCCATCGCCCACCCCCACCCTCACCCCCGTGGGTGAGCGGGAGCTTCCGCCGGTACCATCAGGGAGGACTGCTGAGGAGCCAGGAGCCGGCTCAGGATAAGGAGCCGCCCAGAATCCGTCCCGGAAGAGTGCATCCTCCCAGAGGCCATGGAGCGTGGAAAAGGCAGCTTTGCAGAGCGGTCCATGGCTCCAACCAGAGCACGTGGGACGACTGAGGGTCAGCGATGCTAAGGAAATAAGCCTCGATGTTTGCCCCCATCTAGACAGCAAGGCCAAGACATAGTGAAGGCTTTCTGCTACGACAGCAAAGTCTTCAGACTGTTTTCGGGTGATCCGTCCCTGTGGCGGCAGCCCCGCCCTCCCTGGCCCAGCCTCCACTTAGCTAAGGGGTCTGCATACTGCCTTTGACCTTCTCTGCCTCCCCCACCGGACTGGCAGCCTCTCCACACAGCTGTCTACAGGAAAAGCAACTGGAGGGGCAAAAGCCAAGCAAGTAACTTGTCACGTAACAACCCTGGGGAATTGCTCTCACTGGCTTGCCTTCTTGGTATCTATTCTGAAAGGTGCTTTGCCTAGCCCTGCGCACCAGCCCGCTTCTGTCCAGCCTTCCAATTCAAACCCCGCCTCTGTCTTTCCAATTGAGAAGTTTTTATAAATAACTCTGGAAAATTAGGCATAATCATAGTATCTCTGGCTCTCCTTAGATGGCAGAAAAAGTGACATTTTCTAAATGCAGACTCGTGCCAGTCTCATTAAATATGACTGCTCTCTTTTTATCTTCTTTGCTTGTTTTAGGGGTGTGTGTGTGTGTGTGTGTGTGTGTGTGTGTGTGTGTGATTAATATTGACAGAAAAATGCATGAATCTAGAGTCTACGATTTGATGCATTTTGACCAACATATGCACTCCTGTTACAGCCACAAATAAGACACAGAGCATTTCTGTTGTCCTAGAAACTTCAGCCATACTTTTTGCAGTCAATTCTACCCTCCCAACCAGCTCCCCACCCCCAGCCCACCTCCCAAAGATACCATTTTCTTGAAATCTATCACCACAGCCTACCTTTACCTTTTCTTGAACTTCATATAAAAGGAAACATATAATATCACCCTCTTCCAACTCCCTTATTTGTTCACCCAATTTGTGTGCGTGGGTGTTTTGTGTTTATCCATTCTTCCACTGATGGACGTGTTGGGTATTTCCAGGTCGCTCTCTTGTTTTCTATTATGGGTAAAGTTGAAGTCAATACTCTTCTATAAATCTCTCTTAGGGACGTATGTTTACATTTCTTTAGGGTAAATATCTAGGGGAGAAATTGATGAGTACAAAGTCGGTGTACATTTCAGATTACAGGAAATTGCCATCCAGCCTTCCAAAATGTGCAATTTTCATCCCACTAGCTCTGTATCAGAACTGCAATCACTCCCCATTCTATCTAAAATTTGGAAATGTTCATTTTTTTTATTGTACTCATTCTGGTTGGTTGTGATTTCAATTTGCCCTTCCCTAATATCTAGCCTAAATGAATATCTTTTCATGGGCTTATTGAAGATTTCTCTACCCGCTTTTGTGTAGTATCTGCCCAAGCCTTTTCCCCACTATTTTAAGGTTTTTGTCTTTCTATTATTGAGGAGGAGGAGGAGGAGTTCTTTATATATTGAAGGACACAAGTCCATTACCAGCTATATGATTATAAATCATGTCTTCCCATCTGTGGCTTGCCTTTTCATTTTAAACCTTGACTTGTGGTGATTTAAAGTTTTCATTTTTTTACCAAGTCCAGTTTGTGGGTTAATTTTATTTTGTTTATGGTACCCGCTTCTTGAATTTTAAGAAATCATTGCCTATATAAAGAACACAAAATAGTTTCCTGTATCTTCTTCCAAGAAATTTAGAGTACTAGCTGTCACATTTAGAGCAGGGTTGTATCCTAAGTTCTGTGTATGGTATGACTCAAAACCATTTTTTTATACAGATATCTGTATTTTTCCAGTCTCGTTTTTGAAAGCATTCTGTATTCCACATTGAACTGCTTTGGTACCTTAATCAAAGATCATTTGACAGTAAATTTCTGGAGTTTACATCTGGTCCATATGTGGGCTCTCTACTGTTTTCTATTGCTTTCTTTGTCTATATTTAACACACAGTCTTATTAAGATGGCTTTACAGTGTTTGTTGTAGATATAAAGAAATATATCTAATTTTTTTGTGTAATGACTTTGTATTCTGAGACCTATTTTAATTCACTTGTTGGGTCTCAGAATTGCTTTAGTTTCCTTTGGAATTTGCAAGCACATAATCACGTTAGCAGAACAGTGTCTTGTTTCTCTTATGTCAATCTTTCTGTCCTTTAGATTTATTTTTTCCTGCCCTATTACACTGACCAGAACCTCCAATGAAACTAGCAAATACTTGCCGGTGGTGACTTCCCTTCATTTTTATTTATCCAAAAATGTCTTTTTCTTTTTTTTTACACTTTCTTGAAACATATTTGTTTTCTTGACATAGAATCAGAGTTTGAAAGCTTTGTTTTCCTTCAGTATTTAGAAGCTGTCATTGCACCGTCTTCTGCCTCATGTTGCTTCTGATGAGAAATTAGCCATCATTATTATTGATGTTCCCCTGTGTCTGAGGTATCTTTTCCCCCTTTGGCTGATTTTAGGAATTTCTTTTCATCTTGGCTTTTAGCCACTTGACAACAATATGCCTCGTGTGTTGTTTTATTTGTATTGATTTGCTTGGGACTCACTGAGATTCTAGAGTGTCTCAGAGAGAATGTACGTCCCTTCTAACACTTGCGCCTTTGGAGCCAAGCTGGCGATCAGAATGGGAGGCGATAGAATAGGCAGATGCAGAAGGGGATGTTGTGCTTAGTCGTGTCATCGCTGAGCACTGAAGAACGTTCCCTGCTGGGTCCTCTGGAGTGAGTCTCCGGTCTAAAGAACCATGCCGTGGCTCTAGGCTCAAAGAGGCCCTTCCTTCCACAGCTCCATCCTGGGGTTTCTACAGGAATCCTTTTGAGCTATCTTGAATCATTTTCAACTTTGCAACCCCAAGAGGTTACAAGACAGAAGGGGCTCAAAGGACATGGATGACATCTGTTACTAGAGGCACGAAACATAGCTTAGGAGTCCTACTCTCTCTGCTCCTGACGTGGCTTTCCAATCTTTGCTCTACACCTGGGGTCACAGAAACTTCCTGCAGGCAAATCAGTAAAGGTGTTGAGAGTTGAAAATGGGATAGACTTGTTGGGACTAAAAGGGACCAAGGCGTCATGGGCACTACATGATAGTTTTTGCTCCGTCCACCTTGGGGATCAAATGCCATAAACTGGCACCCGTCATTAATAAGTTTCTTTAGAATAAATTAAGAGTGACAAAACGCACATTTTTATCCATCAGATGTATGAGGGGGCAGTAAGATAGCTAAAGACAGCTAAAGGAAGCTTTCCACATCATTTGAAACATACCACAGCCATAAAAAAAAAATAGAAAGGGCAAGTATGAATGGACCCATTTTATAGATGGCAAAAGATGAAGATTACAGAAGGGAGTTGACAGCAAGTAAGCAGCACAACCAGGATTAGAATCCAGACCTAGAATAAAACGAGAGTCAGAAAAGAGGAGAAGATAAAATCAAAAGGCTTTATACCTTCAAACCGAACATATTCTTTTCTCAGCTAAAACCAAGAACATTATAATCAATCCATGAGATCTTCACGGAGCTGAAAGGTTTTACTGTCCCACTTACCTCCCCACCCCTACTCTCTAAATGCACTATAATTAAAAAAAAAAATCAAAGTCCTCTGTTCCTGGAATAGCACCAGTCTCCAGCCTCCTGCTCTTCATAGCACACGCCTGGGAAATATGTCCTCAAACTCTTGGGTCCTTCAAGCTGCTTTTGGACTCGATCCAATCATTTAGTAACTACCAAGAAGCCCAACAGAGCAAAAAGTTCAAAGCTACTTCCTGTTAATTAGTCCAGGCAGTTTCAAGGGTCCCAGCTGTGCAATTCATTTTCATGTGCAGTATCCCCAATTAGGCGAACTCTGTCTGAAATTTCTGGAGCCACGACTTGGTAACTGGTGGGGAGCTGCACCAAGTTAGCGGGAGGTCAGGGAAGAGTTTCTTTATCGGTTCCCCCAAGGCAGCACTTCAAAATCACTTACCCAAATGAAAACTATTCCATATACATTATGAAAAGAGATGTTCGGTCCTAGAAAGGGATGTATGTATCAATGTTTAAAAACCTGGCCATTTCTCTTAGTGCTATCTCCTACTGGAAGGCGCGTGAAGGTCTTTCTCTGAGTTGTCCCACCCTCTTCTTACATTTTAAAATGAAACTGCCCATTGATGACAGACTGTTCTTTCTTTTCTTTTTGGTCAAAAGATCTGTGTTTTGGATTGCTGATCAAAGAATCCATTTAGCTCTCAGTAACTACCATGTCAATGTTTGTTTGTTTGTTTGTTTTTAAATTGATTTTAGAGAGAAAGAGAGAGAGCATCGATTTGTTGTTCTACATATTGATGCATTCATTATATGTGCCCTGACCAAGGATAAAATCTGCAACCTTGGCATATCAGGATGACACTCACCAGCTGAGCTACCCAGCCAGGGACTTAAATGCTATTTCTTAAGGAAAGTGGTCTTCCTTCCTGAAGAAACTAAACAGAAGGCACGATCACTGTGCCTGCCATGTCAACAGCCGCTTTGAAGGGAAACTGGCCGCCCTTAGGACCTGAAGAAGCGGGCAGTGCCGGGAGACATGGTTAATTGACCGGGCGGCCCATCCACGGCGCAGGCACTGTCCTGTCCCCCTGCGTTTAAGCGAGAAGTCAGGCTGAACCAATCTCTCTCTGCAGTTCAAACAGACACTCAGAGCAAAAGCAGCTGCTCAAAGCCATAGGGGAGTGAGAGATTAGAGATGTGCGGGGTCCTGTGTGAGCCAGGGCGCTGAGGAATCTGTGGTGAAGGGGTGGACAGAGCGTGGGAGAAGCCAGCTGGGAGCGAGAGGAAGCTGGAGCAGACGTGGGCTGTGGAGTCTCCCCGAGACGGTGAGCGGCCCGAGCGGCTGGGAAGACGAGGAGCCGCTCCCTGGCACCACCATGGCTCCTGGAGGCTGTCCCAACCTCCTTTTCGCGTGAGCTGGAGTGAGCGTCTGTCCTTTATGAGCATGTTGACATGTTGACACGGTGCACTGACGTGGAAAGCCCCGCGGATGTGCAGGAGGAATCACGCCTGCTCGATGCAAATGTGCCCTGGTGGGCAGGGCTATGTAGCTGGAGAGGCAGGCGTTTGGCCCAATCGGTGTTCTCATCTGGAACAAGGACACATTTAACAAAATTCAACTTGGACTATTAATCCCACAAAATGCTGAGCCATCTTTCGGGCCTCTCGGAAGTCTGCTGCAAGTTTCAGTCAAAAAACACTGACACTGTCATTATTGGGAGGCCCCTGGGGCTTCGGTGTGGTCGGTGGGCCGCTCCCCAATACGCATGCAAACACACCCTGGAAGCCCCGTTCTGGCGCCTCTGAGAGCCTTCAAACTAATGCTTCCCCTTCATGTGCCCCTCCGCAGGCACAGGGAACTTTTTCATTGTGCTTTCTGTCTACTAGTTCCTGGAACCAATTTAAACTTTTAATGTTTTTGCCCCAAATTAATAGCAGTCTTGGTTTTATCTTACTCTAAAAGCAATATACATTCCTTGTACACACTCTGAAAAGAATACAGAAGAAATGGCAAAAGAGGCACAATTTCTAACCCAGGGACAACAAATATTAACATTTCAATATTTCTTTCTGACTTATTTTTCTATGAATATATTTATTTATAGATATAGAATCTGATGTTTTGAATATATATATATGTATATATTCAAATATTTTCTCTTCAAATTCTTTCATGAATATTTTAGTTTATCATTAAATATCTTCAAATGCATTATTTTAAAGTCACAACAGAATGTCTTCTCGGATGAAAAGGCGGTAATTTACTCAACTATTTCTCTGTTGTTGTACAGCTGAGTTCAAGGCTTCAACGATCACAGTTATCCCAAAGCTTTATTGTAATGTTGAGTCTCGGCCCTGGCCGGTTGGCTCAGTGGTAGAGCGTCGGCCTGGCGTGCAGAAGTCCCGGGTTCAATTCCCGGCCAGGGCACACAGGAGAAGCGCCCATCTGCTTCTCCACCCTTTCCCCTCTCCTTCCTCTCTGTCTCTCTCTTCCCCTCCCGCAGCCGAGGCTCCACTGGAACAAAGATGGCCCGGGCGCTGGGGATGGCTCCTCGGCCTCTGCCCCAGGTGCTAGAGTGGCTCTGGTCGCAACCGAGCAACGCCCCCTGGTGGGCAGAGCGTCGGCCCCTGGTGGGCGTGCCGGGTGGATCCCGGTCGGTCGGGCGCATGCGGGAGTCTGTCTGACTGTCTCTCCCCGTTCCCGGCTACAGAAAAAATAAATAAACTCGCAGTTTCACTTTATTTATTTTAAAAAAAAATGTTGAGTCTCATCAGGGTAGAGGTGGCAAGTGCTCCGGGGGACACAGGGTCTAAGAGTGACCTGCCTCCACAGCAGCCTGCCTGCAGTTAACCCGGCTGACCAACTGGCTTGTGCGGGACCTCAGACAACGGAGTCAACACCCCGCACGTGGCTCCCTCAGCTGTGAAACGGGGCTAGTCCCTTATGGGCTTGCTGGGAAGAGTAAATGTGTTACCTCTGCAGATGCTGACAGTACTGCCTGGCAGACGAAGCTGTTGTTACTGGTAGAGTACTGTGAGGAAGAAAGATACCCCCACTCCTGGTGTTGGCTTTCTAGTGGGTGGACCCTTTGAGTCCAAGACTGGCCTCCTTCCCATCCTCCTCCTCCCCCATTATTCTTCAGGGGAGGAAGATGGACCTTCCTTGATGGGTTTTTGAAAGAAGAATGGGTATGTGCAATGTAGTGAGTGAATGTGGCCCCCCATAAAAGATATCTTCAACCCCTAGTCCCAGAAAGCTATCAGTGTGAATTTATTCAGTGAAAGGACTTCTGCAGAGATGATTAAGGATCTGGAGAGGAGATCATTTTGGATTGGGGGGGGGGCCCTAAATGCAATGACAGGTGTCCTTTAAGAAAAAAGTTGAAGGAGATTTGGCAGACACAGGGAAGAAGGTGACGTGAAATCCCATGTGAAGATGAAGGCAGAGATTAGAGTGACGGGGCCACAAGCCAAGGAATACCAGGAGCCACCAGCAACCGGCGGAGGCCAGAAGGGTTCTCCTCATGAGAATGCAGAGGGAGTGCGGCTCTCCCGACGCCTGGATTATGGACTTCTGGCCTCCAGAACTGTGAGAGAATATACTTCTGAGGTTTTAGGCTCAAACCCCCAACCACAGTAGTTTTCAGCAGCCTCAGTGGAACTAATACACTGGTTGGTAAGGAGCCTTTAGGGACCTCACAGCTGACTCCACTTCCCCATGTCATAGTCTTCACATGGGACGTCCATCGTGGCCGTGGCTGGGGTCTTTGGCACTGCCTGTGCTGGGCTGGATGATTCAGTGTAACAAAGATCAGAATCAGGAAGCCCCCTGCTGACTGAGATGTGTCACTCTCTCCCGTGTCGACCTTATTGGTGTTAAAAGAGATGTTTGCATCTCACTCTTCGTGCTTAAACTCAGAAGGAAGGTCCGGTGGCTACACAAGCTTTCCTTACTTCAGTCCGTGAACACACCTCTCATGTCTGATATGAAGGGAGAGCGAAATTCTCCCATGCGAGGGTCTGGAACCGTCTATCTGCCTGCATGCGGACCATCCTTCTGCACCACTGTGAACATGTTCACCTTGCTCCTGAGTGGTTTCTGGAGGTTTCCGCCCTGTCCCAGGCTCCTCTGATCTCAGCAGTGAGCACTGGACACTTACTTGCCTGTAGCTTGTTTTTTGAATTCGTTCTCTCTTCACATCTCAAGGTTGACCCAGGACTGCATGGGATTGGCTCAGGCCTCTTGGGTCCCGTCCATCATTATCTCCTTCATCTCTCCCCCCCGAGCCTGAGTCACCCTCCTCAGAACCTGGTTCCTGCCCCTTCCATCTCCGGTTTGAATGTCTCAGCCATGTATTGATAACTGTATAACGGGGAGCAGTGTCACAATTCCCGTGTGAATTCTCATCCCATGTGATAACAAACATATAAAATAAGGTGTGAGATGTTGCTATTGGAATTTTATGCACTGTAATTTTTATGCTTTGTTTCTCTAGTTCAATCAAAATTTTTTCCACATACAAAATTTAGTCTTTCCTGAGTATCCCATGCCTGCAACTCGTCACTATTAAAAAAAAAAAAAAAAAAAAAGCTAGTGTCCACTTGGCCTCTGGTGGCACAGTGGATAAAGGGTCAACCTAGAATGCTGAGGATGCCAGTTTGAGACCCAAGGCTTGCCTGGTCAAGGCACATATGGGAGTTGATGCTTCCTGCTCCTCCCCCCTTCTCTCTCTCTCCTCTTTTTCTAAAAATGAATAAATAAAAAAAATCCTAAAAAAGCTACTGTCCTTGTCACTACTTATGAACTAAGTCATGGGATGCCTTATCATGTTTCATAATGAATCTATACATCTGATTCTAATTTGTTCAACCAGATTGTAAAAGCCTGGAAAGATATGTTTCTTGAACCATACCTCTGGGGAGAGGTGGAGGGGTTTTGCCCAGACCTCTGTGCCTCAGAAGGTCCCTTAAAGCGCATGTGCGCGCGCGCGCGCGCGCACACACACACACACACACACACACTAATTAAAGGAAACTGGAACGCCTCTGTCACTTGCAGGCAGGTGCTTCATGCTGACATGGCATGACCTTTACCCATAAATATCCTCTCTCAGGATTCACATTAGTCAGGCCCCAGGGAAATGTGTCCCATAGCTCTTGCCCTATGTCCTTGAAGAAGAGATGACAGCATCCAAATGCCTTGGTTTGTGGGTTATAGCAACTGCTGACTTTGACCATGGGGGCCACGTCAGAATCCAGGGAGATCTGGAGCAGAGGAAGTACTGAGAAATGACAGATCAATCCCATCGTCCCTTTCAGCTAACATGAACGCATTAAATGATTGCACAGTGCGGGAAAGTTGTGCAGTAATGACAAGAGGACGTGTCTTCTAATTCCTGTTATCAGAGATATGGAAGGATGAAGTAGAGAATATAACAGTTAAATGGTGGGGTTTTTTCTAATTTTTAAATATTAAGATACATAGATTTTCTGGGCCCTGCCAATGAGAGGGGTGGGACATCCTGGCGGGAGGGACCCTGCCGGATGCTGCCGAACATCCTCTCGGTGGTGTAGCTCGGTGCTGTCTGTCTTGGGAAGTATCAATGCGCGTTTGTCAGATGAAATCAAAACTAAATATCAGAGGTGGAATCTTCTTGCAGATAGAAAAAAGCGGCCCATTTTGCAATCCATACAGAAGCAACCCGAGCAGGTTTATCGGGGAGCCCCAGGCACAAACCGATTTAACTCGGCTCTGGGGTCAGGTTTTCCAGCGCCACTCCAAGAGGAGACAGGAAACCACCGCAAGAAAAGGACTTTAGAGAACTGAACAGTCTGGAAGATTGGGCTCGTCCCAAAAGGTGTCATGTTTCTCTCCTGTAACTTAGAATGCAAAGAAATGTCCTCCCACAGAAGAGGGGAGCAGGGGCCTGGGAGGCATCAAAGGAGGACAGTGGGAGGGGAGGGGTGGGGAACCCCCTGCGAGTGGCACATGTGTGAATTTTCACAACCGTGTACACACTCCACTGCTGCAAGGTCATGGGCGCTGAACTTGGAGCGCCCGCAGCTCAGCATTCAGAGAATTCTACCGACAGTTAAGGGACGGGAAACAGCCAGCACTCGGAGGTGGACCGGTGAGGTTGGGGACCCAGAAAAGAAGGACTTGGAGCTTGTGTACATTTGTCAGATCATAATTCCAGTTCAAAATTCATATATGGTTTAATTCATCATGAAACTATGCTATTTTTCGACTAATACCATTATCTTTATGAAATTCTAAACTAAGAACTTTCTTAGTTTAAGCACAACCAGGAAAGGGGTCAGGCAGTTGGGAATTTTAGCAAAACATTTTTGGTGCATAGATAGGGTATTCCAAGAAAATATAATATATGCCTTGGTGAATGACAGAAGGAAACAAAATGCAATGAGAATACAACATTTGTATAATGCAAATGCCATTCCCTGAGATCCTTTAATATCTCATAGCCTCAAATTACAGAGCTCTAGCAGGAGAAAGCTGGGACAGTTCCTAAGCTACAAAAGAGAAATTTCGGATGAATGGGGAATAACATTACTATGCCCAAGATCATGAAGCTAGTATAGGTCCCTAATAAGATTCAAATTCAGGACATCACATCTTAAACAGCCCTGATTTTTGCACTTAGAATTCTACATCTGACCTCACTACTAGCACAGTATAGTTGATTTGAAGCTATGTATTATTAGCTAGGGCACTAATATCCTATCGCTTCTATAGGAATTACCAAAAACAGGGTGGATTAAGCCAACACGTACTTGTCAAGTTCAAGTCCAGAATGAGTCAGTAGAATAATATTCTTTTTAAAGGGGAGAAGGTAACATCTGTCTGCCTGACTTTTCCAGCTTCTAGAAGCCACTTCCTTTCCTGAGCACATGGCTTCTTTCTCCATATTCAAAGCCCATCTGAATACCTCTGTTTACTTTATCACCTCCCTCTTTTCCTGACTTTGACCTTCCCAAATCCCCCTCCTATGGACTCTTAGGATTACACTGAGTCAACCTGGATAATCCAAGATACTCTCCATCTCAAGATCCTTCATTTATACTGTGTCCGTAAAGCCATGGTGCACTTTTGACCAGTCACAGGAAAGCAACAAAAGACGATAGAAATGTGAAATCCATACCAAATAAAAGGAAAACTCTCCCAGTTTCATATCTATTCAGTGCAGTTCGATGTGGGCTCACGCACAGATTTTTTAGGGCTTCTTAGGTAGCTATCCCGTATAGCCTCTACAGACTCATCACTGACTGATGGCCTACCAGAACGGGGTTTCTCCACCAAACTGCCGGTTTCCTTCAACTGCTTATCCCACCGAGTAATGTTATTCCTATGTGGTGGCGCTTCGTTATAAACGCGCCGACATTCACGTTGCACTTTGGTCTTGGATTAGAATTTAGCAAGCCACAAAACACACTGAACTTTCCTCTGTACCGTCCACATCTCGACTGGCATAGCCGTGGGCTGCTCCGCTGTATACATGGTGTTACGTCATCATCTGCACATGCGCACATGCTGCCACATCATCCTACAGAAATTGGGAGGGTTTTCCTTTTATTTGGTGCAGATTTGACATTTCTATCATCTTTTGTTGCTTTCCTGTGACCGGTCAAAAGTGCACCATGACTTTACGGACACACTTTATATCTGCAAAGTCCCTTTCATTTTGTAAGGTAATACCCTCAAAGATTCTGGGGACTGGGTTGCAAACATCTTGGAGGGGCCGTTATACAACCTACCAACGGCTCCTTATTGATCGGTAATGGCAGGCATGGTGTAGATGCTTTGCCTGTATTGAGTGTTGGCAGAAATCAGAGCCTCCCATGGACAACGAGGGGTCAGAGTCTCATCCTGGCCCCCTGCCCAACTGTATTGGACAGAATCTGCAGTTCTATCATTGCAAAATAAAATGCTCAGGGAAATGGCAGGGAAGTCATTGTAAGTGACGAGAGGAGACAATGGTCTTTGACAGACTCTACTTCTATATCGTCAGAGGCCCTACCCCTAAGGCCCTGTCTTGCCAGAATCTACACAGCCAAGTGTCCACCCAGACTGCCTGGGAGGGGAGGAGTCTGGAGCAAGCACTTGATCAAGAAGACAGGGCCCTCTCCCTTGGCAGGAGAGGGGAAATTGTTTTGCTTCAAAATGGCATGGGAAAATCACATGATCTGTTGGAGAGAAATGGCCAAGGAATTTAAACTGACTCTGAGTTCTCTTTCCTTCTTCTATTCTCATTGCCTCTGAAAATAATTTTCCTCAGCCTCAGTTTCTTCATCTGCAATATGGAAATGATAATGGCTTTGTAACGCTTGCTGGGAGTACTGAGTGGCTTACAGTTTACAGTGTGGAGAGCTCATTCCAGGGCTCAGCGTGCAGCTTAAAAGAGTGATTTTCTTCATGGGGCTCCATGTTGTCTCCAGTTGGTTTTACTGCTTGGTTGTGTTGCCTCTGCTCTGTTCTAGCAGCTTTGCTTTTCCTCATTGAGGGATCGAATAATAAGTACTTACCTATTAAGGTTACTAAAATCAGATAATTTACCAGAACTCACGATTCAAATGCTGTGCCCCATAAACTGCTCGCGTGTGACTTGTGGTGTCTGTGCCATTATCAGAGCTCGGCGCCAAACACAGAAGAGATCTATGTTCTGCCAACCCGACGCGTGTCCAGGCTGATGTAGGACTGTGTTCCAGCAAATGTGTTCTTCACTGGCCGAGTGGCTGTGCTCTGTCCCGTCCTATGGCTGATGGTTCTCGAGTCTCCTGATGCTGTCACATCTTCTTTTCTTGTCTTCGCGGTGACCTGGGGTATTTCAGCGCAGACTCCTACGGTCTCTGAGAACTTCCTGGGCGGTGGGCATGAAGTCCTTAGCATTTCCAGTCAGCAGCATCATGGGCAGGGTAAACTAAGGGGTCAGAGAAGAGGAAGGAAGAGATGGGTATGGAAATCAGGGCGAGGGGTTGTGGGAGGGGCATCGACAGCCCCTGCCCTAGCAGTTAAAAATATAAAACTGGAATC
The DNA here is from genome assembly GCF_036850765.1 of Saccopteryx bilineata. NCBI lineage: Eukaryota > Metazoa > Chordata > Mammalia > Chiroptera > Emballonuridae > Saccopteryx > Saccopteryx bilineata. The sequence continues at coordinate 260,159,641 of NC_089494.1, forward strand.
AATTAAAACTGGACTCAAACAGAAAATGTATATTCAGTAATTCAGCCCATATTAAATCAGGTTGTTTGGGAGGTATTTTTCTGGCTATTGAGATGAATGACTTCTTCTTAATTTCTGAATATTAGTCTTTATCAGATATACAATACTCCAGTTTACAAATATTTTTTGGTTGCCATCTTATTCTGTTGATCGTTTCTCTGCTGTACAGAAGCAGGTTGGTTGGATGTGGTCCCATGCACTGATTTTTGTTTTTGTTGTTTATGCTTTTTGCTTCATAGCAAAAGAAAATAAAAGAAAGTGTTGCTAAGACCAATGTTGAGCCTGACCTGTGGTGGCGCAGTGGATAAAGCGTCAACCTGGAATGCTGAGGTCTCCGGTTCAAACCCCTGGGCCTGCCTGGTCAAGGCACATATGGGAGTTGATGCTTCCTGCTCCTCCCCTTCTCTCTCTCTGTTTCTCTCTCTCTTCTCTCTCTCTCTCTCTCTCTCTTTTTCTAAAATGAATAAATAAAAAAAATTTTTTAAAAAGACCAATATTGAGGAGCTTTTATTATTTTTTTCTAGGATGCTTGTGGCTTCTGGTCTAATGTTAAAGTTTTTAATCCATTTCAAGTTTATTTTTGTGAGTGGTGTGTTATGTTTGGTGGGAGGGGGGTTGTCCGTGTTTATCTAGTTTTCTCAACAGAATTTATTAAAAAAAACTGTTCTTTTCCCATTGTATATTCTTGACTTCCTTGTCAAATATTAGTTCATCAGATATGTGTGCCTTTATGTCTGGGCTCTGTTGTGTTCCATTGGTCTATGAGTACATATGCCATACAGTTTTAATTACTATAGCTTTGTACTGTAGTTTAAGATCAGGTTGTGTGATACCTCCAGTTTGTTCTTTCTCAGATTGTTTTAGCTATTCAAAGTTCTTTGATAGTCCATACAAATTTTAGGATTTTTTTTTCTTTCTGTGAAAAAACATACCTTTGAAATTTTGATAGGGATTGCATTCAATCTATAAATGATTTTATTATATCAACATTGTCACGATATTAATTCTTCCAATCCATGGACATAAAATATCTTTCCATTTGTCTTTATTCTATTTCATCAATATTTTATGGTTCTCTATGTACAGATCTTTTAGGTCCTTGGTTAAATTTATTCCTAAGTATTTTATTGATTTAAGTGATATTGTGAATAGGATTATTTTACAAATGACCAACAAGTACATGAGAAGAAACTCAACATCACTTATCATTAGGGATAAGCAAATCAAAACCACAATGAGATATCACCTCACCTCACACTTGTTATAGTAATTATCATCAGGAAAAGAGAAGAGACAGGGATACTAAGTGTGCTGAAGATGGGAGAAGAGAGCGCTCTCACGCTGTTGGAGGGGATGTAGACTGGTGTAGCCAACATGGAAAACAGTATGGCAGTTCCTCAAAAAATGAAAATAAAACTACTATTTGATCCCGTTGTTCCACTTCTAGATACTTATCCAAAGAAATTTTTAAAGTATATTAAAAAGAGATAGGCATTTCTATCTTTACCACAATATTATTCACAGTAGCCAAGTTGTTGAAACAACCTAAGTGCCTGTCAACAGGTGAGATGGATAAAGAAGTTGTGAGATATATATGTGACTCCATGGATAGACCTTGAGAGCATTACACTGTGACAGGAGCCAGACAGAGAAAGGCAGACACTGTATGGCCTCATTTATATGCGAGGCCTAAAAAAGCCAAACTCACAGGAACAGAGAGTAGAATGATAGTTACCTGGCACTGGGTGGTAGAGGGAATGGGAAGCTATTAGTCAAAGGTCCAAAATTCCAATTAGAAGATGAATAAATTCTGAGGACATAATAGGCAGTATTGTGAATAAAGTTGACAATACTGTATCACTTGCTTGAAAGTTGCTAAGGGAGTAGGTCGGATATCAGATATTAAGTGTTTTCACTATAATAAAGAAATGATAATCATGTGAAATCATGGAGACGTTTGCTAACTCTACAGTGGTAATCATGTCGCATTATATGTATATCAAATGGACATGTTGTACACTTTAATCTCAATGTCTAGGTCAATTACATTTCAATAAAACTGGGGGATGGATGAACTCAAAACCCTGTCTCTACCATACTCTATACAATCTTAAATTATTTCATGTCTCTGAACTTGATTTCCTTCTGAAAATGGATGCCACAACATCTACCTTTTGGCATCGCTGTAAGAATTAAATAAAATAATAGAATTTGTATACTGCCTAGTTTATTTAAATGATAGCAGTTATTATTGTTGTTGTTATTCAAGCCAGTATTAGCATAACACAGTGTTCTGCACACAGACATACCTAATAAATATTTACTGAATCTAAAGTCATAATATACCAAATGTCTATAAATATCTCCAAAAGACATTAACTTGAATTTCCCTTATTTGTATTTTTCCACCACACTACCCAGAGTGACAGAAAATTACAGATATTACTGAAAATGATTCTTCAAGCATCAGGGACGCATTTTAATATATGTTAACAGAACGACTTTACTTTCCAGCACTTCACAGAAAATAAACTAATTAGGAGGAAGAAAGAACATAAAAAGAAAAATATTCTTCAAACGAGACATGAAAAGAGAGCTATTCTTCAAATATTCATAGGGCTTTGGCCCCAGAGTCTCCCACATTTTCATCTCAATTCAACAGCCTCGGGGAGATGGGGGAGGGTGTGCTGTGTACTGTGGTGGAGCGGGGAACCCCGGGAGAGTTACAATTTTGCAAGACTTGGCATCCTGCTAGGCGGGTCTGGCAGGTGCTCTCTGCCTCTATCTCTGGGCATTAGATGCTGAGTCGGAAGAGACTGGAAGTAAAGGAGTTTCGCATCTGGAAGACTTAGCAGGAACAAACACTGTGAAAAGTGGAAATAGGACTTCTGGTCGTTGCAATAAATGCAGTTCTTTAGGCTGCAAAACACAGAAGTCCCATTTTGAGGGGACGATACTGGAAGGAATCAGAGGGTCAGCTTTAGACCTGTGTCTTGGAAAAGGGTCTCTAGACCTCAGTGCAGGGCTCGGTGGACTTTTCTCCTGGTAGGTCAGTGTCATTAGTATGACTCAGCTCCAGTGTCTCCTGTCTCCCTGTGACACCCTCAGAGAAAGAGCAGCCCAGCTGGAGATGGCTGGCTGTGCTCTGGGTCCCTCGGCAGGGCTGGGGGCAGAGTCCCAGGGCCCAGAGGTGCCCATTGGGGAAGAGGCAGCCGACCCCTGGCATTGCATGCTGATCTGTGCCCCCTCTTCCACTCTCTACTTTTCTCCTTCTAGGGCTCGAAGAGACGTCACTTAGGCCTAGGCCAGGGGGTTATTTGATTTGAGAAGTGTTTTGGCCCCAGAGAGTTAAAAAATGCAGGCTCAGACCCAGGAGACAGGCAGCAGAGAGCTAGTGGCTTTAAGACAGTCAGCTAAAGGGATGCAACATTGAACGTGTTTTTCAAATTGCCCAAACTAATTCACTTAGGATAGTGAAGTTGAGATTGAGGACATACGTAAAGGAGAAGATCGCTGAAATAAGTTAATTCAATACATTTGAATCACAGGAGAAAACATTTCCCTGTGTGTGTCATTTAATCCGAAGAGTACCCTGATGAGAAGGGGTCAACAGTTTCATTTTGTGAAAAGGAAAAGTGATGTTGTACGCAAACGTATTTTTTTACACCAACTCTGATACCCCACCCCAGGAACTGGCCACATGCTATGCTTTTTGGTTGAAGTGATTCTGGTAAAAGCTCATAACAACCCCACAAACTTTCATTTTTACTAAATTTCATTGAGTTGCCATTTACATACAATAAAGCACACAGATTATAATTGGGAACTTTGGTAATTTTGGGCAAATCCAAGTTGTTGTTACCTCCCACGACATAATAAATTATTTCCTTCACCCCGATGTGAACCTCATGCCCTTTCTCAGTTGTTCCCATAGCAAATACTAGTCTTGTTTCTATAATTTCATATGAATACACAAATACATTGATTATTGGGGTAGGCAGCTAGCTTCTTTGGTTCAATATAATTTTTTTTATATCCAACCTTGTTAATATAACAGTCAACTATTCTTTCTTATGACTGAGCAGTATTCTAGTAAGGAAATATACCATCCTCTTTTTCTCTTACTCTTAAGTCAGTCTCCTAAGAAGGACCATGTGAGTTTTCCCAGTTTCATAAGAATTAAGTTGCTGTGAACATTTGTGTACAGGACTATTTGTTGACACCTGTAACCATTGCTCTTGGGGAAGTTCCGAGGGTTAGACTCTCTGGATCATAGGGTTTGTGTGTATTGAACATGGTGAAAACTTGCCACCCTGCTTCTCCAAAAGTGGTTATATTTCACGTTCCCACCAACAAGGAAACAGAGTTCAACTCTCTTCACAATCTCACCGAGACGTGGTAGAGTCTGTTTAAAAATTTTAGCCATTTTAGTGAATGTGAAGTAGTGTCACACTTTGGTTTTAACTTGCCTCTCCTTGTGAAAAGCATTGAACGCATTTTTGTGTGCTCACTGACCATTTGCGTATCTTTTTTAAATTGGGGTGTTTGTGTCTTTATTATTGAGCTGTAGCAATTCTTTATCTACTCTACATACAAATATTTTTTCCAAGTGTGTTTGGCAATCCATCCTCAGTTTGTGACTTTCCTTTCAGCTTTCTTAATGGTGTCCTTTAACAGGGATACTTTTAAGTCCAACTTATGATTTATTTCATGGTTAGTGTCTTTGTGTCCTCAGAAAAGTTTGTGCATTTCCCAAAGTTGTAAACAATTTTCTCTGTGTTTTCTTCTAGAAGTCTCATAGTTTTAATTTTATACTGTATGCTATAATCTTTCTCAAATTAAATGTCATGGATAAATGAGATATGGGTTGAGATTCTTTTATTTTTATATATTAATAGCTAACTTTTATATTACTATTGATTCAAATTTTATTTTTCCCTCTGATTTGCCTCTGTGCCTTTGTTGGAAGCCAGTTTAACATTTACAAAAAGGATTCCATGAGCACCTCCAGGTGACAGGAGTGCTGGCACCCACTGTCTTTCACCACAGAAGAAATACCTCCTTTTTACTCGACTTTGAAACTTCTAAAAAAGGTTAAGTTTTGCTCCTTTATCAAAACATAGATTCCACAAAAAGTTTAATTTCTGACTAGTTTCACCTGAATTAAATTTAAGTAGAAGAGAGAAACTCCTCAATGTTTCTAGAAAGAAAGACAAGAGAACAGGCTATATTCAAAGAATGGAGAATGAGAAAGATATTTAAAATCAGAAACACCAGCAGCCAGGAGACAGGGGGAAATGCCTTTGAAAATCTGCAGTGAAAACATTCTGAACCTTGAATCCCATATCCAGCTCCAACATCAAATAGATGTGAACATCAACTGAAGACACTTTCAGACGAGTGAGTTTCTAACAATGGTGCCTTCTTTGCACCCTCTGGTAGGAAGCTGTGGGGGATAGGCACATCAGAATAAGAAACTTACAACAGGTATAGAAAACTCTAAACAAGATATAGAAGAAGGCACAAGATACACAACACAGAGGATACAAATAATAGGCAATGTGAGTCCTGGGAATATTGTTCAAGGAAGACCCTAGATCATGTCTATACAACTGAACCAGAAATGAACCAGTACAGATGAGAACAGGTCAGAAACGGCTATGCTGCACAATGCCCAACATATTTAAATTCACAAAAAAGGTTTTCATAGCTGGGAGAAATGTGAGGAGCGTGCATGATAACTACACAGATTGTTGCAATCAAACAAACAAAGTGTTACACAGAAAAAAAAATAAAGCCCTGGCTGGTTTGCTCAATGGTAGAGCATTGGCCTGGCGTGTGGAAGCCCAGGGTTCAATTCCCAGCCAGGGCACACAGGAGAAGTGTCCATCTGCTTCTCCACCTTTCCCCCTCCCCTTTCTCTCTTTCTCTCTCTTCCCCTCAGGCAGCCAAGGCTCCACTGGAGCTAAGTTGGCCTGGGTGCTGAGGACAGCTCCATGACCATGGCTTCAGGCACTAGAATGGCTCCAGTTGCAATGTAGCAATGGCTCAGGTGGGCAGAGCACTGCCCCCTTATGGGCACGCCTGGTGGATCCCAGCCAAGCGCATGCGGGAGTCTATCCTTCTACCTCCCCACTTCTCACTTCAGAAAAATTAAAATAATAAAAAAATTAAAATTATCATATCATATCATAGTATACTAAATGGCCCAGCCATCCATTGATTTACATAATCATGGTCATTTAAGTTCTAAATAATGATTTTAATAAGTTACAATATATTTACAATAGATAGAAGGAAGACTGGAAAGTGAGCTGCTGGTAAATGCAAGGGCAGGAGATGTCAAAGAAAAAAATCTATATTTTCTTAATACTGAGGACACATTACATAATGCATAAAACCGTAAACGCATTAAGTAGACATGTAATTTTGTTAAACGTGGAGATGAATGATGGTGGAAATGGTTGTTCTTGGTGAGATGAAGAGGTGGGAGGATGGTCAGGGACAGTCTTTTCCATAACAATACTTGTAGATTGATTTTACTTTTTATACTGAATGAATGTATACTGATAAAATTTTATAAAAGAACAATTTTTTAAAATGAGAATGTCCTAAGTTTAAGAATCTGGAGGGACCAGACTGTGAATGAAGGCACCCCCGTAAACCAGCCCTGTTTCTAGAGATGTGCGCAGGTCTCAGTGGCCGTTTCTGACAAATAAAAAGAATTAAACTTATTTTGCAGTTTTAGAAGGTTAATCTATGAGCACCTTACCACTGAGAGGTAGGTAGAAACATCTTTAATAAAGTACTTCTTAGTGATGATAGAAACAGATACCACGTGAGTTACTTCTTAAAATGCAGACTCCTAGGTCCCATCCGTAATCTATAAATCCTGATGTCTGGCCTCTAGACTCAAGAGTTTGTCCATGCGGTAAAGCCCCAGTTGGTCGGATGCCCGCCATGACTTGCGAAATCACACTCGTTTCCAGCACCAGTCTTGCATCGCCCAGTAAGCTGGAAAATTCCCTTAAGCTGCCTTAGCCCGTGCTTTCAAAGTTTGTGAATAGGGTCTGATGGTTTCCCCTGCGAACAAAGCCATTAGCTCTGGGCCCACCATGGGCAGGCACTCAATAAATGTGAATTCCCTCGCCCTCTGTGAATCAGCTTTGTCTCTCCTATGAAATTATCTTGGCACACTATAGACTCAGACAGTTAAAAATAAAAAAAAAAACCAGACACTGCATTGAATCCAGCTCCAATTGTACAAACTCCCAACAGCTGGTTATGCAGCGACCGGTATGTGCCCAGCATGCTCTTAGCTGCTGGGAAGAAAATGAGCGTTTTCAGACACAGACTTTGATGCCGTAAGAGGTCATCTCGACAGACAACACCACCACGAGGACATCTCAGAACCAGGGAATGTTAGAGATGGAGGATACCTTAGAGGAGTTCCGGGTAGACACCCCTGGTTACATAGAGAAAGCAACAGGGCGACTGTAGAGTGGAGATTTCTTCAAAAATATCCAGACAACGAAGGAGAAACAAACCCTACTCGGGTAGAACAATTCATAGGTCACTTTTTTTTTAATGCAAGAGATTTTTAATTTTTTTTAATCATCAGCTGAAACATTTCTTCTTATCTAATATGATATGGAAGTTCAATAAATATGAGCAAACCTTCTCTGTTTGAGGGAAGACCCCTGTGCCCACTGTTACACCCACTTGGACCCTTCCAGGAACTTCTCGAAAACTGGCTATCCAAATACAGCCCATGTGAACCCATCAACCAGACAAAGGTGAGTGTATTGCTTACGCAGGTGACGGAAAACACCATCTTTGCAAAGGTTTGGCCGTGTCTCGGCACGGAGGTGGTGAGAACAGAATTACAGAGACCTGGCAGTTTGGCCGAAGAAAAATATTTCATTGTGGGGACTTGATGAGAATTGAGTAAGAACGGTGATACAACAGCCCAAGGCTGGTGAAAATTGCAAGGTGAGGACTTAGAGGTAAAAGATTCAAAAAATTTTAAGTTGCAAATGACATGTTGGTGCTTTCCTTGAAAAGGTAAATGGATCGTCTAAGAAGTTTCTGAAATGAGCAGTCCAGTTATTCGCTTGAGCAAGACAGTTCCGGAAAAGTACAACAATATGACGAAGACGAGAAGAGCAAAGCCCAGCTGATGTCGTCGGTCAGAGTGGTTTCCATGCACTGTGCTCAGGCTGAGCGGGGGTTTGCGGGATAGACAATTCTGCTTTTCCAACCTGTAGGGATTTTTTTTTTTTTTGGATCAGAGCTAAAATATAACTCTCACCCTGAGCCCCGACCTCCACCAGTCAACCCATAATGTAGCCCAGTGCAAGGGATCCTAGCCTTACTCTCTATGAAAATTGTGAAGTCCCAAAATCGTATCTTGGCCTTGTGGAGTACACATTTTTGCTCTGCACGGGCTTTCCTAAAATAGACCCAAGTAGATTTTAGACAGCATCTTTTTATTTTTTATCATGATCAGATGATACACTTAAACTTCATGTTTGCTGCTTACTCTTGTTTTCATCAGTGGTATGCATGACTATTCTTCAATCACAACTGCTTCATGAAATTTGAGATCATTTATAAAAACAATAACATTGTGAAGTCTCTTCTGTCATCTAATCTTGCGTTTGACCCCCACGTCTCCTCCTCTGTCTGTCCATCTCCACTCATTTCTGATGTTCAAGGAAGCCTCATCCATCGCCACCTCTGGGCTCTGCTATAAATGGCACCATGCCGGCACTCCTGGGCTCGCTCCCCCTGTTTCTGGCCATCCCACTGACCCAACACATCTGACCAATCCCAGTCCCTGGACCAGGTGCTGCTATCAGTCCAGAACTTCGGAGAGGCTCAACCCTATCCCCCTGCGGAAGACTTTAACACCCAGCCTGCTATCAATACCTGGGGTGATACTTTTCTATGTTAACACAAGGTTTGGCAAATAACAAGTATCCGGATATGTACTGAATTCTCAAAAGACAAAATTAGTCAAAGCATTCCAAAATATCAATCCCCCAAATGGGAAAACAGGACCTTCTCCCTTATCAAATGAAATATCGTCTCTTGGGAATAAATTGAGATAAACAAAAAGTTTAAAGGCGGCATGCCTGGTAGATTGCTTCACCTGAGCGTGACCACCTTGCACTCGAAAAATGCTTATCTGATCACGAGTGTCAGAAGAAGAGGTTAAAGTGTAATGCATCAGATATGCAGGATGTAGTCGGTCCATTCATAGCAGTTACTATTTTTACTTTCTTTGGTGGAAATCAACCCTCTACACATGCATATAAATATGATACATTCAAAGATAGATATTTCTGTAGCTGCTGTATGAATGCTATCCATGTATGTCTGGCCCAATTGAAGAAGATGAATAAAAAAGAAGAAGAGAGGGAAAGAGAGAAAAAAGAGGAGAAGAAAAGAGAGGAGAGGAAGGAGGCCTCAGACTCCCTGGGCTGTTCCCCATGCGCCGGGCACCGCAGCCAGCCTGCGGCACAACCTGACTCACCCATCAGGGACCGCCGGTACCGTCCGCTTCCCCCGCAAGGCAGCCAGTACCCAATGCGGCCTGCGACAAGCTGGGTTTACACACATGGAGCCACCCTCCAGGGGCAGGGGCTGTTTCCCACACTGTCCAGGAAACACGGACAGACATTCGCCCACGCTGCCCAAGCTCACAGAGCTATCCTGAGGCATCTCGGGTCCGGGCCCAGGCCTATCTATGCCTAACGTTCACACACTTTGGGGTGGGGGGGTGGGGGGGTCCCAAGGCTTCATAATAAGAAAATGTCCATGCCCACTTTCAGAACTTTATTTCCAAATTCACAATGTTTTTTTGTTGTACTTCTTCATTGCAAGAGCCAAAGCACAAGCTCCATTTGACTGAGAGAAAATTATTTTTGAGAAATATAAACTGGGTGTCATCAGCTTGTTAGTTTCTTAAAGCGATGGGTCCAGATCTCACCGAGGAAAGAGCGAGCTGGATAAGAGAGAGGACAGGAACGCACCGCGGGCACCGGACAGTGGGCAGCGGCGGAGAGGGAGGGGCAGGTGACCCGTCGGTGCCGCCCCAACAATGTAACAGCTTCGTTGAAACTGAGGGGGAATTCTGTCCTCCAGGCACTGTCCCGCCCCTCAGGGCAGTGCCAGGGCTAAGTCAAGGAGCGCGGAGGGGTCACCTGGGTCGTCTCCGCTGAGTCCACAGGAAATTGAGTCCCGTAGGGGAGGTGGCTCATGGCTGCCCACACCCAGACCCTGTTTGTCAAAATTTAACTTAATTTTTAAATAGTATTAGAAGAGATAGGAGGAAGGGTTGGAAATCTGTCTCTCTCTCGCTCTCTCCCTCTCTGTCTCTCTCATACACACACACACACACACACACACACACACACACCTAAAACCACAACCAGAAGTGAATGGCAGAGAACGGTACATCTTGGAGTTATCAAGGGCCTCAAAGAAGCTTTAGTGTCCATTAAAGAGCCATCACTTCAAAAGGGGGAACAGTTATGACCAAGAGGGACAATATCATTCAACCTCAGGGTTACGGTTCTCTCTAGGAGAGCAACAGTACACAAGACACTGGGGACAGATAAGACCAGGCTGGATGAAGGATTCGGAGGCGGCGCTGAGGACACAGATCGAGACACACGTGCCCAGAAACGGAAGATTTCAATGTGCGGCCATGCGTGCCCGGCGGGGAGACATGCGGGTCCAGCGGGCGGTGCAGGACGTGCCGCAAACTAGGTCTAAGGGTTGTTAGGCAGTAAGGTTACCTCATACTTTAAAAAAAATAAGAAAAGTAATACAAAATTTACAACATTGTACGGTTCTCCTATGTTTTTTTCTTCCTCCATTAAATCTTCTCTCTTTTTTACTCATATACCTCATAATTTCCGAAGCATGTGCCTTCTAAAGAATACCAGGTTCATCAGTGTGATCTGTGAAGTGGAGAGAATGTAACAAAAAAAGAAAACCTGATTGTTTTTCCATGCTCATTATAAGACAATGTCTTTTTATTATTGTTAGACACCCACATTTTAATTTTGATAGAAGGGTCATCTCACACTCTCGTTTTTCACTTCCACTCATGAACTACTTCCCACCGAATGGCTCTGTCACAGGGTGGGGAGTGGGGAGACTCCAGTGTCTTAAGGGAGGTTTTCAAAGCTGCTTTTTCATGAAGAAGCCAGGTTGGCCTACAGGTCCACACCACCATGTAGAGAAGATGAGCGTGTGCTCACAGCTTTCCACCAAAGAATAGGCTGTTCCCTGCTCTGGATGTGTATGCTTGTGCAAACATCCCATCGAACTGCTCGTTCTTCCCATGGAGAGTAAAATACAGGGTTAGACCATCTGGGCTAGAAATTCATCTCTGAGACTTCCTTGTTATTGTGGCTTCGGGCAAGTTATTCTTTGTAAATTAGTTCCTTTATTGGTCCAACAGCAGTGATGATGATGGTGATTGTGATGGTGATAATGATGGTGATGGTAATAATGATGGTCATGGTGATGGTGATGATGGTGATGGTGATGGTGATGATGATGATGGTGATGATGGTGATGGTGATAGTGGTGATGATGATGATGGTGATGATGCTAATGATGATGGTGATGGTGATGGTGATGATGGTGATGGTGATGGTGGTGGTAGTGATGGTGATGGTGGTGATGGTGATGATGGTGATAGTGATGATGGTGATGGTGGTGGTGATGGTGATGATGGTGGTGGTGATGATGATGATGATGATGGTGATGGTGATGGTGATGGTGATGGTGATGATGATGATGATGGTGATGGTGATGATGGCGATGGTGATGGTGATGGTGATGTTGATGATGATGATGGTGATGGTGATGGTGATGGTGATGATGATGGTCATGGTGATGGTGATAATGATGGTGATGGTAATGATGATGATGGTCATGGTGATGGTGATGATGGTGGTGATGATAGTGGTGGTAGTGATGGTGATGATTGTGATGGTGATGGTGATGATTGTGATGGTGATAATGGTGATGGTGATGCTGGTGATGGTGATGATGGTGATGGTGGTGGTGATGGTGATGATTGTGATGGTGATGATGATGACTACTTCATTGAATTAGAATGGGAACTAAATTAGTTCATATTGATATACTAAAAACATAGAAATTCCTCACGAGAAGCTGGTATGATGATTCATTCATGCAACTAGCATTAACTGAGAACCCACTGTGTACAGCCTACAAGACGGAAACGCGTGAGACTGTCACCATCTGGCATGACACCAGTCTGATCAGCAGATGCCAGCCCTCTGCCCTGTGAGCTTCAGCTCTTCTCCTCCTGTCATCCAACAACATCCTGGTGTCCCCTTTGTGTCACTGATGCCTTAATGTCTGGATCACAGAGCACCCCTCTCTCTCATGCCTTCTCATCTTCTTAAAGGTCCTCAAACCTCTTCTCAAAACTCGAAGTCAGGATTTTGTGTTTTCTCATACTCACTGTTGTTTGCTCTGCCAGCTAGCCCTGCCACTGACAACTCCTTCCCCTACGAAATGTAAACTCAGCATTCCACTCTTCAACTCCCCCTTCTTCAACTTCTCCACATCTTTGCCCTCTTTCCATCCCAGGGACTGAAGCTCAGCCAAGCAAGTCTGTCCATTTGCTTGGGGCAGGGCAGACCATCCTCGTATTCTGGTAAAATGCTCTTCCCAGGCTCACGTGTGTGAGAATCACCCAGGGATCTCAGTCAAATACAGATTCTCATGCAGCAGGTCTGCAATGAAGCCTGAAATTCTGTGACTCCACTAAGCTCCCAAGCGATGTTGAGACTGCTGGTCCCAGGACATGGTCTGAAGAGTGGAGTTCCAGCAGTCCTCACATGACCAGGCTGCAGGGTCAAGCTCAGAGCCCTGGAGGGTCAGAAATATAATGTACGTTAGCACCTTTCTGTGGATGGCTCACATGAACCAAAGTCATGCGTGTGATGAGTACGGACAGAGAGGCAAGAAAATGGGCCATCATAATAAGTAACCATCACAAAGGTCAAGATGTTTAAATCCATAATGCCAGCTGTTACCATCTTTGGGCTGATTTATGGCAAAATTAAGCAGTAATTAGGATGTAGATCAGAGAGTATGGAATCTGAACAAGGGTTTTGGATGAATTGAACAGGCATCATCTCGCAATCGCTTCTGCTCTCAAATTCAGATGTGTTAGTCAGCTGCCACCTCTCCGAACCTCTTTCCCCTTTGATTTTTATGTCCAACGGACCCCAAGCCAACGTGTCTATTCTTTCTGCACATTTGTGAGAACAGTAGAGATTCTTCATCTGGAACAGCCATTTAGAGGCAAGTTATTAATTGATATTGATGGAGTTTGTGTTTAAACCGCAGAACAATAACAGCCATGAACACTGATATTTAGTGAATGCTTGTTATAAGCTAGGCATGAATGTTACCATTTTATACTCACATATCACTATAAGATAGATGGTATTGTTATCCTATTCTATGAAGAAAAAATAGAGAGTGAGTGTGAGATTTAGTCGGTGCCAAAGTCAATGTTTATAGCCAGACAGCCCAGCTTCCAAGACTGAGCAGTTAACCAAGAGTGGAAAAATACTTCATCACTACACATGTGCAACGTACAGCATGTGAAAATAACATATAATTGCAGAAAAAAATAGTTTGCTTAAAAAATAAATGTATGTAAAATAAATAAATTGTAGTTCTTTATAAAGTTGTATGAACTAGAGCTATCGAGACAATATGGATTAACTCAGAAACATAACAAGACCTACATATAGCATTACAATGTGACTATTATGATGTCACATATATAAAGTTAAAATGAAACTCTCAAGCTTGGCAAGGAAGTCAGAAAGAGGTCCTTCCATCACCACCTAAAGCCTTCCCTAACAAGTTCACCTAAGAATCAGCTGACCCAAATCTTGCTTAACTTCCTACTTACTAATTACTAGGACCTGGAAAGAGTAAACAAGGAAACTCTGGAAAAAAAATAATAATAATTTCTAAAGGTTGAGAAGTAGCCAATGATTTCAATCCAGTAGAAGAGATATAAACCCAAAGTTTACAGTTTTATTGACCTGGGAGGGGCAATAGAGGATCTCTTTTCTACCTAGCGACATCCTCTTTTCCTTCAATGAACTTTCCACACGAGTCTCCCTGACCCTCCTTTGAGTGGCTGAACTTTCCACACGAGTCTCCCTGATCCTCCTTTGAGTGGCCTCTGCCCTCTTACTCCTTCCCCCGTTTCTGAGTTCAATGCGTGGTGACCTCGCTCTCACTACAGAAGCACAAATAAGGGCATGTTTCTAACTTTTTTTAATTTATATTTTAGCAAAGTTTAGAAACGGGTAAAACTAACATAGTTTTTTGGGACATTTACCTGTTTAGTAAAATTGGAAGGAAAAGCAACGGATGGACAAGGTCTGGAAAGGAGCTGCTTCTCAGAAAGAGGAAGGGAGGTGTAGCCAAGGAGAGGAACAGAGAATGCTCGGGAATATTCCGTGGCTGAAGCTGGGTTTGGGGCACCCGGTTGATTTTTATATAATTAATATGATTAATAAAATGTACTCACCCAAGTTGTCTTTTATAGGTTTAATTTTTTTTTCTTTTTTTTTTTTTATTTCTTTTATTTTTTTTCTGAAGCTGGAAACGGGGAGAGACAGCCAGACAGACTCCTGCATGCACCCAACCAGGATCCACCCGACCGGGATCCACCCGGCACGCCCACCAGGGGCGAGGCTCTGCCCACCAGGGGGCGATGCTCTGCCCCTCCGGGGCGTAGCTCTGCCACGACCAGAGCCACTCTAGCGCCTGGGGCAGAGGCCAAGGAGCCATCCCCAGCGCCCGGGCCATCTTTGCTCCAATGGAGCCTTGGCTGTGGGAGGGGAAGAGAGAGAAGAGAGGGGAAGGAGGGGGGGTGGGGAAGCAAATAGGCACTTCTCCTATGTGCCCTGGCCGGGAATCAAACCCAGGTCCCCCACACGCCAGGCCGACGCTCTACCACTGAGCCAACCGGCCAGGGTATAGGTTTAATATTTTTATTTCAATATTTAAGATATATTAATGGACATCACTTCCTTTACAAAGTTTTCTCTGACCTCCCCCATTGGAGGAAGTGCCAGGTCCCTAGCATCACGCCGTCCGGGGAGCAGCAGGACCCCGCCCCGGGAGCCTGGGTCTGAGCCCAGCTGCCCCGTCCACTGGGGACGCCTCAGATCCGTGCCACCAACGCCCCCAGTGCTGGCAGTCACAGAAACGTTCAACGGGGTTTTACTGAAATCATCGAACAATCCTCTGTAGAAATAAATCTGTTAATATCAGGTAGTAGGTCTGTCAAAACTATTTATGAGGATTCCGCTTGTGCAGAAATAATCAGGTGGTACAGAGTACTTAGAATTTTAAGAAACATGTGGTAACAATATTTGAAAGACTCCTTTGTTTAAACCGCTTTGAGTTAAGATTTCTTTGCCTTGTGATCAGAAAGGGAAATCTACCCGATGCATGGAGCTGGAGGTTTCTCAGGGTGACGCGGCGTTCCGGGCCAGGCCCTCCGGTAATGTCCACGGTGTCCACGGGCGCCCGTGAAAACTCCCACCCTCAGAGGTGAGGCAGGGCGGACACACATCAAGAATGGATTCTCGACATTTTGAAATCGTAGGTGAGATTTGGCTTGTTAATCCCTGGTTGCATCTTGTCGTTGTTGTTCTGAGCAAATAACAGGAACTGAAACTTATATCTCTCAACTGGCTACAGCAAGGAGGCTGGAGAGTCTTAAATATAAAAATCTTACTTCCACAGGCACCAGGATGGGGGCGCCGATGAAATCCCTACCCCAACATCCTCAAAAGGAACGTTAATCACAGGAGGGAGATAAGAGAAAAACTGTGCAAAGGAATAAAGGTGTGAGAAGGAATTAAAAAAAAAAAAAGAATCTCTTTTCTTGCATGAAAGGTGACAGACTAAACCAGAAGGAGTCATTTGCATCATAAAACACTAGCAGAAAGGAACGGAGCTGAGCAAATGTGCTGTGGGCCTTGCAGTCAGGAGGAAGGCACTCACACATTTTAATAAGTTCCAGGTTGGAGCCTGTGTCTGGGCACTCGGGAATCAGCAGGAACGTGGGGGTCAGGGGAAGCTCACTCCATGACGACGGCTCCGGCTCCAGCTGTGGGTTTCTCAGTGGTCTTGAGCCTCAGACCCTCACCCACCGGGTGGGCGCGACTACTCGTCTGGTGACCGAAATAAGGCAGTCTGCCCTTCTGCACCTCCAATCCTCCTTGGTCAAGTGGAGATAGCAACACTCTCCTCCAAGTTCTAGTGAGATTTAGGTGCAATAATATTATAAATGCAGAGGGTTTTCTAAGTTGTGGGTCCTCAAGGGGAGTCTTCCAGCTCCATCCCAATGTTCAAAATTAAAAAGTCATTTTAGCTTTGGAACATTCAGGGTGGACTCCTCAAGGATTAGGAATTCTATTAATATTTGTCACTCAAATCAAAGAACAATCGGGGTAAAAATTGAATCCAGCCCAATCTATTTGGAATGGATGAGAGCTGAGCAGTCGATAATGAAGAAGAATGTAGACAGATACCGAAAGGGACTGGGACCGTTTTGTCACTAATAGGTGCCACAGACAGTTCATTACTGATAAATGCAGAATAATGATGTCCCTAATGAGTCTTTTCACGCACAGATTCATCATAAAACAAGGGGACGAGGTAAAACAAAAAGTCTCTGAATAGCGTTCATTCGGTGCGGAAGGCGAGGGTAATTTCATGGCCCGGGAAGAGCGACCGGCTTCTTCCAGCCTTCTGAGATTTTCGTCGTTGTGTTTCTAGGCAAGGTAACTGCTTCTCTTCCCGTCCCTCACAGGTGGATTTCAACCTGCCAGGCAGTGCGGAGCCCCTGAGACAGCTGGGTAGAGGAAGCCAGGCCACACTGGGCTCCCGGCCTCTGTGCCCCTGATTGTCCACGTGGCCTTGAGCCGTTTCTAGCTGTGCCCTGACTTCCTCACTAGAAGCATGAAGCTACTAACAACACCTCTTCTGTGTACCTCCCGCTTGGTTGGTTTTGTGAGTTGAATTTATTCCCCCTCCAAAACCCATATGTTGCAGTCCCAAGCCCCGAGAACTCAGAATGTGACTGTATTTGAAGATAGGGTTATTTTTTTTAAGGTAATTAAGTTAACATCAAGTCATTGGGATTGGCCCAAATCCCATGACTGGTGTCCTTCAAAGAAGAGATTAAGACATAGACACACGCAGAGTGATGACCGTGTGAGGACACATGGAGAAGGATGTCTACAAGCCAAAGAGAGAGGTTTAGAGAAAACCAACCCTACCAACAGCTTGATCTTGAACTTCTAGCCTCCCAAACACTGAGATAATAAATTTCTCTTGTTTAAGCCCCACAGTCTCTGGTACTTGGTTATGGCAATCGTAGGGAACTAAAACAATCGAAATGTTCAGAAAAGTAGGTGGTAAGTTTTGTGTGCCTACTTCGTATGTGGCATGTCATGAGGCTTTTTGGCAACTAGAGATGAGGATGTCAGACATAGATGTGCAGAAGTGCTTTTGAATTAAGTGCAAAGCATAATAAACACTTTACAGGGCACGTTCACTATTCTGTCCTGCTTCCTTTTTTCTTTTTTTTTTTTGTATTTTTCTGAAGCTAGAAACGGGGAGAGACAGTCAGACAAACTCCCGCATGCGCCCAACCAGGATCCACCCGGCACGCCCACCAGGGGCGACACTCTGCCCACCAGGGAGCGATGCTCTGCCCCTCCGGGGCGTCGCTCTGCAGCGACCAGAGCCACTCTAGCGCCTAGGGCAGAGGCCAAGGAGCCATCCCCAGCGCCCAGGCCATCTTTGCTCCAATGGAGCCTTGGCTGCGGGAGGGGAAGAGAGAGACAGAGAGGAAGGAGGGGGTGGGGGTGGAGAAGCAAATGGGCGCTTCTCCTATGTGCCCTGGCCAGGAATCGAACCCGGGTCCCCCGCATGCCAGGCCGACGCTCTACCGCTGAGCCAACTGGCCAGGGCCTGTCCTGCTTTCTACGTACATTTCACATAAGGTCTTTCTGGGCCACGTTTCAAATCTGTGAAAGTGACAGACCCATGCCAAGTTAACCTAGTTTCAGAGTAATACTCGGGAAACCTAATGAAAGAAGAGAAAATTCTCTCTGCCTCCCTGTGACCATAAAGGAAAGGTCAATTTTACACGCATTCCACAAGTCCGGGGACAGTTTACGTAAGTGGACAGGCTGGATTAGATCATCCTCAGGAGCTTGACCGTCATCACCAGGAGGTGTTTTCTGTCAGGTGATTAAATGCCAGCCATCTCATCCATAAGAAATGGGGTTTCGTGAGTGGGAAAAAATTAAGATAAGTAGGAATATGAGCTCTGCCTCCCGCCATCTGAGCAGGGCTGAAGTCTGTCATCTAAATCCAAGTTTTTTCATCTATAAATGAGGACAATAGCACTCACATCAAGAGAACTTTGTTTTTTATTAAGATATAATCTCATACCTTAAAATTCATCATTTTAAAGTACACAAGTTGGTGTGTTTTTTGGGAGGGTTTTTTTTGTTTGTTTGCTTTTGTTTTTTTACAGGGACAGAGAGAGTCAGATAGAGGGATAGATAGGGACAGACAGACAGGAACGGAGAGAGATGAGAAGCATCAATCATCAGTTTTTCGTTGCAACACCATAGTTATTCATTGATTGCTTTCTCATATGTGCCATGACTGCGGGCCTTCAGCAGACTGAGGAACCCCCCCCCTCTAGCCAGTGATCTTGGGTCCATGCTAGTGAGCTTTTTGCTCAAGCCAGATGAGCCCGCGCTCAAGCTGGCAACCCTGGGTTCTCGAACCTGGGTCCTTCTGCATCCCAGTCCGATGCTCTATCCACTGTGCCACCCCCTGGTCAGGCACAAGTTCGTGTTTTTACATATCATCATAAGGTTGTGCCACCATCATCACTATCTAATTCCCGAACATTGTTATCACCGCAAGAGGAATCTCTGTAACCATTGGCTGTCACTCTTCACCCCCGTAGTCCCTGGCAACTACTGATCTACTTTCTATGGATTTGCCTGTTTGGGCATTTTATATAAATAGAATTATATAATATGTGGCCTCTTGTGTCTTTTTTTTTTTTTTTACTTAGCATAATGTTGTCAAGGTTTATCCATCTTGTAACCTCTTGAGATTTTTGTGATTAAAAACGATATTTTAGTCTAGAGCTCGACTCACTAGGAGGCATCAGTAAATGTCAATTGTTATTGTTTTAAGATAAATATTATAGAATTATAGACAACTAGCTCATGAAAATTATAAAGATCACTGTAACTGATCATTACATACGTACAATAGACATCCGCACTCACAACATCCTTGGCTAAGTATTCAACTTCTTTTCAAAACCTCTAGGCACTAGGAGGTCACAGTTGAGAAAAGCAGACCTTCCCATGGCTGCCAAATCCTGACTATTGAACACATGACTCTTATCTTGAAACAAGCCTGCCTCCCATCAACTTCTACCAGTTGTGTCTTGTTGTGGGTTGAAATGAGTCTCCTTTAGAAAAGATACATTTATTATCATTGTACTCATGACTGTATCCTCAGCATTGAGAATAGTGTCTGTTGTATAACAGTTGCTCATTAAATACTTGTTGAAGGAATGAATGGAATGAATGTGTGATTAACTGAGAGCTGGTGTGAAAGGGAATCTGGAGATCAACCTTGGAGCAGGAACACCTCTAAACTAAACACTAAAGTGTTGTACCAAGGAGGCGTGGCCAGTGTCCTCGGAGGGAAGTTGCAGTTGAAAACCAGGCTTGGTGAGGTAGATTCCTCTGCCATGGGCCAAGATATGCTCCTCTCCACCCTTTCAAACTTTTCCTGTTAACATCCGAGACGTTGAGAATGAGAATACGGCATGGAACAAGCAAGTCAGACACCTCCCGAGTCCAAATCCACAAACACAGGGCGTAGGGTGAAACACTTCTCTAAGCATTCCTCTAGGACCCAAGTGAAGCCTTAAATATGTCTCACAAGGAAGACGAAAAACACAGTTATTGTTTTTTAGCACTTCTCTGACCACAGCTTTCCGGGGATCCTGAAGATATGGTCATTTAGCTCCTTAACCATTGACAAAACGTCTGAGCTCCTTTGGAAGACATCTTCTAGACAAGAAGTGTCTGTTAAAACAATCATGGACAGCTCCCAAGCAGGGAGCCAGGGACCTGGCCCAGGGGCAGCCAGGCCTCCAACAAGTCAGCCCCCAGGAGACTGGCCTGGGCGGGTGGCCGCGGCCCCTCCTGCTCCACACCATCTGGCTCCGCACGCCCTTCCCTGCTGAGTTTCAATTTCCGAGCCAGGGGCACGGCCACAATGATGCTTTACTCCCTTCTATGCATCCTGCTGGCTGAACATAGGAGCTTCTAGTCATTCAACTTCTAGATTGTGAACAACGGTGACCGTATTTCCACACTTACCCTTGTTCTCATTGCTAAAGATCCAGCTGAGGTTATC
The DNA here is from genome assembly GCF_036850765.1 of Saccopteryx bilineata. NCBI lineage: Eukaryota > Metazoa > Chordata > Mammalia > Chiroptera > Emballonuridae > Saccopteryx > Saccopteryx bilineata. The sequence goes on from NC_089494.1 coordinate 260,180,251, forward strand.
CCAGGATCTCGACACCGGATGGGCAGGACACTGACTGACCCGTTAACCCTGAAAGCGGAGCTACTGAGGGAGGAAGGGGCCATTCGGAGTTTGACACAGTTCACCCTTGGCCTCTTAGGAGCTTTGAGCCTTCACGCCACTCTGTCTGTTCTGGGGGCCAGTTTCCCTGCTTCCCCGTCCACGAAGGAGAAGGCCAGGTAAGACAAGCAAACCCCAGGAAGATAAAGGATGTGCTCTGTTGCCAGCCAGTTTCCCCGCTTCCCCATCCACGAAGGAGAAGGCCAGGTAAGACCAGCAAACCCCAGGAAGATAAAGGATGTGCTCTGTTACCATGCATCCCCAGCCTCACCCTTTGTCCCTTTAAGTGTATGTCACCCACCAAGTGTCCTCCTCCTTGGAAGTCCACAGATGAGTTTGGGTGTACCCAGCCTTCGCAGAAATAAGTCCAGTTATTTGTAAATCAAAGGATTTTGCACAGGTCTTCGGTCATTTCCAATTTCTCCTGAAAAACTGGAAGACTTGATCACGCGGACAACACCGTTTTATTGGGCAACAATCAGACGCTGAGGCTCCCCGGTAGCAAGAGGTCCCGTGGACGGCAGCCCCTCGGCATCTTAGGCGCCTGGTAGTCAGCGGGGCATCTTGTTTGAAGGCAGTTCTTATTTAACAGCTCCGGGATGGGGTCTCAGAGCCTGTATTTCTAACAACTGCCCGAGATGTGAGTGCAGGTAGAGGTAGAGCTCTCCCTTACTTCCCCTCCCTGTGGACTTTCAACCTGATGCCCAGCGACAGGCGCCATTCTCATTACGCTCGTTCTATTGTCCTTTTTCTTAGTAGGGATACATTTTTCTACACCTGTCCCCCTTCACTCATTCGTCACCAGCCAAACCAAGAACATATCTGAATATTTAACTCAATCTTAAAAATTGTATGGAACCCTAGTCTGGTTGAATGATCAAAGTCCCACCAAGAAGAAAGGTATCATCAACCACATATTTTCAACGGGGAGAACTTTGGTTGCAGAGATCATGGAGAAACTGATGGAGAAGCTGACCGGAAGGTACTCGGGAATTCCGAGTTATTTTTGCATCTTCTTGTGAGAGTTAAACTATCTGGAAAAAGAAAAGATGTTATAACGAGAAAATTAGGTCTGGACAGAGAAATTATTTCGGTAAAATAGCTCACCCTGACAAGAAGTTTTTGGTTCATTTATTGTAGGTAGAAAAGCAATACCGATCATGATATTTAAGATGAGAACACTTAAAGGCTCAGAGACTTTAGTGATGATACTTCAAAGGCTTATTCTTCTATTGATAAAGACAGTGTCGTGGAGGAGATGCTGCCATCCTCAGAAAAGGACACTACAATGGTGAGGGCCTTCGGTACGAGAGTGGTTTGAAATAAACTGGCAAAGCCCAGAAGTGAGTGAGGTTTGTCTGGACACTCAGTACTGTTTCAATGCCCAGGTGCTTTTTCGGTTCCAGTTACTTCAACCTGTCCTGATGAACAGGGAGAGGTTTCAAATACATAAGGGTTTGGTCTCTATTTGGAGGACTCTGTCCAAGGAACTGGAGAAGCCCTCCCCAGTTTTCCCACTTCACCCCAGGTTCTCAGTGAAGAGTGTGGAAGCCGTTCTGGGCGTGGTATCAGGTGGGCAATGCAGGACTGCAGCATTCTTTTATACGCATCATCTTCCTTCAGATACCTTGTCCACACGAGGCAAGAGAATGCTTTTTCCTAGGTTTTCTCCTCCGTGATTCAGGGGCCGTCAAGGGAAAACGGTCATTTGGGGCCATCTGTAGAGAGCTTCTTTCTCTCTTAGTGCATTTTATAGGTAGAGAACTGTCATCGTTTAACAAAAATAGAACAGGTATGCGTCTCCTTAAGAATGCAACATTCAGAACAATTCGTTTGTGGAAGGATCAAAAGGGAGCACACCGGCCCTGGCTGCTTGGCTCAGTGGTAGAGTGTTGGCCTGGCGTGCAGAAGTCCCGGGTTCAATTCCCAGCCAGGGCACACAGGAGAAGCGCCCATCTGCTTCTCCACCCCTCCCTCTCTCCTTCCTCTCTGTCTCTCTCTTCCCCTCCCGCAGCCGAGGCTCCATTGGAGCAAAGTTGGCCCAGGCGCTGAGGATGGCTCCATGGCCTCTGTCTCAGGTGCTAGAATGGCTCTGGTCGCAACAGAGTGACGCCCCAGATGGGCAGAGCATCGCCCCTGGTGGACATGCCGGGTGGATCCCGGTCAGGCACATGCGGGTGTCTGTCTGACTGCATCCCCGTTTCCAGCTTCAGAAAAATACAAAAAATAAAATAAAACAAAAGGGAGCACACACTAAGAGAAATACCCCCTTTTGAAGAGGAGGGATGAGGTCAGGCAGAAGACAGAAAGCCGGATAGCAGGACTCGGTGTGTGCTTCATGCAGAAGAGCCGAAGCCTTCTGCATTTCCGGGATGAGGTTCTGTCTCAGCGTCCTGGTCCAGCCGGCAGAGGAGACGAGGGACGGAACGTCACGGGCTCTCACCACGTGTGCCCTCGACTCTGCCCTTTGTCTCCAGATCCCGGGCACCCCACATCCTGCCCACACTCCAGTCATTTGTTGTGACAAGAAGATGACAGCACAGAACTGTTAGAAGGTGGCATTGACATTTACTCAGCTACCGACGTGTAGGAGACGAGAGGAGGCTCGGATCAGGTAATGACTCTAAGATCTGAACACTCCAGTGTCCTCAAGTTTGTTTCTTTGTTTGTTTTTTTCATGACTATTAGCCTAGATGCCATGCCTCCATGGTCACTCCCCAAAGCAAACACAGTTTATTTCTAATTTAGTGTGGAGGTCCATTTCAAAGGGAGATCCCACATTCACAAGACATCCAAACTCAAAAGTCTTATCATAGGTTCACTAAAAATAAACCAAATTTTGATTAAAAAGAAAAAAGGAAAGATCAGTAAGTAAGATAAAGTATATGTTGGAAAATAGAGTCAAATAGATGTCTTGAAAGCCAGAGGAGTCACAGTAAACAAGATAAGCCACCCACTGAAATGAGATGCAATAGCTGCTGACAAGGAGGTCACGGGGTCCCCAGGAGAGCAGAGGGTGGCAGCGAGGGTGCAGAGGGAAAGACGGACTGTGTTATTGGAGCTGGTAGGTTTCAGAATATGTGTCATAAAGGGTTCCGTTTGTTTGTTGGGTTTATTGTTTATCTCAGTGGTTTGTTCTTTATGTAAGAGTCCTGTCTCCTTATCAAAAAGAGAGTAATGACAGGATTTACTCTAATGGATATCACGATTAATTATAAAGATATAGTCAATGAAATAGAATGGCATCGGCACGAGGGTAGATAGACCAGCATGGAGGCAGATTCATACGGATACGAATGTTACACTTAGGAATAAGATAGATCCACAGAGTAGCGGAGGAAGGGCTTTTTTTTAAATGAATTATGCTGGGTTAAGTAAATATCCATATGGAAAGAAAGTGAATTTGATTCTTACTTCATATTATGCACAGAAAATGAATTCTAGGTAAACAATTCTTTAGAAAATAACATTTGATAATATCCCCATGACCTTGAAGTAGACAAAGGTACAGGTGAAAAAAGTAATACCCAAAAGAAAAAGAGTGATAAACTAGGCTACACTAAAATTAATACCTTTAATTTATCGATAAACCCCATTAAGGGAGTATATGAGTAGCCAGAGGGTAGAAAATAGTTGCAATCCATAAAACCTACAAGGAGTCATATTTAGAATATATATGTGTTCGTACAGAAATGTATATGTTGATGTTATTATACTGTAAGCATGTACACATATGGAATATGCAATGAAAAGTATTAAGATAGAGTATATATGTATATATATTAATATGTATATATATAATATATACATATATATGTGTGTGTGTGTATATATATATATACATATATACTGCTCACAAAAACTAGGAGATATTTTATAGCTTCATATTCATTTTGAAATATTCCCTAATTTTTGTGAGCAGTATATATATAACATACACATATGAAAAGCATGATTACCCACCTGTGTAACGTGGTTGCACTGTGGCTTGGTTGGTTGTTCAATTATTTAGGGCTTACTTTGTTGTTTCTTTGTGTTCGTTAGACTAATGACAAAGATTTTAAACGTTTTTCCCTAAACATTTTAAAAAGTGAAATATGAGAAGAACATTAAAGACATTCACCGACTATTATTTCCTTGCTTATTTGCTTATGCACGTGTTTGATCTCACTAAGAAAATGTATGCCTCGTTACAGTAAAAAATGAATTGTAAAGATTGATATTTTTAAAAGAGATGCAAACTGTTCAATTCTGTGCTTTAATCAGTTTGACTGGGCCAACTTTTGATGGTGAACATTTTGCTTTTATACAGAAAGAGCTGCTCATTTGCATTCAGGTCACAAAAAATACCTTCTTGGTTGCTTAACTTTCTGGTCACCCCCTTACCTGCATTGTTGTTGTTTTTTTTCTATTTAAGCAGTTGGCATGCAATATTACCTCAGTTTCAGGTGTACAATAGAGTGACCCAACGTTTATCTACCTTGCCTTGTAATCACCACACTGTCTCGTAATCATTTGTCACCACGTAAAGTTATCATAATATTATTGATTATTTCCCCCTTACCTTCTTCACTCCCCACGCGCCCCTCCCCTTTGGCAACCATCAGTGTGATGTGTCTGTGAGTCCGTTTCTGTTTTGTTCATTCATTTGTTTTGTTTTTATAGATCCCATATATAAGTGAAACCACAGAGATTTTGTCTTTGTCTGACATAGTGCACCGAGTCTACTATCTCTAGGTCTGTCCATGTTGTGGCAAATGGTGAGATTGTATTTTTTATTGCTGCATAATATCCCATTGTATGTGTGTACCACATCTTTAACAACTGTCTATCAGTGGACACCTGAGTTGCTTCCATATCTTGGCAACTGGTAAAAAAAAAATACGGCAATGAACATAAGAGATACAGTGGTACCTTGAGATATGAATTTAATTCATTCTGTAACTGAGCTTGTAAGTCAGTCAACTCGTACATCAAACTGCCAATACTGGACCCGTGCGCCAACATGACAACTAGCGGCAGCTTCCGAATCATGACTCGTATCTTAGAATTTCACTCGGATCTCAACCAAATATACAAACTGAGTCTTGCTTGTATCTTAAAAAATATATATTTGTACGTTGGTCTTTCATATCTCAAGGTACCACTGTATATATATCTTTTTGAATTGATGTTTTGTATTTCTTTAAATAAAGTGGAAATCCTGGGTCATGTGCTTTTGTTTTGTTTTTTTGTATTTTTCCAAAGTGAGAAGTGGGGGGGGCAGACAGACTCCCGCATGCGCTCAACCAGGATCCACCCAGCATGCCCATCAGAAGGCGATGCTCTGCCTCTCTGAGGTGTTGCTCTGCTGCAACTGGAGCCATTCTAGTGCCTGAGGTGGAGGACATGGAGCCGCCCTCAGCGCCCAGGCCAACTTTTGCTCCTTACTAATTTAGTAAGGCTCCAATGGAGCTTTATCTGCAGGAGGGGGAGAGAGAAAGAGAAAGGAAAATGGGAAGGATAGAGAAGCAGATGGGTGCTTCTCCTGTGTGCCCTGGCTGGGAATTTAACCCGGGACTTCCATATGCCAGGCCACCGCTCTGCTGTTGAGCCAACTAGCCAGGGCGGTATTTTTTTTTATTTTTTAAAGGAATCTTCATACTGCTTTACATAGTGGCTGCACCCATTTCCACTCCCACCAACAATGCCCAAGGGTGCCTCTTCCTCCACATCCTTGCCAACACTTGTTTGTTGACTTTTTGATATAGCCATCCTGACAGGTATAAGGCTTTTTAGGTTTGCTTCTGTTGTTGTTATTTGTTTTTAGATCCACAGAATGTAAGAACCATTTATGACATGTGTTGGGAAGCTGATGCTGTTTTCCTCCTTGACAGGAAGGATACATTTAAATGAATGTTAGTCAGTGAAACACTTTGTCAATTATGGCTATAAGGTGCTTAACTGTCCATTATTGTCAGTAAACAATGTATATGATTTTAAAGACTGATGTCACTGAATATTGTTATCCTCTTACGGTTCTGTCCAGACACGCTTTGTAGTAAACTACAGTAACAACAATTTTTATAAATGGTGAAGGGTTTATTGCAGGCTTTCTTTTCCTGGCCTTTCATTTTTTTAAATAAGGATTAGTACTAACAAATGACAAGGAATAGAAAAGTCAACATGAAGATTTTAGAAGGGAACTTACAAAACACAAATTTGTGATTCTTCAGATATGTTTCTTTTTAAATATGATTCTAAACGTTTTTCTTGAGCATTGTCAAATGGGTAAGCTTCATAGGGACGCACACCATATTGATAAGGCCCATCTCTGCCATAGATGTGAAATTCTTGATCTTAATGTCGTCTTTGGAAATGTTAAATAGAGAATCCTGTTAACTTACCTCTCATGCATTGCCTATTGTATTGCTGCAAGAGACCCGGTTTTCAGCACAGTGCAAAGTCCTTTCAAACGCCTGTCTTTTATTCTCACTCCATTTTGTTTTAAAGCACATTTTAAATGTAGTGGGGGTTTTTTCACTTAGTGAAAGCTATCTGATTGATATGAAGTAGTATAGACTTAACTTCTAATAATCAGTAAGAAAAAGTCAGAAGCCCCAATTTTAAAATGGGCAACAGTTACAAGTCTGCATTTCACAAGTGTGCGTTTACCTCTGGCTTCTCGGGGGCCAGACTGAAGCCGCCTGCCCAGGGAGCCCCTGCTCTGAGGACACTGTCTCCCTTTCCCTGCTGTTTCTCCGGCTCCTGTTCCCAGCTACTCTGGGAGCTTTTCCTTAGTGTTGTAGTAATATGATGTTATAGTAATTAAATATATAGAAATATAAAAAAAATATGGAAGGTATATAAAAGTAATTAAGATAGGATATTAAAATTAATTAAAGAAATTAAATAAAGTAATGCCTTCTGGATAGGAATTAATACAGTGTGTGCAGATGTGATAAACGGACTCTGACTTTCGTGCAGGGTCCAGTTAGTGTGTTTGTGAAATTATACCTAGACAAGAAGTGGCTTGATGTCATAAGTGTAAGTTAACATAAACAAGAAGCTTCCCTAGGAACACCTGACAAGTGGCTTAATATAACATTTCAGTAGATTAACATAAAAAGGGCTCCCTGTGAGGAACTCCCAAAAAGGTGGTTTGAGGTGATAATCCTGTAGATTGACACCTGTTAGAAGGTGTTGGCCAGAAAAGGTACTAAAGATAAGGGCCCCCCTGCTGAGGTAGTCACCCAGACTCCAACTTTGATGTGGACTGTCTCCACGCCACTGCTCTGAGCTCTGACCAAAGACAGCCGAGAGGAGCATGCTCACGGGGCCCCCTTAAGCTGTACCCAGGCACACCAAAAGGATTTGTGAGTAACAAACTGCCTGTGTGATTCTTGCAACTAACTTGTGTGTCAGTCGTGTCTCTCTTCCTGTGGCAGTTGGTCTCGGCACTGATAAGTAGCATCCTCATAGCCACCTCAAGAGTAGTCTCGAAGAGGCTGCCAGCTCTGCTGATAAGCAGGAGTGTCCCACTGCACGGGAAAGTCGAGTTGGGGACACCTGATTGACATAGAGCTTGGGCTCTACTGGGACACTTAGTAAGTCACTTGCACATAATTCTCATCGCAGCTTCTGCTTTTGAAGAACTTAACCAGAGTCAGCTGACAATATTCAGCTTTTGTTGAAAAAGCTGATTGGATAAAAAAAGAACAGGGGTAAAGCTGATGTATTCACTTTAGGGTAATTTATCAAAGTGCACAATTATAATTTTTAGCTTTCTGTATGTACATTATTCTTTAATAAGGAGAGTTTTCTTTAAAATTTTCCAAACCCTGTGACTCAAAATATCCAGAAATGTCCTAAAAATTTTCTATATTGCTATATAGTGATTAATGTTTAAGAGAAATTATTACAATTTTAATTATAATAACAAATAAAGGAAAATATTCTATACACCCAAAATTAAGTGGTAAGTTAAAGTATGTTATATCCACGTGACTAAGTTACTACACATTATTCACAAAACAATTTAGGATTATTTAATGACATAAAAATGCCCAAGGAATACCTGTATTATTTTTAGAAATCAAATTATGATAAAGTGTCTTTAGGTATTTTTAATGTACCTTAAGATATTAGTGGTTTTCTTGAAGTGGTTAGATTATGCCTATTTTTTTCACTGTTTTCAGAAGTCTTTTTTATATTTCCTCCAATTTTTATAAAAAATATATACTTATGTTAGCCAGAAATAAATTTTTTTAAAAAAATGTTTCTCTAAAAATAGTGCCCCACATCATGAAAAATAAAGTAGCCCATAAAAATGGGTAGATATTTCCTAAACCCACTGAGATGACTACTATTTAAAAAAAATTTTTTAAACAAAGGAAAATAAGAAATGGTGGTGAAGATGCAGAGAAATTGGAACCCTCGTGCACTGCGGTGGGAACATGCAGAGAAATTGGAACCCTCGTGCACTGTGGTGGGAACATGCAGAGAAATTGGAACCCTCGTGCACTGTGGTGGGAACATGCAGAGAAATTGGAACCCTCGTGCACTGCGGTGGGAACATGCAGAGAAATTGGAACCCTCATGCACTGTGGTGGGAACATGCAGAGAAATTGAAATCCTCGTGCACTGTGGTGGGAACATGCAGAGAAATTGGAACCCTCCTGCACTGTGGTGGGAACATGCAGAGAAATTGGAACCCTCGTGCACTGTGGTGGGAACATGCAGAGAAATTGGAACCCTCGTGCACTGTTGGTGGGAACAACAAATATTGTAGATGCTACAGAAAACAAGATGGCAGTTTCTCAAAAACATCAAAAATAGAATTACTATGTGGTTCAACAATTTCACTTCTGGGTACATATCTACGGTAATTGAAAACATAGTCTCAAAGAGATATTCTTACACCCGTGTTTGTATAGGCCCTATTCACAATAGCCAAAAGGCAGAAGCAACCCAAGTGTCCACTGACGGGTGAATGGATAACCAAATTGTAGTTTTCATACAAACAATGGAGTACTATTTAGCTTTAAAGAGGAATACAATTCTGACACCTGCTAGAACATGGATGCACCTGGAAGACATTAAGCTACATAAAGTAAGCCACTCACAAAGGACAAACACTTGGTGATCCCACTCTTGTGGGGTTCTGGAGTAGTCAGACCCGTGAAACCGGGAAGCAAAGCGGCGGTGGCCAGGGGCTGGAGAAGGGAGACGGGGCAGTCGTTGTTTAATGGGTGCCGGATTTCAGCTTTGCCAGAGGAAGAAATTCCAGAGATTGCGCAACAGTGTGAACATACATACAACTACTGAGCTGCACCCTTAGAATAATAAAGATGCTACATTCTACATTATGTGTTCCGTACCACATTAAAGAGAAAAGGGGTGGATGTTGCTGTTGCCATTTGTTGATGGATGGCATCGTGAGGTGGAACAATTCCGGGTCTTTCCGTTTGAACACTGGCACTGTGCTACTGACATTCACTCTGAGCATCAACTCGGCGTGGTCGTTGATGGCTTCCTTTGATCTCGCCACTCCACGCTCTAGGTCAGTGCCGCCCAGCAGAGACGTCCCAATTGGCAGAACTGGTCTCTCTGTGCTTTCCAGTGGAGTCGCCACCAGCGTCACGTAGCTCGTGAGCCTCTGAAATGTGGCTAATGAGACTGACAACCTGCACTTTGTATGTATTTTACTTTATTCTAATTCACTGAAATCTAAGTAGCCACCTCTAGTCACCACAGAATAAACTCTTCTTGGGATGATTTTCAGGAAACAGAAACAAAGCACCTGCCTCAACAGTTTATCCAGTTTTTCCGTTTGCCCGACTACAATCATCCCAGCCACCAAACAGCGTGCGTGGCCTACCTTCCCTCCGTAAAGAGCCTCCCTCCTCTGCGATCGGCCCTCTCCACAGCTCTGCTCCAGACATTAGTCACTGTGACACGGCTGATAAGCACTTCCCTGAGATTTCCACTGTTATCAGATGGCAGCCTCTCGGGGAACACTGGCGCATCTCAAGCCAGGACAGTCTGAGTAATTTGGGTAGCTAGAGCTGCTCTGGTCCAATTAGCTGCTGCCAGGGTGCCATTCCTTGCCTGGTGAAGTCGGGCATTCGGAGAGATGGCTGGTGTGATTATGGGACAAACCCCTTCCAGAAGGAAGCAGAGCAACATTCTGAGGAAGGCAAGGACAAGCATTGGGATCAGACAGCCCTGCGTTCATTGCATTGAGGCCACCTCCTAGCTATCGCCTCAAACACACGGGCAAAACTGCCTGGATCGCACCGCATGCTGGGCCTCCGTGAGGATGAGGGTGAGCATGCGCTTCGGGTGACTGAGCCTGGGAGGTGGTGGTCCACCTGGAAACGGCCTCTTAGAAGTCACTACCTCCAGGCTCCTGCTCTTGTTTCCAATGCCTCACTTTCCCCTCTCCGTCCACTTGCCTGGAAGGGAAATAAGATAGTTCTTGACCTTTCATGTTGCTTGGAAAAACAATATGTTGCAGAAAGAAAGCATTCAATAATTGTTTGTTTTTTAGTTGGAAGGAAGTTTGTTGCCGTTTTTGTTTGCTGCTTTATTTTGTTTCATTTTGTACCCTGGACTGGGAGGTAGGTTGGGAGTAGAAGGAAGCCCAAGAGATGGGAGAGGAGTCAGACAACTTGGACCCGCAGGAAACAATGGTGGGGGCGGGGGAGCATCCCGGCGCAATCAAGCAATGACTTTGAAGACGAGAAAAATCTTATGGATTCTGAAGTTGTTGGTTGTCAAGCATGTGATAACAACTTTCCTACTTCGACACCCCCGTAGACTCTTTTGTAGAATTTGCTTTGCTTTTCAAAAGTTTTTCTGCATGAATGGATGCTCGTTAGGAGGCTCAATGAGAAGCCGAGTCTGCATCTCTGTGAATGTGGGGCTGAAACAGAGCCTGCGACAGAGCGCAGCTGGGGTGCCCATTCATCCACCCATTCTCCTAGCCTCTTACTCCGCCAGAATTTATTGAAATTACGTTCTTGAGCGTCTCATCACATATAATATCACCAGGCCCAGAAAACGAGTTATCATCTTTGTCCTAAAGAATCTGAGGGTAGATAGCAAAGACAAGTATGACAACCGGAGACCTGGAGGGGGCGCTGTGTATCCAGGACCCCTGCCTCGTCTTCCTGACCTGGAAGAGGAGCCTCCGGGCTCAGAAGATCGGGAAGAGAAAGTGATCATGACACAGTGTCAGAACTGAGGCTCAGAGCTGTGACCGCGGACGCGTGGGGTCATGGGTGCCCTGCCCCACTGGGTGAGCTGAATGACGTGTCAGAGAGAGGAGGGGTGGACCCTTCCCTCGTCACCTCAACCACGTGCAGGGCAAGGTGTCACTTGAGCTGGGCTCTGGCAGGCACTCGATGCAGTTCACGCCCAGTACCTCCTTCCTCGGCACCTAAACCTCAAAAACAAACGTTAGCTCTTAGCTAAGACTCCGTTCTTCCAGCTTCCCTTGTGCCTAACCACGCGGTCCTGGGTGCATTGCAGCTGCAGAGGGTGGCCGGTGAGTAGAATTGTTCTGAGAACTCCGTGCGGTCCCCCTGAGGGGATGCAGTGGGCCCCTCAGCCCCAGACCCCCCCTCTACCGTGGCCCTCCCCGTGGCTAGAGCAACTCAAAGACGCTTACGTACAACACGGTTTGACCGCCTCTGTCCCTCCCAGGCCCGTGCTTGTTTCTTCGTTCTAATTTCTGATGCTATGACAGCTCCTTTGAAGGTTGGGATTCTATTGACATCCCAGCACAAATCCACCCTCTCTAAAAAAAAAAAAAATCTTTGGTTGACAGCACCCACCTTCAGGAATGGCTGTAGCCTAGGGTCCCCTGCTGTGCTTGCGACTTGTGTCCCCTACGACCAGGTAGAAGCTGGAGGGAACTCACTCAGCTATTTCAGATCCCACCACCGCCCCGGACACTTCCCCATAGAACTCCAAGCCTCCGCCGAGCTTGGTCTGTGCACGTGGGAAGGTGTGTCTGGGGCTGAGGTGGAGGAGCGTGGGAGGAGACGATCTGCATCAGGGTGGGTAAGAGCAGGTGGCCAGAGAATGCTGTGAAGCCAGCCCAAGTGACCCATTTATCGGGAAACACTTGCCTGGGGTGTGAGGGTAGAAAGGGATGTACATACACGGACAGGGAACTGCCAGCTACTGCACCAAGACAAAAGGGAAACACGCATGCGCCCCCATGTTGTGTACAAAGCGTCCACTGGATCTTTGCGGGGAAACAAGGCGTCTGGGACACAGGTGTAAAATGAACATGAGCCCAAGGCTTTCTTTAATTCACTCATTACTGAAGGAACTGGAGAAGATATTACAATCTGTTTAGACAAAAGTCAAAGAGCCACGAATTTACATGGAGTGAAAAATACTGTTGACCCAAATTAGCAAAAACCAGTCTACCCATAGAGCGGTAATCAACTACAACTACATTCCACCAGACACAATTCATTTAGGTTTATCTAGGCAAAATTATTTGCATTGTTATCATTTTCTGACAAGTCCACGTCTAGCCTCACAGGGTCGGGCAGCAGCCTAATCAAAGATGGCAGCTCGTGACTCGGATAGAACCAGACCATGCAGAGGCTCCGTGGTCCCATGGCAAGGGTCCACGTTCCTCTCCTCGGCTCATTCCAGAGCGCTAACTTCTGCACCTCGCTCACCTCTCCAGTGTAACTCAGCCGCCGCTCGCTCCGTAACTGGTTAACGGCATCTCCTCAAGCAGGTGCCTCTGTCTTACCCCCCAGACCTTGAACTGCTTTCCCCTGCCTTTGACATTCTTCCCTCTCCTCTCATTCACCTCCACCTACCCACTTTCCCACTCACCTCTTTCCCTCCTACTCTCATTTCCAGTGTCTCTTTCTCAAAATAAGCCTTCCTCTTGACCTCTCAAATTGGAGACACTTCCCTTTTTGGTCTTTTTCCCTCACATTTTTATTTTTTATTTTTTTGACAGACACATAGAGAGACAGAGAGAGGGACAGATAGGACCAGACAGACAGGAAGGGAGAGAGAGATGAGAAGCATCAATTCTCCGTTGTGGCACCTTAGTTGTTCATTGATTGCTTTCTCATATATGCATTGACCGGGGCGGGGGGGGGGGGGAGCTACAGCAAAGTAAGATACCCTTGCTCAAGCTAGCAACCTTGGGCTCAAGCCAGCAACTTTGGGCTCAAGTCAGCAACCTTGGGCTTCAAGTCACTGCCCCTTGGGGTCAAGCTAGCAACTGTAGGGTCATGTCTATAATCCCATGCTCAAGCTAGCGACCCTGTGCTCAAGCTGGTGAGCCTGCACTCAAGCCAGTGACCTCGGAATTTCGAACCTGGGTTCTTCGTGTCCCAGTCTGGCGCTCTATCTGCTGTGCCACCACCTGGTCAGGCTCCCCCACATTTTTAATGCTACCTAATGCTAGGTGCTTGCTCATTTTACATTGGTAAGATCAATGGGGACAGAGGCAAGGTTGAGTGAAAAGAAAAAAGAAATGAATAAGTGAACTGAACTCTGCTTCCATTTCCTTGGGTCTAATGAGGGGAAGATCCTCTGGCTGCTCTCAAGAAGGGGGTATCAGTAAGACCTACAGTGACAAATGAGCCTCACAAATAAAAGAAGATTCTTTTGTTTTACTTTTTTTTATTTAAAAAAGTTATTTGGCAACTTCCACTTCTGAAAACCTTCTCTGCAATGAAACAAGCTCCCAAATAGTCAAAGATAAGAACCATGATAGAAGAAATATTCAGAAGTTTATTTAAAATAAGTGTGGTTCATAGGAAACAGCAGACACTTTGGGCATCGTTGAAAACATAATAGTTAAAATAATAAATACAAACATGAGGTTGGCATATATTGGTGACCAAGACTGTCAGTTAATTCAGTAAATATTTCCTTCTGACACATGCACCATGTTATTTTGAGGTATTTATAGGGGCTTGGTAATGAACTATTTACTTTATCATAATCCAAAATCACACCAAGGCACATGTGAATGGCAGCCACCTAATTAAGGAAGAATAATAATATCCCTTTGTCAAAGCCTCCCACCTACCTGAACTCCAATCCCATATTAGGCCTTTCCAAAGGCCCTTAAAAGCTGTTTACTGTGCGCACCATATGATGCTCACAGGGAAGACAGATCTACTGACTCATTAAAGTGCGCTAATTATTCTACCATTTCGAAAGTGAGAACATATGGGAACTGTTTTCCTTGTGAGTGTTTCTGCTTCAAAAACAAAGTACACGGAACTGAACAAGTACTTTTCCATAATCTGTGTCATTTGGAAATGGTATTCAAAGTTCACCAGATTCATTAAGATTAAAAATGCTTAATTCCCTCCTGGTCAAAGGCTGTCTGACATTTTATTCTTCTTCTGTCTTATTTTCATTGTTCTCTCTCCCTACTAAGCTGTGACTCCTACAGAAATAATAAGCACAGCTCAGTGAAAAGTGGAATATCCCAAACATTCAGTTAGCGGTTGGGTCAACACCAGAGGAGCAGCTGGTAGGATGCCTTTCCTGTGTTCCTGGATGGAATGGACGCCTTGATGCTGCCAGGACGTGGCCTCAGAGGACACCGAGCCTGTCTACAGTGGACACCACGGTGCGGATCCCAGGCAGGGGAGAGGAAACCTTGAAGGACAAAGAGAAACTATCTCAGGAGAACTCGGTTCTCGTTATTCCTGAGGCAGAAACCAATCTCCAGCTTCTGGGTGAAACTAGTTTAGGATCCGGGGCCTGATAGCAGCTGTATGGATTTGCAGAAGCATCCAGATCCCACACGAACCCTGAGTCACCCGACAAGCAAGCCAGGCAATGGGAGGGCGAAGCTGAGATGACTCGTTAAAAGTAATGTTTATCAAGATATCAACCGTGACATTATTATTGATGGGCTTTTTATTCTCTTGCCTTCCTGTATACATGACCTTTGCCCTGGACAGCTTGTGCCTGCCTGGGACAGAACTGAGAACATGTCCCCGACAGAAACAGAATGCGACGGAAAGGGGCAAGGTGATGTGGGGCTTCTTCGTGGCACGCAGAAATAAAATCGAAGGCAGAGGCCCTCAAGGCAGGCAATGGCCTTGAGAATGACACTGTCGGGTCTTTACTGATGTCCTTGGGCCTATGCACAGCCGTGCCTGAAGAACCCGTGGTCATAGTGTTCTCCTGCACCATCAAAGGGAGAACTTTCCACCGACAGCAGCGAGGTCGGGAAGACAGCCATTTCTTGATTAAAAACAAACAAACAAAAAAAAAAAAACGAAGTGATGTGAGTACTTTGAATGGTTAAGTTACACCCCCAAAACACCCCTAAATGCTGACATTCTCACCACCAGTAATGGTACATGCATGTGACCTTATTGTGAAATACTGTGTCCAATCATGAAACACCAAGGGGTTAGTTTTCCCAAGTCACCCCCAAGAACCAGGAAATGCTGGAACCAACAATCTTTTATGTTAGAAGTCCACATTTGTCTTAAGAGTTCCAATTACGACTCTCGTTCATCTCTTCTGTCTCATAGATTTGTTTGCAATGAGATGGGAACTCAAGTCCTGATTTTCCGGTGAACTAACCATTGTACAAGTCGGTGAAGCAATGATTACTTTCCCTGACACCCCAATTTCTGTTAATGACATGACCATTAATTGACTCACCCAGGCTTGATACGCACATTCAGCTTCAGTGCCTGTCTCTTTCAACTGTACTGTGTTTCCTGCATTTGTTAAACACCCGCCAGGGTTTCTGTGATCAGCCCCCTGCCTACTTCATTCCTTCAAGAAACAAATAAAATTAATGCTTACTAAGCAAGAGTCATCTTTTCAGGTGTTTGACATTTAACAATGAACACAATGAGAATAATACATTCCTCGTAGAGTTTACATAGTCTATCAACAAGGGAGGATATCAACTAATTAATTATCGAGCTAAATACCTAGCTGAAACTGTCCTAAATGTGCTGGAAAGAAAGTTTGGGGCCCTGTGAGAGATTATAAGGAACTGACTTAGTCTGGGTAGTGAGTAAGGAGAGACTTTCTGAGAATTTGACATTTGAGTCAACATCTCATGAGTAGGGACTATCTGGGGGGCAGTCGCAGGTGGCAAAGTGGGAACTGGGGGGAAAACCCTTATACAAGTCTGAGGGAGGAACTGGCCACTGCAGGAACCCAAAACAGGGTCCAACAGGATGGCAGGGCAGAAGACAAAGATGCAGATGGAATGCATGCACTCCGCGGTTCTCATGCTCTATCTTAGAAGGAACGCAATTAGGCAGAGCATTTGTTACAACTGTGAGATCCTTGTTTTTCATGTGCATTTAGTCCAACAACCTGATTCTTCATTTCTCCAAATATCCATCAACTGCTGGTGACCGACAGATAATGACATTGCCCTCGCTGCCTCGAAAACAAGTTCTAGAGTTATTCTCAGGGTACAGCTCTTTGTATTCTGATCAAAAGTATTGAAACTCTTTAAGAACAAAATAATAGGAAAAAAGCAGGGTGTGTGAGGAAGAGTTGTGTGTTCACACCAGTTAGCACACTCAAGCCTCCAGCCGTGAAATAAGCCTAAGATGAACACGGTTTCCACTGGGTAGAATTACAGGTGTTAACGCACCGAAGCCCGTTGGCCCCGATGTGTTTCTGTACCTGCAAACTTCTAATGCTCGCAGAGCAATGCAGTCCGGGAAATGCCATGCAGCCCTCTTCCTCAGAAGTGGTTTCCAAGGGTTGAGTTTACCTTTCAGCTGGAAGGCAGAGGTGGTTTGCAAAATCATGCCTTCCTCATCCCAAAGGCGTCCATGTTTTCATCTCTAAGCCCGTGCCTGGGTTACCTTACGTGACAAAAGGACCTCCCAGTCACGAGCAGATGAGGATCCGAGGGGAGACCATCCTGGCTGCCCCAGACAGGCCCAGAGTGCATCGCGGGTGTCCCCGTAAGAGTGAGGCGTGAGCAGCCGAGTCCAAGGAGGCGACGTGCCAGGACAGTAGAGGTTGAAGAGGCTGGGGCTACAAGGCCCTGAACGCTGGCCCCCTCTGCAGGCTGCAAAGTGCGAGCAGCCAGATTCTCCCCGGGAGCCCTCGGGAGGAACACAGGCCAGGCGAGCCACATAAAACCTACTTGGGATTTTTTACCTCTAGAATTCTAAGACAACAGATTTGTGTTGTTTGCAGCCATTATGTGTGTAGTGGTTTATTACATAATTAATAAGAAATGGTGTTTTTTCAGGGGAAGAAATGTTAATCATGACCCCTGTGATATATTCTATGCAAAAGTGAGCTCACGATGGTTAATACATAGACCGAAGGTGAAATATTTTTAAAAATCCTTTCAAAACCACAGAACATCTTTGTGACAGAGCAAGTAACAACAAATTGACTGTATAAAAGAAAAGAACTAAAAAACTTCTGCTCGTAGAAATTTTTCTTTAAAATATCCAGAGGTGGCCCCAGATGGAGAAAAAATATTTGCAATACATATATTTGACAAGGGACTTATATCTAAAAAAATTAAAGAATTTATACAACTCAACAACCAGCAAAACCCTAAAGTTTAAAACATAGGCAAAAGACTAAATCACGCATTTCACAAAAGAAAATATACAAATAGCCAATAAGCACATGATATGCTCAACGTCTTCAGTCATAAGAGAAATGTAAATTAAACCACTGATGTCAAGGATGTAGAGCAGCTGAGATGCTCATGCTTTATCAGTGCAAAGGTTAAATGGTACATCCACTTTGGAAAATAGCTCTGTAAGTTCTCACACCATTAAATCTATACTTCCCACATGACCCATTAATTCTAGTCCCTGATATTCACCCAAGAAAAATGGAAACCTTTCTCTACACAAGAACTTGTATTTGAATGCTCATGGTAGCTTCATTTATAGTAACCCAAAACTGAAAATTACTCAAATGTCCATCAGCAAATAAATGGATGAACAATACTGCTTTATCCACTGGATGGAATACTACTTGGCACTGAAAAAGAATAAATCACTGCTACAGGAAACAACAGGAGTGAATCACAAAAACATTATTCTGAGAGAAATATGCCAGAAACAAAAGAATGCATTCTCTACAATTTCATTTTGATGAAGTTCAGTGATGGAACTAAAACCCATCGACTGTGATAAAAGCAGGTCTGTGGCTCCCTGGAGCTGAGAGTACTAGTGGGCATCAATTGGAAAGAGGCAAGGAATGTTTGGGGTGAAATTTTCTATCTTGACTGTGGTGATCATTTCATGGATAGATACATTTGTCACAATTCGTTTAAGTGGGTGTTAATTATTTAAACTATACTCCAATCAGGTAGATTTAATCTTTCTTTAAATAACAGTTTTCAGGATGCAAGAGGGTATTAATTAAATTAAAAGCTCTGTTTCCTATGTCTGGGGCAAAAAATAATGTAAGACTGAGACACTCCACTGTCTCAGAAAGCATGAGAGCCAGGCAAGACAAAGACAGCGCTTATGAAAAGGCAGGGACCAGAAATGGAGGCAGGGAATGTGGGCATCAGACAGAAGAACAAGTGCAGTTGATTGAAACATGTTTTATATATAAACCAATAGGCTCACAATAAAAGAGAGGGGAGACACAGAGGGAATGTAAACGTCATCAGACAGCATTGGGAGTCACTGGACTACTGAAACCACCGGCTTCTTTTCCTGAACATCGTCAATTAGTGGAAAAGAATTAACCGTCTATCTTGTATGTCCCGTATAAATTATATGTTTCAGAAACTCAATAGCTCTAGGTGACAGGGAAGTTTTCTTATTTAAGAGACCACCAGCTAATCGACAGGGGGAAAGTCATAGAGTTAGGAAATCCCTATTTCAAAACCACAGCGGAAACCACTGGCTCCGGCAATGACCATCAATGCATGAGCGATGCTTGAAAGTTCACCTCAATTTATTATTATGAAGACATCATACTGATGAGATTGAGCTGTTCCATCCGAACCCATCGATCAATCGAGCATCAGTCACAGTGTGACGAGGAAGGACTGAGTACCTCCCGGGGTAAGACAATATGAACTGTGCTAAGAAGGGTTCTTGTCCAAAACGTTGAACTTGACTCTAATCGAGCCCATAGCACTAACTTCCATGCATAGAAAATACGAGAGGATAAAAAAATACATGAACTGACACCATCAGGAAGCCCGAATCTGGGATTGTCTATAGCACATCTAAACCAGAATCTAGGACAATACTGTGGCCCAAAGGGGAAAAATAAAATAAAAGTGCACGGACTGTATTGTTCTCACAACGTGTTGCTAAATAGTTAATTAACAATTCACGTGTTATTTCGTCAGGATTAGGCAAAAAGGGCAATGGAGCAGAAGGGAAGCTGTTGGTTCATAGCCTCGGAAGCTCCTCAGATGAAACCTGAAATGGACCCGCATACAGAGGGCGAGGCAAGACCCAGGGAAGAGGCAGCCCGCTCCAGATGGGTAGGCGGCAGGTTCAACGAGCAGGGGAACTTAAGCCTCACAGTGAGCAGATCGCTGCGCCTGCGCGCCGTCACTTTACATTTTCTGTAGAGGTCTTAACTGGGTTCAACCGCGGAGTTCGGAGGGTCTCAACCACCCATTGCTCTCTCAAGCCTGCGTCTTTGGAAACAGTTCCCACTTTGGGAATGGCGGCAACACACAGTCCAAGGAGCACTGTAAGAGGGAGGGTCCGGAGGAACGCGGGCTGCCCATGTCCAGCTCCTGGGTCGATGGGCAGTCATGTCCTCCCCGCGACCTCCTCCCACAGACGTCCAGAGTTTATTACATAATAAACTTGGCATGTTCACGTCGGCGGCGGTATTATAAAATAACCAATAAACGGTTTTGTAAGAATTCGATAAATATTTAGGAAATGATGATCATAAAGTTGTTTCTACCACATCATAAGAAAAATAATAATTACAGATGAAGTAAAAATCTAAGCATAAAAAAGTATTAAAATGTAACAAAAATAAAGGCACACCTATATCATCTTGGAATAGAATAGGACTTCCTTATTAAAACGCAATCACGAAATCCGTAAACGGAAGTGCTGCTGGTCGTGTAAGAAAAAAACTGTTAAAACTAAGGTCTGATTTTACAAGTGAAAATCAGTTAACCGGGGAGAAATGTTTTCAACTTGCGTAAATGAATTGCTTTAAAGATGTATGAAGAACTACAAATCAAAAAAGAAAAAAAACGATACAAATAACCCTCAGGAAAAGTGGGCAAAGTATCTATGCAGTAGATAATTTCATACAAAAGGGAAAATGTGAGGGTCTAACATAAAAATAGGTATGCAACTTTTCAATAATATGCAAATAAAAATAATAAAGATCTATAAATAATTCTAGCAATAATATAAATAGTGATTATTATATAATAAAGATGCATGGCATATTTTATAAATTATGTGTATATAATCATAAGTAAAGATATATATATAATGAAGATGGTTCCTTTTTCAGCCCACAGGACAGAGTTTCCTACAGCATTTCAGCTCTGTTCCCAGAGGTTACTTCCTGGGATAAAGAATTTCATGAGATCCAAGTAAGAGCTGCAAGGCTTTCTATATCCTAGATTGAACATTCCCAGACATCACCCCTGTTACATGCTTTGGCTCACGGCTACTCAGTGGGTTTAGCCAGGCTCACGGGAAGGAGCCGTGGGCTCTGCCTTCGGACGCAGAGTAGCAGTGCGTCCAGGTAGGGACAAAGACAGTGGCGACCACCTTGGGTTTCTACCTCACACAAGTTTTTTCTCATTGCTCAATCAATCCAGGATTGAGACAGAGCGGAAGACCTTTCCACTGGGCTTCCGCAAACCTGCAACAAATCTTTTTATGGGATATGAATCCTCTCATGAAGGGAAATTTTGCAGATTCAGTCAAAATAAGAAGTGGCATATCCACCAATCTAAATTCTAGGATCTGAAATGTTTGTTCATGAATATACCCCAGAGGGATTTACACAAAAATGCCTGTATCTGCATTATTTTGTATGGGCAAGCAATAGGACAGTGGACATGATCACCGCCCAGGTGACCCTTAGAAGCTATGGTATATCCACACAATGAAGTACTCTGCAGAAACGCAAAAGAGTAAAGGAGAGTATGTGCAAATGGCCTGGAAACCTTCCCAAGACTCATTCTGTCACTTTTCTTTTACATACAATAATGATATTAATAATGCAAAGATGTTAATAAGTTATACATACATATGGTCCATAAGGCTATGTAATTTTAATGATGGTTTGTTCTCTGGAGAATAATGAGAGAGCGATGTCAAGGAAGTCTTTGGCTTAATCTCTACTTAATGTTTCCTAAGAAGAATATAGTCTTATGTCGCTTGCATTATTTTAAAATATGTAGTGAACTAAAGACAGAGAAGTCAGGGGTGTGAAGCACGCCAAGGAGTTGCCATGATGCTGCTGACTTGAAGCAGGAGCGGACGGGAGGGAAGAGAGCTGAGGCTGCCCCCTGGTGGGAAGCCGGCAAGGAAGTGGGCAACCTCGTCCTAAAGTCACAAGGACCCGAATTCTGCCAACCACCACCTCAAAAAAATGAGCTTGGAAGCAGGTATTTCCCCAGACCTTCCAGATGAGAAGCCTGGTCAACACCTCGTTTCAATCAGTGACACACTGAGCAGAGCCCAACACCCCTCCGGACCTCTGACCTACAGGACCGTGAGCTGACACGTGGGTGTTGTGTTCAGCCTGCAAGCGTGTGGTAACTTGTTTTAACAGCAAAGAGAAGATGAACACACAGAGTAAGAAGACAGGAAAAGGTACCCAAGGCACCAGACAGAGAAGCGGAAGGGAGGCCCTGCAGTTCCTGCTACGCAGATTCAGCTGCATGGAGATGCAGATTCGTAGGTGGAGACATTCACTCCGGATAGGACCATCCTGACCACTGAGCCCAGGGTTCTCAACAGAGGCCCCATTGATTCCTGCAGCAGGACAAGCCTCAAAGCTGAACTTTCTTGTGCATTACAATAGGTTCACTTTCCCTGGATCTCACCCGTCAACAGCCAGCTGTGTCCCCCAGTCATTGTGACAACCAGAGACACCCTCTCCCATTTCCTTCAGACTTCAAAGGGGGTGACAACACCATTGGTTGAAAATAAATGAAGCTCAACCCATTATTCCTCAGATGGTGGAAGTGAGTGCTGGAAAAGGGGCTTGAGAAAGCCTTCCAGCCCCTTAGAGTCAGAGGGGCACCACGCGCGGGGTTCCGAACGCACTATTGCAGACATGTTCCGCGTGCTATTTTTTAGTAGGTTACTCACCGTTAAAGTCATGGTAAAAGGGTTTGGGCGCCGTGTCTCCCCTACTCACTTCTATTGAGAGCTTCCTCACATGTCTCCTTCTCAGAACCCTCTTCATGACCCTCCTATTTTAAATTGTCAACACCCATTACCAATACTCAGAACTCGTCATCTACCTCTGCTGGTTTAGTTTTTTACATAGTACTGATTACCTTTGAAAAGACTATACAATTCACTGATTTTGGGGAGCGGAGCGTGTGGAGGCTACCTGACCTATACTACCCATAAACTAAACAATGCGGGGTTCTGATGTTTTATTCACTGATGTATTCCGTTCTTGTATCATTGCCTGACACCCAGCAGGCTCTCAATGTTTGTTGAATAAATATATAAATGAGTGAAGCTATCTAAGTATTCCATACAAGTAATTATTTTCTCTCCTGTTTGGGGAGGAAAAAAATATAAATCTTGAAATGTAGTTAAAGCACATTGTATTTGCTAATAAGTATTTCAGAGGAAGGACTACAAAAAATATGGTAAAGTAATTTATGGAAACAAAGTATATTCAGTAAAGATTTTTTTGTGTAACATTTTATAAAACTAAAGTATGTCATGAGATTTGTTTTATTTTCTCAATCGAAATATTTTACTTTCATATAAAGTTGAGTCATGAATTATGTATTTATTTTATATGAATTAAGCTTTGATGAGCTCAGAAAGTGGTGAAATGTTTTCAAATTCTTTTTAATTTTGTAGTAAATTATTAGTCTATTTTTTTTCTCTCTCCTCTCTGCCTCTTCTCTAGATTAACAAGGTCAAAGGACTTAATACATACTCTCATCAACTTAGTCTGTTTTTTTGTTTGTTTGTTTGTTTGTTTTTTACAGAGACAGAGAGTGAGTCAGAGAGAGGGATAGACAGGGACAGACAGACAGGAACGGAGAGATGAGAAACATCAATCATTAGTTTTCATTGCACGTTGCAATACCTTAGTTGTTCGTTGATTGCTTTCTCATATGTGCCTTGACCGCGGGCCTTCAGCAGACCAAGTAACTCCTTGCTGGAGCCAGCAACCTTGGGTTCAAGCTGGTATCCTCGGGGTCTCGAACCTGGGTCTTCTGCATACCAGTCCAACGCTCTATCCACTGTACCACCGCCTGGTCAGGCTCAACTTAGTCTGTTTTAACAAAACCATGGGTACTTAGGAGAAGTCAGTATAGGTTTTTTTGTGTTTTGGGGGTTTTTTTTGTTTGGCTGGAGTTTGGGGGGGTTTGGGGGAGGTTGGTTTATTTGTTTGTTTGTTTGGGTGGGTTTTTTTGCTTTGTGCATGTGTGGGGGGTTTTCTTAATATAAAGGTAAATTCAGTGTGGTACTTGACCTTGAACAAGTTGCATTTTGTTCGCAGTAGAAAGACATATGCATAAGAAATATTGTTAACAGTCAGAGTGCATATGGTTTGTCCGGCCAATGGACTGGATGTACACTCTGAAATCTTAATCCTAAGCACTTGAGAAGTGTTATATGTTCTTTCACTTGATTTTATTATTTTTTAATCTTTAACTAGATTATTTCATTTTTCCCATAATGAACATCCTTACTTAAAAATAGAATATAAAGGTTTCACAACATATTTTCTCTTCACTGGGTTTCAAAATTGTTTCCTATAATAAACCTGATTGTGGCGACTTGCCGTGAAATTCATTGGCATCAATGTTCATCTTTATCTGTTCTTTTTATAAATGCAATTTTTGTCCTGAAAAACAAAAAGAATGCCAAGACATAAATTTGCTGCCCTCCTGAATATTTTAGTCTGAGAGTTCAGTGTTAAATTGGATACAATTGCACTAAAATGTCCTCCATTATTTATAACGAGTGATTTGAACCTACCAGGAACATTTTGTTCTTATAGAAAGTCTGCGTTTTTATATGTTAAATAGATTTTTCTATCAGGTAGGGTGGCTGGCGACAAACCAAACATTTATTTGAATTGTTATAATGACACCTTAATACAAAAGATCACATTGTAATCAACCCCAGGAGCACTTGCTGTGTTTACCTGAAAGGAAGATGATTTTTTTTTTCCAAGTAATTTAACTGAGTAACCTGGGGGCTGCTGTTCGCTGGAGGGAAGGGGCTTGTATTTCATACACGAGCATCATCTTATGGTGGAGAACGGTAAATCAGGGCGAATCTTTTTAGTCTGATTAGTAATCTCTAGGTATGTTTCAAGGCCCCAGTCACTGAAATGGGCAAGGAGGTGTTCTTAGGGCAGGAGAGAATGAATTGATGAATTTAGGGCATGCTGGTGGGCACGACAGATCCGAGATACCTTAAAGGGTATCCAGTCAGGAAAAAGAAACAGAGCAAGGCCAGGTCTGGGTTAGATATTGGTCTCCAGGGTGAGTACTTTCTGTATCAGATGATACATGTCTGGACGCCTGCGTTCTGACAGCCGGGATCCATCGATTTCAGGCCCCTCAGTGTGGGAACCGGGTCAGAGGCTACCCAGAGGGGAAAAATGGTGACGTATCTGGGCCTGAACGCCGTGGGAAAATCACGGGAAAGCGTGCACGCCGATCCAAGGAACACTGCCGACCGAAGAAGGCACTGACCTACTAAAGCAGGTGCAGTAAAAGGTCAGGGCGCCCGGATGAGTCCTCCAGGGGGGTTGTGAAGACAGCCAGGGGAAACTGAGCAGCCAGCGATGCTATTTTCGGCACAGCACATTTAAAAGCTAAGGAAGAGGCTGCTCCTTGAGGAACACAGGGCGGAGGTATCGGGGCTCTTGGGGCCCAGGGAGCATGGGCTTCAGCAGCATCAGTCGTTTCGGTTCAGGAGCCTGCCGGGGGTGCTTGAACCCCAGCCAAAAGCGATGTGAGTCTAAGCATGACCTGTCCCTGGAAGCGGAGCTCACAGCCCGGAAGGAAAAGGTGGAAGCGTCGCGGCAGCAAACGTGTCCGCAGGACCCAGAGTGCCCGCTCAGGAGAGAACCGCACCGCTTCGCTGGAGAGGCTGCAACTCATCCCCGCGCCCCGGGCGCTTTGGAAACTGGAGGCTCAGAGGGAAGACTGAGCATTAGAAGCTTCGTTTAAGTCGGAGGGAAATGAAAGGCACTCCGATCAAACCTGGAGATCGGGGCTGGGACCGCCTAGAAGTGTGTGTGTGTGTGTGTGTGTGTGTGTGTGTGTGTGTGTTTCTGAAGTTGGAAACGAGGAGGCAATCAGACTCCCGCATGCGCCCGACCGGATCCACCCGGCATGACCACCAGGGGGCAATGCTCTGCCCATTTGGGGCGTCGCTCTGTCGCAAACCAGAGCCACTCTAGTGCTTGAGGCAGAGGCCACAGAGCCGTCCTCACCGCCAGGCAAACTTTGCTCCAGTGGAGCCTCGGCTGCGGGAGGGGAAGAGAGAGACAGAGAGGAAGGAGAGGGGGAGGGGTGGAGAAGCAGATGGGCGCCTCTCCTGTGTGCCCTGGCCAGGAATCGAACCCAGGACTCCTGCACGCCAGGCCAACGTTCTACCACTGAGCCAACCGGCCAGGGCCTAGAATTCTAAACGTTGCAGAACGAGTGGCCCGCTTACGGAGAGCTCGCTGGGGGCTGGGCAGGGCTCTGTCTCGCCCCAGGAGCCTGTGTACTCCTCACCGCGCTCTGAGAAGGGGAAAAGCACTTCTACTCCTTTTTCTGCAGATGACGAAATTCAGGCGCGGAGAGCAAGTCACTTGCCCAAAGTCACAGGGCTGAGAAGAGGAGGGGCTGGGATCCAGGCTCTGGCTCCCTCGCGGGTGCCGAGGCTGGGGCCGAGAAGGCTCGCTTCATCACCACACTTTAGAACACGAAAGGAACGAGTCTTTAGGAGAGGAAGCAGTTTCTGCCCCGCGATGGGATTGTGTGTGGTGCCAAATGAAACTCTAATGCGAGACCTCTTCCTCTGAGTCACATGTTCCAGAAAACGCACAGGCTGGCTGGCACCTCGGAGGAGCACTGAAACGAAGCTGGTCCCTTCTCGGTTTGGCAGACGCCATGGCTGACCAACCGCGCACCCAGTTCCCTCACCGCCCGACTGTCTCCCCAGCCCCAGATGGTCGCGTGGCGCCCTGCCCCGCGAGAATGAGGTTCAAGCGGAAAGACGCTGCTCGCACCTTCCAGGAACGCTGTCACTTGCCTAACAGCGAGGGAAGTTCAGCCGGTGTGCCGTGTATGCACTGCCCTGTTTTCTTCTTCCACCTTGAAATACAAGCGTAAGTGTCCGGAAGGGCAGCAGCTGTGCAGCTACCGTAAGGCGAGCCACCACCTGAGATGACACCACAAAAGTAGAGGGTCCTGAGCGTCTCACAGCCTCACCCAGCTTCTCCCCCAGCCCCTGCACTAGTCACCTCTAAACCTTTAGCTTGGGGGAACCAATAAATCACAATTGTTTAAGAACAACAAAAAGAAACAATTTTTACAATTAGTTAGAAGTCAATGTGCCTCATGCCCTCTGCCTCCTCCTTTGAGATAATTACTACACAAAATGTTGCGATAACCATTTCCATCTTTAACATCCCCCCTCTCACACACACACACACTCACACACACACTCACACATACACACTCTCACACACACTCACACACTCACACACACACTCACACACACACTCACACATACACACACACATACACACACACTCACACACTCACACACTCACACACACTCACACACACTCACACACTCACACTCACACACACTCACACACACTCACACACACTCACACACACACTCACACACTCACACACTCACACACTCACACACACACACTCACACTCACACACATTCTCACACTCACCCACACACTCACACATACACACACACTCTCACACACACACTCACACACACTCACACACTCACACACACTCACACACACTCACACACTCACACACACACTCTCACACACACTCACACTCACACACTCACACACTCACACTCACACACACTCACACACTCTCACACTCACACACACACTCACACACACTCACACACACTCACACTCACACACACACACACACTCACACACACTCACACACACACTCACACACACTCACACACTCACACACACTCACACACACTCACACTCACACACTCACACACTCACACACACACTCACACTCACACACACTCACACACACTCACACACACACACACTCACACACACATATGGATCCCTCAAAAAATGCCGTGTTCTTCTGCCTGCTTCCGAATTGCAGCGCACGGGTCCTTCGGGAGCTGGTTCGTTGTCTGCAGCTGAGAACCATTCATGTTGGTGCGTGTACTGTGGGCAGTGCATGCTCACTGCTGGCTAGTTGCATGGTGAGAATGGACCATGTTTTCATAGGGTTGTTGTTGTTGTTGTTGTTGTTGTTGTTGTTGTTTGGGGCCCATTCCACTATTTATTGGCATTTGAGTTGTTTCCAGGTGTGACTGTTAGGAACCCTGCCCGGCTCCACCACTCAGGGCCACACGTGAGCCAAATACACCGGCTTCCCCCTCCGCTGGCCACACACGATGACCCTGACGCAATTCAAAGACTCGTATCTGTAACCTGTACAGATCCCTTTGAAGAAGAGAAATTCTTAAATTTGATGTGGTCACATTGACCAATCTTATGTGGGGCTGCAGGTTCTTCGAGAACAGTTCCAAGAGAGAGGAAAAAAAAGCGTTCCCACTTCAAGTTCATGAAGAAATTTTTCTCTGGTTTCTAAAACCTTTCATGTAGTTAGACTTCACCTTTTGCATCGTGGCCACAATCTGCCTGTCCTTGGCTTCTGCGGAGGGAGATCTGACTTCCTTCTTTGGTCCAGGCGGTCACAAAGAAGTCTCCAGGGCTTGCGGGGCGGGCTTCCTCCGTTCAGTTCAGCCTTCCGCTGGGGCTCTTGCGAGTCAATTGTCTGTTGATTGGACACTATTCTAAAAAGCAGATCAAAGCTGAGTACTATAAATGAGTTAGGAGATTCGGCTTATTCAAAAACCACACATATGGAATTTCATTCATTCAAAGCTGTCCTTGGTCCACAGATCAAGACTGCTTTCTCACTAAGCCCATCTTCCCATTGGTCACCAGCTCCCCAGGCGGGCAAGCTAGGAAGCTGCTGTGGGCCTTTGGCCACCTGAAAGTGAAGTTCTGACTCTGATTAGGCACAGAGAAACCAGGGAGGCCAACCTATGAGGGAGGGAAGGGGAGAAAATTGGCACCCCTACCCTTGAAATGTTTCTACAGAAACCCTAACGTCCGCAGCGCCGCGGCTGCCCTCCTTGCAGCCTCGGCGCCTGCGCGGTCTGCGGCTCAGCTCTCTGCCGGGTTCTGCGGGCCGCTGCTTCAACCCGGTCGGCCAGTGTCGGACGCCTTA
The DNA here is from genome assembly GCF_036850765.1 of Saccopteryx bilineata. Taxonomy (NCBI): domain Eukaryota; kingdom Metazoa; phylum Chordata; class Mammalia; order Chiroptera; family Emballonuridae; genus Saccopteryx; species Saccopteryx bilineata. Next base: position 260,208,977 of record NC_089494.1, read on the forward strand.
GCTTTATGACCTGGGAGAGCAAGTCCTCAGCTTCTTCTGTGTCTGAAGGCCACGGCCACTCCCAGCCTTCACACTTCCCATACAAATCCGAGAATCCGCGCACACGTTGCACAGTGATGGTGATGTTTACTCTGAGGGCCATGCGGAGTAAATCGATTTTGGGAGAAATGGGATCTCCACATTACCGACCCTGTGAACCCAGGAACCCAGTCTGTACCTCCACGCTGTCGTTCCTCTGGAGTACATTTGCACAGAGTTTTGTGATTGTCTCCTGAAGACTTACATGACTTTTGTCATAGTCATTCTTAGGCAATTGCATTTTTATGCTACTGTAAATTTTTAATGCGACTTGCGTTTGTTATTAGTATACATAGAAATGTAATTGATTTGTATATTGATTTTGTCTCCAGCAGCCATGCTAAATTCTTATTAATTCTAATATTGTATCTAGAGTTGATTCTTAATATTTGTAGCATCTATTGGTGCGTAACAAGTTTTCCTGAAATTGAGTGGCTTGAAGCAGTAATAATCATCTACCGTCGCTCTTGCTTTCTGTGGGTCAGGGATTCAGAAAGGGCACAGTGGAGATCGGTGTCTGCTCAGTGACATCCGAGAAGGACAGCTGGGGGCTGGAACCATCTGACGTCTTGTTCACTGTCCAGCAATTGATTCTCTGAGCTAAGACCGTAGGGGGAGGGCTGTCATCTGGAACACCCCATGTGTCCTCTTCATGTGTCCTGGGCTGCCTCCCAACATGGTGGCCATGTTCCAAGAGCCAGTGTCCTGAGAGGGAGAGAGAGAGCCAGAGCACAGCTTCTACTGGGTTCCATTGGCTTGCATGGTCACATATCCCTCCCAGACTCAAGCACAGGGAACACACCTGGGAGGACTGTCAATCACACACTCGAAGCAGAATGATACGCGATGACATTGCCGGGGCTGCAGTACCCATAATGACAGTCATGTTTCTGCTTGTGCATTCCACTGTCTTTCCTTCCTCTCCTTTCCACTCGGCATGCTGTGCTAGCGGGAACCTTTGCTACCACGCGGAGTCGGAGGGCTGGGAGGGACAGCCCATATGTCTTTCCCTTCCTGGGGGGGGGGGGAGCAGATGCTTTTAAACATCCCACCATCAGGAATGACTTTTGCCACAGGCGTTTATTTTGGTGCATGCAACAATGTGACACCGTCATCCCCCAGCCAGAAAGGACCTGCTGCCCCCCTGCAGGACTGGAATCAGCAGGCAGACCCCAGCGGGGCTGCCGCCCTTCAGGGTCTGCCTCAGTCGCAGACAGCTGTCCCAGCCGTCACATCCACTTGAGAAAGCCTGCCTCAGGGACTGACAGAGATGGGTGTGACAGCAAGAGGGACAGTGCTAGGCCCAGAGCTCCCCACCATGGGTTGTTTTTTTTTAATGTTTCAAGTTGATGTAGTTTGAGGAAGCCTGAGCGTGCGCACTGCAGACCACACCCAGGAGACGGGATCTCCGTGTAGGCTGACTTCCTGTGAGGACAAGGAAGGGCTCTTCTACGTAAGGTGGATTCCAAGAAGAAGCCATCTACAAAGCTCTCTCTGACCTCCCCCAACTCGTCTGTGCCCTGATTCCTAAGTCCTTGGAGAAACTATGGCAGTGCAAGGACTTCATTCAAGGAGGTGACAGCAAGGGACAACATCAGGGCTTTACTCACTTGGATAAGAAAGATTGGCCTGGGCAAACTCTCTTCACTAAGGGTGAGGGGCAGCTTCCGGGAGCAGGGGACAGGTGCCACCTTCCACACGGAGCTAACCACGACTTTCCCCAGAGAACCCTGGGCATTAACATATTGAATCGGCAAATAGCAGAGCTCAGGGGGACTTTGGTGGTTTTATACACCTCGTCCAGCCTGTGGCCTCTCTCGGAGATAGAGGAAGCTGGGCACCAGTCAGAGTGGCAAGGACAGATGCCAATCAGTGAGATGCTGTTGGAACGGGGAGGAGAGTCCTGCGTGGCCTGAGCTCAAGCTGGATGTGTACAGAGGGGACTGGAGACTGAGGGCACGGGGAGGAGAGTCCTGCATGGCCTGAGCTCAAGCTGGACGTGTACAGAGGGGACTGGAGACTGAAGGCACGGGGAGGAGAGTCCTGCGTGGCCTGAGCTCAAGCTGGACGTGTACAGAGGGGACTGGAGACTAAGGGAACGGGGAGGAGAGTCCTGCGTGGCCTGAGCTCAATCTGGGTGTGTACAGAGGGGACTGGAGACTGAGGGAACGGGGAGGAGAGTACTGCGTGACCTGAGCTCAAGCTGGACGTGTACAGAGGGGACTGGAGACTGAGGGCACGGGGAGGAGAGTCCTGCGTGGCCTGAGCTCAAGCTGGACGTGTACAGAGGGGACTGGAGACTGAGGGAACGGGGAGGAGAGTCCTGCGTGGCCTGAGCTCAAGCTGGACGTGTACAGAGGGGACTGGAGACTGAGGGAACGGGGAGGAGAGTCCTGCGTGGCCTGAGCTCAAGCTAGATGTGTACAGAGGGGACTGGAGACTGAGGGCACGGGGAGGAGAGTCCTGCGTGGCCTGAGCTCAAGCTGGACGTGTACAGAGGGGACTGGAGACTGAGGGCACGGGGAGGAGAGTCCTGCGTGGTCTGAGCTCAAGCTGGACGTGTACAGAGGGGACTGGAGACTGAGGGAACGGGGAGGAGAGTCCTGCGTGGTCTGAGCTCAAGCTGGACGTGTACAGAGGGGACTGGAGACTGAGGGCATGGGGAGGAGAGTCCTGCGTGGCCTGAGCTCAAGCTGGGTGTGTACAGAGGGGACTGGAGACTGAGGGAACGGGGAGGAGAGTCCTGCGTGGCCTGAGCTCAAGCTGGGTGTGTACAGAGGGGACTGGAGACTGAGGGAACGGGGAGGAGAGTCCTGCGTGGCCTGAGCTCAAGCTGGATGTGTACAGAGGGGACTGGAGACTGAGGGCACGGAGAGGAGAGTCCTGCGTGGTCTGAGCTCAAGCTGGACGTGTACAGAGGGGACTGGAGACTGAGGGAACGGGGAGGAGAGTCCTGCGTGGCCTGAGCTCAAGCTGGACGTGTACAGAGGGGACTGGAGACTGAGGGAACGGGGAGGAGAGTCCTGCGTGGCCTGAGCTCAAGCTGGATGTGTACAGAGGGGACTGGAGACTGAGGGCACGGGGAGGAGAGTCCTGCGTGGCCTGAGCTCAAGCTGGACGTGTACAGAGGGGACTGGAGACTGAGGAAACGGGGAGGCCGGCGGGAGTCAGAGAAGCGGGAAATAAAAAGTGGAGGGGGGACTGGTCTGTGGTAGAGCCACCGGGTTTGCTCCTGCCTCCCACAGGGGCTCGGAGGCAGGACCCTGTCCTCAGGGGTTGGGTGCAACAGTCACATCTCCTGGCGGCCTTGAGTTTTCTCAGACAGACACTTGAGGTGGGTCCAGGCTCAGCCTAGGGGTGTGTCCTGAGCTGTCAGAAACTATATGAGTGTTTGTTAAGTGTCTAAAGACCAGAATTGATGCCTCTTCAAGTAGAGGAATTGGAGGGGCCTGGCTAGTGTTCGTGCAAGAAAGCATTGCTGTTATGGCTCAGGATCAAACACCAGGCCCAAGGTCTTCCCACCAGTAAAAGCATAAGGAAAGACTCTGGGCCCTTCCCGACTGCTACTGGCTGGTGACATTTTATTGGCAGACAGTGTCCACTACAAAGATAAGAACCCCCAGATCTGGAAAGCCGGCGACCTAACCCATTCCAGCTAAAATAAAATAATAATGTGACTCTTCCTTTTGCTCGCGCCGAAGAAAGTGACATATGGAGAAGCCTCCTTCTCAGCACACAATCCATAATTCAAACAGAAGGGCTGCCTACTTCCTCATTAGCTAAATTGTATTCACTGCAGAAAGCAGCTTTTGGTCGCAATATCGATCAGCAGGAAGTAAGATGGGAAATATCAACACAACTTGAAAACTCCAGTCTCTGGGGTGTAAGTCGCCATCTGGGAATGACTTATGTAGAGAGAAACAAGGAGACCCTGTCCATATATTACTTTTCCTTTGTACAAATGCAGTCGGTCCTCGTTCATCTGAGCCCCCACCGTGGAATTTGTGATAACTCAGAAGTGACATGTGCAATCCAACTGCTCCGTGCAAGACATTTAACTTGGGACATTATGTTCTAATGCAAGACAGGTGTGTTCCCTCCAGTTCTCTAATTGTTTGTATTTGCAATCATGTATATAATACCCACAGTGCACACCTTGGGCAAATTAAATACATTAAATTTCGTCTTTTTTTTTAATTTCTCACATTTCAGTTGCTTTGGTAATTTTATGCCCATTCCCTTATTTTAAATTAGTATCATTTTATGTGATAAGGACGATTTCCCTTTCTAGAGTGTGTTATTTTATCTCAGAACTTCTGACTCTGGCCAGTTGCCTCAGTAGTAGAGCATTGGCCGGGTGTGTGGATGTCTCGGGTTCGATTCCTGGTCAGGGCACACAGGAGAAATGACCATCTGCTTCTCCACCCCTCCCCCTTTGCTTCTCTCTCTCTCTCTCTCTCTCTCTCTTTCTCTCTCTCTTTCTCTCTTTCTCTCTCTCTCTTCCCATCCTGTACCCATGGCTCAATTGGAGAGAATTGGCCCCAGGCACTGAGGATGGCTCCATGTCCTTGCCTCAGGCACTAAGAAGAGCTCAGTTGCTGAGCAATGGAGCCATGCTTCAGATGGTCAGTGAATCACCCCCTAGTGAGCTTTCCAGGTAGATCCTGGTCAGGGAGCATGCGGGAGTCTGTCTCTGTGTCTTCCACCTTTCACTTAATAAAAAAATTTAAAAAAAAATTTTTTTAATTCTTTCACTTAAGTAACAGAGAGGTGTTTTTAAACAAATGGCCTGAGTAAAAATGCAATAAAATAAGCACCTTTGTCGCAAAACCCTCCTCTGACAAATTCACAGAAGAGATGACACAAAACATTTGGTTTTGAAGATCCACATTCTTTCCTTTTCTGTGTCCTAATAATTGAACAATTAGCATTCTGCAGTTACATTTTCAAAATTACACCCTCCTAAATTCATTATCCAAGTTATTTTTAAGAATTTCCTGTTTACTTGCAATTGCAAAATTGCTTTTGATTTCATCCCATTTTCTAAGTCATTCATACCTGCAGATGAGGTTAGAGATGGGAACTGCTTCTGAGGAGTATGAGTTGACCCAAATAACTGAGTGAGAACTTGAAGTGAGTGGAAGAGAGGACCCATCATGGCTCTGGAACAATAGTAGGAGGTAAACAGCATATAATTATTCATTTCTCCCATTCACACTTTTTCTGTGTTCGTTATAAATGTCCAATTTCTTGCAAAGCGCTTTCAAATGAAAGCTAATGATCAGCAATATATCAATGCTTTTATTGCAGCAAATATTCAATAAAAATAAACGTCTCCACAGCAGAGCACTACGTTGAGGGAAACCCAGAGAAGAACACGAGTCTGCCTTCTGCCCTCTGAAGTTCTGTGTCCTCGTCCGAGGGGGGAGTGGACATGGATACAGAAATAATGGACGGTGGTATGTCAGTGTCCCAGGGCTGCTGTTACAGGTTACCGCAAACTGGGTGGCTTCACACCACAGGGATGCATTTCCTCGTGGTTTGGAAGGCTAGAAGTCCACATGATGCTGTCACTGGGCTCTGGTGCCTCCAGACACTCTAGGAGAAGACACTGCTTTGCTTCTTCCAGCTTCTGGTGGCTTCTGACCATCCCTGGTGATCACTGGCTCGTAGCTGCCTCACTCCAATCTCTGCCTCCCTATTCACGGGGTGTTCTCTATGTCTCCGTGGGTCCCACCAGCTTCTTATAAGGACATCAGTCACTACATGTAGGGCCTACCCTAATCTAAAATGGACTCATCTTTATTTAATTATATTTGCAAATGCCTTATTTTTTTTTCTTTTTGCAAGAAAAAGACAGACAGACAGAGACAGGAAAGGAGAGATGAGCAGCGTCAACTCATTGGGACACACCTTAGTTGTCCATTGATTACTTCTCATACATGCCCTGACTGGGGGCCTCCAGCCGAGCCAGTGACCCCTTGCTCAAGCCAGCAACCTTAAGCTTCAAGCAAACCATAAATCCCGGGCCCGTGTAGCTGGACATCCATCTCGGAGGATAGGTAGGCGCAGAGCGACCTGAATGGAGGTCTGACACCGGCTTTGCCTTGCCCTCTTATGTTCCAAGGTCATACTGGCCTGGGACTCTCTCTGTCACCCACTGGTATTTCTGTCCTGGTTTCTATCCCCTTGTCTGGCTGAAGACCTTGATGCCCTCTGTTCTCTGGAAATCTCTCTTAGTGTCCGCTTGTGGGACGAAGACAGGTTTGACGCTGGATCTGCGTGGCTCCAAAGCCCAGCTTTCCTGAGCCGTTGCCACGCGGCTTCGGTTGAGTGAGCTGCAGTTCTTCAATCCTCATCATAACTATGAAATGATATATGACCATCCTCTCTTTTCGTAGGTTATGTGAAGAAAAAAAAATATGTAAGAGAACTGTTTCTGAGAACTTAAATGACTTTCTCAAGGTTAAAAAAGAATGAAGTTTAAGAAGAAAAACCTGGGATTTCTAACTAACACCAATTATTTTTCTCCTTCTTAATCATAGTTCCTATGTTTTATAAAATCCAGAATAGTTCCCATTGTTATCCAAGGATTATGGTACACTCAGGCACGTCCGCAGCTGGTCCCGGACTGAATTTGAGCTTTTCTTCATTTCTGATGTTCAATTTAAATCCTCTGCTCCCACCTACTTAAAGAGGGGAAAAAAAAGAGTAAAATAATGAGGAGACGTGGAACAAATGAAAAGAGACACCGTATCACCAGAAATCTTGATTACTTTACTTTAAATGCTGTGTTCTTGCAGGATGTGCACGGCGAGCTTTGGAGAGAAGCAGTCAGAGAGTTAGCCGAGGTTAAATAGTGAGTAGGAACATGACGGAGCCAACAGATTATCACACCCCAAGAGGAATTTTTATGTTGGATAGAGAAAAAAACATTGTTATAAATTAAAAGTAGTGAGAATAAGTCTGACATTCACGTGTTACTTCCGGCCACCTTGGATACGAAGAAAATGGCACATTTCGGTGAGGAAGTGGAGGTGGAAGGGTCTCCTACAGCGTCTGGAGCCTCAAAGTGAAATCATTGATTGCGGCTTCAACCCCCACGCCCCCCAGCTCACTGTGAGCCACTGCGTTTCCGGGGCAGGGGGAGGGGCCTGTACTGCCAGGCAGGCCTCGGGCTGCACTCAGCGGCACCTCACTAACAGCTTCCTGGGGTCCTTTACTGAGCAAACGGTGGAGAGTTTGCTCATCTTTACTGTGGAATATTCTTTAGACATTTTTGGTTTGTTTCATTTTGTTTTAAGGAGGACACAAAAATATGTACTAATATGGAAATATAGTCATTACACGGTATTTTTTTAAGTAAAGCAAACTGCTTCGTTTCTGTTTGATGAAGCACGGAGTGTGTGTGCGTGTGTGTGTGTGTGTGTGTGTGTTGAGGGATTCTAGAAAGATGTTCAAAAACTGAACTGCAGAACTTCTTAAAAGTAGCAAAGACAGGGACAGGTACAGAGAGCAGCCACGCCAGAGAAAGAGACTTTGCTCAAGCTGCTGGATTCATCTTCAAACAACAGAGGCACTCTCTTAATTAAAAAAAAGAAAATTGCAGAAAGGCGTGCGGAGCGCAGAGGGAAGACGTAAGCAGCACAGCGTCTCCCACGACCCGGCCGTGTGGCCTTGGCCTCTCGGGTCAGAGGTTCCGCTTGTCCCTCCGGAGCACCCCAGATCTGCCCAAGGCGGGGCTGAGAACGCTCCCGGGTGAGGAGGCACCACGCTCAAGGCAAGACCCAGCTCACACCGGCGGCCTGCTTCCTTGTATCGTACCTGCACTGAGGTCAGGAGGGTGCCAGCTTGTTCCCAAAGGTAACACAGGTCTGTTCTCTGTCCATGGACAATACATTAAATTCTTTTCTTTTTCTTTTTTTGCTTGATAGCTATTAAAATCATCTCCCTGTTGTATTCCTCTTCTGCCTGTCTCCAGGGAGCACTCCCAAACTTCTCCATCTTGGACTGAAGGGCTCTCTGCATCTGGAGACAATGTGCCTTTGGACAAACGGGACTTTTCACACTCACATGTTGGCACGGGAGCAGGAAAAGGCCTGGGAGCCTGAACAAGGGCGTTAGCTGCGTCAACGGGACATTAGCCGCCCACGTCTGGCCTGCTTTTCTGCCTGGACCCGGGTCCCTGTAATTACGTAATAAGCTGTGCTTTCAAGCGAGAGCCAGAGCAGCGGCAGGGAAGAACACGCATGCGCGCTCACGCCCCAGGGCACATCCAGAGTTCCTGAGTGTCCCCCAGCTTCGGCCCGCCCTTGACTCTTCTCCAGAAGCCCGGAACGTGCGTGAGGAAAGCTCAGGCCTGAGTTGTTCCCGTGGATGAGCGACTTTCCTCATGAGTGACAGCGCTGGGGTTCTCATGAGGTCAGCCTGGGTGCCCTGCTCCTGCAGCTCAACCGTCCTGGGCAGCATCTGTGCAGAGTGCCGGGGGCCCCTGGAAAGGGAGCAAGGATCCGTGTTACAGATTGAGATTGACCTTCATGACCAGATCCTGACCAGGCCCCGGACTTCACAGTCACCTTGTTTCATAAGCGAATTGCTTAACCCCTCTGTGCGTGTCTTAGTTTCCTGGGGTCATCGTAACCAAGTCCCACAAACTGGGGGTTTGAAACAACAGAAGTGTATTCTTTCGGAATCCTAGAGATCAGAAGTCAGAAGTTTGCAACTTTCTTTAGTTTAAAAAAAAAAAATCTAAGTAACTTACCCAAAGTCAGACACCAGTAGATGGTGGGTCCAGGCTCAGGCTCTCACGAGCATCGTTTGGCAGAACACAGGCTGAAGCCCAGCTGGTGCCCAGGAAGATAGTTCTGAAAACCATACATCACTCTCCTGCACTCCTGAGTCCTAGTCCGAGGGGACCCCTTCCAGCCACAGTCACCCCCTCTACCCGATCCCCCACTTTATTCAGCTACAAGAAGAACATGGAAAGAATACATTCTACAAAGTGCGTGGAGCCCAGCCAACATCTGCACTTGATGGGGCAATTCTAAAGCTGGCTTCTCTCTGTTAGATGGAGGTGGTAAGGAGGGGGCAGGGAGCAGCACCCGATAGATACCCATGGAGGAGGCTGGCATTGACCTCTGCCAGGTGTCCCTGTCTCAGAGGGGGGTGCTCCACTGGCATATTGTCAAAGGCCCCCTTAACATGAGATGAGTTTGTTATTTTAAATACTTTTAGCTCCAATGTAGAAATCTTTCTATTGCATTCCCTATCTGGGTTGATAGCTGGTTGATGTCCATATCCGTAATACCCATTCTCCCCACAGTCGAATCACATCCACACCAGAACCATGGGTTCTCTGACTGCGGGTCAGTGGGGACTCATATCTCTGCTCCTGTTACACAAGGCCTCCAACAGTTCCCGCCAGCCCAGAGCTCCAGACCACTCCCCCAGCCCCGTGACTTTGAAGTGGATGTGACTACATGGCGCCATCATTACTGTGTCCCAGGGCCCAGGGACCCAGTGGAATCCGCGAGGTATCCCGGCACAAACCCTTCCTCCCATCAAGTTTATGAATAACCTGTTGTTGGTGTTGTTATTGTGATTATTGATGAAGTTGAGCAAAGGCTTGAACTTCACATTTGAAATCAACGAAGGTGAGGAGCACAGACTGCCCAGGTGACGCAGCCTTTTGGAGCCTAGAGTGACCTTGAGCTACAGCCTGCCCCCCCTCACCCCAGGAATTTATAGAAACTCTGAGGAAGGTTTCAGAGTCCAGCCAGCCCTCTCTGGACCTCACAGGCCAGAGGACCACAGCTGACATCCAGGTGACAGGGTGAAATGCTGGAGCACAGGAGGAGCACAGTTAGGATACATTCCTCTCTGGCCAACAGAGAAACTGCCTGCCACCTACCAAAGGATGCTGTCGGTGAGACATGCACACCCACCTTCTAGGCGTCTCTAAACAAGGCTGCTTGGAATGCAATTGCCCCCCTCCCCCCACTTGTATAAGCAACTCCTTCCTCGGGCCACTGTAGGGGACACTGCTACCCCAGACCCCCTCCAGGCTGGACTCTGGTCCCTTTCCGTTCTTTTCCGGCCACCACTGCCTTTGACACAGGACAAGTTTACAGTACTTCTCAGTGGCTCTAAACACAGACACACAAAGAAAAGACAACAGCTTCCAGAACAAAGCTGTCAGTGGGAGCAGGAAAGCCACGCAGGGAGCTGGCCCTCAACTGTTCTGAGTAATAACCAGCAATTATCCAAAACAATGGCCTTTCGCATCTGCACAGTCTCTCCCCAGGGGCTCCGTGCACACACACCCCCGTCCCGCCCTCCGAAATCTGACTCAGAGACACAGAAACGCCAAGCGTGAAAAGAGAGAGCAGGGAGAATAAAGGGGACGAACGATAATAAGATTCTGAGACAGAATCATAATTCCCCAGACCCCCAGCCCGAGAAGAGACTGGGAGAGAAGCACACACAGGAGGCCACTGCTTAAAAACAGGAAGACAAAGCTGAGAGAGAGAAGCATGACCCAGTGCAAAGGACTGACAGGGGTCACAGCTGCAGCCCCTGTTCCACCACTGCCGATGAGGGTGCAAGAAACTGCAGGTTAAACATCCACATGCTTCTATAGCTTATAAAACAAAACAAAACTCTCAGCTTCGGAGACAGAAACAAAGCCCTCGATGAAATCCAGTCCTTGCCGCTTACTGACTTTGAGACTTGGGGTAGAATCCTTACCCCCTCTCCCCAGGCTGCCTCCGCATTCTTCTATGTCAAATAGAAATAGCATAGCTGTCCCCAGAATCAGGTGGTCATTACTTGACAGAGTTTAGGTAAAGCCTCTGACACTAGTTTATTACAACTGTAATGACAGTCATTGTAAACATAAAAGCAATCAAGTTATGTCCTCCAGTCAGCCCGTTCATATCTCAAAACCTACCCATTTATAGAAGAGTTCACTTAACCTCAAGATATCTCATTCTCTTTGCCCAAAGCTAGGCAAGTTTCAACCATTAAAAGGTTAAGCCTGGGCCCTGGTCAGGTCTCTTATTTGGTTAGAGCCGTGATGGCGAAGTTTTATAAAAACCACCCACTTTTGCAGTGCTGGTCAACCTGGTCCGGGCTCCCGCCCACTAGGGGGCGCTCCAGCTTTCATGGTGGGCGGTAGCGGAGCAACCAAACAGTACCGCGATTGGCCCAGTTTTAATTTTTTAAGTGTATTTTAAAAGTGAGTTTCAGTTCAGCACCCCATGTGAACCAGTGTCACCCAATAAAATTCAATGAAAAAAAAGAGAGATTTAGACAAGTTTGCAAGTGTCAGTCACTTTGCTGATCTCAAGTCAGAGGCGACTTCAGCCTCGTCTTATTCCCCATTATGTTGTAACATCTGTGGACGCTCCCCCCACCCTCAGGACCCTAAGTGATGTTTTGAACTTGGAGAGAAGAATCTGACCAATCACCAACACACCTTAAAGATTATGTTGCACATACAGTCCCTGGTCTTAACGATAAAATAGCCCAGTTTCATAAACCTACCAAGAAAATAAGTTGAATATTTTTAAGGGTGGATCATAATTCGTTCAAATAAATTCATAGGGAGTTTTGATGTTCCTTCTGAGGATGTTTTTAGGACATGTTTCAGAGTGTTTAAGTGCCTCACATTTATGAGAGGCTGAATGGCATGTTTGGAACATAAGACATAAACCCACAAGGGCACAGAAGTATAGAACTGAGTTTGAATCCCAGCCTTTGAATTTAATCAAATCACAAATTTTGGGGAGGACATTGACTTCTCCTAGTGTGTGACAGATGAGCCTATGGTGCAAGCCAGTGTGGCAGGCAGCACTCAGCTGGGACAAACAGGGTGGGGACTCCAATCGCATCCCTCCGTCTAATACCTTGGACAAGTTACCTGATGTCTCTGAGTTAATCATTCTTTACATTTCTGAACCAAAAAGTATCTATTAGAGAATGAAGTGTCCCTTGAAATATCATCCCCATCTTCCCAATAACAGAACAAATAAAAATTTTAGAAAACAACACCTTTCTGTTCTGCACCTGGCGTTTGGGCCGAAAACAATGATTTCCCCCACGCTCTGGCCCCTTGCTGGTGCCATTGGGCACACAAACAAAGCAGAGTGTTTTTACAGCTGAAATGGTGGCGCTTCAATTAGCTTAGCAGTTTGCTGAGAAGATTCATTCAAAACATTGAAAAGCAAACATTGGCAAAATGGAAAGTTATTTCCTAGTCTGCTTTGGAAATATTTTAAACACTGAAGCTCAACAGAAAAAAGAGCTTCAAGGCAGCTTCTTGGTCCAACTGAAGCAGAGGTAGCCTCAGATCAAACGCATTCAGGGGGAGAGAATGAGGCGGTTGGATTGTGTGTTATGTGTTTCTGTTCACCAAGATGGCGGACTCCAGGGGCTCAGCGCCCCCCCATTATTCCATTCCCTTATCATTGCTTATGTTCTGTTTAAAAGGTATCTATTCTTCCTCCCTTTATATGGGATGATTTATTCTAGCTTTCCCCCCTCTACTGGATCAACAGTCGCTGATGGCAGAATGTCTTACTTGGAAGTCAAAGAGTGAAAAGCCCATCAGCAGTGATCAGAGCACAGCAGGAATTGTGGGTGAGTCAAGACTGACTAACACACTTATTACTGTGCTGCGTCTGGGCAGCAGTCACACACATCTGGGTTTCAGCCCCAGCTCCAACACATGGAAAAGTTACCAATTCCCTCTGAGCCTCAATTTTCCACCTACGGAATCACGATTCTGTCTCCCAGCCTGGAAGCTCTTAGCGAAACTGAGGTGCGCCACGGCATGTCAGGAGTCGAACATTTGATGACTGTCGGTTTTCCTTCCTCTCCGGGAACCAGCTGATAAGCAAGGACACTGAAGGGAGTCAATGACAAAAAGAGAAAATCTTTTAGGGGACATCTGCTAACCACCTACTGTGTGTAGGCTCCTTCATACATCCAGCCAGGCTAGGTGTCTAGGACTCACTCTCGGGTTCCTGCAATGGCCAGCCTTGTGCTGTATGACCCTGAGAGGGCATGGCTCCTTCAATATTGGTGCTATCCACCTGTCGGTCACACCCTAGCGCCTTCCTTGACTACTGTCTCTTGGCTCTTGTATTTCTTTCCTCAGGTATCCATAACAAGTGACCGCAAACTGAGTGGCTTGTTTTTTAACCACCAGTCTGCAGACCACTAGCTTACAACACAAATTTATTCTCTCAAAGAGCTGGAAGCGCCCTGGCTGGTTGGCTCAGTGGTAGAGCGTTGGCCTGGCGTTCAGGAGTCCCGGGTTCGATTCCCGGCCAGGGCACACAGGAGAAGCGCCCATCTGCTTCTCCACCCCTCCCCCTCTCCTTCCTCTCTGTCTCTCTCTTCCCCTCCCGCAGCCAAGGCTCCACTGGAGAAAAGTTTGCCTGGGGGCTGAGGATGGCTCTGTGGCCTCTGCCTCAGGTGCTAGAATGGCTCTGATTGCGGCAGAGCGACGCCCCAAGATAGGCAGAGCATCGCCCCCTGGTGGGCATGCAGGGTGGATCCCGGTCGGGCGCATGCGGGAGTCTGTCTGACTGCCTCCCCGTTTCTAGCTTCGGAAAATTAGAAAAAAAAAATTTTTTTTTAAAGAGCTGGAAGCTACAAGTTCAAAATTAAGGTGTCTAAAGGCCTTGATCCCTCCAAAGGCTTTAGGGGAGAATTCATCCCTTGGGTGTAGCTCCTGCTGTTCATTGACTGTGGCTGCCTTTCCCTAATCTCTGCCTCTATTTTCACATGACCTTCCCCTCTTTCTCTGTGCGTCTCTCCTCTTCTGCCTCTTATAAGGACATTTGTCATTAGATTTAGGGGTCACCAGGAGAATCCAGGATGATCAAAGCTCAGGATCTTTCATTACAACTTCAAAGACCCTTTTTCCACACACAGTTTCTGGGGACTGATGCCCGTTTACATAGAGTGGGAGGCCACCACCTGACTCGCTGTGGGTCTCTTCTTCTCCTCTGTCCTTCTTCTCATACTGCTTCTCTGAATTCTTTGTTCCGCAACAAAGAAATGTCACCACCGCCCATGTTTGGGAAGAGCAGACACAGGAAGTCCAACTGAGATGGGGAACATTTATGTTTTGACAGGTGAGAATATTCACAGTACCTTATAACTCATTTGTAATTACAGCACCCCTCAAAAGTGTAATTAATTTTAGGTTGGAAACTCAGTGAGAACAGAAACTGAGGCCTTGTCAAAGCATCAGGTCTAACACTGTGGCTCAGAAACTGCCTCTTAAGTGAATAGATGGAGGAGGGTTGGGAAGGCCCTACACGCCATTAGACGACTTCAAGGGCATGGTCTAGGATGCACACTCGCCTGCCTGGCTTCAATGGACAAGAGTCTTGTTGAATGAGAATTGGACTAGAAATCAGAAAAGAGTCAGAGTTTGATCCCATTTCCAGGTCCTGGTTTTGCATCTGTAAAACGGGAGACTAATTCCTGCCCTACCATTCCCAAAGTTCTTTGTTACTATTACTGTTAATTGCACCCTAAATCATTGGTCCTGGCCAGAAATCCACTGAGAGCAAAAGGAAGATCTTTTAAAAGCTATGAATAAAGCCTGTTTGGTGGATCCGAGCCAAATCATTCTGTGCAATATCCAGACAGCTGATGCCTCCTTGCTGCGACCTTTCCCGGGGAAGCCCACCAGCAGGCTCTGGATAAAGGGAGACAGGGAACCAGGTCAGGAGCCAAAGCTACATTTTTCTCTGCAGCCAATTTCCTGACTCCTGCCTTGTTTTCCAGTGGCGTGTGTAATATCAGCACATAGTGAGTTGTAATTAAAATGTGTGTCATGGAGCGTGAGTATCTTTACATTCTAATTACAGGTTAATAGAATGGACCCAGAGAGATCGCCTAATTAATCTTGGGAGAAGATGCATCTGTGTAACGATCCTTCCATAATGGAGCCTTGTTCCACCATGAGGATTGTCTTGCAAGGAGGTTACATTTGGGTAAGGGATTCATTTCTGAATGAATGTGTACCATCCACATGAAGCTCACCAAAAATCCGGTCCATCAGATGTATGTTCAGCCCAGCTCGTAAATGCTGGCACTGTGGAAGTCTGTATCTCTCCCACCCCAAATACACACAGTTCACATGTGTTCTTGTAAAAATAGGTACTACATTTCTCTCTCTGCTACTTCCATCTCACTGTAATTAGGCACATAATTTGCTGGTTACATTCAACTTACAGCTATAGCCAGGAATGAATTACTTGATAAGTCAGAGTCCCCCGAATCTCTGTGACCCATCTGATCTATTATCACAATCCCCTCCTCATTTCAAATCTCCACCAGTTTTAATGTGAACATAACATGAGGGCCGCGAGCCTTTCAGTGTGACGATGACAACTCCCTGATTGAGCAGCATGAGACGCCCTCTCCGCACACGGAAGAAACTCACAGCTCCTCAACACCATTTTCAAGATCTGTTAAAAGGTCTTGAAATATACCTTGAAAAGGTCCTTTCACGTCTCCCTTAACCTGATCTCCAGTGACTCGGCCACACTGTCTCCCATCTTCAGGCTCATCTTCAGTCCTCCCTTGTACCCAGCAGACAGAGTGCTTCTCGCACTGCGGCTGCTGCTGCGCACACCTGCGTGAGACTCACTGAGCTGCTGGATGAAAAGGTAAATCCGGGCCTCTCGGCCGGACAGGCTGACTCTGAACCTCCAAAGATAGATCCCTGAAGATGGTTTCTGATGATGGATTCCAGGGAATTCTGATGCCACTAAATTTTGGGAACCGACGCTGTAGGAATACTGAGCATTCATCTAACTTCTGAGAGCCCCGTTCATTTCACTTCTCAACTGTATAAAGTCACCTGTACTGATGTCTCTGCTGGGGTTCTGCTTCCACGCTTCTCAGTGAACACCTCTCTTCCTCCAGGCCCTCGGACATCAACACTTTGGGAGAACATCTTCCTCCCTTCCACTCAGTGCTCACCTGAGTATCTCTCCCTTTGGGGCCCCTCACCCCTTCTCTCCGCCTCCATGTGCTACACCCAGTGTGTTCTACTAAAGAGATTTCTCTTCTTCATCATCTTTCCAATTTCTTGCTGAGAAAAAAAGACAATTTATATGTCTCAACATTTTCAGCATGGAGTGCAGGGCTTGTATTTTTAACCTACTGAATACCAACGTTCCTTAAAATAAGGTTGACTATAAATGAATGTGATGCTGGTGGAAATGGAGTTCTTGTGTCAAGGGAAAGGGATTTCAAAAGACCTGCATTCTGAGAAGCTTAAGCTTTGGCCGTAGATTTATCGGGGTTGGAATAGAAGGTTGTTCCCAGGTTCCCAATGGCCTCTCTCTCTCTCTCTCTCTCCCTCTCTCTCTCACCAAGGAAAAAGTCTGGTCTTGTCTTTGTTAAACTCAGTATAACAGTTAGAGTCAAGGTAGTCTGTGCCCTGGTTTAGCCATTATGAAAGAGTAGTCCTGTCCAGGTGCTGCTCAATGCCTGCCTTTGTGAGACCACCCACAGGCGGCTCCTGGGCCGCAGATGGGAGCAAAGGGGGCAAGCATGTCCCCAAGTAGGAAGGCAGAGAGACTGGAAGAGCCAGAACTCTGCCTGTGTTTATTTTGGGGCTGAGAGGGACTAGCTTTCTTTTCATCCAAACAATCAGTTTCTTTAAAATTCTGTGGGTTTGCACCGGTTCCTCCTACTAACCAATCAGATCCTTCTTCTAGGCTAAACTGACAGGCCTCTATGGTTACCATCTGGGCTTCCACTGCACATGCTCAGTAGAGGAATTTCCTCCTTGCTTACCTCAGCAGCAGGACCGCAGTGCCTGGGGAGACTCCTCCCAGCCAGCTCAGATTGGGTCCAGAGGACTGAGACGCAATGGGCTCCTAGAATGCACAAGGGAGCCTATGGACGTTAGAGGCTCCTAGCAAGCTAAGTTAAATGGGATGCTGAACTTCTTACCGAGGCAGGCTTCCCAGATTTATAAACCGTAGCCTCCACCTCCCTTTGCTCTCCAGCCACCTGCCTGTTAACAAATGTGAGGTGATCTAGAGAGGGCTGGGCTTGCTTGGGTCTCGACTCTACCACCATTGGAAGGAGAGGAGGGCTGTGTAAGCCTCAGCTTGCTCATAAAACTTGGACTGCCTTTCCCTGCTTGTGGTGGGCTAATTTCAGCAATCGTCACAGTTCTCTGTCCGCCGAGTGTCCACAGCCAAGTGTCCGCGTGACTGTGTGTCCATGTGAACTTCCTCGCCATGGACGTAGAACCCGCTCCTCCGCCCTGTGGCTCTGAAACAGCCTCCTGTGCGCTTTGGCCCATGAGATGTTAAAAAGTGGAAGACAACCCGGGGCTTGAACATGCGCCTACGCAGGTCAGCCGGCACGCCGTCCCTTCTGCTCTGACGTGAGCGCATGCGCGGGCCAGTCTGCTTGGGCATGCGCAATGCGGGAGCCCACTCTGGCCAAAGCCTAGTGAGACCAGCCAATAAGCGGCTGACCCGCAGACAGGCGTGAGCTGGCTGAGATCACTGAACCCCTCGTTCTCTCGCATCTGACCCCGGATGCGGGAGCGGTAATTAGCTCGTGGTGTGGGTTTTGCAGCTTTTTGTCATGCAGCATTAATTAATGTCATAGATAACCAGAACATAAACCACTGGGTTGTTGTGAGGATGAAATGGGCTGGATGTGAGCATGTTGAGCTTGGCGGGTGGTACCCTCAGGGCCCTCAGTGCAGAGGAGCTATTGTTGCAGTTATTGGCACAGCCCTGGGCTGTTTTCCATAAAGGCAACTTTGGGAATTTGAGTCACAGTCAGTGCTCCTTTCTCCTCAGCGCTGCTTTTTCCTCTTGGCCCATGACCTAAAATCGTCCCGCAATTTCTAGTAATTTATGGCCCAAGAAGCAGGAGGCTCCAGTTAGACTTTTCACTTGGACCTCCAGCAGGCTTTCAAATTCATATGTTCCACAGATCATCTACTCCGCTTCATGAAAGGCCTCATCACTAATTCAACAAAGCTTGTTGAGGCCATGTTATGCTCTAAGATACTGTGGGTCTAGAGACGCACAGGACAGGCAGAGTGCCTGCCCTCCCGGAGCAAACAGATTCTGATACACTGCTGACTCCACTCAAGTCATGCATTTATTTCGTAACTCATTCATCAAACAGTATTGATCACTATTGGGTACTGGAACTGGAGTAGGTACACATACCATTTATTCAAGAGAACCTGGAAAAAAATCCACATTTTATGTAAAACTTCCAGATTTTGTAATATTGGCACCAAATTGAAAAAACAATTTTTTTAAAGCTTTTTGTGGGTCAAGCTGAAAAATCAAGGACTGCTGTTTGAGATGAAGCTTTGCAGCCCTTGTAGCTCTGATTGAAGTTACCTGTGTGCATTTATAACCTCCCTTTTAGATTAGATTACAATGGGGAACAAATTCTTTTTCATTCTCTATTGCATGAGGTTTTAGAACTGTTTCTATATATTTCTGCATCATTGATTCCAAATCTGAAATCCATTTTTTGCTGCATGCTCTAGTTTTTATGCAACTTTAATTTCTTTTTGTTACAGTTAATGGCATGCACTGGTTTTTAAATTGTAGTTAAAGGGCAACGACTCTTGGATTGAACATAACCACAAGGAAATTAATGTTTTACAAACATCACTTCTACATAACTGTAGTTGTTTTTAAATATAAAAAATTATCTGATAAAATCAACCTCTTATTTTGTTTTAAGACTGAATCATGGCTTCTTCGAGTAGGCGTAAATGTAAGAATAGTCCTGACACCTTCTGTTATATATGTAGCTGTTACACACTTCAACGTCAAAGGCACAATATTTCATCATTTGTGACATGTGTATATATTGCCTATTTTCAGCAGTTCCAATTGGTTATTCAACTCATCTGTGAGAAGATTATAATGTCCTCGAATTTCTGAAGTATGAGGAGCATAACTGGATTATTTGTGTGGATCTTAAAATGGAAAATTTCCTGCTAGGACAACAGAAAGGTTTCACGAAGTATCCTTGCTTTCTGTGTTTGTGGGACAGCCGAGCTTGGGAGAAACACTGGACACAGAAAGATTGGCCGAAATATGATGCTCTGGAAGTAGGGATGCAAAATATTGTGAATGAACCTGTAGTTAATTGAGACAGGATCATTTTTCCCCCACTTCACATCAAACTCAGCTTAATGAAGCAGTTTGTTCAGGTTTTGAATAGAGAAAGTGAATGCTTTCAACATATTATTTCTGCTTTTCCTGCCTTGTCTTTCAAGAAGATAAAAGCAGGTGTATTCGATGGACCTCACATTTGAACCCTCATACGTGACGAAGAAATTTGCCAGGAAGATGAATAAGGAAGAGAAAGCAGCATAGCAGTCTTTTGTGGCAGTTACAAAGAACTTCCTTGGCAACAAAAAAGCAGAAAACTATGAACTTCTGGTTCAAAGCATGCTGTTGGCTTTCTGTGACATTGGATGTAACATGAGCATTAAGATTCACTTCCTGAACAGTCACCTTGATAAGTTTCCCGAAAATCTTAGAGCTGTTAGTGATGAGCAGACTACTGCTGGAGCATCAAACGAGATTTTCCTCAACAAATACACAAACACTAGAGCTACAGACGCAGATTTTTGCCTGAATAGAATTTAAATAAGTATTGCGCAAATTTTATGATTAAAATAAGTGTTTTAATATGTTCTATTTCAAAATTGTAGATAAATTCTGATGCAATTATATCTTTTAATGTAATAGTGTATTTACTGCATTATATAAAATATTATATTTTCACAAAGATGATGCCCAAGAAGACATTCTACTTCATTATGTTAAACTAAATGTTGAAAATTTTACAATAAGATGAAAACTGTAGCTTACAGAGAAATAGCTAATGTCAGATTTGAGATCAGCACACTCAAATTGCAACAAAAATTTTGTTCCCCAGTGTTATGAATTCATTTGAGGTGAGATTAGTCAGTTCAGCTCTCTGCTTCCCGGGTGTCCTGTGCTGCGATTTCATTCGGGACATGTCTACAAATCTTTGTGGGACACGATCTTTGTATTCAAGGAATTGCAAAGTAGTCACAGAGATTAGAGAGACAAGCTGTGTCACAAAGAACTATTACATGTGTTCATCACTATGGTGAAGGCAGTAGCAACAACTT
Organism: Saccopteryx bilineata; assembly: GCF_036850765.1. Taxonomy (NCBI): domain Eukaryota; kingdom Metazoa; phylum Chordata; class Mammalia; order Chiroptera; family Emballonuridae; genus Saccopteryx; species Saccopteryx bilineata. The sequence goes on from NC_089494.1 coordinate 260,229,252, forward strand.
CTGCCAGAAACTGAGCCCCTACTGTGTGCTAGACATTGTACTGAGTGTGGAAATATGCTGTCTAACGTGTCCATCTCAGCAATTCTGCAAAAGGCTGTAACCCAGAGGGCACTTGTCAAAGGGTCCTTAAATGCTCTTGCCCTCTGAGGTCACTTGTCCTGAAATTTTAAATTTAAAATGGCTTATACCTCATTCTTCACGAAGTACAGAACCCACTCTCCACCCAGAGATCCCGAGGACTCACTTCTGATCCAATTCTTGCTCTAGTTTCCTGATGGATTCTGGCTCTCACCTGTGTGCTGTCTCCCACAGTTTATTTATTCTCATACAACTCAGGTAGCAAGACAGCCCCTTCTCCTTTGTGTCTCCAAAGCAACCACAAAGTAAGTATTTTTCAGAGCTTACTAAAGATTTAAGATGAACAAGTAATGATTTCATCAGACCACTCTATGGAAGGAGATCCCTAAAAGACCATTTTGACATACTTCTCTTAAAATCTCTTTGCCTTGCACAATGGTGGGGAAATCTCGCTGGCTTCTTGTCCTTCTCATCCCTGATTACATCCTACCAAGTTGCACAGGGCCCTCTTCTCGCTCAAGACCGTGTCAGCTATCTCCCCCACATCTTCCTCACGGCTTCTTTCAGCTTCTCAAGCTGCCTCCAGGGACTCACACTTTCTGTGAGGTTCCGAGCAGAACACATCACTTCTTGAAGCCATGGTTAATCTTATGTGTCAACTTGTCTGGCCCATGGTACCTAATTCTTTGGTCAAGCATCAGTCTAAATGTTGCTATAAAGGCACTTGTAGATGTGATTAACATTCAATTTAGTAGCTTTTCAAGTAAAGCAAGTGACCCTCCATAATGTCAGTGGGCCTCATCCGCATCCATTAAAGACATTAAGAGGGAAGACTGACGTCCCCCCGCGAGGAGGGAACTTTGCCTCTGGACCACTTTGGAGATCAAGACTGCAGCATCAACTCCTGCTGAAAATTTCAGGCCACCTCTCTGGAGGTTCTAGACTTGCCAACACCAACAATATACCATTTGCCGATTCTTCCAAAGGAACCTCTTTATACATATTTTGTGTGTGTGTGCTTGTATATATCCTGTTATTTCTGTTTCTCTGGAGGACCTTGACTCATACACCTCCTTTGTCCTTGTGCCCCTCTCTCGTCTCCTCCTGGGACAGAGGAGGTCATACTCGTTCATCTCTGGGCCTATCGAGGCATATTGGCAAAAAGAGCCAAGGAACCCTAATAAATAAAGATATTATTGTAATCCCCAAGAAAGCAGGACAAACCATAGGAGATGGCTGTTGAAGAGAGCTTCATTTGGCTTGTGTGTATTCATTCGTGAAGCTTGGAAAATCAGAGGGCTTGGATTATTTTCCCCACGCTAGTAAAGGGCCACCCTGGACCCATGAACGTCAAAGTTCACGTCCCTCCACCACACATGACTGTCCCAATAAAGTCGAAAGAACTGAGAAACATAGCCTGCGTCCTGGCTCGGTCAAGGGAAGTGTCACTGACGGATGGGGTTTTACTTCAAAGACCTCAGGGTGGGAGGGATTTTGATTCTAGTGATGGCGGGTAAAACAAGGGAAGGAGAAAAGGCAGAAAGATGGGGAATTAGAAGGTTTATTTGTGGGACTAGAGAATAACAAAATCTAACTGAAATCCAGCGTTCACTCTGGGAATATACTAGAATAGTCTGAAAAGCTAGCATGAGCACGGCTATGGGAGGACATAGAAGCCAGGACAGTAATTCTAGTGAGAGACTAGCATAGGTAGCAATCATTGTTTTCAAACCTTAAGTGCCATGCGTCTGCTGTGCAGGCTCCTCAGCTCCGGCACTGCTTAGAGGAAATGAAATGAAGAGACCTAATTGCACAAAAATCAAGATGATGACAAAGACATAATTCATAATTTGCAGCCCCTCTCAAGTATTAAATACCCTGCAAAGCGTATCAGCTTGAAGGTCGTTTGTAAAAAGTGAAAGACACTGAGCCAAGTTAAACCGTTTTTCCCTCAAGCTTCCAAAAGTGTCTGTGCTGATGTGTTACTGTCTATCATCATGAAGAAGCTTACTGGTGAAGAACTGTCTAGAAATACGGGAGATTGCAGCAGGCTCTGTTGACCTCAAACGGCTCCCTCCTGCAAGATGCGCCCTGAAACCCCACTGTGGCCGTGACTTTTCTGAGTTGGAGGCTGTGACCCCGGGGATGTCCTCTTCTGCTCAGAGGCCTCTGTGGCTTCCCATCTCTCTCAGAAGATGCAACAAGTGTAGCGAACAGGCATCAGAAGGTGCAGGGTCCTCCGGGCCATGAGGAAAGCACTGCTGGTCTTCATCCTGATGTTCTCCCTCGAACTCTCTCTCCCGGAGCCCGGCCAGCCTGGGGGCCATCAGCCATCGTAAGGTCTGTGTGCCCTACACGCCCTCCCTCCCACTGAATTCAGCACAGACTGTTGCTCTGCCTGCAGTGCTCACCCCCCGCCACCACTCATTTCTTCCTCATCGGTCAGGTTTGGTTACAAGGCTGCTTCCCCAGAAAAACCCTCATGGATGGGGTTTGGAACGGGGCAAGCTAGCTGGACAGCACCTCATCACAGCCTGACCTGTGACCTCTCATCTCCACCATCGCTCGTGCACACCTGTCCCCACATCCTTCTCACCCTTCCTTCAGGTCCTCTGAGTGCTATCTGCTGCCTGCTGCCGCCTCTCCTCGGGTCCCCTTACTCTGAGCCCCTGACATCATACACACGGTATGACAGGTGGCTTAGATCGTTCCGGCAGCAATAACAGAACCTCCCCGACAAGGTGGCTCTCAGCCACAGACCTGTACGTCTCACAGTTCTGGAGGTTGGAAGGTCCAAGATCAAGGTGTGGGCAGATTCGGTGACTGGCGGGAGCCCGCTTCCTGGGTCACAGACTCCACCTTCTCACTGTGTCCTCGCAAGGCTGAAAGGGGTGAGGGAGCCCTCTGGGGTCTCCTTTATAAGGGGTCGTATCCTTAATGTGACCCCACAACTCCTGACCTAATCACCCCCCAAGGTCCCACCTCCAAAAACCCTCACACTGGGCCATGGGTTTCAACATATGAATTTTGGGAGACACAATATTCCATCCATGTCCCCCAAAGATGCCCTCATCCTAATCCCCAAAACCTTTGAATTTATTATCTCAGAATAGCAAAGATGACTGCCCAGATGTGGTTCAGTCTGAGCTCTTGAGACAGAGAGATAACCTTGGGTTTCCCTGGAGAGGAAAGAAGGACAAGGGGGAAGGACACAGCCAGGAGAAGTGATGTGACAAGAGCAGAGGCCAGAGGGATGTGGAGGGAAAGACCACGGGCTGGAGGACAGGGGTGCCCCCGGGACAAAGGAGGACAGGATGTAACCACCCTCCTCACCCCCTGTGCCTCCGGTGGGGACACACTTTGATTTTGTCCCCAGGGAGAATGTGCCGCGCTCCGAACCTCCACACAGTAAGACAATAACTCCATGTCAGCTTGTGCCACAGAGCGTGGGGCCCCCGGGGCAGTAGCATTGAGAGGCGTGCGCACAAGCCACCTGGCTTCATGGTCACACGTCTTCCCCGTCACGGGGCTGGGTCTTCCCAAGGAGAGGGGGCCCCCACGGGAGCTTCTGTATTCCCAGTCCACGTCACAAAGTAGACACAAAAAACACATTTTGGGGGCTTTTTTTAATAAATTGCTCAGTCTCCCAAAGTTTCCCTCCCTTATGACATTTTTCTTGCTTCTTAACTTGTTAAACACAGTGGATGCTTGATTATACACAGAGCATGCACGAATCATCTGTGGACAGCTTTGGTGAATTTTTCCAAAGTGGGCACACCTGCCTCACCGACATGCCACTCAAGAAAGAGGACATTAACGGAGCCTCCAGAAGATCCCCTCATGTCCCTTTGTTTGCTATCCCCAAGGGCTCCATTCTAGCACTTCCGACCGCAATGTGCCTCTTTTGCAAGTAATGCATTCATACAGCGAAGAACTCAAATGTTAAAAAATACATACAGGGAAAAGTAAATGGCGTTGACCTTGTTCTACGCTGATTTTCCCCAGAGGCAACGATTGTGAACAATGTGCTGTGAACCCTTTCTGAAGCTTCTTTTGTGTGTGCCAGTGTGTGCCCGTTAGCTGTTGAATCACTTTCCGTGGAAGGGCTGTCTTTGGGTTAACTGTTACCTTTAATTTCTGCTCTAAGCAGGCATGCTGAAGTTAGGCAATTTGAAAGCTAGCACAGGCAGTGTAATCCTCATGAAAAATGAGCTCGCCCTAGCTTCCACAATGCCCACATTGCTTTGCTCACTGGCCTAATGTCCATCTTCGGTCCCGCCCTCCGGCCGATGCACCTGGTACAGGACAGGTGAAAGGGATTTCAGCAAGGGGCTGAATAGAAAGCAGCTCTTGAAAGCACATGAGTAATAGCTCCTTGGAAGTGGAGCTGGCTCCCCACTGCAAAAAATCCACCTTCTGTTTAAGCTGCTATAACGCAGGCTGGGATTCACTGTCAGCGCAAGGGTGTGTGTCAGATGTCAGATTCCAACTGCGTGCCCGAGTTCTCCACTTCCTGGAAAAGGCCAGATGTTAAATGAGCGCCTCTTTGGGACTGTGGTCATGCAAATGCCATGGCATCATTTTAGCTGCCTGTGGACAAATCTGAGATAATGACACTCTGTTGTCACTGGCTGGGAAGAGCAAGCCTCTCCCATCCTGCATGTTGATGTGGTCCCTTCCAAATCACCTGCTCCCAGACTCACTTCAGTACCCTAAGAAGTCGACCAATAGCAATGGACAAAGCATGCTTTTTGAAGTCGGAGGGTGTGGGCCCAAATTATCATCCACAACTTACAAGCCCTGGGACCTTGAGAAGGTCACTTAGTCTCAGAATTTCATAATGTGTCTGGAGAAAGGAAAAGGATGACTTTCCTTGCCAGATGGTTAAAGATATTAAATAAAATAATATGTACAAAAAACTACATGGCAAAAGAATAACATGGTTGTTCTAAAGACTTAATATATATGAACTCACTTGTATCTCCAAAGCAGTGCTGTTAGAATTAAGTTCGGTGTTCTTTAGCTCTGGTATTGGAAGATGGTTTTCCTTAACTGAGCTCGGAACACAGTCAAGATCTGCAGAGCAGCAAGAGCTGACCTCAAGTGGACCTGCTAATATTTTTTGAATTTGTTACATAGCGATACTACTAAGTGTCTCACCTGTATTCATTCATTTTATCATCACAAATAAACATGTGTCCCTGTGATAGGTTAGAAAATGCAGTTCTCCAGCCTAGCCATAGTCTATTTGGGGTAGCACCCCAAACACTGGGGACTGATGCGATGTTCTGCAGAAGGTCCGCTGGTCGTAGAGTCTTTGTACTGAGACCATTCATTGCAATGGAGGATGCGAGGGTAGCCTCGCCCTGGGCAAGACAGCAAATACATACTGCTGTTCAGTCCCGCTGGGTGCATCCCTTCCCGATAAGAAGAATGGATTTTTTAAATTGATGGTCACAGACCGTGCACCTGGAGACATGCTAGCCTGCTGTAGCAAAGATCCCGTGTCTGGCACACAGCTATACCTGGGGTTACTATTTGGACGAATGAGCATAAGTCTGCTGTCACCCTCCAGAATCTTTCTGACTTTTGCAGGTATACAATTCAGGCAATTAAATTGTGAAAGAGTAGGAACCATCATCCCTATATCTTTTAAGTATGTAAGGGTGATGCTACTGTCTGCCACCCCCCTGGTAAGCAAGCTGGTTTATACACCCTGTTTCAGCTGAGGAACTGGTCGTTCCGGAGACTGCCGCTCGGCATTCCCCATGACGGAAGCTCTCAGGCCACAAACCACAGGATCTTTGCAGAAGTCATGACATCCCCCAACAACGTCATCTAGTGTGCTTGCTCTGCCCCCACAGAGCACCACCAGCTCCAGGGCTGAACCAATAGACATTCGTTCTCTCCGAGTTCCGGAGGCCAGGAGTCTGAGACCAAGAGGGACACGGTTCCAGTTCTGATTTTCTGAGGAAACTCCATACTGCTTCCCACAGTGGCCGCACCAATCTGCATCCCCACCAGCAGTGCCCGGGGCTTCCCTTTCTCTCCACATGCTCACCAGCACTTGTGGCTTGATGATTTATTGATGAGAGCCATTCTGACAGGGGTGCGGTGATATCTCCTCATGATTTTAACTTGCATTTCTCTGATGATTAGTGACATTGAGCATTTTTTTATATGTCGGTTGGCCATCTGTTTTGTTAACCAATGTCACCCCAATAAACAATTTAAAAAAAAAAAAAGGATTATTTCTTCGGAAGCCTCTCTCTCCTTGTCTTATAGGTAGTGATCTCCTTCTGGTCTCTTCCCTCTGTGTGTATCTGTGTCTTAGCGCCCTCTTCTTGTAAGGACACTAGTCACATTGGAGTAGGATCCACCCCGATGTCCTCATTCTACCTTAATTACTTCATTAGAGGGATATTTCCAAATACAGTTACATCTGAGGTGCTGGAGGTGAGGACTCTGACACATAATATTGGAGAGGACATATTTCACTCACAAATCTATTTCAATGCTATCACTGGGGATCAGGAAAAAATGACTACCTGGTGTGTCCACGGATTAGTCATTGGATCTAGAACCTCCTGAGAAAGAGGCGTGACCCTGAGTAATAGGGCTTTCTTGAGCAGAAGCCATTTTTTATAAGGGATTAAAAGCTGAGGGCTGCCTGACCAGGTGGTGGCGCAGTGGATAGAGCGTCGGACTGGGATGCAGAGGACCCAGATTCGAGACCCCGAGGTTGCCAGTTTGAGCACGGACTCATCTGTTTTGAGCAAAGCTCACCAGCTTGGACCTAAGGTCTCTGGCTCCAGCAAGGGCTTACTTGGTCTGCTGTAGCCCCATGGTCAAGGCACATATGAGAAAGCAATCAATGAACAACTAAGGTGTCACAACAAAAAAACGAATGATCGATGCTTCTCATCTCTCTCCATTCCCGTCTGTCTCTATCTATCCCTCTCTCTGACTCTCTCTCTCTGTCTCTGTAAATTAAAAAAAAAAAAAAAAAAAAAGCCGAGGGCTGTCTGTTGGCTGCACTTGTGTAACTGAAGGATTTTATTCTTTCTTCCACCTGTGTCACACAGCGGTTCTTCTGTGTGACACATCCTAGCATCTACCATACAATGCCTGGGCACTTCAATGACATTCAAATTGACTAGTCAATCTATTTATTGACAGTGTTCTTATTGAAATTGACTAGTCGATCAATTTGTTGACAATTTTCTTGAAGATTTTGTGAATTCCAACTTTACTTAATAAAAAACTATGCATACCACTTCTCCCGAGTAATGCATGACCACTATCACTCTAAGCCTTTATGGTTTTCAGCAACAAAGGATATTCCAGGGGGGTAAAATAACAGAACAATAAACTGAGTATAAAAAATTCCTGATGTCTTATTCCCCTGATGGAATAGCCGAGTTGCACACAGAGTGGCCCACAGGCCAGCAGCAACTGCAGCCCCAGGAAGCTTATAGAGATGCAGTACCTCAAGCCCCACCTTGGACCCACAAAATCAGACTCTGCATCGTAAAAGATCCCCTCTGGTGGTTCTCGTTCTCATTAAAGTTTGAGAAGCTCTGCTATGTATGACCTTGGGCAATTAATTAACCTCTCTGAGTCTGATGTTCATCTGTAAAAGGAGGTAATTACAGCTGGAAGAGCCTCAGAACCCTCTGAGTGCTCCAACGCCCCAGATCTGAGCAGAGGTGGGTCTTTAAGAGTAACGCTCTCATAGAAAATGCATTGAACTTTTAGCCCTCCTTATGCGTGAGCATTCTGCCTCCTGCCAACTCGACTTCCATCTGTAACCGGCCATTAGAGTCATGGTTGAAAGGAGACATCCGAGAGCCTAAATGTGAAAGGCATTCTCGTTAATATGTCAGCTCGGCACCTTAAGGCTAACGTAACTTAGAGGTGTCTCCGGATAATGTGTAAATGTGCTAGACCAACACTTATTAAAGTTGGAGAAGCTATTTGGGTGACACCAGCAAGGACTATTATCAATTTTACCGTTTAGTGACTTGCCCCTCAACAGAGGACTGATGACTTCTGGTTAGCCGGTATAATTTATGGCAATACTTCATTTAGATCCAGCCATCAGCAAGAAAGTGAGGGTTGGGAGGAAGGAAGACCTGGGATTAATGGAAGAGAGATGCTTTAAGGTCGAACGCCAAATTACCACCCACTGATTCTGAGCAGATCATCTGAAGACCCGGGCCCTCTTCCTAAATGGAAACTTCCCACATGATTAAAAGCCCCAAAGGACTTGAATGGTGGCCTGAAAGTAGAATTTGGTGTGTGTGTGTGTGTGTGTGTGTGTGTATATATATATATATAAAACTGTAAGTCAAAGTTTACCATCAAAAAAAGATGTGTTTACTTTCTGTGATAATCACAAGAATAAAGTTGCAAGGAGGATGAAAAATTCTTATAGAAATTATTTGAAAAATACAATACTATTAACCTCACCTACTAATAAAATTAATTACCACTGACCTTTATTGAGTATTTTCTCAATACCAGCAACTGTTTTGTTATTTCATCAATCCTTAAAACTAACGAATCAATACAACTAGTGAACCCATTAAATAGATGCAGGAACTGAAGCTTAGCTCAAAGAGGCTCAGAAGCTGGTGTAGCCGGAAGAAGAGCCCAGAGAAGTTGGCCCAAATCCCTGTGCCTGGACAGCCTTACACGTCTTCATTCTTCCCTCTTCGCCTCCTGTAACATAAGTCTTCTTAATAAATATGCATGATAGGAATTAACATCCCTATTTTATAGATGAGAAGAGGTCAATTACCTGCCCAAATCCCCCGAGGATTACATGTAGGCAGAAAAGACACTGTGTCTACCGGACTCAGAAGCCCTACTTCTGTCCATGGTGCCCACCTGTGCCGGAACTTTTCCCATGTGTTACTATACAAACTGATAAACAGAGTAGTAACTATTTCATCACTCCCTTCAGTTCTTCTCTCCCGGTCCGGCAGGGCTCTACCTGGCTCAGGATAAAAAAGACTTTACAATTTTAACCTAAGAAGAAATAGATGCTCCCACTTGAAGGGAAATAAAGCCATGTGGAACAATATTGTTTGATTAATGATTTATCAGAAGAGTAGTGTTCCAAATAGAGTCAATAATTCATTCAATCTGCAGAAGCATCCCAAGCGGCTGCCATGCCCACTCCATGGAAGAGGAGCCTCGGCAGAGAGGGGTGGTGACGTGGCAGAGAGGGGTGGTGACGTGGAGGAAAGGGGCGGTGACATGGTGGAGAGGGGCGGTGACGTGGCGGAGAGGGGCGGTGACGTGGCGGAGAGGGCCGGTGACATAGCGGAGAGGGGCGGTGACATGGCGGAGAGGGGCAGAGATGTGGCAGACACGTGGAGACCCGTTTTCACCTCCTCCGTGCCTGCTGTCCGTGAGCACCGCCATACTTCCAGGCTCTCTCCCTGAAGGCTTGGTTGCTTTTGTTTGTTTGGTTTGGTTTGGGCAGACACATTATCTCTACCTGCGTGCCAGGCAGGTCAGCATTGTGGGTGGTTGCCGCCCCTCAGTGCCTGGTGGGGACCATGGCTTCACCCCAGCCCCCCCACCCCCAGACAGGATAACTCTGAGGGCTCCTCGCCGCCTCTCAGATTCCTCGGGGGAAGAAGCTATCGTCCATAGTGAAGCACTGCTTGTTAACACCCTTCTTCCTGGCCTCCTTTCCTTCTCCCTTTCACTTCCCCGCTCTCTCAGCTTTTCCCAGGATCACCTTCCCAATAAACTGTTTGCACTTGAAACTTTCATTTTGGTTTCTCCCAGGATCAAGCCCTGAAATGAGAGGGAAGACTTGCTCAAGTTCACACTCACGTGACGAGCCGAGGGCCTGCCCAGTGCCAGGCGCTAGACTAAGTGTCGGGACATGCTGCTACACAAGACAGACGGAGCCCTACTCCCGCTGAATCCACAGTCTATGAGCACGACAGAGAGGAAGGAAGAGCACTTATCACAGCGGCAGGGAAGGAGCCAGGCTAGAAGGGAATAAGGGACGCTCCACTTGGTTTGTTCTTTAAAGAGGGAGCCACGATGAGGAAGAATGCTACCTGCAAAAATCACAGCCAATCAGGAGGTAAAAGCAGAAGACCGCATAGTGCTCTGGACCAGTGAGAAGGTCAGTGTAGCTTCGGGACCAATAATGGCAATGAGATGGGTGATGAAGGCGGGGAGGCAGGCAGGGGCCGGGTCTGGGAGAGAGTTTATTCACAACAAAGGTTTGGAACTTTGAACTGGGGCAATGATACTCTGCGGAAGGATTTTAAACAAGGCAGTAGGAAGCACTCTCTGTGTAAAATATAGAGACTTGGTGGAGAAAAATGCAGCTGGAAGAACAATTATGATATGTCAGACTTTTATAATACAGTCTGCTTCCTTTTGATGACTGTGTCACATAGCGATTGCGTTTAGTATCACACCACAGAAAATCCACGCAGTGGTGGCTTAAGTTAGGAGGTTACTTTTTTGTTTTTGAATACCAAGAAGTTCAAGAGTGTTTGGGGTTTTGGCTTACTGGCTGAGGGGTGTTGGGGATGAAGTTATTGTGGGTGTCCTGTTGTGGCCCTCATGTTCAAGGTGCTCCAATCCTGGCCTTATGTCTGCATGTCAGGAAAGCAAGGAAAGGAAAGTGTGAAAATGGACACTGGGCAGGCAAAGCCACTTTTTAAGGGTCATCCATAAGAGCCCAGCCAACAATTTCTGCATACATTAAAGTCCCAAATTGTATCATGTGGTCGGCCATTCCCAGTCACTGGGGGAAGTAGGAAATGCGGTAACATCACCATGGAACAAGCACCCAAAGCGCCATTAATAAGAAGGGAAGCGGAAACGGATATTGGGGAAGCACTTAGCTGACTCCACCGAGTCTACGTAGACGATAACTCAGGCGGGTTCGATGGAGCAACAACCCCACTAAGTATATAGCAAGAGAAAAACTCATAGCAGTGGTAATAATTCTAATACCGCCTCTGTTTGCAGAGCATTTGTGCTTTTCAAAGTACATTTTGTGAATTCAATTCTCCTGTTTAATATACCTAATAAAAGAGTGGAGCATTAAGATATTGATGTTTCACTAAGCAGAAATAACCCAAGAAAAGCTGAAAACATGATAAATTGGAATGGCAGGGCGAAAAACTTGTCACAGAGACTTGAATTGCTTCTTCACCGCAATTTTTTTTTCGGGGCTTTGAATTACATTTGTAATTGGTCATGTCTCCCTGAAGCGGATGTCATTGGGGCCCTTTAAAGAAAAGACCAAAGGGGTAGTTAGAGATAGAAGGGGTCAAATATATGGGGACAGATTGACTTTGGATGGTGGGCACACACTATACAGATCATGCATCATAAAAATGTACACTTGAAACCTACATAATCTTATTAACCAATATCATTCCAATAAACTTAATAAAATTAAATTAAAGAACATAAGGCGGGGGGCTTCCCTGGCTGGTTTGCTCAGTGGTAGAGTGTCAGCCCATTGTGTGGAAGTCCCAGGTTTGATTCCCGGCCAGGGCACACAGGAGAAGTGTCCATCTGCTTCTCCACCCTCCCCCTCTCCTTCCTCTTTGTCTCTCTCTTCCCCTCCCGCAGCCAAAGCTCCACTGGAGCAAAGTTGGCCCAGGCGCTGAGGATGGCTCCATGGCCTCTGCCTCAGGTGCTAAAATGGCTCCAGCTTCAATGGAGCAACAGCCCAGATGGGCAGAGCATCGCCTCCTGGTGGGCATGCCGGGTGGATTCCAGTCGGGCGCATACAGGAGTCAGTCTGACTGCCTCCCTGCTTCTCATTTCAGAAAAATACAAAAGAAAGGGTGGGGGGAGCAAAGGTATTGTCGCATGGTAGGGAAAGAGAGATCCAAGTTTGGATATGACCTGTGCGTTTAGGACTCCTGGGAAGTGAGCAGGCTACTTTTGCTTCGAGCCTCAGTTTCCTCTCTTGTAAAACCTGCTTTACTGGTGCCAAGACCATTCCTGCCTCAATGTGTATTCATTTGTGTGCTTGTATATCCTCCCCCGAGTATGAGCACGACCCCGTCATCACGGGCGCCAGGAAAAGAGGGAAGGCAACGCCTTCACAGAGCAGCAAGCCAGCAATCCAATCCGAGAGCGTGGTGACACAACCTGAAGCCACCACGCACTGCCTCGGCGTAAAATGCGGGGGGGGGGGGGGGGGGGGGGAGCATGCGCTGCGCTCCACACACCACAGGAGACAGGAGTGCCGCAGGCTGTTAGGAAGAGAAAAACCCATGGCCGGGGACCACAGTGTGGTGACTGCCAGGGGGAAGGGGTAGGGGAAGATGCAGGAGGGGAGGGGGAATAAATTGTGATGCGCAGAGACGTCACTTGGTGTGGTGAACACACAATACAGTGTGCAGACGACGAGTTGCAGAATTGTGCACCTGAAACCTGCATAATTTTGTTGACTAGTGTCACCCCCATCAATTCCATTTTAGTAAATAAATACATAAGAAAGGCCAGTCTCCAGCCCCCCCAGCCCCCCCTGGGTAGAGAAGCCCTGATGGAGGGAGGGAGAGAGAAGAACATGAGAGTCTTAAAGAGAAGGCCTCTGCTTGTCATTTTCCCTCGGAATGTGTGTCTGGAGCCTGACAGAAGCCCACACTAGCTGAAACAGTCTCTCTGCCCTGAAAGGGGTTCTGGGAAATGCCATTGCCACGGTGACTCAGGGTCCCGGAGACGGAAGGCCCTGGGCCAGCTGCGGAATCTGCCGGTGGGGCGGTCCCTCCGTGTCTTCCTGCTCTGAGACTGAGGCACTTGCTCTGACCCACTGTGGTCTTGGCGCCCCCGTCACACGCCTGCACATCTTGAAACAAAATTAGCTGGGCCGGCCCCCAACTGAGCTCAGGGAAGTTGCTCAGGGTTCCCTGGGGACAACAGAGGGGCCATCCATGTGGATCTCAGATGGTTGACATCCACCAGGCCAGCCATGGAATTCCACAATCATCTGCCAAATGTGGAGTTCAGGCTGGGCTCTGCACTCGGCTCCGAAGACAAAGATGATAACAGAGCCTGGGTCCTTTCTCAAGGGGTCCATGGTCATGTGTGGGATGGTCTGTTATAGGAGGAAAGGGAAGGGTACCTAAATACGTGAGAATTTTATGGTGTTCTGTAAAGAGATGTGCGGTGTGTGTGTGTGTGTGTGGTGAGAAATACCAGGATGCAATAACAGGCCATTTGATTTTGCCCAAAGGCACAGAGGAGGGACAGAGCTTGGTGCGGGCTGGTGGCGAGGAGCAGCAGGACTAGAAGTCCAGTTCTGGAAAGCTGCGCTGGGTCCCATCATGACTACAGAGCTGGGGCTGTAACAATTTCATTAGTACGGAGTCAGTGCACAACCTTGACCAAGGGGAGGGTATGGCAGGCATCCACTTACGTTAACAGTTCGGCAGGATGGATACAGCGTCCGAATGGAGCAACATGGAGTGAGGACGAGGCACTGAGGAAGGGACCGTGAGGTCCAAGGGAATCGGGAGGAGCCCATGAAGAGCCCCCTCCAGCTGCACGATGGCCAACAGAGGAAAGCCAGAGCCCTTTGACAACGTGCACACACAGACGCCACCTCAAGTGTCATTCGTGACAAACCTACTTCCATTTTACAGACAGGAAGACTGAGGCACCGACAGAGGAAACGACTTCCCCTAGGGCAGTGGTCAGCAAACTCATGAGTCCACAGAGCCAAATATCAACAGTACAACGACTGAAATTTCTTCTGAGAGCCACATTTTTTAGCCCTAAACTCTATAGGTAGGTACATTCCTTATCAAGGTAGCACCTGCACATGGTCTTTTGTGGAAGAGCCACACTCAAGGGGCCAAAGAGCGGCCTGTGGCTCACGAGCCACAGTTTGACGACCACTGCCCTAGGGGCAGTCTCAGGACTCCTTGCACACAATTCATGTGTCAATCCTGGCTGGGCAGTGTGTGGTCTCCAAGTTGGCAACGGGACAGAACTTAATGGCAGGGGTCGTAAGTTGTCCCTAGAATTCCTGCTAGGCCTGTGAATGTCTTGAGCGCTTTTTAAGGAGATCTTTTGCACACACGGAGAGTAATGTACACCTGGGGCCATACACTTTCTCTTGATTTTGGGAACCCTGGCAGATAGATTTAAAAAAAAAAAAAAATCCCTGGAATTTAAGTGTTTTTACTTAGTCCCCTTCTTAAGTCCCTAAAGGAGTCACTTTTTGCTTCATCAACTCTAGTTCGCAGCAGATGTGTTAGAGTATTAGTGATATTTGCTGGAAAACCTAATCATTGCCTAACATTTGTATTCACTTTTTGGAGTTGTTGGCTTATTTCTGGGTATGAATTTAAATCCGCTCTTAATTTTAATTAGAGGTAGGATTTAATAATGTTGAGGCTTATTTATTTATTTTTCTTCTTCTTCTTTTCCTAGGAAAGAATGTTAACTTCAGCAATCCAGGATTTCGGGTCTCTGTATTTATTCTGGGACTTAACCACAATCAGCGGGAATTAATATCTGGACAGGGAAATGGGGGTGCAGTCACTGTGCCTTTTTGAAAGTAATTAAGAAAGGTTTTAAGATATTCTAATAGGTTATTTAGTGAAATCACTCGGAAGTAATGAAGCCACCCTTTAATGTAAGTATCAGGCAGTTGCGTGTTTTATCATGTCTGGTTCTGCCCCACGTTCATGTCCACGAAATCATTTCTCCCCATCTCACATCTCGTGTAGCGGCCCAACATCCGACCCGTCCTCCAATACGCTTTGAACCATGTCGCTGCGTAATGCCTGCCCCCCACGCCCCCGCCCCCACGCCCCCACGCCCACGCCCCCACGCCCCCGCCCCCACGCGCTCCCTCTGCCGAGAGCCCCCTCCATGTCCTTCGGCGACTGGAAAACACCTGCACATTATTCAGAAGAAGGCACCCTCTTCTTAGCGACACTCTCAGTGAATCTCCTAGACAGAATGCATAATCCCTCCTTTTATCGCTTCTACCCTTCAAACGACAACAGGTGTATTTACAGCGAGGCCTCGCATTTTGAGTATAAATCCCGCTCCAGACTAGAAGCCTTTTAAGGTATTATTTTCCTGAGCCATCCCCAGGCTCAGCGGAGCATACAGAAATCGTGCTGACTGGCACCCGGGAGCGCGGCTGCCCCGTCCCGGCTTCAGGTGGGGCAGGCACGCGGTGGCAGCCGGCTGGTGGTCTAACCTGCCAAGTAGCTTATACTTCCAATCCGTCAACGGTATGGGCTGAATTCAGTCCTAGGCTAGTGACGGACTCGGTGCGACTTATTAAATGTCAATGCAGAGAAAAGGGTGGAAACGTTATCGATTGATAGCTGGGAATGGACAGCTTTCTGTGTGAAGGAACAACTGAAGTGAAGTCACAATCTGGTCTAATTAAACTGTGAGCGACATGGCAGGGTTTGTTTCTGCACTAGGAGCTTTTCTGCTCTTTTTTTTTTTTTTTTATGTGAAGGAACCAAAAGTCAAAACTTTGCTGCGGGGCAAAGCCCTCCGCTTTGCTTGCTTCTTTGGCTTCTGTGGCACCTGGGGACCTACCTGTAATGCACAGCAAGGACAAGGGGCACTTTAGAGAAAGGTCATGAGACCTAGATCAAGAGATCGTAGTCTTCCACAGGATTTCTGAAAGCTCAGGAATTTAACAAACATATCGAAAGTTTTTCCTAACAGCAAAATTCCAGAGAGAACTCTCATCATCGTTTGTTTGTAAACCTTAGATTGTGTAAGACCCACTGTCAGAATTATTCTCTAGGCTCGGAAACATCTGTTTTCCTTCCCCTATTCTCCATGTTACTTTCTTGTACAGCATCATGGGTGAAACACACAACATGCACACACACACAACACACACATGTGCACATGAGTTTGGAACCCTATACAGGGTCACATCCTGGGTCTGTCACACATCATGAGCTGGACGACGGCCGGCCAGTAGCTGCTCTCTCCCAAGTTCACCCCTTCATAGAAGGAAATCCGCATCATGCAATAAATAGCCCACTCCCAGCACCTTGCACAGTACCCCCTAGGGAGAGCGTGACCCAGAGACGGGAGGTCCCTCCTCCTTCCAACCTTCCCCGGCCCACCCTCCCTATAAAGGAGTAAAAGTAAACTTTCGTGCGTAAGCTCTCCATTCTAAGGAATGCCATGGTCTGATTTATCTTTTAATCTACTGTGGATTGAGAAACCAGACAACTAAATTTATTTTAGGAGAAAAGAAAATATACAGTTAATAAAAACAAAGGAAAAAATTACCAGAAATTTCAAACTTTATACCCAAAATAAGACCAGGGGTCAATAGTGTAGGGACAAGGCCACCTTTAACTGCTATCATCTTGTATACATCAAACATTCATTTAACAAACATTATTTCTTAGCCTACTGAGTCTTGGCTGGTTACTGGGCCCCAATGATTCCAAGATGAATTAAGATAGAGACCTCTTTCTCCGCAGCCCACAAACCAACAACTTAGTATGGGAACACAGCCACCGAGGTTCATGATCCTGTACCTTCCCGCTGCTGTAATAAAGCAGCCACTCAAGTGTGACAGGAAGACAGAAAAAAAAAGTCTGAGGTCTGCGTCTCTCAGCTCTGCTGGGGGAAAGAGGGTGCGCACAATCAGAGAATGCTTGGCTGAAAAGCAGGTGTGGACAGGCTTTGGGGGACAGGATGGACATGACCTGAAAACTACAGGAAGTCATCACCAGCATTCAGGAGAGGGAGGCTCTTCCTAGCAAGACCGAGCTCAGGGTTTTAGAAATGTGGTATTCAGAATGCTGACCCCTGCGCTTTTATCAAATCTCTATGAGACCTGTATAGATAGTTGGATTGCAATATCCCACCACTTTATTACACAGTATGTTCTCATTATCCAAAAATAACACGCGTGTAGTGAAAGATGTCATCCTTCAAAGGGACTACAGTCTAGCGCCGACGAGTAAGGCTCTTGGAGAAGAAGCGCTATCCTGGAAACAAGGACAGAAGGCATCAGAGGAGGGTGGGAACAGTGATCTGTGGGTGTCTGGAATAAACAGGAAAGCCCGATTGCTTCCAGCTCTGTAGTAGAAAAGACTTTAAACCTATTTTTCCCCAATTATCTGTGGCTTAAATAAAATGTTCTGAAAATAATTTCTTTGCTAATGACTTCTTGTTTTGCATGCCTTTATTTATCTGCTTGTTGATTCATTTAATGGAAGGAAGATAACAGGTATTCAGTGCTTACTAAGTACCAGGCACGGTGGGGGACATTTTTACATTCTTCATTGTCTTTAATGTTCCCAAGTCCCTTTGAGGTAGATGTTGCGTTCTTAATGTTATAGATAATGAGATGGTGACTCGGAGTTGGTGTTCTTTGCCAAAGTCGCAGAACCAGTCAGTCTTGGTAACAGTCACCCTTCCTTCTGAGGCTGCCTTGTTTGTTCAAATGGGTTGTGAATGGTGCCTTGCAGAATTGGGCAGTGTGACAGCCTATGTGCCACCAAAGGCCAGTAGGAAGTGTCACCAGATCCTGCTATGCCACAGTTCATCCTCCCATCAATCTCAGTTGTATCAACTTACAGCACTAAAGTATTGGGGAAAGAACTACATATACTAAAAAGTCAACAAACACACTGTAGTAACTGATTTGTTGTGAATATTTGTCTTGTTCTCATAAAAAAAAAAAATCTGTGTACAAAAACAAAGCATAATACCTTAAGTCAAGATGTTAGTTAACAGAATCCAACTATTTGAGGTTTCATTCTATAGTTCCATCTCATTTACCTTACCCAAGGTGGCTGAGAACACAGGAAAGAGCAAATCAGTTCCCAGCGCCTCCAGAACACACTCCCCACGGGTCAGGCTCGGAAGGAGGTGTGGGCAGATTATCCGCAGGGCGGGGCAGAGGTATGAATTCCCGGGCCCTCTTACTCATTGTCTCCTAACTTAGAGCCCACTGGCTCTTGGTTTAGAGAGGGTTCCAGCATGCTCGATGGTGGATTGGCCAGCCCACAGCACTGAGACCTCAGATTAGGGGGTCTCAGAGGTGCTGACGCAGGAAATGATAGCAGAAACTGAAGAGTAATGAGAAGACAGATGCCCAGATGCCTGGCAGTTGGCTGGTTTTTGTTTTTGTTTTTGTTTTGTTTTGTTTTGTTTTGTTTTGTTTTGTTTCTGAGGGTGACCTCCACCCAGACAATGGTCCCTGAGGGAGTCACTCTGGGGGAAGGGGGCCAACCATATCTAGCCCGCAGCCGACGTTTGTAAATAAAGTCACATATTGGATCACAAACCACCCTGTTGATCATGGCTGCTTGCACGCTACGGTGGACACGTCGCGTAGTCGCGAGAGAGACCTCGTGGCCTGTGAAGCCTAAACTATGTATCTTGTGGCTCTTGACTGAACACTCAAGCCCACTGTAGAGCAGCCGATGCTCCAGGGGCCCCACAGCTCCAGGCGAAGCCCGGTCCTACGTGTCCCATGATGCGGGGGCCCCACAGCTCAGGCAAAGCCCGGTCCTGTGTGTCCCGTGATGCGGTGACCCTGGAGCTGCCAAAGAGTCATCTTGTGACCGTGGTGTTGAAAGCATCATTGGCTAAACAGAGAGAGAGAGTCCTCCAAATACAATCAGGTCCCTGAAAACACACTGGTGCTCAGCTAGCAATCTTCCCGTACAGGGAAGTTCTCTTAAGTGATAGGAATGGGTGTCTCTGCCTGGAAGGTTCTCTCGGATACCCGGGTGGCACAATGTCACCCTGGCCAGCCGGCGGGGGCTGCCCGTTGGAGAAGTGAGCCACTGGGGCTCAGACCTGTCTCCATGGCTCTGTACTGAGGCTTGAGTTCCCCCCTTTTCATTCTGAAAGTGAAAATGAGAACCAGGAGTCTCCTCCCAGATGTACCTTCCTTGGGTGGCCGTCCCCGCGTTGGGAGGGGCACTGACCCACATCCCAGGGCATTCCAGGCCGGCTCTGGACAGAGCTGAGACTTGTTTACTGTTTTCCCTGGTGCCGCTGGTTGCCAGAGCTGGACTCAAGGCCACCCTGGTACCAGCTGCCTCTGTAAATAAAGCAGGCTCTATGCGTGCAGTGGCCGGTGGCCCGGTGGCCCCCGGGGGCTGCGGTCACCCCCTGCCTGGGACAGGGCTTGCAGTCAGAGGGCACAGTCGTCTACATCACGGGTGGGTGCACAATGCCCATTCGCAACTCACTGCCAAGCAGTACGTCCAGTCTAGAAGTCTTTTGGGGAAAAAATATATCTTGTACATAAAAGGCCAATCTTAGGCTCTAATCAAAATAACTGCCAAGTTGTTTTTTTAAAACACACACACACACACACACACACAAACCACGCCACATTTGAAAGGCGTTCTGTGAAAAGGGCACTCTGGGAGAAGGAACAGGAAGTGAAGGAATGTTCTCGCCCAGACACTGCCTCACTGTGGTAAGGAAAACAGGATAAAATGGAAGATTTGCTTCCAGCTTCTGAGAAAGAGGAGCCAACTCAGCGCACAAAGAGCCCTTCTGAAGTCTGAAGGACTTGTAATTACGACAAGTAAGTGTGGCCTCAGACTAACGTCCGTCCCGAAGATTTACAACCTCCAGCTGTGTGGAGAATTTTAGCTCTTCAGTAGGATCCTTCCAGCTAATCTAGTCAATTCTTGTTTGTGTCCAATGTTGAGGAGACAAGGAAGTGCCAGTCTATGAATCCAGGTCAGTAATGATGAATAAAAGTGGACATGGTTTCAAATCCTGGGCCTGTCACTTCACCGCTATGTGACCTTGGACAATATCTTAACCTCTCTGAGCTCAATTTTGTCATCTGTAAAATGTGCAGAATGCTCCTTCACTGTAAAGGCTTGCAGGGAAAGGTAAATAAGAACCTATTTTCTAGGTGTCTAGAACAGCATGGCTTGGAGTGACTCCATCTTATTCTGTGACCTCTGCACATCATAGTCTAAGACAGATGTGTGGAAATCCCCAGTTTAATTCCCGGTCAGGGCACACATGAGAAGCGATCATCTGCTTCCTCCTTCCTCTTCCCCTTCTCTACCATTTCCCCACCGCAGTCAACGGCTCCATTGATTCTAGCATGGCCTCGGGTGCTAAAAATAGCTTGGTGCTCAAGCATTGGCCCCAGAAGGGGTTGCCGGGTAGATCTTAGTTGGGGTGCATGTGGAAGTCTGCCTCACTATCAACCCTTCTATCACCTAATTTAAAAAAAAAAACACAGAGGCAAGAAAGTGGCTCAGGACCATAACTTGAAAGCCTGAGACAACAATGAATATTGAGATACTTAGCATGGGGAAGATAAGACATAAGGACACATGAGAAAACCATCTTCAAAGAAGGGCTGGTAGGTCAGAAAGAGATGAGACTTATGTAAATGACATGGAGAAAAAAAAAATACCAATAATAAGACATATACTTTCATTTATAATTGGGCTTATATGGAATATTGATGAAAAGTGCATCATGAGGTCAGTTTCACCATTGTAGCTGTTACATTGAGGTCGAATCCATTGCCCGTAGATTTTTATATACGGTATAAGATCGGGACTCCAACTCCATCCTTTTGCACGTGGATATCCTGTTTCCAACATTCATCGAAAAGGTGACTCTTTATTCATTGGATTGTCCTGTCAAAATCAATTGCTGGGAAATGGGAGGGTTTATTTTTGTATCTGGATTCTTTTCCATTCTTAGAACGGTGCCTTGTTGTCTTGATTACTGTAGATTTGCAGGAAGATGTGAAATAGAAACATGTGAGTTCTTCAATGTTATTGTTCTTTGCAGGATTGTTTTGACTAAGTACAGTTTCTTGAATTTCCTATAGAGTTCATGATCAGCTTACCAATTTCTTTTAAAAACTCTCCCGGGATTTTGAGAGGGATTGTGTTGAGTCCATAGATCAATTCTGGGAGTATTGTCATCCTAACACTATGAAGCCCTCTGATACCTGAACATTGACTTTTTCCCATTTATTTAGATCTTTCATTTTTTTTAATACTGTTATATAGTTTTACAAGTCTTTTATTTCTTTTATTAACTTTATTTCTAATGATTTTGATTTTTTTTGATGCTACTCTAATTGTTTGGTTTCTTAATTTAATTGGGATTGTCTTAAACACAATTAGAATTGTTTTTCTTCATTTCTTTTTCAAATGGTTCCTTTCTACTGTATAAAAATGCGATTTCTGTCCGTGTATCTTTTGTATCTTTGAAAGATATTGCCAGAGGAGACAGAAATCCCAGGGAATGGGTCGGAGGAGACAGGTGAGAACAACCGCGTGATCGTGGACTGGAGGCAGCCGTGTGCCTGTCTCTGCCTGCCCCGCCCGGCCAGGCGTCTCCGTAATTTGGGAGTGAAACCCCATTGCGCAGGGAAGCACCTTGCTCCGTTCATAACGGTGGCTGGGGGATCCTGTCGCCTTAGTCAAAGTGTTGTCCTCAGGTGAGGTGCTCGTCAAACCTAAAGAAATCGGTTATTTTAGTTCAATCTGTGTGCTTCCTGTTTTACCCGGTCCTGGTATTATTCTCCCCGAACCACTTCTGCTGCTTGTCCCCGGGGATCTTGTTCCATTTTCAATTTTAGCTCCATTCTTGTTTTCAAAATCACTCATGCGGCACACGGAAAGAGACGTGTGGGCCTTCTGCATCAGCCTGAAAGCGTAACTAACTATCCAGCACGGCCCCCTCCGTCGGTAACCCTGGTGACACCACGCCACCGCCGTGCACACGCCTCCCTCGCAACCAGGTGCCGGCCGCTGGCCCACAGTCTGCGCCCACAGAGCCCTGCAGAGCGAGGAGCCCGCCCTTGGCATCGCCGCCTCCCTAGAGCCTCGAGCACAACGTCTGGCCCGCGGTAAATGCTTCCAAAGGTGTTTTCCAAATTTGTGTGCAAGGGAACTTCCCTGTGAGATCCTCCTTGATCCTGCCTGAGTCCCCAAATGGCTTTGCAAACAGAACTGCTTGGGTAGGAGTTTTCTAAGCATTTCTCCTGACATTTCTTTGGGGAAATAATTTTGCCAAAAGTCAACAGAGTTATTGAGCACCTGCTGTGTGGAAGACTCGGCCATACGGTCTGGGGCACAGAGAACGGAGCTTTTTGATCTGGCCGGGGGCACAATGTACTTCAGTGACAAAAAACAAGTGCGAGCGTGAACCAAGTACTGACAAGGGGCCCGGCACGGTGCTGAGATGAACGTAACACATCCAATCCTTGCAGCACACGCACGAGGCAGACACGGGCCTTGTCCTCTCTGACAGGTCAGGGATGAGGCCCAGGTAGACTGAGCAGCTTGCACAGGGTCACTCAACTCAGCAGTGGCCAAGCCAAGAGCCCATCCCGGACAGCCTGATTCCGGGACGTGTTCACTTAACCCAGGGGTCCCCAAACTTTTTACACAGGGGGCCAGTTCACTGTCCCTCAGACTGTTGGAGGGCCAGACTATAAAAAAAACTATGAACAAATCCCTATGCACACTGCACATATCTTATTTTAAAGTAAAAAAACAAAATGGGAACAAATACAATATTTAAAATAAAAAACAAGTAAATTTAAATCAACAAACTGACCAGTATTTCAATGGGAACTATGGGCCTGCTTTTGGCTAATGAGATGGTCAATATCCAGTTCCATATTTGTCACTGCTAGCCGTAACAAATGATATGACGCACTTCCGCAGTCGTGACGTGTGCATTCCGCAGCACTGGAAGTAGTACTGTACATGAGCAACGCCGTTCTTTGTGATGCATCCTATGCTCCTCTCACTGACCACCAATGAAAGAGGTGCCCCTTCTGGAAATGTGGTGGGGGCCGGATAAATGGCCTCAGGGGGCCGCATGTGGCCCGCAGGCCGTACTTTGGGGACCCCTGACTTAACCCAATGTGCCCCTCTGTACATACAGGGCCGCCGATCACTACTAAGAGGTAAAAATCTCCATTTCTCCAGGGAATGAGGGGAGCAGGTGGCCGCTCTAGGCTGAGATGTTTACAGAAGGGTTCAAAGAGATTGTAGATCTGCATTGGCTGCAGAAGTATAGGAGCCAAATTTAAAGCCAGAGACGGGGAACTCTAGGCACGAGAAAAGTATGAGCAACACTGTAGAGGCAGGTGAGGGTCACAGCCCTCCTGAGTAATAGTGGACAGTGCTGCCCGATGCACTCTCTGGGCCACGAAGATCAAAGAAGACAAGCTCCGTGTGCTCACAGACCTTCTTTGTAGAATAAATAAATTTAAAAATAAAGACAGACTTATCCAGTGTGAAGTGTGAAGTGTGCCAAAAAATAAAAATAAAAGAACAGTGTAGGGGACAGAAAGGGACAAAGGAGATGCTGCTCTTTTACAAAGCGCACGAAGGAAACCACCTCTCTGAGAAGGTGGCATTTGACCCGACACCCAAGGGAAAAGGCGGAGGGAGCCATGCGGAGGCCTGGGGGCGAGGTATTTACAGGGAGAAGGAAAAGAAAGCCCGAAGGCCCTGAGGTAGAGGATTCCTACTGTGTGAGGAGGCAAGGAGGCCTGTCCGGCCAGAGCGGAGCGAGGGGGACACGCAGGTCTTCCATTTCCAAAGATCCCTCTGGCTGACGTCTGCTGGGGTCAAGGAGTGAACGAGCCGGTAAGCAGGAGCGTTGGAGGAGCAAGCGTCCTGACACGCGTTTATGTGGGCCAGCCGTGAGATTGGAAGCTGGAGGAAGCAGGTCGGAGCCGGTCTTGGTTGCCACGCTGGCAAAGTTGGGCTCTGACCCCCCCCCCCCCATGGCCATCAGAGGGTTGGAGGAGGACAGTATGCCAAATACATGATTCAATGCTCCTATTTCCTGTCTCAAACATCTTCTTATTCTGAGACTAACACGAGCCCTGGCGATGTACCGAATGTTTCGGAAAGTATTTACAACTAGATGAGACCCAGAAAACCAAAGAGACTCTGAACTAACAAGGATATAGCCATCACGGAACCTGGAGCAGGTGAGATGCATCCCAGATGGTTTGAGTTCCATGATGGCAGACATCTTCTGAGCGTTTTTCATACCAGGAGTCCCCAAACTACAGCCCACGGGCCGCATGCGGCCCCCTGAGGCCATTTATCCGGCCCCCGCCGCACTTCTGGAAGGGGCACTTCTTTCATTGGTGGTCAGCGAGAGGAGCATAGTTCCCATTGAAATACTGGTCAGTTTGTTGATTTAAATTTACTTGTTCTTTATTTTAAATATTGTATTTGTTCCCGTTTTGTTTTTTTACTTTAAAATAAGATATGTGCTGTGTGCATAGGGATTTGTTCATAGTTTTTTTTTATAGTCTGGCCCTCCAACGGTCTGAGGGACAGTGAACTGGTCCCCTGTGAAAAAAGGTTTGGGACTCCTGTTATACGGTAGGCACCCTGACGCGTGCTGCCCTTGTGTGAGCTCTTTGAGTCTTTGCAGACTCCAGTCAGGTGCATCTTGACCACACGAGGTGGCACCTGAGACCAGGAGAGGGTAGATAACTTAGCCATTGTCACACAGTTAAACAAGGTACAGTCTGGAAGCGTCTTCACTAATATTTTGTAGTCTTCTTTTTTAATATCACCATATGCTGGTGTAAATATAAACGGCCAAGTTACAGAACCCACGGGTGTCAAGCAATTCCTAAGACATGGTTTGCAATGGACCAACTAATAACTTCTCTGTAACATGTCACCTGGAAATCTGTGTTAAGAGGTTGGGAGAGAAAGTGCAGGGATGGGGGCAGGGGGTCTATTGAGACATAGCGAGACCTAGGAAAACATGAGACCTACATGCCTCAGTTCAGTCTCAGTGATACCGAAGCCAAATAATAATAATAGGAGTAATAATAATAATAATAATAGGCCATAAAGTCAAGTGTAGAGATTTTAAGATAAAATAAAATTTTTAAATACCTAGTTTTCCTTTACAGGATCTTTGTAAACATTTGGCTAATTCCCCAGAAGGAAATTCAGTGAGGCTTTAGTCTTCCTTCCTTACTTCCGGGCAGGGGCTGAGAAGGACTGGCTGTGGGCCCCGCACCTGGTGAGCCTCGGACTGAGCTCATCCCAGGTGCTTTTCTGCTGTCCTGGGATTGCGTTCGCTGCCCGACGCTGAGTTCCGTATCTGATCGCCAGCACAGCCGCTGGGAGAGGAAGAGTCACATTTCCCAGGGTAGCTCTCCATGGCAAACGCACACTGCGCTCCTAAAGGAAACAGGAACCTTCCTTCTGGGTGTTGTGTTGGACTTTGCAGGCTGGGGAGGTATCCTATCAAATGTGGCTACCTCGGATTTCTCCACAGATGTCAGACCTAAGAGTGATAAATCCTTCACACTGACTCCGCAGTATATAAGCCAGGCGCAGGGTGTCAGAGGAGTTCCTCCTGGCGACATCTTTAATCCGTCAGTCTCGTGTCATTTAGCAGAAGAGACATCAGGGCCAGGGGGCTGATACCCCTTCCCTCCGTCCCTTACTGTGGCTACGAATGATGGCCACTGACGCAGCCCATCTTCAGCGTGGGCGAATTCTTACCACCTGCACACTTCATACATGTCCTAGCAGATATCATTGAGGGGAAACTTTTTTCTGTTTTTTTTTTAAACTACTTCAAAGGGGAAAAAAAATAAATTAGTGGTCGATGGCTGTGCAAAATGGAGTGCTGATGAAATTCGTCCATAACAAAAACTGTTTCCCCTTCTGCCTTTTCAGGCAGGGAGTAGAGGAGACCAACAGATTCAATGCAGATGAGGTGGACGAGGCGGAGGGCTTTCCTTCTCACTGAAGGGGGAGGTCACGAAGAACGAAAAGCCGACGAGACGAGGGAGCCGCGCTGGCCCTGCCTCCGTCATCCTCCTGCGTGTCCGTCCGCCTGTCTGTCCCTCTGTGCCCGGTCCTTTCCACACCCACCGTCACCTATCATCCGTGTCTGTCAGTGAGCTCTGCAGTCGGCGGCTATCCCTCTATCTCTCTAGTCTTTTATTTTATTTTATTTTATTTTATTTTATTTTATTTTATTTTAATTGATTGTGTTTACATAGATTCTAGTGTCCCCCGAATACATCCCCCTCCCCCGTGTTCCCCGCAACATCCCCATTGCCCCCCTTTCCCGCAGTGCCCTCCCCCTTCCCTCCAGGATTTGCTTTTCTGTTCTCATCCCATCCTATCATCCTCTCATCCCCTTTCCCTCTGTCCACTTTCCCTCTGGTCCCTTTGATCCCTCCTCTGCCTCTATTTCGTTTCTCAGTTCATATTGTTCGTTGAATTCCTCAAATGAGTGAGGTCATCTGATATTTTTCTTTCTCTGCCTGACTTATTTCACTTAACATAATAGTTTCCAGGTCCCTCCATGTTGTCGCAAAAGGTAAGATTCCCTTCTTTTTTGTGGCCCCACAGTATTCCATTGTGTATATGTACCACCGCTTTTTAATCCACTCGTCCACTGACGGACTCTTAGGCTGTTTCTATCCCTCTATCTCTTTATTCTTATTGCTAATGTTTCTTTCTTCTACACGGGACACTATGGCATCGGGCAGCCCCACTATTAGATCGTGTGGACACGGAGTGTCTCTGCGGTGAGACAGCGGTAGCCTTCGCTCTGCAGGGCTGCAGGTAATACACTAGCACAGTTCTGCCTGTCAGCTCAGACTCTGCTGGTTTCCTGTTGTCTGCAAGGCCAGCGGTCCACGTGGTCACCCGGCACCGGTCCCAAGACCCAGTCTCTTTCCCTTCCACTTTACACCAGGATTGCTCACTAGGTTACTATCCTCACCCCCTGGCCCCAAGGCCCTGGTCATTACTCTTTACTCTCACTATCCCCATTTTTTCCACTGCTAAGTCTCAGCCTTTCCCTTCCGTGGCTTTCTGTCTATCCTCAGGTGGAAGCTCCCGCTCACAGCGGAGTTGAAGTTGGGGCCAGCTCCCTGACGTGAGCGCTCGTTGACGTCACCACCTTACCGCCTGCTCACTTCTAAACACTTCCTGGCTTTGTGTCCCTGTCATTCTGTCTTTCAAGCCTGATTTACCGTCTTACACACCCTGACCCTGACTCTAACGAAAGGACAGAGAACAGGACCTGGCATCCCACAACCCGCGAATAAAGTCTCAACTTCCTAACGCACAGGGAGCGTGTCCATGGCAATGCGGGCCCCCAGCGGCCTCTCCAGGCTCGTCTCTGCCCATCATCAGCCGCACCTGGGACGACCCAAGACCCCCACACTGCTGGCCTCCCCTGAGCCAACCGTTCTGTTCATCCCACTCCCCATTTACATCCCTTGACACGTGCTTTGTTCTGCTTGGCAAACTCCTGCCCGTCCGTCCAACATAGAGCTCACAGGACTCCCTCGGAGAAGCTGGAAGCGGCTTGCCTTCTTGAGAGCGAGGGGACGAGGACGGGTGTGTGTGTACCGTCTGCACGGAGTCTGGGCCATCCTGCTCTTTCCCAGAATGTCTGCCCTTCCATTCGCCTGTCCCTGGAGCCCCGTCCGGTCCTGCCGGCGATTCCAGGGCTGTGAAAGCACAGGCCTGGGGGCCCTCACGGCTGTCAGGCATCCTTAATAGCTCCTGGTGCTTTCTCCCGCGGAGCGTGCCCGGGGTCTCAGAACCCTCTGTAAAATAATGCTCCAGGCAACCGCCGCCGATCAATATGAAGTGGGAGATGAGCCTCTGATCATCAAAAGATTCCCCGAGATCGGTAGAAGGCAAGCTTCGTCCGGGGAGAAGGAGTTGGCAGCGTACCTGAGGAAGGCTCGGCCCCCAGGACCCGTACAGAATGCCGGCCAGGGGAGAAAGCAGAGGAAGGGCACCGTGGCTGCCTGTGCTCTGGGAGGGAAGAGTCCTGCCTCGGGGAGGGCGAGGACCACAGTTCCCTGAGCTCCGGCCTCTGAACACCAGCAAAGAGCCCCAGGGGAACGCGGAGCTGTTTGATACAACAGCAGGTGCGAGGCAAGCCGGGGTCCCCTCCACCCCAGGCTCTGCTCTCCTGCTCTGGCCCAGCGCCAGCAGGCTCCAGGCTCCTGCCAGTAGCTTCACGTCCTGGTGAGCAGCCCTCTGGGACGTCTGCCTGGCTCGGTTCTCCAGGCCCACCTCACCCGTCCACGCACAGACCAAGACCCTTGCAGGGAAGCCAGCAAGGGATGTGCTGTCTGAAGGATCGCTCGCTCACACAAGGCATTTAGACACAAGGACAGCCTGAGGGATGCATCTGTGATGGCGGCTGGGACTTGGCCGTGATCAGAGGAGATGCGTGGTGAGTTTGCCAGTGCGGTCAGTTAGCCGCATTTCCTGCCAAACCGCGGCCTCTTCCATGGTGAGTCCACCAAACTTTCATTGAGCTTTCCTCAACTATGAAAAGGACAAAGCTGTCAACAGAAGGGGCCCTGTAAAAGGGGACGTGGCTAAAGAAGAGAAGACATGGCGGCAGGACGGTCAGGATTCCCTCGCCGGCGGGCCCATGCTGCTGCTTTGGCTGTCACATTCCGAGAGGTGACATGCTGGCCCAAACCGAACACTGTGATCGGATGGGAGGACCGTTGGTGGATTGGTAGCATTGCGTGCAGAAGGTACGGCCAGGCTTGGGTGTCGTCGCAAGTCCTGGGTTTGGGAGCAAGATCCTTAAGTTCTCTAAGCTTTCGCTCCCTCCGTTCCCACACCAGGGGAGGACGTCTCCGCACACAGTTGTTGGGGGAGGAAATGCCATGTGGCTCCTTCCCTTGTAGGCACTGCTAAGGAAGGAGAGGAAGAAAGTACAGGTATCGAACCGGCTGGCAGTAAGAGCCACAGAAGCACCTAAAAATACACTTTGAGGAAGTAAGCATGGGCGACGTGCATCCAGAACTGACCACTGAGGAGAATGGCACCCATGGGTGGGGTCATGCCGATGTCCTCTCTCTGGGGCCAGGGACACAGTAGTCCCTCTCTGTCCATGTCTAGTCCTTAGCTCCACAGCAACACAAAGCTGTGAGGTGTTTTCTGAAAAGTGAGGAAAGCATCTCTGAGCAAATGTAATCATCAGGCAAATAGACCCGGTGGATTTCAAGCCCAGCAAGAAAACGTGAACACCATGGTGCCTGGTGCACAGCAGACGCTCAGAATAAGTGTGTCTTTCAAAAACACAGAGATGCGAGGCAGACCACATAGCAGACCAAAGTAATCAGAGAGGGGAATAGGTAGTCATTTACTGATGAGGCAAGGAACTCTGATACACTCATTAACCAGAACCTAACCTGGAAAATGAGAAAAAAAATGGGGAATATTCTGATCCCCATTGTGTAGATGAGAAGATCGTGGCCCTGAGAGTTTCTCTAACTTAACCATTGTCACATAATAAAGCAAAAATGTGATGTCTCCAAAGCCCTTTATCTTAAGACCAGCCCCAACTAGGACTGAGGGGGACTTGCTCTGCGTGACAGAGAAGGGGAGAAGGTGGGCTGTGGTCGGGGGTGTCTGGGGTGGTCGTGGCCTGAAGGATCTAGTGCCAGGAAGGGTGGTGAGCTGTGGCACTGGGTCCCTGGGCACAGCCACAGGGCTGTGCTAGCCTCAGGGCTCCTGCCATGGGGGAGGGCGGGATCTGGGCGCAGGCTGGTTGGGGGGCACCCCCGAGATAGCCAGGAAGCTGCAGCTGAAACCCACAGGGCAGAGGGGGTCACAGCAGATGACGCCACAGCCACAGCGCACACAGAGGGGGCTCTCTGGCAGACCATTCCCCCACACACACACACCTGAGGGGATCTGTGTGCTCTGAAACCAGGCATGAGGAATTCCCTAAAAGATTGTGCAGCCTTCACTGGCCTGTCCCCGCCCACCAAGAGGGAATGGCACAAATAATTCACGGTATCCTTTTTTAGGATCATGTCGGTGAGAATATATCAGCAGATATAATTGTCTGACACTTCAAGGAAGTGCTGTTTCAAAAATAGATGCCCATGAAGAGGAAGGGAGGAGAGAAATACACCTGCCTCACTTCGCTTCCTGTGGCTATTTGCTTTAAAGATAGGCTTTTTTTTTTTTTTTTTTGGCCTCAAGTTGCTGGCATAATTATGTATCTATGTCTAATGTGTAAGACATCTCTGAGTTCCCAATTCATCAGTTCTTACCCCTTCTACCTGACCTGGAAGACTTTAGTCCTTCTTTGACTGTCATGGAATTTCAGAATTGAGAGAGATGTCAGGGGCAGGCAGAGATGAAATCCTTCTCCCTGTATGTTTACCCAAATTCAGTCAAAACCACTCAGTGGCAATGGGAAACCACCACCTTCACTCCCCCCACAACAGGCCTGTCTGACATACGGCCTGATCATTCCACCACTGTTTATAAACCCGCAGAAGCGTCACTGGTTATCAGAATAAAGAGGCAAAAGCCTCCATGTCCTGGCTGAACTCCATCTCACCACAGGGCCTTTGCACATGCTGCTACCTCTCTATCCTCCCCTTGCTTAGTTACAGCCACTCAACCTCCAGTGCTGTGTGGGATGCTACTAGCATGGGCTCACCAGGATTGACTTAAATATTCAGAAATGTTATTTTAAAAAAATACAAAATTACATAGACTCATGAACAAACCCTATTTAAACAAAGGTGATAAATACTCAAAACACATCATTTTCTGATTCTTTTGCTACACTGTCCTCCTTGCTATACGCATCTCCCCCCTCCCCCCCCCCCCCCCCCCCCCGCTTCATTGAGATAGAATTGACATGGAGCATCGCATCAGTTTAACCGATACAACGTGTTGATTTAATACATTTATACGCTGTGAAGTGATAACCACCGTAGCCTTGGCTAGTACCACCATCCTGTCGTATAGCTGCCATTGCTCTGTTGTCATGAGAACCTGTGAGATCTGGTCTCTCAGAAACTTTCAAGTGTATGACACAGTGCTGTCAACGGGAAGCACGGCGCTGGCTTCAGACCCCCAGAACTGTTCCCCTTTTACCTGGAGGTGTGTCCCATGTCCTCTACCTCCCCCCAGCCCCTGGAAACCACCTTTTGGACTCTTGATGAGTTCAGCCTTTTTAGGCTTCTCCTAGGAGTGAGATCACTAGAACCCACGTTCTTAATTTTGTGTCTGGGCGGCAGACACGCCCTCTGGCAGTGGTTCCTGCACTTGTCTTCCTGACTCCACATGGAGACGCACCAGGGCCACAGCCTGGGAGCGCTCTCACACATCGGGGCTGTTTCCCTCCCCCGTCCAACCTGCCAGAGAGCCAGCTGTTCGATCTTTAGCAACAACCACTGCTTCAAAATCACCTCCTCCCCACGTCCCGTGGACGCCTTTTCCTTTCGGCAGAGCCTTCTCCTTGTGCCATGGCAGGCTAGCAGGGAACAGCATCGCTAACTAGGTGGGCCCTGCACACGACGCACGCAGAATTCCTGCTGGGTTTGCACAACAACGATGTGACCCTAACAACAGCACAGTGCCAGGCTCTGAGGAAGTCCTCAACAAATACTGCAGGATGACTCTCAAACTCCAGTCACTCGACCTGCTTAACTTGAGTTGAAATCATCAGCCCTTTTAAAGGGTAATGACAGCATATTATCCTAACCCAGGAATGAGCGTTCCTCTTAGAAAGAAACTACTTCCTTCGAAGTAACACTGGTAAACTAGTTGAAGTTAAAAGGAATATCTGAGGACTGGGCGTTAGCAGGAAACAAGACCCAAAGGATGTGGCTAAAACCCCCGCGTGGCAGGAGCGGACGGGGCAGCCCAGAGCAGGATGCAGGGGTGGGGGGTGCACTCAGCACTTTGAACCGGGCCGAGAGAACTCCCCTGTGGTTGGTGGCCAGAGAGTTTTTTGTTTTGTTTTGTTTTAAAAAAAGAGATGTCTGATACTTCATTTGGATCTTTTGTGAACAGGAAGTCAATGACTCTTGATTCTAGTCTTCCTCCCTGACTAACCCTTAGTGAAATCTCTATGCCCAGATGTGGCATGTGTCAACATGAATATAAATTTTTAGGAAGGGCGATGTGTCATGTTCCAACTGATGCCACAGTATGTGGGAGATGATGAGATAATTCAGGAACCAAAATGACTGATTGACCAGGTACTGGAGTAGAAAATTGAGGTGACCACCATCAAGTAAGGGAAGGAATTCAGGAAAACCTCGGTGGTTGCAGGCTTCTGGTTCATGAAGTACCCAACACTCTGGGCTGTTGTTGTTGCTATTGTTACTGTTGCTTTTCCTCAGATCTTAGGGTGCTAGAAGACTGGGAAACATTTACTTCCCTCGTGGTCCTAGTTCTAAACCTAGAGAACAGAGTATACTCCGTGTGTGGCTGGAAGTCCTCTTTGAGGATGGAGGAAGGAGAGGTTGGAGCCAAGACAGGCCTGTGTTCAAACACAAAGTACAAAAGGCATGGCTCCAGTTCAAGGCCACTGTACCCATCCACCCAGACCTAAGGGGTGCTGAATTTATGAGAGCAAAGAAGGAGGTATAGACAGATTTTAAGATATATTTTGAAGATAGCAGCATCAATAGGACACATTACTAGATGAATATTGAGGGTGGGGAGAACAGAGGAGCCATAAAATGAATCTCAGGTTTCTGGGTGCAGAACTAGAGGGAGGGGATGATGGTGTCATTTAGGGAAACGGGGGACGGGGGGGACAGCAGGACACCCATGGTCTAGCAACCACCATACCTACGGGTTGTAGTTAATGGCACAGAGCGTGGCCCCACAGAATAGCTCATTGCTCTATAAAAGTGGTCAAACTTGGATATGTTTAGTACACAATAAATAGAGGATAATATCCTGTATACCTGTGGAAGTGATGAGAAAGGCTACGTCACAGGCCAAGGGCTATCGATGACCATCTGTAGTCGTCCGTTAGAAGAAGTGCGTGCTGACCAAGGCGGGGCCTGGACATCCTGCTTTCAGCAGGATGTAGGTAGGGTATTTCTCAACATTAAGGTCAAGTATAGAAATGCATTTATATATGATATTAAAATATGGCTTCACTGATGTTTCCTCTCTCCACAGAACACCTAAGTTAAAACTCATGGCATGCTTATATTCTTTTAAACGCAATTTGGCAAATACGGGCTTGTAGAAGATGAGAGGTTTTGTGTGGGAAATGTGTCAGAGTGTCTGAAGGCCGTCACTCCTGACATTCAGGACCGGGTCACTCTGTCATGCGGGCTGTCCTGTGTGCTGCAAGATGTCTAACAGCATCCCGGCACCAACTCACAAGATGCCAGAGGCCCTGCCCAGGGGTGACAACCTAACACATCTCTAGGGCACTGTCAGATGTCCTGTAGGAGACAAGATCCGTTGAGAGTCACTGAGCTAAACTCACAAGATGAGAAGGACCGGAGAGGTGTCTCCCTTAGTTTCTAACTAACCCTGGGTCGCAGGGCAACTTTCCTGTGCTTTCCTGCTGCGGTCTCCTCATTGCTGAAATCGGAATGATCTGCGTAGGCAGATGTGTCCTGGGGTTGCTGGGAGAGCCCCGTGAGGTGGCCCACGCAGAAGGCCGAGAACCCCAGCTAGCACAAGGTAAGAGTGGGATCAGCTCTCTGCTTACCGTCAGTTTCTTTCCCTTTTCCTCTCTGTGTTTGTATGGAGTCTCGGGGGCAGAAAGCTGACTGAAACCCAGTTCCCGGATCACCGCACAGTTCCCAGCCTTGCTTAGACAGGCTTGTAGCACCCTTTCTTCCCTCTGTCCCTCAGTCCTCTTCTCTTGTCCCTTCTCACTAGAAGAATGGGGGTCTCTATCACCCAGTATTTTTGTGAATGTGTATGCTTTTTATTTAAATAAATTCCATTGAACAAACAACCTCATTTTCTCTCATTTTTTAACCTGAGACTGTTTTAATACTCACCCATGGGCTCCTCTCCTTCAGCGGTCCTCCGCCTCGGTTGAACATCGGAACCCCAAGGCAGGCTTGTTGGACCAGAACACTGGACCCCACCCCCCAGATCTCCTGGTTCACTGGGACCGGCCTGGGGCCCATAATATTTTTACTCTTTTAAAAATTCACAAGTGACACTTACATATCACCACAGTTTGAGGGCCACTGTTACAATTCTTTTACTCTAGCTGCTCCCTAAGGTTTTCATTCATTGCCCATTCAGTACTTACTTATTCTTCTGACGGTGGACGACCTGGTGGTGTCCACTTCTCTGACCCCCACAAACAACGCTGTTGTGAGCCTCACCCTTGAGCCTGTCCCCTCATACTTCGACTGCGACTGTCCCTAGGTCTAAGGGAATAGCATTGCTAGTCCACAGGGTGTGCACACGCTCTGTGGCTGTAGGCACTGCCTGGTCGCATTGGGGAGCGTGCGGCCTGGCTCTGCTCCCACCCCTGCGCGTGAACAGCATCATCCCCATCGCGCAGGGGAGGGACAGTGAAACAGGGTATGAACTCACCTGACCCCTCCCCTGCCAGTGACACAGCTGGCGCTCAAGGTCCCCGTGCACACCCTGGCCTGCCGCCACCAGCTGCCTGCTCACCAGACAGTCTTGCAGCAGCAGTGAGCTCCACCACAGAACTTTCCACAACTCTCACCCTGACCTTTACTACTCAGCTCTCTACTCAGTGTGCTTTTCTACCCTCCTTAGACCTCACTGTCTGAGTCTGACAAAAAATAAAGATAAGAACAAGCAACCACTGTATGGAGAATGTAGCCAGCGGAAGGGTGAGGGTTCCTGGTCTTGGTGATCTCCATGGTCAAGTTCCAGTTTCTTCAAGGCAGGAAAGTCCATTGCTGCGACCTACTCCTCATGCCTGCTCAGGAGAGCCTCATACTTCTGCCTTGACCTCCACGTTCATGGGGGGCGAGGACAGTGCTGTGTCCAAGGAGAGAACCCCAGACTTGGCATGCTGCTCCGTGGCTACCTGTGGCACGTTGGCCTGTCACTTGCATGGTGACCTTAGAGAAATTACCCTTCATTCTTATAAGTCTGTTAGAGTTGGAACATAGCTTCATTGGGGCAGTCACACAGGAACTTGACCCCGCTCCCACCCCGGAGGCCATGCCAGAGAATGCCACTGCCCAGTGGAGGACAGAGCCCCCAGCGGGTGATGCTAGGCCACTCTTCCTTACCCTGAAACCTCTCTGGCCTCCAACATCCTCCCCTTCCCCCTGAGAATGTTGAAGAGGTTGTTGATTTTTAATCTTTAATGATTTTATACAGTTGAAATCTTAGTTACACTATATGGAAATTGAATTGCATCCCCCCCAAAATTCACACATGGAAGTTCTACTCCCCTGAACTTCAGACTATGACCTCACTCAGAAATAAGATCTCTGCAGACGCAACTAGGTAGGATGAGGTCACACTGGAGTTGGGTGTCCTTATCCAAAGGGGACATTTGACCACAGACACACGTGGGACCATACAGCAGAAAGCAAGGACCACCCGTGACCACCAGCAAACCACCGTAAGCCGGAGGGGAGGGCTTCTCTTCAGCCCTCAAGGGACACCAACAAGGAGCCCACGCTAGACCCACACCTCTGGCCCGAGCTGCCCTTGCTGATGCTCTGAGCCCCGGTTCCTGCTGCTTTGCTACGGCAGCCCAGGGAAATGAATTCGCTCCCTGATATGCCCACAATCCCCAATTGGTAGCCCCCATCTTTGTAATTCTAGCTTCTGTGTGTTTCTATGTCTCTTTAGCTAGGACAGGAGGCTGTGGGGGAAGTGGGGAGGTGGTAGAGCTCTTTCTACAGCTGCAGAGCAAGCAAGAGGAGCACATCTAGATGACCTACATGAGAAATCCACATATATTATATAACCCTTCGCACAGTCCCCTTCCTAATAATCAGCAATGATCCCAAAAGTGCCCCCAACCCCTTGCCCTGCGTTCTGGAAGAACTCACAAAGTAGCCTGCCGGGCAAGTCCTGGGTACACGCGCACGGCCTCGTCACACACAAGACTGGTCGAGGCCACGCTGCTTCCCTCCCCCTCGCCGCCCCTCCCTCTCCCCCTGGCGCGAGGCGTGAGCGTAAATGACTGTGATGTAACTGGAAGAAACACAAGGAACCTGGCAATTTAGCGATTTCCAAACCCGCTGTTTCAACAAACATTTATTATCTGCTATGTACCAGGAAGTAATACATTGATGACAGGCAGGGTTATTACCAGCAACAGTCTTATTACCGCACAAGAGTCCGAAAGCTGGGAATACTAACATGAACGAGAAATAGGCCCTGCCTCCGCTGAAAAATGGAGTGAACAGAAATGCAAAAAAAAAAAAAAAAGAACTCCTGGGACACAAAAAGCACTGGTGTTTCCTGGCGTCAGACACACGGTCCAGACCGTTTTCTGAGCGCTTCCCACGGGCCATGCCTCCACACCCCACCTCGGTGCTGAGAACAGGATCCTCTTTGCGTCCATAAAGTCATCACGAGAAAGCGGTTCTGAGAGGGTAACAAGCTTCCCTGAGTCACAAACACCCAGCATGTGGGAAAGGAGGGGGTCAGCCTCTATCTGTTTGCTGTCAGACCCCGAAACTCCCTCCGGGCATCAGACTGGAACCCTAAGGACCCACAGACTTAGTTAAGTGCTCCGGGAACAGAAGGGGCGCCCGTTCACCCCGCCTCTGCGGACTAACGGGAAGGCGCCGCACGCGACAGAACAGCGGGGCGTTAGGTTTGCGAGTGGGAAGAGGACATTCCTGCCCAGGACCCACATGCAGAGAAAGTGGAAACCATAAGAAGCCTCGCTGGACTAGCAGGGGAGAGAGTGCTGGGACCACATTGTGAGAGCCTAGAGATCCTTGTGCAGGGGCCTGGGTTCCATCCTGAGGCCGATGGAAATTCTGTCCTGCTGAGTGCATGATGTCACTCACACTTCTACACAGAACCGATGAGTTACTCCCCCTTCCCCTTCTGTATCTACCTTATTTCCTGGGTTCTCAGAAGACTGATCATTTGGCACGCAACACTGAAAACATGCTTCCTTTGTGTGGTCAGTGAACGGGTATAAAAATAATGGCATAATATATGTATATGTTCATGCCAAGCAATACGGCAGGCCTTGAGGACAGACTAGGCACTCACCGACCCTGGAGGGCCAGTTGGTTGGGTTGGTAGTGTATTGAGTTGAAGGAATATATAATGAATTACCGTAAGCTCCCTAAATTCAGAGGCCGTTTCATGCTCATTCTTCCATGGCCCCCTGTGCTCAGTGCCATTCTTCATCTACAGTCATTACGGTTGGTCTCAATAACTATTATCTGAGTGCACGAGAAGATGGACAAGTGAAAGAACATGCGAGCGTGTAAATGAGGGGGTGAATGAATGAACAAATACACCCATCTCCACCCTCCCCACCCTTTCCTGCACGTACCATGTTCTTCCTACACGCCTTTCGACCTCTTTCCCCCAAAACACCATCCAGAAGTAGCCCATATTCTTGGAGAGAGAAGAATAGGTCCATGTGTTCCTTTTATATTTTCTTAATTAAACTTTTTAAATCTGAGATGATTGTAGAATTACATGCAGTTCTAAAAACACAAAGCAAACAGTTGTAGGGAGCCTCCACTCAGATTCTTCCAGAAGTAATCTCTTCTAAAACTATAGTAAAACGTCACAATCGGGACGTGGACACTGAGAGAGTTGAGACTCGGGACATTTCCATCACTGCCAGGGTCCTTCCCGTTGCCCTTTTGTAGAGACATCCCCTTCCCTCCACCCCCCACCCTCCTAGCTCCTAACAACCACTTATAGGGTTGCCATTGATATAATTTTCTCATTTCAAGAATGTTAAATAAATGAAATCATACAATAAAAAAGCTTTTGGAATTGATTTTTTTTTTTTACTCAACATCATTTACTGGTGACTCATCCAAGTTGTAGTGCATATCAATAATGGATTCCTTTTTAGTGCTGGGCAGTATTTGATGGCTTGGCTGCACCACACAGATGGTTTAATCGGTCACCCACTGAAGGACATTTGTGTTGTTCCCAGCTTTTTGACTAGTGCAAGTAATAACCTGTATTTGTGTAAACATAACTCTTTATTTCTCTGGGATAAATGCCCAGGGGTGCAATTGTTAGACGTTAGTGTTTTGAGAAACTGAAAAACCATTTTTCCAAAGCATGTGTACCATTTATGTTTTCATGCATGAGTGACCCGGTAAGGATGCGGGAAAACTGGATCACTCGTACATTGCTGGTGGCGACGTCCAATCTAACAGGGGCAGCGCGCAGTGACGATGTGGTCCTCGAGTCTATCCGGTTGGTAGGTAGTGATATCTTATTGAGGTTTTCATTTAAATTTGCATCTTCCTACTAGCTAAGAGTGTCAAAGCTATTTTCACGTGTTTATTTGCCATCAGTGTATCCTCGTCTGTGAAATGCCTGCTCCTGTTTTTAGCCCCTTGTTTAATTGAAGTGTTCTTCCTGTTGAGTTTGGAGAGTCCTCTGAACAGTCTGGTGTCAGTCCTCTGTCAGCAGTGTGGTCTGTAAAGCTCTCCTCCCGGTCGGAAGCCGTGCTCCGTTCTCTTCAGAGTCCTTCCCAGAGCACAGGCTATTCATTTGGATGAGGTCCAATTTATCAGTTTATCTTCTTATTAAAAATGCTTCTGGGTTTTTTTTTTTTCATTTTTCATTTTTTTTAATTATACTTTACATTCAATATTATTTTGTATTGGTTCCAGTGGTGAGACAATCATAGACTTTAGAGACTTCCCCCTGATGTTTCCAGTCCCCACCTGACCCCCCACGTGGTTATTGCGATACTACTGACTGTATTTCTTGTGCTATACTTTGTATCCCCATGACTGTCTCCTAACAACAATTCTTTATTTCTTAATCCGTCTGCCTTTTTCACCCAGCTCCCCAGCCCCCTTCCCTGTGTTCTCCGTATCTCTGAGTCTGTTTCTGTTTTGTTTATTTGTCTATATTGTGCTTTAGATTCCACATATAAATGAATCATATGGTAGTTGTCTTTCTCTGACTTACTTCACTCAGTATAACACCCTCCACCTCTATCCATGCCGTCGCCAATGGTAGGATCTTGATCTTTTTTCTGGTCACATAATATTCCACTATATACACGGACCAGAGCATTTTTACCCTCTCATCTACGGATGGGCACTTGGGCGGCTTCCACAGCTTGGCTCTTACAAATAATCCTTTGGTGTAAATTTAAGGAAACGTGTACGGAATTTGTAGGCTAAAAGCCACAAGATGCTGATGAAAAAAAATAAAAACTATCAAAATAAATGTAGAGCCATATACTACTTTGCTTTCAGATTAGAAGACCCAATATAGTGAAGATGTCGATTCTCTTCAATTTCCTTAATATTTACAGGGCAATTCAAGTGATCTGTGTTACGGTGG
Organism: Saccopteryx bilineata; assembly: GCF_036850765.1. Lineage (NCBI taxonomy): Eukaryota > Metazoa > Chordata > Mammalia > Chiroptera > Emballonuridae > Saccopteryx > Saccopteryx bilineata. The sequence continues at coordinate 260,268,614 of NC_089494.1, forward strand.
GTGAGTAGTAGTGTTTTGTACTTGGGGGGGGGGGATTGGTCCGTTTTAATCTATGTGTGTAGAGTTGTATATACCATTTCCTTATTTTACTTCGGATGTCTTTGGAGTTTGTAGTAAGATTCCTTCTCTCCTTCCTGACAGGGGTCATTTATGTCTCCTCTCTCTATTCATTGTCAGTCTTTCCAGAGGCTTGTAAATTTTATTGGTCTTCTAAAAGAAACAGTCTTTTTTTATTTCATTGATTTTCTCCAATATATCTTTTTTTTTTTATTTCATTGATTTCTGCTTTTCTCTATTATTTGCTTCCTTCTGCTTCCATTGGGGCTTATTTTGGGTTTTTTTGCACGTTCTTCCGGCTGGTGCCTAGGTGATTGATGTGAGGTTTTCCTTTTTCTCAGATGCAGTCAGAGCTACCCATTTCCCGCTCAGCATTGTTTCAGCCACGTCTCACAAAGTTTGGATAGCCTAGTGTCATTTTTATCCAAGTCAGTGGATTCCTTCTATTTCCCTGGAGACATCTTCTTTGATGCATGGCTTAGTTATAAGCACGCTGCTGAATTTTCAAGTGTTCGGAGATATTCCTAGTATCCTTGTTTGTCAGGTCCAGTTGAACTCGCGTTGGTCAGAGAACGCACGCCATAGGACTTAAACTCTTCAGTGTGTTGAGGTTTGTTTTCAGGCACAGGATGCAGTCTGATTTGACAACGGTTTCAGTGACACTTGAAGAGAACATGTATTCTGCTACTGCTGGGTGGAGTATTTCATAAATGTTGATTTGGTCCTTTTAATTGGTAGTGTTGCCCAGTTCTGTATCCTTGATGATTTTCTGTTTGGTTCTTCTTTTCGTTATTAAGAGGGGATGTTGACGTTTCCAACTGTAATTACAGATTTGCCTGTTTTCCCCTTCAGTCCTATCAATTTGGCTCGCAAAGTTTGCAGCTGTTTTTTGGTACATCCACATTTCAGATTGCTATGTCGCTGTGGTGAGTTGGGCCTTTTATCTATGTTCCTTTCTGTCTGGTAATTTTCTTTAACTGATATTAATATAGTCACTCCTACTTTCCTTTGATTCATATTTGCAAATTAATTAAAATTTAAAATTTAATATCTTTTTCCATCATTTTACTTTCAACTTGCCCATATCGTTGCATTTGAAGTGAGTTTCTTGTGGGCAGAGTATAGTTGAGCCATCCTTAGGAGATGGCTTTTCATCTGCTCTGCTCATGTCTGTCTAGATTAAATGAAAATATGACCATTTACATAATACAATTATTTATACATTAAGGCTTACAAGTGCCATTTTATTTTTTTGTTTTCTGTCTGTTCTATTTGCATTTCTGTCTTTATTTTTTTCTCCCCTACCTTCTTGTGGGCTGTTTGATTTCTTTTTTTAGAATTACATTTTGATTTTTCTATGGCATATCTGAGTGTATTCTTCTGAACAGTTTTTTTAACTGGTTGCTCTGATATTATCATTATCACAAAAATTAGGGGATCGGGGACCGTGCAGAGACTCCAGTACTCTCAGCCTTTTGTCTAGTGCATTTTCACTGATGAAATAAAAGTTGGTTTTGCATCTCATTTGCATAATAGAACAACTTTCTTTGACTTGTTGATTGCTTTTCTGATGTTCTTGATTAATAAAAAAAATCAAATTCTTCTTCTTTTTAATCACTTCATATTCATTTTGAAATATCCCCTCATTTTGATGAGCTGCATCTATGCAAAACTTACTGGTGGTGTCATTTTACCAGTTCAGGTAAAGTGTAGAAATCTTTATTCTTTTTTTATACTTCTCAACCCAACTTCACTTATAATTGTCTTAAATATTTCCTCCACATAAATTTAGAACACATAATGTCACGACTTTTGCTTCAGCCATCAAACGTAATTCAGAAGACTCCAGAGGAAGAGGAAAGTCTATTTTGTTTATCTGCATTTTGACTTACTGGGATCTCTCGTCCTTCGTGGTATTCCAATGTTATTTCTTTTAACATTTCCTTTCTGTTTGAAAAACTCGTTTTAGCTAGTGAAAAAATTCCGTTTTTCTTCACCTAAACATGTTTTGATTTCCCCTGCATTCTTAAAAGATGTTTTTACTATGTATAGTATGTTGGTTTTACAGTTCTTTTTTAATTTTTTTTTCAGCAATTTTACAATATTGTGACAGTTTCTTCCTGGTCACTATGCTTTCTGATGAGTAATCCACTGACATTCAAAGTGTCCTTTCCTTAGAAGTAAACTAACAAGTAATGTCTTTCTTGTTACTTTCAATATATTTTCTTCACTGGTAGTTCTCAGACATTCAGATTTGTTGTGTTTTGGTGTGTCTTTCTTTGGGCTCATTCTGTTTGGGATTCACTCAGCTTCTCGAGTAGGTAGGTTTATATCTTTCACAAAATCAGGAGGTTGTCAGTCATTATTTCTTTGATTATTTTGTTTTTAATCCTGCCCTCTCTCTCCTGTCCTTCTGGTGACTCTCACGACATAAGACTTGTATCTTCTGTTACGGTCTCACAGGTCTCTGAAGCTTTCTCTGTCTGCTTTCTGTTTGCTTGATTTTTATTTGCTTTTCTTCATGTTGTTTAGATCAGTGGTACCCAACCCCCGGGCCGTGGACCGGTACCAGTCTGTGGGCCATTTGGTACCAGTCCGCAGAGAAAGAATAAATAATTTACATTATTTCCGTTTTATTTATATTTAAGTCTGAACGATGTTTTATTTTTTTTTAATGACCAGATTCCCTCTGTTACATCCGTCTAAGACTCACTCTTGACGCTTGTCTCGGTCACGTGATACATTTATCCGTCCCACCCTAAAGGCCAGTCCGTGAAAATATTTTCTGACATTAAACCGGTCCGTGGCCCAAAAAAGGTTGGGGAACCACTGGTTTAGATGGAATGATTCTCATTGTTGTCCTCGTAGTTCATTGATTTTCTTTTTCTCTTTCCATCTCTTCTGCTGTTGACCTCACCTGTTCAGGTTTTTATTATAGTTAACTGTATTTTCAGTTCTAAAATCTCCATTCAGTTCTTTATTACGTCATGCCTTTGCGTGCCGGGACTTTGCCTCGCTTTGCTAAGATTCTTACTGTTTTCCTTTGTTTCCACCTCTCCGTAACTGCTCGCTGAAGCCTTGTGACAGCTCCTTGAAATCTCTGTCAGATAACTCTCCTATCTCGGTTATCTTGCTGCTGGCGTTTATTGAACGTCTTTTCCTCATTAGCAAGAACTTCCTGGCTTCCTGGTATGATGAGTGATTTTTAAATTGAAAACTTACGTTGCGGGTATTAGAAAACTCTGGATCTCATTTAAACCTTGTGTTTTAACTAGCTTCCCCTGATCCCATCTGACAAGGGAAGGGAGATGCTCCTGCAGTCCTCCTGGGGGAGACAGTGGGCACAGGCACCCAGAATCCTAGCGCGGCCTCTGAGATACTCATGGGGGTGCTCCTTGTTATTGTAGGCAACACCGGAGTTCTCCTCCCCGCTAGGCTCACCCTCACTATCCTGGGTAAGGAGAGGGTAAGAGCTTTTCATTACAGCTCCCTAGTGAGCCAACTTCACCCCACCCTTGTGGGGGGGGGGCACCACCTGAGGCTGGGAGTCTGTGATGGGGAGGAAGCTCAGCCTGCGAACCCCGGGGAATTCTAGCTCCTGCTCTACCTCCTCTGACACCGTCCCCGCAGGGCGCTTAGGGATCCCTGTCACAGCTGGGAGGGTGAGAGTCAAGGCTCCCCACTCAGCCTCTGATGGTGTGGGTGGGTCGCGGTGTTTTCTGTGGTGTGCGGCTGCAGTGCAGCAGTTATTCTCGAGAAGTTTCTGTCCTGCTGGACTGCCCCTTTCCTGCGCCTCTGAGTACTGAAGGTTGGCTTGCGTTGAGGCGTTTTTATCCGTGCCCGTTAACATGACTGCGGAGCTGGCTCCTTCGGCTCTCAGTCTGGGACATTTGAAACAGACAGAAGAAACGAGGAGAGCTTATTACCTGCTTATTACCAGCTGTTCCTTGGGTCTAAGGATCCCTAGCCGATCTGCTCTTGTCTTCTCACATTTCGGTTTCCTTGTGGTTTTCTTTCTTTTTACTTTTTTTAGAAAATTAAATTCAACAGGGTGACATTGATCAAGAAGAGTCCATAGGTTTCTGGTAAATATTTCTATAGCATTTGAGCTGTTGATTATGTTGTAAAGCCGTCACCCAAAGTCAAATCATTGTTCGTCACCGTATATTTGTCCCTCTTTACTACCCTCTCCACCTTCTCCCCCACATCCCCTTCCTCTGGTGACCACTTCACTCTTATCTATGTCCATGAGTCTCAGTTTTATATCCCGCCTGTGTGTGAAATCATATTGTTCTTAGCTTTCTCTGACTTACTTATTTCACTCAGTGTAATGTTCTCAAGGTCCATCCGTGCTGGCGTAAATGGCAGTATGTCGTCATTTCTTACGGCTGAGTAGTATTCCATTGTATGTATGTACCACATCGTCTTTATCCAGTCCTCTATCAAGGGATACTTTGGTTGTTTCCATGTCTTGGCCACTGTGAATAATGCTGCGATGAACATGGGGGTGCGTGTGTCTTTATGTACCGATGTTTTTGAGTTTTTGGGGTAGTTAACCCAGTAGAGAAATTGCTGGGTCCTATGGTAGTTCTATTCTTGATTTTTTGAAGAACCACCATACTTTCTTTCATAATGGTTGTACTAATTTGCATTCATGTTTTTCTTAATGGAATGCCCAAGGTGTTCAGGTGGACAGAGCGCTTCCCTGAAGCAGAAGTATCAGGGTGTCCCACATAATTCCCCTGTAAAAATATTAAATTGCTCACATTCCAGGCCTCAACTTAGACATTTCAGTATTTCTTATTTACTTATTTACTTGACTTTACCAAAATCCTAAACCTCAAAGCCAAAAACAATGGGAGCAGAGGGAAGGGATGGAAAACAAAATCATAAAAACGTACCTGAGCGAGAGAGTGCTAACGTTGCCACTTACAAAGAAAAAGTCTCTGGAGAGTTAACGCAGAGAGAGACTGCCTATATTTACTGTAATATTGCTGAACCCTCCATGGGCGGCACTTCCTCAGAAATCCCCATTTTGAAAATAATATTGCATGCTCAACTTTTGGTTAAATATCAGTAATAACCTACTTACCTTTTCAAACAGTAGTGGCTTAGAAAAAGAGTTCACCTCTTCCAGATGACTCAGTCCCTAATTCTCCGCTGCGGGGCCGGTGCGTCTCGGCCGGGCCCGGGGGCTCTGCGCATGCCCGTTTCTGCGGCGGACGCGCCCGCACCCCCCATGGCTGCTCATCGCTGGGGCAGTTGGACACAAAGTCGTGCCCACGGAGTCGTGGTCGAGTAAGAGGGGATGCTTGGGTTGGCACGCAGGGTGTGTCCTGTCATGCCACAAGCAGGGAACCTGACTCACAGTGGTTTTGATAAGCAGTTTAATGCCACTACATGATGTAAACTTAAATCAGTATCCTTTGTTACACTCTGGGTGGCTAAAATTGCCAAGCAAGTAGAAGTTAAAGAAAAAGGGGGAGAAAGAAGGAAGGAAAAAAAAGAAAGAAGAATAAAGTGTTATTTTGGCAGCGGTGGGTATCCCATTACCTTATTGGGATCAATTTGTGGAGTGTTGCTGCAAACCAGACCGTGCACTGAATTCATTGTAAATACCATTATTTTGAATATGTCCCATTTTGCCACATCGGGCTAAAGAATATTATCCACATTTTTTAAATGAGAGAACTGAGCTGGGACGTGAAGTGCACTGCCCAAGGCCACCCATGTGGCAGGCCAGGTCACTGGATTAACCCTGATTCTGCTCCAACGCTTTCCCTTAGGGTGGTGTGGGGGTGCAGGCCCACAGGCCGAGGTAAGCACGCGGAGGAGAAGCCCCACACTAGATGGGGCACAGCTTTCCACACGGTGCTTCTCACACCGTCCCGGGCACACGGTTCCCAGCCCAGCAGGTCTGCGAAAGGGGCTTCTGGTTCTGTGTCCCTAACAAGGGCCTCCGATTTGTCTGATGGGGCTGGTCCATCAACCACATTTTCAATTCAAGGATCCAAATGATTCATTTTGTTAACAATGCCCAGGGAAGGATTATGGATTTGATCTTCAGTTGAAGGTATTCCAGGCCATTCGTTGTTTTTTTTCCTTTTAAAAATGTAGTCGTAATGTCGTCCTGGTCCTTACACGGCTGTTTCATCACTGTCACTGAAACCGAGTGGAAACGTGGAGTTCAGGTAAAGGGAAGGAGATTGCTCGATTCATCAATGAAGTCAAAGGAAGTTGTCTGAGTATAAACAAGAAAAACTAATGTCTTACTTATTACCAGTAGCTTTCAATACTCGTTAGCTACGTGGACCATAATTCGTAAATCAAAAGTCAGAATACACGTTTTAACGGTTTGACAAAGGATTAAAAAATAAAATTAGAATTCTGTTCATCTGGGTGATGTTACCATTCAGATCTGGACCATCACACTGTCAAAATCATGGGATAAATATGAAAATAAACCACCCACCCACAGCTATGAACAGGTTATCTGAAACACTGTATATTAAAAGAGACCTACGAACCTACAAATGTTTATTTATATAACAGCTGCTGTCCTGACTTGTGAATCTGAAATTTGTATGAACCAAAATAATAGTCCTCTGCATACTGATCTAAAAAAAGGATGTTTAGCCCATTGAACAACATATACATAAGTATGCTCCAAATGATTCTTTCCCTTGGTCCTGCCCCTAGTGTCTCTCTCTCTCTCTCTCTCTCTCTCTTTCTCTCTCATTGAATTTATTGGGGTGTTATTGGTTCATAAAACCTTACAGGTTTCAAGTGTACTCAAACATGGCAGCCATTTTGATTCACCACCTTGCTGTACTGTTTAACAAGTGTCTATGTATTTAAAAGCGAATTGTCAACCTTGACCTTGAGTCTCAGCTCTTTCCCTCTCACTCGCCTGTGGGACCCACGGTCTGTGGGGCCCCCAGTCTAGGAGGGGCTCTGGTGGCTCCAGTTTGTTCTCTCCCTCGCTCTGTCTCCCACCACACCCCCGGGTCTAGAGCACGTGGGGAAAGAAGAAAAGGAGAGGGTGACAGGGAAGTTCTCGCTCGGCCTGCAATGTTGTGAGCTGGGGGCCTGGGTTTGGCAGTCCTAGAAAGGGCCGTGAAGTGTCAGAAGCAGGGTCAACCCCAGAGACTCCCTCGCTGCCGCCCCATGGCCGGCGGCCTCTCCCTGCAGCTCTCCGATGTGGGAGAAGTCTTCATCTTCCTCTGGCCCTTCTCGACCTTCCCTGTCACCCCGTGAGCGCCATCTTGGACTGATCATAAGATGGCCGCTCTTCAGCTCTCTCTTGCTCCTGCCACTCATTTTCTATGGAAAACCCTCCTTTACCCACCTTCCTCCCAGAAGAATTCTTGGGGCGCAGGACCTCAGCGCCCCTCCTTCGCCGAGGGGCCGCTGCCCGCCGCATTCTTACTCTGTCAGTTTGTCAGAGGGGACTCAGGTCCCAGAACATGTTGCCCGCCCCCACCAGGTTTGAGGTGTGAAGAGGCCCCCTCTGCCCCCTCTTCAGCAGGTGTAAGAGTCTCGCAGCATGGCAACATAGTCTCCAAAGATACATATTCACAGCCCTTCTCTCACTCGACTCTGCTGACCCTGTGACACCCTGGATGCGGGTGCGACATCGAACTGGCTTTAATCCTCTGCTTTGACCTTCCTGTGTGGGACCCAGCACCTCTTTTGAAGCCAGTTAGCCACTGTCCCCTGTGCCGGGGCCAACACTCTGCTCAGTACGCTAACGGGCCTCCTCACAATTCCCAAGCGTGTTTCTGAAATTTCTTCCCACTTTGAACCTTCTTTCCATGGAGCTCACAGGACTCTCTGGGAACGCGTCTTATAAACACAGAATGCTGGCATAGGAAGGGACTTCAGAAATAACCCATTTCAGTTTATTTTTCTTAGTCGAGAAGAGGACCTGGGGGCCCAGAAGGTTTCTGGAGGAAGCCGAGTCCCCGGTCTGAGTGGCAGAGCTGGCCCCGGCCAGCAGCCCTGACTGGCGGGCTCCCCCACCATTCACGGGCCAGGAACAAGACGAAGGGTTCAGGATTTACTTTTTTTCTTTTTTTAATCTATGAGAATAAAAACATCTCTCCTTTTCTAAATGGAACTAAACCAGTCTTTCGAACCAAAAAAGACTCGATGAAGAGAACGCAGGCAGTACGCGTTTCCGGGACTCTCTGTTCCAGTATTCTCTGAGACATTTTGTTTTATGGATTAATATATACTTTTTATACCTCAAATGATAGGGCAGCTCTTCTTTGGGAAAGAATGTTCTGTGACTCAGCCGTCTTAGGCTAAAAGGTCTGTGAGATTACAGACCCGGGTCAGACAGCACTTGTTCGTGCTGAGAGAAACCGAGAGTTCATGCTTCGGCTGGGTGTCAAGTCCCGAACTGTCATAAAGGAGCGGCTCGGTGCCCTCTCTGCCCCTAAAGCCCCCTTCCACGTCACGCCGCATTGAGAGCACGGAGGCTTCAGTGCTCAAGACCCAGGTGTGGCCACCAGTTCACACCTTTAGAGAGAGACGAGGTCGTTGCTGACAAGCTCTGAATTTTCTCTTGGATGAAAGGCTAGGACCTTCATGCCCCGAGTGGGAAAACCGCCCATGAGTCAAGTCAGACCCTGGGGCTGGAAGTATCACTCATCTCACACTGCTGGTCAAAGATCTCAAGCCCAGGAGGAGACAGATGTTCTTAACAGCAACTCATTCCACATTCAAAGCAACAGGCTCTCCTACCTGCCTATTCTGTGCTGCTCTCTCCTGGAATCATTCATTCGGTTTTCATCCAGAAGGTACCACGTGAGGAGGACCGCACATACGTTAGTAAGACAGGTTTTGAGCTTAGACTGGGACGGGCCATAGCAACGGGAGCGGCACGCCCCCTCCCCCTGTGATTGCCCTGCTCATGTGGGGGAGGGGGCTCTGAGGGGCTCAGGGGAGAGACAAGGACTCGGACTTGGGGGTGAACACATCACAGCGCCATCTCCAAAGATGCTGTGACTTCACTCCCCCCATTAAGATCCTTCACCTGTAAAGCATCAGTCCCCTGGACCCCGAAATGGGAACAAGAGCAGCAACGGCCTCCAGTGAACACGGTCAGACCGGCCAGGACAGGGCCGGGCACACCATCCGCGCGTGACAAACATCAGTTCTCCTGGTTAGAAAGGACTGCGAGAGGAAGCACGTGTCAAAGGAGAAAGACGCAGAAAGGGCTGGTGCCCGTTCGTTTCTTGTGTTGTGAGTGTTTTCTTAGCTCACTCTTTTTCCCTCTACCTTTTAATGGTGACCAGCCTCACTTTCATCCTGATCCTTGGAAGCTGGACAGCGACCCCAGCCTCTCGGACTCCTGTCCCTCGTGGTCACTCCTGTCCCTCGTGCTCGCTCCTGTCCCTCGTGGTCGCTCCTGTCCCTCGTGGTCGCTCCTGCCCCTCGTGGTCGCTCCTGCCCCTCGTGCTCGCTCCTGTCCCTCGTGGTCACTCCTGTCCCTCGTGGTCGCTCCTGCCCCTCGTGGTCGCTCCTGCCCCTCGTGGTCGCTCCTGTCCCTCATGGTCGCTCCTGCCCCTCGTGGTCGCTCCTGTCCCTCATGGTCGCTCCTGTCCCTCATGGTCGCTCCTGTCCCTCGTGCTCGCTCCTGTCCCTCGTGGTCGCTCCTGCCCCTCGTGGTCGCTCCTGTCCCTCATGGTCGCTCCTGTCCCTCGTGGTCGCTCCTGTCCCTCGTGGTCGCTCCTGCCCCTCGTGGTCGCTCCTGCCCCTCGTGCTCGCTCCTGCCCCTCGTGGTCGCTCCTGCCCCTCGTGCTCGCTCCTGCCCCTCGTGGTCGCTCCTATCCCTCGTGGTCGCTCCTGCCCCTCGTGGTCGCTCCTGTCCCTCGTGGTCGCTCCTGCCCCTCGTGGTCGCTCCTGTCCCTCGTGGTCGCTCCTGCCCCTCGTGGTCGCTCCTGCCCCTCGTGGTCGCTCCTGCCCCTCGTGCTCGCTCCTGCCCCTCGTGCTCGCTCCTGCCCCTCGTGGTCGCTCCTGTCCCTCGTGGTCGCTCCTGTCCCTCGTGGTCGCTCCTGCCCCTCGTGGTCGCTCCTGCCCCTCGTGGTCGCTCCTGTCCCTCGTGGTCGCTCCTGCCCCTCGTGGTCGCTCCTGCCCCTCGTGGTCGCTCCTGCCCCTCGTGGTCGCTCCTGTCCCTCGTGGTCGCTCCTGCCCCTCGTGGTCGCTCCTGCCCCTCGTGGTCGCTCCTGCCCCTCGTGCTCGCTCCTGCCCCTCGTGCTCGCTCCTGCCCCTCGTGCTCGCTCCTGCCCCTCGTGGTCGCTCCTGTCCCTCGTGGTCGCTCCTGCCCCTCGTGGTCGCTCCTGCCCCTCGTGCTCGCTCCTGCCCCTCGTGCTCGCTCCTGCCCCTCGTGCTCGCTCCTGCCCCTCGTGGTCGCTCCTGCCCCTCGTGGTCGCTCCTGCCCCTCGTGGTCGCTCCTGTCCCTCGTGGTCGCTCCTGCCCCTCGTGGTCGCTCCTGCCCCTCGTGGTCGCTCCTGTCCCTCTTGGTCGCTCCTGCCCCTCGTGGTCATTCCTGTCCCTCGTGGTTGCTCCTGTCCCTCGTGGTCGCTCCTGTCCCTCGTGGTCACTCCTGTCCCTCATGGTCACTCACCATCTCAGGCTGATGAGCACCGAGACCCGACCACTCTCTCAATTGCTTACACTTCTGCTCAGATGGAGTGAAGGCGGCTAAGCAGTGGACCTTACGGAAGGGGGGTTACCTGGGTGGCCCAATGTCTTCACAAGGGTCCTTAAATGTGGAAGAGGGAGGCGGGAGAGAGGGTCAGAGAGACCCAACGCTGCTGGACTTGAAGATGGAGGAAGTACGGGTGAACTTAGAAGCCAAAAAAGGCAAGGGAATGAATCCTCCCCTAGAGCCTCCGAAGGGAACACAGCCCTGCCCAAGCTTGAGTCTGAGCCCAGTGAGACTCACTTTGGACCTCTGACCTACAGAAATCTAAGATAAAAATAAAAAAAAAATTAAAAACACTATGCTGTTTAAGCCATAAATCTTCCAGCAATTTGTTATAACAGCAAATAGAATAGTAGTGCAGTGTCAAAATGTAACTAGTAATTCCCCAGGTCATACCGAGTGGGGAAAGACAACGGGCCCAACAGTGTGAGTGTGTTCTATTCATTCTTCCTCTCCACTCACTGCGGAAGGGACTGCAGCCTCCAGACACACTCATCCGGCCTGCAGGGGCCTCACGTCTGAAGACTAATTCGCGTGGCAAATGCTACCGTCTGATTTAGGGTGCCCCGGATTCTACAGACCAAGTGTCCATGCCTGAGCCCCACTCTCCTGTGGAGGCATCTGCTAGGAGTTCCCACCGTTCTGCATGGCCCTCAGGGGTCTCGGATGCAGCTGGAAACGCTGGGAGCCGAGCTGAAGAAAACTAGGAGGCGACACCAGCAGGAACCAGGTCGGCTTTGATTTGTGTGGACTGCAGACCTACTGTGTGCAGGGCAGTTTGCCAGACACTTTAGGTCATGGTGTGATCCCTTTTCCCCAGTCCTGGGCTCTCAGCGTCGCAGGGTTAACCTTCTCCCAACTGCACAGCCGAGAAGCTGCGAGCCTGGAATGTCAGGTACGGGGAGGCCCAGCCTTGTAGGTACAGGGGCTCCCCCTGCACCAGCGCCCTGGGCAGAGATGCTACACTGCAGGGCCAGGGGCAGGTGTCTGTCCTCCCAGCCCTGCCGGGCCCCACCTGGGGGCAGATGGGGACCTCCTCCTGCCTACGGTTAACACACAGTCCGCAGGGGCTCAGGGTAGGCAGCTGACATCAGCCAGCAAGAAAAAGTTCACTTTTAAAACGGCATAAGACAAATCAAACTTGCAGTTCTATCATCTCTTACAGAAAAAAAAAAAATCAAGCATGAAAATAAAAATAATTCCAAGCTCTTTTATTCTGAATTTATTTTTAGTGACAATAACAAGGGAGCTCTTTTCACATGAGTCATTTTACCAGGCAGAAACAGGACTTCCTGAAAAGGCATTCGACAGAAGCTCAAGGGAAACCACTATTTAACCTCAGAAAGATGGGGTGCCACTCACCGTCGGGGTCTCCCCGCCACCCCCAGGATGTTCTCTCCTCTCCCTCCTCTAGCTAGACCCCTACTCTTCCTGTCTGGGAAGATTCTTTCTAGCTAGATTCTTTCTTCTGGGCATGCCCTCATTTCAAACGGGATCCCCTGTTCTACGGTCTCAGAGAATATTGTACAAGGTCTTCATCGCATTTCCTGGAACTGTGCTGCTTGTTTTCTATGTGTTCATGCACCAGGCTCTTAGGACACAATGATGTGTGGACCCAAACACGACCCTCCTCACGGGGAACACCCCCTCTTATATAGGGGGAGCCAGACGGTTCCTGTGCGCCTCTCCCAACCAGTTATACTAAGAAATGCAGAATTCCTGAAAATTAATGGCCTAAGGCAGGACCCATGGGTGCTCAGAGCAGGGGACGCCAGCAAACTGTGCTCAGACATTAAACAAACACCTGAACACGTGTCTCCCACTGTCATCCTCTGTTTTGCTCACCCTGTTTCACTTTATGTGTGACCTCATTTGTTGACCCAGTGTTGGGCACAAAGTCAGTGCTCAGTAAATGATGATTCAAACACTCAATGAAATGGAAAGTAGCTGCTTCTGCCTTGTGAGCTAGTGATGTAGTTAAAGCCTGTGGCTACTGGTTCGAAGCTCAATGCAACAGATCACGAAAGATGCACATCTGGACGGTTATTACTAACAATCCTGCAAAACGCACGTCACCTCTCACCCTGGAGGTGGGTCTCCCACTTTCTTTCTTTAACTTGATTGTCCTCTGGACTGGACCGGGTCCTGTTACCTGACTGCCTACAACCTCTGTACGGAACATGCCTCCCTCTTCCCCTGGCTGGTTGACCGCTCCCTGTCCCACTGGCCACTGGCTAAGACGGCGTCACAGCGCAGCTAAGGGTACGGGCTGGAGAGCCTGTCTACCTGGATTCAGACCTCAAGTCACCTGGCTGGGCGACCTCATGCCACTCCCCTTTCTGTGCCTCAGTTTCCTCATGTGTAAAATAGGGATGATAGCATCCTACCTGGCAGAGCTACTGCAGGGACCAAATGAGCTAATAATGTATGTGAATCCCTTATTACGATGGCCCATGGCAAGCGGCACATAAATTTATATCATGATCAACTTCTGAAGATGACCAGGTTCAACCCTATACATAAGCTCAACTTTTTAACTTTATATATATGTGTGTGTTTATTGCTCCCCTGCTTCAGCAAGCTCCTTGGGAGCAGGGACTGGGTCTGATTTGCCCTTCCAGCATTTTCCACAGTCCTGGAACAATCCGCACATTCAGCGAAGGCTTTCAGTGGTGGCAAAACACACTGGTTGTCAGCTGTGTTCTCACACAAACAACCTGGTAGCGAGGGACCAGGACACACACAGTGAAGATAGGACACTCACCCACACTGGTTAGGGAAGAGGCGAGGCGAACAGGAGTTTTAAGGAGATTTTGGGTTATATCTTTGGTCAATCGGTGCCACCACACCCAAAATAAACAATGTCTGCTTGCAGAATCTCTGGCGTGATGCTGACACGCAATGACAAAGAAACGGAACATATGCAGCTTACTCGTGGCCAGGACAGCCGGCTGGCGCCAGCCCCATAGACATAGAAGAAACAAAGGCCTGAACTGAGAGCTTGGGATGGTTTCAGCTAGGCACAGGCTAACGCGGTCCAGCCTTTTACAGATACGCAGGAGGCGATCACTGTTCTCCAGCAAGTCGAAATCATCCCAGCTTGCTGAAGTGTTTTGAGCAGTGACACAGGAGAAGGATTTAATTTCTAAGCACAGAGCGTCTGTGTAATTGCATACACATCATTCTGCAACGGCACTTGCGTGTTCCTATGTGCCATGGTCTACACAAAGCCCCGTCTCTTTTACTTTTACGGAAGACAGAGAGTTTTGTAGGTAACGTCCCCACCCGGGCTTGTTGCCTTACCAACTCACAGAAGAACCGTTAAGAGCCAACGCCACCACTGAGTGAGGGACGAGGCTCCAGGCGGAGCGTCGGGCGGCCTGAGCTCCGGGGTGACCACGGCCACTCCAGCTGAGTGACCAACAAGTCCCTTCGCATCTCTGCATCCCCGGCTGCCTTGCTTGTAAAATTAAAAATAGCACCTTCCGAGTCAGGTTCCGAGGTTTGAACGAGGTAACGAGTGCCGCATTTCTGTACCTTGTGAAGGCCTGCGGACACCCACCCAAGTCTCGTGCACAGTGATGGGACATTCCAGGCTCTCGGTAAAGTCACCACGGACATTTATCTGGCGTTGGAGTCTAGTTCTGGCTCCACATACTAGAAGTGCTTTTAACCACAGGGACCTTCAGTTTCCTGTAGCATAATCATCAATATCAGAGCATTTCCTGACAGTCCTGATGTAGGGTGCTTCACGGAGGCCGTCTCGTTCCATTACTATTGGGGTTCTCACCCTTCTCACTCCCAGAGGCCGCGCCTTTGCCTCCTTCTTGTGCCCTCAGTTTCCTAAATAGACACCTTCTCTTGGCCAAACCTGATTCTTCTCTAACTCCTATTGCAGTGCAAATACTTTATGCATGAGTGTATTAGTTGGGGTTCTTCAAAGACAGATAGATGATAGATAAGTACATAGATAGGTGATAAATAGATAGATAGATAGATAGATATTAATAGATAGATACGGAATTAGCTCACATAATTAGGAAGGCTAAGAAAAGTCCCAAGATCGTGTATGTGTCAGCAAGCAGGAGACCCAGAGAGGCGATGTGTCATCCCAGTCTGAGTCCAAAGGCCTGAGGAATACGAGGACACTGGAAGGACGGAAGACCTACCGGCCAGGACAGGCGACCGGAAGGGTAGCGACCCGGGCAGGTTCTTGCTCCGTGATCCACCAGCTGTGACTTGAAACGTGACTGGTTTGAGTCTCAAGAATTATGCTGAGGGGTTGGTATGTCACAGACTCGGAGCAAACAAGAAAAATAAGGCCTGGGAAGAGTCTGAGAAGTGTGAAGTGACTCCACCTATATGATTATGATTAAGATTATTTGCCTTAAAGAGAGGAAGGTCATGTTGGTTTCCTTCTCCTCCTTCCTAGAAAGGAAAGAATTGAAAAGGGACAGAGACCATGAGAGAGAGGGAGGGGTTGAAGGCCAAGGCCCTGCTCCAGTTCAGGTGTTGACGGGGCGTCCCTCCCCTCCTCCCCTCTCCATCCTGCCTGTCCCCTGGGCTCCCCTGCAGATTGTCGTGAGCCAAGGACCCCAGAGCGCTGTTGCTGCTGCTGTCTTGAAGTGAGTCTGGTTCTCACTTCAAGACCTGCATTCAGCCAATGTGAGGACAGATGGCACGAGGCCCTTTGCCCTGCCAACTTAGTGGCCCTGGCCGGGATTCAGCCCCTGTATGGAGATGGAGTTATTTTGCCCGCATGGTTTAAAAATATTACAGTGTTTTCACCTCCGGGAGAAGTGTTTGGCAAACAAGTGATAGCAGATGTGTGTGTGTGTGTGTGTGTGTGTGTGTGTGTGTGTGTATGAATGATGTCATATTTCTGGCCCGATTTGTCTAAACAAGGCTCTGCTCAAGATGCATGGCTGAGTACAGCCGCCATTTGAACGCAGAGTCTGGACCTAGCCCCGGGGTCTGAGGAGACTTGGCTCAGTCTGGAACTTGGGCCACTGTTCTGGTTCTTCCCTGCGCTCACCACGGTGGTCGCTCACTGCCCCTTGGTGGGACTCCACCTTCTCATCTGAAAACCAGAGGGCTGGGCTACCGCCAGGGCAGTGCGCCTGTGGAGGGCAGCGCCCGGCGGGTCCTCGGGTCTGCAACGAGTTCCAAGACGAGAACCGACTCCAGCCGCCTTCCCGGAACCTGTACTTTACTACGGTCTATATACCCCCCAAAGCTCACCCCTTCCTCAGGACCCTTGCACGGGGTTCCCTCTGCCCAGAAACCCTTCCCTGCAGACCCTCTCCTCTGTCACAGTGTGGGGGGAACGTGGGGACCTCGAGACTCTGCTCTCTCAGCGGGTGACAGTGATAATGGCAGCGTCATGGGAGCCTCGGTGTGGTGATTAAATCAGGCACTCGGGCGAAGTGCCTAGAATAAAGCCCAGCACAGAGTGAGGTCTTCACTAATGTTCGCCTCCACGCCCCTGCTGGGGGGAAAGTGTGAGCTAAGCAATGGACATGGATCTAATGAAAATTGATTCACTGGTAGACCAGCTATCCCTATCCCTTCTGTGAATAAAGAATGAAAGGAGTCCCAAGAAGATGAGCAGCAAGGTTAGGAAAAGTTTTGCCTGCATTTACTTGTCCCCTCCACTTCTGTGACCCCCAAAGGACCTAGTGGCAGTGCAGCAGCAGTCAGCGGGCACATCTGTCCAAGGTCAGGACCCCTGTCACGCTCAGAATGTTCTTTCCCTCTGGCCCGGGAGCTTGCCCTGAGGCCCGGGCTCCCCCGTGTTGGGCTCTGCTGGCTGTCGGACGTGTTAGGGGAGTCGGGCTTGGAAGTGGGAACAGCCCCACCTGCTCCAGCTCCCCAGACATGACCCGATGTGCTCGGATGTCGGCGGTGTATATGTGAGTCTTCCCCCCAGGACGCTATTTCTTCGCAGCCATGAATGTGTCCGGGGGCGGCACAGACCCTGACAAAGCTGAGCACCCCTGAAGTCCAGCCGAGGACACGGCTTCGGCTCAGGCCAGGACGCCCCCTTTCAAAAGTCAAAGGGCTCGTGTGATGGGGGAGAGATCTCAGCCCCCTGGGGGAAGCTCCCCCGTGTTTCCTGAAGGAGATGGGAGATGAGAGAGAAGGAACGGGCAGTTAGTGTGAGGGGAGCCCCGCTCAGGAACCTGGAGTCACTCAGCCCGGGGCACCAATGGAGACAGATGCTACACGATAATAAATCAGAAATGCTGGTGCTAATTAACCCAGGCGTCCACACAGGGCTCAGCTCTCGTCTAATTTATAAGAAAATAAAATGAAATAGATGGATTTTGATCCATTGCAGGAGACAGTACCTTCGACTAGGAATTTATAAAACGAACAGCACAGCCCCAGGGGTGGTGGGCGGCCCCTCTTGTGTTTGGGGACGTAGGTGTGTGCAAGCCGGACGGCACAGCCCCAGGGGTGGTGGGCGGCCTCTCTTGTGTTTGGGGACGTAGGTGTGTGCAAGCCGGATGGCACAGCCCCAGGGGTGGCGGGCGGCCTCTCTTGTGTTTGGGGACGTAGGTGTGTGCAAGCCAGAGGGCAGAGCCCCTGGGGTGGCGGGCGGCCTCTCTTGCATTTGGAGACATAGGTGTGTGCAAGCCGGACGGCACAGCCCCAGGGGTGGTGGGCGGCCCCTCTTGCGTTTGGGGACGTAGGTGTGTGCAAGCCGGAAGGCACAGCCCCTGGGGTGGTGGGCGGCCTCTCTTGCATTTGGGGACGTAGGTGTGTGCAAGCCGGAAGGCACAGCCCCTGGGGTGGCGGGCGGCCTCTCTTGCATTTGGAGACATAGGTGTGTGCAAGCCGGAAGGCACAGCCCCTGGGGTGGCGGGCGGCCTCTCTTGCATTTGGGGACGTAGGTGTGTGCAAGCCAGAGGGCACAGCCCCAGAGGTGGCGGGCGGCCTCTCTTGCGTTTGGGGACGTAGGTGTGTGCAAGCCGGATGACACAGCCCCAGAGGTGGCGGGCGGCCCCTCTTGCGTTTGGGGATGTAGGTGTGTGCAAGCCAGAGGGCAGAGCCCCTGGGGTGGCGGGCGGCCTCTCTTGCATTTGGAGACGTAGGTGTGTGCAAGCTGGACAGCACAGCCCCAGGTCTTACACCGTCTCAGGACCAGCTGTGTGAGGATGGCATGAACTTGGCAGTCACCACCCACCAAGAGGATGAAGCCCATTGCCACATGGTGTCATAATGCTTCTTAAGACCAGCAACTTATTTTTTGTCACCTAAATTTGTTAATTTCAAAAAAATTGCAAGAGAAACCCAGGAGGAAAGAGTAAGAATAGCAGGAAAGTGGTGAGGTTAGGCCAGGTTTGCCATCTCTCTCTCTCTCTCTCTCTCTCTCTCTCTCTTTATTCAGGAAAAATCAGTCTCTCCAAGGGGAATCTGGGTGAGGGGTGGGTACTTCCAGGGACTTCTCTATACTATCTGGCCATTTTGTGTGTGTGCATGAGCCTATGATTGTTTCAGAATTAAAATTTACAAAAGGATAAAAATAAGAAAGAAATATTTAAAGTACGGATAAAATTTCCCGTTTCTCCTCCTGTGCATTAAATTTGTAGAAGTTGAAAAAAAATATCTGAAGGGTTTTATGAATTGGTTCCAGGTTGCTGACGGGTGGTGGCCACCCGATCTTCTTATCTACTTGTATTTGTCAGATAACTTTATCACCTCATGCTCTGAGAGTGCCATGAGGTTAGTGGTGTCACACTCCCCTGTAGAGGTGAGAGGATCGGTTAAGTAAGATAACTTGCTGCAGTTCATTCAATTAGTGAAGCCAGGGGGATGTGAACAGAGCCAGTGTCACTACCGAGCACATCAGACCAGCCAGGGGGGATGTGAACAGAGCCAGTGTCACTACCGAGCACACCAGACCAGCCAGGGGTGTGTGAACAGAGCCAGTGTCACTACCGAGCAGACCAGACCAGCCAGGGGGGATGTGAACAGAGCCAGTGTCACTACCGAGCAGACCAGCCAGGGGGGATGTGGACAGAGCCAGTGTCACTACCGAGCACACCAGCCAGGGGGGATGTGGACAGAGCCAGTGTCACTACCGAGCACACCAGACCAGCCAGGGGGGATGTGAACAGAGCCAGTGTCACTACCGAGCAGAGTAGACCAGCCAGGGGGGATGTGGACAGAGCCAGTGTCACTACCGAGCACACCAGACCAGCCAGGGGGGATGTGAACAGAGCCAGTGTCACTACCGAGCAGAGTAGACCAGCCAGGGGGGTGTGAACAGAGCCAGTGTCACTACCGAGCAGAGTAGACCAGCCAGGGAGGATGTGAACAGAGCCAGTGTCACTACTGAGCAGAGTAGACCAGCCAGGGAGGATGTGAACAGAGCCAGTGTCACTACCGAGCACACCAGACCAGCCAGGGGGGATGTGAACAGAACCAGTGTCACTACTGAGCAGAGCAGACCAGCCAGGGGGGATGTGAACAGAGCCAGTGTCACTACCGAGCACACCAGACCAGCCAGGGGGGATGTGAACAGTGCCAGTGTCACTACCAAGCACACGAGACCAGCCAGGGGGATGTGAACAGAGCCAGTGTCACTACCATGCACACCAGACCAGCCAGGGGGATGTGAACAGAGCCAGTGTCACTACCGAGCAGACCAGACCAGCCAGGGGGGATGTGAACAGAGCCAGTGTCACTACCGAGCACACCAGACCAGCCAGGGGGGATGTGAACAGAGCCAGTGTCACTACCGAGCACACCAGACCAGCCAGGGGGGATGTGAACAGAGCCAGTGTCACTACCGAGCACACCAGACCAGCCAGGGGGGATGTGAACAGAGCCAGTGTCACTACCGAGCAGACCAGACCAGCCAGGGGGGATGTGGACAGAGCCAGTGTCACTACCGAGCACACCAGACCAGCCAGGGGGGATGTGAACAGAGCCAGTGTCACTACCGAGCACACCAGACCAGCCAGGGGGATGTGAACAGAGCCAGTGTCACTACCGAGAACACCTGACCAGCCAGGGGGATGTGAACAGAGCCAGTGTCACTACCGAGCACACCAGACCAGCCAGGGGGGATGTGAACAGAGCCAGTGTCACTACCGAGCACACCAGACCAGCCAGGGGGGATGTGGACAGAGCCAGTGTCACTACCGAGCACACCAGACCAGCCAGGGGGGATGTGAACAGAGCCAGTGTCACTACCGAGCACACCAGACCAGCCAGGGGGGATGTGAACAGAGCCAGTGTCACTACCGAGCAGACCAGACCAGCCAGGGGGGATGTGGACAGAGCCAGTGTCACTACCGAGCACACCAGACCAGCCAGGGGGGATGTGAACAGAGCCAGTGTCACTACCGAGCACACCAGACCAGCCAGGGGGATGTGAACAGAGCCAGTGTCACTACCGAGAACACCTGACCAGCCAGGGGGGATGTGAACAGTGCCAGTGTCACTACCAAGCACACCAGACCAGCCAGGGGGATGTGAACAGAGCCAGTGTCACTACCGAGCACACCAGACCAGCCAGGGGGATGTGAACAGAGCCAGTGTCACTACCGAGCACACCAGACCAGCCAGGGGGATGTGGACAGAGCCAGTGTCACTACCGAGCACACCAGACCAGCCAGGGGGGATGTGAACAGAGCCAGTGTCACTACCGAGAACACCTGACCAGCCAGGGGGATGTGAACAGAGCCAGTGTCACTACCGAGCAGACCAGACCAGCCAGGGGGGATGTGGACAGAGCCAGTGTCACTACCGAGCACACCAGACCAGCCAGGGGGGATGTGAACAGAGCCAGTGTCACTACCGAGCACACCAGACCAGCCAGGGGGATGTGGACAGAGCCAGTGTCACTACCGAGCACACCAGACCAGCCAGGGGGGATGTGAACAGAGCCAGTGTCACTACCGAGAACACCTGACCAGCCAGGGGGATGTGAACAGAGCCAGTGTCACTACCGAGCACACCAGACCAGCCAGGGGGATGTGGACAGAGCCAGTGTCACTACCGAGCACACCAGACCAGCCAGGGGGGATGTGAACAGAGCCAGTGTCACTACCGAGAACACCTGACCAGCCAGGGGGATGTGAACAGAGCCAGTGTCACTACCGAGCACACCAGACCAGCCAGGGGGGATGTGAACAGAGCCAGTGTCACTACCGTGCACACCAGACCAGCCAGGGGGGGTGTGGACAGAGCCAGTGTCACTACCGAGCAGAGTAGACCAGCCAGGGAGGATGTGAACAGAGCCAGTGTCACTACTGAGCAGAGTAGACCAGCCAGGGAGGATGTGAACAGAGCCAGTGTCACTACCGAGCACACCAGACCAGCCAGGGGGGATGTGGACAGAGCCAGTGTCACTACTGAGCACACCAGACCAGCCAGGGAGGATGTGAACAGAGCCAGTGTCACTACCGAGCACACCAGACCAGCCAGGGAGGATGTGAACAGAGCCAGTGTCACTACCGAGCAGAGCAGACCAGCCAGGGGGGATGTGAACAGAACCAGTGTCACTACTGAGCAGAGCAGACCAGCCAGGGGGGATGTGAACAGAGCCAGTGTCACTACCGAGCACACCAGACCAGCCAGGGGGGATGTGAACAGTGCCAGTGTCACTACCAAGCACACCAGACCAGCCAGGGGGATGTGAACAGAGCCAGTGTCACTACCATGCACACCAGACCAGCCAGGGGGATGTGAACAGAGCCAGTGTCACTACCGAGCAGACCAGACCAGCCAGGGGGGATGTGAACAGAGCCAGTGTCACTACCGAGCACACCAGACCAGCCAGGGGGATGTGAACAGAGCCAGTGTCACTACCGAGCACACCAGACCAGCCAGGGGGGATGTGAACAGAGCCAGTGTCACTACCGAGCACACCAGACCAGCCAGGGGGGATGTGAACAGAGCCAGTGTCACTACCGAGCACACCAGACCAGCCAGGGGGGATGTGAACAGAGCCAGTGTCACTACCGAGCAGACCAGACCAGCCAGGGGGATGTGGACAGAGCCAGTGTCACTACCGAGCACACCAGACCAGCCAGGGGGGATGTGAACAGAGCCAGTGTCACTACCGAGCACACCAGACCAGCCAGGGGGATGTGAACAGAGCCAGTGTCACTACCGAGAACACCTGACCAGCCAGGGGGATGTGAACAGAGCCAGTGTCACTACCGAGCACACCAGACCAGCCATGGGGGATGTGAACAGAGCCAGTGTCACTACCGAGCACACCAGACCAGCCAGGGGGGATGTGAACAGAGCCAGTGTCACTACCGAGCAGACCAGACCAGCCAGGGGGGATGTGGACAGAGCCAGTGTCACTACCGAGCACACCAGACCAGCCAGGGGGGATGTGAACAGAGCCAGTGTCACTACCGAGCACACCAGACCAGCCAGGGGGATGTGGACAGAGCCAGTGTCACTACCGAGCACACCAGACCAGCCAGGGGGGATGTGAACAGAGCCAGTGTCACTACCGAGAACACCTGACCAGCCAGGGGGATGTGAACAGAGCCAGTGTCACTACCGAGCACACCAGACCAGCCAGGGGGGATGTGAACAGAGCCAGTGTCACTACCGTGCACACCAGACCAGCCAGGGGGGGTGTGGACAGAGCCAGTGTCACTACCGAGCAGAGCACACCAGCCAGGGGGGATGTGGACAGAGCCAGTGTCACTACCGAGCACACCAGACCAGCCAGGGGGGATGTGGACAGTGCCAGTGTCACTACCGAGCACACCAGACCAGCCAGGGGGGATGTGAACAGAGCCAGTGTCACTACCGAGCAGACCAGACCAGCCAGGGGGGGTGTGGACAGAGCCAGTGTCACTACCGAGCACACCAGACCAGCCAGGGGGGATGTGAACAGAGCCAGTTTCACTACCGAGCAGACCAGACCAGCCAGGGGGGGTGTGGACAGAGCCAGTGTCACTACCGAGCACACCAGACCAGCCAGGGGGATGTGAACAGAGCCAGTGTCACTACCGAGCACACCAGACCAGCCAGGGGGGATGTGAACAGAGCCAGTGTCACTACCGAGCACACCAGACCAGCCAGGGGGGATGTGAACAGAGCCAGTGTCACTACCGAGCAGACCAGACCAGCCAGGGGGGATGTGAACAGAGCCAGTGTCACTACCGAGCAGACCAGACCGTCAGCCTCCCAGCGAGGAGGTCTGCAAGCTGTTTCCCGGGGCCGTGGTCCTACTTGAACATGATTGGTCCTTAAAAGTCTTACTCTTTTTTCTTTCTGGTGTATTGTTTGCTCTTGTCATTCCTCCACACAACCCACCTAAGGGCGTCACCCGAGTGGACCAGCCAGAAAGGAAAGACCCACTTTGTCAAACATTGACGCAGCAATGTCCTCTCCAGACCCAACGGCAGCTCTGCCCGCTCTGCTCCCACATGACTCACACGTGGGGTGAGTCACGGACCCTCAGTGAGAGTCTGGGGTCCCCAGATCATGCTCTAGTGGCAGGTGACAGGGTCCCAGGGGAAACCTGGGGAGCCGTTGCGGATTAGATGCCAGGCCCCGTACTAGGCGCTCTGCGCTCCTGTAATTGAATCCTCACAGTCACTCCACCAGGTAAGTGTTCTCATTTCCATGTCATGTATGAGACTCAGAATGGGCACGTCCTTTGCCCAAAGCCAGGGAGGCTTTCCGTGACACCTCTGGGTAATTCTGACCCTTCTGGCTTTTCCTGATAGACTCAAGTATGACTCAGGCTCCACGGACCCAACAAACGGTGCAGGGGGCGGGGCGGGGGGGGGGGGAGAGAAGTGCAGAGAGCAAGAGACCAGAACCCGGGAAGTGATCAACACGGCACGAATGGTCACCCAGATAGATGGTGAATGTGAGGGATCCCTTAGACCACGACACACAGGACAGACAGCCGGGAAGACGGAGGCATGGGTGGGAACGTGCAGGTGGCTGGGCTCGGACTACGGGAGGACGCGGGAGGACGGAGCCTGTCTCCCCGGATGTTCTGTGTCAGCCTCGCCCTGTTCCCCACATTCCAGCGCCTTTCTCTCCGGTGAGCGTCGCTGTCTCTCCCACCCCGGCGTTTAGACGAACCATCCTTTCGGCCTTGAATGTTCTTCCTGACACTGTCCTTCCTTCTCTCTCTCTCCTTCCTCCTTCCTTGCCTCCTTCCTTGCCTCCCTCTCCCCTTCCCCCCTCCCCACCCTTCCCCCTCTGTTGGTCTAGCAAATTCCAACTCATCATAAAGGCCTCAGCTCCCACCTCGCCCCTCCCCAGGGAAGTCCTTCCTGAAGCCCCAGAGCGGAGCACACCAGCGTCCTGTGCACGTCCGGCGCCCCGTGTACGTGTGGTCCCCGGGAGCACACCGGCGCCCGTGTACGTGTGGTCCTCCGGGAGCACACCGGCGCCCCGTGCACGTGGGGTCCCCGGGAGCGCACCGGCGTCCGTGTACGTGTGGTCCTCCGGGAGCACACCGGCGCCCCGTGCACGTGGGGTCCCCGGGAGCGCACCAGCGCCCCGTGTATGTGTGGTCCTTTGCACGCCTGCCTCGGGGCGTGCGTCCGCCTGGACATCGCTTCTTTCCCCTTTCACGACTCTCTTCTCCGTGGGATCCCACGGTCTGTGTTTTTTCGCCTCTGTGTCCCTAAATCTAGCCCAGCGCCTGGGAAACAGCACGGAGGAGGGGAGGCCAATAACTGCTCTAGATGAATAATGTCTGTTCAGGTCCTATTCATTGCATGTACCACAGATTGTAGTTTTATTGATATTTGTGAAGTCTATTCATTTATATAAATATTTATTTTTTCCTCTAGACTGTGGGCTTTATGAGGACAAGGGTTAGGTGTCTTTCATCTAATTATATTTTCAACACTTAAAAGAGTGCTTGGCACATAATAAATATTCAATACAGAATTAATTAATTAATTTTTAATTCCAGGAGAAAAGCTATAAACTTTACCTACACCAGTGGTTGGCAAACTCATTAGTCAACAGAGCCAAATATCAACAGTACAACAATTGAAATTTCTTTTGAGAGCCAAATTTTTTAAACTTAAATTTTACAGGTAGGTACATTGTTATTAACTTAATTAGGGTACTCCTAAGCTGGCCTTTGAGCTACACTCAAGGCGCCAAAGAGCCGCATGTGGCTTGCGAGCCACGGTTTGCCGACCACTGACCTACACTGTTAACCACATTCTCATGACACTAAACTGTCTTCAAATCTTCTCTTATAAGATGCAGGGACTGTCATACTATGAGGCCTGGGTCCCATTACAGTCCAGCCACTAAGTAGATGCCAACATGGCTGTTAGACCATTGGCCATGCCAATAAGGGTTGCCATAATCCCTTTCCTTGTCTCCACCCCCTGAGTGGTCTTCTCCCACGGGCACTCCGGACTTGGTCATGCGATCTGCTTCGGCTAATTGGGCCGTCACGGATGGGATGCGAGCGGAGACTTGGAAAAGGCCTTTCCTCACTCGCTGGGTTTGGAGCCCCAAGTCCATCCTGTGAACAAGGCCAGACCAGCCTGCTGGACGATGGGAAGCCACATGAGCCCCGTGCAGGGAGCCTGAGCTAGCTGGCTGACTTCTTGCCAGTTGGCAGACACATATGTGTGACAATCTTAGATCACTCAGCTGTCTGCCAGCCCACCAGCAAAGACCAGATGACCGGTCCCATTGTGGTTCAAATTGTGCCCCACCAACACCACGCACCCACACCTCCAGGGTCTCAGAATGTGACCTTGCTGGAGATAGGGTCTTTAAAGAGGTCATCATGTCAAAATCAGGTCATTGAGGGTGGGTCCTTCTCCAACGTGACCAGTTTCCGTGAAAGGAGAGGGGAATGTGGACACAGACACGGGGGGGGGGGGATGCACTGTGAAGAGGAAGACCCCCCAGTCTACAAGCCTCCCAGAGGGACCTGGAGAAGAGCCTTCCAGAGACGGGACCAATTCTATCAACATCTTGACTCAGACTCTTACCCTCCAAAACTCTAAGACAATTTCTGTTGTTTGTGCCATCACTCTGTGGAACTTTGTCATGGGGACCCAGGAAACTAACACAGGTCCAGACCAAAACAACTGACCAAAGGACCCACACAATAGTGAACTAAATAAAATGGTGAGTGTTTAAGCCCCTGCTATAGCAAAAGCTCACTGACCTAGTGGGTAAACTAGTTGAATCTTTCCAGGCGCCAGTGTTCATTATTGCAAGATGGGACGAAACGCACTTTCCTCATGTGATCTTTAGTAAGCGTTGGTAGGATAACCCTGCAAACCGCTCAGCACCGAGCCCAGCACATGGCTAAGCTGTAACGGGCACGACTTCAGTCCTAGCCTGCACCCAAAAAAATAGAAACTTCTACCTTTGATTTTATTTTAAGTGATGTTGGGCTTTATTATGAAACTCAACATTGTTTTATGCAAAACTAGAGTGTCAAGTGGTGAGGACCAGAGGGGACAGCAGGTACCCACAAGGACCGATGGCAGCTAAATGAACCAGGGTGAAGACAGAGAGCAATTCAAAGACACTGAGCACTTGAAACACAACCAGATCATTGCAGTATGTCTTGATGTACATTATTTTGTTCATTTCTTAGAATATCTCTATTTTTCCTCAATCACAGAATGTAAACTAACTGAAAAAGAAGCCAAAAACTTGCCCAGGATGACACCCTAATAATTAACACAGTAGGAACAATAGTCCAATGTCTCATCCCAGTCCCCATGTTCCCCTCATGATGCCTGATGGCTCTGGTCCATGTGTCTTGAGTGGTCTCAGGAAGCCGTTGGCAACATCAAGTCATGATATAATTAGTGTTCCCTGTGCAGGTGAAGTGAGTCTAGCAAAACCCACCTTTTATGCATGAATGTTACTCAACAATCTGTGTTGGTGTGTTCTGGAAATTGCCAAGTGCCCCATAAGGACGCCATGTGTCTTTAAGGACACCCCTTGGGTTGGGAGTCCGCAGCCTCCTACAACTTCACTTATTGCATTTCAACTCAAGAAGAGGAAGTCCCACCCGAACACAGGTCACACCACCGAATGTCTGTGGCCGCATTTCACAGGAAACCAAACCTAAAGCAGACCAAGGAGGAGCCTTCTGCTGAAGGACTCAGCTTAACATTGAGAAGAATTCAGCCCTCTGCCTCCGGATCACCCATCACCGGCTGCCGGGGCCTCCGCGATGCCCCCCAAGCTCCCCACGCAGGAGACCGGCATCTCGGCACGCGGCTCTTCACGCTCCCCATGCTCTTCAGGTAAACTAAGTAGGCCAGCTGACTGTCATCAGTGATTATTAGGAAAGAGCAAACAGAAAGAGTTTCTCTAGTGGCGAATGCTATGCTTTCTATAAAGCGTCGGACAGCAGATAAAAAGCCAGCTCCCTTTGCAGAGAGCTCAGTTTTCAGAGATCCCTTCATCCATTGGAAGAAAGGCCCCAGGTATCTACCCATAAAGCATTAGAGGACTAAATGTTTCCAGGCTCCTCTCTCTGGAGCTGGGACCCCTGACTGTGCCGCAGGCACCCGGAGGCCGGGCTGGGCGCCGGCTGTCCCTGACCTTTACTAGGTCAGCGCCTGGGGAGGCAGCTTCCACTCAAAGTAGGTCATTGTAAGCAGACAACTCCTGGGGCCCCTGTGGAGATAGATAGATAGATATATTTAACTATTCTAGATTAAAGTGGTTTTCTTTCTGCTTTGGTGTGATTTCGGCATCATGCACACCATGCCTCCATGCACAGGGTCGAGGGGGCCCAGCCGTGCAGAGAGCAGGAGTAACACGCTCCCCTCCGAGGACGCAGGAGGCCTTTCTCGGCCGGGTGTTTCTTGGAGAGAACACACAAGTATGTAAAATACACTAGAGCAAGACAGAAAAGAGAATGAGCATCATCAAAGCATCTACACGTTATCTGCCCACACTCACCACAGAGGTTATTAATACAGGCAAATGTCTGAATATTTAATTTTAATAATCCCACTAGAGAATAGTGGTTAATATGCCACAGCTGCACAGCCTCGCAGACTCTGCAGAGCCGTTAGACAGTTTCTTACTTACTGACCTTAACAACTTTATGAAGTTGGCGGGGCAACTGCAGGTCATTCAAGAGATGTTGAAACTGAGGCTCGGCCACGTGGAGGAGGGGCAGTGTGGAGAGCTGGGAAGAGGGGAAGCTCTGAGATGAGTCGTGGGCGACTGGACGGCGTCTTTGGCTAAGTGGCTTCAGCCTCTCTGAGCTGCGGCTGGCGTTGGTGGCGTGCTTGAACTTGAACCTAGGTGGAACGACAGATACCTCTGGTGGGCTGCGCTGAGGAGGAGGGTGCATACAGTGTGTGCTCACACGTGCAGCGTCTGACGAGGAAGAGACACGGGGGAGATGGATCAATGGTAGCTGTGCAGTGCTGTGGCCGAGGTCATACACTGCGTAACAAGGTCACCATCACAAGCAGTCACCAAGGTCTACCAAAACCGGAGTTCTGGAGAGATACTCCAGGCTACGGCTACCCACCCTAGCCAGCATCAAGGAGACGGAATGGTCAAGGGGGCTCAACTCTTTTTTTTTTTTTTTTTTTTTTTTCATTTTTCCAAAGCTGGAAACGGGGAGGCAGTCAGACAGACTCCTGCATGCGCCCGACTGGGATCCACCCGGCACACCCCAGCACCTGAGGCAGAGGCCACAGAGCCATCCCCAGCACCCAGGCCATCTTTGCTCCAGTGGAGCCTCGGCTGTTGGAGGGGAAGAGAGAGACAGAGAGGAAGGAGAGGGGGAGGGGTGGAGAAGCAGATGGGCACCTCTCCTGTGTGCCCTGGCTGGGAATCGAACCCGGGACTCCTGCACGCCAGGCCGACGCTCTACCGCTGAGCTAACAGGCCAGGGCCAGGGGCTCAACTCTTAAGCAAAGATAAGTACTTGAATCTAAATTAGAGGTAAGACGGCCCTGGCCGGTTGGCTCAGCGGTAGAGCGTCAGCCTGGCATGCGGGGGACCCGGGTTCGATTCCCAGCCAGGGCACATAACAGAAGCACCCATTTGCTTCTCCGCCCCCCCCCTCCTTCCTCTCTGTCTCTCTCTTCCCCTCCCGCAGCCAAGGCTCCATTGGAGCAAAGATGGCTCAGGCGCTGGGGATGGCTCCGTGACCTCTGCCCCAGGCGCTGGAGTGGCTCTGGTCGCAGCGGAGCATCACCCCCTGGTGGGCAGAGCGTCGCCCCTGGTGGGCGTGCCGGGTGGATCCTGGTCGGGTGCATGCGGGAGTCTGTCTGACTGTCTCTCCCCGTTTCCAGCTTCAGAAAAATACAAAATAAATAAATAAATAAATAAATAAATTAGAGGTAAGACTTCTGACAGACTGAGCCAAAATGTCTGGTGATTTTTGCAAAGTAAATTATCAGTAAGACTGAGACACATCAGGTTCTATTGGTCAACTATGAGTACTTGATAGAGAAAAATAACCATGAATGACAATATTGTGGGAAACTGTCATCTTAGAAATATTCTTGTGATTTGTGTGTGTGTGTGACTTGTGCGAACAGAATACATTGGGAATCGTCTCCACAATTATTCAGCTTGAGTTCAATCATGTACTCGAAACAGCAACTACTGGTAGACTGTCACTGAGTGTTGGACAAGAACAGTCATTGCTTCTCATTTTTTTAAGTAGTCATACTTATTCTTACTCTAAAGAAGAGGCTACTGAGGGTCAGAGTGACTCTAGACATTGTCTGTTTCCCACAGTGAACAAGAAGGAAAGCGAGAAAGCAGATCCAGAACCCCAAGTTTCTGCATGTCGTGTAGCATTCCATCAGTTCCCTGCTGGCTGTGTTCAGGGTCACGATCATAGTATCACTTTCTGTAGAACTCCCAGATTCTCCCAGTAAGCAATGTGTATGTGAGTTTGAGCTTTACGTTTTGCCAGTGGTGTGGATTGAAGCATTCGTTGTTTCTCAGTCACCTAAGCACGAGCGATGGAGTTCCCCCGTGTCTTAAAGGGCGCCATGCGCAGTCACTTGCTGTAACACGGAAACTGAATACCCATGTGTATGAGGGCTCAGCCTTTCATTGTGGTGGGTTCTCAGTTACACTTAGCGTGAGAAGAGGACGAACAGTGGTTAATAACCCAGGCTCAGGGTCGAGCCTTTGTGGGGTTCCCCGGGACCCACGTCTGGTCACCAGCTTTGCGGGTTCCGAATGCTAACTTCATCTGAGGTGCTCAGAGTTGATGGGGTCCGAGACTGTTATCTCACTCCGGCATTCTGACCAACGCATCCCTGTTCTGTGACTTTTTTCAAGTGTTAAAAGTATAGTCAAGTTGCAAGGTCCCACCCAGAGGTCAGATCTATGCAGGAAACCAAAGAGATCTTGGTAAGCACTGAGTCACCAAGTATGATGTCTTGACAGGCACCTGGGAGCCAGTCTGTCCCGTGACTACTTATGAGTGGACATTCTTAGGTCAGGTCCGTCTTATTGTGGGCACGTCAAGGGATCTGCTGACCAGTTCCACCACGCTGGGCACTCCCAGAGAGCCCCCTCCACCCTCTCCTTACCCCAAACTCCACCCCTCTTCCCAGGCTCTTTCTACCACACCCTTCCATCCAGCCTGAGAGATAGGTACTGGCGCTGGAACGCAGACTGTTGAAAAATTTTAGGCAAGCCGTTTAACTTTTCAGAACCTCACGCTAACCTTTACCAAATGAAATGACAATGCTTACCTCCTGGATCTGTGGTGACAAGGGAGAGGCATGGTCTATCACATAGCCTAGCATCTGGCAAGTATTAGATACAATGTAAACAATAGCGTCTATCTTGTTTGTTTTTTTTTAAGCACAGTTGTCATGAGTTTATTTAACCTTCAGATAAGCCATTATTAGATTCTTCAGCCTTTTGTCCCTTTTTAAGAATCTTGACCTAAACAAGTCCTGTTTTGAGAGGATTCTAGAGAAAGCTAATCTCATCATTTTTGTATTTATTTTAATCATTTATCTATCAAAGCCTTGGTAGTATCTTACAACTCCCCAAACGTATCAATCCTCTGAAAGTATTAAGATTTAATAAACAATGATAAAAATTCCTTTAGAACACATTCCTCGGCCATTCCGTACCCTTGTGGTACTGACACACAGAGACTGCCCGGTAACTAGCTGTTGGACTACACTTGTGAGACAGCTTAGAGTTTACAGCGTACTCCCACCTCCCATGACCGCCTTCGGTCTTCAGAGGAGGATGCTGGTGTCCCCACTTCTCAGACCGGAGGCACTGAGGCTCCAGTGGTCCTGGTCAGCGTCCCCAGGCTTGAAGACCTGCCTCCCGCACATCTTGCAGGGGGGATGTGAAAGAATAACAGAAAGGACAAAGGAAGGGTTAATTCTCTGAGGGGAGTTCAACTCCGGAATGAAGTTTCAAACGCAAAAGCGATGAGCTCATCGGAATCCACACTGTGCGTCTGGGCAGCAGGCAGATTGGGCTCGCAAGGACTCTCCGTGAACAACATGATGAAATGTTTAATATTGAGAAATCTGAGTCACTTGGACTGTTGCCTCGCAGCGGAATCCAAATTAAACAGGATGTCCTACATAGGTTTCTGGCCCTCAGTAAGTGCTGTTGTTATTATTATTATTATTATTATTTATTATATTACTCTTAGCCCAGTCTAGTCTAATCTTGGTTAAATTACCTGGCTTTTCATGCCCTGTCTTTGGATGTTAAATTTCTCTCAAACTTCTTTGAGACCTTTTTTTTTTTTTATCATAAAATGACTCCTTAGAAGGTGACTAGCCCACAGCAGGTGCTCCGTGCATGTTTGAAGAATGACAGTGCTTTCACCAGCGGCCTGTGATGTTTGAGATGTCCACGGGAGGCAGGCTGGCCTATCTCTCTCAATCCCCGACTCTCAGTTTGTTTTCTGATAGCTTTCTTTTTCTAAAGTGTGCCTCGGTGCTGCCCCGAAGCATCGGTCCATAGCTGGGGAGTCCAGCACCGCTGGGGATGTTGGGATTCCAGGCCAGGCAGGGCCTGCCCCCCATTGGCCAGTTTCTGCCATAGTTCAGAAGAGCCAAAGAAAGAAAGGGGTGAGGTGAAGAGGTGAGCTTTAAAGAATAAAAAGTTTTTAAAAAGGAAATATCTAATGAGGCTCTTGATAATCTCTTTCTTTCTTTTTTTTTTTTTTTTTTTTTTTTTTTTTGGATACGGTCTCATTTCATCTGAACAGTAAAGCAACTTTGATGATAAGAGAACAGGAAGAAGGGAGAAAAGAAAGAGGAGGAGGAATATTAAGAAAGGAAGCGGGTAGCAGAGAAAAGGAAGGAAGATGAGAAGGCAGAAAGAGTGAGTGAGGAAAGCGGAGGATAAAGACGCTTTCACCACAAAATGGAGTGAAAAGGGAGGGAAAAATCTTATCACCGGGAGGAAGGAAGCCCTTTGTGCAAAAGAGAAACAGAAATGACTTTTAGAAACAAAAAGCACCAAGAGGAACAAATTTTGACACTTTAGGTTGTATCAGATTATTTACAAACATAATTTAAAATAAAAAGTGAATGCGCTTTGCTTTGAGATACTTAAGGGAAGTTACTTGTTGCTAAGCCAGCTGCAAGATTTTATATATATATATATATATATATATATATATATATATATATATATATATATATATATATGAAAAAACTAAATGCCCCTACATAATAGCAGAAAAATAAGGAGAGCCATCTCTCTTATTAAAAAAAAAAAAAAAAATCTATAACAATCTGTTTGACTTTAAATGCCTCCATTCACTGGAAATCCAATAAAATTAAATGTTATATTTAATTCAATTTAGCTGATTTACCTGACCAGGGTACAGAATTAGAATTCTAATCAGCATATATCTCTTTCTAAGTGGGTGCATCTCTGAAATGTAACTCTCTTATTTCTGGTATGAAAAGAGAAGAAAATTTCATAAAATTGTGAGTGAATTAATAAAAAGCTGCATCTGAGAAATCTTGGTTTTTAACACGTTTACTCAAAGTTCCTGCATGTGCGTTCCCTCTCTCTCTCTCTTTCTCCCCACCCCGCCCCACAACCCTCTTCCCCAAATAGGCACACATTCCTCCCTCCCTCAACTCCAAATCGCATCCATCACTCTGGCTCCACTGGATATGATGGTGCAGACAGAGTCAGATGGATGCTGTGTGCATTTTCTATTCAGTCCTTTCTTTGTCTCCTCGTTTTAATGAGGGAAGAGCACCAGCCTCATTTAGACCTTCTCCTCCCAGCCCTGACCCAGTTTGAGTGGCCCAGCTACAGGCGACCTTCCCGGCTGATTTTCGTACTCTCTCCAGCAGTCCGTAGCTCCCTCCCCCTCCTCCGTCTCTGTGCTGCCTTAAGTTGTCAGTATAACAAGGGTGGTGCTTCAACTTTGACATAGACGGAGGCTAGCAGATTTTTATAAGCTTTATCTGCAAGGAATAAGTGAGAAATGTTTTGAGAGCAAATATAGTTCCTGGCTGGGAAAGCACTGTTTGTTTCCTTCATGAAATATTAACCTCGGATCGGGTGAAAGGCGGCAGAAGTGTTTATGAACCAATGTCGCTTGGCGGGCGCCCTTGGGAGCGAGGTGTGCTCCCGATGGAGGACACGTCTTCCCCAGGACGACGAGGAAACAAGATGTGTTGCTTGACATGGTTCCAGTTTGTTTAACGTGCTCATGATACCATAAGGGCACTAATTATTTTCGGAGTAAGTTCTGCACCAAAATCCAATCTACTTACAGACTTCTTTGCTCCCGAACACTGTCACGGAGACCCCGGCGGGTTCCAAGCTCGGAAGCAGCCATCTTGCCTCAAATGCCCAAAAATTTAACAGACGTTCTTCGGAAATCTGAAGGATGCTGCCCATCTGTAGAATCTTTATTTTCGTTTTCTGCAATATTTATGTGTTTTAACCATCAAATCCTTGGTCTTTACAAAATCGCCTTTCAACCACAAAGCACTTAAGTGAGACAATCAAATGGACTCCTTGGGATCGTCACCTCCGAGACAGTGGAATTATTTGGCCAAAGTGGATGTTTGGGGCAGGAATCCATTTAAAGTTGCGACCCTGGCCCCTTCATGCCCAGAGGGGCGCAGGGAGCCTTGTAGGGAGACAACATAAGACAGGGCAGGGTTTCTCAAACCGGGGTTCATTGTGGATGCCCAGTGAGCTCCAGCTCTTTAGGGATCTCTGAGTCCCACAGCAGCCCGATTATTAAAATGAAGGCATCGATTCCTAAGTCAGTCAAAGTCCATCAGGAGCAGACGCTGGCTCTTCTGCCTGTGCTATAGAACCTGGTACACAGTCAGGCGATTTCTGTGCCCAGGTTGGCCTTTATGACTTGATTGGCATGTGGTTTCCACACTGCAATGCAGTTGACATTGTCCCTTGCTGGAGGAAAAAAACAGGCGTCATGAAAAGAGGTGGCCTTCCCCCTGGGCCCCTAGTTCCTCCCCGACGGCCGGCCCCTGCAGGCAGGGCTCCGTGTCTCCCGGAGGCCCCGAGTGCCTGTACCACTGTCCCCATGGCACTCCGACAGTGGACAGATTAGGACCGTGTGCTACGAGTACCCTGCTGTGACTGACAGATGGCACCGAGTGTCACTTCAGCAGGTGAAGCCGTGCTTCAGCTTTATTTCTGTGGCTTTTGAGAAAGAAGCTGAAGTGAATGTCCTGCTTCTTCCAGAAAGTGAATTCACAAAACCTAGTGAGATTTCTCTCATGATGGAGGCCTTACAGCCTCTCAGGGTCCCCGAGTCCAGGCAAGGACAGTGAGAGCCGGACAGTGCACTTTGATCTTAATCTCTGGATCCTGGAGAAAGACCTGCAGGTCTGGGGGCACTTCCGCCTGGAAGCCCCACCCCCCTGCCAGGATCAGGGCCCAGGTAAGGGTTGGGGTTACTGCTGAGGAGCTTGGTAGAGGAGCTGGGAGGAGCCTCCTCTACTGACCCCACGGTGAGATGTGTGGGTCCCCTCTGGGGCGGTTGGGGCAGGAGCCTGCCTGTCAAACTGCATGCCAATGACGCCTTTTGTTCCACTATGATTCCAGAGACATACTCAGTCTCACTCATTACAATCGTTTACAGTCCTGTGGAGGGAAGTCCCCAGGGCCATGAGGGCAGAGCATTGCTGTGTGCTCTCCACATTCTGATGCCTGCATAGCACCCAGCATGTAGTAGGTCCTCAATAAATGTTTACAGAACACACGAGCAAATTCTACCTTGGACCACAGGCACGGGAGCCAGGCTTTTACTCCCTGGTGGCCCGTAGACGGGGCTGGCAGAGTGGCTGCTTGGTGAGACTAGGAGACGTTCCCACCCTCACCTTGTCATAACTGTTCGGATGGGGTGGTTTTTCTTGAAATGTTTTACTGAAAATCCACTCAGTCATCGCTCCCAATGCAGGGAGGATTGCTTATGAGCAACAGCCGTGCCTGAACTTAGGATGCGCTTGGGATGCGTGGGGAAATGAAAGCGTGGCTATTTGGTACTTTTCCCAAGAGGGAGAAAATGTCCACGAGTGGAACGGGACAGACGGAGGTGACGAGGGCTGGTGCCCTTCCGTCCACTTCCTTCTGCCTCGCTGCCCGTTAGAATACCTGGGACGATAAGGATCAGCCATACCTGGGCTCCGCCCCAGAGAGACGGTCCCACTTCCTGAGACCTCAGTACGTTTCAAAGCTCCCCGGGTGGCTCTGCAGGGCAGACTCACGTGAGCACCCAGGCTTGCCTCCCAGCGGCCGTGCACAGCAGATACAGCGCTTACCGCTCCTGCGGACTAAACCCTAAGAGTGATGCAGGGCCTGTGACCACTCTTAAAGTTCAAGTTGATGCTAACCACTGTTTCTCCACATCTTAGATAACTTATGTCTGCGTGGCATCCTCACAAGACCCCTACAGGTCGCTGTTGTATTACCCCCTCCCCATTTTACAGACAAAGCAAACTGAGGCTCGGAGCAGGGAGGCAGTTGTCCGAACACATAACAAAAACGCGGCCAGACCAATGGTTTGGGGCACTAGTTTATTCTACATGCCATGTAAAGCAGGTTATGTAATGTCAGTTTGATTTTTGTGTTAAGGAAGGATGAAAGCAGAGATAATTTGGGGTTACTGTGAGGGACGCATAGCAGGCATTCAGGTGCTCATTCCATTCTTTGTGAAAATAATACACATCAGGAAGGGAGGGCCTGGTCTTTTCTAGAGTGTATTACCTTCATAAAACTTATTGGCATGAGATTCCGTCTGACTCACCCCAGCTCATTCTCACCACATCCTTTACAAAATGACCAAGATCAGATAAGAAAGACGGCACGGCTCTCAAAAGCTCTTAGATATTCTGCACTGAGCAGAGAGCCATTCTCCTCGGACAGCGCCCCTCATCCTATCATGCTGGTGACATCACTCGGCTGACTCATCCTCTGATTGGGATCACTAAGACCCCAAATGCTGCTTTCTTTTTCTTTTCTTTTCTTTTTGAGAAGGGGAGATAGTGAGACAGACTCCCACATGTGCCCTGATCCACCCAGCAATCCCCATTTGGGGCTGATGCTTGAATCAACTGAGCTATTTTTAGTACCTGAGGCTGACATACTCGGACCAATCAAGCCATTCTCACACCCGGGGCCAACATTCAAACCAATCACACCACTGGCTGTGGGAGGAGAAGAAGGAGATAAGGAGAAGGAGGGGGGAGAAGCAGATGGCCGCTTCTCCTGTGTGCCCTGACTGGGAATTGAACCTGGGACGTCCATACACTGGGCCAAGGCTCTATCCTGGGCCAAAGCCAAATGCTGCTTTTTAAGTGCCAGAAAAGTATGGACTCTCTATATGATGCTTTAAAATTCTTTCTATATAATAGGTTGCTCATGTCTCTCAAAAGCTGTTGGTAAAATACTTCTTTGAACCTTTATTAAAATTTCAAAATTCAAGCCTCATAAGCACTAATGTTACATATCAGATAATTCACAGAGGTGTCAAGTAAGGGTGCCCTTCCCCCATCTGCTCCCGCATGTCCCCCCCTCTTGTCCTTGGTGCCAGCTCTTTGGCAGACTTTCTGCAATTGTACTCTGCAAGGAAATTAGCAAAGACAATACAATGTAAGAAACACAGTAACACATATTAAACTTTTTTCTTTCAAGCCAGAGTGAGAGAGAAAAAGAGAGAGAAAGACAGGGACAGACAGACAGGAAGAGAGAGAGATGAGAAGCATCAACTCATAGTTGCGACGCCTTAGTTGCTCATCCATTGCTTTCTCATATGTGCCTTGACCGGGGGCTCTAGCTGAGCCAGTGACCTTTGGGTTTAAGCCAGTGACCACAGAGTCAAGTCTATGATCCCATGCTCAAGCCGGCGACCCCGTGCTCAAGCTGGTGAGCCCGCATTCAAGCCAGATGAGCCCACTCTCAAGCTGGTGACCTCGGGTTTTGAACCTGGGTCCTCAGTGTCCCAGGCTGACGCTCTATCGACTACACCACCACCGGGTCAGATTATTTTCAACTTCTTAAAACCACTTTTTGTCACCAAAGATGAATGGATTGTAGTTTCTTAAATGAAAGTTTTTTATGGAATCTTTGGCCTGGGAGAGACCTTTGGAACCAACTGGCCCATTTTGTGAAATAAACAACCAAGGCCCAGAGCATTCCAGTGCTTCGTCCAAGGCTTTGCAGTGGACGTCAGGGCCAGGGCCAGAAACTGGCCCCCTCCTCAGGCTTCTGACCTAAGGCAGTATGCCTTGCAGGGGGTTTTCCGACACCTTGTGGTTCCTTCACTCTGGACATAAGAGACGGCTCGGAGCCAAGCGCATGGGGCCTCCATGAACACAGCCTTGCTTTATCCCACTTTCTGCTGATTGATGCATTCGACGGGATGAAGCGGCTATGAGACATTTCAATACTGGATGCTCCGAAAGTGAGGAAGGGAAACGCACATTTGTCCTGTAACACCAGAATCAAGTAATTGAATCCCTCTAAAGATTACTACCCAGAAATCAGGGTTAATAAACCTAGACACCCCAGTATAACATGACTGGTGTCAAAGCAACTTGCACACTTTGCTTTGCAAGTAATTATATGCCCAGATTTCCATAATGCTGCCTAGTGCAGAAGACACTGTCATATGCATCAGCCTATTTCACACTGAAAGCAATACCAGAGAAGAAAGAGATGAATGCTACCATTTGCAAATGAGGAGAGGCCAAGTGCTTCTGCAAAGCCACACAGCTCGTTAACAACAGCAGAGGAACTGAACAGAATCCCTCGACATTCCGTCCGGGACTCTTCTGGTATCTGGTGCTCACTGTTTGGGTTACATTGACTAAGATTCACATCTTCCTCTCCACCACGTGGAGGGACAGCTCTCAAAGGAGGTCATGAACTGAATACTCCACACACCATCAGGAGAGCGGGGCAGCAGCCGCCCTCCTCCTGCGTCATTCACTGAGCTAGCAGCATATGGGGGGTGGGGTTGCGGAGTGCTACCCAGGCTGTCTAAGGACCTGGAGCTTAGTCCTCATTCTTTAGTAACTCTCCTGCAGTCACTGGTCTGAGGTCACACAGCTCAAGTCCCAATCCCATCCTTCGGCATGCCTGGGCTTTGACAGCTGGAACCCAACGGGCCTGCCCAAGTTCTTTTCCGTCTTCTGCCAACACCCAAGCTGTTGACCTCTGTGGTCCTGCCAAACTGTGCCAAACCTCTTGGACATGCTGTGATTCTAACACAGTCACACTGTGCTTTCTAACACCATCACACCTGGCATGTGGCGTTTCCTTTGCCCAGACGCCTGCCCTCACTCTGAGCCTAGAAGTCACAGACTTACTCCGCAAGAACCAGCTAAAGCACTATCCCCTCTCTAGAGAGCCCCCTGGCTCCCCAAGGCAGAGTTGGGGTTTGTTTCATTTTGTTTTACATACACCTGTTTTTACAAAGAACTTGGAATCCAGCCATCGTTGAGGGGTGCAGAAACTGCTACACTGAGTTTGAGGAGTGCCGTCAGGGCAGGGACAGAGTTTCATGGGGCACAACATTTGCACAGAGTCACTTTTCAATCAATGGTATTTGGATAAATGAATGGCAACTAGATTGGAAACATTTGCAGCTCAGTGGGGTGCCATATGGTGCCCGGCTAGGAGGTGGGGTTTCTGAATCCTGCGGATCTGGGCTTTTGCTGCAGAAGGGTGCTCTTGGGTACCTAGTTTAACCTCCATGAGCTCCACCCCCGTTAACAGTGAGGTCCACTCTCTGCCCCGTTGCATTCGGGTGGGAGCCCTAGGATAGACACCATGTCAGTCAGTGGCTTCCCCCCTGGCTGGCCAATGGGAGACAGCAGCCTACCCCTGGCTGGCCAGTGGGAGACAGCAGCCTACCCCTGGCTGGCCAATGGGAGACAGCAGCCTACCCCTGGCTGGCCAATGGGAGACAGCAGCCTACCCCTGGCTGGCCAATGGGAGACAGCAGCAGGAGATTCAGGGCGAGGGGGGTGCGATAAGGACTTTCTAGTCCACGCCCTGTAGCTCCTTCTCTGCGGGTCCCTCAGCTGAAGCCACTGTCCTTCATCAACCCTGTCTCTGGGTCCCACTGGCTCCCGTCACCTCCCCAGGCCTCGGTGGGGGTAACAGCACCGCCAGGCCCTTCACTCCTCTTTGAGATTCCTCCCACCCTGCCCACGCCTTTTAAAGGGTCTCATTAAACCCTTCTCAAACGCTCTAACTTGAGGGTGCCCTCTGTTTCCCGCTGGAACCGCAGCTGGTAGAGTGCGTCCTCTCCCTTATACCCCCAGGGCCTCTCTGTGCACATAGAACATGATCGTTGGTGTGAAGCCCTCCCTGACTGCTCCCAGGGTCTCTGCTGCTAATTCGGATGGGAACCGGGGCTAATGCTCGCCCCTGTGTGGGTGAATACCAGCCTCAAAGAAACCGTTGTGTCCTGCGTGGACCAGTATAGAAATGTAACTCCCCGTAGCATCTCAGGGCAAAGTTACAGAGTAAAAGGAACAGCGTCCCTTCCCCACCTGCGCACAGAGCCCAGAGCGGAGCCAGCCGGGCCTGGGCTAATGCGCTCCGGCGCCCAGGG
Source organism: Saccopteryx bilineata (assembly GCF_036850765.1). Classification (NCBI taxonomy): domain Eukaryota; kingdom Metazoa; phylum Chordata; class Mammalia; order Chiroptera; family Emballonuridae; genus Saccopteryx; species Saccopteryx bilineata. The sequence continues at coordinate 260,308,435 of NC_089494.1, forward strand.
GAGGCACACAATTGCACACCAGGGACGCCAGGCTCAGGAGGGGCTCGCTGGGCTCCCCGGGGCAGATGGGATGAATGCTGACAGAAAGAGGGCAGCCTGTCAGGGAAGACGTCCCCAACCCCCACCCGCTCCAAAAATAAACCAATTACCAACCTGGGCTGAGTCTCCTTCCGCGTCTCCTCTCAGCCGGCACCTGCATCCCGCGCTAACGAGAAGCGACAGTAGCATGTTTGCCAGAATTAAAACACGACGTGTGAGGCCCACTGACGGGTGTGCTTTTGTTCCCACAGGCTGAGCTGAAGGTCCCACTCGGCTCCCTGGTGCCAGGAGCGATGAACAGGCAGTAAGTACCTCTGCGCCGCCGTGGGGCCGAGCCTCCTGGTGGGGACAGGAGTCACATCCGGACTATGAACTAAGGACCGGTGCTAATGTGCCCCCCTCCCCCACCCGCCGTGGGAAGGGCATTTCCAGTGTCCAGGCCGAGCCTGAGAGGCCGGTGGAGGATGTGTGCGTCGGGGTTGGGTGGACACCGTTCCCGGTCACAGCGTGTGTTCTGCAGGCAGACCACTGGTTGTGGTGACCCAGCAGAGGTGATGGTGGGGACGGGGACGAGGGGCCCCAGCGCCAGAATGCCCAAGGGGCACCGGGAATATCATCCATCACTTCACAGCCGTGAGAAGGTCCGCACACAATCGGTCTTCTCCCTGGGGAACCCCCAGAATAGGTGATGGGGTGGGATTAGGATTTCCAAATGGGTACCGGCTCCGGTCAAAAGATCCATCCCTTCCTGATGTCCCGCAATGTAGTAAAAAAAAAAATAAAAAAATATCAGACCTCCAAGTTGTAAGAAATATTTTCAAGGAAAGAAAAAAGACCTTTAAGTTGAGAAAAGTTGGTGTCTTAATTTTTAAAATCGATCTACTTATCTATTCATTTGCTTTATTTTGCCAAACTGGAAGAACAGCGCGTTCCTCTCCTCTGCGTGGAGCGAGACTCAGAGCAGGGGTGTGGACAGAACGTGAGTCCCAGAGTCAGGCCAACCCGGGGCAAGCCCTGCCCGGCACTCTGGAGCTGTGTGATATGTGGGGGTCACCTAATTCTCTGGATATTGGAGACGCGGTTTAAGCCTGCCTCTGGGAAGCAGGATGTGGCCTCTGGCAGGAGGGCTGCCTGGTCCCAGACCCAGAGAGACAGAAGGGGCAGCAGTACAGGGCAACCGGGCAAGGCCTGGGTCTCACAGATGGACACGGGGCACAGATTGGTGTCCAGAGTGACAAGGAGGCTGCAGCCCCCAGCATCAGGGTGGTTTCAGCACTGAGCATGGTGCTTCCTTTGTAAAAAGAAACGGACCTAGTCCTGCCCTCAAAGAGCTTGGGCCGTGTGTTCAGGAAGTCATGTTAGCATCATGTAAAATGTGATGGGGGAGCCCCCAAATGCAGAGAGGTCCGAATGTCCTGGACTCTAAATGGCTTCTGAAATCAGCAGGCTCTTTCACGTTAACCCTCCCTGCAGTGCCCACCTGTTTCCCTGCAGAAATGTCCAGGTGTCTGATGACCAGGTGTCGCTCCGGGCTTACTAGGGGTTATTACATAGCATTCAGTGCAGGTACATTATTACTTTTCCAAAACCCAAACAAACTATTCTGAATCCCTGGGCCTGCAGAATTTGGATCAAGAATAGTGGATCTGCATTTTTATCTCGACCTTGGTGTTGGACATTTTGGTGGATCCTATATAAAACCTATAAAGTTTTATGAGGCAGTTTTATTGCCAAGATTAAACTTTATACTCTAGAAGTAGTAGAGTAGGCTATGTCACTATGGTTCCCTGCAGGCGATGCTTGGTGTCTTTGAACACGTAACACAATTACACTCTGATAAGTCTATCAACACCTAGGAACATGGGTTCAATCTAAGTACCTGATAATAACCTTGTATTTCTTTTTTTGTGTCAGGGAGCTTGTCTTGCATGTTTGTTTATTTTGGAAAGAGTGCTGATGGTAAACAAAACCTAATATAATAAAGTGGGAGAGCCTCAGAGGTATGGGGTTCAAGCTTGCACACATGGTTGGCACCCCCTTAGCAACAGCTGTGTGAGATAGCATCAACACCCTTCTTGGGAACCCTGACCCGGGGCTCACAACCGTCTGAGATGATGAGCTAGGAAGGGTGTCAGCTCCTCTGCGCATTGACATCAGCAAAGCCAGCTTCAAGGCAGTGTGAGCCGTGGACCCCACAGTTTGCCAAGCAAAAAAAAAAAAACAATTCTCCCCTGCAGAGCTTTCCCACTTACATTCATTGTCTAGTTATGAGAATGGAAGAGTCAAGAGAGCAAGATATCCCGCAGGCCGGGCACTCTGCAGAGAATCCGGGCCGGGCCGTCTCCCTACTCGGCACTCAAACGCTCTTCCCGTGTCACCACATAAGATGCCCCGCCTTGGGGAAACATGGCCCCAAATTCAGAGCCACCTCTCTCTGACTGCCAAACCCATGGTCCTGTACCATATTGTACTGCTTCGTGATGATTAAGAACATCATCCTGAAAAAATAAAAGAAGAAGAAAAAAGAAAGAAAGAAAGAAAGAACATCATCCGCCCTGGCTGGTTGGCTCAGTGGTAGAGCGTCAGCCCGGCTTGTGGAAGTCCTAGGTTCAGTTCTCAGCCAGGGCACACAGGAGAAGCGCCCATCTGCTTCTCCACCCTTCTCCTCCAGCAGCCAAGGTTCCATTGGAGCAAAGTTGGCCTGGGCGTTGAGGACGGCTCCATGGCCACCACCTCAGGAGCTAGAATGGCTCTGGCCGCAACAGAGCAACAGCCCAGATGGGCAGAGCATTGCCCCCTGGTGGGCATGCTGGGTGGATCCCAGTCGGGAGTATACAGGAGTCTGTCTGACTGCCTCCCCGCTTCTAACTTCTGAAAAATAAAAAAAAATTAAAAAAAAATAAAAAAAGAACATCATTCTTGTGTATTTCTTCTCAGAGACGCATCTCCAGACTGAAAAACTGTTCTGTCTATAAGAGGAATAGTTCTTCTCGGACACTCCGCATGATAAAATTTGCTCAGTCACTGAGCAGGGGTGGGTATCGGCTCTTCTTAAAAGGGCCTGGCTCCCTGTTTGGACCACAGCAGATACCCAATAAGCACTCCCCTCAATATGGATGCAGGACAAGACTCCTCGCAAATTCAGGTCATTATTTTCCTCCCTAATACATTGAACAACCCCTGCCGTTGACCTCGGGGAGTGACTTCATTTTGATTTGCAGCAATTAATAAGTGTCAATCCCATGGAATCTGGGGGAAATGAGAGGCACAGATGTTGGCATCCTGAGATCAGAGGCTCGCTCCCAGCAGAGCAGTCGGCGTGGCGGCCTTCCTAGTTACCCAGAAGTCATTACGAGCCAACTCTCAGACCAGCCAGACCCACCCTCCAGTGCTATCAAAGTCAGGTCGCTAGGAGTCAGCTTCGGGGTTGGCTGGTAATTAAAAAGCGACAAGCTGAGAGAGAACAGCACTGAGAGACAGGGTGAGGGTTTGCCGGCGGTGGCAGCCGTGTCCAGGGGTAGCTCTGCAGGAGCGGCAGGTGTGTTCAGCCCTGGGACTCATGAAGGCGAACCGTGGTGAGGGAATGGAGAATTTTCAGATAGCCCTTCTTGCCTCTTAACAGCGGAACTGCCCGCTGGGGATGGAGCCGGCGGACTTCTCTCTTACCGCTGCTCGGGAAAGTTCCCGCCGGGAGACTCGTCTCCTGCTGATGTCCACCAGGTTGGACTTTTCTGTAACTGTGTCCTTTCCAAATATCACCAAGAACAAAGAAGGCTGTGTGACTTACTTTAATATTTAAGTTTGTGATCATCCAAGTAACGCAATTCATTGTAGAAATTTTAAAAATAGAAAAAGGAAAACACAAAGAAAAACTACCGCTAATCAAAACCCTGCTTAGTGGTTAGCATCGTAGGACATTTCCTCATAGACTTCCTTATACAAGTGTGCATCTTGTCTTGTCTTCAAACTTCAATATGCCGTGAGTATTTTCCCATGTTACTCAAGTCATCTGCATAGCCATGCAATCTCACAATCATGTAGGCATCCCATACTTTGTGTTATTCCACTCCGGGTTACAACACAACTCGTGAGATAATTTGACAAGTTCTAGTGATATATTCATGTCTAGCAGCTCAGATGTTGTGTTTTATTACCCCAGGGAGTCTTTCTGGTAAGCCAGACCGGTGTTCGGAGAATCTGACCCACAGTGACAATTTAGAATGGCCGCATAGTGTCTGCTGATGGAAACATGCACCGACGCTGCAAACAGGGTCCAGCATGCATGCTCAGGGCAGTGGGACCTGGCCGCTCCCCTTTCGAAGGCTGAATCTATTTCTCCCCCTCCTATCACTTTGCAAGGACCTGTGATGGTATTGACCAGCGGAACACAACCGAAGGGACACTGTGCCAAGACTGGGCAGAGGCTTTAGCGGCCAGGCGGCTCTGCTTCCTGCCAATTTCCACTGGTCTTCTGCTGTGAGAAGCCCGCGCCACGTGGAGAAGCCCAGGAGTCGAACTCCTGGCGGACAGGCAGGGAAGGTCAGGGGCACTGGGCACCCGACATGACAGGCGAGAGCCTCTGGGCATTCAGCCTGTCCAGCTTGGACACAGCTGCCTGAACACAGTAGCACAAGGGACCCCAAGAGGGACGTCCAGCTGAGAACCAGGAGAGGTCAAAAGAAATGGGTGTTTCTAAGTCAGGGCTTTGGAGCGGTGTGTTTTTTAGCAAGAAGAGGCTAGAACAGGTATTGTCTACTACTTTTATCGTCGTCTCAGTGATTAAGTGGATTACTTCCTGCAGGACCTTTGCTCTTAAGTAGTCAGGATGTTGTGGACTTGATCGTCCACCTTGGAGAACATTCACTCTAAGTAAGAATGGTAATAAACACAGAACCAATTGTGGTTCAAAGGGGGGAAAATGAGGGGTGCTTCGTTCCAAGTGCAAGCAAAGAGCCAAGAGGACAGAGGAGTGAGTGGCTATTCTCTTTGGGACAAATCTTGGGGAAGGGTGTGGTGGCCTCAGAGGAGACATCTTCACCGACGGCGACAGCTGAGCTGACCTCAGGGACGAGGAGATGGTCTGGTCCAGAGCAGCAAATGAAGGCAAGAGCAGGGACCAACTTTCTTAAGCAATTAGCACAGCTGGAAAGACTGTCAGCACTTATGGAAAAGGGTAGCATCAATTTGACTGATAACTTGAATTCTGTGTCTTAAAAACTGATACTCAGTCATTGAAAATATCATTCTTGACGACTTACGACGGGCGGTGGAATTTTATTACCCGCATCTCTTCCTAGGCGGGGAAGAGAAGGAGCGGCCACCTGCACCGTAACCAGGAGGAGGGTGAAGGCTGGAATTGGGTTGCCATGTTTAAAGTCCACTGTCGGTGGGATGGCTTTGCCGCCCTGTAATGCTGCCTTTTGGATAGGCAGTAATTAGAGGCATTCGTGGGCATTGCTGTTGGAACAAAAGTTCCCTGTTCTACATCAAGGTCAGCTTCTGTGGGATTTTCTAAGGATTCCATCAGCAAAGATCCAAGAAATGTCACGGGAAAAAACAGGAAGTCTTTCTCTACCATCTTCAGCAAGATTGTATTGTCTCCCTCTGTTTTCTTCAATTGCTTTAAATATTGATTAGAAACAAAAGAATCATTATAAAATATGCATAAGGTGTAGAGAACAACAAACAGTTTGGATAGTGGGTTCCTTCTCAGGGTTTCAGAATACCCATTATTTTCGAAGTTTACATCCATTCTCCTGTGACCACAGTCCCTCACCTCCCCACACCCTGGTTCCCAGGGAGACACTGCCCTGAATTGTGTGGACAAGGCCCACTGGGGGTGAGGACGACGGAGACGCAGAGACCCGACTCCGGGGGCCAGGTTCAGTGATGCAGACCTGCTTTATTCAGTAAGTAAGCTAGCTTATATACACAGGTTCAGCCTATAGGGTGTTTCAGCGTGTTCTTCAAAGCCAATGGCTGAAAAGGTCAGGGAGCTGCCTGGTTGGCGCTGAGTCACTTCCTTACAGCAGGTGAGCTCCCTCCTGGGTGTGCCTAGGAGGGTTTCAGGTGCTGGAGTGTTCTCACAGCATCACATCAGCCACAGCTGCTAGGAATACGCTCTATGCTCTACGTACATTATTGTGTGTTAATCATTCACCTGCTTTTATCATTCATTTTACCACATATGTTTCTACCATTAAAAATGATTTGTTTGGTTTTGCTTGTTATCTAACTTTGGACCAAAAGCATCTTACTGCGGAGTACATTTTGTGTTCAGACAACCTGCGGTATTTCCCCGTGTATAAGACACACCGTTTTTCGAAAAATTTGGGGTCTAAAAACTAGATGTGTCTTCTTACAGTGGTTGTAGATTTTTTTACTAGCATTTCCCGCTTTTTTGCGCTTGTTTTTGCGCTCATTGTTGAAGACAGTGATTCGTCATCAGACACAGATGAGGACAAGCTCATGGATGGGAATTTTGACAGTGATGAGAATTTGTATGAATTCTACGATGAATAAAACTTGAGTTCAATCACTTTATGCAATACATTTTTCAAATTTCGGGCCCCCAAATTAGGGTGCATCTTATACATGGGGAAATACAGTAGGTTTTTACAACTGGTTTGACCAGCTATAAGCTGGGAGATCTTTGCAAGTTAAGGCCAGAGTGCCTGTTTACTCAGCTGCAAAACAGAGAAAATAACAAAGCCTACTTGAGGTGTTCTTGTGAAGATTAAGTGAGTCCATTCGCCTACCTAAGACATTTAAAACAGCCCCTCCACAGCAGTGCGGGCTCTGTGAGGATTCGCTATTCACCTTCCACAGTCTGTCCCAGGACTGCCCCCATTTATGTTCCAAAGATGACCCTGATGTTGTGGGCAGCTGTAAATCCTACATTTCTTCACATGAATATGATACTATTTGCTTCTCCATGTCCAGTCAGTAGACGCTGGAGTGTTTTCCAGATTCTGCTCACACCACTGTTGCTAAGGCAATTCTCATCTGTGTCTGGGAGCACATATTCAAGAGCATCTGTATGAAGGGGCATACTCCCAGACGGAACTTCCTGGGACGCACAGTGTGCGTACCGCCAGCTTTACTAGACGGTGTCACAGGTGCCAAAGCCCCCGAGGCCTTCCACACTTCCTCAAGTGCGTGGGAGGACCCAGTAACTTTGTGACCTCATCAACCCTCGACACGGGCAGTTTTACGTCTTACCAATGGGATGGGGGGTTTTAATCTACTCTTTGTGGACTGTGGATGTGCATAGTCATCTTCTAGGGTGGGTGTGTCTTGGCCGTTGCATTCTTTTTCTTCTGCACAGAGTGCTTGTCGAAATCTTTTGTCCACCTTTCTGTTGGGTTTTTTGGCTCTTTTCACATTGATTTGCATGAGCTATTTATTGATGCCGTATACTCTTCTCAGTTTGTGACGTGGCCTTTCATTCTCTTTTGATATTTTCTTGGGTGATCATAATTTTGAGGCAGTTGAGCATGTCAAATTTTTCTTTATGATTTGTTGATTTTGTGCGTTGTTGAAAGAAACGTTCCTTCTTTCTCTGAGATCATTAAGATAAGCTTCCCATATTGAATTCCAAACATCATAAAACTTGCCTTTGACATGTAGGCCTTTAATCAGCCTGGAGTTGATTAATTTGTGTATGGTATGAAGTAGGGAGGATCAATTTTTTTTTTGTACAGATAAATAATTTACTTGGTGCCATATATCAGAAAGTCTCTTCCTTCTGCACTGATCTGCAGGGTCCACTCAGTCATGAACTGAGTTTTACTACACAGAGGATATTTCCTGGACTTTCTCTTCTGTGCTATGATTATGGTACCCACCCATATTAATTACGCCAACACTCATTAGTATAACTTCACAGTAATTCATAATATCTGGCAACTTACATCACCCGGATTGTACTCCATCAATGAATTGGTTCTTAAATGTCTATTCCTTAACATAAACGTTAGGATCAGCTTGTCCATACACACGCACACACACACACACACACACACCACACCACCTTTTGGGATTTTATTGAAATCACTTTGAATCTATAGATAACTTTGTAAAAAAAATGGCATTTTTATGAGATGGAGTTTTCCAGTTTCTGAAAATATTATATATCTCCAGAGAGAGACAGAGAGGGAAAACTTCAACATAATCCATAATGTTTTATCATTTTCTTCCCAAAGGCATGGACCTTAACCTACTTTGAGAGATGTGTTTCTAGGCACTTGACATATTTTAAAGACTTTGCATATGTCAAGCTATCAAAACCATTTTTTTCGTCCTTGCTGTTGGTGTATGTGTTTTTATACATGATGTATACAGCAGACTTGCTAAATATTTTATCAGTTCTAATGATTTGACAGTTTCTTCTCTGGGGTTTGCTAGGCAGATCATGCTATCAGTAAATAATTGAATTTTATTTCTTCCTTTCCATTTTTTATACTTTCTTTTCTTGGCTGAGCTCACAGGCTAGAACACCCAAAACACTGATGATGAATTAGGGTGGTGGTAACAAGAAGAGCAGCCTGTCCTCATCTTAAAGGGACGGTTTGAGTATCCCAGCATGAAGCATGGGGCTTGTTTTCTGATTTTGGTAGGCTTCGACTATCAGGTTAAAGACCATAGGTTACCAAGAGCCTTTTGCTTATTACAAATATGTATTAAATGTAATCAATTTTTTTCTGTATTTATTGAGATAGTTATATATATATTTTTCTTCCCCTTCTGCTAAAGCAATGACATATGAATGGATTTTCTAATGCTAAACAAAATTGGAGTTTCTGGGATAAATACAACTTGGCCATGACATGAATTTTTAGTCTATTGGTACAATGAATCATTAGAAATATTAGTGAGGATGACCTATAATATTTTTTCTATTCTCTTTGCTTGACAGTGGTATCAGGAATGTGTTTGCCTCCTCAAATGAGTTAAAGAGTATTTCCCAATTTTCTGTTCTCCATAAGAGATTGTGTAATGGGAAATAATTTGTTTCCTTACCAATAACACTGTCCTGGACTGGTATTTCCTTAAGGGAAGCTCTTCAATTATTGATTCAGTATTTTTGTTGGTTATAGATATTCAGTTTTACTATTCTTTCACGAGTGATTTTTGTTGTATATTTTTTTCTAACTATTCATTTAGTCATGAATATTCTCTTATCATTTTAACCTCTTTTGTGCCTATAGTCATGTCTCCTTTTTTACTCCCTAATTCTGTCTGTTGGTACCTTCCGTTTCATTCTTGATCAAGTTTGCCAAAGGTTACAGATTTCATTGCTCCTCTACACTACAATTTCATGGCGTCGTTCAGTAAATTTCTGCTCTTTTCTTTACTATTTCTTTCTGTTTATGTTCTTGACCTTATACTTTTGTTATGTTACTGACCGACTAAGTTTGTTGGCATTTTATTAAATTTTAGCTTTTCTCCTTTTCTATTATAAACATTTCAGTCGTGTATGTCATCATTATTATTCAGATCTAAATATTTTTATTCCCGTTATCATTTATGTTGGACTCATAATTTCCAAATAAATTTATATTTTTAATTACACTATTTGGTCACTGATTTCTAATCTAATTGTATGGTAGCCATAGACAAAAAGTCTGCATGATATTATTTTGTGAAAATTTTAAGAACTTGCTTTATGCTCAAATATTAGGCCATTTATTTATTTATTTATTTATTTGCCATGTTCCAGGTGAACTGGAAAGGTATATACCAACCTCATTGAATGCCATGTTTCAAAAGTAGCCATAAGGATAGTTTTGTTCATTGTTATTTACATCTTCTTCATCCTGATGGATCTTTTTTGTGTTTTTATCTTATCAGTGACAAGATTGGACGTTAAAATCTTTAATATGATGGTGAATTTATCTTGTTCTTCATAGTTATTGCAAATACACATGTTATTAAGGACTGAATTTTCCAATTATTGTACCTCCAGGTGAACTAATTAGTGATCCCCTTAAGAAACATGCTTTTTCCTAAGAGCTTATTTTCTTAGGCACGAATATAGTCAAGGCAGCTCTCTTTTAGTTAGTAATTTAATGGTATATCTTACATCACTTCAGGGTCAAACAATTCCAGCTTGGTGTTTAGGTGTGTCTCTTGTAAAAGATGGAAAGCTGGCTTGTGAATGATTCGACCCAGTAAAACGATCTTTTCACTAAAGCACTGACTCCACTTACCCTTGTTACAAGCACTGAAATACTGAAAACTGTGTCTGTGATTTACGTTGTGCTATTTGCCCATCCTTGTGGTTTCTTTCTCTCTCACCATCTCCTGTTTTTCTTCTGTTGGTCTGATGCATTTGTATGTGTGTATGCATTTTTCTCATCCCATTACATCTCTGCTAATGTCTCAGTTACACTCTCTAATTCCATTTTCTCATTGCTTTAGATTTTTTTAAGACAGATGACCGATGTCTAATGTTATTTACCCTCTCTTAGAGCACTACACGAACCTTTCAGCACCTCATTTCTGATTACCATTCATGGTGTATATGCTTCCGTAATCAAGTATTTTAATTCTATGCTCTCCGTTACATCATGAAGACTTTATTATTTTTGTATTAAGCAGTCAATGCTTTTGAATATTCACCAAATTATTCAAACATCATCTTCAGTCCTCTTTTCTTCCTCTATCTTAACCCTTCTATTGAAGATCACTTCTTTTCAGTAGGAAGAATACAATTCAAAATTTTCTTTAGAGTTGAGACCAACGGTGAAAAAACATGGTTAAGTACCAGAAAAAGGTCTTTATTTTGCCTTCGTTCATAAAGTGACATCTTCATTGGACATATAATTCCAGGTTGAGAGTTACTTTCTCTCTGAACCTTAAAGCTATTTTTCTACACTCTTTAGCCAACCTCGGCTGTTGATGAAAAATCAATGATCAGTTTAATTGCCGTTCCTCTGAAGGTACTATGTCTTTTCCCTCTGCATGTTTTTAGGGTCTTCTCTTTGTCTTTGGTTTATTGCAGATTCCCCATGATGTGCCCACGTATGGATTTCTTCTTTCAGATCCTGCATTGAATATCCTGATTCTCTGTATTCATGTTTTTACTGTTTCTCAACAATTCCTGTTTTAAAGCTTCCTTTCCTTAAAACTTAAACATCAGGTACACACTTGGTTTATATACTTGGATAAATTTAACATCTATAGACTCAGCAGCTGATACTGTCATCTGTCATTCCTTCCAGCGCTTATTTTAGGGCTTTGCTATTTTAATGGCTTGCTGATTTTATCAGTACACTCCTTTTTCTCAGACATTCACCTGTGGGAATTCTTTGAGGCCTAGGTCGAAGGTGAGTTATGCCATGCAGGCTCGTGTTTGCACTTGTCAGATGCTTGAATGGAAAAGAGGGTCCATTGACTCAAAATTCGCAAGTTACAGGTTTTTAGACAATCTAGGCTGAAAATCCAACGTGTATGTGTACATTCTCAGGGGGGGAAAGGCGTCCACTTTTCTCTGCCCCAGTGTTAGAGTGCGGACAGTGGACTGAGCTCCAGGTCACTCCTAACACTGACACTACAGCCCTTACAGCCCAGCTTTGTGCGGGGCGAGCCAGACCCCAGAGTTTAGGATATGTGAGTTCTGTTTCACATCCACTGTGTTCCATGGGGCCAGGGAACAAAGAGCATGTTCCCTTGTGTCACCAGTGCCACACGGAGGGAGCGGACGTCGGTGATCTACTTTCGTCTCTGGATTCTCGACTTTATTTAAATTTTGGGCTCTCTCGGAGCAGTTCTTACTTTCACCATCAATCGATGGCAAAACAAGTTGATTTCTTTTAAAAACAGTTTTCTATGGAAACAGGGTATCTAGTTCATTCAACTGCAAGAAATAAAAGACATTCTCCCTATGGAATTTAATTCATTTTAATTCTATTTTGAGAAAATTATAATTAAAACAGGGTAAAAAAATTTTTTCCAGGTTGTCAGTTCCATAAATGATGTTCTTGTTTCTATATAAGGAAAAAGTAACACATCCTTAGGATTGGTGTGTTCTTTGTTTGCTTAATGTGACTCATGGAAGTTTTGCAAATGCTCATTCAATGAACATGAATTGAGCTTTTAGTATAGGCCAGGCTTTGTGCTATTCATAGGTATAGATGTTATCATATTAGATTTAATCTTTAAAGATAAAGGATTCAAGAGATAGCCTATAGATTGGAATGAGAAAACAGTATCAGTCAGCAGTCTGTGCAAAGCTATTACTGTCTGTCATGTGCCTAGCAATATTAATAGATCTATATATGTGCTACCAATTAATATTTATATGCATGAGTGAGCAGACAAGTAAGTAAACACATCAATAAATGAATCTAAAACACATGAACAGCCTCATATGCTGTTATGGAATGATTATGGAGTGTGGACTCTAATATGGGGTATACCGGGTATTAGGATTAGAAGACTGGATTCCTGATGTCATCTCTGTACCACAATTTCTCGAATCAACAGGAGAAAATAAAACTCCACCTCATAAAACAAAAAGAGTCATTAAGTGAGATAATGTCTGTTAAAAAAACAACGACAACACACACACTTATTTGAACTCTCTTCCCTCTTAGCCAATCAGGTTATCTTTGGTCATCTATCAGCCGTGTGACCTTGGACAGGTTATTGAGCCCGTCTGCCTCTGTGTTATATACGATGCAGGTAATAACAACACCAATCTTATTAAGTTGCCCTGACTACCAAACTACAATATATGGAGGGTGCTTAGAGAACGTCATCATGAACACAGTGATTCTCCATAGATTTTAGCTAGTCTCACCAGTTATTATTATCACAATTTAAGGGAAAATCCTCTTTAAAAGGCATTAACTACCCTTTTTAGTATAAGAAATAATTTTTGCTTTAATTTTGTTTTCTCTGATTGTAAAATAGAAAGACATTTCTATAAAACACACGGACTAATCATAAAGGTACAGGAAAATGAGCAAAAGAAACTCAAAATGGTACTGTCTCATTTTAGATATAGAAAATTCTAGAAGAGTGGGTATTCACTAAAATGTGAGCAGTGACCTCTGCACACGGGATCAGGGTAATTTTTAACTTTATGTGAGTATATAATGTTGGTACAAACAAATACAGATATAAATTTAGGTCATATTCAAGCTGTAATATGCATCTGTAGAGATATCCCATTGTCCGTCTCCTTACAATTCAGTCACTGAAATAGGCCCAGTTAGCAGTGTCTAAACTAAGACTTTAGTCAATTCAATGCTTTATTCTCTTCTTCATCTATATGTTAATTCAGTTCCACTCCATTTAATTTAATTCTATTTGTTTGTGCATCCACTCATCCATTTACTGTCCGTGTGGAAGGTCCTCCATTGGAGCCGTATTGCAGCAGCAAGCAAGGGGGCTAAGCTGTGTGACACGCTCCGTGTGGTCGGAAGTGAAGGAAACACAGGCATGTGGAAGAAAGGGCACCCTCACCCACCCACAGGCTCACAGGCGGGCAGTGAAGAGACTTCAGTGAGCACAGACAGTTTTCTCAGGAGCTTGGGAGAAGCGCCTCCCTACCGCTGAACCTGGTTACTCGAGACAAATAGGGATTTTGCAGGTATAGATAGAAGGAAAACTCATCTGAGCACGGAATGCTCAGAAAACAGGCTTCTTTTTATCCCAGCAACAGCCACTGGTTCCCTCCTCCCAGGATAACCAGGCCGGCCTTGTTGGAGGGATGAGCATACAAGCATTAGCTGAGGTGAGTCAATAGAACCCATCACACCTCTTCCTCTTTGGGAAACGCATCTTCCTGGTACTGCGATGTGGACGGTGTTAAAGTAGATGTGAAGTGTGAGACGTGTGAGCTACCTTTGGGAGGACTGTGTCAGCTCTGAGCTGCTGTGTTGTCTCAAGATTTGGCACTAGGGTCTAAGGCTAGGACCGTGGGACAGCCACAGACCCAGACCCAGAAAGCCTGAGGCCTCATCCTCTCTCTGCCACTCACAGGCTCTTTGAACCCACACAAGACTTTCACTTCTAGAGTCTTGGACTCCTTATCTGAGAAAGAAAGATAAGCCTGACCAGGCAGTGGCACAGTGGATAGAGCATCATACTGGGATGCAGAGGACCCAGCTTCGAGAACCCAAGGTTGCTGGCTTGAGCACAAGCTCACCAGCTTGAGCACAGGGCCAATGGCTTGAGTGTGGGATCATAGACATGACCCCATGGTCTCTGGCTTGAGCCCAAAGGTCACTTACTGGCTTGAAGCCCAAGGTTGCTGGCTTGAGCAAGGGGTCACTCGGTTTGCTGTAGCCTCCTGGTCAAGGCATATATGAGAAAGCAATCAGTGAACAACTAAGGTGCCGCAATGAAGAATTGATGCTTCTCATCTCTCTCCCTTCCTGCCTGTCTGTCCCTATCTGTCCCTCTCTCTATCTCTGTCTCACACACACACACATACACACACACACACACACACGCATGCACGCACAGGTGATAGCAACAATTTTCTCCACCAGCTCTCAGATGCTGCGATGGTGACATGTTTGGTGGTGAAGAGAAGAGGACTGCGCCACTAAGCAGAGACTACATAAAGAGAGACTGAGCCGCAGAATCCAGCCCCTGCCCCCTGCCCCCCACTGCTCGCCGGGTGAGGGTTACACGATCGAATGTACGTGAGGTACATGGGGAAAATGCTGGCCTCAGCTGCCTCTTCGTTGTTGGTTCTTTGAACTTGGAGACATGAAACAGGAAGAGCTCCAGCGACCCAGTGACATTTGAAACTCAGATAAATTGCTCAGTATCCTCATCGATAAAGCAGAGATGTCTCACAAGACTGTGGTCCCGTGGTGTCCCTCGAGATAATATGTGGGGAATAAAAGTCTTAATCAGTCTAATGAGACCAAAAGGATGTGACATCTCATTCCACGGTAATCTGCACGAAGAGCTGCCTTGCTGAGATCAGTAACAAGATGAGGGAGCACGTGAGATGCAGAACATGACCGCGTCCAGAGAGGGGCCACAGCGGAGCAAGGGGACTCACGCCATTGGATGTAGCGAAATGAGCACTGACGTGGAGTCCGGAGCCCCAGGTTTCTGTTTGGCATCGTACCACGGGTCTTCTGAGGGTCACAGCGGAGCACCTGTGGACTTTGGGGCAGCCAACGTGCCTGTGTTCCTCAGCCTTGCTCTGCCGGCACCCAGAACGTGTCTCGTGTGAGTTGGCTGAATGCCTATGTGAAGCACTTTTTTTACCACCTGCTCTGTGGCATGGGGCTTGTGATAACATCTTTCAGCATTACTGGATAGACAGGAAAGACCTCACTTGGAACATCGCTGGTGCTCCACAGCACTCCTCTCCCTGCGCTGCTAAGAGTCTCACCTCCGTACTGTCGGTGGAGTTAATATGGCCTTTCCTAGGGGTCCCACCACAAACTAATGGGCCTTCCAACTTTTAAAAGGCTGCTCTAAATTGCTTTCTCCCTCCCTTCCTTCTCTTCCTCCTCCTCCTTTTCCTCCTCCCTTTCTTCCTCCTCCTCCTGCTCTTCTTTTTCCTCACAATGTACCAGCTCAGATGCCTTATATAAAAGTAGCAGATAAGAGAAAGGAATGGAAGTCTTTGCAGTTTCTTCCACAAGCCCGAGACTGTAACTGCAGCTGCTAAGTTTCCACTTTTCACCAAAGAGTCACAGAGAGAAACAGTTCAGAAAAGAAACGGTCTCCTAATGGACAGCCAGTTTTTGGTGGTAAACTCAAGGCCAGCCTAGGGCAAGCCCGGTCTCAGGTGCATCGCACAGCACCTGGACCCATCCAGGAGGTGCAGATGAAGGAAGACTCAGTCAGCCCCTGAGCCTACGAGGTGCACAGCTGACAGCTGCATAGGAGAAATGCTGGAATTGACATGCATACAATGTTCAGTGATGGCAACAAAGATGGTGCAGAAACATCAGCCCGAGGATAAGGCGAAAGGTCCAGGAAGGCTGCTGCAGGGACGTTGTTCTTCAATGTAGCCTTGACAACAAGAATCTTAGTTCAGCAATTTCTCCATGCTGCCACTCCAACGGCCTTAAGAATCCTTCTAGGGTTGACCCAGTTCCTCTAAAGTTGATCCTCGTGGTGGATAAATAGAAATACTGGTTTGAATGTTGGCTGTTTGGGCTCCTTCCTGTGAGCCATAGAGAGTTTCCTTTGCCCATAACAATACCCAATGTTTTACCCACAAGAAATTGGAAGAAGCAGGTTGGAGGAGGCAACCTTCCTCCATCACTGGCGTGGTTCAGAGGCTCAGCCTTAATCATGGTGGCATGGATGGGGAGCCACGGTCCTGCCCGAAAGCACAGAGCCTGGCGACCATCCTCTGCCTCCTCCACTCTCTCTCCCACCAGCTAGATCCACTGGCACAAAAAGAACGTCTTGACAAAATGATTTGCTGGGGCACATCTGCTCTAAAGCTGGTGGCATGTCCTAGAATCTCATCACTGGGCCATTTCACTTTGCACCTCAAGTGTTGGGTCTGTTTCTCGAGCTGACTGACACAGAAGTGCCCAGACAGCCTCTTCTTGCAGAGCTCTCTGGTTTTAAAAATAAACCTTAATCTCGCGGAGTCCAACCTCTTGTTCGCTTTGGGTCATGTCTTGCTTTAAGAGAGCATTAGAGTTAGCAGAAATGCAATTAGGATTTGAAAAATGTCAAAATGGATATCTATACATAGAACTGTAATGTGTGTGCATGGGGGAGGGAGACTGTGCATGGACATGTGTGTGTGTCTACACGTGTGTCATTTCTGAAGTGCCCAGTATGTCCCTGGTACAACCATTCTGTGACAGGATCATCCTGAGGATTAAATGAGGCTTAAATATCTTATTGTCTCCAAAGTTAGGCTGTTAAATATGTAAACTCAATTACAGCTGATTTAAACGCTGTGTCACTTGCACTTAACCAGGCTGATGTATGAGGCTCTCGATCTCAGAAAGGAGAGAAATGGGTGTTTCAAGAGGCACGTAGCATTTAGGACAATGGAGTTCGAAGTTCCCTGGTGGCCCGTGATTTATCTGCGGGCAATTAGTGAACTGTGCTTAGGCTGGGCACCGGCTAGACACTGGAGACAGTGACATGAACCCAGTGCCCGGCATCCCTTCAGTGTGTCTGCGTGCCACAGCGTTAGGGTCAGAGGACAGAACGGGAGGCCTGGCGTCGCGGAGAAGACTGCCTCCCTCCCTGGAGCAGGAGGTGAGAGGCGGAGAGCAGGGGAGGTGTTTCGGGGAGGGCTTTCTGTTCCACCTTTCACCCCACTCCTCTTCCTGACCAAGGTCTTGCCACATGCGTCACAACAGTCAAGATGTGGAAATAGCCTAAATGTCCACTGACAGATGACTGGATGAAGGAAACGTGGCAATATGTGCAACAGAATACTATTCATCACGACATCCTCTGCACCCTTGGCAGAGATTGGGCTCTATCCCGAGGGCCATGGGGACCTGCAGGAAGCTCACCGTCCATCCACAGTGACTCTTGTTTCTGCCCATGTCAGGCTGAGCCCTTGGTGCAGGTCCGGGTCTAACCAGCGATGAGGACCCGTCTGGTCACTGGCGCCTCCCCTGAGTCTTCTGCTTCGGCCAGCATGACATCAGTGATGCCATTGCAACTGCTGGTGTCCCCATGCATGTCCTCCACCTCGGGGGGCCTGTGACACTCCACTGTGAGCTCGGGCACACGCCCCCCCCCCCAGCAAAGCTCCAGGTCCTCACGCCAGCTGTCCCTCAGGAGGCCAAGTCCTCTCTGTTTGGAGGCCAAGTCCTCTCTCTTTAGGCATCTAAATCAGGCTCGAAAGTGTAATCTCATTCCCCTCCAGCGTTAGGATCCCCAAGGCAAAAGCCAATACATTTTGATCTATGACTGGAGTTTATTTTTCCATGTGAAAAATAGCCCTGACACACTCAGGGCTTGGGGGAGTGGGGTGGGCACGCTCTCCCGGGCAGCTGCCACTGGCCACACCCCTCGCCACCAGAGCCAAGGTCGGCCTCCGAAACCGGCCTCGCAGGCGCCCCCGGGCGGGCACTGCCCACTGGCTTCCAGTGTCTGCTTTTCATATGCCTGCAAGCGGGCTTCACGTCGCTGTTTACAGTGCTGGCTACAAGGACAGTTCTCGGGATAGAGGGGGGGGGGGTTCCCCAGGAGAGGGGGGGTGCCCCCCGCGGGGGACAGGGCGGAGTCAGGAGGCTGGAAGAGCAGGAACAATGGTAGCAGCTCCCACTACAGCGCCCCCTGTCGCCACCACGTGGCACGTCTCCTGATGAGTGAGAGCCTAGCGGTTGGGCTCCTAGTGGGTGAAGGGAGTGGAAGGGAGCCGTGGCTACACAGCTTGTTCAAGGGGGCACAGCAGTTAGCAACAGAGGGAGCACTGTGGTGCACGAGGGGGTGCGTGTGTGCCTGACAGAGAGGCCGAGAAGCGAGGGGGTGCGTGTGTGCCTGACAGAGAGGCCGAGAAGCGGGGAGGTCGAGAAGCAGGGAGGAAGACCTTTAAAACCTCTTCTAAAACTTTCCGCCCAGCATCCCGCCCCGTGCCCTGGGGAACTGCCTGAGCAGAGGCCCCAGAAGTCAAAAGCTCCCTCCCTGCCTTGTAGATCCCAGGGCTGTCGGTGCGAGTGGCCGAAGGACACACCCCGTTATGCTGCGGCTTGAAGGGAGTCTGTTGTGGGGAAACAGAACCTGGGCAGCTCTGGGACGGGTATCAGTTACCCGCTTCCTCTGCGGCTCAGGAGAAGTGACCGAACCCTGCTGCACATCCCGCGTCACCTGTGAAGGGGTGGTCGCCTCCTGTGCGGGAGCAGGTGTGGGAAGCCCCTGAGTGGCACGGCCCAGCAGGACTTTCCATGACGGTGGAAACGCCCTCCCTCGGGACCCTCGGGGTGGCGGCCGCTCTCCTGTGTGTAGTGAAAACTGAACACGGCACGATGCATCAGAGACACTGGAACTCTTTGGTTTTTAATTCATTTTCATTTTCATGTGAGCTCCCACGGATTATGCAGCTGCTCTGTTGCACAGAGAAGTCCTGGCACCAACAAGTTCATGGTCTCCAGGGGCTCCAGAGGCGGGAGGTCTTTCTCACCTTATTGATAAGTCAATGGAGTCTCCGAGGAGATCCTGCAAGGGCTCACGGGGGACATTGCACGCCTTCAGCTGGCTGCCAAGCTAGGGAGCCACAGATAGGGGGAGAGAGAGAGAGAGAGAGAGAGAGAGAGAGAGAGGCAGCCCCCAAGCGCCCGGCCCAGCAGGGCCTGGGCAAGCCCCGGGGCGAGGCGCGTTCTGCCTGATTGGAGAAAGTGCTTTGCACAATGAGCCAAAGCCACAGACAAAGCGTTATTCCTTGTGTCAGCGCTGAGGCGCTCTGTCCAAACCCGTTCCCATCACCGCCGGGACGGGGGAGGCTGGCGGGTGATCGGCTCAGAGCCACTCAGCCTCACTTGGCAGCGCCAGAAAGATCCTGAACACTGTGTGTCTGTGTGGCTACTCGGCGCTCAGGACACACCTCTTGTTAAAAACAAAAAAACTGTTGATTTTCCAACTACAGTTGACACAATCATATTATATTCGTGTCAGGTGTTCAGCCTCGCGATGAGAGGCTGAAATTTGACGTCAGACTGTTTCCGCATTGGCCAGAGCTGACGCCAGCTCACCAGAGCAGGAGTCTTCCGGAAAGTCCTTCAGTGCCATGGGGTCTGGCCTTGAGATACACCAGCTTTTCTGTGGCTGGGGAAGGCATCTATCATAGGTTGAGCTATATCAACTCGCCCCCCCAAATTTAATGTTGATGTCCTAACTGCCCCAGTGCCTCAAAATTGTCACTGTATTTAGAGAAAAGGTCTTTAAAGAGGTAATTAAGGTAAAATGAGGTCATTAGAGTGGGCCTTCATCCAATAGGACTGGTGTCCCTATAGAAAGGGTACCATGGGCCCTGGCTGGTTGTCTCAGTGGTAGAGCATTGGCCTGGTGTGCAGGAGTCCCGGGTTCAATTCCTGGCCAGGGCACACAGGAGAAGCACCCATCTGCTTCTCCACCCCTCCCCCTCTCCTTCCTCTCTGTCTCTCTCTTTCCCTCCTGCAGCCAAGGCTCCACTGGAGCAAAGTTGGCCCGGGCGCTGAGGATGGCTCTGTGGCCTCTGCCTCAGGCGCTAGAATGGCTCTGGTTGCAACAGAGTGACACCCCAGATGGGCAGAGCATAGCCCCCTGGTGGGCATGCCGGGTGGATCCCAGTCGGGCGCATGCGGGAGTCTGTCTGCCTCCCTGTTTCCAACTTCAGAAAAATACAAAAAAAAAGAGGGTACCATAGACACAGACGTACCGAGGGAGGAGACCATGCAAAGACCACCTGTCAGCCAAGAAAAGGGGCATTAGAAGAGAGGATGCTGCTAGCACCTGGGTCTCAAACTTCTGCGCGAAACTAAATTTCTGTTGTTTTAGCCACTCAGTCTGCGGTTCTCTGTTATAGCAGTTCACACAAACTGATACGGCATTTGTTTGATAAATCTAGCAAGCAACCTGGATACAGAACCCCAGTTTTAACTCACCAGTAACGACAATCAGTACCAACACCCATGTCCACAACAAGGACGATAATCATGAGCTAGAGCGTTAGAGCGTCTCACAGTCGATACACCACATCCACACATCTTCACAAAGTTGCCATAAGGAGTCATCATTCCTTCCAATGCACAGATGAACCACTGGAAGCTCGGGAGTGAAGAGGTTTGTTCAAGTTCACAGAGTCTGTCGTTAGAAGAGCCAGACCACAGACGCTAGCACCTGCACTCCTAAATCCTGGGTTTCCTCTCATCGTAGTACCTGCTTCTTACCAAGACCACCTCCGAGCTGGGTCACCACGTGTCCCAATGTGCCTGAGCCATCCAGGTCTACCCTGTTTTCAGAGTAAGGATGGCCAGTGCCCCCTCTCACTCTCAAAAGCACCTGGATTTACACAGTTTATTACGTGGCCACCCTACATCGAAGCCACATCTACTAATGACAGCTTCCCCGGTGTAGTTACCCGTCCTCGGGAGAGCACAGCAGGAGAGGTAGGACCAATGTGTAATTCTGATGCTTTGCCTCCAAACATCTAAAATGTGTATTGGCTAGTTTGTCACAGCAATAACCGGACCCCAGAAAGACCCGTTGCTACAGGTTCATTACTTTGTTCACACAAAGTGTGTCGTGAGTGTGTCCTTCTCCAGGGCAGATCCCTCCAGGGACCCAGCCTCACCCCTGGAGCAGGTGCCTGTGACAGGGAGGGAGACCAGAGGATGAGGAAACCTTGCCTTTCTGCTCATGCCCCACCATCCAAAACAAGTGCATGGCCCAGCCTCGCTGCCAGCTTACCTGATAAACCCCACCCTTCCAAATTCAGTCCCAGTCCGGCACCGCGTCCTGATTGGCCCCCAGCTCCTGCCTGCACACCTAGTGTGTGATGGAGAAGCCGTCTCCACAACCAAGGAGTGCTCCTGCCCTCGCCTCTGCCCAACACCGCTCACGCCCCACGGTCTGTTGAGGTGACACCTGCTATCAGTTTCCCGGGCCGCTGTAACAAGTTACCACAAATCTGGATGGCATCACGCAACAGAGATGTATTCTCTCGTAGCTCTGGAGGCCACACGTTCAAATTCATCTTGTAAGACACCCCCCGAAGTCACCGCCTCGGCATTTCTTTGTACCCGAAGCCTGCTGTGGGCCACTTTTCCCAGGCAAACAGTCTTCCTCCTTCAGTTTCTTCTCAGTTTGGTATCTGCTCTTTCCTTAGAGGCCTCCCCTGAAGGCTCTAGTGCAGGCGTGGCCAACAGTTTCTGCCCCCGGGCCAGATTAGAAAGAAAACTTTTTTCACGGGCCAGATGAAATATTAAAATTAAAAAATGTTAAATACAAAAATGATTCATTTAAGTAAACAAAATTTTATTATGTAATTTGTTTATGAATAAATGTGAGTGAAAAAAATTTTTAATATACAATGTTATTTTTAATAAAAATATATTTTAATAAAAATATAATTACATACTGTATAAATATCCAAACTGTATCATAATCAATCGGAACAATATTTAATTAATAGAATGAGCTTGAAGGAGTTATATTGCAAATGAAACAATTATTTCGTTTTACAAACAGCCTGGACACGTTTTCAGTTATCAACTGCAGCTATTGTCTATGCTACAATGCCACTTGATTCAGCACACTTGACCACAAAAATAACGAATTGTTTGACCTTGGGTGCGCACTGGCAAACTCCGCCTTAAAGAATGTGGGTTTCACATCGCTGCTAAACGTCAAACAGTTTTGTACTCATCGAGTACAGATGAGTACAAAAATTATAAATCTTTATAATGGAATTTTTTTAAAAAAATAAAGAAGAATCACAAATCCATTCAACCAATTATCGGAAGTTAACCCTAGATTAGTCATATGCAGAATTCTTTTCCACATATCACTATCTTCTTAAATATCTCGATTTCCAATAATGAAAGATGCTTCCACTTCTGAATAGCTGAGATTGTAAAGTAGCGGAGAATATTAGAAATTTAATTGTGGGCCGCATAAACTCATTACGCAGGCCAGATCTGGCCCATGGGCCATATGTTGAACATGCCTGTTCTAGTGGCTTCCATCCCCTTCTTTGCAATCTGGCACCTTCCAGAAACAAGTGATGGTCAAGGAGAGGGAGTGCCACCCAACAATCAAGGCAGGGCTTGGGCTGAGACCCTCTGTCTGGACCCAGCCTTGCCTATGTGATCTGGGCAGGTGACTTAACCAGTTCGAGTCTCATTTTTCTTGTCTGAAAAATGGAAGCTCAAGTTTCTTTTTTCCTTTAGGTGAGAGGAGGGGAGATAGTGAGGCAAACTCCCATATGTGCCCCAACTGGGATCTACCCAGCAACCCCATCTTGGGCCGATGTTTGAGTACTGAGCTATTTTTAGTGCCTGAGGCTGATGCACTCCAGTGGAGCCATCCTTAGCACCCAGAGTCATGCTTGAACCAATCAAACCACTGGCTAGCTGTGGGAGAAGAAGAGGGAGGGAAGGGGGAGAGGGAGAGAAAGGGGAAGAAGCTGATAGTCATTTTTCCTGTGGGCCTTGACCAGGAATCAAACCCAGAACGTCTATATGCCTAGCCGACACTCTATCCACAGAGCAACCAGCCAGGGCCAGGAGCTCTAATTCTAACCACATTGGTCTTCTTAAGCATTAATGGGACTATGTACACACAATGCACAACCGTCATCTCTATGAGCGCCCAGCATTGCTTCCCCTGCCCCATGACAGCCACTTTTAAGGGTTGACGCAGGAAACAGAAGATATGACATTTGTGAAAGCACACGTCGGTCACTGGTCAGCATTTCTACTGGGATCGCCATTCCCATCACCATTGTGTGGGGCGGATTCTCTCTGCTCCTCATCTGGGCATCTTCCAATGCCATCCACACTGCTCCGTGTGGCACGGAGCCATTATGAAAGCAGGGGTAGGAAGATGACGGAACCCTGGTCCTGGAGCACGCGCAGACATCCAAGAGGGCATTGTGGTCCAGGGGAAGGAGGATCCGCTGTCAGGTCAGGCATTCCCGGACCAAGCACGCCATCTCCATGCAATCGCCGATCTCGTTTCCCCGCGCTGACAGCGAAGCTTCCCGCAGAGGGCACGAGAATCGCGCAGAGGACGGGCTGACGCAGCTCCCAGCGCAGCGAGCCCTCGCTCAGTGCCCGCTCCCACGGCCCCTCGGAGAGAGCCACAGCCCGCCAGCGAAGGCCGCGAGGGCAGTAACCGTGGTTCGTTCGCAGCACAAACGATGGCTCTCTCAACCTCCGACGATGCCCGGGCCTCAGCTTACAGTCGGACTTTGAACTTAACTTTCTTTCTGTACACGAAAAAGAAATTTCAGGCCTAAAATGCTTCTGTTTCTGCGCCGCCAAGCTGTGCTTGCTCACCTGGGCCTCCGTTGGAGTGTTTCTAAGATATTATTTAGTTCACCGTGTGTGATGAATGCAAAGATGGTGGGCGCACACCGAAAGGGGTGGGGGTGGGGGTGGGGGAGAAATGGGTCGTTTTTATGTGGAAAGTAACAGCGGTGAATATCACATGGTTTATGTGGCATGACTTTTCCAACATTAGCGACATTCCGGAAGACAAACAGGGAGTCTGTGGTGTTTGAAAAGTGTGGCCAGTGTGCATCCATGGTATTTAAGCAAAGCAGAGGGAGTGATTGACAGGCCCTGGGCTAGAGCCAGGGATCCGGGAGCCAGTCCCCGTCTCTGCGGCATCACAATGTGGTGTGGTGGAGGGGACAAAGGTTCCACCACAGTCACACAGAGGTGAGAGGTGCTAAAATATGTTGTGTGCTGTGATGTGCGTGAAACACTACTCAGACGGCCAGGGCGAGATCCGAAGTCCCTCATCTTCTTCTTCCTTCTTCTTTTCTCCGTTTCTCACGGAGCCCCGATAAGGGGAAGGACAGCATCTGTACCCTTCATGGACCGGGAGACAGGCACAGGGGAGGGTGGGGGTGGCGGAGGTCAGAGGGAGGGGACGGGGCCGACCCAGGAGGTGGTTTGGGGGGAGAATCTCCAAGACGGGGGATGGCTTTGTCTGGAGGGGGGAGGACTGGGTGGTCAAGGATGACTCCTGGACGTCTCTGCAGCACAACAGAGAGAAGGCGCCACGTACAGAACCGGGGGGCCTGCGAGATGGAGGGTTGAGTATCTCCACTTTTAGAGGCTAGTCAGGCATTCCGCTGGAGTTGTCGGGGGGCCGCCTTAAGTAAGGACTGCCCACCCTTCCACCACCATCAGCAGCGCAGCTCCATCTGTGAATCGGGGGGCACGCGTGGTCAGCTCTCTACTCATGGAAAGAAGCTAAGGGGTCAAAGGAAAAGAACCCAGTTAGAAGCCGACACAACTGACTCCTTACTCTCTTGTCCATCAGCTGTCGGACGTCTGAAGGACAGCTGGAAAAATCCTTTTGTGGTTCAAGCTTCCCTAAAAGGTAGACATCATTTCTACGCCACTGAGTGGCTTTGCGAAGAGTGAAAAGAGATGGAAACCTTTCTGATGGCCAGACGCTAGGGCTCAACTGTTTCTCTTTCCCCGTCCTATGTCCCTCTCTCCTTGGACTGAGCTGGGCTGGCAGTTTCGGGAGCAGGGGTTGGGGTTCTTTTTATTTACAAAGTCTTTGGGAAATATTTCTGAGCTCTGGGGAAAAGTGGGTTCCTGGGCCTCCCGCGTGGAGTCTCAGATTCTAGAGCCTCGAGAGAGCCCGTGACTATTTGTAGAAAGCCCCCCCAATGAGCAGCCAGGGTGAGAACCACCGTCCCCCCCCCTACCATGTTGCCCCCCACACACAAGCTCTACAGCTGCTGGCTCCAACCCTACTTGGGCAGTGAGACATGGGGGGCGGGGCAGGGGGCGGGGGCAGGGAGTCCCTTCATGGTAAACGGGAAAGGTGCCAAACCCTGAGCTCGGCTGAAACTCTGAACCTTGAGTCGAGGTTCCCTAGGTCTGGGTGTTAGCGCCACCTCAGCCCTGCTGGGGTTCTGTTTTCTTCTGGTTCCTGGGACATGTGACATGTCAGGGCAGGGCCCTGAGGGTAGATACCAGTTGCCATGGAGCTCTGAGTGCTGGTGCATCTTGGGAAGGGGAGCCCACCGCATCCCTCTTCCCAGAGTCCAGGCTGGGTGGGCACTCGTACGCACGGCTGGCTATCGAGCAAGGGCCTCCGCACGCGCTGCGAGGGAGGCGGCCACCATTGTCAGCACTGGAGATGAGGAGACAGAGGCCAAGACCATGCAGTTTGTCCCAGGGGCCTCGGGATTGAGTCCATGCCCTCAGCTGCCTCCCAAGCCCTTCAGCTCTCAGGGTCCCCCCACGGCTCCGAGGCGCAATGTCCCAAGCATCCCTCTCAGGGCTGTCAGATCCTGGGGGGGCGACTGACACACAGACCCTGCCTTTTAGAAACTTAACATTAATTCAGAGAGAAATAAAAAAGGTGAAAAATCTCACAAATCCATGTTTGCAAACTGCAATAACTCCCAGGATGAGGGTGAGAGGGGGCACTGATGTCATCGTAGTCAGAATGCGGCCTTGAGTTGAAATCCGAAGGACGATTGCAAAACTAGGCAAAGAATGAAAAATAAACAAACTTCTGAGAGAATCACATGGAGAAGAACCTTGAATTTGAAGGGATAGTGGCCTTTCTGCTGAAACGTTAGGTCAGTACGGCCTGAGCCTGGGAGGGGGACAGGGGCGAGCCCGCGAAGGCCACCAGAAACCGGAGGTGCGTGTGGGCTTTGTTCTGAGGGCAAGGGGAGACACTGGACGTCGCAGGCATGAGATGAGCACACACAGGTGTTTGTTTGAGAAGTCTCCGTCGGCTGCTATCTGGAAACCGACTGGAGGGGGCCCGGGTGCGGGAATGCCAGGGAAGAGGAGACAGTTAGCCACGCGAGGGGCGGCGGGCTGCTCCATCCGGCGCCTTGTCGCAGCACCTGGGCACAGGCCGTCTCTCCAGAAGCACGGCCTGGGACGGGACTCCTGAGTGAGTGACTCAGGGAGGCATGTAGACAGGAGAACAGGATCTGGAAGGGGTGCTGCCGGAGGTGGGGAGGTCTGGCCTGACCCCACAGAGGCCCCAGAGCCTGAGTTGGGTCACAGGGGGTTCTTCAACCCAGACGCAAGAGGCACAGCCAGCCAGAGGTCTGGGATGCCCCTCGGGGTAGGCGTGGGGGACCCGACCGCTCCGACCTCACCAGGCCGGTTGGCTCCTGTCAGCCCAAGGCTGTCCTCTCGAAGAGGGTGCGGACGTGAGCCATTAGCAGTCACCGGGGGCACCTGTCACCCCTCCAACCCTGGACGCCAGTGGCCATACTGTTTGAATAAATGAGCCAAGCTCAACTGAATACTGTGTATGTCAGTCAAGAGCAAACGATGTAGATGTTATGAAATAGGGAGCCATGCCAGGAACAGGAGCAAACAGCCATCAACAGAGCTGGGCGCGGCGCTCGTTCTGTGGGGGGAGCACGGTGCAAAGAGCACCCTCCTTGCTGCGCAGGGGAGGAAACTGAGGCACAGAGCCAGCAAGCACGGGTGGTGAGTGGTCAAGCCCTCGAGCCCAGACCTGTCACGCAGGGTACGCCACAGCCGTGGATTTGGGAAACCGTTAGGCGACAGTGGGAGAGCCCGGGTCTGGGATGCCGTGCAGCGTCAGGTCCAAGGCCCTGGGGAAACGCTGCATGTATTTCCACCAAAATTATGACTTATTTGTGCAGGCATTAAGCCAGAAGTTGTCAAGAATTGTTTTTGCATGATTTTTTTCTTGTTTTTTTGTATTTTCTCAATTTTCTAAAATGTCCACCTTTTTTTGTTGTTGTTGTAATTGACATGTTATTGAGATTCTATGTGTCCCCAAGACTCTGCAGAAGAATACATGGGTTGTTTCATAACCAAACACTATGGGAAGCCGGACAAATGGTCTGTCTCGAGCTGCCTGAGGCTTGCTAGCACACTAGAGGCACTGAGAAGTCCTGCAGGGGATATGCCTGCTGAGCTCGACACCCGATGGGTTCAACACAACCCCTGCGCCCGAGGTCGCTCGTCTTTGTGGAACATCTGTTATTCAATCTGCCTTGAAATCGGGGGTTCTGCAGAGCACAATAGTGCTTCCCTGTCCCAGCATTTACTGATGTGCCCAAGCTCTAATGCTCTGAATGGTTTAAGTGACGTACCCCTGACCGCCTCGGGCTGTTTCCGTTTCTCGCTTGGGGACGGGGAAGAGGCCGCGCTCTGGAGGGCTGGGCGGCTGCGATCATGGGGACTTCACATGTCACAGGCACTCACGTCTCAGGCACGCCTCAGCCTTTCAGGCTGAACACCCACCCTGCTAAGTGTGGTGTTTAACCCTTCCTCCTCCCCTCACCATCCACCTTATCCTTTACGTCTAGACCTCGCCATCCTGAGGTGGGGTTCCACGGGAGGTCAGCTAGGATCGGGGTCCCCCCTGCAGCAGCTGGAGGTCACGCGTCACAGCATGTCACGTTGGTCTATCCCCCTCTAAACTGAGAGAGCCTAGAGGGCAGGGCACAGTTATTTTTAATTATGATAACACGCCGTGCCTGATATTTAAAGATAATAATATCTAAAATTCACTGGTGCTTCTAATGGGGGAGGTACCGTCTTCTTTAGTCTCTTCAAGTATGCAGTGAAGTAGAAACTGATGCCACACTGACTTCTAGATAAGGAACCGAAGGCTTAGAGACATGTGCCGACCTTACTAGGTCCACACGACTACAGGGTTAGGGGCTGAAGTCTGGTCCCGGGCAGCCAGACCCCAGAACTCTTACTCTGACCACTGCACTGCACTGCCCAAGGGCGCCGACAAGATACTCAATAAATATTTGGAACTCTCTGTAAGAGGGCTGCGTCTCTGATTCTGCATTCTCTGAATCTTGAAACTAATGTTCCTTTAACCCTCTGTCACCCGATATTCGTCTCTAAAACCCTTAAAGGGATCTGGTAAGTCAGGAGCTTATTAAATCAGCCAACAAGTTCATTGCTGAGTTAAGGAGGATGCATGTTCTGTCGCGAGAAACCTACACAGCATCAAAAAAAGTTATTTTTTGCTTTCCTTTTTATATTTTCTTTTTACTTTTTCATTAAATTTATTAAGGCAACATTGGTTAACAAAATGATACAGGTTCCCGGTGCACAATTCTACAACACATCATCTGTACACGGTACTATGTATTCACCACCCAGGTCGAGTCTCTGTCCATCACCATCCACCCCCCCACCCCCCATACGGGATAGATTTTTTTAAATATTCTAACAACTTTATGGAGGTAGAACATACATCGTAAATATCATGGTACACTTAGAATAGGTAAATTCCATAGATTTTGCACGCATGTGTACTATTGTTGCCCCTACCAAACTATGACAAGAGGTTTCGACCCCAAAGTCCTGGTGTTTCTCCAGGAAGAGCCGGCGCGAAGCCTCCAGCCTGAGAGTGGAGACGTCTTGGATGTGGTGTGAAGACCCCTCCCTTCCCCATGTTGTTTGGACCAAGGGTTGTGCACGACCCTTTCCCACTGGGCTCGGGCTCCGGACTGGCTATCCTCCTAACAATGTACGCGGCATCTGCCAAGCAACGGGGTTCGAGCTCAAAGATATTTCAGTATTTTCCACTCCTTGGAATCTTCTAATGCCTAGAATTTAAGGACTTGAATTTCCAAACAAAAATTTTCTTCTTCTTAGCCCCTAAGCAGTTATTGTTCCCAAGCCACTTGCTTTATGGCCTCAACTGCAAGTTCCAAGTCCTGTTGTGCCCCCAACAAAAGAGCCATTTGCAATCATTGAAGGGGATACATTTTCTCAGCATCCTAATCCCAGAAATACCTGGGCTCAATGGCTCAGTGCTGATCCGCGGTGGGACTCTCTGGCGTGTTCAATTATCCTTAGAATTGTCCGTCTCTTACCTGCAGGCCTCAGCTTCCAGTCCGGGGCAGGAGGCTGCCGGTGGGAACGCTTTGCCGCACACAAAGAAAGCTCGCTGAGAGGACACGGGCCCCAGGCCCCAAGTTCAAAGTCACTTTTCCTTCACTTTTCCATACACACATCATCTTTTTTTTTCTTTTTTTGTGACAGAGAAAGAGAGGGACAGATAGGAATAGACAGACAGGAAGGGAGAGAGATGAGAAACATCAATTATTCACTGCGGTACCTCAGTTGTTCACTGATTGCTTTCTCATATGTGCCTTGACCGGGGGGCTACAGCAGACCAAGTGACCCCTTGCTCAAGCCAGCGACCTTGGGCTCAAGCCACTGACCTTGGGCTCAAGCTGATGAACCTTGCTCAAACCAGATGAGCCCGCACTCAAGCTGGCGACCTTGGGGTTTCGAACCTGGGTCCTCCGCATCCCAGTCCCATGCTCCATCCACTGCACCACCACCTGGTCAGGTGCATCATCTTTTTCTTGACATTTTGTCCCGCGCATCTTCCTGGAGAGGACAGAATAGTAACAACTAATCTGACCGTGGCTCAGAGAGTCCAAGCTTAGCATGTTTTCAAGGGCTAGAGAGTCCCGGGGTCAACACTCAGGGGTCCTCACTGGATGTGGTGGGTTCACTGCTGATCTGGGCACATTTCCAGGAGCAACTCTTTGCAGCAACAGTTATGCCCTTGACTCCAAGGACCCCAAGATGGAAGGGTCCCAATGACACTTAGCTTTCTCAGATTAAGTTACAGACTTATGCATCCATTTTTTATCCCACAAATGTTTAATAAATATCAATCATGTGCTAAGAATTGGAAGCCAAACAACATACTGTCCCGGCCGTCGCGACCCTCCACGTCTCAGGAGGTACGGCTACTGCTCTGCCGTCTCCTTCTTATTGCTACATAGAAGCCCGCGGTATGCGTGTGCCCATGGTGTCTGTCCATTCCTCTATTGGTGCACATCTAGCTTGTTCTCCGTTTTGGGCTCTGATGACAAGTACTGCTAAGAACATTCTGTGTAAGTCTCTGTGCGGACATACGTCTTCATTGCTCTTGGGCAGAGAGTGTGGAACAACTGAGTCGTATGGTAAATTTGTGCTGAAGAAACTGCCTTCAGAACCTGGATTCTTTTGTCCAAGCTCATTGGCTCTTTCCTTCACAACTAAAATGCTAGTGATGCTAAGAGGAGGAACACGCCCTGTGCGCCCTCTGTCCCCGGTCACCCTCTGCTCACAGCCCAGGACTCCAAACAAGAACAGAAACTATTCCTTCACTCTTGGTTGCCCACATATGGAAGGGGTGTAGAGAGTTCAAGCCACAAAGTGAGCCTGCCAGAGAACAGAGAAGGAATGTGGTGCTCACGCTCTCTCTCTCTCTCTCTCTCTCTCTCTCCTAACTCTATGGTTCAGGGTAAACAAAATCACATGAGGGTTTACTGGAAAATCAAACCAAAAGCTTCAGACAGTTGGCTTAGGTCATGAATCATTCAAGTCTTTATTTTTAATGCTCTGAGCAAATGCTAACTATTACCTAATTGTAACCTAAGTTACAGGAGCGGTTGGGCACCTACGAAGTGCCTAGCCTAGAAGAAAGCAAATGTGGAAGGGTCATTCCAGATGAGCAAGCTCTGTTTGTCCGCAGCTCCCAGTCCCCTGGTGGGAAGCCGGGACCTTACAATCAATCACTCATCACATTTCAGTTCCTACGGGGTTTTGGATCTTTTTCTCTTTTGCTCACGTTGATCCTATTGACAAAGATGGGGGTGAGGAGGTGCTTGGACGTGGATCTGCCCTGAGTCGCAGCTCTTCCCGCAGTAAACAATAGATGTACAAAGTCACTTTTCTATACACACATCATCTTTTCGTTTTTCTTTTTTTTGTGACAGGGACAGAGAGAGGGACAGATAGGAACAGACAGAGAGGAAGGGAGAGAGATGAGAAACATCCATTATTCACTGTGGCACCTTTGTTGTTCACTGATTGCTTTCTCATATGTGCCTTGACCGGGCGGCACACAACACACTGAAGTCATTAGTATATTAGGGGAGGCTAAGGGGGAGGGGGGAGGGAGGCAGCGTAATTCTTTGGGATATTGCTCCTTTTGTATTCCTATTACTGGACACCCAGCCTCACATCACATCTCCTAAGATATCGTTACTGGTCCCACTTCAGAGGTGAGAAACATGTGACTCGGGCGGTGACATTATTGCCCTGGGTCAGAAACCCAGAGTCCGGCCACAGAGCTTTCACATCCGAGCCGGTTCGGGTCTCTCAGCTGAGGTCACTCTGCCACAGGACACCAGAAATGGCAATGGTTCCGGGTGGGTCAGCCGCAGGTGTTCTGATTAATTTTATAACTGTTTAGCAAATAGCTCTCTGGGGGGCGGGGGATAGAAAGAGAGAGATGCACAAATGTGTACATAAGTTTGCTATAAACTTTACAGATATAAAGACATAGTATGTAAATTATAAATAATAATGAAATACGCTATATTTTTATTATCAATTTCCATCTAGCCCATGGATTCTTACAAAATGATTTCATTGATTTTTGCCGAACTTTTTATACCCCCAACCACCCTATGGTTTCAATGAACAAATAAGTACAGTGCTGACATCACGAGTGATTACCATCTCCCTTTGCATTCATGAGTGAAACAGAAGTAAAACAGCAGAGAAGTGTGCCAGACCCCATTGGCTTGTCAGTGCTGTGAGCAACGTCCTTGCTGAGTCAGAACATACTTTGAATACTAGAGAAATGTTTCCTCGGGTTTTGTGCTATTCACAATGTTACAGCTACAGACAGAACACACTTTTAAATTAAACCTGTTTTATTAACATTACCTCCATAATTTTCTTAAGTTATTCTATCAACAAAGCAAAAAAAAAAAAAAAGAAGAAGAAGAAGAAACACACACCTTGATCTGCAGCATGTGCCAATTTCTGTGGTGTAAATTTTCCCACGTTGGCCAAAGTCCATACCAGTATGAAGTCACTGAATGCACAGTTGGGAAGAATACACACTAGCATATTTCCATCATCTAGATACAATAGACATAAATAGCACCCAGATTGTAGGTAAAATAGCAAAGTGCAATCAAATAATTAGGAAGTGATACATTTTGAGTGTTTATTGCCTTTGTTTTTAATATAATTTACTCCATTGTGATTCTATGGAATTGAATTTTTAACAACATGTGCATTCAACAATCGGCTTTCAAAATTCCTGACTTGTTATCCACCAGCTCTGCTGAGCAGTCGGAGCCACTGCAGCACACCGATAACCCGGGGGGACCTCCCTATCCTGGCAGGTGTGATGCCAAAGGCCTCCATCATTACTGACTTTCTATGAAAAATGCCCCGAGTTTTCCTGAGCACTGCCAGTCACTAGCTGACCTTGGAAAAGGTATTTGACCCCAAGATTTATTTCCTTTTTTATAAAGCAGAGATGGTCATACCTTCATCACCGTGTCACTGTGAGGACTGGCAAAGTGACAAGCTCTGTGACTAGACAGCAGACGAGCTCGGTAACCGCGAGTTCTCACCCTGGTCTGCCCCATCCTACGCCCGGGGCTCTACACCTGGGGCAGGTGCACAGAGCACAGCACCGGCTCCTGTCCCCTCTTCCATTTTTTCTGCCGTTACTGCGTCCAGAACTAACAGTGACCCGGACGGCCTCTCTGAGCAGAGCGGAGACCCAGAAGAAGCAGTAGGAAGTCACGAGGCTCCTCGGGAATTAACTCGTTTGCTCATCACAGCAGTTGTAAGACGGAAGTGCTCTTGCTGGCTTCCTTTGGCAGGTTGGGATCTCGCCACTCACCCAAGATCACATGAAACCTCTCCCGCGTGGTGGGCACACAGATCCCGTGGCCTCTTGCTGCCTTGCAGGTTCCTGGCTTGCCGGGTTGAGGAGGTGCCTAGGAATCTGCATTTCTAACCAGCTCACCGGTGATGCTACCGGTCCAGGGATCACACTGTAACTCACCAGGCACTGGGCTGTTTGGGCCGGGGGCAACCACTGCCATGCGCCTTGTTCCAAAGCTCATGTCCTGAACTCCCGGGACGGTCAGCCTTCTGGAAAGCAGGAGATCTGTGCCAAGCGGGGGTTTGCTGAATGGAGTTCCTGAGCACGCAAGGGCATCAGACGTGTTTGCAGAACAAGGGAGGACAACTCGCTCTAGGACCCTGCGTGGACAAACTTCACGTACTCAGGGCACTGGCTTTCCCATAATGATAGCATTTCTCAATGTGTGTGCCCCTCTTCAGTGTGCTAGTTACCACACACCCAGCATGTTTAACGCCCCACAAAGTTCCCTGCCTCCAGGCCCCTGCGGGCACCTTACCCAGGCGTCTACCAGGGAGACCATTCCATCGCTGACCCCGCTGAAACTTGAGGCAGAAGAACCTTAGTGCTCCACGGAGCTGAATTCTTATTTTACAGCAGGAGGAAGTCCAGTCTGGAGATGGCCAGCACAGGGTGAGGCCGAGATGACTGACAATGGCCGGGGCGGCCGGGGCACGCGGTCAGCCCCCTGCTCTCCGCGTCCTCCAGCACCCGAGTACCACCTGGCCCGCGCCCCGGGCGGAGCCCACGGCACAGGCAGATGAGCAATGTGAGATAGAGCAGGGAAAACAGGAAATGTTGGGAAACGTGCTTTTTTATTATTATTACAGTGTAGTCGACATACAATAGTCTATTAGTTTCAGGTCTACAACATAGGGATGCAACACTTACATAACCTCATGAAGTGATCGCCGGATGTCTAGTAACCGTGTGTCGCCGTGCAAACTTGTAACGACTTTATGGACGCTGTTCCCTGTGCAGTAGACTACACCCCTCTGACTCGGGTACTCTCTGCCTGGACGCTGGGACCTTTCACTCACCGTTCCCTTTTTGCCCCTCCCCCTCCCCTCTCCGGTTTGTTCTCTGTATCTGTGCGTCTGTTTCTGTTTGATTGTTCATATTTTTTTCTTTTTGTTGTTTAGATGCAACGTACGAGTGCAGTCGTAGGGTGTTTGTCCTCTTCTGTCTGACTTGCCTCACTGAGCGCAGGACCCTCTAGGTCTGTCCGTGGTGTCGCCAAAGGCGGGATTTCCGTCCGTCTGTGGCTGAGTGTACCCCGCTGTGTATGTGCACTGCATCCTTTTTCACCTTTGAACGATCTCCGGGGGAACTCACGTGAAGGGGAGACTGGTTCTGTGAGCGGGGCCGGCAGGGGGATCGGCCGTGGAGTCTCAGCCCCTGTGACTGGGATGATAACCCCTCCCCCGTCACCTCTCTCACTCCCTCTCCCCGAAGCCCGAGGTCCCAGCTCACATCAGTTCCTGCCTGGGTTTCCCCAAGACTTCCCCAAAGATCTCCCTGCTGCTGCGACCTTATCCTCCCTGTGTTCTCCGCCCAGCAGTCAGAGAGACCCGACAGGCACATCACGGACACCAGCCTGTCCCTCCCCTGAGACCCTGCCTGTGGCTTCGGAGTCTAAAGCTTCCCCGTCACTGCAGGAGCTCCCCCCACCTATCCTCGCTCCCCCAGAAGTTCTCCAGTCATCTTCCCAGTCCCCCCTGCACTCCTGGGTGTGCTCCCACACCTCACCCCCCCCACCCGCCATCCACACCCTCCACCCCCACCCCTGGGTGCTGTCCCTGCCCCCGCCCCCAGGCCTGGGTGCTCTCCCTGCCCCTGCCCCTGCCCCCGCCCCTGGGTGCTCTCCCTGCCCCCGCCCCTGGGCCTGAGTGCTCTCCCTGCCCCTGCCCCTGCCCCCGCCCCTGGGTGCTCTCCCTGCCCCCGCCCCCGGGCCTGGGTGCTGTCCCCGCCCCTGGGTGCGATCCCTGCCCCTGCCCCTGCCCCCGCCCCTGGGTGCTCTCCCTGCCCCCGCCCCTGGGCCTGGGTGCTCTCCCTGCCCCTGCCCCTGCCCCCCGCCCCTGGGTGCTCTCCCTGCCCCCGCCCCTGGGCCTGGGTGCTCTCCCTACCCCCGCCCCCAGGCCTGGGTGCTGTCCCTGCCCCTGCCCCCCGCCCCTGGGTGCTCTCCCTGCCCCCGCCCCCGGGCCTGGGTGCTCTCCCTGCCCCCGCCCCTGGGCCTGGGTGCTCTCCCTGCCCCTGCCCCCGCCCCTGGACCTGGGTGCTCTCCCTGCCCACGCCCCTGGGTGCTCTCCCCGCCCCCACCCCCGGGGCCTGGGTGCTCTCCTTGCCCCCGCCCCGGCCCCTGGCTGGCCCCACCGGGCCTTCCCCCGCTGTCACCTGCTTAGCGAGGCTCCCCTTGACCACGCCCTGGAACAGCCACCCTGCATGCACCCCCATTTGTTGTATCATTGGCCTCCTTCCCAAGGGCCAAGATCCTTTTGTGTTTTATTTCAGGCAAATCTCTGCTTTATTCACTGATGTATCCCGATCACTGAGAACAATTCTTGGCCCATACTGTCAACCGGGGGGGGGGGGGGGGGGGGGTGCGAAAAGTATTGTTAAAGTAATTACGATTAGGAGTTCCAGCCCAAATAGTCATTGAGGACTCAGTCTCTTCCAAGCACCGTTCTTAGCATTTTGCACATATTATCTCATTTAATTCTCACAAAGCTCTCAAAATACAGCAGAACCTCAACACCCCCAGCGTCGAGCGATGCTTTTACAAAGCCCCCAGGGAAGCGGGGAGGAGAGGATGTGTTATAAAGACTAGCTCTCCGGGTTTGATTGTTTCTCGGTAACTGCTCTGAAAACCGGTGTCTCCAGACAGTCTGTTAAGATGGTCCTGCTGTGGCTCACAGCTCATCGCAGTGGTACAGTCCCTGGAGACCCAAGGCAGCATCTACGCCCTGGGATACGCCAGGGATCCTGGCTCTCTGTTTCCATGACGCCCAGCAGGACGCAGCTGAGAGGACCTGGTCTTTGAGTCAGACCGGCCTGACATTGAATCCTGGCTCCGGCACGTAGCTGGTGGCCACGGGCAATGTATTTGGCCCCTTTTCTTTCTCCCCATCGGTAGAAACTGAGGTCTCAACAGGAATAAATGGGAAGAGTGCTGACACCGAGTAGGACCTCGGGTTGGGTTGTCCATGACCCCCAGTTTGAGGGACTGGTTTGAAACCCACGCTCCTTCCCCAGACCATGATGTTGGACAGACCTGGGATTAAGTCTCCGCTCTCTCTCTTCGTGTCTGTGTTGCACCTTTCCTGTGAACACGGGCTCTTTTCAGGTAGGGCCTTGCACTGAAAGCCGGGAATACAGGAACACACTTCAGTCACTTTCCCATGAGGGACGTGGGCAGGACACATGAGCTCTGCCGATGCTCAGCTGCAGTAGAGAACAGAACAGACACTTCCAGAACAAGAAAGCTCCGTTAGGTGTTCATCTGTGGACACCTGCATTGTAGAAACTTGGGGATGGGGAGGGACATTATTATGCTGACCTCTCTGCTTCCAGGCAGAGACCTGAGGGACCAGGTCCGTCCCAGGACAGGCCAATGGCTCATGATGGCTGCCACTAGACCACAGGGGGGTGGGGGGCAGAGAGAGAGAGCCGAGAACTGTGGAGAGGGACCGGACTGCGGAAAGCCCGAGACAGCTGCAGGCAGATGTTAGAATGAGGACCGCGGCCGCTCCACTGGGGGGGGGGGAGACAGAGAGAGAGAGAGAGCCGAGAACTGTGGAGAGGGACCGGACTGCGGAAAGCCCGTGACAGCTGCAGGCAGATGTTAGAATGAGGACCGCGGCCGCTCCACGGTGCACGGGGCGGAGAGAGTGAGTCACGAGGTGACTGCGGTGACAGAGGGCTGCCGACCCGCCTGGGCATTCCCAGAGCAGGGGCTGTAGACCTCTCATGTCCCTCCCCCGATCCTAACGCTCGTCCTTGCTCTGGGCCTTCCGGAGGCAGCAAGTGTCGGACTCAGTGACAGAGAGACGGGTGTCGCCTTGGGGGCTCGCTCTCTGGAAGCCCCTCCTGCGTAGACACCGCGGTCCCCGCCCCGGCCCCCTGCAGACCACAGAAGAGAGCCCCTGTGTCCCTTTCACTCTGAGGGGTTTTGTCAGCTGTGTCCTCACCGGTCACAGACCAAGTGTCTGTGTTGAGAGTTCTCTTAAACGTACATGTATTATTTGTTCACATCCTTCTATCAGGCCTCCGGAATCTTTCAGGAATGACCATCTGTAAGTTACATTTCACTATGGACCTAAAAAAAAAGGGTAACTCTCTGGGGTTATTGTGTTTGCTCCCAGCGTACATCGATGGTTTCTTAGGAGCTACATCCCCTGATTGTCGAGACAGAGAAAAGAAAGGAGAAAGCATTTGAAAGTCTTCTTTTTTTTTTTTTTTTTTTGGTTCATTTGTTTTCTTTTGCTGAATCAGAAGTTAAACAAAAATTTTTAGAAAGGAGAGCCTGGTGACGGAGAGTGACCGGACTTCAGGGTAGGGGGTGGGGTGATCACTTTGCAGCACATGTAAAGGTAGAATCTCAGGGCTATGGACCTGAAACATATACCGTATTTCCCCATGTATAAGACGCACCTTAATTTGGGGGCCCAAAATTTGAAAAAAACAAATGTATTACATAAAGTGATTGAACTCAAGTATTATTCATCAGAAAATTCATAAATCCTTCCTCACTGTCAAAACTCCCATTCACTTTTGCAAACTGGATCACTTTTGCAAACTTGAATTCAGCACTGTATGAAAATCTTTTCTGAGCCATTTCTGGGCAGAACACGGCAAAACGTAACCTGCCGTCATATACCGCTGACCAGTGCGAAACAGTGAGCGCAAAGATAAGCGCGAAAAAGCGGGAAATGCAAGTAAAAATATCCACCACCACTGTGTAAGGCGCGCCCAGTTTTTAGACCCCACATTTTTCAATAAAGGGAGCGTCTTATACATGGGGAAATACAGTAATAAGAAAGAAACCACAGAAAAGGAAGGAAGAAAGGAGTTTCGTGGGATGTTTTGAAACCTGGACAAAAAGGATTCAGGATTCTTGTTTTCTATATTCGATTATCTATTTATCTTTCTTTCTCTCCTTAAGAAGATAAGAAAGAAAAAGAGACTTTGTTGAGAAGGCACATAAGAAAGCTTAATTAGAAGGCAGGCCCTGGAGAAGCCAAGGCCAAGTGGCAGGGACCTGGAGCCCACGCGTGGGGCTGGGAGCGGTGCCGGAACCTTCTCTGTTCAGCATCCGGTGAGCGCGGGCGGGTCATTTCAACTCCCTGGGCCCGCGTGTTCTCATCTATACAATTAACAGGCTCCAGCACATGATGCCTGTCTGTCCGCGGAGCCCGGTGCTCTGAGGACCTTTAAAGCTCTCAGTCTGGCAAAGGCAGGAGCTAAATTCAGACACCACCTTCTTCCCCCTGCGACTGCACCCCGTGGGCAGAGCCGGTCTGTTCCAGCATCTCTGGATTCATTTCCTGCCTTAATAAACAAGAATGCATGGTTCCCGCAGGGCATGCCTGCCTCCCTCTGCGGCTCTTCTCACGCACGAGTGTTTCCTAGGCTGCCGGTCCGTGGGAGTGACAGGAACTCAGAGTCTGGGTGGGTCCTGTGCACACCGAGGACCACCACGCAGGCGGCAGTCCCTGAAAACCACAGCCTGATCCGTGTCCGTGGGGGAGCTAGCGCCTCGCTCTGAGCCAGGAGAGCGTGGGCGGGTCCGAGGGACCTGAGCGAGGGTCCGTGAGAGGCTCGCCCCTGGCAGGTGTGAGCCCAGCAGGCGGCAGCGGAGCTGTGCCCAGGGAAAATCAGGCCAGGGCCAGGTGGACGGTCCTCAAAGCGGGTAGCCTTTCACATGGGGAGGGGCAAGGCGGGAGCTGTGGGAAAAGAAGCGGCCACAGAGGGGGAGGGGACAGCGCCTTGCTTGCCGGTTGGTTCGCTCTCGCGTGGCTGCCGGCTTCGGGAGGGCGGGACCTTCTGCGTCTTGTCCGCCTGTGTCCCCAGTCCTAACCCAGTACCTTGCACATTGGAGCTACTCCGTAGCTGTCTGGACGATGGCAGCGGGGTCTGCTTCCCAATTTCAACTCAGTTCAGGAACGGACTCGAGTCGGAGGCCTTGTTGCCAGGACAGGAGACAGCCTTGCAGGAGCTGTTGAAGAGGACCGAGAAGGAAAGGGGTCCAGGGCGGGGCAGGGGGGCTTGGGAACGGGGCTGTCACCCAAAACACCTGGGCACCATCGCCTCACCAAGCTGACGCATAAAATTAACCGTCACAGAGGTACGAGTAGGTAGGTCAAAGCTTCTCATTGTGGCCTCATTATTGAGTGATGTTCCTCAAAGTCTTTTTACAGAGTCACCAACTCAAACCTTTTTATTTTTTAAGTGAGAAGATGGGAGATACTTAGACAGACTCCCACAAGCACCCCAACCAGGATCCACCCAGCAACCCCCATCTGGAGCCAATGCTCTGCCTGTCTGGGGCTGCTGGCAACTAAGCTATTTTTAGTGCCTGAGGCAGAGGATTGAGCAAGCCATCTTCAATGCCCGGGGCCAATATGCTCAAATCAATCAAGCTATGGCTGCAGGAGAGGGAGAGAAAGAGAGAGAGAGAGAGAGAGAGAGAGAGAGAGAGAGATATTAAGGAGGGGGGAGGGAAGAGAAGCAGATGGTAATCTCTCCTATGTGCTCTGTCTAGGAATCGAACCTGGGACTTCCACATGCTGGGTTGACACTCTACCACTGAGCCAACTGGCCAGGGCACCAGCTCAAATCTTCAGGAGCCAGTTAGCTAATATAAAAATATATAAGATAGTAGAGAGTACAAGCTTGACACAATAAGTCTTATGTGAATATATTCAAATTTGAACTGATTTTTTTTTTTTTTAATCCATGAGGCAAGAAGGCTCAAGTGTATGCCCTTTCATTTTTCTGGGTTTGGCAGTGCAAGCACATGAAATATCCAGCATCAAATCCCCGAGAAGGTGAGCTTTGCTCAGGTGCCCAGGGAGAGAGCGGAGCACTTCCTAGGGTTAAAAGAAGCTGAGTATGAGAATAAAACCACCCATACAGCCTTGGGACTGAACCAAATGGGTGTTGATCACTTGGAGAAGTTGTCTGTGACGATTGGTGTGGTGACTATTTTAAGGGAGTTAGAAGAACAGCATTCTGTTGCAAAAGAAAAGGATTATCCTGGCCTTTTACATGCAAGAGTTAAAGAGCCAGTTTATTCTGGTATTTGCTGGAGTCCTCTGGAATGAGCTAAAAAACTTTTAAAAATTGGTCAGACATTTTCAGGAGTCACGGAAGGTAAAAAGTACCCTGCAGAAAGATTCTAGCTGATTTGATTTATAAATTTGCAACAACAACAAAAATAATCATTCTGGGTGTTACAAAGGGTCACCTTTCCTCACACTTCCGCACTGAGTGTGTGGCGATATGGGTGGCCCCCAACTGTCTCATCTCCCCAGGCTCACGCCCCTCCCTATGTAACCTTCTCCCCTGGTGTGAGCGAGCCGGAGACTGCTTGTAAACAACAGGGTATGGCAAAATTGATGGGACCTCACTTCCACGACTGCCTTGCCTAAGACCGTAGCTGACCTCCCGTCTCCTCGGTGTGCACGTTTCGATGAAGCAAGTGGCCGTGTTAGGGAGGCCAAGGTGACCGGACCGAGGGCAGCCTCCAGCTAACAGACACCAGAGAACGGAGACTCTCGGTCCAACAGGCCCTAAGAATCTGACTTCCAGCAACAATCAAGTGTTCTTAGAGTCGGTCCTTCCCCAGCGGAGCTTTCAGATGAGGCCCACCCCAACCTGGGCTGACACCTTAAGTACAGCCTGAACAGACACCCTCCCGAGCCCTCCCTGGGGTTCTGAGCCCAACAACGATGAGGTAATAGATGTGTTCGGTTGGAGTTTGTGGTAACAGCAACAGATAACGAATAAAGGATGGCACATATTTAAGGAGGAAGCAGAAGGTCATGTGCTGACTCTAGAGATGCTACAATAGCAGTGTGTCCTTGTCCTTCTGGGGGCCTGGCCCCAGAAACTAAGAGAGGAGGACATCACAGAAGAATGCGTAGATCGTATTACAGAGAAAAAAATAATCCCGTGGATTTATAAGGAAAAAACAAATCCCAATAACTTTAAGTCTCATGGATTACATAGAGGAAAAGGAAGTCTCTTGGATGCCCACATTAAAGTTCATGGTGATGCTGGCGCCAAAGAAGAGAGACAGACGGCAGAACGGGGGTCCTGGCTCCCAGAGGACCATGAGAACAGTGCGGTGTCAGGTGGGCTAGGCTGGACTCACACTGGCATCTCAGGAGACCTTGAACGCAGTTGGTGCCACCACACTTCTCAGACTGGCTCCACCTGCGGTTGAAGAGCCCGCTATTGCGTGGTGCTCTTCCCCAGGGGCTGAGGGAAGGGAGACGGCGTGATTTCCACAGAAGGACTGCCAGGCTCCACAGTCACCCCGCTGATGCCATCAGAAAAGGAGCAGGGGATAGTGTCAACCTTTTCAAAGTTCTCCTGAGGGACAAACATCTTGTTGGTGGAGTGACATAACTGACTTGGTGAAAGAGATCCTATCGCACGGACAGACGGGGTCTGCTCTTCAACGAGATGTTACACAGAAGTGGGCTGGAGCCTTCCAGGCCACTAACCACGCACAGGGAAGAAAACGCTCGAGTTCAGGCCGGTGGCGCCACCGAGACGTAAGAGGTAGCAGATGAGAGAAGAGGTGAAGCTCCTGAAGTGGGCGAGCATCGTCAAGCAGGGGGCTGACTCCCAGCGTGCTGGTGGCCATCAGCAAGGGGTTCTTGCTGCCGTTTGGTGGGGGGAGCGGAGGCCAGGAGGCCGGCAAAGCCGTAGGGGCTGACGCGAGAGGCCAGGCTAGAAAACGTGAGAACAAGACTGAGACTGAGCACTGCTCACAGCGGTGAAGACGGAGAGACATTTCGGAACGGGTGTCCGGATCCGGCGGTGACGGAGGGCGAAGAAGCCCGGGTAGCTGGTTTGGAAACTGAGTGGGCAGCAGAGCCACCCGCTGCTGAAAGGGCCGAGGTCCGCTGGAGGAGAACCAGCTAGAAAGGCCCAGAGGACAGTTAGACAGACGTCCGTGTCTAGAGCTTAGAGGAGAAATCAGAGTGCAGATACAGATTCATGAATCAGATTCTACATGAGTAAAAAAAATTGAAATAATGAAATAGATGAAACACAATAATTAAATAATTTTGAAATCATGAAATAATTACAAAGTAAAATGAGAGATAATGAAATAATACCACCTTCTTTCGAGATGATCAGTTTCCAATGACAAAAATCTATCCAAACAACTCGCTAAATCGCCTGCTCATCACAGTG
This sequence comes from Saccopteryx bilineata, assembly GCF_036850765.1. NCBI lineage: Eukaryota > Metazoa > Chordata > Mammalia > Chiroptera > Emballonuridae > Saccopteryx > Saccopteryx bilineata. The sequence goes on from NC_089494.1 coordinate 260,351,251, forward strand.
CTGTCGCTAGGCGCACACAGAGCCCCTCCCAGAGGGAGAGAGTCGCGGGTCATCGCCGGGCAGTTCCTGGATACCTCTGTTCATGTGGACAGTCACACGCGTCCACTGCGGGCCCAAGGTGGGCCAGGCACTGACCCAGGGCCCGGGGAGCATGGCAGAGGGGGGGGCACTGAGGCAAGCCCTGCGAGTCTCTGCCCTCATCCAGATGGTAGACCAGCAAGCTTAGCAGACGTGATTACAGCTACAAGTTAGAACAAAAGTGAAATGTCAACTCAGACCTGAGCGGGGAGGAGCCGGTCTCCAAGGCAGGGATGGTTTCCCCGAGGAAGGGACACTAGACTGAGCTCAGAGCTTGAGTCAGAGAGGAAGAGAAGACAGTGGGTATTTGAGAAAGAGGGTCACGGTGCTTGAAAGAGCCTTGGGGGAGGAAGTAGAGAAAGTCCAAGGGAGGGGGAGGGAAGGGGGAGGCAGGACGATGACTCAGCGCTCACCGGGTTTAGAGACAACTGTCAGCAGTAAATGGCAGATAAAGCTCACGAAACAGTGGCAAAAGAAAAAGTGTTAACTTCTGTTTGGCTGACAGAATAAGGCACATAGCAGGGAGGGTCTACGATCACGCGTGCCGTAAGGAATGCTAACAAACCAACTCAATTGAAAAAAAGTTAATCTCCTCGTAGAAAATGCCATCAAAGCGCCTCGGGTATGTCGGAGCTCAGTAAATATTATTGGATTTCTAGTCCCTATTGTGAAGTGGTCTGTCTTCCTGCCCCAATGATGTTTGCTAGTCTGGAGGTGAATTCAGCTAACGTGGGAAAGCATCTAGAACATTCCTGGGCCCACAGGGGCTGCCTCTGTTTGGCTGTGTGGTGGAGGTAGGATGCTCTTTGTTTTACAGAGCAATGTCATCGAGCTCAGAGGGTAAGGAGGGTCCCCCAGCGGCCCTGTGGGTGTGGGGGACCAGACACACCCCCACCTGACTGGGGCACTTCTTCCAACCGGTGCTGTCAAATAAAGCTCTTATACAAGAAAGTTGTTACATTTTTAAAAATAATAATAATAATTTTATATAATTGAATTACTTAAAACATGGATTTTTTTTTTTTTAAACCCTAATGGAAATAAATGCAAAGACAGATTTGGGAAAATGTGTGAGACGCTAATTACTGAAACTGAACGGGCGGTTGTTTGCAGGAAGGAAGGTTGGTAACTAATTTCCCCCCAGCTCCTTACTCTTTCCTGATGGGGACCTGCTCTCTCTCATCCCAGGGGCAACAGAAGGACAACGAAAGAAGTGTCCAGTGATCTGAAATCCCAGAACTCCGCCCTGCCGAAAACTAGGTGAGAGTATCATTCCCTTGTTGATTCAGAGAAGAGTGGAAACCTTGGTTCTGTGGCAAATAGAAAGCTGACCTCTCTCACACGCACACACTCTCTCTCTCACACACACATACACTCACAGACACACACACACACACACAGAGTTAAGGTGACAGAATGACGTTGCTGGTGGTGATCTTCGAGGTGACCTGGAGAAGGGACTTGGTGCGGTTGGCCTGCCAGCACACAGGTGACACCAGTGACGCAGGTGACACCGGTGACGCAGGTGTAGGCGGGAAGCCCCCGGCACCCACCGCATCACAGACCAGGGCTCTAGGCAGCCCCAGACACAGCCACTGGGGGTTGGGGGGGGGCCTTCCGTTCTTGGGCCAAGGAATGGTTTAGATGACGGGTCATGGGTGGACCGGGCCACGCGCCCACTGCCAGGTCCCACAAGCTGGGAGAGTAGAGGGAACCACCTACCTGTGTGGCCTCTTTCCTTGTCCAGCTGAGCAGGGCATTTACTGAGCAATGGTGACGTCAAGACTTGCACAGGCGACCAGAAACGCAGAGATGAAAGACCCAGTCCACGCTTCAAGGGGCTCGCAGCTGAGTCGTCAAGCTCAGATCAGGGCTAACATGATAAACTCACTCACAAGAGACCAATCCCACTTCAGATCTGGCAGTCTGATCCTGGTCAACACCCTGGTGCTGAGAGCGGGCGTGGGTCGCCCTGCGCCCGGACAGAACCCACTCACCAGGGCCGGCAGCAGCAGTCCCTGTGCCCCGAGGTGCCCCGGGGGTCTCTGTGCTTGGGACCAGTGCTTGAATCCCAATCTACTTCAACCCAAGTCAATCACCAAACATCCGTTCGGTTCCTACTATCTGCCGGGCGCCAGGAGCGTTCCCGGGACCGGAGGACTCGCTGGCAGAAATATTTTTCCTAAGGGGAATAAATAGATACCCGCCAGACAGAACGCTTGATATGTTTCCAAGGCCACGTTAAAAGCAAAGGGAAATTTGCGGCTGTTCTCAGACCTCTTCGATGTTTACATTCAATCCATTTAAATAATGCATTTTAAGTACATTTTTCTTATTTCTTGACAATAGCGAGAGAGGGGAGATGGAAGGGTTAGGAGCCTTCCTTCAGATGGGGAGTCTGCAGCAGTGACTTGCATCAAACAATATTTACACTTACATCTGGGGGGGGGGGGGGGAGCAGAGCTCCTTTTTACTTTCCCTGAAGCAAATTATTTCAAGATGTGTCACATCACGCTCAAGATATATTAAAAAGAGCAACAGATGATGTTTCTGCAACTTGTTCCAAACCATTTACAAACTCAAGTTTCTAAAAATAATATCCCCCCCATATCCACACAAATCTCTGCACCATTGCATATTTCATAACGCCAGGACTATATACATATAAATTAGTATTTAAGATTGATAAATCGAAATGTCTGAAAGCGATATATTTGGGTCTACTGATCTTACTTTAATAACAATTAAACCAATGTTCTCGTTCTCTGTACAAGTTGTAATGATGAGAGTGTGATGGAGATCCAGGCTAGGGGCATACAGGGTGCTGCGGGCAGCAGAGGTGTGAGTCCCTCGGGTCTGCACTGACTGACCTCTCAGCTGACCCGCCCTCTAGCTGGGCAGCCTGGCTCGGATGGGCCCGTTTCCATTATAGCAGCTCATGTATTTTAGAAATGGTATTTGAAAAATAATGTAGACTGTCTCGTTCGCCACTGACTCCCTGTGCCTGAAGCAGCTCCCGTATGGGAGAATCGATGAATGGCCTCAGCAGTGTGCTTAGAACATAGTGGGTTCTCTGCCTGACCGGGCGGTGGTGCAGTGGGTAGGGCATTGGCCCAGGACGCTGGGGATCCAGGTTCAGAAAACTTGAGGTCGCTGTATTGAGCGCGGAGTCGCCAGCTTGACATGGGATCATAGACATGACCCCATGGTCGCTGGCTTGAGCCCTGAAGGTCTCTGGCTTTAAAGCCCAAGGTCACTGGCTTGTAGCCCAAAATCGCTGGCTTGAGCAAGGGGACACTGGCTCAGCTGGAGCCCTCTAGTCAAGGCACATATGAGAAAGCAATCAATGAATAACTAAGATGCCACAGCTATGAGTTGAGGCTTCTCATCTCTCTCCCTTCCTGTCTGTCTATTCCTTTCTCTCTCTCTCTCTCTCTCTCTCACACACACACACACACTCACACACACACACACTCTCTCTCTCTCTCTCTCTCTCACACACACACACACACACACACACACACTCTCTCTCTCTCTCTCTCTCACACACACACACACTCTCACACACACACACACACACACACACTCTCTCTCTCTCTCTCACACACACACACACACACACACTCTCTCTCTCTCTCTCTCTCACACACACACACACACACACACACAAGAATATAGTCGGTTCTCATAAAACAAGGACTCACTGGCACTGAGGGCTAGCATCCGCCAGCGCTTTTGTAGGTACGTAGACAGCCTCTCACGGACCCCAGCAATCACACTCGGGCTAGTTCCCCTTTCTAAGCGAGGAGGGTGCAGCCCGGAGGGCGTCACTAGCTTCCCCGAGGCCGAGCAGCTGGCTGAGGGGTGCTAAGTGGCAGACCCTTAGATCTTATGACTGCTACCCACAGCCACCCTGACGCTCCACCTGGCCGCCTTCGCCACGCTCATCCCCTCGCCGGGTGCAGGAGTCAGCCCTCCCAAAACAGGCCCAGAGGGCCGTCCGCTCCCACCCAGCCCCAAACGCAAACAGGCATGGCCCTCCTGGTAAAGACAGAGCGAAATGCCGAGCGGAGGGCTAGGGCCCCACCATGATGCCGCGGCCCAGAAGACTGTCCGAGAAAACCACGGGATCGTATCTGCGCCCATTGCCCGCGACCTGTCCACAGCACGCATCAGAACGTCTCCTAGAACGCCCCGTGGCGTTCGCCTGCCTGAGCCCCAGCGCCCGCTTCTGTCCTGTGCCGTTCCCCCACGTGGGTAGGAACAGAAACCTACTGAAGACAGTTTTCCAGTCGAGTCCAAACTCGAGTCAACAGCTGAACTCCCGACGTGCCCCAGACACCGCGAAAGGAACGTCGGCGTGTGATCCTCATGACAGCGCCCTGGAGTAGGAGCTATGATCCCCGTTTTACAGATGAGGAAGGAGAGACTGCCACAGGCGACAGGTTGTGGTCACAACCCCAGAGCAACTCGCTGGTCACAATGACTGGTGGCCACGGGATTTGCATTCAGAGTCGAACCTTCAGTTCCGCACCACTCCTGGGTCCTAAGTCGTCCCACGGCCGTCTCTTCTATGTCAGTGCAAACCTGTGAATTCCGTTCTCCAGTCCTGCGAGGCCTCCACGTGCTCGTGTCCAGACCCCCCCACCCCCTGCGGAGAGGGGCCAGGCGCGGCGCCCTCTGGAGAAGAGTGTCCGCATCCACAGTGAGGAGAGGGGGCAGGCGCGGCGCCCTCCGGAGAAGAGTGTCCGCATCCACGGTGAGGAGAGGGGGCAGGCGCGGCGCCCTCTGGAGAAGAGTGTCCGCATCCACAGTGAGAAGAGGGGGCAGGCGCGGCGCCCTCCGGAGAAGAGTGTCCACATCCACAGTGAGGAGAGGGGCCAGGCGCGGTGCCCTCCGGAGAAGAGTGTCCGCATCCACGGTGAGGAGAGGGGCCAGGCGTGGCGCCCTCTGGAGAAGAGTGTCCGCATCCACAGTGAGGAGAGGGGCCAGGCGCGGTGCCCTCCGGAGAAGAGTGTCCGCATCCACGGTGAGGAGAGGGGGCAGGCGCGGCGCCCTCCGGAGAAGAGTGTCCGCATCCACGGTGAGGAGAGGGGGCAGGCGCGGCGCCCTCCGGAGAAGAGTGTCCGCATCCACAGTGAGGAGAGGGGGCAGGCGCGGCGCCCTCCGGAGAAGAGTGTCCACATCCACGGTGAGGAGAGGGGGCAGGCGCGGTGCCCTCCGGAGAAGAGTGTCCGCATCCACAGTGAGGAGAGGGGGCAAGCGCGGTGCCCTCCGGAGAAGAGTGTCCACATCCACGGTGAGGAGAGGGGGCAGGCGCGGTGCCCTCCGGAGAAGAGTGTCCGCATCCACAGTGAGGAGAGGGGGCAGGCGCGGTGCCCTCCGGAGAAGAGTGTCCGCATCCACGGTGAGGAGAGGGGGCAGGCGCGGCGCCCTCCGGAGAAGAGTGTCCGCATCCACGGTGAGGAAGCCTCCCAGTGCCGGTCCCTGCAGCGCGGTCCCTAATCCAGCAGGATCAGCAGCACTGGGGAACTTCTTAAAAATGCAGATTCTCAGGCCCCGCCTGCCAATCAGAAACTCGGGCTTTGAGGCCCAGGAACCTGTGTCTACACGAGTCCTCCCACTCACGAGTGAGAACCTTGGCTTTGAGCATCACTACCAAGAGTACAAGCCTTGGAGCCGGAGCAAGAGGCCTGCGGACCCAGCACCGGCTCTGTCCCTGCCCACGCCATTCAGGGCGAGTGGGGTGGAGAGAAGAGGAGGCAAGATCGGGACCAGGTGCGAGGAGGGTGGAGGGAGGTGCGCCAGAACGTCCTCCCCGCCTGGGGGAGATCCCGTACCGGGGACTGGGAAAGCCGGAGACAAAGACCCAGCCCACGCCAGAGACGCGCAATCTACGGGGTGGGGGTGTGTGACCGGGCAAAGAACACGTAACAGACCCTAGGACACTGTGCCGTGAGCTGGGGGAGCACGGGGGAGGCTCGGGGCTCGGCCAGGTTCACGTCCCAGCGAGGAGCAGGGCCGAGGCTCCCAGCCGGGTCTCTGCACCCCCAGGGTAGCTCTCTCTCTCGGCCCCGCTGCTACTAACAGTGTCCCTCCCCTTCCCTGCTACTAACAGTGTCCCTCCCCTTCCCTGCTACTAACAGTGTCCCTCCCCTTCCCTGCTACTAACAGTGTCCCTCCCCTTCCCTGCTACTAACAGTGTCCCTCCCCTTCCCTGCTACTAACAGTGTCCCTCCCCTTCCCTGCTACTAACAGTGTCCCTCCCCTTCCCTGCTACTAACAGTGTCCCTCCCCTTCCCTGCTACTAACAGTGTCCCTCACCTTCGCACGTTCAGGTCCTTCCCAACGCACCACCCATTGGCTCTCAGTTTCTTCCTTCCGCCCCTAACACCCGCAGCGAGAGTCCATCCCGGGGGACAGGTGCAGGCGGCCGGCCGTAACGTCTCAGGGCCCACGAGGGCCGGTCCTCATCCCTCGGAGCAGAGCCAGCCGCCGGTTCTACTCCGAGCACTAGGACGCCCAGTGCCGGGCCTTCCTGGAGACAGGACCGGCGGCCACTGCGGCTTGTCTGCTCTTGACCTCTGAGGTTCTGCCCACCCAACCCACCCCTGTCCTTTCCACCTGTCTTCCCGCTGCCCTGGGGGGCCCATAACAATCACTGCTGCCCCCTGTCCCCCACCCCCACGGGACAGGAAGTAGAGTGTCCTGAAGACCTCACAGGCAAACAGCCATACGGAGGGTCCAAAGGGCCTTCACAGAGGACGCATCACGCGCTGTCCCGCCCGCTTGTCTGTGGTTGTCCGCTGGGAGCTGCGACATTATCGTAGATGCTCAGTAAACTCTGCTGACGGGAGGGCGTGGGAGGCAGGACAGAGTCAGGAACCCCTAGGATACAGCGGAATGCTCTTAGCATGTACTGGTCCCACGCCCAGCACAGGCTAGACTTAAATAGATGACAAAAGGAACGCTCACCGGAGGGAGGAGGGTGGGGGATAGAAGAGAGAAGACAGGATGCGTGGGGAAGGGTCAGCGGCCGTAGGGGACTGTGGCCCGGAGCGGCCCTGCCCACTGAGCTGGCCCGGGCACGGCACAGAGGTCACTCTCCAGCACGCTGCCAGCCCAGCACGGCACCAGCCAGTCTTGTTGTCATCTGTTAGTATCTGTCAGGGGCACGGACACCGTCTATGAAAGGACTATAGGTTACAAGATGTGCTCTCCGACCCAGAGAACTTAACATCTAGTTGAGGGAAGCAAAAAAAAAAACACACACACAAAAAAACCACAAGCCAGGTTTAAAACTATGAGGTTTAAATAAGAAATGAATAATTATGCACTGCCTTTTAACTGTACTAAGTATGTCATTAGAGCAGGAAGTGCCCGGGGCTCAGAGGAGGGGTGCCCGGGTCCCTGGCCTGGCCAGGCAGGAGCTCGGGAAGGTGGGATGCCTCCCCTCAGCCAAGGGGTCCTGGGGTGTGAGCTTCTCCCAGTCCGGGATGCTACCCAACACCTTCAGCATTCTCCCCAAGACCCTTTCAGGGAGCTGTATACATCCGATTTTTCTTTTCATTATTAAATTTTAAAGAGGAGATTGTTGAAACAAACGAAGGGTTCCTTTGGCAAAGCATGAGCTCAGCTCCTCACTTACGAACAGTGAGCCTGGCCTGAGGCCACCTTGGTGTGAGTCTCCCCTGCTTCAGAGGAATACAGGGCTGGGGCCGCTCCGCCACCTCAGGTCTGTCGTGCAGAACGAGGGAGAACTGGCTCACGGGTATGTGAGGGGGTGTGCCCCGTGGGGAGCAGGTGCCTGCCGCATGGGGACACTGCAGGCCGCGCTGGGACGGAATGGTCTGTGCGCGACCCAGGCGTGCTCCACCGTGTGTCTCTGGCTGCCCCGCTCCAGAGCTGCCCCCTCGTGTGTGCTTCCCGGACACGTGTGCGCTCCCTCCCTCACTCACTCACTCAACAGCGTGTTCTTGTGCACGGGCCCTGGTCCAGGCGCGGTGTTAGTACCTGGGCCCCCTTTTAGGAGCTGGGGCCAGTGCAGGACGTTTGAGAAGTCACACTGTACTTGGTTCTGGTTATATGAGTGTGGGTTCCACCGGACAGATGCCACATGGTCAGAGGGGGGCCTTGGTGGCCGCACTCTCCGTCACTACTTCTTTCTTAGAAGGGTGTACCCCAGCCCTTCCGTCCCCAATGCCCCGCGGGTGCTCCTGCGTTACCTGTCTGAGCTGCGGCTCTGAGCATCCTTCCCCGCGGCCAGGCGGGCCTCCGCTCCGCCTGCAGGTGCACACGGCCTTGCACGCCTATCCCTTCCTGTTCACTACTCTCTGAGCACGCACACTTCCCCACCTCAGCGCCCACAGCGCCCTGCCGCAAGCACAGCCTCCGCCTCCCTGCCATCAGACAGGCCGGCATGAAGGAACCCATGCAGAACTCCGCCACAGCAAACCTGGGCCCCCGTCAGCCCCTCCGCAACGTGAAAGGTTTAGCTCATGGTCCCATTCGGTGCTAACCATTTGTAATGCCCTAAAATTGATAGAATGATACTGCCCACCAAGAGTCAATCACCCAGAGGTTTAAATGAACCGACTTCCAGTGCAGACATTCAAAGACAGGGAAGAAGGGAACAAACTCATATTCAAAGTGAGGGTAGCAACTCTCGGAAACATCAGCCGCCTCCCAGACATTCGAGACTTTTATTCTCAGGTGTCTCTTCAGTCCGGGGGCCGCGACTCAGGTGAGAGGTGGGGCTGAGCCAGCCCCACCCGGGAGGTTTGGGACAGGGAGACAGCCGCAGGGTGACGTCACCCTGACCACTTCCCCGAGGGTTCTGCTGCCACATGGTGGACCAGCGCGGGTGCCTGGGGGGACCCGGAGGGGCCGACACGCACCACGCTCCAGGGGGCCATGAGGAGTCATCTCCATGCCAGGACCACGGCCCTGGAGACAGGACCCGTGGGACACGCTGTCCAGACCTTGTTCCCGTGGACAAGTGGCAGGCATGTGCAGCCTGCCCGCTTCAGCCAAGCCTCGGCCGCGAGGGGGAGCGGAGGGGCGGGAGGTTCAATGGAAGGCCCTTTAAAAATCAGTAAGCATGTTAGAGTATTAAGAAATATCAAAAATTTACATCTTCAAATATTAAAATAAATTTTAAATAAAAATTTTAAAATAATGCAAAAATTTAAAATCTCTGTCAGGAGACTTAAATATTGAAAACCACCCACCCTCCTTAGAGGTCAATTTTTTCATTTTATATTCCATCAACCCCCCCTGCCACAGCGTGGACACCCGGCTGGTACCAGCCGGGACTAGAAGGGAAGCCGCCTCACTGGGGCCCAGATGTGGTGGGGAGCAGGGGTGGGGGGCGCAGAGGGGGGCTGCCAGGCTTCAACGCCATCCAGCTGCGGCCACTCGCCCAGGGCCGCATTACTGATGCTGCGACGCCTGGAGGGCAGGGTGCGTCCCTGCCACTCCCCTGCCAGAGGCAGCTTGCTAACACATGGGCCTCGCTCGCACACAGAGGACACACATCAAGCCTCCGTGAAGTCTGCTAGCAGCGTCTTTCATTAATCACCCTGGTCTGTCAGGCTGCGAAGAGTGTTAACAACACAGGAAACTTTCCAGAGAGCTTGTCAACTGCGCTCCAGCCAGACGTTAACCGGGGAGCCCAGGATGCCTCTGGGACCCGAGCCCTCCTTCCCGGCCCTGGGTGGCAGGTCCAGCCTCTCCTCCTCCCTCCCCCTCTGCGGGCTCAGCCGCAACAACACCCGCTTCCCTGCGCTGCTGACGCTTCCTCCGCGAATTCACTGGGCTGGCACTGACGCATGCACGGAGAGCCCCGGGGCGCAGGGTCCCGGTCCCGGAGGGCGGACACGTGAATGCGCGCGGTCGCTGCGGGACCTGGACCGGCTGAGCGGCGCCGCAGACTGGATCAGAGAAGCCGCTCTTGGCAGTGGGAATCTCGCAGACACAGAGCGCGCGCTCCAAGTCGCTGCTCCGGGCTTAGCCCTTAAATACTAAGGGGTTTCGGGTCGGACAAACCCAGCTCCTCCTGGAGCTCTCTGTGCCACTTTAGGCAGCTCACTTCAGCCTTCTGAGGCTTGGCTGCCTGGCCTCTGCACCGTGGAGCCCGTCGGAGTCTAGGATCGCCTCCCACGTGCGCGCGCGGGACAGATGGGCGCCTTCCCCCTCCCAGCCACTCCGTTTAGGTGTCAAAGACCTCACTGCTGCCTCCCAGAGTCTGAAACTGGGAACAGCGAGTTGGGCCACTTGATCTCCAAAGTGCTTTCTAGCTAAAGAGTCTTGGATTCTAAAAACTAGGCGAGGCCAAGATAAGAAAGGGGAAAAAAAAGATGAACCCTAATTTCAAGGCTAAAGGCCTCTCCAGGAGCCCAAGACTGTGCCTTGCCGTCCAGAACCCTGGGCGCAGGCGCACTGCCTTCTGTCCACGGCCACACTCACATTAAGCTCCCAGGACCACCGGATTGTGGCAAATACATATTTCGGTTTCACATGCCATGAGTTGCAAGACTGGAGAGCCTTCGGAGCCCTTAATCAGACACCAAGATGTCATGGAAGGGACCGTATGTTGAAAGTGTCAGAGAGAGCTCCAGGGTTCCAGATAAATGCTCAGCTCCCTGCTGGCTGATTTCCTGTTAATTTCTGCAGAATCTCAGGCGACTTGAAAAGGTGCCAAGTGCTAACCACAAAGGTTTCCAGACCGCAGCTGCAGGGTTCCTGCAAAGCCTGACACGCCACTGCCCACTGGCCAGGCCCAGGGTGAGAGCAGGGTCCCTGGGGCAGGCAGGCTGGTGTCAGATCCCTCACTCTCTGTGGGACTGGGACAGGGTCCTCTGAATCCCCTGTTTCCTTGTCTGGAAACTTGGGACAGTCGTAGCTAGCCCCACAGGGTCACTTTGCGTATAAAACACTGAGCAGAGGGCAACAGTGTGGTCTCCTGGTAACCAACATCTCCTGGCTTCACTGTGCTATGCCCTACGTCCCCACCACCAAGCAGGCCTCATAAATATTTACACCCAGGTGTGTTGCGATGCTCAGTTAATTGCTGCTGTGACGCACTCGGAGAGCCTCGGAGGACAGGTGCGACACAAGGGCCGAGGTTGCTGAAGGCACAAACGAGGTGGCTGGCAGAAGCATGTCCTTCTGAGCCTCCCAGCGCCCCTGGGCTTTCCGGGTCATTGCCTGGAGTCAGGGGCTGGGGAAAGGTGGCTCCGAGGACGCGGTGTCCAAGGGCGGGTGCGGTGGCCAGGTACAGACCTCTCTGGAAAAGGGCAGAGACGTGGCCAGATAACTTATCACAGAAGAAATGCAAATAGCCCCAAACCACTTAAAAACAATAATTATTATTACCATTATTCAATCTCACTAGGTCACCAAGAAAGGGAGACAGGAGGGAGGTGTCAAGTAGGCAAAGTCGCTTCAAAGGGCGAACTTCGCGGTGGTGAGGAGCAGGGATGGGACACCGCTCACCTGGGTTGGAATATAGAAGGACGCAGCGCCTGGGGAGGTCCCGAGGTGACTGACATGAACCAGGCCCATGTTCCCTGGCCCCTTTATTGCATTTGATGGAACGTCTCCCTGGAAATCTTCAGCTATGAGGTAGGTTTTAAAAGTGCAAGCGTGGAGGCACTCGGCAACATTGTTCCCAATCATAAAACCCAGCCAGACTGCCACTGCCCCCTCCAGACATCACACAGCCCGTAACTGTGGTTTTGAATAACAGTTCAAGGCAGACAACGGATTTTTTAACCCCAGGATCCTGCACATGCTGTCACGTACGTTCCAGCGTGTGCGTGCGTCCTTACGCACGCAGGCTCCTGTGTGCAGGAGGCTTGCCCAGATGCTCCCTGCGGTGCCCACTGTCATTTTCCTCAGCGCACATTTTCCCGTTTGCTGTGCTCTGTCTGGGGCTGTTACATTCAGTCAACAACACAGATATCAAGAAATCGTTCCATAGGTTGACCCTTGAAATGACCTTGGGTGACCGGCCACCTCTTCCAGGAAGGTCTGTGCACTACTCCACGCTCACTGTCACTCACCTGGCTTCTCTGTTCCGCCCTAGGTCATGGCCCGGAGTCAACAGTACCACAGGTGAGTCAGGGGCCTGGGGTTCCCCCGCAGCGGTGGGAATGGCCCTGCCGGTCTGTTAGACTCTTCCTTTCATCCTTGTCTGGTTGCTCTTAGGGGGACAGCCAGGTGGGTGACTGCCACAAGCGCTGGGACCTCGCCGGGTGTTGGGATCCCTGCTTCCCCACCACCTGGGAGCTCGGTAGTCTGGGCCGGGAGCAGGCTCCATGGCCTCAGTGCCTTCATCCGTAGAGTCAGGAGAGGTCTGCCTGTGTGCTGGCATTGTGGCTGTTCGCGAGCATTCGCTCTGCTCAACTCAGTGCAACGGGCTCTCCCCAAAATATGTGTCCATATATTGGTTCTGGGTCCAGAACCACGTTTGCCGCTTTTCTCGTATCTCCTCTTAGAACCCAGCTCCTGGTACTCGGCGCTTGTGGGAGTCCCTTCGGGGGCGACTAGGAGCATTAGAAAGTCAAGGAAAGCCCCCTAGAATTTCCCTAGAAAGCGGGTGACTAGAAATACGATTGGCATGAGACAGGAAAAAGAGAAACGGACTAGAAAGTGTGCAAAGCCACGGCAGGATCGTGCGGAGTGACGGAACCGGTGGATGAATTCGCGAGTCTGCCCACTGCAGGTGGGAGCGTCTCCCCACGTGCAGCGCGCCCCACGGAGCAGTGGGGAGAATGGGGGAAAGTAATCTGCAGGTGTGAGTAGACATTAAAAGAGGAGCACCCGGCACCCCGCCCTCCCACAGAGCACGTCGTTACCAGCTGCCCAGTCAGGTCCTGACAGCCCCATCGCTCAGGGTCAGTGGTCCCAAACTGTACCGGAGCCTTTGTTCTCAAGTACACTCGCTCCCACCGTCCACTCAGAGTCCCGGGGGGGGGGGGGGGGGCACCGCAGAAAATGCAAAAGAGGGTGGTGCCTGGGCACGAAGTTGCTCATTGGATGCCTGGCTGGTGAACTCCGAACCAAGCTCGAGACCTGCGCCCCTCCCCCTTTGACCTTGCTGCTCACCTGCGTTCAGGTAGAGAGAAGCGGACAGACGGGTGTGGCAGTCCATCAGTAACATTCTAGAGACGCAAGCAGGAAGAACACAAATCAAAACCCTCCCCCCAAAATGTCCCCTGAGATACTGCTGCCTGGGCCCGCCCACACGTGCGCGCGAGCCCATACCCTGCGGAAGGCGCTCGCAGCAGCAAAGCGCTCCGCGCCACCCACCCTCGCACCCACGCACCCACGCACCCACGCTTGCAAACCGCTGCAGGTGTCTGCTCAGCTCTAACAGAGCCCCTATCACTGCGGACGCACATGGCGACCAGCCTACAGGACTGCTCCTCTCGGGGATATTTATAGCATTCCTGGGCACTTTTAAATTGTCTGTGTTTTTTCTGTTTTGTTTTGTTGTTTTGGGGTTGTTGGTTTTTGTGGGGGTTTTTGCTTTGTTTTATTTTTTCCATAGGATTGGTTAAATATATGGTGGCCTCCCTAGAGAGAATACTATGTAGCCATTAAAAATGATGGTGTTTAAGAAGACTCGCTGACATGGCTGTTAGAACATGGGATTCCGCGAGCAAGCAGGCAGGGGAGCAGCGAGCAGGCAGTGGGGCCCTGTGTGCAGAGACTCTAGTGTGTGTGTTTACGGTGGCTGTCTGGGTGTGGGGAAGAACGGCGACTGTCATTCTTCTTTGCTCATCTGCATCTTAATCTTTCTCCAGTAGCATATGTGTTTATATAGTGAAGACAGTCTATGGGGCCTATATTTTTGTGTCCCCAAAAACTACCGATCCGAAGCTGCAGCGCACGCGGGGCCTGGGGAAGACAGGCTCAGGGTTCCAACCTGACCATCTGTCGCCGCCACGACCTCCGTGAGGCCGAGACACAGAGAACGGTGCCGTGTGTTTTCGTCGAAATAAACCCAAGAGTCTTTCTCCTTCCCCTGAGTGAAGAATGAGATTGGAGAAGATAGCCCAACTTCTATATACTTAGCATGGGGGTGCTTCTGTCTTAAGTCGCCAGGCACAGTAAAAAAAAAAAAAAAAAAAAAAAAAAAAAAAAAGATCATGTTAATTCAATTAGGCAGAGGAGAAATTTCGTTTTGTCCAGAAACACTTGTTTTGGTTTGCTCTTTAGTTTTCTATTTAAAAAGAATAAAAAAGCTGTCTTGAAGGATTGGTTTTTTTCCCCTTTTAAAAGAAAAATAAGGAAGCAGGTATGGAATATGTAGGCAGCTGATGCCCCCTGCTGGCCATTTCTGGATATTGCAGCACCTGGCATTTATGGAGCAGAGACCGGTTCTCCCCAAGAGCAGGCAGAAATTGGTGAACAAAACACAAATTGCAAAGTGGGTAATTGAATTGCTGGGGAAAGATGATTATGCAGTTCTGGTAAGCACAGGCAAAGGTTTCAAATCATCCAAGATTGGTAAACCCGAGGGCTTGAAACTCTGTGTTTCTGAAGATCCCCCAGGAAACAGAATGAAAAGCAGCTCCTTAGCCCTCACCACACACTCATCCACCCGTCCATCCGTCCGTCCATCCCTCCACCCATCCATCCATCCACTCAAGCGACCCGCCGCCGCTCTTCATGTGACAGGCACTGCAACTGGCTTTGCGCACAGGTGTTTTTCTTTAAAGAAGAAGCGGAGGAGGAAAAAGAAGAAGAGGAAGAGGAAGAAAAATCGTCCCGAAGACTCAGCAAATCTGCAGTTCTGAGACCGTGCCTTGCCGGTGAGGAGATGAAGAACGAGAGAAGGGAACCGGCTTGGCAAGGGCCATGCAGAGGAGACGGAGCCGCTCTCCCAGCTCGCTGCACACCCCTCCCATGAAGCCCCTTCCCTGAGTCGGGACACTTGGTGCTTGAAATTTACAACGCGCCACCGTCTCCAGATCAGGAGGCTGTGGGCCCGTGGATAAAACTGAAGTGCCCAAAACAGCTGGGTGACACCGAGCCGGTAGAAGGATAGGTAGATGGGTCATTGATAACAGAAGCGGATTTAACGGCGGGCGGGGGCACCGGGCATGCGCCCTGGGCCCCGACTTCTGAAGGGCCCCGCAAAATTCCAACTTTACACTTTTCTGTAATGACATCAAGTTCGGTTTCACATGTGAAATTTTAACATCAATAGTGCATCATATTTTTTTATTTATTTAGTAATATGGTTAACATGTATTTTTATTTTCCCTGTCTCTTTTTTTTTTTAAGGAGCCCAATATTTTCTTCTGCGCTGGGGGCTTCCACTGACCTTAATCCACCTCTGATTGATAAATAGATGAAAGGTATAAATAGAAACAGGGTGGGCAAAGGAGGTTTACAGGAGGAGTCTTTATGCAAAAGTTTATCCTTGCACTATTATTTATGAATTACTGTATTATTTCCCATACAAACAACTGTAAGCCTACTTTTTCCCATCCTTTATATGCAGATATATATATGGTCTACCGGAAAGTTCTGTCCGTTTCTATCACAAGTTTCGACACGTAAGCACGTTTATTTGGCGCATGTGTGCCTCTCTATTTTTATCACTTAATGTATACATACTGATGTAGCAAATTAACTAAAACAAAGTTGATTCACGTTAGTCTTGTGTGTGAAGCAATAGTGTACCCATGGCTACTGATAAAGTTCATTTACACCACTGTAATTTTTACGAATTTCAACAAGGAAGAAATGCTACAGAAGCATGTCTGTCGCATCCACCATATTCCCCGGACTTAGCACCCTCCGACTATCACTTGTTTTTGTCCTTACAAAATTTTTTGAAGGGCAAAAAATTCAAAAATGAAGAAGATATCAAACAAGCACCGGTTCAATTTTCGCATCAAAAGATAAAACATTTTTCAAAAATAGGATATACAAATTGCCCTCACACTGGCAAGAAATCATTAATAATAATGGCAATTATATTATTTAATAAAGTTTATTGATGGTAAGAAAAATTTGTATTTTGTTTTATTCCAAAAATGGACAGAACTTTCCGGTAGACTTTATATTATAATAGCTACATAGCAGACATATCACATATGTATAGGTAGAATCTGTATCTATATTTCTCTCTTCCTCTTCCCCTTCCTCTTTTCCCCTGCTCTTGTTTCTTTTCTTCCCAAGGATAAGTCACACGCCAGGGCTCATGGGACATGACCACCCTCTACTCAGCGATGGTGAAAACGGATGTAAAGTTCACGCCTGCCTTTCCAGGGGTCTCCAAACTTTTTACACAGGGAGCCAGTTCACTGTCCCTCAGGCCATTGGAGGGCTGCCAAATATAGTGGTCCTCTCACTGACCACCAATGAAAGAGGTGCCCCTTCCAGAAGTGCAGTGGGGGCTGAATAAATGGCCTCAGGGGGCCGCATTGCGGCCCGCGGGCCGTAGTTTGGGACACCTGATAGACCATAGATAAATGGTCCAAAGTTTGGGACCTGCCTGGGTACAAGGTCTGTCTTGTTTCTCATTGTGGTGAGATCACGTTGGTGGCTCTGTCCCCAATACTTTTGAGTTCCTGAAAGGTAAAACATAAGAAAGGCAGTGTCGTGTGTACGGAAGAGCCCAAGGCCGTGAGTCTGGAGCCCAGAATGGGAGCGCTGGGCTCCTCCTGAGGGCAGCAAGTTCTAGGGCCTGAGGAGGAGGGAGAATAGGAAGAAAGAAACTAACGTAGATTGAGTCAAGTCCCCTCTATCACACTCCCTGTGGGCCCGAGCTGTAGGGGAGTGATTCTATCACACTCACCATATAGATTACGTGACAGAGCCCAGGAGCGGTTAGAGAACATGGGGAGAAACCAGTAGAGTGGGACCCACAGCCATCACAATACACTTACTTGGTGCCAGGTGCGCCAAGAAGGTCAAACAGATGACGATCCCTGGACCCCTGAGCCTCACAGCTCGAAGGAACCCTCCCTGCGAAGGAGCGACAGGTGCAAGTCGACGAGGGGCGGGTTTTGCTTTGACACGAGCGCTCAATCGTGAACACTCTCCTACCACAGCTATGCAAGCAGTGCGCGCTGAGGCTCGGGGTTGAGTGGGAGAGGTCTGGTCATGAAGTTGGCCTTGAAAAGACAGGAAACACAGCACACGGCCATGCGTCAGTGAGGCACTGAGCCGGGGAGTTGCGTTTTTAAGGTTCTCGTCAGCTATGTGGGGTGGACACTGTCATTCTCATTCTACAATTAGTATCGGCAAACCGAGGCCCAGGAGCTTGCCCGGGGTCCCCTGGCCAGAAAGGGACAGGCAGGGCCAGGATTTGAACCTGGAACTCCTCACTCAGCTTCCATGAAAATATAGTTTCGTGCCTTTCATCAAAGCCTCCGCTACGTTATTGGTGACAAAACGTGAAAAGCTGCCAGACACTTTTAAAAAGAAACTCTAGGGGTGAAACATGGCGGATGTTTCTTTTTCCCTGTGTGGGTCAAGTCCAGGGGTCGGCGGTCCAAGGCTGTTTGGCGGTTCTGCTCCAAGTCCTCGGAGCTCCCACCCCTCCTGTGTCGTCCCTTCCCTTGCGTTGTCCTCAAATGGGATTTTGTCCCGTCACCTAAAATAGTGCCCGTGTGCTCCAGGCAGCGAGAGAGACAAGGGAGAGAAAAGAAGGAATAAACGGCTCACATCAACTTCCCTTTAAAAAGCGTCCTGGAAATTGCCACCAAACCTTGGACTTTGGGCCACGTGTAGCCACCAGGACAGTGAGGGCGTGTAATGAGTGCTCACCGTAGGGGGCCATGTGTCCAGCTGGCCATCGGGGGTCCCAGGACTGAGAAGAAAGGGGCACGGGAGGGGGAGACACACAGCTGCCCGGGCTATGGAGCTCTCAGCGATGGCCACGCATTTCTGAGCCGGTCCAGCGGGTCGCGTGGGGAGGGGGAGGCTCGCCGCCCCGCCCGGACCTCTCTCCCCAGCCCCTCCCTCTGAAATAGCGGGAAGAAATGGAAACAAAAGTTGGTTTTGCCTGCTTGGGGGAGTTTTTCGAGATGGGACTGTCCCATGGCAGCAAGCCTGGGGGGGGGGGGGAGCTCGGCCAGCTCCCCTGTCCCCACGAGGGAGCAAACAGGTGCTGACAAGGCACGGGTTTTGCGCCTCCGGGGGCTTAAGTTCACGGGAGTGTTCCCCAGTGAAGGTGGCCCCCGGTCCCTCTGTCCTGGTGGCCCACGTTCCAACGGAAGGGAGTCGGAGCCTCTGAGTCAGTCGTTCTCACACTACAGGTGACTAAACGTCACCATGGGGCCTTGTATGGAGAGCAAGTCGTTTATACTGGGAACCCGCTGTTTCTTACTTTAAGCCCCAAGAGGAACAAGGCTAGGGGACCTTGACTGGATGGGCACTGGCTAGAGGCCGTTGTCACGCCTGCGTGGGCCTGAGAAGAGGCGTCCGAGCTGATGCCGAGGTCCGGGGCGCTTGCTTCCTGCCGCGCGGGGAAGCCCCCCGAGCATTTAGAGGGCGCACACTTGTCTTCGCTTTCCTCCTAAAAGGAGAGCTCCCGGGAAGGCTGCCTGTCGTAAAAGGACACTTCTCTGGGGGGCTGCCTGGTGTCGCTGGGTGATGAACGGCCCTCCACAGACACATGAGCATGACTCTTCCAGGGCCGTGATGGGAAACGCAACTTCATCTCCATAGAAAATGGCTCTCTCTCTCTCTCTCTCTCTCTCTGGGTGTGTGTGTGTGTGTCACTGAGAAGCCAACCTATCCTCCAGATCCAGGAAGACTCAGAGACTTGGAAGCGTGTGGGGGTGCCAGTTTGATGGGGGCCTGGGGTCCGGCAAGAGCAAGTGCCCAGCTCCCGCCCACGCAGCGGAGGGACAGGTGGCTATCCCAGGAGGCTGGCCGCTGGTCCCCAGTCCTGGGAGTTTCCACTGCAGCCCCCGCTGTAATTCACCGCCGACCATCCGCTCGTGGTGCGGTAGGGTGCGCTGGGTGACCGGAGCGAGCGACCAAAAGCCTGGCGTCTCCCCACTGCCCGGAGAGGGGGGGACCCCAGTCTGTAATGATATATTTATTGCCTTACTTTGTTTCTACATGCAACAGAGAAACTAAAAAGACTGTATTAACCAGGGAGGTCTACTATCTATCATGCGTAACTACAAGCATTAGTGGTTTAATAAAATAAAGCCTTATTTCTTGCCCACATCACAATCCCATGTGGATTGAAGGAGGTCTTTTTCCGAACCCGCTCCTTTTGCCCCGTGGCTTCTGTTATTTCTGCAGGCTGTGGGGGTCCTCTGTCTCTGGCCAGTCCCTGAGGCAGGACTGGATGGTCGAGCGTCGCGTGGGTGGGCTGGGCGTGGAGTCCATCACACCCGCCTCGTCCCAGCGGCCACAGTAGCGCCATGGCCGCCCAGCGCCAGCGCGTGGGGAGGAGCGTGCGTGCTCCACGCCCACAGGGAGGGGAAACGGGGCTGCCTAGCACACGGCGTCCTCACGGCCATGCCAGGAGCTTGAGGGAATGACGGCTGGGCTGGAGAGGCACTCCTTGGTTTTTACCTGAGATTGGGGGTCAGGGACAGTCCCCTGGGGGAGATGACATTTAAGACACGATCTGAAGGCCGGAAAGGATCCAGGCACGGGCAGAGCTGGGAAAGCACATCGTGGACTGAGGAAGGGCCTCATGCCAGGTCTCTGAGATGGGAGGAGCCCGGTGTCCCCGAGGGACCTGGACAGGCCCTTACCTGGACAGTTCAGTGAGAAGGGAACGGAGCAGAGATGGGATTAGGGAGGGGCAGAGGCTGGGCTGCAGTGGGCTCTGGGGCCCCTGCGGGGAGTCTGGACTGTAGTTCGTGGGCCGTGAGCGACATGAATTCACAGGTTTAGAACAGTCCTTTTAATATCACACATCCCAAACCGGGCGTTGTCATTCACACACATAGGCACTGTGGCGGACGGAGAGAGGAGAGACAGGCCCCGCCCCCAGGGCGGCACTGTGTGTCCACATCGCCAGACGCCGCCTGCTTTTATTTACGTGTCCCGGGGAGTGAGACAGAACACGGCTGCACTACCAATCCAGTCACGTCACAGTGGCTGCGGTGATCCGGGAAGTCCCGGGAGGGTCCCAAAGGACACTGAGCATTCTGAAAGCAAAGTGGGGGTCAGGGAGGAGGGGGAGGAGGCCGGGACACCAGGTGGGATGGGCACAAAGACCCAGAAGTGGCCTGAAGCCCATCTGGGGACCCTGGGCAGGGGTGGGGGTGGGATCTCAGGCTGCAGAGCTGGCCTTTGCCGAAAGCAGAGACCCCCAACTCTCTCTCTCTGGGGACGTCAGTGTAATGACCACGTTTCGTGAGGACCGTCTCCTAGAACGAAATTATATTAAACCCTGAATTCGACAGCGGAGCGCCTTCCTTGCTCACGAGGGCCAGGGCAGGCCCTCCGTCAGTCTGGGACGGTTTGCTCTTTCCCGGCCAGCCGGTGTTTAATGGATGACCTTATTACGTCAACTCGGTTCACGAGACAGTACAACTTGCTACTCTGAAGGGATCTCATTGGGGTGTAATTGTGCGGGGACAGGTCAATGTCATCAGTGTTCTGGGCGGTGACGGTTGCCTGTCCCACCACCAGGGGAGGCTGGGGTCCTGACCCCGGGAGGCTCATCAGCTCCACGTTCGCTTTGGCTAACTACCCCTCCCCCACCCACAGGTCCCAGGCAAATTCCAGGGAGCTGCCTTTGCTCTGAGCCGAACTTTCATTGACTTACACATTACACCCCACAGAAGACTTGGGACACACGTTCACAGCTGCGAATTTCATAGTGCAGCAGCGTGAGAGAATTCAGGGTCAAAGAAGAAAACGTTTTTTAAAATAATGCAGCCAGACCAAGATGTAGACACCCATATCGTCCCATGGTCCTCTGCACACTCGCTGGACACGGGCCCCACGCTTGCCCTGCGACTCCCAGCAGCCAGAGGAGGAGGGGAAATAGACTCTCTTACGAGATGGCTGTTTTCCTTCCAATCAGAGTGAACCGAATTGCTGAGAAGCATGCAGCTGCCTGGCAGCTTCCCACGTGTGTGCTAATAAAGACAATGTGACAAGAACATTTCCTGTTTATCATGTTCCTAATGCAGGCTAACAGCACGACACTGTAGTTGCAATTTAAGAAAATTAAGTCTAGGAGGAAGCAAAAGAGGGGAGGGAAGAGAAGTAAAATAAATAAACTGCAGGCTCTGGGAGCAGTCCTTTGGCGGTTTTTTGCCTAATCTGAGGGTAAAATGTGAAACATTGACCACTGAGTGCCCAGATGACCTGCAGACAACCCTTCCTAAAACAAGTCCAAACGAGAGCAGGGAGTGTTGAGAAGCATCAACTGACCAGGAGTCATTCAACCAACATTTACCAAGAGCTCATTCGGCCAATGTGGACAATATTGAGCCTTGTGCCTGGGGCTGGGGATAGATGAATGAATAAATATGACCCCGCCCTCAAAATATCTACTTAGTTTCAGTGGAGATGGGGTCAGGACCTTGGGCGCTCTTGTGACGTGTGGGTGGGGCCTTCCTCCTCCAGTGGGAATACTGCTGACCTAGAGCGGAGGAGTGGGGCCCCTTAGTTTGGATTTCCTGACCTCTCCTCCTTTTCCATCTTTGCCCCTGTTTTTGCAAGAGCAGCAGCAGCAGCAGAGAGAGTGAGCAGGACAGAAATATGCACTTCATTTTGAGCAATTACAGTCAAGAAAAATTAATTGAAATGAGCACGAGATTTCTGGAGAAAGCAAAGGGCGTCTCGCGTTAACACTGTGTCTGTTGTCATTGGCAGGCCCGCACCAGACTGCTAATGAGCCTCTCCACGACAGCGTGAGTCAGCGCCTCCACGACAGCGACAGCGTGAGTCAGCATTTCCCTCACCCACCGTCCCAGCCCGGACTGTTTACAAAACAACTAGCTTTTTCCAAGGTGCTTGGTGGAATTAAAAACAAAGAAAAAAAATTTTTTTTTCAACATAATTTCCCAGCAGGGAAAATTTGTATTTCAATTCTTGGGTATAAAACTGTATGCCAATTCCTCAGCTTTATAGTGAAAGGGAGATAAAAATGAATTCACGCGGCCATCGCGAAGATTGGATAAGGCGAAAATTCCAAGGCCCGGGGGTTGGCAAGTGTGTGCCGAGGAAAGCACTTCTAACACTGCTGGCAAAGCATGAGAGCGGGCACAGGCTTTCTGGGCAGCGCGCTCCCCGCATTAACGAAGCAAGAGAAAAATGTCCGTTTTCTTTGGCCCGATAATTCTATGGTTGGCAATTTAGGGAACAAGCCTGAAATTTGGATTAATATTTAAACACGCCCATTTATATTTTATAGCAGTATATCTTAAATGGCAGCACAATGGGATCACGATAACCGTCCAACAATATAGAAAGAGTTGCGTATATTAGATTCGCATTATGATGCCATCCTTGATATTTACAAAGAATCTTAATGACTAGAGAAAATGCCGCAGAACTGAGATATCTCATATGTATAAATAATTTTATTGGGAAGTTGTATACGTATATTATTTAGATGGTCCTAACTAGCGTAGCTATAGGTGATAAATGGAATAGGCCTGGTGAACGGATGGTTGGACAGATAGGCAGACAGACTCTGCCTGTAAAATCATGGGTTCTTTCCTGTTTGAAAGACTTCTTTAAAATCTAAGTAAAGTTATGGACCCTCACCCCAGGACACACACACACACAATCAAAATCGGCCCATCACAAACTAGTGTATTAATTTTGAGTATTATGGGTAAAGAAGACTGGACTTTTCATTAAGAACCCTTGAGATGGACAGTAGATAGGTGATAAGTAGGTTAGCAGATACATACACGTAACTTACTATAATTAAGGCAAAGCTCTGTGTCTTTCCCCTCCTGAAAAGAAATAAACCAAAATATTTCCAGTCAGTCCTGTGGGCAAGACTCGCGGGGCCTGGTGTTGGTTCTGTTCAGAGCGGGGTGGGGCTGCTGTCCCCACGGGCCTGCCCCCCATTCCCCGGGGAATCCAGCAAGGCACCGGGACCGGGCTAGGCTCAGTTCTCACCACCCCAGTCCCTTCAGCAGGCGCGAGGCCTTCCCAAAGAGTCTGCACTCTGAGGGGTGTCCTGGGGTTTGTCACGCAGTCCACAAATGGCACCCCGGCTACAAACGCGCCTCTATCGCTTCCCCCAAGAGGCTCACGCCTGCGCTCCCGCTCAGAATGCACTTCTGCGTGCAGTTCCTGAGGACAGCCCGGTCACCTCCCCCCTGCCCTCCGCCCCCCCACTCAGAACGCACTTCTGCGTGCAGTTCCTGAGGACAGCCCGGCCACCTCCCCCCTGCCCCCCGCCCCCCACTCAGAACGCACTTCTGTGTGCAGTTCCTGAGGACAGTCCGGTCACCTCCCCCCTGCCCCCCGCCCCCCACTCAGAACACACTTCTGCGTGCAGTTCCTGAGGACAACCCGGTCACCTCCCCCCTGCCCCCCTTCCCCACTCAGAACGCACTTCTGTGTGCAGTTCCTGAGGACAGCCCGGCCACCTCCCCCCTGCCCTCCACCCCCCACTCAGAACGCACTTCTGCGTGCAGTTCCTGAGGACAGCCCGGCCACCTCCCCCCTGCCCCCCTTCCCCACTCAGAACTCACTTCTGTGTGCAGTTCCTGAGGACAGCCCGGTCACCTCCCCCCTGCCCCCCGCCCCCCCCACTCAGAACTCACTTCTGCGTGCAGTTCCTGAGGACAGCCCGGTCACCTCCCCCCTGCCCCCCTTCCCCACTCAGAACACACTTCTGTGTGCAGTTCCTGAGGACAGCCCGGTCACCTCCACCCTGCCCCCCTTCCCCACTCAGAGCGCACTTCTGCATGCAGTTCCTGAGGACAGCCCGGTCACCTCCCCCCTGCCCCCCGCCCCCCCACTCAGAACTCACTTCTGCGTGCAGTTCCTGAGGACAGCCCGGTCACCTCCCCCCTGCCCCCCTTCCCCACTCAGAACTCACTTCTGCGTGCAGTTCCTGAGGACAGCCCGGTCACCTCCCCCCTGCCCCCCGCCCCCCCACTCAGAACTCACTTCTGCGTGCAGTTCCTGAGGACAGCCCGGTCACCTCCCCCCTGCCCCCCGCCCCCCCACTCAGAACTCACTTCTGCGTGCAGTTCCTGAGGACAGCCCGGCCACCTCCCCCCTGCCCTCCGCCCCCCGACTCAGAACTCACTTCTGTGTGCAGTTCCTGAGGACAGCCCGGTCACCTCCACCCTGCCCCCCGCCCCCCCACTCAGAACACACTTCTGCGTGCAGTTCCTGAGGACAGCCCGGTCACCTCCACCCTGCCCCCCGCCCCCCCACTCAGAACACACTTCTGCGTGCAATTCCTGAGGACAGCCCGGTCACCTCCCCCCTGCCCCCCCGCCGCCCCCTTCCCCAGGCCAGTTGTGGAACCTCCAGCAAGCTCTGCTTTGCCCCCGGCACTCTGCTCTGTTGACACTCGGCTCGCCGGCTGGAGGGAAGGGATCTGGCGTGTCACGGGCAGGGGGCAGAGTAGAACCTTTGTACACATTTTGTTCGGTTCATCTCTGAGCACAAGCACATGCGACAGGCTTAGCCATCTCCGAGTATGGACTGAGCGGCTGAGTCAGGGAGTCGCCTCCCCAAGGTCATAAAATGGGCCCAGGATTTAGATCTAGGACGGGGTGACACCATCCTGATCCATGCTGCCTCCAAGCACCTGGCACGTAGAAGGTGCTTTACACCATTCAAGGGATTGAAGAGGAGGAGAGGAAAACACACGATGGGTGGCCTTCCCTTACCTGTGACCCTTTAATAGTAATCGCTACCATGGCCGTCTCAGCAATGTTTGCAGCTAACGCTTATGGAGTGTAGACATCGGCATTTCGTCCAAAATTTTACAGGCATTGTCTTCTTTCAGACACTGCCGGTTGAAAGAAGTGTCACTCTGTAACCATGCATGATGCTATGTATTCTAGTGTGTGTGTTTGTGTGTGTGTGTGTGTATACGTTCATTTAATTCAAAAATAAATTTGAAATTGCCTTGGATAAAGATATCTCTATAACTACACAAATTACAGCATAAATTTTTTAAAAAAAAATGCTAATTATACACATAGAAAGATTACACCCCTAAACTTGTTTAACAAGCACATATTAAAAATCTACTGTATGCAGAATACCCAGCAATAGTTAAGGCTATAAAAGCAATAACTTTAAGTCTTTAACTATTGACTATAAAAAATAACATCTGGAAGTCCAGAGAGAGAGCTCACGTGCCCGCAGCCTGTGTGGTACGGCTGTGGCTGGCGCAGATCTAAGGAAGCTCTCTCCGCAGAGTAACAGTTTAGCCATTTGCCATTGCTCTCTGATTAAAAGTCAAATTTATGGATGCTGCCGCATAGGAATACCCCAAATTCTCTGCCCCTCCCAAATTTCAGGGTGGGGAGGGAGAACGATGTTAAATACACTGCTTACAAAAATTAGGGGATATTTCAAAATGAATATGAAGCGATAAAATAGCCCCTAATTTCTGTGAGCAGTGTATCTGGCCCCAGAGTCCAGTGTGGGTTTGGCAGAAAGACCGGGTTCTGCCCATCTAAAGCACCCACAACCTGTGTGGCTTTCACAAGTCACCTAGCCCCGTTTCTGTGAGGGAGAAAGGAGAAAAGTTCTTCACTTTGAAGGCCAAATTGGAGAACATGCATAAAACTCTTCTTGGAAGTGGGCCTGTTATTCCTGGCCAGGGCTGTGGCCATTTGGAGTCTTAGGAAAAACTGTAAGACATCAAAGATTTTCCCAGAATGTGTCACAGCCTGCTCCAACTGTGTCACCTGAAGCCTCCCACATCCTGTGACAGGTGCTCGGAGGAGACAGTCCCAGGCAGAGGCTAGGTCAGCGTTTCAGGGTCAGCTTCCCCTTTCACTGGGAGATGACCCTGTCTCCCCCTTCGGGGCTCTTGACATCACACGACGCTGCTTCCAGCTCTCCAGACTTCTGCATTATTGACCGCTGTGACAATTGAATTCTCTTTTTCGGTCCCAAGTAAAGACAAAAAAAACCACTTCTTTAAGCTAGGACAGAAGGTGAGCGTCCTGAGACCCAGGAGGGAAAAGGGTCGCGTGCTGGTTCTGTCTGAGGCACGAGAGATCACTGAGCACAGTCCGCCCGCGTGGGCGTGGCGCCGTGCAGGCTCCAGGTCCCGACGTGATTCCGTCCCTTGTGGACCGGAACCCAGCCCTGCCATTCCCGGTGTTGAGGCTAGGAGCTCGTTACTAGTACCTAGAGCTGCAACTGACATTTGTAGAGCAATGGTGTATCTTCCCACCTGGCTCAATTGTTTATTAGTTCAAATAATTTTTAGTGAGTTGCTTGAGGTCCCTTACATACAAGACCCTGTCACCTGCGAACGGGTCCCCTTTCTGTGTGTAAGGGCTCAGGGGATAACCTTGGGCCCACTCAGGTAATCCAGGGTGATCTTTTCTATCTCAAAGTCAGGTGATTAGTAATCTTAATAACATCTGCAGGGTCCCCTCCACCGCAGCACCTGGGTGATTATTTGATTGAACGGCAAAGGATGGGACTACTGGGGGACATCTTTGGAATTCCGCTGCCCCAGCACCTGGACTGTCCCCTCCCACCTGAGGGACCCGATGCCACGCCCCTCGCCAGCACCATCGCCTGGCTTCTCTGTCATCCCTGTCCCTTCCCTTGACTCACTTGGACCGTCCCCTCCTGCTCAGGAAAGAGAGTGCGCCGCAGTCCTGGACGGAGCAAGAGGCCACAGGGGTGACCAGGACGAGGATGACTATGAGGAACCCAGGGCTCACGTAGCAGAGGCGTGGCAGGCGGTGAAAATTCTACCAGCCCGGCCGATCAAGGAATCTGAATATGCAGGTAGCAGTGGGGAGTCTAAAAACCTGAAAAGGCATGTCCTTACGATATCGCCTAGTAACTATTCATCCAAGCTGTGCGTTCTGAACTGAACAGCTCCCGGTGGGTGGCTGGGAACCCTGCCCCCCCCCCCAGGCCCCAGCGCTCTGGCAATGGCGTTAACACTCACAGCCCCAGCTGTCCCTGTGTGAGACTAGGCTTCATAAGTATGGAACCCGTCCCAGAGAGTTCTTCTGAGAGCGCCACGTAGGATGATGTCGCATGCCCACGAGAGGACAGGGCGGGCAGAGTCAAGGCACTGTCACTGTTGGTTATTATGATGGTGATGCTATTCTTGAATCCTCAGACCGACACAGGAGCGGAGCAGAGACGTGGCCCTCACATGGAAAAGGTTAGGGCAGTTTGCACAGAGGAGCGGAAGGTGGAAGGGAGACTCCTCGTGGGCTGGTGCATTTTGCAGGAGGCCAGCGTACGAGTAGCAGAAAAGCCTGCCTTCTTAAGAGTAGGGAAGACCCAGATTCACACCACCTCTGCCTCTCTCTGGTGAGGCACACTGGGCAGCCTCAGCAAGTTCCCGAACCTTACGCACAGCACACTTTTGAAAAGGAGGAAGGTTTGTGGTTTCTGATGGCCTGACCCACGGACATGAACCCGTGACGGTTCTTTTCAAGAAAATCGCCTTGTAAATAAGGATGATAGTCCTTAGTCCATCCACTCAACAGGCATGTACTGAGTACCCACTGAGTGCCGATTACCGCATCAGGACTGAGCAAGGGACACAAAGACAAACAGAGCATATCCCTGCTCCCTGGACGATCACCATCTAGGGGCAGAAACGGTGAGAGCAGCAGATAGATATGCTAGAAGATGTTAAGTGTGTGGAATGCAAGGAGACCCAGGTGGGCCTGAGAGCACGGGATCTAGAAAGATTGTTCTTCTTCTTTTTCTAAGTGAGAGAAGAGGAGA
This sequence comes from Saccopteryx bilineata, assembly GCF_036850765.1. Classification (NCBI taxonomy): domain Eukaryota; kingdom Metazoa; phylum Chordata; class Mammalia; order Chiroptera; family Emballonuridae; genus Saccopteryx; species Saccopteryx bilineata. Next base: position 260,379,208 of record NC_089494.1, read on the forward strand.
TAGAGGGACAGACTCCCGCATGCACCCTGACTGAGCATGAGTCACCCAGAACCCCCCTGTTTTGGGCCATGCTTGCAACTGGGCTCCATGGAGCCATCCTCAGCACCCAGGACCACTGTGCTCAAACCAATCAAGCCACGGCTATGGGAAAGGAAGGGAGAGAGAGAAGGGGGAGCAGGAGGGGTGGAGAAGCAGATGAGCGCTTCTCCTGTGTGCCCTGATTGGGAATCAAACCCAGGACAGCTACACACAGGGCCGACAGTCTACCACTGAGCAAACCAGCCAGGGCTAGATTTTCAAAGGGTGTAATACAACCCAAGCCTTGAAGGATGAGGAGAACTCCCAGGGGGTGAGAATAAGGATGTTCAAGTCGGACTTCGGTATTAACATGCACGGACCCAGAGGAGGCATCTCCCCTCTTCGTGCCTCAGTCTCCTCATCTGTGAAGTGGAAGCACAATCGCCCGATTCATACGTTTGCAGATGTGCAAAAATGTTAGAAATTGTGATGAGCTGAGTCCAGGTACGGTGTGACCTTAAGTGTCACTCTTTTCACAGATACGCGCTATTTCAAGGGCATGATGGACACTCCCCTTCCCTTGGCCACCAAGATGCCCATCGCTGCGGAGGGGCAAACCTGGAACACACAGATGAGGCTGGAAGGAGTGAGTAGAGGCCTGACCGTGAACCAAACCTGCGCAGGGCGCTCCCAGCTGCCAGGAGTTCCCCGCCGCTCATGCCCGGGGCATCTCTTTAGGGAACGAGCTGGCGCAGCCCAGCTCAGGTGACTGGTGGGATGGTGGTCCCGGGGAAGGAGGAGCCCTAATGCTTTGTAGTCTCAGCTCTGAGGTCTCATGGCTGCCCTGATACCACATATAGGGCACAGTGCCTGGCACAAAGCTGTCCGTCAATAGAGGACATCTCCTTGAGGACAGGGACCATTTTAGCCCCAGCACCTAGAACAGCGCCCTTCCATAAGAGGTTCTCAATAGATACTGCTTAACTGGACAAAAATGAACACCCTCCCAATTATCGGCACCGAATCTTGACACACGAATAGCTGTTTAATAGGACATGAGACCCGGTCTCCCTCCGGCTTGACTTCTCTTCACACAGAACCCTTTCTCAGTCTGTCTTGCAAGGTCCTTGTGTGACTATTTGCCGTCACTGAGGTCTGCCACAGGGTGGGCTGTGTGACAAGGACAAGGACACCTTGGGATGTCATCACTAGAGCACGATGCATATGCAGGGAACAATAAGAATCTGGGAGCGATTGGATCAGAGGCTCGAGACACAGGTTCCGATCTAGTTAGGAAGGAGGAGAGAATGCTGGCCTGGGAAGATGGGGTTTCCTTTCCCTAAAAACCACTGATAGGCCCTGGCCGGTTGGCTCAGTGGTAGAGCGTCGGCCTGGCATGCAGAAGTCCTGGGTTCGATTCCCGGCCAGGGCACACAGGAGAAGCGCCCATCTGCTTCTCCACCCCTCCCCCTCTCCTTCCGCTCTGTCTCTCTCTCCTTTTCCTGCAGCCGAGGCTCCATTGGAGCAAAGATGGCCCAGGCGCTAGGGAAGGCTCTGTGGCCTCTGCCCCAGACGCTAGAGTGGCTCTGGTCGCGACAGAGCGATGCCCCGGAGGGGCAGAGCATCGCCCCCTGGTGGGCAGAGCGTCGCCCCCTGGTGGGCGTGCCGGGTGGATCCCGGTCAGGCACATGCGGGAGTCTGTCTGACTGTCTCTCCCCGTTTCCAGCTTCTGAAAAATACAAAAAAAAACAAAAAACAAAAAACAAAAAACAAAAAACAAAAAAAAACCCACTGATGAATCAGCCCTTTACTACACGTGCACGCCGGCCTTCATTAGGAAAAGCTCTTAAAAATAATGCTTGCATGATTTTAAGTTAACTATGCCACAGTTCAAGCCTCTGTCCCTATTATTTTCTATTCCTTCATGCGGCTTCTGTTACAAAACAAATGTTCTTTAGCCAGACCGCTGGGCGAGCGGGACGATCACCTCAACACATGAAAGTCACGAGAAATCATGTGAGCAAAGGACTCTGAGGGGCACGAGCACAAGGTTAGCCGGGAGGGAGCCTGTCCGATAAATTACAGGAGGGCGTGGCCTCGACGCAGCCGCAGAGGGAGCTGTTTCTTCCACTTTTACAGTCGAGGTTTGCATAGTCACGCTGGTACGGAAAGCGGGTCAGGTTTTTCACTCCGACCTCATTCTCAGGCGCTAGTTCTCGTGAGATCTGCACGATCCCGCGGAGGAAGAGGAAGTGCCCGACAGGGGACCCCGGGGCACAGAGAGGGCACTGAGTTCTGTGCTGTCAGCCCGCCGGGGGCTTTTGAGAAGCCTTCCGGTGGAAGCAGTCTTGGACATGGCTAACACGTCTTGTTATAATCCATGGGTCTCAGCTAGGGTGGTGCTGCCCATTAGGGGGCATTTGGTACTGTCTGGAGACACTTTCTGTTGTCTGGACCGGGGAAGATGCTACTGACACGTAGTGACAGCCAGCCCTCCACCACAAAAGAATTATCCGGCCCCAAGGCCCAGCGGCGCCCAGAGGGAGCAACCTGTGTGAGAGTTAAACCTGTGTTATAACGCGGATGATACGTTGGAAACTCAGATCTGTGTACGAGTCTGAACCCTCTTTTAGAATCCAGTATTCCTCTTTGTTTTCCTCACAGTCAAGCATCATCGCGGGTCTAGAGTAGGTGCCAATACTCATTTCATAGAAGGTGGGAGCCGCCCCAGGGGAGGAGCTGGACATGTCCCTGAGCCCCGGGATCCTACACTGATAACGTCAGGGGGCGCCCACCACTGGGGGAGATGCAGAGAAACTCCCTCAGGTAAGAGATCCGCCAAAGACACAGAATGTAACCAGAACAGGGATCCTAAGGAAGCCCCTTTCCTGAGACCCTAAGACCACGGAACCCACCTGAGACAGAGACAGCTGAGCAGGCTCCCGCTCCCGTGACCAAGCTGGCAATGGGAGGTGGGCACGAGCAGTGAGAGGGACCTGCAGGCACCCGCACGTGGGGCAGGCACACAGGGCAGGCTGCAAGCTGAGGGTACAAGAAGAACGTGTAGACAAGCGCCGGCGCCCCGGCCTCCGCAGGGCAGCCGGGAGGAGTTGGAGGTGGTGGTGCAGTGGAAGCAGAGCGACAGCACAGCCCAAACCACACTCCACTCCTGGCTAGACTGACCGGCCACAGAGCCCTGCCCTTCCCAGGCATAGACACAGTGGTCCAGTGGTTCACAGAGGGACAGCAATGGACACTGGGCAGCCTGACCAGGCGGTGGTGCAGTGGATAGCGCATCAGACTGGGACGCGGAGAATCGAGGTTTGAAACCTTGAGGTCACTGGCTTGAGCGTGGGCTCATCCAACTTGAGCGCGGGGTTGCTGGCTTGAGCGTGAGGTCTTAGACATGACCCCATGGTCGCTGGCTTGAGCCCAAGGTTGCTGGCTTGAGCAAGGGGTCACTAGCTCTGTAACCCTCTGGTCAAGGCACACATGAGAATGCAGTCAATGAACAACTAAAGTGCCACAAAGAAGAATTGATGCTTTTCATCTCTCTCCCTTGTCTGTCTGTCCCTATCCCTCTCTCTGTCTCTCTGTCTCTCTCTCTCTTTCTTTCTAAAAAAAAAAAAAAAAGAATGGTCATTGGGCAGCAAAGATAAGAGGTTACAGGGGTTCAGTGACCCCTCCTTCACATCACCTTGGCCACCTCAACTTGGTGCCAGTGAAGACCCTGCACTAGCCAGGTTTCTCTAGAAACATGGAGAAAGTTGCAGACATGTAGGCACACACACACAGCATACGAATAAAACAGCAGTGATGGAGACCATATCCCGAGACCAGCCAGCTGACAGCTGGAGCCCAGGACAGCCATTGGTGGGGGGGAGGGAGCCAGTCTGAGCCCAAAGGTCTGAGAACTGAGAGCGCCAATGGGAACATCATGGTTGACAGAAGGAGCAAACCAGGGTCCCAGCGCAAATGGTCAGGCAGACAGACCAAACCGTGCATCCCTCTCTCTGCCTTTTCATTCTCCCCAGCCCCTCAGTGGACAGGAGGAGCCCACTCACCTGGGGAGGGCCGTCTGCCTTCCCGGCCTCCTCATCCAAATGCTCATCTCACCTGGAAACACCCTCCCAGGCACACCCGGAAATACTAGCTAACCCAATATCCGAGGCCCTGTCTGGCGAGTGGGCACATAAAATTAACCATCCCAGACCCCAGTACGGGCTGAGGCGTCAAGGCTTTCAAAGGCACTGGGCACCATTACAATGTGTTCGTCATCTTCTTCACCCTCATGTCTGGCAAGTGCATAGCCATTATTGCCTCTAATAATAGTAATAATGACAGCAAAGAATGATTAAGCTCAAGTGAAGCCAGCCCACTCCCTCTTCTAGGCACGTGGCAGGATGTGGATGTGTCTCGTGGAACCCTCCCTCCCGAGGCAGCCATACTTCTGTTGCCTCCATCCACAGACGAGCAAACTGAGGCTCAGAAGGTGGAGCGACCTGGCACGCCTCGTAGCTAGTACGTGATGGAGGGGAAAGCGGGACCCCGGCATCCGAGGGCGGCCACACGCTAATCTGCCTGCTCAGGCGCTTACAGTGAGCTTGACCTTGTACATTGATCTTCACAATAACTCAATGCAACTAGGTTAAATCAACTAAGGACTTTTCCCTATTATAAAGATGAAAAATCTAAGGCTCAGGATACGCTGAATGCCTATCCGCAGTTTCAGAGCAAGAGGTGACCACCCAAGGCCACCACACTCATCACTGGCACAGCGGTACACGCGTCTGCACATACTGACACATACTGACAGACTGCCTACCAACCATGCACCGGCGGTGATCTCTAAGAGTGATGAGCCCGGAGACCTATGCCTTTCTCTTTGGGGACCTAACCACACAGAGGAAAGTAGGACATCAGATGATATCTTAGTCACAGTTCAAGAGCTAATGCTGCCCCGTTGTCTTCTCCAGGTAGACCAACCCATCTCCAAGGACATCAGAAGCCAACATGTTAAAGGTAAAGTCGAGTCACAAAGTTTGCTTCCAAAATCATCTCGCGTTTTTGGTTCATGGTCACGGATTTTCTTAAACAAGGTGATCTATTGAATTTCCATCCTTCATGAAACAACTAATTTTAGAAAGAGTCTCACATATCCTATGCTTTTTTATCCCTTGACCTTATTGGTGAAGAAAATGATTGTGACATCTCATATTCCGTGTTGTGCAGTTTCACAAAGAAATTGTTTTAAAATGTGTGGATTGCATTAAACATCTAACTAAGTTATTTTTCTAAACATATCCCTCCCCCCCCATCAAATCACAACAGGTTAGAAATTTGATTTTTAAATGCTGATTCATTGGTGTGAAGACGGAGAGTAAAGCTGTAGGCACGGCAGCTCCGTTTGGGGATAAAGATGCTGGCAGGAGGCAGGAGGGAACCAATCGATCTCAGTCGTGCTGGAAGCACAAACAGGGGACAGCAAAGGAATTCAATAGGATCAGATCCATCATAGCTCCTCAGGGTTCCCCAGGAGCCCTCGTCTCCCGTACAGTGTCCGACTGGGACACATGACCATCCCGCGGTTTGTACTGCCCAGTAACGGAAGCATATCAAATTTACCTTTGAAGTGTCTATCGCTATGTTCTCTGACATATTCCCAATACCACACCTCCTTTCACGGGAAAGTGTGACAGGGGTCCTAAGGGGAAACAGATGGCACACCCAAATCGGAGTCATCTAAGGAGGTTTATTGACAAAGGGACGATAGACTCGGGCGCCTGGGTGTCGTCGGGGAAGGACAAGGATGGTGCCGGAGCCGGGGGTAAAGCAGTGGCACTGTCACCACCCCCGGGCCCAAACCGATGAGGGGACTGTGGCCGAAGACCAGAAGGGGCACACTGCCTTCAGGGGAGCAGTGACCTGCGGTGGAGGGACACCACCAGGCCAAGCGGACCTCACCAGGCGGAGGCCAAGGGACTACATGCTCAACCTCCCTCTGATCTCCGGGGACTTCCCAGGAGCTGAGCCCAGCCACAGAGCAGAGGACAGGGCAGCCCACATGGGACCCATACCGGCTGGTCCTCCGGGCCGGAGGACGGGGTGCAGGAGGGGGAGGAGGGACCCCGAGGAGCAAAGAGTAGACCTCCACCGCAGGAAGCACCCGCCGTGGGAGGAACCAGGAGAGTAGCCAGAGCCCAGGCTGTGCCACGCCCTGGCTGTGTGGCCGTGAGCCCCCGACCAGCTGAGTCTCGCTTCCTCGGTCACATGTGAAGTGAGCCGAGCTCTCAGGACTGTTCGGCTCAGGCACGTGAGCGGGGGCAAATAGGACGCTGCAGTGGGGGGAAGGACAGCGGTTCCCCGGCTCACTGTCTGCAGTGGGGGGAAGGACAGCGGTTCCCCGGCTCACTGTCTGCAGTGGGGGGAAGGGCGGCGGCTCCCCGGCTCGCTGTCTGCAGTGGGGGGAAGGACGGCGGCTCCCCGGCTCGCTGTCTGCAGTGGGGGGAAGGACGGCGGCTCCCCGGCTCACTGTCTGCAGTGGGGGGAAGGGCGGCGGCTCCCCGGCTCGCTGTCTGCAGTGGGGGGAAGGACGGCGGCTCCCCGGCTCGCTGTCTGCAGTGGGGGGAAGGACACGGTTCCCCGGCTCACTGTCTGCAGTGGGGGGAAGGACGGCGGTTCCCCGGCTCGCTGTCTGCAGTGGGGGGAAGGACGGCGGTTCCCCGGCTCGCTGTCTGCAGTGGGGAGAATGACGGCGGCTCCCCGGCTCGCTGTCTGCAGTGGGGGGAAGGACAGCGGTTCCCCGGCTCACTGTCTGCAGTGGGGGGAAGGACGGCGGTTCCCGGCTCACAGTCTGCAGTGGGGGGAAGGACACGGTTCCCCGGCTCACTGTCTGCAGTGGGGGGAAGGACAGCGGTTCCCCGGCTCACTGTCTGCAGTGGGGGGAAGGACAGCGGTTCCCCGGCTCACTGTCTGCAGTGGGGGGAAGGACACGGTTCCCCGGCTCACTGTCTGCAGTGGGGGGAAGGATGGCTCACTGTCTGCAGTGGGGGGAAGGACGGCGGTTCCCCGGCTCACTGTCTGCAGTGGGGGGAAGGACACGGTTCCCCGGCTCACTGTCTGCAGTGGGGGGAAGGGCGGCGGTTCTCCGGCTCACTGTCTGCAGTGGGGGGAAGGACACGGTTCCCCGGCTCACTGTCTGCAGTGGGGGGAAGGGCGGCGGTTCCCCGGCTCACTGTCTGCAGTGGGGGGAAGGGCGGCGGTTCCCCGGCTCACTGTCTGCAGTGGGGGGAAGGACAGCGGTCCCCCGGCTCACTGTCTGTCCCGGTCCCGCACAGCCTCGCCGCTCCCTGCTGCCTTCCACCCCGTCCCTGAGCCCCCAAACATGCAGGGGCTTTCACAGCGGGGTCACTCTAGTCCTTAAAAGTGACAACAATTCCAACGCTCACGACATTCAATCGGGCTCTTTCCAGTTAGTTACCTGGTGGATTCTACTCCTTAGGAACAGCAGGTGAATAAGCAGAGGAAGTATTTTCACGCCCCCTTACGTGGAAAGAGATCAGGAGCAGAGACTGATCCCAGACCAGGCCGTGAGCATCTGATATGCAAACGTTCCGGTCACAGTAGGACCTTCGGAGATGTTCACTGAGAAAAAAAGTTCTGGGGAGAAACCAGACAGGAAAAGGACTTTGCAATTCCTTTTTTTTTTTTTTTTTCCATTCATTGTAGATATCCACCTTTATTTCTTTGATTACAGAAGCTTTTTCGGTCATCATATTCCCTATCAATATGTCCATTTAACTATTTAGACGGTTCTGATCCCAAATATAATCTGTGATTGGGCGTTTGTCACCCCTCACCACCAAGCTATTCTCAGACCCCCACTGGTGTCCTACACGTCAAATCAATTAGGATGCAGCCTACCCCGACGTAAGCTGAGTGAGATCCCACAGCTGAAGGGCTCAGCCTGTGGGACCCCCCTCCCCTCCATGGATGACGCCAGTCTCAAGTCCAGACTGTCACCTGCTTCTGACTGACTGGCTACAGACTGGGGGCTCCCACAGCCCCCTCCATGGGTGACTAATTAGCTAAAGTGGCTCACAGAATTCAGAGAAACATTTCATTGACTATGACTGGTTTGTTATAAAGGGTTATAACTCGGGAGCAGCCAGGTGAGAGAGAGGCCCGGAGCTAGGTGTGAGGGAAAGGTGAGGAGAAGGAGAGGCCACGCCTCCTCAATCTCCATGTGCTCACTGGACCATCAGCTCGCCAGACCCTATCCTTTGGTGTTTTTCTAGAGGCTTCATTACATAGATGAGAGTAATTAAATTATTGTCCACAGGTGACAGAGGTCCATGACCAGCCACTCTCCCTTTCCAATCCTCTCATCGCGTGGGGGGCTCCACCAGCAACCAGCCCCATCCTTGGGTGTGGTCTAGACCCCGCCCCACTCACATAGCGAAAGACACCTTTATAGCTCTCACCACTTAGGAAATTTCAAGGGATTTAGGAACTCTGTATCAGACACAGGGGGACAAAGACCAAATATATATTTCTTATTATAAATCACAACATCACAATTATCCATTCATTTCCTTTATCTACCCCATTGTCCCTTCTCACAAAGATATTGGAGTAACTAACAAAACCTTACATAGTGAGATAGAAAATTAAAATTATAAAAAAAAAATCTAGATAGTCTATATGACAAAGATCAAGTTCAGGACCCTCAGGCACACATCACGGCATTCTTTGAAGATTAAGATATTAATTTGCCTCTGAGCTTCCCGGTAGTCTAAGCAAAAAAGGGATCATGCTTCTTGATGTATACTGATTGCCCATAACACCAACAGCAAACCAAGTCTTCAAGGAGAGCAACAAGGACATATATTTCAGAGTTAAGTTAGTGCTGTCAATTTTATAGGGTTGGCTGGTGTATGGGTACCATGGTTACAAAAATAGGACTGTGTTTTTAAAAATAGCTCCCAGGGTACTCTGAGGGCTTACTGCAGAAGGGACCTCAGGGGAGGTTGTGGGGAATTATTTCCTTTGCATCTTCTACACTTCCATAATTGACGTTTCTCCATTACCACCCCGAGCTCCAAGGTACTACACAGAGAAGGAAGCCGAGGGGGGGAATTAATATGAGTGGCCCCTATTTCTAAAACCGGGCACTTTGCTAGAAAATGCTTCGATGATTTATGTGTTTATTACAAACTTCTGCGTTTTTTGATGCAAACACATTCTCAGATAATTTATTCATTCTCATAAAATGTCACAAGAAGAAACTATATCGGGCGGTTCAGTCATGGCCGGATTTTACGGTGATATTTTTCATGAAGTTGAGTAGTTATAGATTTATGTTAATGTACGTTGCATGTCATTTTTCTTGCCATCATATTCTGACGTTATCTGGAAACTGTCAGAATTTAAGAACTTGTCTTCCCTGAAGCTTGACTTTATTTTCATTTCTAACAGAAATGGATAAAAGTTTTACTTAAAGGCAAAGTGCGTGTGCGTGCGTGCGTGTGTGTGTATGTGTGTGTGTACGTATAGATATAAAAAATAAGGTATTTGTGATGAACCATCATCGTTAATCACAGATGCAGAAGAAATCGTCTTCTTTTCAAATGAGTTAGCTATGACATCCAAATGTGGCGTGGCTTTGCTCCTGAGGGCTGAGAATAAAGGAGGCTACGGTGAGTTTCTCTTTGCCTTAGATGTAAACCTAGCTCAAACTCTAAGCCAACTGCCTTTGTAGTGACAAACAAACCATGCAGGCAAGAATGAATTGATAATGAAGTACAAGAAATACACCACCCAAGAGGAGAAGGAGAATTAGGCAGAGGTCACTGAACATGTACGTCTAGAAGCACGAGCCTGGTTGAAAAGAAGAAAATAGAGTTCCATATCATGCCATCCAAAGACCTTCCCAAGAAGTGGCTTTCAGATCAGTTTAGACGCCTGAGGAGTTAGAATCAGAGACGACAGTAAAGTTCATTGGGTTCAACTCCTCTCATTTTACACCAGGAGGTCTAGCAAAAACAGCGGTTTGCTCAAGGTCACCAAGCAAATCGTCACAACCAGAACCGGAACTCACTGTTCCATCAACATCGGCAGTGGTTCCAGAGTGCTACTCTGTGTGCTAGTATCTAAAACGTATTCTGCAAAGTCCCCCACCCACCCCCAGCCCCGGCCTTGTTCCCTGATAGCCTGCTCCTCCCCACTGTGCACCCCAGTTCAATGCCAAAGACATGACTTGATGGATGATACTGCCCCCTAGCGGTGGAACACAGCAACACAAAATACTGCAAGAAAGAAAGAATTGGGCATCTTCCTTCACAGACTTAAATTTATTTAAGACGCAACCCCTGGATCAAAAGCAACAGAGGCATTAATAACAACATTCAGCTCAAAGTTCCCGTTATAAACTTTGTAGAAACCACTCATTAGTGAGATGGCAGGGCAGTGTTTTGTCTCACCGCCACACAGAGAAAACAATGAGGCCCGGAGAACAGGAGAGCGTCTCACGGCGGGTTGACAGGGCCCAGAGAACAGGAGGTGTCTCACAGCAGGTTGACGGAGCCTGGAGAACAGGAGAGCGTCTCACAGTGGGTTGACGGGGCCCGGAGAACAGGAGAGCGTCTCACAGCGGGTTGACGGGGCCCCTGGTTCTCCGACGGAGGAGCAGAAAGGAGCCACAAAGAGAGGAATTACAAAACAGGCAGTGGCAGCACTCAGTGATAACTGCCAGGGTAGAAGGTCACCTTGTTTAAGATGACTCTGAGCCAGGGCACTGAGTCACATAAGATGTTTAGAGCACAGGGCACCCACAGTCTGGCCAGTTCTATGTTAAGTTTTGTGGAAACTCAAGAAAGAGTGCAGGGAGGCCTCACAGGACAAGGAGCGCTGGACCGAGGAGTGAGACAGTGACCTCGGGAGCAGTGAAGCGTTGGTGGTGGTGCTCAGAAGCAGCTAAGACGGGGTTCTGGAAATGCTGGACTTCGGGACAAGGAGCCCGGGGTTCAAATCCCAGCTGTAGTGCTTTCCAAACGTGAAATCTACAAGTATCTTCCCTCGCCAGGGTTAAGTTTCCAGGTCTATAAAATGAAGAACACAGCGCCAATATCATACAGTATTCATCTGTTTTAAAGGTGATAACCAGCCCAAAATCTATAGCACAGTCGCTAAGACATGGTGCACCCTCAACAAAGGGGCATTGGATTAGTGTGTCCCAGAATTCTTTCCTCCCTCCTTACCATCTGCCATCCGCCCGGCACTGGGATGTCTTCCTGACTCTCTCTGTAACCCGAGAGTCTGTCTAGTTGGTGTGTAGCATACGAAATAAGTCTGTTCTAGATAAATATTAAAATAAGCTAGACTCCTCAGTCACAAAGACCATAGCTTTCCCGACATTGTTTTCCCTACAGTAAATCCACAGCACTGTGTCAGGCACATAGTGGATGCATAGAAAATATTCATTAAGTTAACTCTAAAATGTGTTCTGTTTCTATTGCATATTAGATAAGTATTGCTGGGTGTCACACGACCACCAAAGGGCAAGCCTGGGACCCTCAACCACACAGTTCCACGAGGTGGGGACCTACAGACGGGCAAGTCAAGTAGCCTGGGTTGCTTCTGGCCCCTTCTTGGCTCCAATTTTTTTTTTTTGTATTTTTCCAAAGTTAGGAGAGGCAGTCAAACAGACTCCCACATGCTCCTGACCAGGATCCACCCGGCATGCCCACCAGGGGGCATTGCTCTGCCCATCTGGGGCGTTGCACTGTTGCAGCTGGAGCCACTCTAGCCCCTGAGGCAGAGGCCACAGAGCCGTCCTCAGTGCCCGGGCCAACTTTGCTCCAATGGAGCTTTGGCTGCAGGAGGGGAAGAGAGAGATAGAGAGGAAGGAGAGAGTGAAGAGTAGAGAAGCAGATGGGCACTTCTTCTGTGTGCCCAGACCAGGAATTGAACCCGAGACTTCCACACATCAGGCTGATGCTCTATCACTGAGCCAACCAGCCAGGGCCTTGACTCCAATTTTAAACTCAGGCAAATCATCATTGGGCCTTAGTAGCCCTCCTATAGAAATATATATAATAGGACGCAATGGTCCCTGGGATATTGTGACTCCCTAGATGTAGTTTGTGCACAAAAGGCCACCCGTCCCGTAGCCCATGCCACCGTCCTGCAGTCTTAGCCCTCCACCTCACCCGGAGTGCCAGCCTTCCTCCGTTTCCCAAGACGCCCAGGTCAGCAGAAAAGATGGTCTCCTCAGGCCCATTTTGGAAAGGTGTTTCTGGCCCACACTCCCCACTAACCCCACCGTAAGGCTGTTCAAGTACATATTCAAGTACACAATCCTAAAAAACTGTACTTTCTGACCTTCTCTGAAGATTTGTCAGAGCGGGTAGGCCCCTCCCATATTCTCAACTTTGCCTCCTTAATTATTCCCCCCTCCACTCAAGGAGAGATTTAAGCAATCTATTGCTGAGATTGATTTCTGAGAGTTCAACGGACTTGGAGAGTTTTCTCAACTTGGAGAGTCTTGTCAAAAAAATATTAACTACATGGGTCATAAGCTGCTTCCTAGGACTCTCCTAGCCAATCATCGGGACACCAAACCCTAATGGCTCCCTTTCATATATCAAGAAAACTCTTAGACATAAATTCTGTGACTGAGGCCACACTTTATACAATTTTATCCTGAGTCCATTTCTTTACTTATACAGAAGGTCTATTTCTAAAAGTGTTGATTTCCATGATTGTGCTTCATAACTAAAAGGTATCACATATAGTTAACACAAATTGAATGGTAGCTAAGTAAAAAACAAGTATTATTTTATTTAATCCTAACCATGCAAGGAGTTACACTTTGTTATCTGCATTCTATGAACATAGAAACTGAAGTCCAGAACATTTAAATAGCTTGCCCAAAGTTACTCAGTAAGTAATAGAGGTAAGACCAGAACCCACCTGAATGACTTCAAGAATCCTATTTGTGATCATTCTATTGTGTCATTGTCCTTTCTATCAAGAAATGGATTCAGCATCGGCCCGGCGTGTGGAAGTCCTGGGCTCGATTCCCAGCCAGGACACACAGGAGAAGTGCCCATCTGCTTCTCCACTTTTCCCCCTCTCCTTCCTCTCTCTCTCTCTTCCCCTCCCGCAGCCAAGGCTCCACTGGAGCAAAGTTGGCCCGGGCGCTGGGGACGGCTCCATAGCTTCCACCTCAGGCACTAGAATGGCTCCAGTTGCAACAGAGCAACGCCCCAGATGGGCAGAGCATCGCCCCTGGTGGGCATGCTGGGTGGATCCCTGTCGGGCACATGCGGGAGTCTGTCTGATTGCCTCTATGCTTCTAACTTTGGGAGAAAAAAAGAGACAGATTCTTGGATCCTGTATGTCTTCTTTTCCAACTGTATAAATCACAGATAAGGATATAGGAGCTCAGAGAGGACAAACAATTCGTGTTCAGTCACTCAGTTCTTTAGTAGTAGCACCAAAACCAGGTCACAGGCAGTGATAAATATTTAATGACTGAATCTCTGAGAGCAATGTGTAAGAACAAAGTTGGAGGACTCACACTACTCAACTTCAAGGCTTACTATCCAGCTGTTGCGATCAAGACAGTGACAGTGAAGAACAGACATAGATCACTGAAACACAATAGAGAGACCAGAAACAGACTCATATAACCCACGTAAATATAGTCACTGATCTTTGACAAAGAAACAAAGACAATACAATGCATCAAAGTTTTTTTTTCAATAAACAATGCTTGGAACAACTGAATAATCACGTGCAAAATATAAATTCTAGACACAGACCTTACACCTTTACAAAAATTAACTCAAATAGAAAGAAAACCTTTAAATGAAAAATCAAAACTATAAAACTCCTCAAGCCTGACCAGGTGGTGGCGCAGTGGATAGAGTGTAGGACTGGGATGTGTAAGACCCAGGTTCGAGACCCCGAGGTCACCAGCTTGAGTGTGGGCTCATCTGGTTTGAGCAAAGCTCACCAGCTTGGACCCAAGATCGCTGGCTCGAGCAAGGGGTTACTCGGTTTGCTGTAGGCCCACGGTCAAGGCACATATGAGAAATCCATCAATGAACAATTACGGTGTGAAAACGGAAAACTGATGATTGGTGCTTCTCATCTCTCTCCATTCCTGTCTGTCTGTCCCTATCTATCTGTCCCTCTCTCTGACTCTCTCTCTCTGTCTCTGTAAAAAAAAAAACAAAAAGAAATAAAACTCCTCGAAGATAACAAAGAAGGGATCCTAGATGACTTGGGTGTGGTGATGACTTCTTAGATAGAGCACCAAATGCACGATTCATGAAAGAAATATTGATAAGCTGGACTTCATTAAAAGTAAAGCTGCTCTGTGAAAGACAATGTCAAGAGACATTACCAAGAGACATCAGACTGGGAGAAAATATTTTTAAAAGACACACCTGATAGCCTGACCAGGCAGTGGCGCAGTGGATAGAGCATCAGACTGGGATGCGGAAGACCCAGGTTCGAGACCCTGAGGTCGCCAGCTTGAGCGTGGGCTCATCTGGCTTGAGCAAAAAACTCACCAGCTTGAGCCCAAGGTCGCTGGCTCAAGCAAGGGGTTACTCGATCTGCTGAAGGCCCGCGGTCAAGGCACATTTGAGAAAGCAATCAATGAACAACTAAGGTGTTGCAATGAAAAACTGATGATTGATGCTTCTCATCTCTCTCCGTTCCTGTCTGTCCCTGTCTATCCCTCTCTCTGATTCTCTCTCTGTGTCCCTATTTTAAAAAAAAAGAAAAGAAAAAAAGACACGCCTGATAAAGGACTATTATCCAAATCATACAAAGAACTCTTAAAACTCAGCAATAAGAAAACACACATTTTCTTAAAAAAATAAAATAAAACTGGGTCAAAGATCCTGATAGACACCTTCCCACAGAAGACATACAGATGCAAACAAGCACGTAGAAAGAGACATGTGAAGAAAAACAACGCACTACCACTGCACAATATTAAAATGGCCAGAATCCAGAACACGGACCACACCACCCTCTGGCAGCCTGTGGAGCGACAGGGCCTCTCATTCCCCCACTTCTCCTCTCTTCACGGTGGATACAGGCACAACACACTTTTCAACTTAATTTGCTTCAGTGACGTTTTTCTCCGTCACTCTCTGAAGTCGAGATGGGCAGCAACCCAATACAGCCAACCCTGATCCGCACCATCTGGAAGTTTTTTTGGGGGGTGAATAAATACTCCCACTGTGGCACAGTTCAGGGTACCAGTGTGATTGTTGAACATGGCGCTGGGAAGAGCTGCCATGTCACAGCATTTCCACAAAATAGAGGTAAATGACTTCAACAGCAAAGGTACTAGTAAAAATGTAGTGGGCTGATTAGGGAGTCCTGGGTTCTGAGCATGCGCTACCTTTGTGCTTGCTCTAACATCAGTGTGCGTTTCTATCATTTATTTCTTAAGAATGGCTGTGTTTATCATCGCAGCATTGTTCACAGTGGCCAAGACATGGAAACAACAGAGTGCCCTCCAACAGAGGACCGGATAAAGAAGATGTGGTGCATATATATACAATGGAATACCACTCAGTCATAAGAGACGATGGCATGCTATCATTTACAACAACATGGATGGACCGTGATAACATATTGAATGAAATAAGTAAATCAGAAAAAGCTAAATACTGTATGATTCCATACATAGGTGGGACACAAAATTGAGACTCATGTACATAAACAGGAGTGCAGTGGTTACCGGGGGGAGGGGGAGGGGAATGGAGGGAGGGGGAGGGGTATAAAGAGGGACAAATATGAGGTGACAGAGGATGATTTGACTTTGGGTGATGGGTATACAACACAATCAACTGTCCAAATAATGTGAAGATCTTTGCCCAAAATCTATGTACTCTATTTGACCAATGTCACCCTGTTAAAATTAATCTTCTAAAAAAAAAAAAAAAAAAAGAATGGTTGTGTTTAATAAAGACTACATTGCAAAAATCCCTGAAAATGGTAACAACCAGCTCTTGTAAAAGTTGTTACAAGCTGCTCGGGATGGGACGCGCCCCCAAAACGTCTCGCGATATTTCCTTCTTCTCTAGGAATTTTGAATTGTAATTCAGCCCCACAGACCCTCTGTGAGGCTGAAAAATCCTTCATGGTTTCACCCTAACGAGTCATCGAGGTCATGGTCAGACTGAGTCCAGCAGATGCTACAGCCATGCTGCGCTCACCTCCCACCGTTACCTCACAAGAAGCATCAAACTGGGCAACAGAAATGAAACCCATCTTGTCTCTGAGTGCGGAGCCCATGAGGACACGCTCGGATGGTGCCAATTACGCAGGTGGCCGCCAGGTGGCGAGCGTGCCAGCCCCGTCCCACTGAAACTGCTTTATTTTATTTTTAAGATGAGAAAGACCTGGAAGAAGAAATATTTGGTCTTCTTGTGTGACAGGCATGAAACTTTCATGGAGTTTTAAAAATATTTGTGCACTTCCTCGGGAGGGCAGGTTGCCATATTTCCTCTAATTTTCCATTACGCACCAACACTAGGAAGAGAAGGTATGCAATAAAAGCCATGAACTTGACGTGCTCCAAGTCATTTAATTCCACACGCGAATGCCCATGAAGGAGTAACCATTCCTCGCTTTTCCAGATGAGAAAACTCAGCCAGTTCCTCGGTCCATTTGTTTATTTCACAAGTATTTATTGAGCACCTGCTATGATTCTGCCCGTAGTAAGCAGCAGAACCAAGATTCAAATTCAAGAAATTCAACTCTAGTCTATCCCCTTCCATTATCCCAAATATCTGAGGTGTTGTTCCTTTATTAAACAAGCCCACACACACACACACACACAAAAAAAAAAAAACCTAGAACCTACTTGTATTGTATATGGATTATTTTCAAAGCCATGTGACATGACACATTGTGTCACCTGTACAGCGTGGTTTTCTTACCTGTGGAGTCCCTGAAGTCCACCTCTAACTCTCAGTTCATTGAGTTTTACTTATAGAAGCAGCAATTTTCATCCAGTGTGCCTCAAGAATTTTTAAAGCATGCAATCCCTGACTATTTAGTCAGGGGCACTGACCTCATGGTCAGATTAAGAAATGACAAGCACCCAACACAAGAGCCATCCCGTGTGAATGAATCAAAATGACACCTATTCTTTTTGTCGGATTGGCAAAGTGTGCGTGTGTGTGTGTGTGTGTGTGTGTAATTTTGGTGTGCCACAGAACTTGAGTAATTAGTTTCTGTGTACCATGAGATGAAAAAGGTCAGAAGTTGCCGCCCTAAGCGATGAATAAGAGAAGCATGAAGCTGTAAATTACCGCTAGTAGGCACATTTGATTTGATGTAGCTGGAAGCGTCGGGGGTTTCTGTCATGGCCGCTGGTAATGTCGTCCACAAATGTTTTCAGTGAGGGAAGCTAAATGACGCCAGGGAAACCCGTACAGGGATCGTGAAGACACAGAGCACTCGGGCTGTTTATCAGAAAGATGCACCGTGGCTGAGACAAGGTTGTTGCCACAGCCCATGAGACCCGTGATCTGGGCACCCCCACCACCACCTCATCTCACCCCAGGGCCTTTGCACTTGCTGTTCCCTCTGTCAGGAACACCCTTGCCCAGATATTCACAGGATGTGCCCCCTCGCGTTCCTCAGGCCTCTGTTCTCATCAGCTATCTGGGAGGCCTTCTGGGGTCTGCCTAAGAAATGGCAGCCCCAGCCCCGTGTCTCCGTCTGCCTGCCCTGCTGTCCCTCACCCGGCTTTGTTTTTCTTTGTAGCACTTGTCATCACCTGTCACATACGCATTTGTTTGTTTGTTTTCTGCCTATGGCCACTGAAATGCGAGTTATGTGGGAATAGCAGGTGTTCCTTTTTTTTTTTTTTGCTATTACATTCCCCAACAACTGCATCAATACAGGTGTTAAAAACTAATCCATGCTGGACACATGTTATGTGCTCGATACTAAATCATTGACCAGAGGAAGATAGATGTCCTTCTCTCAACTCCCAGTCACTGAAGAGAGTGAGGTCCATGTCCCTGGAAGCGTAAGTGGAATGTTCCCATTGAATTCCAGACCCTCGGTCTCTTCACCGATCGGTTCTTCCAGCAAAGCGACTTGATCCCCATAGATACAGGGGCCGCTGTGAGGAAAGGCCTCTCGGGAAGCCAACTCCAGCTTCACAGGGAACGCCTTCCACACGAGCAGGCAGAGAGAGCCCCATCCACACGAGCAGGCAGAGAGAGCAGGCAGAGAGCGCCCAGGGAGCTCAGGAGGTGGCACCAACGCACAGTAAAACGAGGGCGAATTGATTCTATGGTTTCTAATTTTGTGCCTTAAGAAAGCATCACGGGGGGGGGGGGGGGGGTCTAGCCTTTTTTTTTTTTTTTTTTTTTTTTTTTTTGCAATAACCATTAAAATAGCCAAAGATACAACATCAACTGTGTTGCTGCTGTTGGTGAAATACGTCCCGGGTCACGTTTTGTGTTTTTACAACGCCAAGCACATCGGGGGTCCCGTCTGCCGGCAGCGCTTGGACTCCCCGCAGAGCAGCCGCCTGCCTGGCTGTGCGCAGTGTGCTCTTCCGAAACAAAAGCAAAACAAGGAGCGGCCATTCTGTTCAGGGAGGTGGTTATTTCAGACCTGGAAGCCCCCCCCCCCCCCGGGAGTCACCCAGACAGTACGTACTGTGTGGGGTTGGGTTGAATTGGTTGGCTGGTGCTGTTTTCAGCTGCTGGGTCTTTCCACAGAAGGAAATTTGAGGGGAGAGCTGATGGGAAGTAGATGAAGTGGAGTCCCCCACCTCCACCCCATGACATGGTGATGAGCCAAAACCAGCCCCCAGCGCCCCGGGACCCCTAGGAGTCCCCAGGGGGAGCACCAGGGAGCCTCGGAGAATGGTTAGAAACCACAGATCTAGCCCAAACTTGGCTCACAAATAAGGAAAGGAGGCCCAGTGAGTAGCCACCCAGCCCGCCCTCAGGTGAGGCATAGTATCCTATAACGGGGGGCATACCTTGTCTCACTGACTCCTCCCACGGCCCTAAAACCCTCATTATGCCACCTCCATTGTCGTCGATAAACGGACATTGCTTCCTCCCGGAGGCTTTTTCGGACACCCCAAACTGAAGTCTCCTGTATCTTCCACTAATGTCATGTCCTTCTTTCCTTAACGTTCTTGTCACATCTTCAATAATGCTTCCAATGCCTGTCCAGCCCCACACATTTAAGAACTATGACAGCAGCGTCTCTCGCCTCGCCCACTACATCCCCAGAATTTAGAACCTGGCCTGTCAACGCAACGCAACAGTGACTGCCCTGAGGGGAAGGGTGGTGGCATGCTTGTCCTTTTATCCCCAGTGCCTGGTGCTCTGCGCCACTCAGAACAGGAGGTCAGTGACTGTCTCTGAGCTGAGTTTTTTATGGCAGTAAAACTACCTAGAAGTCAGGAAAAGCTATTCCTGGGCTCATTCAGATTTCTTTCCTAGGGTCGGGCGGCCTTGAGTAATTCATTGTCCTACCTAGTTCGTCCTTGGTTCTGTCACCCGTGAAATGAAGGCATTAGACTGAGTCTGGGTCTTTGAAACCCCTTGTTATCTGGAAAATTCTGTGATGCTGTATCTCTCTGCTTGGAATGTGAATCAGTGAGAATACAATGTATAGAAGAATGGTAATTCCAATCAAGACTGAGTGGTTAAGAGGGGACCTGACATCTTGTTCTTCCGTTTACTAACTGTAAGGTGACCACAGAGTTTCTTCATCTCCTGCACAAAGGCGAGCGCTGAATGAAACCCCAGAACTAAAGGGTTTGGTTTGGTGCTGCGGCCCTAATGAGACGCCGACAAATATTAATTGACGTGATCATCGGGCTGACTCACATGGGAATGATTTCCACTTAAGAATATGTAAAATATAATATATAGCTCAATGAGCTTTTTCCATAAACTCACTGCTATTCCCTCTTCTATTTCAGGAGACAGACCTACCAAGATAAACAAGGTGAGGAGACTCATGACAAGCCACTTGTCACCCACTCTTTATTTTAGCAGCACAGGAATATGGACACCCTACAGGCTTAGATATCACTTGAAAACCATATCCTGGATGTTTAGTTGGGATTTGTAAATTCTGTTTGTAAACAAAAACAAACAAAAAAATCTTAACCATCAGCTCAGCTCACACAACAATAAAGCTAATTTCTGCTTCTCTCTCCTTCTACAGACTCCTCTACCACCTCCTCGGTAAGACGCTTACAACAGCCTTTTGTTCTGCTATATACTGAAATAGTAAGTTCCAGAATTTGAAAAGCTTCAGAATTTAAAATAGAGAAGCACAGAAAGTTGACATTAATGTGAGTTGGCCAGCGAGCAAGGCGAAACAAGCCTTCACTCGTCCATTTAATCATTCGTTCATTCAGAGCATTCTATTCAACACACCCTCACTCATCAATGCTTCCCTGTTCCTTCCTGGTTCTCTCCCATCATCTAAGTCCAGGAACCTGCCAGAAAGCACTGGCCCTGGGAAGTGCCATCCAGGGGCTGATAACATATAATCTACACCAGTGGTAGTCAACCTGGTCCCTACCGCCCCCTAGTGGGCGTTCCAGCTTTCATGGTGCGCCGTAGCGGAGCAACCAAAGTATAAATAAAAGATAGATTTAACTATAGTAAGTTGTTTTATAAGGATTTATTCTGCTAAATTTAGCGAAAATTCGACATAAAGTACTTGGTAAGTAACTATCATATTATTATATGCTTTAACTTGCTGTAACTGCTTTATAAATTTTATAAAATAAAGTTACTTCCCTACTTTATAAATCACCACGACTGTGGAACCGGTGGGTGGTTAGAAAATTTTACTACTAACAGAGATACAAAAGTGGGCTGTAGGTATAAAAAGGTTGACTACCCTGATCTACACAGAGGCAGATTAAGGTCGGTTGAGGCCTCAGGCGCAGAAGAAAATATTGGGCCCCTTAAAAAAGAGAGAGAGAGAGAGGCAGGGAAAATAAAAATACATGTTAACCATATTTTTAAATAAATAAAACATATGATGTACTATTAATGTACAAATTGCACTTATGAAACCAAACCTGGTATCATTAGAAAGAAGTATTAAGTTGGGGTTTTGCAGGGCCCTTCAGAAGTCGGGGCCCAGGGCGTGCTCCTGGTGTGCCTGGTGCGCCCACCATTAAATCCGCCTCGGATTCTACATGTATAAGTACAAATGTTACTATATTTATGCATGAATATGGAGGGGAGAGGCACAGGCTTGATTTCTTAGGCTTTGAAGAGCCGCTCTTGCTCTCCATGAGCCCAGGGAGCACCCCAGTCGTCACCCCGAGGTGAGAGGAACGTCCTTGTCACTGTTCTCTCTGCCCTCACTGAAGAAGGTATTGGAGCCACCGGCTGGGCCTTCTTCTCTGCATTTCTAGCATCTGACACGCACTTTGCGAGTGAGGGAGTGAGTGCTGGGCAAGGGGGTGGGCGGGGCATTCACTGACTCTCAGGCACCTCCCCTCCCCACTTCTTTGGGGACTTTCCCTAGCTCCCGTCTTCCCCGCTAGGATCAATGGAAGGCGATAATGATATCATGTCCCCAGGCCTCCTCAAACTCAAACAGGTGGCATTGTTGAAGGAGCAAAGACAGCCAGTAGAAAATGGCATCAGAAAACAGAGCCAAACCCAAGAGCCCGTGGCAGGGAGGTAGACTTTGGCTTCCTTAGAAGAAAGGCTGTCTTGTGTTCGAAGCTGCCGATGGAGCGAGCAGAGCCGTGAGGCACGGACACCCAGGACCTGACGCCTCCCACCCGAAGCTGGGGACACCGAGGGTGGGGCCGGCTGGGGAGCCACCTGCACAGCAACGCTTCTCACCGCCCCCCTATCCCTGTGACTCTTCACACAGGCCACCTGTTGTCAGTCTTCCAAAGAAATACCAGCCCTTGCCCCCGGAGCCGGAGAGCGGCACGTCGCCCTACCCTCAGAGGCACACCTCCCCCGAAGTCCAGAGCGGGCCCAGGTGAGAGAGCGGCCGGCCGTGGCTGCTGGTGGAGTGGCCAGGCAGGCAGGTGGGCTGGGGAGGGTGACAAGGACAACCCACCGTCCCCTCTCAGAACAGCCTCCCCGTGGGGTGGGAGAGGCCGATTGTGCCTCCAGGGAAAATAGTCCTAGAAACCTGTAGTTGAAGTCTTTAACCAAAAACATAGGGGTGTGTGTGTGTGTGTGTGTGAGTGTGTGTGTGTGTGTGTGTGTGTGTGTGTGTGTGTAACAAAATGAGTTATTGGAAGAATGGCTCGCTTGAGACCTGAATTAGTTATTCAAGAAAATGTTAAATGCTGGAATGGAACTGGGACTTTTTATGCAAAAACCGAAAGGTATTCCAGGCTATTGAAGGAACAGGCTGGGTCCCCTGCTTCCCATCACCCAGGCTGGAGGAATGTAACTGCATATGGAAACCCATTTGTCAACAACAGTATTGCTTTTATGACAAATAAAAATTACCCGAGCAGCCTTCTGGTATAAAGTGCTGATGACAGCCCCTCACTTCCAATCGTGTGGGGCATTGGGCAGCCAACTCTAATCACAAAATGTGACAAACCCGAATGGGCCCACTTTTTCCCCCAAGAGAGTCTGAATGCCCAGAAGTGCCTCACTGCAGCGGCCCGAGCGGAGATTAGCGGGCCCCTTGTGTTCCTGCGGCGGAATGAGCGATGTCTCCGCCCGCCAGCTCGGACCCGCGGGTGGGGGCGCCGGGCACTGCCGAGGAGTGAGCATTGCTCATGGACACAGAAATCCAAAATAGCGGGCATGGTTTGAGCTTCTGTGCAAACCCCATTTATCACTGGTCCTGGTGGAGGCCGTTAAAGAGCCTGAATATCATTTCCTCTCCTAATTTTCTGGGGAATGTCTCTTCATCTTTTTGTCCTGCACAGCTCCACACAAACATAGACCTGCCAGGCGACAGTCCCCTCCCCCACACCATTTCCGGCCTCCTCAGTCCCCTTCCCAATGGGCCTGGCATGCAGGAAGGGACAAGAGTCCTCAAGTCCAGATTCAAGCTGCCCGGGTTGAAGTTCAGGTTCTCCGTCCCAGGAACTGGCAGGTTTGGGGAGGAGGCCTCACCAGGGGGTGACTGTGTCTCCAAGGCAGTCAGCAGTGTCTGGGGACGTTCTGGTTGTGACCACTGGGACGGGTAAGGATGCTCCTGGCCTCTCGTAGGCAGAGAGGACAGGGATGGTGCTAAATGTCCTACGGTCCTGCGATGCACAGGACAGCCCCACACCACAGAACGAGATGGACAGGTCAGTGCCCCCAGGCTGAGAAGCTCTGCCTGGGGCAGATTGCTAGCCTTCCCCACGCCTGAGGTTTCTCTCGGTAAAGTCAGACCAGTGCTGCCAGCCCCGCCTCCCCGGCTAATGTGAGAACTGAGTGACTCCTGACCAGCACTGACCAGTGCCTGCCCAGTGTAGACTTATAACCACCGCTGCTGCTCTTTCGCTACCTTGAGCCCTTTCCAGCTGGTGCCTCCGCCACCTCATGTAATAATGTATTTGGATGCAAGTCCGTCTCTTCCACCCCAGAAGGAGGGACCTTCATTCCGGTGTGCGTGTCCCCAGCCCAGAGTAGATGTTTGATAAACATGTGTTTCCTTCTGCGGCTTCCAAAGGGTCCGAGCCGGACTAGGAGACACCACACGTGCTCTGTTTCTACTTCCGTTCTCAAAGACAGAGCCTAGGCGGCAGCGACCATAGCGGGCCCTCAGACCTGCCCAGTGTGGTCATCAGAACTGGAAATGTAAACCATAAGGTCCCTGAAGCTCCGAGCAGACAGGCTACGGCGTACAGACCTGGCTGACACTCAGAAAACTCAGAGAAGTGAGGAGATGGAAGACGGGACGAGTGAAACAGCAGAGAAGTGAGGAGATGGAAGACGGGACGAGTGAAACAGCAGAGAAGTGAGGAGATGGAAGACGGGACGAGTGAAACAGCAGAGAAGTGAGGAGATGGAAGACGGGACGAGTGAAACAGCAGAGAAGTAAGGAGATGGAAGACGGGACGAGTGAAACAGCAGAGAAGTGAGGAGATGGAAGACGGGACGAGTGAAACAGCAGAGAAGTGAGGAGATGGAAGACAGGACGAGTGAAACAGCAGAGAAGTGAGGAGATGGAAGGCGGGACGAGTGAAACAGCAGAGGTGACAAGCTTGTTTGGGGCAGAGAAAAGAGGATGTTGCCTTTTTCTTTTCTTTTTCTTTTTACTTTTTTTTTTTTTTCTGGACAGAGCAGGCCAGCGGGACCCCGCAGACTGGGGTCTGTATCCTAGTCGGGCTGCTTTGTGGCAGGATAATCCCAGAAAGCTCTTCCACGGCTCTGAGTACCGCTTTTCTCATTTGTAAAAAGAAAATGACCGTCCCATGTGACAGAGCGTGGTGAGGGGTTTTAATTGCTCTGAGAGGTGAGCCCCAGGTATCACTATTTTTAAAGTGCCCCCCCCCCCATAAATCAGATGGACAGCCAGAGTTAAGAGCCAGAGGAAACCAGGTTCTGGGACTACGTCTGCAGTTAAGGCTTTGACGGTCCCTGGGTGGAACCCTTGGGCGCGCAGACTCCTGGTGTCCGAGGCAGGGCTGCCCTGAGCTCGCTCCCAGTGAGCCGCTACCATTTGGTCTCGCCGTCTGTGGAGCAGCCATCTGGTGGTCTCGGCATCTTTTGAAGTTTGCACTTTGCACCTCTGGTGTTCCTGCCGGTACCGTTGACATCCGTTGGATCATTTTTAGATGAGATGGCCACTGGGCTGGGGCTCTTCACTACAGGCACCTCCAGAGGGCAGTGACATTTCATCTCAGTGAATCCTTCCAGCGGCCGATAAAGGACAGTCTTCTAAGGCTCGGCCGGGCAGTGCCCAACCCACTGGATGGCACACAGTAGGTGCCTGGGTAACTGTCGCTTCCCTGGCCATTGGGCACATAGGGTTTGTACGATTCAGAGCAGTTTGGTGACTTGGCCAAAGCTCTCAAGCTGGTGTATGACGACCGAGGGGACATGGGGAGCCCTGCGCAAGACCCTGGGCCTGGCACCGCAAATAAGGAAGGGTTTTGCTTAGGAAGACAGCTTCCCGTTCATTTTTAGTTAGGCCTCATATCGGTAGTCAGATGGCCATTAGCCACGACTCTAGTCACAAGGAAACAAGCCCAGGAGGCGGCCGCTGGGTTCATTTTGTCTGGAAACAGAGGGAGGGCGTGAGGTCTGAGCTGCCTCTGCCCCGCCCCCTCCTCGCAGCCCCGCCCCCTCCTCGCAGCCAGGCCGCTCCAGGGCCCTAGGAGGCCGCTTGTTACCAGCACCCCCAAGGGGAGGCTGTGATTTACATCTGACAGGTAGGCTGTGATTTACATCTGACAGTCGACAGCGACAGCGTCAGCGCCAGCGGAAGGAGGGGCAGCTGCAGCCCCTCACAATGGGCCCTGCTCCCCGGGATGGTGCAGGTGGTCCCAGCTATTGTGTTTCAGCCCCACGTGTCCCCACCAGCGCTCCGCCATTCTCTCTTAAAGCTACGTCGTGGCTTCACGGGCAATCGCCACACTTCAGATGGGGAAAATGCCCTTTAAATCATTAATTGGCGACTTAAACTGGACGAGCACTTTGAAGCTGGAGGGGGAAGAGGGACGGGGGGGGGGCACGGTTGGTTAGACATTCTCAAGCATTAAAGACTATTAGCATGAGTTTTATAATATCCGTGTACTTAATATGTTCTTCTCTGCTTATCATTATTAATATTATTTACTAAAGTAAATCGATGTAAAAGGGAGACATAGTACCGTCAGTAACTGCAGCACACACAGTTTCAGACCAAAACTTCGAGCCCAGGAAGATTTTTCTCTGCTCAAGTGGAAGGCAGTGTGAGGGTGGGGTTGGGGTACTCTCACCGCCACCCTGAGACTCTCTTGGACATAACTAGAAAGAGATGGACGAGGGAAAGGCTGTCTGTGTGTCCATTGTGATTTCACTACCGTGGCACCCAGACCAAATAAAACCACCCTGGAGAATAGTAAGAGCAATGGACTGTTGGCTGAGCTCTAGCCACACCTGGGGCTCTTTGGAGTTGTTCTCACTTGCAAATCCAATATTTAAAGTTACCACTTCTAAAGCCACACTTTCCTGAAGCTTCAAATTCCATCTGTAAGGTGTATTGCTCTGCTTATAAATCGAGCAATTGTTCCTAAACAGAAAGACAGTCGCTCTGTGTGTCACCTGAGAGAGGTTAAGGAATCTTAGAGGATGAGACTTATTTACGAACAATAGAAGTTGTCTCTCCTTAAATATTTGAAATACTTCGATATCTTTCACTTATTTGATTTTTATAAAGTACTTCTAATGCTGATGGGGTGAATTTAAACCCTAACAAGCAGAACTTTCCTCAACAATGAACTTTCCTTTAACATTTTTGAAAATCAAATGAAGTGAATGTACAAAGATAGAAAAATTCAAGTTCTCATAAACTGTCCACATTTGCTGCAAACAGAGTCAGACATAGGTTGGTTGACTCTTAAAACTTAAAATCAGGCCCTGGCTGGTTGGCTCAGTGGTAGAGCATCGGCCTGGCGTGCAGGAGTCCCGGGTTTGATTCCCGGCCAGGGCACACAGGAGAAGTGCCCATTTGCTTCTCCACCCCTCCCCCTCTCCTTTCTCTCTGTCTCTCTCTTCCCCTCCCGCAGCCAAAGCTCCATTGGAGCAAAGTTGGCCCAGGCGCTGAGGATGGCTCTGTGGCTTCTGCTTCAAGCGCTAGAATGGCTCTGGATGCAACAGAGCGACGCCCCAGATGGGCAGAGCATCGCCCCCTGGTGGGCATGCCGGGTGGATCCCGGTGGGGTGCATGCGGGAGTCTGTCTGACTGCCTCCCCGTTTCCAACTTCAGAAAAATACAAAAAAAAAAAACCCTTAAAATCACAAGACTAAAATCAATCTCACACTTCGAATGGAAACCACCTGGCCAGTCTGTCAGTATTCCTAAGACGCCAGAGCCTTTTAAACATGAAAACACTGAGATCGGCCTTAATTTAACCCACAAGTCATGAAAGCTATGCATGTTTGTCCCACTTTATTACTTTTAATTGTATTTCTCTTACCTTCTCGCTTGCCGCATTACACAGGAGAGATAGGGTGTAACTGTGTTATCTCCGACGAGCTGACGAGACAGGCTTAAGAATGTGGGACCCCAGTGTGCGCACCTGTTGCTTAGAGACCTGAGACCAGGACATAGCATCTGAGTGCCGGCTGCTTCTGAGACTGTCTTATCTGATACAAACTATCTAACTCTAGGTCAATAGCCTTCAACTAAGACTGGTGTTGCCGCCTCCATCTCTGGGTATCCCTTTAGTCTCAGTCTTTCCACCAGAAGACCTGGGGGGACAGAAGCCCACATTCCTTGCCTTGTCTCCTTATCTGGCTTGGAGCACATTCTACCCACAGAGCCCACTGAACACCCCACATTTTCATATTGACCTCTACCACTGCTCACAGTGACCCTCTAAAGAGGAACGCCCTTGTAACCATTCTGCAGATGAGAAAAATGAGGGTTAGAGACGCTCACTGACTTCCTTGTCGATATTAATGCAAGGGTTGGAGTTCCTTCTGAGACCTGTTCCCTGTCCACGTGAGCAGATGCCAGAAAGAGTGCTTCCCCTGTCGTGCAGTTTCGTGGTTGTTCTGTCCTGGGCCTCCATTCACTATAGGCCTCCTTTCTCTCACACGAGCTGTACTGGGATCCACTGCACCTGACAACTTCATATTTAAGACCCTCTCTGCTTCCTCAGAGCAAAAAACCGAGGGCTTTCAAGTCAAGGTGACAACAGCAGGTCTTACCGTGGTCATGAATCTTGACACAGAAAGCCAAATGTCAAGGGGAATGGGGATGTTATTTAGATCCCCCTAAAACACAAAGCACATTTATTCATGTCCTCTCTGTCACCACCTTTTAGATTAGCTTGCTGCTTTTTCTTTTGCTTAGAAAATTATGAGAAAAATCACCTGGCTTTAATTTTGTAGAATGGTAATAAACAGCACACTGGGCTACAGGCTGTTGGTTTGGCAATAAAAATGTAATCAAAGGTTTTATAAGGACTCAGAATGATTTTATTTTGATCATCATAAACTTTATTTTATGTAACACTGTATCTCTGTTCCCTGCAGGCAGATAAGCTTAAAGAACTTGAGTGAGGTAAGTAATAGCTTGGTCCCAGAAAGCAGAGAAGGTGAATTTTTGTGTGTTATGTGTCTGCAACAGGCAAGATACTATTGCTTTAAATAATATACTACACTTAATTGTCATAACAACCACGCTCAACGTGCATTGTTATCCCTATTTTAAAGGTGGGAAAACTAAAGCAAAACAAGTTAAAATCCAGATCTTACTCCAGGATCCTATTTGCCGCCGTATTCAGTGTTTATGGGGACAATGACATGAAGAACGCTCCTAGTTCCTATGGAAGACCGAAAGTCTCCACCTGGCTTCCAGGCTCCCGCGTGACAGAAATGCAGGGCTGGAAGCTGGTTATCCTCGCTGTGCATTCTTCACAAAAGAGCCAGGACTCCAGAATGGAGGAAATACAAGACACGGTCACACAGACCCGCGTTTGAAACGCGCTCTGCCCCCCACCACTTCTGTGAACTTTGGCAAATCTCCTCCCCACATCAACTCCATTTCTGTTTTCCCAGCCATTAAAAAAAAAAAAGTGATGGATGCACTCAACTTTGCAAAGTTGTGGCAAAGTCAAGAGTCAGTCGAAGTGGACATGTACACGCCCAGGGGGGCGGTGAAGGCTCAGTGGACGGCATGAAAGTCAGGTGAGATGGGGATGTCCCAGAGCCGCCTGGAATGGTGACTTCCTTAAGCCCCCAAAGAGGAGGCTCCTGAAGAAGGTGGCGGTGAGTCCACCATGACCGGTGGAAAGTCTGCCCAACAACATGAGTGTCCTCACTTCATCCCCACCGGTCTCCTAGGGACTTGGCTCTTATCTTATGATGTGGCCAATCCTCTTATATCTAGACTGCAGAGGTTAACTTTTCTTTCTTCCTCCCTCCCTCCCTCCCTCCCTCCCTCCCTTCCTTCCTGATGAGAATGTTAAAATCAAGTCAGGTTCCCAGCTTGTGACTCCAACGAGACACTGACTACCTCTAGCCCACAGACAGTCGTGCGGAGGAGAAAAATGCAGACCCCCTGGAGGAGGGGTCAGCCCCTGTTCCATTCAGGACTTCACCGGCTCACCCTCTGGTGGGAGCTGAACTTCCAGGCACCACCAGGAAGGAGAAAGTTGGGGTGGTCTCCACACCCCCAGAGGAGCTGGGGAAACCCACACGTTCAGAAGGACCCCACCCCTTTCTTCCTGTGCGTCAGACCTATGTGTCCCGAGTAGCAGACGGCTGCCACTCTCAGTGACCTGCAGGTCGCAACTCTTCGGCCAGTCCGAAAGGACAGGAGAAGGTCAGCCTTCGAGAGCAGGGGGCGTGCAGGACTTCTGTCCTCCCTGCAGCTTTGGTCGGCATTTTGCTAAAAGTTGATACCATCTAAACTCTGCGGAACCACACGGCCCTAGTAGAAAAACACATTCTTCCTCCTTATCGTCTGCCAAGACATTTCCCCATTGTTTGAGGCCAGCGTCATGGCCATTTCTTCATCACAAAAGCTTATCTCCTAGGACGAATGTCATGCTTGTGTTTGTGTGTGACCAGAATCTTGGAGACCAGAAATGGTGGGCTACCCGCCTGGACTGGAATTTGCATTGTGCTTTTATAGTTTTCAAACAGTGCAGAGACTCATGGTCTCGCTTAACTCTCACAAAAGCCTCAGAGAACAAACGCCTGAGAGGGGTGAGGAGACCCGGAAGTGCCCCTACGGCTGCCAGGACCCCCCGAAAGCCCCGAGTCCAAGTGCACGCCCACCTGCAACTGCGTTAGAAATACAGAGACCCCGCTGAGCTGAGATGGAGAAGAAGAAGAAGAAGGAGAAAGGAAGGGAGGAAGGAGGGAGGGACATGCAGAAAGCATTTCTCTTTAACTTGAATATGCTTATTTTCTACCAACAAGGAAAGTGAAGAGAACTAGAGAAATTTCCCTCCACTCTCTGAAACTCATCACGTCCCAATTCAGAGCCCTCACGCGAAGAGCTGTCTGCGTCTCACTCAGGTGACCCGTCTGCCTCCTCCCCCCAACAGGAGGCTGCTGCACACACAGCCTGCTCGGGCCCCTCTCCTCTGACCAGCCTGGAAACCACGTCCGCACCCGATGGAGCACGCTGAAATGCCAGGTCCAAAGTCCTGGGCAAGACTCGGTGGGGAGACGTCCAAACCGCTCCTTAGAATGAATTCATGATCCCCTCTACTTCGGCTGTAGATGTGCCTTCATTGGCTGTCCATGAGGAAGTGTGATCCCTTTTCCAGAACCTTCGGGGCCATCATGGCCTTTGAATCAAAAGAGTTTGTCTATTAGCTAGCTTCAGATAAGACTCCTGGTGCCTCTCTAAGCTATCTGTGACTAAAGGTTCTTTTCTTTTTTTTAAGTGAGAGGAAGAGAGATAGACTCCCACATGTGCCCCAACCGGGATCCACCTGGCAACCCCCATCTAGGGCCGATGCTCTGCTCATCTAGAGCCATGCTCAGAACAGAGCTATTTTTAGTGCCTGAAGCAGAGGATTCATGGAGCATCCTCAGCACCTGGGGCCAAGGTGCTCAAAACAATCGAGCCATGGCTGTGGAAGGGGGAGATAGAGAGAGAGAGAAGAAGAAGGTGAAGTGAGGAGAAGCAGATGGTCACCCCTCCTGTGTGCCCTGACCAGAAATCAAACCCGGGACACCCACACGCCGGGTCGACATTCTACCTCTGAGCAACCAGCCAGGGCCTGAAGGTTTCCTGTCTGTGAAGAAATGGGAGTTCGGAGGCCTGGCTGCAGGGTCAGCTCAGCCACAGGGTAGCTCTGGAATCTGGGAGATGGCACCACCTCTTTGGACCTCGTCTGCAGACCACCGGCTTTAAAAGCGCTTTTCATGGACCTCAGACCCTTTTTAATATTTGATGAAGGGTATATGATAAACCTTCCTAAATCCTGCAGAAAAAAAACATAGTCACATGTTTACGGAGGGGAAAAAAATAGCTTTTAATTTCAGAAGGTTCATTATCCCCACGAGGCTAGGCCAGGAACTCTCCCGTCCCCAAGTTAAGAAGCTCTTGTTTAATAACACCTGAGCTGCTCCCCAGCTGCATAAAATGGGCTTTAGAACATTCATTTTGGTTAAACGCTGTAGCAAACACTGTAGCATACACTGTACCTCTTGTCAGGCTCTCTGCTTCTTTAAGAGTAGAATAGGGCCCAAGGATGCAAATCCAATAAGCACAGAGATTTTCTTTTATAAGGAAGGGTGATCAGAAATTCTATCACTATTAAGGGAAGAAAGAGAAAGGAAATGTTTGGGAAGATAAATGGATACATTTTAAAAGAATGCATAATGTGAATAGTCTCATGCTCATTTTTGACCAATAATAAAAATTAACCACAACCTCGTCTCTTAAACACAATCTCTATTAATATATTGTCACAATTCTCCAAGTCCCCTTTTATACACACACACACCCCTACCTGTAAATATGTCATGAGGCCAGTTTTTATTCTGGACTTTTGAGGCATACTTAAGAGTGCTGTCTTATTCCACGCTCTGTGTAAATACTGACGATACATGTATAATATCCCAATAAGTTAATAACGGCACCAAAACGTACTTAGCGGTTCCCGCTTGGATGGGCATGTCGATTGCTTCCAGGGTTTTGACATGATAACTACCGACATGCTGAATGTCTTTGTGCACAGAACGTGGTCCTGGTGTTAGGCTGTTTTCTTAGAAGAAAAGGCTCACCCATGCAATTACTGAAATAAGAATAATAGTACATCTAAGGCTCTTGATAGCTGTGTTTAAACTGTTTTCCAAAGAGTCAAAGCAATTTATAGTCCCGTCAGCAGACTGTATACTTGCCTGTTACATCACACAAAGTATAATTTTTTGTTTAATGTTTTGAAGTATTATTTGTAGATTATTTTAAATCTCAATAATAACAAAAAATTTTGCCCAATGCTACACTGATTGCTCTAAAAACATACTGTAGGAAGTTTTCTACCACCAAGAGTCACTCAACGTCATTTTTTTTTTTCCATCTAACACAGGTCCTGGGAACAGAGAAAGGTGAACTATTTTTGTTTATTTCATGCCCTAATTCCATTAGGGTAAGTTCTGTTTCTATATTTATAGTGTTGGTCATTTGTTTAAAGGATGGATTGTTTCAGGGCCTGGGGTGCATGAGCACAGTGGGTGCACGCGCACGTGTGTGTGTGTGTGTGTGTGTGTGTGCGCGCGCGCATGTGTGGTAACATGACCCACGTGGATCCAGGACTTCATAGGCTGTCTGTTCAGGAATTCCCTGGTCTGAACAAGGTGACTTAGGCCGCGGGTGGGCTTGAGGTCTCTCTTCGGCCACAGGCTGCTGACAGGGAGACACGAGGCTGCCGCTGCCACGTCAGGAAGACGTTGCTAGGCACCTGTTCCGGAGAAGCTCTTGGTCTCTCCATCTTTGCTGTCATCTAGATACACACACACATATATCGTCATTTGAGCACATGCACGTGCAAACACACACACACACACACACACCATTGGTGTCATTATTCTGGAAGCAAATAATCCAACACTCACCCCCTTAGGATGCTAAGTAGGTGATAACTTCATGTCCACCTTTGAAACACTGTTCAGCATGCACTTTGCATGATGCACTGTGTCCTGAGCCGCGGCCCAAAGACTTAACACAGGCAGAGTGGCCAACCAAGCAGCGGAGGCCTCCAGCGGCCCCTGTGGTTTCAGATGGACTGCGTTGCCTCTGTGGGATGCTAGAATGTTCTTTATATTGAGGACGTTAGATGTCAGTGAGGCCTAATCTGAGTGTGTAGATTCCCAAGGCCCCCGATGGGGGGGGGGGTATGTTAGCAATCTAAAACTATTCCAAACCTAGCCACACTAACGCCCCTTTCCACACTAACTCTCAGCATCCTGACTGATTGCCTCGGGCTTCCCTGATTGTCACTGTAACAGCGTGAGTGGATACTAAGGACAGGAAATACTGTTAGAGAATGTGTGACTAGTGGACCAGTCACTGACTCCACTCACAGTTCAAATAATCACAGGCCCTCCATCAAAGGTGTCCATCTGGTGGTCAGCCTGGGACAGAGCACAGAGTAACCACCCAAATGACAACACATCGCTGTCTGTGTGCTTCCTCAACTTTACGACTTGCAGCCGAAACTGAGTGTTTTATGGCATTTCACAGCGCAGTAGTGTTGTGTGCCCTGGGTAAGACTGGATGCCTGGTTAAAAATCTATTCATAATGAAAAGGAAGTAAAAAGTGGTAACCGCGATGGTCTGTGCAATTCCTAAGTCATTCCACCCAGTTCATATCGATGGCAGAAGTTTTCTAAACTTGAAGATCAAAGGGGAAACTCCCGAGAAAACACCTGCCTGGTAAACTGGGCGGGAACCACTAGCCTGCATCAGACTCCTGGGGCCTCCCCCGCCCTATCACGGGGGTTGTGAGGATTCGGGTGTATGGGCTAGCATTGGGCATCCCCCTGCCCTACATTGCTCAGAACAGTTCTTAGATGAAATTTTTTTTTAATGTTTCTATGTTATTTTTTATTTGAACACAGAATTCCACTGCTGTTCTCTGCCACACCAAATACCTTCCAACGTCATGTTCTATACTATGGGAAATTAAACAATGAGTTCCAGATTCAATAGTCTTGATAATAGTATCAAGTGTTCAATATTGAAAACCATTTTTAGAGCCTTAGGGCGAAGCCACTCCCAGGAGCCAGGGTTGGTGTAGAAAACATGGGTGAGTTTCTGCTGACCACCAACAGCTCGCTCCTGATCACAGAGGCCCCTCGATGAAATTATAGCAGTTCCAATAGGCCTCAAATGGTCTCCAAGTGTTTTTCTGTTTGCATCTTGACCAGAGTATGTGACTCCTTTATACAGTTGCTCACCACCAGATGAAGCCTGAATCATCGCACCTGTCCCAAAATCAAAGTGCCCCAGAGATCCCTCTTGCCGTTGCCAGGTAAGGAGCCGGGACCCCCTTGTTGGGTCCCAGCCTGGGGGTCGGGCCAGGTGGTGTGTAGGATAATGACTCACCAAGGCTTCCTGAGAAACAGGAAGCCCTTGGCCTTGGTAAGGAAGTCCAGACCCACAGCTATTATTGAAGCTAATAGCATCGTTCTTCCTGCACTTTGTACTTGACCCAGGGAGGGCTGGAGATGTGTGGGAGATTTGAAGACCTGAATATTAAGTAGATCGAGTTACCTGGGAAGAAAAGTTGGCATTTCTAACTAGACTCAGCTGATGATGACCACACGGAAGCTTACAGTTACTTTTGAATTTCACTTTATAGATGGCTGGGGTTTATTATACTATTCTCTGGTTAAATACTCTCCTGATCAGGTTATTGGGACAATGGTCACCCCAGCTAAAGAGTCAAAGAAGCTAAGGCTCAGACTGTAATCACGGTGGCTCCCTTTGAACAAAATCCAGGGCCTCCAAAATTAGTGCTACGAGGCCCTGATGACCCCAGTCTGACCAGTGGCTTCAGCCTCAGCTCATACCACTTATCCACTTTTCCACTCTCCGTTGCCACTTACCGCAGGACATTTGCACATGCTCTTTTTCTGCCTATAGCACATCCCTCCATAGTTCCCCCTTTCCACTCTCTCCATAGTTGGAAAACTTTTCTCCATCCATCAAACCCCAGGCTTAAAGCCACTGGACCCAGGCGATAGTTCTGACCCATTCTCCAGAGGGAATAAATGAGGCCCAGTGAGGCCGAAGCTCTTACTTTGAAGCCAAGTTGGCCTGCACTTTTCAGCAGCCCATGGTGTCTACACTGACCTGGTTCTAAAAATGCAGCCGGTGAATCCTGACTCTCCCAGGGGCCTGCCCAGGGGGAAGATGCCGTCCTATTTATCTAATAAGGTTTACAGAGAGAACACCCTGTTTGGGGTGGGACTGAGTAGGGCTTAGGAGGCATTCCCTGGGATCAGACTGCCTGCCTTCCCCGTTAGCAAACTGCGTGACATCGGGATCATCATTCGTCTCGCACGCACAGCTGAGAGCAGAGCCAGGCCCGTTGCAAGTGGCTCGTACACATGAGCTCTCATGGCCACAGCCAGGCCCTGTCCCACCAGGGAGATCTCCACCCCGCTCCCTCGCCACCCCACTGGCCTGCCTTGTCCTGTCTCACAGCTTCAGCCACTTTTTCCTCAGTCCTTGACCTGTGGGTCCTGGGACTCTGACTTCATAACTCTCATTAGGCTCTTTTCTCTTTTAGACCTCCATCTGACACAAAATTCTTGCCCATCACACAATTTAACACCCTTTCTTAACATAATTTATTAAAAGGCAAATAAGTCATTGTGTTGTCGTGAAAAGCAAATGAGCTCTCAGTCACACGGACATTTGTAGTGGCTATAGTTTTGAGTGGCTTGGCGTTTTTTGTTTATTGAACAAGGTCTCCTGGTGTTCTTCCTCTATCATCTGGCTTTTTCTTCTGAGCCCCCTTGGAGACTTCTTCCCAGACTGACCTCTAAATGCTGCTATTCCTCAGGGCTCGGCTAAGGCCCTGTTTTTGCACTAAGAGACTGGGCAGCGTCATCCACCCCACAAGGTTGAATGTCAACCGTCTGCTGATTAACTCCCGAACCTCTCTGTCTGTGGCCACAACCACCCCTCTTAGCTCCAGACCCAGTGGGCAGTTTCCCTTACACGGGTGACAGGTGTCTCACCTGGTGAAGCTGAACTCTATTTCTACTCTCCTTCCTACACCAGCACTGCCTTCCACAAACTTTCTCGTCCCAGTAAAGGGTGTGTTCCCTTTCCGATCTTCACCCTGCCTGCCCAGTCCATTTCCACCTCCCGAAATTCTGTCTCCACAACACATCTTAAAGCTGTCCGTTTCTCCCCGTTTCCCCGGCTCCCGACATGGTCCAGCCCCTGTCAATCTCACCTGGCCTGTGGCAGTGGCCGTTGAATGCTACTTACCGCCACGCCTTACCATCTATTCAGAAGGTTCTCTGCTGCAGAAGAAGCCATGCTTTCTTGTCTCTGAGCCTTTGCACCTGCTGTCCCCTCTGCCTGGAACACAGCCTCACTCGTCACCTGCCTTCTAGTGACCTTTCAGAAGTCAGCTCAGTTAGCTCACCTGCAGGAAGCCATTCCTGAGATCCAGACCCGTTCTGTCTGGGCTAAGTGACCGTCTGCTACCGCAGGGACTTCCGCTGTGCGCACATCTGTCATGGCATTTACCCCACAGTGTGACCATGATGCTGTGTCTTCCCTCCATAAATGAGGCTGCTTTCAAGCAGAGATTCTGTCTCAATCATTTTATATTCCCCAGACGTACCACGTAACCAGTAAGTACTCAACACACATCTGCAAAAAGAAAGGGTCATTATTTTAATTTTTGTTTGTTTTTGTTTTGCTTTCATCTTTATGAACTCTGTTCTTGAAACCTAAAATATCCTCAGAAGATGTTCCTTGTCTCTCAACATTATTTTTAATAAAAAAAAATTCTAAAAAATGAGGGCAGAGACATTTTACTATAGATGATTTTCTTCCCCAGACATTTAGCAAAATTGTACACTGGCTTCTGGTCAAGGAATCCCAGTGTTCACAAAGTCAAAGTCTTGACTGTCAGTAGGAGTCTGAGCAGGGAGTACTGCACAGAGCATTGGTCAGATAACCTGCTAGCATTTTCCCCTACAAAGCAAGTCCTAAGATCCCAGGCTCCCTTGAGACAGAGAAAACCAGATCTACACCTGGTTGATTTCAGTAGTGCTAGGAAAAGGCTAGATCTTACTTAATTCGCCCAGAGGCTTTAATCAATAGCACCATTCCTGGTACAGAGTATGCCCCACGTAATTAGATTGAACTGTTGTAGCACCTCGTGCTTATAATCATGATGCTGACCACAACACAAAATAAACCAGTCAGTCAGAGTATGAAGCAAGGTATTAACTAGAGCCATCGGTAAGCAGTCTTGGTAACATCATCATTATTGTACTTAGAAATGCATAGTTTTTATTGTGATATATTATATTTTCCATAATCCCTTTTTCTTTATGGATTTTCTTTCGATCATTCACGGAGTTTTCTCACCTAGCTGACCTTTCAAGGAGGAGTAAATTACTTTCTGTCAAAACTCTCCTTCGGTTGGTAAATAATGCCTACGCGATAGGGGCCCCTCCCAGCCACATAGCCTTTTCTGTGGCGACTATAGTTAGAAGGCAAGTCTCAATAAATGCACGGCTTCTAAAAGCAAAGAACCCGCCACAGGTGCGCACTGAAATGACACGGGAAGAACTCACACGGGTCGGTTTGTTCCACCTGCAATGTTTGCCTTTCTTGGGAAAGGAGAGGAGGAACCGGCCTCCTGTTGCCTTCACCCCTTAAAATTCAAAGTGCTTTGCAAGGCTGACTCAGGCCATGGTCACTGGGTCACTGGCTGTGCCTATGAGTGGAATTATGGGAAATAAATACTGACATGCTTCTATTTTCTAACATTTTCCTCAGCTCTTCATTCATGATGAGCAACCACAGCCTGCAAAACAGAGGTAAGAACACCCTACGTAAGAATTCTAAAGTAAACAGTTACGTCCATCACGGTACCATACTGCTGTGCCAACTTTGTTTCTGTGAACCTCGGGGCTGCCGTGCTGATAATGTGTATGAGTGGCAGCAGCTTGTTTACACTGACAGATAGCATTCCATTGTGTTACTATAACCATTTTTATCCATAGTTAAATATGATCACGTAGGTGGTTTCCATTTTTCTCTCTTTTGAGCATTATGATGTTCGGAACAACATGGTTGGTGTCTCGCCCCGTACGCAATCCGTCCGTGGTTCCTCTCGTACACACGTGACTAGGTTCTCTCACAGTCAAACGTACAGGCCTCTGGACATTCCTCTCGTCGCGTGTACTGGACGGGTTTTCCCAAGTAGGGGTATCCTCGGTCCCTCCGACACCTTATGAGGTGCCCCGTCCTCCCCAACAGCTGTTCTTGACAAAACTCTAAGTGCTTTGCCAATCCATTGGAAATGGAATAGACTTCTCTTAAGAAAATATGAGATATGGAAAAAATAGAACTGACCTCTCTTACTAATTGATTGTCAAGATGAAAATCAGAAGGGGACCATGCCGGGGTTTGATCCGAAGTAGCATCTATAGTGATGACCATGGGCGGGGGGGAAGGGGGGGCATTTGACATTATTCATATTATTTTGCCCAAATTAGATCTGTCACACTTTTTTTTCTTCCTTTTTTCTTCCTAAATGCCAGGGAGATACTGTGTTTAGGTCTAATCCTGCAGTCTCCCCCCCCCTCTCTCTCTCTTTCTCTCTCTCTCTCTCTCTCTCTCTGTTGAGCCCTAAGAGGGGGCTTACGGCTGGAGGAAGCAGACCCCACGGAAGGAACACCGTGAAAAAGGCTGAGCGGTCTTCTGATCTAACCCTGCCTCCTCCCGACAGTACACTCAGCATCAGCCAGCTCATTCTCGGATCATCACCGCCCCCCCCCCTCCGCCCATCCGTAAAATGCAATAATGATAGTGTTAAAGCACACACACAGGCTTCTGCTAGACACATAGTAGACAGCTGACGCATTTCAAATATTTTGCCCTTTTTTTTTTCTGTATTCCTTTCTCTTCTCCAGGGATTTCTACCTACTTGGTTCCCTGAGACCATCATGACCTTGTTTCTCTCCTGCCCTGTGCCATCCGGGCCTTCTATTGCAAAACCAGTCTGGAAAACTCTTTTCTCCCGATGGACACACGTTAATAAGACTTTTTCCAAGAGAAGGCTAGTTTTTTAAAGGAAGGTGGCTAAAGGCGGCCGGAATGTCCCGCATGGGCTCAACCCCTTGGAATCAAATGACTAGTCCCGGAGGCCAGGTCATGCTATGTGATGGTGATAAGGCTCGGTATCCCGGTGGAAGGGTAGGGGCTGAACAGGCCCAGGAAGGGCACTAACTTCGGGAGTTTCGAGAGTATGTTGCAAGGAAGGGGAAGCAGAATCAGAGCTTAAAGAGGAGCTCAGAGTCTTGGCATGAAAGACACAATCTTGCACCAATGGAAAATGGAGAGAGACTGGAGAATGGAACAGTAGTTAGTGACGTGAGTGACCTTCAGAGACACGAGCCCCGACGTCCCAAGAGAGCCTGAGCTCTGCTTCTATCAGGCGTCCCCGATTCGACTTCCCCGTGCAGTGGGACCCTCCTGCTCATCAGCAGGGCTGGCAGCCTCTTGGAGACTACTCTTGAGGTGGCTATGAGGATGCTACTTATCAGTGCCAGGACCAACTGCCATGGGTGGAGAGACAGGACCGACACACAAGTTAGTTGCAAGAATCACACAGTCAGTTGATTACTCACAAATCCTTTTGGCGCGCCTGGGTACAGCTTAAGGAGGTCCTGTCGGCGTGCTCCTCTCGGCTGTCCTTGGTCAGAGCAGCGTGGAAACAGTCCACATTCATGTTGGCATCTGGGCGACTACTGCAGCAGGGGGCCCCTCAGCTTTAGTACCTTTTCTGGCCAAGGCCTTCTAATGGGTGTCAATCTACAGGATTATCACCTCAAACCACCTTTTTGGGAGTTCCTCACAGGGAGGAACTTTTTATGTTAATCTACTGAAATGTTATATTAAGCCACTTTTAAGGTGTTCCTAAGGAAGCCTCCTGTCTGTGTCAACCCACAGAGTTATGACATCAAGCCACTTCTTATCGATATGTAATTTCACACAGACTGTGCAAAAGGCAGACTGTTTATCATATCTGTACACACTATATTAATTCTCATCCAGATGGCATAACTTTATTTAATTTCCTTAATTGCTTTTAATATTATATCCTAATTATTTTTATATATCTTTCATAGTTTTCTATATTTCTATATATTTAATCACTATAACCTTATGTTACCGCAACACCAGGCCAGCGCCCTGGGCTGGGCGTAGGTCGTGTGTCCTGGGCTCTTGTGGATTGTTGTCTGTGTCTCACAGGCAACAGAGTTGCTTAAAGAAGCAGCCTGGGGTGGACAGGGGACACGTTTTGGCTGTCGGTGCCTTCAGACATTATTCATTCTTTCTCCGGTCAGCAAATAAACTCCAGCTGTTTGACTTGTGTTCGAAACTGGGCTGGGCCCGGGGAATTCAAGAGAGAGGCAGGCCTGCCCTTGAACCAGTGCTAAAGCCTCTGCCACGCCCCTTCATCAACGGACCGAGCGACGGTCATTGTACTGGGTGACAATACCCCTCTGGGTCACCGTGCTTGGGAGAAATTAGGTGCGTGCATGCACACACTCACACACACACACTCACACACACACACACACTCACACACACTCTCACACACACACACACTCACACACACACACACTCACACACACACACACACACACACACACACTGTCCAAGCTCTAACAGAATTCTCAGCCTTGGGTTCTCCCTACAGCTTCCTGGTTTCATTCAAACGCCTCGGGTGAAGGAGCCCCCTAGCACAGTGAAATGTAGGTCTCTGTCCAGGAGACATCCTCATCTCTATCTGACAAGTGAGAATAGATTCTGGAAACGTTCAGCTGTTCTTGAGAGAGCTCAGTTACTACCTGATAACAGCCTTCACTCCGTTCTCTGATACGTGAAGCCAAGCTAAACTGTTAGAAGCCTACGCAGACGAATCTCAGGACAATATATATGTGTGTGTGTGTGTGTGTGTGTGTGTGTGTGTGTGTGTGTGTATTATTTTGAGATATTAGAAGAGTATCCTGACTGGTTTGGTTACACTCCCAAATTCTAACGTTACTCTCTGAGT
Source organism: Saccopteryx bilineata (assembly GCF_036850765.1). NCBI lineage: Eukaryota > Metazoa > Chordata > Mammalia > Chiroptera > Emballonuridae > Saccopteryx > Saccopteryx bilineata. The sequence continues at coordinate 260,420,189 of NC_089494.1, forward strand.
TTGGGGTTGTGGGTGTTTGGTTTTCTTTCTGTTTTTAGTTTTTGTTCATTAATGTTTTCTTTTCCTAAAGGTATTGCATTCTTTACACTACAATACATGGCTTTTTTTTTTCTTTTAAGATTATTAATTGAATTGTATGTAATGGTTAGTAAAAATTTGCTAAGAAGTACGTACGGATACTTGGTTAAAAGAAAGGTGTAGGGCTGTGTTTCCCCGATAATGTGAACATTAGCGGGAGTGTTAATTGAGTTACTAATACGGGCCAGGCACTGGGCTAAGAGCTTTATAGACATAAAGATAAATTGAAATATTAGTGGTTGTTGTTAACAGTATGATTTTGCAGCCCATCCCGCTTTTACTGGGCTACCCTGCCTCCGACTTCATGGACCGCCCACACAATGTCCTCCCCAACCTTCTTCCGCTTACTCCTGCGTCAGCCTCATTTCTGTGACCCTCCGTCCTCCCGTGGGAGACCCCTATGTCATGGGGGTATACTATGCAAATACAATGCTTCACGTAGAGATGACTTTCCAGAGATGAGTCGTCGTGCTTTTAGAACAAAATCAATTGAAACCATTGTAGTGGATTATTAGCTCAGTATTTTATTTATTCATTAAACTAAGACCCAAGCAGCCAGGCCTTCGGGGGAGGGGAGGGATTGCAAGGCCAAGTTGGGTTTTCTTTGTTTGTTTTGTTTAACTCACTCTCTGAATAGACAACAAATGCATATAGCTGTTTCCCAATGCTCTTTCTTAAGTAGGGCTTTTTAAATATTCAAGGCACTCAGAATTGAAATACAGTAAATCAATTGCCGCAAGATAATGAAAAATTCATAATCACTGAGGACTGTTACATACACTGCGGAAGTGTCGGGAAACACTAGAGTGGTTCTTTTCTCCTCTCCAGTGTGTTCTTAGCGATTCAATCTATGTGGGAAGGGCAGTTGTGGCCATTCCAATAGTGAGTCTCTAGGTCTTGCTTCACTATATTTTAAATAAAATTGTAAAGTCCTTTTATTTTTGTAATATTACCATAGCTCTTTTAGCTTTCTCTGGATTAGGATTTACCTGGTATATAATCCTCCATTCTCTCATTAGTGAGCTCTTTGTGTCATTACATTACAGATGTGTAATTAGCACATACCTGGAATGTTTAAACCAGTCTGCATCTAATTTTTATATTGTAAGATCTTTTTTCAATTACAGCTCACATTTAATAGTATTTTATATTAGTTTCAGGTGTGCGGCACTGTGGTTTGCATCTGGTTTTAAGCGCTAAGTTTACACCTTTGGTATTTATTGTGATTATTGCTATTTTTTTTATCATTTTATACTGTATTGTGGCTTTTATTTCCCCTGTTTTTCACTGACTTTTCTTTTCCTGCCAGATATCGGGTTCATTTCTTCTTTGTTCCCTTTTCTCTTCCTTGGAAGCTACACTCTTCTTCCATCGGTTTTGACATTTTAAATAAAAGCGTGATTGAATTTTGAAACTCTAAAGTTGACATCCTCTTTGCAGACAATACAGAAAACTGTTGAAATAAAAAATTTGAAAGGAGAGATATCTTTAGCATTATTCCTATTGTTAAGGCCTTAAATTGGTGGATGAAATTAATGTACTACGATGAAGGTAATTTAAACTTTAAGTGATGAAACAGTTCTCTACACCAAACATATTAATACACATCATAGCCCGTAACAAAAAATCTTAGGCCCAATGTCAAAAGCCACAAAACTTGGATCCATTAGAACAGGGGTCCCCAGACTACAGCCCGCGGGCTGCATGCGGCCCCCTGAGGCCATTTATCCGGCCCTCGCCGCACTTCCGAAAGGGGCACCTCTTTCATTGGTGGTCAGTGAGAGGAGCACATTGACCATCATTAGCCAAAAGCAGGCCCATAGTTCCCATTGAAATACTGGTCAGTTAGTTGATTTAAATTTACTTGTTCTTTATTTTAAATATTTGTTCCCTTTTTTTTTTTTACTTTAAAATAAGATATGTGCAGTGTGCATAGGGATTTGTTCATAGTTTTTGTTATAGTCCAGCCCTCCAACGGTCTGAGGGACAGTAAACTGGCCCCCTGTGTAAAAAGTTTGGGGACCCCTGCATTAGAAGGGAATCGTCAATGTTTCAGGAGTGCTCTTTGGTCTTCTTAATGACTCTAGAGAGAATCTGGCTTTCTGATGAACAGAAGCAGAATAAATGCACCTAGAACCTAATTTACAGTCACTGGCATATAAATATTTGCTAATGTTTTATTCGGTATTTTGCCTCAAAAAAAAATTTGCTATGTCAAACGTATTCTATTCTTAAATAATGACGGAAGGAGGCATGACTTGGGGTGGTGGACACACAATACAGTGTACAGATGATGGATTGTAAATGTATTATACACCTGAAACCCATACGATTTTATTAGCCAATGTCACCCCAATGAATTCAATTTTACAAAGCAATTTAAAGAAAATGTATCCTATTCTTTCAAAGGTCTCATCAAGTTATTAACCAAGATGATAACCATGTTTATACTTTGTTGACTGAATGGAGACAATATAGCATATCATTCTGCCTTCAACTAATCCCATCTCTTCCATTTTGTATGCTATTATTGCCCAGAATTTTATTTCCATATTGTTTTTATACCCACAAGGCTTCATAAATTTTTTACAGTTATTTCTTGCTTGAAATTACTAAATTATTTATAAATATTTTTAATATTCCTCGTAACACTTTCCTCCTTCCTTATAGCCTTAATTACCTGAAATTCATCTTTTATTATTGTTTACTGACATGGAATGACAGGCTCTGGCGAAGCTGTCTTCCGTGAAGTATGTAGAGAAAATACCACATCAAACAGGAAAAGAAAGGGTCTAGGAAAGCTCAGGTCCCAGGTGAAATCAAAACCCATTCAATGAATTTTTTAAATACTTTCAAATCTAGTATTTTACCTTCTCTTAAAAGAAAAAAAAAAAAACCCTTTACCTAGATATGATTTTTTTTAGCCTCATCCATGTCACTTGGAAAATAATGATTTACAGACATGAGCAGATCTTTTCAATGTTAGCATGCCTCATTAGAAAATAGTCTTCAAAGTCACATTTCTAAGTACCACCAGAAATCCTCGGCAGAAGAGTCTTCCAAGGTGCCGTGCTGTCAAGATGGCAGATACAAGTGTTCCCACATTCCAATCTGCATTCAGAACTCCAGCTTTATCAACAAGTACTGGCAACAAGTACTGCTACTGCTCTTCAGGAAGTAACGGGCGCACTTTGTTCATTTCTAATAAAATACCTGCCCGATGCCTGAGTCTGAATCACCATAGTTGGTCTGTCTGTCTTCCCTCCAGATTAAGAAAAGTGAGAGTCCATTAGACAAAATGTAGTTCTTGAAGTTGTTGCTTTTGTTTGTTTGTTTTATAAATACTGTTTCCTGAGTTGGGAACAAGCTTGGCTTAAGAAACTGAATAAAATTCAGGGAGATAGGTGGGTGGGTGGACGGATGGATGGAGGGATGGAGGGATGGATGGATGGATGGGTGGATGGATGCAGGAATGGGTGGGGGATGAGGTGGAGAAATCAGAAGAGAAGGGTTATTGAGGGCCTCACCGATAGAAGTAAAACATTTGGGTTTTCTCCCCTGTGTAAAGGAAATCATGGGAGGGTTTTCACCATGGGGAGCGGCAAAGTCAGAGTCACATTTCTTAAAGATGGCTCTGGGTGCCGTAGACAGGAAGGGGCCAGAAGAGACGGCCGCTGGCAGTGCTGACCCGGGTCGCCACAGGCACAGAAGGGGGTGCAGGCCCCCACCCGCGCCCCGTGGGAGGGAGGCGGTCTGCCACAGTCACATCACAGAATCAGGCTTACATGTCAGTTCACTTTTCCCAGATCATAAAGAAGGCGCGCCGTTCCGGCCTCCGCCGAGACCTCCCTCTCCGGCCAGCACCAGCCCTCGGGAGAATTCTCTTCGCGGAAGAAAACCCTTCCCCACAAAGTCTGATGAAGAGGTAGACACGTCTCCGGGTTGCCATTCTAGATAAACTTAGCATCTAAATACAGCTTCACTGAACAATGCCTCAGAGGGGTATCGGATTGACTTTAATTTTTCATCAGTATTATTGGGTTTTAATAATTTTAAGTCTTCTGCTATGTAACATTTTAGATTGCTCTCTCACCGGATTCTTTCACTTGCATGCAGTCCGCCCCCCTGTTCACAGGGGGTGTGTCCCAAGACCCCCAGTGGATGCCGAAACCGCAGACAGTACCGAACTTACATTTACCTCCTCTGCTGTTTCCTGTACGTATATGCCTATGATAAAGCTCAGTTTGTAAATTAGGTGGTCAAGGATTAAGAACAACTGATAATAAAATAGAACGATTATAACAATATGCCTGTAATAAAAGGCAAAGGAATTTATTCAAAAGGACACCTCCAATACAAAGTGAGTTTGATCCCAATCTTGATGGAAGAAAAGGACAGAGCCAGGGCGGAGAGGTGAGGAGCAGGGACGACTCAGGCAGCGGGGCCAACTCATGCCAAGTCCTGAAGCCCCAGGTCCACAGAACGGCAGGCACGCACATCTGGCTGGCCAGACCGTGAGCTCAGGGGGGGCGTGGCAGGGAGTGAGGCCACAGAGTGGAAGGGTAACTGGCTCACACATGCCCATCACTGGACAGACCAGGTCTGGGCTGAGGGGACCAGAGACTCAGACTGACAGTTCCAAAGACCTGATGCCACACCCCTAGCACTTGCCAACTCAGGGACAGGTGTTGACCCCCCGAGCACCCTGTCCTGATGTGCCCACCTTACAGGGATGGGCGGGGACAATGGATGCGAAAGGGTCTTCCATGTGCTGGATGCACCCAGGAGAGTGCTTATCATTAGGGTCCTTGGGGACTACAGGTCCATGGTGCGTCTCTCCGACAGCCTTTTCTTCTGTCATGGCGGCTTTTATGATCCAAAAAAATCACTGGGTGTCAGGGAGCATGGCATAGGGCCCCCGCCAGACAGACGAGCGTTCAGATCGCAGTTCCGCTGCATGTGACGTTGGGCCAGTGGCCTAAAGACGGTCTCAGTCTGCACCGGTCTTTCCCTCCCTGTTTCCATGGTGACTGGGGCAGCAGAGGCTCCAGGAACCACAGACATCCCATCTCAGCGAGCTCCGCCGGTGGAGAGCGTGAGAGCAGGGGGGGTGGTCATCCCTGCCGAGCGGGGGGCCCAGACGCCTTTCTCCAGGGGGGGGGGTGAACTCGCCGGTCACTCTGTCGTGCCAGGTCCACGATTCCTAAGCTGCCGTTTCCTGTCATTGTCCGGGACCAGGGACAGAATGTGTGCAGCGTGAGCTCCACTGTCAATCAAACTGGGCTTCGGCCCTGGTGGAACAAAAGTCCATTTTCACTGATTGGTAAAAAAAAAAAAATCAGTGCTTCCCTTTGACCCTAAAATAGTCAGCCCTGAACCTGTCCCGCAGGACGTCCAGCTCAACGAATGGTACATCGGAGACTACAGCCGCCGGGCGGTGGAAGAGGCGCTGATGCGGGAGAACCAGGTAGGACCCGCTGCGGGCGCTCCGCTGTGGTTGTCTGTCCGCAGGCCGGGGGCGTCTGTCTGTCTGTCTGCAGGCCGGGGGCGGGACGAGAAGTGGGCTTCCCCACCGTGGCATCTGCGTCGCCTCGTGTTTCTCAGCGCTGGGGAGGGGGGTCGTTGAAAAGAGGGTTCCAAACCGAGTTTTAGATCGGAGACACGGTTGCGTCACCGAGCCGTGTGACTTCCTCGGGTTTCCGGATCTCTTTCAGTGTCAGTTTCTGGATCGGTTAAGTGAGAATAGTAAAATCAACCCCGAGGAACAGTCCTGGAGCTCTGGCTCGGGAGCCGGGACAGAATCGGGGTGCACGTGGCAGGCAGGAGGAGGTCTCTTCCTCTCCCTTCTTCTCGTTCCCCCTCCTTATCAAAGGTCTGCCCCAGGGACGGGTGGGTCTTCGGCTCTCAGTTCTTCTTCGGGGAAGGAGCAGACATCGTGAATGCTGCAATCTGAGTATTGTAAGCATTATATAAACCTGTAGTTCTATTATAATATTAATTACGCATGATATACACTGAGATTATATATACATATATAGATATTACAGTCTAGAGAGATAAGTACACGTAACAGTTAGTATAAATATAAATTACCCATAATACCTATTTTTATCGATCATTTATAATCGTCCATGCATTGCTAGCCAGGCTTTTTGATCACATGAATGACAGGACAGAACCGCAGAACCAAGCCTTCTAGGTGGGTGCGTTCCCCTTCAGGAGGCTTGCTCCCTGCCTTTGCCCTCCTCGCCCGGGGCCTGCATCCTGAGCCATCCCCCAGGGTGTGCCTGATTGCTCCCGAGCCCGTCGGGTGCCTGTCACAGCCCCCAGGCCTCACCACACTGCCGACCCTGTGGGAACCCGTGCTGTCCACCTTCTCGGCTTCTGTAACACGAGCTTCCAGGTTTCCCTCCACCCCTGGACCCTCCCTCCGGAGCCTTGTCTGAGAGCCCCTTCCTGTCTGCTGCTCTCCCTGCACAGCCTCCTGCTCACGCCAGGCTGTGTATTCTACCCTTTCACAGCCTCTACACCAGGGGTCCCCAAACTTTTTACACAGGGGCCAGTTCACTGTTCCTCAGACCATTGGAGGGCCGGACTATAAAAAAAAAAACTATGCACACTGCACATGTCTTATTTTAAAGTAAAAAAAAACAAAACGGGAACAAATACAATATTTAGAATAAAGAACAAATAAATTCAAATCAACAAACTGACCAGTATTTCAATGGGAACTTTGCTTCTCTTACTGACCACCAATGAAAGAGGTGCCCCTTCCGGAAGTGCGGCGGGGTCAGATAAATGGCCTCAGGGGGCCGCATGCGGCCCGCAGGCCGTAGTTTGGGGACCCCTGCTCTACACCAGTGGTCCCCAACCCCCGGGCCGCGGACCAGGACCAGTCCGTGGGCCATTTGGTACCGGTCCGCAGAGAAAGAATAAATAACTTACATTATTTCCGTTTATTTATATTTAAGTCTGAACGATGTTTTTTTTTTAAAAAATGACCAGATTCCCTCTGTTCCATCTGTCTAAGACTCACTCTTGATGCTTGTCTCGGTCACGTGATACATTTATCGGTCCCACCCTAAAGGCCGGTCCGTGAAAATATTTTCTGACATTAAACCGGTCCGGTGGCCCAAAAAAGGTTGGAGACCACTGCCCTACATTCACTTTGACCTTGAGCTTGCAGACCCACTTCTCTTCCGGGGACCCCCGCCCTCTGTTGGCATCTCCCCACCCAGAGGCCACTTTATCCATGCAATAGGCCTGTCCTGCTCAAAGCCGGCCGTGGTCCCTACCGTCCCTAGAATAATACCCGAGCATCAGGCAAGACAGAAAATATGTGAACGCCCCCAGGTGAGGGGACCCACTCCCAGGGCAGGAGGAGGGCTGCTCCCTGCAGCCCGACAGCCAGACGGGGCCTCTGGGAGATGGTGGCTTGACTAGAGCCAAGGGCCAAGGGCCAGGGACCAGAGGCCCCAGGGGCTGGAGACTGCAGGGGTGACAGGCAGAGGCCAATTTAATAGTGGGCGCAACGGGCGCGTGCCCTGGGCCCTGACTTCTGAAGGGCCCGGCAAAACCCCAACTTGACACTTTTTTCTAATGTAAGGGTCCCAATTATTTTCTTCTGCACCCGGGGCCTCAACCGACCTTAATCCGCCTCTGGGGTCAGGAGATAAAACCACAAGACAGGCCGGTGCGCTTGTCCCTGAGCGCCGTGCTAAGGGTGTAGGATGATGCGGAGGACAGTGGGGGATGCTGGGAGGCCGGGGGAGAGGGTGTCATGATCTGACTGGTTGACCTCTCAGAAAATAACAAGAACCCTAAAGAACGAGTTCACCAAAAACAGCAGCCGTCAGGGACTGTCACATGCACAAACATCACTGTCCCTGTCCCCACCGAGGGGAGGGTGGGACGCTGGCATGCCTGAGGAGGTGATCACCCTTCCTTTCCCTGCAGGACGGCACTTTCCTGGTCCGAGACTGTTCTGCGAAGTCCCGGGCGGAACCGTACGTGTTGGTGGTGTTCTACAGGAGCAGAGTCTACAACGTCAAGATCCGCTTCCTGGAGAGGAACTGCCAGTTTGCTCTGGGGACGGGACTCAGAGGAGACGAAGTGGGTATAACTTCATGGCATCCCCTTTCCGTGCTGAGGAAAAGCGAGGGGAGGATGTGGGGGGGGGGGAGACGACACTGGCCAAGGCACCTCTGCCTCCCATGACTGCAGGGGGGTTGGGGGAAAGAGCGCCACCCTGGAGGTGGAGAATGGAAATAACCCTCCAGCCCCTTCCGCAAGCATCCCTGAGCACGGCTTACACTCCCAGCCAGTGCTGACCATTCCAACGCCCTCTACCCTGCTTTGCCCACTAAAGCAAACTCAGTTCTGCCAGACATCTAAATTCCACCTCCCAGGAGCCTCCGCTGCAGCCCGCATTAATGCCACCTGCCTTCCCTGCATGGGAGAAAGGAGACTGATTTTCACTCTGTGTGTGTATGAGAGGCCTGGTCTGTCTGCATTATCTCGTTTTATTTTTCAACAACTCTGTGACATCACAATAGTTTCTATCTTAGATGGAGGGAAACTGAGACACAGAAAATTCAGTAAATGGCTAGGAACATACAGGTAGTGAGAGGGCAAGGAGAATCTGGTCTTCCAACTCTTCCTGGGAGGGAGGGAGGGAGGGAGGGAGGGAGGGAGGGAGGGAGGGAGGGAGGGAGGGAAGGAGGGAGAGGAGAGAGGGAGGGAGAGGAGAGAGGGAGGGAGAGGAGAGAGGGAGGGAGGATCGGACTAGGGTTCAATTTCTGGGTCACCTGTTGACAAAGTGTGTACGACCAGGCCAGTCACTTAACTTCTCTGAGCTTTAGTTTCCGAAAATGTAAATGCTTTCAGGGTTAGACTTCTGTAGTTCAGTGATTCCCGTTGGCATCCCAGGCCTCAGCTTTACTGGTTGGTGTAGTTCATGGATTGAATAGGGCCCCCCCCTCCCCAGTGCACATGGTGACGTCCTCAATAACTCCCCAGTACCCCAGAATGTGACAATATTTGGAAATACAGTTTTCAAAGGGGGGATTTAAGTAAAATGAGGTCGTTTGGATGGCCCCTGGTCCAATCTGACTGGTGTCCTTATAAGAAGAGATGAAGACACAGACACGCCCAGAGGGACGAGCACGTGAGGTCACAGAGAGAAGACGGCCGTCCATACATCAAGAAGCCAGCCCTGCCCCCTCGTCTCAGACTCCAGCCTCCAGGACTTTAAGAAGAAAATAAATCTCTGTGGTTTGAGCTCCCGGCCCTCCCCTGTCTGTGGTACAGTACTGCGCTATGGAGGCCCAAGCGAATTAATACAGTTATAAACCAGAACTTTCACCAAATATCTCCTATCCTTCCGTAGATATCAAAATAAGGACTATTGCCAGGGTTGCCAGAATTCTCCAGGTTAGGCGCGCAGGTGAAAATCCTACCAGCAGCTGCCGGAAGGTGCCAGTGTGCGCCCCCTGTCCGACCAGGGCCCTGGTCTGAGAGCCACAGCTGGGCCGGGGAGGCTGGCCAGCAGCAGCCAGGCCGTGGGGTCAGTCCACCAGCCTCTGCTGCAGCCCGGGACAGTCCTGGCCCCAATGAGAACACACGTGCACAAGTACATGGATACAGAAATCTGGCAAATGCAGCCAGATTAAGAAGGTGTTGCATCAGAGCTGCAGTAGCCAGTTCTTCCTTTCATGCTGAGGATTCGTGAGTTAATGAAGGGGAAACAGTCGGAACGCGGCCTGGAGCACATGGAGCCCACAAGTCCACGTGCTTGTTCTGTTTTCACTGCTAGGGACTGAGGCCTTTCAACAGCTCAGCTGTGGTTCCCTCAGGGAGGCCCATGGCGAAGGGCTTCCCGCCAGGCTCCAGGTCCCTCTGTCCTTCTCATCTTCTCGCTCATGAAACCTCTCATTTAAAACCAAAGTCATGATTTTTAAGTGCTTGGGAGCAAGGAGTCCTTCTCCTTGGAGATCACTGAGAACGGCAGCCGTGCGCCCTACCTCGTGCCTGCCGGCCGGACCTTCTGAGAACGCTGTTTAACTCGTTCTCTCGCGAGGTCCTCCAGAACCCTGGAAAGGACCTGTTATTGAACCCCCTTTACCAGTGAGGAATCTGAGACCTGAAGAGGGGACAGCATTTTCCCCAGCAAGCCAGGCTGTGGTCTGCTAACAAGAGCGAGGACACACGCACTGGGCTGCCTGTGGCCGCGCCCCGAGAGGGAGTAGTCAGATTGCAGCGGCTCCCGGCTGCCTCAGCAGGTCAACGGTCCTGAGTGTGACGGTGTGTGGATTAGAGGGTCAGCTTCCAGCTGAGCGGCTCTAGTTAGAATAGACGAGAACCTCTGAAGGAATCAAATGCCTACTTTAAGAAGACCCTTTTGGTCCTGCCAGTTAGCTCAGTTGGTTACAGCATCACCCCAATAAACCAAGGTTGTAGGTTCAATCCCTAGTCAGAACACATACAAGAATCAACCAATGGCCCTGGCCAGTTGGGTCAGTGGTAGAGCGTCGGCCTGGCATGCAGGAGTCCCGGGTTCGATACCCGGCCAGGGCACACAGGAGAAGCGCCCATATGCTTCTCCACCCCTCCCCCTCTCCTTCCTCTCTGTCTCTCTCTTCCCCTCCCGCAGCCAAGGCTCCACTGGAGTAAAGTTGGCCTGGGCGCTGAGGATGGCTCTGTGGCCTCTGCCTCAGGCGCTAGAATGGCTCTGGTTGCAACAGAGGAACGCCCCAGATGGGCAGAGCATCGCCCCCTGGTGGGCGTGCCGGGTAGATCCCGGTCAGGTGCATGCGGGAGTCTGTCTGACTGCCTCCCCGTTTCCAACTTCAGAAAAATACAAAAAAAAAAAAAAAAAAAAAAAAAAAAAGAATCAACCAATGACTGCATAAATAAGTAGAACATCCAAATCGATGCTCCTCTCTGTCTCTCTCTTTCTCCCTTCTTCTCTCTCTAAAGTATATACGCACAAGACTCAGCCAATGAATACATGGATATAATGGAAAACAAATCATTGTTTCTCTCTTTCCCCCTTCTTCTTTCTCTAAAATCCATAAATAGAAATTTTTTAAAAAATCAATAAATTAAAGTCATTACCTTCTTTGAAAGACAAGACCCTTTTTATGTGATTAAGGAATTTTCTCCACCCATGAATCTTCCAAGCAAGAGTTTCCTTTGCAAGGATTTGCTGAACACCTACACGTTTACTATGCACGGGCATCATTCTGTGCCACTAACAAGCAGAAACTTCATGATCAATCTGTGAGGGAGGTGCTGCCAGTGCCTCCATTTAACAGAAGGTGAAACTGAGGCACAGAAATGTTAAGTAAGTGGCCGGCGGTCAGAGCTCGCACGTGGCAAAGCTGGGATTCCATGTCGTCTGCAAAGATACTGACTTCCTCACACCATCTCAGACAGCCTTACGACCAGACACAAACCACGCCCAGCCCACTGGGAAACAGCCCTGAACAGTTGGGCGAGGAGTAGTTTACACTTAAATGCAGCTTCCTGTGTGCCAGGTGCTGGGTGAAAAATGACCTTCTGGGTGGTTCTCCCGGCCTTGCCTCTGACCGAGCCAGGCGCTGGTCTGAGAGAGAGAGAGACAGCTGTAGACTGCATTGGCTTCCGTCGCCCCTGTCCCCGGGTGAGCCCTGTGCCTTGCTCAGGAGGAATCGCCCACCCTTAAAAGAGGATAGAAGAATCTGAGAGGGCAGGGCTCTGCTAACTGCCAGCCAGCTGCCAGTGGCGCCATCTGGTGCCCGAGCAAAGAAACGGCACCTTCCGCTGACTGCCGGGACGGTGTCAGGAGACACAGGGTCGGATTGGGTGTGGCTTTCTGGCTGTCTTGCACACTTACCTGACCACACATACAGTGCAGCGACACCTACGTCAAGGGAGTTGTTCTGAGCGTAAGACGAGGTGATGTAGACAGGGAGGCAGGTGCAGATTCTGTGTCAGGTTCCACCCAACGTGAGCCCGGCAAGCCCACTCACTGGGTCTGTGCACCCCGTGCAAAGGCCGGGAAAGCTCACATCAGGGCCATGAGCCCAGCTGCTGCAGGAGGGGCCGCCCAGAGGGGGTCGCCCGCATGGGGCCTCCAGGACGGGGCCTCCCAGAAGGCACAGCACACTGACACCTCTCACAGGCATGGAAGGTGAGAAACCCACGTAGGCTTGCAAAACATACATCCAGGATGGTCTGTTTTGCTGTGTGTTAGGTATTTGGGTCATTCTGGTGACCACGTGGCTAGAAACCCATGAATGTCCAGCTGCAGTCGCTGTAACAACGTAACACAAACCAGGAGGCTTCAAACCACAGGAGTGTGTTCTCTCGGAGTCTGGGGTCTAGAAAACCCAAGGCAGGGTGCGGGCAGGGCCACGGCTCCTGGAGACTCTCCTGGGGAGGATCCCTCCTGCCGCGTCCGGCTTCTGGTGTCTGTCCGCCAGCCACCGCTTCCTCCACGTGCGGCCACATCACAGGGGCCACACTGCTTCCTCCTCCTCTCTGAATGACTGTTCCTTCCCATCTGTCTTAGAAGGATACATATAATTAATTACTTTTAGGGATAACCTAAAATAAGCTCCTCCTTCCAAGATCCTCACCTTAACCCCAACTTTCGTCCTGTGAAGTGACAGTCACTCTTTGATATGTAAGGTAATTAATATCCGCCAATTTCAGGGATTAGGACACGGCAGATTTGGGTCACCACCATTTAGCCCACCCTTCCGATGTGTTTAGTCACGGGCCCAGGATTAATTTTATGCCTATACCAGGCAAGAGTCAGGACTCCGTTCTGGGGACACAGCAGAGTAAGGTAGCCACCCAGCGGAGATACCTGTGAATCTAGGCTACCTATGCTTGCACTCCAGCAGGGCCGAGACTGGAAATATGAAGCCACTGGTGGAAGAACACCAGCCCTGCCAGGCAGACCGGCACCTGCCGCTCTCAACCGGCTGCAGTCGCCAACCCCGCATCTAAATTTAGAAATCACACGTCAGCATCTCTATGACATTTCCCGGAAGGGAGCGATGTCAGCCATCACACCTTACCTCGTCCTGCAAACGCTTGTGACCAGTGGTGGAAGATCATGATAGATGTTTACTTGATAAATTAAACTCTGACGGCTAAAGGACGCAGATAATTAACCCATGGGTTTATTTCTCACTTCCCCTGTCTGCTTCTTGCCTCCCTCCCTCCCTCTCTTTTTCTCTTTTCTGTTTTCCCCTCCCTGTATCTGGGCCCAAAGGCAGGGAAGCGTCACCTGAGGTCAGTATATAAGGCAAATACAAAAGGTTTAAACGAGCTTTAAGATCCAGTATTAGGATGACATTTACTGTCCTCCTGGGAGGAAAAAAAATCATTTATGTAAAAACAAGGGCTTAATTATAACCTTTTAAAAGTCTCTTTAGGGTAATAGATCAGTTGCAGGGTTATCACGAGGAGCCAATAACAAGAAATGATGGTATGATTTATTGTCCCTGCCTTGTCTGCTTCCTGCTACTTGTTGAAATGACAATCTCACATCAAATGTCATCCGTGTAGATTATTAAAAACAGTTAATATTGAATTATTATTTGGGGACTCTCAAAAAGAGAAAAATGAGATGATGAAGCAAGCATTTCCCTCTGAAGGTTAATGCCAGGAAAGAGAATGTCACTGTGCCCATGTGGGTGAAGCAATTTTGAAGAAGAGTTCTCCGTGAAAAGTTCTCGTAAATCACTCTCCATCTTGTCAAGTACGAAGAAAGAGAGAGAAGCTCCGCCTTAACGTATACCTGGAAAGGAGATAGAAAATGTTCCGTTCTTCCCAAAGGCTTACAACGATAGTCTGTACAGGGTTCCGGGATGTCGCGGTTCTCTTCCTGTGTTCCCGGCGACCTTGGAAGGGAGGAGGTCATAGTAATGATTGATATTTATAGAGCAGTCATTGTGTACGGAGGTCTCTTCTGAGAGGCATTAAGTCGGTTAGTCCTCAAAATGGCCCTCAGACGTAGGTCCTAAAATTACCATCACTGTTCCTAGAGAAACTGAGACAGAGAATGTAAGACACCTGCCCAGAGACACACAGCTAGTGAGGGGGAATCCCTGCTTGGAACACGGCCATCTGGGCTCCGTGGGCCCTTCTCCAATGACTGCGCTAGCAGACCAGTGTGGGTCTCATCAGACAACTCGGACACCGCCTCACGTTAGCATCAGGCAGGGACGCACATTTACTGTCTATGTGCCAGGGGTGGACGGACAGCTTATCTCCGAGAAAACTCTGCAACAGATCCAGGAACGACAGGCCCAGAGGGGCCGTTCACGTAAAGATTTCATCAGAAATCTTTTAGTGGAGAAAACCAAAACAGAACCCGCCTGGGAATGAGCTTAAAATTGACCTCAGCAGGGAAGAGGGCCGGATTTTCGACTCCGTCACTGGGAGGAGCCAGAAGGAGGTGGGTCTGGGAGCTGGGAGCTGGGAACTGGGAGCCGGTCACTGGCAGGACACTCGTCACTGCCCATCTCTGTCCTCACGTGTTCTCCCCAGTGAGGCCTCTTTTCTCTTCACACCCTTCACACAGGGCAGGAAGGAGGAAACAGAGGTTTCTCGCATTTCACCCTAGTGTTCGCCTGAGGAAAAACAAGTTCCGCCCCCGAAGGGAAGACCCCCGGGTGACCTGGTGAAGTTCAACCCCAAGCTGATTGTTTTCACAGCACATTGCCCTAAATAAATGAAATTACTACCTGCAGAGGAATGTATTCTATTCCCCCCCCCAAACCCCCACCAGGATGTAATCTCTAAGAGGACAGGGACCTTGACAATCTCGTTTTGTTGACTGTCCCCAAAGCCTGCCAACATTTCTGTGCCAGGACTTCCGGGGCAGAAGGAGGGGCACACAGAATTAAAACAGACTCAGATTGTCCCCACCTGTGACACCCTTCCTTCAGGCTGTGTCATCTCTACCCTGGTCAGTTGGAACACCAGGGTCACAGCCACAGGCAAAGTTGTATCAGCAAAGAACTGACAGGTGTGGGGAAAACCAGGCTCCATTCCTGGCCCTGGCCCTGCAGCTCGGCGACCCCTGACCAGGTTAGTGTTCTTGCCTGAGCTGCTATTCCTTCGTCTCCTCAGGGGAGCAGGTTGCTCACCTCACAAGGTGGCTGAGGAGGCTCAAGGCTGTGTTCCAGTTCAGAAGGCCGGTGGTACGAGCTTTTCCTATTTACCTCCTAAGAGTCCCTGTCCGAACTCGGCGAATCGGTTATGACGCCCACGCGCTCTCAACTCCCGTCCTGCTTCTTCCTCTGCTCTACCTCGTCCACTCACCTGGGATCACCCAGAATGCACAGCCCACCTCCAGCCCGGGCCTTTGCCAAAGCGTTCTCTGATTCCCCGGCACCCGGGATAATCTCTCCTTCCATCACGCCGCCTCGGGACTTCATCTCTACATCTCCCGAAATGTAGAGAGAGATGATCTGCTGCGTGTTTCACAAGAAGCCGGGGAGGGAAGCTAAGTTGGCCAAGAACTACCAGCAGCCCTGTGATTGTCACAGTCTTTCTGATGACACTAGAATTCGTTAGAACAAGAGGGAACAGGAGAGAGAGAGTTCACTGTCAACCAGATTAAGGTCAGTTGAGGCCCCGGGCGCAGAAGAAAATATTAGGCCCCTTACAAAAAAAAAAAAGAGACAGGGAAAATAAAAATACACGTTAACCATATTTTAAACAAATAAAAAATACGATGTACTATTAATGTTAAAATTGCACCTATGAAACCAAACTTGGTGTCATTAGAAAAAAAGTGTCAAGTTGGGGTTTGAGGGGGCCCTTCAGAAGTTGGGGCCCCAGGGCGCATGCCCGGTGCACCCACTGTTAAATCCGCCTCTGCTGCCCACTCGCTCAGTGAGGGTCGAGCCCTGACGAGAGACACTTGGGTTTGTTCCAGGTGGGGGGGAAGGTAAGGGAGGCCCCACAGAGTCCCCGGGGCTGACCGCGGGAACTCAGCTGCGTTTGCCGCAGCAGGACCCTGTGCAAGCAGTGACGTGGGACCAGGTGGCCTGAGTCTGGTGGCTCGGTGCAGGGCGCTGCACTGCCTCAGCTCACCTTCAGTCTCCCCAAGGGCTTGTGTGTCCCCCTTGATAGCTCATCATTCTCATCCCTCATCCTAAGAGCTTGATTATAACATCCACTTTAAAAAAAAAAAAAATTACTTTCTGACACTTCCACTACACCCCTCCCCCCAAGTGTTAAGGAGTTCACCTCTTTTCCAAGTAAAACTATATATCAGTACTTTAACCCAGTGGTCCCCAACCTTTTTTGGGCCACAGACCGGTTTAATGTCAGAAAATATTTTCACAGACCGGCCTTTAGGGTGGGATGGATAAATGCACAAAATAAAATTATGCGACCGGCGTAAAAACTGTGGTATTTTTAAATATAATTGTCAAATTTACGAGACAAGCGTCAAGAGTGAGTCTTAGACGGATGTAACAGAGGGAATCTGGTCATTTTTTAAAAATAAAACATCGTTCAGACTTAAATATAAATAAAACGGAAATAATGTAAGTTATTTATTCTTTCTCTGTGGACTGGTACCGGTTCATGGCCCGGGGGTTGGGGACCACTGCTTTAACCTACAGGTATAAATGACATGAACATTTATATTATTTTTTAAAAAAGATTTTATTCATTTTAGAGAGGATAGAGAGAGAAAGAAGGAGAAGGGAGGAGGAGCTGGAAGCATCAACTCCCACATGTGCCTTGACCAGGCAAGCCCAGGGTTTCAAACCGGCGACCTCAGCGTTCCAGGTTGACGCTTTATCCACTGCGCCATCGCAGGTCAGGTGAGATGTACATTTCCATTAACTTTTCTGTCTGTGTTTCAGAAGTTTGACTCAGTGGAAGACATCATTGAGCACTACAAGTACTTCCCCATCATCCTCGTTGACGGCAAGGACAAGACGGGAACTCGCAGGGAGCAATGCTACCTGGCCCGGCCGCTCCCTCTCCACAGACTCCACTGCCCCTGGTAGCCTGACCGCTGCGGCATCACCGGCCCCGGGGCCCAGCGCCCGGGCACTGTACACTGGCTCCCAGAGGTGACTTTCTGTGACCTTAAGGGACTCCATCTTTGACTTTGTAGAAAAGGAAATCGTTCTCTAGTGGAAATTGGAAACCCAGTCATGGTTTGGAAAGCTCACCAAGCTCCAGTCATATTTGGAAAGAAATATGTACAAGATGCAAGAATAAAACCTAGCATTTAAGAAAAAAAAAAATCTGCTCAGGAGAAAACTATAAAGACGGGCATTACAGTCACGTTACCTGCAGACAAGCATCAGAGGACAAGAGACCAGTGCTCAGTGTCTGCAGCCGGCACGTGGTGGCAAGTCTGGGAGCGACTCCCAGGCCTGTGCTCCTCCTAGGACCCGGTGCGGCCTTTCTCTGTTTCAGAAAGGTTTTCACCTGTGGATTTACAATGTTTTCACCTGTGGACTTACAGTGTTTTCACCTGTGGACTTACAATGTTTTCACCTGTGGACTTACAGTGTTTTCACCTGTGGACTTACAGTGTTTTCACCTGTGGACTTACAGTGTTTTCACCTGTGGACTTACAATGTTTTCGTTATGCCGCTGGTGTTGGTGAGCGTTGTTAGCTCTATTTTATCTGCACTCCCAGAAATGCCATTGTGGGGAAGAAATACGGCAGGAAAACAAGAGCACTGGTGATTACTGCCTGAAAGACAGAGCTCAGAAATGCGTTTACTACGCTGTGAGACGGCCATCTCCGGTGCTCTCCGCTTAGAGCCGCTTTAAGACAAATGGGACTGCCTGACCAGGCGGTGGCGCAGTGGATAGAGCATCGGACTGGGATGCGGAGGACCCAGGTTTGAGACCCCAAGGTCGCCAGCTTGAGCACGGGCTCACCTGGTTTGAGCAGAGCTCACCAGCTTGGACCCAAAGTCGCTGGCTCGAGCAAGGGGTTACTTGGTCTGCTGAAGGCCTGAGGTCAAGGCACATGTGAGAAGGCAATCAATGAACAACTAAGGTGTCGCAATGCCTAACGAAAAACTAATGATTGATGCTTCTCATCTCTCTTGTTCCTGTCTGTCTGTCCCTGTCTGTCCCTCTCGCTGACTCTATCTCTGTCCCTGTATTAAAAAAAAAAAAAGACAAATGGGACTAGCAGATTCGTGGTTAAGGGGGTGCGCTTAGGTCTGAGTGAACGTAGAATTATATATTTTTAAAATTCCAATTGTGGACTTCTATTCAAAGGAAGAGCAGTCTTCTAGTTAATGTCACGTTGCGGGAGCACTGCCCACGTCCCTACTCAAGGCTAAGCGGACCTGATTTTATTCTTGTTTTCCAATTCAGATGAGGAGACTGAGGCTCACAGGGGCTATTGATTTTATCAACGTAAGAAGAGAGCCCAGGCCCTGGCCGGTTGGCTCAGCGGTAGAGCGTCGGCCTAGCGTGCGGAGGACCCGGGTTCGATTCCCGGCCAGGGCACATAGGAGAAGCGTCCATTTGCTTCTCCACCCCTCCGCCGCGCTTTCCTCACTGTCTCTCTCTTCCCCTCCCGCAGCCAAGGCTCCATTGGAGCAAAGATGGCCCAGGCGCTGGGCATGGCTCTGTGGCCTCTGCCTCAGGCGCTAGAGTGGCTCTGGTCGCAATATGGCGACGCCCAGGATGGGCAGAGCATCGCCCCCTGGGGGGCAGAGCACCGCCCCTGGTGGGCGTGCCGGGTGGATCCCGGTGGGGCGCATGCGGGAGTCTGTCTGACTGTCTCTCCCTGTTTCCAGCTTCAGAAAAATGAAAAAAAAAAAAAAAAAGAAGAGAGCCCAGAATTTTACCCATCTTTGCCTGGCTCCCTCCCAGCATGTCTTCCCGGGTACATTTCCTGCCCTGTGAAATTTTACAGAGAGAGGGAAACAATCTGAAAATACAGAGGTACCCATCTTAAACTATACAGCTAAATAAACTCTTGTGAGATGTTTAAAAAAAGAGTTCTGGTTGAAATGAAGAGTACACGATGACTTCAAATGTCACCAGAGCCTACATATGAAGTTTATAGAGCATTTATGTAGAATGTCACGATGCAGAAGTAACCAAAATAGATTTAAAAAGTCAAGAGCTGTCAAGGCAAATAATACACACACACACAATGCCCAGGGTTATGTCTTGTCCAAAACAGCAGACAATGAGCAGTGAGGGGAGCTTAGTCTCCACCCTCCCGGGGGACAGGTGCAGGGCTCTCTCCTTCCACAAGGTCGACGGGCAATGATGACTCTAGGTTAGAGGAGGAGCATCTGACGAAGGAGCTCCTTGTCAAGTTGGAGCTCCCGATACTGACCCGGGCCCGTCGTAGAACGCGCCTGCGCAGGGTAACACGCGGGCCAAGACACAAGAGTACTTCAATAGGAGATTGGCTGCTAAGGCGCAGACTGGGGGGAGCTTAAGGCAGTGTGGTGGCTGCTCACGCTCAACGGGGCACCAGCAAGGCCAGGCCTCCGTGGCAGACCCTGCAGAGACCACAGGCTCGTGGGCAGGAAGAGCGTACTCCTCACTCTAAAAAGCTACTGGGCGATTATACCGAGACGTCCGATTCAGCTACTCCCTGGGACCGTGCCATTCCGTGCTGTGCTCTCAAGAAGTTTTTCCGAGTCTCCTCCAGCATTCCAGCATTGTTCTTCTTAAAGTAGATAAACATCAGGCAGTGGCTGGCCTTTTTATGAGGCTTTTTTTTTAATGCTTTATCCCCTCTTATTCATAAATGCATGATTCCATGCTATGAGGAAAAAGAAGTAGAAATCAGCCATTTTTAAATGCCCACAATACTTATAAATGTGAAAAATCTCCAAAAAGAAAGGGAGAACTCAAGATTTGGACAGGGGTTTGCTTGGGTCACTGGGATGTGAGGGACCATGTTCAGTGGGTCTTACGGAACTCGGATGCCGAGACAGGAGTTGGGGGGGCAAGCCTCGATTGGAAGTACTGCCTGTAAGACGTCCAGGGAAGGAGGGACAGGGCAAGTTCTTCTTTCAAGGGAGATCCAAGTGGCCCACCTCTGTGTCTGCCATCAGGTCATTCTCTTTCTCACTGTAACGGCATTTTGCTGGTCATCGATCAGGAAAGAATAAAGACATATAACTTTTCATTGTTTGTACTTGATTATTACAGCAGTTCTGTAGAGAGAGCGGGGCAGGTGTTCTTAACCCATGTTATGATTGAGGCAACGGTGCCTCCGTGGCCAAAGTCTTCCTTGTGTCATGGCCGGACACGAGGTTTTCATACGCAGTACTCCGTTCGGTGTCTCGTTGGGTCTGT
Organism: Saccopteryx bilineata; assembly: GCF_036850765.1. Taxonomy (NCBI): domain Eukaryota; kingdom Metazoa; phylum Chordata; class Mammalia; order Chiroptera; family Emballonuridae; genus Saccopteryx; species Saccopteryx bilineata. The sequence goes on from NC_089494.1 coordinate 260,440,586, forward strand.
AGTTAAGAGTTTGGTGAACGGGGCTTGGCGTGCCCACATTTCAAAGGGTTTTCATCCCTCTTCCACTGTTACTTCTTTTTCAGCTGGGAAGTGTCACTTCATACCTTGCCTCCAAAGAGCAGGAGAATTTTAGCTTTATCTGGTTATAGCAGCCACGACGCATTCACAACTATTTCTTTTTGACAGAGTCATTCCATTTGGGTCAATTTGTATCTTCCTCATCTTTAATCATGCCTTGTTATCAAAGTACTTGTTTGTGTGCAAATATGTATTTGTTGCTAGGCAACCTTGTAGCTGTTGGCAGTATAGCAGTGAGTTAAGTGGGAGAAACAGACAGCAAGTAAGTAAGTATACAATAAACAAGATCATCTAAGTTGGTTTCCCATTACTTTGTTTTCTTTCCATTTTAACACTTACTAGGGAGTGCTTGTCCTGAGGCCAGTATGAGATATTTTGCTGATGCCCATTTAAGATGGCTTTAAAAGGTTTTCAACCAGAAAATTTAAAAATTTTTCAAATTTACTTAATGGAAAATCCCTCCTCTTGGGTGTACAGGTGTGCGGGGGAGGGGTGGTGTTTGAGTAAGCACATTATACCTGAAATCAATTATTCTGCCTTAATAACTACAAATTTTATCCCATTGTCAAATTTAGCCCATTGCTATGTGTGTGGTCACATACACTTTTTGTACAATGGTCTACATTATGTATGATTAACATTGCTTCTTGGCCTTTTGGCTAAGATCAAGTATATTATGTATGATTAGCATTCTGTTTGTGTTTCTATTTTTTTTTTCACCCTGAGTAATATTTGTTCTAACTAAGCACATTCACTTTTTTTAAACATCCATGATTTACAGCTGAACTAACTTAAATGAAAGCAAATATGTAATTAAATGTTCTAATGAGACAGGTTAGTAAGCCAGGACAAGTGTTACAAGGAAACAGACAGATAAATGGCCAAGCAGTTTACAGCCATCGAGTAAATCATAAAACCCTCTCTTCCCTAACCAAGGACATTTAGGACTAAATGGTTTACACGTCTCCTCCCCCACCGGAGGGTAAACAGCTTAAATCGCCCTCCTCAGGCAAGTAGACAGCAGAAACCCAATTAGTGCCCTTTGTGCCAGCCAAGGGTGGGTAAAGTTAAGGCACTAAATCTCATTTTGGTGTTCCAGCATGAAGTTCATGAGCCTTCTATTGAGATCTGCCCCTAAGGCCTCCCCTAAACTCCCAGCCTTTAGAGCCCTCAAAGTGAAGGACCCAGCTCGCTCTCCCTCCTGGAGCACGCCCCCACCTTCCATTTCCCCTCTTCTTCCTCACCCCAAGGGACCCCAGGAGACTCATAAGCAGGGAGCAATGGGCAGTGGCAGCTTGTCCCGGATGACCCACAAACCTGTGTCCAGCAGCCCCGCCCAGGCCCTCCCCCTTCGGGGAGACCGCCTCCCCGAAGCCCGTTCTTGTCTCACTGTCCTCAGCGGTAATAACTGTCCTCTCAGAACCACCTGGACTCCTGTTGTGAAATGGTTGCTGAACGAAGTCAAGAGCCCACACACTAAAGGCCAGCCTGAGGGAGACCCTCTCCTGGACCCATCCCTGTCCAGTGACATTAATATTTTTGTAATGGAGTACTAGAAAAAGGAATTCAAAATATAGTTTAATTTTTTTTTCATGCCCTATTGTTTCTAAAGCCGCTTTGAAATCACAGTTAGGATAAATCTATGAAAAATTTTCTGGAATAATTTTTGACCTGTGAGCATTATTAGTAAATGCTAGACCTGGGGGGCAGGGCAGGGAGATGAAAAAGACTTATTCCCTGTGACCGCAGGCTCAGGGCCTGGCTATACAATACATGGAATTAAAAGCCCGCCATGCAGAATAATAGAGTTGGTAATTCTCTCCCTTGTACCACCACTACACTGGCAGGCACAAAGGGCTGGGTGGGGGAGGGTGCAGCTGGGGAAAGCCCCGGGTGTGGGGGGAGGGAGGGTGTTCAAGCAGAGAGCGGAAGGACGCCCCTAGAATACGAGCTTTAGGAGCGCGCACACTCCGTCAGTCTATTTCTGAGCACTCTTATTTTTAGGGCACTATTCTAGAACGTTCTGGTCACTGGTCAAGCAGGGACCACATACTGAATGGACAAGAGAAACCCAATAGACAGCCATCGTGGGAAAATGACAGGTGATTTATTGACTGGTTCTGGGGAAACCGGCTCACTGTATGGGAGCAAAAATACAATCCTGTGTCTAGCTCAGAGCGCACCACACAGATAAATTCTCCATGGGTCAAATAGCTAAACGTGAAAGGCAGACATGGAATTGAGTTGTGTATTTTCTTCTAATAATTTTAATGACTTTGGGGGAGGGAAGGAGTGCTTAAAACTAAAACATGAATCATTAAGGGAGAGATGGAGAGATTTGTTACACCAGAATTTAAAAGGTTTGCAAAAGTTAGGCAAAGTCCAAAGGCATTTAAACCATCGAATGTAACACGACCAAAGGATAGAAACTAGCAAGTCATATATTTCAAAACAAAACAACAACAACAAAAAAAAAAAACCTCTAAGTCCTGTAAATTATGTCAATGTAAGAAAAGTCCAAATCTGTAAGAATTTTTATGAGTTTATTTGAGCCAAACTGTCAACACTTTTGCCAGGAAGCAAAATCTCAATGGATTGAGAAAATGTTCTGGAAAATGGCCATTTCACCATTTATTTTCTACAACAGAATCAAAGGGAAAGATACAAAGGGGTCACATGAAATCCACTGGTGATAGATGAGGGGGGCGGGAGGAAGCAAAGTGGGGGAATCTTTGGGATTGGATAAAAAGTAAAACGTATAGACACAGACCTTTTTACATAGGTAAGTAAAAAAAAAAGGTTAACAGTTGGCAATTAACATGATAATAAGGATGAGGGGATTTGTGGTCTCTGCTGGGATGGGGGAGTTGTGCCCTGAGGGGGGGGGGCAGGAAAAAATTATTCATACACTTTCGAGGTATGTTATCAGGTATGTTTAAAGGTGTGTTACTATAGATGCAAAGGCAACCGGCAGACTCCACTCAGGTGAGCATGACCTTCCTGAGAGAAACATCCACCATAGGACGTGACTCCACTCAGGTGAGCATGGCCTTCCTGAGAGAAACTTCCCATCCTAGGCAGACTCCACTCAGGTGAGCGTGACCTTCCTGAGAGAAACTTCCCGCCCTAGGACGTGACTCCACTCAGGTGAGCATGACCTTCCTGAGAGAAACATCCCGCCCTAGACAGACTCCACTCAGGTGAGCATGGCCTTCCTGAGAGAAACATCCGCCCTAGGCAGACTCCACTCAGGTAAGCATGACCTTCCTGAGAGAAACATCCCGCCCTAGGACGTGACTCCACTCAGCTGAGCATGACCTTCCTGAGAGAAACTTCCCGCCCTAAGACGTGACTCCACTCAGGTGAGCATGGCCTTCCTGAGAGAAACTTCCCGCCCTAGGACGTGACTCCACTCAGGTGAGCATAAGCTTCCTGAGAGAAACATCCGCCCTAGGACGTGACTCCACTCAGGTGAGCATGGCCTTCCTGAGAGAAACATCCTGCCCTAGGACGTGACTCCACTCAGCTGAGCATGACCTTCCTGAGAGAAACATCCCGCCCTAGACAGACTCCACTCAGGTGAGCATGGCCTTCCTGAGAGAAACTTCCCGCCCTAGGACGTGACTCCACTCAGGTGAGCATGGCCTTCCTGAGAGAAATATCCCGCCCTAGGACATGACTCCACTCAGGTGAGCATAAGCTTCCTGAGAGAAACATCCGCCCTAGGACGTGACTCCACTCAGGTGAGCATGGCCTTCCTGAGAGAAACATCCCGCCCTAGGACATGACTCCACTCAGGTGAGCGTGACCTTCCTGAGAGAAACTTCCCGCCCTAGGACGTGACTCCACTCAGGTGAGCATAAGCTTCCTGAGAGAAACATCCGCCCTAGGCAGACTCCACTCAGGTGAGCGTGACCTTCCTGAGAGAAACATCCCACCCTAGGACGTGACTCCACTCAGGTGAGCGTGACCTTCCTGAGAGAAACATCCTGCCCTAGGACGGGACTCCCCACCATGACTGCTTTTGGTTATGAGGACGTTTTCATTTCAGAGCATCCTGTGAGGTGAGGTTACTTAAGGTCTCTGAGTCTGCAAAGCCACTGTGCAGGCCTCCCCTGAGCTTGTCAGGGTCAGCATGTGGTCCCTTTTCCATCTACAGTTGAGATGTCCAGCCTTGCTGTCCTGACTGGGTCGTGACGGATGGTGGTGACACCTTGTGCCAGTAGACGCTGTCATGGAACGGAGCTGTCTTTAAGGGAAGATAACACGGAGCTGGGCGGCCGGGACAGGGAAGGATGTCTTCTCTGATCCCCAGCCCCACAATGGACCCGCAGACGGAGAATTTAGCCGGAAGGCTTAGAGAGCGGCCAGGAGGTGAGCAACCCCCATGACAGTGGCAAATGGGCACCCTGTCTGCCCGAGGGATGAGCCAGATGGACAAAGGAGCCCCAGGCCGTTCCTCCGAGCCCCTGTGAGGCTCGCTGAAGCGAGGGGCAGAGGCCAGGAGCCGCTCTGGCACTAGGCTTCACTCCGGCTGACAGCCACCTGACACCAGCGGCCGGAAAACGCTAATTACCATAAAACTGCTGGGCGCTCTTCACCCTTCCAGTTGGTCAACATGAAGGACTCAGAGCCTATAAAAAACAGGTGGACCTTAGGTGCCTGATAATTAACTTTTTTATTGTAATGCAAATACCTGACTTGAAGCTTTTAACTGCTGCAGCTTCCATTTCACAGAAACCCAGCTCAGGCAACACAGGGCCAACCACAAAACTAGATAAAGAGCCAGGCAGCCCCACCTGAAGCTCCCCTTTTAGAGCCCTGAGTAACCCGGAAAACTGACACTTGTGACCCCCTGCTGTCCCCCCTCTTGAGCTCCAAGTACTGGTCTTAGGTTTTAAGTTCACCAATGAGGAGGGAACCCAAAAAAGCCTCGCCCTCCTCCCCCACTCCAAGAAAGGCAAGACGGCAGGCGTGTGGGCTCTCTCCATCGTGACCTCCCAGGTCCGTGACAAGCCCCGTTTTCCAGAGTTCCCTGAGGGTTGAGACTGAGGTGTGTCTAAAAGGAAAAACAGACAAAACCACAATGATAGTTGGACTTTTATTTTTTATTTTATTTATTCATTTTTAGAGACAGAAGAGAGTGACAGAGAGAAAAAGGGAGGAGCAGAAAGCATCAACTCACACACACACACACACCCCAACCAGGCAAGCCCAGGGTTTTGAACCAGCGACCTCAGCATTCCAGGTCGAGGCTCCATCCACTGCACCACCACAGGTCAGGCATTGGATATTTTAATACTCAGAAATAATCAAGTAAGATAGCAAAAATGAAGAAAACTAGAAAATTTCAACAACACCAACATCCAACAAGAACTAATAGTCATCTGCGGACCAGTTCACAAAACAAAGACAGAAAACACATGGTTTTCCTAGTCGACAGAGAACATTCACCATGAAGGACCATCTTCTGGGACCTAAAAACAAGTCTCAATGGATTTTAAAGGACTAGGAAATATATAGGTGATAGTCTCTGAATGAAATCAATAATTGGATGTCTAGGAAAATCTCTAAATATTTGGAAATTAAGCAACACATTTCTAAATTGCTTGTGGTCAAAGGAAAAAAAAACACAAGAAAAGTCTAAAAAAGTTTTCAAACATGAATAATAATGAAACACAACATACCAAAATGTGAGGGCTACAGCTACCCTTTAATTATGATTTAATATAAGCACTTATAGCCTAAAACCCTTAAATGCTTATATTGGAAAGGAGAGTTTCATAATGCAGTGCCTAAGTTTCCACCGTAAGACAGAAAGGAAGCACAAAAACAAGTAGAAAGGAGACAAGATTAAGGATAAGAGCAGAAATCAAGAATACAAACAGAAAGAAAACCAGCAAAGCCAAAGGTTGGTTCTCCCAGTGATTAAAATGAGTCAACAGCTGCTAAAGTAACCAAAAGCACAAGCAAAAGAGAACAAAGTACTAGGAAGGAGTGAAAAGGGAAACCACCGATCCTACAGACACTGTAGACTGTTTAGCATAAGCTCCTTTGTTCCGAGGATGCTGAAAAATATGTCATCCTCTAGATATAACACCAGTACAAGAAGAAACAGAAGCCTGGCCTGTGGTGGCGCAGCGGATAAAGTGTCAACTTGGAATGCTGAGGTCACCAGTTCGAAACCCTGGGCTTGCCTGGTCAGGGCACATATGGGAGTTGATGCTTCCTGCTCCTCACCCCTTTTCTCTCTCTCTCTTTCTTTCTCTGTCTCTCCTCTCTAAAAAAATAAATAAATAAATGAATAATTTTAAAAAAAGAAACAGAAAATCTGACATTTCATTTATGAAAGAAATTAGAAACTTTTCCACATACACACACAAAAAAGCTTTAGATCATGATGGATCCTACCAAAACTCTTAAAGTTACAGCACCAAAATTACACACTTTTTAAGAAAATCAAGAAAGAGGGAACATTCGCCAACTCTTGAAACAGTTGGCAACAAAGCCAACCACAAATAAATACACAAACAAGCACGTAAAGCTGACACAGGCAACACGAAGAAAGAATATTCCAGATTACGTGTTACGAGCATAGATATGAAAATCCTCAACAAAATTATTAGCAAATCCCTGTGGAGACAAGATGTGTGACCTAAGTAACTTTGGAGCTGAGGGCAGACTGCGAGACTACCGGGAAGAAGAACTGCCAGAGTAACATCGTGCTTCCTGTTGATCAAGTTATTTCTCACACAGGCACCTGTAAACACCATATCCTGGGATTAAACAAATAATTGGTGGCAGAGTTGGGGTGGGTGGAGCCAGGTTTCCCACTGCCAGAGGGGAAGGTGACTGATAATCAGAAAAGAAAGAGTCTGGTTTGAAAAAGTCAGTAGGAATTTATGTTCTGCTTATTATACTGTAGGGCAGTGGTCCCCAACACCTAGGCCGCGGACCGGTACCGGTCCATGGGCCATTTGGTACCGGTCTGCAGACAAAGAATGAATAACTTACATTATTTCTGTTTTATTTATATTTAAGTCTGAACGATGTTTTATTTTTAAAAAATGACCAGATTCCCTCTGTTCCATCCATCTAAGACTCACTCTTGACGCTTGTCTCGGTCACGTGATACATTTATCCCTAAAGGCTGGTCCGTGAAAATATTTTCTGACATTAATCCGGTCAGTGGCCCAAAAAAGGTTGGGGACCACTGCTGTAGGTAATATGTGGATAAACATAGAAGTCACTACAGGGATAGACGTGAGTACACGTCTTAGTGGACACACGCCCAGTCCCAAGCTCTGCTCACTTAGCGGGCCTTAGAGCAGTGACAGTCTGGCGGGGAAGACAAACCAACAGTGGGCGGATGTGAGGGGGCCATCTCGCCTTAGCAGATTTAAAACATAAAGCCCCTGTAACTGAAATGCGCTGGGAGTTTACAAGGAGGAAAGTGAAGACGTGATCAAGGCGGTTTTCCAGGTCAGCAGGCCAGAGGTGGTTTGGTTTAAATAAGTTTTGTTGGGAACACAATCGCCTGTCAAATGAGGAGGGAAAAATATACCTACATTAAAAAGAATTCCATGGCTATTAAGCATTTTAAAGATAAAAATATAATGACTACTTAGAAGAAAATCCTATGAAAATATCAGCGTGCCCTTGGCCTCTGAGGCAATGTGGTGTTCATCGGGTGTACTTCTTAAGCAACACAGGAAACAAAGGAAAAAGCAGGGAAATTAAACATTTGACCATGTAAATATTTTAAATACGACGGAGACAATAAGCAACATCAGAAGAGAAAGGATAGACTGCAAAAATATCTTTGAAGCACATGTCCCAGAGAAATGATTCCTATATGTACTACAGAAAGGACTCCCGTAAGTTAATATAAGGACAAACAGTCCCGTTGAAAAAGAATCAAGGGATAAAAATAGCCATTTTATGGAAAGGGAAATCCTGACTCTCACAGGCACATGAAAAGGAGTTCAGCTTCACAATTGTCAGGGAGACGCCAATTAAAAGTAACAGGGAGTTGACGTGTTTTTCACCCAACGGGCGGCAAACAGTTCAGAAGAAGGTTACACCCAGTGCGAGCTGAGGGTGAGGAGAGGGCAAGCCAGGTCTCTGCAAGTTGTTAGCAACAGTGGGCCCTGGAATCACTACAGGGTTTTGTTTTTCTTTTGGAAATTAATCAGGCAAACTCTGTAAAAATGAAAACTCTATGTATCCTTCTCACCAGTTCTAGTTCTGGAGGTTTATCCTATAGAATTAAAAGTAGGAAGTATAAAGGGTGCTGACTGAAGCATTGTCTGCCAACTAACAAATCAACAACAAAAATGAAAGTTCAATCATAGAGGATGGCCAATTAAGTGTCCCCAAGCTGTGGAGTATTAGGCAACTAGTTAAAAGACCGCTTTAGCCTGCTGCACGAATTTCCCCATTGAAATATTCATCACAGGCTGTAAGTGACCAAAGTGCAGAGAAATGCGTATAGAATTCATCTATGTCGGAAAAAACCACCATAGCTCACAACCGGTTGCTTTTTACATTATAGTTATAGAAGAATATACTAGGTTATTAACACCTATATGGTGGGGTGGGGACCTGTCTGAGAAAGGAGAGGTGGTTTGGAGAAAGAGGAGGGAGGGAATGGCCGTGCGACATGAAGATTGCTCCAGCATCGTGTAAGAGAAAGAGCAAACCAGAAAGTTCTACTAATGTGCCAGCAAATGTGTAAAACCAAGCCTGTCTGAGGGCATGATTAGAAGGCAGCATGGGAAAATAAAAATATCTCATTCTTTGGTACCAAGCCTCATAACGCATCCCTCTAAAAGGACGTTTCTTATAACAGTGTACTGAGTCAACAGCTCTGTGCAACTTCTCGCTGTGTTTGCAAGCAATCCACGTTCTTGACATCTTAAGTCCATTTCCAAATATCTACACAACTCAGGTACCACATTTGATCTTCTCTTTAAAAAATGGTCTTCTCTCGCCCTGGCCAGTTGACTCAATGGTAGAGCGTCAGCCTGGCGTGCGGAAGTCCCGGGTTCGATTCCTGGCCAGGGCACACAGGAGAGGTGCCCATCTGCTTCTCCACCCCTCCCCCTCTCCTTCCTCTCTGTCTCTCTCTTCCCCTCCTGCAGCCGAGGCTCCATTGGAGCAAAAGATGGCCCGGGCGCTGGGGATGGCTCCTTGGCCTCTGCCCCAGGTGCTAGAGTGGCTCTGGTCGTGACAGAGCGACGCCCCGGATGGGCAGAGCATCGCCCCCTGGTGGGCGTGCCAAGTGGATCCTGGTCGGGCGCATGCGAAAGTCTGTCTGACTGCCTCCCCGTTTCTAGCTTCAGAAAAATACAAAAAAATAAATAAATAAAAAATAAAAAACGGTCTTCTCTCAAGGGAAGGATGACAGGCCATGTACTCAAGGGAAGGGCAGAGGTAGCTTGGGGGGGCATCCGCCCATGTTTAGGTTTTGTTTTAGAGGAGAAGGGACTGGGAGTGAATATAGCAAGACATTGGGAGTCTCTAAAGCTGGGTGAAGAGTAGGTGGGTATTTGCTAAATACTCTGATAATATTTTTTTAAATATCCCATAATCTAAAAGAATGCTGAATGCCCCACAAGAGAGAAATCCACATTCTGGCTTTGAGGAGTCTCCTGGCATGAATAATGGCTCCTACACAATCAACCCAAAGTCATCAGGCCCTGCTATGGACCCTAATCTTTACACTGGATTTTTATTACTTCATTATAACAAATGGGAGACCAACAAGGGTCACTATACATTCGAGGAAAACCTCCCACTGAAGAGAAGAAGATAAAATGGTCCCCGACAATAGAAAAAAACAACAACTCTATAAATTCTAAGTAGTATAACCCCCAGAGAGGTTAGAGAATATAGTGCATTCACAAAATTCTATAGGAAAAAATTACACATCTCTTGGAAGAAAAATCAAGAAAATCTTCCAGAAAGTAACAGAAAAGAAAAAAGTAGAAAACATAAGAGATTGAGAGACAAAGACAATCAATCAAGAAGTTTTATTACCTAAATAATAATAATAATGTGATGATGAAGATAGAAACAGATACAAGAACAAGAATCATAGAAATTCAGAATTGAAGAACAATTTCCATATTGAAAGGCTGCATTCACTGCACAGAACAATATATATTGATATATGGAGAGAGAGAGAGAGAGAGAGAGAGAGAGAGAGAGATATGATTGAAAGATGACTGATGGATACAGCATCCCAAAAGCTAAAGCAGAAAGTCTGAGTGACGCAGAGTCTCAGAGGGAGGAGACAGGGCTATAAAGAGAGTAGCAGGCATCATGTCAGGGCTCTCACCCCCGCTGCAACCCGGAAAACAGTCGGGCTCTGCATTCAGGCTTGAAGAAATGTTGCTTCAACCTTGAATAACCCATCCATGGAAAGGATGAAAAAGATATTTTTGGACATTAAAGCCTTCCGAAAACTTACCTCTAACACTCTTTCTTAGTAAGTTATTTGAGATAGTCTCTGGCAAAAAAAAAGAAAGAAAGAAAGAAAGAAAGAAAGAAAGAAAGAAAGAAAGAAAGAAAGAAAGAAAGAAAAGGCAAATAAAGAAGCAAGCAAGCAACACACAGAAATGTAAGGCGTTCCAATATCTGGGGTTTTAACATAGTCAAGAGGAAAGAGGTACAGAAAGTCGGGGTGAGGGCAGGTAGACACCACTGCCGACGAGAACTGAAGGTCCAGGCCTGCAGGGAGGAGATCTGGGGGCTGGGAGAAGGGAAGTGAACTTCCGGAACATCCCACTGAATACAGAGGTTGTAACATTTTAAAGATATAGTCGTCCCTTGGTGTCTACCGGGGACTGTTTCCAGGACCTCCAAGACACCGAAAGCCATGGATGTGAACCCACATCCGCCCGCATACTTTAAGTCATCTTTAGAGTACATATGACACCTAATACAGTGTAAATGCTGTGGAAGTAATTGTTGTGCTGTATGGTTTAAGGAATAATAACAGTTAAAAAGTTTGATCAGCCTGACCAGGCAGTGGCGCAGTGGAGAGAGCGTCAGACTGGGATGCGGAAGGACCCAGGTTCGAGACCCCGAGGTCGCCAGCTTGAGCACGGGCTTATCTGGTTTGAGCAAAAGCTCACCAGCTTGGACCCAGGGTCACTGGCTCGAGCAAGGTGTTACTTGGTCTGCTGAAGGCCCACGGTCAAGGCACATATGAGAAAGCAATCAATGAACAACTAAAGTGTCACAATGAAAAACTGATGATTGATGCTTCTCATCTCTCTCCGTTTCTGTCTATCTGTCCCTATCTATCCCTCTCTCTGACTCTCTCTGTCTCTGTAAAAAAAAAAAAAAAAAAAAAAAGTTTGATCAAATATCTATAAACCTGAGTCATATATATACCTGCAACTCAAGTCATCAGGAAAGTTCATTGTGAGGTTTAAAAATGCTGAAAAATTATAAATTATGACACCCATTTCCTTGCATTTCAACATCAGCATTCTGTTCGCCTTCTTATTTTGTCTATCGCTCATACTGATAGTCATTACATACAATTATGAAGAAGTGGTTCAAAACTTCCTACTGACCACCATCCTGCCGGGGAGTGTTGCTCAGCTGAGTGAACAGCGAGCCAGATGAGGGCCTGATTCTGAATGTGCTCACCTGTGCATCACAGGCCATGCTATGCACTGAGAGCTCTGCTTATTTTAAAGGGAGCAAGCACATACATGACCCTGTACCGTGAGATCCTAATAAAAATGGTGAGAGCCTTCCATTTGTATAATAGGAGAGGCAATGACTCTGGCTTTATTTCTGGGGATTTTTGCAGGGGGCAGGGTAGACAAAGAAAGAATATTTCTATTTCTTCTGCAGACTTCTCAGATGTTGCTTCTGCTGAATAATATGAGTTTGTAAATCATTCCAACACAAACTATTCATTTTTCATGTCATGCTGGCTCATGCATTGCCCATTCCCACCATTTACTTTCCCAACAACACTGGGTAAGTTCAAATTAGGTTTTGCAGTGAGTGATAGGAAATCCAAAATGAAAGCTTATTTCTCTTTTGAGTAAATTAAGTCAGAGGGTAAGCAGCGAATGTCAGCGAAGGTCAGTTATGGGAGCTCCGTGATTATCAGGGACTCAGGCTCCCTCTACCTTGTTGCTCCACCACCCTCAGCAAGTTATCTCCACTTCATAGCCCATGTGGCTGCTCAAGCTCCAGCCATCACCTCTTCATCCCTTTATTCAAGCCAGCATGAGACAAGTGGCAGAGTTGCATGTCCCTTCCTTTAAGGACACTTGTGAATGTCATGTATACTCTAGTTCTACTTACTTCCCATTGACTAGACCTTAGTGACTTGATCACATCTGGCTGCAAAGCAAGACTTGAAAGTGTAGTCTTTTTTTCTGAACAGCATGAAGTTGGAGGAGGGTTACTAAGGGAAAAAAAAAAAGAAGAAACAAAGTTGCGGAAGCAACTAGAAAACTCTGCTACCACTGTCATCTTAACCTGATGGTAGTAAGTGCTGGGGAGCCATCTATCAAGAGTCTTGGGACAGAAGTCTAGTGACCAAAGGTGAGCAGAGAGAGGGACCCAGTGTGGCACAGAGCACAGGCTGGAAAGGAGCAGGGAAGAGATGCCGTCAGAGGCAGCAAAGGGCAGGAGGGACTCTTCCGTTGCAGGACTGGGCCTTCCCCCATCCCTCTCCCTTCTAAATCTACATGGGTTTACTGCTGGGGGCAAGGAAGCCGTCTGAGCCTGGAGCGACCGGCCACCCCGAGTGTCAGCACACCCCAACCCGTATTCGTCCACTTGTTCTTTGGATCCCGCAGCCATGTTCAGTTGCTGTGAACGTTCCTGAACGATCATCTCCCTTTCTGTGCCCGTTCCCTCCCTGGGGAACCGATGCGAGGACCCGCCCCTGTGCCCACCACATTCTCTCTCTCCCTAGCCCTGGTCTAGGCAAGGGACGCTGACTGCTCGGACCAGTTTGGACCTGGAAGCCGGGCCTGTTCTGTGCCTGGCACTGTGTGATCCTCCAGGGCGATAATTGCATTTGATTAAGTGCAAGCGCTGCAAACGTTGGTCAGAATTGCACAAGAGGAGGCCTAAGGCCGGCGCCCAGCTTTGCACCGAGTCCTTGGTTATCTCGCCGGCGCTGCGAGTGCAGCCTCCACCGCTCCTGCTCCGGTCCCCAGCACAAGTGAAAGCAAAGCAAAGCAGCCCATGGGCATTCTCACAGAAGCCGGGTCGGTGGGTCAAGGGCTCGGGGAGCGCGGGCTGCTGCCGGGACAGCCAGGTGAGTGCAAGGCTGGCGGCGCGAGCTGACGCCGGGTAGAGCTCTACGAGAGCCCGGAGGGACGTCTGTGCAGCGACGCCACAGGCCGTTGGCGGTACTGCAGCGCCTCATGCTTGCGGGCGGGGCCCGGGTCCTGGCGGCCTCCCGGGTTCTACCCGCTGCGCATGTCCAGTGGACGGGCTGAAAGCTCCCGGTGGACGGGCCTCACGCGTGGTGGAACGAGGCGCGAGCAAACCGGAGCACCAGCGAAAGAGGCAAGGCGGCCGGAACCTGAGCTTAGCCTCAGGCGCCTTCCTCTGTCCCGCCAGCCTGCACAGAAGATTGCGCCACTTACTCTTTTTTACTGTTAAAAAAGCGTCTCAGAGAGGGGCAGTAACTTGCCTTAGGTCACACAGCTTGGTTCAGAGGATGACTGAAATCAGGATTTGACTCTGCAGCCTCCACTCCCTGCACCCCAGGACTGGGAGAAGAACTGAATTTGAGGATCAGGGCTGTCTTACATGAGCTCTGGATCCCTGGGCACAAAGTATTGATCCGTCTTTCACGGGTGAGCAAACTAAGGTCAAAGAAATTACTAGAATTTCTGAAATGTTTTAAACAAGATAAAAGCTACCTCCTTGGGGGTCCTGATTATGCATTGTCTTGAAGAGCCTGAGATTTACATATCTTTGCCTCCCCTCCACCCCAGTGCTAGCCCAAGGTTTCTGGCCTGACTGGTAGAGACCTGGCCCTGTTCCAAGGCACAGTGGGGTCACATACCTCCCTCTGAGCCACAACATCCTCACTGGCAGAACCGGGGTAAATGAACCCTGAAGATCACCCAGTTTGTAAGTGGCTGGGATGATCCAAATCTGCACTGCCCTTTCTTCTCTTCCTCCACCGTGCCCAACTTGTGCCCACCTCAGGGCCTTTGCACATCTCTTCCCTGTGTAAAACTCTTTTCCGTCTTCCTGTGCTGGTTCTTACTCATGACTTAGAGCTCCCCTTCAAAGTCCTCTTCACAGAGCCTTTCAGGTCCTTCTTTCTCTCGCTTTGTATTCCCTTCCACACCACAGTACCCGATTTTATTTTCTCCTCAGCACTCCCTAATTATAGATTCCATTAATTATTTGAGCTCTACAACCCCAAACAAAATGAATGCTCCCAGAGGGGCAGAGCCTTATCTTGTTCTTCATCCTGCCCTCAGCACCTAACCTGTGCCTTCAAGAAATAGGCACTCAATGTTTGTTGAATGAGTAAGTGAATGAACATCAGCTCCCAGCCCTTACACTCAACGTCTGGTTGGCTTCACGTGTCTTTCCTCCTTTAACCTGTGTGTTAGGCAATCATATGTGGGAGTGTGTATCAGTTTCTTTGGGCTGCTGTTACGAACATTTATTATCTTACAGTTCTAGGGGCTGGGAGTCTGAAGTCGAGGTGCAGCAAACAGGTCCTTGCTCCTTCCATAACCTATAGAGGAGTATCCTTTCTTGCCTCTTCCAGCTTCCGATCACTCCAGGCATTCCTGGCTTGTGGCAGCATCACTCCAATCTTCACCTCTGTCTTCTTGTGGCCCTTTCTCCCCGTGTGTGTGTCTTCACACACTTTCTTTCTCCCCTCTGAATCTATTTCTTCTTTAAGGGTGCCAATCACGGGCCTAGGGCCCACCTAATAACCTAATCTAGACCCTATTTCCAAATAAGTGCACATCCACAGATGTATATTTGCATCCGCATTCACTGGGGTTAAGGCTGTAACATATCTTTTGAGGGGGTCATAATTAATTTGTAACAGAGATGACCCATGGAACCCTAAAAAAAATTTAGACAAACTAAGATAGGAAAGAAGACTTGAAGGGCAGTCCTCTAAGTGTGGGACTGACTGGCTGAATGTCCAGAAATAGCATGTCAGGGGGAACTCTCCCTGCAACAAGACTTTTAGGGAGCAACACTTCAACTTTAAGGGTTTCTACATTAGTGGTTTCGATCCCCACTTGGCCCTTTTGCAGGCTGTAAGCACCCCATTTCCCAACGCTTCACAGAGCATTTTTACGTCACTGAAGTTGGGCTCCTGAGAAATACAAAAGAACAGTGGCTGTTGGGCACCTGTCCTCTGCCTGTACTGAGCTCTGACCTACTTTCTCTTGTTTAATGTTGAGAACTTATTTGTGAGGTAGGTCCTACTCTTCACTGAATTTCATATGAGAAACGAGGTTCAGACGGGTTAGGGAGCAGGCTCACAGCTTCGTGCCAAGCTAGGATCTAAAACCAGGTCTAACTACAGAGAAACTTCCAGGAAACACGGAGGGACTTGCATCAATTCTACTTGATTCAAGAGGGCAGAGCCATCTGTGATGTTGTGGGTGAAGTTACAAGGAAAGGCAACAATTTAGGCTACATCTTAGGGAAAAGAATTTTAGACTTGGGATTCTCCAGTGCTTAGAATGAACAGTTGTTGTGTTGTTGTTGTTTGTTTTTCTGATTTGGCTCTTTCTGCCACTAGAAATTACCAGGCAGTGGCCAGTTTAAATTCTCAGTGCCCTTCCCAAGTCCACCCACTACTGATGGAGACTTTGAACTCTCTGCCCTATTCTCTCTGATACGAACTCTTTGTACATAAATGTGTGTTTCTGAGAAGAGGTCTACTGGCTGTCCTGAGCCGTAGGAGACAGAGGACCAGAAGGCTCCGGTAGTAGCAATGAGGCCGAGTATTGCAGCATAGAGTGGACGGCAGAATCTGCTGGTGCCGGTCCGTGTCCGGGTTGGCATCCTCTCTGCCCAGCTCTTGCTACTTCAGTCTGGGGCATTTTTGTCCTGCTGCTGATCCTGTGGCTGGTACTGCATCCTGAATCCCATTTCTCCGTGTTGAGGAATTGCCCCAGCCTTGTGTCTCCTCTCTGCGTGTGCCGGATGTCCATGTACCCTGACCCCTGGCCTCCAACAGAAAGGTGGCATTAGCCCGCCTCCTTCCGGAGCTTTGACATTGACTTTCTGCTGTCAGTCCTGGAGAAACTGTGCTTCCGGTGACGCTGCTTCCCTGCCACTATCTGCCCTTACTAGGGCGTAGTTTTATTTTGTAGGGAGACGTATCTGAGTCAGACTGTGGGGACTCTAGCAATATGGCCCCATTCTTTCCTCTAAGAGGGGTCTAGTCTAAGTACGTCTTCCTCCCAAAAGGACAGAAGTGAGCACGTGCTGGGATGGGGGTGGAGGGAGGTTGCCAGAAATGATGCTGGAGTCCAAGAAGCAGGAAAAAACGCGAGCATTAAGTGAGCTCACACCATCTCCAGACTCCCACAATCTTTGTCTTGTCTGACGCCCACAACCACCTACATAACCAATGAGGCTTCAGTGTGAGACTCAGAGAGGCCAGGGGACTTCCTCCACCAAGGCTCCGGAGCTAGGATGTAATGCAGTCGGGATTCAAACCTAGGGCTTGAAGACCATCTCATTCAATGTTGCTCTCAAGAGAGGAAAAATTGAAAAAATGAAGACCAGACTTCTTTCTTCTCGCCTTCCTTGACCCACTGCTGGCCTTCAAGTTCCACCAGGGCAGGGGATAAATGCGCCCTTTGCTTGGACCCAGCACGGCCCAGCGCGGGTGACCGACACCAGTTGGCTGGGCAGACACTGGAAGCAGGATCAGCTCTGCTTTCGCAGGCGGGGTCCCGGAGCTTCTGGGCATCCAGGCTAAGCATGGACAGTGTACGGAGCAGACGTGGACGTGCTGGGTCGAGCTCTCACCCCAGGACCAAGGCTGGGTTGGGTCTTCGCCTTGGTGCCGCGCTGAAACCAGGCAGGGACAGAGTAGCCTTAGTTAGAGACCGCGGGCGGCGCCCGCCGCAGCCGCGCTGCCGCCACACTGCGCACGCGCTGCGCGGACTCGAGCTCCGCCCCCGAGTAGGGACCTACAGCGGACCTACAGAGGGTGTGGGGCGCGGTGGCGCACGGGGTGGCGGCGGCCTGCGGCGGGGGTCTAGACGCCCCCGCCCCCACCGGGGACGGCTGGTGAGTGGCTGAGCAGGAGGGCCAGGGCTCCCGGTTCGAGAGCGCGGGGCAGGTGGGGTCTGGGTGCAGGGGGTGGGGGGTCGCGGGGCCGCGCCGAGTGCAGGCTGGACGGGTGGTGCGGGCCGGTCCAGCGTGCCCACCCCGTTCTCTGCGGCTTCCTGGCCAGGTCCCCCGGAGCCGGCTGGCTGCAGGCTTGGTGCCGGGAGGGGGGCGAGTCGCAGGGGAGGGACGGGGGTCGTGGTGGGGGGGAGGGAGACTGACGGTGCTGGCGGAGCGCAGCCCAAGGAGCCCGGGGTGGCGGTGGGATACGGGGCCAGGCACCCCCTGCCTGCCCACCCGCCTTTGTCCCGCTCGCCCCGAACGCACCGACCCGACCCTCGGGGGCTGCGGCGTCCCGGCTGCGGGCACTGGTGTGGAGCCGCCTAGCTGGCCTCCGGTGCCGCCCCCTGTGTTTTAAATGATGCATCTCCTGGGAGAATTTCTACCGGTCGGTCGAGCAGGAAGTGTCGTCAGGAGGCCATTTTTAAAGCCTCCTTCGGCCTCGGAGGTAAGCGCTGACGTGTTTTGATTTTCAGTAGTTAGCAGCAACCCCCGAGATCCCTCAAGGGGGCCGGGGCGTCCCAGGAGACCACGGCGTCACCCCATTGTACCGCGTCGCCCTCAGCACCTGCACTGATGCGGACTTACCTCAGATAATGTGTACCATCGTGTAAGTGTGCCAACAATAAACTTGAAAACCAGACTGGCATTGTCTTTCCTTGGGCGTTTTGGGGCGTGTCCAGGGATGGCCTTGTCCACTGAGGACCTGTGCATCTTTTGCTGCGACGTGGGAAGGGGAGGATACATGGTAAGGGTCTGACTCGTTCCGGATGTGATGCCCGTCCCGTTCTGCCCTTGTATCTTGCTGCCTGAGGATTGTTGGGCAGTCTCAGGCCAGGGAAGCAACGCAGGCTGCAAAAAAGTGAACAGTTCTTAACGGAAAGGGGAAAGCCAACATTTAAGTTCCTCGTTTATGTTGGGTATTTAACCTATTCCATTAAAATACTCCCAACTTTAAAAACTGGAATAATGAACGATTTATCAGCCTACCATTATAAAATGAAATGCGAAATGCTGAGCACTTTGCCCTGTTTGAAAATGAAAGTCTATCTGGCTAAACCTGCCATGTTGTATTAGAATCCTTAAACATTGTCCACTCTGTTTAGAAGTAGAATCACCTAGAATAAGACAGGAGTTCGGGGGATTTTCCTACAGAAGAGCAGAAACTAGGAGTCTTTATCTGTTTCTGAGACACTCATGCAAAGGTCAGCCCAGCCTATGATGTGTGCACCCACAGCAGGAGATACAGGCCGAGGGTCCTTGAAGGCCCACAAATGGTTGTTTAGAACCAAGCATCGTAAAGTCTAAGTAAAATGTAAGTAGACTGTCAGGCTTTTTAAATTGCATATGGACTTGATCTTTAATCTAGTATACATTTTTTTTTTCAAATTACCTTTCATCTTGGATCTAAATGTAGCCTTGAAAAGTAATCCATTTGTTTGTATCCAGTTTTATTTTGCTGATGACATTCATTGCAAGTACATTTTGAAAACAGACAAAGGCAGGGTCATTATTTTATCTATTGGGTCTCCTGATGTGCAGTGCCACACTAACGTTAGATTTTCAAAAAGCCAGTAATGGCAATTCAAAAGTAAAAAAAACATGTCTATTTGCTCTTAAGTAAGGGGATCTGGACCAGTTTTTGTGCAAGAGTAACTAACATCTTATTGTCACCCTAAAGGCTGACATTTCTTTTTTTTTATTTTTTATTCATTCCTTCATTTATTCATTCAACCAGTATGTATTAAGTGCTTTCTGTGGCAAGCCCTATGCTCTTGACTGTGACATACACAGTCCTTGCCAGTAAGGTTTCTCACTCTTAGTTGTTCTTTAGCTGCCTGGCATAGACGGCATTCTCTTTGTTCACACATACAAACTAAGCCAACTGCACTTTCCAGGATCCTTTCTGGGAGTGAATGTGGCTGTGGATAGTTGTGTCCAGATCCTCTTCCAGCGGTGGGGGGGGGGGAGCCTGGGGAGGAGTGGGGAGGATGGCATCAGAACCACCCGGGAAGAAGTTTAGACCACACGCCTGAGGCCACCCCCAGCAAAGGGCAGTCGGATTCATTAGGTCATTGTAGTCCTGGGAAGCTTCCCCCCACCCCACCGCCCATTTTCAGCTCCCTATGTGACTGCAGCATCCCTGCTTGAGAAGCACGTTGGGGGGTTCATCCCCATATTTTCTGGAAGAAAAGGACCTCGAGAGGCCACGGTGACACAGGCCTGAGACTTCACCCCGAGTGTCTGGCTTCTGTTGCAGGGCTGTGCGCGCAGGGCTTGCTGCCCCTGGTTCTGAGTGTGGAAGCCTGTGCCGGGGCCCGAAGCAGAACCGGAATGCGTGGGTGCCTGAGAGGACAGGGAAGAGCCCCTGCGACTTGCGGTGCTTGTGACTCACCTCTCTGCAGCTTGATGGCTCCGTGCTGGAAGTCAGAACAGCGCCCAGCAAGGCAGATGCTGTGACTCCAGCTTTTGGCCTCACAGTGGGGAGCAGAAAACAAAGGACTTAGGTTAGACACCAATTGACCATCTCTGTGACCTTAGAAAAGCCACACCGCCTCTCCAGCTCCACTGTCTTACAAGAAGCAGGTAACTAACTGACTGTGTGTCCTTGAGGACTGTTGAGGTGCTGTATGAATCTGCTTTTGCAGGCCCCTTCTCCTGACTTGGGCCCTGGCAGTCTGTGATTGACAAATGCAGCCGGCCACTGAGCCTCCTGATCAGATCACTTGGGGCGGCATTTACTTCTCTCCGCCTCCTGTTACATTCCTTGAAGACAGCAGCCCCTGGCAGGTGTGGGGGTACGAGTCCTGGTGCGTGCTCGCTGTGCTCAGCGCGCCAGCCATTGCGCACTATGATGCACAGTGATGCTATTTCCCAGGTCACAGGGTTTAGCGGGGGTCGGCCCTGGAGTGCTCTTTCCTGATCACCTTGTTTCAGTCCAGGGTAGTGGCCTTGACCTGCCTCCAGGCGCCCACAGGTGGGGTGGGCATCTGAAAGACTGCACAGGGTGTTGGTAGCCTTGCCACCCCTGCATGCCCCTCTGCACCTGTCATGTCAGGGGATGGTTCTCTGCCTCGGCTGCACAGCCGACTCCCACAGGGGGGCCCAGGCAGCGTTAGTTTTCAATCCCCCAGCCCGTTCTGCCAGGCAGTAGGGTGACCCACCGTCCCAGAGACCTCTTTAAAAAATAAGTTTAACATCTTGGACAGATTATGAAAAGTGGACACCCTGTTGCAGGCAAGGTTCAGAATCTGGTTTTCTGGAAGGTATTTTTGTATTTGATTATACTTTTATTAAACTCTTAATCCACTTCTTTGATGAAATTTTGATTTTTCCTAAAGGCAAAATATATATATCACCTTTAGAGACCTGAAGTCATGAGGGGTGTTTAATAACAGAATTTTGTAATCTGGCTTGTAATAAATACTGCCTTGTTTTTTTGTTTTTATTTTTTACCTTGTGTTTCTTTTTAATGCCAACAAGAGCATACTTGCTTCTTACCATTTATTTTTCCACATATAGACCTGGAAGTTGTCAACTTTTAAGAACTCCAGCATTGGCCATATTCTTTCTTTTGAAAGATTTTCTCTTAAACTGTTTTGTTAATTATATGATAGCTTTGTTTTCTGAAGTAGTCTCAATTGATGTGTTCACCAGTGTCAAATCCAACCGAAAGCAACTCCTCCGTGGACTGGGAGGTGGGGGGAGGGGAGAGCCCCAGCCCCAGCCCCAGCCCCTCCCCATAGGCCTTCATCTCCTCTGGCCCCTTTGTTAAGCAAAGTGTTTTCTGCCTCTCTGGGGCTTACTGGACTCTTCCGTCTTCCGAGGAATCTTGCAAAAACCTGCTGACTTATTTCTTGACCTGATTGCCAAGTATAAGGTCCCTGCTAGTTGCATGTATACCTTTCCCTCACATCGGCCGTGTAAATTAGGCATTATTTGTTCCCATTTTACAAGTGAGAAAACTCAGGCTCAGAGAGGTTGACACGTCCGACATCACACAGCAGTTGAGTCAAACTCCTGGCTTTGGAACCTTGTTCTTGCTGCGCCAAGGCCAGTCCTCTTTCTCGTTACCCTTCTCGCCCGGACAGCAGAGGCATCAGAACAGGGACCCTGCTGTCCAGCCTCTCTCCTCAGCCTGTGTCCCAGGTGCACCATTTGGTTTCAGAAGGAAGCTAGGATCCCAGCGGGGCATGTGTGCAGCAGCATTCGGAAGTATTTTTTGTCTTCCAGATGGCCATCAATTTGCAGTTCAGTCATTTCTGAGTGCCAGGTAGTTTGGCCAAAAGACCCTGGTAAGTTAATTGTTGTCTTTTCTTCTTTAAGTCCATTTACCATTCAGTCCAGTTCTGATTCTCTGTAGTGGTCTGGGAAAGGTCTTGCTGAGTGAGGCAGGTTTCTTCCTGAATACCATCCTACTGGGGAAATAGTAACAGTTTACATTCCCGTTGTTTTTCCTCCCCCCCCCCCTCCCCGATTATATATTACTTATCTACATGCTTCTGGGCACTTCGGGGTAGAATGTTTAAAAAAAAAAAAAGACTAGCCTTTTCAAAGGCTAAATACACAAGAGAAACCAATGCAAGTTTTGAGGGCCTCTGCCCCCAGTCTGGTGCTTTGCCTACGTTATCAAGTTTGTTTTAGTTTTTCTTTTTTTTTTTATCCAAGTTATTGGATGACATTGGTTAATGAAATTATATAGGTTACAGGTGCACAATTCTCCAACACATCATCTGTATATTACACTGTGCTCACCACCCCAGTCAAGCCTCCCTCCCTCACCATCCACCCCCCCGCCCCTCCCCCACCTCCCCACCCCCTCTCCCTCCTGCAGTCCCCACACTGTTGTCTGTGTACCCTTTAAGCCTGTTTCCGTGCCTGACAATGAATGGAGAGAAACCACTTGCCTAAGGACCCAGCCAAGGGACAGGTTCAGAGTTTGGACTGTATAAACGGTCACCTCCATGCCCTTTGCTCTTCCTGGGCACACAGCTGCAGCCCTGCCCCCGTGACGGACGAGCAGGGAATTTCTGCAAAGAGCTTCTTACATTTGCTTCTCTGTCCAAAAAAGGATGCAGCCAGCCAGCTAACACTGATTTCTGGTGGGCGTCTGTCACGAACAGAAACATGTGGGATGATGCACACAGCGGGCGTGTGAGGCAATTGACCGGCTGCTTCTCTTACTTTGCACATAAATATCTAGCAAGGAAACCCTTTCGTTTGCTACAGGGATGTTGTAGAACTCGCTGGGCTTGGAGAGGAAAAGCTGATTTAGTAACTAGCTTCTGCATGAACCTAAGTCGTAGTGAGAATTACCGTGGAGAAGAGGCCTGTCAGGTCTGGTGGATGGTTTTGCCCCAGAGCTAAATTATCTTTTAGGCTGTACAACCAAGAAAATAAAAGTATAAAATAAGATTTGGTATATATTCTGGAGAGAACAATAGCCAGCCAGGCAGCTAAGAAGCCTATTTTTCAGCCCCTTTGACTATTTTTGTGATTGGCATTGTTTCTTCTATTTTTCCATTAAAAAAATAGAAAATATTTTGAACAATTTATGATGTGTGAGTAACTTAGATCTAGGGCCTTTGAGACACACTTTCACAATTAATCCTCTTGATAATTCCGTGAGGTGTACGTATGCCGTTTGACAGAGGAGGAACAGATAGTTGTCCCAGGTCACCTGGGAAGTAATCGGGCTGGGATTCAAAGTCCCAGGACTTGGCACTTTCAACACTATTTGACTAATTTCTCTTCATATCTGTTGAACCTCTGATGTTTTCAGTATTGAGAAATCAAAAGCTTCCTTTTTAATAAGAACATATACATACAACCCTGTATGGGTTGTATAGCCGTACATGTCACTGAACTGGTATTTACGAAGTCGGTATTTTCCCCCCATATGTCCCCAGGTGATCTTTAGGAAATCAGGGCAAGTGAGTTCAAAGTCAAAAGGAAAAGCCACCAGCAGCACATGCTGTGCTCAGGGCTTTCCCCAGGAGACAGGACAGTCTCGAGACAGCACGTTTGTGACACGCCGTGTGTGGCCATCGTCTGGCTGGTGCTGCAGATAATTGCGCACTCTGCTGTTCGAAAACAGGCAGCTTGATCTAAACGAGCATCTTAGTCACTGTCTCAAAAGCTAATCATACTAAGTACTTTCTGTGTGTGTGAGAACCTTCCTAAGTTATCGAGAAGAACGTTGGTTTCTACTCCCAGGAGGTGAGGGCAGGGTTCTGTGATCGCGGTATTGTACGTTGGGAAGGCAGGTGAACACAGCGATGGCGAGTGATTCGTTGGGAGCCATCTCAGTGTCAGGCACACTCATGCATGGCCCTTCATCTCGCAGGGGTCCCCAAACTTTTTACACAGGGGGCCAGTTCACTGTCCCTCAGACCATTGGAGGGCTGCCATATACAGTGGTCCTCTCACTGACTACCAATGAAAGAGGTGCCCCTTCCAGAAGTGCAGTGGGGGCTGGATAAATGGCCTCAGGGGGGCCGCAGTTTGGGGACGCCTGACTAGTGTTTTATGTAATCCTGGGCTGTCCGCCCGCTGAGAGTCATTTGCCAGGTGGACCCAGCTGGTTGTACTTGAATAGGAACCAGAGAGAGGAAGTTGGTGGAGGGACCAGTCTTGAGGAGCCCCATTGCTCAGGTGTGCCTACTGCTGTCCACGACTGAGTACCAGCCTCAAAGCCGTCCGAGTTCTCCCGTGCCCCGTGGTCCGTTTTCCTCTGACCTGGGGTGTCACTGAGATCTCCTTCCCCCTTGACTAGCCATACAAGTTGCAAAGGCCAAAGAGAATGTGTCTGCCCCTTTTAAAGAATCTTGACGTCTTTTTTGCCTGGATTAAGGGAAATGCCAATGTAGAAACTGCATTATTTTGAGCATGTTGTATTTAGTAGCCAAGAAGAGACTTGCTAGCAGGTGACATAACTCCGCCGAGCCTTCTCCCTAAATTGTCTTTGCCAATCACAGCCTGATGCTTCATAGTGGCACTTGTTCCTATGGGTTTTTAACTCAGAATCACAGCTGAGATGGTTTTGCAGAAGCACGTCCGAGGGGGACTCTGTTCCGCAGGCTCTGTAGCAGGCTTGGTTCCTTCTCCCGGGACTTGCCTTCATCAGGACGTGCTACAGGCAAGGACCTGGAGAGGAAATGGCAACATTGCCTTCTGTGACTCTCAGAGACTCAGGGGCTGGGCACGGGACCAGGAGACAGACCGTACGAATGGAATCCATTTGGACGGTGCTTCAGACAGGCACCTAGTTACATGTTTGAGAATTTTTTTAGGATTAACGTGACAGGTGTTCTGTTGGGAGAGTTGGGGCGAGAGCTGGGCCGGGCGGGCCTGTCACTTCTCTCCTCTCTCTGGGTTTTCTCTTTTTCGGCCCCCTCCCTCCTCTCTCTGCAGCCAGTAGCGTTAGGCTGGCAGGTGAGGGGTGTGCAGACCTTTGAAAGAATTGGGACCTGAGGACTGGAGGAGAGGAGATGTGCGGATTAACAGCTAGTCTATCAAGAAGGGATTAAGGTGTTGACAGCTCCAGAGTCCGGATATAAGAAAGTTACACGGAGTCTGGTTTCAGTTTCACTTAAAGGTGAATTCTTAACAGTGAGAACTGGGCGATGATAAAATTATCTGCCTAGGGAGGAAAAGGGGTTGTATTTACGGCAACATGACAGCATCGGCTGCACAGCCAGCTGGTGAGGATGTTCTAAAGGATTTAGATGGTGGTGGAAGTTTCAGCCAGTGATTTCTAAGACTGGCTTTCATCGGACTTACACAGAATGTTTTGCTGGTCACAGATGTCCCTTCCCCTTCCCCTTCCCCTTCCCCTTCCCCTTCCCCTTCCTCGCGAGATTTGAACTCCGGCTAAGGGTGAGGCCCAGGAGTGGCTGTTGGAGCTGTGGTTCTGAGGCTCGTCCCCCTCCAGCCCCTCCATTCTGCAGGCCTGCGGTTTTCTTGGGATGTGGTTGCGGCCATGGCATTCTCTGTCGTGATAGGACGAAAATGCTGATGGCAACATGCTGACAGTAGTAGAATTCTTAAGTGATGAAAAGTCTGGTTTCAGGGATCAGCAAGGTCAAACTGGGCTTAGAAATCACCTGGATGTGTAGACGAGCAAGCGGATGAAAGAGGCGGTCTGCCTGAGGGAGAAAAGTCCTGAGCGGAACTGTGGCTCCCGTCCCGAAGCCAGCCTGTGGTCGGAAGATAAAGTGTGCGGCACCGGCGAGGGCCTCCTCCAGAAGTCCTGCCCGTGGCGTGTGCATGCCAGGTGGACGCTGGCAGCGGAAGCGGAGGCCCCGTCTTTGCCCGTGCTGAGCAGTTGGTGGTCCCGTGGGTCCTGTCCCACTCAGTCCCCTGGCACTGATGTGTGTTTGAACATGGAGGGACGGCCGGCAGCTTGCAAGCCCCCACGCTGCCGCACACTTGATGTCTGTCACATGCACACTTCGGGCAGAGCAAGTCTGTCCGGGTCCCTAGATGCCACCAGGGCTTGCTCTCAAGCGAGGAGGTGACCGTCCTGCAGCACAGGGAAGACAGGAAAGGACAACAAAGCTTGGTATCACGTGTGGCGTGTCCTGTGGCTGCTTTCCAAAAACGCTTGTACAGGGCGGTTTTTACACTTGGTCTGAACAGGCAGCAGTCGTTTCCTTGGCCTGCGGAGAGAGCCGCAGACCAGCGTTTCAGACAGACCGCCCTGGCTCCTGGCCGTTCGGGGGCCCGGAGGACGCCGCGAGCCCCACAGACCAGGGTTTCAGACAGACCGCCCCGGCTCCTGGCCGTTCGGGGGCCCGGAGGACGCCGCGAGCCCCACAGACCAGCGTTTCAGACAGACCGCCCGGCTCCTGGCCAGTTGGGGGCCCGGAGGACGCCGCGAGCCCCACAGACCAGCGTTTCAGACAGACCGCCCCGGCTCCTGGCCGGTCGGGGGCCCGGAGGATGCCTGCAGCCTCACAGACCAGCGTTTCAGACAGACCGCCCCGGCTCCTGGCCGGTCGGGGGCCCGGAGGACGCCGCGAGCCCCACAGACCAGCGTTTCAGACAGACCGCCCCGGCTCCTGGCCGGTCGGGGGCCCGGAGGACGCCTGCAGCCTCACAGACCAGGGTTTCAGACAGACCGCCCGGCTCCTGGCCGGTCGGGGGCCCGGAGGACGCCATGAGCCCCACAGACCAGGGTTTCAGACAGACCGCCCGGCTCCTGGCCGTTCGGGGGCCCGGAGGACGCCGTGAGCCCCATAGACCAGCGTTTCAGACAGACCACCCCGGCTCCTGGCCGGTCGGCGGGCCCGGAGGACGCTGCGAACCTCTCCCGCACCGCCCCTCCTGGAGTGGACACCGCTGCCTCTCTGCACTCGGAGAAGCACTTAACCTCAGAGGTGTCCCTGAGTGCTCCTCACTGTGTGTGGGGGGCTGCCTGTCCTTAGTTCTCCTGGCTGGATGAAAAAAATGGAAGTTCAAAGGTTTCTTTTTTCTTTAAGGTTATAAAAGAGAGGCTTTTCAACAGATTCCAAACTAGACTGGTTTTTGCTTAGTCCTAATTGTGAATTCGGTGGGGGGGGGGGGGGTATTTAAAGATAATTAACTATTTTTCTGTAACAGTAGTCACCGAGTCATACATATTGTCGCACTTGCTATAGAAATCACCCGTGCCTCCATGCCGCAACCTGGCCACCCTCGTGTCCTAGCCGTGTGCCCTCACGGCAGCTGGACGCGGGCGCTGGAATTGCCGTACAGATCACGTCCCGCCATGGTCCTGTCCTCCCTGCTTGTCTCAGGGAGGACGCTGTGCTCTAGATGCCCCCGACTGTCTGCCGCTCTCTCCTCCCTTCCCCCCTGGCCCCACCCCTCCATCTCGGCTCCTTCTGTCCCTCAGGTGCCCCAGGCTCACTTCCCACTGACCTCTGCTCCTCTGCCTGAGACGCCTGCTCGGCATTCACTCTCTGGCTGCCCCCGGGGTCTCGGCTCACGTGTCAGCTGCTCAGGAGGCCTGCACTGGCTCTCCTCCCCTCCACTGTATGGCATTTTGTTCCTGATTATCGTCTGACAAATAGGTATATCACCTGCCCCTCCGGGTACACCCATGGGGGTAGGGACTAATCTTCCCTTGGTCGCTGCCCTGCGGCACCTCGAGCAGTGCTCAGCACGTGACGGGGGCCGAGGAAGGTGTTGGAGGAACGAACTTGTCTATGCCATCAGCACTGACCCACCACTCATGAGAGCAAATGGAACGCGTGCATGACAAGTGGGATTCCAGCGGCCATTGGCTACACCGTGGAAAGGAACGGATGCCTGGTCCGCAGCCGGGCTGCGCCGCTCGGTGATGTGCATTTTTAAGAGCGGAACCGACAGCATGCCGCACTGGCTGTTAGCAAGGCTGACGTGAAGTTACACCTGTGACATTGCGAGGATGCGCTCAGTGACATGGAATCATAGCTGTCACCGCAAAAGGCTTTTCTGAGTGACTGCTGTGATTGCCTTACTCCTCGTGTGCGGTTATGTATGGTTGGTCTAAGCTGATGAGTTTTAGAGGGGTGTGTGAAAGTATTTTCAGTTCGCATTTTGTATTTGCCAACTTGGTCGTACCATGTTGTTACCGTTGACATGCGTCTAAGATAATATGTCGAGATGTAGTGTCAGTTCCAGGGTCACAGAACTAGAGGGTAAGAGTAGAACTAGCTCAGCTAACCTTGAAGTCCATGTGTTCATCATGCTCTCTGGTTTCCTTTCCCTTTAGTGTTGCCTGGAGTATCAGAGGATTGGAAGCAGTCGTATTTGGGGAGCACTGTGTGGTGGTATTTAGGAAAAGGTAACTAAGGATGCTCCCAGGAAGTAACCACGAGTCTGCCAGTCGGAGTTTGTTGAAGGCGGCCTCCGAAGGTCTGCGCCCCGTGAAGTCTTCCTGGATCCCGCTGGGCTCTGTTCAGCAATGCAGATAAAGAAGATGAAGGACATTGGACAGCAGTTGTTCAGTCCACAAGTGAAGGATAGACATAACTCTTTGACCATGTCGCCCAGACAGCCAAATGCCAACAGAGCCACTCGGCCAGACAGGCAAGAAGCTCAGGCCCCTCTGTTTCAAGGCTCAGAGGCAGAGGCCGCCGCAGCCACCACCGCCACATGTGTCAGGTGCAAAGGTGTTCACCAGGTCCATCCTCAGGACCTGAGAAAGGGGCCCGGGCCAAGCCAAAGGGAAGACAGATACGTCTGCTTGCAGTGCAGCCTCGGAGGGCCTTCGCCCCACTTTCCTTTCGGGAACAGCAATCCCGGTGCTGCTCACGTAGGAAATAAAGCCGAACCCGTCGCAAGCCCCGTAAATAACAAATTTAAGGTAAGGAACTTCAAACCAGGCAAGTACTACTGTGACAAATGTCGCTTCTCCACCAAGGACCCTCTGCAGTACCGGAAGCACACGCTTCAGCACGAGGAGATCAAGTTCATCTGCTCTCACTGCAGCTACATCTCCTACACCAAAGGCGAGTTCCAGAGGCACCTGGTGAAGCACACGGGCGTGTTCCCCTACCAGTGCGAGTACTGTGACTACGGCGCTATCCGGAACGATTACATCGTCAAACACAGGAAGAGAGTTCACGAGAAGGCTGGTGGGAAACGGCCGCCCAAAGCTGCGGCCAAGCTGGAGCCGAGAAGGACCAGCGCGTCCAAACAAAACGCAGAGCTCTTAAAAGCCTCCGATCCAGGCACCGCGCTGCCCAGCAAGCTGTCGGACCAGCTGTCGAGGTTCTCCCTCCAGGCAGGTAAAGACAGAACGCAGAGCCTCATGTTGGTGCCCGAGTCAAAGGAATACCAAAGGGACGTGGTGTGTATTCCCAAAAAGGGGACTCCGTTGGAGCCACACGAAGGCGGTCCGTTCGAGAACAAGAGTGTGGAGGTGGAAGTCTTGTCCCCGGCCACAGAGCCCGTCCAGCCCGGGATGCCCCTGACCGTGGTGGCTCCCGCAGAGCTGGTTGTCCCCGCCAACTGTCTGGCCCAGTTGATCGATGTGAAGGTTGTCAATGGGACACAACAGCTTGTTCTGAAGCTGTTTCCTCTCGAAGAAAATAATTGCCTGGAAGCTGGCGGGGGCGATGGAGGTCATTCTGAACGTATGGCCAAAGAGAAGGGTTCAGACGAACGAGAAAGACTGGTTCCTGTGGAACGGACGAAGTCCCTGACGATGGAAGGGAAGGTGGGAGAACCGGGATGCCTCGGTCATCTTCAGTCAGTTCAGAAGCAAGTTCAGAATGTGAAGTGGGTGAGGTCGTACGATTTTTTCATGTCCAATTCTAGTGTGTACAGCTGTGGAGAACCCCTTCTCCACTCTGCTGGCGTGGAGGATTGGCAGAAGAAAGGTCTCCTGTATCCCCATAGAACTGCTCTTCCTCCCGCCGCCTTCAGAGGCCACGCTCCATCATCCGTAGTGAGAAACAGCGTCCTGTGTGGTCTGGGCGCGGCCCCGAGTCCTTTCCCCTATAAAGCTGCCGTTTCTTTCACTGAAAGTGGGAGGCGGCTGCACAGCGCCCCACAGCCATTCCTTCCTCTTGCTGCCTCGCCTGCAACCATTTCCTTCCCCGGAGAAAAGGGCTTTTTCCCCGTGAGCAAGAATGACCTGGAGTCTAGAAGTGAGATCAGTATTCCTGTAAGAATGGTCCCGTCCACCAGGAAGCCGAAAGACGGCCCGACGGCGGAATGCAAGGCAGTCTCAAACACAAGCCAGCTTTCTTTGCAGCGTAAAAGTGAGTATCTGCACATCAATATAACGGGAGAAGACGGAGTCGGATCTCAGCAGCCTGGGGGTCAGCCTTTGGAATTAAAGAATTCTGCAAGGACTCATGACTCTTTCGATGGGCCGGTCATCTCATCAGTATTTTCCTTGAGCTCTGGATCTGAAGACGTCCCCGAGGGTGTGAAGTGGAATAGTTCAACGTCCAAAATCAAGTCCATCGAACTCTTGCGCAGGAAGATCGCCCAGCTCATCGAAACCTGTGGCAAGCCTTCATCTCTGGCTGCAAATAACGCACACCGTCGCCCCCTAGGGCAGGCGTCGAAGTTCACTTCGAAAGCTACCCCGGAAGGTATTCAAGAAATTAATGTGTCCTTTACTGGCCCTGGCTATTCCACGGGTCCTCTCTCCAAACCTCAGGAGGACGGGGGTACTAGTGGACAGCGTCCTCACCCACAGAGATATCCTCAGTTTGTGGAAGGCAGCCGTGGGAGAACTGAAGGCCGGGTAACCAGGAAGGCTCCTGTTGCTCCTCCGGTGCTGATCCCCAAAGGGGCAGTGCTGAGGGTTCTGAATTCCTCCGAGGATGCCCACGTTATAGAAGCCACATGTGAAGCGCCTGTCAGCATCCCTTGCTGTGAGACACAGTTAATAAAACCCATTCCGTTCTGCCCTGTGAAGCAGACAGATGCAAGCTTACAGTCTTCGACCGTTGAAAGTGGGCCAGTAGACATGTCCCATAACCTAGACACGTGTCTTCGGCCTAAGCCAAGGAAGGAGGGTATTCTCAGTAGCACCACTGCCAAGAAAACCGGCCCCCTGCATGGTCCGCACGGAAGCGGTGAGCTGAGCAGGCAAGGGAAGGTGCTCTCCAGAAGTCTTCCTAGCAGTAAAAACAAAACCAGACAAGTCAACGCATCCAGGAAGAAAAGTAAGATTCAGGCTGACCCCAGCCGCTGTTTCAAGGACCCTTCCATTTTTCAGGTGGCGAGACAGCTTCGGCTGATTGCCGCGAAGCCGGACCAGCTGATTAAATGCCCCCGTCGCAACCAGCCCGTCATTGTGTTAAACCACCCTGATGTCGACTCACCGGAAGTGACCAATGTGATGAAGGTAATAAACAAGTACAAGGGCAACGTTCTCAAAGTCGTCTTATCGGAGAGGACCAGGTGTCAGTTGGGCATCAGACGGCATCACGTCCGGCTGACCTACCAGAATGTGGAGGAAGCCAATCAAATAAAGAGGCAAATGATGTTGAAAATGAAGCTTAAAAAAGTTCATAAAAACAACTACCAGGTGGTGGACTCCTTGCCAGATGACTCCCAGTGTGTATTTAAGTGCTGGTTTTGCGGACGGCTGTACGAAGACCAGGAAGAGTGGATGAGTCACGGCCAGCGGCATCTGATAGAGGCAACGCGAGACTGGGACGTTCTTTCCTCCAAGGGCAAATGAGTGGAAACTTGCTGCTTGATGCCAATTGTTTTCTTTTCTTCTTACTTTTCGTTTATTCTGGTTAGGGCGGGGTTTTTGTTTCCGTCCCTGACTCAACAGGAGAAATCTGGAGTGTAGGAGTGGGAGAATTGTTAGTTCTTCACATCCCTCGTAGGAATGTTGAAAACCAGGGGTCCGGTTTCACCCGATCTATGTGACTGGAACTTGGAAGGTATTTGAAGCCTCTGAAGCGTACGCACAAATGTATGTACATGCAGTTTTCTGGAGAGAAAAAGTGAAACTTTCCACAGCTGTTCAGTGGGATCTGAGACTCTGCTTTGCTCAGCACTTTTTCTGAGTAGGTACAAGTCTCTGTGAGCCGTTCGGAGGGGTGAGCTGGGAGTGTTTTACACATGCTCATATAACGGAGTGCTACTGATGGAGTCTACCTGTGTTTACTGTGCACGCCCACTTTTTTGTTTATTTTTGCATTTTGTCTCCTGAAACTTGGTACATAATGGAAATTATATTTTCTGCTGTTATCCTAAATTTGGTTACAGAAAAGTGGCCATTCCTTTAAACCCCTGTGTAACCCTCTTAAGTGTTCTTTATAGCACAGACAGCTATGCGTTGTTGGCTGTTTTGAAGAATGATTGTAACGGCCTGAATTTGCTAGTTCAATAGCAGGTGTTAGGAAAGAAAGAAAACATTTTCAAGCCTTTGTGTTGTTTCTAAGTAACTCAATTTTGTGACCGTTGGGGAGGGAGTGTGCCTTTTTTATTTTTTTGTGAGAGAAGAGAGGGACAGACAGGAAGGGAGAGAGATGAGAAGCATCAATTCTTTGTTGCAGCATCTTAGTTGTCCATTGATTGCTTTCTCATACGTGCCTTGACCTGGGGGGGGGGGGGGGCTGCAGCAGAGCTAGTGACCCCTTGTTCAAGCCAACGACTTTGGACTCAAGCCAGTGACCTTGGGCTTCAAGCCAACGACCTCAGGGTTTCGAACCTGGGTCCTTAGCATACCAGGCCAACGCTCTGTCCACTGCGCCACCACCTGGTCAGGCTGGAGTGTGCCTTTTTGAAAAATAAAGAAATGGTCACAGAGGGAAGATATCTGAGATCTAGTCTCCCATTTGTCCCCACCCCTCTCACAAACAAAGGAACCGGGTAAGAGTGTGAATGAGTCGGCTTTTCAAGAGGTAGGTAAGACCTGGGAGGGGGAGGCGCGTTCCGGCTGCAGGGGCAGCTGAGGCCCAAGCGGCACGGGGTGTCATTTGGGAGCTCCCCCACAGACGGGGGCAGGCCGCGGGCTCTCCACTCAGGGCTCACAGACACTGCCCCCCGTCACAGCCCACGCACCCACAGACACCGCCCCCTCATCACAGCCCATGCACCCACAGACACCGCCCCCTGTCACAGCCCACGCACCCACAGACACCGCCCTCCGTCACAGCCCACGTACCCACAGACACCGCCCCCCCGTCACAGCCCACATACCCACAGACACCGCCCCCCGTCACAGCCCACATACCCACAGACACCGCCCCCGTCACAGCCCACGCACCCACAGACACCGCCCCCCCGTCACAGCCCACGCACCCACAGACACCGCCCCACGTCACAGCCCACGCGCCCTCAGACACCGCCCCACGTCACAGCCCACGTGCCCTCAGACACCGCCCCATGTCACAGCCCACGCACCCTCGCCACCCTTCTGAACAGGCCCTTTGTGGAATGAGGACCCCCCCACTCACCCCTGCCCCTTTCTTCCTGCGCCTCGAGGCCCTTAAAGTTCCCCTTCCTGAAAATACTGAACACAAGCAGGAACCAAAACATGGAAACGTCCCTCCATTGTGGTTAAAGTTATAGGAACACAATTCTCGGTTTCCGCAGAGAGTAACGACCTGCTGCTGCTCGTCTGTAGCCACGGCCACGGCCATGCCTTCCCTCCTGCTCCCTTTCCCAGGAAGCGGCTCCCAGGCTCCGCTGCTCCCCACTCGGCCGTCCGGCCAGGACTGGTGCTGATCTGTGCTGCGCATGCGCGTTAGGAAAACCCCCTCTGCACCACGGGGCCTCGGGCAGACAGTCCCTTGGCAGATGGAGCTTGGACTGCTTCTCGGTCCTCCCGTGCCCACTCAGCTGGGCTCAGACCATCATGCAGGACATGAAGGCTCGGCCACATGCTGCCCCAGCGCTGCGCTTTCCCCGTGGTAGGCGTTAAGGATGATGCCAGCGTAGGGAATGCACCCCGGGGCTGTGGGATCCGAGAGGGACTCAAGCGAGACTTCTGTTGCGTTGGGTAGTCAGTCGGAGACTGGATCTGAGTTCCTCCACATGGGAAAGTCCAGGTTATCCCTGACAGGTAGGCTTGCAGTTCGTTGTAGTTGTTTTTCATTACAGGTAGTTGCCATGTCTTCTGTGTAATTCAGGATGTGATCATCAAGTTAATGAATTAGTTCACTTTTGTTGAAATTCAAAATTTGGGTTTTTTCTATGTGTATATATGTGTATGTACACATATCAATATTTTTTACCACATGAAAACTAGTAGCTAATTTTCTGATTTCCTATTTTATAATGAAGTTAGGTAGGTTGGACAATATAAAATGTTTTATATTCTAGAAATTTATTTTGGAAGTACCTTTTTTATAATGGTCTGATCTCACTTTTAGAAAACGAAAGCACAGGGCGGGTCTGGTTTGTAGGAACCAACAGGAGCAGACACCCCCGCGGACCGGGTCCCGCAGTATTCGGGCCATGTGCATTTCTGTATAGCCGGTGCTTCTCAGGGGTTGCAGCTTGCGGACCGCTTCCCCACGCAGAGGAGACCGTTCCGACGCTTCAGCTGCGTGTCACCTGGCACCCCGCCACCGTGAGTGAAGCCCCCCGAGAGACTCCTTCCACGGTGAAGAAGAGGCTGTGATTTTTATTTTCTCCCTCCGATACCTCACTACATAATAGCATCTTCCCTGAAAGCTGAGACTATGGCCGTTCAGGAGAGATGACCGTGAATCAGGTCAGAGTATTTAGTGTCCACGTGAAATATTTACACTTGGCAGCATCACACTCGTCTTCAGGTATTACCCACCGCAGCTTACGTACTTGTACAGAGCCGACTTTGGTGCGGAGGCTACTAGCTCAGCTCTGGGGGATATTTCAGAATTGCAGTGTTTGTTAAGGAAGTCTGAGGGCTCTGGGGAGTCGTAACAGGAGGAAGCGGAAAAGTGGCTGTCTTCCCAATGGCAAGCTTTAGGAAATGGCCGGTGACCGTGTAGGTAAGCGTCATGACATGAGGCGTGTCATCATTTCTAACAAGATTGGAGGAGGTAGAACGGTGTCAAATATTTGTGGACTCTTTTCTTAACCGTGATTTTGAAGGACCTCTACTCACTAAATTTTACTAACAACACTAACTAATGAGGAAATCATTTTATGCTTGTTTTTTAAAGTAGATTTTCTTTTGGGGAAGCAAAAATGACAAACATTGTATGTCACTCACATTTTTATCCCCAGCCCCAGCCAATGTTGTGAGCCCCTATCCTGGGTCAAGTGCTGTTTAAGGAAACTAAACACAACGTGCTAACCCTCAAAGCCCCCCCCCCCCCCCGAGAATGGAGATGTGACGCTGCTCGGCCTTGCAAATAATACTGGAGTCCGTCCATGTCAATGTGAGCCAAATATAAAACGTTGCGTAACCCGTTTAAAGCATTATTAGAGGTCCTGCGTTAACAGTTTGTGTGTCTGCTGCTCTGTTTTTGAAACACATTTATATATAGATATAGAAGTTAGAGCAAAATTTTGTTAAATAAAGCAACTGTAAAATGTTCTCTGCCCTTTCATTTCAAATGGTCAGCCATGTGGCTGTTGACGGCACAGCCCACCTTGCGTGGTACCTTTCTGAACCACATCAAGTCGACACAGGTGCCTTGCCTTCCCCCCGGGGTCGGCTTTGAATTCGAGGCCCTACTGGTGAACCACACACCCCCTCGGAGAGGAGGGGTCTCCTCTTTGTGTCCTTTTACTTTGGCTAATCCCCACGAGGTGCTGGCTTGGCAGCAGGGTCAGTTTTTGTGCCGTGGTCAGTGGCCTCCTCAGAGAATGTTTGGGGCACTCAGCCTGTGTAGCTGTCCACTAGGGCGGGGCCTGGGTGGCAGAGCCTCAGCCACCGAGGAGCCCAGGCCACAGGCGCACAGCTGGCCTGTGGACGCCGTGGTCCCGCCGAACATAATTGGCCCCACATGTCTGTGGGGAAGGAGGGGGTGGGGATATTCGGAGAGGGTTGAATTCCTTTCTCTCATTCCCAGCACCCAAGCAGTCAAAAAAGGGGAGAGAGACTTGGACTTGGGGTGAATATTGGCGGACCCTGAGGACAACAAAGAGAAGATGGGAGCCTGACCTGTGGTGGCGCAGTGGATAAAGCGTCGACCTGGAAATGCTGAGGTCACCGATTCAAAACCCTGGGCTTGCTTGGTCAAGGCACATATGGGAGTTGATGCTTCCTGCTCCTCCCTCCCTCTTCTCTGTCTCTCTCTCTCTCTCTCTTTCTCTCGCTCTCATTCTCTCTCCTCTCTAAAAATTAATAAAAGAAAACTTAAAAAAAAAAAAAAAAAAAAGAAGATGGGAGTCCTTTAAATCCAGCCATTGGGCTGATGGCTGCCTGAATTGAAGTGAGTCATACTCCTGCAGATGGAGTCTGATGAATTATCACCTCCGGTTATTCAAGGGGGACTAGAGATCAGATACAGCAGTGACCGCCTGGAAGGAGTTTCTGTTAGGCAGGGACCACCAGGGCGGCTGCAGTGGGAACAGAGAGGGACCTGAGCAGAAACTGACTTCGAGGCCATTCAGTTAGGAAGCGGCAGTCACTAATCCACATTTCGTCCGTAAGAAACCTGAAGCTCAGAAGGATGAATGAAACCCGATTCGCCGGGTGTGCGTGCCAGTGAGGGCAGGCAGCCCCACGGTTCCTGCATGTCCGTGATGCCGTGTGGTGGGTAACAGGCAGAGCCTTCTGCTGCCACAGCCTATATGTGCTCAGCGGGAATTGCCTTACAGCCCAGTTCACATCAGACACACTAGTTGGGGTGACACGCCCTGCTAAGAGAGGTGGATCCGGCCTAGAGCACCTGTCCAACAGAAATACAACATGAGCCACCTGTGGAGTCTCAGCTTTTGAGTAGCCGCCTTGGAAAGAGTAAAAAAAGCAACGAGATAAAATCTGTTCGACCTGATAACATCTAAACTGTCAAATTTTTTCGTTCAACATAAAACTTACTGAAATATCTTATGTATACGCACATTAATAAAATATTTTTAATAAAGTCTTTAGACACCTGGTGTATATTTTAAACTTAAGAGTGTATTTTTAGTGTGATGCCTGAGTGTCACTTAGAATGTGGTGTAGTCCAACCAAAACACCTTAAATTGTGTGTCGTGGAAAGCCGTTCAGTTCCTCATTTGGAGTGTCTGGTGGCTAGCAGCACAGGGCAAGGGAACATCCTATATTGTAAATATTAGCTCACTGTCCAGCGCTTTGATGGAAGAACGAGTTTTTATTTACGTCTCTCTAAACCTAGGGCAGGCCGGCTCCCACTGCTCCCGTCTCGGGAATTCGAATTCTGTGCCCGTCTCTTGTCCAGCAGTGCTGTTTCTAGGTCCCTGCATACCTTAGAGCAGTGGTCCCCAACCCCCAAGCCACGGACTGGTACCAGTCTGTAGGCCATTTGGTACCGGTCGCAGAGAAAGAATAAATAACTTACATTATTTCCGTTTTATTTATATTTAAGTCTGAATGATGTTTTATTTTTTTTTAATGACCAGATTCCCTCTGTTATATCAGTCTAAGACTCACCCTTGACGCTTGTCTCGGTCACGTGATACATTTATCCGTCCCACCCTAAAGGCCGGTCCTTGAAAATATTTTCTGACATTAAACCGGTCGGTGGCCCAAAAAAGGTTGGGGATCACTGCCTTAGAGAATGGTTACACCTGTGACTTGTGGTGATTTTGTAACAATCCTTGTTGGTCAGCCAAACGTTTATTTCTCATTCGTGCTGCATGTCTACAGTCTGGCAGGGACCTAGTCTGATGGGGGTGGGGGGGCCTCATCTTGTAGCTGAGCCGTCTGAGCCACCTGAGCTTCGTCACTGGAGCAGGGAAAGAGCGAGGAGGACCCTGCACTTCCACCCACAAGCCACTGCCCAGGACAGGGCGCACGTGCCCAGTGGGGTGTTGTAGCCCGTCTGGAGGAGCACAAAGAAAGGGCAGCGGGTGGACCACGAATAACCTGACACACAGCTGACACAGGTGACACAGGTGACACAGGTGGTGCTGGAGGGTTACCGATGGCAGTCACCTGTGTGGAGAGCAGCTTGCCAACCTGGTGTCTGGGAAGTGGTGACCGGCAGCTGAGAGCTAGGAAGAGTCGGAAAAACCAGAACTTCTACCTACAATTTAGCAATATTGAAACTGGCCGAAGCGACGTATTATTTCCGTTTTCGTGCCCCTGGTCCCCAGTGAGAGAGTCCGCTTCCCCTGGTGTCTGTTGAACGTTTTCATTTTCTGTGTATGACCTGCCGGTATTTTGTCCTTTGTATTATGAACTATTTTAAACTTTTAAAAGAAAATACAGACTTTTTTTTTTTTTCCAATTTATAAAGAAAAAAAATTTCCTTGAGGCTTGGGGCTTTTTGTGCTTTATTTTGAAATCCTTCCCTACTTTAGGTCACAAAGATAGTTTTTTATATTAAATTTAATATTAAAAATGAACTTCCATAGAATGGTGGGCAGCATAATAAAATACAAGCTGTCAGTTACAGGCTTCGGAAAAATCTTTGCAAAAGGATCTCTGGGTCCGAACTCCTTTTCTTCTACAGCGTATTAGATTCACATCCTCACAATGGTCTGCCCCGGGGGAATGACTCACGCAGGTGTCTAACACCCATTTTTGGAGTCTTTTCTCTCTGCTTCCAGGTTCCCCCTTTTGTGTGGCTCTGGGTCTCTGTGCTGCTGCTGCAATGTGCTGTTTACTGTGAGGCTTCTTCAGAGTTCACTCTAGTAAGAGCGTTTGCCATTGACAGAGGTGTCTACAAAGTGGGGAGACTTTCTCTAGTGGGTATTAGAAAGCTACAGCAACGGTCTTGGCTCTTCCGGGCTCCTTCTTCTTCCAGATGCATTTTTAAATCAGCGTGTCGATCCCTGTTGAGATTTTGGTGGGAAGAGCATTGAACTTAAAAGGCTCATTTGAAGAACACTGGCATGGAGGAGAACATACTATTCCCATTGACGTTTACGTTGGCTTGAACATGTAATAGAAATAAAGTTGTGTTAGACCAATAACATTTTGTAATTTATTCCCTTTATTTGGCGGAAAAGATCTCACAGAACCAATAAAAACTATAGGTTGCATAGTCAATGAACATCATAAAGAAAAATTTTTTTATTGATTTTAACTTATTGTGTTTACATAGATTCTAGTGTTGGCCCGAATGCGTCCCCCCTCCCCCGCATTCCCCTCAACATCTCCCTTGTCCCCCTCCCCACAGCGCCCTACCCCCTTCCCTTCAGCTTTATCCCCTCCTCTCATCCCCTTTCCCTCTGTCGTCTTTTCCTCTGGTCCCTTTGATCTCTGTCTCAATTCCATTCTTCAGTTCACATTGTTCATTGGATTCCTCAAATGAGTGAGGTCATATGATATTTTTCTTTTTCTGCCTGGCTTATTTCACTCAACATAATAGTTTCCATGTATATCCATGTTGTCGCAAAAGGTAAGATTTCCTTCTTTTTCATGGCCCCATAGTATTCCATTTATATATGTACCACAGCTTTTTTTTTTTTTTTTTTTTTTTACAGAGACAGAGAGTGAGTCAGAGAGAGGGATAGACAGGACAGACAGACAGGAACGGAGAGAGATGAGAAGCATCAATCATTAGTTCTTCATTGCGCATTGCAACACCTCAGTTGTTCATTGACTGCCCTCCCATATGTGCCTTAACCGCAGGCCTTCAGCAGAAGGAGTAACCCCCTGCTGGAGCCAGGGACCTTGGGTTCAAGCTGGTGGGCTTTTTGCTCAAACCAGATGAGCCCGCACTCAAGCTGGCGACCTCGGGGTCTCGAACCTGGGTCCTCTGCATCCCAGTCTGATGCTCTATCCACTGCGCCACCGCCTGGTCAGGCGACCACAGCTTTTTAATCCACTTGTCTACTGACAGACACTTGGGCTGTTTCCAGATCTCTGCTATTGTGAACAATGCTGCCATAAACATGGGGGTGCATTTCTCCTTTTGAAACAGTGCTATGGTGTTCTTGGGGTATATTCCTAAAAGTGGGATAGCTAGGTCAAAAGGCAGTTTGATTTTTTAATTTTTTGAGGAATCTCCATACTGTTTTCCAGTGGAGGAAGAAAGTTTTTAACCAGCATATAATTTGTGAGTAAGACAGTTCAGCAACATTGCCAGTGCAAATTCAGTATTTTAAAGATCAACTGAATGCCCGAACATCAGCCATGGAAATAGCTCTAAGAAAAATGCTCCTGTCACCTCTTCAACAGTTTAATAGAAAGTCCTAACTGATAAAATATGAATTAGAAGTTAAAATGGGCATCCTCATATTTCCTATGTAAGCAAAAGATTAGTGCTTAAGAGAAGTCAATACTGGAAAAGTTTTCTTAAGAGTTTCACCCTTTGGCCTGACCTGTGGTGGCGCAGTGGATAAAGCATCAACCTGGAAATGCTGAGGTCGCCGGTTCAAAACCCTGGGCTTGCCTGGTCAAGGCACATATGGGAGTTGATGCTTCCAGCTCCACCCCCCCCTCTCTGTCTCTCCCTCTCTTCTCTCTAAAAAAAAAAAAAAAAAAATGAATAAATTAAAAAAAAAAAAAGAGTTTCACCCTTTGACCTAAGCATCCTTTCATAGGTGTGGTGAAAATAGACTGTCAGCCAATGAGCTGCTTAGATTTTTCATAATGACACGTATTAAATTTATATAACGTATTTGAGTTCCTTTATTTTAAAAAGAAAACCTCTAATGTAGCTTATTACTTGGATAAGTTTTTCTCACATTAAATTTCATATTCCTGGGATAAACCTTCCTCTGTTTTGCCATGACCTGTTTATATGTACATCCTGGAAAGTTGACAGATCTGATAGTAGAATCTTTATGTAACTGGCATTGGCCTGTAATGTCTTCTAGTCCTGATACTATTTATTACCAAGATACACTATTCTCACAGAGTGGGCCACTTTCTGTTTCGTTTGATGCAAACCGTTTCAGAAAGCCGCTCAGCGGGTCCTTGACGTGTTAAGCCATCTCTCCAGGAAAATGATGTTGGGCTTGCATCTTTAGCCGAGAAGAGAAGCATGGCTGTGCATGTGGGGCGGGGAGGAGGGAGCTAGAAAGTCTCATGTATTGATTTGATCTCCGTGATTTTTTTCAGGTATTTTTAAAATTTTAAGTCAATTGTGCTATTTTATCTCTTCTGTTCAAATCCGTATCCCTAGAAAAATATAATTATATCCTTTTGATATTTGCATGCAAGTAGGATGATGCAAATGATATTTTGTGGGATGCACAAATCTATACGCCACTGTGTATATAGACAGCACTCCTGTCCCTTGAATCCGTCAATAGAGGTGGCAAGGCGATCGATCTAGTAGGAGTGATTAATCAGTTTCTAAAATGTAAGATTTCATTCCGTGTATGAGTGTAGCCCACTACAGCTCTAAAAGCACAGCCTTCTTCATCTCAGCCGTGCTCGAAGACGTGCCTCTCTCTCAGCGATTTCCCACTGGGGGCCACGGAAGATGTGAAACACGCAGCGTCTGACTGTTTAGTCAAGGACACCAACCTCTTTGCCCCAAGAGTGGGAAATCTAAGAAATGACAACAGTCAGCACAATGGCAGTCTGGTGTGAATCAAAATCATATCTATTTTTTGTCAGCTTGCCAAAAAATACATATGTTTGGTGTGCCGCTGAATTTCAGTAACATGTCATAAGATGAACGATGTTGAAAACCGCCATGCTGTGCGGATAAAGGACAGAGCTGGAAGGCAGGAGCCTGTCCAAGGATGAACCTGACCGAGGAGTAAAGAACCACCCCAGCGGCTGCCGCTCCGCGGGTCTCCAGGTGGCTCTCGGGGCACTGGTGGTTCGTTTTCCACAGCCCGGCCTGTGCCTGACGTCATCAGGACTGCAGCCACGGGCAGGACTGTGGCATGCTGAATCAAGACTGTGTGGGTGGGGCATGCTCATCTTTGGGGGGCCCAGATAAAAAGCCCATTACACAAAGAGTTGTCTGATAGCATCACGGAGCCCTCACTAGTCAGCATAACGAACAAAACAACTGGTGGTGGCTTAAATTCAGCGGCAGTTTCCGCATCCTCACGGGCTGGGCACCGCGGGGTGGGCAGCCCGCTAACCTTACTTTGGGGGCAGAGCACAGAATAGAGAAGAGAAGGCCGGAGGAGAGGGCAGGGCTGGCTCCACAGCCTCGGCCAGGAGGTGACACATGCCACGCCCCCAATGGCTCCCTGGCTGGAAACAGTTGAACGGCCCCAACCGCAGAGAGTTTAGGAAATGTAGGGGAAACACACAAAATATTTGGGCAGTCAACAGTTTGCCACAACGACCGTATGACTTTGAGCAAGCACCTCCCCCTGTCTGTGCCCCAGTGCATGGAGTACTGGCCTCATTTGTACAGCATCACTGTCACCGTCACCATCACCGGGCAGTCAGTCTGTCAGAGCTACAGAATCCCTGGACCCATCGCTCACCTCCTGAACCAGCAGCTGCATGTCTCTGGGTGAACTGTATGCAAGTGACAGCATGAGGGGCACTTCTTCATTGGTCCCTTCTTCTGGCTAATTGCGTCCTTTCTTGAGCACACCTGCTCCGATTCTCTCATCCGCCCAGCCCCACCTCGAGGTGAGGGATTAGACGTTGCCATGGCATTGCTCTTACTCGTAGAAAACGAAAGGGAGAAGGAAGTGCCCGTGGTCCAGTGGGGAAAGCAGCACACGCTGTTATCAGAGAGAGCTGCAGGTGTGGAGCCAAGGGCTGTAATTAGTGGTAACACAAAGCTGGGGGCGGGGAGGGGGCGCACAGGAAGGAAGATCACCCGGAATTGCAGGAGAGTGTCCTCAGGCGGACAAGCCCCAGGCACAGAGATATCCGGTTCAAGAAACGTGAGCCGACATGTTGCTGCCGTCCAGCCGTCTAGCTGTCCAGCCGTCCAGCCAGTGCCCAGCTGCACAGACCTGTCCTGAGAGCCGAGCCGTCGGCCATGCCTGTCACCTCACGGCCAGTGTACCCGGGAGCTGGCATGAGGCCAGAGCATCTCAGGGCCTCGTCTGTGGAAAACTTGGGACTTGTTTGAGTCCGAGGAGCACTGGTTCACTGGGCATACAAATCACAAAGGATCCCACTGTCACGGAGTCTGGCTCAGGCTGTCAGATGACGCCCGTGGGGCTGTGCCAGGGACCACCACCCTTTGAAGTCCTCAAGTTCTCTTTTCTAAGAACAGATCAAGCAACAGCCCTGGGGTCAGGTCATCGAGAGCCTTGCTATTCACACGTCCTTACTCATTTCTGTGACCGGACATCCAACAGCAATTGCATACTTCATTTTGTACTCGACCCTTTCTTTGTGCACGACACACCCAACTGTACATTCCTCAGTCTCGCCTCAGAACTGAGGGGCAAACAGTGACCGAGATGGTGCAGGAGCCAGCTCTGGTCTCCCAGCGTCTCAGACGGAGCTGACACTCGGTTAGCTGTACCCCACTCTGCACCCCCCCTCCAATGTCGGCCTTGAGCGCATGGGCACGTATCAGGTAGGGGTTTTGAACAATAATTGATAATGAATGCCTGGAACCAGCCATTGTGTGGGTGGGCCCCTCGAGAGCCCCACACTGGTCTTATGGTTTTAGCAAATCACTAGGGAGTCCTAGCAGGTGCTCTGGGCCGAGGTGACTCTAAAGTATTCTTATCCCCCCCACCCCTTACTCCAGCCAGAGCCCCTTGTTGCTCTTAATTTGTCCAGAAACTTTGAGCAGCAGACGCAGTTTGAGCTCTTGGGGAGCTGCCCCCAACCTCAGTAGGACACAGACCCGTCTTTTGAAGGCTGTGTACTGTGTGTAGAAGGAAAGGGAGTTCTTTCCAGTTTTTAGGCATTTGGGTGTCAATTTGTTTAAGAAATGTATAAAGGGAAATTATGATTTAGACCTCAGAGGTTTCTCACAGAAAAGATCAGCCCTGTTGGTAGTTACATTTCCTGGTAACTTACACAAATGTTCTCCGGAAACTGCATGCTGAAACAATTAGTCGAGATTTGTAAAAGAGCTAAAAATAATAGTCAAAGCTCAGCCATGTTACATATTTCAATGGGACCCTCTTTAAGAGCAAAATACATGTTTAACCTGTAAAATGTGGGGGCTGGCCTGGGTCAGGATGATGCTGTTTACTATTACTCTCTACTATTACTCTTTTCGGGTGGAGCTGGAAGGGGCCTCAGGGCATCCAAAGCAGGTTCCCCAACGAGCTTCCTGACTCCAGAAGAAAGAACTGCTCCAGGAGCCCGGAAACCCCGGCCATTCACAACAGCTCAAGCGGGAACTGAACACGGGAGCCGGTACTTGA
This sequence comes from Saccopteryx bilineata, assembly GCF_036850765.1. Taxonomy (NCBI): domain Eukaryota; kingdom Metazoa; phylum Chordata; class Mammalia; order Chiroptera; family Emballonuridae; genus Saccopteryx; species Saccopteryx bilineata. The sequence goes on from NC_089494.1 coordinate 260,484,836, forward strand.
CATGACTACGTAACGAGCCTGCGCGGCTTCTCTCTGCCCCACGTGACTTATGTCTTTTTCGCTTAACGTTCAGCCTGCAGATCTGGCTAAGACCCAGTAACAACAGGGACATCCATCAACGTCTGGTCAGTCACGCAGGAAGGATTTACCTATTCAGAAGGAGCCCAAACCGAGGCTCAAAGACACGTGTCCCTAAGCTGTGCCTCAGCCACCCCTCGGCGAGGGCAGGGCTGCTGTGCCCAGGCCGGGTGAGGTCACACAGGGTGTCAGCCAGCTCCAGCTCACTGTGGCCTCAACTGCCTCAGCACAGCAACTCCGGGTGGGCAGTGAAGAATGAGCTCCCTGCCCCACCCCAGCTGCCACTGCCTTGAAACCCAAGCTCTTGCCTCTGGTGAAGCCCAGAGCCTTGGTCTTGTAAACTTACCTACCCCCCCCCCCATTTTAGAATTTGCATCTCAAAGTCCCTGGCCAGGGGCTTAACATTACTCAACATTAGAATTCTCAATTGGCCTTCTTAAAACCCTTTTAGCCGTTCCCAAATTCAGAATCAACCAAGAGAGGGCACAGAAGTCAGACGGCGTTCAACAAGTCACCATCATGGTTGACACAACTGGGGAGTGTCGTTCACACGTGTGGTCACAACGGCCCTCCGGATGGTTTGCACTCAATATTGGGACCTGACGCCTAGCCGCGTCCAGGTGGGTGACTGTCCCTGTGAGTGCCCCACGAGAGAAACAGGAGAGCGCGTGTGTCCCGTGGGCGAGCTGAGTCCTGGAGAGAATGAGCAGCAAGGTGGCCACTAAACTGAACGCGACAGGCCTGCCTCTCTCCCTCCCCTGTCCACCATGACAGTCGTGGGGCAGAGGGCTGGACGTGTCTTCTGGGGAATGGAGCAGGAAATCCCTTCACAGGTGAAATGTGAGCAGTGGGGGAGGGGTGGCAGGACTTCCGTCACGGGAAACACGGACAGTCTGAAGAGGCACTGCATGGGACATGTTAGGGGCGCTTTGCCGTGACGGGGTCAGGTGTTCCTGGTGCCGGCGTGCCCCTGGGCAGCACCTCCATGTGTCCCTCCCAACAGCACTCTTGGAAAACCAGTATTCACAGTTACTAGCTGGGTGATGCTGGGAAGATTGTTTAACCTGCCTGGGCCATGATTTCCTCACCGGGAAAAGGGGTAAGTAGACACCCAAATTCATTTCCAACCCGTACCTGCCCCGCCCTGGCTTTTCTCATTACAGAAGCAGGCGGCTTCCATAGGTCTGACACGTGAAACCGTCTGAGCTCACACGCCTGTTAGCCCGGCCACTCCTGGTTCCAGCTCTGACTCCCACACGTTGTGATGATGTGGGAACTGCGTGCGGACCCTCCGCTCACCGAGGGTTAGGGCGGGGGGCCGGGGGCAGGGAGGCTGGCAGGAAACACCTCCAACAGCCCCTAGACACGCTTTTCTCGCAGAAGGCTTTAGGATCCTTGGCCGGACCTCATAAACGTGCTGTAACCAAAGGTGTTGATTCCCTTTTCACAATCCATCATTCCAAGGCCGATGAACAATGGAAAGAGAGCTGCTTCTGTTTGGAAGGACAAGAGAATGTCAAGATATTTCTATCATTCATGTTCATCAGTCCTGTCGAGCCCAACCGGATAGAAGCAGACAGGTATAACAGCTCTAAACCACGTGGATTGGAAAAATAAATGAAAAGGAGCAAGAGAGGGGGTGGACATGGTGGCTGCCGGCTTCTCATGCTCCCCTTCAGGGGCTGAGGAAGGAGAAAGCCAACATTTCTATTCAACTCAGCTGTTGAACTGTTAGGCGCCGGAGATGCAAAGAGGAAAGCGCGGCCTTGGCCCCACGGAGCTGGAGGAGGGAAGGTGGCAACCCGTGTGGTGACGGCGAGGGTAGGGATGGTCCCAGGGGCTCAGAAGCCCCCTCCTCTAACCCCCAGTCTTTCTCCTAAAGGAGAGGACACCTGAGCTGAGTCAAAGGTTAAGAAGGAGCGAGCCAAGCCAAGGGAGGAGCACCCATTCAGTGATGAGAGATTTCTGGAGAGGGAACAGTGTCTAGCATCTGCCACGTCTTACTGCCTTTCAGGCGGTGCTACTCGCCTTCCCGAAGTTCCTGCGGAATTGGGATTTATAATAAGAAATACATATATGGTCCTTGTCCGTTTGTGGTAGAGCTCCTAACACTCTTAGAATGTCCTGAGTCACTAGAGCGTGTTCCGCTATGTTCATGAAGTGACTGTTGGAGCTCACCTATGGATGGAGGCTGGTCGCCTGCAGAACCAGCCACTGCTCAGCCCCACCCGACATCCAGGAGCTGAGAGGGGCCGGAGATGGAGTCCAGGGGCCAAGGGCCAGTGATGTAGTCAATCATGCCCAGGTGACAAAGCCTTCATAAACCCAAAGGACTGAGCTTGCCGAGCAGCTGGGCTTGTGGACAGACACGTGGGGTGTTGGGAGCGAGGTCACCAGAGAGTGCACGGAGCCTCAGCCCCTTCACCTTGCCCCCAGCCCTGTCCCGTGCATCTCCCATCCACTCCTTCCCCAGTTACATCCCTTCAGGATAAACCAGTGACCAGGTAACCTGCTGCTCTGAGTTCAGGGAGCCACTCCAGCCCGCTAATGGGACCCAAAAAGGGGGTTGTTGGAACCCCCCGTGTACAGCTAGTCAGTTGGAACCAGGTGACAACGTAGGCTTGTGAGTGGCTTCTTGGGATGGCAGAGACAGTTTTGTAGGACTAAGGCTGTGGGATTATTCCTTTCAGCCCCATATTTTTAAGAGTGTACAAAACTTTTCTGTAGTAAAAGTATGGAGAAAATGTTATTTAAAAAATGAATTTTAAAATAAGTGAATCTGATGTTATCTCCAGATATATCGTGTAAAAAAATGGAATTGAATTGTGGGACACCCAGCTGGTGTCAGGGAACTGTTGTTGGTGTGGAAACACCCCCATCACACACACGCATTGGGACCTGGTCCAGAACTTTTGGATTCTCATGGCATGAAACAGCTGCTGTTAGCATACCTAGTTTTCAAATGAGACAACTGAGGATACACAAGTATTGATAGCTTGTCCAGGAGTGGTCAGTACACACCAGAACAAGGATTCAGACCTTGGCCAGTGTCATCCCAGAGCCTAAGTTTTAATAGCAACAAACTAGACTGCCTTCCCAAAGGGGTGAGCAGAGAGCCAGGGGTGGGTTACAGGGTGTGGTCTGCGGGTAACTGCAAAGAGGGCTGTTTTTGCACAGTCCTGCGGGAAGCAGAGGAGAGTCGACATTAGTTGGAAAATTTTAGGTATCGTGTGAAGAAGTTGAATGTGACCCTGGGGTCGGAGGATGTCAAAGGGTTTAAGCAGAGAAATGTCCTGGGTAGATGTGTTTTGGGTAGATGCATTTTCCCTTGTTCTCACCACAGTCACAGGAGATAAGACCAGAGACGGAAAGGCTAGTTAAGAACTTCTTGTGGTAATTCAGAGAGAAGGCGGTCGCTGACTAAACCAGGCGGGGGAAGCAGGGACGAGGAAGCAGGCCATTGGGAGCCATGGTGGAGAGGAGACTCGTAGGACTGGCTGATCCGCCGGACCTGAGGGTGATGGAGCAGCAGGCAGGACAGCTCGGGTCCTTCGTTGGAAGGACAGGGTGGATGAGTCTCTGACTGAAGAAAAGAGCCAAGGAGAACTGTCTAGGAGAGGCAGCATGTTGGATCTTTATGGCTTGAGACCATGAGTCTGGTCTAATGCAATAGATTCCTAATTATATAAGCTATTTATCATTTTTATGTGAGTTCGAATTGGTTTTGAAATGCATCATTGGTTATAACTGTCACACAACTCAACCAAAGTCACAAAGAATCTCTTCTTTCAATCTCTCAGCTCAAATACGCTGTTACTGGACTCTTGGGCTCTTTCTTTATGGTGGTGATCATGGTCCACAGCTCCAGGCTGAGTGGCCCACTCATCATCACAGCCAGAGAGGCCCCTGGCCTCTGAGAAACCCTATCAACTCCTGGAAAGGAGCTCCAAGCAGCCCTCACTCGGTCATAGCTCTGCCCCTGAAGATCACCGCGTGGAGGGGAGGAGTCACTTTGAACACTGGCTGGATTCCGTGTCTGCCCCTCTGGTGGGAAGTAAGGTCAAGGAAACCCTACAGGAAAAGTCCCCGTAGCAAGAGAGAAGTTTTGTCTGATGGACAGGTCAAAGCAACAGGAACCCTCTCTCTCACAGAAAAGATCCATCCCAGGACTGATTGTATGACAGAAACGTGGAGGGAGAGGTCAAGTTTGGGGGTAAGCGCTGGGAACTTATCAGCAACACCTGTAGTTAAAACTCAAGGAGAGTACAGATTATGAGGTCAAGGGTTAAAGAAGTCAGGGAACACAGCCCTTCAAGAAGGAAAAGGAAGAGCGGCACGAACTAGAGAAGAATAGTGTTGCAACCTATGTGTGACATCGTCTCAGTTTTCACTACAACACTATAATGAAGGTTGAAGGTGTTTTTCCATTTTAACAGAAATAATTTCAATCTGAGTTCTGTCTTGCTCGTGGCCAAACACAAACCTGACCAGTTCCAGAGCTGGAATTAGGGGCTTTGGCTGTGAGACTCCAGACTTTGTTCCCGAAGGGAAGGAGGGGTACTGGGGCTCTCCTTACCCCCAGGACCAGAGGGCCGAGGGTGTCTGCTGTTCCCAGAGGTTTTTCCCAATATCTTGGAGGATTCTACTCTTAAACACTTTTTTCTTGGCAGTAAACCTCTTTGCTCCGCACACAAAAATAAGAAATCTAACTGAAAGCAAAGTTCTGATCACTCTTGCTTCAGGAGAATGGACACTTCTTCCAACTCACGATCTGCCTTTGACTAAGTGGATATGCCCCAGGCTGGAGAAGGGTTCAAAATCTAGGCTACAGGAGTTAATCACACCAGGAGAAATCATCCCTTAAGGAGCCGGGGACGGGTTTTCATGGAATCAGAAGAAGCACTTGACCTTGGGTACAAAGTTATGTGTGGGCAGAGTAGGCTTCTCTTCGGGGAAGGGGATCCATAACTTTCTCGCACAGTGGGGGAAAGCTAGCCTCTTCAATAAATGGTGCTAGGAAGCTGGACAGCCACATGCAAAGGAATGAAACGGGACTGCTATCTGACACTAAACACAGAAATTAACTTGACATGGATTCAAGACTTAAGCATGAGACCTGAAACTTCTAGATGAAAACGTAAGGGCAAAGCTCCTTGACACTGGTCTTGGAAGCCATGTTTTAGATATCACATCAAAAGCACAGACAAAATAAAAGCTAAAATAAACCAATGGGAGCCCAAACTAAAAAGCATCAGTACAGGAACAGAATCAATAAAATTAAAAGGCAACTTACAGAAAGAAGAAACTACAGTGTGTCCGTAAAGTCATGGTGCATTTTTGACCCGTCACAGGAAAGCAACAAAAGATGATAGAAATGTAAAATCTGCACCAAATAAAAGGAAAACCCTCCCAGTTTCTGTAGGATGATGTGGCAGCATGTGCGCATGCGCAGATGATGATGTAACACCGTGTATACAGCAAAGCAGCACACGGCCATGCCAGTCAAGATGTGGATGGTACAGAGAAAAGTTCAGTGTATTCTGTGGCTCACTAAATTCGAATCTGTGACCAAAGTGCAACGTGAAGATCGGCGTGTTTATAATGAAGCGCAACCACATAGGAATAACATTACTTGGTGGGTGTTGGAAGCCGATCAACAGCTGCTAGTTGACACAGTCACAGCAAAGAATCAACAACTGCTGGTTGACACAGTCACAGCAAAGAAGATCAACAACTGCTGGTTGACACAGTCACAGCAAAGAAAAGGTGCAACGATACTTCCCCCTTTAAATTTTGGAATTAATTTGGCTTTTTATCCCCCCCTTTTCTGGGTGTGTGCTATCATTTATGGCACAGGGATAATAGCACCATGCTTTCCCTGCAGTTTCATAGTAATTTCTTTGGAAATGAGGCAGAGGGTGTGAGTTCCACAGAAAAGCCTATGCCCCTTTACCTGGGCTCATAGATATAAGAGGCTGGCTATGATACCCCTCAAAAAGGATTAAGTCTGTAGGAGAATTCCTTCCTATAAACCATGTTAGGAAAAATAGATTGTGACTTATGAATAGGTAGGAAACAGTGACTACACACAGAAGCACCTTTCAGCCTTCACTTAATTCATTACTTTACCTCCCTAGCCTTTTCATGTGGTAGAGCAGAGAAACTTTCCTTTCTTCTTGCATACCTGACCTGCAGGTGGTGGAACACTCTGAGAAAAACAAAGTTAGAACTTAACTAGTGTATGAATATAGTAGACAAATAAAATTTGACTAGACGAATAGGCCATTAGGTAAGGTAGAGTTATTAATACTGACCTTTTAGAAGTTTGCGCCAATATTGTTGTTGCTACTCAAGTTATTGTATAACTACTTAGAATGACTTACCACCTGATTTATAGCTTATAGAAATGAATTAACTGTTGCCTAGAAATATGTAACCATAGTGAAACAAAAACAATTATTAATCAATGTATTCTGAATACCATGTGATTGTAACTTAGTGTGTATAAAAATAAAGCTAGGCCCTGGCCGGTTGGTTCAGTGGTAGAGCGTCGGCCTGGCGTGCAGAAGTCCCAGGTTCGATTCCCGGCCAGGGCACACAGGAGAAGTGCCCATCTGCTTCTCCACCCCTCCCCCTCTCCTTCCTCTCTGTCTCTCTCTTCCCTTCCCACAGCCGAGGCTCCACTGGAGCAAAGATGGCCCGGGCGCTGGGGATGGCTCCTCGGCCTCTGCCCCAGGTGCTAGAGTGGCTCTGGTCGCAACAGAGCGATGCCCCGGAGGGGCAGAGCGTCGCCCCCTGGTGGGCGTGCCAGATGGATCCCGGTCGGGCGCATGCGGGAGTCTGTCTGACTGTCTCTCCCCGTTTCCAGCTTCAGAAAAATACAGAAAAAAAATAAATAAATAAAAAAATAAAGCTAGACTAGCCATTGGCAGAGATGCCTGGCAGTGAATGCTAAAAAAAATTCGGGTCTCTCACTCATTTCGTGCCAACGCTGTCTCTTCCTGTGGGACCCCTGGATTCCCTCTGGGCTGGACCCCCGCAGGTGGGATAAGCAGTTGAAGGAAACCGGCAGTTTGGTGGAGAAACCCCGTTCTGATAGGCCATCAGTCAGTGACGAGTCTGTAGAGGCTATACGGGATAGCTACCTAAGGAGCCCTAAAAAATCTGTGCGTGCGTGTGCTCGACAATTACACCTAAGCAAGACTACAGTTCATAAGGTGTTAAAGATACGTCTCTGTGTTACGAGGTACAAATTGCAGCTGTTGCACGCTATCAAATCAGCTGATAGACCCACACGATACGCGTTTGCTACAGATATGCTTCATGAGATCGACAATGATGCAAGATTTTTGCAGAAGATTGTGTTTAGCGGTGAGGTGACCTTCCATATCTGTGGACATGTTCATCACCATAACATCCGAATATGGGCTGCTCAACATCCTCATGCCTACGTTGAGTACGAACGTAACACCCCTAAAGTGAACGTGTGGTGTGGCCTGATGCATGATAAGGTGATAGGCCCGTTTTTTTTCACGGAGCAGTCTGTGATGGCAAAGTTGTATCTTAACATGTTGGAATTGTATGTAGTGCCACAATTTCCAGAAGGTGTCATCTTTCAACAGGACAGCGCTCCTCCATACTACGCCAACATTGTTCATGAGTTTCTGGATAGAACATTCCCCCAGCAGTGGATAGGCAGGGGTTCTGTCAAGCCATGGCCACCACGATCCCCGGATCTGAAGCCCTTAGACTTTTACTTTTGGGGTTATGTGAGGCAACATGTGCACATTGAACATATCAATGACATTAATCACTTAAAACAGAGAATCATAGACATAATTCACTCTGTTACACCAGACGTCCTTACCCATGTGTGGCAAGAATTTCGCTATCGTTTGGATGTGTGTAGGGCAACAAATGGAGCTCACATCGCACTGCAGTGAATAGGTATGAAACTGGGAGTTTTCCTTTTATTTGGTGCAGATTTCACATTTCTATCATCTTTTTTGCTTTCCTGTGACCGGTCAAAAGTGCACCGTGACTTTACGGACTCACGGTACTTGCCAACCATATACAGCACCTGGGTCAGGGTTATATTGATATACTATAAGGAACTCACATGACTCGAGAGCAAAAATATCCCCCAAATAATTTTAAAAGGGGTAAAGACCTGAATAGACATTTTCCAAAGACGACATACAAATTAACAATAGGTTCATAAGAAGGGCTCATCATAACCAATCAGCAGGGAAATGCAAATCCAAGCCGCAATGAGGTGTCACCTCACACCTGGTAGGATGCCCATCAAAAGGACAGATAACAAGTGTCATCCAGGGTGTGGAGGAAAGGGAGCCCTGTGCTCTGTCTACAGGAATGTAAATCGGTGCAGCCATACTTGTTAAAAACTTTCCTTCCGGGAATGGAGTCCCTGCTGTTTCCTCCTCTCCCACACCAGATAGCAGTGTTCAATTAGTCAAAGAAAAGCTCCTAGTCTCTGGACGGTGGTATAGGACAAAGGCACTTTAGTTCCAAATGGCTCTCAACCCCTCAGTGCTTCTTGGAGGTACAGTAGTCCCCACATATCTTCAGGGGGTATGTTCCGAAGACGTATCCCCCGTGGATGCCTGAAACCATGGATAGTCCTGAACCCTGGGTTTTTCTTAAACATACATTCTGGGGCTTCTCTTTGACAAATCTGAATTGCCGGCGTTGCCGCTTTTACCCCGAGGGCCCATCATGAATTAAAATAAGGGTTTCGACAGAAATAAGGGAAAATGACAAAAGCCTGGATTATCTATAATATCCAGTTCTTGGGAGTTGTCTGGTCGGGTAAGATGAAACATTCCTGATGCGGTTACAGATAAGACCCAGGCGTTCCCTCCGCTCACTAAGGTAAAAACAGTTACAGAAATTCCTAGGTCTGTTGGGGTATTGGAGAGCATTCATGCCCCATTTGGCTCAGTTACTGTGCCCCCAATATAACTTATTCTGAAGGGGGTTTGCTGGGATTGGACTGAGCGGTTACAAGGTGCTTTTGTAGCAGCTAAGAGAGCTGTCAAGGTGGCACAGACTTAAATGCATTTGACTCCAACAGGCCCTGTGAGTCTGACATCCGTGTAACCCCTAAGGCAGGCATGGCCAACATACGGCCTGCGGGCTGGATCCAGCCCGCATAATGAGTTTCTGTGGCCCGCAATTAAATTTTTAATATTCTCCGCTACTTTAAAATCTCAGCTACTCAGAAGCGGAAGTGTCTTTGATTATTGGAAATCGAGATATTTAAGATAGTGATACGCCAAAAAGAATTCCACCTGTGACTAATCTAGGGTTAATTTCCAATAATTGGTCGAATGGATTAGCGATACTTTTTTTTTTTTTTAAATTTCATTACAAAGATTTACAACTTTTGTACTCGTCTGTACTTGATAGTAACTGTTTGACGTTTAGTGGCGATGTGAAACCCACATTCTTTTAGGCGGAGTTTGCCAGTGCGCACCCAAGATCAAACAATTTGTTATTTTTGTGGTCAAGTGTGCTGAATCAAGTGGCATTGTATTACAGATAATAGCTGCAGTTGATAACTGAAAATGTGTCCAGCCTGTTTGTAAAACAAAATAATTGTTTTGAGGGGGAGTGGGAGGGGGAGGGGCACAAAGAAAACTAGATAGAAGGTGACGGAGGACAATCTGATTTTGGGTGATGGGTATGCAACATAACTGAATGACAAGATAACCTGGACATTTTTTCTTTGAATATATGTACCCTGATTTATTGATGTCACCCCATTAAAATTAATAAAAATTTATTTATAAAAAAAAATTGTTTTGAGATATAACCCCTTCAAGCTCATTCTATTAATATTGTTTCAATTGATTGTGATACAGTTTGGATATTTATACAGTATGTAATTATATTTTTATTAAAATATATTTTTATTAAAGTAATATATATTAAAATTATTTCACTCACATTTATTCATAAACAAATTACATAATAAAATTTTGTTTACTTAAACGAATCGTTTTTGTATTTAACATTTTTTAATTTTAATATTTTGTCTGGCCCGTGAAAAGTTTTCTTTTTAATCTGGCCCGGGGGCAAAACCTGTTGGCCACGCCTGCCCTAAGGGATTTGGATGGGGCTTCTGGCAATAAAGAGAGAGCTTATGGCAACCTATTGGGTTTTGGTCCCAATTGTGGAAAGGTGCTGTTACTCATTAGTGGAAAAATAGTTGGCAGCTGCATATACTACCCTCATAGCCACGGAGAGTATTACGACAACTCTAGTTACAGTCAAGACTACACATACCCCATTGAAGGACGGGTGAGAGATTGGGCAACCAAACCACATAGTGGTATGGTCCAAACTTCTACCCTAGTCAAGTGGGGTTCACACCTGCAACAACACTGTGCTCTTAGCACCAGCCTGTTGAGGGCAGAACTGCAAGAAGTCCTGGGTCCTATCGTGTATGCGACACGAGAGGCACAGCTGGAGTTCAGCAGACAGAACTTGAAGTCAGTCCCTACTTAGGCAAATGCCCGTCCCCGAGGATGCCTGGTACACAGATGGTTGTAGCAGGGGCCAACTCACCAGGTGGATGGCTGTAGCCTTCCATCCGGCCACTGAGACTATTTGGACAGACATAGGCTAGTTGCCCATAATGAAACTTCACCTCTGGTCATTTGCACCGACAGCTGAGCTATCACGGACTGACCCGTTGAATAACTACTTGGCACGTTAACCAGTGGATGGTAATGTACTGTCTGCTATGGGGTCAGGACATGTGGCAGGACTTATGGGAAATAAAGACAACAGAAGCAGGTGACAGTATATCATGTCACGGGGCATGCCCTTCTAGACCATCCTGGGAATGATGAGGCAGACTCTTTGGCAAGGGTGCGATGTTTGGTGACTGCACCTGCAGGTGACGTGGCACAGTGGCTCCATTGGTGTCTGCTCCATGTGGGACAGAAAACTATGTGGGCTATGGTTAAGGCATGGAACTTTCCTGTGCCCTGTGCAGAGGTACTCGCAACCTGTGAGCAATGTGCAGTATTTTCTAAAGAGCACCCGCGGAGACAACTGGAGTCACCTGGACAGATATAGAGAGGTCGTGTTCCACTGACACGGCAGATAGATATCATCGGACCCTTACCAAAATTGGACAGGTGTAGGAAAACGGCTGGAGATTAGAATGTAGCCCCGAGACAAGTCTTTGGTGTAGACTTCAGAACACCAAGTCCCATGGGGGCAGAACACTGCCCCAGCAAGCACTAATAAGATTGTTTAACCCAGGGGTAGCCAACCTTTTTATACCTACTGCCCACTTTTGTATCTGTTGGTAGTAAAATTTTCTAACTGCCCACCAGTTCCACAGTAATGGTGATTTATAAGGTAGGGAAGTAACTTTACTTTATAAAATTTATAAGGCAGAGTTACAGCAAGTTAAGGCATATAATAATAATTACTTACCAAATACTTTATGTTGGAGTTTCACTAAGTTTGGCAGAATAAATCTTTATAAAACAACTTACTACAGTTAAATCTATCTTTTTATTTATACTTTAGTTGCTCTGCTACCACCCACCATGAAAGCTGGAACGCCCACTAGGGGGCGCTAGGGGCCAGGTTGACCACCACTGGTTTAAAGGAAGCATCTGATCCCTATAGCCATTTCCTGCATACCTGCAAGGTTTTAGTTAACCATCCTTCTCTGCACCTGAACCAGGCTCTGCTAATTTGCTTGATAATTAAAAAGATGAATACGATGAGGCTGCAGAGATCTGGACTCTCAATCCTAGAGGCCGAGAGTCCCCTGTACCCATCTTTTCTTTTATGTTGTGTCTTGTGTGTTTTCTTAAGTCCTGCAGTGCCTTCCTCTCGTGCACACCATTGCCGAGCTCGTCTCAGCGGACAGGCACCAGTATACGGTCACCTGTATAGATGCAGCCCCCAGTCTGCTTGCTGCCTACCCAGCCCGCAACCCAGACCAGAGAGCAGTCATGCGGGCTCCGGGCTGCCTGTGTGCTGCCTATGGACGGCCACTGGTTCTTGAAAGTGGCCATGGTCCCATTCCACGGGTTCCATGGTCAAGCAATGGGCTCAAGACCAGGGGGTGGCCTGGAAGTTCCCTACCACCCCCAGGCTGCTGGTATCACTGTTAGACTGGACTCTTGAAGCAGGGACTGTGACAAGAGGGGGGCACAGGCTCCCTTGCTAGGCAGACACACCGCTTGTGGACAGTACTCCAGATTTTGAATGGAAGACCCTGACGGGGGGGTGGGGGAGCGGCACCTGTGGAGGCCTTCCTGCACCGGGCAGCTGCTCCCATCCAGGTGCAGATACACAACAAGGACAGTTGACTCAAGCCAGGCTTTGGGCTTCAGGACAACATGCTCCTGCCTGCCCCAACAGCCCTCCTTAAAAGGCCAATGGCATCAGCGGACATGGCCTTGGACTGTACAGGCCCCCTCCGACAATGGCCTGTACAGTGGGCCTCCGGTTAAGTCCCTGGGCAACCGGCACCTGGCTGCCCGGGGTAGAAGTGTATTATCCCTTGAGTGCTCAGGGAGACAGCACCGTGAAGGGCATTTCTAATTTCCCTATGGCCTAGAATGAGTTCTCCCATTTTGTTACACATAGAATCAGCAGATCCTGGTGTACAGGCCAACAAGGTTTGGTCCGTCCACCCAGGGTAGCCTCTGGTACCTGCTACTATGTTTTCTGCGGACAAAACTCTTGCCTATATTCTACCAGAAGGGGAAATTTTGTCTTTCTTGGTACCACTGACCACTCTCTTTCCATCCATCACTTAGTGCTGGCAAATGCCTCGGTGGACAACGTAAGCCAGATCTGGCATGTTCTGGCAGAGGAGACCCAGGAGGCGTCGTGCCAAACCAGGACCACCTCCAAGAATGGTGGGTGTCTTCAGCAGCGGGCTGGCGCACCCGCTTGTCGTTCTCAGTATAGCTGTGCCCCTAGCCTGTTGCTGCCGGTTCTACCGTTCCTGTGGGAGATGGATGGTGGACTTGATATGCTGGGGGAAATTACGTAAGGTCTCTTCAGCTCTGACCCTACCTAGGCCCCATGCTTCATTTTAGGGTGTTCCACGTGAGACAGGCAACTTCCTTGTTTGTGTTCTCGCCTGCCACCAGCTTATCGGTGGCGCTCACGTTTGCTGTCTGAAAAAGGGAGGTTGGAAATTACATAAGGTTAGTTAGCTTGCAGCTGGCCCGTGGAAGCTGAGCCCGTTTCACAACTGCCTGGAACCTTGGCCTTGGCCTTGGCTGAGATAAGGACGCAGCCAGTGACTTCTAGTGTTTAAAGTCTAAGGCTCCCCCAGAGACGCTCTGCACCAGCTCGCCTCCACCGTTTGTTGAGAGTGGTTTACCTGGTGACACAAGCAGGATGGGGTATGAGACCCTGCTCAGTAAGCCTGGGCCGTGGCTTCCCCGAGACCGAGATCTCACATAGATCTCAACAGTCCGTTATCCGGAAACAAAGCACATTCTACGTGAGAGGGAGGACCTAGGAGGCTACACCTGGAGATCCCCCTTTTCCCTTCAAGGTTAGCTGGGAAGGTCACTAGAGGCTTTTAGGAGACAGGACCTGCAAGGGTTCTGGTCAAACCTAAAGCTCATTGGATCCATCCGGGACCTAGATTTCAGCAAAGGCTAGAGAGAATGGAGAGGAGGGCGGGCAGAGCCTTCCCATACCCGTCCCCCACTGGGCTCCAGCCTCTTGGAATGACTCAAGGCTCTTCTCGAACCCGGACGTGTGCTGTGGCTCTAGACCAGAGATGGAGCCAACAGTCCGGGTTCTCCACATGGATGTCCATGGTAAGGGCATCTTCTCTGAAGAGACCAGTGATTTCTGATACTGAGGTGACAGTCACACACAAACTAATGACTCCTGCCAAAGCTGCCAGATGGAGGCGCCAGCTCAAAGGGTCCCACAACCCATTCCTGGCGCATCCACCTTTTGAGAGAGAGAGAGAAAGAGAGAGAGAGAGAGAGATTTATTTTATTTATTTATTTTTTTTTAGAGGGAGAGGAAGGGAGTGGGAAGAGGCAAAAAGAGAAGCCTGCAGCCCTGGCATCTCAGGACAACGCTCTGCCTGAGCCACTCCACCCGGCGAGGGCCATCTCGGGGCTGTCCGTGGGCCTTTACAGCTGACTTTTGCAGGTTACCCATCGGCGGGCTCTCGCCATGCCCAAGTGGCCCAGGAAAGTGATCCGTGCCGTATGTGGGGAAACGGCTGAGAGATTAAACTGCAGCCTTGAGACACGTCTTTGGTGGACTTTGGAAGGCCAAGTCCTGCGGGGGCAGAACGCTGCCCGGCAAGCACTATGATGATTGTTTATAGGAAGCAGCTGGTCCCTGTGGCCATTTTCCTACATGCCTGAGGGGCATCGGTTGGTCATCCTTCTCTGCACCTGAATCCATCCTAGACCAATTTGACCCCAGCTCTGCTAATTTGCTTGATGAGCAAAGAGACCAGTAAACACAATGAGGCTGCAGCGATCGGCGCTTCCCATCCTAGAGGCTGGGAGTGTCCTGGACCCATCTTTTCTGTACGCTGCATCTGGTGTTTTTTCTAAGTCCTGCAGCGCCTTGCTTTCGTGCACGCCCTCAGCTGAGCTGGTCTCAGCACCATATGCTTGGCTTTCTAGACTCTTCACAACCTGACAGTGAGGCCCTTCTGTGGGAGGCACTCAACCAGGAGCTGACACTCTGGGTCCCCACCCCCCACCCGGCCGCAGCGCAGCAGGGCAGCGGGACCACCAGAGGCAAGTACGTGTAGAGGGGCTGCATGCTCCTGGCAGCTCACGGGCATGATCGGGAGGAAGGGCAGCGCATTAGGGTGTCCCGTGGACCTACGGGGCTATGTGAGCCTGCCTGGAGAACTAAGTGGGTGCCCAGGCCTCGCTGGGAACAGTGCCCATTCTTTGACCTGGTTGGCGGACGCGAGCTGGCAGACCAGCCCAAAGTGGGCCCAGAGGATGCCAACTTAATGCAAGTTAGGTGTGAGGAAAACACTTTTGTTGCTCTTGCTTCTGGCCCTTCTGAACAAGAGGTATGGGCAGAGCCGGGGGGTGGGTGGACGGCCCTTCTGAACAAGAGGTGTGGGGCCCTGGCCAGTTGGCTCAGTGGTAGAGCGTCGGCCTGGCGTGCAGAGGTCCCGGGTTCGATTCCCGGCCAGGGCACACAGGAGAAGCGCCCATCTGCTTCTCCACCCCACCCCCTCTCCTTCCTCTCTGTTTCTCTCTTCCCCTCCCGCAGTGAGGCTCCATTGGAGCAAGGATGGCCCGGGCACTGGGGATGGCTCCTTGGCCTCTGCCCCAGGCGCTGGAGTGGCTCTGGTCACAGCAGAGCGACGCCCCGGAGGGGCAGAGCATCGCCCCCTGGTGGGCAGAGCGTCGCCCCCTGGTGGGCGTGCTGGGTGGATCCCGGTCAGGTGCATGCGGGAGTCTGTCTGACTGTCTCTCCCCGTTTCCAGCTTCAGAAAAATACAAAAAAAAAAGAGGTGTGGGCAGAGCCAGGGGGTGGGTGGACGGCCCTTCTGAACAAGAGGTGTGGGCAGAGCCAGGGATGGGTGGCACAACGTCGAGTCATAGCTGGTGGAACAGGACACGCTGACGGACAGTGGAAGGAGGGCAGAAACCGAGGCACCTGGGAGAGAGTTCCCTCAGACCTGGGAGAGGTTGGGGAGAAGCAGCCATGATCTTCCTATTTCAGGACGGCTTCTGGAAACTTCCTCCACAAGGAACACAGCCAGGGCAGCTCTCCTGGACTACTGTGAGTGCATGAATTAACTGACCGGTGACGGCCCTCCCCAGCCAGGAAACCTGCATCACACTTCCTAATGTCCTGGGAGGGTTGTGTCCAGGGGACAGCTTGACCCTGGGCAGTCCTTAGGGTAAGGGACCCAGTCTCCCTTCCTGCAAGGTTGGGCTTTAGCAAAGGCCACCAGACCCAAAACCATTGAGTCCACAGAAACTTTCCTAGTCCTCACAAAACCGGCAGGCCTGTGTGAGATCAAAGGGTCACGAAAGGAAGGCTGAGCTTGCGTTAGGGGAGTCTGGGGGGAACGCCGGAAATGCATCGGCCGCTCAGAAGGTGCTGGGGAAGCTGGGGCTGAGTGACGTTTAATGACATCTACAAAAGGAAGGCGCAGAGGAAAGACACCCCACTGAAGTCCTCAAAGCCCGTTTTCCAGAGAGGCCCCGGAGAGCCCATGACTGCCTGGTTTCCATCCAGCAGCGGCTGAGGGGAGGGCTCTGGCACCACCTGGTGGCCCTGGCGCATCATAGCCACAGACTAGATGTTGAACATTGCGGTCTCAACCCCACCCTGGAGATCCTGGGCACCCCGTGACTCACTGCCACACCTTTATCTTTTCAAGTGACTGGACCTTCTAGGAAAGGGACACACAGAGCTGCCCATGAGAAGGGAGAGAACTAGAGTTGTGAGAACAAGACAGTGTGGCCCGCAGAAGCAACATGAGACAGCGGGTCCCAGCCTGTGGCTTCTCATGATGAAACTTCTCACACCCCCGTCACCTTGGAGGCCCCTCTTCCACAGACTGTAAAGGAGACAGACTTCCAAGAGCACCTGTGTCGAGCTAACAGCCCTACACTAAGGCGCCAGCACGCCCACCAAGCCCAGGCCCGGGAGGCCACCAGTTGAGGGCAGAGCCTCCTGGCTCCTGACCTGCCCACCCGCTCTGGTCACTGGGAGGAGGTTCTGGAAGTTAGCCAGCACTGCCTCGCTGAGCAGGTTTCTTTCTGTGGGTCAATGCCCTGCCCGGAGACCACAGTGTCCCTCATCAGGGTCAGCCCCCGCACAGCCAGGCAGGACACTGTCACCCCGCCCCAGGCCCGCGTGTATCTTAACCAGTCTGAGTTCCCCGCTGAGCGTGGCCCCAGCAAGGGGAGGCTCCCTAAAGGCACCGCGGAGACCTGGGTGAGCACAGGACCACAAGCTGGGCTCCTCTCCGGGCCACAAACTCTGGTGCTGTGTTCTGGTTGCCCTGGGTCCCCTCAAGCCTCTTCGGACCCCAGTAAGGAAATTGCTCACAACCTGAGGCCTGCTCAGACTCGGGGTGCAGACAAGCGGTTTAAATGCATGAAGATCAACCCTCTTTTGGAACCCAGCTTCAGCCTTCTGCTCGCCCAGACCCTATCCTAGGTACTGCCATCCTTTCCCTCCCCCTAACCAGCCTGGCTTCATTCACATGATAAAACCCATGCCTGGCAGGCAGTCTCCCACGCTGCTAGGAGCCCCTAGCAGTGTGTACACAGCCCAACAGCAGTTATGAGCAAGGACTGGGGACATGGGACAGCCCTGGGCTGATCAGCAATTGAGAAAATAGCAGCTAGCCAGAGACAAGGCCAACCCTACCTAAATTCCACGAGTCACGTGTACACAAGTGATGGACAGCACAGCTGATTATCATCAAGAGTTGCTACTTCACCGGGACATCTCCCCTGAGGTTGCATCAGAGTAGTTTTGGTCACATCAGTGGTTTGCTACGTCATGTATGCATTTCTACAGCCAAGACATCCCCTTACGTCCCGAGCTGATTTCTCGACGCTGAAGTTCACGTACTGCGCCAGCACCGTTAGCTCAGCCGGCTCCCGCCACGCTCAGTGTCACTCAGCTCCTCGGGGTCAGTCACACGCTGGCCACAGAGGGAGCTGGTTCACTGGCTACCCAGTCAGATGCAGCTTCAGGGGAAGTGGCTTGGGGACTCTAGGTCCTCTTCCACGTTGAGTAGGGTTTCAGGCAGTTATTTCTGCCCAGGTTGAGAAGGTTCCAGAGAGTCCACTGTGCATTCTAAATCCAGATGTTCGTATCAAGAGAGGACAGAAGGAATGGACTCAAGAGAGTGTTCTATGACGTGACCCTGCTGGGGCCGGGCCAGTAGAGGGATCGCTTACTGCAAGCCCCTCTTAGAAACTGATTCTAATCGATGTTCATTCTGACAACTCAGTGTCCCCACCCGGCCGCCCCGCAAGCGCTGGCCCCTGAGGCAGTCAGCACATGAAGTAACTGCCCGTGCCCGGTAGCACTTTGTACTGGCACCAATGACTTTCTCCCCGTCTCCCTGTCATTCTCTGGTGTCTGACAAGCTGGGGTTCCTTTCACCTTGCAGTCACCCAAGATGCACCTTAAGTTTCCCTTAATAAACTGTTCGTTACCAGACTGGAGTGGCCTGCCTCCTTCTGGGGTCTCTCTCTGCCCTCCACTTAGAGGTGGGTTTTCAATCCCGGGACCTTTCCCTCCAGGTTGGCCACCCACACCTGTGTGTGGAGGGGGGTCCCAAATGTTGGATCCAGGTGGGCCGCCGCATGAGTCTGGGGTGACCCGGGGACTCCAGATGGCATCGTGCTCTTTACTGAATTACAAGACCTACTTCTACTGCTGAATTAGACCCCCTATTCTCCCTCCTTGAAGGTGACACAGAGCCCACTAGCATCTGCCGTCTCACTGCAGCAGCGAAACGTGTTATAGCGGGCGTTAACAATGCTATTGACTCTGTGTCGACAGCCAGACTAGAACCTACTCAGCCAATCTCAGCCATTGTCCTGGCCACAAAAGCCACTCCTGCCGGAGTCCTATTTCAGAACAAACCCCTTTATCGGGTACACTTAGCATATAGTCAGCTGTCTAAAATCAGCCCCAGCAAGACTGCAATCTGCATCCTTGGCCAGAACCTATGGCGAACTTGTGTCACCTTGTATGGCCGAGAGCCTGATGTACTTATCCTGCCAATTCCTCTCATCCACATACAATTTCTCCTAGCCAATGGTTTAGAAATGCAGACGCTCTTTGCTAACTATCCTGGACAAGTCGACAATCACCTTCCCAATGATAGACTTTTACAGACACTACAAAGCAGCGGTTCTCAACCTGTGGGTCACGACCCCGGTGGGGGTCAAATGACCAAAACACAGGGGTCGCCTAAAGCAATGAGAATACATTCCGAATCATAACTGTAGCAAAATTATAGTTATGAAGTAGCCACCAAAATTATTTTTTGGTTTGGGGTCACCACAACATGAGGAACTGTATTGCGGGGTCACGGCATTAGAAAGGTTGAGAACCACTGCTACAAAGGGTCCCCCTATAAACCACCCCTCATTTGTATCCAGCATCCACCCCTATTCTGCAAAGCATGCTTGCATTTACAGATGCCAGTCGGTCCTTCTGCAGAATAGTGTTCAAAGCACAAATGGAAGGCACTAAATTCCACAAATATAGCTATGAAGGGTCAGTACAAGTAGGTGAACTGCTAGCCATCTACTATGCTCTACGCCTTTGGCAACATGACCCCCTTAACATCTTTTCAGATAGTGCTTATGCAGTACAAACAGTCAAAGGTAGCCCATTCCACCTTCCGGCCCAAGCAAACATTACTTGACATAGCCCTCTGCCAGCTCAAAGAGCTCTGAGAAGAACATCAACACCCTTGGTATATTCGGCATCTCCGCTCCCACTCTGGCTTACCTGGCCCTCTAGCGGCAGGCAACGCACAAGCTGATTGTCTAGTCTTGACCCTTTCTCCTATTGAGCAAGCCAGACAACTTCACACCCGGTTTCATAAGTCTGCCCATTCTCTCAAATCTCTTTTTCCCCATCTCATTCACACAGCCTGCAAACACCTTGTTTGTACATGTAAACAATGCGGGCCCTTACTACCATTAGGAGCCCTACAGCCACAAGGTGTCAACCCTCGGGGCCTACAGCCTAATGCTGTGTGGCAAATAGATGTCACTCATGTCCCCCAATATGGCAGACTTTGCTACGTGCACATAGCGGTAGACACCTTCTCCAGAGCCATCTTGGCCATGGCCCTAGCTGGAGGAAAAACCAAACATGCAATTCATGCCCTTCAACAGGCCTTGCTTTGCCTTGGAGTACCTTGGGAGATTAAAACTGACAATGGGCCCTGTTAGACCAGCGGCCAATTTAAAGCCTTTTGTTCTCAATGGCAAATCACACACCGCCTTGGCACTCTTTACAAGCCCCAAGGACAAGCCCCTACCCCCATATGCAGAGGAGGAAGGTAATTGGGCCTCTGAATTCGATAAACTTGTGGCCAAGCGCGCAGAAATGAAACCAACTGAATAACTGTGCCATCAGCTCCGCCACCGGAAGAAGTGGAAGTCGCCACTTCCGCAGTCCCTGCCGGGGCTCAGTGCCTCACCCAAGTTCCTCAGACTCCATTTTCTACCCTTGCTTTAAATCCAACCTGTGTCCCCGCTGTAGACCCATGGGCCAGCCTTTGTGTCAGCAAAGAGAGATTTCTCGTGCGGTATTAGGATTAGAACCCCCTCACCTTTTTCCGGTCAACATTAACCCTGCCGCTGTGTGGCCACAAGCTTGGTATCCTCATAACCAAAAAACAGTCGTTACTCTCAGAAAAGCCATCCAGGACGATGGCCTTCACTCTCCCTATGTTCAGCAATTACTTGAGAATATCAGTGTTGATTTAAATTGTCCCCATGATGGGAAGACGTTGGCCCGAGCAGTCCTCACCACGGGAGACTTAATTCAATGAAAAGCTTTGTACAAGGAGCACTGTGAGATAATAGGTGAAAGGAATCAAAGGGCTGGTAGTAGCCTCCCCCCACCCCTGGAAGCCCTCAAAGGAGAAGGGCAATGTGCCTCCCCTGCCATACAGGCTACAGGACCCCCTCAGTATTTTGATCAAGTGCGCCTATGTGCCACTAGAGCCTTTACCCAAACTAAAGCTCATGGTAGGTCCTTGAAGCTTTCCAAATTGCTTCAGGGTCCCAATGAGCCTTTTTCAGACTTCCTGGGGGAGGTCCAAGAAGCTGTAAAGCTTAAAGTAACGCAGGCCGATGCAGCAGATGCTCTAACTAAAGAGTTAGTGTGGGAAGGTGCCAATGGAGAGTGTAGACAGGCAAGAGGACCTATCAGAGCTGCGGCCCTAGGTGATTGGGTCCTTGCTTGCTGAGATGCAGGCAGCAACTCAGCGGCGGCCTGAGCTACCGCTCTTGCAGCCCAGTTAAGTGTCTCCTGTCAGGGAAACCAACAAACATAAGGAGCCTGCTTTGAATGTAAAGGCACAGGACATTTCGCACGCCAGTGCCCTAACAGAAAAAGGAAAAACAACCAAAAACCACCTTCTGTGTGCCCCCGTTGTAAAAAGGGATTTCACTGGAAACGAGGCTGCCACTCAAGGACTACCGCAGATGGGAAGCCCCTGGAGCAGGGGTCCCCAAACTTTTTACACAGGGGACCAGTTCACTGTCCCTCAGACCATTGGAGGGCCGCCACATACAGTGCTCCTCTCACTGACCACCAATGAAAGAGGTACCCCTTCTGGAAGTGTGGTGGGGGGCCGGATAAATGGCCTCAGGGGGCTGCATGTGACCCTCAGGCTGGGCCGTAATTTGGGGAAGCCTGCCCTGGAGCCTTTCAATGGGAAGCGGGGCAGCTCTCAACCCCGCCCGTAAGAGAGCAACTCCCCACGGGAGCCTATTGGACCTTACCCTTAACTCAGAATAAGGCCTTTCTGACCCTGTGAGTAGAAGGCCACCCCATTCCTGGGCTCAGAGACTCAGGTGCTGATGTTTCTGTAATTAGGGAAGAGGATAAAAAGGAAGGCTGGGCCACGCGGCCCGGGCCTCTCATACAGGGAGTTAGCGGAGTGCGACCAGCCCAACAAGCCATACGGCCACTCCACTGGACAGATCCTGATGGGGCGACTGAGTTTTCAGGTTCTTATTTATGATGGAATCACAACATACACTTTGGGGGCGAGACGTGCTGTCTTGACTCCATGTCTCTATTACCAGCCAGCCCCCCCCCCCGATTCTAAAGGCCACTGCTCAACTAAAACCCCCAGAACCCATCAAAATTACCGGGATACCGACCAACCAGTTTGGGTCGAGCAGTGGCCATTAACAAAGACGAAACTAAAAAAGTTGCACAAGCTAGTCCAGCGACAGCTAGAAGCCAAACATATGGAACCCTCCACCAGTCCTCATAATTCACCTGTTTTTGTGATACAGAAGAAGGCGGCATCCAGAAAATGGAGATCCTCCATGATTTAAGGGCAATTAATAAGCATATGGCAAAAATGGGCACTTTACAGCCGGGCCTGCCACATCCCTCTGCAGTACCGCAGGCGGCCCATATCAAGATTATAGACATCAAAGACTGTTTTTTCTCAATCCTCCTCCATCGGGAAGACAAACCTTAATTTGCTTTTACTGTGCCCTCCACTAGTCATGCCCTTCCAGCTCAAAGGTATCAGTGGACAGTCCTACCGCAAGGCATGAAAAATAGCCCCACCATCTGCCAGCAATATGTAGGCAGCGCAACGCAAACTTTGAGGAAGCAATGCCCCATCTACCATTATATGGATGACATATTAATAGCTCGTGTCAATCCTACGATCTTAGAAGAATGTTACCAGCAGCTCTTAACTAATCTGAATGCCACTGGGCTTTCTGTAGCACCAGAGAAAGTACAGACCTTGCTGCCCTTTACTTTCTTAGGGTACGCATAGGGGAAGAAATTACACCTATTTCCCCTATGCTCACAGTCCCTCAGCAATGCTCTTTACATGAATTACAAGAGCTATGCAGCCTAATAAACTGGATACGTGGGCACCTATCTACTTCTACTGCTGAATTAGACCCCTATTCTCCCTCCTCGAGGGCGACACAGAGCCCACTAGCATCTGCCGTCTCACTGCAGCAGCGAAACGTGTTATAGCGGGCGTTAACAATGCTATTGGCTCTGTGTCGACAGCCAGACTGGAACCTACTCTGCCAATCTCAGCCATTGTCCTGGCCACAAAAGCCACTCCTGCCAGAGTCCTATTTCAGAACAAACCCCTTTATCAGGTACACTTAGCATATAGTCAGCTGTCTAAAATCACCCCCAGCAAGACCGCAATCTGCATCCTTGGCCGGAAGCTATGGTGAACTTGTGTCACCTTGTATGGCCGAGAGCCTGATGTACTTATCCTGCCAATTCCTCTCATCCATACACAATTTCTCCTAGCCAATGGTTTAGAAATGCAGACACTCTTAGCTAACTATCCTGGACAAGTCGACACTCACCTCCCCAATGACCGACTTTTACAGACACTACAAAGGATCCCCCTACAAACCACCCCTCATTTGTATCCAGCATCCACCCCTATTCTGCAAAGCATGCTTGCGTTTACAGATGCCAGTCGGTCCTTCTGTGGAATAGTGTTCAAAGTAAAAACAGAAGGCACTAAATTCCACAAATATAGCTATGAGGGGTCAGTACAAGTAGGTGAACTGCTAGCCATCTACTATGCTCTACGCCTTTGGCAACATGACCCCCTTAACATCTTTTCAGATAGTGCTTATGCAGCACAAACAGTCAAAGGTCTAGCCCATTCCACCTTCCGGCCCAAGCAAACGTTACTTGACATAGCCAGCTCAAAGAGCTCTGAGAAGAACATCAACACCCTTGGTATATTCGGCATCTCCGCTCCCACTCTGGCTTACCTGGCCCTCTAGCGGCAGGCAACGCACAAGCTGATTATCTAGTCTTGACCCTTTCTCCTATTGAGCAAGCCAGACAACTTCACACCCGGTTTCATAAGTCTGCCCATTCTCTCAAATCTCTTTTTCCCCATCTCACTCACGCAGCCTGCAAACACCTTGTTTGTACATGTAAACAATGCGGGCCCTTACTACCATTAGGAGCCCTACAGCCACAAGGTGTCAACCCTCGGGGCCTACAGCCTAATGCTGTGTGGCAAATAGATGTCACTCATGTCCCTCAATATGGCAGACTTTGCTATGTGCACATAGCGGTAGACACCTTCTCCAGAGCCATCTTGGCCATGGCCCTAGCTGGAGAAAAAACCCAACATGCAATTCATGCCCTTCAACAGGCCATGCTTTGCCTTGGAGTACCTTGGAGATTAAAAGTGACAATGGGCCCTGTTAGACCAGCGGCCAATTTAAAGCCTTTTGTTCTCAATGGCAAATCACACACCACCTTGGCACTCCTTACAACCCCCAAGGACAAGCGGTTGTAGAACAGCGACACAGAGACATTAAACTTCAAATTCAAAAAGAGAGGTGGGATATGCCCCGGGCTTCACCTGGAGAAGTGCTCCTCAGTGCTGTATTCACTCTCAATTATTTAACTTTTCATTCTGATGGCATAACTCTTGCTTACAAGCATTGACGAGGCCTTCATAGCCAACCAACCCCATTGCCATTGGTACGTTGGAAGGACCCAGCCACAGCTCAGTGGCAGGGACCACACCCTCTTCTAACGCAAGGGAGAGGTTATGCTTGTGTCTTTCCAGAAAACAGCCCACAGGCCATTTGGATCCCGGGATGGAATATCCAACCAATTCCAGTGTCCCAAGATGACCCCTTCAATGAGCCCCCCAACCCAGGAGATGGCAAACCTCACCCTTGATGAAGGACCGCCTGGAGGTCCTCAGCACTCCAGAAGACCTCGCAGCCAATGTGCACACCCCATCACCTGGGGGGATATGAAGGCTTTAGCGGAGCAAGCCCAGAGAATGGCCCCTGATGGGCCCCCAGGCCCTGGTACTCTCTTCCTGCTTATGTGTGCTATAATAACCGCTAACTCCCAGACGTAGGCAGAGCCCCACATCTGGGCTGCTTTTCTGCACCCTGGCATTATCCTGCCTATAGAGACAAGAACAGCAAACTATCATTCATCAAGTCCAACTGGCCTAATTAAAAGAGAAGGGGGAAATGTAGGTAGAGCGCAGAGCACATTCCTACCAGCTGTGGCTGATGTGATGCTGTGAGAACACTCCAGCACCTGAAACCCTCCTAGGCACACCCAGGAGGGAGCTCGCCCTCTGTAAGGAAGTGACTCTGTGCCAACCAGGCAGCTCCCTGACCTTTTTAGCCATTGGCTTTGAAGAACACGCTGTAACACCCTATAGGCTGAACCTGTGTATATAAGCTAGCTGACTTCCTGAATAAAGCAGATCTGAGTCACTGAACCTGGTCTCCGGAGTCGGATCTCTGCATCTCTGTCGTCCTCACCCCCGGTGGACTTTGTCCACAATGCTGTGTGAAGGAACAGAAGCCCCCAGCCACCACTGTGGGCTGGCCCCACTGTGGGCAGTACAGCTGGCCACCGCTGCCCAGCCCGAGGAAAAAGCCAGAGTCAGAAAATAAGAACTGAAATTCTAAGATGTTAAGACGTCTACAACTGTTCTCACAGGGACCGCCTGACAGAGTTTGGGAGCAAGGCCAGCTGGAACTCTTAGTGTGTCACTCTGCCAAACTGGGAGGGTGCAAGCTGCCACCTGAGGTCTGGGCACCTGGGAGCCAGGCTAGGATGCAAAGCGCTGGAACCCATGGGGGAGAGGCGAGAGCAAGGAGGAGATCGTACAGTGAGAGACAGGGAGACAGATGACAACGCCCTGTGCTATCCAACCTTGGATTCAGAACAAGGCAAAGTACATCAGCAACACCCGCCCCAGGAGGAGAAGGGCAGCCTCCATCTGACACACGAGACCCCTGTGAGGCACAAGTCTTCACCTGCTGAAACTAGCAGCTACGTTTCAGCCCGGGGGTTCTGCTGGACACAAAACACACACTTCCTTCCAGTTTCCTGAGCCACTTCTCCTGCAGAACAGGACCCAACCTTCTTACAAAAGCGAGGGAAACACGTGCCGCCTTTCCACAGCCTGCCCGTCCCTGGCCTGGGCCCACACAAGGCTCTCTGCTCAGGACTCCAGACACTGTGTCCCACACAGCCGTGTCGTAGTGAGAGTCTGCGTGTTTCCCATCGTACTCCATCTAGAGCACCAAGCCCATGTCTACCCCATGTGCATGTCATGCAGGCAGTGGGCATGGGCAGTCTTTTCATGTACTGTGACTCTACACAGCTGAATACCCTGACGTGCTCGCCTAGTTCCTCCATGGCCAAGGAGGACTCAGGGTTATTGGTCATAGATAGTGGGCGTAGTTGGAGGAGCACCCAAGGGAGAGTTTTGAGAAACAATATCGAAGTAGTAAACAATAAGCTAACATCCAGCAAATGGCTGATTCAGTATTGGCTCTTCCCAGGGCTAAGCATTTGCAGTTTTCAAGCTTTAGGTGCTAAAGGGCCCCACTGTGAACATCAACCTTGATCCCACCACCCTTGCAATGAGCCTCTTCCTGTTGATTTCATGTGTGCAATGATGACTAATGACTTACTCAACAATCGCCACACACCCGGCAGAAACTGGGCACGTGGCTGAGGTGCAGAAGTCTTGCTGCCGGAACCTGTGTCATCTGTCCTGCAGGGACAAGCCTCCCCTCAGGACCCTCTCTCTCCCACATGTCTGCAAACCTCTGTGGCCAACACTGCAGTGTCCCCCAGTTTTGGGAATCCCTCAATAGAATACACAAATATACCAGCTTCCTGAGAACGAACAGCTGCAGCCAAGATATTTAGGGCTTCAACGGGACACACATACCCAGAATATGACTAAAAATCTTGTTTAAAATGAAAACCAGCCTGGCCTATCGTGGCGCAGTGGATAAAGCATTGACCTGGAACACTGAGGTCGCCAGTTCGAAACCCTGGGCTTGCCTGGTCAAGGCACATTCAGGACACAACTACGAGTTGATGTTTCCTGCTTCTCCCGCCCCCCTTTTCTCTCTCCTCTATCTATAAATGAATAAAAAAAAAAGTTTACAATGAAAACCAAATGCCAACTGTCCCCAAATGTTAGCGGTGCTCCTTGACCCATTAACTTTGATATTTGAGTCCGAGCTCATTCTCCAATCACACCTCTGCCACCTCCCTTTGGACTGTCAACTTGAAAATATATGACAAGTGGCCCTGGCAGGTTGGCTCAGTGATAGAGCGTCGGCCTGGCGTGCGGAAGTCCTAGGTTCGATTCCCGGCCGGGGCACACAGGAGAGGCGCCCATCTGCTTCTCCACCCCTCCCCCTCTCCTTCCTCTCTGTCTCTCTCTTCCCCTCCTGCAGCCGAGGCTCCATTGGAGCAAAGATGGCCCGGGCGCTGGGGATGGCTCCTTGACCTCTGCTCCAGGCGCTAGAGTGGCTCTGGTCGCAACAGAGCGACGCCCCAGAGGGGCAGAGCATCGCCCCCTGGTGGGCAGAGCGTCGCCCCTGGTGGGCGTGCCGGGTGGATCCCGGTCGGGCGCATGCGGGAGTCTGTCTGACTGTCTCTCCCCGTTTCCAGCTTCAGAAAAATACAAAAAAAAAAAAAAAAAAGAAAGAAAGAAAATATATGACAAGCTGTGTACAGAGGCCCTCACCACCCAGTTCCGACAACGCCCTTGGCAGGGCCTGGAGCCCACGCCGCCAGGGACCAGGGGCCATCGAGGCAGAGCTGGTCCTGGCCCTCTGCGGCTCCACTTGGACGCAGACATGTTTCACACCAGTTGGGCTGAGGAATTGTGCCCACAGCCCTAAGGGCAGTATCAGAGCCAAGCAGCCTCCAAACGTAACAAAAATGTTCCAGTGGCTATTTTCAAGGCTAGCTATTCTAAGCCGCTGCCCTGGAGCATTTTAGAACAGAAGCCAGATCTGGGGGTGAGATGGGGAGCAGCCGTGTTACAATCTTTTCTTTGGTGAGCTTTTGGTAGGACACCTGGCCTGTATTCTCATTTTGTGCCCTGGCTGGGAGTTTTCCCAAGAACACGTCCCCTGGAATGGGTGCCAACTCAAATGCTTTGTGTCCTTTCCCTCCAAGGACAGAGGCCAAGGGTTGGGGCTCTGGGTGGGAGGACGACAGGAAGGTAAGACAGGCAAGCCCTGCTTACCTATTATCATGGGGTTTGTATTCCTCACAATCACACATTCAAGCCCCAATACACAATACCCAGAGAATGGGACCTTCTCTTGAAATAGAAGCCACCACCAAGGTAGTTAAGATGAGGTCATACTAGAGTAGGGTGGGCCTTCCTTCAATAGGGCTGGTGTTTCTATAAAAAAGGGGGGGGCCTGGCCGGTTGGCTCAGTGGTAAAGTGTCGGCCTGGCGTGCAGAAGTCCCGGGTTCGATTCCCGGCCAGGGCACACAGGAGAAGCGCCCATCTGCTTCTCCGCCCCTCCCCCTCTCCTTCCTCTCTGTCTCTCTCTTCTCGTCCCACAGCCAAGGCTCCATTGGAGCAAAGATGGTCCGGGCGCTGGGGATGGCTCCTTGGCCTCTGCCCCAGGCGCTAGAGTGGCTCTGGTCGCAACAGAGCGACACCCTGGAGGGGCAGAGCATCACCCCCTGGTGGGCGTGCCAGGTGGATCCCGGTCGGGTGCATGCGGGAGTCTGTCTGACTGTCTCTCCCTGTTTCTAGCTTCAGAAAAATACAGAAAAAAAAGGGGGGTTCTGACACACTCGGGGAGACCGTCCCATGTGAAGTTGGGCAGAGACTGCAGTGGTGCTTCCGTAAGCCAGACTGCCTGCAGGCCCCCAGAGGCTGGGAGAGCCACTGCCCTGATCCCCACAGCCAGCAGTGGACACCGCCTCCACTGACGCCACGGAGACCACGTCTGCTATTTCAGCCCTCGGCCTGCGGGACTTCATCCCAACCAGCCCTAGCAAATGCTTCTGGCCAGCCGCCTACAGGTCTGAACAACACCAGGCTCCCACTCTGAGGTGGGGAATCTACCCAGAAACATGTGACCTGTGGAGGGAGCTGACCCCCGAGGGCTCAACTCTGCCTGACCAGTTCCCTGGCTGATGTACTTACTGGTCAGGTCCCTTATCCCCCTGCTAAAAGACCGGATAAACGAGTGTGTCCAGATAATCAACTTCCCTGGCTCCATGGAAGCAAACTGGCTAGAGCCTGCTGGGCCCCAAATACTGCACACCTAGGGTATTTCGTTCTCGGGACAGAGGACCTGGGCGCTCTGCTCACGTTTCAGAGAAGCGGACTAGAGAGAAAACCAGTGGTGTGAGGAGGACTGGAGACCCAGGAGCTGGAGGCAGTGGTCTGGAGCAACTGGGGTGAGCTTCCGGAATGCTCCGGCACTTGAGACCGTCAGTTACTTGGGGAAGGGGCTGGAGCCAGTTTCACAGCACTGGGGCTGGAACACACCCTGTAGCCTGTGTTACAGACCCCCAGAATTTCTCCATGCCTGCAGCAGCCAGAAGGACCGCACACCGACCAGACCAGAGCGCAGCAGCAGGCCTGGGGCTGCATTAGGACGCTTCCCGCAGAACACGAAGCGCCTGGGCCCAAGGCTCCATGTCACCGACAAGGGCGCCAACGTGACCCTCAGACCTGCTACCACCACAGCATTGCAGGATGCCAAGTGCCTGCTTCTTGGGTGCAACCAGGACAGAGGTCAGTGCGACAGTCAAGGGCACACAGCAAGCCAGACATAGCCAGGTCACTTTGTGGGGCTAAGTCAGGAGAAGGAACGGGCAAGAGCACTGTAATTCTGAATGTCCAAAAGGGACAGAGCTTTTCAACTGGAGAGGGACCATCATCAGCTTTGAAGTGTCATTTTCTAGAAGAGGACTGAGTTGCCCAATGAGGACCACCACTGGCACTTGCAAGGATTTAGCCCTTCGTCACGTGCTCAGGGGAAAGCTTAGGCTCTGAAGGCAGATAGGCACTTGAATCCTGACTGCACCCCTACCTTTGAGCTTGAGCAAGTTCTAATCTCTGACCCAGGAGAGCAAGACCCACAAAGTGCTCCTACGTCTAAGGGCAGAAAACTCGGCTGCTCCAGAAAGGGCAGCTGAGGACTAGAGGAGCCCCCCCCCCCGTCCTCAGGCCACCACACTGTAATCAGTGGTCATACTAGAGTAGGGTGGGCCTCTGTCCACTGTGGCTAGTGTCTTTATATGACAAGTGGGGTGTGTGAAAACAGCTGTTAGGCGTGCTCGCTTGTACTTTGCCTGACTTGTGTGTGAACATGGGGCAGTGCCATGTGTCTAGTCTATGTAAGGCTACGGATGCTCGCCCTGGGAGGTGGAGGGCACACTGCCTGCCCACCACTGTGAGGGGCCATTCTGCTGCTTGTTTGCCTAAGAAGCGGTTTTCCCCGCCTGTGTGCTCGTCCACCATTGTGAGACTGTTAAAGGGGAATGGCCCACCACTTTCCGGCTCCACAGTTTCTCTACCGTCTGCCCGAATCCAGTGTGGACCTGCCTGGCCTCGGCCACTGGCATGATACGGGGGCTTTGGTTCACGGACACTCAAGAGTCTCAGGCGGCAGAGAAAGACAGAAGAAGCTTGTACTCGTTTTGCAGTTCATGGGAAGTTTGCAATGAAAGATTGAAGTTTTTCTTTTTATTCAGTGAAGAGGAGGGGAGGCAGAGACAGACTCCTGCATGTGCCTCGACCTGGATCCACCCAGCATCCCACTAGGGGGGAGAGAGTTAAGTTTCAAAAAAATGTATCAAGGTAACATTGGTTAGTAACATTGTTTCCTTCCATGACCAGATATCTGACCCCCTCTACCCAACTCGCCCTCCCCAAGCCGGCTGGTGACCTCCATCCCATCTTCGGAGTTAGTGAGTTTTTGTTCATCTGTTATTTGCAACAACATGGGTGGATCCTGAGATTATGCTAAGTGGAATAAGTCAGATGGAAAAGGACAAAAACCACATAAATTTCACTCACTGAAGTTCTTTGTGCAAAATGAAGAGAGGGGCAGCGGACCTGAGTGACCTGTCCAGACCGTTGCCGCCCTGTGGGGGAGGAGTGGCCACGTCTCTGAAACCGGGCTGGCCGATGACAGTGAACCCTCACGAGGACCTTAGAAGGACCAGATAATGCCAGTGTAGCTGCCTATGAAGTGATGGTTTATAGAAGTAACAGGTCAGTCACTTAAGGATCTATCCCTGAACTGTCCAAACTAGTGGGAAGCCATGCAGTGATGCTGAGCTCTGCGCCCTCCTCACGGAGGTCCACCGTCTGGAGATGACCTCAGACAGGAAAGCAGTGAAGGCACGAAGTGCCACAGCTTAAGGAAGGGATCGCAAAACTCTTCCAGCACTGGTTACAGGTGCTGCCTATCCACCTGTTTACACCCTGGTTGACCGTGTTAAACACCATTTGTTTTCAACTGAGCAGCTCATGGAGGGACCCAACAACAGCCTGCACTCGGAGTCGGTGATGCACTCCTTGCTCTTGCCTTGGAATTATGCACCAGAGATTAAGACTTTAGTCTTAAACTTATATAAGCATGTGAGGGTCTGTGTTCTCAGTCCTCTGACAAAAGCATGGAGGAAAAAAGCAGTAGACAGCTTTTGGGGGGATGGCACAGACCTCAATTTCTCTCCTCTAGTAGGAAAACCCAAAGCCCCACCCCGGTAGTCCAGGATCACCAGGGGGTGCCCCTGTTGCTAAGCTAGCCCCATGTGACTTCCCGGCCCCCTCCCTTCATAACTAAGTAGACTGAATGGACCCTTGACCCAAACTAGAGTTTCAGGGAATTTGGAAGAGAGGAGCTGCTCATGGTGAAAACTGGAGGTGTTGGTAGTAAGGCTGGCTTAAGGTGGTAGAGGTGGAGATGGTCCTGTGTGGGGTTTACTTTGAGCCTGTTTACAAGCTACAGGGGGGGCCAAGAAAGAGACTAAGATTCCAAGAGAAAGCAGGGCCTCATCTTCCAGGACATGGACGATTCCAACCGGGAGCCCCTGAAGGGAAAAGCAGGGCCCACCCTGCTCCCTGTTGCTCCTGGCACAGAGCCCTTCGCAGGAGTCCACACCCCTGAACAGGGAGGAGGGATCCCTTTCCTCCGAGCCTGGATGAGAAGTGAGGATTGCAAGTGAGCAAGTAGATTCACTGGCCTTGGAGAGAAGTTCAGGACGCCTGTCCGATCCCTCCTTTCTCTTGAGAGCAGTTCAGGACGCCTGTCCGATCCCTCCTTTCTCTTGAGAGAAGTTCAGAACGCCTGTCCGATCCCTCCTTTCTCTTGAGAGAAGTTCAGAACGCCTGTTTGATCCCTCCTTTCTCTTGAGAGAAGTTCAGAACGCCTATCCGATCCCTCCTTTCTCTTGAGAGAAGTTCAGAACGCCTGTCCGATCCCTCCTTTCTCTTGAGAGAAGTTCAGAACGCCTGTCCGATCCCTCCTTTTGAGAGAAGTTCAGAATGCCTGTCCGATCCCTCCTTTCTCTTCCTTTCCGAAGCTTCCGAGAGCGGGAGTCTCACGCGTCCCTGGAAGGCCCCCATTTCATGGAGAAGGAAACGGGTCTGAGACTAAGCACGCTCAGGATGAGGCAGATTCTCGTAGAGCCACGTCCCGGCCCTCACTTCACCACAAAGCACTCAGCAGACCTGCACTGGAGCCCATTTCCCTCCTGTGAGGGGAACCCTTGCGGAATCACACACACCTCAAGCCGATTCTAAGGGTTTCCTCTAAGTTACTGTGGGGAAACAGCTGTGCTGGGCTTGCTCGCTGGTTTACCGGCTGCAAGCACTTTGCCCCGTTAGTGTGTGAGCACGTGGCAGCTCCACGTGTGTGCTCTACGTCAGGCTCTGGGTTCTTTCCCTTGGCCATCCTCCCAGACCCCTCCCCTGCCACTGTGAGGTGCCGTCCTCCTAGACCCCTCCCCTGCCACTGTGAGGTGCCGTAGTCCCTGCTCCCTTGCCTTTCACTGTGAAAAGCAGATTTCTCTTTTTTTATTCACTCTTGTTGTTGTATATTTGCCCGCCTCTTTGTTAGCCCCCAATAAACGGGTACGGCCCGATGCTATCGAGCTCCGCAGTTTCTCTAGAGTCTGCCCGAATTCAAGAACCTGCCTGGCCTCGACCACCAGAATTACAGCTACCCAGTCCGAGTAACGGCAACCAGTTTGTCCAAAGCCAGCTTAGGCAGATTTAAGGAGTTGCCCCAATAGTACGTTTCTAAGATGCTCACGATTTGGAAGTCAATGCTCCTTCAGGAGGTGCCCATTCCCTCTAGGACGCGTATCAGCAGCTTTACTCCCTTCCCTGGGTGGGCCCTGTGCTCAGTGTTGGAAAAGCACCTGGTTCCTGTGATGTTTACCAGGTGGAAGGAGGCAGGCTGGTTAACCGACAGGCACTAAGGGTGAATGTGTAGAGAATACTACACCGTGGTACTCTGAGAATTCAGTTGAAGGGGCTGGCCTTATACATTCTCATCAACATGCCGGGGAGGCAGTGGTTATAGCAGTGAGGTGCTCATAAATGCCTGGGCTGACATGTAGCGACTCACTGGGGTAGAGACCTTGCAGGGTCCCCGCTGAAGAACAAGAGCATGCTCTGTTAGAGATTGTATTAATGAAGATACGCTTGGGGAGTAGGAAACCCCAAGGAAAAGTGCTGGGACCACAGCAGAGGCACTGCTGATGACTCTAGGTGTTGCTGAGCTCTGACAGCTGAGAGGCAACCACACCAAAATCACCCCGTGCCCTCTTTCAACCCCAGCAAGCGCCTGCCAGGTCGTGCGTGCCTGCAGGCACACTCATGATTCTTACCGCAATCGGCAACCCCAACCCCACCCTTAAACCCCCAGATTGACATATGACTCTCATGGAGCCTAGTATCCTACCAGAGGTTTAGCTACATTTTACCCAAGTTTGTTTTATAATCTCATTTTGAACAGTATTAAGTCCAACAAAGGACTTGGGCACCTGCATGAAGGTTACTATAGCTTGCGAGAGCTTGGGGCCTTGGTGTCTTCGTTTTATATCCAAGTCAGTCCCCTTCCATCACATTAATTGTCCTGGGGTGAAGTGAAGTTGTCACACCTGCTCTTAACTCCAGTCCCATTCAAGTCTGATAATTAAATCCTGGTTTCTCAGAATTATAGCCCAATGGTGCCTTGCAGTTCTGCTTTGAGAGTTACACCATTCTGTACAAAGACATGACGAGGGTCCTTCAGTTCACAAAACTACCGTCACCACCCATTGCTTCTTTAACATTTTTAAGTGGGTTTTAGAGAAGGCAAAGGAGGGGGGGAGGCAGAGAGACCTCGATTTGTTCCCCTTGTTTATGCATTCATTACTTCATTCTTGTATGTACCCTAACAAGGGATTGAACCTGCAACCTTGGCATACTGAGACAACGTTCTAACCCACTGAGCTACCCCGCTAGGGCACACATCCATTGCTTCTTGAAGACTGCATATGGGGTGCTGGGTCATCCATGTGAGCATCTGCCTCATACCAAGGATATACTCCAGACAAAATTAGGGAATTATTAGACATGTCTGCTAGGACTGGAAGATTGCAATTTAAAATAGATGGTGTTCATTAAGAAATTGACACTTGAGCAGTTAAGTACTTTTGTACAAGGAATTTCAGGTAGAGACCAGATGTCATAGAGGCTCTGAGGCAGGAGTAATTTGGTTATCTGGACAAGGTCAGCTTGTAAGTAAAGCAAGTAGGGAGGAAGGGTACAGCTGAGGGAGGGTACAGACTACATCCGTACTACCAGCGCACCCAGTCTCCCCTTTCAGGGACATTCGCCTTTTACTTTGAAACTTAGAATTACTCTTAAGTTTTAAACTGAGTAATACAGAGATTTGATTTTCAACCTAAAACGCCCAGGCTGCAATCTGAAGAGACCAAGGTGAAGGTGGCGGAAAACAGGAGCACAAGCCAAGAGATCAGATTAGACGAGACACACCTGTAAGGAATAACCCAGGTGAGCCTTCAGAACTTCCTTCTACACGCAGGTGTCCCCAAACTATGGCCTGCGGGCCGCATGCAGCCCCCTGAGGCCGTTTATCCGGCCCCCACCGCACTTCCGGAAGGGCCACCTCTTTCATTGGTGGTCAGTGAGAGGAGCACACTGTATGTGGCGGCCCTCCAACTGTCTGAGGGACAGTGAACTGGCCCTCTGTGTAAAAAGTTTGGGGACCCCTGATAGCCAAGACAGGAAATGATAAACCTGGATACGTTTTGAAAGAGAGAACCAACATTATTTCCCATTAGATAGAAAGTCAAGGACCACTCAAGAGGCTTTAAGCCCAAACTAGAATACATTGAAGTGCCCATAGGTACCTGACACATCGCCACATGTGCCCTTCCTAGCTTCCCCCAGGAAGCTAATCCCCCACCCTCCACCCCACCCGAGCCCTCGCGTTTCCCCCAGGACCCGCTGCCTCGGTTTTATAAGATGAAAGCCCCTTTTCCTTCCGCTTTCTCCAAGAGAAAATAAACCTTGGGTTTCTTAGAACCCCCACCCCGATTTTCTTTCTTTTTCCTTTTTTTAGAGAATGGGGGAGAGAGAGAGGAACATTGGGTCCGTTCCTGTGTGTGCACTGACCAGGGCGCGTCCTGGCAACCTCCGCTTCAGGCCAGTGCCCGGGCCCAGCAAGGCACACCCCTCAAGTTTCTGCTGCCAGCAGCTGCCCTCGAAGAAGGGCAACTCCCATTTAGCCATGTTTTTAAAATAAAGAAAAAAAGCACTACTGTTTTCGAAACCCCAGCGGGAGCCTCACGGCTTCTGCAAACACCAGGCGCGGCCAGGGCCCCAGGCTCACGGCTCTGGAACGCCCGCCACGCAAACAGCAGCACGAAAACGACTTCCCCAGCCACCCCCCCACCCCCCGCAACCAGGGCGCGCTGGCGCTCTCAGCGCCCCAAAGCTCCAGCCAAGGCCGGCCCCGGGGAGCCCACCGCGCCGCTCCACGCGCCTACTCAGATATCACCACCTACTCTCCCGGTGACGTTCTAATGCCGAACGCTGCCCTCGCGCACCATTTATAGGGGCCCGCTGGTGGCGCCACTTCCGGGGGCGGGGCCTCCTCGGGGAGGGAGGGACCCGTGAGGGGGGAGGGGCGCGGCCCGGTCCGCGCAGGCTCGCTGGGCCCACAGCGCCGAGCAGAGCGCTTGACTATATATGGTCAAAGCAGGGGGCGAGCCGCGCGCGGGGCCGCGCTTCCGGGTTCGGCGCGTCCGCAGCGGCAGCGCGTAGGGCAGGGCGCGAGCGGACCTTCGAACCCCGGCCTCGGACCGCCCCCTCCGCGCCCGGCACGCCCGGCGCCGCCTTTCGATCCCTTTCCCCGGCGCGGCCTCGGCCAGGTCTGATTTGCGGCGAGCGCGGCCCCCGAGGGTCCCGGCGAGTGCGGCGCGGTAACAAGTGGGCGAGGATGCCGTACGAGATCAGTAAGTGGCGCGGCCCGGTGCCCTGCGGGGTGGGCGCTCGTGCCGCCGGCCCCCGCGGCCATCGGCGGGGCGTGGACGATCGGCTCCGCGGGGTCCGGGGGGTCCGCGGGGGAGGGGTGCGGGCGCAGGCCGGTGCCCTCCGCCCTTTGCGGCGACCCCCGCCCGGGGACCCACAAAGTTGGAGCTGCGGGCCGGGCCCTGTGGAATCCCCGCTTCCCCGGAGGGACTGGCGGCGGGGATGGTTGACCAGGAAGTCGCACGGTCCCCTGCGCTCCTGCAAAGTGGCGGCCGCCCCTCCGGGTGGAGGCAACAGGTGACCGGCTGAGACCGGTCCTGAGCCCCTGCTCTCTCGTTCCTCGTCCGCAGCCGGGCCGGGGACCGAGGCGGCGCGCCCCCAACGTGCGCCGCTGCGTTTGTGTCTCCGCAGAGAAGGTGTTTGCCAGCCTCCCCCAGGTGGAGAGAGGAGTCTCCAAAATCATCGGCGGCGACCCCAAGGGCAATAATTTCCTTTACACCAATGGAAAGTGCGTCATTCTAAGAAACATCGATGTGAGTACCCTCTTCCCCCCACCAGGCCGGGTTCCGTCCCCCGCGCGGCGCAGCTCTTCTCGGTGACTTCTTCCTCATTCCTCCCGTGCATCCGCGACCCCGTGGGAGGGAGAGGACGCCATGCCCCCTCAGCCGTGGGACCACACCTCAGAAGCCCCGCGAGATTGTTTTAAGTTTGTCCAGGCCCAGTGTTCTTTCTTCATGGGAGAAACAGGCTCAGATGGGTTCAGCCCCTAAGTACAAGGGCTCTGGACTTGGGGGATCAGCTGCTGCTTGACCGGGGGATGATTGCTGACTTGGGCCTCTTTGAGCCCCAATGTCCTGATCTGTGAAATGGAGAGGGTGAGGTGAGGCTCACCCTGGCTCACCCACTTCCCCTGGCTGCCCTGCCCACTGAATGAGATGAGACGTCCCTCCTACCCAGCATGCTTGGCACATACCCAGTACTTGGTAAATGGCACTCACTTGAATCATCATTAACACCCAGGGTCTCCAAGGGTGGCCAAGCCCCGACTCAGACCCATACTCCTGCACTCCAGCCTCATCTTCCCCCTAAGGACCTGAGCCTCGGTACAAAATCAGGAACCAGTTAATTCCCATGAGTCACTGGTACAGGCTGGCATCCTGTCCCCAGGCTGAGAATACTTGCAGAGCCAATTCCTTGGGAAATCCTTGCAAATTCCTGCTGTTCCTCTGTGATTATGGAAATGACCCAGTCTAGTTGCCCTATTCCTCACTGCCAGGATTTCACACTGCAAGCTTCTCACTAACTCAGCTTGAGTGGGGGTTGGGGGATGGGAGGAAGCTAGAGGTGCCAGCAGGACCATTTGGGGTAGGGGGAAGTTTGTCCTAAGCTGGCCTTGGGCCTGTTACACAGTATGTGGTGGATGATTTTGCTCCCTGATGCTCCCTAGGGGTGGCAACTTAAATCCACGTCTGTTGTGAGTGAGTATGCTCCCTGGGCTGGGATTGTCGCTGGTCAGACACACTGGCCTCCAGGAACCTCACAACTGGCTAATGGAGAGGCTTCTGCAGGGTCGGAGGTGCTGCTGCTCTGCCCGTCTCTGCGGAAGCCAGCCATTGCTGTTTTTCTGCTGGGAAATGGAGTTTGGCAGTTTCTGCCCAGGGTGGCTGGGCACCTCAGGGGAGGGGGTGGGTGGGTGTGAATGTGCTTTGAAGGTGCTAACAGCTACTCTGCTAGTCACACGGATTCCTAGAAAGCTGATCTGGTCTTGCTCAGAGCTGAGGGAAGCATTGCCAAGGACTGACGTTGTCGTGATCCAGAGGTCTCCGTAGTGAAGGCCTGGGCTTCTGAGAAAAGTTGAGGTGGCCCTCAGGGGATACTCACTTGCAGTTTGGCAAATAAAATGGACAAAAGCATCTCAGGGATGCAGACAGTGGACCCCTTGGGTTTGCCCCAGACAGGGCAGGCCACGTCGCGGGCGCCATGTGCTCACTTACAGATGTGACCTCACGGGCAGCACCTCCTGTGTCAGGTACCACGAACAGTTCTGACACGGCAGCATCCCTGTCTCCCTCAGCTCCACCCTGGGCCCGTCGCTCCGAAGGGGCGCCAGGCTCAGTTATGTGAAGAGAGCTGGAGTTCGTTCCGATGGAGAGGCTGTTCACAGCTGCGGACGAGCACCCCCTTTGCAGGAGGCGTCCCCTGACTCGGGAAGCCCACGCTGAGCTCTCTCCGGAGGTCTTGACCGCTACCCCCGAGTTGCCGTTCTCCTTTGAGAATACTGGGAGCAGACCTTGCTTTCACTTCCCGTCTAGTTGTAAGTTTCTGCAGGCTAGGCCAGGACAGCGGGGGTGGGTGCTGCCCATACTCCTCTCAGCGCCACTGTGGCCTCCACGGGGTGGTTTTGGTGTATTTCTTACCCTGCTGGCTGAGGTGTGGAGAGATAACATCAAAGCCTTCTTTGAGGCAAAAAAGGACTGCAATCTCACACTTGAGGCCGTGGAGAGAGAGATGGTCATCTGGTTGGGTGTGGAAGTTGACTCTTCTAGGAATGGTTGGCTATGCTGACTCAAATCCCACCCAGTCCAAAGCCCTGGAAAATACTCTCCCCCACACACAGGGCCTTACTACAGATGACACGCGTGTAGTGGAAAGATCCCTTTTTACTCACCAAGTCTCAGTGGCGGTCTCTCCGGCTTTGCGTGGTGCAACCCTTAGGAAGACCTGGGTCCTGAGCTTTGGTTGTCTGGCCTGTGGCTTCTGCTCACAGGGCTTTGCTCTGTTTTCCAGAGCTTTATGCAGAAAAGGG
The DNA here is from genome assembly GCF_036850765.1 of Saccopteryx bilineata. NCBI lineage: Eukaryota > Metazoa > Chordata > Mammalia > Chiroptera > Emballonuridae > Saccopteryx > Saccopteryx bilineata. The sequence goes on from NC_089494.1 coordinate 260,523,806, forward strand.
CATTTCCTCTTCCGTAGACTGCTGTGAGTGTCATCATTCACCCTGGGCCTGCCCTGGTCCCCGGGAGCCCTGGCCGGTTCCAGTCCAGCACACAACCCTGAGCACAGCCTCTGGCATCTGAGCTGGTCTTTGATGGGCACATTTGTGCCCAGCAGTGTTCGAGCACTTAGCATATTGTCTCATTCAGTTTAGTTTCCATGTGTGTAAGGATAGTGTTGTAGGGTTAGTGTGATACTTGACTGAGCTAACTCACAGACATCTCTAGAAGCTTGCCTAGGCTGTGACGGTGTATGGTCTGCCTTCGTCTTCACAACCTCCCTGTGGGGTAACACTGCTTTCTTCTTAGAGACAGGGAAGCCCAGGAGGTGCGGGGATTTGAACTGGATCTGCCTCCCACAGCCTTCTGTCGTGACTCCTCAGGGTCCTGGGCAAGCAGACGGGGAGGCCTGGAAGGGGCGTGGCAGCGAATTGTGCCTGTTAGGCTACTGGCATGGCCAGGGTCACGCAGGGAGCCCTCTAGGCCCTGTTCTAAGGCTTGGTTTCTTTATTGGGAGGCAGGAAGGAAAAGGCTTTCAGGGTTGGGAGAGATTACTGCTTACAGCATCAGGGAAGGCTTCATGGAGGAAGTGGCTTTGCCTGGGTGTCACTGGGGATTGGATAGGTGGGAAGGCATTCCGGAGCAAGGCAGATCAAGGGAAGGATGTCGCATTGACGGGTTTGATGGAGGAAATGAGAGGGAGGTGGGAAGTGGGCTTAGGCCCATAGGTTAGAGCTGTGTTGCTGGGCGGTAGGGGGTGGGAAGGCTGAGCAGGGCAGTGCCTGCCAGGTCCCCTGGGCCTGCCCAGACGAGGTGTGGGGGGTCTTTGAAGGAATGGGCTGGACTGGATTCTGTGCGTTCTCGCTCTCCTTTGAGGCAGTGCGGTCGGAGGGGCCTGGAAGCACAGGTTTGTGTGCTTTGGAGGTGGGTACTTGGCAGTCATTTGAATTTGGCCTTAGTCACCCCAGACACAGGACCCTGCAGACAGGTCCAGCTGCCAGCGACTGCTTTCCGGGAGCTGGAGTATTTAGAAATCCGGGGTTCTGGAAACAGCCCTCCTGGATCGTCACTCACCCTGCCTGGCCCGAGTCCGGAGGACGCCCCGGGCTGTCCCTGGTGGCCCCAGGGGACCATCAGCTGCAGAAGTGTGGGGGCCCCTGGCGAGCTGTGTCTTCTGTGTCTTGCCACCAGTCCAGGCTCTCAGGGAGGTGGCGAGTGTCAGGCAGACCCGGAGCTGGGCCCTGAGTTCAGCAGTGGACACCTTGTGGGATGGGTTATGGGGCCAGAGCAGCTCCTGTTCTGGCCCGAGGTGGGCCCTGGGTGTGAGGGGCCTTGGGGGGTCTGGGAAGAGTAGAGGCTGTGTACAGGCCCCGCAGCTCTTGAAGGAAGGAGGTGATCAGAGCTGGGACCTAGAGACGATGGTGGAGTGACGAAAGGTGGAGACGAGTTTAGGAGATACCGCCACGGAACTAGGTGGAGCCTGAGGAGGAGGTGGGTTTGGAAGCTGTTAGAAAGCTGGGCTGGGCTGGGGCAGTCTGTTTTGGGGAGTGAGGGGCAGGCAAGGCGGTGGGGAGTTGTAGGGGCTCTGCAGCCTCTGCCCCAGTCCACAGGGCACCCACAGGGCCTCAGGTGCCAGGGCTTCTGCCTGAATCTCTTGTCCTCTGACTGCGAGAGCTAGTGTTGCCTGCATCGTCAAGGGAAGGAAGTCCCAGAGGAGGGGCATCCAGCCCCCACACCCCTCAGGTGGACTTCTGGAGGCCTGCGGACTGGGGGAGGGGGAGCCCCTGCCCCAGCAGGTCTCCTGCGGACTGGGGGAGGGGAGCCCCTGCCCCAGCAGGGAAGGAAGTCCCAGAGGAGGGGCGTCCAGCCCCCACACCCCTCAGGTGGACTTCTGGAGGCCTGCTCTGAAGGTCTCCTGCGGACTGGGGGAGGGGAGCCCCTGCCCCAGCAGGAGTGCCCGGGCCCATTGGTGCTCCCAGCTTTGGCTTCTCTCCCTCCCTGACACATTTCTCTGGTTCAGAGCCCCTTCCCCAAATCAACTGCTCACCCCAAATCCTGCTTTCATTTCCCGAGACGGAGGAGGGGGGAGAGATGCTGCCCCTGGGAGGGTCGGGAGTGGGCACTGGGTCCAACCCCTGGTGTCATCTGGACCCCTCTGGTAGGGAATCAGCCTCATCTGTGGTGGGACACTCTGGGGCAGGGGACATGTCATTTCTGCCTTTGGGGGGCTTCTAGTTTCAAACCATTATGGATAAAGCATCTCTAACCCCTCGTGCATGTGACTTTTTGGGGACTTGTGCATTTATTGCTCTTGGGTAAATGCCTGGAAGTGGATTGCTAGTTTTCTGTATGGTAAGTGTATGTTTAACTATAAATAACCAGCCCAGCTATTTTCTGGCTGTTCTGCATTCCCACCAGCAGTACGTGGACATTCCAGTGTCCCACCCCCCACCCCCCTTCCCCCTCCTGCTTGCTACCATTTGGTTCTAGTGGGAACACAGTGTCTCACTGTAGTTTTGACTTGCGTTTCTCAAAGGTCTAGTGATGCTGACTCAGCTCCTCGTCCTTTGCTTAGTGTCCATTCAACATTTTTTTTGTATACCTGATATTTTCCTAATTTCATTAGCAGATGTTCATTCTGAGATGAATTAATTTATGAGCCACATATATTAAGTGCCTGCTACGTCAGTAATAAGTGTTAAGTCTTAGGGGTGAAGGAGAAGGGCTATGAAACCTTTTTGCCTTCAGAAGTCATTTCCTGAGCACCTGTCCCTTGCTGTCTCCTGTGATGGCTGAGGTGGTAAGTGCACGGGGACAGGTGACAGAAGTTGGAGGTGACGGTCTGCAGTAGGTATCACAGATCCCTCCAGGAGTGTGGAATGCTGTGGAGCACAGAGAGAGGACGAGCCATCACAGGAGGCTTCATGGAGGAGGTGGCCCTTCCGTTAGGGCCAATGCCTAGGTAGTGTCAGCAGCCAGGGAGAGGTGTTGCTGGCCAAGGGGCCGCACATACAGAGATTTGGGCTGCCAGGGTTGGCAGTGGGTGGCTGGTGGTTGACAGGGCTAGAATTTAGGGTGCACTTCTCTGGTCTCTGGGAGAGCGGAGTGGGGATCCTGTGTCCGCGAGGCTGAGCAGAGGACAGGCCTCTGATGTGGCAGGGAGGTGAAGCAGGGACTCCCAGGTGGCTGGAACAGGTGGGGACGGTTGGGGGGTCAGGTTAGTTGTACCTGCGGCAGCTGCTTCGGGAAAGCTGGACGGCCTCATCAGCGGGGAGCCGCCTTCTATCGAAGCGCTCACTCCACTGGACGCTGACGGCCAGTGTCAGCGGCTCGCGGCCGAGTCTTGATTCCTCCTGAAAGCAAGCTCGGCTGCGGGGCAATTTGAGAGCATTTTGGCGTGTTCCAGGTCTGCCGAGGCCTCCTGTTTCTGTGTGTATGTGGGGGGGGGGGGGGCAGAATCTGCCTCCAGGAAGTCGTGTTGAAGCCTTCTGTTGCCCATAAAGCTGCTCCGAGCCCCGGATGCTGGCCCTGGCCTGCGGTCAGTGCTGCGAAAGGGCGGGAGTCCACGCTTCCCACCGAGGGTTGTGATGAGGAGAGGCTCCCAGCCATACGCCCCACTCTGTTCTCGTGCCTCCAGCCAGCGGTGTGGCCGCGGGGACAGCGCTGGCACGGGGCACAGCCGGGCAGTGTGACCTTTCTCTTCCATGTGTGCGTTCCACAGATAGGTACAGGAAGTTACCTCGACTTCTGTAACTAGCCGAAAGAGGAAGGGTTAAAATGACCTAGAATTCTATCACCCAGGGACAGGCAGGCTGTAGGCATGTAGACAGGTAGGTATACTTATGGGATTTTCTTTATAAAGCTTTTGACTTAAGGTTTGTGTGTCATTTCCCCCCAAATCCATTAATTGGGAGAGCGGGAAGTAGACCGCTCTGCGTGCCTTGTGCTCACTGGGTCTCCTCCCGCAGAACCCCGCGCTGGCTGACATCTACACGGAGCATGCCCATCAGGTGGTGGCCGCCAAGTACGCGCCCAGCGGCTTCTACATCGCCTCCGGAGGTAACTGCGCATGTGCGGCTCTGGACGCGTGGGTGTGGTCGAGGGGGACCTGTGGCGAGGCCGGGCTTCTGTCCCGGGGGAGTGGGGGTGGCAGGTGGAACCAGCGTGATGACTGCTGTTGGTGCTGACAGGAAAAGCGTCAGCCGCTGGGTTGAAAAGCCCCATTCTATTGCTGTTTAGTTTGCAGCCTGGCCGCTGGTTCCAACCTCCAAGGTCAGCAGACGTGCTCCTGCGAGGCTGGCCAGAGGCCTTTGCGGCGGGTGTGTCGTGATACCGGAGCCGTGTGTGTGTTTCTGAATTACGGCTTTGTCTTGTGTCACCTCCTCTGCTGCTCCCTGCCTGGTGCCCACACAGTGCCGGCCTCCGCCTTGGCCTGTGCTCATCTCGTCCTTGGTCCGGGCCCTTGCTCCCCGGCTGGGCTCCAAGGCCTTTCCCCCCAGGATGCCGCTCTTGTCTTTACTGTTTGCAGAAGAGAAAGGGAAGCAGGGGAGTTACAGTTACAGTGACTTCCCCCGACCCTGTGTTGCATTCGTTCCTGCACATGATGGGTGTCGCTCGTGGGTCTCGCCTGTGCCCAGCCGGTCTCTGGCCCAGGGGAGGGACAGGTGAAGGAGCTGATGTGGGCCTCCTCTGGCCCCTGGAGAGCAACAGGCGGAGCCCCACTGCTGAAGGAACTACCCAGCCAGGAGGGAAGCGCACGATTCTTCCACCCTCGTGGCTGTTTGTTTTTTTCGTGTGTGGTTTTTTTTTTGTTTTTTTTTTCTGAAGCTGGAAATGAGGAGAGACAGTCAGACTCCCGCCTGTGCCCAACCAGGATCCACCCGGCACGCCCACCTGGAGCGATGCTCTGCCCCGCCGGGGCGTCGCTCTGCCGCGACCAGAGCCACTCTAGCGCCTGGGGCAGAGGCCAAGGAGCCATCCCCAGTTCCCGGGCCATCTTTGCTCCAGTGGAGCCTTGGCTGCGGGAGGGGAAGAGAGAGACAGAGAGGAAGGAGGGGGGGGGGTGGTGGAGAAATAAATGGGCGCTTCTCCTATGTGCCCTGGCCGGGAATCAAACCCGGGTCCCCCGCACGCCAGGCCGATGCTCTACCGCTGAGCCAACCGGTCAGGGCCCTCGTGGCTGTTTTGTCTGCTTCCCTCACTCGTGCATGGCAGGCTGTGCGTGGCCCCGCCCCTGAAGGGCTCGCCCTCCTCTTGGTGAAGGAGTCACACCTTTCTTGAGTAACTGCACTCTCCTGTGCCTTCGCCTTCTCTGTAAACGGGGCTAATGGTACCTACCTGTCTGCTTTGGAAAGGGTCCCGTGTGGCAATGCATGTAAAATCCCTAGGACAGCTCCTGCGTGGGTGGTCTGTCACCACACCAGGACCGCCCAGGGCAGCCAGCGTGCCGGCTGAGCGTGGTGCTGGCCACAGGCTGTGTGTGCAGGGCGGCCAGGAGTCTGGTACGTAGTGGGCGCTTAGTGATTTCTGCCCTCTGGCCTTCTCCAACTGTGTCTGTGAAACTTGCTCTGATTTATCGCCTGTGATTTATGTTAGCCCTGTGAATAATTTTTATTCTGGCCTAGCTTCCCAGCAAAGTGCCTGTTCACTAAAACCCCGAGGTTGGGCCCTGTGCCTTTTGAAAGTATGTCTTCTCAGCAGAGAAATGTGGTTGGGACACCCTGCTGCCTGGTTGGCACAGCTTCCCTGCCCTCTGCTGCGTCCGTGCCGAGCCTGGGCCTACCCTGTCCCGTGTCCCGAGGCCGGGAATTAAACCAGACAGGACTCCGTAGCCTGGAGATGCTGATGCAGAGGCTGTGGGAAGGCTGGTGCAGGGGCTGTTCCGGAAGACAGTCCACACAAGTAAAGCATCACCGTGAAGTTTGCTTAACACCCCGAGAGGCTGCAGAAACCGGGAGTTTGGGGCCTCATGCAGGTCCGGGTGTTCTGGGTGGAGATCACATTTACGTTTGCTGCACACTGGTCCTTTGCCCAAATCGAAGACGGCGAGACAGTCACTGCAGAGGTGCGTGCCCTGGGCTGAACCAGATGTGGCCTGGCTCGCCGTGAGGATGAGGCTGAGAGCACTGTGCTCTGGCTGAGGGAGCTGTCTGGGACCCGCTGTGCCCGCGCAGGGGGGCCTCGGCAAGCCTGCCACTCACTGCCAGAGGGGTGCTGGCCTTCTGATGGATCTTCAGGTCCCTGTACGTGTGTGGCCGGTCCATGTTTGCAGGACATTCCAGCCCTCTGGAAGGCTGGTTGTGAGGAAGCCCGTGCCTCATGGTGAGCAAGGTGGCCAGTCCCACCCTCAGAGTCCTTAAGGCTTCAACGTGGCACATCTCCGGGGAAGTCCAGTTCCTCTGCAGTGGTGGCTTCCTCGGGTCATTGTGCTGCTCGTGGGCTGTGCCCCGTGCTCAGTGCCCTGGACGCCGGACAGTGACTCCCAGTGACCCTCGGAAAACAGCGTACCCCGCTGCGCAGGGCAGGCTCTCCAGAGTGGGCCCTGAGCCCAGGGGATGAGTGTTCCTCAGGTGAGGAGTGTGGGCAGAGGGACCAGCTGCGGAGCCACCGTGAGCAGAGGCCTGCCCCTCCAGCCCCTGTCCCCTTGCACTGGGGTGCAGCCAGCACACGAGTGGAAGTGTGCTTATTGTCTGTCCTTGAGGCCCCAGGTGGCGTGTCCGCTGTGCCCCCAGCAATCAGCACGCACGGTGCCCGTGTCTCTGCCGGTGTCTGCTGGCTGCATCTGGGCTGCCCTCAGGCGGGGCCTGTGCACCTGGTCTCCAGCCCCGTTGTGTTTCTCTGGCCCCAGCTGCTTCTGGAAAGAACTGGCTGAGCAAGCCGGCCTGACAGGGAAGGCCGCTGGCCTGGTGGGAGGGGGTACGCGGCCACGGTGCCCGGGAGGAGCTGAGCAGGCGGGAGCACAGGCCGCTGTGCTGAGCCCAGGGGGCGGGAAGCCAGGCTCACCCGTGTCAGGTGGGACACTGGGGCCTCGTGCTGTGGTCACATTCTCCGCGGCTCCACGCGCCCCGGACGGCCTGACCGCCAGCCCCTGCACCTGCTGCCCTTTCCCTGCCGGCCAGTTTGTTCAGCGAAGGTCTTAGCGAGGTCCAGGTTGTCTTTGGATCCCCCTTGGGGATGTGCCAGGCTGTCTCTCTAGACTCTGCCCGGGGAAGACCGGGCCCGGGAGCCCCTCGGTTAGTGCTGCTCTTGTGGAAGGTAGTGTCTGTCCGAGCGAGCCGGTGCAGGGCGTTCACTCCAGGGCGGGGCCTCCTGCAGAGCCGCCCGGACTCTGCCCGGCAGGGAAGGAGAGCTGCGGTGAGTGTACTGAGGGATGGTCTGCCAAGACGCGAGTGACTCCTTGACCTTCGCAGCGGCCCTCAGGCAGCACTCTTCCCCCCTGGGGGCGCAATGGAGGGCGTCTCGGGCTCGCAGAGCCACACCGGGCCAGCCGCATCAGGAGCCTCTGGGCCTGGGCACCAGCTCTCTCCTGCGGCCCCACCTGAGCAGGACAGAGCCGTCTCGGGGAGCCCTGTAGAGGTGTTAGGTGGCGCAGTGGGCCCAGGGGCCTGGAAACAGCGCCATCTTACCCGCTGGGGGGAGGCTTCCCCAGACCTGCTTCCGGCTGAGGATTTAAGTCTCACTGTTAGTGTTAGTTTCGCCTTCATTTCTACTGATTCGGGAATCCCTGCTTCTGTGGGAGGGGTGGGGGGTGGGTGCTTGGAACTGGGTGATAGGCTGGGGGCAGGGAAGGAAGGGCTGTTACGTTGTCACTGGCCCGTGGCAGCTGCCTCGAGGCCCGGCACCCGGCTTTGCCGGTGCCTGACTCCTTCCAGCGCCCACCCTGTGTGTCTCACAAAGGGCTTACACCTCCGGTGTGAGTTGCGAGATTGTGCTGAGCTGTCATAAGGGGCTGCCGACCCCCGTGGGCCACGATGCAGATCCCACAGGCCCCGGCTGCACAGCTGCACGCCTGCTTTCTGTTAGTAATGCAAAGCTGCATGGGAGAGACAGGTGTCGCTAGTGTACGCAGGGTGTACACGTGCAGAAGAACTTCAGCAGCTCTAAGCTCGTGTGCTGTTTAGATCCCCTGCGAAGAAAGGAGGGTGGTCATAGATGAGGCTGTGTCTTGATGCCTTGGGTTGTGTCCTGGGGCTCTGCTGCCCCCGCAGCCCAGTCATCCCGTGACGACAGGTGAGGACTCCGACCCGGCAGCGGAGGCCCCTGTGAAGGCCGCAGGCTGGTCAGCGAGTGGCTGGGTGTGGCTTACCTACACCATGTCCCTCCGCCCAGCTGGCCGGCAGGAGGCCTGTGCGCCCGGGCAGCGCCGTGCGGGCATGCCCTGTGCCCACGTGGCCCTGGACCCGTGGTGACTGTGGCTCTCGCCACCCCGTTCTGTCTGCAGATGTATCTGGGAAGCTGCGGATCTGGGACACCACGCAGAAGGAGCACCTGCTGAAGTACGAGTACCAGCCCTTCGCCGGGAAGATCAAGGACATTGCTTGGACGGAAGACAGTAAGAGGATCGCAGTGGTCGGGGAAGGAAGGGAGAAGTGAGTGAGTCTCTGGCCTCGGTCCCTCCTTCCCCGTGTCCCCTGCTCTGCTTCTTCCTGGTGTCCCTTGTGGGAGGTGTGCAGTGACATCAGGGTGCCAGACGAGAGGGACTAGTGTGTTTCAAGTCCCCGTAGGTGCCAGGCCGGGGGGCCTCCACACAGGTGTGGCGGCGCGAGCCGTGGCTCCTGCAGGGTGGGGTTCAGTGACGTTTACATGGGGTGTGCCCCCGGGACTAGTCTTGGACCCAGGAGCCTTCTCTAAGCCCTGGAGCTCCTGCGTCGTGCCCACATTCTGGGCAGCGGGGAGCAGGAAAGGGAGAAAGTGAGAGAGACAGCTCTTAAAGAGCAGTACCAGGGTCCCTTCCAGCAGCTGCCACAGGGCCACACTTCGCTGCAGGGGACGAGGGACATTTTTCCCTGCTGAGCATGTCACCTCAGGTCCCCGCACTGAGGAAAATGGGATGAGTGGATCCTGAGTAGGTGACCCTCAGTGGCTGTGGCACTCTCGGTCCAGTGACCAGTGGGGTCAGAACCACTCCCAGGTTAGGTTCCAAGTGCAGTCGGGGCTCCCGCTAGGGTACCCCAACTGCCCTCAAGGACTTGAACTTGGCAGGCACATGTCTTTATCTCCCTTACTGGGAGGCTCTTCTCAAATCATTCTTGTCAGTCTTGACAAATCCTTTTTCACTTGACTGCGAATAGTGACCAAAACAACACATTTTCACTGAACGCTTCGGAGAGCAGGGCCGCACCCCGTCGCCCACGGGGTGGGAAGTGGTGTACTTCCTGGGCCCTCGCAGGAAGGAAACTGATGACACCACAGAGCTGCTCCTCGGTGGGCGGGGCTTTCTAAGCGCCTTCCGTGGACGCGGACCTCCAGTCCCTTCCGAAGGCACGTGTTCTCGATGCTTCCGTCAGTCCTGCGTAGAGCCGAAGTCTGTGCCTTTGGCGTGTGGCCCGCAGCTTGGCGGCACCGCCGCTCAGCCACCGTGTCTCGTCAGCCTGCTCAGCACTGACCCCCTCTCCTGTTGCTCTTCTTGTTGGGAAAGGTTTGGAGCCGTCTTCCTGTGGGACAGTGGCTCTTCTGTGGGCGAGATCACCGGACACAACAAAGTCATCAACAGCGTGGACATCAAGCAGAGCAGGCCGTACCGGCTGGTGACAGGCAGTGACGATAACTGCGCTGCGTTCTTTGAGGGACCACCGTTCAAGTTCAAGTTCACAATTGGCGTAAGTGGACTTCTCTGCATCGCAGTTGTAGGTGAATCTTGTGGTTTGCGTGTGAAGCCAGAGGGGTCTAAACCTGTTAGAGGCTAAAGGCCAAGAGGTCACGGGCAGACACCTGTGGTGTGCAGACGGAGAGGAGGGGTTGTGACACACGGTGGTGGAAGCACACCAGTCCCCAGTCCTCGTGATCCTGCACTTAGGCCGGCGTGAATGTTTCGGTTCCAGCAGGAGGGCCCTGCGTGGGCCGGGGCTCTGCTCTGGGACTCAGTGTCTGTCCTGTGTGCAGGCAGGGGGCCCTGTGAGCTCATGACGGGGCTCTGCTCCGGGACTCTGTCTGTTCCTGCGTGCGGGCAGGGGGCACTGGGAGCTTGTGACGGGGCTCTGCTCTGGGACTCTGTCTGTTCCTGCGTGCGGGCAGGGGGCACTGGGAGCTCGTGACGGGGCTCTGCTCTGGGACTCTGTCTGTTCCTGCGTGCGGGCAGGGGGCACTGGGAGCCTGTGACGGGGCTCTGCTCCGGGACTCTGTCTGTTCCTGCGTGCGGGCCGGGGGCACTGGGAGCCTGTGACAGGGCTCTGCTCTGGGACTCTGTCTGTTCCTGCGTGCGGGCAGGGGCACTGGGAGCTTGTGATGGGGCTCTGCTCCGGGACTCTGTTCCTGCGTGCGGGCAGGGGGCACTGGGAGCCTGTGACGGGGCTCTGCTCTGGGACTCTGTCTGTTCCTGCGTGCGGGCAGGGGGCACTGGGAGCCTGTGATGGGGCTCTGCTCCGGGACTCTGTTCCTGCGTGCGGGCAGGGGCACTGGGAGCTTGTGATGGGGCTCTGCTCCGGGACTCTGTCTGTTCCTGCGTGCGGGCAGGGGGCACTGGGAGCCTGTGACGGGGCTCTGCTCCGGGACTCTGTTCCTGCGTGTGGGCAGGGGGCACTGGGAGCCTGTGACGGGGCTCTGCTCCGGGACTCTGTTCCTGCGTGCGGGCAGGGGGCACTGGGAGCCTGTGACGGGGCTCTGCTCCGGGACTCTGTTCCTGCGTGTGGGCAGGGGGCACTGGGAGCCTGTGACGGGGCTCTGCTCCGGGACTCTGTCTGTTCCTGCGTGCGGGCAGGGGGCACTGGGAGCCTGTGACGGGGCTCTGCTCCGGGACTCTGTCTGTTCCTGCGTGCGGGCAGGGGGCACTGGGAGCCTGTGACGGGGCTCTGCTCTGGGACTCTGTCTGTTCCTGCGTGCGGGCAGGGGGCACTGGGAGCCTGTGACGGGGCTCTGCTCCGGGACTCTGTCTGTTCCTGCGTGCGGGCAGGGGGCACTGGGAGCCTGTGACGGGGCTCTGCTCCGGGACTCTGTTCCTGCGTGTGGGCAGGGGGCACTGGGAGCCTGTGACGGGGCTCTGCTCCGGGACTCTGTTCCTGCGTGTGGGCAGGGGCACTGGGAGCCTGTGACGGGGCTCTGCTCCGGGACTCTGTCTGTTCCTGCGTGCGGGCAGGGGGCACTGGGAGCCTGTGATGGGGCTCTGCTCCGGGACTCTGTCTGTTCCTGCGTGCGGGCAGGGGGCACTGGGAGCCTGTGACGGGGCTCTGCTCCGGGACTCTGTCTGTTCCTGCGTGCGGGCAGGGGGCACTGGGAGCCTGTGACGGGGCTCTGCTCCGGGACTCTGTCTGTTCCTGCGTGCGGGCCGGGGGCACTGGGAGCCTGTGACGGGGCTCTGCTCCGGGACTCTGTCTGTTCCTGCGTGCGGGCAGGGGCACTGGGAGCCTGTGACGGGGCTCTGCTCTGGGACTCTGTCTGTTCCTGCGTGCGGGCAGGGGGCACTGGGAGCCTGTGACGGGGCTCTGCTCCGGGACTCTGTTCCTGCGTGCGGGCAGGGGGCACTGGGAGCCTGTGACGGGGCTCTGCTCCGGGACTCTGTTCCTGCGTGCGGGCAGGGGGCACTGGGAGCCTGTGACGGGGCTCTGCTCCGGGTCTCTGTTCCTGCGTGCGGGGAGGGGGGACTGGGAGCCTGTGTCGGGGCTCTGCTCCGGGACTCTGTTCCTGCGTGCGGGCAGGGGGCACTGGGAGCCTGTGACGGGGCTCTGCTCCGGGACTCTGTTCCTGCGTGCGGGCAGGGGGCACTGGGAGCCTGTGACGGGGCTCTGCTCCGGGACTCTGTCTGTTCCTGCGTGCGGGCCGGGGGCACTGGGAGCCTGTGACGGGGCTCTGCTCCGGGACTCTGTCTGTTCCTGCATGCGGGCAGGGGGCACTGGGAGCCTGTGACGGGGCTCTGCTCCGGGACTCTGTCTGTTCCTGCATGCGGGCAGGGGGCACTGGGAGCCTGTGACGGGGCTCTGCTCCGGGACTCTGTCTGTTCCTGCATGCGGGCCGGGGGCACTGGGAGCCTGTGACGGGGCTCTGCTCCGGGACTCTGTCTGTTCCTGCGTGCGGGCCGGGGGCACTGGGAGCCTGTGACGGGGCTCTGCTCCGGGACTCTGTCTGTTCCTGCGTGCGGGCAGGGGGCACTGGGAGCCTGTGACGGGGCTCTGCTCCGGGACTCTGTCTGTTCCTGCGTGCGGGCAGGGGGCACTGGGAGCTTGTGACGGGGCTCTGCTCCGGGACTCTGTCTGTTCCTGCGTGCGGGCAGGGGGCACTGGGAGCCTGTGACGGGGCTCTGCTCCGGGACTCTGTCTGTTCCTGCGTGCGGGCAGGGGGCACTGGGAGCCTGTGACGGGGCTCTGCTCCGGGACTCTGTCTGTTCCTGCGTGCGGGCAGGGGCACTGGGAGCCTGTGACGGGGCTCTGCTCCGGGACTCTGTTCCTGCGTGCGGGCAGGGGGCACTGGGAGCCTGTGACGGGGCTCTGCTCCGGGACTCTGTTCCTGCGTGCGGGCAGGGGCACTGGGAGCCTGTGACGGGGCTCTGCTCCGGGACTCTGTTCCTGCGTGCGGGCAGGGGCACTGGGAGCCTGTGACGGGGCTCTGCTCCGGGACTCTGTTCCTGCGTGCGGGCCGGGGGCACTGGGAGCCTGTGATGGGGCTCTGCTCCGGGACTCTGTTCCTGCGTGCGGGCAGGGGGCACTGGGAGCTTGTGACGGGGCTCTGCTCCGGGACTCTGTTCCTGCGTGCGGGCAGGGGCACTGGGAGCTCGTGATGGGGCTCTGCTCTGGGACTCTGTCTGTTCCTGCGTGCGGGCAGGGGGCACTGGGAGCCTGTGACGGGGCTCTGCTCTGGGACTCTGTCTGTTCCTGCGTGCGGGCCGGGGGCACTGGGAGCCTGTGACGGGGCTCTGCTCCGGGACTCTGTCTGTTCCTGCGTGCGGGCAGGGGGCACTGGGAGCCTGTGACGGGGCTCTGCTCTGGGACTCTGTCTGTTCCTGCGTGCGGGCAGGGGGCACTGGGAGCCTGTGACGGGGCTCTGCTCCGGGACTCTGTCTGTTCCTGCGTGCGGGCAGGGGGCACTGGGAGCTCGTGACGGGGCTCTGCTCCGGGACTCTGTTCCTGCGTGCGGGCAGGGGCACTGGGAGCCTGTGACGGGGCTCTGCTCCGGGACTCTGTCTGTTCCTGCGTGCGGGCAGGGGGCACTGGGAGCCTGTGACGGGGCTCTGCTCCGGGACTCTGTCTGTTCCTGCGTGCGGGCAGGGGGCACTGGGAGCTTGTGCCAGGAGAGCACCGGCCTGAGGGGCCGTGTTAGCAAGGGGGAGCCCGGGGCTGGCATCAGCTGCTCTCTGGTCGTGCCACCTGGACACTTGCTGAACCACCAAAGTGCCAGAGGAGGTCAGCTTCTAGGGACATTTGGGTCTGTCTCCATTCCTTTCTAGGGGCAGATGATGGGGGCAGGGACACTGTAAAGTGACAGACGATGAGGTGGAGACACTTTCCCTGGAGATGGGTGCTCTGTATGCCCTGGTGAGGTGTCCCGGGCTCTGCGTGTGAATGGCTCTGTGGTCTCAGCCTCAGCTCCACACGCTCCTCCCTGGCCAAGGGCCTGCCCCTTGCTAGGCCTCACGTTTCCCGTCTGCACGGTGGTTGGTGGGGGGTTGGCATCAGCTGTAACCGTGAGTTTGAAGGGTGGTGACGATAACTGCGCTGCGTTCTTTGAGGGACCACCGTTCAAGTTCAAGTAGGTGCAGAGCAGGTCCGAGTCCTGCCTAGGCACGCCAAGGGCTCAATGGGATGATGTCCTTAAAGAGGCTCCCTGAGGGCTCCCATTGACTTGGATGACAAGGCGGTGGTGACTCATACAGTTGGGCTGGTGTAGCTGGAGGGGAAGTGGCGTGGCCTCAGTGAGTCACCAGGGGCAGTTTCCAGTGGGTCACCGGGGGCCGGCATGCACAGGGGGCAGAGATTCCAGTGGGTCATCGGGGGCCAGCATGCACGGGGGGCAGTTTCCAGTGGGTCATCGGGGGCCGGCATGCACGGGGGCAGAGATTCCAGTGGGTCATCGGGGGCCGGCATGCACGGGGGCAGAGATTCCAGTGGGTCATCGGGGGCCGGCATGCACGGGGGCAGAGATTCCAGTGGGTCATCAGGGGCCGGCATGCACGGGGGCAGAGATTCCAGTGGGTCATCGGGGGCCGGCATGCACGGGGGCAGAGATTCCAGTGGGTCACCGGGGACAGTTTCCAGTGGGTCACTGGGGGCAGGCATGCCTGGGGGGCAGAGATTCCAGTGGGTCACCGGGGGCCGGCATGCACGGGGGGCAGTTTCCAGTGGGTCACCGGGGGCCGGCATGCCTGGGGGGCAGAGATTCCAGTGGGTCACCGGGGGCCGGCATGCACGGGGGCAGAGATTCCAGTGGGTCATCGGGGGCCGGCATGCACAGGGGGCAGAGATTCCAGTGGGTCATCGGGGGCCGGCATGCACGGGGGGCAGAGATTCCAGTGGGTCATCGGGGGCCGGCATGCACAGGGGCAGAGATTCCAGTGGGTCATCGGGGGCCGGCATGCACGGGGGGCAGAGATTCCAGTGGGTCATCGGGGGCCGGCATGCACGGGGGGCAGAGATTCCAGTAGGTCACTAGGGGCAGGCATGAATGGGGGCGGGATTTCCAGTGGGGCACCAGAGACTGGCGTGCGCAGTGGGCAGAGTCTCCTGTGGGTCACCATGTGTGGTGGGCACTTTCCAGGCGCAGATCTTGGCATGGGTCCAGAGGGTTCTCCAAGGCTTCCCTGTTGGCAGTGAGATGGTCTTTGTTTCTTCGCGGGGCCACTGGGCAGGGTCTGCCTGTGTGTCGTGTGGGAAGAGCCCTCCTCCCCCACCCAGTACCTCTCCTCTGCCATCTCCTGTGACTGCTGCCTAATTGTGGGGGGAGGGCGGGGTGCTTCGCTGAAGGCTGGTTCACGGTGCCTCCTAAGTGGGGACAGAGACAGTGGAATGTCGGGTGACTCATGCTGAGTCAGATAACCGAGCCTCCGGCCCTGCATGGCTGTCCCAGTGGAGCTGTGCCCGCTCCCTGCGCCCCACACATTCTGTGTGGTTTCCGGGCTGTGGTCTGGGCTGCGGGGGGCGGGCTCCTTCCCTGGCTGGGACGGTCAGTTCCTCTGCAGAGGCTCAGTGGCGGGTCAGGAGCGGGATTGGAGCCCAGTCTGCTCCAGCCTGTGCCCTCACCACCCTGCCACCTCCCCGTGTGCTCACTTGGTCAGGACACGCCTTCTTTGTCTGTTCTCCTTTCTGCTGGAGAACATGGCCCGCGCCTAAGGATTGTGTAGGAAGTGTGCCCGGCTGGCACCTGTCTCTAGGGGCTCACAGCCCATCCCACGTCTGCCCATGGAGCTGTTGGTGTGGGTCCTGTATAGCCACTTCACACATGAGAAGGGACCGAACAGGAGGAGGGGGCACGGGGTGTTGGCCCAGCACTGCAGCGGGCTGTCACCTTCAGCTGCTCATCCCCCCAGCCCCTCAGAAAGCAGGGTGACTGCGGCCCCTCCACTGGCCCCCCAGAGCTGTGGGGAGGATGTCAGAGGGGCTGGCGAACAGCTGAGTGTTTCTGCAGAGTTCCTTGGGCTTCTGTTGGCACAGATTCTAACAGGCTCCGCTGGCCTTGTGTAGAAAGGACGGGAGGACACTTGGGTCCCCAACACTCTCCTAAAATGCCTTATTAAGGTGTTGATGACTCTTGGGACAAACCTCCCACTTCCCTTGCATATCTGCCAGAGGCCCTCACAGCCCTGGAGCAAAGCTGTGGGTGGAGGCCTGGGCAGCGGGCTGTCTGTCCATCCAGGTTCCAGTTCCCGCCCCCTTCCTTTCGACCACACTTTTTTTCTTTTTTTCTTTTTTTTACAGGGACAGAGAGAGAGTCAGAGAGAGGGATAGATATAGGGACAGACAGGAACAGAAAGAGATGAGAAGCATCAATCATTAGTTTTTCGTTGCGCGTTGCAACACCTTAGTTGTTCATTGATTGCTTTCTCATATGTGCCTTGACCACGGGCCTTCAGCAGACCGAGTGACCCGTTGCTCAAGCCAGCGACCTTGGGTCCAGGCTGGTGAGCCTTGCTCAAACCAGATGAGCCCGCGCTCAAGCTGGCAACCTCAGGGTCTCGAACCTGGGTCCTCTGCATTCCAGTCCGAGGCCCTATCCACTGCGCCACCACCTGGTCAGGCCTTTTGACCACACTTACGGCCACAGGGTAAGGGGCAGGCGTGTGAGCACAGAGGGGCCAAGTTCAAGCTGCCAACTTGAAGGAGTTGGATTCTGAGTTCAGTCCGTGCTGAGAGAAAACCTGCTGTGTGAACCGTGGGGAAGGGAAAGCAGTTTTTCAGACAAACCGGAGTGTCGGGACTTCCTCCAGCCGGCCACCTGGTGGCCTGAGTGGGGTCGTGATGCTGTTCTTGTCTGCAGAGTTCGCTGGTCGTACGGGCCCCTCTGTTGTGCAGGGCGGGACTGCAGTCCTTGTTCCTCCACAGCTGAGTCGCGGCTCCACTTGAGCCAGATGGCTGCCCTGCCCACTTCGGGGGCAGTGGCAACCTGGGAGGTGACGTCCCAGGGTCACAGGAGACAAGCATGAACGGAGATCTTTGGGCAGTGCGATCCTCACCCCCAGCGCTGGCATGCTGTGGGCAGAGGCTCCTCTGAGGCCGATGGTGGGACCGTGCCCGCTCCTGTGTCTGCCACGGGGCTTTCTTCCCGCGAGCACGTCCCTGGGGCAGATGCACAGACCTTGCTCAGTGCTTCTACCCGTCTCGTCCAGTGTGGCCGCAGGCAAGTGTCTACGCCTTTCCAGCCACCTGCTTCCTCCTCTGTCCGGTGTGAAAGGTGGCCGCCTGGGGTGACCAGGGATCCCCGTTTCTGGCACCTCTGCGAGCTGTGTCCATGTCTTGGGCCCCAGGTGTTGTCATCACTGGGATCGTTTGTCAGATGAAATGCTTAGAACCAGCAGTGTGGGACTCGCTTGCCCAGGCCTGCTTGCCCAGGCTAGCGTGTGATCTGGGACTGGGAGCTTCGGCCGCGCTGCCAGCGTGCCTGTATGAGGTCTGAGGTGCACAGTCGGCTCTGAGCGGGCCGCCTCGCTCCCTCTGAGCAGCTGGAGGTGAATTAAGCTAGAAACCTGTCTTGGCTATGATGAGAAGTCTTGCCTTCTAGACGGTTCAGCAACATTTGAGGTCTATCACACAGGGTTTTCTGATGTTTCTTTCCTTTTTCCTGTGTCCTTACGACAGGGCAGAAAAAGCAGAAGTTCCAGTTCTTTTTTTTTTTTTTCATTTTTCTGAAGCTGGAAACGGAGAGACAGACAGACTCCCGCATGCGCCCGACCGGGATCCACCCGGCACGCCCACCAGGGGCGACGCTCTGCCCACCAGGGGGCGATGCTCTGCCCCTCCAGGGCGTCGCCATGTTGCGACCAGAGCCACTCTAGCGCCTGGGGCAGAGGCCACAGAGCCATCCCCAGCGCCCGGGCCATCTTTGCTCCAATGGAGCCTTGGCTGCGGGAGGGGAAGAGAGAGACAGAGAGGGAAAGCATGGCGGAGGGGTGGAGAAGCAAATGGGCGCTTCTCCTGTGTGCCCTGGCCGGGAATCGAACCCGGGTCCTCCGCACGCCAGGCTGACGCTCTACCGCTGAGCCAACCGGCCAGGGCAGAAGTTCCAGTTCTTTGTGTTCATTGCGTGCTCACTCTGTACCTGCCGGCCTCATCCTCAGCCACCCCCACCCCCACCCCTGGTGTTGGTAGTTCCTGCTTTTCTTTTTTTTTTCTTTTTTTTTTTTGACTGAGAGAGGGACTGATAGGGACAGATAGGAAGGGAGAGAGATGAGAAGCATCAGTTCTTTGTTGCAGCACCTTAGTTGTTCATTGATTGCTTTCTCATATGTGCCTTGACTGGTGGGGGGGGGGATAATACAGCAGAGCAGTTGACCCCTTGCTCAAGCCAGTGACCTTGGGCTCAAGCCAGTGACCATGGGGTCATGTCAGTGATCCCACGCTCAAGCCAGTGACTCCGCGCTCATTCTGGTGAGCCCACGCTCAGGTTGGTGACCTTGGGGTTTGGAACCTGGGTCTTCCGCATCCCAGTCCAATGCTCTATCCACTGCGCCACCGCCTGGTCAGGCATCCTGCTTTTCCCAGGGCCCCGTGTGCTTAGTGACGGCCAAGCGGGGAGGGTGCCAGCGCGGGGGAGGCGGCAGTGTGGATCTCCCCACCTCAGTGTCCTTCCCGGCCTCCTGAGCAGACCCCGCTGACGGCAGGGTGAGTGACGGGACAGGGAGTGGCCCACAGAGGATTAGAACAGACGCATCCCTTGGGTGACAGGAGAGGCAGGCAGAGGGCACATCTCCATGCTGCTTCTCAGCCCAGCTGAGGCAGGTGAAGGGTGCGGCTGCCCCCCGAGGCGCCGTACGGGGAGACCTCGCAGAGGGAGGAGGAAGCCGGGCCTGGGAGGGGTGGTGGGCTGCAGGAAAGCGGACACCATCCCAGAGCCCCAGCCGCAGAGACCGGGCCCTGCTGTAGGCGGGCGGTGATGGTGGCCCAGGTGCCCGAGCCCATTTCTCTCCAGGCTCGTGACAAGGGAACAAGGCAGCGGGCACAGGGCCTTTCTGTACGAGGGACAGCTGAGGCCAGTGGGACCAGGAAGGGCTCCCAGAGGGGACACCTGAGCTGACTGGCTAGTCCACCTGTGCACACTGGAGTCCCGCCATGGAGCCCGGTGGCTCTCTGTCCCTATCGGTGACATGGACTCAGGTGCATTACCTAGTTATTACCTAATTGCTTTACGCCTCGGTTTTCTCAGTGGTGAGGGGGGATTGTGGAGGGGAGGTAGTGGTGGGGGCGACAAGGGCGGGTGCTGGGGAGTGTCAGAGTCCTGGCTCCTGGCTGTGACTCAGGGTGGCAGGAGTGGGCCAGCCTCCCAGGACCTTCCACACGGGGACAGCCTGAGAGTGGAGGCTGGACCCCCGGACTGTGCTGGGAGCCCACTGGGATGCTGGGGCGGGTCGGGGGCCGTGAGCCCTGGCCCAGTAGGGCAGCCGCCAGAAGCCCAAGCCTGAACCCCCTGGCCGAACGGTGTTGCCACACTCCGC
Organism: Saccopteryx bilineata; assembly: GCF_036850765.1. Lineage (NCBI taxonomy): Eukaryota > Metazoa > Chordata > Mammalia > Chiroptera > Emballonuridae > Saccopteryx > Saccopteryx bilineata. The sequence goes on from NC_089494.1 coordinate 260,543,128, forward strand.
TCCTCTGCGCCCTGCCCACCTCCCTGTGGAAGGGCTATGTTCACCCTGCCCACCTCCCTGTGGAAGGGCTATGTTCACCCTGCCCACCTCCCTGTGGAAGGGCTATGTTCACCCTGCCCACCGCCCTGTAGAAGGGCTATGTTTAGCACTCCCTCTTTTGGTTAATGGGCTGTTCAGAGCTCCCTCTCTGTAAGAGGGCTATTTCAGGAGCAGACATCAGGCTTCTGCTCATTTGGACACTTGGCTCGGATTGCAGGAAAAGCTGACAGGGAGGAGTTTCTAAAGCCACTCCGCACCTGGTCCTTGGGGGGCGGGGATTACGTTCGTCCATCCAGCCTCCATTAAACCCAGCCAGCGGGGCCTTCCCAGAAGCCTGCCTCGTTCCAGGGCCTGTGGGGACATCGCGGTGGGATACAGACCACACGTCAGAACACGCCATGGGCGTGTCACCATCACGTCAGGCCACCGAGGGCTGGGACCGAGGAGACAGGGACGGGTGCTCAGGGAAGGCCTCTCTGAGAAGAGGTGATGGCATCGGAATGGGTCCCCGCGGGCACCAGGGTTTGAGCCATGGTTTTGTCACCCAAGAGCTTTCCTTGCACCTCATCCAAAGAACGGGCGTGTGGAGGGTGCCCTCAGACCGTCCGCCACTGCCTTTGACCCGCCACGGCCTGGAGGGAGGGCGGTGTGGCCCAGCTGGGCGGCTGGCTGCCGTACGGCCTCGAGTGGACAGCACAGCAGGGGCAGGCGGCCTGAGCAGTTAGGGATCTGACCTTGGGGTGCGTCCAGCCAGGGGCCTGTGCCCGCCAGCCTCCTGCCCGGGGCCAGAGCCAGCGCAGTGGAGCGCTCTGAACAAGGAACTGGAGACAGCTCCTCACAGCCCGGCCTCTGGGGGCTGCTGTCTCTGTAACGGGGTCCCGGAGGCCCCGGGCCCTCACAGTGGGGGCTGCTGTCTCTGTAACGGGGTCCTGGAGGCCCCGGGCCCTCACAGTGGGGGCTGCTGTCTCTGTAACGGGGTCCTGGAGGCCCCGGGCCCTCACAGTGGCACAGTGACAGGACAGTGGGCATCTAGCAGTGGAGGCCGGGCCGTTGGGCCTGAAAGCCCCGGCTGGAACGTTGACTCACTTCCACTCTGGTTGAGTTGGGTGGATCACACCTGCTGGGAAGCCCTGTCCTCCGACTGCCATACCTGGAACCTAGAAAAGGGGACCTGGGCCTTAGGGCAGGGCGTCGGCCTCCCAGCAGGAGGAGCGGACACAAGAAAGGACACAGGAAATCCGAAGGATGAGCCCACAGCCACGCAGGAGCACAGGAGGGCTTCAGTGTCTCCCTGAAGGCTGAGTGTCTGCCCTGTGGAGGCAGTGAGCCCTCGGGCATGTGTGTGCTGGCAGGTGGAGGGTAAGAGCGGCTAGGGCCGATTGGACAGGGGCCGGGCTTTGTGTTTGCGGATTTCAGAGGATCATTCTGTGACACGAACCCTTCTTGGCTGAGTAGAGCATGAGTTCATTTGCTTGGTCAGGAAAGGGAATCACTCGTGGAAGTAGTTTCTCCTCGTGACTTAGATTCTTATTCCTTGTGAAGGTCGCAGCCGTTGTTTAACTTCCTTAAGGTACCAGTTGATTGCCAGCCGAGCACCTGCTGTGTGCTGGGCTTGGGCCAGGCTGGGGACTGGGGAGGTGGCCTCACCGTCATGGCAGGCAGGAAGCTTAGGAGTTGGGGCTTGAGCTCACGGGAGGGGGAGGGGGCGGGGGCGGGGGCAGAGGCGGTGCTGCCCACACAGACCAGGACGGGTCGGAGCGGACGGAGTTCTCAGCAGGACGACAGGGGCCTTCTCGGCAGAGACAGGCCTCGGCCAGCGCAGAGTCTGCACCAGCCCTCCTAGCCGAGAGCTGATGGGGACATGTTCAAGCTCTGAAGGCTTCCTGTGGCTGTGAACTCACATCAGTAGCAGGAGCTGTTTGAGGCGGGCTGTGTATATTTCACTGAAATAGCGACATAGCGAACTTGGCTGAACCTCCTGTCGTTACAATGGGTAACTGTCCCCTTTCCCACAGGACCACAGCCGCTTTGTCAACTGCGTACGTTTCTCTCCCGATGGGAACAGATTTGCCACCGCCAGCGCTGATGGCCAGGTGAGGGCCAGGGGCCGGGCTGGGGCCATGGAGGTGGGTTCCCCGGATTGCCCCTCTGGCTGTTCAGAGCAGATAGACGCACTAAAGCTGGTCTCAGCGTGCGGGCCTTGGACTCTCCCTCCTTCCCACCCCCTGGAATGCAGCTTAGTCACAGGGCTGTCACCAAAGCACAGGAGACAAGGCTCCCTGCCTCCTTTAAATGGAGCAGAAGTCACAATCTGTCAGTGCTTCTTCAGATGAACTCTCTCCGAGCCCGTCAGGGACTGAGAGAGCGTCGCTGCTGAGACTCACACACACACCCGCCTCTGTGACAGATTTACGTCTACGACGGGAAGACAGGAGAGAAGGTGTGCGCGCTGGGCGGGAGCAAGGCTCACGACGGGGGCATCTATGCTGTGAGTATCTGTGTTTCGTGACCTCGTCTGTGGTCGGGGCCGGGCCGGGCCGGGCCGGGCCTGGCCTGCGCGTGCGGTCATCCAGGCAGATTGCAGTCAGAAGCTCCCAGCCGGGGTGGTGCAGCGTTGCAGGGTGACGCTTGTCCCGTCCCTGCCCCGGCCCCTCTTCCAGCCGGCTTCTCCCTGCTCAGACGTGAGCGCCGTTGCCAGCCTGCTTCCGAGCCCCTCCCACTGAAATTCGCTGACACGTGGCACACTTTTGTTTGAGCAGATCAGTTGGAGTCCTGATAGCACCCATTTGCTTTCTGCTTCCGGAGACAAGACGTCTAAAATCTGGGACGTCAACGTGAACTCCGTCGTCACCACGTTTACCATGGGCTCCAATGTTCTGGACCAGCAGCTGGGCTGCTTGTGGCAGAAGGACCACCTCCTCAGCATCTCCTTGTCTGGGTACATCAATTACCTGGACAAAAACAACCCCAGCAAACCCCTGCGGGTCATCAAGGTAAGAGGCTGGCCCAGCCTGGCCCAGCCTGGGGCCGCAGGAGAGAGGGAGGCTGAGGGGGGCTGGGCCCGGGGCGCGGAGACGCTGGCGCGATGCTTGTTGCTTTCTGACTGTGTACGCGGCCAGAGGCCTGCCCTCTCCCCGTCCTGCGGGGCCAGAGGCCTGCCCTCTCCCTGTCCTGCAGGGCCGGCCTCCCACAGTTAGGAGCTCGCAGCCTCCGACACTCAGGAACCCAGGGCTGGGTATGGGAGCATCGCCACAGTGTGGGAGGCCACAGGAGCCTCGGGGGGAGGACCAGGTGGCCTCAGGTGGGCCTGGACATCGTGCAGCTCAACATGGATGTGTGTGGGAGCCCCTGGGGTCTGTGTTGTGACAGCAAAAGGCACACAGGGCTGGCGACATGGGAGGAAGTGACCTCACGTGACACAGCCGAGCTGTGGCAGCCTTGACGCCTGGCCCGGGGCCCGGCAGCAGCTGACGATGAGAGGGGCCCCGTCCCCGCTGCCGTCCCTGTCCCCCACTACCATCCCTGCCCCCGCTGCCGTCCCCGTCCCCACTGCCGTCCCCGTCCCCACTACCGTCCCCGTCCTCACTACCGTTTCTGTCCCCACTACCATCCCTGTCCCCATTGCCGTCCCTGTCCCCGCTACCGTCCCTGTCCTCACTACCGTCCCTGTCCCCACTGCCTTCCCCGTCCCCACTGCCATCCCTGTCCCCACTGCCATCCCTGTCCCCCTACCGTCCCCGTCCCCGCTACTGTCCCCATCCCCACTACCGTCCCCGTCCCCCAGGCGCACACCTCGGGCCCTCGGTGACCAGGGCCTGCCCTTGTGCCCTCTCCCACTGTCAGCCCCCGTGACGGGTCATCTCGGGAAACTTGCTGGCAGCCCGGAGCTCCTGGGGGACGGGTTCGCCCTGGTGCTGCCCCGGGTGGACCCGCCTCTGCCAGGTGGTGGTGGCAGCGGCAAGCGCGGTTTCGAGTCGCTGAGGCAGCTGGCGCGTCCTCAGCTCGCCCTGCACTCTCTCTCTCCTACAGGGTCACAGCAAATCAATCCAGTGCCTCACGGTGCATAAAAACGGCGGCAAGTCCTACATCTACTCTGGGAGCCACGACGGTCACATTAATATCCTTTGACTCAGAGCTGGCACCAGGCACTGGCGGGGGTGGGAACCTTGGGCTGCCCGGTGCCAGCGGCGAGGCCGGTCAGCTGGCAGCAGGGCTGCAAGCAGCCACGGCCTGGACCTGACGGGTCACTTCTCACTCTGCAGCCTCAAGTGTGGCTCTGCCGTGTGTGGCTCGAGTGCTGGCCTTGCTCCCTCGCCAGCAGCGCTCAGCGAGTCTCGGGTTCAGGAGCCCTCTTGTTTTGAAACTGGGGAAACGAGCTGAGATGCTGAAGTGCCTCACCCGGGTCGGAGCGCCTGTCGGCAGTAGGGGTGGGACCGGAACACCAGGCTCCTCCTGATCGGGCTCTTTGCAGTCTCTGAGACGGTCCCTACAGGCACGTGTGACCCTCACCACCAGTCCCCACCTCCCGGGCCACCTTGGAGCATGTGTCTGCAGGGTGCCTGGCCACAGGCACCACACCAGGCCTGGCTCCGGCCGGGCTGTCTGTTGGTCGGCTGTCTGTTGGTCAGGTGCCCTCGTGTGGACCGCTCCTGGTCTCTGTGCCCTCTGCCAGCTGGCGGGACTGACCGGAGCTCCCCAGGCCCCCACACCAGGCCTGGCTCCGGCCGGGCTGTGTGTCGGTCAGCTGCCCTCGTGTGGACCGCTCCTGGTCTCTGTGCCCTCTGCCGGCTGGCGGGACTGACCGGGAGCTCCCCAGGCCCGCACACCTGCCTCATGTCTGCAGACCTCTGCTTGCTCATGGGACCCATGGGGGCTCCCCACAGTCCCGGGGGAGGGAACACATGAGTCCCCTTCAGCCCCGTTAAGCGTAAGGAGGTGCAGGGCAAGCACCGTGGGGGAAAGTAGATGCCGGGATCCTCCTGGGGGAGCGTGCAGGCCTGGACCGCCCCATTACCTTCATCGGCCCGCGTCCCCGCTCATGCCCGCGCTCCTCGGCTCTGCGTCCCTGCTGTCGGGGCACCGGAACGCTGACCTCAGACACTTAGGTTTCCGTCCCTGTGGATGCCGGTGCCCCTCGCAGGGTCGTGTCAGCAGCGAAGGGCACGCCAGCTTCCCGAAGGGAACAGTAACCTTCATTGGAAGTGAGACTCATTGATTTAGAACAATCCCATCGTTTGCATCACACCGTACACCCCAGCCTCTGGAGCTCAAGCTCACAGACCAGCCCTGCTGAGATAGGGTGGCCTGGGCTTTAACTGGTGGCACCTGGTGTCTATCTGCTGAGCAGCGGGGCACAGCCGGCCTCCTGCTGCTGGTCCTGGGCTCAGCAGGTCCCAGGACGAGCGGACTGCAGCATTCATTGGCTCCGTTCACAGTGACGTCCTCCTGGACCCTCGGAGAGGCGCTGGTCCTCGCTCCCAAGCCCCCCGTGGGCAGGTAGTGACCTGTCCGCACTGTTGGCTCCGTGGGTGGGCACAGGTCTGTGATCTGCTCAGCTGTCCTCTGTGCCAGTGTCACAGGAGGCTCACTGGGCTCTCAGGTGCCTGGGCTACAAATGCCAGCTGACTTGCATCGGTCTGGCTGTCTGGCTGGTTTACCAGGATGCCTCTGAAATTCAGACTTGGATCTGCATGGGACCTCGCCTCAGGCCCAGTGGGTGCAGCCCAGGATGAGGCATTGGCAGGGACCCCTCGGTGGGGGGCACACGCCATCCCAGAGGCCCCGCTTTTCCTTAACTGCGCCCCACATTACTGGGATTCCGAGACCGGGGAGAATGACTCCTTCACTGGGAAGGGCCACACGAACCAGGTGTCCAGGATGACCGTGGACGAGTGTGGGCAGCTGGTGAGCTGCAGCATGGACGACACGGTGCGGTACACCAGCCTCACGCTGCGGGACTACAGGTGAGCCCCGCCCCCAGGCGCCCTGCGTCTCACGTTGCCACTCGAGGGCCCTCTGCTCCTCTCGTCCTGAGCGCGCGTGCTGTCGCTGGCCCTTGGCCAGGAGCAGAGTCAGGGTCCCGGTGACCGGCAGACCCGTGACCAGGTGTGGACTGCCTGGGAAGCCGGGCAGCACAGGTCTCCCCTGCACCCCACGCCATCTGCCGGTGAGAGGTGACAGGCAGCAGGAGGCGGTGTCGCACGTGGCTTGCACCGGTCCCACTGACGGGCAGTGCCTGGAGCTGGGTTGTTACCTTAACAGTGACTCGGCAGTTTTCAGAGTGGAGCGAGGAGGGAGCAAGCTGTGTGCTGTCCCTGCTCATGGCAGCGCGGGTGCACACCCAGGCTCGCCCTTACCAGCCTCGCTCTGTTCAGTTGTATAGCTGCCACCGTCGTCCCAGACGTGACAGACTCCTGGTGACCGTCACGTCGGGCACAGCACTCGAGCATAGCAAACCTATGAGTGCTGTGGCCACACCCCTTCCATGACTGTCCTGTCAGTCAGGCCTCGGGATAAGTGCGGAACCCGGGCGTTGGGGTCCTCTTTCCGCTGCCCCCAGAGCCTCAGCTGATGAGAAAACCCAGGGCAGGGTCATAACCTGGGTGCCCTGTCCCAGCTCGTCTCTGAGCCTTTGGGACCCACGCTTGGCCTAGTTACTTGGAATTTTCCTCAGTTTATCATTTTCAAGAAGTTTTTGTGTGTGTGAACTTTTCTGGGATGTTTTCTTAGTATCGCCTGAAAGTAAAGCTAACCCACGTTCGCCCTCTGAAAGTAGGGGCTTGTATTTTTCAGTGACCTGCTGAGAAGCCTGGTTAAACCGGGGGTGGGGTGAGCAGTGCACTGTTCTGTCTGCACCAGGCAGCACCAGGCCCTCGGGCGGGCAGAGGACACGAAGCTGACTGCAGTCGGGGCGGCAGGTCCTCCCCGTGTTCAAGAGCAGCAGGAATCATTCCCTTTGTCCCCCCTGCGCCCTCCCAGGCCCCAGTGCCCGTCGGGATTTCTAACTCCCCGACGTCTTGAGTCACCCGCCACCCCTGCCGTGGTTAGCCAGCCCCCTCCTGTGCAGGCTACAGCAGATGGGGATGCTGTGTCTTACACCTACGCCAGCCCCTAGACGTGCGGGTAACGCCTTCTCCTCTCTGACAGCGGGCAGGGCGTCGTGAAGCTGGACATCCAGCCGAAGTGCGTAGCTGCCGGCCCTGGCGGGTACACAGTGGTGGTGTGCATCGGGCAGGTAAGGACGCAGCGACGGCTGTGGGGCGTCAGGCTCTGAAACCCCTCCTGCCTTGTGGACAGCAGCTCGGACAGACCCCTGACCGAGTGCTGTTTGCACCGTGCTGGCCTTCACACGTGGCCACTCGGCAGTCCTGTCGTGTGTGGTGTCATCCCCGGCTTCCAGATGAGGGAGCAGAGGCCAGAGGCAGAGCTGGGATTTGAACCCAGGCAGCTGGTCAGGTCCTACACTCAGCGTCAGGCCACCCTGTACGTCTGTCGGCGTGAGGCCCGCAGGAGACAGCAGGGCGGTGTGTCCTCACTAGTATTAGGTCCTAGCGCTTGACTGTGGAAGCTGTGTGATTTCAGTCCTTTTTCTCACCCTCTCTCTGAGTTTTTCTTTTTTTTTTATTTTTACAGAGACAGAGAGAGATAGACAGGGACAGACAGAGAGGAACAGAGAGAGATGAGAAGCATCAATCATTAGTTTTCCGTTGCGACACCTTAGTTCATTGATTGCTTTCTCATATGTGCCTTGATTGTGGGGCTACAGCAGACCGAGTGACCCCTTGCTCGAGCCAGCAACCTTGGGTCCAAGCTAGTGAGCTTTTGCTCAAACCAGATGAGCCCACGCTCAAGCTGGCGACCTCAGGGTCTTGAACCTGGGTCCTCCACCTCCCTGTTCGAGGCTCTATCCACTGTGCCACCACCTGGTCAGGCTGAGCTTCTGTTTTCTTTCCTCTTAATAGCTCAGGGAGGATTATGGGGAAGTACGTCATGCCTTGTACTGTTGTGTGCTCCTGTCTTAAAGGAGCAGGCTGAAGCGTCCAGTGATCTAGGGGCTTTTCCGAGGCCCCCTGGTGGCAGGGGCACCAGGCCAGGGGGTTTGCTGATCCCCCTCCGCCACCTGGTTCTCACTCGTTACGATTGAGGTGCCCTCAAACCTTCTCTTTTGGAGTTTCTGGAAGGAAATGCCGAGTGCTGAGATCCCGCCTGACCCACTTTGTCCAGGACTCTGTGCTGTAGCAGACGCCGTCTGCCAGCAGACCTGGGCGTCCCGGCGTGTGGCTCAGGGAAGGCAGGGGGCACGAGCACCCGCGGCCCTGCGTTTTGCGAACTGAGTTGCTTGTGGGAGGTGGATTCTGTGTCCTAGATGACACGCTTCCCACCAGGCAGTTAAGCACACGGGCCGGGGAGCAGAGGGGGGCAGAGGAGGAGACGGCTTGTGCCCGAGTGGTCGGGCTGAACGGGAGGACCACCTTCTCAGACAAGCAGGCGGTGCTTCTCCGAGGAGGGTCGCTTTCCCGGCCCCCGTGTCTAACGCCTGCTCTTTGCAGGTGAGGGAATGAGTTGTGGGGCTTGGGGCATGGGGCCAGGCGCTCCGTACCATCTCCTGTGTGCTCGGGGGGTGACCCTGCTGTCTCTGGGGACTGGGCACGTGGCTGGGCGCTCCGTACCATCTCCTGTGTACTTGGGAGGTGACCCTGCTGTCTCTGGGGACAGGACACACGCAACACCCTTAGCAAAGCCGTGGCTCGTGCTCGTGGACGTAGCGGCTGGTTCTGTTTGCTTCATTAGGAACCTATCTGAGGCCTGGTTCCATCCTCACGGGGTCTGGGCCACACGGGCTCTTGTCCCCCGGGAGGCTGACGCTCAGGCAGCTCACGAGCTCTTCCCATAGGCGGTAGTGGCCGAGACGGGATCAGACTCTGGCATGTCTGTCCCGTTCCCTCCGGAAGGACCCAGACCCCAGGCACTAAGCCCTGCCTGAGGACTCAGCCGCGTCCCCATCAGTAGGAGGAAGCAGGGCTGGGGTGGTGTGCAGGAGGGTGCACAGGGAGCCCCCCGTCGCCTTCTCTGAGTGTCGTCCCGGGCTCCCCGCCCCCTGGGGCTGCCACGCTGTGGGGGCAGAGAGTCTGTGGGCCGGGTTTCAGCCCTGCTGACTGCCTGGTGGCAGCTGCCTCTGGGGGCTCCGTTTCCTCAGAGATGGGGTGCCAGGCTGTGGAGACATGCCAACCATGTTGTGTGTTTCACAGACGGCAGGTGACAGTCACAGAGGTGTTTCCTCAGACCCAAGGGAGCAGAACTTAGAATGCTCACGTGCCGTGTTTGTTCCCAGGGCTGGTTCAGGGCCTGTCGCTCCCGGTGCTTTTGTTCTCGAACCACAGGGGAGCTGGTTCAGCGATCGCATTCACTGGGTCTGCGAACCTCCCAGGAGGTCTTGTGGTGGTGAAGATGTGGTGATCACAGCTAGTATTCACTGTTACCCTGTGACTGGGACCTGTCACTGTCCCCTTGGCTGATGAGGGGGAAGCGTAATTCAGGGTCCCGGGGCTGGGTCCTGCCCTCCACACGGCAGGACGGAACCCAGACCGGGCCTGAGCGCTGTGCCCCGGGGCCTCTGCGGTCTGACTGGCTGCCCGCTGTTCCCAGATCGTCCTGCTCAAGGATCAGAAGAAGTGCTTCAGCATCGACAGCCCTGGCTACGAGCCCGAAGTGGTGGCGGTGCACCCCAGCGGGGACATGGTGGCTGTCGGGGGCACGGTGAGGCCCTGGCGTGTCTGGGGTGTGCGTGTGGGACTGTCATTACTGCCTTCCTTCTCGCTCTGGCTGTCTGCTCACCCTTGGTACCCTCACGGGCTCCTTCCACCAACTGTTCGCTTCTCAGAGCCAGGCCCGGGGCATAAAATTAAGGGCTCCCTACCCAGAAGGGTTGGTGCCTGAGGTGTGTCCACCCTGGTCCTGCTCCCTGAGCTCGCATGGAACCACCAGCGTCAGTGCCCAGGCCCCTCTTGGAGGCTGTGGCTGGCGGAGCTGGGCAGAGTCAGCTGTGGGCATCTCTGACCCAGGGGCCCTTGGGGGACAGCCAGTGGGCTGAGTGGCAGGCACAGGCCCTTTGAAAGGGGACGTGTGCCTTCTCTGAGAAGGGGTGCCTTGGCCATGACAAGGATGGGAAGTTTGCTGGAGAGGGGTTTCGCTAGAGGGAGCCCGGCATGTGGGGAGCCTGCGGGGTGCTGGGCGGGGCAGAGGGCGACGGAGCGCAGGGGAGGGCGGGTGCTGGGTGGGGCACAGGGTGACAGCGCAGGGGAGGGCGGGTGCTGGGGCGGGGCACAGGGCGACGGAGCGCAGGGGAGGGTGGGTGCTGGGCGGGGCACAGGGCGACGGAGCGCAGGGGAGGGCGGGTGCTGGGCGGGGCACAGGGCGACGGAGCGCAGGGGAGGGCGGGTGCTGGGCGGGGCACAGGGCGACGGAGCGCAGGGGAGGGCGGGTGCTGGGCGGGGCACAGGGCGACGGAGCGCAGGGGAGGGCGGGTGCTGGGCGGGGCACAGGGCGACGGAGCGCAGGGGAGGGCGGGTGTTTCCAGAGCCTGGCCTCCGGGTCTCTGCACTGGCACTTTCCAGGGTATCTGTAAAATGTGCAGACTCCTGAGCACCCAGACGCGGGGGTGCCCAGGCGCCTTCCCTTGACCCTCCCCGAGGTTGTGTGTGTGTGTGTATGTCTGTGTCGGGGTGGCTCACTGTCCCCTGTCCCCTGCAGGACGGGAATGTCCGCCTGTACTCCATCCTGGGCACCACACTGAAGGATGAGGGCAAGCTCCTGGAGGCCAAGGGCCCCGTGACTGACGTGGCATATTCCCACGATGGCGCCTTCCTCGCTGTGTGCGACGCCAGCAAGGTGGTCACGGTCTTCAGCGTCGCTGATGGCTACTCGGTGAGTGGACAGTCTGTCCTGTCTGTCCCCGTGCTGGACAGTGCGGGCGGCAGGTGGGGGCCCTGGCTTTTCCCTCCTGTTGTTGACAACCAGGTGGGCACACAAGACCACAAGGCTTCTTTGCCTTAGAGCGTGAATGACAAGTGACAGGACTTGCCGCCCAGGACCTTGTGGCCTTGGTGCTGAGATAGGTCAGAGTAGCCAAAGCTGGTGAGCTGGGCAGCCGCAGGGCGGGCTGGGAAGGAGACAGGCAGGCTGGCTCAGCTGGGCGGCCTGCTTCACTGACCTCCGGCCCCTGAGACTCTCTCTCTTCTGTCTGCGGGCTTGGGCTCTGTCTCTCCCTCGTCTCACCACTGTTTCAAGTCCAGTAAAGAGGGGCACGGGTTGTGCCAGCACTGCCAGCGCTTGGGGAACACGGGAGGTGGACGAGGACAGGACGCGGTTGCCAAGGCACCTGGCAGCTCATTCTGCTCCGGGCAGAGCGGGGCCTGGGCAGCGGCCCAGGGCGTGGCGTACGTGAGGGCGAGCGTTCCCGCCTCATTAGCAGAGCCGTGCCCTGGCCCGCGTCCGCCCTGGCCCGCACCTGAGGGACTGTGCTTGGGCAAGGTTCAGTCCCGGCCGGCTGAGCGACAGGTGCAGGGCGGGAGGGTGTCCAGTCCTGGGCCCTCCTCGCTGCCAGCCGACCCCGCTCGACGTTTGTAACAGTTCTGAAGTCTACAGCAGAGTCCAAACAATGGACCCATAGGCTTTCCCATTAACTTACCGTGCCGTGTTACTCATCCATTCAGTGATCTAGTTTCTGGCGCATTTAGAGTCATCGCAGGGCTCCTCTACATTTTCCCATAAGTACTCAGGTTACAAGTGGCTAACTAGTATTTAATAGTTCCTTGGTTTTACTTTGTTATAAGTTTACATATAGCGAAGGGCACAGGTGAGTAGGAGGACTTGTTTCCATGCGTTCGCCTGTAACCCACACCTTCGTCAGGAGAAAGCACGTGCCCCGCCCCAGGAAGCCCCCTGCCTGGTAGCACGCTGACCACTTTGTGAGCGGCTCCATGGGCCGTTACCAGCCCTGTTTGAGACATGCTGACTCGTCCACAAGAGTAGAATCCACGGCCAGAAAGGGCAGACTGGAGAGACACTGGTTAAGTTGACCGTTTCTGGGGACAGAACAAGATGGGATGCCTTCCCAGTCCGCTAGCAACCCCCAGTGACAGAGCTTCAGGGCGGGACACGCTCGGCAAGTGCCCTGCGCAGCCTCTGCCCGCCCAGGCCGCCCGCCCGCCCAGGCCACCCGCGTCCCTGGCCTGTGGGGGCGGGAGACCCGGGCCCTCACACTTCCCGACCCCGTTTCCTGGTCAGGCGTCCTCGCCGGGCTGAGCGCTCCGAAGGCGGCCAGCACTGTCCGGGGGCCTGAGGTGCTTGACGCTGGGCTGCGCCTGTGGTTCTCACAAGGAGGCCGTGCGTGGAGGTGCGGCCTGGCCGGGAGGGTTGGTGAGAGGAAGCCTTTCCCGGCATGAATCCTGACCTGCTGCCCCACTTTCACCTGCAATAGGAGAACAATGTTTTTTATGGACACCATGCAAAGATCGTCTGCCTGGCCTGGTCACCAGACAACGAGCACTTTGCCTCGGGCGGCATGGACATGATGGTGTACGTCTGGACCCTGAGTGACCCCGAGACCAGGGTCAAGATCCAAGGTGACTGGGGACCCACCCCGGCTCCCAGGCGGCTGGCCCCGGGGCTCTGGGGTCCGTGTGTCCTTCCAGGGGGGCCATCCGGTGAAGGCGGCTGTCCTCCCGCATCCAACCCCGGGCTCTGCCGGCTGCCAGGCACCCAGAGGGGAGTTCAGGAACTCAGAGAGTTCCTGAGTGCGAGCAGGTGTCTCTGTGTTCAGGACGTGTGCCGAGTCCCGGGGCCGCTCCTGACATCTCCGTCTTAGTCTGTCGGATACTGTAACAGGCCCCCACATACAAGGTGCCTTAAATGGAACAGAAATTTTAATTGCTCACAGTTCTACGGGCTAGCAGGCCGAGGTCAGGGGCCAGCGTGGCCGCTGAGAGCCTCTTCCATGTTGCAGACTGCTCACTGTGTCCCCATGGGTGGCAGGGGGTTCTCTGGGTCTCTCTGTAAGATCATCGCTGTTGTCCGTGACCTGAACTGCTCATCCCATCACCTTGGGCTAAATGAGGTTTTCAACTTAGACTTTGGGGGGACAAAGTGCTCAGACCTCCACCCCTCTCCTGTGCCCTCTGTTACAGCAGCGTCCAGGAGGACCGTCATGTGAGCCACACCCGGACGTGACGTTTTTCTAGCATCCATGTTGTTTAGTAGTAAACGTTATCTAACGCAGCGTCATTTCCACACGTGGCGTAGTGGCTACCAGCACAGGCGTTCGTGTCCCCCAGCACAGGCGTTTGTGTCCCCCGTGGCTCGTGCCGTGGGGGGGGGCTGTCCTGCGTAGGGCAGTGAGTGCCCCAGGTGTCGAGTGCCAGCATAGGGACACCCGCGGTCCCCTCGTCCTCTAGACTCTGGTCCTTCTGCAGAGAGGGGAAGGGGCTCCGTAACGGCGGTCGTGGTGGGTTTCCCGGGCACACGGGCGGCCACGTTGCCCACGTCCACGGAGAAGCAGAGTTGTCCTGACAGTGTTTTTCCTTCGCAGATGCGCACCGGCTACACCATGTCAGCAGCCTGGCCTGGCTGGACGAGCACACGCTGGTCACCACCTCCCACGACGCCTCTGTCAAAGAGTGGACAATCACCTACTGAGGACCCCGCCTTCGGACGGACCGAATCAGGGACTAGAGTTGAATCGCAGCAGAACACGGCATTTCTCTGAATATCTCTGTACCGCCCCCGCGCCCCCACCCCGCTCGGGAGGGAGGGGCCCCGCCTCCCGAGGACCCTCACCTTGGCAGGGTGTCCGTACCTATCCACGTCCTTCTGAAAGCTTTAGACAGTGACAGTTTGCACATGAAAAATAAAGTGAGCACTTAAACGGTGTGTGGAGCATAACTCGACCCCAGCGCAGCCCGAGTGCGGAACATTCCAGAGGCAGAGCCTCAAAAGCACACAGACCGCTCCCGTGGCTCCTGCCGGCTCCAGGAGGGGGCGCGTCCCGAGCCGGCCCGCAGGACGGCTGCACTGGGCGAGGCCGGCGTCCGTGGGGCGTGGCTGTCACCGGTCCCAGAGCCTGGGCCACGTGCGTGGTCGCCTCCAGGACGCCTCAGAGCAGATGGGCACACATGTGATCTTGTATTTCACTGTCCGTTTTTGTGCTTGATTTTAAGAATGGAACCATGAGGGGTTGTTTCTGTTTTATTTAACGTGTCTTTACTGTTGCCTGTCATTGTTTACAAGCTAGTGGGTTGAGGGCGCTGTCCCCAGGATATTAGAGCCCTTGTTAGCCAGACGGAGGTGTCCTGCTCACCATTTCACTGTCGTCCTGTTTTCCCGTCTTTCTTTCCCCCTCCTGCCCCCAAGAGCAAAGATTAATTTAAAGGTAAAGATGAAGTCACTGTAACCTGTCATTGTTTCGCCTTTTCCTTTTCAGTGCAGGAATTAAAAATAAGGACAAAACTCGGTGATCTGAGTGTCTTCGTGTGTCGGAATCACTGGTCAGTGTTGGCTGAGAGCCGTTCCTCCCCCTGCACTTGTGAAAACACTTTGAGCGCTTTACGAGATTAGACTGAGAGAATTAAATATCTTTTCTCTTCACTGTGGATTTCTGACTCTGTGTGGGACACCGGGGGCTGAGCAGGTGGCCAGAGGGAGCCCAGTCAGGCACTGGGGATTGTGAGAGCCACCTTTCCATGGGAGAGAGGCCCCAGGGAAGGGGCGGGCTGAGATCCCGACCACCAGATTGCTGTGTGACCTCATCTCTGGTCTCTGAGCCCTAATGGCTTTCATTTGTCAGCCGAAAACATTGGGCCCTTATTCCATCAGCCCACTGAGGTCTGTCCGTCAGCACAGCAGGAGTCTTTCCGAAGCTGACTTGCAGAGAAGTAGAAAGGATGGGGTGTGCAGTGGGCCATTAGGAGTGTCTGCAACACTGTGCCTCAAACTCCACATCCGTAAAGGGGGAATAACGGATGGTCCAGATGTCAGGATTGTGCACCGATTACATGCGACGCTCCAGGTAAACCCTAAGTCAGAGGCTGGCCTCGAGCAAGCGCACCAAGTGTGCGGCATGGTATCGGGTGTAAAAGGCAGTTAGCAAACTGCATGTAGCCGTTACCCCTGTGGATGCAGGATGCTGCTGTTAGCCAGCTCATGATCGTGCACCAGGAGGAGTCCACGAGGAATGTGGGGTGGGGTGGGGTGGGGTGAATCAGGGTAGGCTTCCTGGAGCAAGTGGCCCCTTTATGGGAGGACGCTCAAAAATGCTAGGAGTACTCAGGATGACATGCCTGGGAAACACTCAAGGGAAGATTTAATGTCCTCCAAAGCTCTGGTTTGGACTCCTTCCCTTCTGTAGAGATGAACAATTACAACCTCCTGTGAAAACCTGTTTTTTTCTGTTAAGTTCTAGATTCGTGTGAGTGGTTTTCTGATTGACCCCTCTGTAGACACTTCCGACATCGGGCTCTAGAACCTCAGCACCAATCACGGTTTGGACAGGACGAGTTTGGTGGCGGCTGTCTGTACCTTGTAGGGGGTTGTGGGCAGTGTCCCCATCCTCTGCACACTAGGTGCAGTCACACCCACTTACCCAATTATAACAACTCCAAACATCTCCAGACATTGCCAGGTCAGACAGGAGGTCCCCTTTTTTATTTGGAAAGAGCTAGGGAGGTTTTCGTGCGGCAGGAGCTTTATAGCTCCGTGACCTTAACGGCTCAGTTCTCTTGAAAGGGACATAAATGAGTTAACTTGCCTTCTTCGTTCAATCCATTCCAAGTCCACTCAAATTTATTCCCTCACATTCAATGAAATACTGTTTGGTTCTCGGTTAGGAACCGGACACCAGTCAGCTTTGAGGACACGCTCAGCCTTGAGTTTAGACAGACGGGGTCTGTCTCGCATCATAGAGTGATGGGAAAAGCTTAAACACGTGATCCCAGCCCCACGTGATCCTGTTGGCAGCTTTGGAAACCTGAGGATGGATGTGAGTCCCCACCTGGGGTGGGTGGGGGGTGAGGGTGACAGCTCCCCTATCAGGGTCTAAGATCTCGGTTGTAATGCCACCGCCCACTGCCGCCTGCCTCCACGTGGAAGGCTCCCCTTTCTGGAGACGTCCTGTCTGGTTGCTGAGGCCCCCAGATGCAGTGCTCAGCTAGAGACAGCAGGGGGCAGCGTGCACCCAGGCTGAGCCAGGCTGAGCCAGCCTGCCCGCGGGCTTGAAGCAGGAAGGGCAGCTGGCCCCAGCAGAGGGGCCCAGGAGGGCTGCCTCCGCCTCTGCCGGCCGGCGGGGAGCCTCGCCTCCTGGCCTGACCTTGGAGAAGTGGGCTGTGTCCGTGTCGGAATGGCCAGCCAACCGAAGAGGACAGTTGCCTCATTGCTGGCCTAGCAGGAGCGCCACCTCATTGATCTGCAAGCCACCTTTAACGAGCAGGGGAAACTGCTTTGCAATCACCTTGTTTAAAATGAGTGGAAGGGACAGGCGCTCCCCTGAGGGGTAACCCAAGGTCCCAAGCTTATCATATATCTCTTTTTACCAGCATTTCATCAAAGCACATGGCATTCTAAACGGACACTATTCTAGCCCAAGATAGGGGTGGCAGGGGCTTGGCTGGTGGCGCAGTGTCCTGGCTTCCCCACTTCTTAGCCCCGTTCTCAGCTTCTTTGGGGCAAAGGAAGGAAATTGTGAAGATTTCTTCCAAAGAGGCAACAACGAATCTTGAACTTCCCTTCTCCCCTGTTCTCCACGTCACCTAGCCAGTGTCTCAAGGTGAGCAGGCTCTTCCCCGCTGATGGCCCAAGAAAGAGAGAACTAAAGGGAATATGTTTGCTCACGTAATGGAGTTTCTAGCCTAGTCATGTTTCTCCAAGTGGGGTCTAAGACCACCTGCACCGGAAACTCCGTACGTGAGTGTGGGTTTCCACTTGGTGGCTGTGGCCACTAGAATTAAACCCCCGTGAGTCCTACAGCCCATCAGCCCCACTCCTGAGTACACACGAGGGAAGCAGGGGTGCGTGCCCCGCCCAATTGCCCGCCAGCAGGAGAACGGAGGAACAGCCTGGGTTATCCAGGCGCGGCCACCCATGCAGCGTGAGATTCATCTCGTAACCAGGACGCTGAGCAGGGGAAGCTACACACAGAAGACTGGTTCCCTTATACGATGTTTAACAACAGACTAAGCTAATCCGTGTTCACAGCAAGATGGTTACCTGGTGTGGGGGTAGGGGTCCTTGATTAAAACGGGCTTTCGGGGTGTTCTATAGCTTGATCTGAATGGTTGTGAGACAGATATAAACATAGGTGAAAAAATAAGCATATATAGAAACATCCCCAGGTGTATATATATACCTACATATCAGTATGTCATCGGGTGTACCATATGTACATGGTATATACATATGCACTGAGCTCTATTGAGATTAACTAACTTTATTACAGGGTCCACACACAAGCACACTTCCCAGCTCCATTCTGGACCTACCCACCCAATCAGAATCTCTCAGTCTGGGGCCCAAGAGTCGGCGTTCTGCTTCCCTGCTGGTGTTGATGCTCAGAAGGCCTGTGTTGTAGGCCAGTGGTCCCCAGCCTTTTTTGGGCCACAGACCGGTTTAATGTCAGAAAATATTTCCACGGACCAGCCTTTAGGATGGGACGGATAAATGCACAAAATAAAATTATGCGACCAGCGTAAAAACTGTGGTATTTTTAAATATAATTGTCAAACTTATGAGACAAGCGTCAAGAGTGAGTCTTAGACGGATGTAACAGAGGGAATCTGGTCATTTTTAAAAAATAAAACATTGTTCAGACTTAAATATAAATAAAACAAATAATGTAAGTTATTTATTTTTCTCTGTGGACCGGTACCAAATGGCCCACGGACCGGTACCGGTACCGTTCCGCGGCCCGGGGGTTGGGAACCACTGTTGGAGGTGACATAGATTGTGAGAGAGGCGCTTTTGTCACCCGCCCCCGCCCCCAAATCACACCAGGCTTCATTTCCCATCTGGGTTGAAATATTACAAGATTTTCATAAGTTGGTCACTAGGGGATGAGATTGGTGTGAGGTTTTTTTTCCCTGTAAGATTGGACAGGACCCTGTGAACAAGATTGTCACGCCAGGGACAGACGCCACACTCTCATAGAAACACAGACAGGCAGCTCTTTTCCACTTGTCTTTAAAAATTGACAATTAAAACCGACTGCGTTCTAAGTCCTCGTGGCTCAATGCATATTTTAAACTGACAGTGGGTGTGGATTCTCCCTCCTCTCCGTGTGCTCCAGGGTCCCCACCATATTCAGCATAATTAACAGCACAAGGAGGCAGCTGCCCTTGGACAAGTGTTCAGAATACACAGGGCTGTTTTGTCTGTGTGATCTCTTTGGATCCTTAGAGCAAACCCTTACGTAAGCAGAACAGAGGTACAAAAGGATTCACCCTTTCCCAGAGACCCACGGCAGGCAGACAGGTGGTGTCGCTGGGATGTGGCCCCGATCTGTCCAACGCCACTAAGAAACTGCAGCTGCGTTTCTCTGTGTGTGTGTGTGTGTGTGTGGAAAGGGTCTACTACAGGATTGCCATCTTGGTTTTGTCTAACTGACTGCCACAGAATTTATCATTGTCATTGAAAGCCGTAGTAAACATCCTCTTAAATATCTGCCTTGATCCAACATCAGGATTGATTTATTGAAGCATTCCACTAATAGTCACTCTCTTTCTGCCGTTTGCTGGTGCCCATGTCTCGGTGAATATGTTTTCAATCCACCATGGCGTTTAGGATTATTGTTTGGGATAAATTATTATGACGGGAATGACTAGAACAAAGACCACGTACATTTGTAAGATGTGGGAACAGTTTTGCCAAACTGCTCTCCGAGGGTGTCCTATGAATTTGCATTCCTCTCGGCACTGCAGCTGGCCGACACTGGGCATCACAGCTCAAAAACCAATGTTGCCAATATGGCACCCAACTCAGTTTGCCTGCGTGAGGTGAGTTATTTTTAACGGATTTATAACTTTTACCTTTTTTTATATGAATTTCTCGGTCCTCGGTGTGTCCGTGTGAGCTCTTGATCGATACCGCGAGCCGTGGATGCGGTTTGGTGTGAGTACGGTTCGTGAATTAGTCTGTCTTCTCATTGTGTTCAGGCTGCCTTCTGAGAAGATGTGTTAGCTCCTTTCTTAAGGTTTATTTATTTATTTTTATTGGTTTTAAAGAGAGGAAGGGAGAGAGTGAGAGAGAGAAAAAGACAGGAATATGGAGCTGTTCCTGTATGTGCCCTGACCGGGGATTGAACCAGCAACCTCTGCGCCTTGGGACGATGCTCTGACGGTGGTATCTGGCAAGGGCCAGCGTGAGTTAATTCTTTCGGTAGTCAAATCCATCCTCACATTTCTTCATGGTGTTTCATTGCTTTTAAGCTTAGAAGTCAGAGGAATATGCAGCTATAATTTTTTTTGTGTGTTGTGGTATCACTTTCTACCTATAGATCAATTAATCAGGAGTGTGTGTTTGTGTGCAGACAGAAGTATGGTATGAGGTGAGGATCCATCTTCCTGTTTTTTCACTGCTGATTTTTTGAAACTTTCCTCTTTAAAAAAACCCACTGTTTACAATGTTGCCTTAAATACATATTAAGTTATTAATGATGGGTTCTCCTTCTGGTAGATGTATCCTAGTTCATCCCGCAATCCATTTCTGCAGTAGAGTAACATTGTTTCATTGTTCTGGCTTTCCTGTATCTTCTGTTACCTAACAGCAAAACCCACTTCACTGTCTTCCTCTTTCCAGATAGACTGCCATCATGTCTAGTATCCTTCAAAATCAATTTCCAAGTTACTTTGTCAAGTTGAAACTTGACTCTTGGACCATTTCTTTTATTGTTACCGAGTTAGGTGTGTGCTTGCTACTGGTATTTTCAAAACCGAACATACTCTACTCCAGGGGTCCCCAAACTACGGCCCGCGGGCCACATGCGGCCCCCTGAGGCCATTTATCTGGCCCCCGCCGCACTTCCAGAAGGGGCACCTCTTTCATTGGTGGTCAGTGAGAGGAGCATAGTTCCCATTGAAATACTGGTCAGTTTGTTGATTTAAATTTACTTGTTCTTTATTTTAAATATTGTATTTGTTCCCCCCCCTTTTTTTTTTACTTTAAAATAAGATATGTGCAGTGTGCATAGGGATTTTTTCATAGTTTTTTTTGTAGTCCGGCCCTCCAATGGTCTGAGGGACAGTGAACTGGCCCCCTGTGTAAAAAGTTTGGGGACCCCTGCTCTACTCAGTGGTACTTACATAGAGGGCAAGTCTGCAAAGAATAGCAACAGGACACTGCTTGCTTCTGGGCAGGAGGACAGGAGATGGATCGGGAAGGAGTGTGGGGGCCCTAAGGTATTGACAATATGCTATTGCTTCCTTTGGGCGGTGGCACAGCTATTTATCTATTGGTAAATAACAATATCATCAAACCCTTAGCAGCTTAACAAACATGTGGTCCCTGCCCCCTGGTTTCTGTGGGCCGAGTCTGGGCAGCTTACCTGTGTCCTGTGCATGGCTGCCGTCCAGGGGTCCAGGGGAGGATTGAGGCTGGAGGCTCATCTGAGGCTCCCCCGGGGAAGGGTCTGCCTCCAAGATCATGTGCTTTTTGGCAGCATTCGGCATCCTGCAGCCCACTGGACGGGGGGACCCTCTCCACAGGCAGCCCACGGCACGGCACGTTGCAGGGGTGACAGTCCTATATGAGGTCATCACGCACACGCAATCACGTATGTCCCCTGGTGTTTGCCCCATTCTCTGTGTCTAGAAACAGGTTACAGGGTGACCTCTGCCTACGCTTAAGGGGGAGGGTCACACAAGCCCATAAATATTTTTTATAAGATAGAACATATAGTTATAAAATATATAATACAAATAAATTTATATTTGTTATAGATATTTTTAAACCTATGATATGTGGCCCTGGCCGGTTGGCTCAGCGGTAGAGCGTCAGCCTGGCATGCAGGGGACCCGGGTTCGATTCCCGGCCAGGGCACATAGGAGAAGCGCCCATTTGCTTCTCCACCCCCACCCCCTCCTTCCTCTCTGTCTCTCTCTTCCCCTTCCGCAGCCAAGGCTCCATTGGAGCAAAGATGGCCCAGGCGCTGGGGATGGCTCCTTGGCCTCTGCCCCAGGCTCTAGAGTGGCTCTGGTTGCGGCAGAGCGATGCCCCAGAGGGGCAGAGCATCGCCCCCTGGTGGGCAGAGCGTTGTCCCTGGTGGGCGTGCCGGGTGGATCCCTGTCGGGCGCATGCGGGAGTCTGTCTGACTGTCTCTCCCCGTTTCCAGCTTCAGAAAAATACAAAAAAACAAAACAAAACAAAAAAACCTATGATATGTTTCACAACTAAAAATGTTTTAAATCATAAAAGCCATTTTGGGGTTTGTTTGGGGTTTTGTGTTTTTTTTTGGTAACTTGGTTTGAAAACAAATGCACCCAGGCACAGCCAGCCGCACGGGCAGAATCTCAACTCAGATGCCCAGGAGGACCGACCCTTTAATTCTCAGAGGTTGGAAGTCACCAGGAACTCAGAAGTCACTCTGTGCATCACACGCTGACATTTTTGAAATGGTTTGGAAATGACTTCGATGCCTTTGATTTGAGGAAAGAAAGGAATCGTTTAACCTATAGCTAAGTGGCAAAGAACCGACATTTTTACACACTCACAGACAGCTCTCCAAAGGCCACGCCTCCTTTACCGCTGTGGGGACACTTCTGAGTCACATTCATTTGCCTGCCTCACACCCTTCTTGCTCCTGTCAGCCCTAAGTAGTCCGTGTTTTGCTTCCTATTGTGAATGAGCTCTTTATTTTTAAATATGATCCCTGCTGATGGTTGCTCTTTTCTAAGAACATGACTGGTTTTTGGATAGGCATCGAGACTTGACTAAACTCCCATACTAATTCTGAGAAAGAAAGAAAGAAAGAAAGAAAGAAAGAAAGAAAGAAAGAAAGAAAGAAAGAAAGAAAGAAAGAAAGAAAGAAAGAAAGAAAAACTATTTGTATTTTCTTAGGTTTTTCTAAGTACACAGCGACACCACCTGAAAAGCAGGGCACTTGGGACTTCCTCCTTCCCTGTGGCCATCGCTCTGACTCACATCTGCGGGAAGCAAGTTACTTAAAAAAGGTTTTAACCTGGCCCTGGCCGGTTGGCTCAGCGGTAGAGCGTCGGCCTGGCGTGCGGGGGACCCGGGTTCGATTCCTGGCCAGGGCACACAGGAGAAGTGCCCATTTGCTTCTCCACCCCCACCCCCTCCTTCCTCTCTGTCTCTCTCTTCCCCTCCCACAGCCAAGGCTCCATTGGAGCAAAGATGGCCCAGGCGCTGGGGATGGCTCCTTGGCCTCTGCCCCAGGTGCTAGAGTGGCTCTGGTCGCGGCGGAGCGACACCCCAGAGGGGCAGAGCATCGCCCCCTGGTGGGCAGAGCGTCGCCCCGGGTGGATCCCGGTCGGGCGCATGCGGGAGTCTGTCTGACTGTCTCTCCCCGTTTCCAGCTTCAGAAAAATGCAGGGAAAAAAAAAACAAAAACGTTTTAACCTTCAGCGTCAGCTAAATCTCAGACTGTCAGCCTTTTCCTCGGGCAAGTGACGGGGACACCTCTGAGCCTCCGTCTTCTCGTGGATAGCCCGGGACCTGCACAGAGCCTTCCTCATAAGGTCACTGGGAAGATGAAAGAAGGCCTGCTTTCAGCACAGTGTCTGTCTCACGGCCCAATACGTGTTAGAGGACAGCACACTTATTGTTACAGTTTAACAGGAACTGAACAGGACACGGTGGGGACACCAGGTTGTGAATACCAAGTGTGTGGTAGGAGAGGGCACATAGTGACCTGGGACATATGTTGTGTCACCTCCCCCACCCCACCCCCCTGCCCGGGGACTGTGCTAAGTGCTCTCTGAGCATTTTCTTCTTACCCGCCTCCCAGCCTGAGGGAGACACAGTGGCCTCCCAACATCCCAGAACTCCCCTGAAGGGAAGGGAGACTGGAGCCCGGTCTGCCTGTCTCACTGCGTCCTGGGGGCAGACTCAGTCCCTGTTCAGCCCAGGGACTCACAACCCTGGCTGCCAGGGCAGGGGCCCCTGAGGCCCTCTGACAGTACGTCACTGCCTGAGCCCTGGCCCACACCACGGGGAACCCACTCTCCGAGGCTGGCTCTGACATCCGTCCCTCTCCAGGGCTCCCCGGGCGAGTCTTCCGACCAGGGTTAGGAGCCAGAGGCGGCCCCGGTGTGGCATCCCCGGCCTGGCCGTTTCAGAAGTCCTCACGGGGAAGCCTGGCCCCTCGTTCCAGATGAGCTCAACCTCGCCTCCCTCTCTTGGTCATAGATTAATTCATCATCACGGCCTGTGATGATTAATTTTATGTGTCGGTTTGGCGGGGCCACGGTGCCTAGGTATTTGGTCAAACATTATTCTGGAGATTTTGGGGGAAGGCGTGTTTTAGAGGAGATCGACATTTAAACCTGTCGACTTTGAGTAAAGCGGGTTTCCCACCACAACGTGAGTGGGCCTTATCCAATCAGTTGATGGCCTGGACAGAAAAACAACTAACTGTCCCTGATCAAGAGGGAATTCCTGGCCCCGGCCAGTGGCTCTGTGGATAAAGCGTCGTCGTGGCTCGCCCAGGTCGCAGGTTCAATTCCCGGTCAGGGCACGTAGGAGAAGCAATGAATGAGCGCACAACTAAAAATGGAACAACTAAGTGGAACAGCAAGTTGATGCTTCTCTCTCGTTCTCTCCCTTTCCTTCTCTCTCTTTCTCCTCCCCCTCCCCAAATCAATGGAAAAAATTGAAAAAAAAAAAAAAAAGAGAAGAAATTCCTCAGCAGACAGCCTTCGGACCCAGACAACAAGCCTGGGACCCTGGCCTGGCCTGCAGATTTTAGACTCACATCTTCCTCATAAGCCAAGTCCTTAAAATAACCCTCCTTTTATACATACACACGTCCTCTTAGTTCTGTTTCCCTGGAGGGCCTGACGAATAACACACTGCCGTGGTCCAGACAGACCTCTCATTGAATTCAGTCGTACCCAGAGCAGCCTCCTCTCGCTGTTCTGGGGACAGCCACGCCCAGCTCGAGACAAGTGGCTGGAAGCACGGGATTCTCAGTCTCGGGGGGACCAGTACAGATCTCCCCGTCTAACCGAAATAAAGGTGCAGAGATGTGACACCATTGCCCGAAGGTATTCCACAAACGGGAATAGGACTCAGTGGGGTTAAGACCGTGGCTCCCACTTGGGGCGATTTTGCCCCCCCCCTAAGACATTTGGCAATTATGGAGACATTCTTGGTTGTCATGATGGCTGAGGGAGGGCTGGTGACCTTGCTCCTGGCATCTAGTGGGTGGAGGCCAGGCATGCCGCAAACACCCTCTAACGCACAGGACAGCTCCCTGCAACAGGAAAGCCAGGACTGACACGCAGCCGTGCCCAGGTTGAGCAACCCTGGGTCTGCATGAGGAAACACTTAGTCACAAAGGGCTTTAAGTTCTCACCCTACGGCTGGCGGGGAGGGCTGCACTCAAATCAGGAAGGAGCCTAAAAAGGCAGCAGTAACCGGGCATCTGACCGACAGACTGGAAAAACAGGCCGGGGGAAAACATTACTGAAAAGGCCAGAGAGCTTCGGGGAAGTCCTTAAGAGGTCAGCTCCCTCTCAGAGGAAGGACCAGCAGTCCAGCTGGTGGGAACAGCGAGAGCACAATGCGTCGTGGCCTGAGATATGTCCCTCACACAGGGAGTCCTAGCCCCGAGGCCGCGAGCGACCAGAGCTGGTGAGTGGCTGTCTTGTGTTTTGTGGCTGCAGCTGTTGTTGTTTTTAATTTGGGTAGTGACCTGATACACTCGCAGGGGGGGGGGGGGGGGTGCGTGGCTAGGTGAGAAAGCTAGGACGGCAGAGGTCTGATCCTCTCCCTGCCGCGATGACCGTTGTTGGGACTGTTGGTGGGAAGGGCAGTCTGGTGCAAACTTCCTCAAGGGAAGCTGAGTCGTCATCTAAGACCTGATCATTCCGCTTCCGGGCACGCACTGGACACACTCTCCCGCTGTCCTCTGTGGGGACAGAGGACACGTATGAGACCGTTCCTGCGGTGCTGGCCGACTGCTGAGGGCCTCCCGGGCCTCTATCCTCGGGCCATGCTCTCTGTGGGTCATCAGAGGTCCTTTCCCACCAGTCCAGAGAGCCTGGCACTATACCCTCCCCCCCGCCACCCCGTTTTACAACCGAATAAACTGAATCTCGTGCGGTTCAGTGACCTGGTCGAGGCCACACTGTCTATCAGCAGCCAGGCCGAGACTTCAACTCCAGTCCTGCCAGAGCTGACCTGTGTCGGTGCCGTTGTCCACGAGGCCACCCCCTTCGCCACGAGAAGTAAGAGGGGGCCACCGAGATAGCCTGTTCCCCACCACGACTGGCCATTCTTCCTTGGGTTCCTGCTAGACAAAAACAACAGAAAAGCTCGGGGTTACAGAAAAAACAAGGTCAGGCGGGAGTGGGGGGAAGGGGTCAGTTTGACCTTCTAGAATTCTGACTTTCATTAAGAGTCTTACCTGACCCCACCACCACCACCCTCCCCCCATACACACACCTACACCGTAATGCTGCCCGGCACAAAAATTCTTGAAAGAAAAAGAACAACTAGCCTACGTTAAGCCCACATGCCAGGCAGCGCTCTGAGATTTTACAGCAATCCCCACAGCGACCCCGTGAAGCGCGTAGGATGTTTATCGCCTCCACGACACGGGGGAGGGAAAGGCAGGGAAAACCGGGACGTGCGGTCACTTGCCCGAGGTCCCCCAGGGCCTCAGAACTGCGGGAGGCCATGCCCGAGGTCCCCGAGGGCCTCAGAACTGCGGGAGGCCATGCCCGAGGTCCCCCAGGGCCTCAGAACTGCGGGAGGCCATGCCCGAGGTCCCCGAGGGCCTCAGAACTGCGGGAGGCCATGCCCGAGGTCCCCGAGGGCCTCAGAACTGCGGGAGGCCATGCCCGAGGTCCCCGAGGGCCTCAGAACTGCGGGAGGCCGTGCCCGAGGTCCCCCAGGGCCTCAGAACTGCGGGAGGCCGTGCCCGAGGTCCCCCAGGGCCTCAGAACTGCGGGAGGCCATGCCCGAGGTCCCCGAGGGCCTCAGAACTGCGGGAGGCCGTGCCCAAGGTCCCCCAGGGCCTCAGAACTGCGGGAGGCCGTGCCCGAGGTCCCCCAGGGCCTCAGAACTGCGGGAGGCCGTGCCCGAGGTCCCCCAGGGCCTCAGAACTGCGGGAGGCCGTGCCCAAGGTCCCCCAGGGCCTCAGAACTGCGGGAGGCCATGCCCGAGGTCCCCGAGGGCCTCAGAACTGCGGGAGGCCGTGCCCAAGGTCCCCCAGGGCCTCAGAACTGCGGGAGGCCGTGCCCGAGGTCCCTCAGGGCCTCAGAACTGCGGGAGGCCATGCCCGAGGTCCCCAAGGACCTCAGAACTGCGGGAGGCCGTGCCCAAGGTCCCCCAGGGCCTCAGAACTGCGGGAGGCCGTGCCCGAGGTCCCTCAGGGCCTCAGAACTGCGGGAGGCCATGCCCGAGGTCCCCAAGGACCTCAGAACTGCGGGAGGCCATGCTCGAGATCCCCCAGGGCCTCAAAACTGCGGGAGGCCGTGCCCAAGGTCCCCCAGGGCCTCAGAACTGTGGTCACTTGCCCGAGGTCCCTCAGGGCCTCAGAACTGCGGGAGGCCATGCAGGGAGACTGCTCACCCAGTTCGACTCCTGCTCTGCGCCCCGCCGCCCACATCCTGTCCGGATCATCGAATCGTCCTGGCCTCCGTTTCCTCCTTGAAGAATGTGGATAAACACCGTGTCCCCTTCCTGGGGCCGTCGTGAGGACGGACATCTGCATAGGAATCAGTAAGGTATCGTCACTGAAGTTTCGTCGTCGCTGAATCACAGCTGGGCTCCCTGCGGGGACTGAGGTGACCCGGCCCGGAGTGAACCCAGGAGGCTGTGTTTGGCACGTGGCCCTCAGGAACGGGCAGAGGACCCCCAAGGAGGGGACGTGGGCCAGGGACTGGGGTGGGGGTGGGTGCACTTTAAGAGGAATGAGGGGGTGGGCTAAGACCTTGGGCCCGGCAGAGGGAGGAGGTGAGCTCGGTTGACTGACCAGGGCCCTGGGCAACCCAGCCAGGTGCCTTCGCGGTAGAGGAAGTGCGAGGGTCTGGTTCTTTTTTTTTGGTATTTCTCTGAAGAGACAGTCAGACAGACTCCTGCATGCGCCCGACTGGGATCCACCCAGCACGCCCACCAGGGGGCGACGCTCTGCCCACCAGGGGGCGATGCTCTGCCCCTCCGGGGCATCGCTCTGCCGCAACCAGAGCCACTCTAGCGCCTGGGGCAGAGGCCAAGGAGCCATCCCCAGCGCCCGGGCCATCTTTGCTCCAATGGAGCCTCGGCTGCGGGAGGGGAAGAGAGAGACAGAGAGGAAGGAGAGGGGGAGGGGTGGAGAAGCAGAAGGGCGCTTCTCCTATGTGCCCTGGCCGAGAATCGAACCTGAGTCCCCCGCACGCCAGGCCGACGCTCTACCGCTGAGCCAATCGGCCAGGGCCAAGGGTCTGGTTCTTGAACAGGGGCGGGAAAGACACAAGAGAGACCTCAGCCTTTGGAACCAGACAGACGGCACTCAGATCTTACCTCGTCTCCTTGCAGCGTGGCCTGGCTGTGGCTCCTCAAGCTTTCCCTGTCCAGACACGGGCTCTGGGTGTCCTGGCCGGGCAGCTGAGGACTCTGTGAGATGACCTCACGTGTGCCCTTTGCAGGGTGCCCAGCACGTAGCCGTCACTCAAGAAGCCGCGACCTCCCTTCCGGTTGAGGCCCAGGAACCCCGGGGTCAGGAACCCTCAGTTCCGCGGGCCCTGCGACAGACACATGTCCCTTGTGATCACGGACGACGGTTCCCAGGTACCTGCCTCAGCTGCCCTATTATTCTTTACAAGTCGGTGAGAACTGGTGACGTCCACTTGGCCACGGCTTTGCAGTGAACTGTGGAGGCTGCCGGGCACCCGAGAGCAGGGGGAGACCCGCCCGTCTGTCAGGGCGTGGCCGTGGGAGGAAAGGACGTCTCAGCAGAATTGGAAAGGATGCGCTCCCTTCTCCGCGTGGGAGAAGGCACCTAGGCCGAGGGACAGCTTGGGAAACACTCGCCGTCGTCAGAGGGTGACGAGGAAACCGGTTGGTGTGACGTGGACGGTGAGCCGGGCACACGGTGCCCGAGCTGGGCAGGACCAACTTGTAAAGGAGACGTGTGCACCACGCCGCGTGCCCACCAAGGGCTGGGAGCTCCGCCCATGGACCAGGTCCTCCGGCCTCTCCCTTCCGGGCCGCCCCTGCCTGGGCTGCGCTTCGGGAGTGGACCGTTACGGGCTTGCACCCACAGCAATCTGACGCATCCGTGAGCCAAGCTCAGAAAACATGCCTCCTCTACCGGCCGGGCGCTGGACTGAGTGTCTGTCTGTGTCCCCCAGAGTGTACACATGAAGCCCTAACGCCTGGCGTGATTGGCGTTTGGACTTACGGCCTCCGTGGGAGTAACTAAGGTTAAATAAGGTCACCAGAACAGGCCCCTGATGGGAAGGATGAGTGTCCCAGGGCCGCCCTAACCGAGTGCCCGAAGACAGGGTTGGAGTTTCTCTTTCCATATAAAAAAAATATCATAAAGGCTCTGTCCTTTTTTTTTTTTTTTTAAGGAAATAGGTTTCTTTAGATAAGTTCCCACAAGAGGAATCGCTGGGTCATTGGCAGTTCCATTTTTAATTTTTTGAGGTAAGTCCACACTGTTTCCCACAGGGGCTGCGCCAACACTGCTCCCTTTTCTCCACACCCTCGCAGCACGGACTGTTACCGTATTGATGATAGCCAATTGTTAGTAGTTTTTTTTTGTTTTGTTTTTTTGTATTTTTCTGAAGCTGGAAACAGGGAGAGACAGTCAGACAGACTCCCGCATGCGCCCGACTGGGATCCACCCGGCATGCCCACCAGGGGGCGATGTTCTGCCCCTCTGGGGCGTCGCTCTGTTGCGACCAGAGCCACTCCAGCGCCTGGGGCAGAGGCTGAGGAGCCATCCCTAGCGCCCGGGCCATCTTTGCTCCAATGGAGCCTCGGCTGCGGGAGGGGAAGAGAGAGACAGAGAGGAAGGAGGGGGGGGAAGGGGTGGAGAAGCAGATGGGCGCTTCTCCTGTGTGCCCTGGCTGGGAATCGAACCCGGGACTTCTGCATGCCAGGCCGACTCTCTACCACTGATCCAACTGGCCAGGGCCATTGTTAGTAGTTTTTATTCAAAAATATCCCGACTACTGCCAATTCTCCGCTGCCTCGAACTGCCTCCCTTTCCCCTCCGCGGCCTGGCCGGTCTCTGCGTGTCCTTCTTTCTCCTCTTGGGCTCCTTTGATAGCCGAGCAAAGGGAAAGCCCATATTTGGAACACTTAGTCCAGTTTCAGTTCTGATACATGGATACACATAAAAACAAAACCCGGCAGGCGGGTCTGCATAGTGGGGCCAGAAGCGTTGGGGTTGTTGCTGTGTGCCCTGGGGGAGGCGGTCAACACCCAGCGGTCTCAGTGAGTGGCAGAGGCTCTGAGCTGCCGACACCCCCAGGGGGCCAGGAGTCTGGCTTGCTAACCGGGTCAGCCGTGCCCCAGAGCCGAGGTTTCCCTCCTTCAGTGCTGCCTTGGAGGGGGGACTTCCTCTCCCTCCCTCTGGAGCCACAGTTCCACCCCTGGAAGGGATATAACGAACTGGCATTTGTCCATGTCTAGGCCAGCAGCCACCGGAAGCTGTATGTCACGGAGTTTTTTGCTTAAAACGCTTTCAGATGGCATCTAACCACCACAGGGCGGTCGACCCCAGAGAGAGAGCACCGTGACTGCAGGGGACTCTCCGGTCTCTGGGTGGCAGCACTGCGTGGGGAAAGACGGAGAGCCACCAACACCAGGCAGGACTGGGTGACCACCGGCCAGTTATCTGACTTATCTGCCTCCTGTTTCCTCCTGGGGGGGCCTGGAACGGCAGAGCGGCTGGGTCCCCGGAGCACAGGAGAGGGCGGAGGAAGCACTTGCACGGGGAGCTGTCACAGGTCACTCGTCTCCCTGGGGAAGTGAGGGAGCACCTTGGAAAGCCATTTTAATGACAGAGTGAGGCACGATTTCCCTTCCAGTTTCTTCGTTGGCAGCAGGATCTGATGGGCTCACATGAGGATTAATTTTGAAGAGTCGTGCATGCAAACCATTGCCATTAAATCCTGCTCAATAGTAGTTCTCCAAAATAGAAGCAGACACTGCCATCTATTCCTTTAACTCCGGTCGGCGGGGTTCCTCTTCCGGCCTGCCCCCCCACACACACACATACACTGGAATTAAACACTTTAGTGGACTCCGGAGGGGAACATAGACTCTGCTCGAGACTGCCCCCCGCAGGCTGCATAGGAAAATTCGGATTGTGAGCAAATCCTAAAACAGTGGGCAGGAATCCGTCCCGGGAAGAGGGCGGGCACAGGGCACTCGGGCACCAAAGGGAGACATGAGTGAGGAGGGACATTCTCTGTGCCTGAAGTGGGCTGCCTGCAGGGCACAAGCCAGAAGCTGGGCGGGGGCGGGGGCAGGCGCAGGGACCGCGCCAGTGTGAGGGCAGGCTCCGTGTCGCGGGATGGGGGGCGGGGAGTGGAGAAAGAGAGGACCTCGTGAGGCTGTCCGCGCAGCGCTGGAGGCTCCATCCGGAAGCAGCTGGGAGCCATCGAAGGACCCTGAGCAGACAGGCAATGACGCCTTTCACCTACGAGAAAGACTACCTACCCTGCGGATACTGCAGAGAACTGGGGTGGGAGGTGGAGATTGGCGGCTGGGAGACCAGTCAGAAGGCCGACGTCCAGCTGGGACAGGACAAGGGCTGGCCCTGGACAGGGTGGAGAGAACCCAGTCAGGCCCCCTCTGTGATGGGGCCACCTGGATGACAGGTTAGCTAGCTGTTACCTGGTCCAGCAGCAGGGGGCCTTTGGTGGTGGTGTTACCCCTGGAGACAGAAGCAGAGGAGGAGGAGGAGGGGGAGGAGGAGGAGGAGGAGGAGGAGGAGGTGTCTTCATGGAACCTGCCGGTTTTGGGGGGACAGACTTGGCGCACGTCCTCATCACGAACGCGCGGTCATCGTTCACCCTGCCAGCCACTCACCGCCTGATCAGCCATCCTTCCCCAGAATGCTTGGTGCACAAGGGTAAGGGCACTTACGTCGTCTGGGAAGAGCTCTTAGTGAAGCGTTTCTAAGAACCGTTTCGGGGGACAGCCCACGCTGTCTCGGTGCTGAGCTTTAATAAGTCGGAGATAAGAACGCTCGAGCAGAGGACAGCGAGCTCCACCTGGGGCCGCGCCGGCCCACAGCCCGTCTCTGTACAGAGAGCGTCACCGGGACATAGTCTCGCTCCTCTCTGGGCAGTGTCTCCGGCTGCTTCTGGCCCCCGTGGCAGAGTGGAGGGGCAGCCGCAGACTGGAGGGCTGGCAAAGGTGCACATCCTTTCCAGAAAGCCCTTTCCGGAAAACATGTGCCAGCCCAGCTCTTAACACAGCCCCTCCTTCCTCTGGGGCTGTGGGGTGGGGGCAGTTTGGCAGTGACGGGGGCGCCTGAAATCTCTCCATGCCAAAGAATAGACCTCGGGGGTGTCGGCTTGTCCTGCGGGGCTCGCTTTGGATGTGAAGGAGACACCGTCCGCGCTGCTGAGGGGACCGCTGGGGTAAAACGGCGACAGACATTTGAGGACGCAGAGCTGGGCGCTGCCTTTGTTCCCGTGCCCTGCGTTTCGGCACGGTGGCTCCTTGAGCAAACTCTGTTCTACGTGGGGGTGGGGGATGGGGTCCAAGTGCGGGTGCACCTGTCGGCCCCTGGCCCGGCTGCGGTAGGCAGCCGCCTCCTTCCCGGAGCCCCTCGTGCACCCGCAGCAGGTACGCACAGACGGTGCCGACAGGCGGTGACGGAGCATGAAGAGGGGGCGGTGGCCACGGGCACCCCAGGCTGCTTTCCGGAGAACGGGGGATTATCTCCACGCAGAGTAGAAGCGGAACGGCGCTATAGTCAGTGAGGAAGCTGGGCATTGACTTTTTACTCAGTGAGAGCACGGTCACAGATGTTTCCATATGTCCTCTCTTTCTCTCTCTCTCTCTCTCTCTCTCTCTCACACACACACACACACACACACACACGGACACTCGGGTCAGGCAGGGCGGAGAGGGTGTTCCTGTGGGTGCAGAGTAAATAAAACCAAGAGTTATGACACTGTTTTTCTCCACCTCTCCAGAGGAGGACCGTGAGCCTTCCTTAATTCTGGTCCTGTCCTCGGCCCGTCACTGCCTGGGTGACTGAGCCGTGCTTAGTAGTGTTAGCTCTGTGCATTTAATCATTTCTTTATGTGCTTTCTTCGCGCTTTGTGTTCCCTTTAGAGAATTTGTCACCTGCCCTCACGGCCATTGCTGTGCGCGTCTCCCTGGTGAGACTGTAATCGCTATGCAGTAAGGGACTGGTTCCTTATTTTTGAGAGGCAGGAACATCGATCGAGCTGCTCCTGTGTGTGCCCTGACGGGGAATTGAACCCGTAACCTCCGTGCTCCGGGACGATGCTCCAGAGCTATCCACCCAGGGCTTAACTGACGTGTATTGATTCTTAGAGAGACAGAGAGAGGAAGGGTGAGAGAGGGGAGGGGGAAGGGAAGTATTTGTTGTTTCACTCGGTTGTGCATTTTTTGGTTTCTTCCCGTGTGTGCCCTGACTGGGGATCAAACCCACAACCTTATTGTTTTGGGACAACACTCTTAACCCACTGAGCTAACTGGCCAGGGCCACCTTTTCCCTTTTATAATCTCCATGTATCCATTCACTCAGCCATGCGTTCTTCATTCAGCTAATATGACTGAAGGCTTCCTCTGTGCCAGATACAGGAATAAGCCACCAGGCAAACAGTGGGCCTTCAATAAACGCCTTCTTTTTTTTTTTCAGTTAGAATATAATTGGAACAGGACACAGCATTCCTTTTAGGATACGGCACACTGGTGTGATATACAGGTAGCTATGGTGGCATGATCACCGGGGCGAGTTAACATCATCACCACGGTGGCTACAAGTTCTTGTTCCCTTCGCTGTGATAAGAACTTTTACGAGAGACTCCATTATTGCTTTATAATCTTGACACGCCCGCGTGCGGGTTACAAATGGCCTTTTCCATATTCCAGATGCGGAGACTCGACCTCGGGTTCAAGAAAACCCGCACAGGCACGGTCACACCGTTTGCAAGCGGCAGGACCCGGACTCGACGAGCTCCTGTTTCTGTGCTCAGCCCTGTCCTGCTGTGTTTTTCTCCCCTTTGTTACAAAAATCGTGACCATAGAAAGTTCTGATTGGGTTCACTGTGAGGTCTGGTTTTATCCACGAGGTGGTCCCAGTGGAGTGATGGAGGCCGGCACACAGCAGAGCCTTCCCAAGGACCCCCGCGTCCCTCCCGGGAGCCTGTGAGGTTTACTGCTTGTATTCTCCTGTCACGGATGCAGATGTCAAAGTTCAGGCAGATGCGATCATGGCTCGGAGCCAAGCAGTGGGGAGGGACCCAGGGCTGTGCCCCTGACAGCTCACGTTCCCCCGGCGGGCGGGGCCGAGAGTGGGCCAGGGGCCAAGGCGGCCGGCAGTGTGAGAGGAGCCGGCAGGCCCGGCTGTAGGTGTGGGAAGGAGGACTCACACCTGCTTCCAGCTGAGTCACTGGAGGGAGGCGGTGCCTGGGGCCCGAGGGCTCAAAGACCAGGCACCTGGGTGCCAAGGATGCTGCCCGGTGTGCCACCTCTCAGCTGCCGGGCCATGGACCTCAGAAAGCCACCTGCCTC
This sequence comes from Saccopteryx bilineata, assembly GCF_036850765.1. Lineage (NCBI taxonomy): Eukaryota > Metazoa > Chordata > Mammalia > Chiroptera > Emballonuridae > Saccopteryx > Saccopteryx bilineata. Next base: position 260,577,103 of record NC_089494.1, read on the forward strand.
CGTGCTTTTCACAGCGTGGGGCCCACGGGAAAATCAGATGATGAAAAGTGCTGCCTAGATGATAAAAAAAAGAAAAAATGCAGGCAAGAGGCCCTGCACTGGATACTAAGGGTTTTAAGCTTAGTTGCTTGCTTTTAAAACAGAATGCTCTAGTCGGAAGATTTCTGGGTGGATATTGAGGTTTCTTGGTGAAGGCGAGGCTCAGGGTGAGTGTTGAGATAGAAACGTGTCCCAGATCAGCAGAATGACGGGAGCAGGAACGCAGTCCGGGGCTGACTGGAGGCGGGGTGTCTCGGCAGAGCCCACTGGCGGGGAACAGCAGGGCCGGTGGGCAGGGCGGGGTGGCCTGGCGAGGCATCACGCTTCTGTTTGCAAGACGAGCAATGTCAGTCTTCTTGCAGTAATGTCATCCAGGATAACTGACTCAAGTCAGTTATAATAAGCCACTAAGAGCAGATTTTTTTTTTTAGGCGAGAGGAGAGGAGATAGTTAGGCGGACTCCTGCGCACAACCCAACCTGGATCCGCCTGGCAACCTCATCTAGGCCCTGATGCTCAATTAGCAAGCTATTTTTAGTGCCTGAGGCATATGTGCTCCAATGGAGCTATCTTCAGCACCCAGGGCCACCCTCAAACTAATTGAGCCACTGGCTGTGAGAGGAGAAGAGGGAGAGAAGGGGGAGAGGGAGGTGGAGAGACACAGATGATCACTTTTCCAGTGTGCCTGGATCGGGAATCAAACCCAAGACGTCCTTACACCAGGCTGGCATGCTATCCACTAAACCACCAGCCAAGGCCAAGAACAGAAATTTTATTTTCATGGGGCACAGGACAAAAAGAGGAAATTCAGCCAGGTGTTCAGAGGCTCTTTGGTCTTGGAGAGGACAGAGAGAGGCATAGGGGAAACTCAAAGGTGCCCGACTCTCCACGCATCTTATTTCACTAGGGGGCGAGCGAGGGCTGGAGCATGGGAAACACTGGTAAGCCTGGTGGTTTGTTCAAAGGCTACATATCTGGATGGCCAGGGGTGGGGTGGGGTTGGCGTGTGTTAAATTTCAGATGCCCTGCCCCATCTTGGATCCACTGCATCAGAATCCCAAAGGGTGGGCCTGGAAAATCCCTGTCCTCACCAGCCAGCCCGGCCCTGGCCTCCCGGAGGGCGTTCATGCGCCACTCATGTACAAAGGTCAAGACCAAGCTCGGGAGGAAGGGAGGCACTCCACGGCCAGCCCGGCGGTGGACACAGGGAGGATGCTGGCCAGCCCGTGTGACTCAGTTGCACTTTGACACCTGGGAGGTGTTGAGTCAGTGGTCACCCAGGGCAGCGTGGGCACAGAGGCTGCAGTTCGGGGTGCCCTGGGAGCTCTTTGGGGAAGTTCTGTGCTCGATGCAGAAAATAAGGCTTCTCTGAGCATGTCCAGCCCAGCTCCCTGGGACAGGAAGGGGACAGAGAGGCCGGACAAATGCCCAGTCCAGGAATGTGGTTTGAGGGTGTGTTTGGTAGGAGTGCTTTCGGATGGTCACCTGCAGGAAGCTTCCTGCTCAGACAGATCGTAAGACAGGCAGTAAGTCCCACATCGAGAACCTCCATTTTTATTTGCCTCCCAGAAGGCACTGGTGTGAACATCTGGAGAATCTCACACCTACTTATTCCCAGCTGAGCCTGCAGCCCGGTGGGGGCAGTCCATCCCTGCTAAGTGATTGCAGAGAGCTTGACCGGGAACAGACACCTCTGAGCCCCGAGGGATGCCCGTGGCTAAATCTGTAGTAAAAGCAACAATGGGTCTGGCAGCTGGCAAGCCACTCCCCCTCTCTGAGTCTTGGTGTACAATCTCACAGAAGGATTCTTTCAGGACGGCGAGGGGGGTGCAATGCAGGAGTTTCTATGAGGGTCTGCTGCCACAGGCTCGGCCCCTAAGAGTAACAAGTAACCGGACACACTTTGTTCATATTGATTTCCGTCTTTGCTTCTTCTGTACCAAGCTCCGGCGAGGCGACGGAACCCCGCTAACTCATTTCAGTGGCCCCCCTCACCGCCTTCAGAATGATCCTTGCTATTCCATGCATCCAATGTGTTCTGGCTTGAGAATTCTCCAGGCGAGCGGCGGTCTTTCTCGGCCAGAAAGGAAGGAGGTTGAGGCTGGGAATGGGGGATCCGGGGGTGACCTCTGCTCCTTCTGGCATCTTTTCTCGGGGTCTCATTCAGTAGAACCCCACTTGGCTGGGGGGGACGGGGGTGGCTTTTGACTTTTCCCAGCCATCCGGGCTGGGCGGTGATGCTTGCCATGGCTATATCACAGGTTATTGTTGAAAACAGGTATGACCCTGTGACTTTAGAAGGAACCAGAATAAGTAATATTTTTAAATGGAATACAGTCATTTCTTTACTTGACTACTTACTGACGGATTGGTGAACAGATAGGTGGATTGATAGACTGACTTTGAACACTGCAGATGGGAGGAGCCTCACCATCATGGAAGAAGAGCGAAGTCGCCTGGACGGAGAACTGGGACACCTGGCTCGGCTGTGACTCATTCGCAACTCACAGTGTGACCTCGAGTGACCTCTCTGCCTTCCAGTCTCTTCATCGTAAGTATGAAGCGTGGCTCGGTCCACCCCATGAAATGCTCCGGAGGATTATTTCTGATAATAAATGCAAAGGTGCTTGGTAAATTTGCAAAGCTCAACAAAAAATGTTACTTGTTTCAATTATCATTTAGTTTGCATGACTTGTTGGTTTCCTACAACAACCGGTGCAACAAGCTTGGGGAGTAACATCACAAGCCCAGCGGCCTGGAAGACAGACCCCTGCATCACTTCCTCTCTCTCCGCGGGAAGGGGTCCTGTCTGGGCACCGCCGCTGCGTGCCTGCAGCGATAACTCCGTGTAGGAGACGGTCCCGTGGGGAGTCGAGGTCCAGACGGTCAGAGTGAAGCTGAGTCCTCAGTGGGGCAGACCATCTCTAACCGAAGTGTCTGTGACAGTCACGTCCCCTCCTCCGGGCTGCGCTTCGCAGTCACGACTTATTCATCATTTCTTACGATCTTAGTTCTGCTTTACTGGTTTTGTTCTAATGTCGGTATCCTCAGATCTTCTCAGCATTAGATGGGACACAAGGGCTAAGTGGTATGTCAGCAGGAGTAACAGACCAGCCCGGGAGAGTGCCATGTGAGCGTTACATTGTGTCTTCCCAAAAAGGGATGATGTTGACGTCCTGACACCCAGTCTCTGAATGTGAACTTCTTTGGAAATAGGGTCAATGCTGCTGTAATTAGTTATGAGAGAGTCATCCTGGTTAGGGCGTGCCCTAATCCAATACGACTGATAACCTTTTAAGAAGCGGACTATCGGGCAGCGTGAGGATTGGGGTTATGCAGGTACAAGCCAAGGAGCGCCAAGGATTGCTGGCAGAACGCTAGAGGCCAAGAGAAAGGCAGGGAACAGACCCTTGCCCGTAGTCAACAGCTGTTGTCTCAAGCTCTCCGGTTTGGGGCACTTGGTTTTGGACGCAGACGGGGAAGCGGGGGCTCTGGGTCCCAGCCCTGCCTCGGCCACGCACTCCTGTGCGTCCTTGGGCACGTCTTCGTGCCTCACTTCCCTTGTCTGCGAAAAGAGGGAGTTGTGTTGGAGAACCGTTTGCCAGTTTTGCTTATAACTAGAACTACCTGGGAGACATTAAAATGATAGCTTATTCCACTTTTCCTCTGGATTTTTAAGGTAATTAACTTTTTTACAATGAAAAGAAGGACAAAAAATAATGGAAGAAAATAATATCGTCAATAAAAGAAACATTTTATTCATTGCAACGATAATACACTATAGTATGATAAATGCATAATAAAAACACTTGTAATATTTTATAATGTGATTATGCTTACATGCCTATTAATTTTTTATAACAATTGTAAGAAAAAAGTACTCATTTATTTAGATACAGATAGGTCACATCACACGCAATGGATCGACTCTGCATCGATCGAACACGGACATTTACGGATTAGTCTTCCAACATCAAAAACGAGGACCTGTAGGAGGACACTTTTCGAGGGAGGACAGAACTTACAAAAGAAGGACTATCCTCCCTGAAGGAGGACGATTGGTCACCTTAGGATTTTCAGGATCACTGGGTTGGGATGGGGCCCGAAATCTGCTTTTAAGAAGCCCTTCAAGCCGTGGCAGTGCCCAGCATCTTGCTGTTGCTGCCTTCTCTGGCGTGCCAGGTTTCCCCAGGGCCAAGCCTTGCCCCCTGACCCCACACAGTCTATGCAAGCCTACCTGCATGGTGAGTGTGGGTATCTGTGCCCCACACCCAGGTGAGAAACCCAAGCAGGCACAACCATGTCTGTATCTCTGGCGCATTGCTGGGAAGGTGCCCAGGGCTTAGGAATCATGCATCAAACGAGAGGGCAAATCGTCTTTCCACACAGACACCCTGCTCTGGGCTGGGCGGCCAGAGCGCCTGCAAGCTCTCATTCTGGAGCTGTCAAATGCACCCCACCCCCTGCTGTAAGCCTGGCCCAGCCCCCCACCCGAGTTCACCCTACCTCCCCCTGTGCCTTTTAGAAGCACACATAAAGCAGATGTACTAAGTCACTCGATCCTGTGGGGTGGGTTCTGTGACTCTTCCCATTTTACAGAGAGGGGAGACACTGAGATTCAGAGAGGTTAAGTGACCAGCTCAAGGTCCCAGAGCCAGTGGTGGAGCTGGGGTTTGAACCTAGGGAGGTTTGAACCGGTTATTCCATTATCCATTCCCCCACCACTCAAATTCTTTGCCAACAGGAACCAGTGCGAGCTGCTCGGCTGGTCCCATCCTCTTCTCCCTCTTACCTCTCTGGAGAGATCTCCTGTCACCGTCCTCACTCTGCAGCCCGGTAGCTCCTCACCCTGTCTGTCCTTCTGCTGGAAATCTCTCCCCTTCCCTCTGGGCTGCCAGGGAGTTGGAGCCCTTCTCAGCTTCCCATAGACTCTGGCATCTTTGGTGATTGTAACCATGGTCCACCTATCCCCATGGCTCAGCCTCTCCGTCCTTCAAGTCCTTGCTCAAATGTCCCTTTTCCAGTGAGGCCGTCCACAGCCACTTTTATAAAATCTGCAATCTCCCCAGCTCCGCCCCCCTCCAGGACTCCCGTCCCCATTCTTACATTTTTCCCCCACAGCCCCTATCACACTGTAGTGCACTGTGTCATTCACTGATGCGTTCTGTTTCATGACCTGTCTCCCTCCCTAGAATGTAAGCTCCGTGAGGACGGGCGTGTCTGCCGGCTCTTTCACAGTTCCACCCCCGTGCCTAGCACACTGCCTGGGTAGCGGAGCTCACTCCATGTGTGTCGAGTGAGTGGAGGAACACATTCCATGCAGCTACAGCCCTCTGTTGTGTGTTTATCTCCCTCCTATGACTGTGAACTCCTTCTGGGAGGGACTTGATCTGATTCATTTCTGTATCTCCAGCAACTAACCAAGATCCTGGCTCTTCGTAAGTCCTCAGGAAGCCTTTGTTGAATAAGTAAAGAAATAAGCAAATGAATGAATGGATGGGAGAACTGATGAGTGGATGGAGGGATGGATGGATGGATGGACTGATGGATGGATGATGGATGGATGGATGAATGGACTGATGGATAGATGATGGATGAATGGATAGGTGGATGAACTGATGGATGGATGATGGATGGATGGATGGATGATAGATGGATGGATGGATGGATGAACTGATGGATGGATGAACTGATGGATGGATGAACTGATGGATGGATGAACTGATGGATGGATGATAGATGGATGGATGAATTGATGGATGGATGAACTGATGGATGAATGATGAATGGATGGATGGATGGATGATGGATAGCTGATTGGATGGATGGATGGATGGATGGATGGACTGATGGATGGATGGATGAATGATGGATGGATGAATGATGGATGGATGAATGGGTGGGTGAGTGGATGGGCAGATGGGTTTCTTTCCTACAAGAGAGCTTGCTTGGCAAAATGCAGCCAATAGTTGTCCACATGTGGCTTCACCTGTGGTGCTCCCCGGTTTGGCACGAGCCCCCAACATAGCCCATGGTGCTCACTCATTCAGGGCTGGAAAAGCTGAACACGGTGATGAAGTCCAACTGGTCTGGGTTAAACAGTGAGGTTAGCAGTGGGAGGTGTGTGTGTGTCAATCTTGACCCTGCCCCTCCCTTGCTCCGCCTCTTTGCCCCTCGCTCAGAGGGAGAACTTGGCTTTCCCTGGCCTCAGCGAACCAGCCCCCTCGCTCTCCCGCCCAGAGGAAACCCCCCTCGCTTCCTCCCCGGACAGACGCCAGCGGCTCGGTCTCAGGAAGCGGAGGAGAAAGGAGGCAGCAGCGCCCCACAGTTTCTCAGCTTCTCGGGGCCAACAGCACTTGGATTTGCTCTTTTGTTTTTCCTCCCCCCGCCCTGACCCAAGCTTTGTCGAACCCAGAAGAGTCCGCTGTGGGCCTCCCCACTCAGAAGAGTTGTCACGAAGCTACAGACATGATGACTGGCCGGCAGGAAGTGGGGCGTACAGGGAAGTTCAGGTGCTCATGGCCAGTGCTCCTGCTCAGCCAAGAAGGCCCCTTCTTGTTGGGGAAGCCGCTGGGCATCCCCTGTCTGTGGAGCAGGAGTGTGAGTCCTGGGGCCTGACCCTGAGCCCAGGGGGAGTCTCTACTGCCTTAGAGCAGAGCGTGACCCCGAACTCTCTATGCCCAGCCTCAGCCTGGAAGGCGGGCTCAGCAGCTGGGGCTCCAAGGTCAAGGGGGTGTCAGAGACTTCATCCATCTGGCTGGAAGGAAGCTTGACCCTCTTACCTTGACCCTCAAGGTAAGAGCAGTGCGGGTGACAGATTCAGAGCTCTGTGGAACGTACAGTCCAAAGCGACCTATGGGCTCTGGACCTTTTTCCCTCCCTTTTTCTCTTTACGATTTTATGACCATGTAGGTGGTGCTGGTCTGAGGGGCTAGGGCACAGACAAGGAGAAAAGGCGAGAGGCCATGGCAGCAGCTCGGACTCGGGTGGAGGAGCTGCTTCTGATGAAAAGTGGTCAGATTCTGGATGGGTCTCAGGGTTGAGGTGGGTGTGGCTAGTAGGTAGAAAGGTGAGACCATTTACCTGGAAGGGAAAGACCACAGAGGAGCAGGTGTGTGTGTGCGTGGGGGGCAGGGCGGTCTAACAGCGTGGGAGTCGTGAGTACGCAGACGGGGTGGGAGACCCCGTGCAGTGAGAGCAGAGAGAAGAGGAGGAGGGGCGGGGTCCCACAGAAGAACGTGGAAGGAGGCCAGTGGAAACGGAGAGAGCCAAGCAGGAGCCCAGTGACATGGCGCCGATGAGCCTGTCCGGGTCTGAGGAAGATCCACGCTGATCAGTATCTGGCCCACAGCCTCTCCTTCCACAGCTAAGCCAGGTGCTGGGCCTCCCTGGGAATTACAAGGTCACCAAGACCCGCTCAGGGCCGCCAGAGGCTCCTGTGTTCTTGTTAGTCAAGCAAGAACAAGAAACTGGGAGGAACTCTGAATGAGCAGCTAAGTATAAATATTTATCTTGGACCCATTCAGTTTCATGAATGATTGACTTGCTGATGTTAAAAATAGGTCCAATTCACAAGTCTATGCAAGGTGTTGAGTATTATGTCCACACCTTATTATGAATCCTCACCCAGGGGCGTGTTGTCGTGCTTGTGACACAGGTGAGGAAGCTGAGCTGACACAGGTGCACCGAGTTCCTCAGGTCACACAACTGGCTGGTGGCAGAGTCAGGGGCCGACGCTGGGTCACCGTGGGTGACCAGGCCGTGCCCTTCCTGCCTACACCAAGCTGATGAACAAGGAGGAGGTTTCCGAACCTCAGAGCATTCCACTTCACCTTTAAAAAAAAACAACAGGTTGAAATTTTGAGTTTATTTCAAAATGCAGACTAAACCAAGGCCTCGGTCTGATCCCTGCGCCACTTGGGAAGGGCTCCAGACTGACCCTAAATGGTACCAGCCAAGCTTGAGATGGGCAGAGGGTCTCTTTCATCTTCTCACGCTTTAGCCTCATTTCTCAGTATCCTAAGAGGCGCTGCGGTCATTGTTCTTCTGGAGATGTTTTTAGCAGCAAGCACAGGACTGCGTGTTTTCCTTACCTCTTCTTTACCAGCGTCGTAGTTGTATGTCGCAGTCTGTGAAATGAAAGGGGGGAGGGGCAGAGCCTCCAGGGAGTAGCCCTGCTCATCCCTGAGGGCTCCGTGACCGGAAACTCAGTCAACCTTTCCACTTTTTCAATGGCCAAAATTCTAAGGGGCGTTTCCAGGGCTGCAGTTCGAGTCCGCTGACTTTTCTCATCAAAAAGGACTTATTTTGTTTTTCTGCCCAAGTTGTCAAGCCCACGTCAGGACCCGACCCCAAGGCAACTCTGCCTGGTCCCCATGGGCTTTCTCCCATCCAAGTACTATCCAGGCCCGACCCTGCTTAGCTTCCGAGATCAGACGAGATCGGGCGCGTTCAGGGTGGTATAGCCGTAGACCCCATGGGCTTTCTGATTGTCCTGCCAGATAAGAGACCTGAACAAGCGTGGAGAGGTCTGAATGCAGCACCTAGAAGGAGTTACAGACACGGACCAGTTGGATTCCTGGTTCCAAAGAACTCAAACCCACCCTGATGGACTCGGGCAGGAAACGAGTTTCATGGGTGGAGAATGGAAGCTCAGGATTGATTATGTGGAGAAACGATGCGTCCAGGTTGTGAGAAGACGCAGGTCATCCAGGAGCAAGCGAGCAGCCAGAGAACAGCCTGCCTATAGGTCCCTGACCCTCCACTGCTGGACACATGGTGCTGTTGCCACCAGACTCACACTAGGCTGCCCCTTCTGCATAGAGAATGCGTCCTCCGTAACCCCTGCCTCAATGGGTCAGAATCAGTCTCTGTGCTCGGTAGGACCACCCACCTTGTTATCAAGGACCTTAAGTCACACAGCTGGGTGGCAGCACAGCCAGAATTGTAACCAGGCCTGGGGTGCCGAAGCCTTGTCCCCCAACAAAAAAGGAGGAGGGTCCACATCTGGGCCAAGGGAACAGCAGGTTGGAACCTGATTCTAGGAAAGCCACCGGAGGCTTTAAGCAGGGTGGGTCACGTGATCTGGTGTTTGCCATAGGATGTCACTCTAGATGTCACCACCTGGGGGGTGGGGGATGAGCAGAGACCGCTGTCAGGAGGCTGTGGCAGGCAGTCTCCCAGGTGGCAGATGACGTCGTCTGCCCCAGAGAGAATGAGAGCAGAGCAGTGAATGAGAGTTTTGATGGTTTGGACAGGCACTCGGAGAGACCCAGAGGAAGGAAGGGGTCTTTGATATTTGGGCTGAGAAACTGGGGAGAGGGGGAAGGCTGGAACACGGACGTCGGAAATGCAGTTTGGGACCCACTGTGTGTGAGACACTTCTCAGCCCGGTGAGGGCACTGCCTGGGGGGTGGACGCGTGAGTCTGGATCTTGGGGGACAGATCTCAACCTGAGGGACAGATCTGGGAGTCGGCAGCATATCGCTGGTTTTAAGGCTACGAGTCTGGATGAGGTCACGCGTGGGAAGAGCGTGGACAGAACAGAGAGGAAGGCTTTGGGCTGAGGCCTGGGGTGCTCCACTGTGGAGGTCCGGTACATGAGGGGGAAGAGCTGAATAGACGAAGAGGTAGCTAGGAAGGTGGAGGGAACACTGGGCCGGTGTGTTGGCTGCGAAGGACATTTCTAGAAGGACTCAGAAGGAAGACGAGTGGTCGAGCTCATCAAAGCAGCTGGGAGGGTGTAGAGAACTGACCGTTGACTTTGGCTCATCCACGTCCTGAAAAGAGCACGTTGGGTGGTGCGGTGGGTCACAAACCCCGTGGGTCACAAACCCCGTGGACAGGATCTGAGGGACAAAGGCAGGTGCATGGGGGAGACGGTGCACGGATTCTCTTTGGGAGCGTGTGTCGGGAGCCGATCCACTAATGCTGGCTAACTAGGTCACAGCAGGAGAAGATTCACAACTGCTGGTTGACAAAGTCACAGCAAAAGAAGATAGAGTCACCGCAGTAAGACCAACAGCTGCGGGTTGACAAAGTCACCGCAAGGAAAGGCACAACGACACTTCCCCCTTTAATCTTTTGAATTAATCTGGCCTTATATTCCCCCCTTTTCTGGGTGTGTGCTATTATTTGTAGCACAGGGATAATAGTACCGTGCTTTCCCTGTAGATTCGTAGTAATTTCTTTGGAAATGAGACAGAAGGTGTAAGTTCCACAGAAAAGCCTGTAAGCCCCTTGAACTGGGCTCATAAACATAAGAGGCTGGCCATGATATCCCTCATAAAGGGTTAAGTTTGTAGGAGAACTTCTTCTTATTAATCATGTTAGAAAGAATAGTTAGAACTTAGCTAGTATATGAATATAGTAAATAAATAAAGTTTAACTAGACATTAGAATCTTAGGTAAAGTGTAGTGGAGTGGCCTGTTGCGTGGCCTTGGATAGGAGTGCAGCTGGCTAGTAAAGAATGTTTTGTTAAAAGACTTGTTTTGTCACTGAAGGCAGTTGCTGGGCTTTTCTCAGTAAAACATTCTCATGAGATTTTTGTATTTTCCAAGAATAGGAGAGGTATGTGGTGGGATTCATAGCAGCAATAGCAACTAATGCCTTCTGATATTATGTTGCTACTAGCTATCTTGCAGGTGCACTCTATGTATCTCTAAGTAAAAATTACTCTTTATACTATGTCAGTTTCTTAACAGCAAGCCTTTTGTAGTCTTGTGAGAAAAGAATTAGGACACTGCATGAACTCAAGGCTATTTGCCTGAGCAAGCGGTGGTCCTCTGCTAGTCCTTGATGATTTCGTCTGCTATCTCTCTCTGCGCCCTTGACTCACAACAAGAGTAAAATGGAGTTATTAATTAGTACTAATCTTTTAGAAGTTTGTACCAATATTATTATTACTATTGTATAACTGTACTTTGAATAACTTACCATCTGACTTGTAGCTTATAGATATGAATTAACTGTTATCTGGAAACATGTAACCATAGTGAAACAAAATACCATGTGACTGTAACTCAGTGTGTATGCATAAAAAGTAATGTTAGACCAGCCATTGAGAGAGATGCCTGGCAGTAAATGCTAACCAGAGAATAAAGAATTCGGCTCTCTCACTCGATTTCGCCGACGCCGTCTCCTCCTGTGGGACCCCTGGATCCTCCCCCCGGGGCTGGACCCCGGCAAGCGTGGGAAAGGGGTGACCACAGGGGGCAACGTGTTTTTTTTTATTAATTGAGGTGAAGTTCACTTACCATCAAATTCACCGTTTTATCTACTTACTAACCTTTTTAAAGTGAACAATTCGGTGGCATTTAGCACATTCGCAGTGTTGTGCCACCACCACCTCTACCTCGTTCTAGAACATTTCCATCAATCCCAAAGCAAGCCCCTTGCCCGTTGAATACTTGGTCTCCGTTTGCAATCCCCCCCCCCCCCCCAGCCCCTAGCAACCACTCGTCTGCTTTCCGCCCCTAGAAACTATCATTCACATGGGATTGTATCACCTTTTGTGTCAGGCTTTTTTCCACGTAGCACAATGGCGTCCAAGTCCTGCCACGTTGTAGCCTGGGTCAGAATGTCATTCCTTTATGTGGCTGAGTAATATTGCATTGTGGCCACAAACCACAGCTGTTCATCCTCTCCTTCGCTGATGGGCATTTGGGCGGTTCCTGCCATTGGGCTATTGTGAGCAGTGCTACCATGAACACTGGTGCCCAAGTCTTTGTTTTGAACACCTGCTTCCAGGTGTCCTGGGCATACCCCTAGGATTGGAATCACTGAATTACGCATCGTTCTGTGTTTAATTTTCGCGAGACCACCAAACTCTTTCCCACAACAGTGAAACCCGTTTGCATTCCCGCCAGCTGCGTGCGTATGAGGGCTCCTGTTTCTCCACATCCTTGCCTGGTTAGTTGGCTTTTGTTTGTTTGTTTGTTTTTTAATGGGTGATATTGAGACATTGTTGTGCCTAGCCTGGAATACAGACAGAGACATTGATGATGCTGGGGTGGGAGTGTTGCTGGAGGGAAATCCTCAAGTAGGTGGGAGGGTTGAGCCCACAAGACCCATGCAGGGCATGTCCTTCAAAGTGGGAAGTAGGGACACCAGGCTCCCAGAGACACAGGAGAGACACTCTGATGGGCTTGTCCTCTTTGCTCTGGGGAGGAGCTTTCCCGTAAAGCAGCGGGGAGTGGGGAGCGGGGAGCGGGGAGTGGGGAGTGGGGAGTGGGGAGTGGGGGCTGGCAGCGAGGGGGTCTCACTTTACACCTCAATTCTCATTCACAAGCCTTGGTGCTTTGGGTCAGCGGGTGACTTCTAGCACCCAGGCGTGCTTGGCCACAGAATGAAGAGAACAGAACTTCAGCAGCTGCCTTTAGGAGTAAGCGAGGCTGCGTGTAACCAGGGCACGGAGCAGGTGCTTAGTGACGCAGGTCCCTCCCATCCGCTCACCCTCCTGGCTAGATTCTGAATGATCCGCTAGAAGCAGCAGGGTTACCCTTCTCAGTCTCTGGCACTATGTTGGCCACCTAGTAGGTGTTCCATAAGTATTTGAAAAAGAACAAAGGAAGATGCAAGGATAAAAATAATGGTTAAAAAAAACAACAACCAGACTTCCTGTTAATAATAGCAATAGCGAATATCTCCTGGGGGCTTGCTACACGGCCCTGGCTGGCAGTTCCAAGGGCTGCGCCTCATCTGGCCCCCGGGGTGACCTTGAGACGCCTACTCCCTTATCCCGCTTTGCAGAGCAAAGGTATCCAGTGTGACAAGGCTAGGGAGCAGCAGGCTGGCTGTCGGGTCCGAGGTGCGATCCTGGGCTCTCAGTCATTGTCCCGTACTGTTTATCTAGATGCTGCTAATCTTGTCATCGGAGAGTGCTTTATTGTCAGTTAAAAATGTAACCAAGTTCCAGCCTGTACTACTCACGGAACGAGGGCTGATACCTTGATTGACCGCGTCTTGAGATAAGGAGAGTCCTTTATGCGGAAAGCCAGCAAGCTGAGGTCTCCTGCCAGGGCAGACCGGCCTCCTGAAGCACCACCTTACGAAAGTACAGAATTCAGGCTTCCTTCTCGTCCAGGGAAGGGGGAATGGGAGAGGTTGGGGGTCAGGAGGTGACCAGGGAAGGGGGAGTGGGAGAGGGTGGGGGTCAGGAGGTGACCAGGGAAGGGGGAGTGGGAGAGGGTGGGGGTCAGGAGGTGACCAGGCAAGGGGGAGTGGGAGAGGGTGGGGGTCAGGAGGTGACCAGGGAAGGGGGAGTGGGAGAGGGTGGGGGTCAGGAGGTGACCAGGGAAGGGGGAGTGGGAGAGGGTGGGGGTCAGGAGGTGACCCACAGCCACAGACGTGGAGGTGCCAGCCAGGGTCAAGGAGGTGAACTTTGTTCTTGGCCAACAAATTCCAGCTGCTGCAGTTTTTTGTCACGGAGTTCCTGCAGATCTTTGATAACCACTCGTTATTTTGGCGTGGACTTCTTTATCTCAGGGGAGGCAGTTTAGAATACGAAGAAGCTGTTTCCTTTTGTTGTTGTTTTTTCTTTTTCTTTCTTTTTTTTTTTTATACTGAAGCAGCAAGCAGAATTCTTCTAAGGCTTCTAATATCTTCGTTCAAGGCCCAGCAGTTAAGCAGGAGCTAGTCACCTAAAGGTTACGGAAACAAGGCAGGCTTGAACAAGATGCATTCAAAGAGCCACTGACTCTGTTATCATAAGACCTCACTCAAGGGAGGCTGGGTGAGTGCGTAGGGGGAGGGAGGGAGAGAGGGGTGGGCACCGGCTGGGCCGTTGCGGGAGGTTTGAAAGGCTGGAAGTCAACACCACCGCTCAGAGGCAGCCTCTGTCCGTCTGGGCATGTTTGCACTTCCTTAAGCACCACTGAAATCACCCGGGCATGAAAATGTCACCTTCTGGCGTGCCGGTTGTCAGCCCGCAGAGGTCGGTGGATAAAGACATAAAGACATCTCGGGTGGCTGTCTCCCAGGGATCAGGCGACTCCTTCCTGGCCACTAGGCCACCCCGTTGTCAACATCAAGGTGCTGGGGAGATGGGATTAGCCTTGAGAAGGTTGTCGGGTTGCTCTCAATCGATGCTTGGGGAACTGGGTGGACTTTTCCACGTTCCCAACACAGCCCCGCCTCCCCGGGGCCTGGGCGTGTGCTGAAGCCAGGCATAGTGTCCATCTCCCATGTTTGGGGGGCACTCCTGGGCACCCGTCGTTCTGTGCCCCGCCCAGGACCAGCCTTCACGTCCCACGCCCTTCCCCCTCTCTCTGGTCAGGCGCCCTTGGCTGAGCTGGGACTTGCCCCGGCTGCAGAGGCACACGCCTGGGTCCCTGACGTGTTCTCTGCCACTCCAGCCCTCTGCTTACCTCGGGGTGCTGAAATCGCTAGAGCGGCCCGAGCATGCGGGCATCACTCTGGACTAGAGCAGTGGTTCTCAAAGTGAACCTAGCAGATTTCCAGGTGCACCCTATGGTATTCCAGAGAAATACGTGCCTGTTGGGGACCAAAAAACCAACAGGGCTTTTGGAGTTTAGATTTTTGGGGGGCTGAGGTGTGGGGAATTGGCTGTAAGCTGACAGTCTGCCCAACACCCCCACCTCACTTGCCTGATTAGGTTGCAAAAGGCTGTTCAGCTGTGGTGCTGGATTGTTTACACTACCTCCCATGTTCCCCGGAAAGACTGGAGGCAAGTTTCTTCTATCCTTTGTTTGGTATAAAGTTAAGATGATATGTATGGTGGGGGTTTTGGATTGATGATTAAACATAAGGAATTGTCTCTTGAAGCCTTTTGGATTTCTATAAAAGAAGAATATGTGGCAATATCTAAAAAAGCTTTGAACATTTTACTACAATTTTCAACATCCTATTTATGTGAATTAGGATTTTCTACCCTCAACACAATTAAGAGTAAAAAGAGAGGAATTCTTCAATGTATTGATGAGGAAATGAGAGTTTGCCTTTCAAATATATGCCTAAACATCAAAGAAATCGCTAGGACACATCAGACTCATGTTTCTCATAAACACAAGAACGAAAAAACTTAACACATTTGTGCCGGGACCTGTCGAATTTACTAAATCTTACTAAGAATGTATCTATATATATAAAAAGATAACTTTTTTGTCATTTTAAAAAAATTTTAACCCCTCTTTTTTATGAATTCTAAAAAAGCATAACTCAAAAAATGTGACATAAAAATGTTTTCTAATGTCAGAATAAATTTAATTTTGTCATATTTATTTCATTTAATTGCCATAAAAGCATGCTTGGAATTTATTTTTTTTAATATTTGACTTAATTATTATAACATATTTCTCAGAAATTTGTATATTGTGCACCCACAATTATTTGTAGGATTTTAAATGCTCCCCGACTTCAAAAAGTTTGAGTACCACTGGACTAGAGTGATGGCTCTCAGCCGGTTTGCTCAGTGGTAGAGAGTCGGCCCAGCATGTGGATGTCCCAGGTTCAATTCCTGGTCAGGGCACACAGAAGAATTGTACATCTGCTTCTCTACTCCTCTCCACCCACCCTCCCTCTCTCCTCCCTCATGCAGCCATGGCTTGATTGGCTCTAGTGACTTGACCCAGGTGCTGAGGATGGCTCCATGGCCTCTGCCTCAGGTGCTAAAAATTGCTTAGTTGCCAAGCAATGGAACAATGCCCCAGATGCGCAAAGCATTGCCCTGTAGAGGGCTTGCTGGGTGGATCCCAGTCAAGGTACCTGCGGCAATCGGTCTCTGCCTCCCCTGCTCTCAATAAAAATAAAATAAAATAGAATGATGGTTTTCATGCATTTCTCCACTGGCTGATTCTACCCCTGCACTGACAGAGTAGCAGGAGTTAACCCCTCATCCTGGTCCTTTGGATTTAGGGCTTGATCAGTCGGCATTCATTTGTGTTCTGCTTTATAAGACTTGCAAGTCATTTTGCCTGACCCTCTCCACAACCCAGGCAGTTTGGTCCCACACCAGTCACCTCCTCACGTTAATGAGAAGAGATCCGACACCCAGGAAGGTCAACCCGCTAGTCAGCAAGGGCTTGGCTGGGGCACCTCTGCCTTCGACTCGCAGGCCAGAATCTGTTCACAGGCATCTGGGCATGTTTGTTAATCATTTATCACTTGTCAAGATGGGCATCATAGAATGTTTACAGTAACAGCTCTGCTGGATGCCATGTAATCATTAACGCTGTTTTCTTCTTTCATCATTTCCCAGGTTTATATCTGATTTGATTGGGAGCCGATCTATCGGAGAAGCGCATTCTGTGTGCTCTTTAGACTGGGACAGGCGAGGCAGGCTCCAGGAAACGGTAAGTTTTGCTCACAGGTTTGGATCAGCTTTGGGGCGGCTTCAAGAATTACTGAAATTCCTTACAGAAGAGTGGGAGCAAGGAATTGGAAAACTGAGGGAACTGAAAATCAACTTGGTGAAGGTTAACTGAGAAAATGCACACAAAGTGCTTAACATGGTGTCTGGCAGATGTTAATAATGGCTACTCTTCCAATGGCTGGTGACCAGTCAGTTACTCTTCCTTCCACCCTCTCCCTCCCTTCCATCTTTCCATCCTTACTTTCTTCCTTTTCTTTCTTTCTTTCTTTCTTTCTTTCTTTCTTTCTTTCTTTCTTTCTTTCTTTTTTTCTTTGTGTGTGTGTATGTGTGTGTGAGAGAGAGAGAGAGTAAGAGAGAGAAACAGAGACAGAGACAGAGAGAGGGACAGATAGGGACAGACAGACAGGAAGGGAGAGAGATGAGAAGCATCAATTCTTTGTTGTGGCACCTTAGTTGTTCACTGATTGATTTCTCATATGTGCCTTGACTGGGGGGCTACAGCAGACCGAGTGACCCCACGCTCAAGCCAGTGACCTTGGGCTCAAGCTGGTGAGCCTTGCTCAAACCAGATGAGTCCACGCTCAAGCCAGCAACCTCGGGGTTTTGAGCCTGGGTCCTCTGTGTCCCAGTTCGATGCTCTATCCACAGCACCACTGCCTGGTCAGGCCTGCTTTCCTTCCTTCCTTCCTTCCTTCCTTCCTTCCTTCCTTCCTTCCTTCCTTCCTTCCTCCCTCCCTCCCTCCCTCCCTCTCTCCCTCCCTTCCTTCCTTCCTCTCTTGCTCTGTTTTCCACATGTCCCCTCAATATCTTTTTTTTTTTGTATTTTTCTGAAGTTGGAAACGGGGAGGCAGTCAGACAGACTCCTGCATGCGCCCAACCAGGATCCACCCGGCACACCCACCAGGGGGCGATGCTCTGCCCATCTGGGGCGTTGCTCTGTTGCAACCAGAGCCATTCTAGCACCTGAGGCAGAGGCCACAGAGCCATCCTCAGCGCCCAGGCCAACTTTGCTCCAAAGAAGCCTTGGCTGCAGGAGGGGAAGAGAGAGACAGAGAGGAAGGAGAGGGGGAGGGGTGGAGAAGCAGATGGGCGCTTCTCCTGTGTGCCCTGGCCGGGAATCGAACCCAGGACTCCTGCATGCCAGGCCGACGCTCTACCACTGAGCCAACCGGCCAGGGCTCCCCCCCCCCATATCTTGTTTTAGGATTAGCCTTAGTTCTGTGCCAAAGTCAGCAGAGATTAAATTCTGAAAATTAAGAGTAAAGTCACAGCCAAGTGTTAATCAGACAGAGACTTCGGGGACCAGGGTGGGTGTGGCATTTCCTGTTCAGCGCTGTCAGCCAGCGGCTTTGGATCCGCTGGGCTTTGCTTGGGGCAGCGGTTCCAGGCACTGCAGAGCGGTGGCCTCCAGCCCGCACGCACTGGGCTTGGGCAAACAACGTCCTTCGCTGTCCGCTGCCCTGCTGCGCGGTGCTGGTCTCCGTCCCAGCCTCGTCTTTGCTCTTGTCCGTTTACCCAACACAGGCTGATAAGTGGGGGTCTGACTGCACGCTGTTGGGGACAGATCTGAGCTCCGAGACAGGTGCGGCGGCTTACCTGCTTTATTTCTAACACGACCAGCCACGGTGTCAGACACACGGTGCCCAGGAGGGCTTTATTATTGGGAGAGGCAGCAACAGGAGCAGCAGAGGTAGTTACTTAGTATTGAATGCCAGCCACAGCCTGGGCAGGTGCCAATCAGATCACCGGGAGCAGAGGCCTGCTCTCTGCAGCTGCTGGATCGTGGCAGGTGGGCACCCAGGGACCACCCAGGACGTGGGTATTTACCAGTGAGTACAACAGCAATTCACTTTTGAAGAGCTGGCCTTGCACTGCCCCAGCGGGCAGCTGCCCGCCCACCTGTGACGGGACGTCTCAGGGGTGGTGAGGTCGTTGTCAGCTCTGCGGCGGTTTCTGTAGGGTGGGCTGTGCAGCCTCAGACCTCGGCTGCATACCGCTCCCCCGGGCAGTGCATCCTTATTGACGTAGCAACCCTCGTTCTTTCCCTTGCTGGCCTGGGAACAGGAGACCAGAAGTGACCTCGACCCCGAAGGAAGCACAGCCCCCTGCCCACGGCCTCCTGGTGCTGGGCGCGTACCCGTCTGGAACCCATTTTCTGGGAAGAGCGCACAAACCTCTCCCCATCCTGGCCAGGGGCACACCTCACATCTTGGGATCAGTTCTACAGGCTCTTTACGTATTTTTTAATATTATTGTCTTGTCATTGATAGCCCCTCACTCTCCGTTTCCCCAGCTCAGCCTCCTTTGCCGTCCCCCTTCCCCATCTCCTCTTTCCAGAGGGAGTCCTGTAGGACTCTTCTCGTCCACAGCCTCCCTGGGGGCCTTCCGCATCCGCCTGTGATGCTGACTGCCCCGCCCTTCCTCTGCAGCCCGGATGCCTCTCCCTCCAGCACCCCTCTCCTTTCTGGCTGCCCGGGGGGTACTTGCGCTTGGCTGCCATACAAAGCTCTCAGGCTCACCTCCCAGACGAGACCCTTCATCCTCCGCTGTCACCACAGCTGTTGCTTTTGGGTGTCTCTAGCTCAATGAACGGCAGCTGCCGGTAATCAGACAGCGAGGCTCCCCCTGGCATCTCTCAAGGCTTGTTACCTAAGTTACCCCTCATCTAACAGGCGAGAAGGATAACCGTCTGCATTGGGTTGGTAAGGAAACAGAGCTCAGGTACCCACAAGGCCATGCCATGTGGCATAACTCCAGGGGTGACATTTACAGTGTCATCTGTACGAACGACACTGTCCGAAGTGACGTAGGGACAGCCATTGACATCAGCTAGGACGGACGCAGCCGCTGGAGGCGGGCCGGTGCTGGCCGTGGGTACCCTCATTCTGGCTTCCTTTGTCCCTGTCCCGTCCCACTGGACCCCAGCCTGAGTTCCCTGTTCCCCTCTCCTCCACCCCGCCCACCCATGCTGATTCCAAGGCACCTCTCGGGCCGGGACTCTGTGGACACAGAGATCACTCAGCGGTGGCCCCATTGTGAATAGGGTATTGGTCAGGGTTCTCCAGAGAGCAGAACCGAAAGAGTATATAGCTATATATTACCTGTAGTGATGTGTGCGGAAAGAGAGATAGAAAGAGAGAGAGAGAGAGAGATGTTAAGGAATTGGCTCGCACACTGTGAGGGCAGGCAAGCCCAAGCCCACACAACAAGCCAGCGGTCCAGGAATTCCATTAAAGAGCAGATGTTGCAGTTTTTGCCCAAGGTCTGGGAACACAGGCAGAAGTCTTACATCATCTTGGGACCAAGTTCCTCCCCCTGCAGGGCACCTCTGTGCTTGCACTGAGGGCCTCCCAGGGACTGTTTGGGGCCCACCCACATCATTATGGAGGGTTATCCAATTTACTTGAAGTCAACTGATTGTAAATGTTAATCATTTCTAAACAACTCCAGCAACACCTTGCCTGTTCTCCAGGTGTCCAGCCACAACCACGTGGTCTGGCCGAAGTGACACATCCCAGGAACCACCAGGAGGAGGTCACGGTCACTGAGAACACAGGAGAGCAGTCAGCGGGCCCAGCCTGGCTCCCGCAAGGCTAGTGGGACAGGCGAGGGGACGCAGCGGGGGAGGTGACTCGGATTTCCCAGGGGCTCAGGGCAGGGGAGACACATCCCAGGAACCACCAGGAGGAGGTCAAGGTCGCTGAGAACACAGGAGAGCAGTTAGCGGGCCCAGGCTGGCTCCCGCGGGGCTGGTGGGGCAGGCGAGGGGACGCAGCGGGGGAGGTGACTCGGATTTCCCGGGGGGCTCAGGGCAGGGGAGACACATCCCAGGAACCACCAGGAGGAGGTCACGGTCACTGAGAACACAGGAGAGCAGTCAGCGGGCCCAGTCTGGTTCCCGCGAGGCTAGTGGGACAGGCAAGGGGACGCAGCGGGGGAGGTAACTCGGATTTCCCGGGGGCTCAGGGCAGGGGAGACTGGCGGGTGCGGCTAGGGAAGGAGGAAGGCGCTCCAGGCCAGTGGGGCAGCCAGGAAACGCCACAGAGTCCTGACAACGGAGGTCCAGTGAGGTCCAGTGAGCCGGGCGTCCCTGGGCGAGCACCGGTGTGAGACAGGCGGGGTTTCCCCGTGCACGGCCTCGGTCCCTCACGCTCAGGCGTTGGTGACAGCTGCTCACCATCCGCGTTCTCGTTGGGCCGGCTCTGATGACTCTGGACCTCAGACCAGAGCCAAGTGACCTTGGGCTTCAGGCTAGTGACCATGGGTCATGTCTATGATCTCATGCTCAAGCTGGTGACCTCGCACTCAAGCTGGTGAGACTGCGCTCAAGCCAGGGGCCTCGGGGCTTTGAACCTGGGTTCTCAGTGTCCCAGGCCATCACTCTATCCACTAGGTCACTGCCTGGTCTGGTTGAACAAATATTTACAGAAACTGAATGCTTCCAAAATTTTATTTTTCAAGACTCTGGTTCCTCGAAACCATAAAGGTTTAATTCCTTTAAAAGAAAAAAAAATTTTTTAAGAAATTTTAAAAACTTGTTTTTCTAGTTGTAGTAGTGGGTTTCTTTTTTTTCCTTTTTTTTTTTTTTTTTTTTTGAGTGTGTGCATGTGCAGAAAAGGAAAACTATAGAAAAACAAATAAGAGAATAATGGGCTTAAAATATATATATCATAGCCGAGGGGTAACAGCCGCATCTGGGCAGTCGATTTCCTATGCACATAAATCCGTGAGCTGTCCTCTGCTCAGGTCTGCAGCCAGGATCCCCCTGTGCTCACGCCCTGTGCTGGGACAGGCCACTCGCTGTCTCTGTGCCCAGGGCCCATCGCACCCTCTTCCTGAGCTGTCTGTCCCAGGACGTGTCTGTCCTCCAGGAGGGCAGGCAGGTCCGTCTTGCTCACAATTGCATCCCCATCACCCAGATCACTAGTGGCTTAATAAATATTTGTTTAACCTGACCAGGCAGTGACACAGTGGATAGAGTGATGGCCTGGGACACTGAGAACCCAGGTTCAAAGCCCTGAGGTCCCTGGCTTGAGCGCAGTCTCACCAGCTTGAAGGCGAGGTCACCAGCTTGAGCATGAGATCATACACATGACCCATGGTCACTGGCCTGAAGCCCAAGGTCACTGGCTTGTGCCCAAGATGCTGGCTGGAGCCCAATGTCGCTGGCTTGAGCCCAAGGTCACTGGCTTGAGCCCAAGGTCACTGGCTTGAGCAAGGGGTCACTGACTTGGCTGGAGGCCCTGGGTCCAAGCACATATGAGAAAGCAAGCGCTGAACAACTAAGGTGCCACAGCAAAGAACTGATGCTTCTCATCTCTCTCCCTTTCTGTCTGTCTGTCCCTGTCTGTCCCTGTCTGTTCCTTTCTCTCTCTCTCACTTGCTAAAAAATAAAAATATTTGTTGAAGAAAATATTCAATGCGTAAATATTTTGTTTTAAATTTAATTGTAAATGAAAAAAACACATGAACCTAGTTTAAGTACATATATATTAAGAGTGACTATTAGAAGCACATGTATTTTTAACACTGACTAATGTATATATATACTTTTATATGTCTTCCTCTTACTGTCCAGTAAGAATAACTGAGCATTTCCCGTGATATTAGATGTCCTTTAATGTAAAGCTTTCGGTGCTCCGGGCAGTTTAGGTGCTGTGTACCTGCGGCTGTGTCATCATTTATTGAACCTTTCCTCTTAGGGGTCTGCTTCCTATTGTGAAGACCGGTTTATTTTCCTAACATGAAAAATGCTTCAGTGTGACTATTTCTGGCTTAAATCTTGGTGCACATTTTTTGGGGTTGTTTTTTTTTTTTTTTTTTTTTTACCGTTTTAGGATAAATTTTTATAAACGGAGTAATGGGGCCAAAGGGCCTACAAAGTCTTATGGCTCCAGAAACATGTCCTCAAACTCCAGACAAGCGGCCCAGTTTTGTTGACTTCTGTCCTGCCAGTAACAACAGAGGTTATGATTTCAGTAACTGTCTCTGGTTTGACAGGGGGGGTTGGCACTTCCTTTTACTGTTCACATTGTGGGGGCAGAAAGCCTAGTGTTTACGAGATGTGCCCAACCACGAGAGTGAGCGTCTGAACGGGAATGTTCCGGGAGGGGCCTGTATTTAAAAGCAGTGCAGTTAGCATGGGAAACACAGACACAGTCAACCCAACCATCTCACAAACGGAGAAACGGAGGCCTGAGAGGAGCAGGGGGTGCCCCGGTCTCCAGGGGAGCAGAGGTCCCTCATCCTGGTGTCCTCGCCAGGACCCCTCCCTGGTCAGGGCCACCTCCCCCGAGTCACCTCTCTCTGACAGCAAGAGTCTGATGGCTCCTTCCTTTCCCCCTTTTCTCAGGAACAAAGACACCGGGCCCCAACTCTGAAGAGTAAACCATGAAGCTCAGCGAAAAGGACCCAGCAGACAACAAAGAAAGAGATTTGGAGAAAAAGAAATTGGTCAGTCCTGGTTTCCTCACCTCTTTTTTTTTTTTTTTTTTACCAGTGTTCTGGTGACCCTGGGCTGTCCCTTCTGCCCCTCCCACCTCCCTGGGGACATGCAGGTTAAGGTGAGGTCAGGACCAGGAGAGCGAAGGCTGGAAGCAGGGCTTTGTGGCAAGGAGCCAGGTGAATTGTCAAAGACCTGTGTGCAATGAGGCACAGGCCACTGGTGGCTTGTCCGTCGGTTGATAATAATACTATCAGCCAGTGGCCTTCTGGATGTGTGTAGGGGTCAGGTAGCTCCACTCCAGTGGTCATTTCTCTAGAGGGGACATTGATGTTGAAAATGATAATGTCATCTTCCTTAAGGATACACTGAAACCCATCCCTCACCCCGGTCCAAGGACCAGTTCACCTGCCCCCTCCTCCAGGAAGTCCTCGGCCCTTAGAAAGCCTCTTACCCTCCTCTGGACGCCTTGAGCCCTCTTTTTAAACCAGATGCAAAGAACCAATAACCAGTCAGCACCTCTCTGTGCTGGACCTTTACACAGGGCTCTCATTCGAGTCTCTTAGCCATACCACAGTGAAGGCATCCCCTCCCGGGTTTGACAGGCGAGAAACCGAGGCTCAGAGGGGACTAAATCCACTTGTCCGAGGCTGTATAGCTAGTTCAAAACTTGACCTGTGTGTGCCTGCTCTCCTGGGATGGTGTGGAAGCAGCCAGGACTCAGAAAAGAATAGGTCCATATTTGTGATAAACCGTTACTTAGCGGGACAAAGATCAACACAAGCACGTTTGCCAAATTGCCAGGAAGTGTGAGCTCGGCAGGCCGAGCACCAGTATCCCCATCTCGCAGTGAAAGGGAGGTGCTGGGAGGCCAAGCCACCTGTCTCCTGTCGTCCAGAGACACGGGAGAGTCGCATTAAATAGACTTTCCCTCCAAGTGGACCCCGTGTGCTGTCCTTGGAGCTCATGTTGGGTTGAGTCCGGGCTCCACTGTGCAGGCACTGGGTGCAAGGTGACTGTGTCTCCCTTCCAGTGCCCCGCCCACACTCTAGGCCCCAACCAAACCTGACGTTTGCTCCCCTTTGTCCCTGGGGCTTTGGCTCAGTGCCCTCCCACCCCACGGCCGCCTTCTTTTGTTTTTGGTGGCCGAGACAGAGAAAGTCAGAGAGAGGGACAGATAGGGACAGACAGACCGGAAGGGAGAGAGATAAGAAACATCAATTCTTCGTTGCGGCTCCTTAGTTGTTTATTGATTGATTTCTCATATGTACCTTGAACGGGGGGCTACAGCAGACCGAGTGACCCCTTACTTGAGCCAGTGACCTTGGGCTCAAGCTGGTGAGCCTTGCTCAAACCAGATGAGCGCGCACTCAAGTCAGCGACCTCGGGGTCTCTAACCTGGGTCCTCCACATCCCAGTCTGACGCTCTACCCACTGCGCCAACGCCTGGTCAGGCCCCCACATCCTCCTTGGCCTGTGTACAACCCAGGCTTTGTCATCCAGGAGCCACCTCTCCCAGGAAGTCTTCCATGCTCTAATCCCAGGTTGGCTCAGTGCGTCTTCCGTGTTTCCCCTGGCAATCCTGAGCCGTTGCATGTCATATAGTAACCCAGAGAGTCTGTGTCAGTGTCCTGCTCTGGACCACAGCCCTGCCTGGGGCGGTGGGTGGAGGGTGGGGGTGGGGGGTAGGGGATGGAGGGTGAAGGGTGGCTGGCTGCCCATCAGCTCCAGAAAGAGCCGGTTCCTCCTGAGTCTCCCTGTGGGACTAATAAGCAGAACGGTCATGTACTGAGTGTTTCATGTGCTCAGTGAATAACTGGTCTGACTGCTGAGGGCTGGGTTGTCATTCTGCTTTCCTGCCAAGCAGCAATTTCCCTACTCTTGTGCATCGAGGGGCTGGACATTCCCACACGTGTGTGTGACACGACACGCTCCCAGCATGCCTGCAGAGCTCCACGGCTTATTTCAATGTATGTTTTCCATTGAACCAGTTTTCTGGCTTCTCTCTTTTTTTGTGGACTTGGGGCCACCCTGGCCTCCTAGGGGCTCTGTGTTCCGCAGACACACCTGCTCTCTGCCTCTGGGAGCCAACGGCCAAGGCCAGCTGTCCTAGGCACGATTAAAGGTGCTTCTCGGACAAGGCGAATTCATTCTCACACATCCTCTCTCGCGAGTGGGGTCTGATCCACCGTAATGCTTCGCCTGCACCCGTCGGGGGCGGCACGTGAGAGGCGCATTTCCTCAGCCAGTGCAGAGTGAGCGGGACCGGGGCACCCCCCAGTGGCAGATCCTTGTTCTGCCCATTTGTCCCAGAGCTGCAGGGCGGCCCGTGGCCATCTCCAGCACGGGCTCCTGGTTTCTATTTCAGCCTCAGAATAACTCTGCAGGGCACTCAGGGTGGGGCCAGCCTCCCGTTTGGCACTTGTAAACCCGGTAGCATAGAGAAGCTAAGCCACTTGCCTAAGGACACCCAGTAAAAAATAAAAGTGGTCACTGTATTTCATCCATGCTCAGTAAAAGCATCAAAAGAGGAATACAGGGTGGAGTCAGGGTTGGGACTCCACCAGGCTGCTGCCTAAGCCAGTGACCTTTTCCTCTGCCCAACCCTCAGGGAGAGGCGCCCTGTGTTTATGCTGGCCTCTCCCCTCCCTGCACGATTACCTTGTCAAGAAGGAAATAAAAAGTTCCTAAAGGAAGCATCCAGACCCAGGGGTGATTCTCGAGAAGACGGGTGTCCCCTCTTGCCCCAGTTGCTGTTATAACCTGAGTAAGGGGGGAGGGGGCACATTATCCATTTCCTGTTCAGACAAAAGGAAATTGCCACACTTCCGGTGTGGCACCCGCCCCCTCCCGTGGACTCTGCCTCTTCACCCAGCGATGCCCTGGCAGAGCCCCTGCCGGGCGGTGTGGCAGGAAACGGAGCATGGACTCCCGGGAGTTCAGCGCAGCTCCCCTCACGGGGGGCCCCACCCACCCGGGGCCCCCCAAGGGTGCCCAGGCGGGGAGCGGGAAGCCAGGTGGGAGGAGAAATCAGGTAAACAGAGAAACCGGCTTCTGTACCTACCACAGAGGGCTGAGTCCCAGGGTGAGTGTGGCTGTCACAGAGGCCACAGGGCTTTGCATCTTGGTCCCTGTGACTTTGGCCAAGGGGCCCCAACTCTCCGGCTGCAGTTTCCTGGGGTCGACAGCACCTTCTGGCAGTGCGGCTGGGCCCATGTCATGAGACCATGCTGTCTGGTGTCCCTTTTTCTCTTTCCTATCTCCACAGAGGGTACCTACCTTCTGCCCCTGGGGCTGGTGGTGAGAGGTGGTGGGCACAGAGGGGGCAGGCAGGGGCCAGGGGCTCCGGGAGGTGGCCCCCACCTGTCTTTCCTTCTCCACCCACTGACGTGTGCAGACGAGCGAGAGTGATGGTACTGGGAGGAAGGGCGGGCCAGGGAGAGAAGATGCCTAGCACAGCAGGTACGGGTCAGGAGGGACTCGTGATCTGAGACCCAGAGGATGACGTTTATTTATTTATTTTTTTTTTAATTTTTATTTTATATATTCATTTTAGAGAGGAGAGAGAGAGGGAGAGAGAGACAGAGACGGGGGGAGGAGCTGGAAACATCAACTCCCGTATGTGCCTTGACCAGGCAAGCCCAGGGTTTCGAACTGGCGACCTTAGCATTTCCAGGTCGACGCTTTATCCACTGCGCCACCACAGGTCAGGCAAGGATGAAGTTTAGAGACAGCATGTGATGGAGAATGGCGTTTTCCTTCCAAAGTGAGGTTCTGTTCCGTCAACGAATCCCCTCGAGTTCAAGCTCCTCTTACTGCAGAAAAGCACAGTTGTCCCTAGGTATCCATGGGGGATTTGTTTCAGGACTCCCGCGGACACCAAAATCCAAGTCCCTGATATGAAATGGCATAGCATTTGCATATGACCTACGCATCCTCCGGTATACTTCAAATCATCTCTAGTTCAGGATAGTGCTCGATACGCTGTAAATAGTTGTTATACTGTATTGTTTATGGAATAATAATGAGAAGAAAGTCTGTACTTGTTCAGTACAGACATAACCATGGTGCAAGTGACGATGAAGCAACAGTGTAACTTTGGGGGGGGGGTATATTTTCAATCTGAAGTTACTTGAATCCACAGACGTGGAACTGGTAGATACAGAGAGCTGTCTGTATTCCACCCCCATGGCCCATAGATCCTTCATCTCGCCCTCCATTCCGTCACCAGTGTCTCATCTTCAGCAGCTCAGTGCCCGGGAGCAGAGAGCAAGAAGCAAGACTCCCCCTCCTGCCCCCCCTTAAAAAGTAAGACCCCTGCCCATTGTCCAGCCTCTGCTGCTGACATGCACGGGCACCTGACACAGGACAGAGGAGGATCTCACCTGCTTTAACTCCCTTCTTCGGCATAATATTTTAGGAGGCGGGTTTAACATCACCCCCACTTTAAAGATGAGGACACTGCATCACTGAGAGATGTAATGGTCTAAGGTTACACAGTCACCAGGGGCAGAGCTGGGGTCAGACGGAGCAGAACCCAGAGAGGAATGTAAAACAAGGAGGTGTCGCTTTCAGGGAGGGGGCCTGGGCAACAGATCTCAGGTGGTCCCTAGAAGGGGGCTGCAGGTTGATGCAGCCACACAGGCCAGGTCAGGGGAGATCTGGGCACACCCCTCGGGCAAGAGCCCTTCTGTCTGACCAGGTCGAAGGGCGTAGGGAGAGAAAACAGAGAGAGTAAACAGCCTTTCTGAGCACTCACCACACGCACGCCACACTCTACACGTACTCACCCCTCAACAGCTTGAACCCTCCGCCACCTGTGCAGCCGGGGCTGGGTTTAGACCCCATTTTACAGCTGGGCAAGCTGAGCCCCAGGAAGGTCAGGAAACTGCTCAGGCCCCACAGCTGAGTGGCGGGGCCGTCTGGCATGGAGCCCAGGCTGGAAGAGGCTACCAAGGTGGGCAGAGCAGGGATTCGGCTATCTGGTGCCACTGCCCCTTCCAGAGAGCAGTTGACCAACCCAGCTCCCTGAACTATGGACCTCGTCTGTCTCTTGTTTACTGCTGTATCCCTGGAGCTTTGACTCAAAACACACACACACACACCACACCACACACTGAATGATGGCTGAGAATGTGCCTTCCAGGAACACCTGGGTCCCTTCCATCTGGTGAGTGGCCCACGTTCCCCTGGGCAGCCCCTGGGGCTGGCAGCCCCTCCTGTTTCCAGCTCTTGCCAGCTGGCCAGACTTCAGCGAGGGGCCCAGGTGTTTCTGCTCCATGGTGCTGTCCCGGCTGTGGCCGTCCTTGGCCGGAACCACGGGGGAGGAGTACATGGAGGCAGTGCCTGGGTGTTGGGGCCAAGTCCCAGAACTCTCTTGTCCGCAGGTCCTTGTCCCAAGGTGCTCATGCTGGCCCGTGAGATTGACCCCTCAGCCTGGAACAGGGCGTGCGTGGGTGCGTGTGCCCCTGGGCAGCTGGCAGGGGCCCCCAGGCCCGAGGTGAAGAGGCAGGAGGGGAGAGGCAGTGTGGCTGGCAGTGGGTCACTCCTGAGGGGCTGGAACCGGACCATCTGGGACACTCTGTGTCTCTGTGTCCTCACCTATAAAATCAGGAGAAAACAGTACTGATCTGTGGATTCCATGACATGATACCCAGAAACTGCTTGGAACAACGCCTGGCCCCCTAGCTCTTAATGAAGGCCAGCGGCTCTTGCCGGCATCCTAGTCTGGCTTTGCTTTGTGCTCCTCGGTGGGTTTGAAAATGCCCAAATTCGGCTCACATAGCAGCA
Source organism: Saccopteryx bilineata (assembly GCF_036850765.1). Taxonomy (NCBI): domain Eukaryota; kingdom Metazoa; phylum Chordata; class Mammalia; order Chiroptera; family Emballonuridae; genus Saccopteryx; species Saccopteryx bilineata. Next base: position 260,605,704 of record NC_089494.1, read on the forward strand.
GCGTGTAGCCGAGCACCAGGTCTGACGTGCTGTCTTCTCCTTTCCCAGGACTGGTCCTGCTCACTCATCGCGGCCTCCCTCGTGGGCGCTTTCGGCTCCTCCTTCCTCTACGGGTACAACCTCTCCGTGGTGAACGCCCCCACTCCGGTGAGTGCCTTGTGGCCCCGGGATGCGCCCAGCAGGGGGCGCTGCGGAAACGCGGAAAAACTCAGGAGTGTTAGCGCCTGGCACTGCCTGGTACCGGATTCCGTAAACCTTTGCAGGCAGGCTCGGTGCTAGATCCTAGCTGGACCCCAGGGTCCGGGGTTGGTGGGGGAGGGCAGAGAGAAGGACACAGGCTTCTGTCTTTTGAAGGGTAGATGGAAAAGACAAAAACAGACGCTGGTGACATTGCTCAGTTCCTTGAGGCTGGAGTGTGGGCCTCCCAGAATAGTGGAGGAGGAGGAGGAGGAGGAGGGGGACTTCGGAGGTGCTAGGGGTAGATTCTGCAGGTCTTACTCCCGGGCAAGCTGCGTGGAGTCTGAGGAGCCACCCGGGTGGGGGTGGGGGGCTTAGACACAAACAATTACCTGATCTGTTCTATTTGTTTTCATGTCTTTTCATCTGAGCTAGAGGGTCACTTGAGAATATGTTGGTTAAGAGCCATCATTGGCTTTTGCTTTCTCTGGAACTGGATCACGGGGTGCAATTCCTCCAGACCCCCTAACAGCGTCCTGCTGGCTTGCCCCTGAAGGTTTGGGTCTCACACCTACCTGGCCTGTTGGGTTTTGGTGCTGCCCTCTCCTGGGGGTGCTGGCCCACCCTTGGGGTAAGGTGGCTGGGGGTGCAAGGTAAAATTTCCTGGAGCAGGTCCCGAGGGTGGGGCAAAGGCACAGAGATATGAAACGTTTGCCCAGATGCTGCAGATGCACAGGCAGGCTGTCGTTGGGGCGCAGGCTGGGTCTCGGAGAGCCTGGGTAGACAGGAGCCAGGCTGTGGGCATCCTTTATTGTGTTTTTATTCTTTATTGTTAATGTCGTGTACGTCGAGAACTGGATTCTGATGCTAACAACGGTTTGAACACCAGGGAGGGGTTGAAATGGATTCCCCTCATGCTTGCAGCTGCCAAGGGCACTGATTTTGTCACTGTGATATCATCCTGAGACGGGGATCTGATGTGTCCACATTTGTCTTTAAAAAATAATAATAAAGCCTGGGGAATTTGCATTCCTGATTCATCCCGAAAGTTCAGCGGAGACCCCAGGAGAGAGGAAAGACCCTTTGCACGCACGATCCAGGGAGCAGACGTGTAAAACTCACACCTGGGATAGAACGACATGGGTGGAAACTAGTGGTTTAAGCAACGACTGTGGGAACACAAGCAGGGGGCATTTCTGTCATTGTTTCCATTTTTTTTTACATGAATAACTTATTTTCTTGAGCAGTTTTAGGTTCACATGAAGTGTCCCCCAGGAGAGACTCACTCAGGGTGTTTATCAGGGGCTTGGCAGGCACCCAGTCCCCAGCTCACAGCGGGGAAAGCGGGGGATCCACACACGCCACGCTGTTTGCACGGGTCAGGCCCCGTGAACCCCTCGGGTCAGTTGTGGGAGTCGTGGAACCTTCCTGAAATCCACATTCCCTGAAGCCAGCCCAGGGCCAGCCTTGCACCTGGGGGTACAGAGGAGGGCGGCCTCAGGCCAGATGTGCAGATGTCTCTGCACAGGAGGCCTTAGCTCTGCCACTCTGGTGACATCAGGTGGCACTGCTGGGCACAGGGTTGTGTGATCCTTATTTCAAAGAGCACGGTTTGGTGGTGGACACTGGCGTAAGGACGCCGTTCTCGCTGCGCTGGCGCAGTCAGTGGTGCAGCCTGTCTTTACGAATCCCTCAGGCCCTGTGCCGTGTTACATAGAGGCGCGTGTACTCCGGCCTGTCCATAAACGTGTTCTATGTATGTGCGTTTTTACAGCGGCACTCCTGAGAAGAATTTTAGATGGGTTCGTGTCGGGCTCTGTAGAATCAACAAGGAACGTGAACACCGTAAAACAGATTACACCGTCTTTGACCCAACACCCCCCCCCCCCCGTTGTCTGGCAACCTCCTGTCATCACTTGGAGGTGGGGTGAGCCCGTCTGCCTGGTGGCAGACTGCACAGTTCCATGTGTTGCCAGATGCCTGGTCTGGGAAATAAATACTTCCAGAACCCTTATTTTGCAGACAGACAACCTGATATCTGTCCCGCCACCAGCCACCCCAGCCTCTCATTCTCAGTGTGAGCTTCCTATGCACCCAGCACTGTGCTCTCCACTCATTTCCACATTCACTCCTCGTGGGAACTCCTTACGGAGAGGTAGGGTGCCACAGATGAGGAACCTGGGGCACAGAGAGGCCAAGTAACTAACGCAAGGTCTACCAGCAGTGACAGACGTGGCAGAGGTGAGGGCTGAATAACGTGGGTTCCCAGGACCCTTCCCCACTGAGGACGCTTCCCTGAGAGGCAGAGCGATGTGCTAACGGCACGAATGGACTCGGGGCGGTGGGTACAAACACGCCTTGAACCCGAGACTCGACCCTTGGCTCAGTCTCTGGTCCTTTAACCGTGTAGCCTCTTAGTCGTTCCTTTGCAGTTTGAGCGCTAGTCAGCACCAACCATGATGTGAATATTCCTTGATGAATTCAGTTTAAAAAAAAAGTTCTCTTAGCCTCATCACCTCTTCCGCGTTGGGAGAACCTCCGCCGGACTGGGCTGGCCCCGCAGCCTCCGGTCTGCACCGCCTCGTGCAGCCGCCACACGCTCCGGTGGTGCTCTGCCGCACGCATATCAGAACCTTCTTTCCGCGTGCGCATCCTCCAGCCGCTCTCCGCACCCCCCGGGATTAAGCACGGACTCCTTGGGCTGGCAGTCCAGGCCAGTTCTGATCAGCCCCTGCCTGGTTCTCCAGCCTTTCTCCAACCCCGCAGAATCACTGGTGGCTCCTCCGCGGCAGCCCATGGCTTCTGGCTCTGTGCCTTTGGGAAGCCTCACTACTGTCGTCCTGCCGAGCCCACCCCAGCCCAGCCCTTCCCTGTGCACCTGACCCGGGTCACGTGCCTGGGACTCCACAGCCTCTCCGGGCTTCCTGCGACCACCGCCCCCTTCACCCTGCGCTATAACCGCGCGGTTCCTCTGCTGCTGTCTCTGCGCGATCTCACGCTCCCGAACGGCGGGAGCTGCGGAACTCGTCTCTGGAAGACAGGATGGGAGCCCGCACCCCGGCGGGACAGAAGCAGGTATGCAGAGCCAGACAGCAAGACCCAGCACGGGCCTCTTGGCAGCACAGTCTGGGAAAGTAAAACACAGGATCCGTGAATGAGGTGGCCCGGAGGAGGCCCACAGATCAGATCAGCGAGGACTGTGGCCTTCAGCTGTACAGCAGGTCTTCGATGGAGGTCCCTTGTTCACCGCCCTTCTGTTGTGACATCGATGGAATGCAGCGGGCACTTGACTCCTGGTTTCATCAGTGCGGGCATGGTAAAATTGCTTTAGTTATACATCCTTTTGCTTTTAGTCACGGAAACTATTGATGATGCTAGGTGAGGAATTGCATAATAAATAAAATGTACGAGCTACCTATTTTTATTCTTAGTGACCGACCCACAGCAGAAGTTTCACTTTAAAACGCAAACACTCATTTGAGAACCTGTTCGGAGCTGTGCAGTCCGAGTCAGTGCCCACACGTAGGAGGTCCACAAACCTCCAATTCTCAGGGAACGTTTGTGCAAAGAGTTAGCTGAACACCTCCATCTCCCGGCCTCTGCGGTCACATGGCCTCCGGGCTGCCTTTCGCCGGGGCCTTTGCTAGATTCTCCTTTGGCGAAGACAGACGTTTCATTCTCAACGTCATCACTCCGAAACCGGCTTCCGGGGACCATTGGAGAGAGGTGTTTACGGGGCCACGGGCCTGGCTGCCTGTCTTCCAGCCCACCCCACTCTCTGCAGGGCCCCCCACAGCAGTGCCTCGCAGTGAGTGATAGGAGGCCGGCCCCTCTCCCACCGGGCCCCCTGAGCACCCAGAAAGACGGAGAGAAAACTTCCTTCCAACAGCATCCTCTTGGGTCCTGCACGTTCACCCCAGGGAACTGGTCATGGCTGCGAGTGTGTTAATAAGAGGCTGCAGGGTGGGGATCAGCAGGCAGCTGCACGTGCTTGACTCAATGAAGGACTGAGATGGGGGCCAAGGTCACGTCCAGGAATGACCTTCTATGCACGGGAGTCTCCTGTTCATTGGGCAGCCCGTGAAGGGGTGCCCCTGAAGTCCCGGGTACTCATCCCAGCGTCTCTGAAGGCTCTCGACCCTGTAACTACTTGCTGTCACCCTCGAGCCCTCCTGCACCCCTGCCTTCCTGTGGCCTTCAGCTTGGAAATTATCACAGTTTCTCCTGCTCTACCCTGCTCTCCTTGGGGTTATTGCCTTGCCATTGCTCTTGTCCAGCCCATAAGAAGGCTTACCTGACACTTGCTGTTACATCAGTAAGCGCGCCGTCGTACTTATCTGCTTACCTTCCACGCGTCAGTGCGAAATGAGGAGCCCACCAGTGGGTTGCTGCGTTCGGCCTGAAGTCAGGCAGACCCCACACAAATCCTCCTCTGCCCCAGGTCAGCTGTGTGACCGTGGGTGCCAGAAGGCTTGCTCCCCTCCTCTGTGAATGAGGGTTTCTACCACTAGGGTGGTTGTGAGGATCAGATGAGATACTTTATATGGTTTGGCAGAGTTTCAGTAATTGTAAGTGGCAACCACAATTTTGTCTGATTGAAGCCAAAAATGAAGTGTTGGAAGAACAATGAGCAGCTCGCAGGATCGGTGGTGGGGCTGACCAGCCAGGCTCGGGAGTGCTGCAGCCTAGGGTAACACCCCAAAGCCCGGCCGGGGCGGGTCCTGGGGGTTCCCCTTAGCCACCCCTGCCAGGACTCTCAGCTCCCGCAGGGGCTCCTGCTGGCCCCAAAGCCAGTCTTGTAGAAGAGCTCCCCTGCTGCCAGACAATTCCCGGGCCCATTTCTTAACTTCAGGTGCATCATGCAAAGTCCAGGACTCTGATTGGCTGAGCCTTTGTCACATGTCCACTCCCTAGCTGCAAGGAATGCTGGGACGGCAAGTATCAGGCATGGTGAACCTCCATAGTGATGAGGGGCCTCTGTTTCCCACAGGGCTCATAAGGCAGGAAGGTCTCCCCAGTGGGAACGGGGCTTGTGACCTAGGTAGCCAAACATGACAGGTGCCACTGGAGCATGTGGAAAGCAAGGGTCGATGTTAATGTCCAGCTGCTGACGGAGAGCACAGTCCCTACTCCCAGAGGCCGCACGGAGCACCTTGGTGAGGGGGAGACAGTTGGCTGTTTGGTGGCCTCCGTGAGAGGGGACAGTTATGTGCATGCAATGCTGCCATGGACATTTGGGTCGATGCATCTTAGGGAAGGTGGGAAAGGTTTTTGGAGGAACTTCCTAGAAATAGATTTTATGGGTTATAGATTAAGGGCATCTGCAGTTTTACTAGATGATGCCAAGCTGTTTACAATCTGAAGTCCCACTGTGAGTGCAGGAGATGACACGCTGTTGGACCACTGCTTGCTGCCAGACTCGCTCATTTTCAGGCTCCTGGAGGTGGCATGAGCTCTACCCAAGAACGAGGCAGCCCTGCTTCGAGCCCTTGTTTGACCCTCACGACAACCCTGAGACAGCAGGGATCAGTCCCGTTTTGCAGAGGAGTAAACCAAGACCCAGCTGGTTTAAATTATTAGCAAATCATGACACTGGGATTCATGGCCGGGTCTTTGCAGCCTGAACCTATGATTTTTCCATGATGGCGTATGCTGGCTGCAGAGAGATCTGGGGACCCACACTGGGTAGCAGTGGGTGGTTGAGCATTGCGGGGATGAAACCCTCTTGGGGCGTGTAGTGCAGTGACCTCAGTCTGTGATTCACATCAGAGTCACCCGGTCCCCATCCCAAACCCACAGCATCAGAACTGATAGTGATGAGGATCTAATGGGCGTGAAACGGAATCTCATTGCAGCTTTAATTTGCATTTCCCTGTTGACTAATGATGTTGAGCATCGCGTCATTAGTTTACTGGTCATTTGAATTTTCTCTGGAGTCTGCTCGGGTCTTTTGCTCACTTTAACTTGGGTCATTTGTCTTCTTACTGACTTGTTAGAGCTCTTTATGAGTTGTGGACGCAAGTCCTGTGTCATGTGTGTGTTGCAAATATGTTATCTCAGCCTGCGGCTGGTCTTTTCATTTTCTTCGAGGTGTCCTTTGAAGAACAGAACACTTTAATTTTGATGGAATGCAAATGAGCACTTCTCTTATGGTTGGTGTTTTTGTGTCTTGTATCTTTGCCTTCTCCGAGGCTGAGATTTTCTCTCATGTTAGGTCTGTGCTTTGTTTTTTTAAGGTTTTATTTACTGACTTTACAGAGAGGAGTGGGAGGGGAGGGGGAACAAGAAGTATCAACTCATAGTTGCTTCACTCTAGCTGTTCACTGATTGCTTATCATATGTGCCTTGACCAGGCAAGCCCAGGGTTTCAAACCGGTGACCTCAGCATTCCAGGTCAGTGTCCTCTCTGTCCACTGCGCCACCACCGGCTAGGCGGGTCTGTGTGTTTTTAACATGTTTGCCAGAGGATTTTGCTAGGCACTGAAATCAGGGAAGCCCAGGTATCAGGGTCACTGTACGTTTGTGGTCAGATCTGAGTTCCACTCCAGGTTTGACACTTACTAAACAAGTCACTTTGTCTTTCAGAGCCTCGATTTCTCCGTCTGCAAAATGAGGTAGAAAATAGGGTCCATCCACAGACTTCGTTCAAAGGGGCCAATGAAACAAAGCTCAGAGAGAATGCAGCCAAGCCATAGCACGGAGAAAGGACCCTGTAACAGCTGTGGTGTTGACACAGCAGCGGCTTCCAGCAGCAGGAGTAACATAGTCTCTTGTTTGTTCTCAGTACATCAAGGCCTTTTACAACGAGACCTGGGAAAGAAGATACGGACACCCAATCGACCCGGACACCCTGACTCTGCTCTGGTCGGTGACGGTCTCCATATTCGCCATCGGTGGACTCGTGGGGACATTAATGGTGAAGCTGATCGGACAGTTTCTTGGAAGGTCAGTGGGGGCTATAATGTTCATAATATGTCTGTGTTACAGGATCCCAGCAGACAGCAAAACGCCACTTAGTTCACCCGGAGAGATTTTAATGTTGGGGGGGGGGGGGCAAGAGCTGGAAATAGGGCAGCGGAGACTAAGGAGAAGTGAAGCCAGGGACCGTGGGCTGTGGAGCAGGAGCGGAGATTGTGGAGCGTCTGGGCTAAGTCTGAGCTCTACTGTCCAAAGCGGGTGGGAGTCGGAAAGAAACACCCTGGCTTCTCTCCTCCAACCCCCACCCCCCAGTCGGTTGCAGGTGCTTCCCATTGGTCAAATGCAGGTGGAAGCCGGAAAAGCCCGGACGGAGCCTTATGACCTAGGTCTAGCGGACCAGGTCCCAGGGCACAGAGCAGGGCTGGAGGGAGGACATAGGTCCGTCGGCAGGAGCCAGCAATGGGAAACAGCACCGTGTCTTCCAGGTGTGTGCCGTCTAAGCACGCATAGCACTGCTTTTTAAAACATCAGGTGCTTCGACTCCGTTATAGGACTGGGCGATCATTTAACCAGTTTCCTTGAGATAGACACGTGGGTTATTTCAAACCGTTCGCCTCCGAAGACGGCCGCAGTGCGTGTGAAAAACTTCACGTAGAAATTCCTCATCCGGGCGCTCTCTGGTCAGACCCCCTCGATCTCGGGAGCCTCATTCCTCACTATTTATTTATCATCATAGATGGTCCTCTCCGATCCGACTGATTTAACAGTGAATTCTCCCAAGGGCTCTCTTTGTCTCCTTGCTTATAACTCCCTGGGAGGTACCGAGGTGTCCGCGGGGAAAGTAGGGGCTCGGGAGCATCTGTGTCTGAACTTGAATCGTGAGTCTTCCGCTTACCAGCTAGCTGTGTGCCCCTGGCCAGGCCAAGTCATGTCATGGATCTGAGCTTCAGTTTCTTCATCTGCGGAAGGGATGCCACTGTCCCTCCCCTGCGGCGATGGTTAAGAGCCAGAGAAAGTGAGGAGGGAGGGCGGCCCATCGGCAGTAGCTCGGGAAACAGAAGCTGTTATTGTGTACCCTTGTTCTCATCATCACCTTGGCCACCATCCATAGGCGTTATTCCAACACCTCCCCATATCGACTGACCTGAATTGGAGAGGAGATTTATCAAACCCCAGGAAATCGCCCCAGACCTTGGGGGTCTACCCACCGGTTAGGATGGTTGCCACCCATCCCTTTCCACGTGACTTCCCCTCCCCACCACGGAGCACGTTAGAACGATGCTGTTTGAGAGCAGGCACCGAATTCCTCCTTGCGGTGCCCGTAAGATGGGTGGTGCCCCAGTGACTTTATCCTTGTCCCCAAGTCCACTTCCAGGGCAGTGAGTCCTGGTAACTCAGTTCTGGGGAAGCATGATGGACTAAAGCTGCTATTTTCTGAGGTTCCCCAGAGTCCCCGGCACTCAGACGCTCTGTTTAGTTCTCTCTGCTCCATGGGGTCTGTAGATGGGGACTAGGCGTTCAGAGAGCTCACATGGTGCCTGAGCTCCGGTTGGAGCCAACACATGACAGCCACAGAGTCATGGTCTTTCTCCTGTGCCAAGTAGATCTTTTTTTTTTTTTTTCCAAAGTTAGAAGCGGGGAGGCAGTGAGACAGACTCCCGCATGTGCCCGACCAGGTTCCACCCGGCATGCCCACCAGGGGGCGATGCTCTGCCCATCTGGGGTGTTGCTCAATTGCAGCCAGAGCCATTCTAGCGCCTGAGGCAGAGGCCATGGAGCCATCCTCAGCGCCCGGGCCAACTCTGCTCCAGTGGAGCCTTGGCTGCGGGAGGGAAAGAAGGAGACAGAGAGAAAGGAGAGGGGGAAGAGTGGAGAAGCAGATGAGTGCTTCTCCTGTGTGCCCTGGCTGGGAATCAAACCCGGGACTTCCACACGCTGGACTGACACTCTACTGCTGAGCCAACTGGCCAGGCCCCAAGTAGATCTTAATTAGGAGGCTACTGGCAAGGGTACTGAACAAACCAGGACTGTCTGACAACAGAGAAGTGGCTGGCTGGCCCCAGACTGGCACCACTGGCCGGGGTCCCTGAGACACTGTTGCTGAGCCCCTGACCCAAGCTGGACTCTGATCTCAATCTCAGTTCAGTGGAGTGTCCCAGTTCGATGAAGTCATCTCCAGCCCCAGGCTCTGTGGCCTGTGGCATATCCCTGCCTGGTCGTTGACCATGGGCAATTTTACCCTGAGGCTGCCCCATGAGAAAGCTCTGAACCCAAGCAGATGGCAGAGGGCAAGGGACCCTGGAATCGGGCTCAAGATGCTGTGGCCCAGCACGTCCTGAGTCCCCAGCTTGCCAGGCGCATGACCCGGGACTTGGCCACCTTCCCTGTCAGCCAGCACCCTCCCCATGTGCACAAGGAAGACGATGACAGTGGCCTCAGCAGCATGTCAGCGACAGAAGCAAAAGGAAAGCAGAAGAGGAGACACATTGGAGAGACACTAAATTTCTAGGCCATAGTCCTCGGTCCCTCGGATGCAGAGATTAGATCAGAGGCGGTGTTGTCCTGCCCCAGGCAGCCGCCGAGTCCTGCGTCGTTCACAGGAGAGTAGAAGGTGAATCAGGGTGACGCCTGGGCTGCAGTGGTAACTGGTGGGAGGAGAGGCCGGAGAAATGGAGGACGGTTGCCATGTGTTTACCTCCTGCTACGTGCCGTGCTTGACCTATGGCGCTCCCTACAGCTCTGTGCAGTATTCTTGTCTCTGTTCTACACGGGACGAATCCAAGGCCCGAGAGGCCCAACACGGTGTCCCAGGTCCCAAACTGTACAGTTGACCTGAAAATCCAGACCTGGGTCTCTGTTTGAACGCAAGCCCACGCTCTTGCTATCACATGGTGCCGATTGCAGCGCTTCTCGAGGCCTCATTGTTGGTCCCTCCCGGGGGGCGGGGGGGGGGGAGGTCCATCGGGAAGGAATAGGAGGCTGAGCTCAATGTGCAAGGCTGAGGTGGGGCCAATGGAAGGAAGGGCCTGGGAAAGAAGTTACCTGGAGCTGGGCATCCTGGGAGTCAGGTGGGCGTGGTCACAGGCCGGTCCACTGGGGGCTGGTCCTGGCTAGAGCATGTTAAACTTGTCCGTCATTCGGGAAAGGGATGAGGACAGGGGAGCACAGGGGGCCAAGGACTGTCCCTGGATATGAGCCACCCTTTCCCTGGTCTCAGAATGCAGGTTTCTTGTCTCCTAGACTCTCTGGCTTGGAGAGTTCTGGCCACAGAGAATTGTTTTTGAGCCCCAGTCCATCGTTGTGGCCATGTGTCCCCTGCTTGCATGGCTCTAGTGACAGAAGTCCCCTGCTTCCCTCATGAGACAGGATGATGACCGTGTTGGTTCACAGACGCTGGCCACAGGCTCGGCTTCGAGTCTGATACTCACAGCTCGTGGGCTGAGGTTGAGTGCCTCAGAGTCTCCAGGCCTCACTGAGTGCACGGCCAGATGAAGACTGAGTAATGGCCGTGTCAGAGGATTGTCCCGCGGATGTAGAGTGCCCATCTCAGTGATCGGTGCCGAGTCAGCGCCCAACCTGAGCTCCCTGCCATCCTACCACGTCCATTATCAGCTCTTCCAGGGAGCGTCTTTCCATCGCTGGGCAGAGCCAATGCGAACATTCTTTAAATGGCACTGAAACGGGCCTCCTTTGACATCATTGGGTCCAGTTCTTCCCTTGGGAGCAGAGCAGAAAAAACAGGTAGATGCCAGGAAACTCACATGGGCTTTGAGGTCAGATCCTGGGTCCGCCTCTCGGGCAGGCCACCTACCCGTGCTCATCCACTCAGCAAACACTTCTCAGCGCCTACTGGGAGCCAGGCACTGACCCTGGCACTTGGGCGCCAGAGACCAAGGCCTGTGGCCTGGGGCTGGTGCCGCAGTGGGGGAGGCAGGCCCCGAACAATCGTTATGACAATCGTTCTGGCTCCGGGAAGTGTACGAATGGGCAGGGGAGGCAGTTACTCTTTAAATCTGTGAAGCTCAGATAAGCGGACCCACCTGAGGGAGCCTATATGAGGGATAAGTGAGGTCATATTTACACAATGCTCCGTGCCATTCAGAAGGCTGTTTGAATGCCTGTGACAAGTACCCAGAGCAAACTGGCTTACAGCCCAAATTCAAGTGGCTCCCATAACTGAAACCCAGCAGCTCACATGCTACCATAAGGAAACCTGCGCCTCTGTCTCCAGGCTCTGCCTCGTTCGGTGTTGGCTGCGCACACAGGCGGCCTTGGCCCTTGTCAGGGGAAGCTGGCCCTGTGGGCTCGGGCTGACGTGGATCCTGCTAGCCCTCCCGGTCAAACTGAGGGTTCTAGTGAAAGTCCCAGGCCGGAACCTCACTGACCTGCGTGAGGGTGCATGCCATGCCCCTGGGGCTTCTCAACCAGGGGTGGGTTTGCCCCAGCAGGGGACATTTGACAATGTTCAGATGCATTTCTGGTTGTCACAACTAAGGGATGCTCCTGGTCTCCAGTGGGTACGGGCCAGGGAAGCTGATCAACACCCTACACTGCACAGGGACCACGGAGAACTTCCAGCTCCAAACGTTAACAGTGCCAAGGTTGACTTCCGGGCAAATACCATTCTAATGTACTTGAAAATTACTGCCTAGAGTGCCCATTCCTGGAGCCGCCACTAGGTGGAGACATGATCACCACCAGCCCCCACACTGAGAGTGAGGGCAGAACACTTTCTGGAGGGGATTCCAGGGACTCCCCACCAGAGGAAGAAGGACGGATATTAAACAAACACCAGCAGCCAAGCACCCTGTATATCACGCCAGGCAAATAGCAGGTTCTCTCAAAAATATCATTTTCCCCCTCCTCTTTCTCTACCTCAGTCTTGTAAAATGCATCTCTATTCTATAGTCGTAGGGAAGAGCGTTAGCTCCCCAGCGTGACACAGGGCAGGCATGCATCGGTCAGCCCGCGCGGCCGTAACGAGGTCTCCAGGCGGGGTCCTCCACTGCTTGGAGGGCTGGGAAGATGGTAAGGACCAGCCAACAAGATCAGGGCAGACCCACCTCCGAGTGACATCTGGAACGCAAGAGAAAGAAGGAAGGGGTGACCAACTGTGTCCGACACTGCTGAGAAACGGAGATGAGGCCAGGTGGATCGAGCAACAGGCAGGCTGCTGGTTGCCAGGACAACAGCCATCTCCTGGGCACAGTGGGGGAGACCACCGCGGGAGTGGGTGGAAGAGAGAAGGAGAGATGGAGACATGGGAACCACACACGAGGCTCATTTCGAGGCGTTCTGTGCAGGGGAGCGGAGACAACAGCGTGGTGGATGGAGGAAGAGGGAGGACCGGGGGCATGTTGTATGGGTTTTCTTTTTTTTTTTTCTTTTTTTTTCTTTTTTTTTTTTTTTATTTATTCATTTTAGAGAGGAGAGAGAAAGGGAGAGAGAGAGAGAGACAGAGAGAGAAGGTGGGGAGGAGCTGGAAGCATCAACTCCCATATGTGCCTTGACTAGGCAAGCCCAGGGTTTCGAACCGGCGACCTCAGCATTTCCAGGTCGATGCTTTTCCACTGTGCCACCACAGGTCAGGCTGGGTTTTCTTTTAAGAAAGGGGCTACAACAGCACGTTCATGAGATGTTCCAGCAGAGAAAGAAAAACTCGTAGTCAGGAGCCAGAGGTGAAACTCGCTGGAGGTGACAGGGGGTGGGCCACGAGCAGGTAATTGGAAGGATGGGAGTGGGGAATCCGTCCACAGAAACAAGGAAAGGCCGAGTGTGTGGGCGCAGACGCAGGTAGGGCTGTGCAGGTGGGAGGGACACGTGGGGTCTCTCCGGGTTGCGTCAGCTCTCTCAGTGGGGTGGAAAGAGGCTGTCAGCTGAGAAAGAGGACCAGGGAAGCTGTAGAGACACACATGAATAGTCCTCTCAGAGAGCAGAAGACTGAACAAGCCAGGAGACTTTAGAACGTTTGCCTGGGGCTCTAACGCCCCCTGGAGATTGATGGTCACAGACTTCAGGTGAGACCAGCCAGCATCGCTGTGTGTTTTCTCCAGCCCAGCTGTGCTTCGTGGTGCGTGTGAGGTCAGCCCACACCCAGCGCGGGTGGGGGTTCTGCCAAGAACATGTGATGGAGGTGGGTGGGTCCATGGGTCAGGAGTTGAGCATGTGTGGACGTTTAGAATAATGGACCTTGTGATTCTAGCTGGGGATGCAGGCGTGGATGGACCAAGGAGAGCGACAAATGGTGGCAACAAGGAACCATCTTGTCCTGTCGGCTTGGGGCTTGGTCAGGCTAAAGAACTGTTGGAAGGTGGGTGGTGGGAGCTCGTATCTCCAGAGGTTTCACATTTCAGTAGGGCTTCATGAAAGTCCTTTCTAAGTCACACTGAAATAGTATCTCTCTGTGCCTTCCATCCTGTGATTTCAGTGGATCAAGTTAGAGCGTGACATCGTGGAAGGCAGCGCTCACACTTTCTCCAAGCCTTCTCTCGTCCAGGCTAACTGTCCCCTGTCCCTCTGGCCATTTCTCAAGGGACATGGTCTCCACCCTCCTCATCACCCTCTCACTCTTCCTTTTATGTGGCCCCTTATGCTGGTCTTCTGGGAAGATTCTTCACTACTGTAGAAGCTTAAAACAATGAGTCAGGTGTCCACACTAGTGCAATGGGGGACACGGTCCCCCAATTTCTGGTGCAATGTTTGTCCCCAGGAAAAAAACGGCAGCACAAGGATTAAAGTTCTTGTCTCGGAAGTCCCAAGAGTCAGCTTTGGGAACTATTTTCAAATAAGGTTTCCATTCTCCCTGGGACACTGCCAGGCTCCGGGTTAATTCAGAGGAGGAATGTATTAATATGATGAACTTGCCTCAAGGGTGTGCAGCCCTGTTTCAAGTCAGACTTGAATGTGCTTTTAGCGTGCCCGCAGAGCACAAAACACACCATCGAATCTAATGCAGGAGCTCAGGCCGAAACCCTTGGGGCGTCTTTGGCTCCACTTCCTCCCCACCTCCATCCAGTCCATCTGTAAACCCCATCAACTCCGCCTTCAAACCACGCCAGGGTCTGAGCACTTCCCACCCGCTCCGCTGCGGTCAGCTGGGTCCACGTCACTCTCAGGCTTACCCGATCCCTTGCAGTAGCTTTCCTAGCGGTCTCTGTTTCCACACCCACCCCTACAGTCCGTGGTCAACAAAGAAGGCCGAGTGGTCTTGTTCAGACGTAAGCCAGGCCACACCATTCCTCTCCTCAGAACGCCCAGTGGCTGTCCATCTCACTCGGGGGGGAAACTCAAGTTGTAATGGGCTTCCTTGGGAGCAAAAGCCACAGAGGAATGGAGGGGAAAAGACATATTCAGATGTGCTTGTGGGAGGATGAGTGGACAGAGAAGGAACGAGTTCTTTACTGAGCAAGGGGGTAGCCAGTGCCCAAGGGACACCTTACATCAGCCCCATCCAGATGCAGGCAGTGAATGTAGCGGTGGGGGAATGAGGGGGCCCTCACCTCCTCCTCTGTGGATTGAAGAGTTCACCAACACCGACAGCTATAGGCGTTAAGGATGAAACGACACGACGGAAGGCAACTTATGTAAAGCCGCGCTCTGTCTAGCAGTCTGCCAAAGGTCTCTCACTGAGTCTGCACCATGGATTGAGAGTCTCTAGGTGCGGACCCGAGAATCTCTATTGCTAGGAGCTCTATTGGTGAATCTGTTGAGCAACCGGCTTGAGACTTGCCCAGGAATGCTAGCCTCATTTATTATGATCGCCATGCCTATCGTCCTGGTATCAAATGTCCAGTTCACCTGTCGTTGATCAGTGGACAACGTCTATGGGGGGTGGGGGGCTAGGAGTCGAGGTCTGATTTCCAGTCAACCCCTTTACTTCTCACCGTCTGCGGTTATAGAACGCATTGTGTTGTCCAACATCCAAGAACGCTCTAAGTCTGTCCCCAGTTTTCCTCTCCTGCCTCGCCTCCCTCGACAACCTCTTCACGAATCTCTCTAACATGAGACTCTGCACCAACAGGGATTTGTCCTAGGAGGCCGTCAAGGGCAGAGCTCGGCCCGGGATGGGGCTGCAGGACTACTTGGAGTGCTAGTGAGAAATCATTTCTTCACAGGCAAGCGAGCACCAGGCCTGGGATGGAAGGTCAAAGGGGAGAGGCAGTACTGCTCAGGCCCGAGAGCCAGAGCCACACCGTCAAGGTGGGCAGGTTGCTGGGACATGTGGACCAGCGTGGGGCTCTGAGGGGTAACACCTGCTGCAATGGAAGCACAGGGAAAGGGAGCAAAATACCTGCTCCTCCCCTTCCCACCCTCCAGACTAATCTCAAGCTTCTCATTGGTCAGTCCTACCAGGAAACCAGAAAGCAAAGGCATGCTGGGAAATGTAGTTCCCTTTGAAACGGAGCAGGGCAGAGATAAGAGAGAAGATTGGTGGACCCACAGGTCCATGACGAACACAATTCCCAGTTAATACTCTCATAGCTTCTGTATCTTTACTTCTAGAAGCCACAAATGTCACCAACTGACCTTTGTGTGATGGATGTATTTGATGTCTGTGTCCCTAACTAGGTTGCAAAGCCCATGAGGGTAAGGACCGGGATGACATTGGGTGGTGTACCCAATGTCCAGCACTCGCTCCATACTTGCTAAGTAGGTACATGAGTGAAAGCTTCTCCAGCAAGGGTCCAGGCCTTCCCACCACTCCCTCTGGTCATTGTCCTGCTTTCTTCTTAAGGCCGACCTGCCAGTCCCTTAGAGGACGGAAGGGCGGGGCTGCGGACAGGAGCGGAGGGCGCACTGTCCTGGGAGCTTTAACGAGTACTAGAATTCCATTGAACCTGAGTCTGTGACCTTCTATATCACAGTAAGGGTGGTCCGTCGACACGGGACTTTTTGCTTTAAGTCTCTGCTAATGCCTCTCTTTTTTCCCATCATAAGGTCCATGAAAATCAATTTTTAAAAAGTAAGATTGTATTTGTTTTTTGAATAATTAATACACGAACGGGGCTTAATTCTCAAAAGAACCAGATGGATGTGAAGTGAAAAGTTCCTTTCGCCAGTCAGTCCTCCAGCCTCTCAGGTCTTTCCGGAGGCAACCAGTGTTAGCAGCTCTCTGTGTGTCTTTTCCAAGGGGTGTGCTTTTTTCTACACACACGCACACATGCACACACACGCTTCTTTGTCACGCAGACTGTTTCAGACTCTACACCAATTTCTGTACCTTGCTCTTTGCACTTAATCTATCTTAGAACTCTTTCCATGTAGGAGGACAGGAGGTGCTCTCTCATTTAATGTCTACATAATGTGACAGCTTGATAGAAATGTCGTGATTTATTTAAGTAGCCTTGTTAATGGGCCCTTGGGTTGTTTCAGTCATCCGCTCTTATCATAGAAGATGTTGCAATAAGCAGTCTTTGAGCCATCATCACTGAGCTGCATTAGTCATTAACCTTGGGATTCTCCAAGAAGATGTAAGCAAGGGGGGGAAATTTAATGGAAAGTTTGGGGCAAGTCAGAAATAGTGAAAAGAGCTCTGGCCTGGAGAGATCTGCCTCCTAAAAGCAACAACAAAGCCCCCTTTCCTATCCCTAGCTTTTTATAATTTATAAAACAATTTGATATATAGGGGAAAAAAATATCCTGCGCGAGGCTCAGATGTCTCCCCAGCTCCTGGACTCACCAGCTGCATCACCTCAAACAAGTTTCTAATTGGTCTGTGCCCTGGTTGACTTCTCTATAAAATACTAATAGGAATATTACCTATCTGATAGGGTCATTTTGAGCCATAGATGAGCTCCTCATGCAGAGAGCTTATAACGAGGCCTGTCCCAGAGCAGGAGTGGGGTACGTGTGAGCCACCCTGACCACTTTGCAGGGGAGGAAGGAAGACACAGAGCAGTGAAGTACAAAGTGACCTAGGTCACATAGCGAGAGAGCCGGTGCAGGAGTCAGGGTCCCAGCCCTCCCTGCAAGTCATGCTTCTAAACATGAGGTTGTTCATAACACAGCGATCCATGGTCACGATAATCAACCCCAGTGGTGAACCCAGAGGGAGCAAGTGCCTTATTCAGGATCACAGCGCCAAAGGTGGCCGTCGGGGGCCAGTGGGGACCCTGCTCTTGGAATGGACAGGCCAGTGACAGCCTCATGGTCAGGCCTCATCATCAAACCCCTCTTTTTCTTCTAGGAAGTACACTTTGCTGGTCAACAATGGGTTTGCGATTTTGGCTGCGTTGCTGATGTCCTGTTCTCTCTGGGCAGGAGCCTTTGAAATGCTCATCGTGGGTCGCTTCATCATGGGCGTGGATGGAGGTGAGACCATGGCCAGGGAGGGGACAGTGACAGGACACACTCCTGGGGAGCATTGTTATGTTACCTGGGGACGGTGAAGCTCAGAGATGCATGACAGTAAAGTGGTTAAGGGTGAGGGCTATGGGCTCAGACTGCCTGGGTTCTGCCACTTACCTAAGTTAGTTTCACTGCTTGGTCTGTCTGTATCAGTTAGGTTTTGCTGCATAAACAATAATAAAAACCATAGAAAGATTATATCTCAAGACCTCACTGGGTTACTTCAGCAATGGAAGATGGGCTTAATGCTTGAAAACCAACCAGGGTAGTATACCATGTTCACAGAATATATTTTAAGAAAAAAACAACCTCATAGAATTATTTGGATATGTGCAGAAAAGTCATTTGGTAATATTCAATATTCATTTATGGTAAAAAACAAAACAAAAAAAAACACTTTTAGCCAACAGGGAATAGAAGAAAATTTTCTTAAACTCATAAAGGTTATAAATAAAACCTACAGCAATCATTCTACTCAATACTAAGGTGGCAACAGGTTTTTCTCTGAGCTCAGAAGCAAGATAGGATGCACGTTCTCACCAGTGGGAGTCAGGGTAGTCCTGGAGGTCCCAGCTAGTGCAATAAGGCCAGCAAAATATGTTCTAAATAAAGAATAAAAAAGATTGGGAAAAAGGAACTGACGCACAGATGACATGAATGTGTAAGGCATCTAAAAGAATCTATACATAAACCTCAGAATAAACATGTGAATTTGGCTAGCGGGGTCTTTGGATGCCAGGTCAGTATACCGGTATAGTTGAGACACTAAATGCAGTTTTATTTCTATATAGAAGGTCAATACACTAACAAAAAGTACTGTGTTCTTGCATAGAAAATGCAATTTACAAACTATACCATTTAAAATATTATAACACCCCCATTTAATACCTAGGATAGGCCTAATGAGAAGTGTGGAATACTTTCACACAAAAACACCTCAACTCTTATGGAGAGAAGTGGAAGAAGGCAGGTAAACGGAGGCGTATTCCATGCTGAGAACTGGGAGACCCAGTGTTGTGAAGGTGCTGTTCTTTCTGTGTTGGTCCAGAGACCCAACACCAGCCTGGTCACCTCCAGGCAGGCTTTGTAAACTGGAAATTGCAGGCTGCTTCTGAAATGCATGTGGCAACACAAAGTGCTGAGAACTCAGGAGAAAATCTTCCAGAGGGAGAAAACGGGAGAAGGTACTCTGCGGGATGTCCACACTTCCTACAGAGTCACAGTGGTCTGGACAACGAGGACCAGTACAGAGGCAGAAAGGTAGAGCAGTGGGCTGGAAAGGAGACGGCCGAAGCTGACCCGTCCATGTTCGGACACCGAATTCATGGCAGGAGTGCAGCTGGGGAGCTGAAGGAAGTGTCCTTTCCAATAAAGGATGTCCCGTCAGCTGGGGTCACCGGTGTGTGGGAGTTCCGGACCCCGGCAGGCTGGCCCTGGGTTATAATCGTGAGCTAAGGGAACAGGCCCCAGTGGCTAGTCTGACGGGGCTGCAGACCCCAAGAATCGAGCAGAACGTCCATAAGCGTACCCTGGCTTTGGGGCTTGGAAAAGTTTTTGTGACGTTTGTGTCCAACGTATCTTTCTGGAAGCGTGGCTTCCTGCAGGAGTTAGGGAGGAGAGTAGTGATATCAGCAATGTAAAAAGAACCCCTGTTTGCTTACACGAGGTCACAGGAAACTTCTGCAGTAGCAGCGTAGGCTGCCGTTCCCACACCATAGCTGTGTGTGTAGAGCAGGCTTGTTCCCAGGGGCCCATCTGTGTGTCCCTGCCGGGCCCCTCCCTGGGGAGCTGTCCAAGGGGGACATGCGGACAGCACACACAGCCCGTGGCGGATGGCGCACTGAACCAGCCCTCCGACATTTTGGTCCGTTAATAGTGAAATCTGAACGCGGTGGCTTCGCCTATACCCATTGCCCGACCCAGGGGGATGACAGCCCTGCAGAGGAGAGGTGGAACAGTCAGTACTAGAGGATAACAGAACGCTGTTCTCACCGGTTTAGGATCAGGGGAGACTTCCAAGGCAGGCGAGGAAAAGCACTGGGTGGAAGGGAAAACAATTAGTAAACTGGACTATGTTAACATTAAAGACGCCTCTTCATCGTTGGGGAAAGGCAAACTGCAGAGAGCAAGAAAGTGTTCGCCACGGATGAAATTGGCAAAGGGCTCCGACCCAGAACACAGTAAGAACTCTCACAAATCAGTGAGAAAAAGACAGAAGAGAGGCCAAGGGCTTGAACATCTCTTCAGGGTGCGCACGGTGCCCATGGGCAGGAGGCAGTAGGACTGTGCCGGGTGTGGGTCCGCAACCCTCCCCAGCCCCAGGCCACCTCTCTGACTCCATTGTTTCCTTATTAGTTTTTGTGTGTATGTGTGTGAGAGAGAGAGAGATGATAATAATCAACCCCAGTGGGTAGGAGGAGCAATAGGGTAAGAACACTGACCGTTTAAGCATCTATCAGGTGACCACACATCAGGCAGGAGCCTTACGTGTAGCCATGTCATTCCCACGGCGGTGGGGGTAGACAGCAGTTATTACCCTTATTTTATAGGCGAGGGGGGAGGCTGAGACAAGCAAAGCGAATTAGCTCGACCGAGGCCACAGGTAGGGACAGCAGGCTCTGGGACTTGAGTCTGGCACCTTCTTCCCTCTGTGGCACTGCCCCCTAAGCAACAGTGTGTGACATTGACTGGGGGACAGCCACTATTTTCACGAGGCCAGGTGCTCCCAGTATGTGTGTTTTGATTAAAAATCCGAACGTCATCTGGTCTGTGTGGTGACTTTGCAGAGTGTTCCCGTCTCTCTGCACCTTGAGCGCACCTGCCTTTCAGGTGAACCAGAGGGAGATACCCTGGCCGAGACGCAGGGACTGCAGTCCTGCTTCTAACCGGCTGGGCATTCCCTTCACTCGGTGTTTTAGGAAGGGCCTCCCTGAACGCCAGCGACTGGGGTGCATCCAGCGTAACTCGAACCACAGTGATTGGAGCCTGAAGTGAGTCGGGAACTGAGCCGGAGGCATGGGGAGGTGGAGGCAGGAAAGACGGTGGAGATGCCCTCACGGTCTGGTGAGAAATCAGACAAGAATAGTGAGTGCTAATCATACTAGTTTGCACAGTGCTTTACAACACTGAGAGAAGCACCCAGCACGTCTAATTCAATGCCCACAGCCATCCTAGGGAGTTCGGTTCAGTTCTTATCCGCATCTTGTGGACGGAGAGACCGAGGCCAGGAGAAGCTAACTCCCCACTCGGGGCCTCTCGGCTTGCACAACGCAGGATTTGACCAACAGGCGGCATGACTCAGGAGGGTGGGTCTGTGCTCCGAGCAAGCCGCGGGCCTGCCTGGGATAAATGCATCTGCAGACATTTATTGGCCTATAAAGGGCCTGAAGAACAACCCTGCCCAGGTTTGGGGGGAAAACAGGTTTTCTTGAAATGGACAAGGACTCATGTTATTGTTATTAATAGAGCCTTTGTGTGTGCAATATATTATAGTTTGCAAAAACATTTTTATAATGTTTACTTCTTTTATGCAAAATATTAGTCATAAGCTTCTGAATATGTAAATTTATCTCAAAGGTTATGAGGTCATGTGTGGGTGACGTAGTCTATAAAATGCTTTAAAATGAGTATGACAGAATCAGCCAAAACTGAGTGCCATGAGTAGTGCAAAGAGACTCTGTTAGCTGGTGGGAAGTTCAAATTCTGGAATCAGAGACCTGATTCTGGGGCACGTAAAGTCTTTGGGCATCTCTGGATGTCACTTGATGACCTTGAAAGTTACTCAACTTCTCTGTGCCTCAGTTTCCCAGTTTTAGAATGAGGATAATAATAGAACATTTACTTATAACTTTCTGAACCATCACCACCACCATCATCATCACTACCACCACCATCATCACCATTACCATCACCACCATCACCACCATCATCATCACCATCATTACCATCACTACCACCATCACCACCATCATCACCATCACCATCTATAACATCACCACCATCATCACTACCATCACCATTATCACCAGCATCACCACCATCACCACCATCATCACTTCCATCATCACCACCATCATCACCATCATCATCACCAACATCACCACCATCATCATCACCATCATCACCACCATCACTATCATCATCACCTCCATCATCACCACCATCATCACCATCATCATCACCAACATCACCACCATCATCATCACCATCATCACCACCATCACTACCATCATCACTTCCATCATCACCACCATCATCACCACCATCATCACCATCATCATCACCACCATCACCACCACCACCACCATCACCACCATCACCATCACCAACATCACCAACATCACGACCATCATCACCACCATCACCACCACCATCACCACCATCACCACCATCACCACCATCATCACCACCATCATCATCATCACCACCATCACCATCACCACCACCATCACCATCATCACCACCATCATCATCATAACCACCATCATCATCATTATTAGCTATTCCCTCTTCTCTGAACTCCCCCTCCCAGCTGTGCCTTACGGATGAAATGGCACAGTGCACGTTAAAGCATTGGCAGTTTGTTTAGACTCTAAACTAGAGCAACAAACTAGACAACAAATTAGACAACAAACTAGAGCGCTGGGAATGGTGCTGTGGCTGCTGTGCTGTCTCTAGAGGTGAAGCAGAGGGAGGTGCTGTGACCAGCGTGTCCCTCGAGGAGACGGCTCTCTCACTGACCAGTCCCCCTCCCTGGGAGAAGACAGCTCTCTCACGGCTGCCCTGCTTCCCTCACAGGCATTGCCCTCAGCGCGCTCCCCATGTACCTGAGCGAGATCGCGCCCAAGGCGATCCGTGGCTCTCTGGGACAGGTGACTGCCATCTTCATCTGCATTGGTGTCTTCGTCGGGCAGCTGCTGGGCCTGCCTGAGCTACTGGGCAAGGTGAGTGAGGCTCATTGTACGCCATCATCTCAGCTCCCTGTGTCCCTTGCAGGACAAAAGATAGAGTTGAGCTCTTCCTCCAAAAGCTTGTCCCTGTGCCTTGGAATGCCTGAGCATTCAAGCTTTTCTCTTATTATTGGGGAAAAAAGTTATTGTTGAGCACTTTTGTTTTTTTAAGGACATAAAAAATACATAAGTTCTAACTTTACAGAATGTTCAAATCTCCCCACCCCACAGCTATTACCACTCAATTAGAATTCATTTAGGCTTCTGCAAACCTATATAAACCTTCATAGATTTTTAATGATAATATACAATATGCATCATTCTGCAACTGGCTGTTTTCATTTAATGTATTTTGGGCATCTTTCCAAGATGTTTTCCTTAGCTCCACTTCACTCTCAAACCTTTCTTCACTACATAAATATGTAATCGCCAGTCTCCTGGTTCTGGCTTTCTGTCTGGGCAGCAGGAAGGCCTGACTTTGAATCCCAGTCCAACAATTTACTTGCTGTGTGTGGCCTTGGCAAAGAGGAGCCACCTCACCCAGTTTCGGGTGGGGCAGGGTGGGATCAAGGAAAACTTCCCAGAAGAGCGGGCCTCGAAATTGAGCCCTAGAGGGTGAGCCAGAGTTAGGAGGGTGATGACGGGGTTTAGACAGAAGACGTTGCAGAGAAAGGGGGTAACTGAAGAGAGGGCCATGAGACGGGGAACCGCCCTGTGAAAGGACCACGACTGGCATGGGGGCTGAGGGAAGAGCGTGAGGTGTGGCCCCTGTTCACTGAGCTGCAATTGACCTTGTCCTGGGGGAATAGAGCCCTAGCAGGGAGTGACTCAGCGAGACTGAGTTAGAAGGTGGCTTTGGGGGTGGGAGAGGGCCAGGGTGGGAAGGGTGAAAGGGAAGAGAGCGTGGGCAGGAGGCTGTTGTGATCGGTGTGCATGGTAAGGGGGTGAGGGGGACTGCGGCAGTGGCCCTGGGCAGTAGTCCCCAACCTTTTTGGGGCCACGGACCAGTTTAATGTCAGAAAATATTTTCACAGACCGGCCTTTAGGGTGGGACGGATAAATATATATATCACGTGACCGAGACAAGCGTCAAGAGTGAGTCTTAGGCGGATGTAACAGAGGGAATCTGGTCATTTTTTTATTTTTTATTTTTTCATTTTCTGAAGCTGGAAACAGGGAGAGACAGTCAGACAGACTCCCGCATGCGCCCGACCGGGATCCACCCGGCACGCCCACCAGGGGCGATGCTCTGCCCACCAGGGGGCGATGCTCTGCCCATCCTGGGCGTCGCCATGTTGCGACCAGAACCACTCTAGCGCCTGAGGCAGAGGCCACAGAGCCATCCCCAGCGCCCGGGCCATCTTTGCTCCAATGGAGCCTTGGCTGCAGGAGGGGAAGAGAGAGACAGAGAGGAAAGCGCGGCGGAGGGGTGGAGAAGCAAATGGGCGCTTCTCCTGTGTGCCCTGGCCGGGAATCGAACCCGGGTCTCCCGCACGCTAAGCCGACGCTCTACCGCTGAGCCAACCGGCCAGGGCAATCTGGTCATTTTTAAAAAATAAAACATCGTTCGGACTTAAATATAAATAAAACGGAAATAATGTAAGTTATTTATTCTTTCTCTACGGACCAGTACCAAATGGCCCACGGACTGGTACCAGTCCACGGCCCGGGAGTTGGGGACCACTGGCCCTGGGGATAGAGAGGAGGGGCAGATGAGTCCAGGACTCGCTGCCTGAGCATCCGACAAGGATGAGGGAAGGAGACTGCTAACCACTGGGATGCCGAAGGGGAGGGAGGGTGCCACGCCCTCCAGGTGCCAGGTTCCACGGGAGCTCGCCGAGCCTTGTCCCTGGGGGGGTGGGTATGGAGCTCTCATTACACAGGTACAGTTGGTTTTCAACCTTTTTTTTTCATGGCACAAACACACACTAATTACTAAGGTCAGTGCCCCTGACTAAATACAACCATTTTCATCTCATGGCACAAATAAATTAGTTACTAAGGAAGAAGAGGTCAGGGCCCCTACTTCTTTAGCAATTAGTTTGTGAGTACGTGAGAAACAAAGGTTGAAAATCACTATGTCCGGAGGTCAGCCATGGGGCCACAAGTTCCAACCCTCGACTGGACTGGTTGGCTCCCTCAGCCACCAGCCGCCATCCTAATGTGCTCTCCAAACGTCACCTCATTCACGAAACTCAGGCGTGGTTCAAAGGGGGTTGTTATAAATATCAAAACACCTGAATTACTCCGCCCGCTTAGGCAATTCCCTGGGTTTTAGGAGTTCTATGCCAGAAATGGAAGACCAGCTATGTATTTCTTATCGCAAAGCACAATATTGCAGTGAAAGCCTGTGTAAGGGGGAATCTAATCGATTGTCTTTTGTGTCAGTTTTGTTAATTAAAAAAAGTCACTTATTTCTTTGAAGCTTTGAAATATGTATGCAGACAGGCATACAACCACATACGTTTCAATGTTCTTCATGACTATTCTCTATGTGTCTCTCTTGATTTAATTTTATTATTTGATTTTGCTCTCTCTTTCTTAAAGTAAAATTTCCTGAGCTTTTAATATGCCACTTTCTCAGTGTTCCTATTTTTCTAAATAATATGTCATTTTTATTTCATATTCAGAGCAATTAACTTAGAACAATGTTTTCATCTTCCAAGTAGATGTGACCTTGCTATGGTCATTCGCTGACAGTTTGGTTTTATTGTGGAAAAACTCCCCACAAGGTTAAAACAGGGTGAGAAAATGGGGTTCTCGGAAGAAGAATGAACTCCGAAGGAGAGGCACAGAGCAGCCGGGACCGCAGCACAGCAGTGTGGTGGCGTGCGGGCTCTGTTACCAGACCGCTGCCTCGTCTGCGTCTCAACACCCACCCCCCGCGGCCCGGCCACCCCACAACGTGCTGCAGGAACGAATACACTACTGAGCCTCTCGCAATGGCCCCTGTTCCCCAGGGCTTTTGTAAGGCTGAAGGAGAAAGTCTAGGTCAAGCACTCGGCCCGGTGTCTGATGCTGATGCTTACTTGAAGTCAGCCGGGATCTCATTTAATTCATGTAGCAGAGCTCGGAAATACGTGCCATTCCTGTCTACGTCACAGATGAAAAGCTCGGTCTCAGGGAGGCTTAATAATTACACGGCAGGAGGGCAGCGGAGCCTGACCTCCCTGGCTGTGGAGCCCCTGTGAAGCAGGAGGGGCAGAGTCCTGACTTGTCCATGGGGAGCGTAGGGAGGCAGCCCCACAGCTCCCAGTCCAGCAGGGAAGTCGTTCCCCATCCCATGCTTTGGTCACGCGGACCCAGGCCCTGAGTACCCCGTGCGGGGGTCCTCAGTGTGGTCCCTGCCCTGACCAGTCCCTGCTGAACTTGAAACTCTGGGGTACAGCTCAGCAGCCTGGGTTTTCACAAGCCTTCCGGGTGAGTCAGATGCCCACTTGAGTTTGAGAAGTCTGGGAGAGTGCCTCAGAGCGAGGACCCTGGACCGCTGCTTGGGTTTGGGTCCCGGCTCTCCTACCTCCTAGCTCTGTGACCTTGGGGAGGTTAGTTAACCTCTCTGTGCCTTGGTATCTTAGTGAGTAAAATGGGGGTAAATGTGCACAGCTCACTGAGTGGTTGTGAGAATTCAGAGAAAGTGGCGCAGGCAGTTCTCGGGAGAGCATCTCACACATAGGAATCACTCCTCCCGAAATCTTAGCTCTGTGCAGCTCCACTCCGTGCAAGGCCTGTGCTGGACACGTGTTGCACATCACCTCTTTCCTGCAGCCGTTAGAGCAGTGGTTCTCAACCTTTCTAATGCCGTGACCCCGCAATACAGTTCCTCATGTTGCGGTGACCCCAAACCAAAAAATAATTTCGGTGGCTACTTCATAACTGTAATTTTGCGACAGTTATGATTCGGAATGTAAATACCTGATATGCATTATGTATTTTCCGATGGCTTTAGGCGACCCCGCCAGGGTCGCGACCCACAGGTTGAGAACCGCTGCATTAGAGGTTGTTGCTCCCATCTCAGTCCTTCCTAAACAACACTCCCGTCGTAGAGGGTTCCTCTGTTCTGTTTCGGTGGCCAGGTGGTCGTTCACCCACGGCCTTCCGCAGAAACTGAGGTCAGAGTTCTTGTCTCTGTATCGCCGTGGGTCTGACCACAGGGCTTATGGCCTGGAGATGCTCCCTAATGCCTCTTTGTTCCTGAGAACACAAACAGACCCCCACGCTCACCTGCTGTGAGGTGTGTGGTATGGGCAAGACTCGGGCCACCCACCGAGTACTCAGTGCTGTGACTTTGGGTGCGGCACCTCTCATGACCTGGAGCTCCTTAATCGTTAAAAGGAGGGGCTTGCATCAAAGTCACCCCCAGGTTCTTGTTCTCTTGGGCTTCTGGTTTGATGGGTAACGTGGTGTGGTGATGACTGTCCCTGGGCTGGGGGCATTTCAGCTCGCCCCAACCCCCCACGTCAGCTCAGCTGGTATCTCCGTCTGCCAGCGAGAAAGGATGAAGGGATACAAAATTAACTTCAATAGTTCTTAAGTTTTCTGAATTTTAAAGAAAGTCTTTAAAGCTTGCCTGAACTCCGCTGTTCTGTCTTCAAGACAGCCTCAGGGAAAACAATTAGTTCAGCTAGTGGTTTGAGTAGGTGTGGGTGTGGGAAGGGAGAGAGAACTTCCAGAGCCCCACGGAGGGAAAAATGGGGGTTCTGGAGGTGGGCTGGTCCTGAGGTCCCGCCCTGGCTGCCAGGCTGGTATTGCCTGGGAGGGAGGTCTTGAGAGCAGAACAGTTCGTCAAAGGTCAGGCAGAAAAAAAAAAAAAAGTCAGGCAGAGAGAGGGTCCTGCATCATCAGACATCAGAACATCAGACCTGGGCTCCACGCCCCTGCAGCTCACGTTGTCTGTGGGACACGCTCCATTGAGCCTGTCCCACATGTTAACTCATGGAATCCATTCAGTGACCCTGCGAGTTAGATACAATCAGTATCATCCCCACTTCACAAAGTAGAACACTGAGGGATGGAGAAATGAACAAATGTGCTCAAGACTCCATAAGACGTAACTGTTATTATTCTATCCCTTCTGCAGATGAGCAAACTGGCTCCCAGAGAATTTGCCCAAGGCCACATACTAGTAGGGGCTCCAGCCAGGACTCAGCCCAGGCGGCTTGGACCAGACCGTTGCACATATCAACCTGTCTGTCCATCACCAAAGGAGTCTGGCTCAGGACTCCCACTTTACCAGGATTCTCTGCGCAGGGCACGAAGTTTGGGGTTAGATCTAGAGTCTGTGATCAGGCGCCCTCTAGTGTCTGCAGCAGGCGGGAATCCAAGCTCTCATTTGGACCCGTGGTTCATTCCTGATGTGTTTATTCATTAGACGGGTATTGAGTGCCTATGGCATGCCTGGCACTGTTCTAAGCTCTCTCCGGCAGTGAACAAAACAGACAGGGACCCCCGCCCTCAGGAGCCTCGCTGGCATTTTAGCGGAGGGCACACGTCCGAGCCGTAAATGTAGGAAGTTGGTTCATCACGGATGGCGGGAGGCAGAGGAATGCAGGAAGGAGGGGAGCATGTCAAGGAGCCTGTGTTAGACGGTGGCCTCGGGTGGGGGTGAGGCCTCGGGGCTCAGACGGCGTGAAGCACCCAGCAGCCCACGCAGATCCCTGGGAAGAAATGTTTTAGCCCTTCCCGAGAGATGCCTCTGCCATAGCCCTCGCCTAACCTGGCTTCTTCCCACTCCCTGCGGGTCCCGCCCACCTCCCTCAGGGTCTCCATCTCTTGCAGCCCCTCTCTCCCAGGTAGAGCCAGGAAGCCGTAAATTCCTACCTCTGCTGTTTTCTACATAGTTACTGCATCTGACAAGTTACTGCAGTTCTCTGAGTCTCTCAGTTTCCATCTCTGCAAAAGGGGCGCACTAATACCTCCTGCATGGGTGAATGCAGTCCTTAAAAGACACACTATGATGACGGGCACACTGCCGTAGGTATTCTGCAGAGAGTTTTGCCATCGTGCTGAGTGGTGCATTCTGTGTTCACCCGATGAGCCAACCCCCTCGGTCCGGCACTCACGGCCTCGGACGGTGGGCCTGACCCCCAATCCAAATCCACTGCGACCTCCAGCATCATTGGACCACCCACACTCTGCTGAGTGCTCCTTCTGCTCCCCTGTAATCCTCATGCATCCCTGGGGCCTGCGGCCATTGACTGTCCTTCTCTCCGCCCACACCCCTACCCAGCCTTCAAGAGAGACCCAACTCAAACAGCACTAAACTCCAGCAAGGGAATACGGCTTAACAGCCCTTCTGAAATCAGAACAAAGCTGAACACCACGTGAGCTTAGCCTGATGTTCCCAAGGGTCTTCTTCCCTCGCGCTGTTGGGTTCTCATAGGAGACGCTCTCCCTGCCAGGTGGGGTGACATCGGGGCCTGCTCATTCTCCGCGCTCCCTCCTTCACCTGACTGCAGTCCACGGGGGACTGGGCCTCTCTTGTGTGGGTCCATCTTTCTCCCCCCTCTCCCCGGGGTGGCCTGGGGTGGGGCCAGCTGGAGAAGCACTTCTCAGCATCCTCTCTTGTTAGCTTGCTTGGATGGAGGGCGCGATCCCAGGCTGGTGGAGGCCGAGCCTGTTCTCCAGGCAGAAGTGCCACTTGTATCCTCACTGCAAAGCTGTGCGGTCAGCGGGCCCGAGATGCAGGTGGGCACAGGACCCTGCAGAGACGCCAGCCCAGGCGCTGTGCTCCCCTAAATGGAGGAGGAAGCTGTTGCTCCTGGCGCATTTCCAGTCCTCATATCTGAACGAGGAGATTCCTCTCGCCTCTGACTTGACCTCTAAGCTTCCCAAACAGCACCCACTGGTAACAGTTCCTTTGTGCCCTTTGCCCACGGAGGGGAGCAGAGCGCCGCGTGGGCGTGCTTCCTGTCCAGGAGGGCATGGTGTGGCGATGGCAAGGATTTGACAGAAATCACTGCCCACCCCATGCTGCTCATACACACCCCCCGATCCAGCTATCGGTCTGACCCCAGACGTGACTGAGCCCCACCCCAGGAGCCGGCACATTGGGTTTGGGGTTCTCAGGCCCCTTCTGGCCGAGGTGCTGGGTCACAGCGGAAGGGGCGGGGCGTGTAGAGCTGGCACTCGCCACCCAGAATGCAAGGGGGGGGGGTGTGAAACCCCGGGGAAGTGCCCTGAATTGAAATTGTTCGTATCTCGCCCTCATGTTTGATTTAAATTGGAATCCCACACAGCCTGGAAGGAGGCACGCCCACCCGCTGAGCGGCTGGTGACAAGGAGCCAGGAAAAGGTCCTTGCTTTGAAGTGTCTGCACTTCGTTGGCTTCACGCTCCTCCTGACATTTAAGGGATCTCAAAGATGAGGAGGAAGTGATGAGGTTCTGAGAAGCAATAATCATGAAAAGCAATAATCCTGAGCAGAGCCTGTGCCCCAGGCACGCGGCAGGCAGGGCGGGCTGACCCCGGCTCGGTGGGGAGGGGCCCCGGCTCGGTGGGGAGGGTTCATCCAAGGCAAGAACCCGGATGACAGCGGTTTGTTGGGAAAAGCTAAAACAGGGCTCAGGGCTCCATGCCGGCCCCCATCTGCTGCTCCAGTCCCACTGTTACTGTCCTCACGCTTGGCCTGGCCTTCCGGAAACGTCCAGGTGAATTAGTTAAGGAAACAAGATGTTAACATTGCTTCGAAAATCCAGCCTGAGCCCCCTACGC
The DNA here is from genome assembly GCF_036850765.1 of Saccopteryx bilineata. NCBI lineage: Eukaryota > Metazoa > Chordata > Mammalia > Chiroptera > Emballonuridae > Saccopteryx > Saccopteryx bilineata. The sequence goes on from NC_089494.1 coordinate 260,635,804, forward strand.
CGTGGGCCAAGAGTTAAGGGGTGGGAGAGATGGGGCCGTGTTCCTGGGTGTCACCTAGCATCTTACAGATGAGACAGCACCCCAAGAGGGAGGGTGTCATGCTTGCTCTCAATGGGCTCAGCAGAGGGCCGCCCACGACAGGTGTGTGAGTCCAGAGTAGGGGCGCCAGATAGCTGGACAGAGACCCCATGGAGACAGAGCCTACCAGGAAGAGGGCCGTGGCGGATGGAATTGGATGGGGCCCCTGAGACTGGGTGTGCTGGTTCTTCAACTCCGAGAGTTCCTGCTCGGGTCCTAGGTGTGCGTCCCATGCATTCAACCCAGACGCCAAGTCATAGGTTCAGGGGCAGCAGCTCCAGCCTCAGACCCCTGCTCTTCGGTTAGGTTGGGCCATTGACATTGTCTGAGAGCCACAGCAAAAGAGACATGTGCCAACATCCATTGGCTCCAACCATGTGCCAGCCCACACTGTTGTCATTATGGGCAGAAAGGGGGGTAGATTTGAAAGGATCTTGAAGATTAGGCCCCGGGCGAATGACCCGCCTGCTGTTGCCCTTTGCCCTGCTCTGTGTTTTCGGGGTCTCTGACTGCTCTACCCTCAGGGGACCTAGAACTTGAGGCCCTCGTTCTCAAGGACCTCAGTGGGCCCGGGAGCCTAGAACAGCCCGGGGAAGACCAGCCTCCTGGAAAACACCTGTGGGAGTCCCCGGGGGACTCGGGGCCGCCGGTCTGGACACTGGAGGGTTCCGTGGACACGTTCCTGCAGCCAGCCGAGGCTTCGCCCACTGTGGGAGTCTCTTCAGACCTGAGGGTGTCGTCTCCCCTCCTTGACTGTCTCCTTGTACCTTCTTAGGAAATGGAATGTGTAGAGTATTTGGCACCAAGCTCTTTGCTTTTCCACTTTGTTCTCCTGTCAGAATTGCCTGGCACGGACACTCTCTTCTTCCAGGGCACAGGGAGAGGGCTTACTGGCAAACCTGGGTCAGTGGAGAAGTCAGGAAGAATGCCGCCCTCACCAGCACGATCGCGGCTCCGGCTGCCTGGGGGTGGGGGGCACAGTGCTGCGTCCAGCTGCCTGGAGCGATTCGGCAGGCTGTGGTTCAGCCCTGCTGTGCCATGCACAGATCGGGAGAGCCCCGCTGTGCCATGCACAGATCGGGAGAGCGCAGCGAGCACCCCCAGGGCCGAGCTGCAGCCCCCACCCTGCCGTGCTCACTCTGGTCCCCGGACAGGAGCAAGATGGGCTGGATATCACGGGCCTGGGAGGTAGCACCAGCAAGAGCGGAGTTTGTCTGTGCACCTCTTGTGTGTCGAGCCTCACGGTCAGAGCGTGGTCTGGTCCCGCTCTCACGACAGCCTGACGGGGCTGGGCTGTCCCCGGTCCACGGGCAAAGGGGTGGCGATGTCGAGGGGCCTTGAGAATGGTTTCCAAGGGCACACACCCAGGAAAGAGCGAGACCCTTCCGGCTCTCCATGATGCTCCCCAGCAGTTGTGGGGTCAGTCAGCCCCTGGGCCCCCTGAACTCCTCCTCCGCAGGGCCACCCCGCAGGGCACCGCCTCACAGGACTCGCCGTCCTCGTGAAGAAGCCCACACACTTGGGGCTGGTGCTAACCAGTGTCCAGTCCCTCCCTCAGCCTCGGTTGTTGGGGGTCACACTGGGCAGAAGGAGGGTCCTTCTGCAGAGAGCCGAGGCTGCGCGGACCGGGTCCCCGCCCCCCACCCAGTAATGACTGGAGGCCACGCCTGTTCATTGTCCCCCCTCTTCTCCCCTCAGGCGAGCACCTGGCCGTACCTGTTCGGAGTGATCATCGTCCCGGCCTTGGTCCAGCTGGTGAGCCTGCCCTTCCTGCCCGAGAGCCCACGCTACCTGCTGTTTGAGAAGCATGACCAGGCAGGCGCCGAGAAAGGTAAGCGTCTGTGCCTCTCCCGGTGGCTCCGGGTCTTCACTGGGCCAGTGCTGGCACACGCCCTGTGGGCACGCAGCAGTGCTGGCACACGCCCTGTGGGCACGCAGGAGTGCTCCGGTGTGCCCGGGGCACGTCACTTCATCCCTTGGAGCCTCAGTTTCCCCGTCTGTTAAATGGCAGTAGAAGCGCTGCCCTGGCAGGGGTTGTGAGGAGGCTGTGGGCCCGGCATCCAGCTCCGTCCACTCCAGTGGCCAGGAGCTGTGTTCTGTCTCCCACGCTGTCTGTGCAGACACCAGGCCTGTTCCCGCAGTGACCTTACCCCCTCCACACCCCCACACCCCCACCTAGCAAACCCTCAAGAGCTGCAGGTGAATTTGCAATGCACTGAAGTTGGTCCCATTAGCTCCTCAGCTTTGCAGTTTCTCTTCTTCATTCTTTGAGGGGTGTGGCAAGGATGATCAGACTCATCTGGGTGGGAACCCGGCCCCGCCCTTTCTCCTGGGACGTCTGGCACATTCCCTGAGGCTCAGTGGACTGGATAACCCTGGGGACCCTAGAAAGCCTGTAACTCTCCTAGCTGCAGCCTGGCACCCAGCCTGGCACCCAGCAGGTGCACAGTGAGTGTCAGGCCCCGTCCACCCTGGAGTAAAGGCGAGCCCTTACCTGGCACAAGACCTGGTTACCTGAGGCTCCCTTTCCCAGCGCAGCCACGTTGACCGTGCTCCCGAGGAATTGCTTTGCAGCTGGGAGTGCAAATTCTCCTCTCTTTTTCAAGCCCTTTGGAGTCAGTGATTAGAATGTAACCAGGAAGGAATGTGAAAGGGCCGTGCAGAGGAATTGCTTTGCAGTTGGGAGTGCAAACTCTCCTCTCTTTTTCAAGCCCTTCGGAGTCCGTGATTAGAATGTAACCAGGAAGGAATGTGAAAGGGCCGTGAGCCACGGGGAAGCCTTACTTTCAAGGGCAGGGGCGGGGGTGGGGCCTGCGCTGGAAGGGCGGATCCTGGGGGAGGCCCGAGGGGCTGCTCAGACTTGAACATGAAAGAGAACAGACTCCTCAGGGAGGGTTACTTTCCACAGCAAACGTCTCTTTGAAATGGGCTCCTGGACCACAGGGTTCTAAGGCCCCTTTGTCTCTCTCCAAGGACAGCTGGTCACAACGGTACTGTCTGTCCCGTCCCCACCCCACCCCGTAGATGCCATGGCCTCCTCCTCCCCAGGCTTCCACGGGCCCGGCGCACGCTGGACCTCTGTGCTTGCCTTGGACACGTCATTGTCCACCTTCCAGGTCAATGCCTGGGTCCCGCCCACAACATCCCCAACGGGGGGGTCATCAAACCTCTCCTTGCACACCTTCGGGGAGGGGGGACTCACTGCTTGTGACACCGCCCAATCCGCCCTCGGACACATCAGTCAGGCGATCCCTGCTTGTGGCGAGCTGCCACCTGACACGTCACAGCTCCTGACCGTGGTCCTGGTGTTGAACTCCAGGCTGAGGAGAACAAAACCGACCCTACCCACATCCAGGCGTCTCCTCCCAGAGGATCCCCTTCTGCAGACGAAACACCCGCAGATGTGAGGAAGCCCCAGCTACATTTATCCACCACCGTTTAAGCACCTGCTGCACGCCAAGTTCTGAATAAGACCTGGCCTCTGGCGTGAAGTGCCATGAGCCTTTACACCAGCGCAAGCTGCCCTGAGCTGGCAGGACCACGGCGAGGACAGGAGAAGCTGCGGGGCACCCGACGCTGTGCCACGTGCTTTGTCCCCTCCCTGCGCAGTTTTCTGCCCTTTTGTGAATGGACCCCTGCCCCAGACTCGGATTCTAAGCCTCACCTAAAGATTGGAGGAAATGTAGTTACTCCGGGGCGGTGAGTGGAAGAAAAAATGCAAGTCCAGCATCATCAGGGCTTCAAAATTGATATGGATGCCCAAGAAGCTAAGAGCTGGGCTTCGGCACTAACCACACTGCTCACAGCCAGGCAGGCAGCCCTTTCCTGCAGGGCGCCAAGTGGCACGTCGCCACACTTGCCATGCTAGTCTTACAAGATGCAGTTCCAGCCCCAGGCACAGGAGGGCGATGGGGCAAGGAGAACAAAGTTTTTATGAACATAGACACAACAGGAAATTCAACTGATGCATTAAAGAAGGAAAAGCTCAAAAATATCGTAACCTTTAAGAGAAAGAAGAGAGACTTTTGTTCTAGGGGAGTCTGTTAAAAGCTGAGCGTTCAATTTAATGCTTCTGTGAGCTTCCTGGCAGCCAAAGTAAAAAGGAGGAAAAATAGGTGATAAAGTTTCCTTATTTTGTAGGGGAAGCTCATATGTCAGGGAGAAGAGAGCAGTACTTTTCTGCCCCCAAACTCTGATTCTTTATCACATGAATGCTGCATTTTAAGCTATGAGGAAATATTAGGGATGCTCTGGTTTAGCACATGATGTAGAAACGTTACTCATCCAGCTGCTTCTCCCATTTATCCTAATAAATGCTAGGAAGAGCATTAAATCCCAGCCTGCAGAAGAGACATCCTGAAGCAGATTTCAGTACACTTCTGGAAAGCACACCCAGAGCCGTCATGGGCATGCTACTTGGAGAATCCACAGCAAGTTTTTTTGTTTTGTTTTTCTACTTAAGAGCAATTCCACATGCCCTGTGGCTCAGGGCACTGTTTTAAGGATGACACCTGCTGTGTCTGGAGCTGTCAGGATAGTCACCCTTCCCTCTAGAAGGGTGACTGTTACAGCGCTGAGGAGTTAAATCTGCCCTCTAAGTCTCTCCCATGACCTGGGGTCTAATCAGTCAGCCCACCTCCACGCATGCACACACCCATGGAGGCTTACGCAATTAAGGTCTCGGTAAAAAAAAAAAAATGACAGGTTCACTGAGGCTGGGAATGTGGAGGCTTCAGCATGAAGAAGGCGTAAGTCACATGGGTTGGTCTGAATCCTGGGTAGTAATATTAGCTCTTTGAGGCTATTTCCCGAGGCTTTTGTATTACAGGGGGTCACGTGGAAAGGGTCCCAGAGGTCCTCCCTTCCGAGGATAGAAGTGACTCCTGGGTATTGCTGGCCACGTGGCCATCTGCCCTCCGGCTGGACACTTTGAGGACGATGAGCACACAGGCAGGCAGGAGGTGCTGGTGCAGGAGGTGTGAATGTAGTGTGTGTTCGATCATCCAGCCCTGACAGCGGCCTCGTGAGGCAGGAGTAATTACACAATGTTCATCCGCCCAGCAGGGGGAGGCAGGGCTTGGACCCCGGCTGTCTCCTGGCTCTCCTCCTGGCTGGCTGGGTGGCCTTGGGCAAGTCATTGTCTGCTCTGGGTGTTCTGTTGTTCTGTTTTTAAACTCGGCGGTTTCAAAGGCGCCTGCCAGCTCTGTCCCTGACTAGGTGCGTGTCTGGGTGGTAGGACCGTCCCTCCGGGGCCCAGCATTAGACACAGCAAACCACCGGATCTCTGCTAAAAAAAAAAAGTCCCTGCTTCCCCTGTGCGCAGCCTTCCAGACGTTCCTGGGCAAAGAGGACGTGTCCCGGGAGGTGGAGGAGGTGCTGGCGGAGGGCCGCGTGCAGAGAAACATCCGCCTGGTGTCCGTGCTGGAGCTGCTCAGGACGCCCTCCGTGCGCTGGCAGGTCGTCACCGTGGTGGTCACCATGGCCTGCTACCAGCTCTGCGGCCTCAACGCGGTGAGTGTCCCTGCACGCTGCGCAGAGGACCCGGAGGCAGAGGTGGGGTGGGGCTCGGGGCTTGGGCCTTGGATGCCAGGGTCCAATCCCAGCTCTGCCACCTCCGCCAGCTCTGTGCCGTTGGGCAGCCACATGATCTGATCCTCAGTTCCCTCATCTGTAAAATGGGACAACACGATAGTGAAAGAAGTAACCCGCGTGAAGTGTTCAGCGCCGCGGCTAGCAGATCTGCCCCTGAATGAAGGCTGCCTGTCATGATAATTACCTATCCCGAGACATACGTATAAGTCGTCTTTCTTAATAAAATGGGTATTAGGAAATCATAAGGAAGAGAGATGGAGATGATTTAAATAGAAGTGCCTGTGGCTGGGCTGGCTTCAGGGGGCAACTCTGGCCTGAGAAAAATCTCAAGACTTTCCAGAACAAGGTTCTTAGGGCCTGACCCCACGTAGGCAGGGAAGTGGGAAGAGGAGGTCTGCCCACGGAGTTCCCCACACCCTCTGATGAGCTCAGCCGTCCTTTCTCTCTCCCGGCCTCCAGAAAGGAGAATCTGGGAATGGAGGGCTAGGGGGGCTGGCTCGAGATCATGGTCCTTACTGTTGCTCACGGTACCCGCTGCCTTTTCATACAAGCGATTCATGGGACCAAGAAGACAGTCGTGGGACACGGAGGACACTTGAAATGCCCTTGAAAACTTGCTTTGTTCCCTTAATTTTACCAGAAATTCTTTTGAGGGGAACATAGTCTGTAGTCTAAGACAGCTGTGAATGCTGCTAGGCATTGCCCCATTTATATCACTTTTTTTTTTTTTTTCTGAAGCTGGAAACGGGGAGAGACAGTCAGACAGACTCCCGCATGCGCCCGACCGGGATCCACCTGGCACGCCCACCAGGGGCGACGCTCTGCCCACCAGGGGACGATGCTCTGCCCCTCCGGGGCATTGCTCTGCCGCGACCAGAGCCACTCTAGCGCCTGGGGCAGAGGCCAAGGAGCCATCCCCAGCGCCTGGGCCCTCCCTGCTCCAACGGAGCCTTGGCTGCGGGAGAGGAAGAGAGAGACAGAGAGGAAGGGGGGGGGTGGAGAAGCAAATGGGCGCTTCTCCTATGTGCCCTGGCCGGGAATCGAACCTGGGTCCCCCACATGCCAGGCTGACGCTCTACCACTGAGCCAACCGGCCAGGGCTCATTTATATCACTTTATTCCGGCCCCAAATGTCCTGCAGGGTAGGTGGTGCTGTCCCCATTTTCTAGATTATAAAAAAGAGAGAGACCTACAGAGGGCCACAGACTTGCTCAAGGTCCCGCACAGACTTGCTCAAGGTCCTGGTGTCACACTCACATGTCCTGGCACCAGGTGCCTGCCCTGGAGCAACCCCACCCCATGCCAGGGTTGGGCAGAGATACCTTGCCCTGGAGCCAGCATCCCTCAGACTCAGCACCGTGCACATGGAAGGCTCTGTCCTGCACATTGCAGGATGCTTTGCAGCATCCCTGGCCTCCACCCACTAGATGGCAGTAGCTTACCCCACTGCTATGACAACCAGTTACGTCTCCACACATTGCCCAAGGTCCTCTGGGGTCAAAATTGCCCCTGGTTGAGAATGAGCATATTAAACAAACATTATATATCATTCAGTGCATTTTTGCTAAAGAGTTAATGAGTGATTTTTTTTTCCACATACTTTGGAAATCAAGCGAGAGTTAAATTCAACATTTATTTTTAAATTCCTTTTCAGTGTTGAATTGCTTCTTTTCCTCCTTCTCACGCTAGCTTTCAAATCCTCTTCTCTGAAGTCAGACCTCACACTTAAAATTCCTCATCGTCTGCTTCTTCTGCCTTCCTCCTGAGCTGTTTGTCCTTCCGGCCCGTGGGTTCCCCATCACGCTCCGTATATCGGGACAGTGTGGTTTTCTGCCATTCGGCAAACTTTTGCTTTTCAAGGAAATGGCTGGGATGGGGAGAATAAGAGATCGCTGGTGTCCAGACTGTTGGTCCAATTCCCAAGCACATATTGAACGGTGACAGCTCTCCCTCAGTCCCTGACACCAACGAGAAGGACGTGGGTATCCTGAGAAGGATTCTCAGCGGGAGGGGTGGATTCCTGAGGCCACACAGCTAGTACCAGATGGAGCCAGGTCTCCAGACTCCGGGTCGGTGATTGTCTGACGGCCCATGAGTGTCTTGGTGGAGTCAGGTTTGGCCTCCTGTGACCTAAACAATATCAGTTTTCTCTCTCACATGAAGGAGGTCAGGGTGTGGGGGAGCTGATACAGCAGCCCTGAGACCATACATCTTGGTTTTCCCAGGAGAATTGTGACTTATGCTTGTCATCCTGGAACAGTTACTAACACTCTCAAAAGTGCACAAGTTTGGATAATAAACTGTAGAATCACTGTCGTCAGTAAGGACGCAGCCTCCTTCTAACTTCCTGCTGCAGCATCTGGACAGGTGGCTTCCATCCCAGACAAAGAGTCTAGATACTCAGGCTGTGTTCTGCACAACTCGCAGAAGCATCATTCACGTTGGACCCATTGTAGGTTTATGATGACAGTTTCCCAGTGGATGACAGTAAAGTGTCTTGTGGAGCAGGGACTTTTCTAATCTCCATGAAGTGACCATGGGGGCTAATAGTGGTACCGTCCTGAGGTTTACCTAGTGATCCAAAAGGGCTGCTGAAGCTCCGGCTCTCACGTTCACCATCCCAACAGCAGAAAGGAGGAAGGGCCTAAAAATGGGATCACACCTGATGAGAAATTCCTTTTAAGGAGACTTCCTTGAAGACTTTCTGGAAGTACCACTAACATTTCTGTCTACAGTTCCTTGCCACACTTGGCTGAACTCACGTCGCTGCTAGTCAGGTAGGAGTTCTGTTAGTAACGAAGAAGGGGACAGTGTGGGAGAAGGGAGAAAAAGGGGACTCAGCCGCACCACCTAGCGCCACCTTGTGGCTCTGGATGTAGCGGCCAATCTCAGAGACCACCAGGTACCTGGCTTCAGTTTAGGAAGTCGTCCCCTCACTGACCCTGCTCCTTTCTTTTTTCTCCCCTGCATTATAGATTTGGTTCTACACGAACAGTATCTTCGGAAAGGCTGGGATTCCTCCGGAGAAGATCCCCTACATCACCCTGAGCACAGGCGGCATTGAGACTCTGGCCGCCGTCTTCTCTGTAAGTAGGACGAGAGTTTTTCCCGAGAGCAGTGTGGTGGATTGAACGGGGCCACGGGGACCCCCAGGCTCTGCTGAAGGAGCGTGCCCTTTGTCACTCCGAAGGTGTCTGGATTTGAAGAGTTTATCACATGGTTCATTGCTGGCATTCTACCCAGCTAGAGAATATCCTTATCTACACTTTGCTTCCCTATTATCCTTCTTTAAAAAAAGAAAATAGCTTCCTTCTTTGAGCTCTTACCCCTCCACAAATGATACAGTCACTGTGGCCCCTCTGAAGAGGGACGTATCTCCCTGGGAGCCCAGGCCGGCGTCCCTGGGAGCCCGAGGTCTGCCGCCATGACGTTGGACGTGGTTCAGAAGCACGAGCTGTGACCTTCCCACTCCAGACGTGCAGATGTCTGCCAGGCGAAGGGAAGGAGAGGGGACGTCCCAGCCAACCCCGGTGACACAGAGGGCGGCTGGAATGACCATGAGCCACAGTCCCCAGAAGGAGAGAAACGGAGTTCATCACTCTTCCTCAGCCTCCTCCACTAGGCAGACTGAGCATTGGGGGTGGGGGCCTTGGGGTCCTCAGAGTCTAGCGCAGGGGTCTCAAACTCAGCTCAGCATGTGGGCCGCAGAGCAAGATCACAGCCGTTGGGCGGGCCGCACTAGGTCTACAAAAGGCAACTGTTACGCAACACTTTTCTCACTGCAGTTGAAAACAAAAAAAAAATCAGTACAACAAGCACATTCGTCGTACATGCAGTTTACTCAGTGTCACAAAACGACCAGAAACCGTAGTTTGCATCACAACTGCTGTTAACTAAGCTAATATCTAGCTAGGATGCTAGAGAAATGAAAAATACAAGTAGGCCCCTAGGCTTACTTAATTTTTTCCAAAATATTTTGAACTTCGTGGATTAGTCTGCGGGCCGCACAAAATTGTTCGGCAGGCCGCGTGCGGCCCACGGGCCGCGAGTTTGAGACCCCTGGTCTAGCGGAAACGGCACAGGTTCTGAAACCGGACAGAACCAGGCTGGAACGCTGGCTCTGCCACTTCCTGGCTGTGGGATGTTGGACAGCGCACTTGGCCTGGCTGAGCTGCTGCTGCTCTTCCCCTGAGCCCTTCACGCCTCCTCCACCGCGCAGGTGTGCAGCGTGAGCACAGGGTACACGACGGGCTCCTTCCCAAAGGAAGGAGAAGAGGGCTCCCGTCGGAGTGACCCCGTTCCCTGGCCTTGCGGAGCCCGTAGTGCACTCCCACGCTTGCTCAGCTCTGTGTGCGGGCAAGGCGGGGGCCCGTGCACCTTGGCCGGGCTTCCCACCGCGTTTCTGACCCGATTTCAGCGCAGAACGCTGGATTTTGCTCCTTGCCCTTAACGGGGCATTTAAACCAGACACCTTTAAAAGCGTTTTCCGTAAAAGTGTTGCGGCTGATGTTTGGTCCCCCTCCCCTCCCATTCACAGCCCTTTTATTAGAGGGAAACTACTTCCACATTTCAAAGTCTGGAAGTTTTATAAAACTCTTGTCTCGAGATACATCTAGAGTACATTTCATGAAGGTGTGCGCATGCCCATGAAAGCGAGCAGAGCACCGCCCTGAGTTGGCGCCTGTGTGGAAGTTCTATCTCTCTTCCCGGATGGGCGTCCGGTGTCTGCAGGGCCGGGGGCGGGGGGGGCCCGCACAGTCTCCACTCAGAGCCCGGACGGCAGGGGCACGCTCCCTGCGTTCTGACCCCAGCTCTGGCCCTCTGAGCCGCGTGACCCCGGGGGAGTTATTCCCCAGCTCTGTGACTCGATTTCCCCGTTCTGCAGTAAGGACATCGCCCCCGCCTTGCAGGGACGCGGTGAGGGTTGAACGAGGGAGTGCGCAGGAAGTGACGCAGGCAGCGCACGAAGGGTGTGCACTCGTCCGGGGTTAACGGCTCCCGTCCCGGGTGGGTGAGCTCCCGCCGTGTGTCTTATTAAAACAAGGCTGTCGGAACGCCCTTGCGCACAGCAGGGCCTCACAGGGACTCTCACAACCTCGTGAGCATCGAGAAAACCAAGTCAGAAAGAAATCACTCACACAGGGTCACAGCCAGTAGATCAGAACCTGAGGGAGCAAGGAGAGGTAAGGTCTGGGGTCCCTGCTGCGCCCCAAGACCCTGCGTGCTCCACGTGGGGTCTCATGAAGGCTCACGTCACTCCTGAAAGTCCAGTCTTCACCCCCATCTGAGAGGAGCAAGCAGAGGGCAGCCGTGACGCTCCCAACCTCGGTCTCCCCGACAGCTCCTTCCGGTCCCCACTCTCTGGCGGGCAGGTCACCTTCACGAAAAGCCGGCAACGTTAGACGAAGTGTTTCTTGGAAGTACTAGCCCCAGGGAGAGGTAAAGGACTTCACACTTCTAGGACAGAAAGAGAGGACCTTTCTAAAACCAGAACGAGGCATCGCGGCCTCTAGCGGTTCTCTCAGTTTGGATCATGGGTGTTTGGATCGTGTGTGTTCTGAGGTCCGGGAACCGTCACGTGGCCCACAGCGGGGAACGATGGCTTCATCGCCCTGGAGAAGCATTTATCCGTTCATGCATTCATCCACCCTCCACGCAGCTCTGGTGCACCCATGCCACACTCATGCCAGGACTGGAGAAGCTGTCCCACTCTAGAGAGAAAGACAGACCCAGAAACAGACGCATACCCCATGCAACACTGAAATGAACTCCCCTGGGAGGGTTTCCAGGAGGGCTTCCTGGAAGAGGGTCCCAGAAAGCCTAGAGCTGAAGGGCCAGGCAGGTGAAGGAAAGGGAAGTGCATTGGGCAGCCTGTCCCCTGACCCTGATTGCATGTCCCTAGTCATCTGCTTCCGCCCCCACCCACCCCGTTTATCTTCTGAAAGAGCTGGAGATGAAGAATGATCTACTGGAAACGGTGCTTGCAATGGTAGCATGGACCCTAATCCCTGGAAAACCATGAGGCTGAACTCAGCATGAGGCTGGGACGGACTCCGAGATGAAGTGACATGCTGGGGACAAAGAGCTTTGGCGTCAGGACCCGGTGGCTCCGAATTCAAACCCTAACCATCCTGTTCCCAGCGGCGCGGCCTCGGGAGAAGTGCCCAGCACCTCTGAACGCATGTGCTCGTCTTTAACCCCCACGTAGCCATGCCCATCTGGGGCAGGCCGAGTACCATCCCCTCCGCATGTCCTGGTCCCTGGGAGCTGTGCGGAGGCCCCCTTACGTGGAAAGAGAGGCTTTGCCGTTGTGATTAAGCTAAGACTCCTGGGATGGGGAGATTGTCCTGGATCACTCGGGGGCCCAGTGAATCACAGGGTCCTTGTGAGTGAGACTGAGGGGAGGAGAGCTAAAGCCAGAAAACATATGGGGACAAAAGCAGTGGCCGCAGTCCTACAGCTTCCGGCTTTGAAGACGGTAGGGGGCGGGCCGCAAGCCGAGGAAGGCGGGAGGCCTGGGGAAGCCGGAGGGAGCAGGCACAGGTTCTCCCAGAGCTTCCACAGGGGTCCCAGCCCTCCAACCAGCAGCTCTGCTCTCGGCCCGTGAGACCTGCCTCAGAGTCCTGACCTCCTGAACCCTAAGAAGGAAAACGTGTGTCTCTTTAAGCTGCTCCGTCTGTTACAGCCGCCCCGAGAGCCGCCCTGCCACCCTACCCAATTGCCATGGAGACAGAACTCGAGGCGTCTGAAAGCCCTCTGTGCCTGGCAGAGTCAACAGACAGCAAATCCCTTCCCAAAGTTTGTATTACCTGGTTTCCAAAAATACAGCTACGACTTCATCCACCCTTGTGGGCTAACTGCCTATCAAACAAGACTTCCCAACATTTTTTGTTCTTCCGTCTCCCTGAGATTCCTGATGGTTGGTGAACATGGCTTCGGGGCCTCCTGAAGTCGAGAGAGACATTTTTGTTCATTTGATCGGCGATGAACGTTGGCTCCTGGCTCTGCGCCTTCGCGCGGGCTGGTCTAAGTGGCTGCGTCCTGCGGGAGCAGCTGGGTTTCCCAATGACCTTCTGGGAGTGGCATGAATTATCCAATGAGGGAGCTCCCACCGGGCCGTTCGGGCCACGCCGGGCAGCGGCCCCTGAGCACGGGGCTCGTTCCGTTAAGGAGGTGAGACTGTACTTTCCCAAATCAGGGGGAGCAGAATTCACCTACGTCATTCTTACTTTTTATTCATTGCAGTAAGTTTGCGTCGCTGTCAGGAATGCACTATACCGTAGACTTGCAGCAAAAAAAGAAAATAGAAAGGAGAAAGGAGAATGTCCTATTGGCTTCCACTGTGTCCGCTGTGCCTCTGCTCCCAACTATCTCCGCATCGAAGGCTTTAGAGTTCACGGCCGCACCGCACCGCCAGCCACGGGGCCCAGCCGGGTGGCAGGAGAACAGGGGAGGGCGGCCAGGGGGAGGGCAGGACGTGGAGTGGCTGGGAGCTTGGTGCCCCAGGCCTGCGCGCGTGAGCTCAGGTGAAGACAACACACCACTCTGTGTCGCCGACGTGGAGTGGCTGGGAGCTGGGTGCCCCAGGCCTGCGCTCGTGAGCTCAGGTGAAGACAGCACACCACACTGTGTCGCCTCTGTCCTTCGTGCCAGCTCCAGGTGCCGCCTGCTCCTGCCACCCACCCCCTCTGCCCAGTAGGCTCTTGGCTCCGTGCCCTGACCCCTCCATCACCTGCCCACCCAAGGTCACTTTCCCAACTCCATTTAAGGGCTTTCTTTAAGAGCCAACATTTCCCCCATTTGCCCCCAAATGAGAATGGTTTAAACTTATGATTATAAACCTCTAAAGAAGCCCCTTTTCTTTTCAGAGGGGGCCAGAAGTGGGGCGTGGTCCCCTTAGAAGCTGCAGACGCTGTGGCTCTGACCCAAGGAGAACTTTTTCCCAGGACTGGAGGACGTGGCGGAGCCTGGTCCACCCCCAGCCTTCTCTTTTGGTCCAGTTGACCCCAGTCCCTGTCTGATTGTGCACTTGGGCTGAAATGTCTCGAGACCATTTTAATTTATTATGTGTAGGGTCCGTGGACCACGCCGGAATGATAGTCATATAAAAGTAACTATTTTTATTTCTCATAGCGTTGGCCCAAATAGATACGTACAGGTCTCACACACATCCGTCTTCTAAACAAAAATTTCCAAACAAAGTTTATGTTTCAATGAATTACTTTTAAAGTTCAGTGTAGAGTGAGCCTTTTCCTTGTAGAAAATGATTTCTGAGACCCTGTCTTCTGAAAGCGAGTTCGAAGAAACTCTGTTAACTTGAAAGTAACCACAGCTCTCCAAGGTCTTGGATTCTTGTCAGACAGAGATTAGTGAAAGCCAAGGTTAACGCTTGCCTCTTTTAACACGGAATTGCTAGCGGTCCTTGTGAACCAAGGTCACCTCAATAAACTCAATAAAAACAGAGTTGCTCGCAGTTAAGACAATACAGGAAGTTGACGCACGACGCGCCCAGCCCTGCCTCCGTAGGACGTGGCTCCCCGTGTGGGCTTGCCGGGGCTGCGTCAGAAAGTGTCGTGCCCTCAGCCACTTCAACCACAGTAACAAACGTACCGCTTCACTGTCCTGGAGGTTGGAAGTCGGAGGTCAGGGTGTCAGGTCGACGCCTTCTGCAGCTGAGGGAGACTCTATCCAGGCCTCTCCCCTGGCATCTGGGTGCTGCTCGCCACCTCTGGGTTCCTTGTCTTGTCGAAGCATCACCCGACCTCTCTCTGCCTCCGACTTCCCACGGCCTTCTCTCTGTGAGCGTGGATGAGGCCAGATTCCCCCCCTCTCTCTCTCTCTCTCTCTCTCTTTCTCTCTCTCTCTCTCTCTCTTTAACAAGGACACCCATCATATTTGATAAAACTTCTAGAAGGAAGGAAGTCTCTGCACCCTTGTGGTAAGCAAAGATTTCTCAGGCAGGACACGGAAAGCATGAATCATTTTTAAAAAATTGGATCCATCGGATTTGATCACAGGGAAAAGCTGTGGCTGATGACAAGCCATTGTGAAGGAAGTGAACGGCGGGCCAGGCTGGGAAATAGTCACCGAGTCCCCACCTCACGTCTCACGGGGGACTCGATCCAGAATCTGAAAAGAACTCCTGCAACTCAAAATAAGAAGGCCAACGGCCGACTTGACGAGGAACAGACGCCTCGAACAGACGCGTTGCAAAAGAAGACACCAAAAATACCCAGAGACGGATGAAGAGATGCCTGACACCTGCAGTCATCAGGGGCGCTAAAACTCAACCCAGTCATTTCAGCGCTGCATGGGTACTCTAACCAGATTCCGCGGGTACTCTAACCAGACTCCTGGGTACTCTAACCAGACTCTGCGGGTACTCTAACCAGACTCCGTGGTACTCTAACCAGACTCCTGGGTACTCTTACCAGACTCCTGGGTACTCTAACCAGACTCCTGGGTACTCTAACCAGACTCCGCGGGTACTCTAACCAGACTCCGCGGGTACTCTAACCAGACTCCACGGGTACTCTAACCAGACTCCGCGGGTACTCTAACCAGACTCCGCGGGTACTCTAACCAGACTCCGCGGGTACTCTAACCAGACTCCTGGGTACTCTAACCAGACTCCGCGGGTACTCTAACCAGACTCCGTGGTACTCTAACCAGACTCCTGGGTACTCTTACCAGACTCCTGGGTACTCTAACCAGACTCTGCGGGTACTCTAACCAGACTCCGTGGTACTCTTACCAGACTCCGTGGTACTCTAACCAGACTCTGCAGGTACTCTAACCAGACTCCGTGGTACTCTAACCAGACTCCTGGGTACTCTTACCAGACTCCTGGGTACTCTAACCAGACTCTGCGGGTACTCTAACCAGACTCCGTGGTACTCTTACCAGACTCCGTGGTACTCTTACCAGACTCCGTGGTACTCTAACCAGACTCCGTGGGTACTCTAACCAGACTCCGTCGTACTCTAACCAGACTCCGTCGTACTCTAACCAGACTCCACGGGTACTCTAACCAGACTCCGCGGGTACTCTAACCAGACTCCGCGGGTACTCTTACCAGACTCCGCGGGTACTCTAACCAGACTCCGCGGGTACTCTAACCAGACTCCTGGGTACTCTAACCAGACTCTGCGGGTACTCTAACCAGACTCCTGGGTACTCTAACCAGACTCCTGGGTACTCTAACCAGACTCTGCGGGTACTCTAACCAGACTCCTGGGTACTCTAACCAGACTCCTGGGTACTCTAACCAGACTCTGCGGGTACTCTAATCAGACTCCGTGGGTACTCTAACCAGATTCTGCAGGTACTCTAACCAGACTCCCCTGAGATACTGTGAGACAAGAGCAGCCTAAGTCTTCGGTGCCGCCCAACTCTGGGCTCCGCCCCCTTAACCGTAAGAACGGCTATGACTCCTTAGGGTGCAGCAAACACATGTTCTCCACAATGATGGAAGTTTGCCGGGGCGATCATTGCAAATCATTGGACCTGCAGAAAGAGTCCAGATTTGTGATTCGGGGGGACAGAAATGTGCATCTCTATGCCTAAGCCATGTCAACCTTTTAGCCTTTTGTTTTAAGGTAAAAAGCTCATTGTAGAAAACTTGGGAAAGGCTGACAAATAACAAGTAATAATAACCACATAAAAATAACCCCAATCGGAGCTAACCGTTACAAACTATTTCCAGAGCTCTCTTTCTGTGGGATGGGAGGGGGGAGGAGAGGCAGGCTCCTGGCATGAAGCCCTAGTGTGTGTTGGGTGCAGTCTCTAAGCTAAGCGCACATCCCTCCAGACAGCCTTGGTGGAAGGTGCCTCGGTCCTCCGGTCACAGATAAAGGCCCTGGGGCTCTGGGAAGGGAAGTCCCCTGCCTGCGGTCACCTGTCTAGGAAGTGGAAGACCCAGGATATGAGACCCAAGCTGGCCTGTCTCTGAAATTTGGCTACAATCACTGTTCTTCAGGGCCATTGGTGTCTGAAGGAGTTTAGTCAAGCGCCCTGCGCTGGTCCAGTGGAGAGATGGACACAGGGGCCAGGGAACGGGGGCCAGGGACACATGGGGTCAGGAACAGTGGTCAGGAGCACACGGAGCCAGGGAACGGGGGTCAGGGACACACGGGGTCAGGAACGGGGATCAGGGACACATGGGGTCAGGAACGGGGGTCAGGGACACACGGGGTCAGGGAACGGGGGTCAGGGACACACGTGGTCAGGAACGGGGTCAGGGACACACAGGGTCAGGTATGAGGGGTCAGGGACAGTCCGACAGCTGCAGGGAGCTGGGTGGAGGCATGGCTCCAGGCGCTTCAATCACCTGGGCTTCCTGGTGTCACACGCCAGAATGAAACGGACCCACCCAGGCACAGGCAGAGAGGAAAACGACAGAACCTTCTCTGCCCACTCCCACCCCCGGGCCCCCACCTTGGAAGTCTGCCCCTCTAAAATCCACAGCACGGGGGCATAGAGGGATAGAGAGAGCATGACTTCCAAGTCAGCCTTGCTCCAGAGGGGGAAGGGCTGCGGCAGCCACACCCTGTGGCCCCTCTTCCCGACTCCCTAGCCTAGCAGATAAGCCCACGCTCCCCTAACGGGGGAAATTTGGAACAAAGCTGAATGCAGGGACACACAGCAGGTGCCCCAGAACTGTGACTTTCTTCCTTTGTCATAAAGGCCACGGCCTCTCCAGGTGTGGCCGTGGAGAAAGCCACCAGCCTGTCTCAGGCCACAGCCCTCTAACCAGACCCCGTGCCAGCTCACAGCCCTCCTTTAACCAGACCCCGTGCCAGCTCCCAGACCTCCTTTAACCAGACCCCGTGCCAGCTCCCAGCCCTTCTCTAACCAGACCCCGTGCCAGCTCCCAGCCCCCCTCACGCCCCTCCGCTCGCTGCTAGAAGCAGAGTCATAACCTTCTCTCTCCGACCCTGATCTAGGGCTTGGTCATTGAGCGTCTGGGGCGGAGACCCCTCCTCCTTGGAGGCTTCGGGCTGATGACCCTCTTCTTTGGGATCCTCACGGTCACTCTGACGCTACAGGTGAGAGCGTGGGCAGGGCGCACCCGAGGAGGTCAGCATGGAGCTGGCCTTGGGCTTCAGAGCTCCGGGGCCTTTGGCTAGGGAAGCTGGCACTGTCTGCAGACATGTCTTGTGACATGGCTTCTCCGGGGGCATCTCAGCCCTGACGCAGCGGGGGAGGGGGGGTTAGAGACGGGCCCTCGGACTGCGAGACGAGAGTCTTGCTGCGCTGTGCAGTCTTGGGCAAGAATCATGCCCTCTCTTTTTACCCATCTACGGACTAGAAGAGATTGTGCTGGATGCCTCCTAAGATGCCCGGCACTGCTGTATGAGGCCCCTGTACAATTGTCACATCATTGGCTGCTGGGTACGCACAGGGGCCCTGGGCCCAGACCACCTGCGTGTGAATTTCCCACTCACTCTCCAGGAAACTCCTGGCAAGTCACTTAACCTCCCTGTGTTCCTCGCGTCTGTGAAACGGGAGGCCAGGATGGCTCAGGGGTTTGTTCCTCCCATTTTCTGGGGCTCAGAGATGTAGAGTGACCTGTCCAAGGTCACGCAGACAATGGACGGAGGGGAAGCTAGGGCGGGGACCAGGTCGCCGACGCACCTGCCTTCTCACCGGCACACTGCTGCCCCCTCACAGGACCGGGCCCCCTGGATCCCCTACCTCAGTATCGTCTGCATCCTGGCCATCATCGCGTCCTTCTGCAGCGGCCCAGGTAGGGCGCCCCACGCCTTCCACACCGGCTGGCCCAGGGGCTCCCGGCACCGGTGGGGGTCTTCATGGTAGGGAGGGAAGTCCGGGGCCAGGGCGGGGCAAGGCCTGGTTGGGAATGGAGGGGGAAGAGAGAGCCCCCCAGCCATTTACATTCAGTGACGGCCTTCGTTTCCATCGCACAGACGGTGGGTCATGTGCTACCCACTGATGCCTTGAGGATGACACACAACAACATGGCAGCGGTTCCCAGTGTGAGAGCCGTGAGCCAGGCACACGAGTTTGGGGTGAATTAACGACACTCAGGTATCTGAGGTCTGCGCCCACCCACGGAGAACTTACAGTTTAGTGCGGAAGATATAACGGCAGTAATGCTAACGGTGATGGCTAAGATTCACTGATCACTGCTGCCAGGCCCCTTCAAGGCGCGTGGCCGTGGCCAGGGCTAGAGAAGGTGGAGGTGGGTGGGACTCACACGGAGCCAGCAGCGTGGAGAGGCTGACGCCCAGCCCTAACCGCCGCCCCTCACTGCCTGTAAGAGCGAGGCGTCTGGACTGTAGAGAAGGTGGAGGTGGGCGGGACTCACACGGAGCCAGCAGCATGGAGAGGCTGACGCCCAGCCCTAACCGCCGCCCCTCACTGCCTGTAAGAGTGAGGCGTCTGCAGTGTTCTGAGCCCGTTCACCCAGCACTCACTTCCAGCCCCAGCTCTGCCATTGCCCGGTGGGACAGTCCTCTCTTCTCCTTGGGCCTCAGTCTCCCCATCTGTCAGGTGGGGGCCAGGTGGGGGAGACTGGGAAGCGCTCAGGACAGGTCTGCACCTGCACGGGTCTCCCGGGAGGTGGCGCTGTGCTTCCCGTTTGTGCACGGTTTAATTATGACCAGGGAACCCAGAAGGGGCCGGGACAGGCACTGTCACCGGAGGGCCCCCCGGGAGTGATTTGGTCACACCCAGAGGTGCCAGCTAACGTCTTCCCTTCCCCGTCCTGCTCACTGCTCAGTTCCCGCCATGCTCGTGATGGCATTCGAGCATTCGGCGTTCTTGATCATTGACCTTCACATGTACACAGTGCCCCTACTCTGCACCATAGACTCGAAATTAGGTCTGACCACTCCCATTTACAGACACGGAAACTAAAGCCCAGAGAGGTTACAAGGTCCCCGAACAGGAAACGGCTCTTCAGTGTTGGAGTCAGGATTTGAACCCAGATCTTTAAAAAACCCTGCGCTCTTTTCCACTCATTGCAAAGGATAAGAATTCACATCCAGGGCCCACTCCGAGCTTCCCTGCACATCCTCTCGGTCTCTCTCCCATCCACTCCTCTCACCAGACCTTTGATAATAACATTTCCTGAGCCCTTCCTGTGTGCCAGACCCTGTCCCAAGAGCTGTAGCTCTTATAAAAATACCGTGTGAACCTCAGATAACACAGAGTCGCGCTGTCCAGAGAGAATCGCGACAGTCGGAGCTTTACTCAGCATCAAACTGAAGAACGCACAGGCTAGCAGTCACTGCAGGACACAGGCGCAGCCTGAAGCCCCCACACAGCTCCCCCCGTCTTTCCCGCCATGTCAGGGTGCACGCCGGTCCACACTGAGCACGAGAGGTCTCTCAGGCGTCCCGGAAGTACAGGAACTACTTTATTCATTTTCTACTTTGATAATTACGTAGCTGACAGTGGCATTTTCCAGGGGGCTGTGCCTGGAGCGATACATTCCCATCTAAATAGACCAGGTAAAGCCCATGAAAAAGTATTTTATCCAGAAGGACTCAGAAGTCTCTGTTAGCAAACACCTTCATGAGGCTGGAGCAGCACGTTTAGCAGTGGAGTGGAGCAGATCAATTTTTCCCCCTTTCCTTGTTCCAGATGATGAAAGATGAGCTACGTGCAGTTCACTTGCTAAAACTGTACTTCCCACATGAATCCTATTCCCATTTTATAGATGGAAAAAAACAAAAACCAACAGATTGAGGAAGTAACTTCCCCCCAAGTCACAGAGCGCAGAGGCAAGTTCTGGATTCGAAT
This sequence comes from Saccopteryx bilineata, assembly GCF_036850765.1. Lineage (NCBI taxonomy): Eukaryota > Metazoa > Chordata > Mammalia > Chiroptera > Emballonuridae > Saccopteryx > Saccopteryx bilineata. The sequence continues at coordinate 260,656,243 of NC_089494.1, forward strand.
CTAGCCTGTCCTGTTCTAGGACCTGCAGCCTTAGCTCCTACCTCGGCACCTGGTCGGTGCTCCTCGGCTGGTTGCTAAAAACTTGAGTGGCATCAGGCCCATGTTGACATCGGCCTGCAAGGCCCATGCCGAGGATTTGGGTTAAGCAGGGGGAGTCTCTGCTTCCACCTCGCCAGGATGGGTCTACTCTGAGTCGTCCTAAGTCAGTCCCGCTGGGGTCCGCGTGGGCAGAGGGAATGTTGTCACTTGCCTCTCGTTATCGGAGCGCCTTGTCTGAAGGTGGCATCAGAGCATTTTGGCTTTTGTGGTTTCCAGCTGTCCCTGCTTCAGACACTGTCTGTGCCCAGAAAAGCCAGGAGACACCTTTGTCTTTGTCCCTTAAACTCACAGTCACCTAAATCACAGCACTCGGTGCTCTGTGCAGACACGTACAGAGCCTCCCGGTGGAGGGAGGCAGGACGGAAGGTGAGGACCATTTCGGAGCTGCAGGGGACCTCAGCGATCCTGGGGCAGATGAAGAAATGTCCCCGGGGAGCTGTAATGAATCAGAACTGAGGCATCCAACCTTGTGAAAGGACATAGAGGCTCTCTAGTCCAGTGACTCACAGGAAGCCCAAGCCCCATCTCTGGGGTCCCTGCCAGGGAATTCCTCTAACCGTAACTTGATTGCTTCCCCTGATGGGCAACACACTACATGAAATGGACAATGCTAGAGTCCGGGGGTCAGCAGATGTGCCTTGTAGGCCAAATCTAGCCCATGGCTTGTTTTGTATGACCCACAAGAAAAAGAAAAAAAAAAGTGGGGTGGTTTATATTTTAAAGAGAAAAAAAAAAAAGAGGAATGTGTGACAGAGACCACAGGTAGCCTGAAAAGCCTGATGTATTTCCTATATGATATATTTTCACAGAAAGAGTTTGCCTGTCCTTGCCCTAGTCCGCTTACACAAATCAGCTGCCCTGGGCTCACTCACAAACCTGCCTTGAGTGCTTTCCTGCCCCGAACACAGAGCTTCGCCTTCCGTGTTTTCTCCCACGCCCTCACCCCCCTCACGATGACATTGACCCCCACCCCCACCCCCACCCAGCACTTGCAAAGGTGGCTTTCTCACGGTCATACCTTGTGCTGTTTCTGGTCCTTTGCTTCCCGATCTCTCTATCCTTGTCTGCGAGTCTCCCTCCAGGGAGATCCTCCTGTCCTCCCTAGTCCCAGACCAGCTGTCTGTCCCCACATCCCCCACACCCCTCACGGTCATCCCCCAAACACTGAGCCTGACAACGGGGCAGCACTCAGTAAACTAGTGTCTTTTTCACGCATTCCTTCACACTGGTCCTGGAGTCCCTGCTGGGCTGAGTGGCACTTTCTGACACCGAACGCGTGGGTTTTGCTGACATCAGGCGTGTCCTGTTTTCCTCACCAGCTGTCCATTCTCTCGCACCAGCCGGGTGTCCAAAGTGTGGGTCCACTGAGGGGGCTGGGAGGCGTGAAAAGGGGCCCGTGCTTCTGTATCCTGAGGAACGAAGGGCGAGCGGTTGAGGGGCAAGTCGGGGTGGGGGTGGCTCTGTCACTTCCCTGGGGCTGCTGTCACAAATGACCACGGACGCGGTGGCTCAGAACCCCGTCAGTGTGCTCTCCGCAGGCCTGGGGCTCAGAGGGGTGCAGTTCCCCGGACCCAGAGGCACGGTGAGGGCAGGGCTGGGCCCTTCTGGCTACCAGGGACGGTGTCCCCTTGCCTTTTCCACAGGGAGGCCCCCTGCATTCTCTGGCTCGGGGCCCCTTCCCAGTCCTCAAAGCCAGCAGGGTAGCATTTGCTCCTCCCTGCGCTCCTGCGCCCCTTCCGGAAGGACCCTGCGACTACCCTGGGCCCACCTGGGTCGGACAGGACAATCCAGAATCACCTCCCCATCTCCAGACCCTTAACTTCATCACCTCTGCAGAAATCTCTCTGTCCTATAGCCTGAGCCCCAGGTTCCGGAGGCTCCGACGTGGAGGCCTTTAGGTGGGGAGGCCCGCCAGCTCCCGCCAGCGCCCCCTGAGGCTCAAGTGCACGAGCTGGCGGGACATGTCGGGGACGTGGGCGAGTAGTCCAGGCGGCTGGCCGGTCGTGTCACGGGGAGCTGTGGGTGCTTGCCAGGGGGACTGGGGTAGGCAGGACCCTCCCAGACCCCACCTTGTGTCTCCTCTTGTACAGTGATTGTGTTCGTTGGCTCGGGAGTCCATAGCAAACTCCACAGACGGGCCTTTGAGAACAAGAAACGTTTGTTTTCTCACAGTTCAGGAGGCTGGAAGTCCGAGATCAAGGTGCCAACAGGGTTGGTTCCTTCTGAGGCCTCTCTCCTTGGCGGGTGGACGGCCGTCTCCTCCCTCTGTCCTCGCGTGATCAGCCCTCTGGGTGTGTCTGTGTCCTCCTCTCCTCTCCTCGTAAGAACAGCAGGCAGACTGAATTAGGGCTCAGCCACGTGACCTCATTTACCTTAACCACCTCGTTAAAGCTCCAGTCTCCAAACCCGATTGCATTTTGAAGTGCTGGGGGTTAGGACTTCAACATATGAGCTCGGTGGTGGTGGAGGGGACAGCGCAATGCAGCCCGTGACGGTGATGGAGAGCAAGGGTCCTGGAGCACGATACCTTCCAGCTCTCACCACAACCGAGGACAGGGAAGCGACAAAAGAGAGCGGCCCTTTTGCTCTTTTAGAAATTTGCATCAGTCTTGTTCAGTCCTGTATTCCTAGCGTCAATAAGTAAGGTCCTTCCCTGTGCCCAGCTGTGACCCAGATGTTGGGATAAGCCTTTCGAACAGTCCCCACCAGAGCTTACGTTCCTAGATAGGGAGTTAGGCACAGCCACAAAATAGCAAATATATAAAGCTGGGTCACTGTAAGCCCCACGGGGAGGAGGGGACCCAGATAAGGAAAGGAACAGTGACAAGACAGAGCGGCAGGGGTGCGTTTTAACTGAGGTTGTGGGGAAAGGCCTCCCGGGGCAGGGGAACCTCGAGCAAAGATCGATGCAAAGGCATGAACTGACCTGCGGACCCCTGAGCGGAACTCTCCCGGGCAGAGGGAGGAACTGAGTCCGGAACCTGCCCGGCGTGGGCTAGAACGGGCTGCCCGCCAGCAACAGAATTCTAGCCACACAGGGAACTGTAGATCCTTCTGGCAGGTGGCCACGTCCAAAAGAGTAGAAAACAAACACAAGGCAAAATTACACTTAATACTATATTGTATTCAGTCCTGTTTCCCCAAAGCACGGCCCTCTTCGCATGTGATCGTTATACCAGACGTGTGCTCGGCACTTTAAGTTCTCTATTTTGCAGTCAGCCTTTCAGTCGGCATGTAGTTTGTACTTAGAGCACATCTCAGCTCAGACTGGCTGCATTTCAGGAGCTCCATTGCCGCCTGTGCTGAGCGGCTAGCACCTCAGGGCGGCTAGCACCTCAGGACAAGCAGGGCGGCAGGCGGCTGGTGGTGGCTGGCGGTGGGGACACACAGGACCGGCCTGGCGGGGTCACGGAGGGAGCTCAAGCCAGGGAGCAACCCTGCAGCCGCAGGTGGTAACTGCTGGGCTCCCGGTGCAGTGGGAAACCACCAGAGGGTTTTCATCAGAGGGCTGGCCGAACCTGATTTCTATTCTAAATGGTCCCTTTGGCTGCTGTGTGGGTAACAGCCTGGAGGCACTGTGCCCCAGATGTCCTTAGAGAGCTGCTCTGAGGTGAGTCTTCCAATAAAAAGATAATGATAGTAACAGTATAGTAATAATGTCACACTTTTACATCCACCACCCTGTTGGATCAGTGCGCCCATTTCACAGGTAAGAAAACTGGGGCTCGGAGAGTTAGTGATTGGCCCCACATATCAGGGTTAGTATCAGAGCAAGGGCTGGGGGCCGTCCCCCTGTGCCCCAGTCCCTCCCCGCCTCCTGAACTCGCTTAGCTGGAGGCAGAGCGGTCCCGGTGGGCGTGGCTCATGGCTCTCGGCTGTGCCTCTTGCAGATGGCACAGACCATCAGACCGGCAGCCAGCACAGTCATTCCCTCTTAGTTGTTCAGGAAAGTGAGTAGGAGTCTCGCCCCTGCTCCATGCACCAAGGGAGGGGCGTGGGCGTGGGGTCAGAGCAGGCCACCCCTCCTACTCCTGTGACATCCTTGGGAAGTCACTTAGCTTTCCCAGGCTGCCGCCTGAGACTAACAATTATGCAATGAGGACTGTTTAGCAACACGCACCAGGCCTGGCCCAGAAGGGGCTTGAGGAGTGAACTTCCTTCCTTGCCTTCCTCATTAAGGCAGATTGAAATATACTGCTCCCAAAAATTAGGGGATATTTTATCGCTTGATAGACATTTTGAAGTATGCCCCAGTTTTTGTGAGCAGTGTATATGACATGCCTTGCCGGAGAAAAGGCCAGAACAGGGTTTCTCCACCTCTGCACTACTGGCATTTGGGGCCAGGTGATCCTGTGTACTGTACCACGTTGACCAGCACCCCAGCCTCTCCCCACAAGCTGCCGGTAGCAACTCCTTTTACTGTGACCACCAGAAACGTCCCCAGGCATTGCCAGGTGTTCCCTGGGGACAGAGAGAATCACTCTTGGTCAAGAACCACTGTCATAATTTGGTGTTTTGAAATAAGAACAAGCTCAAAACTCAGCCCTGCTTGGCTCCATCTCTTACTATGTGATGGACAGGCCCCTTTCCCCCTCCCCCTGCCATCTCCCTCCCCCTGCCATCTCCCTCCCCTCCCCCCTCCCCTCTCCCTCACTCTCTTACCTCTTTCCTCATATCTAAATAACAGTATCTTTTCTCAAATGTTCGCTATGTGTCACATATTGTCCTGTGACTCTCAGCAAAAGCCTGTGAGATTAGTATCCATTTTACAGATGGAGAAACTGAGGCACAGAGAGATAAGGTGCTCATCCAGGGTCACACAGCTGGTAAGAGGCAAGCGGTTTCGAGTCTGAGCCTCAGAATCTGAGCTCCCAGCGGGAGGCGCTGGGCCTGAGACATTAACACTTTCTGATTCTGACAGCGGGAGCCAGCTTTAGCACAACCCCCTGGGCAACCATTGTGCATTTTGACAGATATCTTCAAGACATGGAGAGTCTGCTTTCTTCGTAGGAAACAGCACATCAAATCTTTTCAGAATCAAATTTTGAGTGTTTACTTCAAGCAAGAAGTCTTGACTGAATGTGTACTCTCTGTCAGAAACTCCAGGCAGATGAGGAGGCTGCTGGCCCTGGGGGGCTTGCAGGCAGTGGGGGGCAACGGCTGATCTGCTCTCTGAGTTGTTTTTGATGTGTGGGGCCATGACAGTGAGAGCTCTGGAAAGACACGGGGCTCAAACTGGCCCTGGCTGTGTGACCTTGGTTGACCTTGAGGCTGAGTCCCCAGGGGTAACCGGGCAGAGCATGAGAGGTCCTACAACACGTGTGCTATGCTCACACCGAAAGCTTCGCCACCAAGAGGTGAGGGGTCTCTGAATCCACTCCTTCTTTCCACCCCCACTGCTTCCCAGTGTCGTCCAAACTGAGACTGGTGACAGTCCCTCAGTTCCCCTCCCACCACTGCCCCGTCAGGTCTGTGTATGCTAATGTGTAGGTCTGATCCACACAGTGGGGACCCCATCTGAGGATGGGGGGTGCAAACAGGGCCCCCCAGCAATCATGCTGAGCCCCAGGGCCTGGGTCTGGGCACAGTGAGGGGACCTTGTGGGAGGGGGAGGGGGAGGGGGAGGGTACAGGCATTCTGAGCCTGGGGTGCCTGAGAGCATTTAAGAATGTGGGGAAGCCTTTGGGTTGCCATGGTGACTGGGGGTACCGCTGGCATCAGGAGGCAACCAGTGGTAAATATCCAATTCTGCGCGCACAGGGACAGTCTCTCAAAAGAAAGGGTTGTTCCGCCCCGATGATGATGATATCTTCGCGGACACTCCACTGCCAGGTGTCTCAGGAGGCCACCACACATCCAGTCGAGGGACTAGTTTGGCATGGCTTCCATCCTCCCTCAAACAAGGATTGGCAGGAAAAGTGAAATTCGGAGGCCTGAGTCCCAAGCCTGAGTTCTGGCTCTGCTCCTCGGGCGCTGGGTCACCTGGGGGAAAGTGAAGTCACCTCCCTGGGCTTCAGTTTCCTCACCCAGGAATACAGTAGCAAACACTGTTACCTACCTGACTCTCTCAGTTCTTACAGAGCTGAAATTATACACGTCCTCAGCATGACATATTCCGTAAATGTCCCTTGCCTCGTAAATCCAATGGACACATCTAGCGCTCAGCTGTGGCGGGTCACCATTCGATTCAGAGGGCATTTGGAGAGCAGAGAGAGCGATGACTCTCTCGTTCGCATGAGGGAGGTCAGAGAAATGGTTTGTATACCTTCAAGCGTCTGGGCTGTAGCTCCAGCTCCAGCACCCGACCCCAGAGCCGACCCTCACAGGCAGACTGACTCTGACCGGGAGCGCCCCCTGCAGGTGGCGATGGGTGCTGGCCGCACGGCCCTCTTTTCGGGGGTGACTAATTCCGTGCCCCGGTTCTGACGCAGGCGGCATCCCCTTCATTCTGACCGGCGAGTTCTTCCAGCAGCCCCAGCGGCCCGCGGCCTACATCGTGGCGGGCACGGTCAACTGGCTCTCCAACTTCGCGGTGGGGTTGCTCTTCCCCTTCATCCAGGTACAGTGGACCCCTGGGGTCTCTCGCGCGTGGTGGGGGCCCCTCTGGTCCGGCAGCCCCCTGAGTGAAGGGGGGGTCATAGAGCAGAGGCCAGTCCTCCCTCCACCAGAAACTTGGCCCAAGGAAGGGTGACGCGTGCTCCGGCCCAGACCCTTAACCTTCCTTCTCCTTCCTGCACATTCTGGGAGCTTCCCCTGAATGTCCAGGGCTGCTTCAGAGGGAGTGAGCTTCCCGTCCCCGAGGGCGTTCAAGGAAACCTGGTTAGAACCTCGCACCTGCAACCTACTCGTCATGGGTGCTCGGTGTTGGTCGCTGTGTCCCACAAATTTCCTACAAAGTCACGCGCCGCATGGCAATGTGTTACGGGAGGATCACTTTCGTTCCAGCTGGCTCCCTTTCCGTGGGGTGCCCACCCAGCGGGAGGCTCAGGAGCCACTCGAGAAACATGGCCGGGTGGTCTGGAAGACCCAGGGAGGGATCCCCATCACAGAGCCCCCTGGGCAGGAACAGAGGGTCAGGAGGGGTCCCCGTCACAGAGCCCCCTGGGCAGGAACGGGGGGTCAGGAGGGATCCCCACCACAGAGCCCCCTGGGCAGGAACAGGGGGTCAGGAGGGATCCCCGTCACAGAGCCCTCGGGGCAGGAACAGGGGGGTCAGGAGGGATCCCCCCCTCTGGGCAGGAACAGGGGGTCAGGAGGGATCCCCGTCACAGAGCCCTCTGGGCAGGAACACGGGGGTCAGGAGAGATCCCCACCACAGAGCCCTCTGGGCAGGAACAGGGGGTCAGGAGGGGTCCCCGCCACAGAGCCCTCTGGGCAGGAACAGGGGGTCAGGAGGGATCCCCGTCACAGAGCCCCCTGTGCAGGAACAGGGGGTCAAGAGGGATCCCCGTCACAGAGCCCCCTGGGCAGGAACAGGGGGGCAGGAACAGGGGGTCAGGGGGGATCCCCGCCACAGAGCCCTCTGGGCAGGAACAGGGGGTCAGGGGGGATCCCCGTCACAGAGCCCCCTGGGCAGGAACAGGGGGGCAGGAACAGGGGGTCAGGAGGGATCCCCCCCTCTGGGCAGGAACAGGGGGTCGGAGGGATCCCCACCACAGAGCCCTCTGGGCAGGGACAGGGGGTCAGGAGGGATCCCCGTCACAGAGCCCTCGGGGCAGGAACAGGGGGTCAGGAGGGATCCCCGTCACAGAGCCCTCGGGGCAGGAACAGGGGGTCAGGAGGGATCCCCGTCACAGAGCCCTCTGGGCAGGAACAGGGGGTCAGGAGGGATCCCCGTCACAGAGCCCTCGGGGCAGGAACAGGGGGTCAGGAGGGATCCCCCCTCTGGGCAGGAACAGGGGGTCAGTAGGAATCCCCGTCACAGAGCCCTCTGGGCAGGAACAGGGGGTCAGGAGGGATCCCCCCTCTGGGCAGGAACAGGGGGTCAGGAGGGATCCCCCCTCTGGGCAGGAACAGGGGGTCAGGAGGAATCCCCATCACAGAGCCCTCTGGGCAGGAACAGGGGGTCAGGAGGGATCCCCCCTCTGGGCAGGAACAGGGGGTCAGGAGGGATCCCCCCTCTGGGCAGGAACAGGGGGGTCAGGAGGGATCCCCACCACAGAGCCCTCGGGGCAGGAACGGGGGGTCAGGGGGGATCCCCGCCACAGAGCCCTCTGGGCAGGAACAGGGGGTCAGGAGGGATCCCCGTCACAGAGCCCCCTGGGCAGGAACAGGGGGTCGGTGTGACACAGCCCTGAAAGCTGGGGTGGGGGGGACTTTGTGAGAATCAGGGCAGTGAGGAGGGACGGAGGATCTGGTGGGTCTCAGGGTAGGAAAGGGAACCCCAGTGAATGCGTGGGTTCCCTCATTGCATCTCGGCCAGGTGGTCATCCAGCCTTCATGGAACCCTCTGGAGACAGGGGTCTCGGGGACTCAAGCCCACCATCGCAAATCCGATCCATAGAACCTGCTCCCTTTATGGGCCAAGACAAGAGTCGATGAATGTGGACTTGTGTGTCTGTCTCCGGAGCAAGGTGACCAGGGCCTCTAAGGCACTAAGCTGTGTTGTGTCCAGATGTGTGGCACGACGCTTGGCCACGACCGGAAGAACACTGGGTGGGAGTGAACATCTGTCAGGGACGCAGACTGAGCTGTGGTCCTCATCTTGATTGTAACACTTGATTGCGTTAGGTAGGAAATATCTCTGGGAGTCCCGATGGCCAAGGTCACGCTGCTACTGAAGAGTGGGACTGGACATGTTTCTCTCTCTCTCTCTCTCTCTCTATTTCTTTCTCTCCCTTCCTTCCTTCCTCACTCCCTCCCTCCCTCCCTCCCTTCCTTTCATCTTTCCTTCTTTCTGTTTTCTTTTTCCTTCCTTCCTTCCCTCCCTCCCTCCCTCCCTCCCTCCCTCCCTCCTTCCTTCCTTCCTTCCTTCTTTCATTCCATAAACCCTTACCGAGCATCTACAGCACACCAAGCACTCTGTGAGGTGCTGGGGACCCTGATGCTAAGGTCTGTATGGCCCTCGGAGGCTCTAAGCCGGCTTGGTGGTGAGCTGTGGGAGAGGGGCAGACACGACCCCAGGGCTAACCGGGCGGAGCACGAGAGGTCCTACAACACGCTCATGGTGCACAATATTGCAGCAGCTCCCACGAGGGGGAGTGGTTCTCCCAGCTGCAGGAGTTGGCCCTGGAGGCTCGAAGCCCAAGTGAACTTAGCTTTGTGGGTGTGGAGAAAACGGGAGTTCTGGGCAGAGGTCCCCAGGAGCAGCACGGAGTTCCACTGGGACACCTGTCCTCCCTCCTGTCTTCGTTTCGAAGCAGCACAAACTTAGTGGTTTATAACGGAGACTCTCGTCCGCTGTGCCACAAGAATTGTTAAAATCGCAATACCTGACTATTTAGTCAGGGGCACTGACCTCTTTTCCTTTAGACTGTCAAATAAAACAATGACAACGGCCAGCACAACAATAGCCATCCAGTGTGCATAAATCAAAATTATACTTTTTTTTTTAGATTGGCAAAAAGTACATTTTTGGTGTGCCACAGAATTTTAGTCATTGGTTTATGTGTGCTGTGAGATGAGAAGGGTTGAGAATCCCTGGCTGGTAACAATAGAAATGTGTGCCCTCCCGGTTCTGGGGGCCAGAAGCACAGAATCAAGTGTGGGCAAGGCTGGTTTCCGCTGGAGGCGGAGGGAGGGCCTGCTCCGTGCCCTCCTTTTAGCTGCTGGTCATTCTCAGCAGGCCTTGGCTTGTGGCCACACCGCTCTACTCTCTGCCTCCATCCTCCACTCCCCCTGTGTGTGTCTCTCTGGCTCTTCCTATAAGGACACTCATGGTTGCATTTAAGGCCCAGCCTCATACAGTATGACCTCATTTTAGCTTGATGGCATCTGCAAAGACTATTTTGGAACAATGGCACATTGGCAGGTACCAGGGGTCAGGATTCAACATATCTTTGGGGCGGGGCGGGGCAGGAGGGGGATTCACAATCCAATCCACAGTACCTTCCCTGTCTAGGACGGCCAGCTCGTGCCAGTTGGCCCAGGATTATCCCTGTAAGTCCCACATCCCAGGAAAACCCTCTGGTCCTGGGCAATCCAGGGCAGCTGGTCACCCAGTCCCTCCCTCACCAGTGCTCCCTGGGTCACTTTCGCTCCCCTGTGTCGGTAGAGGGGGGGCCCTGTCGGGAGCAGCACCTGTAACACCGGCTGGCCTCAGCACCGAGTCACTCAGCACGTGGTAGCTTCCGCGCTTGTGTGTTGCTCGTATTGTGCCCGTGTTAGACACAATGACCCATAAGAGAAACTGCAGGCTTTGGGCTCAGACAGCCCGACCTTGAACCCTGGCTGCGCTGCTCAGCTGGTCACACTCTGTCTGACTTTGGTTGCTCTTCGAGCATCATTTTTGTGTCCAGAAAACAAGAGAGCCGCCCCCATTCTGCAGCAGGGCTCCCGAGGGAATCAGAGAGGAGTCCAGGCTTGCGCTCCGTGTCTGCGCACGGACACTCAGCAACAGCTGCTCCTTTTGATCATTATTCGTCCCCGTAAAGGTCACTTCCTGCCATGCCGTCCTACGGCCAGCTGGGAAGACGAGACAGGACAGAAGGTAATTAATCTTAAGTGACGGACCTGACAGCGTCCCCTCTAGCTGAGCAATCCAGGACTGGCCGCCTCTCAAAGCGTGACTCCCCTCCCACTCGCCTCCCCGCCCTCCGCCCTGCCCCTTCCTGCAGAACGTTGTCCCTGTGGGCTGTGTCGGCCCCCGGGGAGACCGTATCGCTCTCTGTCTCTCTGCCCTCAGCCGCGGGCCGCCTTTCTGGGCCTCGCTGTGGTCAGCCTCAGTGTGTCCTCTGGGTCGTTCTGTCGACGCCTCCAGGCCACTCGGCCCCCGACATCTGTGCCCCTGTTTTCTGGTGCACGGAGAATTACATGCGGATGTATGTGTGCCTGTTTCCACTGCAGTGAGAACATCCCATCTGAGCTCAGTGGAATCCGGAAGGGAGAGAACGATTCTTTTCACCTAGAAAAACATTGGGTCCTATCCCAAATGCCTAGGCCACGTGATGGGGACAGCTGACGAAGCTCCGGGGTGGTGTGGTCTCAAAGCAAACAGACTGCCCCCGGCCTCTTTGGACGGCCCAGGTGACACTCCTTGGGTCTGGAGGGAAGGGGAGAGAGCGTGTCATACTCACGGTTTCTGGTGGCAGCACCGGCTGGGGCGGGGCCCAGGAAGCAGGCTGCGCACGGGAGGGCAAGTCCTGCTCTGATGTTTCAGAAAAGAACAGACATAATCCTCATGGGGACAGAGATGTTTTGTTTCGTGGGAGGAGGTAAACCAGGTGTTCTACTGGGCTGAGCGGTGCAGGGACCGTTCAAGCGGAGACTGAGGAAAGAAGTGTATATATATGGGGGGCGTGGGGGGGGGCTCCTGGCCAGGAGGAGGAAGATGCGGCCGAAGTCCTGAGCAGGCACAGGGCACCCGAGGGTCTGAGGGGACTGCACAGCATGCTGAGGGAGGCCAGGGAGGTCCAGGCCACACCCCCCACGACGTCAAGGCAGCAGAGGGATTAGGGGTTAGTCCCAAGGACTCCGGGAAGCCACTGCATGAGGCTAAGACACGCTCGGTTTTGTGCTTTTAAAGAACCCTGGCTGCCCGGTGGGAAGTGGATCCTGTGCAGGGGCAGGGGAACGGATGCTAAGATGATCGGAAGGAGAACGGGTGACCTCTGTGTGTGCTGGGGGTGGGGCAGGGGGGTGAGGGGGCAATGGCACAAGGAACTTTCTGGAGTGGAGGCGACGTTCCCCACCTTGATAGAGGTGTGAGCCCCCCAGGGGTGTACTCTTCTCCAAGCTCGTTGAGCTGAACTCGTAAGATCGGTGCCAGGCACTGTCTGTACATTTTATCCTGATTTAAAATGTGTGCATGTTGGAAAAAGGTGTTCAGGGCAGAGTCATCAGGACTCAGAAGCTAAGCAGGCAGAGAGGGAGGGAGTCGTGAAAGGTGATTTCAAGTGTCCCCCTCGGGCTGGCAGTGCCGTTTCAGACAGCAGGGGCAGAGGGAGGCTAAGCATGGGAGGCTCGCAGAGCCCTTAGGGTGGTGTCCAGTGCCCAGCACGGCATCTTCATCCGAAATGCCACCAGGCAGTCACAGGGCTGTGTCTGCTGTACAGGTTCCCGGGCAGCTCCCACACGACCTGAAGTGTACGTGGGACGGTGACTTGGGAGCCACAGGCACCCCAGAGATGTAAGTCACCACTCGGGTCCCGGCTCCCTTCCAGCTCCTCCCACCCCCCCAACGCCCCCGAAACATCCTAATGGTCCAGATCCTCTCTGCTCATGAAGTAGAGCAGCCTCGCCTTTCAAAGCTCTGCAGAATCGGAGTGACAAGCGTAAAGGCCCCGACTTCCTCCCCATCGGTTCTTATGTGGCGGTCTCTGTGCTGATTCACCCGAGAGCCCCCTGTGAGCGAGGTGGGCCGGGGTCGCAGCTCTGCGGGTGGGACTGGGAACTGAGAAGAACTAGAATTTGTCCCATCGTGAAAACCTAACATGACCGCCATTCGTACATCCAACCAGCTCCATCAAGTCCCCTGCTGGCCTTCGTGTGCCCATCCGTTCTGCATGCTTTCACAAGGGAAATGCTGCAGGAGCCAGGTGCTGTCTAGACCTGGGGGGCCTCGTAGTTGTATAAGGACAGTCATCCTGACGGTGTTTTTCTGTCCTCTGTTCTACTACTCAGCCTGTGTTGCTGAGTGCCATCCGTGTGGATCGTGTAGCTCTAGGTCATTGTTCCTCACTGCCCTGTAATAGCATTTGCGTGAACCTATTCCAGAGTGTGCATCCCTCCCCCCCCATGAGCCCCCGAGTCTTCCCTGCGTCCTGCTCTGCAGTGTACCCTGACCGTCCCACTGCACACGGGGTCTCTGAGATGAGGCGGACGTTGGCCATCTGCTGCTGCTCAACTCGGAAGTCACCAGCCACGTGTGGCTCTGGAACCCCTGAAATGCGGCTAGTGCCGCTGAGGAACTGAACTTTATTTTATTTTTTTTTTTTCTGAAGCTGGAAACGGGGAGAGACAGTCAGACAGACTCCCGCATGCACCCGACCGGGATCCACCCGGCACGCCCACCAGGGGGCGAGGCTCTGCCCCTCCGGGGCATCACTCTGTTGCGACCAGAGCCACTAGCGCCTGGGGCAGAGGCCAAGGAGCCATCCCCAGCGCCCGGGCCATCTTTGCTCCAATGGAGCCTCTGCTGTGGGAGGGGAAGAGAGAGACAGAGAGGAAGGAGAGGGGGAGGGGCGGAGAAGCAGATGGGCGCCTCTCCTGTGTGCCCTGGCCGGGAATTGAACCCGGGACCTCTGCACGCCAGGCCGACGCTCTACCACTGAGCCAACCGGCCAGGGCCAGGAGCTGAACTTTCAATCGATTTAAATTCAGATAGCACCGCTCTAGAACGTAGCCTACGCTCAGGGGCGGAATGGCTGGGTCGTGGAGCAGGCACACACCTCGTCCCCCTGCCCTTGCTGATGCCAACTCGTTTTCCAAAGTACTCGCAGCTCTTTACAGCCTCCCCCACGCTGCGCAAAGCCACGCTGCTCATCGCCTGGTTCTGGCCTTGTCTGGCTGTCTGCGCTCTCACTCCTCTGATGGGTGCGCCAGGGTGGAGCATCCCAGCTCTGGCCTGTTACCCTGAACGACTGAGCACTTCTCCGTGCGCCGCTCTGCCCTTGGCGTTTGCTCTCCTGCGAGACGCTTGTTTGCCCGTTCTGCCCTTTTCTCTACTCAGCGGTCTTTTTCTTATTGACGCATAAGAGTTGGGTCTGTAATTTGGGTACGGATACCTTGTTACGTGTAACAATATACCTCCTCCCCGTTTGTGACTCTCATACGCTTTCTGTGGGACCTTTTGATGATGAACAGATGCTCTGAATTTTAAAGTCAGCCGATGTATCGATTTCTTCACCTGCGGACTGAGCTCTACGGTTGTGAAAGTGCTTCCTCTCAGAAATCCCTGGGCGAGGTTCTGTTTCACTCAAGGGGGACACGAGGACAGCCTGGGGGTGGCACGTCTCAGGGTCACGTGACGAGCGGAGTGCGCTGGAAGCAGACCCAGAACGGAGCTCTGCTGATTCCCAGGCGGGTCCCTCCCACGACAGATAGGCAGCCCCTGGCTGCCCGACAGCCCCTCGCTCAGGCGCTCCGGGAAGCCCACCCACGCCAGCCATCATCCGGGGCGCCGGGACAGCCTCCTGCTCGGGCGCTCGGGGCAGCCCGCCCACGCCAGCCATCACCTGGGGCGCCTGGACAGCCTCCCGCTCGGCGCTCGGGGCAGCCCGCCCACGCTAGCCATCACCTGGGGCGCCCGACAGCCTCCCGCTCGGCGCTCGGGGCAGCCCGCCCACGCTAGCCATCACCTGGGGCGCCCGACAGCCTCCCGCTCGGCGCTCGGGGCAGCCCGCCCACGCCAGCCATCACCTGGGGCGCCCGACAGCCTCCCGCTCGGCGCTCGGGGCAGCCCGCCCACGCCAGCCATCACCTGGGGCGCCCGACAGCCTCCCGCTCGACGCTCGGGGCAGCCCGCCCACGCCAGCCATCACCTGGGGCGCCCGACAGCCTCCCGCTCGGCGCTCGGGGCAGCCCGCCCACGCCAGCCATCATCTGCGGCGCCTGGACAGCCTCCCGCAGCCGCCGGGCACCGCTGAGCGATTTAGAAGTGAAAGAGGAGACGGGAAAGAGGTGACGCTCGCATCTCTGTGCCAGGCACCTCGCAGCCCTGACGACACTGAATACATTTGCACAAGGGAGGCAGGTACAGAAGCGGGACAATGGCCCAGGTCAACTCGGAAGTCACCACTTCAAACCCAGGGGCAGCCCTTACCCGCTGGGTGGCCGTGGGCAGGTCACTCGCCCACTCTCATCTCCGTTTTCTCACCCGGAAGAGAAGGTTAAGAAGCCCTACGTCCCAGCTGCTGTCGGGGAACCCTGGAGGGTGCCGGGAGCCCTTCCCTGCCCCCCACGATTGGTGGAGGACAGGGCACGAGCGAGCTCCGGGCAGGCAGCCTTCCTGTGAGCCCCGACTCTCACTAGTCCCTGCGTAGCCTCGGGGCTGCCTCCGGACCTCTCTAACCCTCAGTTTCCCCTAGAGAAAATGGGAGGGAAAATGGCCCTCTCATGGCTTGGCTGCGGGGCTCAGACGCAGCAGAGTCTGGACCACAGCCGGCACCCAGGACGGGCTGAGTAACCGCTTGTCTCGTCCCAAGCTAAACACAGTTGCAAATTGGCAGTCACGCCAGGTCGTCGCATGATCACCAACATGAAATTATCTCGGCAGACACCACGACGTGCCCGTGGGCGGCCCCCAGCAGGGGAAGTGCCAGCTCCTAGCCGTGTGGCCCTTCCATCCGTGCGGTCCCACGATCCTCTGCCGGGCTGGCCTGCCATTCCGTTTGAGCCTCTGGGCTTGGGGTGGCCTGAGGGCTTCTTCTGTCCCATTGACTCTTGGGCCAGGTCCTTCCTCCTCTTCTCTCCTGTGCCCACTGTCTAAGCGGTGAGCACAGAGTGACAATGTCTAAGCGGTGAGCACAGAGTGACAATGTCTAAGCGGTGAGCACAGAGTGACAGTCACAGACTCTGGGGTCAGACTGGAACAAGCTCTACCTCTCAGCTACAGACACTGGCCCACTGACCCGACAGCTTCACCCCTCTGTCTTCCCCTCTGCTAGACAGTACTTGTGCCACTGGCTGGTGCGAACACTCGGTCAGCATTAGGTAGACGGTGCCACTGGCAGCGCTAGGCTTGCCCACCTCAGTGCCCAGCCCTGCCACCCCCAGCAGTGCGATGCTGAACAGGAAGCATGACCTCCCTCCACCTTGATTTCCTCACCTGTAAAGAAGGACCAGGTAGACCTGTTTCCCCGAGGCAGCAAACGAGCACATGTAAGAAAGCTTGAGCTCCGTGACTGGGTGGGAAGGGTGCTCACGTCGTGGTTGAGTTCCTTCTTTGCGCTCACTGAGCCAGCCAGCCTCCTGCTGGTGCTCCTCCCTCAGGGGCGGGTGTCTGCAGAGTCCTGGTAAACACCTGAGCTTGGCTTTGTGACTTAGGGGGTCTGCTGGCTCTGAGCAGAGGAGTGACAGGCTCTTTCCTCTGCTTAGCCAGACAGCTCTGGCTTCTTTCTTGTGAATAGGCTTAAAGGGGTCAAAGGCAGAAGCGGGGAAATCAGAGAAGCTCTTATAATAATCCCAGCAAGAGGTGATGGTGGTTTGGACCAAAATGACAG
Source organism: Saccopteryx bilineata (assembly GCF_036850765.1). Classification (NCBI taxonomy): domain Eukaryota; kingdom Metazoa; phylum Chordata; class Mammalia; order Chiroptera; family Emballonuridae; genus Saccopteryx; species Saccopteryx bilineata. The sequence goes on from NC_089494.1 coordinate 260,672,661, forward strand.
CACACAAGTGGTGACAAGTGCTCAGATTAGGAGCCGGTGCGGAGGCTCCATCTGGAACGTGATGCATCAGACTTCCCTCCGGCATGCAGGTGGAGACGTTGAGGACTGCGCTGCCTGCATCTCACTTCATCTTCAGAGCAGCGTGTGGTGGATATCACCATGTGGGAAATGCGGAATTTCCAATCAATGGGTCGAAAGTCCTGGCACATCTTAAGGCTTGACACCAACATGTACATGGTGGAGCCAGGATTCAAATCCTGCCCAGCGGACTGCAGAGCCCCACCCTCTCCTTCCTGCCCGCTCAGGGAGTCCTTGTGGACGGTGGGAGGTCCACACCCTCAGAGCCAAGCTCTCGCAGGGCTGGAGCACGTCCTGCCCCCGCCACCGCGCTATGGACTTGAAGGGGAGTATCTCACTCAGTCCTTAGGACCACCCCGTAAGTACCACTGATGTCCTCACTTTACAGCGATGGAGACAGAGGCACGAAAGAGCCTCGGATTCGGGATTCGGTACGAGGTGGATCTGGGATGGTGATCTGAAGACCAGGCTCTTAAGCCCTGTGTCAGACTCCAGAAACACCCCCACTCAAAGAAGAACATGGAATTGAGTAAACTCAAGATATTGCTTCTGCTCAGTGGTAGAGCGTCGGCCTGGCGTGCGGGAGTCCCGGGTTCGATTCCCGGCCAAAGCACATAGGAGAAGCGTCCATCTGCTTCTCCACCCCTCCCCCTCTCCTTCCTTTCTGTCTCTCTCTTCCCCTCCCGCAGCCGAGGCTCCATTGGAGCAAAGATGGACCGGGCGCTGGGGATGGCTCCTTGGCCTCTGCCCCAGGCACTGGAGTGGCTCTGGTTGCGACAGAGCGACGCCCCGGAGGGGCAGATCATCGCCGCCTGGTGGGAAAGAGCATCACCCCTGGTGGGCGTGCCGGGTGGATCCCGGTAGGGCACATGCGGGAGTCTGTCTGACTGTCTCTCCCTGTTTCCAGCTTCAGAAAAATACAAAAAGAAAAAAAAAAAAAAAAAAAGAAAAGATATTGCTTCTGCTAACGTATATCATCCCAAGACCTGTCACCTTAGCCTTGGGTCAATAGATGTTTATTGCATGAAAAAGTCACAGCCGTGACAGCTGGAACCCATAAAGTCTTTTACTTAACAAACATTTATGGAGGAACTCCGTGAGCCAGGCCCAGCGCAGGGCGCAGGAGCTCCAGGAGTGGCTGAGTCATTGAGAAGCTCGGGGTCTAGAGCAGCGGGCAGGGTGGCTGTGGTGCAGGCACTCGGGGTGACAATCAGGGTGCATGCAATAGAGTGACCGCGTTCCGCATTTCTCTGTTTCTCTGGTCTGTCCCATTTGTACAAGGCTGGTTCAGAGTACTAATCGGTTCTCATTTGTACAAGGCTGGTTCAGAGTACTAATCGGTGAGTCACATTTTTGTATATTAGAAGAAAACTGATGTTATCCTGACCGAGTCCGTTCATTGCTCCACATTTTCCTTATAAACTGGGGAATGTCTCTTCCTTTTGGCATCACACTTCTCTCACGTGTAGATTGGAGGGAGGGGGATGTGCTTACGGGTAAATATTAATGTAAGACAATGTCAAATAGTAGCACGCTTTGCTCTCACGGTGATTCAGTTTTATAGGCCTACTTTTCAACAAATAAGAAACAAAGACGGCTACTTCCCCATCTTGACTGGGGGTTGGAAGCCGATTTCTTCATGCCTGCCTCGTGCGAGGCATCTCGTGTCGACGATGACGAGGCACCATGGCCAGCGGAGCCAGCTTCCCACACGCCGAGTTCCATCCAGGGACATGGGTCTATGAGTGGGGAGCCACCCAAACAATCTGGCCGGAGAGGGTTTCACGGCCGGTTCGGTCCCCTGTCTGATGGTTGTTGTCTCTGCCTTTCCACAGAAAAGTCTGGACACCTACTGCTTCCTGGTCTTTGCCGCCATCTGCTTCGCAGGCGCTCTCTATCTGTATTTTGTCCTGCCCGAGACCAAAAACAGAACGCATGCGGAAATCAGCCAGGCGTTCGCCAAGCGGAACAAGGCGTGTCCGCCGGAGGAGAAGACCGCAGACAAGACCGCGGACAGGCCGGACCCGGACTCCTCCTTCACGCTGGATAGTTACGTCAAAAATGGGGTCGTCTAAACGGACGATCTGACCGTCTCAGAAAACCAAAGATCCCCCTACACCTTTAACATTATTAGGTATTTAAAAATAAACCTTTGCTCGTCTAGCATTTCAACCACTTGGGCTTTCTTCATGGCCGAGCCCTCCAGACTCTTCCAGGAGCTGGAAGGGACCGCCTGTGCTTAGACCCAGCGTTCTCCTCTCTAGATTTCTGGACTGCCTCCTTCACAACTTAGCCCATGGGTTCAAAATGGAATTGGGCCGTCAGCCCCCTGGAATGCTGTCTCAGAGGAGAACAGGACAGTCTGACACTGACTCAGGGCTTGATGGACTGAATGTCACTGACTGTGGTTGGGGTCCCAGCTCCGCCGTCAGAAGCTGTGAGCTGCTCTCAGTCTGGAGCCCGAGTCCTCAGTGAACCCTCGGCTTTGGTCCTGGGTGATGGTGTTCGGCATTCAGCAGAAAGACGCTCATACCTCCGACGAAATGCCCGCTTCCGGTCTTTGGCTCTGCCTTGTGGATCTCAGGCTCAGGAGAGCCTGACACTAACCCACCACCCGCTGGGTACCGCCTTGCAAGGCTGTGTCCCCCGGGGGCTCGGGACCTGCAGCCCTGAACCGTCCTCGCCGCACAGTATCAGATGCGTCACAGAGAACAGAAAGAGGATCAATATGGAGGTGACCTAGAAAGGCAGATGTAAGAAGTAGCTTTTCAGTAGGTGAGGCAGGGGCTGCACATTGAACTTTTTATAATTTAAAAAAAAATGTTAGAATGGTTCTGAAGCTAAACCTGGGCTTGGGGGTGGGGGGAGAACATTGTGATTGATTAGTGCTGTCTGCCATACGTGTGCTCCGCGTTCGCCAGTCCTAGAAGAGACTCTCGGGGGGAGAGTGCAGAGTAGGGCACTCTACACGAGCAGACGCGTACGGACAGGCGCCTTGAAGGCGCGGCCGGCCCGGTTCCAGACCGCCACAATGAAGCGAGCATCACAATCAGATGACTCACACACATTGTTGGGTTTCCCGGAGCATATAATAGCTCCTGTTACACTCTGCTGCAGCCTCTTAAATGTGCGATAGCTTGATGTCTGAAATATGTACATACCTTCATTAAAAATATTTATTGCTAAAAACACTAACCCTCTTCTGAGCCTTCGGCGAGTGCGATCTGTCTGCGGGCACAGGGTCTGGCCTCCACATGGACGGCTGTGGGCTGAGCAGGGTGGTGGTTCCGGAAGGCTGGGCTGGCTGTGGCAACGTCTTAAGACAACAGTGAAGTTGGCAACACCGATCGGCTCTTCCTTTCACGAATGATTTCTCTGTAGCATGAGATGCTGCTGGACAGCATTCTGCCCGCCGTAGAACTCCTTTCAAAACTGGAGCCAGCCCTCGCAGACCCCGACGCTGCCCTTATCAGCTGCACGTGTGGAATACGGGAAGTCCTTCGATGTCATTTCAACAGTCCCCCCAGCTTCCTCACGGGGAGAGATGGTGCCGACAGACGTGTCTGCCGCAGGGTGGCCGCGAACCTTCGGTGTGTCAGAGACACAGCCTTTCTGAAGCACAGTCAAACAAGGATGCCTCAAGCACTGCCCCAACGCAGACCGGCCGTTACTGAGACTTACTCGTCTCGCCGCTCCTCCTCACAGACATCCTGAAGAACTTGTCTCTTCCTCCTCTCCCCAGAATCCCAAGAGTGCTGTCTTTGTCATCTCACACCTGTACCACATTTCAGTCTCCTTCTGGCACATACGAGGTACCAGAAAAATTGCGTGTCCTGGGTGGGGGGAGGAGGCAATGAAAGAGCGTGGGTGCAGTGACAGGTGCGCTGACCATCCACCTTAGACTGTGGTGCAAAAGGCCACACCCCCTACGGGTGCAGAGCAGCAAGTGGTAGGGATCCTGGGTCTGGACTTCCTAGAGCAGAGATGTCGTAACAGCCCAGAACTGCCTAGCAATGGTCGTTGCTTAGGAGAGGCAGAAACCTCTATCTTGTTCAAGCTCCTCTCACTTGGGGTTCCTCTTAGTCTTGGCTGAACCGAAACTCGGTTCGTACCGGATGTAACAGGAAAGAGCCCAAGGCAAATGAGACTACGTGAAGCAAATCCAGATCTTTAGACACTCAGCAAGCTTGTTGCCTGGGGCACAGGTGCCTCCAGCGAGGGCAGCAGGGACGTGCATTCAGGAATGGACTTGCTTTCAGGAATGGACTTGGGTAGAGCGGCTCTGCCTCGGAGCTGTCTGTGGTGCTGACCTGGGCTTTCTGCCTAACAATACAAATTTCCCTTCTTTACAAGTTTGCAAAATACTTTACAAGTGTGCAAAATACTTTCACCTTATTGCCGGATAGTGCCGGAGAAAGCCTGTGAAGTAAATATCACCAGGTTCCTTTTGTTCAATCTAAACCCTGTGCTTCCTGCTCTAAGTCCCGCCGAGTTTAATGTTCCTGTCACTGCAGGACCTCAGAGACTTGGCCCAACCCCGTCTCCAGAACAACAACCCTGATATGAACCCCCCCTCCCAGGTATGCCACACCCATATATTGATCCCTGCCACCTACTCACCTGTGGGGGACTGAAGCATTTAATGGCCCTGGTGAATCCCGACTCCTGGTCGTTGTGTAATCCCCTATCTCATCGAATCCAGACTTGGCCATGCACTTTTCTTTGGCCATCGAAACACCAGAAAATGTGACACAAGCAGAAGCTTGATGAGCACCTGTGCTCGAAGGCTCTCCCCCTTAGAATGCCCACGTAGTCGCGGGAGGAAGCCCAGTCTGGCCTTCTGGAGAGTGAAAGGCCATGTGGGTGAAAGAGGCTGAGCCAGATCCAGGTGGCCCTGCAGCTGCACGTTGCTGTGTGAGTGAGTCCAGTGAGAGAGTAGCGGGAGAATCACCCAACCGGTTCACAGAGTCGACAAGAAATAGTAAGGTGTGGCTTTACACTGCCAAGTCTTAGCGTGGTTCGTTCAAATCATGTACAGATAGCGGATGCAGAACCATTATTCTTGGATACATTTTCTCATGCACTGAGTTGTGTAGCACTGCTTAGAGACTATATAGCCAAGACAAGAACAGAAGTAACATTCTCTGGGGTGAAGTCTAGCTCGTTCATCCAGAAAACATTTCATCCAGACCTACTATACACCTGTCCTAGCTAATGGGAATACAAAAATGGATGAAACCGATCTCTTCCTTCAAGAGGCTGGAAGATGCTTGGAAGGACAAACCACTGGTGGTCAACATACGTCTGGTGGTCCATCTGTCTTTTTCCTTCTCTTCACTTGGATCATTTTCACTCCCTGTTAAGATTATGCTGAGGAGATTATCTTCTCTTGCTTCTAGAACTCTCTCGGTGGTCCCCCCCAAAATCGCCAGGGTTTTTCTCCTTCCGATTCCCACAGACACCTGTGTTCAGCCTTCATGAGGATTTGTCACTGAATTAGGATTGTGGCAATCTTTTTCTGCTTGGATGTCTTTCCTGCTAGACTCTGAGTTCCTATGAGAAAGTGGCTGATTCATCTAAAACACCATGTTCCTGGTAAATGCTCATTAGATTTACTGAACAACCAACTGCCATGATAAAGATACAAAGGAGGTGTGATGGGACCCCTGAGTAGAGAGTGACTGTGGCTTTGGGGTGGTGAGGATAGATGCCTCTGAGTGGGGACATGTGAGCTGCATTTCAGATGAGGAATCAGATTTCACCCAACCGAGGGAGAAGAGGAATTAGGGACAAAAGGGCTAATGACATGGGAATGGCAACTTCAGAGAATAGCAAACTGTTGGTGGGGAGGTGAGGGGGAGAGCAACAGATCAGGCTGGCCGGTGGTTTGGGTCTAGACTGTGAAAACCCATGAGAGTGGCACCAACGCCCCTTCTTCCATGCGGCTGGGACCAAGCAGGCTCCACACCTGCCACCGATGGCCGCACTTAGTCCGTGCAGAAGATGCCCTGTTCTGACACTACTTCTCACTTGAAATAAATGACGGAACAGTGGGCGGTCAGACCACCGTAACTAGATTTCTTCTCATTTCACCCCCTCTGAACATTCGTGAGCTGGTGGTGAACCCCAAAGGGAGTGGGCTACCTTGAGTGACGGGGATCTGGCAGCTGCTCAGGGGCTTCAGACATTTGCTGTGACTTACACTGAGGGCTGGCTGTCATCATCCTCCGCAGAGTCACTTCCTTCCCCTGGCAGATGTGTACGTTAGGTCAAGGACATTTCCTCTCATTAAATCACAGCTATTTGGAGGCTGCTGTTTGTCTCCACCAAGAACTAGAGCTTGGAAGTAAGAAAGGCAAAGGGAAAAAAAGAAGTTGGGTTCGCAGCAGGACGCGTGGGTGGCGGAGACAGAGGTGGTATTTCAGAAGTGTGTGGGAAGCCGGCTCTTGGCTGCGCCCGCAGCCCTGTAACCAGGGGCCTCCTGGATTGAGACCAGGGACGTCTCAGCTTCTCGCAACTCACCATTGGGAAAATGGAGAATGCTGCATCCCATGGAAGACCTCGAAACAGGAGAGAACATCTCAAAAGAGGTGATGGGAGCAGATGCTTCTGAGATGGGCCAATAGTTTCATCCCATGAGTGAAAAGAAATAGTTTTCTGCTAGAACAATGTTAGGCATTTTCACACATATGACCCCCTTTGGTTCCCACAAAAAGAGTGGAGGGTGGGTGTGCACATGCTCATAATGTCCATTTCTTTTCCTTCTTGGAATTCAACACAGGGCCTGGACTGGAGATTAGAGACATTGGGTGTGTCCTCTTACCTGCTATGTCCCCAACAGTCAACACAGGGCTTTCTCTGCTTGAGTTTCTCCAGTGTGACAGCCCCCAGTAGTACCAGCCTGGCACCTTCCCAGTTGGCCACCGACTGGGAGAAAAAAATCTCTCTCAGTGTATTAATTATCTATGACTCTGGAACAAATCACCCCCCAATTTTTCAACTTAAAAGAACAGCCCCATTTCTGCTCAGCTCTGCAGGTGAGCAAACGGCGCAGCTGTTTGGATCCACATGGTGTTGTCTGGGTTCTGTCAGGAGTTTATGGTCAGGTGGTGTCAGCTGGAGGCCAGCAGGCCTCAGGTGGCCTCCTTCACGTGGCAGAGGCCTCAACTGGGTCAGGTAGGACAGCTGGGGCATGTAGGCCTCTCTCGACATGGTCTCTCTCTCCATGAAGTGCTTCAGCCTCGAGGAGGGTCCGGCTGGCTTGATCATGGAGCAGCAGGGTCCTAAGGAGTGGGAACAGCATCTGCAAAGCCTCTAGAGGCTGAGGCTCAGAACTTCCATAGCATCCTTCACCTGATCAAAACAAGTCATAGGACCAGCCCAGACTCAAAATGGGGGAGGAAATAAATCCCACCACTCAATGGGATGCATCTCAAGTCACACGGCCAGCGTTGCAGACAATCGACCGCCTGCAATGTCCAGGTGTCAGCTTCACAAAGTCTCTGGGCCTCCCTGGGTCAGTCATGGTGGCCAGAGAGAAAGAGTTGCTCAGGCACTCTGCCCAGAAGCGGTAGGCAGGGGACCACAGGGATCTAATTGGCAACCCTTCCAGAGCCCTCTGGAATCAGGGCAGGAGTCCCCAGTGAACCAGACAAGGATGCAAAAGTGTGTTCAGAAAACAAAATTAACGTGGGCCGAGTCCCAGGCAGGCTCTGTCCATGGTAAGGGGAGGGCGACCGGCCGTGAAAGCCCAACGACGAAGCTCAGAGGGTCACAGGGCCCCGTGAGGACAGAGACGCCCCGGCCCACACACTGACTCACTGACCGTGCCTGTGCGGGTGCTCCTGGCTTTGGAGGTGAATGCAGAACTCTCAGAGCCGGATGCCGGAAACGGCGTGAGCTCCTTCCCTTTCCCCTCCCACCGTGCCTGGCAGCCTTCTCGTGGGACTTTGCTTCCAGAAAGCGGGTCAAACCTATTCAAACCCTGGTTTTTCTTCATAATTCTATTTTTCATAGTAAAAAAGAATGAGTACATTCTCATGCCCGGCTTATGTATCAGTCTCTCGTGAGAACGGTCGGGATGAGTCACCCCCAGTCCGACTAATTCTCAGGTGCTAAGGAGAGCTCCTCTTCAGCGCTAAATGCCAAACCGTGGTGCATGTGCAAAGATCGTGTCCTTCCAGGTGTCCTCGAGGCCTCCTTGGGAAACACCTGAGCTCCTGCGGTCCCTCGGTGGTGGTGTCCCACTTCGTGCCAGGAGAAACTAAGGCTTATAAAAGCAACTTGCCCAAGGTCACGACAATAACCCAGACGATGGCTCCTCGACAGTCATTAATAACAACCCGTTTCTCCACAGGACACTGGCTGTGGCCCCACTATGTGCCCAACAGGATTCCTGGGGGGGTGGATACGATGGTGAGGAGGAGTTCCCAGCTATCGTGAGGCTGACGTTCAGATGGAGAGAGATGGAAAGCAGTAGCCAAATCAATAAGTAGGTCACACCCCAAATTCAAAGGAGGATGAATGCAATGCGAACAACTAGAACCTGGTGACGTGCTAGAACATGTTCGGGGGGTGGGGGTGGGGGGAGGACTTTAGGTTGGCCAGAGAATGAGACTGTAAGCGTAGAATCAGACTGTTACCCATCTGTCTCAGATGTCCACCTCCAAAATTGGTGGGCTGAACAAAGTGATCTCCAGAGTGTCATCATGCACAGCTCTAGTATGGGGAGACTTGGATAAAGGACTCGGTTGAATGGGCAGGTTAGGGTTGTATAGATCAGGCTCCGTTAATAATGTTAACACCCGGCATAATGCCTGTGATTTATTGAGTGGTCGCTAATCTTCATGACGACTCTGCCAGTGCGGGTGTTGGCATTACCATATAGCCAATGGGGAAACCGGGTCCCATAATGTGTCCATTCATCCAACTGAGGCTGAATAAGGTATCCCGGGAGAGGGTGGGAGGGGCACTCGTGGTGAGCCGGGAGGTCAGGCTGCGGGGCTGTCTGGGAGGGGCACTCGTGGTGAGCCGTGGAGGTCAGGCTGCGGGGCTGTCTGGGAGGGGCACTCGTGGTGAGCCGTGGAGGTCAGGCTGCGGGGCTGTCTGGGAGGGGCACTCGTGGTGAGCCGTGGAGGTCAGGCTGAAAGGCTGTCTGGAATTTGCCAGGAGAGGGTGGGAGGGGCACTCGTGGTGAGCCGTGGAGGTCAGGCTGCGGGGCTGTCTGGAGTTTGCCGGGCTGCCCGCTTCCCCTCTCTGGCCGCTCCCTGATTCTTCCTCCTCTACCCAAACGACTCCGCTCCCTGCTCTCCAGCACAGTGTGGACAAGAGACCCCAGCCCGCCTCCCTGGGCTGTCTCCTCCCACTGGTCAGCGGAGTGTTTCTGTTTGCATGGAGAGGGCATCTGGCTACCCACAGCCCACCCCATTCCCTCCAATCCCTACCAACCAGGTGCTTCCCCTCCTGAGCCCAGCACGAGTGCCCCCACGAATCAGCAAGCAGGACGCCAGAGCCCGGGGCGGGATCAGGGACAGCAGGTTCCACCCACGCACCTGCCCCTCCAGGAAACTACAAGCCAGGAATGATTTGCCCATCGGTACTATTTCCATACGTAGGAAAAGTAGCCTGAATGTGGGATCTGCCCAAGGTGTCCTCGTGGGTGAAGGACAGAGCTTATTATGTAGGAGCCACAATATTCCAGGAACTCATATTTAATCCTTTAACAACACCACTATTCTTAGTCTCACTTTCTAGATGAGAAAACAGAACGCGTTAGACAGATTGCAACCTGCAGAGGCAAAGTAGCTTGCTCAGATCAAACAGCCAGACAGGGCCGAGCCAGGGCCAGGTTCCGGGCTCTCTGGTTCCTGGGACCACAGGCCTGTCGCAGAAATGGCTTTGTCACTGGTTGCTGCAGTCCAGAACCTACCTGGGGAAGTTACCTGGGTCTGCCGATGTCAAAGGTCCTGGGGCGGAGTACCTTCGGGAAATGGGAGTTAGGCCCGACTGGAGAGCTCTTCTTCCTGCCCACCCTCTGGGGGAGATGGCTATGCTAGTGACACTGTGATGCCCCCAGGAGGAGAATGTCCCGCCCCACCCTCCATCTGTGCCTCCAACAGAGCCCTCCTCCCCGCAGCCTGGCTCTGGCCATCCCCTGAGCACGCTGGGAAGTGCCGCTGGGGTTGGCCCACGTACCCAGCCTTGCATTCTCCACACCCCGCCAGTATCCACAGACCTCCACTTGTTCGAAAGTCATTTCTTCTCATTTTGAATTCGAGGAATGATTTCTCTCCAGTTTCATCTGTGAACCCCTTGTCTCTAATCAAATACACACACACACACACACACACACACACACACACACACCTTATCGTCCACTGGAATGGCCATTTAAAAAAGATCTGGTTCTGGAGTCAATAAGCCTGGCAGAGAAGCACACGGAGGCGGGCACAGGGACACACTTTGCAAAGTGGCAGCCTCCCCCGGTGAGCAGCTAGAGCAGAACATGGAACTCCACAGCCCTGCAGCCCAAACACAGCTCCCCAGCCCAGCTGCCGGAGTCCACGCTCGCTCCTCCTCTGCCTGACATGTCCACCCTCAAAACAGTCCCCAGAGTTCCATGAAGAGTAACCATGACGACAGCGTTCTGTTTGTCAGTCACATGGCGCCCTCCCGTCCGTTCTTTTAAGGCGGTCTCCCCGCCTCGCTCCCTGTCTCTCGGAGCGCTGACCACACTGTGGCTGCAATCCCCCTCCGCTGGGGTGCCTCCGACTTCGGCCGCGGGGGGCTGCACTGTTCCGGAGCACGCGCAGGGCTCCTCAACTCAAGGGCAGCCCGGACTCTCAGCTCTCCTACCTCGCCTTTCTCCGAGGCCCTGGCAGCTGGCTCAGCCCCACCGCCCCAAAGCTCAGGGGTATTCCTGCCCATGAGAACAACTCTCAGAGATGGCAGTTGAGCCTCACTGCCCTCAGAGCGACAAGGTTGATACAGAGTCTACACCGCATCCCACAGTGTCTCCGGTGGGGTTGAACCCACAGTGGTCACTAGCTCCATAACACACCTGGTGCTGGCTTTTCCTTTTCCTCTATTACGTTGTAGCTGTCTTTGATGAGCGAGGGCTGTGAGAAACCACACCGAAGTCTTGATTTAGCTCGTGCGTCTGCCATTCAGTGGGAGGTTCTTCGGGGCTGTTCTTGGCTGGGTTTGCTCTGCATTTGCGGTCAGCTGGTAGATGGGCTCAGAGACAGCTGGTCTAGGATGGCTTCAGTCACAGGCCAGGGGGTTGGCTGGCCATCAGCTGAAGCGATAAGGATAACTGAGCCATGTGTCCTGTTTCTGTGGCAGAAACAGGGTGTTCACAAGTAGCAGGCAGGCAAAGCCCAAGTGGCAAGTCCCTTCCAAGACTCTGTGTCATGTTGGCTGATGTAAGACCCTAAGAACACGCCTCACAGGCCCCCAATTGCGGAGATTTTAACTGACTACATTAGTTGGCAAGGGCTGCTCACCAACAAAATACCTGGGCTGGCTGGCGTGAGCAGTAGGCAGGTGTTGCCTCAGTTCTGAGGCTAGAAGGCCAAGACCAAGGTGTTGGCCACATTGGTTCCTTCTGAGGCCTCTCTCCTTGACCGTGGATGGCTGTCTCCTCCCTGTGTTTCCATAGGGTCTTTCCTGTGTTTGTGTCTGTTTCCAAATTTCCCCTTTTCTTTCTTTCTTTTATGTTTATTTTTTTTATGTGAGAGGAGGAGAGATAGTGAAGCAGACTCCTGCATGTGCCTCAACCTGAATACACCCAACAAACCCATCTGTACCAGTGCTCAAATACCAAGCTATTTGTAGTGCCTGAGGCTGATGGCAGTACCTGGGGCTACGCTCATATCAATCAATCCACTGGCTGTGGGAGGGGAAGCAGGAGAGAAGGGGGAGAGGAAAGGGGAAGAAGGAGATGGTCACTTCTCCCGGGTGCCCTGACCGGGAATCAAACCCAGGAACATCCATCCGCCCGAGCCAACACTCTATCCACAGAGCCACGAGCCAGGGCAAATGTTCCTTTTTCTTAAGGACACCAGTCATACTGAATTGGGGTCCACCCTAATGACCTCGTTTTAACTTGACTCCTTCCTTGAAGACCCTTGTCTCCACATAAGGTCACATTCTGGGGTACTAGGGGTACAAATTTGAGGGGGCACGATTCAAGCCTCAGAGGCAGCAAAGTGGGATCGCTGAAGCTGTGTCTGAAGACCAATCTACCTGAGACTGAGAACACGTCCCGGGGGCCATCATGGAGGTCAGGAGTACGGTGCCGCTTCCCCTTGGCTCCCCCCTGACCCCCTCCCGCAGGTGTTTCCCATCCATCTAGAGCAGTGGTGGTCAACCCGGTCCCTACCGCCCCCTAGTGGGCGTTCCAGCTTTCATGGTGGGCGGTAGCAGAGCAACCAAAGTATAAATAAAAAGATAGATTTAACTAGAGTAAGTTGTTTTATAAAGATTTATTCTGCCAAACTTAATGAAAATCCGACATAAAGTACTTGGTAAGTCATTATTATTATACGCTTTAACTTGCTGTAACTCTGCTTTATAAATTTTATAAAGTAAAGTGACTTCCCTACTTTAAAAATCACCATGACTGTGGAAACGGTGGGTGGTTAGAAAATGTTACTACTAACAGAGATACAGAAGTGGGCGATAGGTATAAAAAGGTTGACGACCCCTGGTCTAGAGGAACAAGGACTCCCACGTGATTCCTGCTTCTTCTGTATCCATGACAAGCCAGAATGAGTCACACTGAGGGCCAGGAACGTAAGTGGACGTCTGTCGTTCGTTCGGCCACGGCGGTAAGCTAGCCGAGGCAGTGAGGGGGACCAGGAGAGGATGCTGATGCTGGCTCGAGCTCTCTTTCCCACGGCATCCGCCACAGGCCAGCAGCTTATCCACTTTGTCCCTCATCGTCACAGAGTAGATACTCAGTCCCTCATCGTCACAGAGTGGATACTCAGTCCCTCATCGTCACAGAGTAGATACTCAGTCCCTCATCGTCACAGAGTAGATACTCAGTCCCTCATCGTCACAGAGTGGATACTCGTCTCCCCACTTGCCAGAAAGGACAGTCAGGCCCCGGAACACTGGGAAACTAGCTCAGAGTCACACACGTTATAATAAAGCGATTAAAGGAGAACTGGAGGCTCAGATTTCCAAGTCCTCGCCCTTCTCATAACCCTCGGACTGTCTGACTTCAGCAACTAAGGTAACTCTCCCCCCCCAAAGCTGAAAACGGGGAGGCAGTCAGATAGACTCCCGCATGCGCCCGACCGGGATCCACCCGGCATGCCCACCAGGGGTCGATGCTCTGCCCCTCTGGGGCGTCGCTCTGCCGCAATCAGAGCCATTCTAGTGCCTGAGGCAGAGGCCACAGAGCCATCCTCAGCGCCCGGGCCAACTTTGCTCCAATGGAGCCTTGGCTGCGGGAGAGGAAGAGAGAGACAGAGAGGAAGGAGAGGGGGAGGGGTGGAGAAGCATATGGGCGCTTCTCCTGTGTGCCCTGGCTGGGATTCGAACACGGGTCTCCCGCACGCCAGGCCGACGCTCTACCGCTGAGCCAACTAGCCAGGCCCTCTAAGGTAACCTCTTGATCCTCAAGTGTTCCATCTGTAACCTAGGCAGTCTCTTAAGACTCCCTTCAGCTCTGGGGTTTCTTGTCTCAGAGGGTAAGAGGAACGAGACTTCTTTGCCTTCGACACTTTGCAATTCACGAGTCCACTCATCAAGTCTGATTGCTGCAGCCCGAGTTTTACGTGACCCTGGAGAGAGAGATGACTGCCCTGGGGGAGGGAGGGGAACAGTCCTCTTTTACATAATGAGTCCCACTATGATCTGGTTATAAATAACCCAGGACGAAAATGAGGCTCCAAGGCAGCCCCTGATTGCAGCGGGTGCTGCGCTGACTGTGACCGTGACTGACCCTGGCCGTGCAAGCCCAGGACACTGATGGAAGCTGCCACTTCTGATTTGTCTGGGCTGGGTGCTTTGCCTAAGTGGAGTATCTGAGCAAACGCTCAAGCCAGCAGGGAGGACGGACACAGCGTGGAGGTCACTTCTCAGAAGACGGATGACAAGGGCATCCCACGGCCATTTCCCGAGGTGCCCGAGGGAGCTTCCCTTACTGCCCTCTCTGTGCCTGCAGCCCCTGGCGACTCTGGTCCCGGGGTGCACAGACCCCTCCCCCTCCCGGCGGAACTCCCTCCACAGGCTCAGAGAGGGGGTGGGGGCCAACCCGCATCTCACCTGCTGTCCCTCCCGCGGACCCAGCCGCCTCCAGCCATACAGCCCAGGCTCAGTGCCCGCCTCCTTCACATACAATGTCTGGGGACATTTTGCCACCGTTGCATATGGCATCGTGGGAGATGGGCAAAGGATCTTGAAAGAGTTGGGCGTGCGTGTCTGTCACCTGGGGAGCTCACCCACCGAGTGAGTCTGTCTGCCAGGATTGAACGCGAAAGGGAGTAGAAGGCAGAGCGGGCGCTCCGGTCCAAGTGTGTGCCTATATGGTGTTTTGTTTTTGTTTTCTTTAAAAAAAGCAATGGAAATGAATGCCGGCGTATATAGATTTTTTAAATTTCTGTTTCCTCTGGCTCAACATACTTTGACCTGACGAGAGGAGGTAGTGAGGGAGGCCTGGGGGAAGAGGCACTGGGTGTGGGTTGGAACTGACCGAAACCTGGACTCCCCGAGCGGGGCCTCGGGGCACACAACATCTCTGCAAAGTGAGCGAATTCACGTCAACCACCCCGTGGCAGCGGCCACACTCCCCTAAGTGATCTGTTGTGACTTCTCTCTGGGGTCGCATATTTGTCGTTGTTTGATTCACAGCACGACACTGTGAACTGCTCTGGCAAAGAAACCTTGAAGGACAGAGAAGGGACCCTCCAGCCAAACCAGACGAGCCCAGGCTGTCCCAGTCACACTGAAGGGATAGCGTGCAGCACAGGAGGAAGCCGTGTGCAGAGTCAGGACCAGCCGGCCAGCGGGCAAAGGCCAGCTCAGCCCTCGCGATCACCCGGGCCTGTTGGATAATCAGGGGAACCTGTCTGTCTATCTCAAGAGCCTTCACTTAATCCCATAGTTTGCCATAGACAGTAATATTCACAGGTCCTGCGAATTGGAAGTGGACATCATTGGGGGCCCTACCCTATCCTCTTTGGAATATTCATTATTTTAGGCTGTTTATTTTTAAGGCCCCGAAGGCTCGGGGGAAGAACCTTTGACCTTCCCTCTAACTGACTAAAAGAATGTAAGGAGCGAGCGGTCACCATAGTGACTAGGGTTCCATCTGAACTGGGCGCGGCAGACAGGGAGGAACTCCTGAGACCCATTTGATCAAAGTCCTTGCTGTGCCCCATTGTCTCGAGATGGCCCGGCAAACATTTTTTTACTAAACATTAACTCTTTTCATCGCCCTGTGAATTAATTGCCTTACTTCCTTCTCCTTAGTCCAGAATGACATCGAGAGCTAATTTTGCCTTTGAAAAATATACTGTCTTTGTCACGTTCCATGTGTATTGTGGATTCCCTGTGCCTATATGTTAAATTTGATTTTTTTCCTCCCCCTGTTAATCCACTTGATGTGACTTTAATTACTCGACCAGCCATAAGAACCAAGAGGGGAAGACGGGTTTTCCCCTCCCCCAAAACAGGAGCCTGAACTGCGTCCCACGACAGGCAGGTGTTTGGTGGGGACAGTGGGACCTGGGCTTCTATCTCCTGGGTCTGAATCTCAGATCTGTCACACCCACAGCGTGACCTTGGGCAAGTCACTGAACCTCTGCCTTCCTAGAGCTTGTCATTTGCAAAGCAGTAGTATTGTTGACCAAATGAGTTTTTAAATAGGATATATAGGTTTGCTCGCTTATAGTTTGTATTGGGTGTGGGGTACAGGCTGTGAGCAGGCAGGATCATTCGTTATAGCCTAAGCAGGGGTCCCCAAACTTTTTACACAGGGGGCCAGTTCACTGTCCCTCAGACCGTTGGGAGGGCCACCACATACAGTGCTCCTCTCACTGACCACCAGTGAAAGAGGTGCCCCTTTCGGAAATTCAGCAGGGGGCCGGATAAATGGCCTCAGGGGACCGCATGTGGCCCACGGGCCGTAGTTTGGGGATGCCTGGTAAGGCTTAGTTTTAAGACTAAGCTTTTCCCCACACTCTTGACTGTTGCATGGTGTGGGGTGGTGCACTCTCATAAGGAATCCCATTATGCCTCAGATAAGTGACTTTGTATGAGACATTTTCTTGTTTGTATATTGGATTAAAGGTTTTGATTTCTACACTATAAAATGGGTGCAGACTGGGAGCTTGCTCTCTCTCGGTTCCTGAGGTTAGCATTAGAAGAGGAGCCCATGCTAGAGGAGAGCAGGGTAAGGCCAGGTGGAGGAGAGGAGAGGCAGCCAAGATGGCGGAGTGCTGAAGGAGGAGCCCATGCTGTAGGAGAGCAGAGAAAAGATGGGAAACAGAGGTGAATAAGGCTGGTGAAGTAGATACCTTTGATTCTAGGAAACTCGAATAAGTCAGTAGCTTTGTGAGCCCTGAATGAGTGGGTTTTGGAGCCCAGTGTGTGTTTTTACTTGCCCGCCGGGTGCAAGCTAGGATTAAAGGTGATGGCTCACCAGTTTTTGGCTCCGTAGTTTCATTACCAACTGTCCGAATCAAATATGAACCTGCATGGGCTAGGCGGCTGTGATGGTGGCCATAGCTACTGGTTTTACAAGTATGAACTGTACTTGCCTCCCAGATCTGAGGTGAACACTGAGTGAATTCATGTTTATGAAGTGTTGAGTGCCATGGACCAGCATGGCTCCTAATTCTGGGTTTTGAGTGAGAATGGTGCGGAACTAAGGAAACAGACTTATTAAGAAAAAAGGATGGGATTGGGAGGACTCCTCAATGCTGATGGCAATATCCGAGTGCCCCATAGCTCCAGTTTGCTTTATTATATAGCCATATGCAAATCAAGGAAGTCCTTGATACAAAGTTACACATCCAAGGCTAAAACAGAAACTCTCCCAAGGCATAAACAGGAATCCCCCTACCATGCATAAGTGAAACCAACCAACATCTGGATAAACAAAGAGGAAGAGGAAGGGCATGTAAATTGCTTCCAACAACTTAAGGAAGCAAGTGAAGTGGGTGCAAATACTCAGCATCATAGCCAATATGGAGATGGTGGGGGGAGAACTTAGCCTTTTGCTAAGACTCAAATCTACAATGGGTTTGGCCATTTACGGTCCACAATGTATCCCCCTCTTCTTTTTTATTTTTAATTTGTGTGCTGAGATTTGCACTCATCTGATTTCCTAGTTTCCCTGATTCTAATTTGTAGGCAGACTGAAAAAATACAGAACAAACACAAAATTAGTATAGCCAATGCTAACAGGTACCCAATCAAACATTCTAATCTTAACATGTTCATCAGGTCCAAGTTGGCACCAACACCATTCCAAATCCCTGCAAATGCAACCCAACCCCAGTTCAGTCCATTAGGAGCTGTCACAAGGAGCAGGAGTCCAGGAAAAGTCCGCCTGGCACTGGAATTGTCACATTTCTATACTTTGCAGCTCGCAACCAAGTCCCAAAGACCGCTGCTTCCAGCTGGTAATGATTCAGGTAGACTGGAAAAGCATCTGCAGCATGTGTGGAGATGGAGCTTCTGTTCTTCATAGCCTGGAGAGATGAGACCAGGGTGCTTTTCTCTCGAACTCTGCAACCGTGCCGTGGTGAAGAGAACATTGGAATACACTATGCTGGGTGGCAGAGGTAAATTTGTAACAGAAGTTGGCAAAAAGGAGAAAGAGAGCTCTAAATTAGGAGTAGGTCCCAGCCTAAAGTATGCATGGGGCATTGAGGCAGGAGGAATAAAGGAAACACTATATATTAAACAAAGCAGCAGAAAATAGGACTATCAACACCCACAACAGAGATCTTCAAGGGAATAAATAAAAACCCGAATATTCAGGTAAGACATACTAAGTGGCCCTTGTGTCCATAAGAAATGAGATCAGCCCCGGCCAGATAGCTCAGTGGTTAGAGCATCGGACTGAAGCACAGAGGATGCCAGTTTGATCCCCAGTCAGGGCACATACAGAACAGATTGATGTTCCTCTCTCTCTCTCTCTCTCTCTCCCCCTCCCTCCCTCTCTGACTAATATCAATAAATAAATTTAAAAAAAGAAGAAATGAGATCAGTTTACCTGCTACTTGGAAGAAATACCCTAGGCTTGTCCACGTGAGATGGGGCCGATGGGCCTGGGCACCTTTAGCCTTCAAGTGTCAAGTCCCAGCATTCTGGGCAAGGTTAGGTCACAGGTAGCTGGAGCAGGGCTGGAAGAGATTGAACCTTCCCTTAGAGGAGCGAGGGGGAAGCCTACCTTCCAGTGTCACTTTTTCCCACAGCAAAGGCATGTCCTGGTGGGGGCCGAGAAGCCTGGCAGGCTTTAGCTCAATAAAACTTCCTTTCCACTCTTAAAGCAGGGCCCTGATGGAGTCCTATGAGGCCCCTTAGGGGCGTTGGAGCTTTTAAGGGCGTATGCCAAGAGCTGGTATTTCACTTGATCTCTTTTGGGCTTTTTCTGCCTCTTGGTCATTATAGACCTTAAAAGCCATGCTCAGAAGATCTCGCTGAGGGGTTTGAGGATCCCCATCCGCCTATATAAACCTTTTCCGTATATCTGGAGCTATTTGGAAAAAGATAAAACAGTGTTATTAGCTGGATCAAATAAAAAAGGGTAGAAGTTTGTAGGAGAAAAAGATTTGGCGTCTCCTGTTCATCAGCATTCAAATGAAATTTTTTAAAGATGAGGTAGATTTGCAGGAGTTCCAGGATATGACTCCCCCTTTTATATTTTTTAAAATTGACCTTAAATATTTGCTGAGTACACTTTAATAATACCTTCACTTTAAAGGTTGTAAGAAATACCAATAATTCAAAAGGTTTGACAAAATGTAGTAAATGCTTTTCCTATATATGTAGGAGTATTGTCAGTTTTAATCAGTTTAAGAAGTAGAAAATGCATACAGGCAATGAGCTATAACATTCTTTAGCAGCCTCTCCTGTTCAGCAGAGGCTACTATAAATCCAGAATAAGTATCCACTGTAATGTGGACATAGGACTGCTTGCCAAGTGAAGGTATATGAGTAACATCCATTTGCCAAAGTTGTCCTGGTAGGAATCCTCGAGGGTTAACTCCAAATGAAGGGACAGATTGTAGTATAGGACACCTCGGACAGGATTTAACAATCTGCCGTGCTGCTTTCCGAGAAAGTTGAAACTGTTTACGCAGGACTGCAGCATTCTGGTGATAAATAGTATGAGACTGGATTGCTTGATCTAACATGGTTGCTCCAATAATTTTCTTTTGGGTAGTTTGATCAACAAGGGCATTCCCTTGTGCTAAAGCTCCAGGGAGCATGGTGTGAGCTCGAACATGTCCTATACAACATGGAGCTCTGTGTTGACGTACAAGTCTTTGAAGAAGGAGAAATTGCTGTTATAGTTCCTCATCAGCAGTTGTCCCTAAGACAGCAGTCTCTATAGTAGAAACAACCATAAGTAAATATCTGCTGTCTATATACAGACTAAAGGAGGAACATGGCAAATGCTGAAAAGCCATAATAATGGCATGTAGTTCTACTCTTTGCACTGATTTTAAGGCAACAGTTTCAGTATAAACTTGTCCATCAATTATCAAGCCTGCTATTCTTGAGCTGGACCCATCAGTAAAGACTGTAGGTGCTTCAGGAATGGGCTCATTAACAATAGTCTTAGGAAAGACAAATGTAGTAATTAATGAAAATTGAACTATTTTATCAGTTGGGTAGTGAGAATCAATTTGGCCTGTAAAACTTGCAAAAGCAATTTGCCATTTAGTGGAAGTTTCCCAGAGCCATTGTTGTTGATCCTTTGAAAAAGGAACAACAATAATTTGAGGCTCAAGACCTATAAGCTGTAAGAGTCGCCTACGCCCCTTGATAATCAAGGAGGCCACAAAATCAAAATACAGAGATAAAACTTCTTAGAAGTAACAGTCAAATGGATCCATTGAATAGGACCTGAAGCTTGCCACAATAATCCCATTGGAGTATCACCTGAGGGACAAATTAGTAAGACAATTGATTCTTCAGGATTTATGCGTTTTAGTTGTGCTTGTTGCAAGGCTTTTTCTACAAGCTTTAAAGCTTGTTGTCCCGCAGCTGTCAGTAGCCGAGGAGAAGCTGGTTCAGCTGAACCTCTAAGAATATCAAAAAGTGGCTTCAGTTCCCCAGTAGTTAATTTCAAGGAAGATCTAAGCCAATTAATGTCTCCTAATAATTTCTGGAAATCATTTAAAGTTTGCAAATGATCTGTCTTGATTTCTAATTTCTGTGGACAAATTTGTTGCCCTCAATAATTTGTCCTAAATAAGAGAAAGGTAAAGATTACTGTACCTTTTCAGGAGCTATATCAAGTCCTGATTCTTTCAAAGAATATTCTAGTTGTTGCAAAATGGTCAACACAGTGTCTTTATTTGAATGAGTAATAAGAATATCATTCATATAATGAATTATGTATGCCTTAGGGTGCTGCCTTCGTACTGGAGAGATAGCTTGAGAAGCGTATTTTTGGCACAAGGTAGAACTGTTAACCATACCTTGAGGCAAAACTCCCACTGGTATCGCTCCATGGGAGCCTGGAAATTAAGCGAAGGAACACTGAATGCAAAATGCTTGCAATCATGAGGGCTTAAAGGAATAGTAAAAAAGCAATCCTTCAAGTCAATAATTACAAGGTGAAAATTCCATGGAATGGCAGTAGGAGAAGGAAGTCCTAGCTGGAGAGGACCCATAATTTCCATAGCCATATTTATTGCTTTCAAATCTTGTAATAGTCTCCAGTTTCCTGATTTCTTTTTAATGACAAATATAGGCGTATGCCACGGACTATTAGATGGTTCACTGCCCAAGCTGTAGCTGCTCTTGTAACAATTGAGCAGCTGCCCTAAGTTTCTCCTGAGAAAGGGGCCATTGGTCTACCCATACAGGATTATCTGATTTCCAAGTAATTGGGTCTGCACAATACATTATTGGGGTAGCAGGAGCTACCAAGGTCCCTATGCTAAATTTTGATATCCTAATCCACACCTTCTGGTATTGGGTGCCACTTCTATGAGGGTGAGAATTCCCCGTTGTTCTTTCCCTAGTTCCTTAGTGGGCAAAAATTCCTGATTAAGCACTTGAGTATTGATTAAATTATGATATTAGGACTGACAAGCAACGCTCCCATATTTTTCAAAACATTTCTACCCCACAAATTAACTGGCAATCCAGGGAGCACACAGGCTGAAAAAGTCCAGAATGACCTTCTTAATCTTCCCAATGTAGAAAACTAGAGCTTTGTTGAGGGGATTTATTCTGCCCTATACCTTGTAATTCTGTGGCTGCTGCTGCATGAGTGGGCCAGGAAGGAGGCCATTGTAGCTTAGCAATAACAGATACATCAGCTCCAGTATCTAAAAGTCCTTTAAATTTATGCTCATGTATTGTTAGTTCCATTTCAGGGCGTTCCTGACCTATCTTTTGAATCCAATTGGCAAAGTCAGAGGAGCCAAATCCTCGATTTCCTGGGGGCCCCTCTTGCAGGATGTGGCCCGAGAAGCAGAATTAGCATCCTTATACTATTCTTCTAACTGCCTGGAGCAGCTTGAGGCAAATTCTTGAGCTGACTTATTAGGGCTCTGCTTAATTCTGCTCAATTCCTTTGTTTTGCCTACCTGAGCATGACCACACACATAAATGACAATTTATGCACAAAAACACAAGTATAACATATAACTTTGATTAATCCTAATACTTGAATTGCTATTTGGCTCCTAACTCTGAATACACATCATAATGCACTAACCAAATCAGTAAGTCTTAAGGATCTACATTCTATTCTATTTATATTTAAATGAGTGCTCCTTACAAGTTCTAAAATCATTTTATTTTTTCTAAATATTAGAGCCAGCATTTCCAATTTTTCCATGAAAAAAAAAAAGAACTTAATTCAGGCCTTAAAAAACAGACACATTTTAGACAACATTAAACAAAGACTACTAAACAGAAACAAGAATTAGACGAACCCAACAAACCAGAGAGAAACCTGGGATTTCAGAGCACAACCAGATTAGAAAGATGCCTGCCTGATATTAGGGCATTTTCTGACAGAGGGACTGAAGGATGAGACTAAACAAAATCTGAGAAAATTTGCTCTTGGCAGCTGCTGGTATATTTTCCATAGTCAGATCCAACACAGGTCCCCTGCCTCAATTTCCAGGCAAAGAATAAGAAAGAAACAAAATGATCATTCAGAAGATTATAGTTAGAACATTAAAGAAAATCAGACCATAACAGGAAAAGTTGTAACTTTCCTAATACCTTAGTCTCCTATCCATTCTGAAATTCTATAGTCTGTAACCGTGGACTCAGGTTGACTCTGCTGAGATTTCTTCCCTACTTCAATGGCCCCTTCATGAAAGTCCCAACTTCCACAGCAAATAATCACCCCCGGAGTGACAAGCATGAGCAATCGCCTTCCAGTCATTTGGGGGAAGAGCCTTTGCATTAATAGTATCTAATAAACCAAGTGAAAAAGGAGCAGTAGGCCCATACTGGACACAAGCAAGTTTAAGCTCTTTCAAAGTTCTAAAAGGTACAGGTTCATGTTCTCGCACTAGTCTCTCTATATCATCCTGTCTTTCCACAACAGGAAAACGGGTAAAGCCATTTATTGTTTCCCCTACATTTCGAGCCTGGTCTATAGATTGTTGGGAGAAGGGATTTCCCAAATTTTGAGCAATTTGTCCTCATACGGAAACATTTCTACAAAAAAGTCCCTTACTTTTTACCCTATCTGCCCCATAATTTTTTACTCCCGATTATACTTTCCCCCAAAACTTTTTACTCTTTACTCAGTGTGCACACTTCACCTGGGGAGTTCCGTCACCTACCTTCAGTTTAGTTTTCTCGTACTCAAGTCTTCTGTTTGGGTGCCACTTGCTGCGGACCAATGCAGCTCCTAATTCTGGGTTTTGAGTGAAAATGGTGTGGAATTAAGGAAACAGACTTATTAAGGAAAAAGGATGGGATTGGGAGGACTCCTCAATGCTGATGGCAATATCCGAGTGCCCCATAGCTCCAGTTTGCTTTATTATATAGCCATATGCAAATCAAGGAAGTCCTTGATACAAAGTTACACATCTAGGCCCTGGCCGGTTGGCTCAGTGGTAGAGCGTCGGCCTGGCGTGCAGAAGTCCTGGGTTCGATTCCCGGCCAAGGCACACAGGAGAAGCGCCCATCTGCTTCTCCACCCCCCCCCCTCTCTTTCCTCTCTGTCTCTCTCTTCCCCTCCCGCAGCTAAGGCTCCATTGGAGCAAAGATGGCCCGGGCGCTGGGGATGGCTCCTTGGCCTCTGTCTCAGGTGTTAGAGTGGCTCTGGTCGCAACATAGCGATGCACAGGATGGGCAGAGCATCGCCTCCTGGTGGGCGTGCCGAGTGGATCCCGGTCGGGCGCATGCGGGAGTCTGTCTGACTGTCTCTCCCCGTTTCCAGCTTCAGAAAAATACAAAAATAAATAAATAAATAAATCCCAAAGTTACACATCTGAGGCTAAAACAGGAAGTCTCCCAAGGCATAAACAGGAATCCCCCCACTATGCATAAGTGAAATCAGTCAACATCTAAACAAACAAAGAGTAAGAGAAAGGGCATGTAAATTGCTTCCAGCAACTTAAGGAAGCAAGTGAAGTGGGTGCAAATACTCAGCATCCTAGCCAATATGGAGGTGGAGGGGGGAGAACTTAGCCTTTTGCTAAGCCTCGAATCTGCAATGGCTTTTTGCCATTTACAGTCCACAGCAGTTGAGCATGAAGCGTGAGCCTGTGGCATGCACCCAACAAATCACGGTCATCAGGGCTTCCCTGCTCAGGGCGCTCTCTCTTGTGTCCCCGAGATCCTTCCGGGACAGAGAGCATGCACGTGGCTGATGCTTGTGCAGGGTTACGAAGGGGAGGAGCTGCGGGAACCTGTTGAAAGACCAGGTCTGTGCGTCCTTGAACATTCCCAGTGGCAAATCCTCCCCTGCGGTCTTCTGGATCCGGAATTAAGGTTTCATCCCTCCTCTTGGCACACAGAGGTGTCATCCCGAGGGTCCCTTGGCCACCCTATCAGGAAAACGCTCTCCTGCCTCTCGACAGAAAATGTTTGACACACGCTGTGCCCAGGAGACCTCAAATGCAGCAACAGCCAGGGTCAGAGGAGCCCTCGGGAGACCGACAGTGATTCAGAAGTGAGGGGACGTTGGAGCTGGAGGAGCGAGGCGGACCCCTGAGCCCCCACCCAGGACGGCCCTGGGACTCGGCTCTTCTGCTCCTCGAGGCTCTCGCTTTCGCCTGCGTGGGGTGGAGAAGCAGGTTCGCACGCTGCTCTGCACCGCAGGGACACGGAGAGCAGCTAAGTCACAGTGCCACTGTGAGGACTGAGTTACTACCCAGAAGCCCTTTGGCATGAGGCCCCGCACGCACTGAGCGGCAGGCGACGTTTGGCGGTGGTGGTCCCGGATGCAGACCTCTGCGCTGGTCCTCACCTCGTACATCCACCTGGGTGGCCCATGTGCATCTTAAACATGAATCCAAAGCTGAGTCTGAAAGCATCCTCCCCCCCTTCAACCCCCTCCAGACTCCTTTCTTTCCCAGGCCCCTAAGGGCTCCACACACTACGATCATGGGGACATAGGAGCAGAGACCATGCCGCTAACCCCTCTTTAATTCTGGGCTCCTAGCACACGGGCATGAAGTAGGCCATCAGTGTGGCTTTGGAACTTTGTTCTGATTTGCAGTTTACTGTCACCTCACATTCTTACCATGTTGGGATAACATGGGTTCGAATCCCCACCTCGGCATTCTGAGCTGTGTGACCTGAAGCAAGGAGCTTAACCTCTCTGAACCTCAGCATCGTCAGCTGTACCATGGGGACGAGCGGATCTACGCGCAGGGCTGTGTCTTAGACCGCTCAGGCCGCTACAACACAACGCTGTAGATTGGGGTGGCTTGTAAACAACAGAAATTTGTTTCTCAGGGCGCGGAAGCCGGGAGTGCCAAGGTCCAGGTGCTGGCAATCCCATGTTTGGTGACAGCTTGTTTCTAGGACAGCAGTGTTTTTGCTCTAGCTACGACCTCACATGGCAGAGGGGACAGGAACTCCCTCAGATCTCTTTTCTAAGGGCACCAATTCCGATCCTGGGGTGGGGACTCTGACCTGATGATCTGATCACCTCCCAAAGGCCCCACCTTCTAATACCATTGCCTTGGGGGTTAGAATTTCAACATACGAAGTTTAGGGGGACACAAACATTTAGACCATAGCAAGCTGCTGTGAAGGATTGTGGGAGAGGAAAGCTTCCCTCTACCCTGCGAGGCCCTTTCAGCTGGTCGAACGAGGCAGGTTGGCAAGAGAAGATCACCAAGTGTAATGGCGTCCGTGTATGTGGGAACCCCACACACAGGGCCGGTGTCGGAAACAGAAAGGGAAACTGAGGCGTGTGTGACATTCTGAGCTAGGGATGAGGTAAGACACCTTAGGCTTCTGAGGAAGAAGGGCTTTCTCAGATCAGGACAGTAAGAGCAGACCAGTAATTTGTAGTTTGCCTCAACTATAGCTAAATCAAAGGTAATCTCTGATAATCTCTTACTATGGGCAAGGCCTCCCATTCCAATTCTCCTAGGTCATTAAGGGGCTGGGGGTGGGGGAAAGGCCAAGTTTTTCTTGAGCCCACAGGGTTTATATTGCCTTTAGTTCAAAATAACCCACACCCCACAGAAGCACCCCTTGGGGTGACTTGTTCTGACCCCCCTCCCAGGATCTGTGAGACCCCAGGTGTCGGTCAAATAAGTTTATAAATATAATGTATATGTTTGCTCGCTCATAGTTTGCATTGGGTGTGGGGAACAAGCTATAAGCAGGCAGGGTCCTTTTAGCCTAAGGCTTAGTTTTA
This sequence comes from Saccopteryx bilineata, assembly GCF_036850765.1. NCBI lineage: Eukaryota > Metazoa > Chordata > Mammalia > Chiroptera > Emballonuridae > Saccopteryx > Saccopteryx bilineata. The sequence goes on from NC_089494.1 coordinate 260,698,789, forward strand.
AGACTAAGCCTTTCCCACCCTTTTAATCCTAAAATCTTCTCAACACTAAGCTTTTCCCCACACCCTGGACTGTTGCATGATGTGGGGTGGTGCACTCTTATGAGGAATCCCATTTATGCCTCAGATAAGTGACTTTGTATCAAAGACTTCCTTATTTGTATATTGAATTAAAGGTTTTGATTTCTACACTATAAAATGGGGCAGACGGGGGGGGGGGGGGGCGGGGGGGAGACTTGCGCTCTCTCTTGGTTCCTGAAATTAGCATTACAGAGGAGAAGCAGCCAAGATGGCGGAGTGCTGGAGGAGAAGCCAGTTTGTGCAGAGTTTGTGCAGAGAGAAGGAGATGGGGAACAGAGGTGACTAAGGCTGGTGAGGTAGAAACCTCTGATTCTAGGAAACTTGGATAAGTCAGTGGCTTTGGGAGCCCTGGAAAGGGAAGTGTTTTCCCACTGTGTGTATTTCTCGCCGGCCAGGTGTGAACTAGGATTAAAGCTAATGGCTCACCAGTTCTTGGCTCCGTTGTTTCATTACCGTCTGTCCGAATCAAATGCAAACCTGCACAGGCCAAGCGGCTGTGATGGTGGCCATGGCTACTGGCTTTACCCCAGGGTACAGGCCCAAGCCTGGCATCTGGTATCGGGTACATTCTAGTAAATGAGCATTTTTCACATTAATGACCCTGTGATGTGAGCACGGCAGTTTTCTTTTTTTTTCTTTTTCTTTTTTTTTTTGTATTTTTCTGAAGCTGGAAATGGGGAGAGACAGTCAGACAGACTCCCGCATGCGCCTGACTGGGATCCACACGGCACGCCCACCAGGGGCGAAGCTCTGCCCACCAGGGGGCGATGCTCTGCCCCTCCGGGGCGTCGCTCTGCCCCGACCGGGGCCACTCTAGCGCCTGGGGCAGAGGCCAAGGAGCCATCCCCAGCGCCCGGGCCATCTTTGCTCCAATGGAGCCTTGGCTGCGGGAGGGGAAGAGAGAGACAGAGAGGAAGGGGGTGGGGTGGAGAAGCAAATGGGCGCTTCTCCTGTGTGCCCTGGCCGGGAATCGAACCCGGGTCCCCCACACGCCAGGCCGACGCTCTACCACTGAGCCAACTGGCCAGGGCCAGGCGGTTTTCATTATTAGAGGTGAGGAGACTGAACTCAGAAATGTTGAATTGTTTACCGAAAAACCACACAACAGGGACGCAAACCCAAACTCTTGCTTCCTGATCTAATGCTTCTTTGTGGCCTGAAATGTCCGAATCACTTTACTGGAAGTTGCTTGAATTCCTGATTTGATTTTAACATCCCCTCTCCCTGTAGGAAAAGTGTGCGGTAATGAATCCCAGTGCCTTTGGGCTTGTTCTCAGTTCATTTTCAAAGGCTTCTTTCGCCCTTTGCCCAGAAAGGACAGCTCTCTTTCACAAACTACCAAACACAAAGAAACAAAGAAACAAACAAACAAACCCAGTCTTCTTTGAAATGCTGTTTTGTCCCCCTATGAACTCATAGTTGTCAGTTGTAAATTACCATTCTCCGCACTTCTTTCGGTCGGGATTAATCAAGGTCCTAAGAATCCCTGAGTATCTATATGTAATCCACAGGCAAGTTGACAATGTTTCATCTTAGCAGGAAGATACTGTGGGGAAAGCCTAAGTGTCACTGATGTCATTTTACATGGAAAGAACCATTGGGTACAAACTCGTCTGTGCTTGTGAGCTCCGGAAACGAATGTCCAAGGACAGGGAGCATCCCCTCCCCACCCCCCGACTCAGAGGTGCACAGCCCTTTGCTCCCTTGTCTTCTGTATCAGTGATCTCTTACTCAGTAACAGATCACTTCGACTCTGAGCAGCGTGGCACAGCTTCTCTGGTTGTTTCTGTGGGTCAGGAGCCCGGGCCGGGCTTCGTGGGGTGTTCTGGTGCGAGGGCTCCCACGGGCTGCAGTCGGGGTATCGGCCTGGGCTGCAGGCTCATGTGAAGACTCAACCGAGAGAGGCGTCACCTCCACGCTCGTCCACATGGCCACTGCCCCCCCCGTCCCTGGCTCTCTCCACAGGACAGCTCACAACAGGGCAGCTGCCTTCCATCAGCACAGGAAAGCCACAGGGCAAGAAAGAGCAGGCAAGAGGGAAGAAGTCACAGTACGTCTGTAACCTGAACTCACGGGTGGCAGCCGTCATGTCTGCCGAATACTCCCGTAAGTTCTTCTCAAGTTGGCCTAGAGCCCCGGGGGTTCCATCAGACCCCAAGAACACCCTCCTCCTGCCCGTCCCTAGCCCTTTATCTCCTTCTCAAGCTTGATATCTTGTCCTGTTTCTTCCTGTTCCAGGTGTGGCCACGGCTGCTGTGCTGTTGATTCATTCTCCCCCGCCCCCACCCCGGATCTCGGCCCTGAGCTCGTGGCCCCTGTGCTACGTGGACACAGGGAGGTCCTGCCCTGTGCTCTCAGGTCTTAGAGACGTGATCTCAGAGCTGGCAGTTTCTGAACCCTCACTGTATACACAGCCTTTCCACATTCCACGGGTCAGGTTGCCGACGCTGCCAGCAAGCTGCAAGGTACGTGAGTTATTGCCCCCGTTTTAATATGAAACAAACAAACAACAAAACCTTGGCCGGTAGCTTAATTCCTTAAAGGTCTCGCGAACGAGGAAATGAAGGGAGTCAGGATTTGAGTCAGGGATAAATATTTTTAAATATGTCCATAACGTATCTGAGTGAGCCCCTGGGACTGAATACACAGATGTTGTGGCCAGGCACAGACATACATGTAGGTGCTCATGGATATGTGCATAGGCCTATAGGAGTAGATGTATTTCCCAGCTCCGTCCTTTGGGAGGGCCTAGGAGCAGGGTCACCCCAGCAGCAATGACGCCCCCGTGCCCAGGTCTGGATTCCTACATGCCATTCTCGGCTGAGGCCATCCAGTGTCACTTGGAGAAAGGGCTCATTCGAGGGCTCAGGCAGGGAGCATGCAAGGTGAGTCTAGAATGTCTCATGCCAAAAAATTAGCAAATTGCTCAGAGGATAAGGAGACGATACCTAAAGGACACAGGAGCCGCCTTGAAAGGAACTCCCAGGGGCCGAATCTGGGGCAATTTAGACATCATCATAAATATGGAAGGTAAAGGATTATCACCTACTGGAAACATCAGGAATCCGAGAGTGGACACTACTGTTAAAAATAAATAAACACCCTTGCTGACATCAGAAAACCAACAATGGAAAGATGATGGAATTTAAAAACAAAACAAAAAAAAAAACAAAACACCATTTGGCAACCACAATAATCATTGATTCAGGAGAGTATCCTTAATAGATGTTAAAATTTATGGGAGAGCCTCACCTGTGGTGGCACAGTGGAAAAGCATCGACCTGGAAATGCTGAGGTCGCCGGTTCGAAACCCTGGGCTTGCCTGGTCAAGGCACATATGGGAGTTGATGCTTCCAGCTCCTCCCCACTTCTCTCTTTCTGTCTCTCTCTCTCTCCCTCTCTCTCTCCTCTTTAAAAATGAATAAAGAAAAAAAGAAAAAAAAGATTAAAAAAAATTTATGGGAGAAAATTTGAGGAATAATAGGATATTTTCATAGCCTCAAAGTATCTCTCTAAAGCATACTTGTTAATTACACAGGGTAAAATAGTAGCTTTCTAGGGGATGCCATTGTAACTCTCAAGACCAAAGTGACTATTGTTAATCCTGGGTTCGTTGGCAGCACGCCCCCCCACCCCCATAAGATGCTCTGGGTGGAACTCAGCGCCACACCTGGGGTGGTCCTGCCCAAAGAGCAGGTCAGAATCTCCTCAGCTCTGGGGACACCAGACAAACCCGGAGTCAGGAACATTCTACCAAGTGCCTGGCTGGGTGTTCTTCACAGAAGTCAATGTCCTGAGAGACAGGATCTGTTTCGGAATAGAGATGGTCTGAAGAGATGTGACAGCTAAAGGCAACACAGAGTCTTGGATTATTTTGTTATAAAGGACGTGTCATGGAATCTAAGTAAGGTCTGTAGATTAGATAAGAAAATTCCTTGCTTGTAGAAAAAAACCCCTCTGAAGTATGAAGTGTTTCGGCGTAAATGGGCATCATGTCTTAAATGGAGAGGTGAAGAGAGAGAGAGAAAGTAACACAGTGAAATACTGTTTGGGGGACCCTGAATCAAGGGTAATTAGGAATTCTTTTGTAATTTTTTGCCACATTTCCATAAGTATAAAATTATGCCAGAATAATTTTTTTAATAAACAGAAAATGTAAAGCATCTCTTCTGTAAATTCCTTGCCACCCTTCCCATGAAGAGGTGAGATCTAATTTCCTCCCCTTGCACAAGGCCTGGCCTCAGGAACCCACTGCTGTGGCCCAGGGAGGCCAGGTCAGAGAGGGAGCTCGGTGTCTCCCTGTCTCGGGGCGCACACCTGTGAGCGCCCAGCCACTGCATGCGAAGTGCACCCCGCCCTGAAGCCGCCGTGCGGGAGAGACCGCGTGGGACACCTCCGAGAGGTGGCAGTGGCCGAGGGGGCCCTGGCTGCTCCCGAGAGGCGAAGGGTCATGTTTTCAGTTGCCCCTTTGTGTTTCAGCAGCCAGGCCATGGACCTTGTCGGGGGGGGGGGTGAGGGGGGGACAGGTCGCTCCTGCCCTCACACAGACAGGAGGAGGGTGGGGAGAGGAGATGCACGTTCAAGGATGTGCTCCTCGCTCACCTGTTGTCACACGTCTCTTCTGTGCCCGGTGTGGGGGATGGGGGACGGGAGGAAGGCCACCTCCAAATTCAATGTGAGTCTCTCTGGCTGAGCGGCTCGGATGAGCCTCTGGACCCCTGCCCAGGCCGACTGTCCCTTCTGTGTAGTGGGCAAGGTGGAAGGGCTCACGAGTGTTTGTGAGCTCCGGGGCAAGACTGTGGAGGCACTTTGCTGGTTACAAAAGAGCATTCACGTGCGTGTGTGTGTGTGTACAGATAACACTGCCTGTGTGGCTCTCAGCCCTGCAGGCCCGAAATGTGGGGACCACCACTCCCAATGGGCAAAGCCACCCCAGGACTCTCTGTGTAAACACCTCACTCACTCGGCTGCAGCACCTAAGACTTGTGCGCGCGCGCGCACACACGTGCACACATGTGTAGCACACTGAGGTAGGAGGTAGAGACGGACGTTTAGTGAGCACCTGCTCCGTGCCAGACGTCACTGCTCTGGGCTGAGAGGACAGCAGAGACGAGCCAGGAAAAGTCTCAGCTGTCCCAACCCTTGGCGTCTGGGACCCTGTAGTTCTACCCAAGCTAGGAACCCCAAAGGCATCTTCAAATGTGTCACACCATGGAGTTCTTTCAAAAAGGAGAAAAGAAGAAAAGAGAACAACACAGAAATAACCTCAATGTTATATGCATTCATTATAAATGTTCACCTAAACCTTCCGGGTTGATGTGCCCATTTCTCAGATAAACAAACTGAAGCTAGGAGAGGAATCCAAGTTCAGACAACTAACACACAGCAGGCGGGGGGCTAAGATTCGAACTCGGGGCTATGGAGTTTCAAAGCCTGGGCCGCATGGCTGTGTGGACAGGCAGGCGGGACCTGGACTCCATCAGCCTGGGTCAAGCCTTCTCAGGGCACTGTGGGATGTTTGGCAGCACCCCTGGGAACTACTCACTAGATGGCAGGAGCACCCACACCCAGTGGTGACACCAAAATTGGCCAAATGTCCCCTGGGGCACAAAAATCGCTCCAACTGAAAACCACTGGCCTGGGTGTAAACCCTGGTTCCACCACTAGCAAGTGATATGACATGGCACAGGCAATGCATCCTCTCTGAACCTCAGTGTCCTGCCCAGGTTCAAGTTCAGCCTGGCCACTCGTGAGTCCTGTGATTCCGGGCTAACGAGTTAGCCTCCCGATGCCCTCATCTGTGAAACAGGTTGGCAGATGTGTCTGCCCCGGGCCTGTGAGCATGAAATGAATTTGCGCGTGAGTAGTACCCAGCCCAGGATTGGTCTCAGGAGTACCCACCAGAATTAGCTCTAATAGCGGGCACTGCCCTCCAGCCACAGGGGCCGCCTTCCTCTCCTCCCAGCGTGCCAAGCACAGTCCCGTTTCCAGGCCTTGGCACGAGCCATACCCTCTGCCTGGGGCACTCTTTCTCCTGGACCATCTGCACTGCTCCACCCCTTACTTCTTCATCTGGGCTTCTCTTCATTGTGCCTCTTCCGAGAAGCCTTCCTGGACCACCCTCAATAAACAGCAGCTGCATCATTGCACGCACTCTGTTGTCTTTGGCATCACATCAATTATTACTGCCTGACGTGACATTTCAGAGTCTGTACAGCGCGCTGCATGCAGTCCAGTACGGCATGGGAGGGTTCGTCTGCTGGTCCCGCTGTAGGGAAAACAGCTGTGGTTGGGCTTGCTCGCTTGTTCGCCGGCTGCAAGTAGTTTACATGGTTTGCCGGCTGCAAAGCGCTTTACATGGTTAGCACGTGGCAGAGAAACACGTGTGCGTAGCCTATATAAGGCCACGGGTACTGTCGCTAGGTGGCGCTTCTCCCAGATCGCTCTCCCACCACCACGCGGTGCGGTTCCCCGATTCCCTCCGCCATTACTGTGAGGGGTGAGGGGCGAGGGGCGAGGGGCAAGGGGCCACGAGCGGTGTTCTTCATCCCTTGCCCTCCGCTGCAAAAAGTCGTTTTCCTTTGCTCATTCACCTGCCCGTCTCTGCGAGCCTCAGTGAACGGGAATGGCCGCTCCGCAGTTCCTCCACCGTCTGCCCGGATGCAGTGAGAACCCGCCTGGCCTCGACCACCCACATCACAGGCTCCCACTAAAACAAGTTCTAAGACACCGGAGCATTTGACTGCTGACTACCATATTTCCCCATGTATAAGACGCACCCTTTTCCGAAAAATTTGGGGTCTAAAAACTGGGTGCATCTTCTGCAGTGGTTGTAGACTTATTTTTAACTTACATTTCCCGCTTTTTCGCGCTTGTTTTTGCGCTCATTGTTGAAGACAGTGGTTCGTCATCAGACACAGATGAGGACAAGCTCATGGGTGGGAGTTTTGACAGTGATGAGGAGTCGCATGAATTTTATGATGAATAAAACTTGAGTTCCATAATTTTATGTAATACATTTTTTTTTCAAATTTCAGGCGTGTCTTATACACAGGGAAATACAGTATATTCCTAGGACAGTGCGTAGCACACAGTAGGTGTAAATAATCATGAATGATATTTTCCAGAAGGGGGGTCTCCAACGTCCTCACAGAACCCATTTCTCCCAACACAGAAATCATGTGAACAGGGTCTAGAACGATGTTTGCCACAGAAGATTTTGCTTCTAACAACTTGCCTAGAATAGCTGCATTGTAGAGATTTCCAGATCAACTGGAGTGTGTCAGACTTGTGTTCCCTGACACGGTGGTCTTCCGAGAGCCGGTAATAAGGAATCCCACCTTCCACATGGGTTCTCAAGGTCAAAGACATTAGGAAAAAATGTGGCATTTTCTCTGGCGTGGGTTTCACAATGCATAGGAAAGGCACCGCAAAGCCCTGTGGAGAAAACAGACACTGGGCCTGGGTTTGCGGAGTGCATGTCACCAGAGCCCCCAGTCCATTAACGTCTGCATCATGAAGCACGATGTGGAGAAATGCTCTGGGGTAAGTCTTTCCAACTTACAAATGCAGACAGAACCTGAGGCCCAGAGAGGTTCATTGAGAGGTCACTCAAGGCCACACAGCCATCTCCTCAAACAGCTGGGTGCTTTTCACCACCCCGATGTTCCCCGTAATGGTCCACTTAGCAATCGGTTCACAGGAGGTCAGACCCTGAACACAGACCTCAGATTCCAATATCGGTGTGACTAAATCATATACGAAGACTAATGTACAAAATAGGATTCCCTTTCAAGTCTCACCACTCCGGAACTAGTCAGTTATTCATTCAACAAATACCGAGGAAGCATTACGTTTCTGGGCACTGCACATTCTACAGGAAACAAGACTTGTCTGCTCAGGAGACTGACAATAAAATTGCCCCTAAAAAAAGAGCTAAAATGATTGACCCACTCTTGATAAGCCTGCTTCAAAGGATGGACCGACTGTAAGAAATCACACGTGCATAGGTCATCTGCTTCCGTTAACAATGCCCACATTCATATCGGATGGTGGTGAGCTGCCCTCACCTGGGCTGGTTCCGGGGCTAACGTGCTCCCCTGACTGCAGACTGCAGAGAGGCGACGGGGGAGGACTGGAACTGGCTGGGCATGGGGTGAAGCACCTCGATCAACAGTCTCCGATTTCAAGTTCATTCCGATTTCATCTCTAGCTCCTACATGTCAGTTAAAGCGCATTTCCTCCTTTCTTATGGCCTGAAGATAAAAATCCCCAGTTATAAATGGGATTGTTTTAAAAAGTGTATCCATGCACCCATTTCAAAGCCTTTCAGAAAGCATAGTTGATGCAAAGCCACGAAACTCTAAAATGCTACAGACGTGATTGAGAAAGAGCTAGCTGTCGGTCCCCATGACCTGCCTAACTAAACTGAGAGACGCCATCCAGGAATCAGAAAACTGTTTTATATTATGTTATTTTAAAAAGAAGATTCCAAATCAGAAAAAGAAAAATTAAGAGTCCCAGTCGAGAGGAATCAGACATGAGTCTGATGCCATGACACGGAAGCTAGCTTTCAGCGCAGACTCAAGATGTATGTATGCACCTAATTTTTTTTTTTAACCTGAGACATCAGAAGCTCTTTTAAGATCCCTGAGTGCATATTTAAGTCTAAACTGTTTGTAAAGAAAATTAACGTAGGCTTCCAGACCCCACGGAAACCTTCCCTGCTTTGAAAGGATGCTTTCACGATTGCTCCAGGAGCAGCACATCCTAAAAACCAATCTAGCAAAGCAAAGGTGATCACCGCATCGCTCACATAATTCATGTTTATTAGACACCAGGACAAGTCAGGAGGAATTCCTCAGCTGTAGGAAAGACACACGGCGCAGACGCGGCATAACCACAGGCTCCAGGAAGCAAGACACCGGAGAGCCACGGGCCCCGTCAGCAGTCCACACACCCCGAACCCATCCTGTAGAAAGCCACCCAAACACAAGTCACTGAACCATACATTTGTTTAAAAGGGGAAAGGAAAGAATATTTTTTAAAGACCAAGTCCCACTTTTTTTCTTCCTCAAGGACCAAACACCACCTCTAAAAGGACCATTGGTCCACGTCTGCCAGACTGGGGTATATTTGACTGAGTTTGTTCCAATTGCTTCTGCCAATTCTTTTAACAACAAACCAACCAGGTAAGTGCAAAGGCTCCCACACAGAGACAGAGGAAAGGTGATAAACCGAGCAACACTGGAAACTGTGTGTGTGCGCGCACGCACACGCGGTCCCAGGCTTCTTAATATCTGTGCATTTCTAGAGACCCCCCAGCGCCATTTCTTAGGTGGTTTAATGGACTCCACTTGGGGTGAAAGGTGTTATTTTGCCTAATGAAATCTCCCCCTCTCAGTCTAGTTCCCAGACAGACTCAGCAGCAGGGCCACCACCTGGGGATGCCTGAGACATCTGGGACATACGATGGAAAGGGCCCTCCTCCCCATCGTCCACCTCCCCGCCCCCCGGGGTCACAGCGTTGGGGATCATGTGGCTGTAGACGGCGGTGATCTCCTGGTGGAAGACCGTGTTCTGGTTGTAGGAGACGAGCTCATTGCTGATGTCCACTGTTTCCACCTGGGCGCAGGAGCAGAGGTGGCTGCACCCCAGCAGCCGGGCAAACACCTTCCGGAAGTCAGCGTTGAAGGCGTAGATGATGGGGTTGAGGGAGGAGTTGGCCCAGCCGAACCAGACGAAGACATCGAAAGTGGTCTCGCTGACACAGGGCAAGCCCGCGCCAGGGCCCTCCGGGGGTCCGCTGCAGAAGGGAACCAGGCAGTTGAGGATGAAGAAGGGCAGCCAGCAGCACACGAAGACCCCCATGATCACCGACAGGGTCTTGAGCACCTTGGTCTCCTTCCTGATAGATGCTCGCAGGCTGGCACCCGGTGCACAGGCCGCGCGGCTCTGGCAGCCCTGCGCATGCTCCACAGCCCTCTCCAGGGAGGAAATCTTACGGATCTGCACCTTGGCGATGCGATAGATGCGTGTGTAGGTCACTATCATGATGGCCACGGGGATGTAGAAGCTAATGAGCGAGGAGGAGATTGCGTAAGTTCGGTTCAGGCTAGAGTCACAGTTCTCCGCCCTCACCTCAAGCTCCCCAGTTTCCTCCCAGGGCGTCCCGTTGGCCAGGTTGGATGGTGGGTCCAACGCGCCCCAGGAGCCGGCTTTTTCCCTGTGCCAATGGAATTGGACTGGAAGGAAGGAGACGAGGATGGACAGGGTCCAGGCGACGCCCACCATGACCAGGGCCACGCGCTGGGTCATCTTGCGCTGGTAGCGGAAGGGCCTAGAGATGGCCCAGTAGCGGTCCACGCTGATGACGCACAGGTTGAGGATGGAGGCGGTGGAGCACATGATGTCGAAGGCCACCCAGACGTCGCAGAAGGCCCCAAAGGGCCAGTAACCAGCCACCTCAGCAACAGCCTTCCAGGGCATGACCAGCAGTGCAACGAAGAGGTCAGACACAGCCAGAGACACAATGAAAACGTTGGTCATCTTGGCGCGCAAGTGGCGGCTGCGCACGATGGCCGTGCATACCAGCAGGTTTCCCAGCAGGGTCCACACGATGAGCAGGGTCAGCAGGCCAGCGGTGACCACCTGCGCTGGCCCTAGCAGTGCCGCCCCCTCTGAGCCCTCCAGGGCGCCTCCGGGAGCCTGCTGCTGCTGCTGCCCGAACCGCGCCCAGTACGCGGTTCCATTGCGCCCCGGCAGCAGCATGTCGGACTCCGCGGCAGGGGCGGGCTGCGTGCGCTCCCAACTTCAGCCCTGTGCCCCTGGGTGGCCCCATCGGGCACCCGGGGGTAGCGGGAAGGTAGCCGCAGCTAAGGGATCCCCGAACCCCGGAAGACGCTCACCGTGAGCTGCGCAGGGGTCCCGGAGCGCGCGGGGAAGCCTCGAGCGCCTCCGGGTTGGTGGCAACGTCGCGCCCCTTCAGTGCCGACCCTGGGAACAGGAAGCAGCCGGGGCCCGCGGGGCTGTTCCTGGGAGCCCGCAACGCTCCGGGAGGCGGCAGCGGCGGTGTCCGGTTCGGAGCTGGAGAGGCGCACAGCGAGCCACCACCGAGGGGGCGGGGGCCGGGAGCGGCCGGCGCAGGGCGAGTGCTGCGGCGCTTCCTTGGTCCCCCGCTGCTCTCCGGGCCCGCGCTCCCGCTCGCGCCCCCGCGCCGCCGCGCTCCCCGCTCTTTCGCCCCACGGGTTCCTGGGCGCCCTCTCTTTCCGCGACCTGGCCGCTGGAGTCTGAGGGCGAACCTGCAGGTCCGAGAAGCACCTCAGTGCCAGATTCTCGCCCCGTGCCAGGGAGGACGCGCCCTGGGAAGACAAAGAGGTGGCTGGCCCAGCCCTGGTGCCCTGGCCCTGGCCCTGGCCGCATTTAGGGAACAGGAAGCACTGGCTTGTGTGCTTAGGAAAAGAGGGCTTGTGTCAAGGGAGTGACTTCGGAGTAACCACGGACCTGAATCCCAATTCGGACTTGATTCCTGACTGTGTGGCCTTAAGCGCGCAGTTTAACTTCCTTAGGCTTTGAATGCCTCATCCATGGAGTAGGGGTATGATGCCTACTCCACGCAGTGGTGGACGGGTTCAGTGAAGCCATCCAGAGAAGGCCCACCTGCTCTCTTCCCCCTGGTCCCACCTGCACAGGAGACCTGCCTCCTAGGAACTTCTCCCAGCCTCCCTCCACACACACTTAGTCCAAAATGGGGGGCGGCTTCACCTGATCTCTTGGGAGAGTCCTCTTCCCCACCCCACCCCCAGTTCTGGAGCCATTGATCCTTTGGGGAATAACTGCTGAGAACCCAGGAGACCAGGAGGAGGAAGGGGCCCCAGCAGTTGGGAGCCCCTCCTTGCATGGCACTACCTCAGTCTTCCTCTTCTTTAACCTTGGGAGGGATGGATGAATAACACCTCCGTGCTTCACGGAAGAGGAAACTGAGGCTTGGATGGGTGGCTCAAAGCCTAATTTCTTTTAAATGGTGGAGAAACCCTGGGAAGGGAAAGCAGTGTTCCAGGATCTCACCACTCCTCCCCAGCTGGCAAGCCCTGTGTGTGAACGGCCCAGTCCTCTGCTGGCACCAAGCTCAGCGGAAGGCAAGCGGAGAGAAATGGAGGCGGGGTCGGCATGCTTCACGGTTCCTTCTGAGACCTGCTGGGAGGTCCAGAAACAGGGGCTGGACTCTCACCCCTCCGCTCAGACCCACCGGCCCCATTCACCCTGGCCCCACCTGCACGCTGGAGCAACCCCAAAGGGTCCCAGCTTCTCAGACCCGGCTGGCTGAGCCCTCAATGGCCCTCCCCCCCTCCAGCCTTCTCCCCCAGCCCTGCTTTTCGCCGCGGGAGAGGGCAAGGCCACCTGTCCCCATGCCTACGCCTAGCACTGAAGAGTCACACTTACCACCTGTCCCTGTCATCTCCTGGGAGCTGGACCACTCCTCTCCACCGCTGACGTCCTTGTCCAGGACTGTGTCTTCCCCACCCTGTTTTATGGTGACAGTGTCCTGGGTTCATGCACCCTGGGTTCTGCTGGGCTCCTCCGTCCACCCTCCACTCCACGGCAGGCAGACTGATCCTTGTCAAATATAACTATGCGCGTCATTCCCCCGGTGGACAGCTCTCGGGAGCTCTCAGTGCTCCCTGACCCATAAAGAGTCGTGTAAGGTCTTTAAAGTCCCTTCATCATCTTGGCCTTGCTCACTTCTCCTGCTTCCTCTCCTGTTACTCCTCCGTGTCCATAGATAGCCTGGATTCAAACCCCTCCCCCCCTCCCATACACACACACCTGCACATTGTCATTTCCCTACTCGCTCACTCTGGATGACCCCCGTCCCATCTTGTCCCAGGGAACACACCAACTCATGAGGTCAGACAAGAGCTTGGGTTCTGGAGACAGAAGTTGGAATTTCAGTTACTTGTTTTTTCATTCAGCATGTATTTGTTGAGCACCTGTGATGCCCCAGATGCTGTTTTATCCACTGAGAATGCAAAAGTGTACGAGGAATACATATCGTCCTGTCCCTCGTGGAAGTTATAGTCAGACGTTGAAGGTAGACTTTAACCCGGGAATCACTCAGAGAAAGTTATAGCCGTGCTGAGTGCCAGGAGGGAACGGTGCAGGGAGTTACGACAGGACTGGCCTTAGCGAGGCATTTACGGAAGTCTTCCCGGGGAAAGTCCCTCTTTGGGTTGAAATCACAGCTTTGTGGACAAAAGGGAAGGCAGAGAGAAGGAGAGCAGGGCAGGCAGGAGCAGGCACTTACTCGCTGTGGGATCTTAGGCAAGTCACTTGATATCTTTGTAGCCTCAGTTTCCTCATCTTCAGAATGGGTTGATCATGGTGGTTGAAAAGGCACGTGTGATGAGGCCAACGCAGATCCTGTCCGAGTGGCTGGGAGCCTCCTTTTCCCTCTGGCTGTCCCTGTGCACTTCCTTGCCTGGGCGGCCTTCCCAGGAGGCTTCTGCCCTGGCTTTGGGACAGGGAGTCGGAGGGCGGATGTATTGTGGGACCTGAGAGGCCGGACGAGGAAGGAATGGTCCCAGGAGGAAGAGACGACGTTCACCCTCATGCTAAAGAGCAGAAGGAGAAACGTGGGGAGAGAGACTAAAGCTCCGGGTGGAGGTTTCCAGGGAGGTGGGGTGAAGGGAAGATCTGGAGGAAAGTGGGCAGCAGAGGAAGACAGAATTTTGCAGCAAGAGCTGCCTGTTGCCTTCACAGAACTTACGCGACGCAGGACAACAATTTGAGTTTGAGCAGACCTTCTTGCACAGAACGCGTCTTGGAGATCGGACCACGTGGACCGTGGCTTTCTCGGCTGCGTGGAGCACTTACCCGTGTCTGTGCTTCTTCTAGCTCTGAGGTCTGTCACCCGTCTCCAGGAGGCTGCCTGGCTCTTCTGGACTGAGGAGGCACCCTGGGCTCCGGGACACCCTGTGCTGGCTCACATTGCCGCAGTTATGAGGCTCTGTTGTTACCTCTCATGGCTGCCTGGTCCTCTAGGCCAGGGGCAGTCAACCTTTTTATACCAACCACCCACTTCTGCATCTCTGTCAGTAGTAACATTTTCTAACCGCCCACCGCTTCCACAGTAATGGTGATTTATAAAGTGGGGAAGTAACTTTACTTTATAAAATTTATAAAGCAGAGTGACAGCAAGTTAAAGCATATATATATAATAATAACTACCAAGTACTTTATGTTGGATTTTCACTAAGTTTGGCAGAATAAATCTTTATAAAACAACTTACTATAGTTAAATCTTTTTCTTTATACTTTGGTTGCTCCGCTACTGCCCACCATGAAAGCAGGAACGCCCCCTAGTGGGCGGTAGGGGCCAGGTTGACGACCACTGCTCTAATACTTCTTAAATCAGAACACTGTGTCTTACTCAGAGAGAAAGGGCATCTCGGAGCCTCCAGCTTCAGTCACAGCCTGGTCTTTGCACTTGCAAAAGCCAGCAAACCCCCCTTTTGCTAACACGTGCCTGAGCTGGGTTTCAGTTGCCACCTGCAACTGGAAAAGCCCTGCCTAGAACAAAAAAATGAACAAGATGCATTTGTGAGGAGGTGGCGTGAGAATCACGGGCTGGCCGTCTGGGTGGGCAGTATGGGCAAGGGCTGCACAGAGAGAGGGGACACTCAAGCTGGAGGAAGAAGCATTCTGGGACAGGGGACGTTGCTAACACCAGGAACAGCACGTGCAAAGGCTCAGAGGCATGGAGCTTCATCTGTGCAAGGATAGGTCATCAGAACTCTTAAGACTTTCCCCCTGTTATCCAAACTTTCACCGATAGGACAATATGCATGCAAAGTAACAACATGCATCCAGGTAGCCAGAGCACGTGTCTCTCCCTCCTGCCCAGGGGTGCTCCTGGGGCAGTGTGTCTGGTGGGGACGGTGGGTTAGCGGAAGTGCTGGCTGCCCGTTCTCAGCCGGGCTCTTTTCCACATTTTCCCACAAGAGCTGGGCAGAGCAAACTGCTAAAGGCCGAGGCGAGTCTTCAATCAACCTCAGCACCCAGCCCCGTCAGCACGGACTCTCACCAACTAGACGGCTAATAAAGTCCTTATCTCTTACCCGATCCCAGCAGGCGCTCTGCCTTCCCAGGTCACCAGGAAGGAAGCGAGCCTCTCACAGGTCTGGCACCTGCACGGCAGGACTAAGAGGATTGTCTCAGAACGTTTTAGCCCACAGGGTTTTCCTAACTCGCTCGGCAAACAGTCTTCTATTTAAACAGATCAATCCTCCTTTTTTTTTTTTTTCCTGAAGCTCTATTTTAAATTGGATTTGTTTCACTGAGACAAATGGCTAAATCAATAGGACCACAGCCAGGGTCTGCTGTCGTCCCAACGGCTGTCTGAAGAATCCACATGTTTTACGCCCAGACGGGCTTGGTGCCTTGGCGACAGGGCGCACCTGAGCTCCCCAGGCGTCAGCCCTGCTGGCTGATGCGTGCAGTGTGGCTCAGCGCAGACCAGGCGGAAAGATAGAGGTGACCCGTCGTCAGCATCCAGCCCTGCGGCTGGAAGAGCCACCGCAAGCGCACACGCACTGATGATGACCTGGAGGCCTCTTCAAACCCGGAGGTCAGTGCCTGAGCCCCCACTCCCAGCTCAGAAACGTGGGAAGCTGAAAGCAGCCATCTCAGGCAGGCTGAAATGGTCACGCCGGAAGTGTGCACATGCGTGCAGGTAGAGGGAGGAAGAGGGGCTTGCAAGCCAGAACAGTCCTGGGTTCAAATGTCTTTCTCTCTCATTTCCACGCTCTGGGACCTTGAACAAGTTACTTCACCTCTCTGAGCCTGGATTTCCTCATCTTTACAATGGTAGCATTAAAGGGAGACGGGTTTGAGGACTGGGTGGAAAAGGTGAAGGGAGTAAGAAGTACAGATTAGTAGTTTCAAAAGAGTCCCAAGGATGTCAAGTTCAACACAGGGAGTAGAGAGAGTTAATAAGATGGTACGAAATACATATGGTGCCAGGTGGGTACCCGAATTATCAGGAGAATCCCTTTGTAAATTATGTGCTTGTTTGACTACCATGCTGTACACCTGAAACTAATTACAAATACTAGGATGCCAACTGTAATTGAAAATGAAAATATTTTTAAAATGCTAACATTAATAATACTTACTATGCAGGGATATTATGAATAAATGACATGCTGTACTTCAGAAATGGTAAGTCGGTATTAGTCAGGTTTTGTTACCATAATGCTGTGTAACAAACAGCCCCCCTCCCTTAGCTTAGTGGCTTAAAATAACAAATGTATGTTTCTCCATAGTAGTCTGCCGTCAGCTGGGAAAGCTTTGCCCCGGTCTGTGGATCAAGTTTCATTTGTTCACGTTTCTCATTCCCAGGCCAGTGGTCCCCTGGGGTTTGCTTTTGTTGGGGTGCAGTGCGGGGCGCAGTACTTCATCGTACAACTCTTGTATAAGTTGGAAATTATTATAAATAAATCTATTAATCAAGCATGCTTTCAGCTGTGAGCACCAGAACAAACTGACCGCTCGTGGCTTGTGCAATAAGATATTTAATTCTCTAACACAACAGGAAAGTAAGAGGAAGCTGGGAAGGCCTGGTGCGAAAACTCAGCGAGGTAACTGAGGACCCAGATTCTCCTCAGTTTTCTCTCCTTTCACCCACACGCTCTGCCTTTGTCACCATTGCAGCCTCGTGGTCACAGGATGGCGGTTACGGCTCCCGGCACCAGGATTGAGCATGAACTCCAACAGCAAGACGTGGGGAAGCTACCTCAAGGAGCCTTTTCTCCATGGGTCTCCCGCCTGTCACCAGTGGAGAAAACCTTAGAAAGACCTGGCGTCTCACTAGCCAGGAGTGAATCACATGGCCACCCCTCCCTACAGGGCAGACTGTAAACTGTTTCCAGCACAAGGCAAAAGGGCACAGAAAGCCCAGGTTTGGCTTAAACAAACCATGATATGTCACCTGAGACTGGGCATTTTGCACCCCCAACCAAAATCAGGGTTTTCTTAGCAAGCAAGGGACTCGCTACCGGGAAGCCAGTTAACAGCCTGTGCCATAATTAATATTTGTCCACACCTGCTCAGGGTGACACTGTGCTGAACGTCGGAAGTCTAGGGGTGGAGACCTAGTACCCATCCCCAAAACTCACAACCTGTGTCCTCGGACAGTCCCTGCCGCCAGCTCTCCACCAGACCAGGAAGTCCCTTCAGAGCTTAATTAGGATGGAGTGCCAGAAAAGGTGACCTCGCTGAGCTGGGGTTTTCCAAAAGGAAATAGATAACTTTTTAACCTGCACAGCCAAATACCAAAGGAATGTACTTTTTTTTTAAAAACTGAGCTTTCCAGCCTTGGCCAGTTGGCTCAGTGGTAGAGCGTCGGCCCAGTGTGTGGAAGTCCTGGGTTCAATTCCAGTTAGGGCACACAGGAGAAGCGACCATCTGCTTCTCCATCCATCCCCCTCTCACTTCTCTCTCTGTCTCTCCCTCTCTCTCTCTCTCTCTCTCTTCCTCTCTCTCTCTCATTCTCTCTTTGTCTTTTTACCTCCGGCAACCATGGTTTGAATGGTTTGAGCAATTTGGCCCCAGGTGCTGAAGATGACTCCATGGCCTTGCCTCAGGCACTGAAATAGCTCAGTTGCCAAGCAATGGAGCAGCAGCCCCAGATGGCCAGAGCATTGCCTGGTAGGGGGCTTGCCAGGTGGATCCCGGTTGGAGTGCATGCGGGAGTCTGACTCTCTGCCTCCCTGCCTTCCCACCTCTCACTTAAATTATAAATTAATTAATTAATTAATAATAAACTGAGCCTTCTATAATATTGAAACTATTTCTCAGTTCCCATATTTTCATCTCAAAAGACCTTTAAATATCCATTCATTTATTCGTTCACTCAACTGTGATCATTGGAGTTTTTCCTCTGCTGACACTGGGGATACAGTTATTAAACCAAAAAAGACATGTCTGTCCCTCTTGAGGCTTCTAGTTAAGTGGTGTAAAAAAAAAATATTAAAAGGGCTGCCACTCAAACATCTCCACACATTTATGTGATTAAAAGGTACTATCACTTCAGTGAAGGAGAAAGCTAGATGTGTTGGGGGAGTTCATAATAAAGATAGGAGGCCTGTTCTCTAGGTGAGTGTGACTCTCCTGAGAAACTGTTGCTCATAAAGAGACCTGAAAGATGAGTAGGAATTGACTAAGTGAAAGGAAGAAGCAGCAGTATGTGCAAAGGTCCTGAGGCAGGAGGGAACGTAGCACATTAAAATAACTAAGCCGCTGGTCAGGGTGAGGGTACACAGCGGGGAAGTGAAGCACAGGTGATATGAAATGAGGTTAGAGAGGTGGGCAAAAAGGGCCATGCAGGACCCTGGGGGCCAAACTGAGGATATTGTCATTTATCTCAGCAGCAGTGCGAAGCCATTGGAGGATGTTGAGCAGGGGAGGGGACATGAGCATATTTGCTTTTTTCAAATACTACTCTAGCCACAGCAAGGACAGAGTAGCAGGGCCAGAGGATGCACTGAAGAAACAACAAGGACGCTACTCAGAAGACCCCTAGGAGACGACAGTGACTAGAAGTAGAGGGGGGGGGGGAGAAGTGGAGAAGAGCAGATGGAGCCAAGATTAAGTTTGTCTTAATGGCTTAAAATAACACAAATGTATTATCTTTTACAGTTCTGGAAGCGAGAAGTCCAAAATGAGTCTAACTGAACTTAAATCAAGGTGTTTGCAGGGCTACCAGCAGAGGCCCTAGAGGAGAAACTGACCCCTGACTCTGCTGGCTTCTGCTGGCTGCTGGCATTCCTTAGCTTGTGGCCACATCCCTCTAATCTCTACCTCCTGGCCACATCCCTCTAATCTCTACCTCCTGGCCACATCCCTCTAATCTCTACCTCCTGGCCACATCCCTCTAATCTCTACCTCCTGGCCACATCCCTCTAATCTGTGGTCATGGCCCTGGCTGGTTGGCTCAGTAGTAGAGCATCGGCCTGGCGTGCAGGAGTCCCGGGTTCGATTTCCGGCCAAGGTACACAGGAGAAGCACCCATCTGCTTCTCCACCCCTCCCCTTCTCCTTCCTCTCTGTCGCTCTCTTCCTCTCCCGCAGCCAAGGCTCCATTGGAGCAAAGTTGGCCCAGGCGCTGAGGATGGCTCTGTGGCCTCTGCCTCAGGTGCTAGAATGGCTCTGGTTGCAACAAAGCAACGCCCCAGATGGGCGGAGCATCGCCCCCTGGTGGGCGTGCTGGGTGGATCCTGGTTGGGCGCATGCGGGAGTCTGTCTGACTGCCTCCCCTTTTCCAACTTCAGAAAAATACAAAAATAAATAAAAAAATAAAATTAGCATTAATCTGTGGTCACATTGCTTCCTCCTCTTCAGTTAAATCTCACCCTGCCTTCCTCTTAGAAGGACACTTGTGATGATATTGGGCTCACCCAGGTAATCCAGGATTAGCTCTCCACCTCACAAGTTCCTGGACTTAATCCCACCCGCAAAGTCTTCTTGCCATGGAAGGTTTCGCAGGTCCCAGGCATGAGGACGTGGACCTCTTAGGGAGGCGATCTGGGCCCTCCCACAGGCCCTCTGCGCTTGACTTCATCCCACAATCACGTTTAAGAAAGGCAGACCTCAACTCTTTCAAAATCCTTGCAGGGCTACTCCGTGGAGGCCCTTACCCCTCATTGCCAAGAGCAGCAAACGTTTTCTATAAAGAGCCAGAGCGTCAATAATGTAGGCTTTATGAGCCATCTATGGTCTCTCAAGCATATTCTCTTTTATTTTTAGGGCTTTTTTACAACTTCAAAAATATAAAAATCATTCTTGGCGCACAGGCCATAGTTTCTCAATGCCTGGTCTAGAGCTAGTCACATGCCCACCTCTATAGCAGTCTCCAGCAAAGGAGGAGTGGGTTGAGTATGCTTGGCTTAGAGCGATCACCCAAAACTGGTGTCCCAGAAACATCTGCCGGAGACGTGTAGGCGGCACTTTTGGCTGTCAGGTCTCCACCTCCGGCGTCAGCAGGAAGGAGCCGTTGGCTGCTGGTTCTTCCCCTCCTGGGAGCCAAGTGCACACCTCTGGGGAGACGGGCCCCACTGCTGCTCCCCATCCAGAGCAAGCAGAGGGGAGCGCATCTTCACTCAAGGTTCTTCGAACTTGTTATCACCCACCACACTTGAACTGCCACCTCATGCCTTGAAGGCGAACGGAGGGCTGGATGTGTACCAGAAGCAGGCAGAGAGTCTCTGCCAAGTTCTCAGAAATGATTCCAAGAAGCACACCAATCGTGGGCGCCCACCGTGTTTCCGGCACATCCCCCACGCCCTGGGGTAGTGCTGGTGTTGGGAGGGCAGCACACGTGTTCAGGCAGCCCGTGTGGTGAGGCCCTAGGAGAGAAAGAGGCAAAGTCCCCACTCTCGCAGCGTGGACCATCCTCTCCAGGAGAGATAAGCACAAATAAATAGATGACGAGGAACAAAGGGTGCCAAGGTGAAGTGAAGCGTAGCAGGGAGTGTGTTTATATAGATGACCAGGGCACACCTCACTATGCAGGGACCTTTGCACATGGCCCAAAGGATGAGAAAGAGACTGATCCATATCAAGGAGCCAGAGAAACACACTCCCAAGTGACAGTAGCACATGCAAAGGCCCTGGGGCACAGAAGAGTTTGGAACATTCAAGGAAGTGAAAGGAGATGAATGTGGCTGCAGCAGTGCCTGTGGGGGTGCGTGGGGACGGGGAGACAGAAGAAGGGGTTAGCATGAGAAATATGAGAGGCCCGATCATGAAGAACCCGACAGACAACGAACTGTTAGGAGTTTATACTTCAATGGGCAGCCATTGAAGGGTTCTTAGCAGGTGACTTTTTTTTTTTTTCAGATACAAATTGAGAGTCAGAGAGAGGGATAGACAGGGACAGACAGGAACGGAGAGATGAGAAGCATCAATCATTAGTTTTTCGTTGTGCATTGCGACACCTTAGTTGTTCATTGATTGCTTTCTCATATGTGCCTTGACCGCGGGCCTTCAGCAGACTGAGTAACCCCTTGCTCGAGCCAGTGACCTTGGGTCCAAACTGGTGAGCTTTGCTCAAACCAGATGAGCCCGTGCTCAAGCTGGCGACCTTGGGGTCTCGAGTCTAGGTCCTCTGCATCCCAGTCTGACTCTCCATCCACTGCGCCACAGCCTGGTCAGGCTTAGCAGGTGACTTGATGTTATTTACGTTGTTCAGATAATTAACATTACCATCGCTGTTCTGGTGTTCTGTATGTTAGTAGTGTGGCTGAAACACCACCCCTTTTGAGCACAGCAACACTGTACTCATTCTTCTCCTGTCCCCTCCCCGTGGTCCCCGAGGACCTGCTCTGAGGAGGAGCTAATGTTGCGGTCACTCCCCATCAGACCCCATGGAAGTGCCCTCCCCACCAGCTGCCCCAGCCTCCTCTCTCAACAAGTTCAGCCCTGCTCTTAGGCTGGGGACTCTCCTCACACGGAACACCTGGCAACCTCCCTGTTCCTTCAAAGCCCCTGGATGAGGACAGGGATGCCCCAGGGGAGTCGGAAGTGGTGGCGGCAGGGGGAGGGAACATCTTTGCTGGAAGCTTAACCAGCTCTCAGCTTCCCTATGAGAACTCAGAGTCACCCCCTGCTCGGCCTCACCTGAGAGCGATGGCAGCCACTTCCGACACACAGTACAGAAGTCCAAAGCCGTGGATGGGGTACCGTGGGGCACTTGGCATCCTCTGTCTGTTACCTGGAGGCTGCTTCAGTCACGCCCACCAGGTCCCTGCCCTCATTTGACCTGAAAGTGACGGTGAGGACTCAAAAAAACAAGGCACCGGCGCCCCCTGTCGGTCATGCTCTCCCATGGCAATGCCTTGTGCATTCCAGGCAGCTGTTTGCTGGTTACTTTAAGGGAAATGTATATCCGTTGCTGGACTGTTCTGTACACATATCCGCAGGTCATTGTTTGATGGTGTTTTTTTTTGTTTTGTTTTGTTTTTACTGAACTACTTTTTTTTTTTAGAGAGAGGAAAGGCAGTGCGTTTTAAAAAGGCCTAACAGTCCAAGTGCTTCAACTTACAAGCTACACAGTCATTGTCAAAGCCCCCTCCGTGCAAATGGAGTAGTGACGCTCGTGGAATCAGGCCAACACGTCACACGGGCTGGCGGCAGATCCGGGATGAGTGAGCTCCAACGACCAAATGTGCGGGCTCGTTGCGGTGAGGTTACAGCAGGTGAGTTGTGAGGAGGAGGTGTTCCTGATAAACTGAGTGTCAGGGGCATCTGTCCCCGCAGCCAAGGGCCCCATGGGAAGACAAGTCGATGTCCTGTTTCCTCCCACGGGCGTGTTCCTGGGCCTCACTCCAGCGGAGTCGGGGGGCGGACCAGAACTTACAGATGGGGTGGGGGGAGGGGAGGCAGGAATCCTAACAGCTCCCTGGATGAGTCCTCTGCACACAGAAGTGTCAGACTCAATGCCATGGGGACCCTACTGTAGTTGAGGAGCGTGCTGGTGGTGCGTAAGAGAAAAAAAGGCAAGTTATATGAAAATTCAGTACATATCAAAACAAGCCAATTGTTTGTGCGCCCGTGTGTGTGGGCACGCGCATTAATAGGTACCTAGGAACCCACAATTAACAGCAATGACCTCTAGATTGCAATTTCTCAGACTCTGACTATTAGCATTGGGGCCAGATGATTCTGGGGGGCCGGGCTAAATGTCCTGTGCATTTTGTAGACCCCAAGCCTCTACCCACTAGATGCCAGCAACACCCTCTAGTGGTAACAACTGAAAACGCCTTCAAATGTTGCCATGTGTCCCCTGGGAGCAAGAGAGCCCCACCTTTGAGCCACTGCCTTAGATGGAAGACAGGCTAGATGATGTTTTACTTTGTTTTTAGTCTATCGGCCCATTTTTAAATTTTTTTTCAAAAATTAACAAAGTATTTTAATCATGTAAAAAATTACAGTTTTTCTACATGTCCCTTTGCCTGTGCTGGCAAAAAAGAAAAAAAAAACGCACTCAGATGAAAAGATATTCGAATTTACAATAAGTAAACTAACTTTATTATGATCTAAATATAATTTTGGAAAAGCATCTGCAGAGGCCTCCCAATGTCAGTATTCCGTCAGAGGCTTTAAAATATTTATACCCTTTGGAATAAGCATTCTGATCTTAAGTATATGTCTTAAAGAAGCACTTCTGACTATAGAAAATGCCTTACAGATATGGTGGATTTTTGCAGAGTCACTTATAAAACAGAAAACTAACTTTAGGAACTAAAACACTTTAAAACTAACAATAGGAAACTAAGTTAATTATGGCACATTTACTTGGTAGACTAATGCAGGATTAAAATGATATTTACAAGGCATTTATAACACCATGGGAGAAAGGTGTATCCCAGATTGTTAAGTGGGGGGGGGATACAAAACTGAAGATATCTCATCGTCACTGTCAAGTGTAACAATAACAAAAATGACAAGAACCGCCTGTGTCTTCAGGGCTAGAAGAAATACACCAACATGTCAAAAAGTTATTGTTGCCTGAACAGGTGGTGGCGTAGTGGATAGAGCTTCGGCCTGGGATGTAGAGGACCCAGGTTCAAAACCCTGAGGTCACTGGCTTGAGCCCAAGGTTGCTGGTTTGAGCAAGGGGTCACTGGCTTGGCTGTAGCCCCCCCCCCATCAAGGCACATATGAGAAAGCAATCAATGAACAACTAAGGTGCCAAAACGAAGAATTGATGCTTCTCATCTCTCTCCCTTCCTGTCTGTCTGTCCCTATCTTTCCCTCTCTCTGTGTCTCTCACTAAAAAAACGTGATTGTCAATTCACCAATGTCATCCTAGACAATTCCATTCTCTCCACTTTTCTGGAATGTCCAAACTTTCTACAAAAACATGTGTATGTATTTATAGGGAGAGAGAAAAAAAAGAGTAAAAATATTTCTTTTTTAAAACTTTGAAATGATAAAAACAAAAATGTGCCAAAATTCCAGGTAAGAAATATGTCTTTATAGTGAGCTATGCACAAATTTCCATCCAAATGATAAAAACCACTTTGTTCAGAAATCAAACACCTTCAGAAGGTACAGTGTACAGGCAGCGTGAACGAGGTCATATGCCTCGTTCTCCAGCTCTGGGCAGGATAAAATCAATGGGTGATGAGCCCACCCAGATGGTCCGTAAAGGTTGAACGTAGTAACATGATAAATTGCAAACAGAAAAATGATGTTCATGAAAAATAAACTGGGTAATTTTTCCCCCCCAACCTAGGATGACATTCTTCAAAACCAGAGGATCCCATTTAGAAGGAGATAAAGTCATTTGGGTTTGATTAGAATTCGCTAACCGGGGCAGATTCCAGCCGCCTCGCTGATCTTGACCTCCCATGTTTACATTCACCCAGGGCGGACAATTCCAGCCCGCAGGACACGCAACCATGGCAGACAAAAGCACGCCCTTGCCAGCCCCTCTCGCATCTGTGAGGCAATATTTGCCCAGCCGGGCCATTCATTCCCAGGTGGCTTCTGCACGCTCTCTTGTTAGCTCCCTCCTCGGCCTTTCATGTGGACGCAGATTAGATCTTACAATAGACCTCAAAGAGGGAGGCAGCTGCGTGCATCCGGTAGAAAATAGAGAAGGGCATGGCCAGGTTGACCACGACGATCCAGGGTTCAAAGCCAAAGACGATTTCCTCCAACCCGTTGTCGTACTCGGGGCGGCAGCCGAAGGCGGGCGGGATCCAAAGCTGTAAGAGAAGGGAGACGGTCCGTGCCACCACCCAGGAGGTCCCAACAGATCCCGGGTGCTCAGGGACAGGGAGACTGAGTCGCACCTGTCACCGTGATGGGCAGCCCCTGCGCCAGAGGCTCTGTGCAGTGCCCAGGTGTGCCTCTCTTCCCCAGTTCTCAGGGCTTTGCGCCTGCCTCTTCCTCTACCAAAGACCACCAGGCTTCCCTCTGCTAAATCCTACCTTCCTCCACGTGCTGAGGCACCACCCCTCCCAGGAAGCCCTCCTTGATCTAAGCAGCCTGGGCGGGAACTCCCTCTGTGTTCCCAGGGCCCCCCAGTGTTTATCTACAGCCATGGTCTCCTGTTTACCACGCCCGTCTTGACGCACTAATGCTGGTGCTTGGAGATTCCAGCCACACAGGTCTGGGTGGTGAGTTCTGTTGTCTCCTCTGCCTTGTCCTTGGCGTAGAGGCAGCCCAGAGCCTGCCCTAACCTATGATCAGCAGGAGGAGCGCATGCTTTGGAGCCAGACCTGAGTTCATGCTACTTACAGACTGTGACTTCAAGCCTCTGGGAACTCATCTGTAAGATGGGGATGCTAACATCTGTCTCAGAGGGCTCAGATGAGAATAAAATGGTAACTGATTTGCAAAACCTAAAGCAATCACCTATTATCTCCAATGCTCATGGAACCCACACCCCGGCCCCCTCCTTCCCAGCCTGTTCATGTTCCTGGGCCTCCCCTTAAGTTGTCGGGCTCCCAGGCCACTTCTCTTTCGGACGGCACACCTCCGCAGCTCTCTCCACCCCGCGCTGTGGCGGGCAGCCCCTGGGAGGACCCCTTTGACCCCCAGCTCCTGGGAGTCACAGCCTCATGGAGCCCCATTCCCTCAAGGCAGGCTGAACCTAGCGACTCGCTTCCAGCAAACAGACAATGAAACAAAGGGATGGGCCGTCCCTTCGGAGATTCGGTTACAAAGGGACCCGGAATCCATCTTACTCATCCCCGCCTTGCAAGAGCGGAAGCGGCTGCCATGTTGTGAGCTGCCCTAGGGAGAGGCCATGCGGCCAGGACCGGAGGGAGGTCTCAGGCCCGCGGCCAGCAAGGAACGGGATCCTGCCCGCAGCCCCATAGGTGGGCTGGGGAACAGATCTCTGATCCCACCACCAGTCAACCCTTGAAATGACTGCCGCCCGGGCTGGCAGCTCGCCTAGGGCCTGAGCAGAGGCACCGGCTAGGAGTGCAGTCCTGACCCAGAGACACTGTGCAATAGTCAGCGTGTGTGCTTTTAAGTGTGGGGGAGTTTATTACGCGGCAATCAGTATCTGGGCCCGGTGGCTTTCGTGAACATCTGCATCTGGAACGCCCTCTAGTTCCCGGCTCTGTCCCCTGTGTTGTTTTCTAGGCTCTGGGATACGATACGTGGTGCCCTCCCACCACCCCGGCTGGTTCTCACCCCCTCTCCTTGGCGGGCTCCCCCTCCTTTGCTCGGCCTCTAAACATTGGCTGGTCCCGGGGCTCACTCCTGGGTCCTCTTCTCTGTGCATGAAGCCCAGGTCCTGTTTCCACACTCACCCAGTTATAACATGCCACCCACTCAGTGATAAACACCAGCTGCTGGCCCGTGACTTCCCGTGTGGCCACAGGCTGCCTTCCCGCCTCTCCAGCAGGCCCTGCCCGCCTCCCACGTTCTCCAGCACAAACCCCAACGCCAGGCGGTGCTCTGCGTCTCCTCTCCTCTCTCCATCTATCCCTGCCACCACTGCCCCAGTTCACGTCCTCCTCATTCCCCATTGGCAGCTGCAGGGGCTTCTGGTCCAGGCTCCTGCCTCTGGTCTTGCCTGTCCTCATCCTGACCGCACACTGCTGCTAAGGGGGTCATTCCAAAGCACAAAACAGAAGGGCCCCCCTCTGAAAGCCTGGACTCAGCCAGGCTTATGAAGCTCGCCTCAAACCGACCTAAGGGAACTCTCTGTCCTATTTCTCCCTCTGCTGCTCCGCTTAACAGGTGTGGAAGTCCTGCTAGTCTATTTGGTGCTCCTCCAATGGGCCATGGCTTCTTTTGCCTCTGTGGCTTTGCACATTCTGTGCCTTCTGCCCAGAAGGCTTTTCCTTGCCTTGACTATCTGGTAACCTGGCAACTATTCCTTGAGGCTGAGGCAGGAGATATTCAGTGACTGACTGTACCTTGCTACCTTCTGTCACAGAGGCTGGGAAGCAAACCCTCCCTTGTAGCTAGGAGCAGCCAAGTGAAAGACATTGCCATGCACCATTATTTCCTCCTCCTTCCTGTCTTGACACCAGACGAGATGCCTGGTGCTGCTGCAGCCGCTTCTGACCATGTGGCACCAAGCACACACCCAGCATGGTTGAGCGGGAAGGTGAACAGTGCTTGGATCCTGGGTGACACGGTTCAGCTGCCAGGCCAATCCCGAGCGGCCAACCTCCAGAATCCTTGTTCTTAAGACTGAGGATACTGCTGGCTGAGCTTTCTAGAATCTGCAGCCAGAAACACTCCTAATGAAGATTGGGCCTCATCCCAAGCACCCCGGACTCAGAGCAGTCCCTCACTGGCCCCCTGCTCCTGTTACACCTTGCACATGCCACGCTCTGCACTGTACTTTTTCCTTGTCCCCCTCCCCGGCCAGTCGGTGACCTTTATGAGTAAAGAGACGGAGCCTTCTCGCCTTTAGTCTTCAGTTTCCACCCCGGCTCCTGGCCCAGGGCAGCTGCTGAGCAGGTGTGGGCTTGTAGGCTAGAGCCCTACATTCCACCCTCATTTTGTTTTAACCTTACACCAAATTATGTTGATTACAAGCTGCCTCCATTCCTTCCTTGCAAAGGGCAAAAGAAAGAGATAAATTGATTTTAAAAAATGAAAAGTAAATGGACGCAGATTACCGAAATATTGCAGAGGAACAAGAAGGCGGCAATATTCCGCAAGACGCTCCTCCTGGCATTGCCCCGCAGGAAGTGGGGGCGGCCGGCGGGGCCGGGGGCCCCCTCCCAGCCTGGCTCCTCCCAGCCCGGCTCCGGCTCCCCTTTGCCGCTGCCTTCTCTCAGGCACATCCTCCCGTTCCCTGCGCGTGGCTCCTGGCCGCCCTGGGGAGCCGCGTCCCCGACCCGGTCCAGGTCCCCGGCCGCCGCTCCGCTCTTGAGACAGGAAGAGGCGAGGGATGCGCCGCTGCCGTGGCTGCCCTTGCAGACGGTGACCACGCGCAGGGTCCTGATGTCCTCGGAGAGCCTCCCCGGCACGCGGTGCGTGGACTCGATGATGAAAAGGTTCTGGATGTACTTCTCCACGATGACCAGGACGGAGTAGGGCAGGTTGTACCAGGTGTAGGAGGGGCGGGACTCGGCACAGAGGATGGCCAGGATGGAGCCCCAGGAGAGCAGCCAGGAGCCAGAGGCCGTGCCCACCAGCAGGTCCGCGTCCAGCTTGCGGGCCGGGTTCTTGGACTCGTCCAGGGACTGCTCCTCGAGCCTGGAGATCCGGATGCCCAGCAGCCCCGCCGCCCCCATGAGCATCAGCAAGGTGGTGGCGTACAGGTAGAAGAGGATCAGGGCCGACTCGCTCTTGGTTTTGGAGCGGCCGATCCGAATCAGGTAGACCACCACGACGCCGATGGTGACGGCCAGCGCGGCCAGGCCCAGGGCCGAGCCGGCCACCGCCCCGTGGAACTTGAACTGGATCTTCTGGTGCGGGGAGCCGTCCACTTTGCGCCCGATGTTCTTCCACAGGACGTAGAGCATCGTGGAGGCCAGGATCTGGTACTCGATGTTGAAAGGGTAGAGGTAGTAGATGCCGTGGGAGATGGCGGAGCAGAGAGTCGGCGGGGTGCAGTTACAGGCCGGGGTGTGGTCATCCAGCTCTGGGGAAAAGAGGCGAACACAGGGGCAATGAAACAGCCTGGACACGTCTTTTCACTTGGGTTTCCCCCATTGAATGACAAGCTCTCTTTCGTGGCTTATTGCCATGTTTAACATCATGGCTAACTTGACAACCTTATGAACATTCCCAAAAGAGAATGAATACACGAATCATATTTTCTCCCTGCATTAGAATATTTCTTTGTAAAGCCATTATAAATGGTATGGCAGGTAGAAATTTCCTTATCAGCATATGAAACCGTTCATGAGATATTGTCCAACCAAAGCAACTTGTCAAAGAGGCTGGAGCATGGCTTCACTTTTGTACATTATACGTCTATAGGATGATAGACAGGCAGACATGGAAAAACCTGAAGAGACATAAACAAAAATGCTAACGAGGCTTAACTCCGGGAGGAAAAGTAGTGGCTGGTTTTTCTTTTCTATTTTTCCAAGACAGGAAACTGTTACATGTCCCTTCCCCCAGCTTTACAGAGATACGGTTAACGCCATTGTGCGAGTCTATGGTGCACAATACATTATTTCCTTCTAGATTTTGCTTCCCCGTGTTTTCCAAACTTCCAGCGTGGATATGATTTACATGTGTGATCCAAAAATTATTTTTAAAAAGTAACTTTGTGAGGGAAAATGCCCCTGCTCTCTAGCAGAGGTCTTCGTCTTGAGCATATCGGATGCTGGCAAGTAGGATGTGAGATGGGCCCCCTCCTACCCCGATGGCAGGGGAGCAAGTGGGCGCCACCGTCTGGGAGGTGCTTGGCCAGGGTATAAAGAAACAGTTCATTACCGGGAGGGAGAATGGTGTGAATAATGAAATGTGTAACGGAAGCCTTAAAGGTGATATAAATATAGTTTTTGACCTATAATTCCAATCTATTCTAAGGGACAAATCAAA
This sequence comes from Saccopteryx bilineata, assembly GCF_036850765.1. NCBI lineage: Eukaryota > Metazoa > Chordata > Mammalia > Chiroptera > Emballonuridae > Saccopteryx > Saccopteryx bilineata. Next base: position 260,728,404 of record NC_089494.1, read on the forward strand.
AAAATAATCAAAGTTTTAGGTAAAATTTGTGTGTGGGTGTGTGTGTGTGTGTGTGTGTGTGTGTGTGAGAGAGAGAGAGAGAGAGAGAGAGAGAGAAACACCTCAATGTGCGACAATTCAGAAATTAAGTGATTTAAGTACATCCATCCAGTGAGGTAGAAGGCAGCCATTGAAAATTATAATTAAGTTGTGTTTCAATGATACAGAAAAAAAAATCATTTTATAATAACAATGAAAAAATTGTAAGAACAAGTTCTGTATCCAGTATTTTTTAAAACCACAACCCAGTATTCAGTTGTAAAATCAGCTTAGAAACTAGCAACTGGCCCTGGCCGGTTGGGTCAGTGGTAGAGCGTCAGCCTGGCGTGCAAGGGGTCCTGGGTTCGAATCCCGGCCAGGGCACACAGGAGAAGCGCCCATTTGCTTCTCCACCTGCCCCCCTCCTTCCTCTCTGTTTCTCTCTTCCCCTCCCGCAGCGAGGCTCCATTGGAGCAAAGATGGCCCAGGCGCTGGGGATGGCTCCTTGGCCTCTGCCCCAGGTGCTAGAGTGGCTCTGGTCGTGACAGAGCGACGCTCCAGAGGGGCAGAGCATCGCCCCCTGGTGGGCAGAGTGTTGCCCCCTGGTGGGCGTGCCGGGTGGATCCCGGTCGGGCGCATGCGGGAGTCTGTCTGTCTCTCCCCATTTCCAGCTTCGGAAAAATACAAAAGAAAAAAAAAAGAAAGAAACTAGCAACCAACTTTTTAACAGAGCAGAATTACAACGGAATAAAATGAGATACAATGAATGGAACTAAACACATTAGAAATGTGAGACTGTCTCTGATATATTGACTCTTATTTTATAATATATGTGTACACACATATGAGTGTGTGTGCTTTTGAGTTACCATGTAAAATTTGTTTCTTCTCATAGGTTGTAGTCGAATAAAGGTTAAATATATTCAGTATACTCTCAAATATAAATAAACAGTAAATGACAAAGAGAAAACCAAATGGTAACTGCACTTAACTGAATTTCTGAGCAGGTATTATTGTGGGTTTGTTTCTATGCACTTTGTCATTGTTTTAATTTACGATATGCACATTTCACTGATAGAATCAGAGAGGCTCTGTGGGGCATTGGTTACATTCACTTTTGCAGAACACTGTGACTTTCCATTCATAAAGAGCTCGCCTACCTCTTGTAACCCCATACAGTACAATGCAAAGACCAGGGAAGGAATCAGGAGGGAAGGTTCAGATTCAGAGAATTGTTAGAGCTAATGGAGTCCTTAAAAAAAATTAGCTGAATTCTATCTTTCCCAGAGGTCTCTGGAGCCAGATTGCTAGGATTCAAATCCTGGCTTGATCATTTATTTATTCACTGTGTGGGCTCGGGCTAGTTACTCAACTTCTCTGTGGTGCAATGGCTTCGTTCGTATAATGAGGTCCACGTCACCTCCCTCCGACGTTGGGACAAGAATTCAATGAGCCACGTCAGGGGCCTCGAACAATGCCAGGCATTCAGCAAATGCTTAACAAAACTTTGCTTTTGTTATTGTCGTCACTGCCGTTACTGGTGTTGATACCAATGAGGACTTGAGGCCAGAAGAGAGAGAAGGACCTTCCCAAGAGTGGGGTGGTGAAGAAATATAGCATGAGCCCTGACTTCCTCATCCCCACCCCACTGGGGAAGACACAGGTTGAAAGTCTCTCTCTGTGGCACGTACAGCTAGTACAGATGGAGAGTACAGTGAAACCGTAAGGGCTCTCTCAAAGTACATGGCTCTGGTCTCCCCGCTTTACAAATGAGAAAAGGGAGGTTCAGAGAGGTTGCATGGCTCCCAAAGGTCGCACAGCTAGTATGTGATGGGAACAAGTCCCAAACCCGAGACAGCAAGCTCCCAGGACATTGTACTTTCTTCTACGCCCCACTCCTCTCCACCCCAGTATTCTGATGTAGAAGTGATAGATCATAAATGGTAAAAGACTCTGGAAGGACATAGTAAGGTTAGTGCTACAGGCTCTCACATAGGAACGAGGAAGAATAAAAATGGGCCAAAATTATAAGCAAAGGAGAGCTAAATGAAAACTTTAAATGAACTAAAATCAATTAACCAAAACCTACCATTAGATGTCTAAGGATTTTTTTAAAGCTATACTTTTAGGAGAAAGAACTGGTCATAAGGGCTTAATTAAAAATAGTCCGAAACAACCGCCAGTCTTCCAAGGTGGTAAACAAAGACGTTTATGTCCATACCAACCTGGACCACGTGGACGGTGATCCTGACAATAACCCCTGGGTCTGACAAGCCCCTGAGTCACTGAAGAAACTTCTAATTATGCTCAGCACGCTCAGCACACCCTACTTATGGAACCAGGAGGAGAGACTCAGGAGGTTTTGAAAGATTTTCAACAACAGGGGATTGTCTGGCCAACGCTGAGCCAGACGGACCCTGCAGTTCTACGGGACTTGTGCCTTCACCTCTGAACGTTCTGGTCTCTGCAGGTTTCCCAGACGTTCCAACATGGCGGCAGGGGAACGCTCCCCACTCACCTGTCGTTATGTTCCCAAAGCCCAGGGTGATGAGCCGTTCCTTGTGCTCGTTAAGCTGGTGCTTGGACTCATTCAGGACGCTGTTGGCCCACAGGAGCAGATTGGTGAACACCGAGTGAATCACCCCAAATCTGAAAAGCACAAGGACTCAGTTCTTTGTGTGTGTGTGTGTGTGTGTGTGTGTTTCTCTGAAGCTAGAAACGGGGAGAGACAGTCAGACAGACTCCCACATGTGCCCGACCGGGATACACCCGGCACGCCCACCAGGGGGCGACGCTCTGCCCACCAGGGGGCGACGCTCTGCCCCTCCAGGGTGTCGCTCTGTCGCAACCAGAGCCACTCTAGCGCCTGGGGCAGAGGCCAAGGAGCCATCCCCAGCGCCCGGGCCATCTTTGCTCCAATGGAGCCTCGGCTGCGGGAGGGGAAGAGAGAGACAGAGAGGAAGGAGAGAGGGAGGGGTGGAGAAGCAGATGGGCGCTTCTCCTGTGTGCCCTGGCCGGGAATCGAACCCGGGACTTCTACACGCCAGGCCGACGCTCTACCACTGAGCCAACCAGCCAGGGCCACAAGGACTCAGTTCTTGAGAAGCCCTGGGAGGCTGCAAGCTCCATGGAGTGAGACAGAGACATTGCACACACACGCACACACAAACACACACACACATGCCTCCTCCTAGCCATGATTCTGGTTTCAACAGGCTGCTCGGTCTCTGGGTGGGTCCTCTGTCTGGCTGATGCGGGTGGGGGTGGGGAGGCAGTTCCATGGGAACTACCGAAACCACAGTCTTGGCATTCTGCCTTAATCTTGAATTTGACAGTACTCAACTCATTGTCTACGGGACAAAAAGAAAGTGGGTTTTGGAATCAGGGACACAGGGATGATAAATTTTTAAAAGTAAGCAACCAACCCTATCGTACCCCAAACCTTTTCTTCTAGAGGGGAAGAGGAGAGAACAGTGAAGGAATGATGGAAGGGCTACACTGGAAATCTGGAGAGTTGAGTATGCCCTTACCGCTGGTTGGCCAACACAACAATCATCATCCGACCCCTCTGTCTTGACACTCACCTCTACAAGCCAGAGACTTGTCTGGCTTCCCTTGCAGCTAAGCATGGCCACTGTGGCCAGTAGGACGTGAGGTACAGCAAAGCTTTTGTTTTCTTAATGAATGAGATAAGAATGAGAAAAGCCAATGTACTGTCATTCTTCCGTTGTTTTCAGCCTTGGGCGCGGACATGAAAGCTGGAGCGTTGGCATCTCTGTTGTGACCATGAAGCAATCGACATGGATGAAACCCTAAGCCACTGAGGTCGGCAGAGTGGAAACATAAGAAAGCCTGTGCTATAACCACACTGTTGAGCTTCTGGAGTCTCTGGTAGGATCGTTGATGAGGGCATGGTCACAAATAGGGTAAGTAGTGATGGTAAGTGATATTAAGGTTTGAAGAGTTAGTAAGCAGCTGTGCTGGCTTAGTTGGACCCCAGAGCCCAGCCCTAGTCTCTGTGCCATGTGGCCTTTTAAGGAAGAAGAAGAGGGATGGACTGGAACAAAGGAGGTGACCCGATTAGCCAAAAAGTATATACCCGGAATACATAGATACAGACAACAGGGTAGCAGTAGCCAGAAGGAAAGGGGGGTGAAGATATGGGGAGGGGGGCAAAGGGGGAGAAATGGGGGTGGGAAGAGACTTTGCATGGGGTGGGAGGCATGCTGAGGGGTGACGGTGGAGTTCCCGTGAGTTAGACACTTGAAACCATGTCAACACAATAAATTAGAAAATAAAGATTAAAAAAAAGACATGGGGTAGCTGAATGGATAAGAAAACATGACCTGTATACATGCTGTCTACAAGAGACCCATCTCAGAGCAAAAGGTATACACAGGCTGAAAGTGAGGGAATGGGAAAAAATACCCCACACAAATGGAAATGAAAAAAAAAGCTGGGGTGACAATACTTATATCTGACAAAATAGTCTTTAAAACAAAGGTGATCGTGAGAGACAAAGAAGGTCACTACATAATGATAAAGACAGCCACCCAACAAGAGGATATAACCATTGTAAATATTCATGCACCCAATATTGGGAAAAAACAAAAGAAGAGGAAGGAAAGGGATGAAGTGGAAGGTGGACTCCGGACTCGGGGGAAACGGGGAGAGAGATGTAGGGAATATGGTTCCAATGGGGCCCCTGCCTGTTTCAAAACCTGCGAAGCCTCCCCCTGCCTGCCGCTTTAAGACTTATTCACATCAGTAGCTCCCAGGGTGGTGAGCCATGGGCCTCGTGTGTAGCAGGTGCCACAAATACTGGTGATTCGAGAGGCATTCCTTGAAACTGATGTGCAACTGATTGCTCCTCAGCTGGAGAGCAGGAGCCCAGAAGGTGCATGTCCCCTCTCTGTCTAACTAAGAACATCTTGTCCATGACCAATCTTCAGGAAAATGGTGCAAGGGGTCCTCAGCCCTGACCTTGTCTCTCCCCTGGGTCTGAGCCCCAGCCCATCCCTCCAAGGCTCCCATGAGCGACTGCAGGCAAAACCCCGCTTCCTTTGGCAGCTGCAAAATGTCCCGGCACCGCCGCCCACTGGGAAAGGAAACAGCTTCCCAGGGACGTCTGAGTCAGGTGTTTGCCCACCTGCGGGCCCTCACTTGCCTGTGGCCAGCCTTCCAGAGAGTCTGGGAGGTGTTGCATAGAGCCTTTCACCAAAGCAGACAATGCCGTTGGCCTCAGGCTGGCTGGCTTTTCTTCTACTTATAATGCAGGGGACTCCCTTTTCTTCTCTTTCCTCATCCCAATGGCGGTTGTCCCAGCCCAGAGCCACTGAGCCCGAGGACGTGATGGGGCTGCTGCCATTGGTTTGACCTGGAAATTGTCCTACAAGCTCAGGGTGCCGGCACTTTCTCCTCACAGCTGTCTGTCTCTATGCTTGGGTCCAAACCCCAGACCACAGTGCAGAGAAGGCTCCCATGAGCCATTTCAGATCTGTTTCTAGATTCAGCTCTGCTTTCAAAATGACTGTTCCACTAAGCCTCCCCCTTGAGGAAAGGAAAGGATTCACACCTGTAAGAGGAATTCTTGGATCAGGAAAAAAAAATCCCTAAATGTTCTAAGAGCATGGAATGGTGGGATGTTGCCTCCAAAGACCAGGAGAAAGCAGTAAGTCTGGGGGTGGCAAGTTCCTGAGCCTTCAGGGCCTGGCCAGAAATGTTGGGGGACACATACATGTAGTCCATAACAGGGGCATTATGATGATTTTAAAGTCTGCTGGATCCTGACAGGTTTTATCAGGAAACAAAGTACAATTGTAAAGCATAACTGTGGAGCAGACAAAACAAGACCCACGCCCCGGAACAAAGCCCGTGCTCTGAAGCTGGGAGCAGAGCCCAGCTGCTGATGGGAAGGAGGGCAGGCGACACACTTGTCCACCTCGCGCCCCAGCATTAGGGACAAGGACGCAGCCCCCGGCCCGTCGCTGACCTGGGGAACTGCCTGCCCCACCCCTGGGATGCAGAGAGCCCGTTACCAGGGTGACCCTCACAGAGCCACACGGGGATGAAACGTGAGGATGAGTGTGCCAGTCTCTGTCCTGCTCAAAGGGACAATTAAAGATGTTGTCACTGGGTCCTTGGGACCCGGACCTCATTGGTCCCTGCTTTGGTCATGTGGCGCCACCTGCCCGTCCCCCACCCCTGCAGGCAGGAGAACTAGTGGCCACTTCGGGACCCTCCCCTGCCTCTCCCTCCCTTGCTCCTCCCCCAGCAGAAGGCCTGGCTTTTTGTCTTAAGACTGGGGTTAAAGGTCACTGCCAAGGCCACTGCTTGGGGCAGCACAGGGGCTAACAGAGGCTGCCAGTCAGCGCACGGCTCCGGGACCCAACGGTGCTCACACCTGGGATATCTCCCCGTTATCACTGCCCAACCCCCGTGGTGCTGGCTGCAGGCCCTGCACACAGTAGGAGCTCAATAAATGCCTACCGGCTTGTCGAAGCTGACCCTTTGTGCACAGTAAGGTTGGTAAGTTGCTTCTGTTTCAATCATCTATTAAAATAGTTCTATCCAGCAGTCATGCATGAATCAATCTGTTCACTAGCAGTCCTGGGGAAGTTTTTCACAGACAGGATAAGGGGGAATGTTTCTATAAACATCCATCTGTGTGTGTGTGTGTGTGTGTGTGTGTGTGTGCACGGAAGGCTTTCTCACATGATAATAACACTGTGCTTTTGGCCCTGGCCGGTTGGCTCAGCAGTAGAGCATCGGCCTGGCGTGCGGGGGACCCAGGTTCGATTCCCGGCCAGGGCACACAGGAGAAGCACCCATTTGCTTCTCCACCCCCCCTCCTTCCTCTCTGTCTCTCTCTTCCCCTCCCGCAGCCAAAGCTCCATTGGAGCAAAGATGGCCCGGGTGCTGGGGATGGCTTCTTGGCCTCTGCCCCAGGCGCTAGAGTGGCTCTGGTTGCGGCAGAGTGACTCCCCGTAGGGGCAGAGCATCGCCCCCTGGTGAGCAGAGCGTCGCCCCTGGTGGGCGTGCCGGGTGGATCCCGGTCGGGCGCATGCGGGAGTCTGTCTGACTGTCTCTCCCTGTTTCCAGCTTCAGAAAAATACAAATAAATAAATAAATAAATAACACTGTGCTTTTTATCCACCCCATTACCCTGTGGACTCTTTCCCCTGACCCTCACAATCAGCAAGAGAGAGAGAGAGAGAGAGGCAGGAGGAGATAATCGCAGACCCAGCACTTACTGAGTACGCACGCGCGTGGGCCGGGCACAGGCTCTACGTCAATGCCCTCGTTCAGTCCCGAGGGGTTGGCTATGCTACTATCCCCGTTTTACTGGTGGGGGAAATGAGGGTCAGGAAGGGAACGTGTCTAAGAAGATGGAGTTAAAATTCACACCCTCGCCATCCAGGGCTGTCCCCAGCAAGGGGACTGAAGGTCAGAGGGCCTCCTCTCCGGCCACGAGAGAAGGGCTTCCCTTGTCAGGATGGAGGGGATTGTTGGTCGTATATTTACGTAACCCAAGCACAATGGCGTCTGGTTTGTTCTAAAGAAGCACCGAATTCCACGTGGAAAGCGGGGGCAGGCGGTGTTTACCTCTCCAGTGTTTTGAAAGACTGGATGACATCCTTCGCGTGCCCCCAGAGGAAATAGACCTAGCCGAGACAGAGAGGAGAAAGCACCGTCAGCGGGAAGCTGTCATCACACCTGCACACTTCAGAAGCGATACAACTTACGGAACAGGTGTGCTAAATGCTGAGCCCGGGAGGCTGGCATCGGACCCGTGCCCAGCTCCTGGCGCCCCTGGCCTCGGGCAAGCCGGGGCACCTGTCTGCACCGGTTTTCCCATCTGTGGAATGGGGGTGATGATGGACCCTGCCTCCGAGGGGGTTGTGATCAATGAAACTTCTCATAGATTTCTAAAAGATTTTAACCCACAAGGTGGCTAACAGGATAAAAGTGTTTCACTGACCCAGAGGTGCGACAGTGACGGCACAGGGCTTCTATTGGGTGTGACCCAAGTTTTCTGAAATAGATGGTGGCAATGGTTGCCACAACCTCACAAATACACCAAACCACTGAACTGTACACTTCCAGCGGGCGACCGGCATGGCAGGTGAATTGTACCTCAATGAGACTGTCATGTGAAGACTGCCCCCACCCTTTTCTGGTGGCGTCTGGCCTGGCAGGGTCTCCCAACTCCTCACCAGCACACGTTCCGTCTCATAGGCTTTTCCCGCCAAGGTGGCCAGGGACGCAGAGTCCGGTTGTTCCTGACGGAGGCTGAAGGATGGAGCCCCAGAGGCGGACTCACGGACTCAGCTCCCCTCACACAGCCCCCACGAGTCCCGGTTTACGCCCTGGGGCACACAGGAGCCACAGCAGCAGAAATAAGCGTCGTGCGGTTTACCTGCACCAGGGTGTGGACGGCGTGTGCGACGGGGAACACTCCTTCAGTGGCTGACAAACAGTCAGAAAATCCAACGAAGTACCCAATTTTAAGGCATCCCAGGATGACGGTAATAACAGCAAACAATGTGATGCTACCTAAATTGGGGGGGGGGGAGGGTGGAAGGGGTGAAAACACACATGTCAGTGTTATTATCTACTGATATCATTTCAAAATATATTATACACATACACGGTCAACTGATTGTCAAGAAGGGTGACAAAACCATTCAATAGAGGAAAAACAGTCATGTCAGCAAACGGTGGCGAAGAAGAATGCAGCTGGACCCCTACGATGTACAAAAATTAACTCAAAATGAAACAAAGACTTACATGCAAACCTTAAAGCTGTGAAACTCTTAGAGGAAAAAGCTTAATGGGAAATCTTTACGGAGCTGTACTGGGCAAGGCTTTCTTGACTATGACATCAAAAGCACAGGCAATAAAAGTAAAAATAGATAAATTGGACTTCATCAAAATGGAAAAAAAACTAATACATCAGAGGATACCATCAAATATTTATAAGTCATATCTGATAAAGAGCTGATAAATTTTTTTTAACAGCGACAAAAAAAATACAACCCAATTAAAAAATGAGCAAAGGACTTGAATAGACATTTCTCAAAAAAAAAAAAAAAAAAAAAAAAAAAAAAGCTAATTAACACATGAAAAGATGCTCAACATCACTAATCAGTAGAGAAATGCAAATGAAAACCAGCTCCCATCCAAGGTGGCTGATATGAGAGAGAGAGAGAAAGAAAGAGAGAGAATAACAGTGTTGGCAAGGATGTGGAGAAATCAGAACCCTTGCGCCCTTTTGATGTGAATGGAAGATGATGCAGGCACTGTGGAAGAGTGCGATAGCTTCTCAAGTGATAATAATAATAGTATTTCTGGGTGACCCAGCATGTTCCACGGCTGGGTATACCCAAAAGGACTGAAAGCCAGGACAAAACGGGATATTTCTACGCTCACATTCATGGAGCGTTACTCACAACAGCCAAAAGGTGGAAGCCAACCAAGTGTCCATCAGCAGATGAGTGGATACACAGAACGCGGTCTATCAGTACGGCAGGTGCCTCCTTAGGAAGGGAAGACATTCGGACACATGCAACAACCTGGCTGAACCTGGAGGACATTACGCCAAGCGAAAGAAGCCGGTCGCAAAAGACAGACACTGTACGCTTCCACCGACATGAGGTTCCTTAGAGCAGTTCAGGTCACAGAGCCGGGAAGTGGAATGAGGTTCCTTAGAGCAGTTCATGTCACAGAGCCGGGAAGTGGAATGACAGGTCGTTTGTCAGGGACCAGGTCCCTGGGAAGTAGAATGACAGGTCATTCCGGGAAGTGGAATGACAGGTCGTTTGTGAGGAGGGAATTGTTGGTTGGGGGAGCGGGGGAAGAGGGGAGTTGTTGTTTCATGAGTACAGAGTTTTACAGGATGAAAGAGCCTGCAGCTTAGTTGCACAATGGGAATGTACTTAACACCTCTGTGCCGTACAGGTAAAAATAATTAAGTTGGTAAATTTTTTATGTAGGTTTTACCACAGTGAAAAATAATAGACATATATAATAAGTTCTACTATTGGCCGGATAAACTGAAACTAGGAGACAGTCTCAGGTCCTATGATTCATACCCACCCCATGCTTATCCCAGGGGCTGACAAATGGTGTCCCTTCCACAGACTGGCTGCTTCAGCGGTAGGCCTCTAGAAGATTTCCCCCAAAATGATCCATCTAAGGGCGGCGCTGTTCTGCTCAGAAACCTCGGCTCTCAGCATGCCCTCCCTCCTGGGAGCATGCCTGCCCCTCCGCCCTCCTTCCCCCACAGGCGAGCATCTCCTAAAATGTAAGGGCCCCCACAGGACTTCCAACCAGGGAGCAGTGGGCGGGAGCAGCTCATCCCAGCTCACCCCCCGACCCTGCCTCCGAGGCCCCCTTTCCTCTGACGGCCCAGTGTGGGTTCATTTCTCCCCCACAAGGTTTCCAGGGAGCCAAGGCAGCCCCCCAGGCCTCTCTACTGTTGCTTCTTCCATTCCAGGCCCTTCCCTGTGTCAGTGTCCCCAGGTGGAACACACTCACTCTCAAAATCAGCTGGACTCGTGCTGTGAACTCTTTCCTGCATGAAGTCAAGAACCCACATTTCTAAAAAAAAAAAAAATGTTAATTAAAAAACAAAAACAAAAAGCAACCCAATTCTCTAATCCTAAAATCCTGTTCTCTAAAGAATAAAGGCAAGGGATACATAGGCATGGAGGAACTCACTGGACTATCTTTGCAACTCTTCTATAAGTCTAAAACTTTTCTCAAATACAAAGTTTTGTTTTTAAATGATAGGTGAGGGCTCTCGAATAGTGTCATGGAGAGGGGTCTATGCTGCACGAAGTGAAGAAAAGAAACTTTCTTTCATGGTCTATCCAGCATGGCTGCAACAACAACAACAACAACAAAATATATATATATGTGTGTGTATGTGTATATATATATATGCATATAAGAAAAAGACTGGAAAGGAATGTACAAAATACATGAACTAGAAACTTGCAAGAAAGGAAGAAACTAGCCAGAAAAACACAGAGACCATGAGGACTTGATCGACGTCAAAGTTCCTAATCCCACCCTGACCGCCATTCACACATCCTCTCCCACGGACGGGAGGAAACTGGATCCTGTGTGACATGCTTTCCCGCGTGAGAGAGCGGAGGGCAGGGGCCCTAGCAGTGAGCTATAATGTTACAGCCCAGCCTAAGGAGCCTCCCGCCGGCCGTAATGCAATCGCCTGGCTCCTTGCCTTTGAAAGCCTTTTGGAAACAACTCTAAGTCACTTTTTAAAAAAACCCTGGAACCCCCTCTCCCCCCGGCCAGTGAAATCAGAAACTTTGTAAGAGCGGAGATTCAATGGCACTGCTCTGAAAGAGCCGGACAAATGCGTGGTTCGTTTCGATGACAAAGAGGCAGAGCAAGATGAGGCGAGGCCAGTGGTTGGGGTGGCAGGGTCACAGGCTGGAGCTACGGGGACCCGGGCACCTGTCCAGTGAGTTCCAACAAGTTCTTCCCCTGCTCCCAGCCTCTGTTTTCCCATCCATAAAATGAGACTGGCCCACAGCACTGGTTCTCGAACTGGATCGTGTGTCAGAATCACCTGCAGGGCTTGTTAAAACACAGCTAGCTGGGCCTCCACCCACTGCAAGTCACCAGGCTTGGCGGGGAGTCCCCAGATTTGCATCTCTAACAAGTTGCCAGGTGGGGTTGATACTGTTGGTCTAATAGGACCCTACCTTGAGAACCCCTGGTCTAGAACACCTCTGTCACTGACATTTCAACAGTTGTGATAAATACGTCAAGGACCTTCTCACACTCGTGAAGTCTTTCCTTCCTTCATTCAGGCACCATCCATGAATTCATTTCATCCATATAATTATACAACAAATATCTGGGGGCTCCCATTGTGCACAAGGCATTTGCCAGGGGCTCAAAGGTAAACCAACCAGGTTGCCGGGCAAACAAATTGCACGGGTCTACTATTGCATAAGTCGAAGTGTGCACAAAATACGGAGCGGGGAGCTGGCCCCGGACTTCTCCGCTGCAGCCTGGGAAACTCAGAGCCAGCGGAGGGGTCGTGGGAGCTAAAGCCCAAGCCAAGGAGAGGACTGCAGCACAAGAGCCCTGTCCCCAGCCAAGCTGTCACCTACTCATCAGGACAAAAGACAGCAAGATACTTGAAGATATGCAAAGTATAATTCATTCAACAGCTATCTGTCGAGCACCCGCTATGATCTCCAAGCACTGTCACGGACACTGGGGATGTAACAAGGTCAATGAAATAAAGTATCTGCCCTCAGTGAGTCTGACATACTGGTGGGGAAGATGGAAAATAACAAATAAATTGATACAGAAGAAGTGTCAGGGAGCTGTAGGGGCAGGAAGAAAAGCAGAGCAGGGAAGAGGGCTGAGGTTGACGGTGGGTGGTCTGAAAAGGACTCTCCTAGGATCGGAGAAAAATCTCATCCACATACTTGCCTGACAATGGACTTTAACAAGACAACCAATCCTCACAGTTATGGAAGCTGAAGAGAAGGGGGACCAATAGTGAGCAATAAACTTGGCCAAAGTTTGGAGAGGGAGACGGATTAAAAAATGGAAAGGAAGGAGGGAGGGAGGGAGAGAGGGAAGGAAGGAGAAAAATGGGTGGATGGATAGTCCAGTAGAAAGATAAATAGATTAACAGAAGAGAAAACAAGGTAACAGACATTTAAATCAAAGTGGATGAAGAAAAGCTGTCTGGAAATACGTGATTTACATGCTCTATAAAGACTTGTGATACAGAGTGAAGTTGGAGTCGAATTGGGTGGGAAGCAAAGATGGAAAACCTTTCAAAGGTCTTACGGTAAAGAGATGGGTACCAGGGTAAGTGGAGCAAAAAGAGGGAAGTGAGTGATTTCCAAAGGGCTGATCTCATTGGAGCAGAGAGGAAGTGGGAGGGTCCCGGAGCAGGAAGCCATGTGTCTTCCATGCCCTGCCTGGGGGTCTGTGCTCTCGACCACTGTGCGGCTGCCCCGACCCGCGTGGTCTGCGCCATCCTTGCCCTCCCCTGCATCCTTCTGGGCAGGGCCATGCCTGATCATTGTGCCACCCCCAGAGCCCAGCCAGTGCCTGGCACAGAGTGGGAAGCTCAGTCCAAGAGGCTGAACGAGACCAGACCAAAGTTTCTGCTCAGCCACTGCAAAGCTCCGAAGACCCTTCTGCGCGGTGGAGAAGACAAACGCAAGATGGAAGCAAGAAGGCTGTGCCTTTTCCAATATCACACCATCTGCCCCGAAGCGAGGAGCCTGTTCCTCTTCTGCTCAACTCTGTCGGAATATCGCCAGCAATGGGGCTCAACTCTCCTTCTAAAGCCTTTCCAACAACCTGGTCTGAAAAATGGGGGTGACACATCCACGTTGAGAACTGCTGTGAGGTTGAAAACATTCCTCTAGTCACAAAGGTGACATACTGTATGATTCCGTTCACGGGACGTGTCCAGACCAGGCAACTCCGGGGACCCAGAGTAGACCCGTGGTTGCGGGGCTAGTGGGGAACAGAGGTGTAGGGAGACGATGGCTAAAGGGCACAGGGGTCCTTTCTGAGATGACAACGATGTCCTAAAGTTGACTGTGGTGACGGCTGCGCGTGTCTGTGACTATGCTAAACGCCGTCAGGTTGTGCACCGTAACTGGGCGAGTCGTAGAGTATGTTGACTCTATCTTAACAAAGTTGTTTACAAACAGAAAACTGGAAACGGCGGGGACACGCTGACGTGGGGCGAGGCTGTCACGGTAAGATGAGCACGCACTCTGAGGACGGAAAATGGGTCCCAGGCCAGCCAGCGTTCACGATCTTGCTGCATCTGCCCGGAAACCCACAGAGTGGATCCGTCGGTCCTGGCTTCCCTGCCAGACTGCGGGCTCCCTGTGTGCAGAGACCGGTGCATCTGTGTGTCCCGTAGCCTCTAACCCTGCCCCAAACCCCAGTCTCTGCCACCGTGCCCCACAGCGCTGGCCCCTCTTCACACATGTGCTCAGACACATCTCCCTCAACAACCTTCAGTCTCTCCCACGTGGGACAGCCTGCTTCCCCAAGCCACCACTGTGTCCCCGCATTGTGTCTCTGCGGCTCACACATCCAGCGCCCCAACTGGTCTTCCGTAGGCAGTGCATTCTACCCCTACACTTGGAGTCCCTACAGGACAATGAGCACAGTGCTCTGAGCAGCCCCTTTCCCGGATGGCATGCTGGACAGAGATGCCATGTGTCATTTACACAGCTGTGCCTCATTTTAAGTAAAAAAAAAAAAAAAAGAAAGCTGATCTCATAAAGGACGTAAAGCTGAGGACGATTATTCACATACACACACACACACACACACACACACATACACACACTCATGAATCGCTGTGACAAATACCGTATTTTTCGCTCCGTAAGACACAACTGACCATAAGACACACCTAGGGATTTAAGGAGGAAAATAAGAAAAAAATATTCTGAACCAAATGGTGTGTTAAAATATTTAATAAAATACTGTGTTTTTCGCTCCATAAGATGCACGGGCATTTTCCCCTCCACTTTTGCGGAGGAAAAAGTGAATCTTATGGAGTGAAAAATACGGTAACTTGGCCAATGTTTGTAATGCACCGGCATTCCGACATACTCAGTAACCGTGTCCGTTCTTCTTACTGTTGTCATTCCCATAATTTTGTGTTAATAACACCTCTCTGGACTTGAGGCAGGACAGAAACAAGTGAAAAGAATGAGCTACTTTTACTACTGCCATCTTTTAAGAAACTAGAAACAGCAGAAATAGGGCCTGGTCATTAATGAGATGAAGCAGCTGTTTACCGGGTTTCAGGTCACTGCACACGGGCCAGCAGGAGAGAGCCAGGTGCTGTCACTTATTCCAAAGAAATCAGTCTCTTAGCAAATAGAGGAGCTGAATGGGAACGTCATTCCGACCAAATTTCTAAGAGTGGGTCAATATCTTTTGTTCCAAAGGAAGTGAAGAAAGAGTGAAGATAGGGCAAATACAACACGCGGTCATTTAATTGCACTGCTAAATTATCAGCAATACGAATGTTGAGGTATGAGGAAGCAATTCTATTTCTTGAGTATCCTGAGAACTTAAACTGTTGAACTTTCCAGCGTTGCATTGATACCTAGATATACACCAGTCCATGTGTGTCAATGTCAGGACATACACTAAACCTTCAGCTAGCCCCCCAAAAGAACTCAGGATGTGACCAGACCTCCTGCCACCCATCCTCCCAACCACCCAGCATCCGCGATCCAGACCCTGGACACATGACGGACAACTGTCCCGGACCAATCCAAGGGCTAACAACGCAGGACTGGTTCTTCTCAAGGGTATAGCTTTTACTCTAAAAACTCGGAACTTCTCTTCCTTCTTTGGAACACCTCTGTTTTTGTTTTTGTTTGGTGTCGTTTTGTTTACCTGTATTTTTGGTTTGCAAACCCTAAGACCTTTAAATAAACCTTTACCCTTTATTTCTAGCCAAAGCCTCCTGACTCTCTGTATTCAGTCAACAGAAGTCTTCACTTTCTCACACCCAGTGGGTGGAACAGAATGTGCCCTTCTCAAAGAAAAGCCTCACAACCCCCACCGACACCTGGAAACTTCCTCTAGAAAACCTCAGTGCCTGGAATTCCTCCAGCTGGCTCTTTCTCAGGGCCCCAGACCTCTAAGGGTGTCGCAGAAGGCGGGGCAGAGCTAAGACACACCTGTCTTTCCAGCTGGGATTCCAGGGGAAACCTCAGTCTCTGCTGGGGTTGAGGACCCTTTCCTTGGCACCATGGCTTCCGACATTCTTGGGGAATAATTGGCCTCTTGCTTATTGGGTGAGCCACAGCTCATTTAGAGGGATGGACAGTACTTTGCAAACTGTGTTCTCAGGACAGCTCCCAGCCCCTCCCTGAGAGGCGGTCAGGATTCTTCTTTTCCCGACGAGAAAACTGGTACACAGAAAGGTGATGGTGATGGAACTGAGACACCAAGCCCCACCCTCCCTGGCCAGCACCATTGCCATTATCCTCCTGTCGCCTTTGAAGAAAGGTTATGTTATTATGGGGCAACTTGCTGAGTGTCTAAACAGCCACCATTTAGTGAACACCTGCCATGTGCTCTCTCTCTCTCTCTCGCCTCATTTTTTCCTTCACTACGTGGTGTCTAACAGACATCTGAGATTGTAACATGTCCGCAAGAGAAACCTGGACTCTGCGTCCTCACTTCTGCTCCCGCCCCCCCCCCCCCCGCCACACCACACCCCGTTTTCTCAATCCTCAGAAATAGCAAGTACACCATTCATGTACCTACTCAGGCCCCAATGCGTGGAGCCTTCCCGAAAGGAGGGAGAACGTGAGGGAAAAGGGGAGGAAGAGAGGAGGGAGTGAGGAAGGACAGGAAGAGAGGGGCGGCAGGGTCTGGGAGAGTAAAGGAGAAAGGAAGGAATGGATGAGGAGGAAGGAAGAAGGGAAACAGAAAGGGAAGAAGAACAGAAGGACGGAGGAGGGTGAAAGGAAGGGAGGAAGGGAGGGAGAGAAAAGGAAAGGATCCTTCCACTACAGAAAGCATAGGTCAAAAGCCCGTGTTTCTAATATTGTTTTAGCCTGTGCAAGTCAATATCCTTGTAATCCCATTTCATTTCTGTTTGGTTGCTGTGCCATGGATCACTGCCCTTCACAGAGACAAGAGACCGTGGACCTCCCCTAAGCAACCATTTTCAGAACAGGAATCTGGGCCACCCCGCAGCTGCGTCCTGTTTTCCAAAGGCAAGATGAACTAGAGACAATCCCCGAGCCTAAGAAATCTAAAATCTGCCTGACCAGGCGGTGGCACAGTGGATAGAGCGTCGGACTGGAACGCGGAGGATCCAAGTTCAAAACCCCGAGGTCGCCAGCTTGAGCGCAGACTCATCTGGTTTGAGCAAGGCTGACCAGCTTTAGCCCAAGGTCACTGGCTTGAGCAAGGGGTCACTCACTCTGCTGTAGCCCCCCGGGGCCAAGGCATGTAATCAATGAACAGCTAAGGTGCCACAAGGAAGAACTGATGTTTCTCATCTCTCTTCCTTCCTGTCCGTCTGTCCCTATCTGTACCTCTCTCTGACTCTCTCTGTCTCTGTCACACACACAATAATAATAATAATAATAATCTGAAATCTCATCCAATGACAAAGCTCATATCCAACATGAGTCACAATACAAGGCAGAAATTGACAAGGACCAAAAGAGCTCTCCCCAGAGAGCCACGACGACCCCCGGGAGTGAGCAGGTGGATGAGGGTGGCCTTGGGGCCGACCTCCGACGGGAACAGGAGTGGGAAGGAGAGCGACTGCGCGCAGGGCACCCGCCCTGTACCCGGCAGTCATCGGTCCTACTGAGTGCGATTCCCGCTCCACACGAGCTGACACTAGAAGGGGCAGATTGAGAAACCGGCTGACGATCACGCAAAGAAGGGGAAACCACACGCTGAGCTTTACACTCAGATTTCAGCAGGAGCACTCAACTAGATGTGTGACGTGTCTGTGCCTGGCCTGTCCCGGGAAGGTTTCTCAGACGGTGGCCTTCTCCCCAGACACCCCGCCGCCTCCTCCCCTTGACCTGCACCATGTCTGTCTCCCTCCCAAGGGTGAAAGCTCCTTGGGGGGGGGGGGGGTCCTATCCTGACAGTGTTTCAACGGATATGTTGTGAGTACCTAGAAAGTGCTTCTATCCCCCCCTGCCCGAACTTGATCTCCTCATCATTACTTCATTCACCACAACTGCGTTTCCTTAGCTCCTACTCTATGCCAAGCCCTGGGGGCAGGGGGGCGGATGTAGGGCTAAAAGTTGAGCATCGTAGATCTCCCCTCTGGTAGAGGGGACAGAAGTGTCAACAAGCGGAACCGTTTCTACCCAGGGCACAGCCAGGGGTGGAGAAGTGCGGTCAGAAACTCTGAGGTGGGGGGATGTTGGGGAGAGGGCCCGGCAGGTGAGCCGTATTCCAGGAGGAGGGAACAGAGTGTGCGAAGTCATGGAGACATGAAGTATTGTGATGGGAACTTAGAGGCTTTGAGCCTGCGCAGCACAGAGCAAGGGATCTAACGAAAGATGTCGTTTGCCCTGGCGGGTTGGCTCAACGGTAGAGCGTCTGCCTGGCGTGCGGGGGACCCGGGTTCGATTCTCGGCCAGGGCACATAGGAGAAGCGCCCATTTGCTTCTCCACCCCCACCCCCTCCTTCCTCTCTGTCTCTCTCTTCCCCTCCCGCAGCCGAGGCTCCATTGGAGCAAAGATGGCCCGGGCACTGGGGTTGGCTCCTTGGCCTCTGCCCCAGGCGCTAGAGTGGCTCTGGTCGCGGCAGAGCAACGCCCCGGAGGGGCAGAGCGTCGCCCCTGGTGGGCGTGCCGGGTGGATCCCGGTCGGGCGCATGCGGGAGTCTGTCTGACTGTCTCTCCCCGTTTCCAGCTTCAGAAAAATACAAAAAAAAAAAAGAAAGACGTCGTCTGGGGTCAGATCTTAGTAGGCCTGGAATGCCACCTCCATCACGGGGCCCGTAGAACCACTGCAGGACTCTAAGCCAAGGAAAGGTGTGAAGGGGTTTGTGTAATGACAGCTCTACCACGGGGATGTAAGGCGAGGACCTGAGGCTACCGCAGTCATTCGGGCTTACCCAAAAAAGAGAAGGAACGGAGGAGGGTAGGACGGGAGCGCCAGAAGACAGGCGGAGACAGGAGAGATCAAAGGGAAGAGGTCGCACGGGGAAAGGGCTCGGAGCTGCCCGGCCGAGCAGGAGGGGCCCCGCGCGCCCGCCGCGCCCGCCCCGCCGGCCCCTGCGGACTCACCGCGCAGCCAGCGCGCGCCGGCGTGCGTGTCCTTGGGCCGGAGGAGGCGGCGGTGCGCGGCGCTGCGGCCCACGTACCACAGCATCCAGAGCAGCTGCAGCAGCATGAGCGCCGTCAGGAAGCACAGCAGGTCGCTCTTGCCCACGCCCGAGGCGTGCACGGCCCAGGCCAGCAGCAGCAGCAGCCCCGCCACGAACACGTTCAGGCCGTACTGGCTGCTCAGCGCCTCGGCCAGCTTCTGCGGGACGCTGGCGCGGACGGCGCCCCGCCGAGGGGTCGGGGACTCCGGGGCCAGGCTGTGGGGCTGCAGGCAGGCCGCGGGTGCCGACGACCTTCCGTCCGGGGCGCTCCGGGCCGCCTGGGGGGAGGCAGGCGCCCCCTGGCCCTCGGGCATCCTTGAGTGACCCGCCCTGAGGGAGTCTGGTCCCGGGGCGGCTGCGATCCGTCCCCCACTTGCTACCTGTGACTCAGTCCTTGCCCCGACGCCCTCTCCCAATCAGTCTCCCTCTCCGGATCACCCTCCGACCTGCCCCTTGCCCGCAGTCAGTGTACCCACCGGGTCCCCTTACCACCGTCCCCCGCCCGGCTGACCCGACTGACCCGGCTACTTCGCGCCGCAGATGCTCACTGCCCGCTTCCCCTCGCCCTGCGATGCCCCGGGCAGCCCTCCCACCCGCTCCGCGACCCACGCGGGCCGCTCGCCCCCGCCACCAGCCTTGCCCCGACGCCCGCGCGTCCTCCAGCTCGGGTTCCTGGGCGCCAGGCCCCGCCCGCTGTCCCCAGCTCTGTCCCCAGCTCTGTCCCCTGCACCGACGCCCGCTGTCCCCAGCTCTGTCCCAGGGTGCCCCGCCCGGTAGCCCCGGAAAACCTGGCTAGCGACAAGCGCCTCCCGCTGGCTCCCGCGGTGGAGGTCGGGGCAAGGGGATCGCCCCGAGCCAGCCCTGGGGATGGGCGCGGGGGGCGTGGCTGCGGCCGGGCCGGGCCCCCGCTCCCCGGCTCTGCAAGTGCGTGCGCTGCCCGGGGCCGTCCCTGCCTCTCCTTCCGACCGCCGCGGCCCAGGGGATCCTGGAAGTATCCTTGTGCGTGATCCTGCCTGCCTGTCCTCGTCCCTGACTATTTCTGCCGTGTTTCCTCAGTTCGAGTCTCTCCGTCTGACCAGCTGTCTTCGAGGCTCATCCCTTGTCCCTAGATCTATGAACAGGGAGAGGGCGTGTCTTTCTGTGTCCATGTTTGTCTGTCCGTCTGATGTACCTGTGTGTCTGCAGGGAGACGCCCAGACGCCGATTAGACAGGAGCCACTTCCCAAGGAGAGAGATCCCCTCTCTCCCTCCGACCAGGAAACGAGGGGCTGCTTTGGGACCGAGAGGAGCTAAGGGTCGACGGGGTGGGGTGGGGCTCTCCCTGTTAGTGCAGGCACCCCAGCCCCTGCCTGGCCCTCAGCCTGCTGGAAGCTGACCCTGTCCGCCTGAGCGCCCTGCTGACATGTCGCTAAGAGTAGGTCCTGGGAGGTTTCTGGGAGCGTGGAGTGTGTAAGGGCTGGCTGGTGGGCATGGCCGATAGCAGGGCCGAGCAGGGAGCTGGGAGGAAGGCGCTTCTATTCTAAGGAGATGGGGAGGGCAGGCAAGCCTCATGGGTGAGCCCCCTGGGCACTAGGACAGGGTTCTGCACCGAGACACCCTCCCCGCTCTGCTTAATGCTCTGCTGTCGTCATCCTGAAATTCATTTTTGAACAGGGGACCCACATTTTCATTTTGCAGTGGATCCAGTAAATTAAAGAGTCAGTTCCAATGGCCAGAGGTTCCTGGTTGTGGGAAGCCCTGAGACAGAGGGGAGTCAACCTGGGGACCTTGTGCCTTCATTCATTTTTTTCAATTCATCATTTCATTCATTTATTTGGTCAACATTTCTTCAACTCGGAATCATTTGCCAGACTCTGTTCTAGGCACTGTGGATTCGACTATGAGCTGACATCCTGGCAGAGACAAATTCAACAGGCCAGTCTTTATCGAGGTCTCACTGGGAAGCTGGAGAGCACCCGTGTGAGGCTCAGCCCGGCTTGGGAGTCCATGGCGCGGGATGAGACGGAGCAAGCAGCCGCTGTAGGCAGGGCTGCCTGGACGAGGTGCTTGGGTGGGCCTCGTGTCTGTCAGCAAGGGGGAGAGGTTCCCAGAGGAGGCAGCACCTGTAGTCTTTACACGCTGGAGTAGGAGCTGGCCAAGTGACATGGGGCAGGGCAGCAGAGGGCATTCCGGAGAGAGGACGGAGTCGGTGCACAGAAATGCGGGTGACAAGGCAAGTGAATGAGCGAGGAGAGCTCGTCTCCTCCTCACCCCGTGAGGGTGTGGGACTCGGTGCCGCATCGTCCCCGCGGTGCTTACCCAGCCTTGTGTCCCTTCTTAGCACGTTACCTGGAATGTGCGCTGTCTGAGGCCAGCCTCTCCCACTGTGGTGGGAGCTCTGAGGATGTCGTCTGTCCTGTCTGCCGCTGTCTTGTCCAGGACGCAGAACCATGGCGCTCAGCACGCTGTAGGTGCTCAGTAAATATGAACTGTTCCCACCCCCTCAGAAGATGTTGAAGTCCTCACCCCCAGGGCCTATGAATGTCTCCTTATTTGGAAATAAGGTCTTTGCAAGTGACTAGAGGTCATTAGGGTGAGCCTTACTCCATGACTGTCCTTTTTAAAGGGGGAAATTTGAAGACACAGGATTCCCTTATCACTACATTCCCCGACAAATTAAACATTCTAGCTTCCACAGAGATGTCTCTGCCCCAGACATCTAGAGCATGAGAGGTCTCAGCTGCTGCATGCTGGAATCACCGGGGCAGAAAACTGTCTTGCTCGCCAACCGAGTCCGAAGCTCTAAGCAGCAGGCCTGGGCAGTGAGTGCGCAACCTGGGTTGAAAACTTGGTGCTGACACTTGGGACTGAAATCAGGGATGTTAGAGTACACGCCCTCTGCTGCTCTCTCCCTTCCATGAGATTCACAACTGTTACTTGAGTGTTCATTCCTCTTTAAGAGTGGGTGCTCCTCCCACAGGCTGGTTTAGAAGCAACAGCAGTACTGCCTGACACTTTTCATTTATTTAATTGCTACGACAGGAAAAGACCCATAAATAACCTGCATAGTATTTATAGTTACTTAACAGAAATAGAGACCGGGCATGATACTGTTTATTTTATTTTATTTTATTTTTTCATTTTTCCGAAGCTGGAAATGGGGAGGCAGTCAGACTCCTGCATGCAGCCGACCGGGATCCACCCAGCATGCCCACCAGGGGGCGATGCTTTGCCCCTCTGGGGCATCGCTCTGTTGCGTCCAGAGTCATTCTAGCGCCTGAGGCAGAGGCCACAGAGCCATCCCCAGGGCCCGGGCCATCTTTGCTCCAATGGAGCCTTGGCTGCGGGAGGGGAAGAGAGAGACAGAGAGGAAGGAGAGGGGGAGGGGTGGAGAAGCAAATGGGCGCCTCTCCTGTGTGCCCTGGCCGGGAATCAAACCTGGGACTCCTGCACGCCAGGCCGACGATCTACCGCTGAGCCAACTGGCCAGGGCTATAAACACATTTATTAAAATGTTGTCACAGGGTGATCTTATTGTACCATCCTAGCTGACCAGTGTAAGCACTGGCTAACTGGATCTTAAACTGTATTAGCCAAAAAATCCCAGCCTTAGATTTTTATCCAAGTATTAAAACTACTCTAAGAAGATAGGCAGATGGATAGACCTAGGCTGGTACGTCCGTAGGTAAATGGATGGATGAATGGATGGTTTATTCCTTTGCAGTATCTATCCAGACACAGATGACAGGTAAGACAGACAATTCCTTTGCAGAATCTATCCAGACAGGCAGGCACAGAATTTGTGGGAGTTGTCACTGGGACAGAGACCTTTGGCCCCACCTCCAGTGGGTCTGAACCAATGCTGTCTGTAATCCTAACTGCTGCGGTTTGGAGCCTCAACCTTGCCCGGGACCCTCACGTCACTGACTGACTTCTGCTGACCTTGCTCTTTACTTTAAATGAAACTCTCTACCAACCCCTCACGCGCATGCACACACAGATTGGGCGGGGTCACGCTCACTGGCCATGCCTGCCTTCTCCCGTTGCTGACCCCAAGTCTGCTCTCTTTCCCTCCCCATTACTACTTACTGAGTGAGCACCTGCTGGGTGCCAGGCACTGATAGGTGTTTCATGCACATCATTCCCATTACCCACAACCTACCAGACAGACCTTGTTCCCACCTCACGGCTGGAGAAAGACTACTACTCAAGGTCAGGCAGCGGCAGGTGCAGGGTGTGACCCGAGCCGGACACAAAGGTGACTAAATCCGATCGTCTCTGGAAGTCTCTTTATGGGGAAAAGGTCAACATCGGGTACTTTTTATGATGTCACAATGATATTTAGGGTTAAGGTGAACATAACTGCATTTCAGAGTGAATACTGTCTTCATGATGTCTCTGATGAGCTGAGAAGCCTTCTCTAAAAAGACTTATTTCTACAGTTAACTCAAAGCACTAATAGCTGAAACAAACTATTCTAAAGTTTCTTTTAACAAAACGCACAAGAAAGTTATAAAAATATTTTATTTAAATGTTAAGGAAAAAATTATACATACATGAAAATCAATAAAAGTTCCTATCTTAGCCTGACCAGGTGGTGGTGTAGTGGATAGAGCGTCGGACTGGGATGCGGAGGACCCAGGTTCGAGACCCCGAAGTTGCCAGCTTGAGCATGGACTCATCTGGTTTGAGCAAGGCTCACCAATTTGAGCCCAAGGTCACTGGCTTGAACAAGGGGTCACTCAGGCTGCTGTAGCTCCCCAGTCAAGGCACATATGAGAAATCAATCAATGAACAACTAAGGTGCCGCAACGAAGAATTGATGCTTCTCATCTCTCTCCCTTCCTGTCTGTCCGTCCCTCTGTCTGTCACACACACAAAAAAGCTCCTCTCTTAAACATGCTAAAACCCAGTAATTTACATCATGATGAAAGCTACAGTGACGGGAATGCAGAGCCCGTTCAGTTGGTCCTCTCTCCTAACAGAAGCATGCAAAACCGAGCCGCAGAGGAACTGCTCACGCTGGCTCGTGTGAAGGTGCGTGCACACACCCAGCCGTCATACACAGCGAACTGTGACTCCTTTAACGAGGGGGGAGCAGTCCACCTACAATACTGGGAGTACATCATGCCCCTATAATAAAACTTTATAAATTTTTACATCAATACATTCTCCAGTGAGTCAGATTAACAATGCAAATTAGTTATTTCTATTTCGAAGAGAATATTCCTATATTGAATCTTAAAAATCCAGTAATCTCTTGAGTTTAAGAATATGCAAATGAAATATAATTTATTCTGATTTCAACCACAAATCTATGAAGTTGACATTGTCCCTAGAAAGCCATTCCCTTCAAGATGCAAAAATACAGTGAAGCTTCTCCATGTTTGGGATGCTTTCAGCTGGCTGGACGTTCAGTCGTTCTCTTTGCACCTTCACACCCTTAGACCTGAAAGAAAGCCAGCAGTTATACCCCAGCGAGATCATTCATACTATGCTGTTGGATGTAATGTTAACAAGCACAGTTCAATCTACAAGCCTATGACACCGTCTGGCTTTCCATTATCAATTACAAATGTCAGCAGTAACTCAAAGGCTCCCAACTGTGTATAAAAACTCAAAGCTGAACAAAGATTGAACAGCATTAGAAGGGGAGAAGCAGGAGACACGGTCAGACGAGGGACATATGTCAGCAGGTATGATGAGTGCCCTGTGTGTCCCAATGGTCCCTCCACAGCACAGTGTGGGGCTGTGCACACAGTGGGCCATGGATGTGCTAATGATTTTCAGCCTGGCGACCATTAGGTTATGTCCATTTCCTCTTTCATGGTTACGGTGACTTTCCTTTAGGACTCCAAAGGGAGAACATGCTGTCTGTTAACAGAATTGTCCATTTTTTTTAGCACCCCAGTAATTCAGTGTATTAACTGTTACTTCTCTGGGCCTAATTTTCATCCTGTAAACTGATGTATGGAGCAGGCACCCTCCAAGTTCTGCCAGGGACACGAAGGGAGAGACCACCTGTCTTTTCCGCCATGTCCCTACACACAGTGAGCGCTCTCAATACCCACGCCCTGAATGACGCGTTGTCTCACACTCAGCACGCAGACCCACTGTGTACAGAAGCAGCCCGGGGGACGGGGGGCGCAGTGGTCTGTGGGCGGCAGAAATTCTATAAGTAACATGAAGGAAACGGTTCACGCGTCATCCATCAAATTTTTATGAGGCAGCCAGAATAGTTAGAAAATGGCACAATTTTTCCCCCAATTGAATAAAATTGCTCATTTCCCCCAAATTCCCATTCCTTAGGAACAATATAGCCAACAGTCCACTGGTATATAAGTTGACATCAATAAAAAATGATCTAATGGATGAACTCATTTATATTGGAAGGTGCAAATACCGTCTTCACGAGATCTTTGAGGGGCAGTGTGCCTTCTCTGAGAAGTACTCAGAACTAAGTTCTACAAAAGAGAAGGGGTCTCGGTCCCTTTTATCTGGGTTCAGTGGATGAACAGCTCGTGTGGACACCACTGAAATAAGTAACAAGCCCGTTACGGCTACGTCACCTGAAAACTGTCACGAGAGACATTTCTCACATGAGGTCATCGTTAGCAAGGCCATCCCACAGATCTTACCTTTAGCGATCATCCAAGGAGTGAGATCAACATTACAACTCCCATAAACTGGGTGAACAACAACAGCGGAGTGAAAAATGACCACACGGGCCACAGAGCAACGTTGAAGCTGAAAGGAAAAGAAGACAGGGCTGACACTGCAGCTACAATCCGCAGACACGTTCCACTGTGGACGCCAGACCTGAAGAGCTCACGTGTTACCCTGTCCGGGGAAGTTCATTCAGCCGCAACATTATAGACAGCTAGTGCTCGACTTACGACCACGATTGGCTCCGACAGACTGGTCATAACACGATTTGGTCATAAGTTGAGTAGGCTATATGTACAGTACTGTGAAATGATGTTATAAAAATCTCTAAGTCATATTTATCATAATTCTTTCATTATTGTTACATATCATAATCTTCTTTGTTCATTTTATGCCGTTTGTATCATCTCTACGCCATTTTGTTTCTTATTTTTACATTCGTCAGGTTTAAGTAAAACACTGCATTATCAGTACAACTGGTTTAATATTTGCAAAGACAATTTCCTCTTGGTAGACATCTTGGGAGGGGTTTGATGAAAAATATCCAAGACACAAAACACAAATTGCTGTACAGTCTGGGATAACAGTTGAAATGGTGCATGCAGAGATGGTAGTGCTGCCGGAAGCTGGTCCGCACTGTCGTACGCCCAGCTGGGCAACACTTGCGCTGCCTGACACAGAGCAGTCGTGGCAGATTGTGGTCGTAAAGTTGAATGGTCATAAGTTGCATAGGTCATAAGTCGGTCAATATTTGTATATACGTGTGTGTGTGTGTGTGTGTGTGTGTACAGCAATGCTTTTCCTCCCTCAGAGATATGATTTAATGAATATGGGAAATATCGCAATCTTCACAGAAAGTATTTGTAACTAGAATGAGTAAAGGTCTCTTAATGAGAGCTGGCGTGGCTTAATACAGGGCAGTCACTATCAGCAACGGAACGTGAACTAAAACGGCTACGCCCGCTCTTCCCGCCTCGCGCACTATCCAACTAAGAGGTAAAAAGGTGGTCAGAAGCAATTTTTGTTAGAAACACAAATAAAAAAAACTACTATTTATAATTTGCTGCTAAATTTCCCCAAGATGGTACAATCTCATTTTCTTACGTTTTCTGTATGTATCATACTTCATTGTAAAAACGACTTAAAAAGCAAACTGCAGAATATACATAGCATGTCATCATTTGTGTTTTAAATAACTGAATACATAAAGATATTACTGACAAGGGAACCAGAGACTAGAAATGACAGGGACACTATTTTCCCATTATTCCTCTGTTTCCTTTGAAATTTGTACCGTGTACACCAGTACCTGACCAACAAAACGTTTATTCCTGTCAGTCATTTCGAAGTTAACTTACCAAATTCCCGCTACAATAAAAGCAGCGGTTGTAATGGGTATCAAGGTTGGGTACTTGACGTCATAATCTTCAATGCCACGGTACCATTCCAGGTAGAGAATGCAGTAAAGTGCAATGGACAAGCTGACCAGCAGCAAGGCACCGCCTAAGAAAAACCAACTGTAGAGACAAAATGATGTCAGGGTTGACGGCACTTAGCAAATATCTTACAAGTTTTGATTGACAGCCTAAAAATCTATTTCTATGAGAACATTAACCAGAAGAGAAACACAGAGGGACCCACAATATCTTCACCCAGATTTCAGAAAGCCTCGATCTGTTGGAAGATCAGGCGAGAAAGGATGAGCCTATGAGCCATTAGAAGAATTCAACTGACAAAATATGAAAAATAAGACCAAGGTGTTTAACTTAGCTACCAGTAAAGACTTCTCACCTACTAGTGTGAAAGTTTTCTTTAATAGTTTTAAAGAAATCAACGTAATAGGTCACAACAATGGATGCCAATATCCAGAATCCAGAATGGATATTAAATCTTGGAAGAGGTTTCTGCTTTTTCTCAACGGCCGCAGAGGCTCCTAGATGTAAGGAAGATTTCAACTTATTAAATTACCATTAACTTCATGGGGAAAATTAACCTCTTTTAAGCCAAATAAAAGAATGTATCCTAGAACTTTCTGAGAACAAGATTCTCTCCCAGCATAGCACAAATTTCTTGCGTAAAATTCCCAAAACAGGTTTATAGCTGCAGAAACGATTACTATGAGGTCAATATAGAGCATGATCAAAATAGTCAACTATTTTCCTCTGCATGAATTCTGAAATCAAATTTACATACTCAGTCTTTCAGAAAGAATGACAACATCCGGTAGTATAAGAATTTTAAATATTGTTTCATATTTCATCTAGGAAAGTAATTGGTGCTACTAAGGAAAGGCAAATGTTAAGAGCACAAAATAGACTTGTAATTTTCCAAAAATACTACTTGTTAACTATTCATTTTAAACAAACACAAACTTTTAAGGCAGCTCTAAAGTGGAAGGGGCACACTGGGTCTAGACCCAGCACAGTACTAAGACAGGGGACAACAAGTCAAAATTTATTCTATCTGGAACCCAATCTGAAAGAACAAGTGGCTGGGGTTGGGTCAAATGAGTTCTTGCCAACAAGTTCCCCAGGTGATTGACATGGCCCCTCTTAGTTCATGTGAAAACCACTGGTACACACTTAGAGTTCCTAAAACGCTTGTTCATTCATAACACACATCCCGGGAGAGAATACCCTCAAAATGTCTAAACCAGGATGCCAGGGCATGACATTTTCTGTGTTAATTATTAAAAAGGTAATAAATGCAAATGGCTTACAACAAACAGGGGGGAAAAAGGTCTAAAATGTATCCATCTCTTCCAGCTCCCCTGCCCAGGAGCAACCACCACCAACATCGCCTTCTACTGCATTCTCCTATACTCCTGGCATCTACCGGAAAACGCACACCGCACGTGACACCGTCTGCACCCCAATGGTAGCGTGCCATACACTGTTCCGTGCCTCCCTTTGAAAAGCATCCACACTGGCAGGCAGGTAAGTGCCTGGGTGTCTTTCACCAACTCCCTGCTGACGGGCAATCAGTCGCCGTCGTTCGCTGTCGCAAGCAATGCTGCAGTTGAAAACACGGGGCGCACGCGGCCTCGTGGGTCCATAGGAGGGTGTCTGTTCGATGCTTAGAAATAGAACCGACGGGTTTTTTGCACGGATATTACCCAACCGGTGTTTGACCAGCATCCCTGGGAGTCCTGAAGCGCAGCCTGAGATGAAGATGCGCAGGGCTACGGATCTCTACGGATCTTTTTATGACACTCTCTACCCGATTTGCAAACGACTGGTCAACCCTGAGAAACAGAACCCGGTCCCTCCCGACTGGGCAGGGCTGCGGGAGGCCGCAAGGCCGGCCGTTTCCGGGCGCCGCGGCCCCAGGAACCTCGGCGCGGCTCGGAGCGGGCCCGCAAGAGCGCCTCACCCGGCCGGGCGTAGCCTTCCCGGTCCAGCGAGGCCTCGGCGTCGGGCGAGAACAGGTATCGCCGCCGGAGCTGCTCCCGAGCCCGCAGAGCGTCCATC
The DNA here is from genome assembly GCF_036850765.1 of Saccopteryx bilineata. Lineage (NCBI taxonomy): Eukaryota > Metazoa > Chordata > Mammalia > Chiroptera > Emballonuridae > Saccopteryx > Saccopteryx bilineata. Next base: position 260,757,444 of record NC_089494.1, read on the forward strand.
TTGGTGCGCCTAGGAAACGCGACGGAAGTGACGTCGTATCCACACCGGAACTTCCGTTGTCCGTGGAGGGGGCCTCTTCAGGCGAGGGGTGGAGACTGGTCTTCGTGGTTTTAATTGGCGAGACTCTAAGGGCGCAGTTGCCTTCGTAATTTGCGCGCCGAAGTCCGCGAAATGAGTTGAATTTAAAATGCTCAGCCTCTCATGGCTGAGAATATCCCACTTTCTTCCCGCGGGCGCCGCGTGGGTGGCTGTGCCGCCTCCAGAGCTGTCCTTGCCTCCCAGGTGCCCAAAGAGGGCGAAGTTCCTCGTGCAGGCCTCCCCTCCCAGCCCCCAGCTTCGCCCAGCGAGACCTTGAAAGGGTCGAAAGCAGCCTTCGCGAGGGGGGAGGGGGGGCTCCGAGCTATCGACCATCGACCACTTGGGTGGGCTCGGGCAAGAAGTAAACCTCTCTGGGCCTCTTTCCCCTTCTGCACCCCGGGGACTGTACCTGCCTCCTAGGTGTGCTGTGAGGTTGAAGGGCGAAGCACCTGTTATGTGGTTCGTGTTAACCCCCTTTTTTCAACTAATGAGAAATTTCACCAGCTGGGAATGTGGATAAAATGGATACTTTTCCCGGAAAACTGCCATCTTCCAGCACTCATTCTTATAAGCCGGAAAAGACTTGTGTCACTAATTCACAAGATTTTCTATTGCAAACATCCTACCTATTACTCTCCTGCCTGCTTCCTCCGTGTCCTGTGTTGAATGTGCTTAGCCACGCAGACGTTTACTGAGCACCTACTGTTGGCTAAGAACTGTTAGGCGCCCTGCCGGGCAGTGGAGAGAAAGATAAATAAGACGTGATGTTGCACTTGAGGAGCTCCTGGACCAAAGATGGCCACAGAGAGGTACTGGACTGTCATATTGCAGTGTTCACATATACATGGAAGCATTTCATTAAGCCAACAAACATTTTCTGAGCCGCTGCGTCTACTAAAATGCTGAGGACACAAGTAGGTTTGCACCTAGTGAGGAGATGATTTCAATGCAATGCCATAATAGAAACACTGTATGTAGCATTATGCGAGTACTGAATAAAGGGCACTGTATTCTGCTGGGAGGTGTGGGGAACAGGGAGAGTGGCTTGAGGTGTGTCATAACAGGGGTGGGTAGCCCAGAACACTCGCTACCCAGGAAGTAACATTTAAACCAGTCAGTTGGCACTCTTTCATATCTTCTACATGTCGTGGGTATTTCACTGAAGAAATGTAATAAGAATGTCAAGTTTCTAATGGTTTATTTCTGTCATTTCTTCTGCCTGTTTAGCAAACCTATTAGAGCAAAGGATCGAACAGCTGAGTGGATCGTATGACCTTCCTACACAATACCTCCTCTTGTTTTGTTTCTTTTCAGGCTCCTAAAGAATCAGGATTCATCTCTTCAAAGCCAACTGGGGTCTTTTCCCTCCTTTCTTCTCTCTTGTACGAGGTTAGAAGCCCCGGTCACAGGAAGTGAACTCCTCCTATCAAGTAGTCTTCTGTGGATGTCTCCTTGCAGAAAGGTCAGTGCTGGGTCTCCCTGGTAACTGGATATTCCCAGAGCCTGGCAGCAGTTCCAGGGTTTCCATATGTAGTATGTGCAAGTCCGATCTGGTTTCCCCTTCGGAGGTTTTGGGGCCTTTGTGTTTGGCTCTGAAACCCTTCCAGTTTTTCCCCCTGGGGACACATTAAACAGCACCACTCACGATTGGTGATACGTAAAAGCAGGTTGAAAAAAATGCAATATATAACAAGCACGTCTGCCTTGTGGGGGCCCATTAAATAAGTTTTTAAATGTGTGCGTTGTGCGCCTTCACGACAAACACGTGGTATCAGCGCGCTGCCAACCGAGAAACTCTTATTTCCGGTGTGGATTGCTTGTTGGGAAAACATGAATTTGTGACCTTTGCCGGCCTCCCCTGACAGCAGTACGGATAAGTACAAGGTGTTTATAGACTTGAGCTCTGGCTCTGTCACTGTGGGTCTTGGGCAGGTTACTTCATTATCCTGAGTGTCTGTGTCCTCGTCCGTGACACTGCAGGTACCAGAGTGAGGGTAAACGGATGCCAGTTGCTCAGCGTAGCGCCTGGCACGTAGTATGCGTCCAACAGGCGGGAGTTCCTGCTCTTTACCGCCACCCTGGGCTGCCGGGCCTTCCCGGCCAGGCTCCTGCACACTCTTCATCGGCTGTTCCCTTCGCGGGCTGCGGTTACTCTGTTACAGTTTCCCTTTGGCCCGTTCTCCCCCTAGCTGGTGGGGGCAGCCACCACGTCTGAGCTCCCCAGTGCCGTGCGAACACCTGACACGTAGCGGGAGCCCCATCGCCCGGCCTTCAGTGTGGCCACACATGTCTGCCGGCATCTCTCCCTCCGAGAAAGCCCTTTGCCCGCTTTCCGCAGTGGCCCTGCCGAGCTCCCGGGAGGCTGGGAGAGGGCCCGTGGCCCGACGCAGATCTCTCAGCCCTCGGGACAGAGGCAGGGGCTGCTGCGGGTGTGTGGGCTGTGGGCTGGGTGGCCTTGGGGCTGCCACCACGGAGACACATGGAAGGAGTGCACCCAGGAAGGAAGCTGGGAGATGCAAACCCAGCCAGGGGGTCCAGGCAGTGGTGCCTCACCTCCTGGGTCCAGCCGGGCCCTAGTGAGCCTCGTGCACTCTGGAGCCGGCTGCAGCTGGCTGTCATGACTGGTTCTGTCACCACTGGCCATTACAGCCTTGGAAGGCCACCTACCCTCTCTCTCTTGTCCTAGTTTCCTCACTTGCAAAGCGGGGTGAAGAACGGTACCCACCTTATAGATTAGGTGGAAATTGAAAGTACTAACCCGTGCAAAGTGCTTAGACCGGTGCTGGGCCCACGGAAAGCCCTCAGTCTTAACTGTTGTTATTACTCAGTGTTGCAACTGCCCAGATTCCTCAGCAAAAAGAAAAACAAAATTCTCTTTTTTCAAATTAACGCTAATTTGAGTTGTTTTCTGACTTGCAAGCCTGAGGCCAGACCGGAGCATGCAGCCCTGTTCCCTCGTTGTGCCCCGAAGCTGCCCCAGTAGTCCCCAGCCAGGCGGACTGGGAGCACCTGCAGAAGCCAGTTCATCCGTATAAAGCCCTTAGAAAGGCCCCTGCCGAGCGGACAGCGCTCGTGAACGTTAATGTAGCGCCCTTCATTCTAAGAAGAAAGACAGTTTTTAAAAACTCTTTGTATAAATAATACAGCGAGGTATGTGTCTCTTTCTACATGGCTCTCCTTCCCTGACAAAAGCTGTCGACTTGGAATTGCTAGCTGAAAAGACCTGAACATTTTAAAAGGTTTTGACCCATCTTTTCAAAACAGCTGGAGTGCATTGTTCCACTTCACATTCCCTCCACCAGGGGGCAGGAGAAACCACAACATGTGCACCAACAAACTGGCTCCATCATTTTGGTACATTTTTCCCAATTCGTAATTGAGGAGTTGGAAGAGGATCTGCTGTTTTACCTTTCTTTCTTCTCTTAACAGGCTTTATTAACATACTAATTAGTTATTGGTACATCATTTTCCTTTTGAGGTTTTTGTTCTTCACTTATTTTTATAGATCAGGGATATTGTTGAATATTAGATCTGTGGCAATTATGTTTTTTCCAATTTACTGTTCACCTGTGTGTGTGTGTGTGTGTGTGTGTGTGTGTGTGTGTGTGTGTGTATATGTGACAGAGAGAGAGAGGGGGACAGATAAGGACAGACAGGAAGGGAGAGAAATGAGGAGCATCAATTCTTCATTGTGACACCTTAGTTATTCACTGATTGCTTTATCATATGTGCATTGAACAGGGGTGGGGGGAGGTTATAGCAGAGCAAGTGACCTCGTGCTTGAGCCAGCGACCATGGGATCATGTCTATGATCCCACACTCAAGCCAGATGAGCCCGCGCTCAAGCCAGTGACCATGGGGTCTCAAACCTAGGTCCTCTGCGTCCCAGTCGGACGCTCTATCCACTGTGCGCCATCACCTGGTCAGGCCTATTCACCTTTAATTTTGATCTCGTTCGTGACTATGTTTTGTTTGGTCTCTCTTCACTTCTCATAGCCTCTGATGGAGAGAGACTCTGTGTGCGCTTGCCACAGGGGGTCTAAGTGGGAAGTCCTGCCGGGTAGAAAGCACCCAGTGTTAGTATATGTCATGTGGGGAACACCACATAGTAAATATCACCTTGTTACGTGACCTGGGGCACATCGCGTAGGCTCTCTGCACCTTCCTATCCATGAAATGGATACAATAGTATTCTTCTAGAGCCGTTGAAAGGTATGGCGTGTACTCGGCCCTGTGCCTGATGTACAGGAAGTACTCTGTAGGAGGGAACGGTTGTTGTTGTTTTGGGGGAGGTGGCATCCAGGCGGTGGAGGAGGCAGCTCAGGAGTGGCACGTGGCCAGTGCCCGTGGAGCAGCGGCAGCTCAGGAGTGGCACGTGGTCAGTGCCCGTGGAGCAGCGGCAGCTCAGGAGTGGCACGTGGTCAGTGCCCGTGGAGCAGCGGCAGCTCAGGAGTGGCACGTGGTCAGTGCCTGTGGAGCAGCGGCAGCTCAGGAGTGGCACGTGGTCAGTGCCCGTGCAGCAGCGGCAGCTCAGGAGTGGCACGTGGTCAGTGCCTGTGCAGCAGTGGCAGGTCAGAGCACAGCCTTGAGGGGAGGCTGGTGCCTGGAGGAAGAGCTCAAGCTGTGGCACAGCGGGGACTGGGGATGATGATGGCCATTTGTGGAGCACCTGACGTGTACCGACTATGTAATCCTTCTAAGCACCACGCAAGGTAGTGACTTTGTGATCCCCGTTTTATTTCATACATGAGAAGACTGAGGCACCAGCTCTTGTATTATGCGATATGAGGAAGCTTTAATTTATTCCCGCAATGTAGGTGACTAAACGAACTGTTCGGTAGTTTAATTGCTGAGTCAGTATCTAGTTTGGGGGGATTTTAGAGGTTTGCCGTCACGCGGGTCACGGCCCATCGTCTCACAGCGAGTGAAGTGGAGACAGGATCTGAGCCCCGGCAGGCGTGGCGTCGGGGCCTGACCTCCGAGGGCCATGCTGAGCCGCCTCTGACTGTGCAGACGTCTCAGGACTGACACCAGATAAGAGCAGAGTGCCGGGGCTGTCCTTGCTGAATGCTGGCTCTGTGCTGCAGGAACACCAGCTGGTCTGGAAGCTGGGAAGGGAACAGGTGGTGACTTGGCAGCCCCTTGTTTGCCCCTTCCCCACGCAGATCCATGCAGACATTGCTAATCGATCACAGCACTTCTGCCTCTTCCTAAGAGCAGGAGCGGGGCCTCTAAATCCTGAAGGACACTAGAAAATCATCACCAAATGACTGGAGTTGAAAGGTCAGATAAGCCTATTTGCTGTCCTTAGCTTGAGGGCTTGGCATGGCAGACGACAGTGCAGGAATGCAAATGGGGCTGCTTCTGTGCCAGCAAGAATCTGTGTGTTCTTCTTGAAAGACTGAACACACCGCTCATCTGAGTGTTCTGAAAACTCACAGTCCTAACCATGCAAACACACACATTATAAACAGCCCAGGGGGAACTCCCTGCCAATGTTAGGAGAGTTGAGGCATCACCGGTCAGACTGGAGGGTAATTTCTGCGCGCAGGGGGTCATCTGGACTCACCCCCCTTGGACATCATTCCCAATACCACAAACAATGCCGAGGAACCTCTGTGCCCTCCAGTTAAAAAAAGCAAAGTGGGCGGAGAAAACACCTGCCTCTCAACACAGGCAGAGGAGAGCAGGGGCGGCCACGCTGTGAGCCAGGGTCAGGCTGTGAAGCAGGAACAGCTGACATCAGGGACTCCCCGGCACCGGCACAGAGAACCCTCCAGACACAGTGACTGCAGTCGTGACAATGTTTGGGACCGCTGGCTCTCCGTACAGACCCCTGATTCTCAAACTTATTCAAATGGTGGAGATCCAGGCACTTTTGTGGAACATCAAGAAATGTGGATAACTTAAGCGGAAAAATAACCCGGTGCTCTGAAAGTTGAGGCGAAGTCTCATAGCATCTAAGTTAGAATTGTAACAAGTGCCCAGAGGTTTAAGAAATGTTATGCAGAAACCCCTTAATGTTGAGAAGATTCTGTTACCTTAACTATTTTTTGGAAACCTAGAGAAGAGTGCTGTTTTCTTTTCGGCTATAAAATGCCCCCATCCGGACACGCTTGGTCGGAGCAGGGCTGTCCTCTCAGGCTCCCGTTAGCGCCCCGTGCAAACTTGCTGGCAGATCCCAAGAGCAGTGCTGTTGGAAACCGCCCAGGAGAACCGAGTCTTCACCTGCCTTTGATCTGAACGGAGAAATCCAATCTACGGCCTGCCACCAGCGCCCGACATCGGTCACCCTGGGGTCGTCAGGCGGCCAGGCAGCGAAGGCAGGATTTCTGCAGCCCACAGTACCCGCTCTGTGACGGAACAAAGGCTCACCTTCCGAGCGCTGCCTGACCTCCCAGCTCTGACAAACATGTATTTACCCAGCGATGACAATCGAGACTGTCCAAGGGGCAGCTTCATCACAAATATCAAAGGGAGTCAACGGAAGGTTTCCCAGATCCCGTAGCAAAGCAGCTGCGCAGGCCTGTGCCCTCGAAGGGGCCGCTCTTCTCGCTGCAGTTTCAAGGACAAGAGGGTAAAACTGAAGAGTTGCGGGCAGCAAGGGAGCTGGAGGGTTCAGGTCCAAACGTGTTTGTAAAGAGGAAGAGCCAATGCGTGCAAGACCCCGTCCCGACAGACTGAGCGAGCCCCGGGCGTGCCTCTCGTCAGTGCCTCCTCTGCCGGAGGGGGCGGGCTTTCTCATGTGTGCACCCTCCTGCCACGTCCAGCCCACTGGGCCGCGGGTGACAACTGACCACCGAACCGACCTCTCACCCATGTGTGCTTCAGGACTCAATATAACTCACGTGTGCACCCTCCTGCCACGTCCAGCCCACTGGGCCGCGGATGACCACCGACCACAGAACCGACCTCTCACCCATGTGTGCTTCAGGACTCAATATAAAGTGACACTTCAGTGAGAAACAGACCGTGCTCTCCTCCGCTCACTAAGGCACTGAGAAGCTGATGGCAGGCATTTCGTGACGGGAACAGAGAGAAAGGCCGACTGTAGGCTGAGACCCAGGCCCCGCAGGCTCTGATACATACACGCACAGAGTACACTGTGGCTGAGACCCAGGCCCCGCAGGCTCTGATACATACATGCACAGAGTACACTGTGGCTGGGACCCAGGCCCCGCAGGCTCTGATACATACATGCACAGAGTACACTGTGGCTGGGACCCAGGCCCCGCAGGCTCTGATACATACATGCACAGAGTACACTGTGGCTGAGACCCAGGCCCCGCAGGCTCTGATACATACATGCACAGAGTACACTGTGGCTGAGACCCAGGCCCCGCAGGCTCTGATACATACATGCACAGAGTACACTGTGGGCTGAGACCCAGGCCCCGCAGGCTCTGATACATACATGCACAGAGTACACTGTGGCTGGGACCCAGGCCCCGCAGGCTCTGATACATACATGCACAGAGTACACTGTGGCTGAGACCCAGGCCCCGCAGGCTCTGATACATACATGCACAGAGTACACTGTGGCTGGGACCCAGGCCCCGCAGGCTCTGATACATACATGCACAGAGTACACTGTGGCTGGGACCCAGGCCCCGCAGGCTCTGATACATACATGCACAGAGTACACTGTGGCTGAGACCCAGGCCCCGCAGGCTCTGATACATACATGCACAGAGTACACTGTGGCTGGGACCCAGGCCCCGCAGGCTCTGATACATACATGCACAGAGTACACTGTGGCTGGGACCCAGGCCCCGCAGGCTCTGATACATACATGCACAGAGTACACTGTGGCTGGGACCCAGGCCCCGCAGGCTCTGATACATACATGCACAGAGTACACTGTGGCTGGGACCCAGGCCCCGCAGGCTCTGATACATACATGCACAGAGTACACTGTGGCTGAGACCCAGGCCCCGCAGGCTCTGATACATACATGCACAGAGTACACTGTGGCTGAGACCCAGGCCCCGCAGGCTCTGATACATACATGCACAGAGTACACTGTGGCTGGGACCCAGGCCCCGCAGGCTCTGATACATACATGCACAGAGTACACTGTGGCTGGGACCCAGGCCCCGCAGGCTCTGATACATACATGCACAGAGTACACTGTGGCTGGGACCCAGGCCCCGCAGGCTCTGATACATACATGCACAGAGTACACTGTGGCTGGGACCCAGGCCCCGCAGGCTCTGATACATACATGCACAGAGTACACTGTGGCTGAGACCCAGGCCCCGCAGGCTCTGATACATACATGCACAGAGTACACTGTGGCTGGGACCCAGGCCCCGCAGGCTCTGATACATACATGCACAGAGTACACTGTGGCTGGGACCCAGGCCCCGCAGGCTCTGATACATACATGCACAGAGTACACTGTGGCTGGGACCCAGGCCCCGCAGGCTCTGATACATACATGCACAGAGTACACTGTGGCTGGGACCCAGGCCCCGCAGGCTCTGATACATACATGCACAGAGTACACTGTGGCTGGGACCCAGGCCCCGCAGGCTCTGATACATACATGCACAGAGTACACTGTGGCTGAGACCCAGGCCCCGCAGGCTCTGATACATACATGCACAGAGTACACTGTGGCTGAGACCCAGGCCCCGCAGGCTCTGATACATACATGCACAGAGTACACTGTGGCTGGGACCCAGGCCCCGCAGGCTCTGATACATACATGCACAGAGTACACTGTGGCTGAGACCCAGGCCCCGCAGGCTCTGATACATACATGCACAGAGTACACTGTGGCTGAGACCCAGGCCCCGCAGGCTCTGATACATACATGCACAGAGTACACTGTGGCTGGGACCCAGGCCCCGCAGGCTCTGATACATACATGCACAGAGTACACTGTGGCTCTTAGCTCAGAGGAGCATAGTCATCCATCCCCAGTTCCCCCCAGGGAGGGAGCGCTGTGGCGTCCTGGTCCTGTGTCCTGGTAAAGCCAACAATATACAATCTTCTGCTTTATGCTGGGGTCCAGGTTCACAATTGAGACAAAACACAAAGCTAGGGGGGTCAGTTTTCAATGGTGCAGTAGAGAGCTAAGATGATACTATCAACAGCTTTCACTAATGGAGAGGAATTGAATAAAACCACTGCGCTTGAAGCTTTCTTTATTCAACTGCAAACGCGTTACCTAAAATACAGTCCATGAAAGACTGTTTCTTCCTCCTGACCCCACCTCCAATTCCTAGAAGTCTACTTTGGAAAAGAGTGGCCATTACAGGCTAGTGAGATTATCAAGGGAAACTGTCTTTATAGGACCTGGTCAGCTCAAGTGTTCACTTTCACAGAAAAACGACATGTTCAGGATGAGAGTTTTCCAGAGAGATTCATAAAAACCTACAAAATGGGCCCTGGCCAGTTGGCTCAGTGGTAGAGCATCAGCCTGGTGTGTGGATATTCCCGGTTTGATTCCAGTCGGGGCACACAGGAGGAGTGACCATGTGCTTCTCCATCCCTCCTCCTCTCACTTCTCTCTCTCTCTCTTTCTTTCTTCCCCTCCTGCAGCTATGGCTCCATTGGAGCAAGTTGACCCCAGGAGCTGAGGATGGCACCATGGCCTCCACCTCAGGTGCTAAGAAGAGCTCAGTTGATGAACAATGGAACAACACCCCAGATGGGCAGAGCATCAGCCTCTAGTGGGCATGCCGGGTGGATCCCGGTTGGGGCGCAAGCAGGAGTCTGTCTCTCTGCCTCCCCTCCTCTCACTGAATTAAAAAAAAAAATGCTATTAATCTTGACTTTTACAATTAGCTTTTTTTCATAACCACACTATGAGGGGGCTGAACAGACTGAGGAAGAGGGTCCTTGAGAGCCTCTCAGAAAGGTCACTGTGCTTCCCTGTGGGAGCAAGCCACTGCACCCGCCTGAGGTCACTGTGCTTCCCTGTGGGAGCAAGCCACCGCACCCGCCTGAGGTCACTGCTTCCCTGTGGGAGCAAGCCACCGCACCCGCCTGAGGTCACTGTGCTTCCCTGTGGGAGCAAGCCACTGCACCCGCCTGAGGTCACTGTGCTTCCCTGTGGGAGCAAGCCACCGCACCCGCCTGAGGTCACTGCTTCCCTGTGGGAGCAAGCCACCGCACCCGCCTGAGGTCACTGTGCTTCCCTGTGGGAGCAAGCCACCGCACCCGCCTGAGGTCACTGTGCTTCCCTGTGGGAGCAAGCCACCGCACCCGCCTGAGGTCACTGTGCTTCCCTGTGGGAGCAAGCCACCGCACCCGCCTGAGGTCACTGTGCTTCCCTGTGGGAGCAAGCCACCGCACCCGCCTGAGGTCACTGCTTCCCCCGCGGTAGGAAGCCACCGCACCCGCCTGAGGTCACTGCTTCCCCGCGGTAGGAAGCCACCGCACCCGCCTGAGGTCACTGCTTCCCCGCGGTAGGAAGCCACCGCACCCGCCTGAGGTCACTGCTTCCCCTCAGGACAGGCCACCGCACCCACCTGAGGTCACTGCTTCCCCGCGGTAGGAAGCCACCGCACCCGCCTGAGGTCACTGCTTCCCCCCAGGACAGGCCACCGCACCCGCCTGAGGTCACTGCTTCCCCTCAGGACAGGCCACCGCACCCGCCTGAGGTCACTGCTTCCCCTCAGGACAGGCCACCGCACCCGCCTGAGGTCACTGCTTCCCCCCAGGACAGGCCACCGCACCCGCCTGAGGTCACTGCTTCCCCCCAGGACAGGCCACCGCACCCGCCTGAGGTCACTGCTTCCCCTCAGGACAGGCCACCGCACCCACCTGAGGTCACTGCTTCCCCGCGGTAGGAAGCCACCGCACCCGCCTGAGGTCACTGCTTCCCCGCGGTAGGAAGCCACCGCACCCGCCTGAGGTCACTGCTTCCCCGCGGTAGGAAGCCACCGCACCCGCCTGAGGTCACTGCTTCCCCGCGGTAGGAAGCCACCGCACCCACCTGAGGTCACTGCTTCCCCGCGGTAGGAAGCCACCGCACCCGCCTGAGGTCACTGCTTCCCCGCGGTAGGAAGCCACCGCACCCGCCTGAGGTCACTGCTTCCCCGCGGTAGGAAGCCACCGCACCCGCCTGAGGTCACTGCTTCCCCGCGGGAGGAAGCCACTGCACCTGCCTGAGGTCACTGCTTCCCCGCGGTAGGAAGCCACCACACCCGCCTGAGGTCACTGCTTCCCCCCAGGACAGGCCACCGCACCCACCTGAGGTCACTGCTTCCCCCCAGGACAGGCCACCGCACCCGCCTGAGGTCACTGCTTCCCCTCAGGACAGGCCACCGCACCCGCCTGAGGTCACTGCTTCCCCTCAGGACAGACCACCGCACCCGCCTGAGGCAGTGTCCTGGGAAGGAACGATTCTGCAGTTCTTAAACTTGCTCCATAGACACGCCCTTCTGCCCTCAGCCGTGTCCAGCTGTGGTAGCGGGCAGAGGGAAGGTGGCCCGGCTTGCTCCTGCTTGGCCTCCCCGTTCTGAGCCCGGCAGCCTCATCAGACTGAAAGATGCCCGGTGTGCCTGACACTCCAGCCCGTCGTGGTCACTCGTCTTCATCTTTGGGAGGGCAAGCCCACCCTCCCAATCCCCTTGGAAGCAGCATCACCGAACGTGCCAGGGTGCCGACAAATGCCGGGAGTGCCAGGAAGGGATCATATAAGAAGCCCTGTGTGTCAAGTGTGCCCCTGGCAGGTGTGCGGTTGCCAAGTGGGGTACCATCGGACCTGCATGGGGACAGGCAGAACCCGGTAGAATTCAGTCTTCCGTTCAACTTAGACAAGATGAGGTTGTAAAGCCTGACACGAATATCATCCGTTGGTTTCCAAGGCCCTGGGCTCCAGTGTGGTATGCTGTGTCCAAGTCAGGCAGGCAGCTGCCTGGGCCAAAGGGCAGTCCCCGTGCAAGGACCCAGGGGAGAGGGGGTGGCTGGGTGTCCTGCTTCACAGCCACGCCCACAGGGGCAGTGGGCACAGCTCCTCCCACCACCACAGCAGCTCCCGTGACAGCCCGTTAGAGGCCCTTCAGAATCGCCAGTCTTGCTTCTCGTCCTCGGACCCCCAGGGGACTGAGAAACCGCCTCCTCCTGCACCGCCTGGCAGGAGCCCTAACAAAGTCCCCCCCTTGAGAACCCAGGGAAGGACTGACAGATACAGAAATGGGGACCCTGTCACAGTTTAAGTATATGGTTTAATTTTGTTTTTCCCATGTCTAATTTCTGTTCCGGAACATAAGCTCTTTTTTAGTTACAGTTGACGTGCATTATATTAGTTCAGGTGTACAACGTAGTGAGGTTTCACATTTATACACCTACGGAGTGATCAATATGTTTAATTGTCACAATAGCCAGACTTGGTCTTAAATGTGCCACAGTGAAATTGACATAAAAATCAAATCAACAGAAATCTTACAGAACTAAGGTGCTGGACATCAGCGTGACTTGGGGAGGGCTCCGCAGCCCTCTGTGCACAGGGACGGGGCCACCTCTGCTCCCTGGAGCTGGACCAGCACGTCCTGGCCTGGCCTCTGGCTCCACTATTGTCCCTGATGATGTGACCTGGGTCCGGCTTCACTACCATCTTCCTCAGTGTCTGAAGCTTCTAGCTCAGAAATTGTTACTGAAAACATCACAGTAGTGACAGCAACCACTGAATGAGCGTCTGCTGGGCTGCAGGGACAGCGCCACGTGCTCTACCCCAGGGTTTCCCAGGGCCACTCTGTGGGAGAGGCAGCTGCCCTCTGTATGAAGATTCGTGACCGACTGTAACCTTCACTCAGCATCGGGGCTGCTGCCTGCAGGGGTCCCCAAACTTTTTACCTGGGGCCAGTTCACTGTCCCTCAGACCGTTGGAGGGCCACCACATACCGTGCTCCTCTCACTGACCACCAGTGAAAGAGGTGCCCCTTCAGGAAGTGTGGCAGGGGCAGATAAATGGCCTCAGGGGGCCGTAGTTTGGGGATGCCTGCAGTGGACCGGCGCTGGGCTGCAGACCGGTGGCTGAAAAACGCTGCTTCACACAACTTCGTTCCTTCATTCACACTCCAAGAGGGGCCTTTCCCCGTTGTCCTGATGAACACGTGCGGTTCAGAGAACTACGTACTGAGAGACCGCGCCGGGGCCTGACTCCAGGCCTCATTCTCAAGCCTCGGTCCTCGTTTGTCCTGACACAGTGCCGCTGAGTCCCTCCCGTTGCTGTACAGCGGTGCGTCCCCAAGTGAACTCACCGTGGAGCTGAGGTCAGACAGCGTCTGTCTGGGCTGGTCCTGCCCCAGCTGTCACCACCGTGCCCTCTGCTTTCCCTGCAGGAGGAGGTGCTGACTGCTGGTCAACACTGGATAAAGGGGCTTGTGGGCAAACCCATCGGAATCCCTGATGGCTCAGCACAGCTCTCCAGGATGATGCGGATGATGCGCGAGGACTCGGTGGCATTTCTGAAAGCCCTCGAGCGGGGAGAGCCCCGCACTGCTGGGATCCGGTCTGAAACGAGCTGCTCACCCGACCTGGTCACAGGTCGCACCCCAGCCCTCGTCACCGACAGATCCATCTCTGGCTTGCGGACTAACCATTACGGGGACACCTCCTGCAGAAGGCGGACTTCAGGCCAGGTGCGGGCCACCCCACACAGGACGGCCGGCAAACACATTCCAGGGCGCAAACCACCCCTTGAAAACCTCTAATCCTTTCCAGTCTGACAGAGGACCAGTTATTCCTTTTGACTTTCCACATGACAGTATTGAGTCCATTTAATCATTATCACAATCACAAATTTAAAATTTTGGACAATATAGTTTATTTTCTCATAAAAGTTCTACCAAAAATATATATTCTTAAAAGTACAGGTTAGGACAGCAAAATTTGAGATATTACTCATCACATGTATTACAAACAGCAGTAACAGGAAGAAATCAACAGAATGGGCTCAATGTATCAATATAAAAATATTCACTTCAAAAGCTTGACCCTGTCCTTCAGCAGCTGGAAGGTGGGGTTCTTGCTGACCTTCCTGTTAAAGGTGGCCAGCAGCTCCTCCTCGGACCTGTGCCGCTCCGCCGTCACCGTGTAGTACTGGGCCAGCACCTTGACAAAGAAGAGCGACTATCAATCAAGGGCAGTGGTCCTGAGGATTGACCTACAACGTTTGTTACTTAATCCAGAGGTAGGGTGACAGTGAGAAGTGAAAGGAACCCAGGTGCTGGCTGCACAGGTGTTCTGCTTGTGAAAACCTGGGCGCAGCACACGTGAGCACCTGGCCAGGCGCAGGCTGTACGGCGACAGGAAGTTAGAAGTCAGAGAAGCCGTTGCTCTGGAATAATCCAGAGACAGCAAACCATCTAGTCCAGGGGCAGTCAACCTTTTTATACCAACTGCCCACTTTTGTATCTGTTAGTAGTAACATTTTCTAACCGCCCACTGGTTCCACAGTAATGGTGATTTATAAAGTAGGGAAGTAACTTTACTTTATAAAATTTATAAAGCAGAGTTACAGCAAGTTAAAGCATATAATAATAATTACTTACCAAGTACTTTATGTCGGATTTTCACTAAGTTTGGCAGAATAAATCTTTTTTTTTTAGATATTTATTCATTTTTATTGGAGAGAGAGAGAGAGAGAGATGGGGAGAGAGAGAAGAGGGGAAGAGCAGGAAGCATCAACTCCCATATGTGCCTTGACCAGGCAAGCCCAGGGTTTCGAACTGGCGACCTCAGCATTCCAGGTCAATGCTTTATCCCCTGCACCACCACAGGTCAGGCTGGCAGAATAAATCGTTATAAAACAACTTACTATAGTTAAATCTTTTTTTTTTTTCTGAAGTTGGAAATGGGGAGGCAGTCAGACAGACTCCCGCATGCGCCCGACCAAGATCCACCAGGCACGCCCACCAGGGGGTGATGCTCTGCCCACATGGGGCTTTGCTCTGTTGCAACCAGAGCCATTCTAGCGCCTGAGGCAGAGGCCACAGAGCCATCCTCAGTGCCCGGGCCAACTTTGCTCCAATAGAGCCTCGGCTGCGGGAGGGGAAGAGAGAGACAGAGAGGAAGGAGAGGGGGAAGGGTGGAGAAGCAGATGAGCGCTTCTCCTGTGTGCCCTGGCTGGGAATCGAACCCGGGACTCCTGCACACCAGGTCGACGCTCTACCACTGAGCCAACTGGCCAGGGCCAGTTAAATCTATCTTTTTATTTAGACTTTGGTTGCTCTGCTACCGCCCACCATGAAAGCAGGAATGCCCCCTAGTGGCAGAAGGGACCCGGCTGACTACCCCTGATCTAGGACAATAACCTCCAACAGCGCACACAGTGCTCCGGCCAGAGAGGAGTGATGGCCCGGGCTCTGCCCCTCCCCATGGGCCCCTGGAGGTTCTGGGGCAGCGTGGAGTCACTGAGGCACGCACATGTACATTCAGAGTATTTTAGATACTTTTTAAACCTGTACATTTTAAAATAAAGAATGGCTTCTCCCCCGCTTGTACCTGGATTCATGCACCATACCTTTTTCCTTAGCTTTTTGAGTGCTATTTCGTTGTCTGGGGCCTGCTTCAGAATTGCTTTAATGGTTCCTTTCCAGTTGAATTTGCCTGCAATACAAAGAACAACAAGCAAAACACTGGGTTTTGTGTACAGCAGAGGAGTAAGGAAATGACTGCACACCGATTTGCTACCCGGGAAATGAACTGATCCTGAATGGGCCGATACGGCACTGCTGTATAGCAGGCAGGCACTTGACCTGTCCAATCACAGTAGCCTAGAAGCTCTGACCACCCTTCACCATCCTCGTTCTCAGGGTGAGCAGGTTAAGTGAGTATCATGAACACCATCACCACTGTAAATTCCCGTAAAAAGGCAGGGTTGCATCGAATGACCTCAGCAAGACTGAGTAAGCACCCACCAAGATCACGGGCTGTCTAAGCACAGGAAGGAAGACAAAGGAAGGGGGGCCAAAGGAGCTGCCCTGACCGAGAGGGGCAGCCACAACCATCACACCACCTGGGCTAAAAGACTCATTCTGCAGCTTTCTGCTACTCTACAATGACCTCCACACAATTTCTTTAAGAGCCTCATCTCTATAAAGTTGGGGGGGGGGCTCCAAGCTGAGAGATCTAACCCAACTTGGGCAGTTACTGAGCCTCCATTAATAAAGCCTCATTTGCCAGCTCAGTCCCTGGACCTCCTCTTCATTGGCAGGACCCGGGGCCTCTCCGGGCCTGAGGACCAGGACAGCTGTGTGGAGGAGGCAGCACTGAGAGGAACACTGAAGCCCGAGGACCGGATGCTGACAAGTCCACACTCCAGCCGGGAGAGGGGCGGCCAGGGGTCTGAGCACGGGGACACCAGGACAGCTGTGTGGAGGAGGCAGCTCTGAGAGAAACACTGAAGCCCGAGGACCGGATGCTGACAAGTCCACACTCCAGCCGGGAGAGGGGCGGCCAGGGCTCTGAGCACGGGGACACCAGGACAGACCCAGAGAAAAGGGGCCCCGCCCGGGCTGGCCGGGAACACGTGCTGGGCTTTCCCTTCCAAAGAGAATACACATTTCCAGTCCGGACCGCTCTGCCCTCCACCTTCCTGACAGCCAGACAGCGGCCCTGCAAGGGTGACGCATTTCTCCCTGATTACTGGGAGTCACACCCTTGGGGACTCACTTATTTCTGCACGTGCCTCTGGAGGGTACGGCCTGCCCAGACGCCCTGGTTCACCTCTGCCCCCAACCTGGAGAGGGCAGACTTTTCCAAATGATGGAGGGATACCTGTTGCAGGAGGAACGTCATGGTTTTCCGGTTCTCCGCCCTCAGCATGTCCCGAGAACTTTATCTTTTTCTTCTTAGAATTTGCTTCAACTAGAGATTTAAAACAAGGAGGTTTTGCACTCATGACATCAGCAGCACTCAGTGTGCCTCTCGCGCCAGGCCCGCCCACCCAGCATCTCGCTCCTTCCCCAAGCTACCCAGCCCGCGGGACTTCTCCTCAAGGCTGGGGGAAATGGAGGTCACCGGCCTGGATTGAGCCCAGGCTGGCCTTATGCCCTTTGCCTTGCTTGGCTCAAAATGCAAGAGCAAACGGATTTTATTTATATACATCCCAAATTCACAGCAGTGAACTTCAACAAGCCTGCAGCACACGCTGGCCACACACCTTCGGAGAGCTTCCGCTTTCTGCTCCCTGGCCCGGTGTCTGTCTCTGCCTCTTCTGCGTCTCTGTTCACTCCAGCGGCCTCCGCGTGCCGCCTGCCCCGGCCCTTCCTCCGGCTGCTCGCTCCTGTGGAGCCGGCACTCTCGAGGGCGCCCTCCCCGCCGGGGTCCTGCTCGGCCTCCTGCCCCACTTTGCGCTTTTTAGGCTTCTGACTCTGTGACTTCTCCTGGTGGTTTAGTTTCAGTTCTTTCTTTTCCTTCTTCCTAGCCTTCTGCCTCTCCTCCTTTCTTTCTCTCTTGTTCTTCTTCACCTCTGCTCGTCCCTCCGTGGTGCCGTTTGCTTTGGAAGGTGCCGCCTCGGTGGAGGTCTCTGCAGGTGTGGCCACCTGGTCGCGTGGCTGCTGATCTTGCCCTTTATTGGCTGGTTCCTTATTATTAGGCAAAACCAAGAAACACGTGAGCATACATTCCAGACACACCTGTTCACTCACTGCGTGTACCCACCGACTCACTGTGCCACGGAAAGCATCTCATTACTTACTGTTTTATTTTTATTTTTATTTATATTTTTTTTGTATTTTTCTGAAGCTGGAAATGGGGAGAGACAGTCAGACAGACTCCCGCATGCGCCCGACCGGGATCCACCCGGCACGCCCACCAGGGGCAACGCTCTGCCCACCAGGGGGCGATGCTCTGCCCCTCCGGGGCGTCGCTCTGCCACAACCAGAGCCACTCTAGCGCCTGGGGCAGAGGCCAAGGAGCCATCCCCAGCGCCCGGGCCATCTTTGCTCCAATGGAGCCTCGCTGCGGGAGGGGAAGAGAGAGACAGAGAGGAAGGAGGGGGAGGGGGTGGAGAAGCAAATGGGCGCTTCTCCTATGTGCCCTGGCCGGGAATCGAACCTGGGTCCCCCGCACGCCAGGCCGACGCTCTACCGCTGAGCCAACCGGCCAGGGCACTTACTGCTTTAGAACGGTGGCCGTGACAGGTGAAACTCAGCAGCAGATACACAAAATGAGAAGCACTGCCCCAGCCCACACCCTTCTTGGCACTGAACACACTTTCATTCCACTGGAAAAGCGGATCCTTAAGTCCCTTCAGCCAGACCTTTCATCCTGGTTCATTATTCACCTTCCTCTCCAGTGAAAGGTGAGCACCGGCCGAAACCGGCAGATTGACACACCTGCAGACCCGGGTTCAAGGGCCAGCTCTGCAATGACCAGCCAGGGTCCTCGGGCCAGTTACTCATCTACTCCATGCTGTCTGCTTGTCTGCAGCCTAAGAGGCAGCAATCCCTTCCTCCCACAGCTGGTGTACGAGCAGGCGAGAGAACACGTCCTGGGTGCAGCGCAGGAGATGCTCGATGCACCGGCCCAGTGTGCACGACAGGCTTTGTAAGCGACAGCACTAGACAGAGTCACGATCTAATCGTCCTTCAGATTAGATGGTTACCCCGAGAGGACATCAGCGACACTCGGACAGAGTCACGTATGGTGGGTAGGGAATCACAGGAAACAAAATCACGCGTGCACTGGGGTAAGAGCTGTTTCCCACTCGCTGCACTCCCTTATTCAAATCAGCACATAGAGCCATTTTTTAAAATGACTTCAGCACAGCTTGTCCCAGTGCCTGCTGTATGTACTCCCTGACTCGCAATGTGCTGGAAATCTAGGCCAGCCCCACTCAGGAGCTGGTGCAGAGCCTTCTGCTGAGCTGCGGTGAGCCCGGGGTGCCCGGCGGGCAGGGAGAGGGTCGGAGGCAGCAGCTCTGGGAAGCTGGCTGGATTTACATGTCCGCAGACCTGTCCCAAGTTCCATCAGTAACTCACCAACCAGCTGACTCCAAGTCACCTCCAGTCTTCCCCTCCGGGGACTAGGTCACAAGAAGGGAGAGACTTCCCCCCATGTGGGACCAAATAAACAAGGATGGCTTTAACTCAGTGCAAGAATACCACAAAGCCACGCCTCACTCTGACATCAATGCTCAACCTAACCTCTGGCAGAAAGAGCAGCATGTAGGAAATGAATGTTAAACCAAACCAGTTTTCTCCGTAGCAGTTCAGAGAAATAATGTAGTCCAGGCACGGGGGGGGGGGGGGGGGGGGGGGGGAGGGGGGGGGGGGGATGAGTTCAGAATCAGACTCACGAGGAAGAAAGTGGGCAAAGAAGCTCCCCATCCATCCTACGATGTTGTTCATATTGCCTGTTATTACTTTAACCACTAAGGACCAAAGACCTCAGCCCAGCGTCCACCCAGTTCAGACCAAGTCTCTAGCCGGTGCCTTGCCTCTATAACCAAACTCACAGAGGAGGAAGAAGAGGAGGAGGAGGAGGAGGAGGAGGCAGGAGACACACTTCCACCCCCCCTAGCAGCCACTCAGCAGGGCATGGTCAACCCATTCCGGTCTTCCTTCTGCTTCATTCTGGGCTCTCCTACAGCGTGGTCTCGGCACTGCCCTCAGACCCCCGCCTCACAGAGCCCCTCCTGTCCTCTCTGCCCTCCTCCTGCCTTCAGTTTCTTCCTAGTACTTGCTATGACCTGATATTTAGCACAAAGCCACACAGCAGCTGTGACCACGTGCAAGTTGTGCCGGGTACAGAAAGCATCACAGAAGAGGAGAGAAAGCCACCAACCTAATGTTCAGCAGAGTAACGGGAGGGATGAGACAGGAGGCATGAGCGGACAGGGCGCCTGGGGCCCTCTGCTCTGCACCACACGCTGGGCGGTGCTGTGACACTCGGGGTCAGAGGCAGAGCCACGACCACAAGCTCAGCGTTCATCTCAAGCCATTTACTGATTTTTTAATTAAAATGTTCACAGCTTCCAAAGGGAAGTCAGAAAGAACTTTATCTTCAAACTCTGCAATTGAACTAAATCATTTCAAATTTTGGGTTCTTAGTAAAAATTATGGAAATAGCCTTTAAAAATTAGATGCCACATAAAGGCCAATTAAATGATTGGTTGTAAGGTTCCAAGGCCCAATCTGTACCTTTTGAGACATGCTAGATATACAGCCAAGATCAAGTTTCATTTTTATCAACTTGCCGCTCAAACTATTGCTGCTCTCTATATAAAGCAAATCAACTCCTAACAAGGTAACCAGAATAAAAGACCAGCAGATCCACCGTTCTTTAAAAACTACTCATGGTATAAGTCTCTGAATGGGAGGTATGCACCAAAGAGAAAGAGAATGCAACTGAATCAATGTGAAAGCAATCAAATTAACAATGTAACCAACAATGTGGCTAAGCTATCAAACCAAAACTCTCTGCATGTGTATCCACATCTGGGAACTCTGTTATTATTTTTTAAGTGAGAGGAGGGGAGATAAAGAGACAGACTCCCACATGCGCCCCAGCCGGGATCCACCTGACAACCCCCATCTGGGGCCAATGCTCTGCCCATCTGGGGCCAATGCTCTGCCCATCTGGGGCCGTGCTCACACTGAGCTATTTCTAGCACCTGAGGCAGAGGTTCCTCAGAGTCATCCTCAGGGCCCAGGTCCAATGTGCTTGAATCAATCAAGCCATGGCTGCAGGAGAGGAAGAGAGAGAGAGAAGGGGGAGAGGAGGAGAAGCAGATGGTGGCCTCTCCTGTGTGCCTTGACCGGGAATCGAACCTGGGACTTCCACACGCTGGATCCACACTCTACCACTGAGCCAACCGGCCAGGCTCACATCTGGGACCTCTTCTATCAAACCATTTTGACTAATGGGAAGTTGGCTGAATTAATCCCGTGGAATTCTCCCTCCACCAGAAGGAAAGAAAGAACACTTATCAAGGGCCCACTGAAAGTTAGGCATAAGGTAGGATGCTTTTGTAGTCTCCTCTATTTTAAAACTACAGATATAAGGGGAGCTCGTGACCCCTCCCCCCTTACCTAAGACACCTGGTCCCTCTCCACGCCCTCACCCTGCTTCTCTCCCTTCACTGCACGCTCACCACCCGGGACCCCTCCCCCACACCTAAGACACCTGGTCCCTCTCCACGACCTCACCCTGCTTCTCTCCCTTCACCGCAGGCTCACCACCCGGGACCCATCCCCCCACACCTAAGACACCTGGTCCCTCTCCACACCCTCACCCTGTTTCTCTCCCTTCACCGCACGCTCACCACCTGGGACCCCTCCCCCCTCACCTAAGACACCTGGTCCCTCTCCATGCCCTCACCCTGCTTCTCTCCCTTCACTGCACGCTCACCACCCGGGACCCCTCCCACCTCACCTAAGACACCTGGTCCCTCTCCACGCCCTCACCCTGCTTCTCTCCCTTCACCGCACGCTCACCACCTGGGACCCCTCCCCCCTCACCTAAGACACCTGGTCCCTCTCCACGCCCTCACCCTGCTTCTCTCCCTTCACTGCACGCTCACCACCCGGGACCCCTCCCACCTCACCTAAGACACCTGGTCCCTCTCCACGCCCTCACCCTGCTTCTCTCCCTTCACCGCACACTCACCACCCGGGGCCCCTCCCCCACACCTAAGACACCTGGTCCCTCTCCACGCCCTCACCCTGCTTCTCTCCCTTCACCGCACGCTCACCACCCGGGACCCCCCCCCTCACCTAAGACACCTGGTCCCTCTCCACGCCCTCACCCTGCTTCTCTCCCTTCACCGCACACTCACCACCCGGGACCCCTCCCCCCTCACCTAAGACACCTGGTCCCTCTCCACGCCCTCACCCTGCTTCTCTCCCTTCACCGCACGCTCACCACCCGGGACCCCTCCCCCCTCACCTAAGACACCTGGTCCCTCTCCACGCCCTCACCCTGCTTCTCTCCCTTCACCACACGCTCACTACCTCGTGACCCCTCCCCCCTCACCTAAGACACCTGGTCCCTCTCCACACCCTCACCCTGCTTCTCTCCCTTCACCGCACACTCACTACCTCGTGACCCCTCCCCCCTCACCTAAGACACCTGGTCCCTCTCCACACCCTCACCCTGCTTCTCTCCCTTCACCGCACACTCACCACCCGGGACCCCTCCCCCACACCTAAGACACCTGGTCCCTCTCCACGCCCTCACCCTGCTTCTCTCCCTTCACGCACGCTCACCACCCGGGGTCCCTCCCCCCTCACCTAAGACACCTGGTCCCTCTCCACGCCCTCACCCTACTTCCTTCCCTTCACCGCACACTCACCACCTGGGATATGTTACAGTTTTGTTCACAGCCTGGCACAGATGAGACACTTAGTAAGTACTGAAGGAATGAATGAATGTGACAATCCAGTGTTTAAAGAAAAGGAAACTGAAGCTCAGAGAGGTTAAGTAACAGGCCCAGATCAAACATCGGGCAGAGAGCAGCAGGGATTCACTCCGGGTCTGGCTGACGCCCAGCTCCTGTTCTCTCCCACTATGCCCGCCACCTGATTTCTAAGCAAGCGGTCCCTGTTCGCTGCTGCCAGATCCAACGCTGCGACAAACCACCTTTCTGTGCACACCAGGGAGCCCCTCTCGGCAGGGCCCTCCGGTTATCCCCTGCCCATAATGAAGGCCAGAGAGGCTTCTGCAAAAACAGGCTGTCTAACCTCCGAAAATAAGACACTCCTACTGCGTTGTGACTAATGACTTTTGCAACAGTACAAATCTAAAATTAGATCCGACTTACACTGCTGGAAGCTTCAGAAAAGATATTCCACACCTGCTCCAGAACTGACTCATTATGAACTTTTAAACTGTTCTTCATCCAGTTCTGTCAGGAACAAACAGAGAAAAAAGAAAGTTTATCCCATTTGACAGGCGCACACAGCTGTCACTGAGGGCTGTACCCCTCTGTCAAGTACGCACCTGAAATTTTGCCTTTTTCCTGGGAATGTTGTCAAAACCACTGATTTGCTCTAAAAGTTCTCTCACTTTGGGGCTGACATTGGGTCTTTTAATTAATTCATTAATTTTCTATGCAAAAACAAGATAAAACAAAAACAATAAACTGACACATAAGTATCAAGTAGCCAGAGCTACAGAACGGATATTTCAAGCCCAAGTCTTGTATTAATCCCTATGCTTACAAATGCCAACATAGTGCGGGCAAGTCTAGCCAGAGCGATCGGGCAAGAGAAAGAAACAGAAGGCATCCACATAGGAAAGAAAGAAGCAAAGTTATCTCTGTGCACAGCGACAAGGTCTTATACACAGAACATTCTAAAGATTCCACAAAAAGAAACTTTAGAACCAACTAACAAATTCAGCCGAGTTGCAGGGTTGACACTCAAAAATCAATTTGCATTTCTATAAACAATCTGAAAAAGAAATTAAAACAATTTCATTTATGAAAGACTTATCTATTTAAAACTAACAAAACATTGCTGAAAGGAAAAAGACACAAAGAAATGGAAATGCTCATAGACTCGAAGATTTATTAAAATGTCAGTATTACCCAAGTGATCTACAGATTCAGATGCAATCCCTATTAACAGCCCAATGACTTTATTTTTTGCAGAAACAGAAGACTCTACCCCAGGGGTCGGGAATCTTTTTGGCTGAGAGAGCCATGAATGCCACATATTTTAAAATGTAATTCTGTGAGACCCATACAACAACCCGTGTACGTTATGCATTATCCAATAAACATTTGATGTAGTCCCAGAGGACAGCTGTGATTGGCTCCAGCCACCCGCAACCATGAACATGAGCGGTAGGAAATGAATGGATTGTAATACATGAGAATGTTTAATATTTTTAATGTTATTATTTTTTTTTATTAAAGATTTGTCTGCGAGCCAGATGCAGCCATCAAAAGAGCCACATCTGGCTCGTGAGCCATAGGTTCCTGACCCCTGCTCCACCCTAATGTTCACACGGACTCAAAAGGGACACCAAGTAGCCCAAACAATCGTGAAAAAGAAGAATAAAGTCGGAGGTCTCCCACTCTGATTTCAAAGCTTACTACACAATGCTAGAGTAATTAAACCATCAGGGACCTGGCACGGAGACGGACGTGCAGACCAGTGGAACAGAGCCCAGAGATAAACCCTTGCATACTTGGTCCAATGATTTTTGATGAGGGTGTCAATATCATTCAACTGGGAATGGACAACAAACAGTGAATGCACTTAACTGGAGACTTACAAATGGTTAAAATGATAAACTTTATATCACGTATAATTCACCACAAGTTTTAAAGACTGGAAAAAAAATGTAAACAAATCAGAAATGGTCAAAAGAATCAGACAAAATTCAGTCCAAAGGGATTAGGAAATAAGGACCAAGACCAAAGCACTGATGTCTGATAAATACGTTTGAAAGGAACAACAGAGATGAAAATTAAATGTGTCCTAAAAACATGCCATGGCAATGCCAGTGAAGGCAGAGAGAAAGTCATTGTGAGAGTTAGGGAGGTGGCAGTGTACAGAAAAAACAGTCACCGGTAAGCCCCCTGCCGTGAAGGACCGAGAGCGGAGCCCTTAGGCGCTGAGACCACCCGGCTTCTGTCCCAGGTACTCAGCGCATGCCCGCAGCGCTCAGGGAATCAGGGATTTCACTTTGTCATTTTTATTGTGCATGTCTTCATTTTATTATTTAAGTGGAAAATTCCTCATATTTATGAAAATGTCCTTATTTTGCCCGATCCTGATGACCCACAGAGTTGTAAGAGCTGTGTTAGCACTGGAAGCACATACAGGTAAGAAAACTGCATAGCCCAGGGGAAGTGAGAATCCTACGCTATTTTTGCAAGATATCTACAAAGCATATGAACTAAAGACAAAACACACTGCGATTATTAACAGAGAAATAAAGGACTCTTTTTTAAGGTTTAGTGCTCAGCCTTAGCCTAGTGTAAGAATGCTGTTTCCGTCTGGTCTGCATGGATGACGTCATTACTCTTGGTGTCTCAGGCTTCCAGAGAGAAGTGGAAGGTGTGAGATGGAGCTGCAGCCTGACTCAGACCTTACCTGAATCCACGCCTGCTGTTTCACGTCGCCCTTGTGGGTTTTACCTTCATAGCCTTTGCCTCCGTACTTCTGGTTTTCACTTATGCATTTCACGTGGTTCTTATAGTCCTCGCCCCTGGGAAGGGAGGCAGGTGCACCATCAGATCGATTCTCAGGGCGGAGGCTGTCCAACGTGAGCACGCTGCGCCTACCTCCTGCAGGCACACGGCATGTTTCACCCCCGCCCAGTGCACAGGCACGCCGACCTGTTTCACTTACTGTGCTTCCCACCCGCTGTTAACCACATCCCTCCTCCAAACTGTTCCATAGAAAACCCACCACCGAACTTCCCACCCATTTCTATATCCCAATGCCTTACACCAAGTGGATCAGCAGTACTTGTTTCCATAGAGGACTACACTCTGAATAAAAAATAGTCTCTGCAACAGGTGGCTTTATCTTAAGTGACAAAATCTGTCTGGGTTCCTGGTAACATAGTAGGCAATAAATACTCAGTTGTAGAACAAGTTAAAAGCTGGTGTAAAATTAATACAATGTTATATCGATATAGTGCAATAAAAATAAATCATAAAAACTTAAATTAAAAAGTCCTGAGTGTGTCCTGTTCAGAGTGGACGCTGTAGTCTTTCTGATCTCAGAGTTTGGGGAACAGACAACGTAACTGTGTCGTACAGTCCTTCTGTAGTTGTATGGGGCCCTCGGGTCAGGTAAGAGCCCACCCCACCTCCAGCTTTCCCCTAGGACTACAGCAATAAAAACTTTAGCAGTTTCCAAAATAATTTTTTACATATCACTGCTCTAGAATAAAATGAAAAAGGGCTATCATCCAAAAGCCGCCAAGGACAGCGGGCAGACGCACCCAAGTAGACTGCACCGGAACCCTCGGAGGCTGAAGGGGGACAAGGAGATGGTGGAAGAAGTCATCTACAGACACCCTCCTGAGGGTGCCGCGGATGAACAAGTGAAGATCCGTCCTGCCCCTCCCCCAGGTCCCCTTTCCAGGGACAGCCACCCTCCGTGGAAGTGTGGACACATGTGGGGAGCAGGAGCGCCCCCACCCCGCAATCAGCTCTGGTGTCCTAGGAAGGACCCAGACTCTGTGAATTAGTTCACTTTCTGGTTTATAAACCCATCTCCACAGAGGGGTCAGCACACCATGCCCCGACGCCTTCCTCCGTGGTCACTTCCCAGGTCTGGTAACGGGGGCAGTGTAATGTCAGCAGGTGCCCCAGACTGACCAGATGTTCCGTTCCGGTCACCACAATCCACCCTTCCTCCAGTCTTCTTCGTAAACCGTCCATACAAGGCAAACGGTCTTGTGAACCACTTCCGATTCTTTCGTCATTGCTTTCCTTGAACTTGCCTCTATTTTGTCAAGATCGATGGAAACGATGCTCCCTAAACTAGCATGCACCCTTGCTAGGATCTACACGAGTGACTTAGAACTTACCAGAAGTCTTTACCGCAGTCAATGCACGAAAGGCTCTCGCAGCTCCTGCAAACGGCCACATGCTTCTCCACCTGTATTTTCTTCACTGATTCACCACATGCATTGCATGTAAAAAATACCATTTTTAGCTAAATGATTAAATAGTCCCTATCCAAGATAGGCGTCAAGTCTCGTCCTAAAAAAATTAAAGATAAAGGAAAAAAAGGTAATTATCGTAATCTGGAACTTTTATTCCCAATAAATCAGTGGTCCCAAACCCCCAGGCCACGGACCGGTAGCGGTCCGTGGGCCACTTAGTACCGGTCCACAGAGAAAGAATAAATAACTTACATTATTTCCATTTTATTTATATTTAAGTCTGATGTTTTATTTTTTAAAAAATGACCAGATTCCCTCTGTTACGTCTGTCTAAGACTCACTCTTGACACTTGTCTCGTAAGTTTGACAATTATATTTAAAAATACCAGTTTTTACACTGGTCGCATAATTTTATTTTGTGCATTTATCCGTCCCACCTTAAAGGCCAATCCGTGAAAATATTTTCTGACATTAAACCGGTCCGTGGCCCAAAAAAGGTTGGGGACCACTGCAATAAATGATCACACAACTTTTCAAGCATAACTTCGTGTGAAAATAACTACAAACAAGAACATCAAAGTTGATTACCCAATCTACACAGAACTCTACTGCCATGTAAGCAACATTCTAATTAACAGGGACGCTCATGCTAACATTTGTTGAGTGTGTGCTAACCATGTGCTGGGTCCTCTGAGACCTTCACACATAGAAACTTACTTCATCCTCACAGCAACCCTGAGCGAGAGACTGCTGTTCACAATTTACATGAAGTTTGGAAGCACAGAGAGTAACTTACCCAAGGTCACACAGTAGCGGAACCAGGATTTAAACTTGGCAGGCTGGCTTTGAAGAGAAAAAGTTTTGGAAACATTAAGTGAAAACCTTACATTTTCTAATAACTTTCTTACTCTCCCCCCTCCCTCTCTCTCACCCTTAGGTGTGTACTGCAAATTATCTCAGGTCCCCAAATACAGTAAGGACATAATGAGAGGAGTTGAGGAAGCTTTAGAAAGTGGAGAACAGGCCTATAAAACAACTTTTCTAGGCACAAAAAACATTTATACACTGTGTATCCTTGGGTGTCACTGCACATTAGGATGTGCCCTCAGGCACCGTAGACAGGGAATAGGTGAGGGGCCTCCCGTGTGGCTTCTCAGACCAATAAAGAAATGGAATGACATGCAGCTGTCCCAAGTGCTGGTGCTGAGTTCCTGGAGGGCGTTCACAGTCCCAGGTGTCCCTGGAGGGCGTTCACAGTCCCAGGTGTCCCTGGGCCTGTGCCCACATTATATACATCTGCACAGATACAATCCTCTGTTTAAAAACCTGTGGGGCTGCTAGTGCTCAAAACAACACAATGTCATTTAAACGTGTGACAGAAGTCACAGTAAGTTTCCATGTTTACATAATTTCTAATCACTAGATACTTGAGGAATATTGTTTATTTACATTATAAATAAGCTTCACAGCAGAACTGCCAAGAACTGTTGAACCCAGCACTGTCTTGCTCACTATGGAAAATTAAGGGAGGCTCAAGTCAACTGGTACAGTTGCTCCAGGGTAAGACTTCCCCAGATCCTTCAGCACAAATGAGCAACCCTCGTTCCCAGAGCACGGCCACGCATGAAAGCACTGCCCTCCACTGCCCTGTGCGGTCACTGCAGGAGAGGCCGCACCCACGCAGAGATCAGGGCTGCTCCGCCCGCTCAGCCTTGAAAGGAAATGTAGTCCTGGCTGCAACTCCACGGTGTACAGAGCCCAGCTGGTCCCTCATGGAGGCCTCTGGCTCTTCGGGGCACTGCCGGACATCAGCCTGCCTGAGAAGCTACGTACAAACGCAGGCCCTGGCCCCCAGTCCCCTTCCTCGGCTGCCAGAAGGGTCGGTGAGCCAGGGAGGGAGGTGGTCGGCTACAGCCCAGCACTGAATCCTGGGGAAAGCAACACGACTGTTTGCTCTGCGATGTACAGCAACCCCACCACCTTCTCCTCCAGTGTGTAACAGTCACTGGTCCTGCGCAGTGGGCATCACAGGCACCTGACCCAGCTCCCTCCACGCTCAGCATTCTGCACATGGCAGATGGACAGGAGGACACCCGGTTAATGACAGGCAGCAAGGACAGTGGCCACCCTGTCCCTCAGGGGGAACAGAGGCTGGAATGGGAGCCAGCACCACATTACCAAATAAATAGCGTGCGGGGGCACTCTGGTGTGAGAACAAGAGCCAGCCATTACCTGTCACCTAGAAATAGTACAGATGGCCATTGTACACGCAAGGGACAGACAGCTGCAAGATGCCAAATTATCTGCTGAAAAACATGTAAGTGACTTCATGATGGAACTCAACAATGAAAACTAACCGCTCCGAGTCAGGCTATGGCCTAGAGCTAGCTCTGACCTTCCCTGCTGAGATCTAGTCTGTTTCCTGGTTGAGGGGGGGAGGGGACAGGAGGTGGCCTCCACAATCTTTGACATCCCACTGGGAGACTCAGTCTGTCGCAGAAGGTCTGAAGTTTAAGGCCTGGGAAGGGGGCAGGTGGAAACAAAACACCCGGACTGGAAGCTGTCAGTGATGTTGACAAAAAGCTGCGGGAATGTCGTGCAGAGCCTGCCACCCCTCTGGGGATCAGCCACACAGCGTCAACATCAGTTCAGGAGAGGAAAAGAATTCCATCACCTGTCCACCGGAAAAATACTGCCAACCCTTTCATTCGGTCTTTTAAGGCCAACGCTCCCATTTAGAAATGTGTTAGTTTTCCTTTACAAGCAGGATGGATGGCTCGCAGTGAGTCAGAACTCCATCCCTTAGAGCCTTCCTTAGGTTTTCCAGAGCCTACGACGCGCTTTCAGTCCTGATAGGACCACCTGCTTGCTGATCAGACAAACAAGGCCTGTAAGGAGCTTACCCCTCACTTATCCAGAGCCCAGAGGACATCCCAGCGCCAGCACAGGGTGACCGTGATCAGGCCTCACGCCTGACCTAGCCCCCTAGGAAAACATCTGTCATTTATGCGGGAAGCACCTGTGTGTCTGTGTGTGTCCGTCTGTCTGCATGGGGGATGGGCTGCAAGGACAGGGAGCTGGACACCACCCTAACTGCACAGCAGACAGGTGTCCCAAGCCTCAGGGCAGGCTTAACAATCTCAGAAGCGCACATGCCACAAACTTACAAAAACACACCATGTGAACAGTCCCTCTAACTGAAGATAGCAAGCACTGCCTCCAACAAAAACTTAAACAATAAAATTCAACAGAGAAAGAAAGAAATTTAAATAATTATACTTTCAAATGATGCTTTTGGTAAATTTGTAACATTTCTCCTTCGGAAATTAGCAAAGCTGAAAGCAGGCTGCAGGAAGACTTAGCCCGCGTCTGCTGGGCTCAGATGTCACACATTTCAACGTTTGGCCTTTGGCCCAAGTGTAAAAAGATGGCGTTCTTTTCGGGGCTGAACCTAAATAAGAGTCCCCTTTCCTTCCCTGGCTCCTCACTCTCTGAGCGCAAGGCTGGGTCCCAATCCGGCCACAGAGATTGAGTTCTCCCTCCTATTGATGTGGGCATGTCAGAGACAGGCAAGCAGGAGGCAACGTCCGCGGACTGGCTGAGGGCATTCGGGGGTTCCCGCCCCAGGTGAGTCACTACAGTTCCATTCAGCGGACATGGACTGAATGCTAGGTGTACACAGAGATCCCTATGCACCCTGGTGCCCTCCCACCAAGTAGGCCCAATGTGAGCTTCTGGCTGGCTGGCTGTCTGGTCAATTTACTGAGTTCTCATCATGTGCCGTAAACAGAACATGACCATTTGGTTTAGCTCTGCACAAAGCCACTTCTCATTTATCATCACGACTGCGCAGACACCTCCAGAAGAGGTGTGCTCACACCACCACCCGGACTAATCGAGGTTCAGTGGTCTGCCTGGAGGCACACTTCGTAGCGGGCAGCCTGACAGGCCAGAGGCATGCAGGAACACCCCCCCCCCCCCCCCCGCCTCCATCTCGACTTGTCATGTCCTTGGCCATGACTTGGTCCCTGGATCCTGAGATTGTCATCCAAAAAAACTTAAAGGCTCTACAAATGATCTTCCACTTTAAAATACGAGGACCCTAAGTCTTCCTTCTAAGGCCAGCCCCAGAACAGAACCACTTGTGTCACAGCGCACGGACATTGGAAAGCGGTGCTGAGGGCAGCGGACGGCATCAGTAAGACGCTGGGAACGGGGAGGGACCAAGGGCCTCTCCGTGTCCTCATCTAGATGGTAGCATGTTCTGTTGAACTGGCCTGGACTGAGGGCCACAGGATCTGAACTCGAGCCCGCCTCTGCCAATTAAAAACTAAAGGACCTAAAGGTACCCTCTTTGGATGTTTATTTACCTAGGAAACGCGCCTAATAGCTGCCTTACAGCACTGTGCAGAAAGTCAAAGTACCAGATACGAAAGATTCCTCCTTACCCAACGGCAGAAGTTCCTATGACCTATTGATTTGCACATCAGTGTTCTTACAGTCCCACCTAAACCCATGCTTCTTTATATATTACCTAACCTACCCGTCGATCCTCGTAAATTCACTCCAGTCCTCTCTAGCTCCCCACCCCATGGGTGCTACTCTACCACCCTGTTCCCTGATACCAAGACCTAAGGTTTAGTTCTGGGATTGGGAGTAACTTTTTGCCTTCCTTCCTCTACATTAAAAAAAATTTTTTTTTTCACAAAAAACTACATTCACTATACTTAAAACACTCTCTCACACACATATACACACAGACCTCTACCCCATCACCCCCGACCACCAAAAGAGCCCACCTGACAGGCCAGGCTGACAACCTCAGCAGTCCCCAGGGAGCACTCTGACCTCAAGCTCCTCACTGTCCTGCTGAACTTCCAAGTTCTCCCACCTGTGAAATAAGGGATCAAGCGAATTAGACCAGCCCCGAGCCCCTTGCAAGGGGAGAATTCCAAGAAACCGTTGGTGTGGCACAGAGAAGGGCACATCTGTACATACTGTCTACCAGGCCACCTAAACCCAAACCCCTGAATGTGGGGGTGAAAAGGTCTCCATGTGCTCTTCCACAGGACCTCCCCCTTGCTCCTTGCAACAACCTGAGAAGCACCTTCACTTACTTAACAGATGAGCAAACTGAGGTTGGGAGAAGTTACCCCCACCTCACACCCCCCACCTCACACCCCCCACCCCCCCTTCCACCCCCACCCCCACATACACACACACTACATCACCAGTCCTGTTCTACACGGCATCCCTTCACTGGTGTAATGACTGCCTGTGGAAGTCCACCAGCTGTCAGGCTCCATGCTAGACGCTGGGGGGCTGAGGGGGCTGTGTGACCAAGTCCCGAGTGGGCTCTCTCTGCAGGAAAGTCAGCCTTGCAAATACACCCCACTTTGTTCCCCTACCTGTCTCAGAGAGGAGCTGCAGGAAACCTGCTATGTGCCAAACCCTGGCCTGGGTGGTTAACGCGTTTCTGCCCATGTGCTCCTCACACCAGGCCTCTGAGTTACGTTCTGCATCATTCCCTTTTCGCAGACGAGGGAACTGAGGTAGGTACAAAGCGGTTAAGTAAGCAGGCCACAAGTAGTTGGTGGCAACCCTGGATTCACACGCTGTTCGTTATTCCGGCCCCAAGTCCGTGCTCTCACCCCACTATGCTCTAAGGCCCCCTCCTTATGGCCCGAGTTCCCCCAGACTCAGAGAGGACAAGAACCTTGACCCCAGCATGCACCAAGCCTGAAGCCCGGTCCACCGGGGACCAACCGTCCTGCTTTTGCGCAGGACAGAGAGGCTATCCTGCACAAGAACTTTTCCGTTTTAAATCCGGGAAGAATTGGTCATTCTAAGTCCAGGACTCCTTCCACTTGCCCAGAGTACGAATAAGATTTGAATGGATTTCCTTCCCTGTACGTAAACCAGAGGGACCCTAGCGGAGGAAATGCAGGCAGTGCGCACTCCTCCACGGTCTCTGAGCCCAGGCTCGTAGGTCGGACCTCCGAGCCACCGCTCCTCACCTCTCAGCCGGCGTCCGCCAACGGATGCAACCCGCCCCGGGGAGCGCGTGTGATCGCCGCGGCCGCCCGCCCGCCCAGCGTAGTAGCCGTCTCCAGGCTCCGCAGCTTCCCGGCGCAGAATTCGATTCTGAACCTCCCAGCGCGCAAGCGCGCCGCAACCCCACCCTAGAGGAAGTGACGACACCGGAAGTCGGGCGGGCTTGGCCAGCCGAGGGGGCGTTGTCGGGATGGTGCTGCTGCTCGCGGAGCTCCGCGAGCCGCGCCGAGGACAGGGCGGCTGGTGAAGCGAGGGCGGCGGTGGGTCCCAGAGAGGCGTCTGAGGGTAAGGTGACCGCCGCGCCAGGGGGCCGGCCTCGCGACGGCGTGCGGGTCACGCGCGGAGGGAGCGGCCCGCAGCGGAGGCCACCGCTGTCGCCCCCGCGTGCCGGGGCACCGCGAGGGTCCGCGGAGAGCTGCCGGCCCGTGCGGCAGGGAAGCGGCGACGGGACACAGAGGTCCGCTCCCGCCCCTGCCGCGGGACCCTCGCCCTCGGGCGGCTTCCTCGGCCTGGAAACCGCGGCGGCCTCTGGCTCGGTCGTCCCGGCCGCTGGGCCCCGCTGCCCTGCGCTCCGCCCTCGGCGCCGCTACAGATCCGCTGCCGTGGGAGGGCCTGAGCCGCGGGCGCTCGGGCCGGCCGCGCCCGTTCCCGTGCGCGCTCCGCTGCCCGGGCTCTGCTGGGGACGTGCGGGTGCAGGTGCGTGCTGCTTCGGGGGCCCGGAGGCGCGCCTGCGCCGGCCGCGGACTGCAGGACCGCCGGGGGCGTGTTGCTGGGATGCGTGCGTGGAAGGTGAACGGGCGTGAGCGGAGTGTCCTGAGAAACGTTAACCCAAGGCGGGGCGATAAGGAAGTCTGCAGATGAGCGTGTGGGGCCTGGACTCGCAGGCGGACACCTTTGCTGGGGCCGCCGCAACAGAACGCCACAGGCTGGGTGGCTCGAAGAGCAGACGTTTATTTGCTCACAGTCCTGGAAGTGAGAAGCTCAAGACCGAGGTGACAGCCCGCTCGGTGTCTTCTTAGGCTGCGCGTCTTGCCTTGCAGATTGACACCTGCTGTGGTGTCCTCACCTGGTCTTCCCTCCGTGCACGAGCATCCCTGGGGTCTCTGTCCAGACTTCCTCTTCCTACAAGGGCATCAGTCAGATTGGATTGGGGTTTTAACGTGGTTGGATTGAGTTTTGACTTCATCACCTCTTCAGAGGCCCCATCAGCAAACAGTTACCTTCAGAGGTATTGGGGGTTAGAGATTTAGCATATGAATGTGGGGGGCGGGGACACAGTTCAGCCCGTAACAGAAGGAATGCAGTGGAGTGGACTAGGAGGCAAATATTGGCCGGCGGAGGTGACAGGGTGCCCACGAGGTCCAAGAGGAGGGTGCTCGAGGCATCTGTGTGCGGGGCACACGTGGGCGCCTCGTTCTTGTTTGCTCTCCCTGCGTTGGTTTTTCATTTGCTTCCTTTGAAAACTCAGGGTGAGCCCTCCTCACTCTCCCTGGCAGACCTTTCAGGTTTCAGCATGGATGTCTCTTTCTCAAGGAAGTTTCTCTAATCCTCTGTTCCTCCCACCACCACCAATTAATTCTTTACTTCCTCCGTTTAGTGTCTCCAGTAAAGAGCTAGACTTGTCTCTCCCACTGGACTGACGCTTCAGGAAGGCCTGGATGACCACATCTGAGGCGGTCACCATTGTACCCTCAGTGCCTGGCATTCGGAGGATGCTTGGTAAAGCTAAGTGAATGGCGTAGAGGGCAGGGAGCACGTCCCATTCAGTTTGTTGGCATTCCATCCTTACAACAACATCTGCACATACTAGGTCCGTGATGGCCAGCCTGTTACACGCATGTCAGCACTGACACGCGTAGCCATTTTCTATGACATGCGGCCGCATGCCGAAAAGGACGTTTCATCCTCGGCTCCTGCAGGGCCAGGTGCAGTAGCCGAGGATAAAACATTTGCTCTAGTGTAGACACTCTGTGCTGGAGGTCTGTAAGCCAAAACAACAGAACTCCGGCACAGAGCGTCTAGTTCTGGGACTTCCGGTTAGGCCCTTAGGGGATCTTTGACCTCTCTTCCCGCCGGCGGAGCAGGGAGCAGCAGAATGCCGCGGGGGACGCATCTCTGGGGGCCTTGTGATTGCCATTACCAGCAACCACATAACCACAGCAACCATCATCCGATCTACTGTTCTGGGGTGTCGTGGATTTCTAACTGACCATCATTACTGAGATCAGTGAGGGGGAGGTTGGGAGAGGCGAGGGCCTGTGCTATGGGTGCCGTTTCTCGTCATTAGAAATAGTGGCAGCCATCTTAATTTACAAAAGATGCAACTTGCAGAATTTCAAGACAGCATCTGGGCTCAGGTGTTTGTCGACTTGAGGTCAAAGCTTGAGAATCTGGAAAGGTGCCGCTTGGAGAATCAAGAGGAGTGCCACTACAAACAGAGAATTTGGAGTACCTGGAACTGATTACTAGACACTTTTAGCACCCTGAAAAATATAGCAGTGGCTTTACTCACAATTTTTCCCTCTACGTACTTTTGTGAGACCTTATTCTCAGTGTGTTAAATAATATCAAAACCAACAAAAGAAACAGATTGACAGATGAACAAAGAAGTCGCTAAGCAGGTAAGTTAAATAATTAGTGTTTGGTTTATTAAATACAGTTATATATTACAATTATACATTTTTGTTATTTAAACTGTAAATATCACGAAATTAGGTTTTTTCTCGAAGTAACACACCACCCAAGTTATGCTCGTTTTTTTGGCGAATTTTAACACACCAAGCTCAAAAGATTGCCCATCACTGTACTAGGCCCACGATACTGGTCTAGCTGAATTGGCCTTTGTAGCATCATGGAGTCTGTATAGAGCTAAAGCCTGAAATCAGGTGTGTTTGCTTGAAGTCAGTGCATTTGTTGTTTGAGTTGGGATGGAGGGTTGGCAATCAGCTGTTTGGAAGGCCTGCTGGCCGAAGAGGACGGCGGGGTCAGTCTGAGACAAGCTCGGTGCTGAGGTGCGTGAGCTGTGCACCCTTGGAGGGGCAGTCTATTAATAGCCCCACAAATACTTTCCTCTGGTGTTGGACAGGCTGGTAAATTGTCCCACCAAACAGAAGAGCCTTTGCTCTAGGAGCCATCCCTGCAGGATAAAATTCCATTTCCGCCCTTGTTCCCTGTAGAAACACCTCTTCGTTTACCTCTCCCTAAGTTTTCTCTGTTCTCTTTCTGTTTCCTTCCTTCCTGCCTGCCTGCCTGCCTGCTATTCAGTTCATCTTTCCACTATCACATTTAGAACAGGAAGAAACTTTAGAGATTAACCCAGTGGGGGACCCCTTCATTTTTACAGGTGAAAAATCTGATGCGTACACATCAGTCGAGAAACTGTGTTGAGCACCTGCTGGGTCCAGGGCACTCTTCTAGGCTGGAGAGATACACTGACCATTTCCACTCCTTGTCACAGTGATTCAGCTGTGAAGACGGAGTGAGTCCTGGCCCTGTGTCACAGCACACACCTGGCGTTGCGTGCCTCGTCCTCAGGTGCTGCTGGTCTGCGGGTCACCTGGACAGTCAGGCGTGGGCAGTAGACTGAAGAGGCAACTGATTTGATCCAAGGAAGCCCTTTGATCTGTCACACGTAACTCAGAGTGGGGGATAAGCTGTGGGCTTTGGGGTCAGATTTCCTGTGTTTCAATTCCAACTCTGCCCCTTATTAATTGCCTGTTACTGTGCGACCATCCTCTTCGTACCTGCTCGGGTTCTCTATCTCTGTGCCCCACACTAAGTGACTTAAAGCTATTGTATTTATCTCACATTTGTGTGGGTCAGGAATTCGGGCAGGGCTGCCGGGCAGTTCTTCAGTTCCACGTGATGTCAGCGGGGCTGGGTTCAGCTTATGATGGGGCTGGTCTAGAGTTTGCTTTGGCTTTGCTGCCATATCTGGTACCTGGGACAGATGGCCAGTAGGCCGGGCTCAGCTGAGCCCTTCTCCTGCTTCGTGTGTTCTCTCCCTGGGAATCTTACAGCCCTGCTGCCCACGGGGCCTTCCAGAGCTGGTGTTCCACAGGAGGGAAGATGGAAGGTGGAGCTGTCTGGTTTAAGGGCCTGGGCCCAGAAATAAGCACAGATTTACAGCCTTACTCTTCCCTGTTCTGTTGATTAGCCCAGAGGCTACTCTGGTTCAAGGGGAGGAGACGGGACCCATTTCCCTTTGGGAGGAATGTCAAAGAAGGTGTGGCCCTCTCATCTGACAGGTGCTTCAGTGTCCTCATCTAGAAAATGAGGTTAATGGTTGTACCTATCTTACTGTTATTCTGATAACTAAATGAGTTAATGTGTATAAAGGGCTTAGAATAGTGCCTGGTAGCATGTAGGAAACGTTTTGTAAATATTTGTTGTTATTGTTTATGTGAGTTATATACATTATTATTTATAGTTGTTATGCATAGGACACATAAGAAATAGAAATTACCGATTCTTTATGTAGAGGGGTATTTTTTATAAGGGACTTAGAGGAATAACATCACGAAGCAATTAGAGAATTACACTAAGTAATATAGGTTATAGTTTTTATTGTCAGAGTAAATTATGGAGTGGTTCATAACATTGCTTATCATCAGGACTCTGAGGGTCATTCTAACGAATTTTTCCCCTTATCACTACCGTGTAGCTAGAAAACAGCTAGTGTAGATTCAGAATACTTGCTGCGTTTCAGTCTGGAGGAAGGTTTTATGTTGTGTTTTAACATTCCTTTCCTCATGGATATAGCATAGCCTACGAGCACAGACTGCAGGGTTTAGAGAACAGTTGAATCCTGACTTTGGAACGTAAGTTTTAATGATAATGGACAAATTACTCAAACTCTCCATTTCCTAACATCCTGATTTGTAAAATAATGAAAATGGGGCTCTTCAAGTATTATTTGAGTTAACATATGTAATATATGCTTAGCACAGTGCCCAGCCTACAGTAAGCGGTCAGTACGTGATAGCTAATGATAAATAGTAAAGCAGGAAGCCCTTTCGTGTCGGGCAGCCAATGGGGTAGGGGTAGGTTACTGATTACTCAGCCGTTTGGCTGTTCAGTACCTTGGAGGATTCAGCACTGGGGACAGTGCCCCAGCACCTGACAAAGGTTTCCCTATCCGTAGTCTTGTTTTGGGTAGTGCTTTCCACTCCCAGTGCTGCAGTATAGCTCTTTGTATTGTAGATGACATCACCTCTAGTCCTGTTTTTCTCTAAACCCCACCCTGATCTCAAACCGGTAGACAATGCCGGTACCCAGATTCTACCTACCGGAGACTAAGCTTTCCATAAAGAAATAGGGGAGTCAGAATAAGGCGTAGAGCTGAGGATGAGAGGGTGGGGGTGAGTTTGGAGGATTCCTAGTTGAGGGGCCATACAGTGAAAGATGTTTAGCAGCACGTTGGACTTTGGGAACTGGTGATCAAAGCTAAAGTTCAAGTTTAGGATTCGTCTGCTTAGAGACAGATAACAGCCAAGAGTAGATCTGATTGTCAAGGGGAGAGAAGAGGGCCATGTGCTGAGTGTGAATGGATGTTAGGCTTTGAAGGGCTTGCAGGGGAACAGTACAGCAGGCCAGGGCCGTGGTGAGAGGAGCAGAAATGTTCGAGGACAGAGGACTTCTGAGGTGGCAGTAGGCAGACTGCGCCTGACGTGTGGCAGGAAAGCTGGGTGATGCACTGAGCACAGGCCGTGTGGGCAGCCTGCTTCAGCATGGTGGGGTTGGCAGCAGGGTTGCCAGGTGAGAATGGAGTCCTCAGAAGGCAACGCCGGGTGCAGAGACGGCTAGTGTGAAAGTGTGTGAGGCCGGGGTGAACAGATGTACCTGGACAGTGTCCAAGAGTCTGCGTTTTTAACAGGCTCCGCAGGCATTCCTTCCAGATAACATCTGTTGAATGCTTCCACCTGCCAGTTGCTATTCTAATGTTCATGAGGGCTGTCACACTTACCTCAGTCACCTGTGAGATAGCATGAGGAAAGTAGAACATGGAACTGTCGCTTGCCCAACATCACACAGCCCGACAGAGTCACTGTCCAAGGACACAGCTTGGGGAGCCGCAGGTAGTTTATGTTGGTAGCACACCTGGGAGTAATGGGAGGTGAGGCAATTATTGTAATCATAGTAATTGTAGAAGGAGGGAGCATGTTGAAAAGCTTAGATTTTGGGTTTCTTGGTTTAACAACTTTTTTTCAGTAATGTTTACGCACTGAGAATGAATGCAAATAAAACAAATAGTGACTTTTTGGGGTTTTAGTGTATCAGACTGCCATGTTAACTTCTGTAGTCTTGTTATTGTAAACTACTGTCCCTCACTTCCGCGGGTTTCCATAGAGCAGTGGTTCTCAACCTTTCCAATGCCGTGACCCCGCAATACAGTTTCTCATGTTGCGGTGACCCCAAACCAAAAAATAAATTTTGGTGGCTACTTCATAACTGTAATTTTGCTACAGTTATGATTCGGAATGTAAATACCTGATATGCATTATGTATTTTCCAATGGCTTTAGGCAACCCCGCTGGGGTCACGACCCACAGGTTGAGAACCGCTGCCATAGAGACACCAAGTCCAGATGAATTTTGAAGGGTTTTATTAAAGGAGGAGATTTATTAAATATGCCATCCCGCATATGACTAACCTGGGGCATTGCAGACCCAAATAGTATGCGCCAAATACATGTCAGAGGCTGGTTATACACCCTTGATCACACACAGGCGGGGAGAGCATGGCATCGTGACATAATTATTAACAAGCTTGTAACATTTGTTTAGGGGATCCATAGAAACATTAAAACTTTTAAGGTAATACAATCAAAGACATTTATAGATCTTTTAGTGTCTCTCTCCCCTCCTTTGCCTGGAGGTATGTTACTCTCAGGATTCCAGGAAGGGAGGAAGAGCCAAAATCAATGTAGGGTGGTATGTAAATTCTGTCTCTTATTGTAAGAGAAAAGAAGTTCCTTAGACAACCTTTATTCTATAGTTAAACCTAAATGGCCCATTGTCCTTGTAAGTCAGGAAGCTTCTACATTCTTCTCCCTCCCCTCCCCTAGGAAATGACTGGACAGAAAGCCTGACCTTTCCTTCTAAAATATCAGTATTAATTTTGCAGCTTTTTGGTACCTTACCACATTGTCCCCATCTGACTTCATTTCTCCCTGCTACTGACACACCTCAGACATTGTGGGTTCGGTTACAGACGCACAGCAATGAATGTTAAGCCTAATCTGGAGGGACCCGAAACATTGAAGACACGAACAAAGTCCCTCGAGTACACATCAAAGCTTTATTGTCTAGCTTGGCCAAGTGGCGGCAACACCGACAAGTCTGAGGGAGTGCACGCCAGCCCTTTGTTCTACTTAGTTTTAAAGTTTTGTAAGTGGAAAGTACAGAAGCAAAAATTGTAATTAGGAGCCCTTTACCACTATTGGTTATAGTCACATGTCCTTTAACATGATAGGACCATGTTCAATTTGCAAACCATACATTATTTTGGAGAAAACAAAATTTACAAGTCATTGCTATAAGAAAAGGTTTATTTTGGCTTTTCTCTCCCTGTACCTGGCTAGCCTTTCACCCCTTTCCCCACAGGCGTGGTGGAATGTCTGGGAATCCATGTTTTCCTCCTCTTTGCATTTATAATACTGTAAAGCCAGTAGCCAGGGCCACCATCACAGCAGCCTGGCCAATGAAGGTTCGCATTGGATTCGGACAGTCGATAAAGAAACAACGGAGCCACAAACTGGTGGGCCATCATTTTTAATCCTAGCTTGCACCCAGCGGGCAAGTAAAAACACACTTTGGGCTCCAAAACCTGCTCACATTCAGTGCTCACAAAGCTACTGACTTATCCGAGTTTCCTAGAATCAAAGGTTTCTAGCTCACCAGACTTATTCACCTCTGTTCCCCATCTCCTTCCCTGCATAAACTGGCTTCTCACTCAGCACACCGCCATCTTGGCTGCTTCTCCTGGCCTCTTCCATGTGGCCTTTCTCTGCTCTCTGCTCTCTCTTAATGCTAATCTCAGGAACTAAGAGAGCAAGCTCTTGTTCTGCCCCCATTTTATAGTGTAGATTCATAACCTTTAATTCAATATACAAAATAGGGAAGTCTCCAGTACAAAGTCACTTATCAGAGGCATGATGGGATTATACCACCCCACATCAAAATGGGTGGGAAAGGCTTAATCCTAAAACCAAGCTCCAGGCTACAAGGATCCTGCCTGCCCACATCCCACAGAGACACACATTAATATCACCTGGGCAACGGCCTCCACGTGGGCAGCGTCATCTTTAACAAAGTGAGCATAATACATTTTATCTGCCCAACAAATACAGTGCCAAAGGCTATCCTGGTCATGCCAATCCCACAGTACAGGGACAATTTCTCTGCCCACCTTAACCCAAATTAATAAAATGTTCTTCAAGCCTCCCAAAATATTAATATTAATTCTGTAGCTTTTGGTACTTCACAACACCTGCGGGTGAGGTGGCGCAGTGGTTCCTCAATGAAGTATCACAATAAAGCCAGCAGTTGTCTTTTTGCTAGTGGAGGAGCGTCTTGCCTTCAGTTTGTAGAACGTGTGACATCTGTGGAGCACGATAAAGTGAAACAAGATGTTTCTGTATTCCTCTTCCATAAGTCATCCCTCACTAGACAGCTCCTGGGTGTCAGCCATATCCTACTCATCTGTGGATTCAGTTGTCTAGCTGTTTGGTTTAGTTGTGTGTCAGATACTTGTGTGTGTGTGTGGAGGGGGGGGGGTTCCCACACACACACACACACACACACAGCTAAATGACGTGTTGTTTTTATAAAGATTTTATTTACTTTAGAGAGAGAGAGAGAGAAAGGCATGGGGGGGGGGGGGTTGTTGGGCAGATGTAGAGCCAGAAGCCACAGCCACTATCAAAGCAGCCCGGCCCATGCAGGTTCACATTGGATTCGGACAGTCGGCAAAGAAACAACGGAGCCACAAATTGGTGGGCCATCATTTTTAATTCTAGCTTGCACCCGGCAGGCAAGTAAAAACATACACTGAGCTCCAAAACCCACTCACATTCAGTGCTCACAAAGCCACTGACTTATCCGAGTTTCCTAGAATCAAAGGTTTCTAGCTCACCAGCCTTATTCTCCTCAGTTCCCCATCTCCTTCCTTATCCCAGATACAAACTCTACACAAACTGGCATCTCACTCAGCACACCGCCATCTTGGCTGCTTCTCCTGGCCACATGGCCTCTTTCTGCTCTCTGCTCTGCTCCCTCTGCTCTCTCATGCTAATCATCCCAGGAACCAAGAGCAAGCTCTTGTTCTGCCCCCATTTTATAGTGTAGATTCAAAACCTTTAATCCAATATACAAAATAGGGAAGTGTCTAATACAGTCACTTCTCTGAGGCATGATGGGATTGTACCCCCCACATCAAAAAGGGTAGGAAAGGCTTAATCCCAAAACCAAGCCCCAGGCTACAACGATCCTGCCTGTCCACAGAGACACACATTAATATCACCTGGGCAGCGGCTCCATCTTTAACAAAGTGAGCATAATACATTTTATCAGATAAAATGTATTATGCTCACTTTGTTAAAGATGGCTCTGCCCAGGTGGAAGCCCAACGTCCAGGTGATTGCTTGGGATGGGCGTGATTGTATTAATGTGTGTTGGGTGCGGGCTGTGGGCAGGCAAGATCCTCAGGCAGGATCCTTGTAGCCTGGGGCTTGGTTTAGGAACTAAGCCTTTCCCACCCTTTTTGATGTGGGGTGGTGCACTCTTATGAGGAATTCCATTATGCCTCAGATAAGTGACTGTGTATCAGAGACTTCCTTGTTTGTATATTGGATTAAAGGTTTTGATTTCTACACTATAAAATGAGGCAGACCGGGAGCTTGCTCTCTCTTGGGTCCTGAGATTAGCACTAGAGAGGAGAGCAGAGAAAGGCCATGTGGAGGAAAGAGGGGCAGCCAAGATGGTGGAGTGCTGAAGGAGAAGCCAGTTTGTCAGAGTTTGTGCAGAGAGGAGATAAGGAACAGAGGTGAATAAGGCTGGTGAGCTAGAAACCTTTGATTCTAGGAAACTCAGATAAGTGCTTTGTGAGCACTGAATGAGTGGGTTTTGGAGCCCAGTGTGTGTTTTTACTTGCCCGCTGGGTGCAAGCTAGGATTAAAGCTAATGGCCCACCAGTTCTTGGCTCCATTGTTTCATTACCGTCTGTCCAAATCTAATGCAAACCTGCATGGGCCCAGCGGCTGTGATGGTGGCCGTGGCTACTGGCTTTACAGGGGGGGAGAGCAGGAAGCATCAACTCATAGTTGCTTCTCGTATGTGCCTTGACCAGGCAAGCCTGGGTTTTAGAACCGGTGACCTCAGTGTTCCAGGTCAATGCTCTATCCACTGCGCCACCCCAGGTCAGACCCTGACGTGTTTCGTTCATTGTCGCCTTAGAACACAGCACACAGTAGTCATCAATAGATACTGAATGATGAGACTTCCTGTATCCCCATAATGACTTCCCATCTCGTTCAGAGTCAAAGTCAGGGTTCTCAAAAGGGCCCACATGACCCTCTCTTCGTTCCCTCCCTCTCCCCCTCACTCTTGTCATGTCCTCGCCACAGTGGTACTCGCAGTACTTCTGTCCTAGTCCCCACAGCTCCTTCCCGTACTTCCTTCAGGACTCAGCTCACACAGCGTCGCCTGTCAGACGGGTCTGAGGGGCCACATGTGGCTAACAGCTACTGTACTGAACCGTGCAGAGAAGGGTATTTTTATCATTGCAGGCAGTTCTGTCGAACAGCACTGTTGAGATGCTCGAGAAACGACCTTTGTCTGTTTGCTTGTTTTTTAAACTGCTGTCACGGAATCATGACAGTGAACCATATATCATCAGAGGGATTTGGTGTCTTGGAGTGTCCAGTCTTGTCCTCGGGAGTCAACGTTCTACCCTGTGTTGGGGACTGAAAGCCATCGCAGTTAGATTTTGGGGGGACAGGGGTGTGGGGAACTGGCAGTAAGCTGACTGTCTGCCCAACCCCCCACCTCACTTGTTCTGTGAAGTTGCTAAAGGCTATGTTAGCTGTGGTGCTGGATTATTTATACTAGTTTAGGCCCTTTGTCTCTTGGGAAGACTTGAGGCAAGTTTCTTTTTATCCTTTGTTTTGTGAAGTTAAGATGTTATGTATGGTGGGGTTTTTCTGCACTTGGGAGAATTCTTGGAATGCCTTGGAAATGTGACCAGAGATCTCTTTGATTTGCTAGTGGCCTCACTTTGCCCTATACATAAAGCAGGATGGGGAATGGAAGGTCGCTTTTTGCAAACTATCTCTTGCATTGCAAAGAGACCTGATCCCATCCTTTTCTCTAAGCCTATTTTCTTAATTCTGTGCTCTTCCCACTCAGGACCTGTTACTAGCTGTGCTGGCTCGCAGCAGGGAGTCACCGTTCTACCCACGTTCTCTGTTGCAGGTGCTGCGAATGCTCGAGCATGGACGCCGTGGCCACTCACAGCTGCCACCTCCTCCAGCAGCTGCACGAGCAGCGCATTCAAGGCCTGCTGTGTGACTGCATGTTGGTGGTGAAGGGCGTCTGCTTCAAAGCCCATAAGAACGTGCTGGCGGCCTTCAGTCAGTACTTCAGGTAGGGGTCATCCCTTGCTCTTCTGACTGGGGAAGAAGCCCAAGGGTGGGGATATTCTGACTCAATTGTATTTGCTCCTTGGATTTCACTCTCCTTTCA
This sequence comes from Saccopteryx bilineata, assembly GCF_036850765.1. NCBI lineage: Eukaryota > Metazoa > Chordata > Mammalia > Chiroptera > Emballonuridae > Saccopteryx > Saccopteryx bilineata. The sequence goes on from NC_089494.1 coordinate 260,801,855, forward strand.
AAGTACATTGTGGGGTTTGTTTTGTTTTTACCCTTTTAATTGAACTTAGCGGGGTGACATTGGTTAACAAAATTATACAGGTTCCAGATATACAGTTCTGCAGTATATCATCTGTGTACCCCACTTTGAGTTTTTTTGCTTTTGTACAATATTTACAGTAACCTGAAAGCAAAAGAGCCTTTGAACTAATATACATGTATTTGGGGCGATGGAAAGCATTTTGGTCCTTTCCTTAGAATGTGATTATTCTAATAATGTCAGCCTTCTATATATGTTTCTTATCCTTTCAGTATAAAAAGATTGAAGAATAAAATTCCAGGGAGAAACTTTTCTGTGATAAAGAGTCAGAGAGGGGAAACAGCCTATATGCAGGGTTTGGTTTTAATTTGGTTTTTTTTTAATTAAAATGTTTTAACCCAGGCTGGTTGGCTCAGTGGTAGAGTGGTGACCCAGTATGTGGATGTCCCGGGTTCAATTCCCGGTCAGGGCACATAAGAGAAGCAACCATGCTCTTCTCCACCCCTCCCCCTTCTCACCTCTCCCTACTCCTCTCCCTCCCTCTCCCTCTTCCTTTCCCCTTCCCCTTCTCTCCTTCTCCTGCAGCGATTGCCTGACTGGAGCAAGTTGGCCCCAGGTGCTAAGGATGGCTCCGTAGCCTCCACCTCAGGCACTAAGAAGAGCTCAGTTGCAGAGCAACGGAGCAATGCTCCAGATGGGCAGAGCATCGTCCCTAGTGGGCTTGCAGGGTAGATCCCAGTCGGGGTGCCTGTGGGAGTCTATCTCTGCCTCCTGTCCTCTCACTGAGTTAAATAAATAAATAAATAACATTTTAATTCTTGTTTCTCATTTGACTAAGGAAACAGGTTTCAACTCAGTTTGCTCACCCTTGTAATGGTTTGTGCCTGTGGGAAAGATTTACTTACAAGTAGCACCAAGCAACAATGGTTCATTCACTGTAACAGTAGAGTGTTCTCCATATATATTTTCTGATGCTTATAGGTCTAACACTCTATGAGCACTCAAGGTAGTGACTTTTCTTCCCAAGAATGCTTACTGTTTTACTGCTCTGGGAACTGCCTGTGGAACAAGATTTAATCTTTCCCTCAGTAATCCCAAATCATGTGGTGACATTCAGCCAGTGTACGTGCTGTGAGTGCCCGTGGAGCTGAGGGTGAGGTGACGTTCAGTGCGTGTGCTGTGAGTGCCCGTGGATCTGAGGGTGAGGTGACGTTCAGTGCGTGTGCTGTGAGTGCCCGTGGAGCGGAGGGAGAGGTGACGTTCAGTGCGTGTGCTGGTAGTGCCCGTGGAGCTGAGGGAGAGGTGACGTTCGGTGCGTGTGCTGGTAGTGCCCGTGGAGCTGAGGGAGAGGTGACGTTCAGTGCGTGTGCTGTGAGTGCCCGTGGATCTGAGGGTGAGGTGACGTTCAGTGCGTGTGCTGTGAGTGCCCGTGGAGCTGAGGGAGAGGTGACGTTCAGTGCGTGTGCTGTGAGTGCCCGTGGAGCTGAGGGAGAGGTGACGTTCAGTGCGTGTGCTGTGAGTGCCCGTGGAGCTGAGGGTGAGGTGACGTTCAGTGCGTGTGCTGTGAGTGCCCGTGGAGCTGAGGGAGAGGTGACGTTCAGTGCGTGTGCTGTGAGTGCCCGTGGAGCTGAGGGTGAGGTGACGTTCAGTGCGTGTGCTGTGAGTGCCCGTGGATCTGAGGGTGAGGTGACATTCAGTGCGTGTGCTGTGAGTGCCCGTGGAGCTGAGGGTGAGGTGACGTTCAGTGCGTGTGCTGTGAGTGCCCGTGGAGCTGAGGGAGAGGTGACGTTCGGTGCGTGTGCTGTGAGTGCCCGTGGAGCTGAGGGAGAGGTGACGTTCAGTGCGTGTGCTGTGAGTGCCCGTGGAGCTGAGGGAGAGGTGACGTTCAGTGCGTGTGCTGTGAGTGCCCGTGGAGCTGAGGGAGAGGTGACGTTCAGTGCGTGTGCTGTGAGGGCCCGTGGAGCTGAGGGTGAGGTGACGTTCAGTGCGTGTGCTGTGAGTGCCCGTGGATCTGAGGGTGAGGTGACGTTCAGTGCGTGTGCTGTGAGTGCCCGTGGAGCTGAGGGAGAGGTGACGTTCAGTGCGTGTGCTGTGAGTGCCCGTGGAGCGGAGGGAGGAGTGCTTCTATCCTCGTGCAGAACGGCCCCAGGCTCAGTCTGCGCCTCTCTTCCGTAGTCCCGGACGGTGGGGTTTGGAGGCTGTGGTCCGTTGACTGGTGTTTTCCCTGCCCCTTCCACTTTGTACTGTCCTGGAGAAAACTCAGAACTGAAGGCTGGGGGGAGCAGGTGACTGCATCTGACAAAGTGTCTTTAGTAACACTGCGAGACCCCTTCCCTCACTCAGCTTGGTATTGTTTACAACACAGATCCCTTCCCCAGTGAACTTGTCTTGTGCTGGAGTAGAGCGTGTGGGCTTTGTGGAAGCGTGCCTTTATTCCCACATTAACTCACAGGGTGCTGAGAAATGGCCTCTGGCAGCTAGATAAGGTCCTGAGTGCAGAATGAGTGTGTGTCAGGGACCTGGCAGTCCTGGTCAAGGACAGAGAATGGTGGGTGGGGCTGGGCAGAGGGGCGAAGGGTGAGTTCCTGTCCCCTGGGGACAGAGTCTCTGTTTGGGGTGATGCAGTTTCTAGAAATGGAGAGAGGTGATGGTTGCACGTCATGAATGTACTTAATACTGAATTTACCATTTGAACTGTATTTAAATGTTTAATTTAACATGTATATTTTGCCACAATTAAAAATTAAGGTTAAAAAAATGAGTGTATACTGAGGGTTGGTTTATTATACCTATTTTTATTTTTAGACTTTTTTTTTTTTTTTTTTTGTATTTCTCTGAAGTTGGAAACGAGGAGGCAGTCAGATTCCCACATGCGCCCGACCAGGATCCACCCGGCATGCCCACAAGGGGGTGCTCTGCCCATTTGGGGCATTGTTCTGTTGCAACCAGAGCCATTCTAGCGCCTGAGGCAGAGGCCATGGAGCCATCCCCAGCGACTGGGGACAACTTTGCTCCAATGGAGCCTTGGCTGTGGGAGGGAAAGAGAGAGACAGAGAGGAAGGAGAGGGGGAGGGGTGGAGAAGCAGATGGGCGCTTCTCCTGTGTGCCCTGCCCGGGAATTGAGCCCAGGAGTCTTGCACGCCAGGCCGACGCTCTACCACTGAGCCAACTGGCCAGGGCCTCTATTTTTAGACTTTTTAAGGTACTTAGATGTGGGAATATTTTTGGATGAGTTTTATGGCCAAAAATACATGATTTGTCAGACTAAACATGAAATAATGAAAAATATATGTCCTTTAGTTTTCTGTACTCTATATGTAAACAATAATATGGATAATTACATTTGAAAACAGTTATAACTATATTGCAATATTTTACTTTGAGATCTACTTAGAATTTAAATATTCAACAAACTAATTTTATCTATCTGAATTGCTTTATTAGATGGCTTGCCAATTTTTTAAAAAGTGGTAAAGCATACTTAATTTTAAAATCGTGGCCTTCCTAGAACGGTAGTCGTTTTGAATAGTAGTATGAGTGTTATTTATGAGAAAGTTGCTAGCATGTATGAACTGTTAACACTGTACACAGATATCTTTTCTTTTATCAGGAGCCTCTTCCAGAATTCTTCCGGCCAGAAGAGTGATGTTTTTCACTTGGATATTAAAAACGTGAGTGGCATTGGGCAGATCCTGGACTTCATGTACACCTCTCATCTCGATCTTAACCAGGACAACGTGCAGGTGCTGCTGGACACAGCACAGTGTTTGCAAGTCCAAAACGTTCTGAGCCTGTGTCACACGTTCGTGCAGTCCACCGCCGCGGAAGAGGCTGCCGGCATGCCTTGTGGCAGTAAGTGCTCCCTGCAGAGCGCCCTGGCACCTGGCGCTGACTGCACCGTCACTGTCGGGGAGCACTACCCTCCCTTCCTACTGCCGAAGTGCCCGGCGGACCAGCCGCACTTGCAGGCTGCACCGTCCGTCCATCTGCATAATCCTGCAGGTGAAACGCCGAAACCGGCCCCTGAGACTCTAGACGGCAGCTGCAGAGAACTGCCGTCCAAGCAGCCAAACTACTACAAACTCAGGAACTTCTACAGTAAGCAGTACTATAAACAAGCCGCTTGTCCCGGCCCCCAGAGGACAGCCGAGCAGCCCTTCCCCGCCAGCCCCCCCACAGACCTGAGCGCTGTGGAGAGCCAGCCCTGTGCCGTCAGTCACTCCAAGTGTGCCCCGCGGGCCGCACAGCACTTACCCTCCCCCTTGCTGGCCCCGCCTCTGAGCGACCCAGCCCCAGACCCGGACCCCGACAGTGCGTGCCAGCCCCCCACAAAACAGGGGAGGCTCAAAAAGCACATCCACCTTAAGAAGCTCAGTTTCCTGAAGTCACAGAAATCTGCAGAGCAGACTTCCGACGCCATGTCGGATGAGGGTTTGACAAAGAGGACCGGCTCTGCGAGTGAGAACACTGGAGAGAAAGCCGGCAGTCCGGGCGCAGAGGAAAAAGAGAGCAAGGACCTCGCCAGTTCCGAGGCCTTCAGCTGCATGAACAGCACCGAGGGGCCTGAGGGACTCGTGGCACCGGAAGACCAGTCCCTGACGCTCCAGACCCAGAGACAGTACGCGTGTGAACTGTGCGGGAAACCCTTTAAACACCCAAGCAATCTGGAGCTTCACAAACGGTCTCATACAGGTACACTGACCGAGTGCCACAGCGGGAGGCAAGGAGACGGGGCAGCCGGCACACGCCAGTCCTGCTCCCTCTTTGTAAGGAGCTTTGCTGTCGCTTCATGTCACTGACGTCTGCCAAAAAAAACAAAAATGAGGAGCATTAGCTACCTTTTAATTTATATTTTTGGTGATGCCTCTTAAAGAAGAATCTTAAAGTTCTGTAGATGCTTTCATAGAGCCACTTTTAAAAGATGTCATGCTTGACCCTGGCCGGTTGGTTTAGTGGATAGAGCATCAGTACAGCGTTTGGACGTCCCAGGTTCAATTCCTGGTCAAGGCACACAGGAGAAGTGACTATCTGCTTCTCTTCCCTCCTTCCCTCTCTTTCTCCCTCTCTCACTCTCTCACCCCTTCCCCCTTCTCTCTGTCTTCCCCTCTTGTAGCCAGTGGCTCAGTTAGTTCAAGTGTCAGCCTGGGCACTGAGGATAGCTTGGTTGGCCTGAGCGTCAGCTTCAGGTACTAAAAATGGTTCAGGTTTGAGCATCAGCCCCAGACGGGTTGCTGGGTGGATCCCGGTTGGGGCGCGTGTGGGAGTCTATCTCCCCTTTCAAAAAAAAAAATCACTTTTTTTTATTCTAATTACATTTTTATATAATAAACTTTCCATCTCTAAAGAAGTATAGTGAGTTATTTTGAACTGCTGATAATTTCAAGTTCTAAAACAAGTTATATTTGTCTTTAAAATTAAATTGTTTCTTTTTCTAAAGCATCATGTACAATATACAGGTGATGTATTGTAGAATTGTGCACCTGAAACCTATATAATTTTATTAGCCAATATCACCCCAATAAATTATTTAAAAATAAAATAAATGAAAATTCAACATTTAAATAAAGAAGTAAAAGTATAATGTAGGTTAATTCAGACTAAAAATAATTTAGTTTGAATAATTCTAAAAGTTCTCTGGAAAGAAATTTGAAAGCTAGCAAGCCTCAACAATGTAGTAGGAAGGGGTGGGTGGTTATTTTTTAAAGAATCGTAATGAAGCCACCTGTGTGAGGGGAGTGGGGAAAATGGATGGTTCCTGGACGTGCAAGTCCGAGAGTTATCTAGGCTAAAGGTGGGACCTTAAAGTGCACTTTTAAACTGATCATTTTCTAGAGACTGTATTTAGAACTGCCGCAATTTCTTTGCAGTAGAGTTCCATTCTCTATAATCTGTTCTACACGAAAATGTCATTAGTCAGTTACTGAAATCAGGGACTCTTCCACTGTTAGCATGTTCAATCAAGACTAAAAGGCAGTGGAGAGGGGCTTTTCTCTGTCCCCCTTTCCAGAGGCCCCTCTCTGCTTGGGGCTGTCCCGTGTCCACACATGGGGTGTGAATGAGACCCTCGTTCTGCTGGGACCTGTTGGTAAGGGAAAGAGCCAGGCTGAGGGACCCGTGAGCAAGTGCATGGCGTTCCGCAGGAAAACTCACACTTGATTTTCAACGGAAAGAAGAGACAGTGTCCAAAACCTAGGCAGGGTGTGAATGCAAATAAGTAAGTTCAACTTCAGCATAGCGTTATATTTGGAGAACAAGGTGACTCTTCAAGAAAAGTAATCATATTTCACTTTGTCATCCCTGCCTGCCACCTGCGGACGAGAGAGACCAGGAAGAGGGTGTGGAGACTCCCGTGACGAAGAATGTAATCTCTGCTTTGAATGGCCAGACTCGGGGATCGCTTAAACAGTTTAAACAGAATTACTGTGCAAGTGACATGAATAATTTTTACAAGTTGTTGTTTTGTTTTGTTTTAGGTGAGAAACCTTTTGAATGTAACATTTGTGGGAAACATTTCTCTCAGGTGGGAATACTTTTATTTATTGTTAATAATTGGAAACATAAAAGCCAGTGTTGATTTTTATTACAAATAAGACATACTTTCGAAGTTCTGAGAATATCCATAACTTAAAAGACTTTCGATTACATCAGAAGAAAACAAACCCCTAGTTTCTTGGGGAAAACGCCGTGTTGTAGAAGTGTGGGAACTCTCGCAGTCACCCCCGCCCCGGGACAGGCCCGGTCCTGGTACATTCCCACTCATAACGTCCGCCGTATGACGTGCACCTGCAGGCTGCTGATTACACTGGGCTACGTTCAGACAAACATCTGCTTGTCGGAACTGTAGATGTTAGGGTGTTGGAAAACAGACCAAACAATTTTCATTCCCTGCTTTTGCTACCTTTTAGCTGACCTCTGCTAAGATGACGTATCAGTTCTCTCATCCAGCCAGTGTGTATTGTGTCTCCCTGTGGGCTGTATACGGACCTGGGCACTGGACCTAAAGGAACCCACAGGTATAGTGTTGTAGAGAAAACTCGGAATGCAGGCTTGTGGGAGCCTGCTTTTCCTTCCAAAACAGAAGGAAACTGCCCGTGCCCCCGTGCGGGGCCCTGACATTCCAAAAGGAAGTGAGACGAAGCCACTTGGGGCCCAGGCACTCAGTCCTGCAGAGGGACAGTCCCCACACGGCTGGTGAGTCCTGCCGTGGCAGCATGTGCGAGGCTGTTCTGCTGGGGGAGAGATTTCCGGCTGGGCCTTGAGCGGGAAAGGAGACCGCTAGTCTGGGTGGGAGTGTGGAGGCGGCCCTGTCGGGCACAGGAACAGCCAGAGCAGTGCTGTCTCTGACACATTCGTTCCCCAGGGAGTGACCCTCCGTCCCCCACACACCCAGGCCACCCAGACCTGCCATCTTAATGACTCCTCAGCCTGCCTGCTCCGGTTTTACCATCGGGCAGGGCCCCGTCTTTCTCCTCATCCGGGAGAATGCCCGGCACCCACTGAGAGTTCAGTACGTTTTGAGAACTGAATGGAGTGATTGTCCCTCTGGTGGCCAGTCTGGTTGGGGCTTCTTCGCTCCAGCCTCTCCTTGGGGTTCAGAGCGTGGGCTCCAGGGCCAGAGGGCCTGGTCTGCACCCTGCCGCCACCTTCCTCCTGTGTCTGCTCGGGTTCCTTGCCTGTAAAACGGGCAGTGAGAGCACCGCCCCCAGTGGAGTCTGAGGAGTGAGTGAGGGGTGAGGGTCAGTGCTCAGCATCTGCATGCACCGCGTGCTCAGGAAACGTCATTTCCTGTCCGGGGCCAACACCTTCCTCTTCTCTCCAGGGCTCTGCTCCTGCAGACAGTCTGAGAGCGCCCGCACACACCACTGTGGCCTCGCTGGGAGAGAGCTAGACCGGGTGACCAGTAATTATTAGTGATCACAGCTTCTCAGCCTCGTGTTAGTAATTCTTAACATAAGGATAATACTATGTCAGGGCAACATTAATAGAATTAAATGAAAAAAAATGGACTGGAAAGCCCTTGCTACCTTTAAATTGTGATCATTTAAGTTCTGTCCCCTCCTTGCCTGGACACCTTCTGCGACTTCACTGCCCGCCGAGTGAAGTGAGGGCCGACGTCCAGGCATCTGGCCTCCCCGCTGGCCCTACCCCCTGGCGTAAACGCCCCCCCCCCCCCCCCCCCCCCCCCCGCGTAAACGCTGGCCCTCTCCCCCGGCGTAGACGCCAGGCCCACTTCGAGGCTCTGTTGGCTTGGGGTGGGGCAGGGGTGGCGGCAGCATGCTATGCAGCGAGGGCTGCAGGCCACACTGGAGACCTTGTCCTGCACTTCCCTCTGGGTCCTGCGGGGGCAGCCCTGCCTGGGGGACACTCGGAAGGCCTGCTCTTCTGTGTTGACGTCTGTTGTCAGGTTTTCTTCAATGTAGAGTTATGGGTAGTTATGGTTTTCAGAGGTATATTGTTTTATTTCATAGTGAAATGATGGCACTTCTGTAAACAGACCTAAAACGCTTCACTCAGTGTGTGTTGGCCACAAGCCTGCAGTGTCCAGGGGGCCCTGCATGTGCTGGGGACAGAGACGAAGGCGGCTTCCAGGGCCGGGTGCTGAGAGGAGGAAGCACGTGTGAACCCTCAGAGACAGCAAGCGTGGGAAGTGCCACGACAGGAACATGTACAGGAAACGGGGAAACCACAGTGGCTTCAGTCGTTCTCCACGGACGGGGGTCACAGTGGAGTGTCTGCGTGGGCCGACACGAGCTGGTCAGTGCTTCCCTCCTGGAGTGATTGAAAGTCAGAAAACACGTTTGCCAGTGAGAATTGTCTTTTATGCTGTTTGCTTAATTCATATTTAGTAGGGTTTTAAAAGAAAAAGTTAGCCACAACCTTAATAGTATATCAGAAAGCCATATGAGATGTCGACTTTAAGAAGCTTCCATCGTCCTGCGCTGGGCCACAGAATATACATGTCCTGACCTAATTCTGGACACTGTCCCCGGTCTCGGGAAGTAGAGGCACACTGCAGCGGGAGAAAGGGGGTCTGTGTGTGGGGGTCCCCTGTGAGGAGTAGAGGCGGGGCCGGGGGGTGCACCCGGGGCGGGGCCCGAGGTGGTGAAGTGACAGGTCCTGAGTGCCTGTCACATGGGACAGGAGGGAGCAGCGGCGTGGTCAGCTGTCTGGGGCAGGAGCAGCGCTGCAGGGAGGCGAGGCGGGCTGCGAGGGGCGCAGTGTCCTCCCATGGGCGGTCTGGAGGCGGTGGCTGCGTTGTCCCTGTGTGGGGGAAGGGGTGCTGCCAACGGGGGACGGGGGGGGGGGGCTGCTTAGGCACGTGGTTCCCAGGACACTGATGTGTCTGATGCCAGAGGTGACAGTTACAGGCCATCCAGGGTGCAAGTGCAAAACTAAGACTAGTTTATTCTTTTATTTTAAAAAATGTTTATTGATTGACTTTAGTGAGAAAGGAAGGAAGAGAGGGCAAAGAACGGCAATCTGCTCCTGTCTGTGCCCTGACCAGGGATTGAACTAGCAACCTCTACACTTCAGGACAGTGCTCTAACCAGCTGGGCCATCTGGCCAGGGTGAAACTAGGAGTAGTTTAATGAACTTTTCCCAAGTTATTAAATTTTCAACTCCTGAGATGATAATTTCCACATTTTTCTGTTAAATGTCCTTTTAACAGTATAGTGATTATGTCTGTGTAGGTGACATCTCTGTGTCAATCTCTATTTTTCCCTTTTACTGTATTACTTTGTGAAATCCTAAAGTCTTAGAACTGAACTAGGTGGCTTTTAAGATCTGAGGTCCCTGCTCTCTCCAAAGTTCTGTGGTTTCCTGACTTTCTTACATAGACAGCTGCCGTTGGAAGGTCAGTCTGGTAGAGAGTGACATGCTTGGTTTGTTCACGTTCAGACACTGCTGCTGCTCAAGGACCTGTTAGAAGGAGTGCACAGCATTTTAAGAATTACTCAACAAATCAGAGGCCCGTGTTCTCTCAGTTCTGACAGCTCCGTCCTAACTTAGAGCCGCACTTGCTTAGGAAGGGTGCGGGCATGGGGTCCAGTCCGCTGTCCGCCGTGCTGGTGACTCCCCTCCCAGGTCCGCTCTTCTGTGCCCTGTGTCATTCTGCTTTATAAGGACATGGTGATGGTTAAGGGAACGCTGTTGAGCTGCTGAGCAACGTGTGTCGTTAACCGTGACGCCCCAGTACTTGATGGCTGTTGTCGTTATCACTTGCTGGAGTTTTTGTGGCTCCAACTACAGATGATTTCTAAGACATGATCTGTGTACTTAGCATATAATTAGAGATAGCAAGGTTTACTAAAACTAAAAGCATGACTAAAGGTCAAACAGTCTGGGCCCTTTTGCCACATAATGTATAAATTATCTGAATACACTATTGGACTTTCTTGCCTGAATTTTTCTGTTATTTAAATTACTTTTATATTATTTATCAGACTAATAAGTTCTCCTTTATGTGGAAAAAGATCATTGTTTATAGTATTCATTTCCACTACCGAGTAGCTAAAGAAACATTCTATTTTTTTTTACTATTGCTTATTAACATATTGAGTGGAAGACCATTCAATTATACTTGCTTGGAAAACAAGTCATTGTTATGCTTTACTTAAAAATGAAAACTGCAGCATTCCTGAGAACTGACTCAAAGACTGAATTGCAATCGTAATTCCTAGTTTACGAAATAACTGGAAACGAGGGGTCTGACCCGCAGCTGAGGAGATGTGCTGTTTGAGTTGTTCTGTAACCGATGAGCTGTTCTGAAATTTGGAAGCTCTTGCTCCAGAGCAGGCAGTGGTGAGTTATCTTTCCTCCAGTGAGCTGCTTCCTGAGAGGCCAGGTGACCCCATCACGCCAAGTGTTCAACACGAGCCAGTTTGATCCCAGAATCTCGCACGTCTCAGGTTTTCCCCAGGTGACACGATAGCTCAGGCTCACACACCAAAATTAGTCTCTGGCCCAGGCATGTCACCAGAGCCAGCACTTTATCTGAACCTCAGTTTTAGAGCTTTGATAACAGTTACTAAGGGCAACTAGGTAATGCGTGTAAAGGCCTAAGTAGAGCACGAATGTATCGCTATTGGCATTTGTTGCTTTATTATTGTTACTCATACTCATCCTGTTAAAATCTAGGTGTTTCTCAATATTTTGCCAAGTTCCTTCTCTTTGGCTGCTGAAAATAAAGCTAAGTGTTTTGTCTAAACCATATTACATTCTAAAAGGCACTACCTAATGCAGTGTTTCCCAGAGTCTGATAGATGTAAAGACTCTCTCAAAACTGAGAGTCCAGACGTGTCTTATTCCTGTCTGTTTGCACTCATAGGCGGGCTTCAGACCTGTAACCATGAACTACCTTTGCATTTTATTTAAGAAATAATTAACAACTTGGAAAAGCCAAGTGTGTTCGTTGAGTATTAGTGTTCATTCTCCCCCCTTGGCTTATTTTGTACGTCATGCCTGTGCACTGTACCCTTGGGTATATTTAATCATTGCAGTGTTTGTGTTTTTGACGGAACACTATAAAAATTTAAGTAGGGGGTATGACAGATTGAGACTCTTAACTTAAATGATAGCCGTGGAAGATTTTGTCTCTAAGTCCTAACTTACAGATGAGACAGCCACGATTTAATGTCTCAGGTGTCTGCTGGTTCGGTTTCAGTGTGCTAGGGGTGATCTCGTACTGATTTCCTATATTGATCAGTACGTGGAAGCTGGTTTCAGTGTGCTAGGGGTGATCTCGTACTGATTTCCTATATTGATCAGTACGTGGAAGCTGGTTTCAGTGTGCTGGGGGCGATCTCGTACTGATTTCCTATATTGATCAGTACATGGAAGCCGGTTTCAGTGTGCTGGGGGCGATCTTGTACTGATTTCCTATATTGATCAGTACATGGAAGCCGGTTTCAGTGTGCTGGGGGCGATCTCGTACTGATTTCCTATATTGATCAGTACATGGAAGCCGGTTTCAGTGTGCTAGGGGTGATCTCGTACTGATTTCCTATATTGATCACTACATGGAAGCCGGTTTCAGTGTGCTGGGGGTGATCTCGTACTGATTTCCTATATTGATCAGTACATGGAAGCTGGTTTCAGTGTGCTGGGGCGATCTCGTACTGATTTCCTATATTGATCAGTGCATAGAAGCTGGTTTCAGTGTGCTGGGGGCGATCTCGTACTGATTTCCTATATTGATCACTACATGGAAGCCTATGTCGTGACCTCCCTGTAGGTAAAGTTTTCTCTGTAAAGCCCTGCCGGTGTCAGACAGGGACATAAAGTCCCTGAGGCTGAGCACTACTGTGACTCTCCTGATTTGCATTGTTGCGCAGAGGACAAAATGACAAACCTGTCAGGTAGAACAACTGTCCTGCAAAGGAAATACTGCTAAATGTCTTATCTCTGTGAACAAAAGCATGTGTTCTAGGAAGAAACAGTGTATATGAAATAACCTTGTGTAAGCACACCTTTTGTTTTCTAAGTGATACTTGCATGTAGATGGTCCAGATTTAAAAATAGATGAACTAATACATAAAGGTCTGTATAACATGAAAGCTTAGCGACCTCCACAGCAGCCCGCACTGTGTGTCACAGTTTATGAGAGAAACGGCACAAGGCCAGCCTGCGATGGAGCCGTTGGGCTCACGCCCAGCCCCTGGCGCAGGAGCACAGGTGGGAGAGAGGCGGGCTCGGCAGACCTAGGCGGGGACCCCCCAGTCCCGTTAGAGCTGGGCCGTCCTTAGCCTCGCACGGGGCTCCGGAGTTGTGCGTATCCAGCCATCCTTTCAGAGTTGGACTGGACCCTGGCTCTGTCTGTCAGTTTCCATGTGAATGTATTTAACCTTTCTAAAAAGCCCTTTCATTATCGGCGTGCTTTCTCTTCTCCCTTTCTGCAGGCAGGTAACTTACAGACTCACTTACGTCGGCATTCTGGTGAAAAACCGTACATCTGCGAAGTCTGCGGAAAGAGGTCAGTGCTGGGCCTGCCTCGCGCCCGTGGGGAGCCCCGTGTCTGAACTTGGGGCTTGGACTGCTCCCAGCGAGCTGCCTGGAGGCTCCTGCCACAGGGGAACGAGTCCTCCCTCTGCAGAGCCTTGCATGTGACACACGGAACAGCAGAAAGAAAAAGATGATAATTCAGAGAAGGAAACCTAGGACAGGAGTCTTAGGAAATGGGATTTTACAGTAAAGATTTATACTAAAATTTCCACTAAAAATGGCTATGAAATAGATGAATGCCTCAGACTTCAGGAGAAGGGTGGGAGGAAGGGCCCTTCATGGCCCCTCAGGGCCGTGGGAAGTGGGGGGGGGAGCCCTGAGGCCACGTGGGATTGTGACTTGGGAGAGGCGAGTGGATTTGGGGGCAGGATTACTCTGGAGGTGAAGTGCGCTCTGAGGAGGGGCCCCTTGGGTGTGCACGCAGGTCCCTCCGCCCCCGGGTCACTTACTGCTGGGACAGCAGGCACCAGCCATGACTGGACCAGCCACATGGCTCTGTACTCATTCATTTAACCACTGATTCGGCGTTTATTAGCCACCTGCTGTGTGAGTGCTGTGCTGGGCGCGTAAAGATGAACCGTAGGACTCTGCCTCTGAGAAGGTTGTCCTCAGGAGTCTGGAGGGAGGACACGGGGACAGAGGCAGCCCTGCGGTGCAGGACAGGAGGCAGCACGGGAGAGCCAGGGCAGGGCTGCTCTCATCAGTCTCAGGACGGTCATCTCTGCAGACGGGAGAGGACAGATTCTAGGCCAGCAGCCTCGCGTGCCTCCTGCCTGCCAGGGGAAGCACAGCTCCTGTCAGGTGTGGTGGGAAGGCGAGACCTAGGTTCCCACTCGCGGGCCGGGGCTGGGATTCCTCCCTCAGCCACGTTGGTGGCCATCTCTGAGGAAGAAAGATAAATGCAGCTAGGTAGAAAAAAGCATTTCCACAACAGAACACGTGCATTATTTTCTACTCTCTTTTTAAAAAAGGAAAAAGTAAAGCTGTTTCTAAGTGCGCATTTCCGTTGCGGTCAGGCTGCTTGTGGGCTGCGTTCTGAAGGCGGTCGGGGCAGCCCTGTACTCGTGGTTATAAAGGCACCACGTAGAAAGGCTCTTACCTGCATTTCCGAATCACGTTCCAGGTTCGCAGCTTCTGGGGATGTCCAGCGCCACATCATCATCCACTCGGGGGAGAAGCCACACTTGTGTGACATCTGTGGCCGAGGTATGGCTGCGTGTCCCCCTCTCTCTGGCAGACACTGGCGGGCACTCTCGGCCCTCAGCTGAGCGCCATGTCGTCTCCCCAGGGTTCAGCAACTTCAGTAACCTTAAGGAGCACAAGAAGACCCACACTGCCGACAAGGTGTTCACGTGCGACGAGTGCGGGAAGTCCTTCAACATGCAGAGGAAGCTGGTGAAGCACCGCGTCCGGCACACGGGTGAGCGGCCCTACAGCTGCACGGCCTGCGGTGAGTGCCCGGAGGCCCCGACCCCGCCGCCCTGATCCCTGGCTGTGGGCGGGCATCAGCTGGCTGGTGTCGGATACTCGCTGCTTGCTCTTGGGTAGAATGGCAGTCATGCTGTTTCCTTACCACCGCACGTGGTCCTCATTCATTTCCACGTTCGTGTATCAGAATCCCGGAGTGTCTCTGAGGTGTCCACACTGGGCCCAGATGCTCCAGGGACCAGGGTGACTGAGACAGGGTCCCCGGGGCCGCACGCCTGGTCCGGCAGCTGGTGCCCGAGCACGCGCCTGGAGCGCAGGGCCACCGCTTGTCTGTCCTCTGGGGCACACTGCGGTCAAGAGGGAGGGCTTCTTGGGATCACGCAGTATGAAGCCCAGGTCTGACACATCAGTGAGTCATCGGGGAGGAGACGGAGAGCCGACGGCCAGTGTCACGGTGCTTCATTGTACAGGCCAGGACACGGGGACTCGGAGCTGAGTCACTGTCACCTGTGATCCCAGTGTGTCCCAGCCTCTGAGGAGCTGGGGTGCGCCCACGCGCGTGTGCGCCTGCGCCTGTGACAGTACCTGACGCTGTGGATGGAACAGGGGAGAGCGCCCGAGCCAGCTGTGGGAAGCCTGGAGTCCGGGCTGTTGAGAGCACTCGTTCCAAGCGGAACTGGAATTTAAACCAGGGAGGACCTGAACGTAAGCAGAGGACGACTCGGCTTCATCTCCCGCTTCAGCCGTGTGTGTCTCCGGACGCAGGTGTGGGCCGCTCCACGCTGCTCCCGTCAGTCTGAACGAGCGACATTGCGACCCTGTACGTCATGGGTGCAGTCTCTGGTCACTCGTGTGCAGTGTCAATTCCAGATCATTGCAGGCGACAGTGAGCTAAGGTTACATGTTCTCCTTGCTCCCTGTGGGGGCCTGCAGCTGCGGCCCCTCCCCCAAGGAGCTCCTCTCCCCTCACCTCACCTGCAGCCCGTCCCCGCCCCGCCCGCTGGCTTCTGACCTGATGGGTCAGCTTGGGGAGCTGGGGCGAGAGAGCAGTAAGGCCATTCTCGTGTGGCAGGGTCAAGCACTGGAGACAGCGCTATTGAGCTAAAGGTCCCGTACTGTAAACTACACTTTCCAAGTGACCATTTCAGAGGTTTTGTGCTGGTGACCGAGTTGTGTGTCTTCACCACAGTCAAGCCCCAGAGAAACTGCTCAGTCACTCCCCATTGTCACCCCAGCCCTAGGCGGCCATTAATCTACTTCTCTCTCTGGATTTGCTGCTTCTGAACATTTCATAGAAGCGGAGTCACCCCATATGTGGTGCTTTTATGTGATTTCCTCCACTCAGCAAACCTGCTGTGAACACTTGTACAAGTTTATGTGAGGGTGTTTGCAGTGTTTAAAGCAGGGGTCCCCAAACTTTTTACACAGGGGGCCAGTTCACTGTCCCTCAGACCGTTGGAGGGCTGGACTATAAAAAAAACTATGAACAAATCCCTATGCACACTGCACATATCTTATTTTAAAGTAAAAAAACAAAACAGGAACAAATACAATATTTAAAATAAAGAATAAGTAAATTTAAATCAACAAACTGACCAGTATTTCAATGGGAACTATGCTCCTCTCACTGACCACCAATGAAAGAGGTGCCCCTTCCGGAAGTATGGTAGGGCCGGATAAATGGCCTCAGGGGGCTGCAGTTTGGGGACCCCTGGTTTAAAGCCTTACTCTCTCCCTCTTCCTCCCCCTTCCTTTCCTCCCCCCCACCCCTCCCCTTCCCCGGCATCTCATGCCTCTCCTAAAGACAGCCCCCAGCCTCAGGGTGCTTCCTAAGGGGCAGACCAGCACGCTCTCCACAGCCCTCGGTTTGTGGCACTTCACTCCAGGACTGCCTCCCCTGGGGTCTCCTCCGCAGCCCCCCTGGGCAGTGCTCCTACACTGGATTTAAGCAGCCGTGACTGCTCTCCTGGCAGTGCGTCCCTTGTCCCTTGTCCTGCCAGAAACACTCCGTTCTGTGTTCCAGGGGACTGCAGGCCCACACAGTCCAGAGGTGACCGTCCTCTCTCTGCCACCAACACAGGTGGCCAGCTCGCTCCCACCAGACCTCCCAAGCAGGAAGCCGACCCTGCCCCCCATGGCCTGCATAGGGCAGGGTCGCGCCCGCCTCTTGGCCGCATCGACTTGAGGGATATAGGAGAACAGCTCCCAGAGTCCTCTCTCGTGGGGACCGTCTGTCACTAAAATGTATACATATTAAGCACCCTAAAAATGGTATCTACTTCTGCGCAGTAATTTCACTACTGAGAATTTATCTTAAGGAAACAGCAAAAGGAAAGCTGTAAATTGCACGTCAGATAGCACAGCGAACGGCAGAAGCAGCCCAAACTGCACCAGTAGCGGGCCAGTGTGAAGCGTCTGACCTACAGTGCCGCGCGTCTGAATAGAACACGCCGTGGAGAGCGTCCGCAAACTGAACGTGCTGTCCCTGTGGCGTGACGTGGCGGTGGCCATAGAGGGAACACAGGAAGGACTGCTGTGGCCCGTTCAGTGCCGTGTGCATGGGGGCGGAGAGGCACGCAGGCGGAGCCACTTCAGAGTGGGGGCCCGAGCTGCCGCCCAGAGAGGCCGCCTTGGACCTCTGGAGCGTTAGAACAGGGCGCCCCGGCGTCAGCACTGGGCCCGACGCAACCTGGTGCTCCAGAGAACTGTCCGCAAAGGTCACAGGAAAGCAGCCGTGACTGCTAGTCCAGTGGTTACTGCAGCTAAAAAGTAAAAACGTTATTTCGAGTTAGCCTCACTGTAAGCTTTTCTGCACTGGTAGCAGGCTCCTGTCCTCTGGACATCCTTGTCCCTTCCCGTTCTCATCAAGACCCCTCTCCAGGTGGGAATACTGTTCAGCCTTCCATCTCTATCAGTGCATCCTAAATTCTTTTTTTCTTTTTTCTTTTTCTGAAGTTGGAAACGGGGAGGCAGTCAGACAGACTCCCACATGCACCCGACCGGGATCCACCCAGCACGCTCACCAGGGGGTGATGCTCTGCCTATCTGGGGCATCGCTCTGTTGCATCCAGAGCCATTCTAGCGCCTGGGGCAGAGGCCACAGAGCCATCCTCAGCACCCGGGGCAACTTTGCTCCAATGGAGCCTTGGCTGCGGGAGGGGAAGAGAGAGAGAGGAAGGAGAGGGGGAAGGGTGGAGAAGCAGATGGGCGCATCTCCTGTGTGCCCTGGCTGGGAATCGAACCCAGGACTCCACGCCAGGCTGACGCTCTACCACTGAGCCAACCGGCCAGGGCCATCCTGAATTCTTACGGATCTCAAATAAATGCTTGTTGCCTCTCACTTTGAAAGGACTTGTTTTTAGGTTAACAGAAGAAAATGCCCAAAATGTAACACATAGGCATTGACATCATTTTGTTCCTAGACAGTGTTTTTAGATAGCCCACCATTGCTTGCCCAGGGCTGGAGAGCTGAGAATTCAAATAGAGTGACAGACAGGTAAGGGAGGAGTTAACAGATGTGCACGTAAACCGTGTAGTTCTCACTCCTTTGTAAATACACCATGACTTGTGTCAGGTTAGTGACTGGGTTCATGTTCTGATCCCCTTGCCTAGTCTAATCATGGAAATATCCCTACCTCAATCATACATACAGGCAACAGAACCTAGAGAACTATGTGTAACGTTATGTTAAAAGCAGAATACAAAATGCCTTTGCAAAAGATGTTTCTAAATTATAGATCAGCTGTGCTGCCTGACTGGTGGTGGCGCGGTAGATAGAGCATCAACCTGGGACGCTGAGGTCCCAGGTTTCAAAACCCTGAGGTTGCTGGCTTGAGCATGGGGTCACTGGCTCAGCTGGAGCCCCCTGGTCAAGGCACTAGGAGAAACAATGAACAACTGAAGTGCCGCAACTAACTATGAGTTGATGCTGCTCATCTCTCTCCTTTCCTGTCTCTCCCTCTCTCTTTCTAAAAAAATAAGTAAATAAAAATATAGATTGTGCTAGGTACAAACATTTAAAGGAAACTGATAAGATTTCCCAGCTCCCACAGGCCGGCAGGGCTGGCAGCCTGGCTTAGGCAGCCGGTGACCCAGTGCAGAGGGACAGCGGCTGGGCGGCCTGAGAGGCGTGACTGAGCCCTGCACGCCCAGCTGCGGGAGGAGGGGCTGCTGGGAGCAGGAGGAGACCCCCAGAGTGAGCGCGAACAGCGGACTCACCTCCACTCGCCTGAGAGCCACTCGTTCCGTGGTCTGGAAGGGGTGGCGACCCTCCCAATGCCCACTTCTGAAAAGACCCCTCTCTTTGTCCAGGGAAATGTTTCGGGGGATCCGGCGACCTCCGCCGTCACGTGCGCACGCACACCGGGGAGAAGCCGTACACGTGCGAGATCTGTGACAAGTGCTTCACGCGGTCGGCCGTGCTGCGGCGGCACCGGCGGATGCACTGCAAGGCCGAGGACGAGGACCAGGAGTCGCTGCAGGAGCTCGCACGAGCCATCAAGACCTCCGAGCTGGACCAGGCCCACGGCTCGAGCTCGTTTCCCCAAGACGTCGCTGTGACCGTGATGCCCGTGGCTGGTAAGCTCCGGCTCCACCCGGTGGAGGAGTCAGTGACAGAATTTGACAGCCCCTCGGATGGCTCCTACTGCAAGTTCCGGTCCACACCTCAGCCTCATGGCGTCAGCGACCAGGACAAGCTCCGTCTGGATCCCAGCAAGCTCGCCAAGGCTCCCGGGCAGCACGTGCAGCACCAGGCCTTCGCTTACTCTGCCACGGACACCGCCACAGGCGATGGGCCACTGCCGGTGGACGGCATGGCCACGGTCCGCTCGTCTCTGGCCACTTTGGACAACCACTGCGGCGACTCCATGGGTGGCCGGGTGTCGGCCATGGCGTACAGGAACTCGGAGGGTCAGTTCTTCTCCAGCATGACTCTGTGGGGGCTGGCGATGAAGACGCTGCAGAACGAGAACGAGCTGGACCAGTGAGGCCCACGCCCGCGCTCCCAGCGCAGGGCCTCTCCGCTTATTAGCTTATTACGGTTCTGGTTCCGTTCCGAGGAGTCTCCTGGAGGGGGCCCTGCCCCGCCCCCCCAGGGCCACGCCCTGAGCCTCTGGGAGGGGGCCAAGCCCTGGCACGGTGGCGCCACTTGCCCCCTGCGAGGCTGATCACTGGGATCCTCAGGAGCCCAGGCTTGGGAGGGAGGCCTGTGGCCCACCTGGAAGCAGTCCCAGACTGGAGCTGGCGTCACAGAGGCCAAAGGCGAGAGAACCGTTTCCCTGGCTGGCTAGCGTCATCAAGTGTAGACTTTGGGTCAACTACTCTACACTTTGGTCATGCTAAAGAGAAAATATATATATAAAAGAATACAAGAAGTTTTGTATTTTTACATGATTGAAATTTGTAGTACTTTGTATTTTTATTTACACAGATTTTGTTTATGAAACTCATACTATAATTTAACTTGAATAAATGAAACTTGCATCTCTGTATACTGTATGTTTCCTCCAGCACTTCTGTTAATCTAAAGGCCGTAGCGGTAGTAAAGAAAATGAAGAGCTCACCCTTCAGGGACAGGTACCGGTCCTCATCCAGTCATCCTGGGACAGCAGGCTTCAGAAACCACCAGAACAGAGCCCGAATCCTGGCTGGCCCTTGCTGGTTAGGCCGTGGGCAAGCTACAGAACCTCCAAATCTTTTCTGGGTTTTCTTTCCTAGTCTGAGCATCTCCACGGTCCTGCGGGGCTCCCTCCAGTGAGCCCGTCATCCTGCATAAGGCCCTGGGATTTTTGTCTCCTGTTCAGGACTGTTTGCCTTAGAGCAGTGTCTGTCACTTAGTAGATCTTCAGTAAATAACTCAGAGGAATGTTGTTCAAATGCCTTGTAGTTAAAATATTGGACCTCCTGCATCGATCCTCTGATTTTCTTTTCTCTCTGGACCCTGTTCAATCAAATGACTCTTGTCCCCACTGCTCCATAGAAACACATTGTGCCACTGGTCTTCGTTGCTGACCAGTGGTCAGTTCTCTGTCCCCAACTTAATTGACTCTTGGGCAGCGCTGGCAGGTTAGCTGTAAACTGGTCCCTCCTTCCTCTGTGCAACAAGAACCAGAACTTGCTGAAGGATGGCTCCGTCTAGATTTCCCTCACTTCCTGGCTGCTCAGTCTCAGGCTCCTTTCCCATCTCTTGGCCCACACTAAAAAAAAAATGCAGCATACTGCCCTGCGTGGATTGATCCCCAGTCAGGGTACATACAAGCATCAGCCAATGAATGCATAAATAAGCAGGACAACAAACTGATGTCCCCCCTCCCCCCCTGTTCTCTCTCTAACATAACATCAATAAAAGTTGCAGTGTACCAGATCACAGGTCATGTCTAATGACTATAAGGGCTATTTGCTCTTGACTGCCACTCTGGTGTCCAGCCTGGGCTTCTCCCCAGAACTCTAGAACCCTATACCCAACTGCTTACTCATCACCTTCATCTTAAAGTGCCACAGACATCAGGCTGGATATTTCACAGCCCCTCCCCTCCCCATGCCCACCTCATTAGATGGCAGTCCCGTCCTCTCAGTGGCTCAGGCTAACAATCTTAAGAGTCATACACACACACACACACACACACACACCCCGGCCATCAGCCGACATTTATGGAATGCCTCCTGTAGGCCAGCCACTGGGTTTGCCCCGGGCTCACAGAATACAACCTGCCTGGGCTGAGGGAACTCGCCTGGAATAAAACTGCTTGGCAAGGACAATAGTTTGTCCTTGTAGAATAAAACTTGAAGAAAGAAATGCAAACCAATAGCTCATAGTTCCTGTCTCTTCCCTTTCTTGCCTTACCAGTCCGCCCCAAAGCCTGAACCTAAATAGAGAAAGACAGCCTTGGAGAGAAGGCTGGGAGGTGCGTGAATGAGGGCTTAGACGGTGAAGGACCAGGCGCCTCCCAAGAATGCTCTCCCTCAACCCGGCAGCACCCAGGGAGGTAGTACAGCGTCTGCATCTTTTTTATTTATTTATTTATTTATTTTTTAAATTTTCTTTCTCTATTTTTTTATTTTTATTTTATTTATTCATTTTAGAGAGGAGAGAGAGAGGGAGAGAGACAGAGAGAGAGAAAGAGAGAGAGAGAGACAGGGGGGAGGAGCAAGAAGCATCAACTCCCATATGTGCCTTGACCAGGCAAGCCCAGGGTTTCGAACCGGCGACCTCAGCATTTCCAGGTCAACACTTTATCCACTGTGCCACCACAGGTCAGGCCAGTGTCTACATCTTGTTGTTTCCTTCTAGACATACATGTTTCTCTGCAATCAGGTACAAATAACTTCACCACTTAAACATTTTTCTATCCACTCATACCATACATACTACTTTGCATTTGTCATATAGCAAATTGTCACCAACATTTTCCCTTGTCAGAAGAAAAAAAAAGTGTGTTGACATCAATGCTAAATCCCTGTCTTTTGTGCCTACCATTCCCTTCAACCTGAGGATGTCTGCGACGGCCCAGCACAGGTCTGAGCCCAGAGCAGTGCTCCACAAAAATACCCTCTTTTCCTCGATTTGACAAGGAAACCTATGGGACCTCACCGGCTGTTTTGCTTTGGGTGTGCTTCCAGCCACCAGAGGGCGGTGGAGCCTCTCATAGTAGGGAGGGACTGCCACCTGGAAGACCTCCATTTTTGAAATGCCCTGCAGATCACAAAGCTCATTCACCTACCTGGCCCCCCTCCGTTCCCCAAGAAGCCTGTTAGCCAGGGAGCATTCTCTTTCCCCAGTTTTAAGAAAAACTGGAGGACTACGTTTTAAGAAAAGTCCCTTGTTCGTTTACTTTTTGTCCCTGTTGAGTGCTGACAATGTCCCAGCCTCCAGTGCCCATGCAGGAGAAGCCCTAGGAGGTACACAGTCTAGGCCCTGACCTCGCAGCTCCACCCAACAGCTTCATGAACTTGGCGCAGTTCCCAGGGCTCTCCGTGTCCCCTCTGAACCAATGGGCTCAAAAAAAAATAGCTCAAGTCATGATGAAATAGCCCGTGAGAACATGATGCTAAGTGAAAGAAGCCACTCAAAAGGTCACATGTATGGTTCCATGAATAGGAAAGGCCCACCATAGGCAAATCCATAGAAAGCAGATGAGTGGTTGCCAAGGGCTGGGGGGTACGAAATGACTGCTCATGAGTTTGGGGTTTCTGCTTGGGATCTGTGACCCCCAAGAAAGAGTGTACCTGCTAAGGCCTGAATTCATGAGTCTACCAGCTATTGTTTATGTGGGGAAGGAGGGCAGGCTTCCGGCATGCAGCATTTCAGGGAGGAAGCCACAGCTGCAGCTGCAGGATCTCCTGCGCTGTGTTCTGCCTGCTGAGCCCAGCCTTATAAAGGAGTTCCTGGAATGGTATTTCTACCAGTGAACTGATACCAGCCCTGCCCTATCGGAGCTGCACAGCTATATCCTCATTTGCATCTTTTCCAACCAATCAGAGCAGTTCTAGAACGACAAATCTGGTCAGTGCTTTTCGGGCCAATCAAACCATGCTTTAGGGATCCTCATTTGCATATAAGTGGACCAATCAAGGATGAGGGGGCGGGAATTTCTCTCTCTATAAAATAGCCTCTTCTCTGTCTCGGTGAAGGTCTCTCCCAGTGTGTGCTGGGTACTGTTTCCCCAGCTGCAGTCTCCTTGCTTGCGCTGTCTTTTAAGCTTTTTCACTTGGGCAGAGTTTCTCACTTCACCACACCTCAGATTGGGGACTCTGGTTGGCATTGAATCAGCCATCTTTTGTTGACAGGATGATGAAAACATTCTGGAACAAGATAGTGGTTGTTATGGACTGCATTGTGTCCCCTCTCCCCCCCCACAAAATGAGGTCATAAGGCTGGGGCCGTATCTCACAGAACTGATGTCCTTATGAGAAGAGATGCCAGAGCTGGTCAGGCAGTGGGGACTAGGGCGCCCCTGTGCTCCTGAGCGGTGGCCTTGGTGAGTTAAAGCGCCAGCAGGTGCCTGGAGAGGAAGGAATGAGACACCTGTCTGGTCTGGTTGTCTCCTGGCCGACCCCTCTTGCTCTTCCCCCTCTACCCTCAAGACAAAAAAAGTCCCCATGGCCTCTCCATCCCCTGAGAACCCCCTAAACCAGCCGGGCCTGGCCCCGGGTTAGGCTGGCAGAGGACATGTGCTGTCATGACAGGGTCACAAGCACCTTGACCTAATCTCTGCATCCTCTATAATTTTGCTAATCTCACCCCAACCCCACCCAAGGCAGAGGAATGCTTTGAGGATCATGGAGGAAGGTCATGTGCTCAGAGACAGAAGAGAAACAAGTCAACATCAATAATTTTCAAAATAGTACCCCTTATAATTAAACATACAAAAGTATAAACTGATTCTGCCCGGGGCCAATTGGAATGCAAAAATAATTCTTGTTTGTGGACCTGTGAACTCGGTCCTGTGAGCAGAGCTTCCGCTGGCTCCTTTGCAGCTGTGAAAAGCCAGCCCCACCTCCAGTCAGATGCATGTCTGCCTTCCCCATCCGAAATGTGTCTCTTCTTTGGGGTCTCTGCTGAACCCATCAGGACATTTGCCCGGTTCCCTTCCTGAGTAACGAGTTAAATTAAGTCTTTAAGACATATTCATTTTTAAATCTGTGTGAGAGGCATTATTTTACCCTTTTTTAAAAATTATTTTTAACAGACTTCTGAGAGCAAAATTTATTCAGAAGGAGACAAAAAATTCTCTCGTTTTACTCTTTAATTTATGCCTGAATTTGTTAGATTTCCAAACGTAGATTGTGTTAATTTGCGGGGGCAGCCATAACACAGTACCACTGGCTGGGGGCTTAAACCACAGGAATGTCTTGTCCTGGAGGCTGGAAGCCCAAGATCAAGGTATCAGCAGGGTCGCTTCCTTCTGAGGCCTCTCTCTCCGGCAGTAGATAGCTGTTTTCTCCCGGTGACCTCACACGGTTGTCCCTCTGTCTGTGTCTGTGTCCTAGTCTCTCCTCATAATGACACCAGTCAGACTGGATCAGGACTCACCCCGGAGACCTCATTTTACCATAATCATCTTTTTAAAAACTCAGTCTCCAAATACAGTCATATTCTGAGGTCCTAGGGGTCAGGGCTTCAACACTTTGAGGGGCAC
The DNA here is from genome assembly GCF_036850765.1 of Saccopteryx bilineata. Taxonomy (NCBI): domain Eukaryota; kingdom Metazoa; phylum Chordata; class Mammalia; order Chiroptera; family Emballonuridae; genus Saccopteryx; species Saccopteryx bilineata. The sequence continues at coordinate 260,826,442 of NC_089494.1, forward strand.
AAGTCAGCCCATAACCCAGAGCAAGAAACAGGAGGGCCAGAGAGCATGGCGTGTGTGTGTGTGGAGGGGTGGCCAGGAATCCTGCGGGGTGACCGCAGAGGCAGCTGCCCTAGTGTCCCCAGGACCTGCGCCAGCAGTGTCCTGAGCGACCCAGTTAGCGAATCTGCCTGTGGTGCCCATGCCAGACGAGTTTGACTGCTAAAGGCCATTTTCCCTTTGGTCTCTCAGACCCTCAGCTTACTGGGCGATGCTATCGGGGCCCTCGGCTGGAGACTGGCCCTGCACCTGTAAGAGAAAAGACAGAGTAAGTGGACTCTCCGCTTTAAGGAGAAACGCCTCTTCCTGCTGGCTGGCCTGTCACCACTGGTTTGGCCTCAGGGTGTTCCCAAGAATCTTGGCCGTGGGACCTCTAATCAGTGACACGTGAGGCGGGAAACCGAGCTGGTTCCAGGATGGGATTAAATGAAGGGCCCAGAGATGGGCAGTTGTCCCAGCTTGCCCAGGTGCCTGGCAGAACCACAGCAGTCCTTGTGAGGGGACAGAGTGAGGGCCAGGAGAGAGGCCAAGACACGGTGACAGGAGCAGAGATCGGAAGGATGCTTTTCACAGATGGAGAAAGGGGCCCCGAACTGGGGGACGCAGGTGGCCCCTAGCAGGTGGCAAAGGTACAGAAGCAGAATCGCCCCGAGAGCCTCGGGGAGGAACCCGCTCTGGCAGCATCTTGACTGCAGCTCGGGAAGTTGGTTTCAAACTTCTGAACTCCCCAACTGCAAGAGAATAAACGTGTGTCCTCTTAAAGCAACGTGCTTTTGCAAGTAGTTCGGCAGCCATAGGGAACTAACACAGTTGGGATTAGGTTTGACCGTGACAGAAACCCCCATGTAACAGTGACTTAAAGACGAGAGCTTGGGTGGAAGCCCCGGACCAGCTACCTCAGTTGGTTAGAGCATCATCCCAGTAGACCAGGGGTCGGGAACCTTTTTGGCTGAGAGAGCCATGAACACCACATATTTTAAAATGTAATTCCGTGACAGCCATACAACGACCCATGTACATTACGTATTATCCAATAAAAATTTGGTGTTGTCCCGGAGGACAGCTGTAATTAGCTCCAGCCACCCGCAACCATGAACATGAGCAGTAGGAAATAAATGGATTGTAATACCTGAGAATGTTTTATATTTTTAACATTATTTTTTTTATTAAAGATTTGTCTGTGAGCCAGATGCAGCCATCAAAAGAGCCACATCTGGTTCGTGAGCCATAGGTTCCCGACCCCTGCGATAGACCAAGGTTGCAGGTTGGATCCGTAGTCAGGGCCCACACAAGGAGAGAGCTGGACACGAAGTCTGGGAGTGAGGGGACCAGGGCTGTGGGGACTCTCTCCCAGTTCTCCCCACACCACCCTTGATGGGGCCCTTATCCTCGTGGTCCAAGATGGCAGGGCACCCACATACCAGGCAGCGGGAGGCGGGAAGGGACAAAGAAGTCAGAGGCGAGGAGTGGGTGGCACCTGACCCCCCTGGCAGGTGCCCGGGAGCCGCCACGCCGCCCTCCAGTGCCTTCCCCCTTGCCAGAACTTGCCGCAGGCCCACGCCCGGGTGCGAGAGAGGCACGGCCGTGGTGCTTTTACTCTGAGCAGGCACATCCCTGGAGAACATTTTCTTTTTTAATTTTTTTCTTTTTTTCTTCTTTTTTTTTTTTGGTGGGGAGGTTATTACCGCAGATGAAAAAGAAATGGATATTGGGGCATAGTCCACATCTCTGCTACACTTACCCTGCCTGAGCCCACCAGGCAGGAATTGCTAAGATTCAAGGGGCAGAAATCCTGCCCCAGCAGGGCTTACGCAAACAAGGCTTTGCTTTCCTCAGAGAACAAAAGGGTTATTTGCTGGTAATACAATTATTAACGGTAATGCAGCCATTTCAAAGATGACCACACTTTGAGGGTTGGTGTCCATCCTCAGACCTGGAGCCTCGTGGATAGAAGAAGGCTGCTGTGGCTCCAAACATCATTTTGGCATTCAAGGCAGGAAAAAAAGTGAAGAGTCTGACAACCTGTATGTCTCTCTTCAATGGAAAACAAAGGCTTTCACGTAGACGTTCCCAGATTTACTTTATAGCCCTCCTTGGCCAGGACTGCGTCTCATGGCCTCTCTAGCTGCAAGGGAGTCTGGAAAACCAGCCTATTTGATAACATCAAAACATATGTACCTATTGACCACTAATTCCATTTCTAGGAACTCCTATACCAGCCATTATCACCAAAGCTGTGCACAGAGACTTGTATATACCCAAAGGTGTTCATTATGGTACCGGAACAAGCTGGGATTCAAGTTGCCTACTGCTGCAGAGCCAGCACAGAGATGGGTTCCGAGTGGAAGAGAAGAGTCTTTAATCAAACCTGAGAAGGGAGGGGGCCTCACCGCATCCAAAGCCTGCCTCAACAGTCACGACTGGCTGGCTGGTTTGTATATCTTGGGAAGTTAGTAATTTGTTATAGAGCATGCGGTTAGTCACACAGCAGTGTGCGGGAGGCGGGAGTCTGGTTTGCGAGAATGCCTCCTGGAAAGGTTGTTGGACACTGGCACATGTCTGTCTGGCATCCTTGATGTTGCTCCATAGCAGCAATGGTCTGGCACCTCTGGGAGCCATCAGTGCCTCTGGGGACCCATCCACAAGAGAGACTCCCAGCCTTTTTTCGGAAACAAAGTAACAATGAGGATTTGTGAACTAAGCATCTGGTTATCTACCATGCCTTAAAGCCTTACCGGAAATTCTGTGACTGAGCCCTTACAAGAAATTATTGTCATTTAACCCCTTATACTGACACTGTCACTTGTCACTGTGAAACTCAAAAACATCCTTAATGTTCAAAATGTGTTGTTTCGGTCTCCACTCACGAGCCAGCCATTTAGTGCGTGTACTCAGCCCCTTTCCCTTCGGGGTTACGGTGAAGACCAGAGCCCGTCTGAGGCGGAGTGTGTGACACTCCAGCCCGTCCCTCGCCCGCTCCATCCTTCACCCACCGAGAGGACAGAGAGCTACCCAACGTCAGTGTGTCGGAGACACCTCGTTAAAAAGGTTTCCTCTTGGTTTATACTTTCGCTCTCGGGGAAGTGAAACTCTGTCCTCCAACTCTTGAAACTCCGGAGGGAAAGTTGGGCGCGCGTGAGGAGGCAGGGACAGCAGTGTCTGGGTCAGCCGTGGTTCAGCTCCGTGTTCCCCGACTTCCTGCTCCACCGTCCCGCTGAGGCGACACTCGGCCCCTCTCCTGTAAGACGGGGCAACAGCGCTGACCTCCCAGGCTGCCGTGGGGTTTCCCCAGTGCCCCTGGCACAGTGTCTGTCACCTGGTCGACCCCAGTCAAACACTGGTCGCCTCCCTGCCGACCTTGGACGTTGGAGGAAGCTCGCTCCTGACCCAGAGGCATCCTGACATTAGCGACGAGAACACCGTGCATGTCCAGGGTCTCCGCTCCGGCTAGATGTCTCCCGGCACGCGTCCTCTGGGGCTGCTGGCTGCAAGGTGATCCGATTATTAAGGAAAGCTCCAGAGATGAAAGCTAAGACATAATCCACCCGAATGGCTTCAGAAGGAGCGTTTCATGGGACACTAAAACTAATCTTATAGAAAAACACAATTAGCCGTATCGTCTGTAAGTTCCCATCTCCCTGCCCGTGGGGTGAGGCAGGGAGCAGCCACGCAGCCCGGCCTCCCGTTCCACACGAGCGGACGTGGGCGCCTTGTCTGCTGGGGAGACGTGTCCATTTCGCGTGCAAGGGTCATTGTTAGAGGTTTGGAAACAATCTTCGGAAGCCAAGATGACACAGAGGACAAAATAAGTCATGGTCCCCCACCCCACCGCCTCCATTTCAGTCACGTCAATGCAGCTGAAGCGCCACTTGCTGAGACTCTTTCAGGCGGGGCCCCACCTCCCGGCGGCGTGACCTTGAGCAAGGACCTCACCTTGGTGAGCCTCTGTTCTCTGGCAGGCAATGTGCCTCCCTCACTCCCAAGGCTGGCTGGGGGGTGGAGGGGACGGAGGGAAATCTGAAAGCCCCTTGCTCGAGACTGGGTCCCGGCAAGCCCAGTTAGTGGTGGTTTCTTAGAGGCACTTGACCTTGAAGTTCAGTCAGGACGGGTTGCCTGTGGGAGAGTGGCTCCGGGCCCCAGGTCCCCGCCCCTCTCTGCCCAGTGTCCCTCAGGTGCAGGCTGGCTGACTTCCTCTGCAGCTTGCATTCTCCCGCTCCATCCCACCCTGAGGCGCCCGGACCAACCAGGAGATGGAGAGCCTTCCTGACAGGCCTCGGCCTCAGTGGGTGTGCAAGGCATGCACTCACACGCACATGGACATGTGCACACAAAAACATATATACACAGTAAACATGCACACGTGCACGCACATGCATGCACACAAGGTCACAGCATCACACAAGCTGGCTAGCACAGTGCCCTGGGTTTGAGTTTCAGGACTGCCCCTCACTGGAAAGTTCCAGCTTCCCCATCTGTGAAAGGGCTGTAACAAGAGTAGGGACCTCACAGTTTGCAGACCAGGAACCAATGACTCTGGAGCCTGAGTGTGCATGGGATTCACCTGGAGGGCTGGTGGAGCCAGAGTTTCTGGTCCGGCGGGGCCAGGGTGGAGCCCAAGAGCTTGCAGATCTAAGTTTCCAGGTGAGTCTGATGGCCACTGGCCCCAGGACTCCACTTTGAGAACTTCAGTCCCGCCCTGGCCAGTTTGCTCAGTAAACAGAGCATCAGCCTGGCATATGGATGTCCCAGGTTTGGTTCCTGGTCAGGGCACACAGGAGAAATGACCATCTGCTTCTTTCTCCCCTCCCTCTCCCCTTTCTCTTCCTCTTCCCCTCCCGCAGTCAGTGGCTCAGCTGGTCCAAGTGTTTGGCTCAGGCACTAAAAATAGTTCAATTGATTCAAGCATCAGCCCCAGACAGGGTTGCCAGATGGATCCTGGTCAGGGCACATGTGGAAGTCTGTCTCACTATCTCCCTTCCTCTTACTTAAAGAGAGAGAGAGAGAGAGAAAGGGAAGGAAAGAAAAGAGAACTACAGCCCTGGTCTAATGCTGAGTCCCAGCTCAGCTCTGCAGTGCAGGTTCATAACTCTTGAACCCAAAGTGCAGGCACTCTGCTCAGGGGCAGGAAGCAGCCGTCCCAATGAGGCTCTGGACAGGGAGCCCTATGAGTTCTGTTACAGGCTCTGGGCAAGGACAGCAGCTCCACGCAGGGGCCGTGCATCCTCTCTACTGAGCCTCAGTCATGGAGATTCACGCTTGTGAATTGCTTTGGAAACTCGAACGAGCTATTAAAAAAAATGCATATGAAATAACGTCGAAATACATCCTAGGTTAAAATAAAAAGTGTACAAAGGTGAAGTAAGCTATTTGGTCAGTGGGACTTCTGTAATTCGTTTCCTAGGGTGTTCATAACAAATGACCACAAACTGGGGGCTTAAAACAGTGGAAATGCAGTCTCTCCTAGTTCTGAGGCCGGATGTCCAAACTCAAGGTGTCCGCAGGGCCATGTGCCAGTGAAGGCTCCGGCAAGGTCTGCTGCGGGACTGCTGCTCTGCAGTGGCCTGTGGCGGTCCAGCACGCGTTGGCTTGTAGCGGCATCACGCTGCTCCGTCTCCAGCTGTCCTCCTCCTTTGGGGTCTCCCTCTGTCCTCCTTTCATCTCACAGGGACACCAGTCACTGGATTTCGGGCTCGTCCTAAATCCAGGGTGATTTTATCCCAAGATCCTCAGTCAATTCTATCTTTCAAGACCCTATATCCAGAGTTACAGTCTGGGGTTCCAGGTGGACACGAATGTTTAGGGGACACTGTTCGACTCACTGTATACAGCCTCGTGACTTTTATTTTGTCATTCTAATAAATTTGGCAATTTGGATTCTCTGCTCACAGCAAATTGGAAAGAGCTGATAGGGAATGGGGGAAGGGGAGGGGGGAGTGGAGAGAATGGTCCGGGGCAGCAACCCTGACCAGGACGGGGGCCACAGAGAGGCCAGCAGCAGCACAGCTAGCCAAGCCCGGGAGTCTGGGGGTGCGAGGGTCCCCAGCCCTTTGCCCGGCCCGGCTCTGTGTCTAAAGCGGAACTGATTCTTTGCAACGTCCTCTGTTTTGGAAGGCAGGGCAACGTGCCATGTGTTTCAGAGTGACTCTGGTCTAAAATTAGGAAAATTAGACCTGGAGAGGTAAAACTTCAATCTTCTGGAAAAGCCGCTCATGAGAGTCCTGCCCCCATTGCCCTGCTGGACTAGAGGAAGGAGGAGACACAGCCTGACAAAGAAAAGGTGACAGCCCTGGCTGGTTGGCTCAGCGGTAGAGCGTCGGCCTGGCGTGCGGGGGACCCGGGTTCGATTCCCGGCCAGGGCACACAGGAGAAGCGCCCATTTGCTTCTCCACACCCCCCCTCCTTCCTCTCTGTCTCTCTCTCTTCCCCTCCCGCAGCCAAGGCTTCATTGGAGCAAAGATGCCCGGGTGCTGGGGATGGCTCCTTGGCCTCTGCCCCAGGCGCTAGAGTGGCTCTGGTCTCGGTAGAGCGACGCCCCAGAGGGGCAGAGCATCGCCCCCTGGTGGGAAGAGCATCGCCCCTGGTGGGCGTGCCGGGTGGATCCCGGTCGGGCGCATGCGGGAGTCTGTCTGTCTCTCCCTGTTTCCAGCTTCAGAAAAATACAAAAAAAAGAAAGAAAGAAAGAAAGAAAAGGTGACACATGGTGGGTGCTTGAAAAAGAATCCCGCCACCCCCAGGAGTCCTCCCTCAGCTCAGAGCGGAAGGATCAGCCTCCTGCTAATTTCACTGGCCTGTGGTCCAGAGGGCGCCAGCCGCGGGGGTGGGGGCCTCACAGACAGAAACGCCCCATGAGGTCGCCGGCCAGCTGCCTGCAGCGCAGTCCCCAGAACGCCCCAGGGACCCCGTGAATGTCAGCCACTCTCCCAGGGACCCTGGCTCCACAGAGCGTGCAATGAATTGCGCTCATCCATCTGTGGGCTTTTGAAAAATTCAATAATTAATTCAAGCGTACCGTGCTATTACTGTTATTAAAACTTGGCCTTTCTGTGGTTCTTTACTTTGGCGAAACGCTCTTATAATCATTTACCAGCTAAATAATTTAACACAAGTTATTGCTGCGCGCGGAGCCTGGGGTGGGGTTGAGCTGAGGCGAGGCGAGGCGCTGTGGAGAGCTGTGGGCGGAGGGGAGGGGTGAGGGAAATTATTCTGCCGCCCGGCGGCCATCTCTTCTTCCCTCCGTCCGGCAGTGCCTTGCTTGACCTCCACATGCCCTCGGTCCTCGGATTCTCAATCATCCCCTGCGTGTCATGTGACAGTGAACCTAACGAGAGCGAGATTTTCAGCTGTGGGGGAATTAAGTTACTATAGCCCAACCCCTCATCTTATGGACGGGGGACCCAGGCCCAAGAGGCTCCATGCTGTGCTCCAGGCCACCCCGCTGGTGGGGCCCACTTCTAATCGGAAAGGCCCCATGAACTCAGGACCCGGGGGTAAGTCAAGGTTAGGGCACCCCTCGCCCCCACTTGGTGGCCACTGGCCGACCTGGAGCAAGAAGGAGAAATCAGAGGTCTAGCTGGTTGTCCGTCAGACAGTGTGAGCGTGGGGGCGGGGCTGGACTGGGTGGGGGCCGCGTGCTGGGTGGGTGGTCTGCCCTGTGGCTGGCTCTTGCTGTGTCCGGTTCTCCCACTTTCCCGCCTGTGAATCTTCCGAGCATCCTCTTAACAACCACGGGTCATCTCAGCCTCAGTGGCCTCACCTGAGAGACGGGCCTCCAGGACCCTCCCCAGAGGTGGTCTGTGGACTCGTGAGCACTCACATGTGTTAGTTGTTACTAATATGGTCGCTTCAACCAATGATTATGGCTCCACCACGGGTAAAATGGGTTTGGTCACACAGGCCCCTCCACTCCAGAGCTCGTGGGAAGCTAGAAAGGAGAAGGCAAGGGCCCAGAGTGTTTCATCGTCACCATCATCCCCTGACTCTCCAACCGGAAGGGCGTAGGGGTCTTTCTGGGGGCTCCAGGCAGGACCGAAAAATGTTCTCCCTTCTCTCCAGACGCCAAGACTCTCAGAGGTCCGGCTAACATGGGCCCGTCAGAGGAGGCTTTATGTCCAGGGGGTTGTCTGCAAAAGTGAGGCCAGGTGGACGGCCCGGAGGAGGCGGTCCAGCAGCCGGGCCCTGCGGCACAGCCACTGTGACTGCTCTGGGCCAGCGGGCGCAGGCAGGGAGAGGTGACTGGGGTCCTAGCTGGGACACAGGAGTCATGGTGGCTTCTCTGAAGGACAGGAATGGCCTGAGAGGGCCCAGGGGAGCGGCCCCCACTGGCCAGAGGGCATACAGTCTGGTGAGGCAAGCCCTGGTCTGTGCAGGCCAGCTGCGGGCTGGGGAGAGGCGGCCTGGCAGGAGGGTGGGGTGGGCAAGGGCGGGCCAGCACAGCAACTCCAGTGCCCAGGGCCACCATGGGGGCCCTTGTGTGTGTGTGTGTGTGGGGGGGGCGTCCAGCTGTGTGAGCGCCCTGCCATGGCTCTTGCTGGGGGTAAAGGAAGCTCGAAAGCCCAGGACCAGGTCCTGCTTCCCAGCTGAGTCTTAATGACAAGATACCCTACTGCTCACTGCACAGGGCTCCCCACCTGGAAAACGGGGTGTGGAACTAGGGGTTTATCAACCTCAGAAAGATCCTTGACCCTCAGCAACTTGCACTACATTTGTATCCTCCCTGGGCAAGACTGGAGCTTTGGCTTCATGTGGCCCCCACTCCCCTCTCATAAAAGGTAACTACTCCCGGCCCTGGCCAGTTGGCTCAGTGGTAGAGCGTCAGCTGGTGTGTGGAAGTCCCAGGTTCGATTCCCGGCCAGAGCACACAGGAGAAGCGCCCATCTGCTTCTCCACCCCGTCCCCTCTCCTTCCTCTCTATCTCTCTCTTCCCCTCCCGCAGCCAAGGCTCCATTGGAGCAAAGTTGGCCCGGGTGCTGAGGATGGCTCCATGGCCTCTGCCTCAGGTGCTAGAATGGCTCTGGTTGCAACGGAGCAACAGCCCAGATGGGCAGAGCATCGTCCCCTGGTGGGCATGCTACGTGGATCCCGGTCAGGTGCATGCGGGAGTCTGTCTGACTGCCTCCTCATTTCTAACTTTGGAAAAATACAAAAAAAAAAAAAAAAAGGTAATTACTCCCCCAGGAGACCCTGATAAGCCTCTAGTGGTGGGGCTGCTGCTTACCCCCGCCCTCCCTGCCCAGGTCACTGGGTACACTGGGTTCAGGCTCCTTAAGGCCGGATGGTGACAATGTTTCTATGTGCCCATCAGTCACCTGAAGTTGCAGTGCTCTGATCCCAGATCTAAATGTGGGGCTCGAACCAGAGCATGGTAAAAATCATCTTTCCTTATACCCTAAATTTTGGAGCCAAAAAGAAGAAAACCTTTGTGATCACTCCCATCTGCTTGCAGATGAGGAAACCAAGGTAGGGGACCGCCACTCACTGGAGTCTGCGGCCAGCTCTTTCTTGTTCATCCCCCACACCCAGGCCCACGCACACGCACCCCTCACCAAGGGCAAGGGCCTCACAGCCAAAGCAAGTGTGATCTTAGAAACACTTGGGGAAAGTTGGGACTTGCTGAGTGGTTCATCAAGACTAAATAGACAATAGCAAATACACCCCCCTCCAAAAAAAACCAAACCAAAAACCCAACCCAAGGTGAACACATACACCGTTCTGTTTAAATACAGAACAAGTCATCAAATGATCTGGGACCCCATGATACTGTGGACTTGGTTTCTACAAGCACAAAGTATCATTCACGTCTAAGCCACCGACTGAGGAATATTAAAGTAAATAAAACACTGAAGAGCACCAGGAACTGCATTATGCGTTACATTTATTTGAATAAGGTTCAGAGTCTTCCAGAAATGGATGCTTTGCAGCAGGGCTGAGTCTAGGAAGGACCCCACCACACTGCTGTCGTGGGCAACCTTGCCTTCAGCTTGAATTAGACCAGGAGACCCCAAACTACGGCCCGCAGGCCACATGCGGCCCCCTGAGGCCATTTATCCGGCCCCCACTGCACTTCCGGAAGGGGCACCTGTTTCATTGGTGGTCAGTGAGATGAGCATAGTTCCCATTGAAATACTGGTCAGTTTGTTGATTTAAATTTACTTGTTCTTTATTTTAAATATTGTATTTGTTCCCGTTTTGTTTTTTTTACTTAAAAATAAGATATGTGCAGTGTGCATAGGGATTTGTTCATAGTTTTTTTTAAATTTTTATTTATTCATTGTAGAAAGGAGAGAGAGAGGGAGAGGAGAGAGAGACAGAGAGAGAGAAGGGGGGAGGAGCTGGAAGCATCAACTCCCATATGTGCCTTAACCAGGCAAGCCCAGGGTTTCGAACTGGCGATCTCAGCATTTCCAGGTCAACGCTTTATCCACTGTGCCACCACAGGTCAGGCCATAGTTTTTTTTTATACTCCGGCCCTCCAACGGTCTGAGGGACAGAGAACTGGCCCCCTATGTAAAAAGTTTGGGGACCCCTGAATTAGACCATGACCTTTCTTACCACACATGTGAACTTGGCTTTGCAAACCTGACACTTCAGTGTCGAATCCACTGTGAACGTAGAGTGGACACCTGTTCGTTTAACGTACAAGTGCCGAGTCCCTGCTGTACACCCCGCCTGTTCCAGGCACAGGGGACCCAGAAATGAAAGACCCAAGTTCTGCCAGGATTTGATCGTGATGGAATAAAAGGTGCAACTACCCGAACTCAAGAGTAGAGAAGCATAAAGGCCAGTTAAGGCTTCAAGGAGGTGACATTGGATTCGGGCTTTGAAGGATGTATAAGAGTTTGTCAAATGGGCAAGAGGGGTGCAGAGGGCGTGTATTCCAGGCAGAGGAAATGGCACTGGCCAAGGCCTGGATGCAGGCACTCTGGGGAGGGAGGGAGGGTGGGAAGGTGTGTGGCTGGAGTGCAAGGTTAAGGAGAGATGGGATAGAGAGGAGCCAGCTCTTCCCAGGAGCACAGAGACCCAGGGGCCCCATTTCTCCCCACCCCGGTCCCTGCCCCAGTGCTGACGGGCTCTAAGACCTGGAGTGTGGCAGAGAAACCTAACACCGCCACTAAGCAGGCTGCGTGCAGAACAGAGTCAGACAGTGGAGCTGGCAGGTCTTAAATTTCTCACCACACACCTCCTACAACGTGTTGTGCTGTGATGGAGGCACTCACCAGCTTTACTGTGGTAATCATTTCATGTTATTGTGTATCAAATCATCACAGTGTAACCCTTATACTTGTACAATGGTCTCTGTCAATTACACCTCCATAAAGCTAAACATGTTTAAAAACAGTGCCTTGGCGCCTGACCAGGTGGTGGCGCAGTGGATAGAGCGTCAGACTGGGATGCCGAGGACGACCCAGGTTCGAGACCCCGAGGTCGCCAGCTTGAGCGTGGGCTCATCTGGTTTGAGCAAAGCTCACCAACTTGGACCCAAGGTCGCTGGCTCGAGCAAGGGGTTACTCGGTCTGCTGAAGGCCCACGGTCAAGGCACATATGAGAAAGCAATCAATGAACTAAGGTGTCGCAAGGAAAAACTGATGATTCTTCTCATCTCTCTCCGTTTCTGTCTGCCTTTATCTATCCCTCTCTCTGACTCTCTCTCTGTCTCTGTAAAAAAAAAAAAAAGTGCCTTGGCAATGACCAAAAAACACGTGTAGCAGTTTCCAGGGGCTTGGGAGAGGGGAGTGGCTCTAAATGACATGGGCTTTCTGTCTGGGGGAGGAAGATGTTTCCGAGTCAGTGCTGTCGGTGCACAAACCTTGTGACTATACTAAAAACCTCAGTGACGTGTACATTTTAAAATGGAGAAATATGTGGTATGTGAATTACATCTCAATTTAATAAAAAGAGACAAGAGGGTAAGGTTAGCATCCCTGGGACATGGCCCAGCTGCCGAACATGGAGCAGAACCCCCGCGGCCTCCACGCGTGGGTAGCCCCTGGCGGCCCCTCCATTCCACATGCATAGTGCTGCCCTCACCTGTGTGGGGGTCCAGTTGGTTCTGAGGAGGGCCGCTGGGTGAGCCCGGAGCCTATCCCCTCTGCCCAGAGTGCTGCGGCCTGGGCCTCGGCATGTCCTTCTCTGAGCTACGCGGGACCTGGGGACAGTCTCCTCGGCCCCATGAGCACTAACTCTACGCGTCTACCACCTCGTCCTGGCTCCAGCATGAGCTACCAAGAATAGAGACCACAGGGCACCGAATTAGAGGCCGAAGCCACAATCATAGCCAAAGCAGGCACTGTTTTTTGTTTATTTTCGGGTATAATGGTAGCTCACTTGCTTCTCATAACACCACTATGATGGAGGTATGATCACGTCTTCATTTTATAGATGGGGAAGTTGAGGCACAGAGAAGTTAAGCAATTGGTCTAAAGTCACACAGCTGGGAAGTGGGAGACAGGATTAGAAATCGAACTGCCATAACTGCCTCCTGCTCTAGCAGTCTGGATTTCAACCAGAGGGACAAGGGACATCTTGTGACAGGCTTGGACTTGGAAATGGCAGCGTTTTGAGCACTGGGGAGCAAAGGATAGATGGAGGCAGGGTTATCGCAATCGCCTGAGCAGTGATGAGTGTGTCCCTTGGATCAGTAATCCTAGAAAGTGTCCTTAAGAGTCATTTAGAGAAAAACAAACGCACGTCAAAAGTCCTAAGAGGTACGTGGGGTTATAGACTGTTGGCGCTTGGGCAAAACCGGGGCCCCACGGGGAGACCGCGCCCTGTGGACGTCACTGTGTGTACACTGCAAAAATACCTGTTTGTCCCACGGCCACCGTCACAGCTTCCATCGTCCCCGTTTCTATGACTGTGGCCTCTTCCGCCTGATCTCTGCCAAGATCCTGACCCTCTCAGAACCATCTGCAACCCTGAGTTCCCCAAATCACTGCACCCAGGCAGGCTTGGTGCCCACAATGAGCTCAATGGTGCCCCTGCCCCCAAAATGTCCATGTCTGATTCCTGGGACCTGTAACCATGTCTTATTGATAAGAGACGTGATTAAGTGAAAGGAAAGGTTCTGAGAAGAGCAGCGTATGCTGATGATCTGAGTAGGTCTGAAGCCCGACAGGTGCCTTCATAAGAGACCGGAGGAGGCCGGGTGACCACAGAGGCAGTGCTGTGGCCACAAGCTAAGGAATGCCGGGGGCCACCAGGAGCCACAAGAGGCAGGAACAGGCTCTCCCTCCAGTCTCTGCGGGGACACTTTGACTTTAGACATCCGGCCTCCAGAGCCGCGAGACAATACACATTTCTCTTGTTTTAAGCCACCACGTTTGTGGCTCTGCCTTGCTCATTCTGTCCCCCTACCTGGAATGCCTTCTTCCCTGCACACAAGGTTTGAGCTATCCCTTAGGCCTCCCTGTGGGTCCTTTATCCACAGACCCCTGGCCTTGGAAGTGACCGCCCTCCCCACCCCCCATGGGCTCACTGCTTCCCTTAGACTAGAGACTGGCCCTTTCATTCCCTTCTCCGTAAGCTCCTGGTGGGCAGGCTGTGGTCCACACTGCCTGTATGTGACCCTCCCGGGGCCTGGCACACTTTGGGTACCCACAAAAACCCCCACACAGATCGAAGCTGCAATGTCCTGACGACCAGCGCCAGTGAAAAAGCCAGGACAGCACCGTGACTGTCCACAGCCATGTCCAGTCCTCGGGTCCTTCTTGTTTCTGTGGTTCTCAGGTGCCAGAGGCTGTGAGGGGGAGAGGGGTCCACAGGTGTCCAGGACAGCCTGCCCTGCAGCAGCCTGTGTGGGGTTCTTGCCACAGCGTGTGAGCCTGTGCCTCTGGCTTGTGTTGGGGTCTGTCACACACTGGCACCTGACATGGGGACAAAGCCACTCCCTCCCTGAAGCCCACAGGGTTTTTCCGGACCCTGGTCTTTAGCATTCCGGGAGATAACTCAGGCCAGCACCTTGGTGGCTTCTAGCTTCTCTTCCTCACTCGCCGCAGGAAGGATCCGTGTCAGGAAGCAGGCTCCCTGTGCTCCGTGCGAGACACCTGAGTGACACACAGAGACGCCTCATCAGCGCACGAGTCCTGTGTTTCAGGAGGCCTTTGACAAAAGGGTGCCGAAGCCAGGCCCCAGGGCAGGCAGGTGGTAGGGGTCAGCTGCTGGGACACCTGCCCTCCCTGGGCTGGCCGTAGGTCCTCGGCCAAGAGTCTGGGTCCTGCGGGGCTGCCTTGCAGTCAAAGGCCCGCTTGGATCCTGCTGCTGGGCACTGGGGTGAGTGAAGAGGAATCCAGTCCCTCATCTGTAAAAGGGGAGGGACCGTCTTGGGGATTTTGAGATCAGAGCGCCTGGGCCGGGGGACTAGCCGTGGCTCTGGGCTCAGGGCGCAGCAGGCAGCGGCCATTACTGCGCTCTCGGTTCATAGTGTGTGCCTGCGGTTCTTACAGTTCTCAGCTGGCTAATGGGAAACGCAGGGCCAGGGGCCATCAGCCAGGCAAAGGAGGGACCAGGGCAAGATCGAAACCCTGCCTTTGGGGGATACCCACTATGTGCCCCCGCAGAGGCGGACACAAGGTGCTGGGGGGACAGCCTCTCTCCAGCAGCAGGCCCCCGCCCCGCCCCCGCCCCGTAGCTCTAGGTCCGTCAGCTTTTCATCTGGGCAGTCCTGCAGCCCGGGCTCGGTGTGCAAAACGGGGCCTCACTGTAGGGGCCCAGTGCTGTGCGGGACTGAGACAGTGGCCCCGCTGGGGGTGGGCGAGTGGGGCAGGCTAGAACCCCCTTTCTTTATTTCAGACGGTACCTCCTCTAGCTGCTTGAGGCTGCGGCTGCAGAGAGGGGACCTTCGCTTTCTCCTCCGACGAGACCTGAGAAACCTTTCCCTCGCCCACCGACGCGGTGCGCGAAGCGCTTTCTTTGCCCTGAACACCTTCCCTCTACCCGGAGCGTCCGCCCACCCCCGACCCGGGTACCGCATTCAGCTCCGGAAAGCGCTCCCCCCACATCCCCCATCACTTAACATTGTCCACCTCCTCGCCCCTTCGCTCCCACTTCATACAGGGATGCGCCCTCTTTGTTGCCTCCTCCCCAACCCAGCTGCGTAAGGGAACGCTCCGGTCGCAGCCACCGCCCACCCCTCCTGTAATCTCCCCACGACCACCCAAACTCTTCACCATCCTTCAAGATCCCCAGGTCGGAGCGGTTGCAGGCGGGGCACCCTCCCCCATTTCGGGGGTCTCTCCAACCCTAGGATATCCCCCATTTCGCTACGATTCGCCTTGTGTCGGGGCCGCCGCCCGAGGCTGCGCAGCCCTCATTCCGCGCCCCGCATCTCGGGCCCCCAGCCGCGGGGTGTCCTCCGCCACTGCGATCCCGCACCCGTGGCGCACTCCCACCCGCGTCCTCGCCCCCTCCTCTCCAAGTTGCAGCGCGGGGTCCCAGGGGAGCGCCCCCGCCAGCCAGCCCCGAGCGGTTTTGTGCAGCGGGCGCGCGCTGCGTCAAGGCGGGGTCGCCGCGGCCACTCGCGCATCCTCACCGGCGCACAGTTAACCCCCGGGAGGGGCAGAGCGGGAGGCGGGAGGGGCAAGGGGAGGGGGAGGGGGCCGCCGCGAAGCCCAATCGCTCGCTCCCGCCCCGGCCGCGCGGCGCCGCCTCCGCCATTGCTGCGAGCAGAGCGGGGACGCGGAGGCTCGGAGCGCGTCGCAGCCCAGACCTGTCGGAGCCGGGCGCGGGTGAGTGCGGGAGGCCGCGGGGCTGGGGCTGCGGCTCGGTCCTTTCTGCCGCGAGCGGGCTCCGGGGCCGCTGGTCTCCCCTGGCAGGTGGGGCGGAGGTCTCCGGGCGCGGCGGCGCCAGGGCCCGGGACGCGCGTGGAGCCGCCGGGCGGCGGCAGCACCCTCTCACCCCCGCGGGGCGTCCCTGCGCTTTCGTCCGGCGGGACCGGAGTCTATAAAGACACAGCACCCCTCGCCCACGGGCCGTGACCGCCGCGTCCTCGCTACCCCTCCTCACAGACGAGGCGAGTTGGGGACAGCGGGTGGGTCCTGCGCGCCGTGACTACCGGCGCGTCCCTCCCTCCACAGGCGGCAGTCTCGGGTTTCCCGGAACCATGGTGAAGTTGGGGAACAATTTCGTGGAGAAGGGCACCAAGCAGGCGCTGCTGGAGGATGGCTTCGACACCATCCCCCTGATGACGCCCCTCGATGTCAATCAGCTGCAGTTCCCGCCCCCGGATAAGGTGAGAGACCCCGCGCTGCGCACCCCCCAATCTCGGGCGGCCGCCGCAACAAAAGAAACCCGCCGCGTGCTCAGGGGACTCGAAGTGGGGCGGGCTGAGGGCCCCTCCCCCTAGGAAAGCCTACCCGCGCGGCATTCAGGATCGGTGATTTGGGGACCTGAGGTGACAGCTTCATGCAGACATCTGAACGCGGCGGGAAATGTCCCTTTTTGATTTTCGTGGGAGTCTTGTCCGAGAGGTGTGCCTGGCCCCATGGCTGCCACCCCAGCCCTGCTCCTGCCCCGCGCCGAGGGGGGGGGGCGGTGGGAGTACTCTGGGTCTGGGGTGAGCGCAGGCGTTGCTCCCCCTCGTGCCTTCCGTGGGTGTATAGTCGCAGCCCAGTTCGCCCCACTGCGGAGCTGAGGCCAGTTTTCTTGGCCAGGTGGCCTCTCCCTAGGGGCTGAGTCCCCTCCTCACCCTCTGCGCGCCCTCCCAGGCCGGCTGCTGATGCTGCAAGCTGCTCCTCCATCCAGCCTCCTCCTCCTCCTTTGTTCTTTTGTGAAATCTCCAAATGGTGCCCCTGTCCCTCAGCGACAGCGCAGCTGGGGACAGCCCCCAAGTGGTGGACTGTTTTAGTTTTCTTAAGGAATCCTGTCTTTTGTTGAATCCAGTATCCTCTGAAGTACATAGTCTGTTCTTCAGGGAGAATATTCTCAGGAGTTAACTCTCAAAAGGAGCAACACCATGTTTAAAAGCCTACACAATTCTACTGTAAAACACAAACCTGAAGTAATAGATCCGTCTCCAGCCCCACCACCTTGCTAGTGCTTAAAAACCACCCCGGCCAGGAGCCACGGGCCACGGGCGAGCACGCTCTGTTCCCGCGTGAAGTGCATTCGCGTTGTGCTGTCGTTCAGGGCCCGGTGAGGAGGCTCTGATTCAGGCTCGGTTGTGTATCTGGGCGTGTTGGTGATGGCTGGCCATGGGGGTGGGGGGTATTCCTAGGGGGGCTCTTCCCTTCGAGACGAGTCCTTCATTGCCAGGTGGGCCCTCCTGAGTGGGCATATGCTCAGCTGTACCGCCTGGGTTGTGTAGGGGGACAGGGCAGGAGCGGGGCTGGCACAGGTGTGTTGCAGGTCAGAAAGGAGGATCAGCTGGTCACAGTGTGCACCCGGGCCACAGTGGAGCCAGGTGGAGCCATTTGGGGCACTGATGGTCTGAAAGAGGCTTCTCCAGAGGGAGGGAGGGGCGGGCTGGGCTGCCTGAGGCCTCGGCTTCCCGGCCCCCATCCAAGGCATCGCACCTGCCCCACGGCCCCCACCCCTCCTCCCGCCTCGCCCCCAGAGTGGCGGTGGCCTGGCCTGGCCAGGAAGGCAGTGTCCAAGGCAGCACCTGTCAGGCGACTCCTCCTTTCAGCCTGACCCTCCTCTTTGGCCCTCGTCTGCCTCATTCCAGGGCCGTCTGGTACAGAGGCCGCTTGACTCAGGGAGGAGTTCAGGCCGAGTGGCCTAGGCAGCTCGGAAAGGTAACGAGTCTCCCATTGCTGGGTGTATTCAAACAAAGGGGGCGACTGGTAGGGACACCCCGGAGAGAGGAACTCTGGCAGGGACTGCGGGTTGGTCTTAAAGATTGCTGCGGACAGAAGCTCCTGGCAGGGCCTCCTGCCCTGCCCTGCCCTGCCCTGCCCTGCCCGACCGGACGGCTCTCCGACGAGACCAGTCTGAACCCAGACGGCAGCAACGTGTTGCTCATAGCCAGGGTTCAGGGGGGCGGTGTCACCTGTCCCAGGTGACAGTGTCTGAGGGCAGTTAGGGTGGTTGGTTAACAGGATCTGTTCTGAGAACGGGTACCGAGTGCTGGGGTTCTGGAGGTACAACAGTGACGGTCGTCACCGAGCTGGCAGTGGGGTCAGGGCCATGTCCCCTGACGCTTCTTGAATGCGGACTTGTGCACCAGGCACGGGTCTGCACGCTTCACGGTGTAAGTCTCCTCCTCTGCCGACCCTGCAAGGTAGCCAGCATCACTACCCCGTTTGACAGGTGTGCAAGTGGAGGCCCCGAGAGTAAGGGACTTGCCCAAGGTCACCCAGCCTGGTAGCGGCAGATGTAGCTTGAACCCAGGCCGAAGGGACCCCGACCCTGCGGGGCTGATGTTCTGTGGGTTCCTCACCTCACGGTGGCCCGTGGGGATAGTCCTCGCTCCCATCTCGTCCCCGTTTCCCAGGCAAGGGCACTGAGGTTCTGAGTGGCTGAGTGTGTGCCCAAGGGCACAGAGCTAGTCAGGCACAGCTGAACTTCAGGGGGACAGTGGGGTGATGGTGCAGCATGGCCCCGAGACGGGCGCCTTCCGGCCCCTGGCTGCCATCACCTCCGCGCTGACTCCGCATGGGGGGGGGGGCGCAGAAGGGAAGGCAAGCCCTGGTTACAGGCAGTGTTTCTCAGTGACACCCAGGTGTGGGCCACTTTCTCCCTGAGACTGATGCCTGGGACACAGCTCAGTGTGAGAGCCACGCCCCCTGCCAGCTGTCCTGACCTGCTGGGTTTTCCTCATTCTGCCCTGGGTCCCGCTGTCATGGACACTAGCTCTCTCCCCCAAACTATGGGCCACCAGTGAGGGGACATTGTCATGGGGGGAAGGGAGGGGACAAGGCTCTCCGGTCCCACAGCCGTTTCCTGGCTCCGGCTCCAGGAGTGGGGGTTTGGGGGTGAGCGTGTAGCCCCGGGCACTGCCCCTGCCTGCCTCCTGGTCGAGCGGGGACAGGGGAAACAGGGTGTGACGAGGGCAGTGACAGCGAGGAGACACTGCCCATCCAAGGGAGGGGGCTGGAAGGCATGGGTGGGGGCTCCCCGGAAGCTGGCCAGGTGGGGGGAGGGTGTGCGTGGGGCAAGGCAGGCGGGCTTCCTGGCTAGAAAGACATCTCCACCTCAAAGGGTGGTGGGTGCGGGCAGAGACGGACCCGAGATCAGAGTCCCCGAAGGCTGGTGCCTGCGTCCCCCTAACCCTGGGGGGACATGGTGGACTCGGGTCTCTGTCTCACCCCCGGCTCCTCCAGAGACCAGTACAAAGCCAAGGCACCCTGACGCCACCTGGCCCAGTGACGGGCTTGGACAGCGGACGGAGCACTGCGTCCAGTGTCCGGAGTGGTGCTGAGTCCTGTTAGCTGGCCGCCGGCTGGCCGTGTGGCCTTGGCCAGTGAGCTGAGCTTCTCTGCCCTGAGTCATCGCAGTCCCCTCCTGGGGTTGCCACCGGGATTCTTAGTGGGTCATCTCGCTGAAAAGTCTGGGCACAGAGGAGCTGGCCGGCGCGTGGTGGGGAGTGTGCTCCCACGCGTCCCAGGCAGACGTGTCCGAAGGCGCCCGGTCGCACCGCTGACCAGACGTGGGCTTCTGCGTCCTCACCCAGGTGGTCGTGAAGACGAAGACCGAGTACGAACCCGACCGCAAGAAAGGCAGAGGGCGCGCGCACAGAGTCGCCGAGTTCACCGTCAGCGTCACCGAGGGCATGTCCGAGAGGTTCAAGGTGAGCGGTCCTGGGCGGGGAGGTGGGGCGGTGCTGCCGGACCTCAGGAGGGGGCCTGGGCTGCGGAGGCGACATTACCCCGGGGAGTGACGGGGACGGGGTGAGCAGCGGTCGGTCTGGGCCGGTCCCAGCTGGGCCAGACCACCTTGTGGTTCTTAAAAACTTCTTCATCTCTTCATCTTCCCCAAATAATGACGTATTACGTAGTCTTACTAATGGGGGAAACCCGCCCCTAAACTTTCTTTTACACAGATGTCATAAACACATGAAAAAGCCACTCAGCAAACATGAAAGTCTTGACCTACCAAGTTCCAGGGAGGAAAGAGAAGGGCAGTTGCTGCATCTCTTCCCTGCGCCACAGACCCGAGCCCCTTCCTGCTGCTAGCTCATCTCCGCGACCCTCCCCCCAGGTCGGGGCAGTCGGGAGAACCCATTTTGCAGATGGGGAAGTTGAGGCATAGAGCAGGGTGCTCTGAGGGTGCAGATAAGCTGTGTTGATGTAGGAACAAGTTAGGGTACTGATCTTCTGCACACTTGCTCTTGGGGACACACGAGAGACGGTGGCACGGTGGCCCTCACCCAGATGGAGAGGGGTGGTCTGGAAGACATCAGGGGGTCTCCAGACCTTGCAGAGTGGCCTTGGCTGGCTGTCACGTGGACGCGTGAGCACTTGGCTCGTGCTGGGCTGGGTGCCACACACCTGCAGTGTCCAGAGTGTCTGCACACGGGGTCCCGTCGCAGCTCCGTGACCACCCTGTGGATCGGTTTTAGATGAAAGCGGAGCCCGGGGAGGTGAGGGGGCTGGGTGGGGTGACCGGGGAAGCCGGGCACAACCTGAAACCCCGCCTCCTCCCAGCTGCTCCATGCTGCTGCACTGGGCTGGGGAAACGAGGCCCCGCAGGGTTGTAGGGCGAGGGGTCTCCTTGGGCCAGCTCACCTGACCCTCCCACAGCCCTCCCGGGGTCAGTGCTGTCAGGACAGCCCGTGCTGCAGGTGGAGGAGCTGGGGCGCAGGGAGGTCTGCGGCCGCGGTCCCGCCTGGTGGTCTGAGGAGGGGGTGTGCAGGCAGAGGCTCTTCCGACAGCTGCTGGCATGGCTGCGAGGTACATGCTCAGGACCAGGAAGCACTGACTGGAGGTCACCCCCTCTCCCGCTCTGGCCAGCCAGCCTAGCCTCATCTGCTGCTGCTCACACCCTGCCTGCCCATCTGTGTCCTGGGATCGTCCCTGATTGAGTCAGAAGTGACCTTGATTTGAAGAGCATGACAGCCATCACTCCCCGGAGGGGAGGGGTCACCACCTGGACGTCGGAGTCTGTCTGGGTTTCTCATTCTTGGTTTGCCGTAGCCTCTCCCAGCTGGCGTGTTGCTTGAATGGCCATCTCTTCGTCTGTTGAATGTCCACTGGGTGCCAGGCTCTGTCCCCCACCTCTGGTGTCCCTTGTTTGTGCTTTGCCCACACACTCACCTGGTACAGGTCCCCGGGTCCCTGCTTAGGGCAGGTGTGGCCACCAGGGCTCTCGGCAGCCACCGCCGGGCCTCTGGGTGGTTGCCTGGCTCCCGTTGCCCAGAGCCTGGGCTCCAAAGACCCAGGAGGACCTGTGCCCATCTCAGGGGACCAGCTGTGGTGGCAAAGCCCTGCCTCCTCTCGGCCCCCGCCTCCTGGGGATGTCTAAGAAGGAGGTGTATGAAATGTGTGCTCGGCGCTGCCCTGCCCTGCAGCGAGCCTGTTCCCCAGCCTGTCCGTCAGCAGGCCAGGCGTGCTCAGGTGCTCGCCATCTGTGCCCGTATAATTCACAGGCATGCCGAGAGGGCGCACTAGCCCCTTTTGCAGATGAAGCTGTTGAGGCCCAGGTGGTCACCGATTGGGGGAGGCTGGGGTACGCCCCTCAACTCCCTGCCTGCGAGGCCAGGGTCTTTCCACCAGCCCCGTGCCACATGTACCTCCCTACAGGCCTCAGCTCCCAGCTCCCACACCCCACCCATCTCCAGTGCCAGCTCGGATAGTAGCTCCCCCGTGGAGCCTCTGGGGCTCACCATCGGCCTTCTGGTGTTCCCACAGCCCTCTGCCAGGAGGCGGTGACAGCACCCAGCATTGTGGAGGGCTCCCACGAGTCACAGTCCGGGTCCGGCTTGTTCCGTGTATTCCATCCTCATGAAAACCTCACTAAGGGCGCCCCATGTCTGTCTCCGTGGTAGAGTGGAGGCAGAGAGCTTGACCCCAGGCCGTCTGCCCTTGGCTGTGACCCCTGAGGTTCCATGGTTTCCCCTGGGGGACATGGGGAGCGCTCAGCCCAGGCCACTTTGGGCTGTTCAGCTTCTGGGAGCCCTTCCCCTTCGTTGACCTGAGCCCCCTCCGAGACCCTGTGCCACACAGAGCAAGTCACCCCCCTCAGCAGCCCACAGCTACGTGGCGGCTACCCATCCTGCGTCCTCCAGGGGTAAACCGTTCCTCTCTTTTATGTCAGGGGGCCCTGGCCCCTCTCCCCTGCGCCCCCTCCTCTGAGGGGCTGTTCTTGGGCCAGGCATGGCTTCCAGTGAGGCCTGTGACCAGGCGTCCCGGCAAGGTCAGTGAGGTGGCCCTCGTTAGTGACCTGGGAACAGGAATCAGGGCATGTCACCCTGGAGAGGTCGTCGGCCAGAAACAAAGGCGCAGGGGCCCAGACGGTCATCAGCCCCTGGGCACCAGGCAGGCTGAGGGCTCTGGACGCCCCCGCCCGACGGTGCCGAGTGTTGGGTTCAGCAGCACCGCCGATAGAGCCTGCTCTGTGGGCCTGAGGTGGGCATAGGCCCTTTACAGGTGTCACGTTTCACCCAGTGGGGCAGGGGACCCACCAAGGGTCACACAGTCTGAACCCGGCTGGCCAGGTGGCTTGGCCCAGAGGCTCACGGGCTGAACTCACAGAGGGAACGACCTGTACGCCGAGTGGCACCTCCTGCTGGGGCTTCCAGGCCCTTTTAGCAGGGAAGGGGGTCACCTGGCTGCTGTGGGGTGACTTTAACAGAGGGCCCCGGACCCTGGGACCTGGGCATGTGTGCGGTGACAGCTCTCTCTAGACGGACCCCTTATACATGGGGGTGCGCTCCAGCGCCAGGTCAGGGCTTGGCGCCTTTTAGAAATGCTGAGTGTGTGCCCTTCTGGAATGTTCTCTTGGCCTTTTATCGCCATTCTGTTTCTGGCATCTCTGTAGGCCCTCCCTCGGGAGGCGTCGGTTGGTCGGAGTTGGGGACCCAGTTTCTGAACACGGGGGGGGGGGGGGGCGGCGCAGACCTTCTCCATCCTCATGGGGACCGGGCCCCTGCCGTGTTTGTCCCCAGCCCAGGCGTCTCCTCAGATCTCTCCGTCTCCGCGTAGGCGGCTCAGGAATGAAACTGTGCCTCTCAGCTGTCGACGCGACTAGTAAATAATGTCTCCTTTGTCTCTAAACGGTGCGGTTCAGGGCCCCGGCGCCTCCGCGCTGAGCCTCGTCTTTGTGTGCCTTCGCGTGGCGTCCTCCAGACGCGATGTCCTTTTGGATGTTACTTCATGGAGATCACTCGGGATTAATCTCTTGGCTACGAGGTTGCTAGGCTGGTTGCTAGGTAACTGCTGGCTGGGGACGGGGTTTTCTGAGAGCTGCTCTGGGATTGCAGGGGTGCGTTCTGCAGCAGCGGCTAAGGCTCCAGGCTTCCCAACACGTTATTGTCAATGAGAAAAGCCAAGGCGTATTTGTGCCGAGAACGCACATTTTCCTCATTGCGCATTCGGGCTCCCCCGTGCAGAGCGCTGTCCGGGAGCTGTGGGGGTCCCCCGCTCACTGACCCCCCTCCCCCCCTTGCACAGACGAGGCCATAACTGGGTGGGTTCAAGGAGGGTCCCGGCAGGGTGCTGCCACCCCCTTTGTGCTCAGCAGCTGCCATGCCAGAGTCCTCCGCACGCCCTCTTTGTGAGTTAAGGGTCTGGGCGAGCAAAGCGCACCCCCTCACCCTTGCGGTGCTCCGCCTTTGTGGCTCTCTGGAGATTCCAGGGTTGACCTTCCCTGATAATGTCTTCCCCCATCAGCACAGAGCTGAGACAAAGTCCTAGAAGCGGAGATCTCGTTTGTGTGAATGGTCTCGGTTGGCACTCAGCGCTGCAGTGGCGGGTTCGGGGGGGTGTCCCTGTGCCTGTGCGTCCTGTCACAGACGCGTCTGGGGGTGGTCTGCATCATTTTCTCACGTCCTTAGTGACCTTGAGCACAGTCTTTGATACTCCCTGGGTGTGTGTGAGGACGCATTTGTTAAATATTTATGGACAGCAACAGCCTTTCCTTGGCATGCAGCGGTGGTGGTGCTGGGGTCTTCGTGTGGTGGCCCTGAGGCTCCTGGAGGTGTGTCTAGACACCCCCCAGCCCCTGCTGAGCACCCGTGGGACTCGGCCGCCCGGTTCTGAGGGTGCAGAGCCCATGTTTTCTGGCCCAGCCGTCAAGTGGGGGCTTCATCCAGAATCGGATAATGGGGGGTTCGGTCTCCTGCGGGTTCCCCCGTCTGTGTTTTTTGTGTGGGTTACTTAAAATATTTAGTGTTGTGAACACTGGATAATGTCAGAGTCAGCTTAATTTTCCCAAGATTTTTTTTAATGGTATTCCTCAGTGGAATGTACATTCCTTTCCTCTCCCCCAAGGGTGGCGGACAGCTGTGGAATAAGAACAACCCAGCCACTGTCCACCCAGCACCCCCAGGGCCCCACTTCACGAGGATTGTTTCTTTCTGTCTTAGTAACAGTCTTGAGGGTTGGTCTTGCTGTCCTGATGTTCAGGGAGGGTGGGGTGGAATTAAGATCAGAGAGGTTAAGGAGTAGGCTCAAGGTCACCCAGCTAACCAGGACTGGGGGTAAATTTGGACCCACATCCCGACGACACCAAGCCCACGAAGCTCTATCTCCCACACCCTCAGGGGCTCCGTGGGGTGACCGACCGCTGCTGCAGACATCAAAGTCCCCACCCCAGTTGGGCAGTCCATCCCAAGAGGCGCCCCCCCCCCCCACAGGAGGAGAAGAGACCCCAGGCCAGAAAGGGCAGATAGGAACACAGCACATTGAAATGCCAGTTGAGTCCCTCATCTATAAAATGGGGTGCTTCCTAATTCTCTTTTAGAGAACTGGTTTATGGACCGGGGCCTGGGAAGTTGAGCGGCCCAGACCGGGACACGGTGGAGTGGTGGTGGACACAGTGCTGTGGGGATGCCCAGGCAGAAGTGTCATCCAGGACTGGGAGCGCCGGGACACGTGGTCCCTTCTTGACAAACTCCTCGTCGGGTTGACGCCAAGCCCACCCCACACCCCACCGGCCTCCATTCCTGGCTGCCCCTCCCTGGAAACAGCCCTCAGGTCCCTCTCGCCCCTGGGCAGGGCTGTGCTGGCTTGGGCTCGCCATCCTGCCCTGACTCCTGCCTGCTTTTGTAAATTGTGGTAAAATATACGTAAACACAGAACGTGCCATTTTTAAAGTGTTCGATTCAGCGACATTTAGTACATTTGCGGTGCTGTCCGGCCGTTACCACTGTCTAGTTCCAGGACACTTTCATCACCCCGAGAAGGGACCCCGTCCCGTTGCTGGTCACTTCCTGTCCCCCCTCCCCCAGCCCTCAGCAGCTGCGAATCTGCTCTCTGCCCCCGGCGCTGCCTGACCTGGACGTCTCATGGGCGTGGAGGCAGACACGAGCTGTGTGGCCTCTCGGGACTGCTTCTCTCACTCAGCATCGTGTTCTCAGGGGCCATCCCCGCCGTACCAGGTCTCAGGGCTTTGCTCCTTTTCACGGCCGAGTAATACTCCATCGCGTAGATGTTCCGCCTTTCGTTTATCCGTCATCAGTGGATGGACACCCCGGCTGTTTCACCCTTTTGCCCACTGTGACTAGTGCTGTCGTGAATGTTCACGTGCAAGTTTTCTTTTGAACACCTGTCGTTAGTTGTTTCGGGTTTGTACTTAGGAGCAGACTTGTGCCTCTCTGTGATAATTTCACATTGGCACGTATTAAGAAACTTGATTTCCGCAGCAGCTGCGCCATGTACCTTCTTTCCCGCTAGGTGGAAGCCCTCCAGTTTCTCCACGTCCTCACCAACGCTTGTTATTTATTTACCTATTTTATTACAGCCATTCCGGTCCGATCACGGTGCTTTTGACCCGCATTGCCCCAAGGGCTCGCGATGCCCAGCGTCTTTTCCTGTGACCATTGGCCGTGTGTGTGTGTGTGTGTGTGTGTGTGTGTGTGGGTCTTCTCTGGAGAAATGTCCACGTTCGGTCCTTTCCCATTTGTCACTGGGCTGTTTGTCCTTGTTTGGCGAGCTGTCGGAGTTCTTCGTCCGTCCTGGATGCAAGACCCTCACCCAGTGGCAGACAGTTCCCACCACGCTGGGGGCTGTCCTTTCACTTTTTTGCCAGAACTGTTTAATTTTGGTGAAGGACAATTTCTTTATTTTTTTTTTTTATCTTGATAATGCTCCAGGATTTTTTTCTTCTTTTTCTTTTATTTAGAAAATAAACTTAATGGGGGTGACATTGGTCGCTAAGCATTCACGGGTTTCAGGTGCACGTCTCTGTAGCATTTGAACTGTGGATGGTGTTGTGTGTCCATCGCCCAAAGTCCGGTCACTTTTTGCCACCATATATTTGTCCCTCTTGACTCTCCTCCCCCAACTCCTCTCTCTTTGGGAACCACTTCAGTTTTGTCTGTGTCTCTCACTTTAATATCCCACTGTGTGTGAAATCATATAGTTCTTAAGATTTTTCTGACTTACTTATTTCACTCAGTATAATGTTCTCAAGGTTGTTGTAAATGGCCATATGTCCTCATTTCGTATGGCTGAGTACTATTCCATTGTATCTCTGTACCACATCTTCTTTATCCAGTCCTCTATCGAGGGACACTTTGGTTGTTTCCATGTCTTGGCCACTGAATAAATGCTGCAGTGGGCCCTGGCCGGTTGGCTCAGTGGTAGAGCGTCGGCCTGGTGTGCGGAAGTCCCGGGTTCGATTCCCGGCCAGGGCACACAGGAGAGGTGCCCATATGCTTCTCCACCCCTCCCCCTCTCCTTCCTCTCTGTCTCTCTCTTCCCCTCCCGCAGCCAAGGCTCCATTGGAGCAAAAGATGACCCCGGGCGCTGGGGATGGCTCCTTGGCCTCTGCCCCAGGCGCTAGAGTGGCTCTGGTCGTGACAGAGTGACGCCCTGGATGAGCAGAGCATCACCCCGTGGTGGGCGTGCCGGGTGGATCCCGGTCGGGCGCATGCAGGAGTCTGTCTGACTGCCTCCCCGTTTCCAGCTTCAGAAAAATAAAAAAATAAAATAAAATAAATGCTGCAGTGAACATGGGAGTGCATGTGTCTTTGCACACCCATGTTTTTAATTGTTTGGACAGGTACCCAGTAGAGGGATTGCTGGGTCAGATGGTAGTTCTATTCTTAGTTTTTTGAGAAACCACCATACTGTCTTCCATAATGACTGTACCGGTTTACATTCCCGCCAGCAGTGAGTGAGGGTTCTTTTTTCTCCACAGCCTCTCCAGCACTTGTTATTACTTGTTTTGTGAATAACAGCCAATCTAACAGGTGTGAGGTGGTGTCTCACTGCAGTTTTGATTTGCATTTCTCTAATAAGTGAAGATGAGCATTCTTCATGTATCTGTTGGACATTTATATGTCTTCTCAGGAGAAGTGTCTGTTCAGGTTCTCTCCTCATATTTTAAATTGGATTGTTTGCTTGTTTGTTGCTGAGTTTTGTGAGTTCTTTATATATTTTAGATATCAACCCTTTATTATCAAAGCTGTTGTTTGTGAATATCAACTCCCTTTGGGTTGGGTGCCTTTTTGTTTTGTTCTTGATTTCTTTTGCTGTGCAGAAGCTTTTTAGTTTAATATAGTACAACTTATTTTTGCCTTTACTGCCCTTGCCTTTGGGGTCAAATTCATAAAATGTTCTCTACGACCAAGGTCCATAAATTTAGTACCTACGTTTTCTTCAATGTAATTTATTCTAGGTCTTTATTATTATTGTTGTTGATTTTAGAGAGAAGAGAGAGAGAAGGGGTAGGTGGGAAGAAGCATCAACTTATATTAGTTGTTTCTCCTATGTGCCTTGACTAAGTAAGCCTGAGGTTTTGAACCAATGACCTCAGCATTCCAGGTGGACACTTGATCTACTGCACCACCACAGGCCAGCCTCAGATTTTATATTTAGGTCTTTGATCCATTTTGAATTAATTTTTGTGCAGGAGAACAAGGTGTAGTCAAGTTTCATTCTTTTCCATGTGGCCTTCCATTTTTCCCAGCACAGTTTATTTATTGAAGAGGCTTTCTTTTCTCCATTGTATGTTTTTGGCTCCTTTGTCAAAGATGATTTGCCCCTATGTATGTGGTTTTATTTCTGGGCTCTTGTTTTTCTGCCAATACCGTGCTGTTTTGGTTATCATGGCTTTATAGCAGTGGTAGTCAACCTGGTCCCTACCGCCCACTACTGGGCATTCCAGCTTTCATGGTGGGCAGTAGTGGAGCAACCACAGTATAAATAAAAAGATAGATTTAACTATAGTAAGTTGTTTTATAAAGATTTATTCTGCCAAACTTAGCGAAAATCCGACATAAGTTACTTGGTAAGTAATTATTATTATATGCTTTAACTCACTGTAACTCTGCTTTATAAATTTTATAAAGTAAAGTTAACTCCCCTACTTTATAAGTCACCATTACTGTGGAACCGGTGGGCGGTTAGAAAATGTTACTACTAACAGAGATACAGAAGTGGGCGGTAGGTTTAAAAAGGTGGACTACCCCTGCTCTGTGGTATAATTTGAGGTCAGGTAGAGTGATACCTTCAGCTTCATTCTTTATTTTCAGGATTGCTTTGGCTATTTGGGGTCCTTTATGACTCCATATAATCTGGTGATTTTTTGTTCTTATAAAATGACATTTGGATTTTAGTGGGGATTGCATTAAATTTATAAATTGCTTTGGGTAATATGGCCATTTTAAATATGTTGATTCTTCTGATCCATAACCATGGAATATTTTTCCATTTTATTGTGTCTTTTTCAGTTTCTTTTAGTAATGCTTTGTAGTTTTCAGTATATAGGTCTTTTACATCCTTTGTTAAATTTATTCCTAGGTATTCTATTTTTTGTTGCAATTGTAAAATGAATTGTTTTTTTCAATTCATTTTCTGAAATGTCATAGTTGGCATATAGGAAAGCAGTACTTTTGTGTATTGACTTTGTATCCTGTGACTTTGTTTATTGTTTCTAATGGTTTTTCAGTGGCATCTTTGTGGTTTTCTATATACAGAACCATGTTATCTGCAAAAAGTGATATTTTTACTTCTTTCCCCGATATGGATGCCTTTTATTTCTTTCTCTTGCCTGATTGCTCTGGCTAGGACTTCTAATTCTATGTTGAATAAGAGTGGAGGGAGTGGGCAGCCTTGTCTTGTTCCTGATTTTAGAGGAAAAGCCTTCAGTTTTTCACCATTTAGTACTATATTGGCTGCTGGTTTGTCATATATGGCCTTTATTATGTTGAGGTACTTTCCTTCTATACCCATTTTATTGTTTTAAACATAAATAGATGTTGTATCTTATTGAATGCCTTTTCTGCATCTATTGATAGGATCATGACTTTTTGTCCTTTGTTTTGTAATTAACTTTTTGGTTGTTGTTCCTTGCACTTTTGGTCTTGTATTTAAGATACCATTGCCAAGTCCACGGTCATGAAGATTCAGTTCTTATAGTTTTTTCTAAGAGTTTTATGGCTTTAGCATGTAGATGTAGGTCTTGATTCCATTTTGAGCTGGTTTCTGTATATGGTGTGAGGTAAGGGTCCCATTCTCCTCTTTCTCAAGCAGCTGTCCAGTGGCCCCAACATCGTTGCTGAGGAGACTGTTCTTGCCCCATTGAACGATCTTGGCACCTGTACTGAATGTCATTTGACCATGGCACACGGTTTTATTGGACTCTCTGTTCTACGCCATTGCTTTCAATGGCTGTTATTATTGCCAGTTCCATACTGTTTGGGTGACTGTGGTTTGGTAGTAAGTTTTGAAATTGGGGAGGCTGAGTCCTCCAACTTGGTTTGTTTTTCTTTGTTTTCAGGATTGCTTTGGCAATTCAGGGTCCCTTGCAATTTCCATTTCTGCAAAAAAAAGGGCGGCTGGAGTTTGACAGGGACCTCGTGGAGTCTGTAGATAGTGTAGGAAGTGTTCCCATCCTAACAATGTTACACCTTCCAATCCACAAATGCAGGATGTCTTCTGTTTATTGGGGTCTTAATGTCCTTCAGCAACGCCTTATACTTTGCAGTGTACACGTTCTTTCATTTTTCCCTGCAGGCGGTAAACTCGGGTTGTAGTAACACCTGTGACTGTCGCCCGTGCGAATCAGAGGTGTTTTTGTGTCACACTTCAGTTCTTGCCAAGATCCTGGGACCACGTTTACCCTCAACGTTGCTTTGAAATCACAGTATTTATAAGATCTTGTTGTTTAGTATATTAGTAAAAAAAGCATATATGTATATATATATAGATATATCTCTATATATCTTGCATGTATACATTTTTGTAATATTTTAATAATAATATTTCAACATAATTGGCTTTCTCTGCATCCTACGTATAGTGCTGTGCTTTTTTTTTTTTTTTTGCATTTTTCTGAAGCTGGAAACAGGGAGAGACAGTCAAACAGACTCCCGCATGCGCCCGACCGGGATCCACCCAGCACGCCCACCAGGGGCGATGCTCTGCCCATCCTGGGTGTTGCCATGTTGCGACCAGAGCCACTCTAGCGCCTGAGGCAGAGGCCACAGAGCCATCCCCAGCGCCCGGGCCATCTTTGCTCCAATGGAGCCTTGGCTGCGGGAGGGGAAGAGAGAGACAGAGAGGAAGGTGCGGCGGAGGGGTGGAGAAGCAAATGGGCGCTTCTCCTGTGTGCCCTGGCCGGAATCGAACCCGGGTCCTCCGCACGCTAGGCCAACGCTCTACCGCTGAGCCAACCGGCCAGGGCCATGCTGTGCATTTTTAACTGAGCTGTAAGTGACAAGTGTTATGTTAGCTTCAGGTGTGCAGCATAACGACTCAAAGTCTGTATGTATTGGGAGATGATCAGTCACCACTGTAAGTCTAGTTGACATCCATCAACTCACAGAGTTACCCATTTATTTTCTTGTGATGAGAACTTTTTAAGATCTCCTCTTAGCAACTTTCCACTAGACGGTACGGTAGTAAGTGTGGCCACCATGCTGTCCATGACAGCCCAGGACTCAGACCAGCCCCCCCCCCTGCTACCGGAAGGCAGTGGGTCCTGTGAGACCTTTCCTGAGCTAAGATGGTGCTCAAGAAGCAGTTACTTTTCATGTATACGGGAAAACTGAGCGTCCCCCACACCTGCAATTCAGTGCACGCACCCTGCATTCTGTTCGTTGTGACTGAAATGCTTAGTTTCACGCTGGACGTAACACCGTTCGGAGCCCTGGCCTAGGCTGTTCTGACCGACCCCGGGACACATCTTGCTAACAGATGCACAGAGGAAACGGAAATGAAGCCCGGATGCTCGCAGACGCCGTTCGGGCTCTGGCGGCCGAGCTGCGGGGGAAGGAGGTCGGCAGACGGCTCGCGCCGCTCGGGGTGCCGCTGCCTGTGCCCTGGCTCGCTGCAGAACAGACGCTGCAGGCCGTCCTTGCTTTTCACCCTTGCCCAGAAAACTGAAAACCCTTTTCATACAATTTTTTGTTAGTGAAGACAGGCACTAATGTAGGTCTTTCCTGAAAGTGACATGGCATAAAGAGAACTTTTGAAAAGTATGGGACACGCCCGTACCTGCAAACTGGTACCGTGTGACCCCCTGTGTTCTACCCAGTTGTATCCTGCAAATGAAATTGCTGATTAGTTGTCACAGTATTTCCGGTGGAGTCTAGGGTTTTCTATAGACAAGATCATGTCATTTGTGAGTAGTGATGGTTTACTACTTTTCCAGTTTGGAGGCCTTTCTCTTGCCCACTCGCTCTGGCTAGGACTTCTTGGTGCTGTGTTGGATAAAACTGGTGAGGGAGGGTATCCTGGTTTTGTTCCCGACCTTAGAGGAAAAGCTGTCTGCTTTTCACCGTTGAGCACGATGTTAACCATGGGCTGGACGTTGATGGCCTTGATTATGTTGCGGTATGTTCCCTCTCTACCCACTTTGTTGAGAGTGATGTATCATAAGTGGATGCTGGGTTTTGTTAGATGTTTTTCCTGCGTCCATGGAGACGGGCATTTCCTGCCCATCCCTTGTTTTGCTAACGAGGTGTATCCCACAGATTGGTCTGTGGGTGTCGAACCACCCTTACATCCCTGGAATGAATCCTGCTTGACCGTGGTGTGGGATCCTTTTAATGTGTTGTTGAATCCACGTTGCAAACATTTTGTTGAGATTATATTCTAGCCGGGTTTCTGAACCCGTTGTGTGCCATGGACCTCTTGTAATGATGCTTGCTCACTCCCAGAATAAAATACGTAAAGGATTACGAAGGAGGTATTTATATTAAATACAGCTCTCTGGGAGGCAGCCCTGTAGCTCCAGTCTGTGGAGAGAGCCGCTGAAGGCTGCCGGCCAGAGCGCCCCTGAAGGCTGCCGGCGGGGGCTGGGTCCCAGGCGGGGCAGATCTGAGTGAGCCATGGCCAGGAGTAGGTGTGGGGAGGAGGCTCGGCCAGGACAGGGTGGCAGGCTTGGGGGAGGCTGCGCGGCCTGGGCCGACACCCCCGCTGTGTGCCCGAGGGAGCAAGGGGTGACAGCTGCAGTAACAGGAGCAGGTGCTCCCTTCCGTAGCGGCCCCGCATGCCCCGGTGCTGCCCTCAGCTGAGTGCCACTTGAGTCCTCTGCTCCGGCCCTGGGAGCTGGGTCCCCGCACTGCCATTAGCGGGCAGGAGCCTGGGCCCAGAGGAGCCCCGCGACTCAGAGCCAGGCTGCAGGGGCTGCCCTGTGACCGCGCCCTCCCCTCCTCCTGTCCCTCCCCTGTGCCAGCCAGCAGGGCTGCTGCTCCTGTTGGAAATTCCTGAACCTGCGTGGCTGTTCCCTCTAAGCCCCTTCCCTTTCCCCTTCCCTTTCCCCTTCCCTTTCTCTTCCCCTTCCCGGACAACCAGACCTCACGCTCAGCTCACTCTGCCGTCTCCCTAGGCTGCCGGGCCAGGTGCTGTGTCCCTGCTGCGGGAACCGGGTGGCACTTTCCCCACGGGCCCCTTGGACCCTGAGGCAGCTGGGGCTCCACCCTGTCAGCCTTCCCGAGCCCAACACGGTGTCCGTGTGTGGTGTAGGTTGTCCTGGCAGACCAACTGGGGATTCTCTGTCCCTTAGAGAGGGTGACTGCCCTGACAGTGATCCCCTTCAAAGCCCAGACCCAGTGTCACTCTGTGCCCCACGCCCCGCGTCCTCCGGCTGGGGCAGGACCCCCCGGCTCCGCGCTCTCCCCACACGCTGTCGCTATCACCCGTTTCTCTGCAGGCCGCAGCTGACCGAGCACAAAGGACACCGTCAGGGTGGGAGTGACGGGGCCCAGGAAGCCGCCGTTCCTGCTCAGCTGGTCTCAGCTCCAGGGCCCAGCCGGCGTCCCGGTCTCAGGAGACAGTTGTGGACCAGCTGGTAGCTGGTGGCTGTGGCGTCACCCTGGTGACTGGCGGCAGTCAGACGGGCAGCCATCAATCACGTGTCCGAGTGTCCATGGGGCTTGGTCCTATTTGTACCCAGAGCTCTCAGTGAAGGGCCTGGAACACTAAAAATAGTTGACTTATGAAACCAGGGGTGACGTGTGGCTGTGTTGAGAACGATACAAGAAGCTGTCCGGGGAAGAACTTCCGGCGCCCCTGTCCCCAGGCCGCCTGGCGCCTTGCTTCTGTGCCTGATTCCCGAGACGGGCTCCGCAGTCGCCGAGTGCGTGTCCGTGCGCAGCCGCGTCTGTGTGTCTGAGCGCAGCCGCGTCTGTGTGTCTGCCGCCCCAGCGCACGGCCCCCTGCCCTGAGGCCGTCCCCTCTGCCTGCAGGTCTCTGTGCTGGTCTTCATCGCCCTGGCCTTCCTCACCTGTGTCGTCTTCCTGGTCGTCTACAAGGTGTACAAGTACGAGCGCCTCTGCCCTGACGGCTTCATCCTCAAGGTAAAGCCCCCCTCGTCCCCACCCCCCAGCCCGAGACACCTCTGCACCCGCATCTCACCTGACCTCGCAGTGGCTGAGGGACAAGCATTGAGCAGGGTGTAGCTGGGGCCGGCAAGGGGGCCCTGGGGGAGGTTCCTGTGGGCGGCCCTGCCGGGACCAGGGCGCTGGCGGGCCGTGGTCAGAAAACTCCCGGGGAGGCGGGGAGGCGCTGCGTGGGGCCGACCCCTGGGGGATGGAGGCAGGGCTGCCCACAGCCGTGCAGCGGGGACCTGGGGGCGGGGCTGGCACACGGACCGCCATCCCGACTGGAGCCACCGTCCAGTGCACCTGCTGCCTCGTGGCCCCCGCCCGTGAGGCTCACTGCCCGTGTGGTGGCTCGGTCCGCAGGGCCGGTGCGTGCACAGCACCTACCCCAGCAACGGGAGGGCAGGAGGCAGAAACTGGAGGGATGCGGGTGAGAGGCGGGGCCGGGGTGGGGGGAGGCAAGGGCGCTCGCGGGACGTGCCCCTGTTCCCACGCCCTGTGTGTCCGGGCCCCACGTTTGGTCCTGAACTTTCCAGAGCCCGTGTGAAGGAAACGCAGTCCTTTCCAGGATTAGCACTGCTGATGTGATGGCAGGCAAGCCCGCTGTCTGACGCTGAGCGCGGGCACGGACAGGCCTGGTTTGCCCGCCCACATCACTTTGTCTGGGTGTCGCTGATGTGGGGGGCCCGGGGCCCTCACTAAGTTAGCAGGCAAGGCCGGAGTCCACGCTGCTGGCGCGGGCCCTCTTCGTCCTCCATTGCGCTGTCTGCCCTCCCTCCACCGGCCTGTGTTCCCTGATGGCCACACGCTGGGCACTGCTGCTGTCCCAGGGGCTAGAACACAGCAGGAGCTGATCAGGGGAGGAGCCCATCTTTCTGAGGCTCCCCGGCACTCTCCAGAGAAAGTGAAATCAGTGATAGAAGCCAGAGGGTTATAAGCACTGGAAAATGGAAAAGCAAGCCAGGATCACGGTGCAGCTGCTGGGAGGGTGGTCCAGTCTGAGCAAGGCTTGTAGGGGGCCCAGGCGAGGGCGCCAGGCAGGGACCTGGGGAAGCGCACCCAGGCAGGGGTGGCCCCACCCACACTCAGGAGGCCCTGTCCGCACCCTGGGCTGCGGCTGAGTCCAGTCTGTTTGGAGGTTTGGAGCCTCCATGGTTTAAAGGAAGCTGACCCAGAGGCTGGAGGCTCCAAGGAGGGGGAGGCTGGCCTTGATCCAGGAGCAGGTGAGCGAACGCTGTAGGCCACAGCCGAGCCAGGCGGGCGGCGAGGGGCATGCACACAGGGCCCTGGCTAGGCAGTGGGAGGCAGCAGTCTGGGAACTGGCTGGGGCCAGAATGCAGGGCCAGGCAAAGGTCTCTGGAGGAGGAGAGCGGTGGGATGGTCACTCGGTGGCCTGTGGAGGCTGGTGGCAGGAAGCGAGTGACAGCAGGTGAGGGTCTGGGCTGGGTGGGTGCTGGGCTCAGAGAGGGGAGGCTCATGTGACATCAAATTGGAACGTGATCTGGGAGCAGGAGGTGCAGACCTGGTCCAGAGCGGGTGACTCAGAGGGGCGGCTGTCATGGGGAGAGGGTAGAGATGTCACAGGAGCAGTGAGTGACCCGATGGGAAGCTGAATGCACAGAGGACAGCCTCCTGGGGACTTGAAGTCCCCACCCAGACAGACTGCTCACAAACAGGACAGAGCCCCAGGCCGGAGGAGGGGCACCCTGCAGGGCCACAGCGGGCTGGCACCTGGTCCAGGTGGAGTCTGGGGAGAGGGCCAAGTTTCTGGTGCACGGCCAGCCTTGGGAATGGGGAGTCCCTGACCGACTGTTCCCAGGCTCTGTCCCTTGGGACGCTGGCGTTTTCCACTGGTGTCCGGGCCAGTGAACAGCTGGGGGCCGGGAGGCGGCCAAACCCCACTGCCCTTGGCTGAGGCTGGAGAAAGGGGAGGTGTGAGTGTGCAGTCTGCATGTTTGTGTGCGTGTTACCACACGCCGATCCAAGACTTACGAGGCGCCCTTACCCCAAGATCTCTGTATGCTGCCGGAAACCCTGTGGGGGGACACTGTGGACCCCACTTCGCCCACACAAAGATGCAGCACGGAGATGCCGGTTCACTGCAGGCCACCCATATGTTCCCCACATTCCTAAGTGTGGCCTCGTGTGGCACCGGACACGGTGTGGGGCCGGGTCACTCAGGTCCGTGGAGACAGGCAGCAGGCAGACAGATGCCCAGTTTGGAAACTGCTAAGTGTTAGGAAGATGAGAGAGATGGCGTGACTGAGAGCCTGGGCCACCTCTTCATGGGGGGGGAGTGTCACAGGGCTCCTCGGGCTGGGAGCTGAGGAGGGGCCCGTTCGGTACTGGACGGGCGAGGACAGACTGGGCTGGGCCTGCTGACCCCAGGCCCAGGCGGCCCAGCAGAGCTTTTGGGCGTGGAGGGCCCAGCAGGCAGGTGTGGAGGGAGCCCCCCAGCCTGGTGGGCAGGCATCCTTTCCAGGCTGCGAGCGAGGATGGGCTCCTGATGAGCTGGCCTCTCCCCAGCGCCACTGATGGTGGCCTGAGCCACGTGTCACAGGATTTAAAAGGCAGAGTGGGCGGGGGGGGGGGGGGCAGGGTTTCGGCCTCTCTCCGAGTTTACAGATGGGTTTAAACATAGCGGGGGAGCTTCCCAGACCACACCGGCTGTACACGCGGGTCTCCCTTGTGGGCCATCCGTGGACATGCATGCTCTTGGCAGGACTCGCACGTGAGGAAGGTGGAATGGCAGGGACACTCGTGTGACAGGGCTGTCAGGAACACCCAGCGTGTGACTTCACTGGTCCCATGATTATTTCTATTTCTGGCTGAGGAAGGAGGCGAAGGGTCAGGCCTGGGACCTCCCCAAGCCCACCTGCGGGCGACACGATGGCCGGAGGGGCCAGGACACAGCTTGTCGTGCGGCTCTAGGCACGCCCGGGAGGCCCTCCTCTCCGGGTTCCGGCCCACCCAGCGTCCAGCCGGCCTCCGGCCTTGCTTCTCGCTGCCCCGTTGTGTGGCCGCATGCTGACGTCTGTGCTGGTCCCAGCCTGAGCTGTGGGCTGACCTCTGGCAAAACGGCCAGAAGGCAGAATTTCACCTGGCGTTTCTGGCCATCGGAAGCCTCCCCTTCCCCTGCCCTGGACTCTGGCCTGTAGGGAGGGAGCCTCTTCCTCGTTAGGGGACAGCTGCCCAGGACAGGCCCTGCCCCCCACTCCGTGTGCCCTCCTAGGTCCTCAGTGGCTTCCTGCTCTTGCTCACAAGGGTGTACTGCCACCCCCAGCAGGCCCTGCAGGTGTGTGGCCTAACCCTCGGACCCTCACTCCCATCTGGGGGATTTTGTCACACTCCTATTACTCTGCTCTAGCCCCTGGCCTTCCTGTCCCCTGCCCCAGTGCCCGCCCTCCCCTCCCTCCCTCCCTTACCAGTACAGCCGGCTCCGGACCCCGCCCACAGGAACCTCTCCTCCCTCCTCTTGCTGTTTAAATGTTACTTCTGGTGCACGGGTCCAGAATTCCCTTTTCTAGGTTTAAGGTGCCACCGAGCCCAAGGTCTGTCATGAAGCAGCAGGCCTCTGTCCTATCACACACACCTTGGGGCCCACGCCCCTGTCACACCTTGGTTTATAGCCACGGCTCTTCCATGGTGGCTTATTCAGGGCCCCGCGGTCCCTCAGCCCGTGTGCCCAGGCGGGGATCCACGCCTGCTCTGCGAGCCCAGGGCCTGCGCTCGGGGGAGACGCCCCCGTGCCTCCCTGCGCTGACCACGCGGCTTGGCGGCCCCCTGTCTTTCAGAACACCCAGTGCATCCCCAATGGCCTGGCGGCCTACTACGCGGAGCAGGACCCCCAGTCCCCGGATAAATTCTACGCCCTCGTGAACCGCTACAACCTGGCCAAGCAGAGCGCCACGCGCTCCGTGTCACCGTGGGCGTCCCTGCTGTCGGAGGAGAAGCTGTCGGAGCAGGAGACGGAAGCCGCGGAGAAGTCGGCTTAGCGAGATGGGCAGGCTCCTTACAGTGTGTCACCTGAAGGTCACACAGGGACTCTGAGGGACATTTCATCAAATATAATAACCGATAACTTAGAGGTTACTCATTTATGGTGCAACCGCTTCTGTTTGCTAATGCTGCTTCGCAAATAAAACTTGCTGCAGACCACCCACGGGCGTAGTCGAGTGCGTGTCAGCGCTGCCCCCCAGCAGCTGACGGCACTTTCCATGTTAAGAAATCTTAGTTTAACTACTTTCCTGAGATTTATTGGATGCTGTGGAAAAAACAAATTCACACTGGATATGCAAGGGGTTTAGACTTCAGATAAAGAACGCATTTGTGGAACTGATTTTTTAGGCGACCTGCCGTGTGCAGCCCTAAGGCCCTGCCACAGCTAGAGGGGCCCCGCTCTGCCTGGAGCTGGCGGTCGGAGGCACGGCCCTCCGTCACCGAAACCCCGGGGGACGGGGGCCCGCAGGTCGCTGTTGGGCTGTGTTTTGCTCGAGTGCATGTGGACCGAGTCAGGGCGAGGGGAGGGCCCCAGAGCTGGGTCCCCGTAGGTAGTCTGTCTGCTCTGTGATGTGTCCGTTGAATAGGGAGGCAACCAGACTGGTCCTCCTGTTCACCTCCATTATGAATAAATTTGCCCCAACGGCCCTATTAGCAAGTTAGTGGTTAAAAGATTAGTTAGGTGGGAAAAGTGCAAATGTAACTGCTGGTGAGCCGAAGCTGCTTTGACTTGAATTTTGTGAGACGGCTGTGACCCCTCTGATGTCAGCAGCAGACAGGAGAGGCTGGGGGTGGGGGGGTGGCACCTGCCACATCCAATTATGACATTGCAACTCAATCTTTGTAAGAAATCTGTTTCCACCTGAATCTTGACATTAAAGTATATGTTTACAAAATTGCCAGTTAGAGAAACTAAGTGTATAAGACGATTAAATAGGACGAAGATATTCATTTTCTCCCATGTTGTTTGAATGTGTTGTTTTTGGTGGACGTGTCAGAAGTTCCTAGTTCTTACTAGATCGGAAATAAAGGACACAGTGCGACAGCTGCTGGGACAAGTGTGGTGCTCGCGGCCCCACCCCTGCCGCTTCCTGAGACGTGCTCCCAGCACATGCTGCTTTCTCTCCAAGGGACAGCAACCACAGGGCAGTGGGACGTGCTGGGGCCGCGGCACACAGCGAGACCACGCGTGAGGGGGTCCTGACCGTGCTGGGGCCGCGGCACACAGGGAGACCACGCGTGAGGGGGTCCTGACCGTGCTGGGGCCGCGGCACACAGGGAGACCACGCGTGAGGGGGTCCTGACCGTGCTGGGGCCGCGGCACACAGGGAGACCACGCGTGAGGGGGTCCTGACCGTGCTGGGGGTCGTGGCACACAGGGAGACCACGCGTGAGGGGGTCCTGACAGTGCTGGGGGTCGTGGCACACAGGGAGACCACGCGTGAGGGGGTCCTGACAGTGCTGGGGGCCGCGGCACACAGCGAGACCACGCGTGAGGGGGTCCTGACCGTGCTGGGGCCGCGGCACACAGGGAGACCACGCGTGAGGGGGTCCTGACTGTGCTGGGGGTCGTGGCGCACAGCGAGACCACGCGTGAGGGGGTCCTGACAGTGCTGGGGGTCGTGGCGCACAGCGAGACCACGCGTGAGGGGGTCCTGACCGTGCTGGGGCCGCGGCACACAGGGAGACCACGCGTGAGGGGGTCCTGACCGTGCTGGGGGTCGTGGCACACAGGGAGACCACGCGTGAGGGGGTCCTGACAGTGCTGGGGGTCGTGGCACACAGGGAGACCACGCGTGAGGGGGTCCTGACAGTGCTGGGGGTCGTGGCACACAGGGAGACCACGCGTGAGGGGGTCCTGACAGTGCTGGGGGTCGTGGCACACAGGGAGACCACGCGTGAGGGGGTCCTGACCGTGCTGGGGCCACGTGCACAGGGAGACCACACGTGAGGGGTCCTGACCATCGCGGTGCTGAGGTGAGCCCCATCTGTATTTTCTGGTGACATGGACTTTATTGACTGTCACTTCATTCACACGTATTGTTTGACATGTTTTCTGCAAACAGAGAACACAGGGTCTCCGGGCCGCCCGCTGACTGGCACACAGGGAGCCGTGTGGGGTGCCCGCTGACTGGCACACAGGGAGCCGTGTGGGCTGTCCGGAGGCTCCACGTGTCGCCCTCTTGCCGTGACAGACGGACGTTCCCGTCCTGTTTCTGGGTCCTTCCGCGGCCCTTCCTTCTCTGAGGAAGCTCCCTGGCCCAGCAGGAGGGTGGTCCGCAGGAGGGCAGGTCACGTGTCCTCGGAGCCCCGTGCGGGTGGGGGAGGGGAGAGCTCCTGTGACCTCGAGGGGCGGCCCCGCCCGCGGCCTCCGGGTAGACACAGTGACGCCCTCCGTTCATCCACCTGGCCTCGTGACCCCGCACAGACCACCTTGTGTTCGTAGTTCTCCAGATACTATATGGGCTTTAAAGCCCAGGTCTGGGTGTCCCTTTAGTGAGTGTACTTGTGAGTCTCGGTCCCCTACCCCCCACGGCCCCGTGGCGGAGCCTGGTCTCAGCCAGCGGCGGACAGAGAGACCACGGCCGTGCGGCCTCCGGAGCGAGCGGGCGCCTAGCTGTCGTACCAGTCGAGGAAGAGCAGGGAGAAGGAGCACATCACCAGGAAGAAGAGCACCCACACTCGGAAGCCCGCGTTGTTCTTAATGGCCTGTGGGGGGGGCACAGGGCTCCCTGGGTGCGGGCCTCGGGGCCAGGGGCTGCACCCCTCCCGTGGCTGCACCCTGAGCTCGCCCGGAACGGACAGCTTGTTATGAAGCAAAACCACAAAGCTGGTTCAAAACCCCTAAATGGACAGGTGGGGGAGGGGCGGTTCCCCCTGACCCGCCATTCTGTGGGGGTCCTGCACGGTTCTCCTGGGAAACCGGACCCCTGGGGGCTCCTTGCTGGGCCAGGCTGAGCCTGTACACAGACTCGGCCCCATGACTGCCCTGGCTGGTGTCCCCAGCAGGTGATGGCAGGGGCCTAGGGACAGTCCCATGTCCGTCCAACCCCCCGGAGCACACTCACAGGACAAGGTCACTCCGCAGTCGGCCGTGGTGGCCTCCATACATGGCGCCCGGGCTCGGTCCCGGGAGTGTGTGGGTG
Source organism: Saccopteryx bilineata (assembly GCF_036850765.1). Lineage (NCBI taxonomy): Eukaryota > Metazoa > Chordata > Mammalia > Chiroptera > Emballonuridae > Saccopteryx > Saccopteryx bilineata. The sequence continues at coordinate 260,867,485 of NC_089494.1, forward strand.
TGGGGGGGTCGGGGAGAGGCCTGCAGGAGCACCCCGCCCCTGTGGGGGGAGGCGGGCCGTAGCCCCTTTGGTGACAGTGGGCCGGGCGGTGGCCGTCAAGCCTACAGTGGTGCTCCGCCCGGCGGGCACGACCCCAACAAGGCTCCCAGGCAGCCCCACCAGTGAGGGGACACCACTGCCCACTCAGGACCATGCCACACGCGGCCGGGCCCCCAGTGCCCACCTCTCTGATGTCCTCGTTGCCTTCCTTGATGTCCTCGGTCGCTCCGACTACCAGCTGGTGGATGCTGTCGATGTCAGCCTCCTGGGGAAGGACAGGCGGTCAGCCTGGCCCCTCTGCCCGAGCGCACGCCACGCACGCAGCAGCTGCCCCTCACGGAGGCCCTGGCTTTACACGTGAACCTGGGAATCCTCACTGCACCCTCAGGCGGGCAGCATCCCATTTTACAAAAGGGATGCTTAGGGCTCAGAGAAGTTAAGTAAGCTGCCCAAAGTCACAAAGCCACCGAGTGGCAGGGCTGGGCCTGGAGCCCAGGGCTATGCCCTGTGCTGTCACTGCCCCTCTCCCGTGCCACCGGCCAGGGAGGCACAGGACAGCCGCCAGCTTCAGGGCAGCCGCCGCACACCAGGGCCTCCCCTCTGCGCTCGCCCGTTCCTCGGGAAGTGTGGAGACTAAGCCCCGGAGGCACATGCGAACACACAGGCTGGCTGCGGAAACGCGCTGTGTCAGCACGTGACTCCGAGTATCAACGTGGGATGCAGGGTGTTTGAAACCCCCCTCCAGACACTTGGAATGCTTTGGAGCTGGAACCCCTGCCAGAAGCCCTCGTCTCGCTGCTGAAAGAGCCGCTGCCCGTCGGGCCTGCGCTGGACGAACGCTCCCCATGGGCTATCGCTGAACATACAGCGTTTTCTAGCCCTGGGGAGGCGCACCCCACTGGCCGGTGGCAAGTGGAGCCAGGATGCACGCGCGCCCCCGTCCCGCTGCACGAGGCCCGGGCCAGCGAGCGGTCCCTGTGCACAGCTGCCCCCACGCCAAGGCTGCCGGGAGACGGGCTCGCCCGAGGGCACACGGCTGCAGACATCCTTAGTACATTCCTCTTTTAAGCTAAAACGGGAAACACTGCTTTGCTTACCTGCTGTAAAACCTTTTCTGTGAATATCTCTTGGAGTCTGGAAATTTCAACCACTTTCCCTTCGATTTGCCTTCATGAAAACATAGGTTACATATTAGCTATTAGTACCTGGTAACTAACAGGAATGTCACAGGTTTCTAAAGAAGTCCGTCAGGTGAAGGTGGGTGGGAGGGAGGAACCCCGCGCAGGCTCCAGGAAGGGCAGCTCCGAGTGTCCCGCAGCCCAGTGGGGACACTGGGCCGTGCAGACCGCCCTCCCGTGCCAGCTGACCCACAGTGCCCGCCTCGGAGTCAGCATGTGCGGCCAGGAGCGCGTGGCCACGCTCGGCCGGCAGTGCCAAAGGGCAAAGCCTTCAAGCCTGCGCCTAGACTAGTGACAAGTGACGCGTGGAGTCAAAAGAAAACGAGAGACGTGTTGACGGCCCAACTCTGTTCCTGCTCAGCAGGTGAGGGGAGCTGGTCTATCGCTGAAACCAGCTCCCCGTTGAAGAGAAAACGCCTCTGATCCTGTCTGAAAACATCTCGGGATCAGCAACTGAGTGTCATCAGCGCTTGTCCCCATGTTGGGGGCAGCGAGGCGGGCTGGGCTGGTGGGTGTCTCAAAGGGCGCTGTCCCGGCACGGGCGGTGAGGTGGCGGGAGCAGAGATGTTCCTGCAGTGTCACAGGCGCCCACACTCCTCCCGGGCCGGGTGAGGGACAGAGCGGTGGCTGGGCAAGAACAGCGAGGTGGGGCAGGTGCCGCGGAGCTGCGGAGGGACCAGGAGGCGCACCGCGGGCGACAGGCCGGGAGGGGGAGGGGCCGGGCGGCTGTCAGGGACGCTGCACTCGGTCTCCAGGGCCGTGTGGGTGCCACCTCAGGACTCGTTTCTCTTGGGACGTGCCCACGAGGCAACGGGGGTTTCAGGCCTTCCTTTCCGACGCCCCCAGGGAAACGGGCCTGAGTGTTTCAGCCAAGGGCCCCCTGCCTTCTGTGCTGCCCACTCCACTGGGCAGGGCAGAGAGACGGGGGCGGGGCAGAGAGACGGGGGCGGGGCAGAGAGACGGGGGCGGGGCAGGGCATCTGCAGCAGGCGGCTCCCGCGGTCAGGTGGCCCTCCCGAGGCCCTGGTTCATCTCCGAGGGCTCGAATGGCATGTTCACTGCACTGGGTCTAATCAACGGTCACTAATGACCTACAACAGTGCAGCACTTGGGAGCCCCGAGCAGCACGCCTGCGAGCTAAGGAACTCAGTGAATTGTGTGACCCCCCCCCCCCCCGCGTAGCTGGGGGGCTGCATGTTGCCTGAGAGCCATAGGTACCACCCGCATGAAGGAAGTCGCTGTCATCGGGGCGTGGGCTCACCACGGAACGGCACACGTACCGCACTTCGTCAAACAGGCTGTTCATTTCTCCAACGAGGCGCTGGTTTTCTTGTTCAAACTGCGAGGGAATAAACACAGTGAAAATGTCATCACATTGAGCTCAAGTCTCAGAAGCGACGCAGCCAAAGGCACGTGTCCAGCGCGGAGCCTTCTTCGGTCCCTCCTCCGGGAACCACCGGGAGCCACTCCCCAGCACGGACACGGCCCGCTGGCAGACCCCGCGCGTTAGCGTGAAAACACCCGCTTCTGGAAGGAAGTTAAAACGCACTGAGAGAGGACAGCCTTCGTCCTGCCCACGGTCTCCTCTGGGCTCCCCAGGCCTCGCCTTCTACCTCTGGGACCGTTGGTTCATGTGGGGGGGGGGGTGAGGCTGAGTGGCTTTGCTGAGCAAGCCAGAGGCAGAGAGCAGTCTGACTCCTGAGCCAGCCCCAGGCCGCGCCGTGCCACGGGGCAGAGGAGCCTCAGAGCCAGAGAGGCGGCAGGGCTCAATCTGGTAAGGACAGCCACCTGTACACGACGCCCTGGGAGCTCGTCAGTGCTGAGCAACACGGCAGAGCAGACAGCTGGTCCTGCCCGCCCAGCCATCCTTGTTCTCACCGGGACGGGGCCAGGAAAAAGCATGGAGCACCGGAAGCCCCACCATGGCGGGGGCCCGGGAGAATCCCCTTTCTGCACGGATGCCCCACGCCGCCCCAAGTGTCCCCTCTCCTCTCCCGCGTCCCAGACCCAGGTCAGCCACCACTGTCTCCACGACACCATCCTGGGTCCCCCGGCTTGAAATTATTTCTCATTTTCTAACCGGGGCCAGCACCTTGGCAAACCTCTCGGGACAGGGACTGCCATCTGCCGTGCACTTGGCTGTGCGTGACCCAGAGCCGCCTGGGACGGGGCTGGGAGCCGGGAACCTCCCAAACTCAACCTGCCTTCCGTTCTGTCACTCAGTTAACCCTGCAGGCACACCAGACCCCCGAGGCGTCCTGTGCCGGTCACAGTGCAACAGGTCCTTGCTCATCACTTGCTGAGCAACGGAGGAAGATCATGGCTCTGAAATTCACGATGCCCACCAGCCCATTCCCCCTGCACACAGGCCCATGCAGGACCTCCTGGCCCCTCTCTGCGTCGCCCCCCCCCACCAGTCTGCTCACCTGCTGTCCTCACTCGTCCCTCCGGCCTGAATTCCGCCCTTACTCTCTCCTTCAGTGTGTCCTCCACTCCTTGGTCAACGGGACCTGCAGAGCCAGTCCTGTCACGCCGCCCCACGCTGGCCCTGCCCTTTGCTGTCTGCATCGGCCCCTACCGGCCACTGCCTCTCCTGGTGTGCGGGGTCTGCGCAGCCCCGCCCCTCTGCGCCTGGGCTGAGGCCTCCCTGCGGGGCCCCTGGCAGGAGAGTGCCAGCTGTGCCCCCCACCAGCACAGGCCCCTCCTGGTTGGACACGGCAGGCAGGTTGTTCCCCGTCGCCTTGCTCTTCAGAAGGCTCCCCTGCACCTTAACCACACTTGCTCAGGGCCTGCCGTCCCTCCTGGACCCTGACCCCAGCACAGGGCCCGACACTTCTCAGACCCCGAGTCAGAGGCCAGTGGGCCACAAAGTTTCGGGAAGGGCCGCGGGGCCAGGAGCTCCCCGCAGAGCCCGACCACCCAGGAGGGATGGCTGCGGGCTCCCTGCAAGGCCCTTCTCACCGCACCACCCCCAGGCCACTGAAGAGATCAACATCTCACTTCTGGGTCTGGCGGGGGCAGCTCCCCTACTGTCAGCATAGAGGCGAGCGCCAGTGTTTAGGAAAGAACAGTCTGTCTGCACGGAGGTGCTCAGGCTCAGACACCGCTCTGATGGTCTTTATGGCAGGCGGCATCATCTTTGAATTTTTCTAATGACAAAATATGTCCCTGTCCTTTTATTTTTTATTTTTTTCTTTTTTTAAGTTTTTTGTTTTTTTTTTTTTTCTGAAGCTGGAAACGGGGAGAGACAGTCAGACAGACTCCCGCATGCGCCCAACCGGGATCCACCCGGCACGCCCACCAGGGGCGAAGCTCTGCCCACCAGGGGGCGATGCTCTGCCCCTCTGGGGCATCGCTCTGCCGCGACCAGAGCCACTCTAGCGCCTGGGGCAGAGACCAAGGAGCCATGCCCAGCACCCGGGCCATCTTTGCTCCAATGGAACCTTGGCTGCAGGAGGGGAAGAGAGAGACAGAGAGGAAGAAGGGGAGGGGGTGGAGAAGCAAATGGGCGCTTCTCCTATGTGCCCTGGCCGGGAATCGAACCCGGGTCCCTCGCACGCCAGGCCAACGCTCTACCGCTGAGCCAACCGGCCAGGGCCATGTCCCTGTCCTTTTAAATCCACAGCCTTTTATGCTTTTAAACTGTCCCTAAACAATTCACTAGGGGTCTGAGGTGACATTGTTGGGCCGCTCCTTGGGACCCCCCCACCCCCACCCCCGTGGCCAGGGCCTCCTGCTGCACTTGGGGACCGCCCCTCCCAGAGTCTGGCTCTGCCGTCCTCCCCGCCCACAGGTCCGGATGCCCCCGGGAACAGCGGTCCCTGAGGAGGGGGAGAAACCCCTGCGGAGGCTGAGGCCGTGCTCAGGGCTGAGGAGAGGGTGCCGAGGCCCAGGCCGGAGCGCTGTAGGGAGCAGCCTCCGTAACTAGGGGCGGGGCGGGGTGGGGCAGGGCAGCTGCAATGAAACTGTGGTTTATAAACAACTGTTTCCCACACCAAGTGCAGACAGCCCGGGCGAGACCCGGAGGCCCAGGGTCCCCGGCCAGCAGCCTCCCTGGGCCCGGCTCCAGGATCGCTTCCGCTGCTCCCTGGCCGCCCCATCCACCTCGCCTCTCACAGGCTGAGTAAGGCAGGGAGCAGCCACACGGCAGGGGCAGGTGACAGCGATGCCAGGGGCCTCATGGAAACTCCTTGGCTGACCACGGGTCAGTCAGTGGCCTTCTATGTGGCCTGTTGGTTTCTCTTTGTGAACAGATGTGATGATTCTTATCCTTCCCTGCCTGATCCTCCTGAGCTGTGTGACTTTGGGCAGGTAACTGAACCTCTCTGTGCCTCTGTCTTCAACACTGAAACGGGAAATAATATTACTAAATTAACAGGGCCATTAGGAGGAAGACAAGGCTGAAGCATGTAAGCTGCTGACCGGCGTGCACGGCACAGGGAGCCCCGCCCAGTGTTAGTTACTGTCTGGAGTCGGGAGTCCAGACAGGCCAGATGGTCATTAAATACACTGAAGGCCCTTCCACTGCTCTGCCCTCAAATTCCGGGCGCTGTGACTCCCAGCTTCCACTCTCTCGGGCACAGGAAACGCACACAGCCTCGCCCTCTGGGGCCGCAGGGACAGGGACATCACAGCAGGAGTGATAATGAGGCCTGACCTCACGGTCAGCACCAGGGACGGGGGCACGTGTAGGCACCGGGAAGACAAGCCCGCCTTAGTGGCAACACTCGTCCAGCCTGTGAGCCACGGGAAAGGGGGCGAGAGGCCTGGAGGACCAGGAAGGTGGGCGGGCAGGGCCCCTCCCTGTGTGGGCGCCTGCTGGGGCCGTTCCTCTCCAGCGAGGACTCACGACAGCACAGTGCCGTCCCTCAGTGCAGAGGAGTGTCCCCGCCACGCAGCGGGCGTTACGTTTAAGTGTCCAGGACTAGGGGGCTCATACAATGGGCCAGTGTCAGTCCCAGAGACGGGCGGCACAGGTTAGTAACACTGACGTGATGGAGTGGTACCTGCCACACAGTGTGTGCTTCACCAGTGTGAAGCATTTTAGTTAACTGCTTTATTACATTTAGAGGTCAGACTTTCCAACGGGGCCCCGTGAAAGGGTTTCTAGTCTCATGTCAAGGACACAGTCCACGTTGTCACTGCAGTGCTACAGAAACCCTTTTCTATGTATAGTGAATCCTCTTCACTATGGTTCTAACAAGAACACTGCTCCTACAGAGGCCTTGGGTGCAGAGTGAGGCCAGGAGAGGTATTTGCATTGCAAAGGGCCAAAGCGGCTAGGGGACAGGCTGGGGACCCACAGGGCTCAGCGAGAAAGCCGCTGCCCCTCGGCCCGGAGCCCACGGCCCTGGCCCTCTCGGGGCTCTTCCACGTGTACCAGTCCCATGCCAACACCTTCACACTCGGGGCTCTGCACCCCTGCCCTTGGTCCCCACCGGGGCCCCGTGAACCTGGAGCCTCCCCAGGGTCTGGACCCAGGTCTCACCCATGCGGCGCTCAGATTCCACCAATGATGCATGTGTTCTCGGTGCACGAGCCAACCACAGGGCACAAGCCCTACCCGTCGGCCACCTGGTGCTTCCACAGCCACCTCAGGGGACGGGACTGGGACCCCTTTCATGCAGATTTAAGAACAGAATTCACATACGATCCTTGAACAGAATCCCAAGGAATGCATCAACAAAGGCAGCTGGTTTCCCCAGAGGCAAAAGAAATGGATGTGGGCTCAGACAGGAGGCGTCTTCCACTGGAACATAGAAACGCACTCGGGCTGAACGCAAACACTTGCTTACATCTGCTCAAAGGCATTCAGACTCCCGTACCACGAGGTCCAAATGGAAACTAATTGTGGAACTCCTCCAATACCCTGCGACCAGCTGGGAACACAGGACAACTGCTGCTGTGGGGGAAATCATGAAACAAAGTGCTATTTTAGGGCTTAATTCATTATTTTACCCCAGGAAAGCTTCCAAAACAGTGACTGTAAATCATGACCACAATTTGCTACAACGCCTTCCCACTTAAAACCAGAACTGTAGTATTTCTCTCTCTTCCTTTTCAGAGGTAAGCCTTTTAAAATATGACTGGGGTTTAGTCAGACGATAAGATGGTACGTAGCTGTTTTTCCCAATTGATAAAGAAGTGAACCGAACATTAACCCGCTTGTCACAGAAGTCCTGAACGTCACAGCCTCTGCCCAGTGCACCTGCAGTCACACCGCATTCCTCAGGAGGTCTGCCAGTTCTGGCTGCTTCAGTACCTGATGCAGCCAGGCCCCGGCACCCGGCACGGCTGGGGTCGGCAGAGGCGTGTTGCACACACACCGTGACTCCCTGGGGCAGCCCCCTGGCGAGACGGGGCCTCAGCACTCACCCAGGAAGGAAGAGCTCCCGGGAGGAGGCGGACATCTCTGCTCCGTATGCGTCCGCCGAGCCAGGTCGCACGTGAGCCAGGGCCGCAGCAGTGCCGGCTGCCACATGCCCGCCGCAGGGGGTCCCGCGCTCTGCTGACTGCTTGCGCACACGTCACTGCGTTCCCAACGAGCCGGTGGGGCTGTGGGCTCTCACCAAATTCAAGTTCAGGGAGGCCAGTCTTATTGCCCAAACTCCAGACAGTAAGTGATATAAAGAGGACTCCTAACCACCTCCGTCTGGCCCCAAGCCCGTGTTCCCTCACATCTCTCGCGGGGCGGACCGCCAGGGTCACACCTGCCACGCTCCCGCGCGCCCCTGCTGCTCCCGCTGCCCTGGGAGGAGGCTGGCAGGCCCCCACTGCTGCATCCCAGCTGCGTCCTGCACGAAGAGCGTCAGGGAAGGGGCCACAGCGCAACGTGCCCTCCTGGTGACGAGACTGCGTGCACTTCTGTCCCCAGCAAAGGCTTCGGAGCTTTGCGTCTCGCACTCACAAGTATAAATAATAACAGTAATACCTCAAAACCAGGCTGACCAGCCGGCAGTTCCTACCAGTGACCCAGCGTTCCCACTTCCCACGACCCACAGCTCTTACCCTATACTCCTCACTGACCCACTCGACAGTAGTCACCAGACTACCACTGTTCCAGCTCGGAGCCGGTCCCAGGAGCAGACCAGTGCCCACGCCCACGCTCACGGCGCTTGCATTCGGGGGGGGGGGCTGAGTTAATGTGGCAGGGCATGGGGACAGATGGCTGGGGGCCCTCCAGGGAGGCCAGGGAGGGCCTCTCTGAGGACATAAGCTGATTCCCCAAAGACATGAGACAAGAGTGAACAGCCAGAGCTCAGCCCCACGAAGGCCTCAGTGGACGAGGCTCACAGAGGGCAAAACTCTACCCCTGATATGAGTCCTACCCCTGACTAACCAGGGGCCTGGGGCAGGGCACGCAGTGCTTCTGGCCAGAGCTCAAGGAGACAGTGACGGCTCACCACCTTTACTGTGCTTATGAAGAGTGTCACAGAGAAGAGTGTCCTAGGGAGTTCTGTCCCCAGTGAGGAGCGGGACAAGCGAAGGTGTTTGTCAGGTACAGCCACCGGAGGCTGCCGTGGGAGCCGGCTTCTCAGCTCTGAGGTGAAGGGCGGAGTCTCAGGAAGGCGGCTCCAGCCCCAGGGAGGCGTGTTCCACAGGCAGCGTCACGCCTGTGCCCACAGGGGCTGCGCATGGCTGCAGTCCCAAGCCGGCAGGGGTCCTGTCACACCTACCCGCTTCCTCTGGAGACTGAGCCAGCGCTGGCACAACACCGGGCGCTGGGGCCCCAGGACTAGGAGGAGGCGAGAGCAGCACCTGGGCACCACCCTCTGTGCCTCTCAGTCCTCGCTGAGGCTGCTTCCCGTCACCGTCACGCCAGCAAGGCAACAGTTACAAGGCATTCGCCGTCACGCCAGCAAGGCAACAGTTACAAGGCATTCACCGTCACACCAGCAAGGCAACAGTTACAAGGCATTCGCCGTCACACCAGCAAGGCAACAGTTAGAAGGCATTCACCGTCACACCAGCAAGGCAACAGTTACAAGGCATTCACCGGCAACAGTTACAAGGCATTCACCGTCACACCAGCAAGGCAACAGTTACAAGGCATTCACCGTCACACCAGCAAGGCAACAGTTAGAAGGCATTCACCGTCACGCCAGCAAGGCAACAGTTACAAGGCATTCGCCGTCACACCAGCAAGGCAACAGTTAGAAGGCATTCGCCGTCACACCAGCAAGGCAACAGTTAGAAGGCATTCACCGTCACACCAGCAAGGCAACAGTTAGAAGGCATTCACCATTACAGCAGCAAGGCAACAGTTACAAGGCATTCACCGTCACGCCAGCAAGGCAACAGTTAGAAGGCATTCACCGTCACGCCAGCAAGGCAACAGTTAGAAGGCATTCACCGTCACGCCAGCAAGGCAACAGTTACAAGGCATTCACCGTCACACCAGCAAGGCAACAGTTAGAAGGCATTCACCGTCACACCAGCAAGGCAACAGTTAGAAGGCATTCACCGTCACGCCAGCAAGGCAACAGTTAGAAGGCATTCACCGTCACACCAGCAAGGCAACAGTTACAAGGCACCAGAGCAGCAATCAAAAAGACCATTTAGTCTTGAAGAGATTTTATTGCTGCTGAAAAGATATCTAATATTCGTCAAATTATTACAAAGCAATTCCTTCTCTAATTATGCTACTGCAAATTTAAAAGATATGAAACCATAAAAGTTTTGGATGAGAACACAGGCACATTTCTGGTCGCAATGGTTCTTCTGATCTATCTCCTCAGGCAAGGGAAACGAAAGGAAAAATAAGCAAACGGGACCACATGAAACTAAAAAGCTTGTGCTCAGCAAAGGAAACCACCAACAAAGTGAAAAGACGGCCCACTGAATGGGAGAGCATATTTGCCAATGACACATCTGATAAGGGGTTAATATCCACAATTTATAAAGAACTTATACAACTCAACACCAAAAAGCCCCCTAAACAATCCAATTTGTAAGTGGGCGAAGGATTAAATAGATACTTCTCCAAAGAGGACATACAGATAGCCAACGGATATGAAAAGATGCTCAATGTCACTAACCATCTGAGAAATGCAAATTAAAACCACAATGAGATATCACGTCACCCCTGTCAGAATGGCGCTCGTCCACAGATCAACGAACAGCCAGTGCTGGAGAGGGTGTGGTGGGGACGCAGGTGGTGCGGTATGGAGTTACTTCAAAGTATTAAGATAACTGTTTTTTACCTAGCTATCTTTGGGTACTTCTAGGGAACATACCCAAAGAAACCCAAAACACAAATTCAGAAGCATGTACGCCCCCCTCTGGTCATTGCAGCGTTATTTACAATAACCAAGATCCGGAAGCAGCCCAAGTGCCCATCGGTACACGAGTGGGTAAAAAGCTGTGGTACGTGTACACAATGGAATACTACTCAGCCATGAAAGAGAAGGAAATCTACCCTTTGTGAGAGCGTGGATGGACCTGGAGAGCATTGGGCTGAGTGAAGTAAGCCAGGCAGAGAGAGACAAGGACCACACGACCCCACTCCTATGTGGAGCCTGATGAACATGAACTAACAAGCACAATAAAGACAAACATGAACAGGGGGAAGACTGACAGCTGTCGGGGGAGGGAGGATGGAGGGCGGGGAGGATTGAGAAAAAAAAAAAAATCAGAGAAAATGCTCATGGACACAGACGACAGTGTGGTGATGGGTGGAGGAGGGTAGAGGGGAACAGACGGTGATGGAAGGAGACTTGATTTGGGGGTGAACGCACAGTATCGTGTACAGAAGACGTGCTGTGGAGCTGGGAGCCTGAAACCTGTATAGTTTTGTCAGCCAGTACCGCCCCAATCAGGCCAGTTTAAAAATATATGAAAAGCATGCTAAGAATTAGGAAATCTAGTGGGCAAACTAAACTATTTCCTCATAATTTCTCAAAGAGTCTGAAAACCAGCCCAGGGCTCTCAGGCTGACCTCCCCCAGTGAAACGTCCTCACTAAACGCAGCCGGAAACAAGCGTCCGCAGAGGATGGCATTACCAGCTGTATCTCCTCGGGGGACAGCTCATCTTCGCTCTCGCCGGCGCCCCAGGTCCCAAACTCGGGCGGTTTTTCGGGCAGGACCTTTTCTGAAAAAAACAATTAAACATAAATAGAAGGCAGAGTATTTATCTTAGAACAGGCTGGCGGGGGATGCAGACATCCTAAGAACACGGGAGGGAACGGCGCCTTCCAGTCTGTCCGGATCTGGTTACCTGCTGGCCGGTATTCAGACACGGCAGCACGATTCCTCTACACGGCTTGGACCTGTGTGCTGGCGAGTGTGCATGTGTGCGTGCGTGTGCGGGGGGTGGAGGGGGCCTGTGTGCTGGCGAGTGTGCATGTCTGCGTGCGTGTGCGGGGGGTGGAGGGGACCTGTGTGCTGGCGAGTGTGCATATCTGCGTGCGTGTGCGGGGGGTAGAGGGGACCCGTGTGCTGGTGAGTGTGCATGTCTGCGTGCGTGTGCGGGGGGTGGAGGGGACCTGTGTGCTGGTGAGTGTGCATGTCTGCATGCGTGTGGGGGGGTGGAGGGGACCCGTGTGCTGGCGAGTGTGCATATCTGCGTGCGTGTGCGGGGGGTGGAGGGGACCCGTGTGCTGGCGAGTGTGCATGTCTGCATGCGTGTGGGGGGGTGGAGGGGACCCGTGTGCTGGCGAGTGTGCATGTCTGCGTGCGTGTGCGGGGGGTGGAGGGGACCCGTGTGCTGGCGAGTGTGCATGTCTGCGTGCGTGTGCGGGGGGTAGAGGGGACCCGTGTGCTGGCGAGTGTGCATGTCTGCGTGCGTGTGCGGGGGGTGGAGGGGACCCGTGTGCTGGTGAGTGTGCATGTCTGCGTGCGTGTGCGGGGGGTGGAGGGGACCCGTGTGCTGGCGAGTGTGCATGTCTGCGTGCGTGTGCGGGGGGTAGAGGGGACCCGTGTGCTGGCGAGTGTGCATGTCTGCGTGCGTGTGGGGGGGGTGGAGGGGACCCGTGTGCTGGCGAGTGTGCATGTCTGCGTGCGTGTGCGGGGGGTAGAGGGGACCCGTGTGCTGGCGAGTGTGCATGTCTGCGTGCGTGTGGGGGGGTGGAGGGGACCCGTGTGCTGGCGAGTGTGCATGTCTGCGTGCGTGTGCGGGGGGTGGAGGGGACCCGTGTGCTGGCGAGTGTGCATGTCTGCGTGCGTGTGCGGGGGGTAGAGGGGACCCGTGTGCTGGCGAGTGTGCATGTCTGCATGCGTGTGGGGGGGTGGAGGGGGCCCGTGTGCTGGCGAGTGTGCATGTCTGCGTGCGTGTGCGGGGGTGGAGGGGACCCGTGTGCTGGCGAGTGTGCATGTCTGCGTGCGTGTGGGGGGGGTGGAGGGGGCCCGTGTGCTGGCGAGTGTGCATGTCTGCGTGCGTGTGCGGGGGGTGGAGGGGACCCGTGTGCTGGCGAGTGTGCATGTCTGCGTGCGTGTGCGGGGGGTGGAGGGGGCCTGTGTGCTGGCGAGTGTGCATGTCTGCGTGCGTGTGCGGGGGGTGGAGGGGACCCGTGTGCTGGCGAGTGTGCATGTCTGCGTGCGTGTGCGGGGGGTGGAGGGGGCCCGTGTGCTGGCGAGTGTGCATGTCTGCGTGCGTGTGCGGGGGGTGGAGGGGGCCTGTGTGCTGGCGAGTGTGCATGTCTGCGTGCGTGTGCGGGGGGTGGAGGGGGCCTGTGTGCTGGCGAGTGTGCATGTCTGCGTGCGTGTGCGGGGGGTGGAGGGGGCCTGTGTGCTGGCGAGTGTGCATGTCTGCGTGCGTGTGCGGGGGGTGGAGGGGGCCTGTGTGCTGGCGAGTGTGCATGTCTGCGTGCGTGTGGGGGGGTGGAGGGGACCTGTGTGCTGGCGAGTGTGCATGTCTGCGTGCGTGTGGGGGGGTGGAGGGGGCCTGTGTGCTGGCGAGTGTGCATGTCTGCGTGCGTGTGCGGGGGGTGGAGGGGGCCTGTGTGCTGGCGAGTGTGCATGTCTGCGTGTGTGTGCCGGGGTGGAGGGGGCCTGTGTGCTGGCGAGTGTGCATGTCTGCATGCGTGTGGGGGGGTGGAGGGGACCTGTGTGCTGGCGAGTGTGCATGTCTGCGTGCGTGTGGGGGGGTGGAGGGGGCCTGTGTGCTGGCGAGTGTGCATGTCTGCATGCGTGTGGGGGGGGCCTGTGTGCTGGCGAGTGTGCATGTCTGCGTGCGTGTGTGGGGGGTGGGGGGACCTGTGCAGTGTTGGTCCTGCACCGTCTCCAGCCACGGGACAAACCCACGGGCACCTTCCAGACCGTCTTCCCACGTGTTCTACTTCACAACACGCACTCACATACACGCCTCCCTCTACTCTGGAAGACTGCAGAACATATGCGCATCCCACTGTATAAATCACATACACACAGGGTGCAGAATGTATGCGCATCCCACTGTATAAATCACATACACAGGGTGCAGAATGTATGCGCATCCCACTGTATAAATCACATACACAAGGTGCAGAATGTATGCGCATCCCACTGTATAAATCACATACACAGGGTGCAGAATGCACCGCCCCGAGCCCGTCCTCCCCCAGAGGTGACGTGCGTGCTCTGACGCACTCTCACGGGCCGACCTGAGCACATTCAGGTGTGCGGCTCCTGCCTCCCGCACCCCAACCCAGACAGGTGGTTTCACGTGGTTGTAAAACTTGCTCTCTGTGACTTAACATGTGCTTGGGGATGGTCCTGTGTGGGTCCACACCCACCTGCATCATTCTTTTAAATTGTAAGATGTCCCACTGTGAGACCCAGTTATTAGGTTACTACACAACCACAGCTCTGCCGAGAACCTCGGTGACTGTGTTCTCGCGGGCACGACGGCACAGTGCCGCCCATGCTGGGCCCATGTGGGTGGATGCTAGCAGACACCTGGTGTGGCTGCGGGCCGGCGGTGCACGGACACTGTGATGCCAGCAGACACCTGGTGTGGCTGCGGGCCGGCGGTGCACGGACACTGTGATGCTAGCAGACACCTGGTGTGGCTGTGGGCCGGTGGTGCACGGACACTGTGATGCCAGCAGACACCTGGTGTGGCTGTGGGCTGGCGGTGCACGGACACTGTGATGCTAGCAGACACCTGGTGTGGCTGCGGGCCGGCGGTGCACGGACACTGTGATGCAGAGCACCGTTCTGCTTTGAGCTCCTGCCAGCAGGGCTCAGGAAGAGAGGCAAGGCAAGACTGAGCGGGCATTCACACCTGGGTCGTCTTCGGGGACAGGGCCTTCCTTGGAGTCTTCCGACGGACCCTGGGACGCTTTCTCGGGAGACACGGACTCTCTTGTCCTGGCATTAGCTTCTGGCTCCAGCTTGGATCTAAGAACAATCAGCAATCACAGCGGTCACTTAGGCAGCAGATTCCACTCTGACAGCAAGGAGCCCCCCGGGACCCCGCATGCTCGTCCTGTGCCCTCCCCACACCCGTCCTGCTTTGGCCAGCCCTGCCAACGTCCTTTATAACAACAGGGCCCGCTCAGAGTCACTCTCTGCGTCTATCTGTCACTTCTCTCGGTCCCCTCAGGTTTGAGGCAGCTCTTCAGCCTTCCTCGAGTTTCGTGACCTTGATCCACAATCACGTGCCAGCTATTTGCTAAGACACCCTCAATTTGAGTGTGACCTCTGCTTGTGGCTGGATTCAGGTCAGGCGTCTCTGGCATCACAAGGAGTGATATTCTATTCACATTCTTCTCGCATCCTCCCAGGCTGTGTGTGATTTCACGGCGACCGCCTGATTAAGGGGGTGCCTGCCAGGTTCCGCCATCACGGTTACGCTCTCCCCTTCTGTAATTAACGAGGGCTGGGGGAGGGGATGCTTTGACACTATGGAATTATCCACTTCAAGCTTTCAATCTGTTCATTTACTTATTTCTTTCTGGATGGATACACGAGGTCCTGTTCTGTTCGGTGGGTTATGATCTGCTACAACCACTGATCCCGAGGCCCTCAGTGTCTCCGGCGTGGCCTCAGAAGCCGCTGCACAATGGCAGGTGCCCTTTCTGCACATCCCCGCCGTTCTCGGAACCCTGCCTGCTTTCTGGTACACGATGTTCCAGGCTCAGTTTGACTCGTCTGTTTCTCCAAGGAGCCCTGATTCCTGACTGCTGAAATTGCCACTCAGAAGCCGGGACCTGAATGCTACACGTGCTTACTGTCACGGGGAGTCACTGGGTCCAGGCCCTCTCAGCGGGCAGCACCAGAAACCGTGCGTGTGCATCCGCACACCAGTACACACACACGCATGTACAACCACATTTCTACATCGATCATGTGAACGGCAGGCCGTGAGTTCACACCAGCACCTTCCATTACAATCCAGCCCCACGGGGCTCATCCTGGCTCCCATCCCCCTTCTGTAGCACCCAGGGTGGTCAATCCCTCTCCACACAGCCCGCCACCACCTCCCCAGCCACGCTCCCCGGGGTGTTGGGCTCCTCAGCTTGGGTGACCCTGCCTTGCCCGGGAAGCGCCCCCCGCCGCTGCACACCTGCTCTCCCTGTGCCAGGGCTGCTCACCAAGGGGAGGGGCTTAACTGGCTTTCTTTTTATTTTTGTATTTTTCTGAAGCTGGAAACGGGGAGGCAGTCAGACAGACTCCTGCATGCGCCCGACTGGGATCCACCCGGCTCGCTCACCAGGGGGCGATGCTCTGCCCATCTGGGGCGTCGCTCTGTTGCATCCAGAGCCATTCTAGCGCCTGAGGCAGAGGCCACAAAGCCATCTTCAGCGCCCGGGCCAACTTTGCTCCAGTGGAGTCTTGGCTGCGGGAGGGGAAGAGAGAGACAGAGAGGAAGGAGAGGGGGAGGGGTGGAGAAGCAGATGGGCGCTTCTCCTGTGTGCCCTGGCCGGGAATTGAACCTGGGGCTCCTGCACTCCAGGCCGACACTCTACCACTGAGCCAACTGGCCAGGGCCTTAACTGGCTTAAATAAAGGACTCCTTTGACATCTGTCACTCTGCGTGTACGCAATGTGCCCATTTTCAATTTAAAATGAACAAAAGACCGCAGTGCAGCAGACTTAGACAAAGTTCCGTGCTTTTTTTTTTTAAGTGATAAAAACAGATCTAATTATACACAGACTGTCTACTGAAATCCCTCAGGGAAATTACAAATTATCTAGGTGAAGGCAATTTGAGAATAAAAAGTTGTCAGAAAGAACAGTTTACGCCCTGTGACTTATTCAGACGAGCTCCTCTCACTGAGGCCGGAGCCCGTCACAGCTGTGACCAGCACGGTCCCCAGCTGGCCATCAGTGGTTTCCACATCCCTTGTCTGAGAATCCTTGGGATTCTGGTTAAAAGTTTAAAAGAGCAGAAGGAGACAGAAAAGAGGGCGAGAAACAGATTTTTCAGTTTGAAACAGGGAACTACGTGGGAGAGTTCTTTGCAAACCTGGAACACAGCCCTATACAAATATTAGAGAGCAGTGACTCACGTGCCAGGTTCGGCACCTCTTTTATGCCCCAGTGAAGGCTCGGGGGAGGGGGGAGAAGAGACGCTGGACATGCAATAGGTCAGCATGGCCATTTTGGAAGTGGCTCCGTGCACGCACGACCAGGGAGCAGGGCCGGTCTCTCACCACCCTGAGCACCTGCACCATCAGCTGTTCACCTGTGCACAGAGGCCTCCGTGCTGCGTCCTAGAGGGCTTCAAGCCAGTGCTGCTCAGAGAGCGAGGCCTGAACCGGAACCGGAACCAGACTGAGGAGCTGTCCCTGAGCTGGCTGCTCTGACACGTGCAGACACGAAGAGGAAACTCTGAGAACGTGGACAGCAATCCAGCACTGACACCGGGGATGCAGCCCCTGAACAGGGTGTAGAGCAGTCCTGGTGTCACTCAACCCCAGGGAGGGTCACCTTTGGCCTGTGGCGTACTGCCCTGGACCGCAGCCCCGACAATGGCAGACACCGGGCAGAGTCCTGCAGCCTGGACGGCCCCTCAGCACACTCTGTAAAGCGCCTGACGGTACGTATCTTAGGCTTTACAGACCACATATGACTTCTGTGTCATACTCTTTTTTCTTTTGTTTAAAAAACCTTTAAAGATATAGGAACCATGCTTAGCTTGAGGGCTGTACAGAGACAAAGGGCTGGCCCTGGCTCCCGGGCCACAGTCGCTGACCCCTCTTCTAGGCGATGAGGAAGACCCCCGCTGTGGGTCGTGGAAGAGACATCAGGGTGGGAAAAGGGGCGGAGGCCGAGATGAAGGTCTAAGGATCGGGTGTAAACCACGGTGAACACAGCTGACAGCACCTGTCAGATGACTGCCGTCTGCTGGAGAGAACTTAAACTTCTCACACGCAGGAAAGGACAGACATGTGAGGCCATGGTGGGCTCACCAGCTGGCGGGGACCCTTCCACAATGTGTGTGAGCATTGCGTTGCCACGGCGTGCTCTGAGCAGCTCACAGTTCTGGTCAATTACACCTCAGTAGAGCTGAATTTTAATAAAGAAATCCACTGCTATAAACCCAGTATCACTTGTTTCCCTTCATCTTCACCATCTTCACCATCACGACCGTCTCCGTCTCTGACAAGCTCTGCCGACTGAGCTCTCCCGTGTCTCGGACCCTGGGCTGGGGCTGTGGGTCCTGAGGCAGGGACGGCTCCCTCCCCCGCTGCCAACGAGCTGGGGCGCCAGGGTGGACACAGAGACAGTGACGGAAGGGAACCCTTCCCAGGGACCGAATGAGGAGTGAGAATGCATGCGGCAAGAGCACTAGTCTTTTTGTTTTTTAAAACAGAAAAACGGAATGCGGCAACACTGATCTTTTGTGCTACCTTCAGGAGTGAGAAACTCGAGGTCCCAGGCCTGGCTGTGGGATGATGCAGCATTTTGTGGAGTGGCTTTGCTGGGTGTCTTGGGAGCAGAGCCCACACAGGGAGCAGGGGGCCTCGTGGAAGACGCAGGCAGGCCCTGCAAGGGCTCGGGGACCCTGCACTCCAGCACCCCTCACCTTGCTGGACCCCAGAAACAGTTTTCAGAGTGGCACTGACTTAGGTCACTGGGCTTTCCTCGGAACACCTAGGACAGTCTCACTGCCACCATCCTCTAGAACTCACCGTCGGATGCACTCGTGTATGCCACACCGACCAAGGCAGCCAGTGCAGTGACGCCGCCTCACACTCCCCTCTGCTGCCCGCTGCTGTGCCATGCCCACCCAGTGCCAGGAGAAACCACCATCTTTCAGACCAGAGTCTTATCCTGCTCAATCTCTCGAGCCCAAGGTGCCACTCTGAGCACATCTCTGTCACAGTGAGGGCGGCACGTCGGCATGAACACTAGCAGAGGGAAAGCACGGTTGCTGTGGGAGACGCAGGACAGCACAACCCACAACTCGACAGATGGGAACAGCTGTCTGGAGAAAGGCCCAGCGTTCCAGGTTTGGCTCTGTCCCTGGACTGCTGTATAATTTATTAGGCCCTCACAGAAAAAACCCTCTGCAGCAGCAGACAAGACTACCAGAGGTTAATTCCGATTTCTAGGTTGCTACCTTAGACCCAGTCCCCAAGAGAAAGGAAGCCAGTGACACACAACCTGATTACTTTCTAGAAAGGGGAATGTTCCTGATTCATTCAGATGGTTTTTTAATCAGAGTGTGTACCCAGGAGGACATCTGATGGCTATTTCTACCTAAAGCATAACCAAAATGTTAGTGTTTTCCCACGGTCAGGAAGGTAAGGGTCATTATTTCAAACCCTCTGGCATGACAAGGCCATCTGTGCCAAGGTTGTGCCCGACCCCAGCCCACAGCCTTCCGAATTCGAAGCTCTTGCTCTGCGGACCCGAGGGGCAGGGACGCACAGCTGTGCCCGTCCCTCCCCCATTCAGAACTGCTCACGGGCACCACCCTGGCAGGCGCTGGCACCACAGAGACAAAAGACACGGCGGCCCTGCCTTCAAAGGACTCACAGTCTTGTAGCAGGAGAAAGAACAGCTGTCACCGCCCCTGAGGTCTAGCGTAAGGCAGCGAGCAGCAGGGGCCACTGTCACACAGGGCACAGCCGAGGGTGCACAGAAAGCGTCCCACTTAACCACCGAGTGTCCTTCCAGGAAACACAGTCACGATGGAAGCACGCAGCAGCTAAGGCTACCGACTAACGAGCAGGACATGTGCACCCGCCTGGCACGAGAACCCTCTGGTCTGACAGATTCGGGTGGCAATACCCTCTGTGAAACAAACACCAGCACAGAACACCTCTTCTCTACTGTGAGCATCAGACGGCGCCTTCCTGAACAAACACCCTTTTCTTTCACTTTGAACCAAACAGACACAACAGTAGCAACAATGCCACAAAACCCAGGCACCTGTGTTTCTCAAATCCATTTTATAAGAGCGATTTTTACCAAAAATCATCTCCAACCAAATCAAAATAACAAAAATAACCCACCAATCCAACTTGACCACGAACAAACTCCATTTACAGTCAAATTATCTTCAGGTGTGTCATTCATCCACCAGCAGTCCCCAGTGAGCAGGGGCCCGCAGTGGGCGGGGCCCGCAGTGGGCGGGGCCCGCAGTGGGCGGGGCCCGCAGACCGGGGTGCCTGACCTCGAACCACACTGTGCGGGGACCTGCGCGGGAGAAGTCGGAGCGCAGGCCACGTCTCGGAGGGGCTGGGAGGAGGAAGGGGCGCCTGTCGGCAGACGGATGGAAAGACGGGCAGAGGACAGACATGTGAGGGCGCTCTGGGCAGAGGAGGCAGCCAGGACTGCGGCCTCAGAGCTGCAAGGCACGAGGCCCCGTAGAACACCAAGCACCCGGGTATGGCCAGAGCATCCAGCCAAGGAGACCAACCACACACACACAGGCTGCGACCCCATCACCAGGGGCCTCGAACGCCGCGCTGTGAAGTCTGCTTTGTGGGACAGGGGAGCAGAGGGCTAGCACTGTGCGCCTGCTTCGGCAGACGCATCCAGGAGCGAGATGAGGAAAGGAGGAGAAGGGGGTGGACTGCATCGGGAAGGGCGGCGTCTCCTCAGGGCCCTGTGCTCGAGGTTTCCGGCACAGGGCAGCCAGCAGGCAGGGAGCGAGGTGTGCTTCACTATCTAAACGGGAACAATTCCCATCGGACCGAGTTTAATTTGTGAACACCTCTGCTGAGACTCAGGGACTGCGGAGGCAGCAGCAAAAGCCTCTTCCTACTTTACCTGGGTCATCTGTTTAGGCTACAGTGTCAGGGTCCGCCTGGCTGGGGTCAGGAAGCAGAGACAGACACCTCTCCCTCTGGTGGGTGGACCCAGCGACCACATCATTTCGACAGTAAATCACACATCGGAGGCGAACCTTCTCCTCCAGGACTCAGACCCTCTGCCTGTCCCTCCTCTGCCTGCCCCTCCTCTGCCTGTCCCCTCCTCTGCCTGCCCCTCCTCTGCCTGTCCCTCCTCTGCCTGTCCCCTCCTCTGCCTGTCCCTCCTCTGCCTGTCCCCTCCTCTGCCTGTCCCCTCCTCTGCCTGCCCCTCCTCTGCCTGTCCCTCCTCTGCTTGTCCCCTCCTCTGCCTGTCCCTCCTCTGCCTGCCCCTCCTCTGCCTATCCCTCCTCTGCCTGTCCCCTCCTCTGCCTGCCCCTCCTCTGCCTATCCCTCCTCTGCCTGTCCCCTCCTCTGCCTATCCCTCCTCTGCCTATCCCTCCTCTGCCTGTCCCTCCTTTGCCTGTCCCCTCCTCTGCCTATCCCTCCTCTGCCTGTCCCTCCTCTGCCTATCCCTCCTCTGCCTATCCCTCCTCTGCCTATCCCTCCTCTGCCTTTCCCTCCTCTGCCTATCCCTCCTCTGCCTGTCCCCTCCTCTGCCTATCCCTCCTCTGCCTGTCCCCTCCTCTGCCTGTCCCTCCTCTGCCTGCCCCTCCTCTGCCTGTCCCCTCCTCAGGCCCGCACGGCTCTCTTCCTCTCGGGTCACTTTCCCAGACACTGTTCTTCCGACAGCCACCACCAGGCTGGAGGCTCGGGAAATCCGCCTGGTCGCCCTGCGTGCGGTTCAGACCTTAGCCCAGCTGAGTGATGCCGGGCCAGTGGCCCAGGTCCTCTGAGGACACTAATTATGGTGGTGTGAGGGTTAAATAAAATAAATGAACACACTGTCTGACCCATGACAAACGCTGAACAGTAGATGAGAGCACATTAACACACAGCAGCTGCTCATACCACTGGTTGGCCTATGCCGACGCATTTTGTTCTCGCAATACCCAACAAGGTAGGTATCACTAATTTTCCCATTTTACACAAGGAGGAAAACTAAGGCACAGAGAAGTTAAGCAAGCTTCCCAAAGTCACACAGCTTGCAAGTGGCAGAGCCAGGATCTGAACACAGGCTGTCTGGCGCAGAGTCTGAGCTCCCAGGCACTAGGCTGTGCTACTTGACAGTTCCATCTTCCCTCTGGACTTGGTGCTGGCCTCGCTAATTATGACCTACCCGGAGTAAGCCGGCTGATTTTCCATCTGTACATGGCAGCCCAGCCTGACGCGGAGCTCCGTGAGGCAGTCTCCCTGCCTGTGCTCTCGGGCCTTGTGTGGTAACCCAGCAGTTCCTGCTGACGGCGGCCCGACTCCCCTACTTACTCTCCTGCACGAACGTCTACGGGTTGGCATGTGCGACTTCAAGTCTGTCTCACTGTGTGCAGAAGACAGTTAACTCAGCAGACCTGCGACGGCTCTCCTGAGCCAGGCCTGCCTGCAGCTTAGGCCTTGGCTGGTGCCCGGGCACTCGGCTCCCACCTCCCTGACGAGAGGGGCTCACTGTACGGAACTGTTGTGCCAACAGTGTGGCTTATGCCACACGCCCACCTTCCTTCCATGAGGCTGGAGTTCTGCTGCATGCCAGGTAGCAGGTGCTTACCGAACCAGCTCCAACCAAGTCCCTGAGCCGCGAGTCTCTGAAGAGCTACCTGGTGAGCACCACTTCCCACCTGTTGTCACAGTCACTTCCTGTGGGACGGCACTGGAGGGGACTGGCAGTGTGCCCCTGGGGCCCCTGCACCCGTGCGCCTCCTCCCCTCGCTGCGGCCGCCCACCCCGGCCGTGCTCCCTGCAGTGGGTCTCAGCCAGGAGCAGGCTGAGTCCTACCAGTCCTCCTAGAAACCAGTCACCAGACCTGAGGGTGCTGCTGAGACCCCGACACAGCAAGAAAGCAGAAAATTTGTCCCCAAACAGTATGTACTGTTATCTTCTGAAAGATCACCCTAAAGTCGGCCCTGGCCTGTTGGCTCAGTGGTAGAGCATCGGCCTGGCGTGCAGGAGTCCCGGGTTCGATTCCCGGCCAGGGCACACAGGAGAAGCGCCCATCTGCTTCTCCACCCTTCCCCTTCTCCTTCCTCTCTCTCTCTCTTCCCCTCCCGCAGTGGAGGCAAAGATGGCCCGGGCGCTGGGGATGGCTCCTTGGCCTCTGCTTCAGGCGCTAGAGTGGCTCTGGATGCAACAGAGCGACGCCCCAGAGGGGCAGAGCATCGCCCCCTGGTGGGCGTGCCGGGTGGATCCCGGTCGGGCGCATGCAGGAGTCTGTCTGACTGCCTCCCTGTTTCCAGCTTCAGAAAAATGAAAAAAAAAAAAAAGAACACCCTAAAGTCTTTCCAAAGTTAGAAGTGACCAAGAACTGGACTTGGACCCGCACCCCATGTTCATTAGGATCCAAACACGGCCTGGCGGACAGCTGGGAGGGCCAGGCCCTGTGCTCCAGAGCTGGCACAGAGGACAGCGGGGAGGGCCAGGCCCCGTGTTCCAGAGCTGGCACGGAGCCCGGCAGGGAGGACACGTGGGGAGGTAGACAGAGGCCACGGAGACCCAGTGAGCCCGGCTGTGTGGCCTCGGGCAAGTCACCAGACCCACCAGAGCTGCCCGAGCTCACCTGCACTAAACGGGGCCGGTCCGGAGGGGAACGTGTGCCCGTGGGAGGGAGGAGCATGGCACAGAAGCTGAGGGAGGCCTGGCGGGGGCACTGCCCGCTGTGCTTGGCTCTTCCCTCAGGGACACAATAGGAGGCAGCAGGGGGCGGGGAGCGTGGGGGTCACAGAGGCCCGGGCAACACGGCTGACAGGGCGCCAGCCTGTTACAAAGACAAGACCATGGGGAAGGGCGTGGATTCTGGACCAGGAGCCTGACTTCCAGAGCCACAGCCCCCGCCCCGAGTGAGGGAAGCAGCAGACTGCGTGAGCGCAGGCCGGCGCGGGCATGCTCAGCGAGTGGCAGCGTTCCTGAGAGTGACTGAGGGACCCCGGCAGGGGCAATACTTACAGTCTCTTCTTATCCACCAGTCGCTTCACGCGGATGGCCCTCTGCTCTGAGTAGAGTTTACATACTCCTGTTACAGGGAAGACACCAGAACACAGACCACTCAAAACTGCTCCCCAGGCAAAGGGCTCATGACACAGAATGAGACGCTATGGTCTTCGGCTGGCAAAGCTAAACCGTGCATCTCATCTATTGCGAAACGCCCCATTTGACGTGTAAGCAAAAATGAGATACTTTTTAAGTAATCTTCGACGAAGTCCAGCACAGCGGTGCGATGCTCCTTTACTTGCTGGGAGTGCGTGTCCTTGTGGGCTGCAAGACAGAAGGACAGCGCTCAGGGCTCCGCGCCGGCCGGCGGCTCCCCGACAGCAGTTCTTGACAAGTATTTTTAAAAAGAATCACAAAACAAATGCAGTGTCAAGTGACATTACGTTTTTAAAACATTGATATTTGTCAGGCTTTACAAGAGCGAGCGATCAACCTTGTACAAAAACAACAATCACATGCCTCATGGTTTTGACAGCACAGGGCGTGGCCCACTTCTTGAGAGCTGACCCGTTTGTACTAACAGCGGGCAGCGCTCGAGGTGACCTCAGGCAGCAGTCTCAGTCACACGCAGCCACACACTCCCGCTGCTGACAGCCGCCACCGTCAGCCAGGGACGATCTGTCCGCCGCCCTCGGCCATCCCGGCCCAGGGGTCCCGGCCACGAGTCACAGCTCTCCTGGTTCCTAGCCACAGGGTGCCTCTCACCTGCCAGCAGCCACATCTTCCTGAATTACGGTGGCAGGATGGCAGGATTGCTCCCGCTTACTGAGAGGCTGCGTACCTACTATGTGAGGGCACCTGCTAGTACTCTGAATACATCACTGCTAATGCCCCAAACAGTCCAGAGGCTGCTGTGTTCATGCTCACTTTACTCCCGATGAGACTACGGCCCGGAGCCCAGAAAGGGGCCCAGGTCACAGGGTCTGGTAGCTAATTCTCGGTCGTTCATCTGTATTTTCTAGCTCGTGTCAGCACAGACCCTTAAGGGCAGAGGGCATGACCGATGTGCCCCCAGGGCTGCTTCACTTGAGAGCCAGGTGAGGGCACGGGACCCAGGAGATCGTGCTCTCGTCGCTCTAAGTGGTCCTTCGGGGTCCTGATGGGAGCTGCCCCAACAGGCGTCTGCTTCAGAAGCTCAGCCGCGGGCGGCCACCCTGAACCCCACACTGTTTGTGTACTCTGAGTCTGCCGAAGCAAATTAGAACGAGTCCAGGAGGATGGGTGCCTCGGGGAGCCCTCTCCACGCCTCACTGGAAGCTGCACGTCAGTGGCAGGGAGGCGGGATGACACAGGCGTGCCAGCTGTGGTCCTGGGCACCCTGTCACTGTCTCCTTTCACAGTGAAAAGACCAAGGCCCGGGCAATAAAGTGACCTGCCCAAGGCCACATGGCTGGAGCCTGCTGGAACGGTGGAGGGTGCCCCAGCCACCATGGCCCCAGAGCCTGCCTCTTAGCCACAGTGTCTGCCACTGAAGTCACTGCTACAGCAGGGACAGAGCTGAGACCACCTCTTCCGTCCTTGTCCGCGCACCGCCGACCACTGCGCGACGAATACCACACAGGCCACAGGCGCACACGCACGACACACGTGTGCACACACACACTCGTCTGCTCTGACCCTGGCCCCTTACACACTTTCGGTCTTTGTGTGGAGACGTCCTCTCTACCTCCATCCTCCCCATTATGTGGCTTCAGTTGTGGCCTTTCCTTACGTTTAACAGCTTAGGCTACCACACTGACCGGGAAAGGAGGGGTGTGTAAAGCCTCAGTTTCAAAGGCCCCCCGCGGGGACTCTACCTGGGGCACCGCCACAACCTTAAGGACTGAAGAGTCACGGTGTCCGCCTTACCTTGGTTCCTCAGCTGCTGAATCGCCTCTGAGCAGGTCCTCATGAACGTCTGCGCGTCCTGGTCGATCTGGTCCCGCTCGGCGTCTGTCATCCTCCCATAGTCAGACATGACATGGCTACAGGGACGGGGGTGGGCGGAATTACAGGGCAGCCGCGGACAGGCAGAGCACCATCTGGACGGGCCCGAGGGGAGGAGCCGCGCCCCTGCTGGGGTCACGCTGCAGGGGAGGCTGGAAGGGCCAGGAGGGACCCGCCAGGTGAGAGGAGAGAGGATGATCCAGGTAGCGGAACCATCACATGGGAGCTGTCAGGTCAGAAAGCCCCCGCAGAGACCAACCTGGAGCCGCCCGGCGCGCAGACGCCAAGGTGGGCATGCGGGGCCTGGACCCAGAACGGGGCGGCCACGCAGGCTTGTGCAGGCGAGGACAGAGGAGCCCGCGTCAGGACACCGGGTGTGAGGTGGGCATGCGGGGGCTGGACCCAGAACGGGGCGGCCACGCAGGCTTGTGCAGGCGAGGACAGAGGAGCCTGCGTCAGGACACCGGGTGTGAGGTGGGCATGCGGGGGCTGGACCCAGAACGGGGCGGCCACGCAGGCTTGTGCAGGCGAGGACAGAGGAGCCCGCGTCAGGACACCGGGTGTGAGGTGGGCATGCGGGGCCTGGACCCAGAACGGGGTGGCCACGCAGGCTTGTGCAGGCGAGGACAGAGGAGCCCGCGTCAGGACACTGGGTGTGAGGTGGGCATGCGGGGCCTGGACCCAGAACGGGGCGGCCACGCAGGCTTGTGCAGACGAGGACAGAGGAGCCTGCGTCAGGACACTGGGTGTGAGGTGGGCATGCGGGGCCTGGACCCAGAACGGGGCGGCCACGCAGGCTTGTGCAGACGAGGACAGAGGAGCCCGCGTCAGGACACCGGGTGGGAGGGGGGCATGCGGGGCCTGGACCCAGAACGGGGCGGCCACGCAGGCCTGTGCAGGCGAGGACAGAGGAGCCCGCGTCAGGACACCGGGTGCGGCAGGCAGGACAGCGTGGGCACTGTCCAGAGGCTCCTGAGAGGCGTGTGCGGGGACATTTCAGGCTGCCATGTTCTCCACGTTGACAAGCAGCCTTGTCACCGCTGAAGAGCTTTTGGAAACAGTTTGTTTCCCCGAGACTCAGTGAGCCGGGCAAGGTGCTCGCTCTCAGCACGAGGCACAAGCTGTATCACCGTGCGTGTCTTGTAAGATGCGGGCAGGTGTGGCAGCTTTGTTATGGATGACACTATCTGCCTAATGAAACACGCTGGACATAACAGCGGACACATGACCACCGGAGCTCAAGCTGGAGGGAACTCAGGTGACAGTCAGTACTCCAGTTCCACCCGCCAGCCCCCACTGGTGCTGAGAACACGATACAAAGCCTGACCGCCCCGTCCTACCCCACCCGTGACCTGCCCTCTGACCACACCCCAGCTCACTTCGCCCCCATCGCAGTGAGATGCTCTTGCAGCAGACGTGCGGCTCCCTCTTCCTTGGGGTCTTTGCCCAGATGGTCTGAGTGGAGCGGCTCCCTGACCACCCTCTGTGCTCAGACCCCAGCCTCGAATGTGACCTGCTATGCAAGAGTAAGAGGTGTGACATATGTAGTTTGGGTAAGTAGGTCAACTGTCTGTATTAGACATTGCTGCTATGACTGGTATAATTAATATAAGCAGTGAGAGTATTACTGATGAGATGAACAGGTTCATTACTTTTATCTGGAGTTGCATCGACCCCAGCCTTGGGGTCACGGGTCCCCTGTCTCAGCGCCCCCCTCCGGTGCTCTGTGGGCAGGTGGGGCTCTCCCTACGGCCCTGCACGCCACATGTAGCCCTCACCACCCTGTCACATAACACTGATTACACATACCGATGTCCCTGGCTTTCTGTGAGGGCGCAGCCTCAGGAAGTAGGG
Organism: Saccopteryx bilineata; assembly: GCF_036850765.1. Lineage (NCBI taxonomy): Eukaryota > Metazoa > Chordata > Mammalia > Chiroptera > Emballonuridae > Saccopteryx > Saccopteryx bilineata. The sequence goes on from NC_089494.1 coordinate 260,894,744, forward strand.
ACCTCATCGTGCTCATTTCTGTTTCTCCAATACCTAACAGGGGCGAGCACACAGGTGTGCCGACATCAGCTGAGCACCTGGGAGGCCCCAGGAAGGCTTCTCAGTGCCTTCCATGCAGTCCACCTGCTGGCTGATCCTTGCAATCCACTCACACACTCATTACACACACCCCATCCCACGTCAGGCTCTGCGGCAGGGGCTGGGGTTCAAAGTTGAATAAGGCTCATTTCTGATGCCCACAGAGTGGGGTGTACAACAGGGGAGATCACACAGAAATGGGGGGCACAAGGAACTGTGCAGGGAGTGGTCAGTTCGTGCAGGCAGAGCAGAAGACACCCCACACCGAGGAGAGCCAGAGAGGACCTGCTACAAACCCCTAACTTGCAGGTCATGGCTGGAATAGCCACACGTGGGGACAACCCAGACACATCTGAGAGGGAGAGGGACAGGAGCACATGGGGCAGTCCAGCACCAGCGCCCTAGCTCTGACTCAACACCCCCCTGCACCTTGCTTTTTTTTTGTATTTTTCTGAAGTTGGAAATGGGGAGGCAGTCAGACAGACTCCCGCATGTGTCCGACTGGGATCCACCCAGCATGCCCACCAGGGGGCGATGCTCTACCCATCTGGGGCGTTGCTCTGTTGCAACCAGAGCCATTCTAGCGCCTGAGGCAGAGGCCATGGAGCCATCCTCAGCGCCTGGGCCAATTTTGCTCCAATGGAGCCTTGGCTGCGGGAGGGGAAGAGACAGAGAGGAAGGAGAGGGGGAGGGGTGGAGAAGCAGATGGGTACCTCTCCTGTGTGCCCTGGCTGGGAATCAAACCCAGGACTCCTGCACGCCAGGCCGATGCTCTACCACTGAGCCAACCGGCCAGGGCCACCTTGCTTTCTTAATTAGTGTGACCTAACATGGTAACCCTAACAGAACGGACTCTACTTGAGGCAGAAGACCCAAAAGTGACAGAGAGGGCTGAGCCAGCATGCTTAGCGCCCCACCCCGGCGAGTCAGATCGCTGTGGGAGGACTGAGCGGTGAGCAGAGGGGACCGGAGTGCATGCTGGTCCTGAGCAGAAGCCAACTCATCAGACACGGAGGCTAAGGGGTCAGGGACAAACTGGAAGAGCAGTCCCTCACTGCTGTGTCAGAGTGCGTCCGTGGTCAGAGCAGACCTATAAATGACCAGTTCCAAGAAGATGAGATTAACAGCCTCCTACGCTATATATTTTGATTTCATGAACCTTCAGCTCAGTGAAATGGAAGAGAACTAAAGGTTAATTTGATAAAAATGATTACTCAATTAAAAGGTGATGTTCCTTCAGGACTCAGTAGACATTAACCTTTAAATCTGGGAATCAGCAGGATGGTTCTTCTATTAGTAACAACAACAACAACAGAGACCAAGAAAGCTTTCCCCCAAGTGGGGGGTGTTTTGTGGCCAGGATATTACAGAAGAGGCACAACTACCAGAAGGGAAGAAATTATTTTTAAATGAAATCATTCCAGAGATGCAGCCAGAGGCTACCCAGGTTGGATGCTGTTCTGCTCTAGTAAAATGTTATTAAAAAAAGTTAAATGGGTCAATAAAGTCTGAGCTTTACACTACGGAAAAAATTAGCTTCCTAATTATGTCAAACTAACGTAGCCTTATGGTCCGAAGGCAATATTTCTAAACATGCTCTTTCAATTCCACCATCATACTGCATCCAAAACGCGGCCTCAGCAGGCCGCGGCCAGCACCTGCCGGCATGGTGAAAAGAAAGGCTTTCAACAGGGTCGGAGAGCTTCCTGGGAGAAGCGAAGGGGCAGCCTTTCTCTGTCTGCAGAGCAGACGGTGCCGGTAACGCTTCTTCTCCCAGCCTCAGGTTGGTTTCTCTGTGAACCAACTAACTCCCCCAGGGTGACGCCCCGCCCCCTTTCCCAGCCCCCCTTCCACCCGTCCCCCCCCCCGCGGGATGAGGCGGGACTTCCCTGACTGACAACCTGGTGGACGAACTGGGCATGCACACCTGTCTAGCACAGCTCCTTCCTCTCCCTCCCGGACAGCAGAGGTCCTGCTCTGGTCCTCTCTCTCAGTCGCTATAAAGGGACCTGCCCAGACGGCTGCGCTCTGGGAACTGTGACTGCTCAGTAGCACCAGTGGCTGAGTGAGTGTGCTTTATTCAGGGGTCCTCATCGAGGCCACCCCGCCGCCTCGCAGACAGCACTGCCCGCCGCCCTGGGTTTGAGCAGCGATGGAACCGGTAGCACGTCCATCTCCGTCCCGTCGCGCTGACCTGACTCTTGCACCCCGTCTTTCTCTCCCCCTCCTCTCCCGGCAGGAAACAGAGGTGCTTTCTTTTTCGAATGACCGCCCCCCAAAGGCATCCTAAGTCAAATGGGGTTCCAATTCAATTACCATTCACCAAGGGACTTCTATGTGCCAAGAACTGTCACATTTCATCCTTGTAAGCACATTGTCCACATTCTACAGAGGAGGAGCAGGCCCAGGGCCAGGCTGGGAGCTGCCTGCCCCCACAGTTAGCACTCGGCAGAGTTGACCAGGCTCTCAGGTGATGCCCCAAACCCGTGCTCTTTCAAAGGGACCAAAACAGGGTCAGGAGTGGAACTCAGAGGACACTAGTCCACAGTGACTGGCTGTTACGGGGAAAGGGACGATGGATTGGATCGGTTAAGACCAGGAGAGCCTTGGGAGCTATCGTTCTACCTAACACTCGGGCCACACGGCCAGTATGTGGCCGGGCTGGGACTGGCCCCAGGGACCCCAGTCCTCAGTCCTACCATCTGCTGCAGTCAGCACTTACAAAGGGAAAAGCTGAAGCCAGTGCCCACTCTTCCGAGGCACATCAGAGAAAAGGACTCGGAGAGCCGGCCGCGGCGGTCAGGGAACAGTGACTGGGCGCTGAGCTGCGGAGTCTGAGAACCGCCCCTTGGTGACACTGTCACAGTCAGAGGTCAGAACTAGGGCAGGGCGCAGAACAGCGCCCGACGCGGCCTCTCTCTGATTCCACTGCTTTCTCCTTTCCACACCCATTTCAACTCTGTTGTCCTATCGGAGTCTCCCCATAGCCAACGGGCTATGAGCACCCCAATTATTCAAGCAGGGCTCTGCAGGTGCTGTCTTAGGGGTCAGAGGCACATGCTGTGCCCCGCAGGCTGCGTGGCCTGCTGCAGGGCTCAGCTCGGCTGTGCGGCACCAAAGCAGCACAGACAGTCACCAATGGGTGGGCGTGGGGCTGCTCCAGTAAACTTTATGAGCTAACACTCCAATCTGAATTTCATATAATTCTCATACGTGGTAAAGTCTGATTATTTTTCACCAGCCATTTAATAATGTAAAAGCTATTCTTAGCCGACAGGCTGTACAAACACAGGTGGTGGGCTGGCTGAGGCTGCAGGCTGCAGTGTGCCCAGCCCCGGCTGAGAGGAAGACGTGGGCTTTTATAGGTTAACTGAGGCGGGGGGCTCGAACCAGACTATTTACAGCCTCCGCCCAACTGGATGCCTTTTCACGGAAGGGAAGCTGACTGATTCCCATGGAGGCGCTCCACAACCCCACCTGTAACCTGGCAGTCAGGCACCAAAGGCACTGACGACAGGGTCACACCCATGTGTTCTCTCTTTTCCAAAGTAGCTGGTAGCTTCCCTTTTGATGGCCTCTGACCATGAGTATTTGCTATCCAAACCCACCTTTTGAAATAAGACTTATACTGCCATCTAGTGTTGATCAACTATTTGAACCAAGCACTTAAAAAATAAGTTCTTTCCGGTATTAGCATTAGAATAATTTTTGGTACTATGCACTGGAATGACTTTAGTATATTTTAAAATACACTAAAGTGTATAAAGTTGCCTTGTCGTTTCAGCAGACAAGGCAGCAGAGAGTACTTAAAATTCACCTGAGGTGTACTTATTTTCCCTGTTAAAGAGTTTATACAAAACACTTTCATTGTGGATATATTGATGAGGTTTTTAAAAAACTCAGAGGGTGAGAGGAACCTGAAAGGCAAACTCGTTTCAGAAAGACGCCCTCCTTCAGAAATGCTGCTGGGCAGTCCCTCCCCGGGTCCAGTCCAACCTCCCACCAATCCACAGGGCAGCTTGACCGCGCCCTGTGGTGCCCGCCGAGGCCAGGCTGGGCGGGACGCAGAGAGCGGTGCCGCGCTCCTGTCTGTGCGGCGCTGGAGGCCACCCCACCAGCCGTTCTGGAAGCCTCGGAGGAAATGCCATCTTTCATTTTAGAAACCAACCGAACCAAAACTGTCCCTGGGGGCAAGAGCCCATCTCTCCAAATGGCATCTTCACGTGGTTGGTGCCTCTCTTCATCTGCTTAATCTGAGTGAGAAGCTCCGTCCCACTCGGCTCTGCTGCTCACAACGTGTGTGGTATGTACGGAGATGCCAACGCACGGGGGCATCAGAATAGGAGGCGTGGCCATGGGGACACGGGGACCCGAGGGTGGGGGCACAGAGCCCACCCCGACTCTGGGAGCCCTTCTGCTCTGTAGGCACCCCTGTCAAACGAATCCTCCCCATGACAGCTCTGAGCTATCAGGTAACAGGGGAGCCTCAAAGCTCAAAGGGAACACAGGTATGGAGAAGGACAGTCAGCAAAGTCATGGTAAGAAAGACGCACTCACCCGTAAGCATTAATATAATCTTTCCTGTGTTCCAGGAGAAAGTCTCTCAGTTTGCCAATGTGTGAAATCTAAAATTTAAAGAAGAAAAAAATCAGTTTAGGTAGATGTTACAATCACATGAAACAAACTTTAGAAAAAAATTGAAACAACAAATGTTGGTTTCAGACTCCAGTGTCATCACTAATGTGGGTGACATTATCAAAGTCACCCACATTCCTGGACCTTGGTCTCTATAATGGTTCTTTCTTCCTGTGACTGTTGTGATCTATGACACTATGAAGAAAAGATCGCGAAGGAACGTCAAGGTTGCGTGAAATAATGCACGTCTAGCAACTCCGCAGCACGCGCCCAGTAAGGGCCAGTTCCTTTTCCATGCGTCCGCATCTAAGACCTTGCAGACAGGTGTGCTGGGGGACGTGCCCGCGGGCTGCGGCTTTCGTGTCTGTAAAAAGGGCCCACACAGGCAGCAGTTCAGCCCTGCACAGCGAACCCCATCTTCCCCGTGGCCCACTTCCGCGGAGGAATGAAAGAACACAGGTCTACAGAGGGTGCAGTCTGTGACAGCTGATTTCTAGCATCATGAACCCTTCCCTACAGCACCTACCGTGTGTCCAATTCAGCTGCAAAAGTCCCCACCACGTTCCCCCCGACTCCTCCAAGTCCCAGCTTCCCAATACGCACACCCCCGTACTGGGCTCCCCCTTTCCCTGGAGCGCCTGACCCCCTTCTCTCCACTGCAAGGTCTCCCTCCTCCTCTTCCTCCTCCTCCTCCTCCTCCCCCCCCTCCCCTGAGACCCTCCTCTCCTCCCTGCACCCCCTCCGCACCCCCAGCACAGCCAAACCCCATCCACACACATGCACCTATGTGAGCACCTGGTCCTCCGCGGAGACGGCACTAGTGACGGGCTCACTGCCCTCCAGACTGCAGCCTCCCAGACAGCAAAGGGCCCTCTTTCCTCGGAGCCTGTCAGGTGCAGCTGCTGGGGCAAAGTGAACCTCAAAGTCTTTTACCAAATGCTGAACAAACTGTGGGTACTGCAGAGTCCCAAAAGGCTTCTACCTGCTGTGGAGGCAGAATAATAATGCCCCCCACCCAGGATGTCCAAGTCCTAACTGCTGCCACCTGTGAACACACTGTCACATGGCAACGGGAAGCGAGGAGCGCTGGAATTAGGCTGCTCATCAGCTGACCTGGGAGTAGGGAGGTGGCCCCACGTCATGACAAGGTCCTTACGTGTGGGAGAGGGCGGCAGAGAGTTAGCTGAGTGACGCAAGGGGAGAAGGACGCGGCCCAACACTGCCGGCTTCGGGACAGAGGAAGGGGCCGAGGAGTGAAGGAGCCTCTACAAGCTGGAGGAGGCCAGGAGCAGACTCTCCTCGAGTCTCCCTGGAGAGAAGGCCGCCCGCCCATGCCCTGACCTCAGTCCCCGGAGTCCCACTTCGGGCTCCTGCCCTACAGAACTGAGAGAGCACGCAGCCGGGAGAAACTGACACACCTCGTCTCAGCTGGGCTGCCGTGACCAAGCGCCACCGGCCGGGTGGCCTGCACAACAGCCATGTCTTCCTCCCAGGTCCGGAGGCTGGACATCCGGCCGGGCCGAGGTGCCGGCAGATTCACTGTCTGCCGTGGGCCCTCCTCCTGGTTCTGGGATGCTGCCTTCTTGCTGAATCCTCAGGATCAAGGGAGAGCGCCCCTCCCACGTCTCTTCTTTTCTTTTTTTTTTAATCTTATTTTTATTAATTTTAATGCAGTGACATTGATAAATCAGGGTACATATGTTCCGAGAAAACATCTCCAGATTATTTTGACCTTTGATTATGCTGCATACTCCTCACTCAAAGTCAAATCGTCCTCTGTCACCTTCTATCTGGTTTTCTTTGTGCCCCTCCCCTCCCCCCCACCCCTCCCTCTCCTTCCTCGCCCTCTCCCCACCCCTCCACCCCACCCCCTGTTACCATCACATTCTTGTTCATGTCTCTGAGTCTCATTTTTATGTCCCATCTATGCATGGGTTCATATAGTTCTTAGTTTTTTCTGATTTACTTATTTCACTCCGTATAATGTTATCAAGGTCCATTCATGTTGTTGTAAATGATCCGATGTCATAATTTCTTATGGCTGAGTAGTATTCCATAGTATATATGTACCAAAGCTTTTTAATCCACTCGTCCTCTGACGGATAAGTCTCTTCTTAAAGGGCACCAGGCCCATTCACGGGGCTGTGCCCTCATGACATGATCACCTCCCTAAGGTCCCACCCCCAAGTACCATCACAATGGAGATTTGGGCTCAACATATGAATTCTGGGGACACACACATTCAGTCCCCAGCACACCTACTTAGGGCCTTAATCCAAAGCAGGTATTTTAGGAATCAAAAAAGTTTTTCATAGAAAGTTTTAAAAGGCCCAAGAAAAGTTTTAAAAGGAATCTACGACATAGGCTAGATCCAGCAGCCCCCACCTCATGTCTTTAGCTAGTTCTAGTCTGGGGGGGGCATCAGGGTGTGTGCCAGGAACGAGAAGGCCCCAGGGGTATCTCAAAATACATAATTACAAGAGGTTTCACTTAAAGTAGAACAAATGTGATTGCAATTTCTTATGCTCTGTAATGGCAAATTTCTATAAAATGAATTTATTAAAATGGAGTTAAGCTTATTCAGGATTAAATGAAATTCTTGGTAAATTAAGAGGTGCTAAATCATTACTGACTTAACAATATCATCAGTATAATAACTCCGTACTTAACATGAGCACAATGTATAAAGTAACATTTCAAATGCCAAAAATAGAAATACACGAGCATTAAAATTTCTGTAGGTATTTGACAACCTTGAAATTTATTAGCTTCCTAAAATAAGCACAAAAATCACAACAAGTCAATAACCAAGAAAAAACTCAATAGGTTTGTGATTTATCTAAATAGATAGCTTCAGGCCCCAAATTGCATCCCAGGATAGGGTTATCTTAATAAAGAATGACTTCACAGGTTAATCACACGAGTACCACTACCATTTTTATAAGAATTCTTGGCCAAGCTCTGATCTAATTACTGTTGTGTTTAACTCCTATTTTTGAGAATAAACTGCCAAAGATAGCATATTATATTTCACACAATCCTGATACACCCCCGGGATTTTCAAAGTATTAGAGAGGCTGTGTAGTTGTAGGCTTTGGGTTTTGAATAGTTCCACATACAGTGCTAATTTTGAAAGAGTCCTCATATGCATGTATATACAGAGAATGCCTCTTATTTAAAAAAAAAAGATTCCAGAAGGCGATCATTCCAGTGTGAAGTTTGACAAGGAAATCAGAGTAAAATGAAAGTACACTTGCCCCATAAAAACCTAAAACTAGGGTCCGTTTTAGTCTTGATATCACTGAAAGGCATGGGGAGCAGGGAGGGAGAGAGTGGTGAGGGGAGAGCAGGGAGGGGGAGGGGAAGGGGGAGGGGAAGGGGAGAGGAGAGGAGGGAGGGGAAGGGGGAGAGCAGGGAGGGGGGAGGGGGAGGAAGGGGGAAGAGGAGGGGGAGGGGAGAGGAGGGAGGGGAAAGAGGAGAGGGAGAGGAAGGGGAGAAAGGGGAGAGGAGGGAGGGGGAAGAGGAGGGGGAGGGGAAGGGGAAGGGGGAGAGGAGGGAGGGGAGGGGAGGGGAAGGGGAAGGGGGAGAGGAGGGAGGGGAGGGGAGGAGAGGGAAAGGGGAGAGGAGGGAGGGGGAGGGGAGAGGAGGGAGGGGAGGGGAGAGGAGGGAGGGGAGGGAGGGGAAGGGGAAGGAGAGAGCAGGGAGGGGGAGGGGAGAGGAGGGAGGGGAAGGGGAGGGAGAAGGGGGAGAGGAGGGAGGGGAAGTGGGGAGGGGAAGTGGGGAGGGGGAAGGGGAGGGGTCACAGGGAAAGTGTCTTGGGGGGGAGACCCCAGGGCTGGAGTCAGGGAGTGCTGTGGGGGCTGCACCACAAGGGAGGGGGCATTTCACAGGCTGGGTGGAGGAGGACACACCGCTCTCAAGCTCTAGGCCTTTGTGTCTGTTTTCTCTGCTCTTACCAGCCTTCTTCCTTCATTCCAACCCTGAGCCACCCAAGGAACCCCTGCACATTCTGCCAGGTTCTGCTCAAATGTCACCTTCTCCATGAAGCCGCCCCAGGCCTCCCCGAGTATGTTACAGACCCTGCCAGCACGCTCCATGTCATATCAGGAGCACCTATGACTCCCCCTGGGCTCCACCTGAGACCCACGAGGTCAAGGTCCATGTCCTGCTCACCACTGCATCTCCAGTAGCGCCTAAGGTGGGACAGGGGACGGGGAACCACGGAAGGCACAGCCACCAGAAAAGGTTTCAAGATCGGATTACCCCTAACTTACGAGCTGGCTCAAAACGTACCAAAGGTATCACAAGGTTGCACCTAGACTGTGAACAAACACATGAAGAACACACTGGCCTTTGTGCAAATAATTCTCCCAGAAAGTCAGCGAGGTGCATTCAGACTGTGCAGCCTCGCAGGCAAAATCCACTGAGAAGGGGTGTCCTAACGCGCCCCACAGAGGGGGCCAGTCCTTCCCAAGCTGTCCTCTTCCAGGGGAAGAGTGAGGGGTAGGGTGGGTCACACGAGATAAGTCTCTGCCAGAGAGCACGGCTGTGGGCGGAGAGGAGAGTCCCTCACTTCTAGTGGACGCCTTGGTTTAAGTAAGAACGGACCGGGCCATAGCTAACAGAGAGAAGAAGGAAGCAAAGGAGGGAGGGAGGGAAGAAAACAGAGAGAGGAGGGGAGGGCAGGGAGGCAGCCATACCTAATATCTCCTCCCCACCCATCACCTTAGGTGAGTTACTTCCGTTCGTTCTGACAACAGCCCGGCGGAGAAAGACATTTTCCTGGGTGGTCAGAAAGCAAAGACAGAATGGCCGACCGCTGGACGCTGAGCTACAGGCCCTCCATTCTGTTAGGCCAATGACTACGCGACGCCGGGGCTTCTGGGGCCATGTGACATTCAAGTGACTTTAATACCTGCTGTGTACCATTGCTCAACTGGTTTGAAAACCTCCCACTTAAAATATAATGACAAAGCCTGACCTGTGGTGCCACAGTGGATAAAGTGTTGACCTGGAAATGCTGAGGTCGCCGGTTCAAAACCCTGGGCCTGCCTGGTCAAGGCACATATGGGAGTTGATGCTTCCAGCTCCTCCCCCCCTTCTGTCTCTCCTCTGTCTCTCCCTCTCCTCTCTAAAATGAATATATATATATATATACATATATATATATATATAATAACATTAAGGATTTATACTGAAAAATTTACAAATAAAACGATGTCCCTGGATCCGCGTCGCAATGATACTGGGGGTGGGGGCGGGTGCGACAGGACCAGTCCTGAGCCCGTGACTGCAGACGATGGGCCGGGCGCAGGGGTCCCCATGCCACCCATGTGCTGGGGTCTGTATTTCATTTTCTTTAACAGAATATTACTTTCAAAAATCTCCCATTTGAGCCTGACCAGGCGGTGGCGCAGTGGATGGAGCGTCGGACTGGGATGCGGAGGGCCCAGGTTCGGGACCCCGAGGTCTCCAGCTTGAGCGTGGGCTCATCTGGTTTGAGCAGAGGCCCACCAGCTTGAGCCCAGGGTCCCTGGCTCCAGCAGGGGGTTGCTCAGTCTGCCGAGGGCCCGTGGTCAGGGCACGTGTGAGAGGGCAGTCAATGAGCAACTAGGGTGTTGCAGCACGCAGTGAAAGGCTAATGATGGATGCTTCTCATCTTTTTTTAGAAAAAAAAAAATCTCCCATTTGAGCGCTTTCCTCTCCTCACATTTTGAGTCATTTTGAAGCACAGATTGCTGTCAAAACAGTAGTAACATACAGCTGAAGCAACAAGAAATCCGTCCACAATCTCTAGCTGCTTCATCTCTAAGCACTGGCAACCTTTGCTAGAGGTTCCATTGAACAGACTGGTGCCACTGAAAAGAAACCAGGCACGTCCTCTTTAAGAGTTTACTATGTAGTGGGCAGCATTCCCAGAGCACCCTATACATCAGCCCACCCGACTCTTCCAGCAGCCTCACGAGACAGGTGTCCCCATCACACCCATTCTACAGATGAGAAAACTGGGTCACGGTGAGGGCACGGGATTTGCTCAGGGACGCACAGGGTGAAGCCAGGCTGCAGCCCACGTGTGCCGAGTATCAGGCACAAACCTAAGCCCAGATTCTGGGTAGGTGTAACTGTAGTTCTCCAGGGCAGGGACCACAGGGGACAGCTGGGACCTGGGGAAGCACAGAGTGAGCAGCACCAAGCTGTCCTTTTCGTCCTGTGTCAGGGCTCAACAAGGCGCTATGCCTGGGTTGTCCAGCACGGCCACGCTTCCCGAGCCCCAGCCTGTGCGCTGGGCACACTCTGGGTGACATGCGGGCTGTCCGTCACTGCCCCGTGGCAATCGGGTGGATCAGACACTACCCCCCCACACACTTCATAAACATGGGAACTGAGGCCACGCCAGGACACAAGGCAGTGGGCGGCAGAGCTGACCGGGCTGGCCCGGAGGCCTGGGACTCAGAGGCTGTTGCTTGTTCTATTGCGCTCCACGGAAGACTGATACAGCCAGTGATACTGAGCTTAGGTCTGAGGCCTGTCTGCAGAGCAGTGTGGGCAGGGTGTCAGGTGAGGGCGTGTGGACTGACTGCAACGCCTAGCTGCAGCGGAGCTAGGAAGATCTGCGAGAAAGGCTTCCGAGTGCTCCACACACAGTGTTCACGTCACAGCCCCTCTGGTGACAAAGTGGAAACCCACGTGTATCTGAAGAATGTGCTCCCGGCCCGACATTGGCTCCTCCCTGGCAGCTGCATGGAGGCCGGAGCTGACAGGCCACGGGGGCTGTCCAGTGCGACCGGTTCGCCCTGAGACCCCATCAGCAGACCACCACGGGCCAGGGTGTGACTTCCAGGACAGGCTCTCTTCCCCGCCCCGAGCTGGTCCCTGTCCCGTCAGCTCAGGGTGGGGCGTGGGCAGCGGGGCAGGCTCGGGCAGAGGCTGTGCGGGTCCGCGCGGTGGGGCAGCCAGGGGAACTGGTAGGAAACCCAGGCAGCTGGCCCCGGTTCCCGGGCTCTCATCTCTGTCTACGGCTGAGGGGACCCTGACGGCCACCCAGGGCTGCGTGCAGAGGCCCCGGCGGGGTGAACACTGCCGGCCTGTCCAGCCCTCCGCTCACCCTCGGAAGGCGGAAGAGAGCCTGGCCTGTGGAGGGAGGAGGGGGAGCCTGTGGCGGAAGAGAGCCTGGCCTGTGGAGGGAGGAGGGGGAGCCTGTGGCGGAAGAGAGCCTGGCCTGTGGCAGGAGGGGGAGCCTGTGATGGGAGGAGGGGGAGCCTGTGGCAGGAGGGGGGGAGCCTGCGCGGCTGCAGCCAGCGGCGGGGTCTCTTCTGGCCTGCGCTCCGCCCACATCTGGCCACAAATCTGAAGCCGGGTTCTCCACTCAAGAGTCCTGTGTTCCGACTCCTGCGTTTCTCTTTCAGGTGGTTCCAAAGCTGGGCTGGGAAGAAAGGGTGTTTTTATAAGCTCCTCTAAACTCTTAAGCATTGCCAACTGAAATTTTGAGCAAGTTGCTTAATATCCCTGGGCTTCACCACAAAGGGAGGGCCGTGAAAAGTATTTTAAGAAACAGCAGTAGCGTAAGTTAAGAGCCAACTTCTACTGAGCACATACTATGCGGCGGGCAGCTGGCTAACGGCTCCACATCCACGGCCTCACTCACCTCCTGAAACAGTCCGATGAGAGGGAGCCCACTCTGACCCCCTCGCAAAGAGGAGAGGGCGCCTCGGCAGCATTTCGTATAAATGGTTCAAAACAAATGGGACACACGCTGACTCCCAGAGACGCCCCTGCGCCCCCCCCCCTAGTTTGGCAGTTCTCTGAGGGCTGCTCTCACCACCAGTGAGCTCAGAGCGCCCACTGCTGAGGGGACCTGTCCGCTGCTGCCAGGCGGCACAGCCACCGGCCACGCCCAGAGTCAGAGAGGCCACGCCCAGAGTCAGAGAGGCCACGCCCAGAGTCAGAGGGCCCCGGCTTCCTCAGGCAGCTGCCCTTAGCCCACCTTATTCAAACCGCATGCTGACGCTCCCGGTGGTCCTGACTCGCCCCTCCCCCTCGGAAGACAAGCCAAGGTCACTACCAGGTGGCTGTATTTTAACAAGGCTAATCCCACAATCAGTAGCACACCCAGCTTTTCCGTACAAACTGGTGACGCGGCTGCAACAGGTGCCCCTGAGGGCCAACTCGCCTCACCTGGCACACACACGGCTTTCCCAGTGGAGACTGAACATCCCAGCACGTGCGCTGTGAGGGCCGGTCCAGGGGGTGGTCTGCGCTGCTGACCTGACTACTGACAGGACGACCCCCCACAACGTGCTGCCGAGTGGGGGGCCAGGGTTCCCCTGAGCACACAGTGCGCTCCCCGCACGGGAAGTACGTGAACTGAGCCCCCAAGGCTGCTGACACGCTGAGGGGAAACTGAAAGGCTGCTCATCGAAGTAAGACGCTTGTCTGGGCGGCCGGATGTGGAGACTGCTCTATCCTTAACGTATGCTGTTCTGTACAGCAAAACTTCCAGGATTAGTGTGTACAATCTTCACAATCAGACAGAAAACTTTTTTAAGCAAACAAAGCATCTTCCCACATACTTCCCTAAGAGTACACTGTCCCACGGGATCGAGTCCAAGTCCTCGAGCCCCAGGCCCCCACAGGCCCCTCTGCCGATGCTCCGGAGCGGAGCCCTCCCACCCCAACCCCAGTCCAGACTCCCCCCCCCCCAGGTGACACCTCCGGAAGGTCCTCACTTCCCAGCCAGGTCTGGGCGCCCTCTTCACGTTACCCCCTGGCTCTGACATGTGACAGGGCCGCCCACATGCCTGGCTCAGGGCAGCTCCTCAGTGACAGTGTGACGCCAAACTGAACAGCTCAACTTCAGGAGTGTACCGTGGGGCCGGGTCAACTCCGACCAGGGAGTCCTCACGATCCACTGGATGGCCACAACCCCACACTAGCCACTAGGTGGCAGCACGAGCCTGACAGCTGCAGCAACTCCAGGGACGCTCCCAAACATGTCACAGGTTTCTCCCAAGGGCTTTTAAAGGACTCCAGTTCTTTGTTTCTGGTCTGGAACCAAAGGACTGTCAAAGGCTGGCTGCTGCACGCAGGCGGACGCTGACATGACGCCGTGTGGAGTACACAGGGCACTGGGTATGCCCGAGCAACGACACAGAGGAAGCTGGGAGCACACCTGCCATCCGTCACCCAGGCGCGGCCCGCTTGGTGACTGTCACCACAGAACAGTCCTGCAGCCGCTCCCTCGTGGGCATTTTGTAAATGACCCAAAGGAGGAGAAACTGTAAAACAGAAGCCCTGGTCAACTCGGTAGGGCTCCTCTCAAAGGACTGCGGCATTTAGCTGTTAGGGAGTTCACTGCAGTCACCCTGTCTGTCCTCTGCTGATCATGATGGGGGTGCTGTGACTGGGCCGCCCCGCCCCTGCCCCCAGAACGAAGGGAACTCTGTTCTGCCTGTGCTCACACTCAAACAAAGACCTGATTGATTATGAAACACTAAGTACTGATTTGCATATTTGCCTCTGCAAGAAACCACCATTGTTCAGGAGTTGAGAGACCCAGGAGTTCCCTCTGGCATTGTGAGTCGTTGCCTGTACTATGCACCTTGTTACTTCTCCACTCCGCCCTGACACAGCTTGCTGCTCCGTGTAGGGCACAGCCAGAACCACCACGGCTGTGCAAGTGTTTGCCAGCTTTCACGGGGACCGTCTTCCCAGGCTCAGTGGGGCGCCCACGCATGAGGCCCCGAGTCCACTCCAGTCATCACTGCCACAGGCACTCCAACCAGCTCCAGCGACAAGGTCAGGACCAGCACACCTCCGGGCGTGGGGACCCTGCTCAAGTCCTGTCCCTGCGTGGGAGAAGCTCCCCAGTGTCCAGTCACACACACAGGGGCCTGGCCCAGCCACAGATGTGGCACGGGTGCCCGGACGCAGCACGGAGCTGTTCAGGGGTCACGGGCACAAACAAACACTCCCATCTTGCTCCCTTCTTCCCTCAGTGATTGCTCTGCAGGGCTCCCCTAGCCTCCCCGCCATGCCTACTGCACGATGCCACCCCTCAGTGAGTGCGGACCAGGAGGGGGACAGTCCCAGTGCGAGCCCTGGCTGCTCTTTCCCAGCCCCCCTTCTCTGCTTCTCTAGCCCTCCACCCACTGCCTGGCCTCCTCCTCCGCTCTCCCCGACTCCGCTCTCCTGGACTCCGCTCTCCCGGACAACGGCCCTCACACGTCCCCGCTCACTCTATCTACTGTCTACAGAGCGCGCCAACCGGCCCCGGCCTTGCCCGCAGGGTCCAGTCGGTGCAGCCCACTGACCAGCGCAGGTCCCACTCGGGCCTCAACAGGGAGAGAGCTCCCTCCCGACTCCCCAAGTTAGAAAATTTCTCGTTTTAGATTCTTCTTCCCTCCTTCTCATCCCACACTCTAACATGGTCAGCTGGGCCTGTCCACTCAACTGTTCACCCTCTGCCAGAGGAGCGGGCACCGCCCTTCTCTCTGCCTGGAAGGTCTTCTTTCTCATCGGCCAAACGTCGACTCAATCGTGCTGGGCCCGAGGGGGTTTCACTAGCTGGCATTCTAGACCTGGCTGGTAGCTCGGTTGGTTAGAGCACCGTTCCAGTACACCAAGGTTGTGGGTTCCATCCCCGGTCAGAGCGTGTACAAGAACCAACCAGTGAATGCACAAATAAGTGAAACAACAAACTGATATTTCTCTCTCTCTCTCTCCCCCACCACCCACTTTCCTCTCTCTCTCTATAAGCAATTATTTTAAAAGTCTGGCATTCTGGGTTCACATCAACATTCTCTGCATAAAGCCTTCCTTGAAGCACACTGTGTCTGGTAGTTGAATGTATGTAAGTTCTATATGTTATATATGTATATGTACATGTATAAATAACATTTTTTATTTATTTTTTCTGAAGTGAGAAGCGGGGAGGCAGAGAGACAGACTCCCGCATGCGCCTGACCGGGATCCACCTGGCATGCCCACCAGGGGGCGATGTTCTGCCCATCTGGGGCGTTGCTCTGTTGTAAACTGAGCCATTCCAGCGCCTGAGGCAGAGGCCATGGAGCCATCCTCAGTGCCTGGGCCAACTTTGCTCCAGTGGAGCCTTGGCTGTGGGAAGGGAAGAGAGAGAGGAAGGAGAAGAGGAAAGGTGGAGAAGCAGATGGGTGCCTCTCCTGTGTGCCCTGGCTGGGAATTGAACCCGGGACTTCCACATGCCTGGCCAATGCTCTACCACTGAGCCAACCAGCCAGGGCTAAAATATATATATATATATTAGTTGGCTATGTCAAGTGCTCTATCCAATCAGTCTGGAAACATCATGAGAAAAAAAAAAGATTTAAGGCGATTTTGGTCTAAGAAAAACTGTAATAAGTAGCTAGATAATCTGCTGTGAACAACCTGTTGAGAACCAACGTCCCCTGACTGGCCTGCAGCGTCTAGAATCAGCACGTGTTCTGTAAGAGAGAACCGTGGCAGGGGAGGGGGAGGCTGGCTGTCCTGGGCTCACTCTTTCCTCTATTCACTTCCGAGTCCCGACTACAGACAACAGGACGGTCGGGCGGGGGCGACAAGGTGACTCGCACTAGCTGGGATGATTTTGGTCTAATTTTTGACAGGAGCCACAAACTTTCTAAGAACCTGAAACGTTTGCTGCTTCCTACTATTAAGTCCCATCCCCTTTTAAGAAATTCAGAAATTAAAAAAAAAAAAGTAAAAACTCACACTCTTAGTGTTGGTGACATAATGAAAGAACCCACTAGTTAAGTTAAAAAGTTGCACCATACGGTGCTTAACGACCCAGGGAGCTCAAGGGGACTTTCACTCTGAGAAAGGTCCAGGGCCCTGTTCACAACCCTTCCCTCCTCACTGCTCCGTCCCCGCGCTCTCCTCACACCCACGGCTGTCACACGCACACTTCCGTCAGACGTCTGGACCCCCACCACCCTGGCTCCGCAAACTGCACTTACTGAGCACACTGCCAGAGCTCGGTCCACTCTGGCTTCTGGGGCCCTCCTGCCTGCCGCACCAGGACGGTGACACTGAGCAGGCAGCAGGCGTGTCCCTCCTGCAGTCTGGAGACCAGCCACGGCCCCACGGGAGGGAGCCTCCTGCCTCTCCTAGGTCAGCCCTGCGCTCAAACGGCTCAGGGTTTTCACTCTGCGTCCAGATCAGCTGCTGTGTCCCACCATGAGTCTTCTCTCTTCTCTAACCCGGCCACACTCAATCCCCTCGAGAATTCTCCATTCTCCACTGAATGCAGCAACCGTGGGCAGCAAAACTCAAGCACAGTCCCGAGCGTGGGCGGGCGCCGTGTGTGCCAGCCAGAGGCGCGAGGGAAGCAGAGGCAGCACTCAGGCTGCGCCCCTGGGCTTCTAGCAACGTCACCCAGAGCCCTCGCTCGTGCGTCCCCGAGTCAAGGTGCTTAACGGCAACTAGTCATTTCTTCAATGGCTACTGCTGCTAGACTGAGTGTGCACTGTGTTCATCCCCCCGCCCCCGCTCCTGTCATCTGCATTCTGATCATTCTGCCATTGAAGACATCTGAAACTAAAAACCATCAATTAAAAAAAAATGAGACAAAAATAGGCCTGAAAAAGGAGCATGGAGTTACAGAACCCTCCCTGTGGACACCCAGCTCAACAAGTCACAGATGCCCTGACACCCAGGGTCTCCGTCCATGGGGAGCCTCTCCTCACCGGCCGGCCTAGCAACCGGCCAGAAGCACACAGGGGGCCGCACCCACTCTGCTTCACCACTTTCTGTGTGCTCGCTCACTCCTCTGCTCGTTCCCTCGACAGGTATGGAAGACCCAGGACCGGCTGGGCACATTAAGAAAGGAGGGAATGGGCCCTGGCCAGTTGGCTCAGCGGTAGAGCGTCGGCCTGGCGTGCGGGGGACCCGGGTTCGATTCCCAGCCAGGGCACATAGGAGAAGCGCCCAACTGCTTCTCCATCCCCCCTCCTTCCTCTCTGTCTCTCTCTTCCCCTCCCGCAGCGGAGGCTCCATTGGAGCAAAGATGGCCTGGGCACTGGGGATGGCTCCTTGGCCTCTGCCCCAGGTGCTAGAGTGGCTCTGGTCGCGGCAGAGCGACGCCCTGGAGGGGCAGAGCATCACCCCTGGTGGGCAGAGCGTCGCCCCTGGTGGGCGTTCCAGGTGGATCCCGGTAGGGTGCATGCGGGAGTCTGTCTGACTATCTCTCCCCGTTTCCAGCTTCAGAAAAATACAAAAAAAAAAAAAAAAAAAAAAGGAGGGAATGAGGAGGAAGAGAGGATGGAGGAGGGCAAGTAAACAGGAAGCTCCAACCCAAGGACCTGACATGGATTCACACTGCCTTTCAGATCCAACCCAAACCCGCTCTGGTCTGGAGGCTGAATGCAGGGACTGTGTGTGCAGAGACTACGTGTGCAGAGACTACATGTGTACAGACTCCGTGTATAGGGACCGTGTGTGCAGGGACCGCGTGTGCAAAGACTACGTGTGCAGAGACTACATGTGTAGAGACTGCATGTGCAGAGACTCCGTGTACAGGGACCGCGTGTGCAGAGATTACATGTGTAAAGATTGCATGTGCATGGATGTGTGTGCAGAGACTCTGTGTACAGAGACTGCATGTGCAGAGATTACATGTGTAAAGACTGCGTGTGCAGGGACTGTGTGTGCAGAGATTAAGTGTGCATGGATGCGTGTGCAGTGTGCATGTGTGCTGCAGTCCTCCGAGTCTCGGTAATTCAAGCATGGACTACAGTGTCACAGAGAACCTGGGTTCAGACCCCAGCCCTGTTGCTTACTAGCCACATGGCCTGTGCAGGGCACTGAGCTTCTCTGGGCCTCCAGCTCTGACATGCACGCTCTGAAGGCGAGCACACACACTGTCTGGCACACAGCAGGTGCTCGGTCAGTGTTTCCTTCTGCTTCCCCCTCATCACGGCCGGGGTCTCTCCTGGGAAGCTCTGCTGGGACTAGCACGGGGGCAGGGGAAGGGGAGGTGCGGGGGCCCGGGCTGGAAGGTCACACACAGAACCGCAGCTCTGAGGAGGAGAGTGGCCAAGCTGCCGCCAGGAGAAGGGGAAAGGCGGCACTGGGCACACACCCAGCAAACAGGAGGACAGTTGTGACACCAGCAGTCGTGACACCAGCAGTAACAGATGTGAGCACTTCCATGGCGGCGGGGCACCTGAAAAGCCTTTCTTTTTTTTTTTTAATAAATTTTTATTAATGTTAATGGGGTGACATTAATAAATCAGGGTACATATATTCAAAGAAAACATGTCCAGGTTATCTTGTCATTCAATTATGTTGCATACCCATCGCCCAGAGTCAGATTGTCCTCCGTCACCCTCTATTTAGTTTTCTTTGTGCCCTTCCTCCTCCTCCTTCCCCTCTCCCTCCTTCCCTCCTGCATCCTCCCTCCCCCCACCCGATAACCACCACACTCTTGTCCATGTCTCTTAGTCTCATTTTTATGTCCCACCTACGTATGGAATCATGTAGTTCCTGGTTTTTTCTGATTTACTTATTTCACTTCATATAATGTTATCAAGATCCCACCATTTTGTTGTAAATGATCCGATGTCATCATTTCTTATGGCTGAGTAGTATTCCATAGTGTATATGTGCCATATCTTCTTTATCCAAGTCATCTATTGATGGACTTTTTGGTTGTTTCCATGTCCTGGCCACTGTGAACAATGCTGCAATGAACATGGGGCTGCATGTGTCTTTACAAATCAATGTTTCTGAGTTTTGGGGGTATATACCCAGTAGAGGGATTGCTGGGTCATAAGGTAATTCTATTTTCAGTTTTTTGAGGAACCACCATACTTTCTTCCATAATGGTTGTACTACTTTACATTCCCACCAACAGTGGATGAGGGTTCCTTTTTCTCCACAGCCTCTCCAGCACTTGCTATTACCTGTCTTGTTGATAATAGCTAATCTAACAGGTGTGAGGTGGTATCTCATTGTAGTTTTGATTTGCATTTCTTTAATAACTAATGAAGATGAGCATCTTTTCATATATCTGTTGGCCATCTGTATTTCTTCCTGGGAGAAGTGTCTGTTCATGTCCTCTTCCCATTTTTTTATTGGATTGTTTGTTTGTTGTTGAGTTTTATGAGTTCTTTGTAAATTTTGGATATTAGGCCCTTATCTGAGCTGTTGTTTGAAAATAACATTTCCCATTTAGTTGGCTGTCTGTTTATTTTGTTATCAGTTTCTCTTGCTGAGCAAAAACTTCTTAGTCTGATGTAGTTCCATTCATTAATTTTTGCCTTCACTTCTCTTGCCATTGGAGTCAAATTCATAAAATGTTCTTTAAAACCCAGGTCCATGAGTTTAGAACCTATGTCTTTTTCTATGTACTTTATTGTTTCAGGTCTTATATTTAGGTCTTTGATCCATTTTGAATTAATTTTAGTACACGGGGACAGGCTGTAGTTGAGTTTCATTCTTTTGCATGTGGCTTTCCAGTTTTCCCAGCACCATTTATTGAAGAGGCTTTCTTTTCTCCATTGTGTGTTGTTGGCCCCTTTATCAAAAATTATGACCATATATATGTGGTTTTATTTCTGGGCTTTCTATTCTGTTCCATTGGTCTGAGTGTCTATTTTTCTGCCAATACCATGCTGTTTTGATTGTCGTGGCCCTATAATATAGTTTGAAGTCAGGTATTATAATGCCCCCAGCTTCATTCTTTTTCCTTAGGATTGCTTTGGCTATTCGGGGTTTTTTATAGTTCCATATAAATCTGATGTTTTTTTGTTCCATTTCTTTAAAAAATGTCATAGGAATTTTGATGGGAATTGCATTAAATTTATAAATTGCTTTGGGTAATATGGCCATTTTGATTATATTTATTCTTCCTATCCAAGAACAAGAAATATTTTTCCATCTCATTGTGTCTTTTCCGATTTCTCTTAACAATGCTTTGTAGTTTTCGTTATATAGGTCCTTTACATTCTTTGTTATGTTTACTCCTAGGTATTTTATTTTTTTTGTTGCAATCATGAAGGGGATTATTTTTTTGAGTTCGTTTTCTAATATTTCATTGTTGGCATATAGAAAGGCTATGGACTTTTGTATGTTAATTTTGTATCCTGCAACCTTACTGTATTGGTTTATTGTTTCTAGTAATCTTTTTGTGGAGTCTTTGGGGTTTTCGATGTATAGGATCATATCATCTGCAAAAAGTGATACCTTTACTTCTTCTTTTCCGATATGGATGCCTTTTATTTCTTTGTCTTGTCTGATTGCTCTGGCTAGAACCTCTAGTACCACATTAAATAAGAGTGGAGAAACTGGACAACCCTGTCTTGTTCCTGATTTAAGGGGGAAAGTCCTCAGCTTTATCCCATTTAATATGATGTTGGCCGATGGTTTATCATATATGGCCTTTACCATGTTGAGATATTTTCCTTCTATACCCATTTTGTTGAGAGTCTTAAACATAAAATTGTGTTGTATTTTATCGAAAGCCTTTTCTGCATCTATTGATAAGATGATGTGGTTTTTATTCTTTGTTTTGTTGATGTGGTGTATTACGTTAACCGTTTTACGTATGTTGAACCATCCTTGAGATTCTGGGATGAATCCCACTTGATCATGATGTATTATTTTTTTAATATGTTGTTGTATTTGATTTGCCAGTATTTTGTTTAGTATTTTAGCATCTGTATTCATTAGAGATATTGGTCTGTAGTTTTCTTTCTTTGTGCTGTCCTTGCCAGGTTTCGGTATGAGGGTTATGTTGGCCTCATAAAATGTGTTTGGAAGTATTGCTTCTTCTTCAATTTTTTGGAAGACTTTGAGTAGAATAGGAACCAAGTCTTCTTTGAATGTTTGATAGAATTCACTAGTATAACCGTCTGGGCCTGGACTTTTATTTTTGGGGAGGTTTTTAATAGTTTTTTCTATTTCCTCCCTGTGAATTGGCCTGTTTAGGCTTTCTGCTTCTTCTTGACTCAGTCTAAGAAGGTTGTATTGTTCTAGGAATTTATCCATTTCTTCTAGATTGTTGAATTTGGTGGCGTATAGTTTTTCATAGTATTCTACAATAATTCTTTGTATATCTATGATGTCTGGGGTGATTTCTCCTCTTTCATTAAGGATTTTATTTATATGAGTCCTGAAAAGCCTTTCTTAAAGGTGACTTGGGGACAACTCACCTGGGCACAAGCAGTTCCTAAAAAGAGCTGAGCTGGGACTAGTGCTCTGTCCCGCTGCACCCTGGCCACCTCCACAGCAGGGCTGTCCCTCACGGCAGCCTTAACCTCAGTGCCCATGGTGGGGAGCTCACGCGAGGCGCTCCCAGAGCCCACTCTGGACTCCGAAGCCGGCCGACTGCTGCTTCTTCCGAGGTGCACGGAAGCGGCTGGTTGCAGGCGAGGAGCCACGCGGACGGTGAACGTGCCTGCTCTCAGATGCTAGGACCCCAGGCAGAGGGGGCCTCCGGGAAACAAATCCAGTTCAGGTCCTCATAGTCACTGCGCTGGACCTCAACCCCTTGCCTGCCTGCAGCGGTGAGACGAGAGGGTCCTTCGACTCAGCAGCTCCAGGGGAGCTTGCTGGTGTCTCAGCAACTTGAGGGCTCCTATGATCACACCTGCTGGTTTCCAGTTAGACCCCTTCCACGCTCTCCAGAGTTTCAAGCACGAGTCTGAGGGTCCATGTACCTGGGTCCCAACTGATCAAGGTCGTCTGACTTAGGACAATTCAGGTGTAGAGGCTTGGTTAAGTCTGGTCATAAGAAATAAAAATTCTAACTGTTCACACATCACTGAGGTATAGGTAGGCAAATGGGACAATAAAAGACAAGTTGTGACAGGAAGCTAACTTGTATATATTATAAATGTAGTGGAGCAAAAAATGCAGCAAAAATGAGACTGGTGCCTGACCGGTGGTGGCACAGTGGACAGAGCATCGACCTGGGACAGTGAGGTCCCAGATTTGAGACCCTGAGGTCACCGGCTTGAGCGCGGGCTCATCCGGCTTGAGCACAGGATCATCGACATGATCCCAAGGTCGCTGGCTTGAGCAAGGCGTCACCAGCTCAGCTTGAGCCCCTGGTCAAGGCACATATGAGAAGCAATCAATGAACAACTAAAGTGACACAACTACAAGTTGATGCTGCTCATCTCTCTCCCTCCTCTCTCTTTCCTTCTCTCTCTCTTTCTCTCTCTCTCTCTCTCTCTCTTGCTAAAGAAAGAAAAGGCTACCACATGGACACAGCGCTTACTACAGGCCCAGCAAGCTCTGAGGGCCTCCTTTGTCCAGCTCCCTCCACCTCCCATCATCACAACCCTGTGAGGTGGGCACCGCTACTACCCCCTACAGGTGGCAGAGGCTGCACCACGGGCTCAAGGTCTCAGGAGGAAGTGGCAGGGCTGAGCCTGAATCAGGTCTACTCCAGAGTCTGCACGCCTGACTTCCCTGCTTTTATGATGCTCAGTACTCTGACATGAGGAGGAGGGGAGGAGGAGGGGGGGAGGAGGAGGAGGAGGGGAGGAGGAGGAGGAAGAGGAGGAGGAGGGGAGAAGGAGGGGAGGAGGAGGAGGGGAGGAGGGAAGGAGAGGAGGGGAGGAGGAGGAGGAGGGGAGGAGAGGAGGAAGAGAGGAGAAAGGGGAGGAGGAGGAAGGGAGGAGGAAGGGAGGAGGAGGAGGGGAGAGGAGAGGAGGAGGAGGGGGAAGGAGGAAGGGAGGAGGAGAGGAGGAGGAGGGAGAGGAGGAGGAGGGGAGGAGGAGGAGGAGGAGGGGAGGAGGAGGAGGAGGAGGGGAGGAGGAGGAGGAGGGGAGGGGAGGAGGAAGAAAGGAGAAAGGGGAGGAGGAGGAAGGGAGGAGGAAGGGAGGAGGAGGAGGGGAGAGGAGAGGAGGTGGAGGAGGAGGGGAGAAGGAGGGGAGGAGGGAAGGAGAGGAGGAGGAGGGGAGGAAGGAAGGAGAGGAGGAGGAGGAGGGGAGGAGAGGAGGAAGAGGTAGAGGAGGAGGAGGAGGTGGAGGAGGAGGGGAGGAGAGGAGGAGGAGGAGGTGGAGGAGGAGGGGAGGAGAGGAGGAGGAGGAGGGGAGGAGAGGAGGAAGAGGAGGAGGAGGAGGAGGAGGAGGAAAAAACATTCCATTTATATTTGAGTATCGCAAATTACAATATCAACTCTATCCTCAAAATTATTTATATATCATATAAAACAAATAGCATAAAATTCAAATTTGAGTGTCACTTTCTGGGAGGGGGTTTTATTTCCAACCTCCTAAGTGGCCTTCCAGGAGGGATCAAGAACATCCGAAGTATACATGCCCTTTCTGGGGACCCACAGCCTCTTAGACGCTGACTGCAGCCTTGGATCTGATCTCTCCCTCAGGAACAGGAGCTCTCCCACAGGTACAGAAACCTGCCTGCCACTTTGAACTTCAGAGGCTCTGGGTTCTCTGGCGCTCAGGTTGGACCCTTAGCTCACAAAGGTGGCTCAGGAAACAAGCACACAAACACAGGAGGGGCACTCTCTGTACATGCCATCCATGCAAGGAGCACTCACAGCTCCGCGTCGAAGATGCTGCTGGCCAGCCGTCCGTGGGCTCTGCAC
This sequence comes from Saccopteryx bilineata, assembly GCF_036850765.1. Taxonomy (NCBI): domain Eukaryota; kingdom Metazoa; phylum Chordata; class Mammalia; order Chiroptera; family Emballonuridae; genus Saccopteryx; species Saccopteryx bilineata. Next base: position 260,919,030 of record NC_089494.1, read on the forward strand.
AGCGACAGTAACCAGCCCTAGCAAGGGACAGGTGAGGGCCTGCCGGTGTGGGGGAGAGACTGAGCTCACGGTGACAACCACTGGCCTCTGCCTCACCCTCACAGCAGGCAGAACAGGGCAGAGATGGGCGAGAACAGTCACCTTCCTCATCAATATTTAGTGTTTCATATGGATCAGGTACTGTAGAAAGCAGCTGAGGAAACTGAGGCACAGACCTGTTAAGTAACTTGTCCGAGCTCACACAGCTGGCAAGTTGGAGCCAAGGTCCACACCCAAGAGACTCCCGAGACTGGGCTCTTCGAGCATACAACTCGAGCTGAGACCCGACCCACGGAAGAGTTATCACTCCACGTCCTACAACTCCCCACATGCCGAACACATTAAAACAGGGCCATTCACTTTATTTATCAGCTTCTCCAAAAGTATCTGCCAAAGGTCTTCTTCTAAACTCTCCCAACCTGTGGCAGGAAATATTAAGTGAATAAACACACTTGCACTCCATTGTAGAACCCGCCACATCCTGGAATGTGTTCGTTCTCTTTTATGATGAAGAATTAAAAAGACTTTTAAAAGTCGTATGTCAACAAACTCTGATCCACAGTTAACAATCAACAGCAGCTCCTCCGCTCACAAGGCGAACAGCTTGGCAGGAGAGTGTAAAGTTTGTGACAACACAGAGGCTGTACCCACAGGCAGCTTCTTATTAGTAAGGTTACACATATACACTCAAAAACATGAAGTCCCGAAAGACTAAAGGCTGCCCTATTGACGCTTTACCTTTTTATCTGAATTATAAACGATCTTTTTATTTCAACTACAAGGAGAAAATGTTTGTGAAGGTGGCAAGGACCAGCACTTATACCTACACAACAGTGAGACCGTCACCAATAAAACTGACATATCACAAGTGCTCCCAATCTCATTCTCCCAGGACCCAAACCCCGGGTAGAAACGACGAGCAGGGAACAACATAAAACCCCACTCTCTGCAAGCCAGGGACAAGAGTCCATCAACGTCGACTTCTCTACATCTCTACATCTCCTCCTCACAGGGGCAAGCGCAGTTCCCGTCCACTAGGTGGCGCTCTCTACCTCACTGTTCCTCGGGGAACAGTACAGTACATCAAAATGACAACAGCCTAGTTCTAAGATGATTTGTCTCTTGAGGATATACATTTGGTTTAAGTTTCCACTGCAAAGCTAAAGTTCTTAAGATAGGTCATGCAGATCAATTGCTCCTGTAATCTGAAACTCAAAAGAGCAAGTAATATCTAAACAAGGGGAGGGGGTGGCCCCGAGCTTACAAGGGTCTCTCAAAGCCAGGAGACAGTCAGCCTGGCTACCTCTAATCTCATCATCAAAACTGTTACCTTGTCCAGTTTCTGCTTCACATCAGCCGAGAGGGGAGTGCAGCCCACTGCGGGTGGTACAAAGGGGGACCTACTTCTTGATGGACACCAATAATTTACATTCAACACAAAAGGCTGCTGGATAACATTGGAATCTCCAAAGTGAAGGCTGAACTTGGCTCTGTTAAAACATATATATGGGGTTTTTTTTCTCCGTTAGTAAAAACAAAAGCACAGGAATCAATGTTTCACCACGGAGCTCCGAGAAAGGGGTCCGGGTAACGAGATACAGCGCCCGCTTCCGAAGCGTCTCTCAGCTGAGTGAGCGGGAATAAAGGCGCCCACGCCGTCCTCGGCCGGTTCACACAAACAGCCCCGAGACTGCAGATTCCTTTCCCTCGTTTCGCTGCTCTTTGGAGTAAACAGGGTATGGAACTTAAAGTACTTCCGTTCACAGGACAAAAAAGAAAAAAAAAAAGAAAACATTATTCCAAGAAATAAGTTACAAAGGAGAAAAATTTCTAACATCCTCTGTGCTTGAAAAAATATAAAAACAAAATGTAGTTGTTTCTGAGATTTAAAGAAACTGTAGCAAATTGCTAACTGCTAAGTTTTATAAAATGGGGACAGACTAGTCGGATGAAAATGGATTCTTACTGAAGTGTTCTAAATAGCATAAAATAATTAGCCCCTAATATAGCACTTGCCAGAGAAAAATCTGTGTTAAAATAACTGGAAAAATAATGGTGAGCTCCCTAGCTGTGTTACAGATCTTAATTAAGAACCAGTCTGTATCTTTACATCCTACTTGTAAGATACACTGTTTTACTAAGACATAAAAATACTTGTCTTACATCTGAATTTATATTCAGAACTCATTTTTATAGGTTTAAAAGTTAAAGCAGTGTATACAATTTAAATCACTTTTAACAGTTTTTCAGATCATTAGGTAAAGCCTTTAAAACATGACACATAAAAATTTCCATTCTTATCACAGCAACAAATTTCAGTTAAAATCACACATCAATTTGTAAGCAATAAAAGTGTCATCAAAATGTAACACTGACTGTCCCTCCCCAAACACACACACGTACTCTTTTAAGGGACAATGGCGTAGCCTAGCGAAGAAAAGAAATGTACACTTGACGATGTTCAAGAACTCCTTTGAAACTCTCTATTCTCAGTCCGTATCTGACCAAATGTTGGCACAACTGCTATTTCAGAAAGGCTTATATGTAACAACTGGGAAATACCTTTCTACACTTACAGTATCATTACAGCAAGAAACGGACAAATTTCCCCGAGGACTGGTGTATAAGCAACTCAAAATAAAATGCCAACTTGCAATTGTGAGATTAATGTTATAACAATGAAAATTAAAATAAATTTTAGATTGTTTTTAAATTTTATTTTTATTTATACTCTATATTGTGGTCTATTTCAATTATTAAAACCAACTAAACTATTCCTCCTCCTTGCAAAATTAAGAATTTCCCTACATGGCTAAAACGGAATGCTTATTTTATTTAAAAAAAAATAGCTTAAGTTTTCCCAGCAACTAAGTATGTATTTTGCTTTTCAAATGGAATCTATAAATACATGTGTAATTTCTGTGCCCATAATTGGAGAGGGGCACTGTGGGGACGCCTGTGACAATCACTAAGTTTCTTTAAAAAAAAAAAAAAGCAAACATTCATGTTGAAGAATTCTTATGGAACCCTTATTTTCAAGCGCAGCCAAAGTCTTTGTTCGAGAACCACATAAATCACCCTTCTTCTCACCGAAAATGAGTTTCGAGAAAACATTATTATTACATGTACATCTGACTTTAATAGAGTCTCCCAATTTGCTTTTTTGTATGTTTATTATCAAACTCTAATCACGACTTTCCCAAACTTACTTATACTTTCACACAAACTCCCAGAGTTTTCCAAACTTAAATAAAAACCCACAAAACTTGTGGGAAATGTCTCGCTTGAAAGATAAAAGTAAATTGGTCCAAATGTAGATTTGCAATAATCAGTGTTTACTTTCGTTGCTCAGACATTCTGCTCACAGCACTTTCAATATCTGCATTCAGCTTCATTTTCTTGTCTCTTAAAAAAAAAAAAAAAAAGGAGGGAAAGTAGTTTTCTTCCCCCACCCCCTATTTTGCTCTCAAAACATAAACTCATTTAATTCAGAGCATTTCCTGGACCAAGGCATGTTTTTAAACTACAAGCAAAGCTAGTCTCAACAGCATTCAGACTGCATTCGAAATACCATCTCTTTCCAAACTGCAGTCTGAATGGTTTATGAATCTAATTTCGCTGTTCCTGATAAAACGAAGCGATTTCACTATCTCAGGCCCAGTTAAAATTTTAGTCAATGAAAATAGTAAAAAGAACAGATAGGGCAGAACTAAAGTGGGAAAGACATGAATATCAATTCATTTACTTAAGAAGGTGGGTTTCTTTTTTTTTTTTTTCTTTGAAGCATATCTACTATAGATTTCACACTACATTTATTAAAATATGATAAACCTATAACCGGGGAACAATTTACCAGTGAACATTATCTCCTGAGAGAGCATATGCTCTAGGTAAGTAAACCACTAGAAACTGTGCTGCTCTTGTTGTTCAAAACTGCGGAGAAGCCTGGACTATGTGTGTGCTTTTAAAACAACCGTTATAAACAGTCTGAAGGGTGATTGCTACAGTTAATCCACGAGCCCCGGGATGCCACTTAATTCCAGAGACAGAAATCTGTCCCTCAGAGGGGATTGAACTCATCCGTACAGTAACACGCGTTCAAGTTAATAAAACTAGAAAGAAATATTTCTTAACAGAATAAACGCATTTTAAAGTCTGTGTGATTGGCAACAGAAAACGTTTTGTGTTTTTTCTTTTTTTACCATTTAAAAACGTCTCCTGACAAGAGATTCTAGTTTTGAAGCATGTCACACCCCAGTTCCCCAGCCACGAATCCCGGTTCATTTTTTAAAATGAGGTCTATTTCCTGTAATTTTAGATATTTTAGAGTACAATTATTTTACATTTTTATGATGCCTTTGGGGTATCATTACAAATATTTTTATGTGTTTAAACTTAGGAAAGTAAAATTAAGTAATAGCTTCTCTTAAAGGGAGCTGTCAACTCTCTCCTGAACAAAAATCTTTGTTTTAAAGCAATCTAGAGATTTATACCCCTAGTAACCATAGAAATTAATCTTAAGCTTTAGAAAATAAAATTGCATAAAATGCTCTTTATTTAATTAAAATCAGAGCTCTGCTCTTAGAAATAAGGACTCCCTTTTGAACGGACAGAACTCTCCACAGAGTAGAACTGTTTTAACTCAGGTGGCATTCTCTGTGATAAATTAATCAAACATGTTTAATTGGCTCGAATTGGTGTGCACAGAAAGTGAAACACTGTGCTGGAAAGGACTGTTCAGGGAACACGTCGCCTGCAAACCTGTGTAAGAAAAGAAAGCGAAAGACACAGGAGCCAGCAGTATCGGCAGATGAGCTCACAGGAGGGGAAAGAAGGGGAGGAAGGAAGGTAATCACCACCACCAGGAGGGTGGCTCCGCGGGCAAGGAACCCCCTTGTTTCCATTAGGAAACTGAAAATACCACCCGCCCTGCCCTAGCCAGGGGCCGTCCACACATCCTCACCACGGGCACCCTGGCGGCCACTCGCACTCTTCGTCTCACAGGGACTGAAGTCCGTCCGACTCGGAGGTTGGTTTGGGCTGAGAAGCCCGCCCGGGAGGCCCGGGGGGAATTGGGGGGCCCCCTTCTCCAGGATGGACTGGAGGAATGTGTGGTTTGAAGGACGGGAAAGACCGAGTCCCCAGACGTTTTTAAAAAGCCAAAGTTTCAATGCTTATAAAATTCAGGTTTTGATGAAATCTGTGTACTACCAAATTTGATTTACTTTTATAGCTTCGGGTTTTTCTCTACAGTGAATAATTTTAAAAGTGTAGCTACATTCTGTTTCTATTACAGTTTTAAAAACCCAGACTGTTGGACTTTTCTGGAAAATGAGATAAGAACTAAAAACGGTTACTGTAGAATTAGGAAACAAGGGTACTGCTGATCGTGTCAAAAAACCAAACCAAACCAAACACTGTATGTTTGTCAAGGGCTCACATGGAGCAGTGTCCATACACACCAAGTCTCTCCAAACTACAAACGTTTGCGCTTTCGGGCAAGCAGTCTTCAAAGAGGCCAGAAATAGGTGTTTCTCCTCCGCACGAGTTTAGGTGCTGCTGAGAATGCGACACATTTATCATCTCTAAGCAACCCCACTTTTTGGAAGAGAGAATGTATTTCCTCCCCGCACTGTCCATGGCTAATTGTATGGTCCTACACAGGAAACATTTCCCAAGTATTACATTTAAGAGAATCAAGACATGCTGGCGTGTGTAATAAGGCACAAAGGGAGACAGACAATGAGGGTTGTACATGGTAAGAACGGGCAGCTCCCATGGTATCTGATACCAGAGTGTGTTCACCGCGGTGGTTCTAAAAACCCCTCCTCCGCGGAAAAACCACCGTGTTTGCAGGGCAGACAGGAATCGAGCCTTGGGAGTCGGAGAGCAGGAAACACACATCTCGCTGTCTTCACTACAGGTTGCCGCATCGGCACTCAGTCCCCAGATTAAACGATGAGTGTGGCATGGTGAACTGTTTTTCACTTTTAGTTCAATGACAGAAATCTAAACATATATTCTAAAGCATTAATAGACGCTGTTTGAAATGGCTTAAAAATAACCTCACGGCATGATGCTGTTTGGAAATGTTTACAATGTAATGTTTAATAAAAACAAAACATCAATGTTCTTTTGAAAGCATAACTGGAACCCCTTCGCCCCCACCCCCAGTGGGGGGAAAACTTACGGGGGAAAGAACTTACAAAAGCTACAAGAGATTGTTTTCATGGGAAACACAAGAACTCTCAACCCTGCCTGTCTGTATGTTTTTAACTCCTATCCTCAAGCAAGAAAACCAACGAGGCAAATCTAAGGGGTTCCTTATGCTCCCATGGCGGTCTCCTGCAGGGTCCCCCGACAGGCAAAGACGTCCCAGGCCCGTGTGACGCACACAGGAGGACCGGAGGAGCGCGTGCCAATGTGAGAGGTAACCGCTAACAGTGACCACAGCAAGAAGAACGGCTTCACTACCGCCTCTCTGCCCACCGGGATAACGGGACCCCGTGGGCCCCGGTCAAGTCCCTTCTTCATGCTCCAATTTCTATGTCTGGAAAATGAAGGGGCAGCCTGCCCTGATCCTTACGGTCTATCTGAGCTCCAGAAACTCCATGACTTTTTACATTTGACTGAAAACTGAATAGTATATTTTAAAGTGACTTTTTATATCCAGGTTTTATGAGTAACCGTACTTCACTGACGAGGGAAAGAATTCTACCTTTATTTCTGACCCTGCTACATGACAAAGCAGGTCCCATACTTTCAACATCTCATTTAGTGTTCACAACCACCCTCTACTGTATCACCTTCCCATTTTACAGGTGAGAACACTGAGGCTTAGACCTGCTAGCACTGACAAAATCAGGTCTGTCCGACGAACTGCCCACACTCCTTCCATACGCCGCGGCTCTGCCCGTCACAGAGCGCCCACAACGCGTGCCTCCCCCGCAGAGATGGAAACGGGGCAGCACTGTGCGTGTATAAATGTGCGTGGGTGCCAGGCACACAGGGAGGAGGTAGGCCCAACTCCACGGGCCCCACTTCACAGGGTCAAAACGGCGCTGTTTGTCCCTAACTGCAAAGGCCATTAAGAGTCTACTGTGCTAACAAGTCAGGGCATAGAAGGCACAGTGGACCAGAAAACACAGGGGGAGTGGCCTGGGCCTTGGGACAGCAGAACAGGGAAGGTGTGACTGGGCTCAGACAGGGCCCTCCAGCCCCTGGCCCTCTCTACCAGCTCCTCGGATGGCGCTGATGGACAAGCAGGGCTGAGGACCCCCAACAGACAAGCGGGGCTGAGGACCCCCGACAGACAAGTGGGGCTGAGGACCCCCGACAGACAAGCGAGAACCCCCAACGGACTAGTGGGGCTGAGGACCCCCGACAGACAAGCGCAGCTGAGGACCCCCGACGGACTAGTGGGGCTGAGGACCCCCGACGGACAAGCGAGAACCCCCAACGGACTAGTGGGGCTGAGGACCCCCGACAGACAAGTGAGAACCTCCAACGGACTAGTGGGGCTGAGGACCCCCGACAGACAAGCGAGAACCCCCAACGGACTAGTGGAGCTGAGGACCCCCAACAGACAAGCAAGAACCCCCAATAGACAAGCGCGGCTGAGATCCCCGACGGACAAGCGGCTGCAGGGCTGAGAACACAGCAGGGCGGCGCGGGAGAGCGGACTGGAGTGGGACGCCTGGTCCAGTGCGGGCCGTGACAGCCACTGACTGGTGCCCGTTCCCAAACCACTTAACCAGCTTTGCCCCAGTTTCTCCGTTTGCAGAGTGGGGACAGTAAGGTGCCCCGTCGTGTGGTGTGCGAGGATGGAGTGAGTCATTTTCTGCAAAGCGCTCAGCACAGAGCCCGGCACACAGGCCGAGGCCGAGGCTGTGGGCCCTGACGGCCAGGTGGCTGTCCCTGTGGGCCCACGGGGCGCAGTGCTCCCTTCCCCAGGGACAGAAGATGACGGCTCTGCTCCTTCCTCCTTCCTGTGGAAGTTGTATGTTTCAATGCAGAAAGTAAACGGTAACTTTGTGCCCATCCAGGACCAGCTCCAGCTCCCGCTCCCCCCACCCCTGTCTAAATTATTAAACAGGAAGAAAACACAATGGAATTCATCCCTAGGTACAATAACCTGCAGAGTAAACTGAAACAAGGTTGTGTAAAGGCGGTTCCCACAGTACCCTGCTATGAAGAAACGGAGCCAGTTAAGATGGGTCTGAGGGTCTGAAACAACGACAGGGCTCGGTGACGCTGCCTGTCAATGGGCACACGCGGGCCTGAAACGGGGCCCGTCCGAGGCACGGGGACGGTGAGTGAGGGCAGCTCTGATCGTCAGATTGTGACTCTTAATCCCATAGTTGAATTACACTTCCTTAAATAAGTGTACCTTCATAAAGATCTCTGTCATCAACACTTTCAAAACTAAGACTTCCCTCTCTCTCTGTTCATCTATTCTTCACATTCCCAAGAGAAAGGTGAAGCAAACAATATGGCTCTTCTGTTTCAGAACAGAGGAAACGAGACTTCCCAGGGCCACCACTAAGTGAGATGAGTGCTGATTTCTTACATGGCCATCCCGGGGCGGAGGCTGGGGGGGGCAGAGGCGGGGCAGGGAGAGGCCAGGGGAAGGGGGAGGCCTGGGCAGCAAAACGCAAGGGCCCACACCTGCCGAGACCTCTCTCGCGTCTCCCATCCTGGTGCCCCCCCACCCCCGTCTCTGGTCTCGGAGCAGCCCTTGTCCTGGGCAGCAGTCAGCAGGTCCCACAGGTCCCACTTCTGAAGTGGCCCCTGCACCCTGCCCTCCTGCTCATCCAGCAGCCTTGACCTTGACCTTGGCAAGTCCTCTCTGCTGCCCCTGCTTGGCAGCTCCTCCCCTTTCCCGGCCCTCGGCCCCACCCAGCTGGCACTGTCTCTAACCCTTTCCACGCTGGGAGGCAACTGTGCTGTGGGTTTGGGGTGAAACACAACCTGCCACCTGCCACATCAAACCACAGTGCCACACAGAAGCCCCGCGTGCTGAGGGCTGCAGACAACAGACGCTGACAGCGCCGGCTGAGGTGCGGGAAACAGCACCTTGCGACCTTCGCCAAGCCGAGGCCTTCATCCCACCAGCAGGACTGGCCGAGGCCCTCATCCCGCCGGCAGGACTGGCCGAGGCCCTCATCCCGCCGGCAGGACTGGCCGACGCCTTCATCTCGCCTGTATGATTGGCTGGTATCTGGGAGGCCAGCTGGAGGCCTGGCCGATGGGAGAGTGGGCCCCTTACTGCTCTACACAGACACGGATCCCACAGACGGGAGCCCCGAGTGTCCGCCACCCCACTCCTGCCATGTGCTGGGCCCCTTACTGATCTACACAGACACGGATTCCACAGACGGGAGCCCGAGTGTCCACCACCCCACTCCTGCCATGTGCTGGGCCCCTTACTGATCTACACAGACACGGATCCCACAGACGGGAGCCCCGAGTGTCCACCACCCCACTCCTGCCATGTGCTGGGCCCTTCGCTGATCTACACAGACACGGATCCCACAGACGGGAGCCCCGAGTGTCCACCACCCCACTCCTGCCATGTGCTGGGCCCCTTACTGATCTACACAGACACGGATTCCACAGACGGGAGCCCCGAGTGTCCACCACCCCACTCCTGCCATGTGCTGGGCCCCTTACTGATCTACACAGACACGGATCCCACAGACGGGAGCCCCGAGTGTCCACCACCCCGCTCCTGCCATGTGCTGGACCCTTCGCTGATCTACACAGACACGGATCCCACAGACGGGAGCCCCGAGTGTCCACCACCCCGCTCCTGCCATGTGCTGGGCCCCTTACTGATCTACACAGACACGGATCCCACAGACGGGAGCCCCGAGTGTCCACCACCCCACTCCTGCCATGTGCTGGGCCCCTCACTGATCTACACAGACACGGATCCCACAGACGGGAGCCCCGAGTGTCCGCCACCCCACTCCTGCCATGTGCTGGGCCCGCCCTCCCGAGCCAGACTAGCCACAGGGCTGGATGATCAGACAGGCCGGGGGACAGCTGCCAGGCGCCCCTTGTGAAGACGCCATAGCCCCCCCTCAGTACTTGTAAGAAACCTTCTTGGTGTGGGTTTAGGACAGTGTGACCTCTGACCTCGCTCTCAGAGCCTTCTTGGTGTGGGTTTAGGATAGTGTGACCTCTGACCTCGCTCTCAGAGCCTTCTTGGTGTGGGTTAGGACAGTGTGACCCCTGACCTCGCTCTCAGAGCCTTCTTGGTGTGGGTTTAGGACAGTGTGACCTCTGACCTCGCTCTCAGAGCCTTCTTGGTGTGGGTTTAGGATAGTGTGACCTCTGACCTCGCTCTCAGAGCCTTCTTGGTGTGGGTTTAGGATAGTGTGACCTCTGACCTCGCTCTCAGAGCCTTCTTGGTGTGGGTTTGGGACAGTGTGACCTCTGACCTCGCTCTCAGAGCCTTCTTGGTGTGGGTTTGGGACTGTGACCTCTGACCTCGCTCTCAGAGCCTTCTTGGTGTGGGTTTGGGACAGTGTGACCTCTGATCTCGCTCTCAGAGCCTTCTTGGTGTGGGTTTGGGACAGTGTGACCTCTGACCTCGCTCTCAGAGCCTTCTTGGTGTGGGTTTGGGACTGTGACCTCTGACCTCGCTCTCAGAGCCTTCTTGGTGTGGGTTTGGGACAGTGTGACCTCTGACCTCGCTCTCAGAGCCTTCTTGGTGTGGGTTCGGGACAGTGTGACCTCTGACCTCGCTCTCAGAGCCTTCTTGGTGTGGGTTCAGGACAGTGTGACCTCTGACCTCGCTCTCAGAGCCTTCTTGGTGTGGGTTTGGGACAGTGTGACCTCTGACCTCGCTCTCAGAGCCTTCTTGGTGTGGGTTTGGGACAGTGTGACCTCTGATCTCGCTCTCAGAGCCTTCTTGGTGTGGGTTCAGGACAGTGTGACCTCTGACCTCGCTCTCAGAGCCTTCTTGGTGTGGGTTCAGGACAGTGTGACCTCTGACCTCGCTCTCAGAGCCTTCTTGGTGTGGGTTCAGGACAGTGTGACCTCTGACCTCGCTCTCAGAGGCTCCGGCTGGATTCTCAGGTTATGCTGACAATATGCCCCAAACAGCGCAGACTCCCCGTTTTCAAGATCTTTATGAGGCACATCCGTGGAGAAAAACTGGGGGGGGGACTAGACAAAAGTAAGTCATCATTCAACTTATTCAGCACTGACTGACCAGGCCCTGGAACTATACATGGTGCTCTATTACTCTGTGGTTAACCCCAAAACATCAACAGATAACTCAACATCTAGTCACTCACTCACCAGATGAGGTTTTGTATTGTCCTACTAACATAAACCCAAATCTCAGGAACTCCCTAACGAGGCAAACGGTTTTATTATCTCTATTTTACACCCGAGGAAACTGAGGCACAGAGAGGTTAGGTACTGTGTCCAACATCACTCGGCTAATACATAGCATAACTGGATTAAAACTCGGTTGATCTGACCCCGGGGTCTCTGTTCTTAGCTTCTGTCTGTCCTTCCTGCCATGCTAGGTCTGCCAGTGAAAACTGTGCTCCCTAGTCCCCTGAATAACTCTGCCCGTCATGCTGAGGCCCATCAGTTGTGCTGAGGACAAAATCTGTACTGTGCCTGATGAGTTGAATAAAAATAACTTCATCTTCCGAACACGAGTGTGAGGGGACAAGAAGCCGTGGTCCAGAGAGAGGGTTCTGCTCTGTGTTGACAGCTGAAGGCTCGGGATGTGTGTCAGAGAGAGGGAGGGCCGCTAATTCCTCTAAGTAACCTGATGTCGTCTTTTTCTACTTACTAGAAGAGTAAAGTCTTATGACTTTAATAAAATACTAACTGCATAATCAAACTTAATCCTTGCTCCACCGAACCTTAGTGCATGCTGCTTGTCACCATAAATTTACAACACATTCCTGTATGTCTTCTTTAACTCTGGAATATTTTTCTTCTTTTTAAAATAATTTTTATCTTGAAGAAATCACTCCCAGCAGAAAAAAAAAAAGCAAATAAATTTGAAGTGACTCTTCTATTTCTTTGCAAAATATAATAAGCCCAATCAGGAAAATAAACCTCAAATAATGATATTACTGCCAATATATCGGGAAGGTCTCCCTCCTACACTTGCTGGACTCTGAGACACTTAATCTCACCATTTTCGTGTAACTTTAACTTCAGCACAATGACTGGCACAGAACCCTACTAGTCCATAAGTACTTACTGCGTTGTTAAATAAAAGAAGGTGTAAGGTTTGGACTACTATATATGTGTCCAACCCAAAATCAAAGGCTTCATCATCTTTCCAACAGAAGCAGCTCTGGGACACTAATGCATAGGTGCGTCACACTATTATTAGGACAAAACCATCCGCTTCTGTCATACACTCAGGACATTTAGGGAGTACAAGAACAACGGTCAACTTATTTCCATATGGGTAGGACCTGGCAATCCAAAGTATTGGGCAAATAGCAAAGCAGTCTAAGTTTTAAGAAAGAGTTCTAGGTTTCACGTCAGATTAAAGAGAGAAAAATGACATGACGAGGAAAGCTGAACACTGGGTACACGGGATGTCCCCGTCTGAGGCCTGTAAGATTAACATGGACATTATCTATTTCACAGGCTGAGGGTGATTTCTGAAAGAAGACAGAAGGCTCCCCAACTCTTCAACTCCTTGGTTACGGCATCTGATACCAAACATAAACGGCAGACAGACAGAAGCTTCCCCAGACAACTCTTCAACTCCTTGGTTACAGCGTCTGATACAAAACATAAAATGAGGCCAAACAGGCAAACAAAGAAAAAAAGAAAGGTGGCATTTCTTAGCAGAGGGATAACAATTTGAGGCTACCATTGGATTTACATACAACAAACATTTCAAAAATGTATCCCAGTGCCTACCAAACTTTCCTTAAAAGATCTTTTCTTTTAAATTAGAAACAGTAGCTTTATTAATGCGTAACCCATTTCAAATTTGAAACACAACTCTAACCCATACCTTGCGGAATGGAAAGCCCTAATTATAATGTGGAACGAGACCAACTGAAATCAATATAAGAAATCTGAAGTAAGCAAATACTTTTTTTTCCTAGGGGGTAGTATAAAACGTATGAAATTACAGTAGTAAGAAGTTATTAATTTGAAATTATAAAGTGGAATTGAGGACTTCAAAATATTCATAGATTCTTTTTCCCCCCAAAGAATTCTGAGAGCACAGAAACCGTGCTCTGCTCTGGAGAAGCTCACCTTCCAGAAAAACAGCACGTAAGCCGCACGGCTGCTTGAGCACCCGCACCCGGGCGGCAGCACCGGGCAGCCCACCCAGCCCTGCGCCGGCTCAGGTCGCCTTTCTGGGTTCCCAGGTATTCATTCCCCTGACGGGCTTCTACACAAACACTCACTATTTAACAGCTAACTCGCTTTAATGATTAAACCTGAACCGGGTGAGAACAGGAGCTGTGTCAGGTTACCAACAGACTACCCTGGCGAGCAGATTTACACAAATCTCAACAATCGCTGGGCGAAGAACCACTGGTTGCAGGACATGACCGTCCAGTCAGAACTAGTAACTTGTAGGCACTCAAACACATTTGCTAAATGGAAGAATAAGGGAATATTCGTTCAACAGGGGGAAATGCTTTTTCAAATTTACTTTTTCCTATCCGATAAAAAGGGTTGCTGGTTAAAACAGCAGTTATTCGTGGATTCTGCCCACTGCCCGCAGTCCGGATGGGCCACGGCCCCCTCCTCTAGGACCCACGCTGTTGGGTGGAGCTGGGATGGCATAAGCGTCAGAGACTACATACCCTGTCCTTAATGGGGTTTTAAAGTGGGTTTTCCATCACTTGGTATTACAAAAATAATTGGCCTCTTCAACTACATTTTAAATTCCTTTTTTATAAACTTATTTTCTGCTTAGAGTGGTGTTTGTGAAATATACAAAATATAAAAAAAAATTAAATGCAACCCATAATATCACCACTTAGAAATAAACTCTTTCACTGCTTCGATGTATTTATTATCCATTTTATGCATATATTTCCTTTATATAATTGAAACCATATTAGATGTAAAATTCTATTTTTGGCCTATTTTAATTAACATCATAATAAGCACTTCCCCAACTAATTAAAATTCCTCTAAAAGTTAATGTCTACACTAACATTTCATTATTTAAATTTACCATAATTTGACTATTTCTCTCCTGTTGGCCAACAACATTGTTTCTTCTCATTTTTCATGAGAATAAATTATGCTGTAATGAACATCTTTTTGCTACACCATACCAGAGTATTTTTGTATACTAAACCTTTATCTGATTTTTGTTATTCTTTAAGATAAAGTCTAAAAGAGGAATTACAAGGGTAAAAAGTTATACACATGTTAAAATCGTGACCTGGATGGCCAAACCCTGTCTGAGACAGGAAGGGGCCTATCTGTCCCCGTGCGGGCTTCGGGCAGCGTTCGGGAGCAGTGCTGCCCAGTTCCGCACCCTTTGTCTGCCTGTTCACACTGACCGCATTTACAACAGCCAACAACACGGCTATCCCAACACCATTAAATCCAATTCCTTTTGCCTCAAGTTACTGATCATTTCCCATATACAGGGCAAAATGAGACTGCAGTTTCCTCGTCTGGGAAACCAGCCGAGTCAGACTAAAGGGCCTCACAGTTCTAAGGCTTTGTGATTCCTATCTGTCACCTTGCAGACACACCACGTGTGTAGGTTCACAGGACACCAACAGGAGAATAAAATGTCACCTATTCACTTAAAGCCGTTCAGCTGCTATTCAATCTGGTTTCTCTTGGAGCAAATCATGAACAATAACTCTGCAAATTGGAAATACTTAAACATAATTGCCATTCTGCTTTATAAAAAGAAAGATAACATTCACTTCTGGTATTTAAATCCATAACCTAGTTTTTGATTCTCAATGCAGGCTTCAGAAAACTAAATTCCACAGCTGGAAATTCTGATTCAGAATTACGACTTCACAGAAAGCCAGATGCTCTATCGCAGATAAGGTTGCCTGGAGAAGTGCAGCATTTTAAGAAGCCATCAAAAATCTGCATTAGATTTTCTGCAGAAAAACAGAAACCTCCCAGATACTACTAAGCAGTAAGAATCTGCACATTAACAGAAGGATAATGCTGCCAATCTGCTTCACGTTTCCTATCAGCCACGGGACAGGGTGATCTGATATGTATGCACAGACCCGTCACCCTATAGGCGTCATGTGCCAAAAGGACCTGCAGGTCCCTCAAAACCACCGCGGACAGAAAGAAGACAATTGACAACACAGTTTTCTTTTTAATCTTTGGAAATTACACTAGTATAAATATAGACCAAAAACATTCTAAACCTTATTTTAGTGCAGAACTCAAGCGGACCGCGCTATCTGAAAACCAGTGACAGCGACCTACACAATGTAGTCGGGAAACGGGAAAAGGAATTTGGGGAAAGCAGCAGGATTTAAGTCAGCACGACAGCTACTGAGTCCGAACGTCGACTTGTAAAAGACCATTGTTATTCTTGAAAATCAAAAATTAACTTTCTAGTACACAATAGATTTTGGGAATTTAAAAATTATCCCTTTCGTATCTTTTCAGAGGAAACTGAAAAGGTTAATAGATTTGGAGTCCAATTTTACATAAACAGCTTTTCCTTGGACTCCATCCCAGGGAAATACATTTACTGAGTTCTAACGAAATGCCGTGAGTTGAGGCGCCAGGATGGGAAGGAAAAGCGGACACAGCCCTTTGCCTGGGGAGCCTGCTGGCAGTGCCTGTCCACGCAGCGCAGGGGTGGCAGACACGGCGCCCGGGGCCCCCACGTCCACATGCGCCCCTCTTGAGCAGGTCGGCCTGAGCCTGTGCGGTGGCCCACCCCCCGCGGTCCACTATCCCTGCCTCGCCCCTGCACAGGCCCCTCCCACACGACGACAGGAGACCGCAGTCACCACGCTGCACGCAGTTCCCGCGGTGCCCGGGCTGGACTTGCACCCTCTGAACAGAGCGCCTCCAGGAAACCCTGGGTAGGCGGGGAGCGTGACGGCCCTCACAACTGGACAGCAGAGCCTTTCACAGGTCCGGGGTGGGGGGAGCCCCAGTGTTCCCCATCCAACAAAATGAGGGAGGCTCTACGAAGTTGTCGTCTGACAGATGATTTAAAAAATCAGTTGTGACACCAGCTTTGGCACATAACTCAGAACAGAGTGAAGCGCAGCAGAATCACAGGACTCCGTCCTTGTCCACTTACATAAAGGGCTTCCTAGTGCTCACGTTATAAGAGAGCTGAGAATGCAGGAGATACTGAACCCTGTCACCATCTAGGAAAAGGTAAGGGTTGTCCACTTGCACATGATCTACTTAGAAAAAAACAAACCCAGCCATCACTTTAAGAGGCTTTTCAAATACAATGTATTTTCTGTTCTACTACATGAACACTAATAATCATTGCACAGGTAACTTGAGACAGAGCAACTCAACAGAGTACAACGGCAGCCCTTGGGTCATCACTGGAAATTTTTTAAGAATTAAATTTCTGCTCGCATGCCTACTTTTTGTTGCCTGGAAGTGTGACAGAACCATCAATATGGGTGTCCACGCAGGAACGGAGAGGACACTGAGGCGGGCAGTGAAGTGGAAACAGGAGTGCAGGGAGGAAAAGAACAGTTGTAAAATTTGTAACTCTAAGACTTTTCTTCAGGGATTTTTTTTTTCAACAAATGATAGTATCAAACACAGTATTTAAATTCCACGGGATACATTATAAACAGTGATAAAAAGCTTCACTTTAAACAACTTTTAAAAACGATAAAAAGTTTTACAGTATACGGGAAATGATATCCTTTGCAACTACTTAAATTTACAATGAAAACAATGTCAGCTTGAAATATTTATATATATGTGAGCGATTACTAGCTTATTTTCTAAATTCTTTCAGAGGGCGAGTGAACCAACGCACTCAGAGGGCACTGGCTGTGACCTGGTCGGGTGAAGAAGACTGAACAATAATCACAAATAACTGAAGTTCCGTGGAGCAAAGACAGGGATGCTCCAAGCGCCTAACACAGACGTGACCACGTGACCAGCCTGGCTTTGGGGGGGAGGGGGACGGACACACAGCCTGTGGAAACCTGAGGACAAGGACTGCCTTGCCCACTCTTCATTCCCAGGTGGAGAGCGAAGGAGTAAACATGGTGTTTCAGCTAGGAAATAGAAGTGAGTTCTTGGGCTAGAGAAGCAAGAGGAAGACCAGCGTGCCAGACAGAGGGCACAGTCTAGGGAAAGCCCACAAGGCAGAAAAGAACTGAGGGGTTTGAGGAATCAAGCTGGATCGTGCCATGTCTGACATTCTATATTATTTTTTTTCTAAAGAGGTAACTGGAAAGAAACAGTTTAATCAGGGAAATGACTCAATCAGTTTTCTTTTTATGTATTTATTATCTCTCAGGGAAAAAAAAATCTGTTGCTAATCAGTAAGACTCAGGAAGTCATTCCACCCATCCATCAAGTATGAGCTGAGTATGTGTTTTATGCCAGATACTGTATTAGGCTCTGAACGTACAGGAATAAACAGACCATGAAGCCCTGACAAGATTAGCAACCCATCAAGAAGTATTTATTGTAAGAGAGTTACAATACGAGCTAATTTAGGGACTAAGAGAGAATACTTGTGAGTCACATATCTGACAAAGGACTTGTATCGCGGGTACAGAAGGAACTCTCCCATTCACACTAAGAAACAACTCAAGTTTACACTGGGCAAAAGGCGTGTACAGACACCGCACTAAGGGAGGCAGATGAGCACATGAAAGCTATTATACTATTAGCCAACAGGGAAATGCAAATTAACAATGAACTATTATTACACACCTATTAAAACGGCTAAAATTAAAAAAACTCCTACAATACCAAGTGCAGGTGAGGATATGAAGCCTCTAGAACTCTCAAACACTGCTGGTGAGAATCCAACGTGGTACAGTGACTCTGGGAAACAAGCTAGCAGTTTGCTTATTTATTTATTAAACAATAGCCTTATTGAGACATGATTCAGAGAGCAGACACGTTAACCGTTTATGTGCTTTTCAATGGTTTCTAGTATACTCATGAGTGGCAGAACCATCACCGCAATCAATCTGAGAACATTTTCATCACCCGGAACCGCAGCACCGACGAGGTATCGTTCCGCATCTCCCCGCCCCCTCCCGCCTAGACAACCGACCCGTTCTCTGCCTCCGTGGATCTGCTTATTCCGCACATTTCCCGTGAATGGCGCAGACACGGTGTGGGCCGTTGGTGTCCGGCTTCTTTCCCTCTGCCTGTTCTCGAGGCTCGTCCAGGTTGTAGGGTCAGCACTGCATTCCTTCTTATTGCCAAATAACAGAACCGTATCGATATGTCACATTGCATCAACCCAGCCACTGGCTGGTGGGCATTTGGATGAGTTTCACTTTTCGGTCGCGATGAATAGAGCTGCTATGAACAGCTGTGTACAGGCAGTTTTTATAACATTAAGCATACACTTCCCGTGTGATCTGGCGGGCAATCCCACTCCTGGGTACTTGCCCTAGGGAAATGAAAACTTCAGCTCACACGGAAACCTGTACACACATATATGCAGCAGTTCTATTCATAAGTGCCCCACACTGGAAACAACCCAAATGTCCTTCAACGGGAGATGGGTGACCGTAGCACGTCCATAAAACAGAACAGCACGCAGGGATGACGAAGGAGCCACCGCCAAGGTGGGGGGAGGTTGACTCTTAGAAGCAGAATGCTGACTAAAAGAAGTCACATCCAGAGGGTCTCATGCTGTGCGGTTCCACTCACATCACGTTCTTGGAAAGGCAGCACTACAGCAAGGAAGTCCAGATTGTGTGAGTGCACGCTCACGTGTGGTGTGTGTGTGTGTGTGTGCGCACACGCATGGCAGAGGGGGGCGCTAGTGTGGCTACAAAAGGACGACATGAGGGAGACCCTGGGCGTGAACCCTGACTGTGACTTCTGTATCCTGATTGTGAAGTGGTTGTACTAATAACACGTTGACATGCATAGAACTGTACAGCAGAAAAGTTAGTTTTGCTGTATGTTAATTTCAAAATAAAATCAAAATTAAGACAAAAAAGGAGGCTAACTGGAGAGATGCATGCCGACTCCCCTGGCACTGAGGCCCCAGCCTGACAAGTGTCCCATACACATGGGCTGTGAGCTCACCCGCTGTCTGTCCCTCGCCGCAGAGCACGTGACACCGGCCATCCTGACTCAACGGAAGAGGTACTTCGTTCCAAAGAAGGGTGTTTTCAAAGGTAAATACTAGCTGGCTTCCCAGGACTGCTGAGGAGAATTATGACTCATCATTGAATAAATGGGTCACGACGGACACTCCCTCGAAGAGCACAGGACACAGAAATGCCCTTGTGAAAAGCACCTGCTCTTAGGACTTTCAATTTGAGGTTCATATCTCAAACATTTGTTGTTGGGTTTTCTGGTTTTGTCTGTTCACGGTGTCTTCATAGGCCTGTCCTGTGGGCCTTTCCGTGTCCCCCCACTGCAGCCACCCTGGAGGACGACAGCTTGTCTTTCTAGCCGGCCTCTTCTTCCCTCTCATTTATGCCATGCAGCCTGTGTCACACCCCAGACCATCCCAAACAGAACGTCCAAATTTGGTGAAAATCCAGGGTCTTTCTGTGTTCTGGTCAGAAACACAAAGCAACATCAACTTAATTAGGTAGACCATATATATATATATATATATATATATATATATGGTTTACTGTTCTAAAGCCAAGAGCCCCAGAACTTCGAGAGTAAAACCCAAAATGTCAGGATCACTCTGAAGTCAACAAGGAGCTGGTTTGTAACAGAAATTGAACTGAACTTGGAATCAAAAGACCCCAGTTTGAATGATCACAGCTTTGCTTACAATCTAGCCAGATTCTAGAGAGATAAGAAATAATAAATATAGTAAACATGTTAACAAGTAACATAAGAATAAATCACAAGTCTGTTAATAAACTATGTTCGATGACGGAAGCGTTGGGTGGAGCAGAACGAGGGAAAGGAAGTCCAGGTAGAACTCGCGGGGGAGGGGAAGGGTCGTTTCAGGCAGTGTGGCGGGGTGCCCTCACTGAGACGACAGAGAGGACAGGTTTGAAGGAGGGGAGGCCAGGGTGTGCCAGAGACACCTGGGAGGGGGACAAGTACAAGGTCCCCAAGACGGGAGCGTGCCCGGCATGTGTGATGAAAAGCAAGGAATCCAAATGTCCATTAGGCTCCAAGCGGAGACGTCGGCAGGCAGTGAGATGTAGGGTTTGAAAGAGAAGTCTGGAAATAAAAACTGGGAAGTTACTGGAATTCAGATAACAGAGCTTATATGGGTGGATGGCTGGATGAGGTCAGTATTTATCATTCTTATAACAAATATATAATGACCAGTGTGTCAAATGTGTGCAGAGAGAGAGAAAAATAAGAGAGAGAAAGAAGAGAGAGAGAGAGAAACTCGTCCTCACAGAATGCTCTCTCGTGGTTTAACCAGAGCAATGGGGCAGACCAGGGAAAGGGGCTGCAAGATAATAATGCCCAGTCACGGGTTTAGGGGAGGAAAAAAGTCAAAGAAAGTTAAAAAAAAAAAAAAGATTGAGTGTAAGATGCAGGTAGTGTAAAATCTGACTCTTAGAATCTAGGGGACTGGCTGCAGAACTAGGCTGTGTCTCAGATGCTCGCTGTGAAACCGTCACTCACACCCTCCTCCGAGGTCCGTTCCCTGGGAGCCCTTGGCCAGGTCAGGGGAGGAAGCGAGGTCCCCGCCCTCTGACAGTCTCAGAGAGGAGTCCCGCTTGCCCAGCCCGTGTCGGAGCTGAGGCTGGGGTGCCCTGTGCCAGCCAAGCCTGACCAAGGCTGCTATAAGACAGCACTATGCCTTATTCCACACAGTCAAGTGTTTGATGTCTATTGTACTTGGTCCTAAAAATGGATGTTTCATCCCTGATATGTGAGTTTAGCATAGATCTCAAAAGAAATCTTGAGGACAGCATAATTTTGATGCAATCCTGGTAGCAATGTCTGCATGGGCCTTGCTTTAAAAGTTTTAAAGTTTGGCCGGTTGGCTCAGTGGTAGAGCGTCGGCCTGGCGTGCAGAAGTCCTGGGTTCGATTCCCGGCCAGGGCACACAGGAGAAGCGCCCATCTGCTTCTCCACCCCCTATCCTTCCTCTCTGTCTCTCTCTTCCCCTCCCGCAGCGAGGCTCCATTGGAGCAAAGATGGCCTGGGCGCTGGGGATGGCTCCTTGGCCTCTGCCTCAGGCGCTAGAGTGGCTCAGGTCGCAACAGAGCAAAGCCCCGGAGGGGCAGAGCATCGCCCCCTGGTGGGCAGAGCGTCACCCCCTGGTGGGCGTGCCGGGTGGATCCCGGTGGGGCGCATGCAGGAGTCTGTCTGACTGTCTCTCCCCATTTCCAGCTTCAGAAAAATACAAAAAAAAAAAAAAAAAAAGTTTTAAAGTTTGGGAAAGATGTTCTTTAGGTAACCCAGAAAACCTACAATGCCCAGCTGCAGCTGTGGGATGGTGAGCCAACAGTCCCTCTCAACCCGGATGGTGGGATAGCTGTGTACAAGTCAGCAGTGTGCTGAAAATTCCTGAATATGGGACTGCAATGAGTGCCAATCACCAAACACCCAGCTTATGGATACCCCTAGGTTCAAGTTCTCTTAAGCAGAAATTAATTCTGGCTAGCTTTTGAGAAAGACCGGGGGGGGGGGGGGGAGTGGTATTAAATGGATTCTAAGGTTACTCAACATATTTAAAAGACAGGTTAAAACTCAAGAGTTTATCAACCTAAGCCCTACTGACATTTTGAACCAGGAAATTCTTTTTTGCAGGGGAATTATTGGGGAGAAGCTGTACCATACACAGAAGGTAGCTCAGCAGTACCTAGGCCTCGACCCTCCAGATGCCAGCAGCACCCCCTAGCTGGGACAACCAAAAGTGTCTGCAGACTGCCCAATGTTCCCTGCAGGCAAAACTGCCCCAGGGAAGACCCACCCGCTTAATGACCAGCACACGGCAGGACAGAGACAGCTTGGGGCTCTCACAAGCCTGGCAGCAGACCTCAGAACGCCTCCCACACGCCCTGGGCTTCTAGTCCCCTTTTCCTCTGCGTTATTATCTCACCTCAGCTCAGCGATGGGACAGGGCCACCCACAGCTTCTGAGCTTTGTTAACATCCAGGCCTCAGGACAAAAACCAACTCTTGTCTAATCCCAATTTGTAAAAAGTCCTAGGGAAGGATTCCGATTGGGCGGATCAGAGTCTGGGACCTGCCCCTGTTCTGTAGCCTGGACAGGGGGAGGATGTCACATGGGAACAGAGCAGCTTCGGCTGAAGTGAGGGTCTCACAGTCAGAGGCAGGACACAGTCCCCAAAGCAGGAAGAGGCTGCTGTTGATAGAGGCCTGTTTGGGGACAAAAAAATAATAGGTGTCCCTGATGACCACGTAGTACTGAGCATTAAGTAGGTGGGACATTAACAGCTCTTCATGAGAGCAAACTGGGCTTGCTGTCCTACGTTTGAGCCTGTCTGTGAGTTAGGTATCCGGGGAGCATCTGAGTCCACTGGGAGACCATTATTAATTTTTGGATTAACCAGGTAAGCATGGTACATAATATCTATGATTGGCTGTTTTTGTCACTGATGTATTTTAAAGTGAATCTCTGGATGAAAGGTGGGACTATTACTATCACTGTAACATTACTGCCCACAGTCAGACATGACAAAGGACTGGCAGTTGGTATGCTTTGTGGGCTACTAAGAAAATATACTTTTAAAATGCGACCCTGCCTAAGTCAACAGAAGACCATAATTGGACAACCATTGCCCAATTTGTGGGCTAACAGAAAACCAAATGTTTGCCTTGAAACTTTCCAATGAAGTTCAAGAATAAAACCCAGGAATATGATAATATACACGTCAAACAGACACACATACATTCAATTCAGAATTTAAAGAACGAAGCAGTCTAAGTTAAACATTTTTAAGACTTTCTCAAAGACTGAAAGGAGACAGGAGACAGAAAATCCTCCCCGAGTTCTCTTATTAGCACAGCGCAGAAATCCCCGTCAGCTGCAGCAGCACCCGCTCCCTGGGCAGGGCGGTCGGGAAGGGGCGGGCCTGGCCCCGCCTCCCAGCTCAGCCCCACCTTGGGCCAGCCAGGGCTCCGAGGGTTTGCTGTTACACTAGCAAGTCAAACACCTGACCCAACTTTATTACTTTATTTCCAGAAGAAGCTCCCCTTTATCAGGCCAGGAGTCAATCATAATCAAAGAGAGAGCAGAGAAAAAGGTCTCAGGCAGAAGAGGAAAGTGTGAGGAGGGATTTCAACCTGCACAAGCATCTCAGCGAGCTTCCGGGGAGTGGGTCTAATGGTCACAGCCCTCTCGGATCTGTCCTTGGGCTTCGCTGTGTTCTAGTTGGTTTAGGGGCTACATCCCCCAGTGAACAACACACAGGAATAGCAATGTTTTCAAAACCCGTTCGTGCATTATTCATATGTGGCCCCTCAAAAAAATCTCTAAAATCTCAATGTTGGTACAAATCACACTCCTACATTTTAAACAGACACCTGACAGAAAGGAATAGTCAACAAATTTCTTTTTTTTTTCTTTTAGCGAGAGAGAGACAGACAGACCAGAAGGGAAAGAGATGAGAAGCATCAACTCATAGTTGTGGCACCTTAGTTGTTCATTGATTGCTTTCTCATATGTGCCTTGACCAGGGGCTCCTGCTGAGACAGTGACTTCTTGCTCAAGCCAGAGACCTAGGGGTCAAGCCAGAGACCTTGGGCTTCAAGCCAGAGATCTTGGGCTTCAAGCCAACAACCATGGGGTTATATCTATGGTCCCACACTCAAGCCAATGAGCCCATGCTCAAGCCGGCAACCTCGGGGTTTCAAACCTGAGGTCCTCAGCATCCCAGGTCAATGCTCTATCCACTGCGCCACCGCCTGATAAGGCCCAAAAGATTTTTAATCCTGAGGGGTAAAACATACCCCAGCATTCACACCTTCACTGCAAAGCCAGAGGGCTTACATGTCTCCTTGCTAATGCAGTAACAACCAGCTAGTTGGCTGGAATTTGAGAACTATAAATTTCTATCTGTTCTTATAAAAGACTGATGTTCAATCACTGCTTTTATAAATCATATGATTTCTTTCTATTTCAACCGGAGCACCTTGGGGAAGCCATGCACACATGGAAGAGTCAGAGCTGTGAGTCCGCCTTCCACTCGGGAGCGAATCCGCCTACATAAGGCATGACGATCAACCCTCACACTTCAAATTCCAGGAGGCGAGAACATGCGTGCTAGTGACCACACCACACCAAGCAGCGCCTTGAAGAGTTCAGGAACTGGTTATTTCTGCAAGACTGCTCTACGGACCGGGAAGACATGTACATGTACAACTCAGAGAAGGGTTTCTCAATCTTCTCATTACAGATGCAGAAAGCAGTTGCATAAATATTATCCTAAGTTAAGCCATCCATTGGCCAAGCACAGCAACAGATAGTGCAGCTTCAATGGAAAACAGACTGCTTCATGAATAAACTTCACTCTATCACTGATCTAATTTTTAAACATTTAGAGTGAGAAATAAAAATAAAGTCCTTTCAGCTCTTTGGATATGGTAAAAGCAGAGTTTCCATGTTATTTAGATGTGATTTCTACTGAGGATCCCTCTCTCCTGCTTTCAATGCTGAGAACCCATGCTGTCCCCATATTTGAACATGGCATTTACTCAATCCTAAACGCTTATAACCTAGCTTCTCTCTCAACTCTTCACTGAAACTATTCTCTACATCAGGGTCTTTCAACCACTGGTTCAAGGACTGGTCCCCCAGAAATTCCATGCCAGTCCACAAAAGAGTCCTCCACCGTGATGTTGTATGACAATTGCAGACCCAATGAACTCAGCCAAATTTGCTGATCTGCTCAGGGTAATTTCTGCCTTAGTGGTCTCTGAAATACTTCTCCTAGTTTTATCGGTCCCCAAGTGTAAGAAGCTTAAAAAGCACTGCTCCACATGGTAACCAATTAACCTGGTCAAGCCTCCGGCCTTTCCTCTGCCTCATGATACGTAACCAATTGTTGAATCAAAATTCCGTCTTCCTTGGTATCCATGGTATTCTGGTCTGTCCTCTCAATTCTCTGAAAGCACACCCCAGAAATGGGCCGTGGCTCCGGGCTAAAGAGCTCCTCTTAGCACCGTTCTTCTGTAACCCTGGCCTGAGGGATTTACACAGATCTGCGAGGAGGACCATGCAGGAAACACTACCTCAGTGCTGTGAGGGAGGGCGCCACTGCCCAAGCACTCACTGTCCCCACGGCACTCTCACGTTGACCTCACTCGCTTTAGCCCCCCCCCCATCATTCCAGCCGCTCCTTAGTATCTCCCACTACCTGCACAGTTATACAGAATGAGGCACATCTGTGTTGGCTTATTTGTGGATGCCTACCTTCATGGTGCAGTGGCCTTATGTGCTCCATGTCAATGAAAGCTAATACTCCCTGAGCAATAAAAGCTGATACTCACTCTATGGGCCAAACACTCCTCTCAGTGTGTGACACACACACACAGTCTATTAACAACTCCACGAGGCAGGTGCCATTATATCCCCCACTTCACAGATGAGAAAACCGAGGCACACAGAGGTAGAGTAACTCTCCAGGCTGCGCAGCTAGAAGGCGCCAAAGCTGCGGCTGGAGACGGGGCTGACTGACCCCCAGGGCCTCTGCTCTTAACCAGCCCCCGCACTGCCTCACATGACCCACTGTTTCCTTTTAGATTACACAGGCAGGCACCAGTTTCCTCCCAACCACCTCTCCAGTGCTCTGGAAAAGAAATAAGGGTATAGAACTTACACCAGTTAAGGATTTCTACTGTGAATGCATCTCTTTCTTTTTGTTTGTGTGTTTGTTTGTTTATATATATGTATATACTTTTTTTTTCTTTGTATTTTTCTGCAGTTGGAAATGGGGAGGCAGTCAGACAGACTCCTGTATGCGCCCGACCGGGATCCACCTGACATGCCCACCAGGGGGCGATACTCTGCCCATCTGGGGCGTTGCTCCATTGCAACCAGAGCCATTCTAGTGCCTGAGGCAGAGGCCATGGAGCCATCCTCAGCACCTGGGCCAACTTTGTTCCAATGGAGCCTTGGCTGCAGGAGGGGAAGAAAAGAGGCAGAGAGGAAGGAGAGGGGGAGGGGTGGAGAAGCAGATGGGCGCTTCTCCTGTGTGCCCTGGCCGGGAATCGAACCTGGGACTCCTGCACGCCAGGCTGACGCTCTACCACTGAGCCAACCGGCCAGGTCCTCTTTCATTTCTTTCACTTGATTTGTTACACTCATCCAACAAATGTTTTCTGCATTTCTATGAGGACCCTGCACTATGGGCTGATAATCAAATAGGACGTTTGATTAAGAAACAAAAGTGGAGAAAACAGTCAACACCTGCAGTGTAGTTTGATAAGAGATATAACAGACATAATTACAGGCTGCATCACATCAACCAATCAGAACAACCTCCTATGTGTTGGAAGCATATAAAAATAAAACTTACAAAATATTTATAGCCCTGGCCTGTCAGGAGAAGTGCCCATCTGCTTCTCCACTCCTCCCTCTCCCCCTTCTCTTTCACACTCTCTCCCTTCTCCTCCCACAGCCATGGCTTGATTGGCTCAAGCAAGTTGGCCCCAGGTGCTGAGGATGGCTCCATGGCCTCGCCTCACATGGGCAGAACATCTCCCTGATAGAGGGGATGAGTGGGTGGATCCCAGTCTGTGTGCATGCAGGAGTCTGTCTCTCTACCTATCTGCCTCTCACTTAATAAAGATACACACACACACACACACACACACACACACAGAATCTTGATGTACTAGAAAGAACATAGAATTTTGTGTAAATTCTGATCTGAATTCTTTTTTTTTTAAGGTGTCAAATTTTTTTAAGCTTTTATTTATTCATTTTAGAGAGGAGAGAGAGAGAGAGAAGGGGAGGAGGAGCAGGAAGCATCAACTCCCACATGTGCCTTGGCCAAGCAAGCCCAGGGTTTCGAACTGGCAACCTCAGCGTTCCAGGTCAACCCTTTATCCACTGTGCCACCACAGGTCAGGCTCTGATCTGAATTCTTGTCCTGATGCTTTGAGGTTTATGACTCAGTCAAGTCAACTTGGGTTCTCTGAAGCTCATGTCTCTTATCTCTCACACAGGGAGAGGACTAGAAGAATCCTCCTAAGAGGACTGTAAGAATCAAGTGAAAACGGCCAACTGGAATGCTTAAAGAATTACTAGGTATACTTAGACCTCATGTGAGCCTCCCAACAATACAGCACAGGAGACTATACTGGTCAGGATCAACAGATCAGCAAACGATGTCTTCAACTACAAACAACATAACTTCTTCAAGGCTATGTTCAATTAAGTACAAACACCAGGCAAGTGAAAGTGTGTTAAAAAGGAGGCGTAGCTTGAGACAGTAAGGTTTCCAAGGAGCGGACCACTTTTTTAGAGGAAGAGTAAGTGGCTGGCTCAAAGGAGAATGGTGGAGGGTGTTCTGGGTAGGGCGCCAGCACACGAGTCTCCTGGTGAGGGAAGTACAGCTGACATGACGACAGGATGACATGATGACAGGATGACATGATGACATGATGACATGATGACAGGATGACATGATGACATGATGACAGGATGACATGATGACAGGATGACAGGATGACATGATGACAGGATGACATGATGACATGACGACAGGATGACATGATGACAGGATGACATGATGACATGACGACATGATGACATGATGACAGGATGACATGATGACATGATGACATGATGACATGATGACAGGATGACATGATGACATGACGACATGATGACAGGATGACAGGATGACATGACGACATGATGACATGATGACAGGATGACATGATGACATGACGACATGATGACATGATGACAGGATGACATGATGACATGACGACATGATGACAGGATGACAGGATGACATGATGACATGATGACATGATGACAGGATGACAGGATGACATGATGACAGGATGACATGACGACATGATGACAGGATGACATGATGACAGGATGACATGACGACATGATGACAGGATGACATGATGACAGGATGACATGACGACATGATGACATGATGACAGGATGACATGATGACAGGATGACATGATGACATGATGACAGGATGACAGGATGACAGGATGACATGATGACATGATGACATGATGACATGATGACATGATGACATGATGACAGGATGACAGGATGACATGATGACATGATGACAGGATGACATGATGACATGATGACAGGATGACATGATGACATGCACAAAGGAAAACGAGGAAGACCAGCGCTGGGCTGAGGGGCTGGGAGGAGTTGAGGAAAGCGTATGGGCATGCTGCCTGGGCCAGGGAGGTGGGACAGAAGTAAGGTGGACAGGGCATTCATCGTCCAGACAAGTGCCCGCCACAGGCCGGGCATCGTGGGCGGCACTGGAACACAGCGGGAGGACGGCACACGCAGCCAGCCCGGGGGCCGAGGGGGCTGACGGTCCCGTGGGACTGGCAGAAACAGGTCGATAAATACAAAAATCCAAAGCACGCGAAGTGCCATGAAGAAGGTGGCCTCGGTGGCTCACACATCATGTAACAAAAGCGGACATCGACATGGGGAGTGTTAGTCCGTGGAAAGGGTTACCGAAGGCAGGGAGGGAGACGGCCTCAGAAGGGTCTCTCCGTGCGTCCTCAGGAGACTGACATCTCGCCTGCGCCATGAAGAGCCAAAGAAGCGCCAAAGACGCATGGGGACAGGAAGAAAGTGCAGACGCCATGTTGTCCCAGTGCCCCTGAACAAATGTCTCACAGACACATGAAGCTTGACGTATCTGCAACCCTTTAAAGACTTAAAGATCTCGTGTTCCCCATATAATTTCTCATAAAGTTACATTCATGCAACTAAGTAAATCTACTCTCCACCACCCCCCCCCCCCCCGCCCCATGACAGGATCCTTAAAACTTCCCCTAGGCTGGCGAGACCTAAACGAACACAACTTAGAAAATAATAATAATATAGCCCTGGCCCTGGCCGGGCTGCTCAGCTGGCTGGCGCTGCAGGGGTTCCAGCCCGTTCAGGGCACATACAAGAATCGACCAATGACAGCACGAGTGAGAGGAACGACAGATTGACGTGCCTCTCTCCCCCTCTCCCTCTCTCTCTAAACATCAGTAAATGAAGAAAATATATCCCATACTGGCAATGGTCGCAAAATTTCTAGAAGAAATCATGGTCTAATATGCAACGATGACATCTAATAAATACCTCAATACAGCCGTTTCCAGTGCTAACTTGAGATGAGAATGACTTGAATACTAAAAAATGGGGGGCGGGGGAGAGAGCTTTGACCATTGCATAAGCATTCTAAAAAACTGTGGTCATCTTTTATTTGTTCTGTGCTTTAAGAAAAACTTCAATTGCCAAAATTCCTAGATAAAAGTTAAATATTTCAACTTGCTGTGGCCGTTCATGGTACTTCTCAGATTCATCAAGTCATTTATAAAATGACTTTGAGAAATGGTTTGAAGTGGATTACGAATGTTATCCACTATATCTAATAGATACCGGCCTGATGAGCAAATACAATAAATGTCTATACAGAGAAAAAAAAAACTATAAGATAGATGTAATAAGAGAGAAAGATTTGTCTTAGCAGTCTACGTGTATTTTTTAAAAAATACCTTATTAAGTGTACAAAGCAAATGAAAATTTCTGAGTTTGAAATAAAAACAAATTATTTTCTCCTAGCAGATAAAAAAGAGTTCTAGTGAGCAGCAACAGAAACATTTTAAAGGCTACTTTCAAAAAATACTACTCACGGGCATAACCCCCTCCCCCGCCCCAGGCCTTTTCTTCAGTTCAAATTATTGATCTGTAGACAGAAGTAAGTACTCAGAAAACAAACATCTGATTCAGCACAGGCTATCGCTGACACTAAAGCTTCTGTGATGAGAAAAGGCGGCATCTCAAATCTAAGAAGGTAAAACACCAAGTAGCAGAAACGAATCCTTTACAAACTATCAAACTAAACAAAAAACAAAATTAGATATAAATTCAAGCTTTAGACTGTGGTCAATTGAGGTCTAGACAAAACCCTCTGTTTGCTCACTGCCTCGTCTCCAGTCTGCTCCAAGTTTGAAAAGGTAATTGAACACAGTCTATAATTACTGGATTAGACACAGATGGGCTCTGTACATTTCAGGGGGGAAAAGCACTGTTTTGATTCATTTTATGATTGCCTGTAAGGTCAGACTTCTCAAAATGTACTTTCATCTGTTAAATGGTTTCTCAGATTCCCCGGGGTATATCTTCAATAACTGTGATGTTTTAAGCAATTTGGGCCTATCAGATCCTGTCTTTGAATGTAACTAGCTGCCCATTTTCTAGTATTATAAATGTGCATGTAGGTTAATTGCTACATCTTTTACATATTTTCTGAAGTTGCAGTTTTGGGGGAAATAACTGAAAAACTGTGCCCCTTTTCTGACAGGAATTGTTCATACCGATGAAGATTTTAAAATAAGAAAAAAAACTTAGCTATTTAATAACAAATGATTTAGTGTCATTTAAAGTCAGTGAAAAATATTTCTAACCAACTCAAGTGAAAAAGAGAAATAGAAAAACATTCACATTTTGGACAAAAGTTGTAAACAAGGTAAGTTTAGATTCCTTATCACTGAATAACTTATAAAACATACTTGACTTAAAAGCCTATGCATTTTTATTTAATAATTTGACTAGGAAGTATGTTGTCTGTCCTAACACCAAAAAGGAAAAACTACGTCCTCATCTAAAAGAAAATCCCTAAGCAGTGTTCTGTATCACTTACGATGATAACGATGTCATTATGTAGCGATGTATTATAAATTCATAGTGCAAAATGATACCCAACTCGGAGAATTCGGTATTTGGTCCCTTCAGTGTAGAGCCGATCCTATTTCCAAACATCTCATGTTAAAGCAAGTTATTCAATGAAGCTAGACAAAATTTTTAATTATGAAAATCTGTGGCATACTCAACAGCTTGGGTTAAAATGCCAGAAAAAGCCTTCTCTGCTTAGCATGCTTACCCACAGACAGTGGATTCCTAGGCTAAAGACTTGGTGACAAGAGCCCCCAGTGCCACCACACAGCCCCAGAGAAGAGCCGTGGAGTCCCCTGAAGCCCCCACTCGGCCGTGCCCCAGTGCCCCAGCGGGCACGGCCTCCCAGCAAAGTCCATCCCCTTCTCCCTCCCAGAGCATCCCAGCATGACACTGGACGCCACGACCTTCGTAAATCTGCTTCCACACAGCTTCATGTCTATTCCCCAAATTCATTTTGCTTAGCTACTCTGTGACCCTGATGGGACAGAAACATCCCAATACCAGCAAATTAAAAAAAAAAAAAGAGTGTAGAATAAGGAATAATTTCAAAAAGTTTTTAAAAATGTTTTAGGAAGTTGGTTGTGTACTTTAACATATATGAAAAGGGAATTTATAGTCACATAAAACCTAAGTTGGTATTCTTTATGTAATTACACATGCACGTAGGAAGTATTTATACTTAGACAAAGACAGCCATGTGTAAAAAAACAGCAATTTTACTGATGCTCCTAACAAGATGCACAACATGATATACTTACAGCCTCCTCTTGTCACAAAAACAAGGAGTTTCTAAACCACGGAGACTTGTTTTTAAAAACATGCTTATCTGAATAGAAGAGAAAATTTTGCAGAAACAAATGTTTATAACACTATTTACAGAAGACAGCAATCATTTCACTTATAAGTGTTTCTATGAAATGTTACAAATATAATGATCTCAACAAGATGTACTAAGGAAGTGGTTTTTAACATTGTATTTATTATATATTTGATATATCTTTATGCAAAAATGAACAGCTGCTTCTATTTTATATTTCACATATATGTGGAGTTTCTTAGTTTGTTAAACATGAGATAGATCTGAATTAAGTGCCTACAAGCTCAGAGTACCATGTAAATGCTATGGAAAATTATCAACAATTTCTGCCTTTGCTGTCTTGGAAGTCATACACAAAACTAGGACAATAACAGAGTAAGAAAAGCAGGATAGACTTTGCCTTTGTTACTGTGCTGGTTTTGCGCTTTCTTTGTTTTTGTAAGAAGGTATATAAACCGAGTACAACAAGCCAACCAAAATAGCAAAACTACCAGGAAGAGAAGTTTCTTTAGGTAAATCTCTTGGTGAATTTAAATATGAGTCTCTCAAGACTGGTTGCCAAATATTCCACCTTAATATCAATTATAGATATATAACAACTTGAAGGAATATAATTAATTTTCGGTTTTTAAAAGAGATGTACATGCTATAAATTAATTCCGTCCTTCCTTCCTCCCCCCTTCCCTCCCCCCTTCTTTCAACTTCATTTCCAAAGTCACAGAGAACGCATTTTCAGAGATTTTACTATCACGCACTTGATCTGTTATTCTGAACCCGCACCGGTTTCAGTCTCGCCCGAGCTCACAACCGTCTTGACTCAGAGACACATGCACTTTGTTTTTGAACATTAATGCTTTCAATAAATTGTGAGCTTCAAGTCTTGAAAATGAATATAAGAAACAAAAGAACGTCTGGAAAGATTTCTTCTTAGCCCTTCTCAAAAAAGGCCTTTCCCTTTTTTAAACAATTTACATGATGTTTTATGGTCCTTTTAGAAGAGAATTATAGTAAATGGCACTCCGAGTGGGCTGTGTGAACCCACAAACCACTCCTCATAAAAACTGCTATGATTTTCTAGGACAGGGACAATAAAATATCATACATAAGCCAAAGCTAAATCACGGTGTGACCACAGTAACAAACACATTATTTTCATGAAAATTAAGCATGATAGAGCTAACAAAGAGATGAGAAAATTAAAAACTCAAACTTTCCCAAGCACTCAAAACAAGCATTTACAGAATTTTTCTCCACTTCCTAAGTAGATTGAAATCCAGGTGCTAATCTTATACCCAAATGTCTACATATAGTTCATCTACTTTCAATAAGAGATCAAGAAAATAAGTAACTTCAACGGTTGCTCAAATAACACTTTAAATAAACCAATCACAGCCTACCTAAAATTGTTAACATTTTTGTTTCTAATCAAATGTTAATTTAAGCTTTTTGGAAAATTCTAACAGAATTTTCAAGAGATGCATTTCCCATTTCAGACCACTAGGGACCAATAAATGTCTTCCATTCCCAAATTAGTGACTCAATAATTAATAGAACTAACATGCAGCAAAGCTGGCAATGTCCTCCCTTCTCCACAGAACCAAACTCATGATCGGTAAAACAGTGGAGAAGATCCCCACATGACACTGAAAAAAAAAAGGGACGAGCAAGTCAAATTTCAAAAGATGCAAGTACCGTATTCTTCGCTCCATAAGACGCACCTGACCATAAGACACACCTGGGGTTTTAAGGAGGAAAATAAGAAAATATTCTGAACCAAATGGTGTGTTAATATATTTAATAAAATACTGTATTTTTCACTCCATAAGATGCACAGGCATTTTCCCCTCCACTTTTGGGGAGGAAAAAATGAGTCTTATGGAGTGAAAAATATGGTAGTTCAAGTATTGCTCATCACTATCCTGAGAAACTGCCTACCCTTCCCGTCCCCTTGGTAGAGTTACCAAACACTAAACCTGCAGACAGTGAAGCCCACGCGTTTCTGCCTGGGAGGCGGAGGCTGCGCTCACACCCTGACAGGGGAAATAAAGCCTGTCTGATACACTTCTCTGCCGCCCACCACAGCAGCACGCTGCTCAGTCAGGCCGGATGCTGACGTTAGGACCAGCGAGCCACAGCGAGCCACGCCACAGTATCCATGACAGGGTATCATTTACAGAGTGTTATCTTATGATGCAGTAATAATGGAAAAAATGAAACTGCATTTTCTACTTAAATCTGCTCTTACTCATTTTGGTTAGCGAAAACTATTTAAAATATATATAACACTCCTTTACAGCAAAGCATTGCAACAGAATTGGAATGAAATAGAAAGCCCCCAAACAAGTTAACTGATGGAAACCTTAACAGATAGGCTTACTGCTCTTTGGATTCTTACCCTAAAAGGCATGGTTCTTTCTACAGTAACAACGTACGCTAAACTTATATAGTATTTTGGCATATCAAGTTCCCAACTCCTTCCAAAAGGGTACCATTAATTAGCATCTCAAATTTCTAGGAGAACACAGCAGTGATTCGATTAATCCGCCAAGACATCGTGCACAAAAACCTGCTCTCCCTCTCCACACATGCAGGGTAAGAATAATTCTAAAACAGTGAGCTAGAGAACAGAAGTCGAGCCCCTAAAATGTACACTAATAAAATCCTTTCAAATAAAAATGCACTTTTTATATCAAAGGGATATTTTTGCTTCTAAATCAAACTTTAAGGAACAGGCACTTAAAAACTATACTATTAGATATAAAGAACAAATAGTCGCACTGAAATAGCGTGCTATTAAAAAGGAACTAATCACGAAGTTCAAGTTTTATACGATAAAATATGTGGTTACATGTGGTCAGACGGTCCAGCAGGCCTTTGTTGCTGTTTATTGGAAATGCCTTCCATAGACTTTCGGCCCCAAATCAAGAGCTTCCCAAGTGGAATCTGCAGAGAAAAACCACTGATTCCTTAAAGAAGACTGTACAAACAATGCATAGTTCCAAGATAAATAAAGCTATCTAAACCAACTAAGCTGGGCTTCCAGGTTCATCAAAGACTCCTTCCCAGTGAAATACAGCCTTCAGAAAACTTAGGATGTCAAAGACTTACACTTAAAATGATCTTCAGAATTTAAAAAATGTCATTAGCCCAAACGCAATAATGAACAATTTATCTGGTCTTGCAAATAGATTTGAAGACTCTGCAAAGACGCAAAATAGCTTCACCTCATCCTACAAAATCCAGCCTGGCTCCTCCTCCGATTACCAGTCTGCCCACCCTCCCGAGGCACTCTTCACCCCACACCACCACCTCCACTGGACTCTGCTATCTGCCTAAGTCGGCAAAAACCTTATAAGCAAAAAAGAAGGATATACGGAACCTCTCTGCGCCCCACGCCTGGTTTCCTGGAGGTCCCCTCTCTGACAGTCCCTCGGCCTCACAGCATGGGGGGACAGGCCGATCTGCACGGCTGGCTACACAGCCAGATCAGGAAGCCTTTACAACTGACCACACAAACACAATACCACAATGTAGGTCAACCTGTGCATTCAAATGCCAACCCGAGACTTATATGGAGGTAAAGTACAGATACAAATTTAACAGGGTAGAATTCCACCCAATGATCCTAAAATTATTTCAAGGAATCAATCCCCAAGAATGCATCAAGAAATCAGAAGAGCCCGTTAAGCTTTAAGAGAGGGGGAAAAAGAAGAGAGAGAGAGAGGCTTTAGAAGAGGCAGCAAGTTTCACCGATCATTGTATCACTGTAAGGGCTCAAACTGCAGATGAAGTTAAGAGTGCAGAAGACTGCAGAAAGGGCACTTAAAATTATTAACTGATCAAAAATTTGTAGTTGTCATTAAAAAAAAAATACAACTTAGCAATTCAGTTCAGAAAGAAGACCATCCCCGGGAACAGACACATCTGTTTAATATTACAAGCCAACTGTCAACATCCTAAGTGAAGTTTTAATTTAATATTTTTTCTTTCTTGATGTTTTACCTTTAATCAATGCCTCATGAGAGTATCAGCTTTCTATAAGAAACTGTTAAATATAAAGAAATGTTATTGTAGCATGTTTATAAAATCATAGTTCGAGAACTTTTTATTTTTCCAAAGCCTGACCACAACTTAATTATCTGCAGGACATTCCAGGCTCACAATTGCAAGCTCCAGTTCCCAAGCAATTTTAAACAATATCTACTGTACAGGACAGAGGGTACACAACAGACCGCAACATGGTTATATTTCCAAAAGTCAGCATTAGGCCCTTTAGACATGGTTTTTATTTTCATTAAACAATATTTGTTTCCTCACTAATCATTAAATGGTTTTCATCACTATTGCCTGTTCTCCTTTCACATGTCAGTTGTTAGCATCAGTGTTTGTGTTCGTAATAAATAAAAAAGTGACCCACCCGGTTATTTAAAGATGAACACACACGATGTCTGGTTCAACAATGTTAAGAGGTTCAGCAACATGCTCACACCCTGCATACTGTTATGTTTTACTCTAGACTTAAAAAAAAAAACTTTAGTGGAGTAACAGACTGTACAATACTCCTTTAAATCAGATTTAAGCTTCGTGCCTGCTTATGTTATTGTGGGCAAATAGCTCTAATCAGCGGTTCAAGACGTTGAGTTGGGAAATGGAAGAGGAAGAAGAAAAGACAGCAAGTTCATATTCCTGACCGTGCTGGGAGGAGCTGCGAACAGGGCCAGTTCCGACAGATGGGTGAGGAGAGCAGCTGATTAGAAGGTACAGGTCAGAAACCGACCAAATGGGAATGTGTGGGGACAGCCACTACCAGCATTCCAGACCCTTGGGAGCGATTTTAGAAGAGAAAGAAAAAGGAAGAAGTGAAAGTTGTATGTTATGGGATATTATGTACAATTTAAAAATATGTTACATGTAGAAGAAACAAAGAAAAGTATATCAAAATCAGAGGTAAAATTAATAGCCATTAGGAAAAAAAAAATCCGATACATAATCTGGAAAACCTTCAAGAAGTCAGAACTTGCGCGTTTGCGCTGGAACCCCTGGTTTTCAGAAGAGTCAACTACTGAGGTCCGAGAAAGCCAGTTTTGGACTTCAGGTCATCTGGCCAGCGGCACGGACACAAAGATAGACGCACAAATGTTTATTTCTCACGTTACAGCACTTCCCCGTGCCATCCACTTTCTACGTGCTTTCCTCACTGAATCCTCCACAACTGGGTCCTGCTTTATTCCCATTCCATAGATCAGGCAATGAGGTTAAGTAATTTGCCCACAAGTCATATGACAGCAGGTAGCAGAGCCCAGAGTCCACGCAACAAACCACCTCAGGTGACATCACCTTGGTCAAGGTTAGAAGAGGTCAATTACTTGGAAGGACCCATACACCTAACTTGCCCACAGCCCCTCCCGAATCCGAATCCTCTGCCCAGGAACAACTCTGAGGCTCTCCTCACTTGAAATGTCCCTCGGGCAACCTCGCTCCTTCCTCAAGCCTTCAACCTCCCGCCTCCACTCTGGTGTCTCCCCATCTGCAGCTCCTGCTCAGAAACCTTTCCTGGGGTCCATTTCTGTATTTACAACTGCCTGGTGAACGTGTCCCTGGGTGTTCAGCAAACACCTCATCTCGACCACCCAGCGAGGCACCCACACTGGAAACCTGCAAATCCTCTCGAACCACTGATCGTCATCTCCCGCACCCACCAAGTCCCAAACCCTGTCCACACAGCTAGACTCCGTCCTCTGTCCCTGCAGTCACTGGCTCAGTGCAGGCGTTCACCGTATCTTGATTAAACTCGACAACGGCAACAGCCCGGCTGGCATTCCTCCTTGCTGGAGCCCTCCTCACCTCCGCCTGATCACCAGTGGCCAGCAGGATGCGCCTATTTATTGATTTATTTATTTGAGAGAGAGGAAGGGAGAGAGAGGGAGAGAAAAACATCGATCTGTCGTTCCACTTATTGACTATTCATTGGCTGATTCTTGCATGTGCCCTGACGGAGGATCGAACCTGCAACCCAGGCGTTTGGGGATGACACTCCAACAGACTGAGGTAACCAGCCAGGGCTGAAGGGCACAACTTGACAATCTTGAGAGCAATGCACATCTATCGTGGGCCACCCACACCCAGTGCTGCCTCCCTTCAGAACAGCTGCACGAGCTCCCTTTGGGAATCACTTGTCCCCTGTTCTCAGCCATGCATATGGCCCTCAGTAGCCATGCTGGGCAAGTGCATCCTTTCCCTCTGGAGATGGGTGGGTTTCAGGGGAGGCACACGACTCAGTGTGAGCCAGTGAGAACGACGGGGCCCCAAGGTCCTGGTGGGGACCAGAAGAGAGCCCCGCCTGGCCCCTGGGCAGGGCTCTGTGGGAAGGAGGGTCCGCAGAGCTGCCGCTTCAGCTCCCATGAAGCAAGGGTCTGGGGGACCCTGTGGGAGATGCTAGCTCCCGGCAGGCAGGACACAGGGGCTTCTGGTGAGACTGCTTTGTCCCCTGGGTCCAGCCATCCCAGAGATTAAGTCATATCATTAGACTTTTCACAGATATAAATCAGCAAATTTCCTTGATCATTTAAGGTAATTTACATTGGGTTCTCTGTAACTTGTAACCATAGACTCCTGATACAGCAAGTTTATGTTTGTGGGAAGAATATCAAGCTACAAATTTTAAAAAATGAACACACGTCTGGCCTGCGGTGATGCAGTGTATAAAGCGCCGACCTGGAACGCTGAGGTCGCTGGTTTGAAACCCGAGGTGTGCCTGGTCAAGGCACATATGAGAAGCAACCACGAGTTGATGCTTCCTGCTCCTCCCTACCCTCCTCTAGCTCTCACTCTCCTCTCTCTAAAATCAATAAATAAAATCTTTAAATAAACAATAAAAAAAACAAAACAATGTGCACACGTCCACGCACACAAAGAAACAAAATGAAGAGAGGGTAAGAGTGGACCACAGTTATGTCGATAGAGTAGGCAATGAAAAAAAAATCAACAGGATACTCCCAAACACAGCGAAGAGAATGAGATTCGAGACGCCTCCCAGTCCAGACAGCATTGACCGAGCCCTCACAGCAGTATCCTGTGGTACATTTATAATTAATAATAATAATGAAGTTTTATAAAGAGCTAGAAAAAGATAAAAAATAACTAATGCTTCTTTTTGAAAAGGCTTTTATGAGAAAAAAAAATGGGGGCTGGAAGGGCTTTGGGGTCATGGAATCCGGAGAAAGCAAGACCGAGAAGCCCCTGAACTTGTTGAGGGTTATTTATGAGGAGGCGGCTCAACAGCGATCATGGAATCCGGAGAAAGCGAGACCTAGAGGCCCCCGACCTTGTTAAAGGGTATTTATGAGGAGGTGGCTAAACAGCGATCATGGAATCTGGAGAGAGCGAGACCGAGAGGCCCCTGAACTTGTTGAGGGTTATTTATAAGGAGGTGGCTAAACAGCGATCATGGAATCTGGAGAAAGCAAGACCTAGAGGCCCCTGAACTTGTTGAGGGTTATTTATGAGGAGGTGGCTCAACAGCGATCATGGAATCTGGAGAGAGCGAGACCGAGAGGCCCCCGACCTTGTTGAAGGGTATTTATGAGGAGGTGGCTCAACAGCGATCATGGAATCTGGAGAAAGCAAGACCGAGAGGCCCCTGAACTTGCTGAGGGGTATTTATGAGGAGGTGGCTCAACAGCGATCATGGAATCTGGAGAAAGCAAGACCGAGAGGCCCCTGAACTTGTTGAAGGGTATTTATGAGGAGGTGGCTAAACAGCGATCATGGAATCTGGAGAGAGCGAGACCGAGAGGCCCCTGAACTTGCTGAGGGTTATTTATAAGGAGGTGGCTAAACAGCGATCATAGAATCTGGAGAAAGCAAGACCGAGAGGCCCCTGAACTTGTTGAAGGTTATTTATGAGGAGGTGGCTCAACAGCGATCATGGAATCTGGAAAGAGCGAGACCGAGAGGCCCCTGAACTTGTTGAAGGGTATTTATGAGGAGGTGGCTCAACAGCGATCATGGAATCTGGAGAAAGCGAGACCGAGAGGCCCCTGAACTTGCTGAGGGTTATTTATGAGGAGGTGGCTCAACAGCGATCATGGAATCTGGAGAAAGCAAGACCGAGAGGCCCCTGAACTTGCTGAGGGGTATTTATGAGGAGGTGGCTAAACAGCGATCATAGAATCTGGAGAAAGCAAGACCGAGAGGCCCCTGAACTTGTTGAAGGGTATTTATGAGGAGGTGGCTAAACAGCGATCATGGAATCTGGAGAGAGCGAGACCGAGAGGCCCCTGAACTTGCTGAGGGTTATTTATAAGGAGGTGGCTAAACAGCGAT
Source organism: Saccopteryx bilineata (assembly GCF_036850765.1). NCBI lineage: Eukaryota > Metazoa > Chordata > Mammalia > Chiroptera > Emballonuridae > Saccopteryx > Saccopteryx bilineata. The sequence continues at coordinate 260,959,222 of NC_089494.1, forward strand.
CATAGAATCTGGAGAAAGCAAGACCGAGAGGCCCCTGAACTTGTTGAGGGTTATTTATGAGGAGGTGGCTCAACAGCGATCATGGAATCTGGAAAGAGCGAGACCGAGAGGCCCCTGAACTTGTTGAAGGGTATTTATGAGGAGGTGGCTCAACAGCGATCATGGAATCTGGAGAAAGCGAGACCGAGAGGCCCCTGAACTTGCTGAGGGTTATTTATGAGGAGGTGGCTCAACAGCGATCATGGAATCTGGAGAAAGCAAGACCGAGAGGCCCCTGAACTTGTTGAGGGTATTTATGAGGAGGTGGCTCAACAGCGATCATGGAATCTGGAGAAAGCAAGACCGAGAGGCCCCTGAACTTGCTGAGGGTTATTTATGAGGAGGTGGCTCAACAGTGATCATGGAATCTGGAGAAAGCGAGACCGAGAGGCCCCTGAACTTGTTGAGGGTTATTTATGAGGAGGCAGTTCAACAGCGACTCTCCGACTTCACAGGGAAAAGAAGTAGGAGAAACCGATTTCCACTTGGGTGTGAAACTGAAGGCAGGCAAAAGGAAGAAGCACTTTAGGGAGCGTTGTTAGCAACGAAAAACACTCACCGAAAACCTGTGTTTTTATGGCTGTTAGAAGACAGCAAGTCACCAATGTTGGTTTTTAGTCAAACTAGTACACAAATGTTTGAGAATGTCTTTTATTCGTGTATTCACACACCATAGACTGAATCCCTACTGTGGGCCAGACACAGTGCCAGGCGCTGGGGGCAGAGAAATGGCTGACAGGTGGTGACGGTCCTGTCGAACTGCCATGCTCGCTGTAAGAGCCACCGAGGGAAATGCTAAGCGGCATCCAATCAGAGTCCTACCCTCTCCTTTCCCAGCCCCCGCTGAAAAGTCAACAGTATCGTTTGGGAGACAACACAACAGCGCTCGGAAAGCTGAGTAGCAACGCCCTCAGTAACCGACAGCCCAGACCATAATGCAAAGGCGGCCACAGCCACAGTCCTGCTTGGCGGGTAATCCAGGCAGCGAAGGACCGACTTCAGCGGGAGAAGAGTACAGGAGGCTGGACCTTTAAAGACAGGCAGCATGTGAGTAAGTTAAGGAAGACAGGCATCCAAGCAAGAGACACAGCGGGAGACAGACAAGGGGCAAGAAGGCAGAGGTGGTCCTGTGCAGAGGAGCCTGGCAGAGCTGGTGGGATGACCAGGGAGCGCAGGCTGTAACGCTGGGCAGGAAGGAGGGCAGGCCAGCTTCACAGGGCCCTTCGAACACCAGCCAGACACCCGAGAAGGGGCGTGTGGGATTGTGCAGGGCCGAACCCGCTGGCTTTTTTTTTCTTTTCTTTTTTTTTTTTTTTTTCTGAAGCTGGAAACGGGGAGAGACAGTCAGACAGACTCCCGCATGCGCCCGACCGGGATCCACCCGGCACGCCCACCAGGGGCGATGCTCTGCCCACCAGGGGGCGATGTTCTGCCCCTCCAGGGCATCGCTCTGTTGCGACCAGAGCCACTCCAGCGCCTGGGGCAGAGGCCAAGGAGCCATCCCCAGCGCCCGGGCCATCTCTGCTCCAATGGAGCCTTGACTGCGGGAGGGGAAGAGAGAGACAGAGAGGAAGGGGGGGGTGGAGAAGCAAATGGGTGCTTCTCCTGTGTGCCCTGGCCGGAAATCGAACCCGGGTCCCCCGCACGCCAGGCCCACGCTCTACCGCTGAGCCAACCGGCCAGGGCCGAATGCGTTGGCTTTTGAGCAAGCTGACGAGAAGGGCATTTTCCACGCAGTGGCTCAGCTCAGGCTGGGGGCCGGACCCAGAGCTGCTGAGCTGTGGCTCAGGACGGTGAGGGTCGGAACCCACATGGTCACAGTGGGATGGATGAGAAAGAAAGGAAGCACCGGGCTTTTGTTCACTTGATTCACTTGGCAAACACGTGTCAGCTCTGTGCTCTGCGCTCTGCGCCGGGAAGGGGAGTGGAACGCGGTCCCCACCCTCTTGACTCAGGAAAAGTCCCTCTCAACTGCAAAATGGGAGGGCACTGTGGACGGGTGTCTGGCAGGCCCCAATTCCCACCGCTTTATTTGCATAAGCTACAACTACAACAGAATGTCAAATATAAACAGAAAAGAGCCAATCCTCCAAAAATATCACCTCGTGTGCATCATGGGAGATACTGATTTTTACTGACAGTGAGTCATGGAAAAATATAGAAGCAAATATGCCTGTACTGTACCAAGTAACGACTATAAAGAAAGACTTTCATAAAAAGGAGGTCTTTTCTAGGACAGAAATGTTTCCAGATTTCATCCTTGGACATAACTGGGGTATATTCACAGACTTCCCACTTGCCCACAGATAGGTATTTAGAAGCTTTCAGAGAATTCATCATCTCGCCTTGATATCTTTTTTTTTTAATTTATTTCCTTTCCTTAATTTAATTTTGATTTAACTTCCTCTTGTCACTGCTTGCTTACAAATCACGGCCTCTATGTCTGGAGTCAATTAGGGCTATAGAGTACCCACCACACCTTCATCTGGGGACCCATTTATATATTTTTTTATTTCAAGAGGTAGAACTAAAAGCCAATAACCGCAAAAGTATCCAATCAACCATCACATTCTAGTCTTTGGAAAAGTATGCTTCTCCCCACAGTTAAGAAAAAGACATCAAACCACATATTCTGCAGGAATATTTCCTTCCCACCTGTATAAAGATGAATTGTGCTTTGGGAATTCATTTGCAAAAATGGGTTTGAGTATGTGTAATACATGCTTAATAGCAATAACATTAAAAAAAATCTTTCTATCATTTAAAATTAAATGTGCCTGACCAGGTAGTGGCGCAGTGGATAGAGCATCGGACTGGGATATGGAAGGACCCAGGTTCGAGACCCCGAGGTTGGCAGCTTGAGCGTGGGCTCATCTGGTGTGAGCAAAAAGCTCACCAGCTTGGACCAAAGGTTGCTGACTCGAGCAAGGGGTTACTCGGTCTGCTGAAGGCCCACGGTCAAGGCACATATGAGAAAGCAATCAATGAACAACTAAGGTGTTGCAACGAAAAACTGACGATTAATGCTTCTAATCTCTTTCCGTTCCTGTCTGTCTGTCCCTGTCTATCCCTCTCTCTGACTCTCGCTCTGTCTCTGAAATAAATAAATAAAAAATTAAAATTAAATGTAATTTCCTTATGGCTTTAATGGAATCCCTTGAAGTATTTAACTAGTCCCTTCACATCAAGTATTCATTATATAATTCCCTCTTAATATTAGGCATATTAGGTATGTAAACTGTCCACTGACAGAATAAAACACACGTTTGCAGTGAAACAAAAACAGGAGAGAGACAGGCAGCTTGGTTCAGAATCTGATAATGGGTTACAGACTCCACTGCAGTTCGGATTTATAGTCAGAAATGCCACACGAGCCATTTACCACCTCAACCCTTCAGGTCCGATTTGGAAGAGAGTACGAACTGCCACATTGCGGAGAGAAAATCTGGCTGAGCCTAAAATTCTTGGCTTCTGCCTGTTGCAACATTGAGCTAGAAAGGAGGAGAAGGAGAAATATGTCTTCTATAAAACCACCTTAAACAAAAAGGCAGAGACGTACTGCCCAAAGCTCTGCCCACGGGGGACTCCCTGGAGCCGGCTTTCAGGCGTGGGGCTGCAACGCAATCCTGTCCACTGCGGGCCGGGACCAGCCCAGGGGCTAAACCCACCCGGCCTACAGATGCTTGGCAGACAGAGAGAGAAACTGGAGGGCTGCTGGGCAGACCCCTAACCCAAACCACGGGACTGTGGACGCCAAGCCTCTGCGCAGCTCCCAAACCAACACCTGTCTTCCTGCCCTTCCTCTCCTGCTGAGCCTCCCATTGGCTGAACCCGGTCAGAAGTCGGAGAGCGAGGAAACCCAGTCACACCCTGCATAGAGCTCAGCCTGCTGGGGCGACGGCAGAGAGGGAAGGGTGGAGAGCAGGGCCAGGGATCACATGTGGCCGTGGTCTTCAACTGCCAGTCCACAGACCGGTGCCGGCCGCCAAAAATGTCATGCCAGTCCGCAAGAGCCAACCACCCTGACACTGTACGAAGACGACAGTGTCTAAAATGACCGTGTCTCCTCTCCACGTCACCTCTTCCAGGAAGTCTCTCCTCCCAACCTCACCCAGAAGTACTCTCTGTCCTCTTTAACTCAAGCTCCTCTTTTGAAGCTTTCTCTAATTACATGAGTACATCTTACACTGACGAGTTTCCTTATCACTGCCTGACATAAATATTTTTAGGTATGTTTGCTTATTTACTGTAAGTTTCCCATTAGAATACAAACTTCACAAAAGAGGAGATTTCCCGTCTTAGCTTGGCTCTATTCCCAGGGGCCAAAACAGGGCGTGGTCTACAGCAGGAGCTCAAGAAATGTCTACTGAGTGAGTAGATGCACGCCCCTTCTAGACTGTAAGCATCCTGAGGGCCAGAGGGAAGTCTCACTCATCTTCGTATCCCGCACAGCAGTCTAAGTGCCTTCTTTACTCACAGGGACGCAACAGATGTCAGTCGATGATAAAGGAGTTGCCATCTAACGGGGATGTGCGCTGCACAAGGTCAGTGCTAGCAGCATCACATCCAGCATCTCCTTCCGCCCCACAAGCACCCTGCACGGCCGTGTGGCACCAGTGCCCTCAGGAGCGAGGCCCTCCTCTCCCTCGGCTCCCAGAACTGCCTGCTGAAGCTTCCTGGCAGAAGGAAGCTGCCTGGGTTGCCATGGTTAGGGCCCTATGGGGGGGGGGGATCCCCACCCATGGCTGGCCACTGCGGGGGTTTCCGAGGCTGGGCCCCTGCCTCACTGGACAATTCTGAAAAGTCATCTCAGCTCCGAAGTGCTCCATAGGATGACTGTTGAATGAACAAATAAACAAAATAACAAGACATGCCCAAAAGACAGAAAAAGGAAATACACTTTTTGAATGTCTAGAACGTATAAGTCGGGTCTTCTTCCTTCTCATGATTTTACTAACTAAAACCAAAAATCTTTTTCCCCTTTCCCCAAGAGCATACTTCAACACTACCTGTAGAAATACATTAACTATACTGCTCACAAAAATTAGGGGGTATTTCAAATGAATATGAAGTGATAAAATATCCCCTAATTTCTTTGTGAGCAGTGTATTAAAATACAGAAAAATAAATAAATCTGTATACTGTTGCCCTGGCTGGTTAGCTCAGCTGGTTCAAGAGCATTATGCCAATACATTGTGGTCTGATCCCCAGTCAGGGCACATACAAGAGTCAGCCAAAGAATGCATAAATAAATGGGACAGCAAATCGAGCGCTCTCTCTCTCTTTCCTTCCCTCATACCCTCTCTCTCCCCCTTCCTCTTGCTTTAAAAATAAAAATAAATTTTTAAAAAGATAACTGTTGATTTAAGAAAAAAATTTGGGCCCTGGCCGGTTGGCTCAGCGGTAGAGCGTCGGCCTGGCGTGCAGGGGACCCGGGTCCGATTCCCAACCAGGGCACATAGGAGAAGTGCTCATTTGCTTCTCCACCCCCCCCTTCCTCTCTGTTTCTCTCTTCCCCTCCCGCAGCCAAGGCTCCATTGGAGCAAAGATGGCCTGGGAGCTGGGGATGGCTCCTTGGCCTCTGCCCCAGGCGCTAGAGTGGCTTTGGTAGCGGCAGAGCGACGCCCTGGGGGGCCGAGTATCGCCCCCTGGTGGGCAGAGCATCGCCCCTGGTGGGCGTGCCGGGTGGATCCCGGTCAGGCGCATGCGGGAGTCTTTCTGACTGTCTCTCCCCATTTCCAGCTTCAGAAAAAAGAGAAGAAAAAAAAAATTGGTTTGGAGGCAGCTATATTCCCCCGAAGGCTAGTCAGGTACTTTCAAATGTATATGATTTATAGACCAAAACGTACTCCTAAAGACAGCAGACGGTCTGACAACACGCCAGAGAGAAAACGACCAGGGGTCTGGCCTGCGGAATTCCAGGCGGAGTGCAGCCCCCCAGTCCTGGGAGGGCACTCCCACATGTACATCCATCCCCTCCAAGAGCCTGGAGGGGCGGGAGGCCATAGAGGTACACAGCCCCATCGTGGTTACATCACCCTGGGCAGGTCACTTAACCTTCTGAACCTCAGTTTCTTCTTGAGTCAAGGAACCTAACTTGCCAGGATAGTCAACTCAATTATAGAGCTTTCAGCCAGTGCCAGGTAGAGTACGTGCTCAACAAGTGGTAGCTATTATTATGGTTTATTATTTTTTAGAATGACAACTAGAGAGCTGAGACATCAATGCAACATTTGTGGATGATTTTCCTGTATGGGTTAAGGAACCAAACGCCCAGCTGAGTTACAGGAAAATTACTCCCCCTACTAAAGGTTTCACCGCAGACTTCCTTTAAATAGGGACCCCCTCCGCTGTGCATTTAATATATAATTAGATACTGCTTACTCACGACATTTTCCTAATCAAAAGATATTAATTCTCATTTCCTACCACAGCATCTCAATAATAACTCGTCTTCTGAGAGTTTTGCTGCTTCTACTCTGCTTTTCATTTCAAAAGAAGTATGTACTCATTGAAGAAATTCAAGATGATAGAAGCAGAAAAACTCTTCGCCCCGAGTCTCATCGTGCAGAAATAGTCATTGTTAACATTCTGGTGTATCCCCTGCCCATTGTTATTTCCACACCTAGAGTGTTCTCTATGTTGTATACACAGTTTTAATTGTACCTGGTTTGGGTAGTCCTTTTTTAAAGCTACTATGATAAGGTAAGCAATTCTTTTTATGTAATGATATTCTCTTTAATACATGCCATATTTACCTAAAAACGTCTGAAATAACGCTACTTCTCTGTAAACTGCCTGTGATGGGGGCCATCACTCTCACAGTAAAAATCAGCACCGATATTACGAGTGCTGCTAAGTTTTAAACTCAGAAAGACCTCCCACTTCTAGAAGATAGGTTGGTATTTATATTTACCTCCTTCAGATTTGCTTTTATAATGAAATCTTTAGTCCACTTAAAAACTTATTGTAATGTGCGTATGTTTAAGAGATAAGGACCTTAAAAAAAGTTTTTTAATCAATGCCAGCCAGTTGTCCCCAAGTCCTCACTGAATAAACCTTTTTCTGCTGGTTGACAATGCCTCCTTTACCAAGACAAGCGCGCAGGCACATACACACCGTCTAACAGGCTTCAGTGGTTGATCCATACATATAATATTAATTTTGGGCTTTAAAATGTTTTAATATCTGGAAAGGCTAGTTCCCCCAACAGGACATTCTTTCACTCTTCTTCAAAATCTGATGAACTATTTTCACACATCTTTTTTCTAGATGAATTTCAGAACAATTTTCAGGCTCCTCTCAAAAATGTCTGTTGAGATTCGGATTAAAGGTGTGGTAAGTCTACAAATCAGTTTAGGAGAAAATGATGTCTTGACAGCACTTTCTCTTCCCTTCTCGTACACAACACGTTTCTCCACCTAGTCAAGTCTTCTGCTTCTCTACAAAATTGTGGCTTAAGGGGGACAGTTACAATTCTTACTAAGGTTGTTTCTAAAAATGCTTTGTTACTACTGCAAATGTTTCCATTACATTTTAAGTGGTCACTAATTAGATACAGACTGGCCACTGGTTTGTGTACATTTATCCTGTACAAAAGCTCTGGAAGCCTGCTGCGATCTGTTCTGGGGGCCATAAAGCCGTCCCAAGTTCCTTCCGCATGCTAGCCAGCAGGCACCCACTGACCAGGCAGCCGGCCTCCTCGCTGTCCCTGAAACACCCCACGGTCACGCTCACCTCCCCCGCCAACGTACCTGCTTTTCAAGACCCTACGCCCATGTGAGAGCTTTCTTGACCAGCCTCGCCCTAATCATCACCCCCTTCCTTCCTCCACTTCTCTGGCACTAAGAAGTTCTAATACAGTTAACACTCTCCAAAAAATTAGGGATATTTTCCTTTTATCAATATTAGGACAAAATAAAACAAGTAAGGTGAATTTACAAATTTTGCCTTTTTATTTTAAGAGATTATAAATTTGTGCCCTGGCCATGTAGCTCAGTTGGTTAGAGGGTCGTCCCAAACCGCCAAGGTTGCAGGTTCGATCCCCGGTCAGGGCACATGCAGGAATCAACCAATGACAGCATAAATAAGTGGAGCAACAGATCAATGTTTCTCTCTCTCTCTTCCTCCCTAAAAGCAATCAATAAATACAATTTTGAAAGATTATAAATTTGAGACAAATTTGGTTAAAATGTAGTATTTAAATTAGTGATAAACTGAAAGCAGCCTAAAGATCTCTCAACATGGGTTCAGGTAAATATCATACATTGTGCGATGTTATTTTCAGTGGTTACACAGACAAATAAATTGGTGACACAGAACAGCATGTATGGGCATTGAAATATGCACACAATACATTGTAAGTAAAACAAACCAAAAAAAAAATGGCAAGAAAAAAAAAGAGGGGCTCCACAACAGCACTGTAGAAAAATCCCGTTTCTGTTCAACGGGAAAATTGGCCGGAACATTCTACACCACCATTCTAACAGTGGCGATTTCCGGTCATTCTACGTGAACTTTATTTTCTTCTTTATTCAGTTTAATAAATAAACTGAATAAAATCAGTTTTTAAAATTGGTACTTTTAAAATCAGATTTTAAAAATAAGTCAACCTCAACAGCATGTCCCGCTGATGAAAGTCAATCATAAGAATATATAATAACTATTAAATCAACTACATTTATGGAAACATCCCAAATGACGACTTTGAAAACAAAACTACCGTTTCATCCAGGTGAAAATCCCGAGTACGTAGGAACTCAGGGCGGGGCAGGGGGCAATAGCACAAGGCACTGACTGGGTGGGACCACTGCAGAAAGCATTTACAAATACATCCAGGACTTTCGGAAAGGAGAAAACTAAGTCACGGATCCCGTGCTGAGAAGGTCCGTAAGGATTATGGAGCCAAAGCCCCTCATTAAACAAACAAGACAAGTGAGAAACAAAATGAACAAAAAACAAAAAGGAGGCTATGTGAGTTCTCCAAAATCACATAGCGAATTAATGGCGAAGTCCAGACGTATTTATATAATTCAAACTTCTGATTTTTAATTCTTTTCTCAATGTCTCTGAGTCAAATATGTGGCTGTTTGTCACTTCTCCTAAGACTAAAAGGCAAATGTTCATGCTCCCAGGGCTTTCTCATCCTCTGTCTAAAAGGGAACAGGAATTCTGTACAATAACATGACATGAATACAGTTCCCGAGCGCAGTAAGAAAGTCCTGACAGACAGGCACGTGCTACACTGTGACAAGTAGGAGCTGGCAAACTCTAGTATTTACAGACCTCGAGATCCTGAAAGTTGGGAAGAAAAAAGTGCTGCTGAGTTTAAGACTACAACAAGCTCTCATAACCGAGTTCCATGAGTTCATTCAACACGTCATACGTCCATTCTTCCAGCTCATTCATTCTTTTAGAGAGCATGCAAACAGGCCTCGTTTTAAGTCAACTTTCAACCTCACATGTTTTAAACACATTACATTTTCCATAATAGAGGCCATCACTAACCATTGCAGACTTTGCTGATACTTCACCCACCAGAGGGAGCCCAGTGGATTTCCATGTAAAAAGAAATCTCAAACATCAAGTACATATGAATTTTACTATACTATTTGTAATACATTGTAAAACCACATACTATTTCTAGTCCCTAAAAAAGAGGAAAATTAAATGAGATCAGGTATATAAAGTCCTTCCAGAGTTCATGACCTGTAGCTGAAGCTCAAAATATATATAATGGTGTTCCAAAATCTGTGTCCTCTTATTAGTTACAGTGCTCAAAGTAAATGAATACACTGATATTCTAACCTCTACACGAGCTGATGTGAGCCCGGTGGCATCTGTCCTGAGGGACAGTCCCACCCTCGGTATGTAGAGAAATCTGTATCCTCTTATTAGTTATAGTGCTCAAAGTAAATGAATACACTGATATTCTAACTCCTACACGAGCTGATGTGAGCCCGGGTGGCATCTGTCCTGAGGGATGGTCCCACCCTCGGTATGTAGAGAAATCTGGCTCTCAGACTTGCCAGCAGAGCAGGACCGTGGGCAGGAAGAACTCGTGTAAAGTGTCACCTGCGGAGACCCGTTTTGGCAGCCCTGTCCTAGTATGTGATACAATGAACTGTTGGTGACCTGCCAACTAGACACCGAGGGAAGAGGGGACTCTGACCCAGTCTTTTCTTGGCACGAAGGAGAAAAGGAACCAGCTGTTCCAGAGAACCACGCCTCTGCACTATGTGATACAACCGTTACCACCTAGATGGGTTTGTTTGAAGAAAGCTCACTGGGCAGACGAATCCCTGCACAAGAGCCTGGCCCGCAGAAGGGCCCTGCGGCGTCTCCGTCCTGCCCTGCGGAGTCTCCATCCCACCCTGCGGAGTCTCCATCCCCCCCTGCAGGCTGGCGAGGCTGCCTGGCCTCACGGTTCTCACCACATGAAGAAGGCCCAGCCCAGCGTTTGCCGGATCTGTGAGGCAGGCCTCAAGTCTCCACGCAGCGGGCTGACCCTCGAAGAGCGGGAGCAGGGGCTGGGGGTGACACCCTGTGCAGTCAGAAGTCCGCGGTTAACTCCTGACTTTCCAAAAATTAACTGCAGTCATCCCTAGTACTGGCAAGGGCTTGACTGCGGGACCTCTCACGGATACCAAAATCAGCAGATGCTCAGGTGCCCTATAAAATGGGGTGGAACAGTGCATAAAAGCTGGCTCTCTGCATGCAAGGATTCCCAACCTCCAAGAAAAAAATACTGTGTTCCAATCACCAAGACCTGGGGGTATGAAAGCAGGACTATGAAGAACTGACTGCATCTTTATTTTTCTTTTTTTTTTTTTTTTTTTTTTTTTTTTTTCATTTTTCTGAAGCTGGAAACGGGGAGAGACAGTCAGACAGACTCCCGCATGCGCCCGACCGGGATCCACCCGGCACGCCCACCAGGGGCGACGCTCTGCCCACCAGGGGGCGATGCTCTGCCCATCCTGGGCGTCGCCATGTTGCGACCAGAGCCACTCTAGCGCCTGAGGTAGAGGCCACAGAGCCATCCCCAGCGCCCGGGCCATCTTTGCTCCAATGGAGCTTTTGGCTGCGGGAGGGGAAGAGAGAGACAGAGAGGAAAGCGCGGCGGAGGGGTGGAGAAGCAAATGGGCGCTTCTCCTGTGTGCCCTGGCCGGGAATCGAACCCGGGTCCTCCGCACGCTAGGCTATTTTTCTAAATCTGTGTGCGAGTGGCCCCAGGCCGGTCCAACCTGTGCTCTTCAGAGTCAACTGTACCGGGTACCTTATTTGTAGACTCAACGGTCTCCGAGCTCTAACCAGGCCCAAGGGGGAGAGCCCCCTGGTTCTAGCTCTCTCTGCAACCCAGGCTGACCAGGAAACACTACCATGCGAGTTAGCCCCCCACCCTCTGCTGTCTGAATACACCTCCCTGGTTCTAGCTCTCTCTGCAATCCAGGCTGACCAGGAAACACTACCATGCGAGTTAGCCCCCTACCCTCTGCTGTCTGAATACACCTCCCTGGTTCTAGCTCACTGTGCAACCCAGGCTGACCAGGAAACACTACCATGCGAGTTAGCCCCCCACCCTCTGCTGTCTGAATACACCTCCCTGGTTCTAGCTCTCTCTGCAATCCAGGCTGACCAGGAAACACTACCATGCGAGTTAGCCCCCCACCCTCTGCTGTCTGAATACACCTCCCTGGTTCTAGCTCACTGTGCAACCCAGGCTGACCAGGAAACACTACCATGCGAGTTAGCCCCCCACCCTCTGCTGTCTGAATACACCTCCCTGGTTCTAGCTCTCTCTGCAACCCAGGCTGACCAGGAAACACTACCATGCGAGTTAGCCCCCACCCTCTGCTGTCTGAATACACCTCCCTGGTTCTAGCTCTCTCTGCAATCCAGGCTGACCAGGAAACACTACCATGCGAGTTAGCCCCCCACCCTCTGCTGTCTGAATACACCTCCAGCGTCCGCTGGCTCCTCGGAGCTACTCTCTGCTGCTTGGAGCTGGGAAGGAGGGCAGTGTGAGTCACTTGCATTCTGCTCCACCTCTGAAAAACAGTCACCCTGGTATCTGTTACCATCCAACTTCACAATCAGCACATTGGGAACTGTCTTACCTCTTACTCGCTCTAACCCCACAAATTAAAAACGTTAGTTGAGTCTACTTCCTAAATATCTACTTACCCATCCACTCCTGTGCAAGCCTACTGTCACTTGCTCTCGGCTTTCCCGGCACCCACTGTGACAGCCGCCTAATTACCTCTTCTGTGTCGGTCTTGCCCCACTCCAAACCCATCTCCAAAGCTGCTGCTCATTTTAAAACACAAGCAGGACCCTCCCGTGCCTCTGCTTGCGAAGCTCAGAACATCGAGTCAGAGCTCCTCAGAGCGCCGACAACGATACTTTTGCCTGAGGGTTGAGAACCTTTTTTCTAAAGCGCCAAATAGCAAACCTGACAGGTTCTGCAGGCCTTCCCAAGCTGCAGCTCTGTCGTTACAGCACAGGCGCATCCCAGCCTACATGTGCACAAATGAACATGCGTGCACTCCAATAAGCCTTCGCTTACAAACACAGGCAGAGGCAGCTTTGGCCTGGGGGCCGAAGTGGCCAACCCCTCTCTGAGCCTGTCCAGCACGGCCTCCGCTCCCGCCATTCTGACCGTCCCCCGGGCCTCTTTGGAAAAGGGGTCCAGCCCCCAGTCCTGTCTCTGCTCCCCACGGTCACCCTGCTGCTCGGCAGCGCTGCCTTTGCTCACTCTGCCAGGAATGTGGTTTAGCCCCTTCCTCTGCCTGGTGCGACGGCCACCACCCTTCAAGGTCAAACCTGATTATCACTTTCTGAGGTTTCCTCTCATTCTCCCTCCAGATGTAAACACCTTTTTTCTGTATTCTCAAAGAGCCAGGACATATGGCTCATAGTTTCTTTCTGTCCTCACAATGCCTGACACATACCAGGTGTTCAATGCGTATAGAATGATGAACTAGGCCAATTATTAAATGTAATTTCAAAAGGTGTAGTCTTCAAAGTCCTGGAAAAAATTCAGAAGTGCAATCCACACAAGGACTGTCTGGTAATACCAAGAAAAGTCTCTAGCACCGAGTTCTGGGTACAGAATACCCTCGGTTATTACAATCTGTAAACACAGCAGCCTGAGCTAACACAGGCCTTGGAGAACGTCAATACAACGGGTTGTGACCTGTGCATCTCTGAGTCCTGTCGTTGGTTCCAAAGGGGCTTCTCTAGAAGGGAGGAGGCTGGGAGAGGGCAGGCTGCCTAGCAAGCCTCTCTTCACAGCCCACCACCGAGCCTTAACCACAATTGCTCCTTCTTTCATCTGCAAAAAGGTTTCTGCACTAAATATAACAACAAAAAAGCTATGACTCAACAAGTTCATATTCTGTTGGAAGCCTGCACCCTGAACCTACATTGCTTCCTGATCTATTCCTGTCCTGCTTGGCCCCATCACCTGTCATTCTGGCTTCCCCCTGATCACTGGCACCTGTTTCCTGATGTGGCTTCTTCAAACCCTCTCCCCTGACTGAAATCCTCTGTTTAAATAGAACTCTACCCAATCCTTGGATAAAGTCTCTTTCCAGCTACTCTGGATAACAATCCAGGTGGTTCCAGCTCAACATTTAGGTCCTAAAACTGGCACACAGGTCAACAAAACGTCTCAAAAGAAAATCAAGGCAGGCCTGAGGGGCCAGGCTGAGAATCACAGCCGTCACTCACACCTGAGTAGTTATACAATGTATGTGCTGCTTCTCCATTAGACCAAGGTAGGGACCAAATCTTAATAATAAAATACATTTAGATTCTTGAATAAAACAAAAGCTACAATGTATCTAATGCTCACTCTAGGTACTGCATGAAGTGTGAATATGTGTCACGTGATATTGAGGAATAATGTCAGAGTCACACATTTCAGGAACTAGAAGGAGTTCTGGATGAAGATCAAAGAGCTCCAAAACTGAAAAAGTGGATTCACACTCACTCCTTAATTCAAGACACATTGACTGAGTACCCCCGCCCCTAGGACCTGTGGATTCAGCGCTCAACAGCACAAAGCCTTCATTTTCATGAAGAATATATTCCAGTAGATAAACAATAAATAAATGGATACCCGCTATGTAAGATAATGAAATGAATAAAGCAGAATAAAGGACAGAAGAAGCATATAAAGTATATAAGGGCAGATGAGGAAGGTCTCAGTGAGGCAACATTTGAGCAGAGACCAGAAGATCAAAATATGTGGAATGTGTGAGGAAAATGTCCAGGCAGAAGGAATAACAAATGCAAAGGCCCTGAGGTAGAAATGTGCCAGGTGGTGTGAGAAAGGCAAAGAGGCAAGGCCGTGGGGGCAATGTAAGAGCAGTGAGAGGAGGTGAGGTCACAGAGGTCGCGGGAACCAGGTCATCTGGCTTTGGGTCACTGTAAGAACTCTGAATTCCAGCCAGGAACTCAAGATAAGTGGTTTCTAAGAAAATAAAAGTAAACAATGTTTAACTTTGACAAAAGCAGTGTGTAATAAAGAGAACCTCATTTGCACATCCACTCTGAAAACAAAACCATCAACAACTTAGGGTCACTATTATCTTACATGCAATCAAAACATCCTGGTTTAACAAGAAAGCACTGCAGTGATCTAGTCTAAGCGCTCAGTTTTATAATGTGGAAACTGAGGCCCAGGGGGTCACATGGCCTGCCCACTTAGTGGCTGGTCCTGAACTACAACACGGTTCCCGTGCTTTCCACCGGCCCCTGCTGCTCCTGGCCGGTCTGGCTGCTTTAGAAGGGTCTTGGTTTTAGACGTGGTGCCTTTCTTGGCCTCTGAAACCGTAAGTCAGTGAAAAAATTAACAGCTGCCACTATGAGGCACCTCCAGTCCCACTCCCACACCTGAAGCCTGTCATTGCAAACGCCCACGATTCCAGCTGTTCATTCCCCACAGAGGGAAGACAATTAGGTAGGTAAGCTGAAGGCACATCGGGCACTGTGCCGGGCACCGACAAGACCACTGTTGATGATTTTACCTGCCCGACATCCCTTACCCCATACTTCTAGAAGCAGCACTCCCTTTTCCAAGGTTCTGGTCGGGTAACAATCACAGTATCAAATCCACCTATTGGAGTGGACATATGACCTGAGCCATTTGAAGAACCTTATCCCTCTGATGCCGTAAATGAGGTATCAGGATCCAAGCAGAATCAACGAAGGCCCTTTCCTGGGGTTTTATGGATAAGAGCTAAAGAAAGAGGCTCCATTCTGTTTCCCAGCTAGGTGAGCCAAGGTGTCCCCATTCTGCTCTGCTGAACTGACAGGATTAGGTTATTGTCACTGGCAACCAAAAGAATCCACACTCGTGCAGGCACTCGTATGCTTTTCCCCGTTTCATCTGCATAGCAACCTTATGAGGTTATCTCTCAATTTTAGAAGTGAGGAAACTAAAGTTAAGTATCTTGCCCACGTTCATATAGTAAAGAAGAGACATTCAAATTCATAAAGGAATTAAGAGGCATTCCAATTCAGGTCTCTTTGCTCCAAATAACCATTTGGTCTCCAGTTATAAATTCAGTATTAAGTTAAGAAGACTGACTGTCATTCTAAAGCCAAAGATTGAAATTTTGGTTTAAAATTATAGTGGAAAGTAAAGGTAGGAAGATGGGGGGGGGGCATAATAAATAGCATTAAAACACCCAGCTTCCACTTCTAACTTTGTCCCGTGACCTCAGACATTAGGACTCTGACCCAGTCATTCCACTTACCTAGATATTAGTTTTCCCACTTATAAAACGATAAGCCTATACAACTTGAACTTAAGATCCTTTAAAGTACATAAAGAAAAAAACCTGTGGTTCAGCTTTAGGCACACAGGCCCTATTTTTAGGATGTGTCAGGTAAGATGTCAGTCAGATTTCAACTTAAATGTCAGGCCCAACAATTGGTAAGGGTTGCCTGGGGCACAATGTTGCCAAGTAGTCTGAGCTATACAGAGCTGCTGGGAAAGGAACACTGGCTTCCACAGTCCCAGGAGGAAGAGAAAGGAACAGCTGCACGCTTGCCACACATTTGCCATCACTGATACAGAGTTTCACCTTGACAGAGGGAGGCAGCTGTCTCCACCACTGATGCTAGTAGTACCTGCATGAGATTCTCACTGATTCCTTCACGCACTTACTTAGCTATCCTTTGAGAGAAAGTGATATAAGTATAAGGAAGCTAAGTGGTTATGGGAATATATTGGCACCAATGATGAAAACAGTTTAACAGGCTATGTGGGGTTGGGGGTGGGGGTGAAGGGGAACAATAGTAATCAGTATGGTTCTTTATGAAATATAGATAGTCTCATAAGATTCTAATAACTTGTTTATCAGTTAAGTAGGGTGTTTATCATGCCCATTTTATAGAATGGGAAAATGACACTCAGATAATAGGACTTGCCCAAGTCACCCACTTCTAAGTGGCAGAACCCAGAGATTCAAACGAAAGTCTTCTAAATCCAAGTCCTAGTCCTCTCTCTACTCCCAAGGTCCCCAACAGTCCCACAGTCCTAGTAAGTTAACTAATCAAGCTCTCACTTCAAGTGGCATATTCATCGTTTGGAGTTGTTCAGGTACATTCCTCCCCCCAAAATCGGAAATGTCATTACTGCCTAATTTGTTTGGAATTTAATGAGATGCCTTCTCTTAGCATGAGATGCCCTGCTCCACCATGTCTGCACTGGGACCCACTATTCCTCTTTCAAGATGTTTCAGGAATCATTGCCTTTATAAAGCTGTTCTTGGCACTCACGTACAACTAAACACATTTCCTCTGTGCCCTATATATACATCTACAAGGCTTCGTTGCACTTGTTTTTGTTAACATGTTTGTTTCCCCTACCAGTCCTTTTAAATTGTTATTCTAACACAATGCTGGCCAGTAGGTAGGTAGGTGCTTAATAGATGTTTACTGATAGGTGGGATGGATTCATCTGGTCAGGTTTCCACCCCTAATGCTTGAATATCCTCTGCAAACTGCCACTCATTAATTCATGCATGTATATATATTCATTAAAAAAAAATCTGAGTGTCAGGAAGTATCAGGTATTGAACTGGGTGGCAAACAAGTGGATTCACCATGAAATTAATGAAGTTTAAGCTTCAGAGCCCCTCCCTTGCAGCTCCCAAAGCTCCGAACCTTCTTTTGTGATTTCGTCTTTTTATTTCTTAAAGAGTACAGACAGAACTGCACAAGCATCAAGCTACAGAAACACAATACCCACCCTTGGTGGCAAAGATACAAAAATGAACGTGGCAAACATTCTCTCCCCCCCCCCAAAAAAAAGAGTTCCTCTCCCCTTAGAGTTCAGGGAGGAAGACAACCATTTGTTCATTTTTTTTTCATTCAACAATCATATACTATAGACTAAGCGACAGTCATACTCTCAGCAACGCTGAGTTGGACATGGGCGCTTCGGAGTCCAAGTCAACACTGCTCCTGCTCTTGAGGAGGAGGTCCCTGTTCTCCTGAAGAAAAGCCTGCTGTGTTCAGGGAACGAGACAGTAGTTCGATGACTGCAACAGAGGGTTTGTGAAAGTTTACCCTAATCCAGTCTCGAGACGTACTGATCCCTAGCAAGAGTCCTAAGCTACTGCAGGAAGCAAGGGGAAGGGAGGGCGAGGTTGGCTGAACATGATCTTTGACCTCAGTGCGGAGTGTGGGGGGAAAGGAGCAGAGGAGCACCAGACAAACAGTAGAGGCAAAGGCCCTGTGGTCAGTGCTGCGACAGGGCCCTGGAGACATTTTCTGGCGGCGTCCAAGTCTGCAGTGACAGCGAACTCCCTTAACTTACAAAGCAGCCCACGAACTTTGCGAACCGAGCCTTCCGCGCGTCTCTGTCCTCACACACACACACACACACGCACGCGCGCGAAATCTGCTTCCTAGTGTTCCCCCACATTCGTCCCATTCTCCCAAATCGGACTGTTGCTTTCTCGAGACAGCTGTCGGCTCTCTGGGATCAACTCTCCCGTCCCCCACCTTCAGACTACTTGCGCTTCTTTCACACAACGCTTCTGGGAGAGGGTCTGCTTTAAGGGTCTCTAGGGTCAGCGTCACCCGTCAGCCCCCACCTCCAGCCCGCCGTTTCCATAGCAACCAGCTCACCACTTCGCGCGCCCGGCTGGAGAAGTCGCCCTTGGGCCGGGGGCTCCGGCGGAACAACTCGTCGCGGCTGCAATCGACCCCGCCGCCCACTGCCACTCCCAGCGCTTTGTTCCGAGTCTTCACGGTCTTGACGCTGGCCCGGAACAGCAGTGTGATGTCTACCGCCATCACGATCCGGACCTACAGCCCCGGCCCCGGCCGGCCCACGTCAGCAGCCGGCGACCACGGCGCAAACCCGGCCGCTGGAGGACCGTTCCGTCTCTGCACGCCTCCGCCCGCCAATGGCGACGCGAGGAGAAAGGTTCCGGCCTCCGCGGGGTTTACGCAGCCAGAGGAAAAAGGTTCCGGCCTCCGCCCGTGTGCGTGACGGCTTCCCGCGGCGTCGCCACCTCCGAATCGGCGCACAGCGGCGCCGGCTTCTCCTTCCACTAAACCCGGTCCGACTTGACCGCGCAGGGTGATCCCGGAGCCCGTCTGGGGAAGTGTGGACCCCTTGGAGCGAGAGGATCGGGAAGGGAAGGGAAGCCAAAAGGTGCCACCCCTTCTCGTGGCTCCCGCACTGACCGAGCCCCGCGGCGCAGGTGGACAGGGACCAGAGGCGACCCAGCCTGAACTCTGACCTCTGACCGCGAGGACTCTACTGGTGCGGGCCCGAACACGTGGATGGTGGCCATCTGGGTGCCACGAGTGCCACGGCAGAGCAGGTGCGCGCGGCACGGAGGCCTTCCGTTGTCAGCGTGTCACTGTGAGGCTTGAGCCAGCAGGTGCATTTCGGCGTTGCCAGGTTCCTAGTGATCGGTACAAATTAGTTACCGCTGTTAGTAATATCGTTGCTATCATCCCTGTTATTATTTATGGTGAAGAGTCCGACAGAGAAGGCGTCGCTATTGGAGAAAAAAGGCAGGTTTGAAGGATGACGGAAGAGTTTATCAGATGGAGACAGGTTCATCCTTGATGTACAGTTTTAAAATGTAGCCATAGTTAATTAAATTGACTGAAAGCCAATAAGTTCTTACTACACCAAATTTCAGATTTAATTCAGGATCTCATTGATTTCAAGTTATTTGTTTATTTTTTTTAAGAGGATGAACAACTTGGATGTGTATTAAAACAGTGGTTGTCGAAGAGTGGTCAGCAAGATGAAAGTTATTTCCATAATACTAAGATGGCATTTGACTTTTCACTCTCATTCTCTCGTGAGTTGCACGCCCTTGAATTTTCCAGAGGCTGTGTGGCTTTTGATATTGCAAAACAGAGAGATTTGCAAAAAATGTAAAACGATGCCATTCTCACTAAGTTCTATTGTTGTTTATTTTGGAAATTTTTTCACAAGAATAGATACTATTTATGTTACTATGTAATCCTTTTTGTTTTCAAATGAGTGGATATTTAAATTTTTTTATTTCCATTTCTAATATGGTAAATACATAAAACCCATATAAACAAAAGCTCATCTTTAGGGCCTGTAATAATCTTTACAAGTACAAAAGACTTCTGGGACCAAAAGTGTGAGACCTATCGTGTTAAATAAGTTTACCAAAAATATGTAGATATCAAGGAAGGACATATGTACCTGAAAGGAAGAAGGAAAGCCCAGGCTCTACCTGCCTCTGCCCTCCTGTATCAAGAAAATAAGTTCCTGTCCAGTTTTCTTCTGCCTAACAGTAAGAGAGACTGAGAAAAAAGATGTCAGAATCTCTGCCAATGATTCTGCATTACATAAATGGCCCTTTGTTTTATGGAGACACTGATAAGTCTCTGTGCAAAGGTAAGCCTGAGGCAGAGTGAAGAGAGTTAAATAACTGCATAACATGGTGAAGGGGACTGAATTAAGAGTGAGAGAGGGAAACCAGAGCCCATGGAAGAAGCCAGCCCGTTGGGGAGGGTCTTTGAGTGAGAGAGGGCTGAACTACACCACCCCTCAGTGTGAGTGCTGTGTTTGGTGCGGTTGGTTTTCTTGGAGTGGGAGGGTGGGAACAAAGGTGTACTTTTTCTCTCTGGATCTGCAAGAGCGGAAGAGACTGGAGATGAGACCCAAGCTCAAAACATGAGGCTCTCAAGGGCACACATGACCGTAATATTCCTAGAAAAGTCACCAAGGAGAGGCCATTAGTCTTCTCACAAACTGTGAGATGTGAACTTTTGCTTTTGTTACTATTTTATTTTCCTCTTTTAACCTGAGAGAGTAAGAAACCTTCCTTTGACAGTGGACTGCTAACTATTTGAAACCTCACAGAGCTGAGAGGGGACGTGGAGGAGAAGGAAGAACGGTGGGGAGGGATGCTATGAACTGCCCAGTCTGATGTGGTACATAAATGAGGCTTCATAAGTAACAATGTTTCATTCATTAAGCCAGGCACTCCTCTCTTGAAAAAAGCAAGTTATATTGCAGTTCCCTCTGCACAGTCAGGGTAGATGCAGGCAGTTTAGCATCACTTGGGGACTTCCAGAGAAGTCCTTAAGTGCAGCCGCAGCCAAAGAGCACGGCCCGTGACAGACGCGCGCTGTGAGTGAGAAGCCGATGCCAGCCGCCGAGATGCTGTCATTGTCACCTGCCTTAGAAAGGTTGGTTGTCTCGCCCGACTACCTTGGGAAAGATTATGTAAGGAAGTGTTTTCTGTATGGAGGGTGCCCGATACCTGGAAGTTTGAATTCTTGGGAGGGCACAGGAACCCAGAGTTTGCTGAGCCCATGGGATCATGAGCCTGCCACAACAATATAGTAACAGGAGACCCTCTGCGGTAGTCTGTTTCGTTGTCCACTCATAGGGCCTCTCCCTAGGGGAGGAGTACAGTTCCTTGACCTATTGATGACGAAGTTGGCCAGGGGGTCCTTTTTCACATGTGTTGCAAATTTAAGAAATTACATGTGTTTCACTGCTCTCTTTACTCTCTGCTGTGACAACCCATAATATTCCAGGGTTTCACCCTCCTGGTCCCTGAGTGAAGATAACATGGAGCACAGCCAACCAAGGATGTGTGCTGGCAGCGAGAAGTAACCCTTTGTTCTTGTGCATGGAGATTGGGGGGTCGTTGTTTCTGCAGCATAATTAGCCTGTCTTTTGTGTGTGTGTGTGTGTGTGTGTATTTTTCCGAAGCTGGAAACGGGGAGGCAGTCAGACAGACTCCTGCATGCGCCCGACCAGGATCCACTCAGCATGACCACCAGGGGGCAATGCTCTGCTCATCTTGGGGTGTCGCTCTGCCGCAATCAGAGCCATTCTAGCGCCTGAGGCAGAAGCCACAGAGCCATCCTCAGCGCCCGGGCAAACTTTGCTCCAGTGGAGCCTTGGCTGTGGGAAGGGAAGAGAGAGACAGAGAGGAAGGAGAGGGGGAGGGGTGAAGAAGCAGATGGGAGCTTCTTCTGTGTGCCCTGGCCGGGAATCGAACCTGGGACTTCTGCACGCCAGGCTGACGCTCTACCACTGAGCCAACCGGCCAGGACCCATAACTAGCCTGTCTTGACAGATAAAACCCATATCTGGACATCTGCCAAAACAAGACTATTGGATACATTCTTCACTCACCATCATTCCTGGGTGGGAATCATCCGCCTGGACATCAGGCAGAGACAGAGGCCAAGGGCTGCTGAGGACACAGTCTCTGCTGCTATGTGCCAGGAACCACACAGATGTGGACACAGGTGCACAAGAGGCTGCAGAAGAGAATGGGAAGTTATTCTGTTAACCTTCTTCTGTACCTGATTTGTAGCTTCTGGACACTACAAGGCCCAGACCAGCCCAACTATATCACACGTTCACTATTCTCTCCAGAGGGTGTTAGCTGTGTTTTAATGCCTGTGGAATTGTAGAGTGCATAAGAAAAATTGTACAAGGAGATTTCTGAGTGTAGGGAAAACAGCTGTGTTAGGCTTGCTCACTTGCACTTTGCATGACTAGTGCGTGATCATGTGGCAGAAAGACACACGTGTAGCCTATATAAGGTTCAGGTACTTCCCCTGGGTGTGGATCGCTTACCCGCCACCACGAGAAGCGCTTTCCCCCTGCCTGTTTGCTCACCTGCTGTTGCAAGAATCTAATAAATGGCCCAATGCCTTCCGGCTCCCAGTTCTTCTACCATCTGCCCGAATCCGATGTGAACCTGCCTGGCCTCAGTCACCGGCATGACACTGAGCTTTTTCTAGGGAAAAAAAAAAAAAAAAAGGAATTCCAGGGGGAAAGTTAGCCAAGAATAAGTAATAGGAGAAGCAAATGAACAAACAAAAATTACTTGAGATTTGGAAACTGAAAAACTTGGGTTTAAATCCCAGCTTCCCTACTCATTAGCTGTGTGACTTAAAGCGAGTCACTTCACCTCTCTGAGCCTTGTCTGGAAAATTCATGAAAAACGGGAATACCTATGAACCATTCCTGCTTCTGTAAGGAGGACTTTCCTCCCAAATGCCCTTCCAACGCCCCATGGAGCCAGCAGTAGTCGTCTGGTTGTTGGGCAACCAGTCTGCAGGTTTTGGTTGGTTGGAACTGATCTCAACATTTCCGAGCTGAGGACACTGGCTGTTTTGTGGATGTCAGTGGGAAGAAGTGACTGGGTAAGAGGTCTGTCCTGCATACTTGTACTATACCTTGGAGGGGACCTAGGAACTAGAATACTACGGACCTCTCTCAGCCCCTCTTGCCTCTTCTCACCCCCTCTCTCCATCAGTGTAATTGTCTCTGCAAACCAGCTTTCTCTACTTCTCACTAGAAACTTCTCATGTTTCTAGTGACAGCTGCATCAATTCCAAGACCCAATTCTGACCATGTAGGAAAAAAGCTGGCCCAGCTTGGGACAGACATCCCCCCTGGTCCAATTGGCTATGGCTCAGCATCCAGAGTCATATGGTTTAAACAGGGCTGCCAGGACTCACTCTTTTTTTTTTTTTTTTTTTTTTTTTTACAGAGGCAGAGATAGACAGGGACAGACAGACAGGAATGGAGAGAGATGAGAAGCATCAATCATTAGTTTTTTTGTTGCACGTTGCGACTTCTTAGTTGTTCATTGACTGCTTTCTCATATGTGCCTTGACCGTGGGCCTTCAGCAGACCGAGCAACCCTTTGCTGGAGCAAGCGACCTTGGGTCCAAGCCGGTGAGCTTCTTGCTCAAGCCAGATGAGCCCGCGCTCAAGCTGGCGACCTCGGGGTCTCGAACCTGGGTCCTTCCTCATCCTAGTCCGATGCTCTATCCACTGCACCACCGACCTGGTCAGGTGGACTCACTCTTGATGGCTGGGGCCTTTGGGGCTATATTAGTTTCCTGTAACAAATTGGCACAAACTCAGTGGGAACGATGGAAATTTGCTATCTTATAGTTCTATTTCAATGTCCTTTTTTATACTTGCTATCTCTTTATTAAGGTGTTTGTTATGTCCATCTATTGTTGTTCTAAGATCTTTGAGCATCCTAACAATCGTTATTTTAAACTCTGCATCCAGTAATTTGGTTATATCTGACTCGTTCAAGTCCTTTTCTGGGGATTTCTCTTGATTCATTTGGGTTGCATTTCTCTGCCTTCCCATTTTGTCTGTGTATCAGAAGGGTGTGGCCTCTGGAGTCCAATGGGTGTGGCCTCTGTGTTCCCTAGGTGTGGTCTGTCCGCAGGCCTGCCACCCCCTCTGCCGCTGCCTTGGGCATTCAGGTATGGGTGTTGCTGGTGCCAGCCTGCTGCGGCAGATGCTGCAGTTTCCACCTCTCCTCCACGGGAGTTATAGTTCTAGAGGTCAAAATTTCAAGATGGGTCTCATTGGGCTGAAACCCAGGTGTAGGCAGGACTGTGTTCCTTTCTGAAAACTCTAAGTGAGAATCCACTTTTCTGCCTTCTCCAGCTTCTAGAAGCTTCCCAGATTTATTGGTTTGTAACCCCCTCCCTCAATCCTCAAAGTCAGCAATAGAGGGTCAATCGTCTTTCTCACAGCCTATCACTCTGACACCAACCCCTTTCTTTTCCACACTTAAGGACCCTTGTAATGACCTGAGGCTCACCCATGCATTCCAGGGTCACCTCCCTGTCTGAAGGCCAGCCGGTTGATAACCTTAATTCTACCTGCCACCCCAGATAGCCCTTGCCCTGTAACATAACATCTACACATCCCAGACATTCGGATTTGGACATCTTTGGGGAGCCATTATTCTGCCTACCACACGGTGTGTGTGTGTGTGTGTGTGTGTGTGTGTGTGTGTGTGTGTGTGTGTGTAGGGGAGCTCCAACAGAAAGATGGGATGATTGCGAGCTGGGTGGACACCCTTTGCGTGTCTTCCTGGATGGACAAGAGAGATCCACCCATAATTTCCCGTTCTCACACAATGCTTGGGCTGGCTCCTGGGAACACTTCCCGGGGCCGCAGAAATGAGCCAAACAGAAGCACAGCCCTTGAAGGACTCCCTCTCACAGGGGCTCTCTCCTGCCCAAAGCACAGGGAGCTTCCTCTGCCATCCAGCCCTTTCTTATCTCTCTTAAGGAACTATCGGGCTTCGCTTAACCCATCCTAAAAGATACAACTTGCAACAATGTAATGAACAGTTTCCAAAGTTCAAGTTGTCTGCCTTTAACCCCACAGGTTTGGAAGTTGGGGCCACTTCTCCCCAGCACTCACTCCGTCCACCCCAGGAGTTTCATAAATCACCTCATAAAAATTCATTTACTGGTTTCCCCAACATAATGGCAGAAATAAACCGCTTGATGCACACTCAGAAACTCCCTCCAGAAAACACGTCCAGTGCTTCGTTGGCACGGCGTCTCGGGTCCCCACCTGGACTCCTACCACCTTCGCTTCCTGGAGGTATCTTCCGTAAATGGGGCGGCCGAATCCTCTCCTTTTTATTGAGTTGGATGGCAAATCGCAGAATAAATGCTTTCCTTTGCTCTTTAAAAGGGTTTAATAGGAAAATATTTTTCCTACATCCTGTTTCAAGGGGAAAATGTGATTTTAGGGGACTTTTTATAGTTCACAACAGGATATTGAAGGGCATTTGGTTTTGCTTAGTTTATTATGACTTTCTTCAGCATAAAGTGGTATGTTTTCTGTGTGTGTGTGTGTGTGTGTGTGTGAGAGAGAGAGAGAGAGAGAGAGAGAGAGAGAGAGAGTAAATAAATCTGATTAAGGTAGGTGGATAGCTATAGAATTCTGGAAATTTAGGACTGGAAAGGGCCTCAAATGTCATCCAGGCCCACTCCCTTTGTGTTTCAGGTGAGGAAGCAAATGACTTGTCCAAGATCACTTGGAGTTAGTGGGGGGAATGTGATTAGATTCTTTATTTTCCAACTGTTCAAAATCGTCAAACCAGTTTGTGTGGTGCAGGGGGAGCAAGGGAGTGGCATGCATACGAGAGGATCTATATGGATCTGAAAGTAATTTTGAATTTGAGATTTGGGGTAATTAGAAGTGTGGATTTGTGGGTATTTACATCCATCCATCCATTCACTTTTTCATCCATTCATATATACATACATTCATACATACATACATCCACCTGTTCATCTGCTTATCCATCCATCCATCATCCATCCATCCATCCATCCTTCCATCATCCATTCATCCATCCATCCATCCATCCATCCATCCATCATCCATCATCCACTCATCCATCCATCCTTCCATCATCCATTCATCTATCCGTCCATCCATCCATCCATCCATCATCTATCATCCATTCAGCATCCATCCATCCATCCATCCATCCATCCATCATCTATCATCCATTCATCATCCATCCATCCATCCATCCATCCATTCAGTCAGCCATTCACTCATATTCCAAACATATTGTGAGCATCTACTCAGTAAGGGGCGCTGTGTTGGGTACTGAAAATATAAAAACACAACTGAAGTCCCCCACCTTGGAAAAGTTCAAAGACTAATGGGGCAGACAAGTGTACACAGAGATAATTATAATTAAACATAATAGGTGCAATAATGAAATTTGTTGTTTTTAAATGACATCTCTAAAGAATTAAATAAATAAATAAATAAATAAACGAAACACCAGCTTTCTGGATCACCCAGGTAGTCTCTGTAGATAGAAAAAGATCAGCCTGACCTGTGGTGGCGCAGTGGATGAAGAGGAACGCTGAGGTCCCCGGTTCAAAACCCTGGGCTTGCCCGGTCAAGGCACATATGGGAGTTGAAGCTTCCTGCTCCTCCCTCCTCTCTCTCTCTCTCTCTCTCTCTCTCTTTCCCTCTCCCCTCTCTCCTCTCTAAAATGAATAAATAAAATCTTAAAAAAAAAAAAAAGATCATGCATGAAAGCATGAATTAGAAAGGGGCCACAACCCCAAAAATAAGGGTGTAGAGAAGGTGTTCTTATGGTCCTTTCTGGCCGTGTCAGTCATCCTAGTCTTGGTGGGGTGTCTTAGCCTGGCACTGTGGCGAGAGACTGGGTTCCAAGTCAGACAGCCCTGGATTCAAGTCCCTGTCATTTATTAGTAGTGAAACCTTTAGAAGATAATTTCTTCGTCTGTGAATTAAAGATATCCATCCAACAGGGTTGTTGTAGGTTTTATGTGAGATGATCTACACACACACTGTGTGGGGCAGCTTCTGGCGCAGAGCTAGTGATAAAAATATAACCGTGTGGCTCTGGGGGTGTTGAGGACCAGAATAGACCAATGAAACTTCACAGCTGGAGAAGGTAGAGCGTTGTCTTTGAACACTGGCACGAGCCTGGGTCTACTTCCCGGTCTCTGCCCCACCCAGCAGATGAGGGGCGTTCAAGAGGAAAGCGGAGAGAGTGCCTTGGATGGACGTTGGAATTAAAGAAAGCACTTAGAAAGTAATTGGTTACCATGGTTTGGGTCAGTCTCAGACAATGTTTCTGTGAGTATTTATTCTGGAGATGACAGGACTTAGGGGGTGGGTGAACCAGGGGGTGAAGAGAGGCTGTTCCTCATTTCTGTTCCGGACTGAAGGAGAGGAAATGAACTTACATCGAAGCATGAGAGAGAAACATTAAGAAGAATTTCCCGGATGCTGGTGTTGTTGGACGTTGGACTGAGTTGCCAAGGTGTTCAATAATAGTGTCCCCTGTGTCCCCTCTCATGCATCTTACCTATAGGGGCGCTGGCTGTGTGTAGAGATGGCTACACCCAATCCCTTTCCAAGCTGGGGAGTCCACGACACACAGAATCTTCCAGCACAAGGCGTGAGCCTCAGCCCACCTCAGCCCACCGCCTTAGACCTTGTCTCTCATCAGAAACAATCGAGACACCAGCTAGATGGTCACCTCTGGCGATCTCCAATTTGAACATTCCACAAAGACCACAGTTGCTTATGCAGGCTGCTCCAGCGACCCAGCTCCTCCCCTCTTTGAAATTTATTAAGAAATTCTCTGTAGGGCCTCTTTCACCAAAAGTGCATTTAATAAAGCTTGGAATTTCCTCACAACACGTTGATTCTGGTTGCTCTATTTTTAAGTCTCCGTCATTACTTATCTTCACCTTCCGGCTTTGTAGGCACGAGGCCGGCCAGCACAGCGGGGCCCCAAAAGTTATCAATAACCAGGAGTGGGCCACACTGCTAGAGTGCTCCCCAACCCTCCCAGAAAAGCCAAGGTTCTCCTGGTTAATTTAGGAAGGCTTTCTGCCAGCCACTGGATTTAATAATTATTCATTAAAAAGACTGGCAAATTACAGCTCCGAGTTCAAAGTTGAACACGGGAGTCTCACTGGGACCATCAGTGGGAATAGTTTTGAGTCACCCCCCCCCCAAAAAAAAGTAGCCTCTGATGGGTTCAGTTTGTGTCTTAAAATAGACTTCAAGTTGAGTGGCTATAAGTTGGAAGAGATGTCTCACAAAGAACCTGTCTTGGTCATTCGGTGGTTATCAAATATGCCCCTGTCCACCCCACAGTATTTTGTTGGCAATGCCTAATTTATTATAATAATACATTAATTTAATTTACGAAATCCCCCATGTACCCGGAGGGCTTTCACAGGTGCAGTGGCTCCACGACAAGGCGTAGTAGTCACAAACGAGCCCAGTCCGGCACGCTACCCCTTGTCGAGGAAGGAAGGAGCTGTGGTTTCGTAACCAGACAGACTTGCTCACATCCGGTGGATCTCCCACCGAGTCCAGAAGACTGTACGAGGCCTTTGCTTCAAGTTCTACCCACACGGGGTTAGGGAGGAGAGGCCAAGGCAGCGGCTCTGCCCAACCGCCTCCTGGTGCCCGTGACCAGCTCGGGACCTCAGCTTTCCGCGCCTAAGGCACTCCCACAGCCAGCCTTCTGGTCAGCCCTCAGCCCTTTTCCCTTTTCTCCCCTTCCTCCTGCTCCAACTCCCTGAGCTCCTACCCTTTCTTGGGTTGTCAGTCATCTTTGCTTCTGCTGCTCACGCAAGGACTATAGGGAGGTCTGCTCCTCCCCTTGGGGGGGGGGCAGGGGCTGTGTAAGCTACAGGCCTGTCCTCTGCGTCCTGTACGGCCCTGCTGCTTCCCTCTCTGCCCGGTACCTCCACCTCCTGCCCTCGGCTTGTCTCTACTTAAGGAAAGGAGGTTCTGGGACACGGAGGATGGAGTGGAGCGGAACAGCCCATTCCCCACAAGTAGATCCACCGAGAGTTCTCGTTTGGGTGACTGGTTGTCATTATGAACAGAGGTAGGGAATGATAAAGATGATGATGATGATGGTGATGATGAGACAGCAGATGGATTACAAGAACTGTCTTAAATGCTTTATGGATAACTAGTCACACCGTCCTATAAGGTGGTGTTTTTTAACCACCGGTCTGCAGAGCGCTGCTGGCCCATGAAAGAGTGAACCTCCCTGATGTTGTATGAAGATTATAGACTCTATAGGATGTCACAGTGGTTCACTCTTTCATGGAACGGCCCGAAATTTCTGGTGGACCAGCACCGGCCGTGGGAACCACTGCTATAAGGTATGTATGTACCCTTATTACCATTTTATCGATATGGAAAATCAAGGTACAGTACGGTTAGGACACTTGCCTAAGGTCACACAACCAGAAGTAGCAGAGCAGAGTGGAACCAAGCAGCCCAGCTCCAAAGTCTGAGAGCCCCACCCCCCCACCCGAGCAGACAGCCATGGCGCTGGGAGTGTCTGTGGGCCAGCCCGGCGGACATGGAGGACAGCTGCAGGAGCTCCGGCCCCAGAGACTGAGCTCAGGTGCCCTCTCTGCCCCTCGGCTCCTGGCCTGGCCGGACCTCTTTGCTGGGTGTTCTTCCAACTCTGCCTTGCTGGCCGGATCAACCTCCTTTCCTCCCTCCACTCACTACCACCCACACATTCTCCTTATTAAAACCACCCCACCGCACCGCAGGCATCTCCCAGCTTCCGGGACACTTCCTGCCCTCGGAGTTCCTCCTGGTGCCAAGATTTCTGCCTCACTATTATTCTGTCACCCACCCATCACACTCCTGGCTTCCTTTCAGATCAGTGTCCCCAAAACTCACGTTGATGGGTGGCGTCCCTAAGAGGAAAAGCAGATTCTATTTCCTTCCTTCCTTCCTTCCTTCCTTCCTTCCTTCCTTCCTTCCTTCCTTCCTTCCTCCCTCCCTCCCTCCCTCCCTCTCCCTCCCTCCCTCCCTCCCTCCCTTCCTTTCTTCTTTCTTTCTTTTTCTTTTTTTAAATTTCGTTCTGCTCTGCCCCACCTCCGCTCATGCTGCAGGAGCAAGAAAATGCAATCGCCCTGTTTAAAGA
This sequence comes from Saccopteryx bilineata, assembly GCF_036850765.1. NCBI lineage: Eukaryota > Metazoa > Chordata > Mammalia > Chiroptera > Emballonuridae > Saccopteryx > Saccopteryx bilineata. The sequence goes on from NC_089494.1 coordinate 260,989,059, forward strand.
ATACAATTTACATGAAATAGTTTCCAAATTTATTAAGGGAGCAGACAGCGAAAGGAAACCCATAATTAGGGAGTTTTTGCACGCATCTGATAGCTTTCCACTGGCTGCCGGGATCATCTTCGGATCATCTTCCCGGGTGAATGAGGTCTGGGCAAACACTGGAGCGTAACAGCGTCCTCCCCTTGCAGAGCCCCGGGGGCATTTCCCGTCCTGGGTGGGGCCGGCAGCAGCAGGGGGCAGGCAGAGTCGGCAGAGCAGGGTCAGAGGCGGATCTATTTTGTGAGGATGTATCGCCAGACCCTGTAGGTGCAGACAGGAGAAGGAGCCTCGGTTTGTACTGCAATTAGCTCTCTACCCATCAAGTTCACTGTCCATCACCCCTCTGGCATGGTTTGTACTGCAACTAGCTCTCTACCCATCAAGTTCACTGTCCATCACCCCTCTGGCATGGTTTGTACTGCAACTAGCTCTCTACCCATCAAGTTCGCTGTCCATCACACCTCTGGCATGGTTTGTACTGCAATTAGCTCTCTACCCATCAAGTTTGCTGTCCATCACCCCTCTGTCATCCAGCTAACTCCGCCCATCCATCCTTTTAGTACTTATGTTCTACCTTGTTTTCAAAAGCCAGAGACCTGGACTGAAGTTAATAACAGGGGTGGGGGTGGGGGTGGGGGTGGGGGTGGGGGGGTGGACAGGTCAAGCAGGTAGCAAGAAATGCCCAAGATCAGCTTTGCCTGGGGCTGCAGACCACTGCCCCGTGAGTGACAAAGAGAGAATAATGAGTTTGGAGTCAGGCATCACTGGGTTTGAATCCTGACTCACTTATTTACCACTAGTGACTGGTCCTTCATTTTATTGCTTTGTCTTTCAGATCAGAATCACACACACCCATAATGTGTTAGTAGGATGAACGGTACAGTCAATAATGGGCTCATGCCCTGGCCGGTTGGCTCAGTTGTAGAGCGTCAGCCTGGAGTGCAGGAGTCCCGGGTTCGATTCCCGGCTAGGGCACACAGGAGAGGCGCCCATCTGCTTCTTCACCCCTCTCCCCTCCTTCCTCTCTGTTTCTCTCTTCCCTTCCCGCAGCCAAGGCTCCATTGGAGCAAAGTTGGCCTGGGCACTGAGGATGGCTCCATGGCCTCTGCCTCAGGCACTAGAATGGCCCTGGTTGCAACAGAGCAACGCCCAAGATGGGCAGAGCATCATCCCCTGGTGGGCATGCCGGGTGGATCCCAGTCGGGCGCATGCGGGAGTCTGTCTGACTGCCTCCCCATTTCCAGCTTCAGAAAAATACACACACAAAAAAAATAATAATGTGCTCATTACCGGATATCTGTCATTGGAGCAGACAGCCACTCTTTTACCCATTCTCTAAGTATTTCCTGAGCGCCTACTACACGCCACTGCTCTAGCTGCAGGAACTAGGACAGGGAAGAGGATCGCCCCGCCCTCACTGAAACATCTTCACGTCCTTGTGGGTCTTTGCTTATTAAAAACCCTTACCCGAAGTACAAGATAGTATTTCCAATTTTTCTAAACCTTGGAGACCAAGCAACAAAGACTATCAAGATCCAGACTCTCAGAGAGGCACGCTCATATGATTTTGTTACAAAAAAGTAACGAGGTTTTGCTGTTTGCGGTTTGTTTTTTAGGAAACTTATAACTGTTTATAGAAAAGAAAAAGTAAATACGACCTGATGTTTCAGCTTGGGGCATTTTTCTGAAGCCCACGCAGTGCTGTTTTCACTTCTCCAGAATGTCTCCCCCTCCCCCCACCCCGATCTGCCTCCCTTTCTCCTCCAATAGAATGATATACAGAAACTCTACCTAAAAAGTTGTATGAAAAACACCAGCGTAGAACGCACATCATCCCCAGCAGTCTGAAGAGTGCAGGATTTATGTATTTGTTCATTCATTCATGCATCGGACAAATGTTTACTAACGGCTACTGTTCAACAAATACTAAGTGAGTGTTAGGAACAAAATGGCATGAGACAAATGGCTCGGACCTCAGGGAAGGGAGGCTGGCACCCATGGAGACAGGTAACTTTCGTCACAGGGACACCCTAATGAGGTGACACACAGAGGTGTGGGTCTCCTCCTTGAGGGCTGGAAAGAGGGGACAGAGCGTCAGGGGGTCAATGGCACTTGCACTGGCCATTATTTCTTCTTTCCTCCCTTCCTCCTTCTGTCCTTTCTCCCTCCCTTCTTTTTGGAAATCAGTCATAAAAAAGAAAGAAATGCCTGAGAGGCAGACACAGTGAGGGCATTCCTATCTAGACTTCCAGAATAAGATTCTCAGGACTTAGAACTTGCCTTCTATTTCCAAAACGTCTTTGGATGCTTGGACCTCTCCTAGAAAATCTTCAGCAAGGGGCTATTTTGTACTTAAATGCCCCCATCAACGAGGAGCTCTCTCTTTTCGAGGAAAGCACTTTTTATCTTGGGACGCTCCAATCCGTTCATCCAGAAAGTATGCACAAAGCCCAGGCTGGGTTTCTGGCTCTTTGCCGGATCCTGGGAACCCCGAAGCGGCCAGACACCGTCCCTGCTCTCCGCCTGCCCCACCAGCCTTCCTGCTTCTGCAAGGCCACCCCTTCCGCTCTGCTTGCCCCCCCTCGTTCCTTCTGCTATGACGTGACATTGTGTTCGGTCACCACTTGCCCTGTTTCTCCCCAGAACTGAACCCCAGACTTCAGGTGTGGTCTGACTCATGCGCCTCTCGGGTCTCCCGCTCTGAAAACGGTGCTTGTATTAAAGCAGCTCAGAAGCTCATTAATGTTTTTGGCAGCCAGACCCCGGCCCTGCCTCACAGGAGCCGGTGTCCCTGTCTTAGCTCGCATGTGCTGCCATGAAGCCTTACCTCCCCCATCGCCTGCCTGTGTGGGGGGCAGTTTGGGACAAATGTTCTAGCCCAACACCTGCCCTTGTTAAACAGTCTTATTACATTAGTCCCCTTGTTTTAGCTTCTCGAACTTTTGAATCTTGTTTCTGTTACCCAAGAAGACCTCAAATGCTCCACGTCTCCTGTTAAAGAGTGTGTGTGTTTGCATATACACACATTAGTACAGATTTGAGGAGCCCACCCAGAGCTTTCCGAACACTCCTCCGTGAATGCAGCTCATTCAAACACCAATTCATTCATTCTGCAACATGTATTCAGCATTCCTTAATAAAACTTTTGTTGTTTGGGCACTTTTTGCCTAGGTAGGTTACACAGAATATGAAAGCAAAGTAATCCATGCTAAGGAGTAAGTGATGGATAGTATTCTCTCTCTTCTTAACTCTCCCAGGGTGTTTGCTTGTTAACCTAAATGAAAACCTTATTGGTGAAACAGCAGACAGTAATTTCAGGAACAAGTGGACATTTCTTTTTACCTTGTATCATTCAGCTGTGACACGGAGACCTCTCAAGGCACCACCCAATGCCCTCCTCTTCTTCTGAAGGATGCTGGCTGCCCCCGGGACATGGGACTGTTTAGAGAATTTTCAGCGTGCACTCTACTCATCCCAGTCACTCGCCAGTACCTGCTTGATCTCAGAAATGCTGTGGTGGCCCCGGAACCCCAAGATGCTCAGATCTTTCTCCAGCCTCAACTCACAACTTTCTCCCTTGGTATTGGAAGGGGGTGGCAGGCTTTGGCTCAAATCTCTGTTTCTTAAGGCCATTTCTTGCCCAGATCACCCCCAGCTAGAGTAAAACTACTGCTTACCATATTGGGGTAAGTGCAAATGGCCTGGGGCTTGTGCCTCAGTAGTCTGGGTAGAATTGGAGTAGCAGAGCTTTAGCAGATCCAGCCTTGGAGGAAAGAATCTAATGTGGAAATAATACCATTTTCTCATAGACTTACTACAAAGGTTAAATGGCGTATGGCTATACCATGCTTAACACAGTGCCAGGCTTATAGTATATGTGGCTATTGATTTAGCTAGGAAAGGTCACTGATACAGAACACAGTATCGAACATAAAACCCTCCTTATAGGGGCCTACACAGAGAGGGTGGGTATTTTCCTCATATGGTTCACCTTTAGCTATTGTGAATAGTGCCACAGTGGGTATGCAACTCTCTGTTTGCTTCTCCACTTTGAATTCTTCTAGGTATACACCCAGCAGCGAATTAGCTGGGGCATAGGATAATGCTCTGCTTCCTGCCCACGCACAAGGGTCCCAATTACTCCACGTCCTTATCAACACTTGTTATCTTCTGTTGCTCTTTTTAAGAATAGACCTCTTAAATGCATTTTTTTTTTTTTTACATATGGTATACTTCACTTATTCTGATGTTTATTTTCTTCTTTCAAGAGAACTCAGGCTCCCGAAGGGGAGGAAACTTGGTTTTCTTCACTCTATCCCGAGTATCCAGAAATGAAAGGCCAGCCAGTGGGAGATGCTGAGGAACCAGGACAGGTGGCTGGGTAGACAGGGAGCTGAGGCTCGGGGCTGGGCACACAGCCAGTGAGAGAGGTGAAGCCAGCCCCGCCCCGCCGTGCTGCTTCTGCTGTTTCCGCTGAGGTCTGCGGAGTGTTGCGTGGGTGCTGCGCACACTGCGCAGGGTAAGGCACTGTCTGGGTCTTGGAGGGGCCGGTTGTTTGCTGGGCGAAGCAGATACATCAATAATAATAGCAATAGGGGTCCTGGCCGGTTGGCTCAGTGGTAGAGCGTTGGCCTGGCGTGCGGGGGACCCGGGTTCAATTCCCGGCCAGGGCACATAGAAGAGGTGCCCATTTGCTTCTCCACCCCCCCTCCTTCCTCTCTGTCTCTCTCTTCCCCTCCTGCAGCCAAGGCTCCACTGGAGCAAAGATGGCCCGGGCGCTGGGGATGGCTCCTTGGCCTCTGCCCCAGGCGCTAGAGTGGCTCTGGTCGCGGCAGAGCGACGCCCCGGAGGGGCAGAGCATCGCCCCCTGGTGGGCAGAGCCTCGCTCCCTGGTGGGCGTGCCAGGTGGATCCCGGTTGGGCGCATGCGGGAGTCTGTCTGACTGTCCCTCCCCATTTCCAGCTTCAGAAAAAATACAAAATAATAATAATAATAATAATAATAATAAATATAATAGCAATAGGGTGCTTTCCCGGCCACCACGAGCCACTGCCATGGAACTGCCCGGTGCTCTGCTCGGAGCCCAGGACCCGGGAAATCCTTGGCCGGCTCTGCATGCCCACACCCAAGCTTCTGTGCATTCTGCCCTTGAAGACCCACGCCTGCAGCCTTCTTTGGGGAACTGCCCCAGGTTGCTACAGTCACTGACTTCTGCATGGCAGCCGGAGCCAACAGGCGGTTCTGGAAGATGTGTCTTTCTCAGCCCTCCCTGCCATTGTAGCGAGACTGACAGGAGAGTTGGAAGAGTAACCTTCCCCCACGCCCCCCCCCACACTAGCAGTCCCCCTGAATGTCCCTGCCAATCAATCCAGCCAGGCCCAGACAAAACGTTTGTGCAGGAATTTTACTCTCACCAGTAACTCTTCTCCGGGTCGGCCTCAAGGGGTTCCTTTGGTCTCAGAAATAGCCAAGGGGGCCTATTTTATTCCTGAAAAGAAGAAATTGAAGATAATTACGCACTCGGCTTGACTGAAGCGGACAAAACGCGTTTGATTATAAGGAAAAGCGCCCCCCCCCCCGACCTCGCACAGAAGGAGCCGCTGTGAACCGGGAACCCCGACGCCAGTGTCCCCGGGTGTCTCGCGCGCGGCCGGGCTGGGGTGGCCTCCGCGCCCTCTCGGACCATCTGGCCCCGTGTCCCCGCGGGCGCGGCCCCGCCGGGATCGCCTTCGGAGCTGAGCTGGCGGGTCGCGCAGGCTTTGAAGTGCGGCCGGACCTAATGAGGGGCTTGCTGGGCCGCGGGATCAAGTGTCAGCGCCGCTCGGAGACCCGGCTGGGCAGACAAAGCGCGCTGGGCCGCCTCGCCGCGCGGGCAGGCGCGGGACAAAGGCGGAGCCCGACGCGCGGCGGGGTCCCGTGCGCCCCGGCGCCCGGCCCGCTGTCTCCGGAGCGCCCCCCGCCCCCCAACAGTTTTCCCGCGGCGGGAACTGCAGCGCAGGGGACCCCAACCTCAGCAAGCACGCGCCTTTGCCCAGCCCCGGCCCGAACGGCAGTTTGTGACAGTGTGACCTTGGGATTCTCCTACTGAGTGTGACGTTCCCCCTGAGGGCACAATCCTTTCTTTGCACCGAAACAGTGAGGACTTAAAACACCTCATTTCTGGGCACTCTTCTAAATCTCTTAGCTCTCTCACCCTTGCCCGGCTCGGCAGGTGGGGCCTTCGCATCCTCACCACAGGCTGCTGCAGTGGGATTACTGACTCTTCGGAATACCTCAGAAAGGGAGAAGCCACAGCTCCGGGTGACTTGCCCACGGATTTCCGGCGGGCTAGTCTGACACCAGCCCTGAGCTGGCTCCAGTACCCAGTCACACAAGTTGTAAACCCTTAAGCACCTCTGTTTTGGAGGGCCCAGTCCTCATCGTAGCAAACTTTTTTTTAATTTTTATTTACAGAAACAGAGAGAGAGTCAGAGTGAGGGATAGACAGAGACAGACAGGAACAGAGAGAGATGAGAAGCATCAATCATTAGTTTTTCGTTGCGCATTGCAACACCTTAGTTGTTCATTGATTGCTTTCTCATATGTGCCTTGACCGCGAGCCTTCAGCAGACCAAGTAACCCTTTGCTTGAGCCAGCAACCGTTGGTCCAAGCTGGTTAGCTTTTGCTCAAACCAGATGAGCTGCGCTCAAGCTGGCGACCTCGGGGTCTCGAACCTGGGTCCTCAGCATCCCAGTCCGACGCTCTATCCACTGCGTCACTGCCTGGTCAGGTGTAGCAAACTTTTAAGAAGAGCATCATCACACACATTGCATCTAGCCTTTTTATTATACAATTTTAAAGGATCTTATAGTTTTAGTTTTGCTTTTACTTGGCTACGAGGTCCTAATTAACAATGGCTGGGGTTTCTTAGGACTGATTGGCCAAATTGGGAAATTCTTGCAAAGTGAGAAAAAATCTGAAGCATTTTGACGTTTAATGAAAAATTTAGGAATAATTAATTTAGCAATTTAATGATGTTGACACGGCGCTACTTTCTGTAGACATTTAATTAAACATTTATTGATTTGGACTTGCCGTTTTCTTTTCTCATGGTAGGAGCCAAAAATTACTTTACCAGATTTCCAACATTTTTGTTGGAAAGCCCTCCTAGCAGCTTGTGATTCCCAGGCACTTTCCGAAAGGACCCAACTCCTAGAATAGTCAGTCTGGCCCACCCGCCCATCCAGGCCCCTCCCCGCCCATACGGGCCCCGCCCCACTCAAGCCCCGCTCCCACACTGGTTGCGGGGGGGGGGGGGGGGGGCGCGATGGGGGGCTGCGATGGGGGGTTGCTCCTATCCTGGTGAGTGGCTTTCAAGTAAGCAAAACTTGCTTGGCTCAGCCCTGCTGCACTGTGAATTTCCCCAGGGCGGGGCCTTAAACGTAACCGTGTTTCACTTACGCGCCTACCCCAGGTAGGAAGGACTGATTGAGCTGTGACTTTCTCACGGGAGGGGAGAAAAGTGGGGCTGAAGCAGAAAGCGTACCAGAAAAGGTGTGGGGAGTCCCGGTGCTGCTACTCTGCTCCTCATACTGTGTGTCCCTAAGGAGGTCTCCGCCCCTCTCCGGGTGTCCTTTTCATCTCCGGTCTGGAAAATGAGGATGGACCCGGAGACTTCTAACCTGACCACCGTTTCCATTTCAGGAGACGCGCTAGAACGTTCCTCTTGACTCAGTTCCCTGCTCCTCAATCCACCTGAACTTAAGGCTTCTGGCTAAAGGCGGCTGTCTGTCTGTTAGGGAGCCTCGGAGCCGGATCCAGTTCTGGTCCAAACATGCTTTGTAACTCAGGGCAGTCCCTCGCCCTCTCTGAGCCTTTGTTTTCTGGGCAGTAAACCGGCAGGCTGGACCAGAGCTGAGCGCAACATCCCAGGATCGGATTCCGGCGATCTGGGGGCGGGGCCAGAGAGCCCGCGTTTCTAACAGATTCCCAGGTGATGCCATTGCTCCTCTCTTTGAACCAACTTTAGGTACGTAGTCCTTGCTGGAGGACTTCGGAGGTCACTTCTGCCTCTGAAGGACCAAACCCTGAGCCCTGGCAGCAGGCACGCGAAGAATGACAAATGAAGAGTTGTCTAGATTTGGCCTGGCTAGGGCAGTACAGAATATGAAGTGATTCCCATGGGTCCTTTCAACCAACAGTTACAAAAATCGTCACCTTCATCGTCATCATCAACAACAAACATTAGTGCAGCGCTTCTCACTAGTCAAAGCAGCTGTCACATCCTTGAACCCAGTTGACCCCTGGATGCACCCTGGTGGGAGAGGAGGGCTGGCTGGGGAATCCATTCAGCCTCAGCCAGAGGATCTGGGCAAGAGCACAATAGCCTTCTAAACTATTGTTTCCTGGCGGCCCTTTGATTTCTCAGCTTTCTAATTTTTTCAGTGTCTGCTCTCTGACCCCTTCCTCCTTTGTCTCCGAAGGCACCTCCCCGAGGCCCCAACACCCTGGCACACAATGTCAGGGGAAGAGCAGCAGGCTATCCACCCCCAGGTTTCCCGCTTTTGATCCTCTCCTCTCTGATCTAGTAGAACCCAGCTTTGGAGACTGAAATCCTGGCTCATCTGGGGGCGATCGATCCGGGGCAAATCACTTCATCCCTTTAAGGCCCACTCTTCTGTCCCAATGGTCATTTCCCCTAAGGTGACATTTGTGGAGGGTTTATATTGTCAGGGACACTGTGCTCAGTGACTCCATCCCTACTGCAACCCTAGGTAGTATAGGATGAGTGAGGATCCCCGTTTCGTGACTGGGAAAACAGGCTTTAGAGAGTTCACCTGCTTCAAGGCCCCCGCCCTCCCAGCCGACCTGTGAAGGAGCCAGGACAACAGGCAGGCCTTGGCTGGCTGACGTCAGAGGTTATTGTAGATTCATGTGCCGTTGTAAGAAATAATGCAGAGAGATCTCGTGAACCCTTCCTTCATCCGGTCTTCCCCAGTGATGACATCTTGCAGAGCTATTGGCTATCACAACCAGGATGTTGACATTGATGCAATCCATCGATCTTACTCAGATCTCTTTGGTCTTACTTGTACGTGTGTGTATATACATATATATATATATATATATATATAATTTTATATATATATAAAATTCTGTGCAACTTTAGCATATACAGAGGTCTGTACATTTAGCACTGCTGTCAATATGTAAAATAGCTCCATTCCTTCCCGTATAACCCAATATAACAGCACCTGCTCCTTCCCCCCTCCTGCGTCCTTAACCCCTGCAACCCTGAACTCTGTTCTGTTTCAAGAATGTTCTACAAATGGAAGCATACACTTGTAGGCTTCTGGGATTGGCTGTTTTCATTCAGCCTGATTCCTTTGGGATTCACATAAAATGTGTATATCAATGGTTTGTTCTTTTTTATTGCTGAGTAGTATTCCACAATATGGACGTACTACAGTTTGTTTAACCATTCATCCAATGAAGGATGTTTGGGTTTTCAGGTTCTACTAGTTACACATACAACTAACTTGAGCGTGTGCAGAGCTCTGTGCAATTTTGCTCTATCGCTGCAGGGCTCACTCACATAACCTCTTCGTAGATTCGCACACTCCTTTTTCCCTTCATCCTTAACTGTAGGAAACTGCTCATTGGCTCTCTAGCTCTGTGTTATTTTACTAGAGTTTCCCTAGTGAGATTAAACAGTGTTGTCCTCTAAAGCTTCTTTCACTCCGCATAACTTTCTGGAGGTTTTTAATTCGTTGCATGAATCAGTAATGCATTCCTGTTTATTGCTGAGTTTTTCCTGGTTTATTCCAGAATTGTGGGTTAAACTGTGTCCCTCTAGCAGGTAGTTTGAAGTCCTAACCTCTGGTCACAAATTTGTCACCTTATTTGAAAATAGAGTCTTTGCAGATGGAACCACATTAAGATGAGGTCACGAGGATGGCCCTAACCCAATATGACTGCTGTCCTTACAGGAAGAGAAGACAAACACAGAGAGGAGAAGGCCATGCGGAGACGCGAAGAAATGGACACGGAGGGAAAGGGGCCGCGTGAAGGCAGAGGCAGAGATTGGAGTGATGCTGCCACGAGCCAAAGAATGCCTAGAGCCTCCAGGGCTGGAGGAGGCAAGGAAGGGCTCTCCCCCAGAAGTTTTGGAGGGCACGTGGTCCTTTCTACAGCTTGATTTTGGACGTCTGGCCTCCAGAGCTGTGAGAAAATAAACTTCTGTTGTTTTAAGCCACCCAGTTTATGGCAGTTTGTTGCAATGGCCCCTGGATACTGTGTGTGGCACAGAGAGGTACCACTGTGTGTTTGACCACGTCCCCATTGAAGGCAATTAGGGCAATGGTTTGGAGCTATTACGAATAACCTGCTATGAACTTTTTGTGTACAAGTTCCTGCATGAAAATAAGTCTTGATTTCTCTGTGAAAAAGGCTGCACTTGTTTTTTTTTTTAAATACAGTTCCATCAAATTAAGGAAAGTCTCCCTTTTCTCTCTAGTTTGTTGAGACTTCTTATTGTGAATTTTATCAAATACTTCCTATCGAAACGGTTACGTTTCAGCAATATCATTTTAATATAGTGAGTTATGTTGATTGATGATTGAATGACAAAGAGTTCTTGAATTTCTGGAATGAGCCCAACTCATGTACGATGTACTCTCTGTCTTCACACTAGGCCATTGGATTGGATGTTTCTATCCCTTCGTTCAGGATTTTTAAATCAATGTTCATGGGAGAGATCGGCCTGTAGTTTGCTTTTCCTGTAATGTCCTTGTCAGATTTTGGAACCAGTGTGACGCAGGCCTCCTCCATGGGGAGTGTCCCCTTGTTTTCCATTCTCAGAAAGCATTTGTTTAGAAGGACATTATTTCTCCCTGAAGTATTGGTCAGCCAGTTTGGCCTGAAGGATGCTTTGTGAAAAGGTGTATCCCTGGCCGGTTGGCTCAGCGGTAGAGCGTCGGCCTAGCATGCGGAGGACCCGGGTTCGATTCCCGGCCAGGGCACACAGGAGAAGCGCCCATTTGCTTCTCCACCCCTCCGCCGCGCTTTCCTCTCTGTCTCTCTCTTCCCCTCCCGCAGCCAAGGCTCCATTGGAGCAAAGATGACCCGGGCGCTGGGGATGGCTCTGTGGCCTCTGCCTCAGGCGCTAGAGTGGCTCTGGTCGCAACATGGCAACGCCCAGGATGGGCAGAGCATCGCCCCCTGGTGGGCAGAGCATCGCCCCATGGTGGGCGTGCCAGGTGGATCCCGGTCGGGCGCATGCGGGAGTCTGTCTGACTGTCTCTCCCTGTTTCCAGCTTCAGAAAAATGAAAAAAAAAAAAAAAAGAAAGAAAGAAAAGGTGTAATATCCAGACTCAATTTCTTTAATAGGTGTTGGCAATTCAGGTTTTCTACATCTTCCTGTGTAACATGATGAAGTTTTAGTTTATGATCTGTCCATTTAATCTGTTCCCAAACTTACTGGCCTGAAGTTGTTCAGATAATGTCTCTTCATTATCTGTTAAAAAAAGAAAAAAATTGCGGAATTTGTAATAATGTCCCGTTTCAGGTCATGGAAATGTATGCCTTCTATCCCTGTTTTCCCTCAAAATTCCTGCCTTGTCTACCAGCATATGTGCTGTCAGCAGGTTCCCAGAGGGTCTTGGGGACAAAATAGGCAAAGATGCCGTGAGCTACTTCCGGGAAACGAAGGCTGCCCAGACGGCGGCGGTGGGGTGGGGGTTTGTGTCCGCTTTCTCAGGCTGCCCTGGCCAGATGCCATGGACTGGCAGCTTACACAACAGACCTCGATTTCATCTCAGATCTGGAGGCTGGACGCTGAAGGTCAAGGCGCCAGCAAGGTCGGGTCTGGCGCGGCCCCTCCTCCTGGCTTGTGGTCAGTCACCGTCTCTCTGGGCCCTCACAGGGCTTTCCTCTGCTCACCGGGAGGCGGGTGCTCTGGGGTCTCTCCCTCTTCTCATGAGGGTGCGAGTCCTAAGCAATAAGTCCCCACCCTTAGGACCTCTTTTCACCTTAATTATCTCTTTCAAGACCCTGTCTCCAAACACAGTCCCATTCCGAGGTTCCGGAAGCTAGGACTTCAACATGTGACTTTAGCGGGATGGTGGCAGGGCACACTCCTCACCCTGTCACATCAGGGCTGTCCAAGAGGATGGTCAGTGGGAGAAACAATGCTGAAGGTGGGACGGCCCTCAAACCCCCCAGACCCCGGCGATGACCGCCTCATGGGAGGATGTGTCTGCTCATCTCGAGCGGCCGCTCAATGAGTATCTCGGGGAGCCGAGCTCCAGCCGGGATCTCTTTTCACGACATCGTTTTCTCCTTTCCTTAATGTAAACCCTGAGGCCCAGAGACTCAATGGTTTGCCCACGATCACACAGCCAGTCGGTGGCTAGAGCCCAGGTCTCCCCCCACCCCCGTCCCCCACGGTGGGCCTCTCTCTGTCCCCGGTTCCCTGATAAAGTCAGAGAAAAGGGAGCGAAGGTGAGAGTCAGGAGTCAGCACCAACTCATTTCCTCTTACAGGATATTTGTGCTGAACTCTCTGTGCCGGGCCGCCAGGCGGGGGAAGAGAAATCTAAGCCATGTGTGCTCAGGGGCTCTCGGCCGTCTCAGAGGGCTGAGGCCGAGAGGCAGTGTCCCCCTGGGGAGGCGGGCTTGCTGGACCCCCTCATTTTCCTGCCCCCAACCCCAGCCTCATCTTCTGACGCCGGCCTGACTGTGGGATCGTGCTCATGCACGAGTGCGTGTTGGTGGTGTCCTGCACCCGACCTCATGTTTTCCAGCCCCGAGTCCCAAGTGAGAAGGTCTTCACATCCAAGTTATAGTTAAACTAACAAACAAAAGAGAAACACTCCTTAAAACGTTTAGAAAGAAGTCTCTCTGTTTCTAGGACAGAGTTGAAAACAGCGCTGCCCCCAAGTGAACAACCCTCCCTGGAGAGGGGCGGCTCCCCGACTGCTGGTTAGAGGGGCTAGGAAAGTGTCCTGAGCCGTCTGCGCCAGGCTAGGGACGCCGCTTGGACCTGGCCGCCCACCGGCCGGCGGGTGTGTGGCGTGGCACCTGTCCTCTCTGGGCTGCGACTGTCTCACGGGCTTTGGTTTGCTCTACGGGGAGGTTGGTCATTGGGGGTCCCTCCTTGTGTTACGGCGTGAGCTGTCCGGGAGAGCTTCCTGGCCTTGAGCCGGCTTCCTTGCCTGTGAAGGGGACCATGACAGTGTCCACCTTAGGGTTTCTGAGCGGGTCACATGCATGAATCTCTCCAATGGTGTTTGGTGCTCTCTCAGCCCCAGGCCTGGAAGGAAGGCTCAGGAAGCTCTCTTGGTGGCCTTCACTAGCCGTTAGAGATCCCAGCCCTTCCTATGTTGTTAGCTTAGTGGCAGTATTGTTTTCCACTCTCCTCTGGAGACGGAAATGAACATTGGAAGCATTGAGACCAGGGTAGGCAACTAGCCCCAACTCCACGGTTCAAGCCCGCCCTCTGGAAGGGTAGGGGCAAGGCCCGTTGGTGAGAAGCAGCAAGCACTGACTCTGGCCTTTTCAGCAGACAGGCAACTTCGAGGAGGACGGGCGTAGCTCTTGGAACCCACAGAAAGGCAGAGAGTGGGCTCTGGGGGGCTGGGGAGCAGGCGTGGGGGTTCCTGGGAGCCACGCCACACCAGCACTGCTGGACGCCTCACTCCGGCCCTTTTCTGCATCGTGTCCCGTTGCAGACTGAAGCCCGGCAGAGGGCCAGCTCGGTCACCCGTTTCCTTTGGCTGCTGCTACCAACGACCACAGACGGGCGTCTTCAAACAATGCAAGTGGAGAGAGGAGCAGGCGGAGCCCAGAGGACTCTTAGGCCAGTGATGCTGCTCTGCAGGCGACGGCAGTGGTGGCTACGCGCTATCTAACACTTGTCAAAGCCGGTAGAATGCACACCGCCACGAGCGACCTTCACGGGACCTGTGGGTTTGGGGCTGACTCGGTTCACGTGCCCACCTCTGGCAATGACATTCGTCAGAGCCACTGCAAGGGCCCTGAAACCCAGAGGCTGGGGCCACGTCCCAGACTTCCTCATTCAGCAAGTGTGGGGAGGGGCCCAAAGCTCTGTGTTTCTTATGGATCCCAAGGGGAGGCTGAGCTGCTGGTCCCGGATGACACTCAGAGCCGTGGGGCTGAGAGAAGCCAGCCGGAGGAATTCTCTCCCACAGTCTGTATGAGGTAGGAAGAAACATTTCTTTTTTTTTTTTTTTGGATTTTTCTGAAGCTGGAAATGGGGAGAGACAGTCAGACAGACTCCCGCATGCGCCCGACCGGGATCCACCCGGCACGCCCACCAGGGGCGACGCTCTGCCGCAACCAGAGCCACTCTAGCACCTGGGGCAGAGGCCAAGGAGCCATCCCCAGCGCCTGGGCCATCTTTGCTCCAATGGAGCCTTGGCTGTGGGAGGGGAAGAGAGAGACAGAGAGGAAAGAGGGGGGGAGGGGGGGGGAGAAGCAGATGGGTGCTTCTCCTGAGTGCCCTGGCCAGGAATCGAACCCGGGTCCCCCGCACTCCAGGCCAACGCTCTACCGCTGAGCCAACCGGCCAGGGCCAGGAAGAAACATTTCTTAAAAGATCACTGGGATGAAGAAGCCAGGAATGACAGGCAGGGACACAAACGTCCAGGTTGTCATCCAGGGCTGTCATCCCGCTCCGGGGAAGAAGGTGTCTGACCCGGTTATGAGGACAGCGTGCTCAGAAGCGACACAGGAAGGCTGGCAGAGACCGTGTGGTCACTGAGACTCGCGGGGTGGTGCATCCAGTGCTGGCCGAGGGCCCAGCCGCCGGCCCACAAACACTCCTCCTGCAGGGACTGCAGGCTCAGTGGGCCCCCATCACATGAGGTCCCAGCGACGCCATCGTGGGGACCATTTTATCTGGATCTTGGAGCCAGAAAACCAGCCAGAGGGAGAATCTGCTTTTAATTCTAAGAAACAAGGAGCCAGGATCAAATGACCTGTGGGACCAGCTGACCAGCCCAGCCTGCGATCCCGGGCGCGAGCGTCCCAGAGCTAATGATGTCATGGCCCTGGGCTGTGTTGGCGCTGCAGCGCTGTGTAGTCGGTTGATGGGGTTAATCAGCTCATGTTAACATGCTGATGATCATGAAATAAAAACGACCATTTCAATAGGAGACTCGGGGCGGAGGGACTGAAGCGAAATCATTGGGACTTTTTACAGAGGTCACGGTTGAATTATCACAAAACTTCCTTTACTCAAAGCAGATGCTTATTAAGATTAATTTAGTGTGAAAAGTGAACCAGACTGAGTAGAAAGGACATTGTCTCCTGAATTATGTAACGAGACACCTCCTCATTGTCCTCCGCTCACTGAAGATGATTGCGTCCTTCCTCGGGGACGTTTCGGGGCACAGCTGAGCCACCGTGTCCATCCCTCCTTGGAGGGGTGTGTGGGACGTTCAGGGAGATGTCTTCCGTGTTCACGCGCAAAGTGGGCACAAACGGAGGTGTTAATGGGGAAGACGGGGGTGGGGGGGCTGATGAAAGAGCCCAGCGTTCTGCCAGCGGTTCCTAGAGATGCGTCTTGTCTGAGGACGAGAAACAGACACAGGGAAATAACTTGGGCTGCTTGTAAAGTCCCGGACGCTGGCGTGATGGAGCGTGGCGACTGCTGGGGTAGTTTGGGGTCCAGAGGAGGGGCTCTGGGAAAGTTGTCTGGCAAGGATCCCAGGTTTGGACTCAAACTCCTCCTGGACCCCTGCTGTGGTTGTCATCCTCCAAACCAATCTTCCTTTTCTTCTTTTTTAAGTGAATATACGTTTCATTCCTCTTGCTTGTTACAAAATGTTCCTTCTTCTCTCTCTTTTTTTTTTTAAATTTATTGATTGATTTCTAGAGAGAGAGGATGAGAATGAGAGAGAGAGAGAGAGAGAGAGAGAAACGCTGATTTCTTGCTCCACTTACTTATGCATTCATTGGTTGATTTTTGTCTATGCCTTGACCTGGGATCAACCTTGGTTGTATTGGGACGATGCTCTCAGCAGCTGAGCTACCCAGCAGCCAGGCCAACACGCTCCTTCTTAGAAGCCTTTGCCCTGTGCTTCTGAGACCCTCTGGAGCCTTTCCCTCCTCCTGCCCGTCAGCCTGTCCTACTCCCTGCTCTGGATTCTTTTTCTAAGGTAACGCCTGGGCTGCGGCTGTTCTCCCGGGGGCTCAGCTCTCTTTCTCCTCACTGAGAACACAGCTCTGTCTGGACTTAGTCCATCCAGTCCTGTCGTTTCCATAGCGACTTTGAGCCCGGACATGCTGGGAAGGCAGTGCTACCTCCTTTAATAAGATGAAACAAGGGTCTCCCAGGCCAGCCCTGCGAGAACTTCCCGGCGGGAAGGAGCCGCTGGCCGTGGGGCCCCTGTCTGAATTTTCTCTTCTTTGGGGTTCTTGCTCTCCTCTCCTCTGGGGCATGTCAGGTAGGGCCTGCTGTCCTCTGACTTACGTGTGTACAAACCCCCCCCCCCCCCGGTTTTCCTAAAGCACAGTTGTGATGAGATGCTTTCTTAACACGTGGCCACAATGTACCAAGGGAAACTCGAGGGGAGCAGGCACACAGAGACCAAAGACGGTCAGCAGCCTGGCCCCGGGGTCTGCACGCACAGGGCTGCACGGGGCGCCTCCTGCGGAACAGAGCACCTCGGGCTGTGCGGGCACGGCCCGGTCACTTACTGTCCTCATGGTTTCCATGGCTCCCTAGGTCCCTGATGGGCGCTTCTCCCTGGGGACCGGTCCTGTGGCTGTGCTCCTCTCTCAGCTGGGGCTCCATCGTCTGAAGGCTCGCCTGGGGCTGGAGGACCCACTTCCACGGCGGTTCATGGTCATGGCCGGCACGATCATTCCCGGCCGGGGGTGGCTGGGGTGGCTGGGGGTGGCCGGGGCAGTCTCTGGAGGGCTGCTGGTTGGGGTAGGGCTGGGGACAGTTGGCGGGCCACCAGGAGGGCTGCTGCACGCAGGTCGGAGGGTACTTCTGTGGGCATTGGGAGAGAGACTGCTCCGGCCAATCCAACCTGACCGCGGGGTATGTGGATCGGGGACAGCCGCCCGAGCGCTCCCTGTTGTGCAGTACGCAGCCTGACCCCACGCCTGACCCCGACCGAGGGGCTCTGGTTCATCCGGGTGCTTTTCTCCTCGTAACTGAACTCCTGGTTTCCCCTGTGGTCACCCCCAATTCGCCTCTAAGTCCCCGCGGGGCGGGGTACCCGGACTCAGAGCTAGAGTTGTATTTACCTCCTGACATTTTAAAATTTATCATTTCTAATTGACATATAATTGATGTACAGTAACTTCCTCATTTCAGTTGTACATGACGGTGATTCGATATTTATATACATTATGAAATGATCCAAATGGTACATCTAGTTATCAACTGTTACCGTACGTGGTTATTACAGCATTATGGACTGCACTCCCTCTGCGGCACTTTATACCGTGACGATTTATTTCCTAACTGGAACTTGCTGCCTCTCGACCCCCTGCCCCTATTTCTCCAGCCCCCTCGACACCTCCCTTCCCTGGGAACCAGGGGTCCGTTTCTGTATTCTTGTCTTTGTTCGTTGGTTTTGTTTCTAGGTTCCACAGATAGGTGAAATCCTACGGTCTGTCTTTCTCCGTCTGACCTGGCTTGTGTAGCATAACACTCTTCAGGTCCATCCAGGTTGTCACACACGTCAGCGGGGCTCCCTCTGAAGGCTCCAGGGAAGAACACTTTTTCCTCCACCTCTTCCAGCTGTTGGTGTGGCTGGCTGTCCTTGGGGTCCTGGGCTTGCACCCACGTCACTCTGATCTCCGCCTGTATCATCACCTGGCTTCCTCCGCCCTGTGTGTTTTTGTGTCCACAGTCCTCTCCTTTCTCTTATAAGACACCAATCACCCTGATCTAATGTGGCCTCATCTCACCTTGATGACCTCTACCAAGACCCTTTTCCAAATATGGTCCCATTCTGAGGTTCCGGGTGGACGTTAATTGTTCTGGGTGGACACTTATTTAATCCAACGCCCCCCATTCTTTGGGAGGAGATGAATTGGGGGGAATTAGTTAATACCATAAAAACCCTTAGGCCCGCCAATGGCCCAATGATGCTCTCACAGAGGTGGTCGTTATGGAGCGAGGGACCTTTGAAAAAGGCTCAGAGGAAAGGTTATATGTCAACGGCCGGTGACACACAGGTTCTGTCCACATGAGTTCCCTGCCCCTGTCAGCTTTTTGAGTCTTGATGTCTCACATGCCAGAATCTCAAGTTTTCCTCTTGCAATCCTTCCATTAAAGAATGGCTTATCTGGCCTTTTGTTTATGTGTGGAAAATGCATTAAAATTTTTTATAAAATAAACCCATTTATTTCCAGACGAAAGTTAGCATTTTGCCCGGAGTGAATTCTTGTGGCCGAGTTATAAAATTCTCAAAGTAAGGGTTTCTAATGAAAATGTGCTACCCTTTAATGAATATCACTGCCCCCGCTATAATACGGGAATGAACAATATTTGGCATGATGTACTCTGGAAAAATCGCCTAACGTGTAATACAAGTGATCGCCCTGTTTGTGAGCCAAGCTCTGTTTCCATTTTGTGGGGTAAGTCAGCTCAACAAATATTTATTGAGTGCCTACTAAGTCTCACACGCTGTGCCGGGCAGTGGGGACACAAAGACATTAGTGGGGAGGGGGGGAGGCGGTTCGGTTTTGTCAATAATAATGAGTTTCCGACCGGGTTGTATGTTGGGCCACTGTTCTGGGTGCTTTGCGTACCCACATAATCCTGCCAGGGTCCCCGCATACAGATGGGACACCAGAGGTACAGAGAGGTCCAAGTCATTGACCGCCATCATGCAGCCAGCAAGAAGCAGATTGGGGTCCGTTCACATTCAGGCCGCTCGCCGGGTGGCACTGCCCCGGGCAACCTCATCGGAGAGTCGCAGCGCAGCGGCGTGGGCACAGGGGCCGTGGGAGCTCATGAGGCCTCTTGGGGGGCGGGTGTTCTCACAGGGAGTTGGAGCCGGGGCTGGTGAAGGACAGAAGATGAGCGAGCACGCGCCGACCCTAGAAACAGCGCGGTGTGCACGCACGTGTGCCGGCCTGTGTCAGTGTCACCGGAGCCCACATCGTGGGCAGAGAGCGTCCGGAGGGTGTGGGGGCCGGTTTCAGGAGCGGCGTGGACGCTGCTGCCCTGGGGAGTCTGGAGGTCACCCTGTGGGTGAAGGGAAGCCCAAGCAGGGCATTTTGTTTGCTTGTTTGTTTGTTTTTGTGACAGAGACAGAGATACAGACAGAGAGAGGGACCGATAGAGACAGACAGACAGGAAGGGAGAGAGATGAGAAGCATCAATTCCTTGTGGCGGCACCTTAGTTGTTCATTGATTGATTTCTCCTATGTGCCTTGACCGGGGGGCTACAGCAGAGCGAGTGACCCCACACTCAAGCCAGTGACCTCCGGGTTTCGAACCTGGGTCCTCTGCCTCCCAGTCTGGTGCTCTATTCACTGCACTACCGCCTGCTCAGGCCAAAGCAGGGCTTTAAGGAAGAGAATGACACACCAGTCCGCTGATAAGCTTTGTCTTCGTCACTGGGGTATTGGAGGAGGTGTCACCTGGCTGTTCACTTGAGGAGAAAAAGAGAACAAGTAGGGCAGTTGTATCCTTTTCATCTTTCCACCGGAAGGTCTGACTCTTACCAGCTTTTGCTGAGAGCAGGCCGTTCCTGCTGACGTAACAACAGCAGCGGCCAGCACTTCCCAGTCCTTCCCACGCACCGGACGTCCCGCCAGTGTGTTCCAGGTTGCAATTTACTTAGTCCTCGGCGGGCTCTATGCGGTCTGGGTCCTACTGGGCGGAGAGTCAGGGGCCCGGGGAGCCGCCTCAGGGCCCTGGCACCGAGAGGGCCGAGCCAGCATCGCAGCCTGCGGGAGGCTCCGTCCCCTGGTCTGTCACTGTCCAGCTCTGGGGGTTTGCCCGTAGGCCGGCCACACCGTGCGTCCGTGGGGCACTGTGGACCACACTGTGACACCCCCATCCCACGTCTTGTGTCAAATGGGATGGTATTTGGGGGTGGAGCCTTTGGGAGGTGACTAGGTTTCCAAGAGGTCATGCGGGTAGGGACCCACAACAGGTGTGGTGTCCCGGTTAGAGGAGCACCAGAGCGCCTGCTGTCCGCGGTCTGCCCGCTGAGGGCACAGAGAGGAGGGGGCTGTCCGCGGTCTGCCCGCTGAGGGCACGGAGAGGAGGGGGCTGTCCCGCTGTCTGCCCGCTGAGGGCACGGAGAGGAGGGGGCTGTCCGCGGTCTGCCCGCTGAGGGCGCGGAGAGGAGGGGGCTGTCCCGCTGTCTGCCCGCTGAGGGCACGGAGAGGAGGGGGCTGTCCGCGGTCTGCCCGCTGAGGGCACGGAGAGGAGGGGGCTGCCCGCGGTCTGCCCGCTGAGGGCACGGAGAGGAGGGGGCTGTCCGCGGTCTGCCCGCTGAGGGCGCGGAGAGGAGGGGGCTGCCCGCGGTCTGCCCGCTGAGGGCGCGGAGAGGAGGGGGCTGTCCGCGGTCTGCCCGCTGAGGGCACGGAGAGGAGGGGGCTGTCCGCAGCCAGGGAAGTCCTCACGCCAGACCCGCCCCTGCTGCGCCCTGGTCTCGGGCCTGCAGCTCCAGGACCGTGAGAAGCAAAGGTCTGTGGGCAAAGCCAGAAGTTCCCCAGCAGCCTGAGCTCACTAACACGAGGAGCGCCGTGGAGAGACGAAACCGGCAGCCCCCGGAGTGTGTGGGGGCGCACACCTGCTGGTCACTCTGGCTTGGGGGCGGGCCCCAGTGAGCCGCCGGAGGTGGCCTGTGTGTGTGTATGAGCCACGGCGAGGTGAAGGCAGGGTCACGTTGTGTCCGGCTTTGGAAGGAAGGGTGCAGCAAGACCCCATGAAACAGGGTCCTGTCGGAGCGAAGTGCCCCGGGGCTGACTCGCGTGGGCTGGGATCCGTCTGCCACTCACAGACTCGGCACAACCCCGAGTTTCTTTTTTTTTTTTTTTTTTTTTAATTTTTATTTTTTTCATTTTTCCAAAGCTGGAAACGGGGAGGCAGTCAGACAGACTCCCGCATGCGCCCGACCAGGATCCACCTGGCATGCCCACCAGGGGGCGATGCTCTGCCCCTCCGGGGCATTGCTCCACCGCATCCAGAGCCACTCCAGCGTCTGAGGCAGAGGCCACAGAGCCATCCTCAGCGCCCGGGCCATCTTTGCTCCAATGGAGCCTCGGCTGCGGGAGGGGAAGAGAGAGACAGAGAGGAAGGAGAGGGGGAGGGGTGGAGAAGCAAATCGGCACTCCTCCTGTGTGCCCTGGCCGGGAATCGAACCCGGGACTCCTGCACGCCAGGCTGACGCTCTACCGCTGAGCCAACCAGCCAGGGCCACCCCGAGTTTCTTTAATGTCTCTGGACCTCGGTCTCCTCACCTGTAAAATGGGGGTGATGATTTTTACCTGGCAGCATCGATGTAGCATTTATAAGAGATATCGTAGGTAAAGTGTCTGGCCCAAGTGAGTGTTTAATGGGTATACGGTAATACTATAAATCTTCAGTACCTAGCTCAGGCATCCCCTCACCTTGGAAGCACTCCCTCCTCAGTCCCCTCTGTGCCTCACACACGTGGATGGTGGCCGCTTCTCACGTTTGGTCAGAGTTACTCGCAGACTTCTCCACCAGCCCCCCCACCCCACCCCACCACCCCATAGAGGGCAGGCCCTTTGGTGCTAACGGCTCAGGCTGGGCTGGTGGCAGCGGTTTGGAGGAAGGGGCTGTTGATGTGTGCGAGGCAGCAGAAGGAAGGCAGCTCATTTCAGAAGGAGGCATATTATCACGCAGGGGGGCCCGGGGACCCCGGGAGAAGAGGAAATGAGTGGTCAGGGCACCAGCTGTGTGGGAGAAAGGGGGTGAGCAGCGGTGCGGAGAGCTGGGGTGTTGTCCTGGGTACACATGTGGGCCCTGGCAGGGTTTTGAGCAGGGAGCGGCTTGTTCAGATTTGTGAGTGGGCCCGGCACCCCTGACTGCAGCGTGGA
Source organism: Saccopteryx bilineata (assembly GCF_036850765.1). Classification (NCBI taxonomy): domain Eukaryota; kingdom Metazoa; phylum Chordata; class Mammalia; order Chiroptera; family Emballonuridae; genus Saccopteryx; species Saccopteryx bilineata. Next base: position 261,011,146 of record NC_089494.1, read on the forward strand.
GGCGTCCCAGCCCCGGTGAGGCTCCAGAGGCACGAGAGGCCGGCACGGCAGGGGCCCTGGGTCCGAGCACAGCCTCTGGCTGAGGCAGAAGGTTCAGCTGGAGGATGAGGTTGTTAATGCCCACTCAGGCAGGCAGCATGGTCCCTGGACCTGCTCCAGGGACCCACCTCCTGTCCCCTTCCCCTAACTGTGATGGGGAAGCCGGGCTGGAAATGGGAGGTTTTCTCCTATTCTTTTTTTTTTTTTTTTTGTCCCGTGACCATTAGGTTTGTTGATAAGCGAGGATTATTAATTAAAGGGATAAAGTGTGTGCTTCCAAGGGTGATTACCGTTACTGTAAATCAGACTTAATGGTGGCAGACATTCATTAGGGATTCATTTCCTAATGATAACGAATTGGTGTGAGCAGATGTCAGGTGCGGCCGTGACTGTCATTCTAATTCCGGGCCCCGGGAGTGGGACGTGTCCGAGCCAGCGCCCTCCTGGAACTTCGGGCCACGGCTCTGTGGCCAGAGCCAGGCGGCCACTCTCCGCAGGCTGCTGCTGAGGACCGCCAGGTCCGTGCCCTTGCCACGCCCACGCCCTTGCCACGCCCGCGCCCTTGCCACGCCCGCTTCCTGGAGCAACGTTCCTGCTGCCTGGTCCCTTGAACCTCACTTCCCTCGGAAGTCTCCCCTGACTGCTCCAGGTGGGCTCGGGGCCCCTCGGGCTCCTGCAACACTGACCACCCTGCTGTTCCCCCCACCCAGGGTCAGGCGCTGGACCAAGTCCGTCCCTGCGTGCCCAGCACCCAGTGCAGAGTTGGTGCTCCGGGTGGTGCCTGAATTAGTGGGTATGGAAGTGAGGGCAGGGGTGTTTTTGCTGAAGGCATCCAATGTGGCTTCTCCTGCAGTAAACTGATTTTCTGTTTGGAACTGGGGGCCAGAAAAGAGCCCCCCCCAGGACAGGCAGGGTGGGCCCCCTGGTTAGCTGGCACCCTATGCCTTCCCAGGTGGACCGAGGAGAGTTCAGGGTCTTCCTGGGCACATGGAGCCCTGGGGCGGGTCCTGAGTCTTGTGGAATCCGAGGAGGTTAACCAGGGCAGCGGGGGTCAAGGGCCGCAAACCTGTCACAAAGCCCGGGTCTCCTCACCTGTGGAATGAGACGTCCCGCGTCATGGCGAGGACGCGGATTCAAGCACGCCGTCTTCAAGCACTCAGCACAGTGCTTGGCGCCTCGCGGGCACTCAGCAAATATCAGCCACTCTTCTTATTACTGTTCTGCTGAAACGAGGAGGCGGAATCAGCCGCCTTGCGATGGGAAGGTGTGGCAGGGTGTGGGCGGGAAGGGAAAGGAGAGGGGGAGACACAGTGGCCTCCAGAGGGGCCTCACCTCGTGGGAAAAGGGTGCAGCGTGCTCAGCGAGTGGGGAGGAGGCGTGGACGGGGTCCGACCCATACAGTGCCCGGCCGGCCGGGGCCACGGTCTGGCCAGCCCTCGGGCAGTCTGGTCAGGAAGATCAGCTCAGAAGATGGGAGGATTGTTTCCAACAGGCCGCATGGCTCTTCCGTGTCCGCTGTCTCCAGCCAGGTGCTTGCCAGGGGCCTCTGTCCAGGTGGTGAGTCCTTCTCTGGACGAGGAACCAGGTTCAGCGAGGTTGTGAATGACGCAGTGCTGTAAGAAAAGAATAATAATAAAAAATTCTCTATAAGTATTGTTGTGAGTTTCCTCCGGCCGCCATAGCAAAGCACCACAGACTAGGGGGTGGTGGTAGGGGGGTGCAGGGATGGGGCTTAAACAACAGAGATTCGTTCTCTCACAGTTCGAGGGGCTCGAAGCTTGAGATCAGGTGTGGGCAGCGTTGGGGACTGGGAGTAAATTGGTGTCACTAGATTCTGAGTGACGGCACATGGTGGGGAGAGGTTGGGGCAGGAGCCTGGGACCTTCCAGGTTATGTAGACCAGTGGTCCCCAATCCCCGGGCCATGGACCAGTACTGGTCCGTGGACCATTTGGTTCCAGTTCACAGAGAAAGAACAAATAACTTACATTATTTCCGTTTTATTTATATTTAAGTCTGAACGATGTTTTATTTTTAAAAAATGACCAGATTCCCTCTGTTCCATCCGTCTAAGACTCACTCTTGACGCTTGTCTCGGTCACGTGATACATTTATCCGTCCCACCCTAAAGGCCGGTCCGTGAAAATATTTTCTGACATTAAACTGGTCCGTGGCCCAAAAAAGGTTGGGGAGCACTGATGTAGACCCTTCTGTTAAACAGTAAGACTCGGAGAGAAGACACAAAATAAGTGTTCAGAGTCTTCCACATCTTACCTCAGTGAGTTCCTGCAACAATTGGATAAACCAGTATTATCCCCATTGTCCAGATGAGAAAACTGAGGCAAGGGAAGGGTAAGTGACTCGCTCAAAGCCACCCAGCTGGTGAGTTGTAGAGTCAGAATTGCAACCAGGCACAGGTGGGTCCCGGAGGCTAGTCGCCCAGGATGCCTGGGTCCCTCTGTCCTGAGGAATCTGCAACATTCTCCTGGGTGATCGTGACCTGGATTTTAGTCCCATGACAGCAGCTGCTACATCTGTTGTATTTTGGTGCCACTCCTGGCACCTAGCGCTGAGCCCAGTACCTGGCAGATACTGGCTTCATTCTTCAGACTTGAAAGAACGAATGAACATTGTGAGCCAGGAAGGGAGTACTGAGCCCATTTAACAGACGAGGAGGCTGAGGCTGTGGGTATTTCTCCACCTGCCTGAGGTCATCCAGGCAACTCCACACCCAGGCTTTCTCCCCTTCCCCCTGCCGCCAGGTGGGCCTCACAGTAACATCAGAGGTGTTTAGTCCCCTCCAGACGGGATACCAAGGGCCTGAGAAGTTAGGGCCCTGCCTGGCTTCTCACGGGAGGTGGGAGGAGAGGAAGCTCTGGTCTGGGGACACTGGGTCTCACCTAATCGGTCAGCGTTCTCACGGTACCTCTGGATATGGTTGGCAAAGGCTCCTTGCGTGAGGATTTTCTTTCTGAGTGTCTTTTTAATAGATTTGCAATGTCATTCTTTGTGCTTCACAGATCCCAGCTTGCTGCTGCAAAGACAATCCCTTCTCCAACCAGAAGACGGAGACTTCCTGTTTGTTTTCCTAACAGCAGCTGAGACAGGAGGTAGTTCTCTGGGACATCTCCCCTGCTGCGTGGAAACGAGTTCTCGTGTAGTGAAGGGGAAACCGCAGGTGGAGCAGGAGAAACATTGTGCTGTGTGCTGCTGCTGGGATTTCACTTAAGAGGGAGAGAGCCCGGACTCCCACCTGTCAATGGGAGGCGCGTCAAAACGACCATCAGGAGATCGATAGGCGGGAGGGGACAGACACTGCAAGACTTTTTGGAAAATGCCATCTGCCACACACACTTCCTTCCTTCCTCACTACCCAGTAACAAGGAGGAGGAGACCACCATGGATGGCTCAGATCTAGGTGAATTTATGAGGGCAGTGACGGGGCAGGACCTCAGCCCACGTGGAAGGCAGGGAAGAGACTGCCCTGCCCCAGGCAACCCAAAGCGTCAACAAATGACAGATGCTCTTTTTTTTAGACAATTAATTTCAATGGGGTGACGTTGATTAATTAGAGTACATAGAGTCAGAGAAAACATCTCCAGGTTATTTTGACATTTAGTTATGTTATATACCCGTCACCCAAAGTCAAATTGTCTTCCATCACCTCCTTCTATTTGGTTTTCTTTGTGCCCCTCCCCTTCCCCTACCCCCTCCCTCTCCTCCCCCCCACCCCGTAACCACCGCACTCTTGTCCATGTCCCTGAGTCTCATTTTTGTGTCCCACCTATGTATGGAATCATACAGTTCTTAGTTTTTTCTGATTTACTTATTTCACTCAGTATCATGTTATCAGGGTCCATCCATGTTGTCGTGAATGATCCGATGTCATCATTGCTTATGGCTGAGTAGTATTCCATAGTATATAAGTACCACATCTTCGTTATCCAATCCTCTATCATCGGTTGCCTAGCTGTTCGGTGGATATATGTTGAGACTTCTCCGGGCAGCTAGTTAGGACAGAAATATCCTGCAGAAAGTTTCTTGAGGGCTGCTGTACAAACGAGGCTGACTTTTCTCCCTCAGTTCCCTGCTCCACCACGAGATATCGCCACGGCTTGACTTTCCCTCGTGCCCGAAGGTCTAACGTTTTACTGGTGCGGAACATTCCAGCCAGGCAAGCTAGTGGCCAGTGGAGCCGTCTCGGAGGCGAGCCTGGCCATTGTTCCTCGATGCCCGCCTGTTTCCTTGTAGCTGCTTTGGGGTGTTAGAAAATTGGATTAAAGCTTCAATCGCATTTTCCCCTAAACACAAAAGTCCAAAATTAGTAGCACATTTCTAGCAGACCTCACTTAAAGCCACATCAAATTAAACAGAGTTGTTTTAACATGGCCCTGTATAGACTGAGCAGCCTGGATGGGAAAGGTTTATGAAGTGAGGTATGTTTGTAAATACGGGAGAGCTCAAAATTGTTTTGACCTTGTGATATTTGAACCATATTCTTGTAAATTGTATTCAACTTGGAATTGACATCCTGTGGATTTACAGTCCTCCCTGCCCCCCACATATTGCTTCGGGATTTTATTACAGGCTCGTTTGATGATGTTTTGTTTTTATAAATGCCAGTGTTACCCCAAGTTGCGTGAGATCAAAGGATCTTGAAGATAGAAGCCCTCTCTCAGAGTGCCTGGTTAGCTCCCAGAACCCTCTCCTCTTAGGGATGGGTAAACTGAGGCACAAGGAGGTTAAAATAGATCGTTCAAGCCACTCAAGAGAGCGGGTGCTTGGGCTGGGAGTGAACTTCAGGCTCCCGAATGCAGACTAGGGGGACTGGGTTGAATGCACGGGTGGAAGGGATACAGGCAGGTCTGAACTCCACACAGAGCGACCTCCCTTACCAGCTGTGTGACCTCAGCCATGTCCCTAACCTCTTTGAGCTCCCGTCTCCCCTGCCCCTGTGAAGTAAAATGAGGTGATAACAATTCCTAAGATCGATTCCCGGCCAGGGCACACAGGAGAGGCGCCCATCTGCTTCTCCACCCCTCCTCCTCTCCTTCCTCTCTGTCTCTCTCTCTTCCCCTCCCACAGCCAAGGCTCCATTGGAGCAAAGTTGGCCTGGGCGCTGAGGATGGCTCCATGGCCTCTGCCTCAGGAGCTAGAATGGCTCTGGTTGCAGCAGAGCAACGCCCCAGATGGGCAGAACATCGCCCCCTGGTGGGCATGCCGGGTGGATCCCGGTCGGGCGCATGCGGGAGTCTGTCTATTTGCCTCCTCACTTTTCACTTTGGAAAAATATAAAAACAAAACAAACCCCTGAAGATAAAGTGATTCTAGCAGGTGCCCAGATATTCTTTCTTCCTGCCTAATGGCTCCCTGCCCAGTGCATGTCCCACTACAACAGGCCAGGGACGAGGCGATGGAGTGGGGGTGGACCTGGAGGCAGTGGGCGAGGGGGCCCCAAGTGGGAGGAGGCGATCGTTCATGTAGTTGCTCGAAGTACAGCCTCTGAGCGTCAGGGGCTGAGACGTGAGCGTTCCTGGGGGCTAGTCCGCACAGGGGTTGTGCACTCCGGTGCAGAGGCCCCGCCTGCCTGTGCCTTCGCTATGGGGAATCTTTTGCTACCATACTCACCCCTCCAGACTCGACGCAGACATCAGCTCCATCCCACAGTCCCTGGCCGCCACTCACCCGCTGTCTGTCTCCACAGATTCGTGTGTTCTGCACGTTTCATGGAATCACATGTGAGCTTTGTGACAGGTTTCTCTCCCTTCGCAGGTGTTTTCAAGTTTCATCCGTGTTGTAGAATAAGAACTTCATCCCTTGTATGGCTGGACAGTATTCCATTGTATGGATACACCACATCCCTACATGTGTTGAGTCATTTCTCCATTGATGGACATTGGGTGACCTCTGCCTTTTGGCTACCATGAATAATGCTGCAATGAACCATCACATACAAGACTTTGTGTGGACATATGTTTTTGATTCCCTTGGGTGTAGACCTAGGCATGGAACTGCTGTGTTACAGGATTGCTTTACACATAACTTTTTGAAGAACTGTCTGATTGTTCTCCAAAGCAGCAGCACCATTTTGCATTCCCAGCAGCAGTGTATCAGGGCTCCAGTTCCCCCACATCCTCGCCAACCAGCACTTGTTATTATCGGTCTTAGTGATTGTAGCCATCCTAGTGGGTGTGAACTGGTAGTTCACTATGGTTTTTGATTTCCCTGATGATTGGTGATGTTGAGTGCCTTTTCTTGTGGTTATTGGCTATTTGAATACCTTCCTTGAAGAACTGTGTATTCAGATTCTTGGCCCCCTTTTTTTTTTCTTACAGAGACAGAGAGAGTCAGAGAGAGGGACAGACAGGCAGGAACAAAGAGAGATGAGAAGCATCAATCATCAGTTTTTCATTGCAACACCTTAGTTGTTCATTGATTGCTTTCTCATATGTGCCTTGACCATGGGCCTTCAGCAGACTGAGTAACCCCTTGCTCAAGCCAGCGACCTTGGGTCCAAGCTGGTGAGCTTTGCTCAAACCAGATGAGCCCGCACTCAAGCTGGCGACCTCGGGGTCTCGAACCTGGGTCCTCTGCATCCCAGTCCGATGCTCTATCCACTGCGCCACCGCCTGGTCAGGCTTTGGCCCATTTTTAAAATGAGGTGTTTTATTTTTTATTTTTTATTGTTGAGCTGTAAGAGTTCTTTAATTTATTCTGAACATGAGATTCTTATCATATACACGATTGAAAAAGATTTTCTCCGATTCCCTCCTTTCACTTTATTACTAGTGTCCTTTGACGCACAAAGTTTTTGTTTGGCAAAGTCGATTTGTCTATGTTTTCTTTCATTACTTGTGATTTTGGTGCCTGATTAAGAAACCATCGCCTAGCCTAACCTGTGAAGGCACACTGGCTAGAGCCTTGACCTGGAGTGCCAAGGTTGCTGGTTCGAGGCCCCAGGCTTGCGGGTCAAGGCACATACCAGAAATAACTACCAAGTTGGTGCTTCCTGCTCCTCTTCCCGCCCTTCTCTGTCTCTCTCTCTCTCTCAAATCAATAAATGAAATCTTAAAAAAGAAGGAAAGAAGGAAGGAAGGAAGGAAGGAAGGAAGGAAGGAAGGAAGGAAGGAAGGAACCATTGTCTAATTTAAGGTCATAAAAATTTATGCCTAGGTTTTTTTCTAAGAATTTTAGTTTTAGCTCTTGCACTTTGGTCCTTGATTTATTTGGAGTTCATTTTTGTATGTGGTGTGAGGTAGGGTCCAAATTTATTCTTTCGCATGCGGCTACCCAGTTGTCCCCGCACCATTTGTTTAAAAGATTATTCTTTGTCTCATTAAATGGCTTTGGCACCTTTGTTGAAAATAAATTGACCATAAATGTGAGGGTTTATTTCTGACCTCTCGATTCGAGTTCTTTGATCTATACATTTATCCTTATGCCAGAACCACAGTGTTTTGCTTACTCTAGTTTTATAGTGAGTTTTGAAATTGAGAAGTGTGAGTCCTCCCACATTATGCTTTTTAAAGTTTGTTTTGGCTCTTCTGGGTCCCTTACATTTCCATATAAATTCTTGTGAGCTTGTCCATTTCTGCAAAACAAAACAAAACAAAAATGCTATTGAGTTTTTTTTTTCTTTTTTTTTTTTTTTCTTTTTTTTTTCATTTTTCTGAAGCTGGAAACAGGGAGAGACAGTCAGACAGACTCCCGCATGCGCCCGACCGGGATCCACCCGGCACGCCCACCAGGGGCGAAGCTCTGCCCACCAGGGGGCGATGCTCTGCCCATCCTGGGCATCGCCATGTTGCGACCAGAGCCACTCTAGCGCCTGAGGCAGAGGCCACAGAGCCATCCCCAGCGCCCGGGCCATCTTTGCTCCAATGGAGCCTCGGCTGTGGGAGGGGAGGAGAGAGACAGAGAGGAAAGCGCGGCGGAGGGGTGGAGAAGCAAATGGGCGCTTCTCCTGTGTGCCCTGGCCGGAATCGAACCTGGGTCCTCCGCACGCTAGGCCGACGCTCTACCGCTGAGCCAACCGGCCAGGGCCTGCTATTGAGTTTTTGATGGGAATTGCATAGGATCTGTAGATACATTTGGGGAGTATTGCCATTTTAACAATATTAAGTCTTCTAATCCATAAACACGGGATCTTTTTTTATTTATTTAGGTGGTCTTTAATTTTTTTCAACTATATTTTGTAGTTTTAGCGTATAAACGTTATACTTCTTTGGCTAAATTTATTCCTAGGTATTTTATTCTTTTTGACAGTATTGAAAATGGAACTGTTTCCCTCATTTAATTTCCAGGCTATGGTCTGAGCCACGGGAGGGCAGAGTCCTTTGGCATAGACAGGCAGCGAGCGGCGCACCAACTTGGGGTTCCTCGTCCCCAGGCACCGAGACGTGGCCCTGTGCCTGCGTCAGTGGGGTGTGAATGGAGGTGGCCGGCGTCAGGCCTGGCCCTCCACACCGTCTTTCCCCACCTCGGAGCCCAGGGTGACCGTGGAAGCCGCCGTGGGAGGTGCCGGAGTTTCCTCCTGAATGACCCTGTGGAGAAGAGCAGACCCCACCCCCAGCAGACAGCTACGTCTTTGCGGGACTGTCAGGGGAGTGAGGAACATTGAGTGAAGTCACTGAAATGTTGGAGTTCGTTTGTTACAGGAGCTGATGTGACCTCAGCAAGGACGGCCAGCCTCGTTTCTGAGCCTCCAGCAGCCACGCGCATCGTGCGTCGTAGGTGCTCAGTAAGTTCTTCTGAAGGCTTGCGTTTCGGGCCCCGCTGGCTTGACGCTCCCAAGATGTCTTTGATTTTCCCCTTTTCTCCAACAATTGAGCGAATTAATTCATTCCGGTATCGCCTGGAGTGCAACAAAATTATATTTCGGGCAAGTGTCGACAGCGGGAAATCTGTAGGTGATAACAAGAACCCTTTCACTGGCAAAATATCTTTTAGGTACTGTTTAAAAATTGCTTCTACGTATGTTTTATCATTTGACCTCCATCCCATCCCCGTGAGCTTGGGGAGCCAGCTACCCTATTTGACTGTTGTGGACACTGAGGTCCAGGAATATAGAGTCATTAGCCCAAAGCTATAGAACTAGGAAGTAAGTCACCCCAGAAGGAGAAGGGAAAGTGGGGGTTCAGCTAGGACGCTTTTGAAGGACCAGAGCTGAGAGCTCTGCCCCTACTCCATTAGCCATCGCTCAGTCCTACGATCCCCAACCGAACTGCAAGGGAGGCCGGCAAGTGTAGAGCAGGAAGAAGAAACCGGGTGGCCACGGCCTCCGCGTCTCCCACGGCTTATATCTGGATCAGAAGTCAACAAAGGCTGATACACCTTGGAGAGGACAGGGCAGGATTTGGCCGTTGGTGTTTTAGGATGTGCCATTGCCAGCATCCTGGGGGTGGTTCCCTCCCCCCCCCCTTGAGCCTTAACTTTTCCACAGATCAAACAGGTGGCTGTCCCCAGTCTGTTGGGCCCTGGACCCCAGGAGGAGGGGGTGTAGCCCGAGTTGTGACCCAGAGTCTTGGAACCCCCATGCAAACCTGGCGCTGCGGTAGATGGGATGGCTGTTGGTGTTACTGGGACTAAGGAGAAACACATTTATTTGAAAACACGTGCTGCTTGCTTTTGTTTTTGTCATGGACATTCTCAATTAGCACTCACGGAGAAATGTAATTTCTATCAGGTGAGGATTTGTGAAATACTTTCTTATGTAAGAAGTCTTTACAAAGAAAAATGTCTGGAGCCACGGAATTAGCTTGTTTCCATCAACAACTATCAGAGGGGAGCCTTCCCTATGCCAGGCTCTGCACTTGGTTAATGAACTAGAAAATGTAACTCCTGTGCCCAAGGGGCTGGAAGTCCGGGCACAAATGTGTGTATTGGTGGAAGGGACACATACATGTAAACAGACAGTTAAAAAACAATTGGATAAATATCTTGATCGGAGAAAGCACCTCATCCTTAGAAACACAACAGGGCACCTATTTCAGGGTGGGCTTATCAGAGAACACTGCCTGGAAGAGGCGGCATTTAAATGGAGACTTGGCAGTTTATAGGAGTTAGTCCAGGTAAGAGGTGAAGGAAGGGCATTGCATTCGAGGTGGAGGGAGCAGGTGAAGACTTAGAGGCAAGAATGATTGAGGAGCACAGGCAATAAAAGAAAGAATAGATAAATTGGACTACCTCAAAACTGTAGACTTCTGTGCGTCCAAGGGCACTATCGACAAAATGAAGAGGGAATCAATGAACGGAAGCTGCAAGTCATGAACCTGTAATGAGTTAATGTCCAGAATATACAGACTCAGTCTGTCAGCAACCAAAAGCCTGATGAAAAAATGGCCAAAGGACATGAGTGGACATTTCTCCAAAGAAGACATAGAAACGGCCAGTTAAACACATGAAAGGATGTTCAGCATCACTAATCATCAGGGAAACGCAAATCCAAACCCACAAGGAGCACCACCTCACACTCATTAGCATGGCAACTCTCGGAAAACAAACAGGAAATAACAAGCTTTGGGAGGATGTGGGTGAATCGAGCCCTGTGCACCACTGATGGGAATGCAAAATGGGGCAGCAACTTTGGAAAAACAGTACGGCCATTCCTCAAGAGTTAAAAACAGAGTTACTGCATGATCCAGCCATTCTACCTCTGGGCGCGTGCCCAAGATGTAAGGCAGGGATGCGAACAGGTATGTGTATGCCCATGCTCACGCAGCGTTACTCGTGATAGGGAAAGGTGGAAGAACCTGAGTGCCCAGCGATGGGTGGATGGATGAATGGATGGATGGACAAAATGTGGTCCATACATACAGTGGGATACTATTCAGCCTTGAGAAGGAAGGACATTCTGACCCACGCTACAACACGAAGACATGATGCCGAGTGACCTAAGCCAGTCATAAAAAGACAAACACTGCACGCTTCCACTTCGGAGGTCTCTGGCATCGTAGAGACAGAAAGCGGAATGGTGGGTGCCCGGGGCAGGGGCGGGGGTGGGGTAGTGGGAACAGGGAGTCACTGTTTAATGCAGACAGAGCTTCAGTTTGGAAAGAGGAAGAGTTTTGGAGATGAAGATGTGTAGGCACCGAATGCCACTTACTAGTTAACGCGGTGAATTTGATGCCATGTATATTTTACCGCACTAAGGAGCGAGGGAATGGTGAAGGGCCTTCTGGGGACGCTGAGCGCAGTGCGGCCTGGACGGTGTCTGAGGGGAGGAGGGACACTGTGAGCGCCCCGAGGGGCTTCGGGGCTCCTCCTCCCATTTCCTCCGCAGAGCAGAGCGGAGAGCTCCCCGAGGCCCTGCCTGGCCGGGCCTCTTGTCTCAAAGGCATTTCGGAAATGCCTTGCTCCAGAGGGCACCGCTTCCTGCCACTGAGACTTGGGGAAACTGTCCTGGGAACTTGTCCCAGAGCACTGACCTCTCTGGCTGGCCTCCTGGAACCTCTAAAAAGTTCATTGAGCGCAAAGGGAGAGGCTGTGGCATGCGGGGTCTGCTCCTCATTGGGAGACCAAACTGCCCTTTAAAAAAGAAATTAATTCAGAATAAGTCCTTAGGATCACAAATCATTAACAGGCATGTTCCAAAAATGTCCAAATAATTTCAACCTCACAGGGTTCAGACCCGGCTGTGCTGTAAATGGGGGAATTGTTCGGGATGGAAAGAGGGAGAAAGCCCAACAGAGATTCCAACTTCAAATGTGGACTTTTTTTTCTTTTTAAGATAAAAAAAAATATTTTAAAACTAATTTTAGAGAGAAAGGAAGGGAGACAGACAGACAGAAAGAGAGAGAGACAGAAACATTGATCTGTTTCCGCATTTGCCCTTACCAGGGATCGAACCAGCAACCTCTGCACAGTAGGATGATGCTCTAACCAACCAACCACCCACCATGGGCTTTTCTTTCTCTCTCTCTCTCTCTCTCTCTCTCTCTCTCTGTTTTTTTTTTAAACATTTTTTTAAATCTTTGTTTCTTTTTTTTATTTATTCATTTTTTAGAGAGGAGAGGGAGAGACAGAGAGAGAGAGAGGAGAGGCAGAGAGAGAAGGGAGGAGCTGGAAGCATCAACTCCCATATGTGCCTTGACCAGGCAAGCCCAGGGTTTCGAACCGGCGACCTCAGCATTTCCAGGTCGACGCTTTATCCACTGTGCCACCACAGGTCAGGCTCTCTCTTTTCTTTAAGCTAGGAGAGGTATCCATTGAAGGTATCTTTCTTTCGTTTCCCTCTTTGTATCTTCAGAGGGGGTCACAAGAGGTTCACATCCAGCCGAGCGGCCACCCTGTGACTCTCAGCCCGCTGGACACAGATGGATACCAGGAATCTCCCCACGTGGACATAGTGAGTCTTGATCTTCGGAACAGAGAATCCCGTCCCATCAGAAGGCTAGAGCCCAACACTTTGCAGCATTTTACAGACTGACTGATGGTGGTGCTTTGTCTCCAAGCGAATTGTCTTCTAATGTCCCTATGTCCTGGCAAGACGGAGGGGTGGTGACTGAAGGTACCGGCCTCCCTTGAGCTAGACCAGGCTGGATTTCAATCCTGGAGGCCCCCAGGAGGTGGAGCTCATTAGATAACAAAACGTGTCCTGTGGTGGCCCTTGGAGTTCTGGGTCCTTTCTCCAGGTCAGCTTCCTGGTTGTCTAGGAGGTTTGGTAAGAACCTCCCTACCCCCACCCCCTCGCCCTTCCTCTCCAGAGCTTCGGTTAGCTTTTCACAGTCTCTTTAAGATGCACAGAGGATATTTCAACTTCAGAGGGGCAGCGGAGCTGGGGCCCTTTCTGCATCTGTGACCCCTAGAACTTTGAGCTGCACAAGCCAGCACTCCTCCTGGTCCAAGGCCAGCGGGGCGCCACAGAGCAATTTCCGCCCCTTGACCTGACAGTGACAGTTGGCTGGGGCTTCCTCATTCTCTCTCTCTCTCTCTCTCTCTGTCCCCCTCGGTGCCCAGGCCTTCTGGACTTTAAGACCGACAGGGTCTTGTCATAAAGTCTGGCTCCGTGGAATAGGCTGAAGAGAGTCAGAAACTGATAAATTTCCTTTTGCTCTGCAAAGCCACTCAGGGAAAATAAATCACAGCTGTGGTTCTAGCTGGTGGGTCAGGGCCGGTGGAAGCCAGAACACGTTGCTTCTGGAGCTCGGGGTTCCTCGACGCCTTGGCATGTTTCATATCCGAACGGGACCCCTCCCTGCGCACCCCCCCCCCCCAGGCTCAGAGCAAGGCAAGGAACCTAATTAGGTGAAAATCATTTAAATGGTTTTCAAGGCATTGCTTGATTTAAAGCATTTATCACCACCTAACGGATAATTAACAGCAGGACAAACGACTGAACAAAAGCTCCCTTCTATTCAGAGGGATTATGTTAATTTTCATTAATCTTATATATTACCATCTCTCCCCGGATGAATGTTATCTTAAAGGCCCAAATGCCTCCTTTGATCTTGGGGAAAAGGAAAAAAGAGAGAGAGAGAGAGGAGAGAGAAAGAAGAGAAGATTGTAACCCGTGTTTGTTTGGAAATGACACTTGAACAGCAAGCAGGCTCCAAGTGGTGTCCACGAGTCAGCCCAGCCTCCGGCGGCGAGGAGGCCGGTTCTGATGGTTCTGCCGGTTCCGCGTGAGGCCTGCGAGCCCCGCCTTCCCCGGGGAGGCCGGAGAATGGGGCTGGCCCAGTTGTGTCAAGTCCCCTTCAGGGTTGTTGGTTCGCTCTGGTTCTACAAGAGTATGCTCGAATTCCCTGATGACATCCCACGCCTTCCTTACACAATTTTGTAAAAAATAAAAGTCACCATGGGGCAGAACAGGTACCAAGGACCTCGCCACATAAATTCTCGTGTCTGCCCATGCTTCTATCAATACATGGATCACCCAAAACATTTCCATTAAAAAAGACAATGGGTTCAAAGCACAGTGCGATAGAAATTCAGTATTTGGCATCGTTGGTTTTCTTGGCTTTGTGCATGCTAAACCTGATATTTCTATTGATACAGTATATATATATATATATATATATATATATATATATATATGAAGAAAAGACAATGGAAATGAAGTGAAATCACAAGATTCTATTGCCGAATGCGCATCGAGTAGCTTCCTGTCGTGTACGTGAAACGTTGGGGGGAAAATGAATTCAGGAAGCCCTCGTTCTTGCCTAGAGACGTGTAACGGATTAACAGTAATAATAATTAAGTACACTTATTCAGGGCCTGTGCGGCAGGCACGGGACTCAAGCACCGTGTTGATCTCCACAGCAATCGTATCATCACGGGGCAGTTTACAAGCTGAAGAGGCTGAGCCTCAGAGAGGTTAATGACCTTGCCCCAGGTCACCCAGCACAGAAGCCGTGAGTCACGGTGGTGGCCATGGGTTTTGCCATATTCTCTTCAGATCCAGCCAGGGCTCCTTGAGCACCCCCAAAGCCAGGGCTTTCTGTGAAAATAGCCTCATTCGACCCCGGCTCAGTCTGGCGAGGCAAGCGGTGCCACCCCTGAGGTTCCCGGTAGCGAGAGACTGGCATCCAGTCGCGTCCGCCTCCTGCTGGGAGGAGACGGGGTCGCCAGGGGCTCGGGGCCGGGCGAGGGGGTGAGGGGCCGGGCCTAGATAAACCCCAGCGGGCTCCACCGGCGGAGAGCTGGGCTGGGAGCGGAGCCGGAGCTGTTTACTCAGCTTCAGGGGGAGAGATTGCCTCCAGGTCCCTGGTTGGTGATAAAGCCCATTCTGTTTTCAAACCAAACACGCGGCCTCTCCTTGGAGGACTGGGAAGTTTGGGAAGGAAGATAACCGCCCGTCTCCGTGTGGATCTTTCCAGCCCTGTCATCAACCGAGTATCTCACGGGGCAACCTCGAGAGGGACTCTCCCAAAGAGACCCGACCCTCCGTCGGCAACTTCAAAGGACAGCCCTCCAGGAAGCCCGGGACAAGTCCGTGGAAAAGGCTGGCCGGGACACATGGCTGGTCCGGCCCCCCTGACCCCTGACCCCGACCGCACGGCATGGGCAGAGGGCTGCGGCGGAGGGACGTGCGCAGAGCAGAGGGGCCGCCTCTCGTTCAACCCTGCAGCGCGACCCCGCCGGAAACCCGCGTCTCATCCTGCGCCAGCGGCAGCGGGCCCGGGAACTCTCCGTGCGCGCGCGCTCTCCCTCTCTGTGCGCTCTGTCTCTTTAAGTCTCAGAACAGTCCTGGCAAGGATGAGTGCTCACCTTCCTGTCATAAAATCAGAACACACGGGCAGAGAAGGGCCTCGTTCAAGGTCACGAGGCTGGTGAGCGATGGATCTGAGTTGTTTTCAAAGCACAGTGCGTGATATTGTCCTGGGTGACCATAGACGATCAGGAGGACTACAATGGCTTCTTCTTTGTCATCTTTCCTCTTCTTTTCTCTTCTCCTCTTCCTCCTCCTTGTTATTGTTACACCGTGACAGTATTTCTAAAGATGGCTACACAGTATCTCCCATTCCACATGGCCTTCTGATAACGTGACTTCTCCCACCAAGTGGCGGGGTCTGTGTTCCCTCCCTTTGAACCTGGGCAGTCTGGTGACTATTGCAGAAGTGACGCTATGTGACTTCCGCAGCTTGATCATGAGCTCATAAAAATGCTGCGTGCATCTGTCTGCCTCGCTCTCTTGGGACGCTGTCTCTCGGAACCCAGCCGCCATGCTGTCAGGAAGCCCAACCTAGCCCTGTATGACAGGACGAGGTCATGTGCGTCCCAACCAAGAGCTCAGCTGCCAGGCAGCAGCCACTGCCACACAGGGGCATGCAGAGCCCTGAGGATGGTCCCAGCCTTCTAGCCCTGTCCATCTGAGTGTCCCAGCTGAGGCCCGGAGGTCAGGGAGCAAAGACAAACCCTGCCCCAATTCCTGACCCACGGAACGGTGCGTATAACGAAGTGGTTGTTGAACGCCCCCTGCGCGGCAGAGTTCATCTGTTACTCAGCAGCAGTAGCTACAGAAAATACAACCACCATGGCAACAAGAGCGAACATCCGTTGAGCCCTGGCTGCGGGCATTGGCACTGTGTTAGAGACCATGGAGGCCGAGGTGGAAGGGGCTCTATTTCCGGGCCAGCGATTCTCAGCCCTGGGGAGATGGGAAGCATGGTTTCCAGGCCCCATCCTGAACTTGCTGAGGCCACCTGTGCCCAGCATCCCAGTGGTCATGAGTTTGCTGGCTGAGGCACGGTCAGATCAAGCCCAGGAAACGGATGGGCCCTACTGAATTCAATTGAATCCAGCAAATATTCGTAATAGCCCTCACCGTACGGCGGGGGCCCGGACGTCACAGCCCTCGTGCCTTGTAGGAGATGGAGCACATGGGTGAAGATGACAGGGCAAATGAGAAGGGCACAGCGACAGGGATCAGGTACCAGGCTCTCACGGGCCACTTTCCAGGGTGCTGTAGACTCAGAGCTCCATTCTGTGGCTTCCCCATCACTGCCTTTGTTGTTTGTTTGTGTTTGTTTCAATAGACAGAGAGGTGGAAAAAGTTTAAGTAACTTTCCTAAATCATCAAGCGAGAAAGCGACTCGCCAGGATCTAAACCTCTGTCCGTCTGACCACTGAACCTGTGTTTGTCATTGTACCCTGCTGCCTCCTGGAGTCCGAGCCCGGTGTTATGGAGACGCCCGTGAAAGGCTCTGTGGGCTCCGGGGAAAGAGCTGCGATCTCCTGGCTGGGGGAGGCTGGGCTGGCTCTCTGGACCCACTCTCCCTCCTTTCCTAGCAACGGACATGCTGCTATCTTGCCCAGACTCCTCTGCACTTAGTGACCAGGTGGATGAGGTCTGTCTAATGAGTTGTCAACAGACGTCGTGGGTGGTACATCGGGAAAGCTTCCTGAATGAGTGAGCAGGTGCTCTTCTTCCGGATCTCCTTCAGAAACCTTCTGTCTGGAGTGTGGATGTGATGTCTGGGGCTCTAGCAACCATTTTTAGACCATGAGGATGAGTGTACACCCCCCAAAATGGCAGAGGAGAGCCAGAAGAAGCCTGGGCCCCAGATGACCAAAGAGCTCCCCCACTGGCCCCCAGTCTCATCTTTTATGCCAGAGAGACTGAGCTGCTGTCTTGCGTAGCCCATGGTTGTCATGTCTTGTTTCCTCCCAGGGGCACCTGATCCTAAGATACAATGAGGGGCGGCAGACAGGCTTTGAGGGAAGAAATGGACTGGGTTGGGCTTTGAGAGATGGATAGGGCAGAGACATGCAGGGGTGGGGGAAGCAGGTCCTTACAGTGCTGGGTGGGGACCATGAGCGTGAGGAGGTGGTCCCTTTAGGGGGCGTGTGGAGTACGACAGGGTGATTTAGGAGCTAGGCATGGCTGGAGCAACATTTTCTAGAGCATTTTGAATGTAGAGAAAAAGATACCATTTCAACTGTTAAACACCGGGGAGCCACTGAAGGTGTTTGAGGGGAAAGGGTGACGTGTTCAAAACTGGGTTTTACCGTCACGCAGAGCGGAAAGCCTGGGCCAGAACTGGGGTGCGAGTTAGTTGGAAAGGAGACGTGGGGACCAGCTATTCCAATGGTTCCTGGAAGAGCCGATGGATGAAGCAATGGTGTGATCACACCACACATCGTTTGGCCGCCATTAAAATGATGATGGACCAGAAAGTGTGAAGTTGCTCATGATACAGTGTTAACTGTAGTTACTGCGAGGCGAGTCCTATCCAGGGCTGACTTCTAGAAGTTCCTGCTCTGCTCTGACTCTTCTGTGTCCGGGATAATAGCCGCGCTCCTGCGGGCTCCCAGAGGTCCGCTCCCGGGCCATCGTGACACCCTTCGGTGCATTTGCTCTTTTGACCTTCACAATGCCCAACAAGGGAGGCACTTTAATTTCCTTTTTATATCGGTAGCAACTGAGGGGCAGAGAGTTGGGGTCTCAGTCAAGGGGAGGGAGCCAGTGAGGAGGGGGCGGGTGATGGGTCAGGGAGGGGAAGCCCCACCTGGAGGGCAGTCCGGGAGGGAGGAGGGATGGGAGAGGTGGCCCTTTCTCAGTCTCAGGGGGAGTCGTAAGGACCTTGACAGTCTCTAAAGCACTCCCTTTCCTAAGACCGTGCTTGTAGGAACGACGCCCATTCCCTTAGGGGGAGGAAAGCAAATGAGCTCCGAGAGCTGAGCAAGAGCCTCAAGATGACAAAGTAGGGGAGTCGGGACTGGACCCAGAGCTTTTGCCGAACTCAAACTTCCTTTCTCTATCATACTCGGCCAAAATAACAACAACAATAATAATAATAAAGTGCTGGTTTCCAGATATATTTGAAATCTATTTGGTTCTCCTGTCTTCGGACTCGGCACCTGCAGCTAGAGCCATTTAAGAAGAGACCTTTGACCTCTGTGTTTTGGCCACAGTCTTGGTGCCGCACTGCTTGGCCTGACCTGTCTGCATTTCCTGGCCCAAGTAGACCCTGACTCGACCCTGCTTCCGTCCGTGGTCCAGGCTCGTTCCTTGAGCCTGGCCGTCCATCCTGCTTCCCTGGCTGCCTTCTTGACCAAACCGGAGCTGCCTTTGACCTCTTGGGGTAATACCTCTACGCCACCCCGCCTGGCCCCTGAGTTCCTACCCTCAGCACGAGCCCCCGCAGGTGATGCCTGCTCTGAGCAGGTGACGCTGCCCAGTGGAGGCCCAGCCAGCCCGTGGGCAGCTGACTCTCCCCCTCCTCCACCCTCCCCTCCGTCGCCCGCCAGGTACTGCACCTACCAAGGCTACCATGCTGGGGGGGCGGAGGCCCCAGGGAACACACTGTCCCTCCTGTCAGACCTCTCCCTAATTCCCCGCGGCCTGGTCTTTCTCTGCTTCCGTTTATCGCCGAAGATTTTCCAAGCCAGCGGATTTAATTACATTACACTTAGGGAAATTGGTGCCATTTCTTAATTACTTTTATAGTTGGAAAGCAATTACTTAGCAATCACATGAAGGTCTTCTTGTGTTTCCCAGAGCCGGGCAGCCTGAAACCATGTCTGTGGGGAGCCAGACCCCGCTTGGGAGGGACGAGGCTTTGCTCCCTTTCGGAACCGGGGGCACCGGGTCTGGGCAGAAGAGCCAGTTCTGCGGCACAGCACCAGACACAATAAAGATGTCTCCAGCCGTCCGCCTGGTGGTTTAAACCAGAACCTGACTGTCGCCTTTAACCACCCCCTCTTCTTCAGCTCTCTGCGTCTGGTTGTTTCTGACACCCTTCGAGTCCGCCTCCTGGGGCCTCTTCACTCCGCCACGTCCATGCTTTCCCCCCTCTGGTCCAGGTCACCGTCATCATTGACCTGAACGACAGCGGTGGCTTCTTACCTGGTCTCCTGGTGCCCACTCTGGCCCCCAGTGGAATGATGGTCCCTGAAAGATATGTCTACCCAGAACCTGTGAATGTGACCTGACTTGTAAAAAGGGCTTTTGCAAAGGTAATTAAGTTAAGGATCGTGAGATGAGAAGATCTTGAACTATGCAGGTGGGCCCCAAACCAATGGAAATTGTCCTTAGAAGAGAAGGGGAGAAGACACCCAGACTACCTTCCCAGACTCCCTTGCAGCCAGGTGTGGTCATGAGTGTAAGGTTGGTGGATAATGGGGGATGGTCACTTGGGGAATTCAGACCCGTGAACTTTGGCTAGGACCGCCCACAACCAAGCATACCAAAAGAGGCATCACAGGAACCGTTTGGAAAAAAGCGACCGTCTGCCAGCCAGTGGGATTTCACCACGTCATATTAGCTCAACTTCTCTAGAGGGACCCTTTAAATATCTCCCACGCAGTTTAATCCTTGCAACTTCTCTGGCCTCCATCTTTCCTCGGGGCCAGGGAACCTCGCCGGGCGGGATGCGTGCTCTGTACTCAATAAAGCCTTTTATTTTTCCACACTTCGTGGCTCTGGCCCCTTCTTTCCTTCTCGGTGGGGAAAAATGCCTTACAATGAGATCAAGGTCTGGTCAGTGGGATGCCTGCAGAAGCTATGTATGCAATTTCTAGGATACACTCTTAAATGCAGGAGCATACTTCCCTCCATCCCCTTTTATTTCACCAGGTGGAATGTAGATGTGAGGGCAGGATCTGGTGGAATCATTTTGGGCCACGAGGTGGAAATTTTGTATGAAGGCAGAGGGTGGAGATAGATCCTTGATAAGAGGGACATGGGTCTCTAATTTGTTAGGCTACTGTTATTCTGGGTCTCTGTGAGAGCCGCCACACCTGAATGTCTGGTTGTATTGGTTTGTGCTGTTCACTCAATCAGTGGCTATGGGGAACCAGCCAAGCTGTTTATCTTTCTAGATACTGAGAGCCCCCCTCTGTGCCAGGTTCTGTGCTGGGGAACCATGTAGCTAGGGAAGATATAGTTATGTCACCTAGGGACCCTCACACACATGGGGGCTGCAGGAGGAGCTGAGCTGAAATGGGATCAAAGGCCTCCCTGTGGAGGTGACATTAAACCCTGCAGGAGGTGGAGGGCAAAGGCCAGTAGGGAACGGAGTTGCAGGCAGAAGGAGCAACAGCCGAGCAGCAGAGCCGAGGCTTGGCAAGAAGTTCAGCGTGAAAGTGAGACTTTTACACTCAGAGAACACAGCCTGGTCTGATTCTCCTCCTGGTCGGCTGTGGTCATCGGGAAAATATTAAGTTGTTGGCTGTTGAACTTGAAGAAGGATTCTTCCTGGATTCGGTGCTTGGAGACAGCCTTCTGTAAATGAAACACGGACCCGCATCTGCAGCTGTCTCCCCAGCATCAGTGTTACAACTCTCTCCAGTTGGTCCTCCCAAGCGTATGGCCCTCCGGGAACAGATTACATCTCTGTTCCCGCCAGCAACGGTATTATTATTCCCTCCGGAGAAGGCCAACCGTCAGAAGCCCAGGCTGACCCGCGGGTTTGGAAACTGACACCGGGAGGAGCTATTCTACAGTTGAGACCAGCTATAGTTTTCTTAGGTGCACACGCCGAAAGCAATTCAGCCTTTTTCAGGTCTGGCTTCCAGGGGCCAACTCAGAGAATTCTGAGGCTTTTCTCTTTATTTATCTTTGCCTTTTTTTAGGGGACAGCCTATTTCTGTTCCCATGTGGGGCTGTGCTCTTTGAGGGGACATTGAGTTTCGTGTGCAGGACAGGATGGGGGAGGGCGTTGGTACTCCTGTATTCATTCAACACACGTCCTGAACGTAGTGGGCCCGCAGACAGCTGTGTGCGTGGAGGTGGGTGGTCCGCGACACCGCCCTCAGGTGGTGATGTTAGTGAGTCCTGCAAACGGACGATGACAGTGGGGTGTAACAGGTCTGAGAGGGCTGTAGGGACACAGAGGGAGCCCCTGAGCCAGGGTGGATGGGGGCGGGGAAGCTCTCCAGGAGCCTTGAGTGGTCTTGAGAGTTGAGGAAGAGTAGGCCAGGCCTAGAAGAGGGAGGCTACAGCGGGGACAGCAGCCTGAGCAAAGCCCTGGGCCAGCGGGGCAGAGCCAGCCCAGTACAGGGAGCTGCACGGGCCCAGGGTCAGGGGGACCAGGTCCAGGGTCAGGGGGACCAGGCCCAGTGGTGAAATCCGAGTTACCAGCAGGGTGGGCAGGGCCTAGCATTGGCAGGCTTCAGGGTGCACATGGGAAGCCCCTACGCATGGCACATGGCACAGACAATGCTGGAGGACACTGCCCCGCCCTCCACTTCGATGCCCTGAGACCAGGTGGGCAAAGACGCAGGTGGTTAGTGCTGAGATTTTCGAACTGCCTTAGTTCCCTGGGGCTGCGGTAGCAGAGTACCGTAAATTGAGGCTGGGGGGTTTAACCAACAGACATTTCTTTTCTACAGCTCTGGAGGCGGCAGGCCGCCATCACGGTGCCGGGAGGCCGTGCTCCCGCTGAAGGCCCCCGCAGGTCTTTCCTGCCTCTTCCAGCTTCTGCTGGTTTGCACCATCCTTGGTGTTTCTGACTCGTGGCTGCGTCACTCCGATCTCTGCCTTCGCCCTCACATGCCCTTCTCCCTGTTGTGTCTCTCGGCCCAGACTTCTCTCTTCTAAGGACACTCGTCATCTGCTGCTGTCCGCAGGTGCTGTCATCCCACCTGGATTACACCTGCAAAGACCCTGTTTCCAAGTAACAATTAGTAATATAATAAGTCAAGTCACATTTACAGGCTCTGGCGCGGGGACGGCGGTCAGGGCTGCAACATAAATTTTGAGGGACACAATTCAACCCACCAGAGGAAGCGAATCAAGCCCACCTCTCTGCTGTGTGCTTGGGCTCTGAGTCCCCCCCGAGGTCAGCACACCCGCATAGCGGCTCACACAGGCTGGCGTCGGGGACTGTGGCTCACTGCTGCTGCCTCAGTGAGCTTCCTCTGGCGGCCCCCAGAACCAGACAGAATCAGCCCCGCCCCTGTCCAAGCCGCCCTGCAGAGAAAAGGGTGGGTGGAGGCGACCACAAATGTCACTTTGATGGACATGGACCGTGAAGCCAGGGGAGAAGGCTGCCTAACAAATTGAGGCTCTAAATGACAAAAGGGGGCAGCAGGATCAAGAATTGGGACGGGAGGGCTCCAAGAAGAGGGACAGCTTATGCTGGAACAGATTGGAAGGAGCCAGAGCGAGGAGAAGGGTGCAGAAGAGACCAGGGGAGGAAGTCTGCAGAGGCCCGTTGGCGGGTGGGAGCAGCGCCCTACCTTCCCCCCACGTTCCCGCCCCCTGGGATAGATCCCGAGTCATCAGAACACCTTGGGCCTCATTAGAGAAAGCAGCCCGCCATTTTGATCTATAATCTTTCCAAAATAAAACAGAGCCAGCCACCCCCCCACCCAAGTCCGCCTGGGAACCAGCTCGGCCCTGACCCATCGAGCTTTTTAATGGTTTCTGGCCTCTGGCCTGCGGGCCCAGCTCCGAGGGCGGAGGCTGGCTCACTGAAGTATCCTAGGCTGCAATGTTTGGCTGTTTGCATTTCTTGACAAAGGAAATTTGTTGGGCTTAAGCTGCCAAGGGTCTGCATCTGGATCCTATGATGTCTGGCTTTGGGAGGGCTGCTCGCAGATCGGGCTCCGGGGCCTCCACCGGCCTCCGTGTAATTAACTTAAGTGCCCCGAAGATGAAAGCTTATTTGCTTGATCCTGGATTAGGGCCTGGGCCGCGAAGGTAGGCAGAGCAGACTGTGTGAGTTATCTCCCGCTATTGAAGTTTCCAAAGATACCAGCCGCGGACAGTGGAAGTCAGGAAGTTTGAGCATGTTGAAATTTATTAAATTTGCCGTTAAGAAGGAAAAAAAAAAAAGGAAAGAAAAAGAAAACCAAACCAAAACAAAACAAAACAAAAAAAACACCCGAGATCTGAGATGCCAGCACAAAGAGGTTAAGTGGAAACATAACTTTACATAATGAAGTGGTTAATCATATTTCGCGTTAGAAACACTAATATCGTAAATGGGCCTCAAAGTCCTGTGTGTCCAGCTTCAACAATGGAGCAGAGACATTAATTTCCTGGTTTGGTGTAAGTTCTGGGGTTTTCCTCCTGCTCCTCCTCCTCCTCCCCCTCCCCCCTCAGCTGGAAGGAGGGGGAAGATGGCTTTGATCCTAGCTGCTTGGGGGCCTGGGGGAGGCGGAGCAGGAGGGGGTGGGGATTCCCACAGGTGATTTTTAGACCTGAATTCCATTGTGACAGCAATGATTTATTTTAACTACTAACCCAGGAAGGCAGGCGCCACCAGGATGAATACCCCCACCAGCCCCTAGCAGACTAATTTTACTGTTTATGAATCACTAATATGTGTGTGTGTGAGAGAGAGAGAGAGAGAGAGAGAGAGGAAGGAAAAAAAAAGGGGGGAGCGTACCATTTGAGATAACTAGAAAATAAGAATCTGAGAAAAGACCCCACGGTGCCCAAACAGTCCCACATGGGAGAGATGACTTCGGCTTCCGAGACGGAGAACACATGGGGTCCAGATAGCTGCCCCCCACCTCCGCGGCGGGCAGAGGCCACTGGCACATGAGACACTTTCATCTCTCCCAGGGAGATAAACTGGCCGGTCCGCATCGGCCGCTTTATTTACAAAAGAAAATTAAATCCGTTTTAACACTTGCGCAGTTCATAGGAAACACATGTTGGCTGGTAATTGTTTTGAACTCGCTTCAGAGCTCGCTGCTCCTGCGTTTTGCGCGCCGCCGGGGTTGGGGTGGCTGCGGAATTTGCATGGAATTCCTTCCCACCCAGAGGCTCGGCGAGGGGACATTCCTTGGCCCGACTGGCAGCAGCCTGCCGCGGGGCTTCCTGCCTCCTGCAGGACGGCCCTTTCCCCTGACTGCCCGAGGGCCGCCCCCCAGCGCCCCCTGCCTGGGACTTCTTATCGGGAGAGGCTTGGGAAGGATCAAAGGACTCTTAGCCCTAATTGAGCCCGACGGGCTCCCCTCCTCCCTCCCACAGAAAGAGAAAGAGGGGTTGGGTGATTTTCCCAAGAAAGGCTGATAGAGTTTTACAGCTGCCAGGGCGGGGGGGGGGGGGGGGGGGGGGGGGGGATGTCACTCAGAATCTGGGTGTCACCCAACTCTGGGTGGCACTTTTCAAATGACAATGTCCATGCGACCCCCTGGAGATCTTGTGAAGTGTAGCTTCTGATTCAGGAGGTCTGGGCTGGGGCCTGAGACTATTTCTAACTCACTCCCAGTCCGGGTGGTGCTTATGCGGTGGGGGGGGGGGTCCCCAGCAGAGGGGTCCTCCTGTTCTCCCAGCATCAGAACCCCCAGATGCCGGAACCCCGCCTGCAGTTCCTGATTCCACAGGTGTGAGGTGACCCCGGGACTCGGCGTTTCTGATCAGCTCCCAGGTGATGCTGGTGGTTTGGGCACTGCACCTGGAAAACCACTGTCCCAAACCAAAGCCCGTGCCTTCTCCGAAGAAACTGAGGGTGAGAATGACCTCTCCTGAGGTCACACTGCTCGAGGGGGCCCAATCAGAGCCAGAACCCCGGTCCACCCAGGGCGCACTCTTCCATCCACTGTCCGAGGCAGGATGGTGAGAAGAAGGAAGCCCACTTTCCATCGGAGACCCCTCACTGTTCGGGCATGAGCCGGGGCATCTCGGAGATGCCCTTCTCCTGAATTACTTATTTTAGTGCTTTTAAAATTTTACTTACTGCTTTTTCACCCATTTGCTTCTCCATCCCCCTCCTTCCTTTCTGTCTCTCTCTTCCCCTCCCGCAGCCGAGGCTCCATTGGAGCAAAGATGGCCCGGGCGCTGGGGATGGCTCCTTGGCCTCTGCCCCAGGCGCTAGAGTGGTTCTGGTCGCGGCAGAGCGACGCCCCAGAGGGGCAGAGCATCGCCCCCTGGTGGGCAGAGCGTAGCCCCTGGTGGGCGTGCCGGGTGGATCCCGGTAGGGCGCATGCGGAAGTCTGTCTGACTGTCTCTCCCCGTTTCCAGCTTCAGAAAAATACCAAAAAAAAAAAATTTTTACTTACTGCTTTTAGAGAGAGGGGAGAGAGAGAGAGGGAGAGAGAGAAAGAGAGAGAGAGAGAAAGAGAGACAAGAGGGCGGGGCGGAGTGGGAAGCATCCACTCATAGTAATTGTTTCTTTTTTTTTTCCTTGTGGGAGAGACAGAGAGAGTCAGAGAGAGGGACAGATAGGGACAGACAGACAGGAAGGGAGAGAGAGGAGAAACATCAATTCTTCATTGCGGTTCCTTAGTTGTTCATTGATTTCTCATATGTGCCTTGACTGGGGGGCTACAGCAGACCGAGTGACCCCTCCTCGAGCCAGCGACTTTGGGCTCAACCTGGTGAGCCTTGCTCAAACCAGATGAGCTCGCACTCAAGCTGGCGACCTCGGGGTCTCAAACCTGGGTCCTACACATCCCAGTCCGACGCTCTATCCACTGCGCCACCGCCTGGTCAGGCCATAGTAGTTGTTTCTCCCACATGTGCCTTGACCGGGCAAGCATGGGGTTTTGAACCGGCAACCTCAGCGTTCCAGGTCGATGCTTTATCCACTGTGCCACCACAGGTCAGGCCCGAATTACTGATTTTAAAGGCTCAGTGTGGGCAGCACCTCCTCCAGGCAGCTGTCCTTCCCTTCGGCCCAAGCCTGCTCCCTCAGCAGCCCCTGTGTCCCTCTATCATCACAGTGGTGGGGTCAGTCCCCTCCGAAACAGCAGCGAACAGGACAGAGAACACGGTAAGCAGGTGTTTTTTCAATGGTTGAATGAATCCGCGTCTTCCCAGCAGCAAGCGTGCCTGCTGTGTGTCCTTGGACATATCACTGATGCACTCTGAGGCTTGGCTTTGCCACCTGTCAAAGGGAGATGCTGATGTCTCCCTGCCGGGGTCACGGCTAATGGAGATGCTGTTTGTGAAGGGCCAGGCACAGGTGCGTGTGGTGAATAAAGGGATACTTTTGTTTGTTGTCATCAAATCAGCAACCATAAATTAATGGCTCTGCTGGGGTGGCAGGAATCAAGTGGTGACCCTCAGTGGCGGAACTCAAGGTGGCCGTGGCTTCCCTAACAGAAGAGTCAAAGCTGCACTCAGAATATTCTGGCTGGTGGAGAACTATGGCCCTGACTGGACCGGGGTGTTCTTAGAAGTGAAGTAGATGGGAAGTCTACTACAGTGCTACTGGATCTGTATATGCAGAAGAGTTCTAGGTCAACTGAACAAAAGTGTAACTTGAATTGAGAAAACATTTAGGACCTCTTAACCAAGTCCCTGACTTGAGCCAGTTTATAAAAGACTCAATATCTCTGAAGATAGGAGAGGCTAGTTCTCCTTGAGGAACGTGCCCAGGACCTTACTAAAAATTTATACTGTTAATCTTTCTCTTCATCATTCTTATTGCCTTTCGTGGTGGTGGTGGGGTTTAATATTTTTGTCCTGAAAGCCATTCTTTTGACCACGGTTTTGTTTTTCTCTGAGGCCCCAGAGTTGGCATGCAAATGTACTTGGGGAAAGAGACTATCTCTTACCCCAGCCATCGTGGAGAGAGATGAGGAGGACTCCTGTGTTCAGCACTTCACAGCTTACCGAACAATTTCCCCACAAGTCGAGTCACTTAATCCTCACAAAACTCCTGTGGATGGACCGCTTCAAGCTGAGGTGGGGAGGTGGAGGCACTCACCCACATCCACAGTGATCCGAGGGCACTAGCTCAGAGGAGCAGCGAGGGGCGTCTACCTGCGGGCTGGGCTGCCTTCCCGGGACCGAATGCCCATTTGCCTTTCCGGCTCAGAAAACAGACCCTGCAGCAAATCGCATTCCCATACATCCAACGTGTTATCCGAGGAACGCTGATGGCTGGATGCACTTCTTCTCTCCCCAAAGTTCAGATGCACTTGGGAATGTACGTGTGCTGTCCTACTCCTGAGCCTTTGGTTGGGCCAGCAGCCCAAGGCCACACACATCCCTGGGTGAGGAAGCCTGTCATGCTTTGTCAAGGCTGAACATCTTCCGGACTCAATCCCTGGGGCATGCTCAGTGCCCACGCCACAGGGGTGACCATTGCTGGGCACCACCACTTAGAAAGTGACAGCTGCATCCACCAATGCTGCCCCACCCCAGCCTCAGGACTGCTGTTCTCTGCCAGGAACTCCCCATCCCCTCAACTTGTCACTTCTGTCAAGTCCCAGCTCAAGTGTCCCCTGATCAGGAGTCCTTCCTGATCACGTGGAATGAAAGGGAGCCCAGCCCCTGCAGCGGTCACACTGCTGCTTTCGCTCCTTTCACATGGCTCTTGACCATCCAGCGGGCACGGGACCTGTCTCTTCTTTTAGTTCTTTTAATTTTTCTGAAATTGGAAACAGGGAGGCAGTCAGACAGCCTCCCGCATGCGCCTGACCGGGATCCATCCGGCATGCCCACCAGGGGGCGATGCTCTGCCCATCTGGGGCGTTGCTCTGTTGCAACCAGAGCCATTCTAGCGCCTGAGGCAGAGGCCATAGAGTCATCCTCAGCGCCCGGGCCAACTTTGCTCCAATGGAGCCTTGGCTGCGGGAGGAGAAGAGAGAGACAGAGAGGAAGGAGAGGGGGAGGGGTGGAGAAGCAGATGGGCACTTCTCCTGTGTGCTCTGGCAGGGAATCGAACCCGGGACCCCTGCATGCCAGGCCGATGCTCTACCACTGAGCCAACTTCTTTTAGTTTTTTGACTCTGCCCAGGAGAATACAAGCTTTGCAAGGGCAGGAACCTTTCTCTTTTGTTCTTCACTGTTTCCCTCGCGCCTAGGATGCTCATTGCAGGCATCTCATCAACATTTGTCAAAGGGATGAATGAATGGTGTTGGAGCACCACGTGAGGGACACTCAGGACCTTCCCAGTCAGCGCCCTCACCACAGGCGTCTGGTACCCAGCTTTGAAGGCTAGCTCCTTCCAGGCCCAGCGCTGGCTTCTGGTACCAGGGATGTGTCAGATGTGAGCCCTGCCCTAGAGGCAGGACTGTACAGGCTGAACTGCACAGAGTGTAATAAGTGACAGTGGCCAGGTAGAGAGGCAGGCAGGCATTTAACAGTGAAAAGTCAAGGGCTTTGGAATTAGGTGGACCTGAGTTCAGGTCCTGCCTCTAGCACTGATGAGCCCTGCAGCCTTGGTCAAGTTACGTCAAGTCCTGAGCCTCAGGCCCCCACCGTTAAATGGAGGTAATGATGGCCACCTTGCGGCTTGCTGGGGGTGGGTAGCCATCAGGTCCTGTAAAGTGCCTAGTAGGTAGTAGACACTCGATGCATGTGTGCTACACAAGTGGTACAAAGAGGGATGGATTCTAATACTGCCGTGGTGGGAGGGCGGCTGGAGAAGCTTCTGGGAGGTGGCGGAGCTTGAATGTGAGTCCCAGGTTCTCCAGGTGGGGGTGGCAGAGGGAAGAGCTGTAGCCAGAGCCCAAGAGGGCATGCGCTGCAGCCAGAGAGCGTCTGGTTCAAAACCCGCTGGTTGTGCCTCAGCGTCAACCCACTGGTTGTGGGTTCCAGCCAGTAAGCGCACAACAAACGTGAGGGGTCTCCACCATCACGGGCGAAGGAAAGAGCTGTGAACCAGCAGAGGCAGGCTCCTGGAAGTCAGCTGGGATAGAGCGTGTACTGAGCTCTTCTTAGAAAGGCAAGGGAGGCCCTCTCATTTCCTCACAGACACCTGCTCATCCTCAGGAGTGGGTGCTGTGTCTGGCCCTGATCACCATTGGGGACATCTGGCCTCTCCAAAGTGGACAGCTACTACCAGCTTCAACTCAGGGAGGCTACACTTTCTAATTTTTAAAGAAAAAATGAAAAGCTGGATTTCTACTTGCAATCTTGCAATTAAAAAAAAAGTTTTATATATTAATTTTACAGAGAGGAGCGTGGGGAAATGAGAAGTAGTTGCTTCACTGTAGCTGTTCATTGGTTGCTTGTCGTATGTGTCTTGACTGGACAAGCCCAGGGTTTCAAACCAGCAATCTCAGCATTCCAGGTTGGTATTCTATCCACTGTGCCACCACAGGTCAGGTGTAATCTTGCAATTAAAAAAAAAATTAGCCACTGTATGAGTTTGCTGGGGCCACTATTAACAAAATATCCCAGACTGGGGGCTTCAACAATAAATGTCTATTTATTCTCTCTCAGTTTTTGAGGCTGAAAGTCCAAGAGCAAGGTGGCAGCAGGGTTGATTTCCTTGGAGGCCTCTCTCCTTGGTGGGTCGATGGCCCCCTTTGCCCCTGCATCCTCACGTGGTCTTCCCTCTGTGTGTATGTCTGTGTCCTAATCTCCTATCTTATAAGAACACCAGTCAGCCTGACCTGTGGTGGCACAGTGGATAAAGTGTCGACCTGGAAATGCTGAGGTCGCCGGTTCGAAACCCTGGGCTTGCCTGGTCAAGGCACATATGGGAGTTGATGCTTCCTACTCCTCTCCCCTTCTCTCTCTCTCTCTCTCTCTCTCTCTCTCTCTCTCTCTCTCTTTCTCTCTCCTTTCTAAAATGAATAAATAAAAAAAAAATTTAAAAAAAAAAAAAAAAAAAAAAAAGAACACCAGTCAGATTGGATTAATGTTCAACCCAATGACCTCATTTAACCTTCAATACTTCTTTAAACATCCCATGTACAGATATAGTCACATTTTGAGGCACCGAGCGTTTGGATGTCCACATATGAATTTATTTTTGGGCAGGGGCACAATGGTGTCCACAATGGCTGTTAGCTCCAGTGTTTTTAGAAAGCCTGTCTGAGCCGCCCACCAGGCCCGGTGGCTCCTGTCTGAGGTGCCGCAATGGGAATGTGTTGGGTTTTAAGGTCCAGACCCAGGATATCAGCTGGTTCTTGTGAGCTTATCCTCCTGTCAATTTCCCACTTTCAACTAAAAGTCGATCCTGGCGGGCTGGGGACTGTGTGCCGGTTCCTGCAGGGGTGT
The DNA here is from genome assembly GCF_036850765.1 of Saccopteryx bilineata. NCBI lineage: Eukaryota > Metazoa > Chordata > Mammalia > Chiroptera > Emballonuridae > Saccopteryx > Saccopteryx bilineata. Next base: position 261,041,483 of record NC_089494.1, read on the forward strand.
GATTAGCAGGCTGTCTGGGGTGGGGGGCTGCCTTCGTGTCCGGCGGGCTCCTGCCCTGGGCCGAGCTGCTCCCTGCCAGTGCCAGGGGATCTGGTCACTCAGGCACTGGTCACCTGCCTCACTCCACAGCCTTCTGGTCAACTACCGTCACTAGGTCACCTGAAGAAGCCCTGCAGGGGTCTCAGGGGTCTTGTAGCAGAGGGGTTCCTGTGAATGAGCTGTCCACTGCCCACTGCAAGCATCCCATGGACGGAGCCTCCTTATCTGCTCTCAGGGGGTCAGCCAGGCTGGCGGGTCTCCCTGGTTCTGGGGTCTGTGAGCAGAGTGGAGGCTGAGGGAGGGCAGTGGGGAGTCCTGTCAGCCTTTGCCGGGGTGGCCACCTCCTGGTTTGGTGAGCATCCTTCCTGACCTTTTGTTTCCTGCCTAGCGATGTACAAACATGTCTAAATGGTACTTTTCAAAGCGAGAACGAGACTGTATGGACGGAGCTACAGAACACAAAGACCCCCTGAGGCTGCAGGGTGAGCCGTGCGGGGTGGGAGCCGGCAGTCTGCCCCCAGGACCCAGCCCTTAACCATGCTCTGAGCACTTTCCACAGCTGTCTGTGGCTTTTCTTTTCTAAGTGAACTCTCTATCAGGACTCTCTGCGTGAACCCACAGCGATACCACCTCTCTTCATGGCTGACTCTGTCTGAAGTTGGGAAAGATCTCCAATGCTGGCATTCCAGCTTCTGAAGCGGGCTCTGGCTGCCCCGGGAGTGGTGTGCGGAGCTCTGACACCGAATGCAGTCATCTTCCAGGGGTCTGCCAGCAGGCAGCCTGTGTCGTGGGAATCTCTTGGCATGAGTTTCATCCTGTCTGTTTTTCTGAATTTCCCAACTCTGCCTCATTAATTCTTACCCCACAATAATTTTCATTTCCCGGAGGGAAAGGCAAAGGCCTTCAAGGCCAAACCTGCTGTGGGCTTCATTACTTTCTTGACCTCTCCTCCCACAACTCCCCTTTGCTGAATCTGTCCAGCCACACTGGCCTCCTTGCCATAACATGCCCTGGCCACAGGGCCTTTGCACTGCTGCTCCCTCGGTCAGGAACACTGTGCTTTAGATCACCTGCATGGCTAACTGCCTTCCCTCCTTCATGTCCTGCTCAGCTGTCGTCTCCTCAGCCAGGACTGCCTATATTGAATGTATATAGACCCCTCTGCCCCCTTGGAAGGCACCCCCGACCTCTTTTATCTGCTCTATTTCCCCTTAGCAGCTGCTCCTCCAAACATATTACACAATTCACTTACTATGCCTATTGATGGTCAATCTCCGGTCACTAGAATGAACCTCCACCGAGACAGAGAGTTTTGTATGCTGTTTGCCTAAAACAGTGTCTGGCCATAGTAGGAACTCAGTTGATATTTCCTGGAGGAGTGCGTAATTTAAAGGAAGCCCATTTTTTCCAGAACCCTAGGGGCCTCAAAGCTCATGTAAACCAAAGCCCTACCCTGTGGTGGAATTTCCACTCCGCACTCCCAGTGAGAAACAAAACACACTGGGCAGAGCATCCCTTAACACAGCAGTCCCCAATCCCCAGGCCACGGACCAGTACCGGTCCAAGGGCCATTTGGTACCAGTTCGCAGAGAAAGAATAAATAACTTACATTATTTCTGTTTTATTTATATTTAAGTCTGAATGCTGTTTTATTTTTTAAAAATGACCAGATTCCCTCTGTTCCATCCGTCTAAGACTCACTCTTGATGCTTGTCTCAGTCACATGATACATTTATCCGTCCCACCCTAAAGGCCCGCCCGTGAAAATATTTTCTGACATTAAACCGGCTCGTGGCCCAAAAAAGGTTGGGGACCACTGCCTTAGCACGCTGGCTTCCACTCCAAGATGTGCACTTAAAGCACATAGCACAGTGTCCGCCGCGTAGCAAGCGTTCAACAAACATGGGTGCTCTTTCTCCCCCCTGGGAAATCTGGTGGGTGCGGCTGTCACCCTAAGGCTCTGGAGACGCAGACAAGTCAACTGCCTGAGCTCTGTTATGGGCTCTGTTGTGTCCCCTGAAAATCCTTATGTTGATGCCATCCCGCCAGGGCCTCAGAACGTGCCTGTATTTAGAGACCAGGTCTTTCCAGAGGTGATTCAGGTAAAATGAGGCCATTATGGTCATTAGGACCCTACTCCCCTCCAACATGACTGGCGTTTTTTATCAGAAGAGGAGATCGGAACACAGACACACACAGAGGGATGACCGCGTGGGACCATAAGGAGAAGATGGCCGTCTATAAGCCAAGGAGAGAGACCTCAGAAGGGACCCACTTTGATGATCTTGGGTTTCTAAGCCTCCAGAAGGATGAGAAAATAAACATCTGCTGTTTAAGCCACCCGGGTGGGTGTTGCATTCTGGTGGCCCAAGCAGACTAACCCAAGCAGCTAATAGGAACGGGCTGGTTTTCCCTTTCCTGAGCTGCCATTTTCCGAATGAAGACCTTGCGGCTCAGGGGGGTGGGGACACCTGCGGGCTGCTAAGCCACCTGTAGCCTCCAAACCCCGTGTCCTTCGCGCTGCACCTGTCCTGGCTGGAGCCGAGCCCTGCACTGGAAGCTGGCGGAATGAAGGCTTTGCTGAGGGGTTGACCAGAGCAATCCCCCAGGCGGGAGGTTTCCCAAGCCCCGCCTCCGCGGAGCCACCCCCTCCCCGGGCAGGCAGTCTCCATCTGTGCAGGGGGGAGCCTTTCTCTGCTGAGCTTTGAAGAGGAGGTCTGTGAACTTCTCCCGGCACCCAGACTCCAGAAGAATGTGCAGGACCACATTTCCTCTGGGCCTTGGAATGACTGTAAAACCCAGAGCTCCCGAGAGCAACCACAGGAATCAATTCTGAAGGTGTTTACCCTGAGAATTCCAGGCCTAATTTATGGCCTCCGCCAAACAGCCCTGGGCTCACCCATCCTTGGGTCACTGGAAGGGGAAGGGCGTCTTTGGGTCCCAGAGCACAAATACTTGCTATCGGCTGGGCTGGGGGAGGGGAGGGTGGCTCAGGGGGTCGGGTGTTGGGCCCGGGTCCAGAGGGCCTGAGGCTGTGCTTGCCGACTCCCAGTGGAGATGGGATTTAACCTCGTCAGCCACCAGGACCGCATCAGGCCCCGATTTCATTGACAGCAATGTGTAGGGCCTGGCAGAACAGCCATAAACTAACCCAATTAGAAGGGACCTCCTGCCCTGGCCAGATGGCTCGGTTGGTCAGAGCACTGTCTCAAGATGCAAAGGTTGCCAGTTCAATCCCTGGTCGGGTCACATACAGAAACAGGTCGACCTTTCCATCTGTCTATCTCTCTCTCCCTTTCTCTCTCTAAAATCAATCAATATAAACTTTTAAGAAGTTTTTTTTAAGAAAAATAATAAGGGACCTCTGCCTTGTTAGACAACGATGCACAGAGATCCGGCCCCAGGGCACTCTCTTAGCCACCACTGCCACAGATACATCTGGATTTCTGGGAGAAATTCTCCAAGGTTCAAAGATATTTTACTTGGGCAAAGACACTGTGTTTTTTGAGAACTTGGCAGGTCAGGAGTGTGACAGGGACCCCCGGGAAGGGGAGCAGAAGGAGCAGAGGGACCTGGGCGTTCGCCCTGGCCCCCTACATACAGCGAGGCAGCAGGCAGGCATGCACAGGGTCACTGTGAGCGCTCAGGGTTGGGGACAGGGGTTCTTACATCGACGGGCTGTGCTAGCCACACAGGGGGTCCTCCTACTGGCAAGCCCCCTGTTTCTGGTACAGCTCCTTTCAAGAGCCTCAGTCTTCTACTCTCCTGGTGAATGTTGTCATCGATCAGTTGACTGGTTGATGCACCCATTCATTCACGGACTGCTCAGTGCAGGGATTCATTCTGTGAAGGTGTCCTGTGCGCTGCCGTGAGCTGGGGCTGCACTGGGCTCTGGACAATATTCCAAGTATCAGACTCTCTCGTTATGATTTGGCTGCTGCTCTTTGACTCCAGGGAGGATGGGTGGAGCCATGTGGCGAGGCAGAGCTGACAGACCTCCCAGTGTCCTCATCCCCCACCTGGGGACGGTGCCCGCCCGGTATAGCATCAGTGCGTGTCTCCCTCTGGACATGCTTATTATGTTTACTGTCGTTTGATCCCACTAGAATGGAAGCCTCGTGAGAGCAGGCATTTGTCTGTTTCGTTCACTGATGTGTCCCCAGAGCTTAGAGCAGTGCCGATGTAGTAGGCGCTCAACAAATATTTGTTGCATTAGCCGGTAATCTTGGTAAATAACTCCTGGGAAGCTTTCATGGCCAGGATGTTTGTGTCTGGCCCTCTCCCATTTTGAAAAGTTCCGGAACAAATGCTCTCCTTCCTAACTCAATCTCTACAGCATAAAATGCCCTATTGGTGATTTCAATGATAGATTCAGTTCTGAAAAGCTTTTAATCATCTTAGTCCCCTTTCTGAGCCCCTTTCTTTGACTTTCCTTAAAATACCTGGCCTGGCCTCTTCACCACCGAAAAAGGAATGTATACGATCCCCCCTGTCCTCAAGATTGCCGGAGAGCACTCACTAAAACATCTGCCAGGATCCTGCCCTGACCCCACCCAGTCTCCTTCCAGACCACACCCACCCTCTGCCAGACCACACCCACCCTGCCAGACCACGCCCACCTCTTCTCGTGGCCACGCCCACACCCACCTCATCTCCCATTCATTGGCTCCCACTCCCTGCTTACTATCTTGGAGACTTCCACCCATCTACCTACCCACCCATCCATCCATCCATCCACCCATCCATCCACCCATCTATCTGTTTGCCCATCTACCAAACCCTCACCTGTTCACCTGTCTACCTGTCCACCCACCCAACCCATCTACGTATCTGTCTGTCACAGCCATCCACCTGTCCATCCATTCACCCACCCATCCAACCATCCTACTATTTCCACTTCTGACTTCCTGGGAGCTCCTCCCATATTTGTATTCAAAACAACAGAATAAAAAAAGAACAAAGATACCTAAGGATCCCTCTGTCTATGTCCTTTATTCCTTCGAAGGTATCTGAAAAGTAACCCTTGATTTGTCTCTAAGTCGTCTCCTGTCCCCTCCCCCTGGCCTCCTGTCTCATTGAAATTTCTCCTTCCCCTCCCCTTCCGGTGTCCATCACGTTATCAAAGTACTTGCCATTGTTATTGTGGAGTTTCATTTCAGGTTCAGCCATGCGCAGCACCCTGCTGTGTTCCTTACCAAGCAGGTGCCTGTGGTCCTGGCGGCTTCAGGAGGCCTGTGGAGGAGGAGGGGAAGTTCTCAAGGTCTGAGAGATCTCCCCTTGCGGGTGGCGTCTTGGGCCCAGAGCTAAGAGAGGCGGGAGGCACTTACAATGATTTGAAGTAAATTTTAGCTCATGCTGCATTCCCACTTTGTCCTGGAGTTTGTAGGGGACATTTGGGGATTGGGTTTGGGTGTGCTTTAATATAAATGACACATATGCTGAATGGGGACATTTCTATAAAAAGAGAGAGTGAGAGAGAAAGAGAGAGCAAGAGAGAAAACAACTACCATATGAAATACAGCTCCATCATATTCCCAGAAATCACTGTGAAATAGACACAGGAAGAGAGAGTCTCTCAAAGCAATGGGACAAATGATGAGAAAGATAAAAACAGGCATTTTAGAATGAGGCCCCGCTGGTGTCTGATATGAAGCCAGCGATAATGGGCCCCAACGGTGGCCTAACAAATAATTTGATAAAACAAGTGTGTCGGTGAGAAACCTAATGAAGAGTTGGGTTTATAGTCAGGGAGCTGGTGCTCTCACTTAAAAAAGCAGACGATTCGACAGACAATTCTGGTACCTGCAGCTGTCACTTCTGATGCAGGGGACCCGACTGGCCCACCTGGGTGTCTCCCCACCACCTTTCATTAGAACGCGCCCACTCCCCTGGTTGTTGACTTTGAGGGCAAATTCGGTATCGGTCCAGTTGAGGCAGGAGAATGAGAAGCTAGGAAACTTCCTCGGCCAGTAGAAAGGGGAAACTGAGACAGACAGCTGAACAAACTGGCTGACCAACTTACAGATACAGAAGGCCGCCTCCCTAGAGGTAAGTAACATCTAAACCTCGGGTATATTTCAGCTCCAGGCCCGGAAAAGCAGCAAAACCAGCTGGGCGATGCCAGGACCAGCTGCCACGACTAATAAAGCCCCCCTGCCCTGGCACTGACCCATCAGTAGAGACCACGGCCTGAAAGGGTGCATCTGGAAGAGCCGGTGAATGTTCTATTGAGATCTCTCCTAAGACCAGCCCTAAACTCCCAGCCTTTAAAAACTCTCACAACCAAGGACCCTAGCAGGAGCAGGCCTGTACCTTTCCCTCCCCCTCCTTCTCTCCGTCCACCCCAGGCATGTATCTCCTAAACTCTATGGGGGGGGGGCGCCCAGTACCACCTTTGCAACCAGGGGAGCAGCAGGCAGCAGCAGCTCATTCCGGGCCACCCCCTGAACCTATCTCCAAGGCCGCTCTCGTCCGACTTCTCCGTGAGCCAGAGCAGCCCCATGCTGACTCATTTCTTTCCTATATTTTCAGAGAAATCCCAGCAGCCCTGGCCTAGGCTCTCCTGTCGCTGCTTCTATCCTAGGCCCTTGTTTCCCTGTCCCGGTCTTGAATAGACGTGCTCTCAGAATCCCTTGGACTCAGGCTGTGAAATCGGCCCTGCGTGTAGTCAAGAACCTACCCGTCACAAGCCGAGTCCAGGCAGGCCCTAGGCAGACCCGCTCAGGGCCAAGTCCCCTTTCTATTTTTTTTTTTAAGTTTTTATTTATTGATTTTAAAGAGAGAAAGGAAGAGGGGGATGAAGGGGAAACCTCGATTTGCGGTCCCACGTAGTCGTGCATCCAGCGGTTGATTCTTGTACGTGCCCTGACCGTGGATGGAACCTACAATCTCGGAGCACTGGGACAATGCTCAACCCCACTGAGCTACCAGGCCAGGGCCAACGGAGGAGCCCTTCCGTAAGATTTAGCTCAGGACCAAGCCCCAAATGCCAGCACGCGGTAAGGACCCAGTGCTGGAAACCCCTCCTGGGTGTCCGCCTCTCTGTCCCGGCTGTTCCCTCCCAGTCCTGGAGAGCCGGCCCTGGTCTCACGCTTCGGGCAGGTTGGAAATAGGGTGTTTATTTTCGAGACACCACTTTCTGGTCTCTTATTACTCTCCCTTTCCTGAATGCTCGCTGCAGTCTGGCTTTCGTGGGGCTGTCTCAGTCTTTGGTACGTGCTAATAACAACAACAATCAGTGGATTTGAATTTTCTCTTTTTGGAGAAAAGGGGATGAGGACTGATGTGAGATGATATTTGCCCTCTAACAGGCCACATCTTCCCCCAAACCCACAGGGGACACACGGACCTCAGCGGCACCTTTATTTCCAGAACTTTCCAGAAAGGCCTTCCGCTAACCCTTCAGAGGATTCTCACAATGTGGCTTCTTCGGGAGAGCACACTTCTTCCCCAGAGCTAATGCCACGTGTCCCAGCTGTCCTCACAGATGGGACCTCCCCGGTGGGGTAGCCTCGCGCTGAAGAAAGGCGACTTTGGAAACATATTGTGATCGACACTCTTCCACGAGCCTTTCTCCTCGTGGTCTCGGTTTAATGGTCGAACGTCCTAGGCTGCAGCTTTAAAAGAAATTCCTCTTTCTCTCTCTTTGCCTAGCCTTCAATTCTTAGAGAAAAAAACCCGTTGCTGGTTGTTAAGGGTTATTTTTTTTTAATATTTTAATTAATTAATTTTTGTATTTTTCCCAAGTTGGAAACGGGGAAGCAGTCAGACAGATTCCCACCCGGCATGCCCACCAGGGGGCGATGCTCTGCCCATCTGGGGCGTCGCCGCTCTGCCGCAATCAGAGCCATTCTAGCGCCTGAGGCAGAGGCCACAGAGCCATCCTCAGCGCCTGGGCCATCTTTGCTCCAATGGAGCCTTGGCTGTGGGAGGGGAAGAGAGAGACAGAGAGGAAGGAGAGGGGGAGGGGTAGAGAAGCAGATGGACGCTTCTCCTGTGTGCCCTGGCCGGGAATTGAACCCGGGACTCCCGCACGCCAGGCCGACACTGTACCACTGAGCCAACCGGCCAGGGCCCTTGTTAAGGGTTCTTTTTTTTTTTTTTTTTTTTTTACAGAGAGAAGGATAGACAGGGACAGACAGGAACGGAGAGATGAGAAGCATCAATCAGCCCTTCGTTGCGCATTGCGACACCTTAGTTGTTCATTGATTGCTTTCTCATATGTGCCATGACCGCGGGCCTTCAGCAGACTGAGTAACCCCTTGCTCGAGCCAGTGACCTTGGGTCCAAGCTGGTGAGCTTTGCTCAAACCAGATGAGCCCGCGCTCAAGCTGGCAACCTCAGGGTCTCGAACCTGGGTCCTCCGCATCCCAGTCCGACGCCCTATCCACTGTGCTACCGCCTGGTCAGGCTGTCAAGTGTTCTTGATGACGAGGACCCCATCTGTCTGTCTTCTGTCTTCCTAAGGGCCTTGCCTCCCTCCCCAAGGGAAGAAGCTCTGTGTTGATAAGAATTTCCTTGGCACGGTGAGCTGGGGAAGCTTGTTCCTTGGCAGGAGAGGGGCTCCCTTTCTGCTTGGCATGTTCCTGGGGAAAATTTACATTTAAAAGGACCACAAGAACGAGGAAGCCTTGCCTTCGAGGTTAAAAGGCTCTTGTGCTGACGATTAGTGCTTCGGAGCCACGAGTAGTCAGTCCCCAGAAACACGTTTTCATAGGCAGGAAATCCCCAGGCTACAGTTTAAGTGCCCAACCCCAGCCAGGCTTTTGAAAACCAAGATGTGAGATGAAATTGCGAAGCACTTTAAAATACACTTTATTCTTCTTGGGGTTGGGGGGGGCAGGCCGGAGGGGGGAGGCTCTCCGCCGAATTCTTTAGATTCTGGAAGCAAAAATGTCTGTGCTGAATTAACATGCCAAAACCCCCACCCTTGCCCCTCACCCTGGCCACTCGCCAAGGGCGTCTTCTCTTTTCCTTAAAGAAACTGGAGGGTCTTCCTCCTCGTCCATTGTGCAACCCACGCTGGACGTGCGGAAAGGTTGTGATGACTGAAAATGTCAGAGGGCTCCAGCACTGCGGACACGTGACTGTCAGCCGCAGAGCTCAGTTTATAGCAGCCCTTCCTCGTTCTGCCCCCACCCCTGACCCCAAAGAATCCAGTGATGATGCATACCTCTTAGTCCTTCCACATTCAGCTGGGGATGCTTGTGGTTGACAACAAAAGAAAAGGTCTTCGGAAGCATACTTTGCAAAACATGTCCTTGCCTTTGCCAGAGGTAAGGGGGTGTGAGTTTGGCCAGCGGTGGCTGTGGTTGGCTTGTAGTTCTCAGGTCCTACACAAGAGGGCGCTTTGGTATCCCACTGAACAAGACTGAGGGTGTGTGTGTGTGTGTGTGTGTGTTGTGTATGTGTTGTGTGTGTGTGTGTGGGGGGGGAGCAGGCTTTTAGTAAAAGTATTTCATACCCAGGGCCTGCTTACTCTTGGCAAAATTGCTTCTGACCACAGTTAAGATGAGGGAAGGTGATACTTTGCAGATTTCTTGTCTTACGTACTCCACCTGCATGGAATTTTGCAGTCCCACTGCACAGTTGCTTAGAGCTCAAGCCGTCTAAGGAAAAAAGCCGGTGTTGTCCAACAGTGTTATCATTTTGCTCAGAGTCCACACTGTGGGCAAAACCAGGACGTGTCTCACAGGGTTACCAGGTAGCACAGGCTCCAGTATGAGCCCTGCCTCCTTTCTCGTCTGCATTTATTTTTACCTCAGTAAAACCACATCCCTGCCATAACCCCCACCTGACGGCTCAGTTTCTGAGGTAGAGCTAAGCCAAGTTTTAAGAGGAAAAAAATAATAAATCTGATTAACTTAATTCCCACTGAGATGTAAATTAATCATACCTTTCCTACCTTAACCCTTTCAGAATTAAAAACAAATAAACAAAATGTAGTTCAAAAGACAGCACCAGGCCCTGGCTGGTTGGTTCAGTGGATAGAGCGTCTGCCCGGTTTACAGAAATCGTGGGTCAATCCCTGATCAGGGTGCACAAGGAAAGTGACTGTCTGCTTCTCTCCCCCTCCTTCTCCCCTTCTCTCTTCATTGGTTTGAGCATTGGCCCCGGGTGCTGAGGATAGTTCTGTTGATTTGAGTATTGGCCCCAGACGGGGGTTGCTGGGTGGATTCTGGTCGAAGTGCATGCGGGAGTCTGTCTCTCTATCTCCCCTTCTCTCACTAAAAAGAGAGAGAGAGAGAGAGAGAGAGAGAACACCAGGTTTAGGCTATTGGTAATAGAATTCAAACACTTGTTTAATGATGTGAATAAAAGTTTTTATGTCAGACAGATGTGGGTTCAAATCCAGAGTTTACCACAAGGTGAGTTTAGAACAGTTGCTTTTCAGTATTTATGAAGTGCCTACTATGTGCAAGACACCAGGATGCAGTAATGAGCAACACCAGAGAGGACGCTCTTCCCAGCATCTGTGCTCTGGGGGAAGGCAGACAGAAACGCACATAAACTCACAATGGGGCAGTTACTAGTGACACTCTCCAAAGAGTGAGTGTGCCCTCCCATCGCTTGTGAGACGCATGGCAGCCTGCACTGTCCCATACCCTTTGAAGTTACACACGACCGTGACTTGCTTTGGCCAATGGAACGTGAGCTTCAGGGTCATGTGTCTCAGGGGTGAGTGGAAACCTTAAAGCCAGTCACCATTTGCCACAGTTCCTCTCCACTGGGAATGTGGGAGCGTGTGTGGAGACAAACCTTCTGCCAGGCCGGGTCCCAGCGTGGCTGTGAGGAGTCAGCCCCGCCCCCATCCCCTGACACCCCACAATGTACACGTAGCAAGAGAGAGAAATGGTAACCTTCAGTAAACCATTGAGACGGAGGGCCTGTTTGTTACTGCGGCAGAGCGTGGTCCCTCCTGACTAATACAGCTGCACTGGACAGGCGTGCGGTGTTGTGGGAGGTGCAGCAGGGGAATGGGCTGGGTAGGGGAGGTCAGGGGAATGTCTCTGATGGTGGAACAGCGGGAGCTGAGGAAGAGAGGGAAAGGTCCCGGAGGAGAGTCGTCCACATTTTGGACTAGGCTGGTTGGTTCAGTGGATAGAGCAGCTATGTTGACGGGAAGAACTGGCTGGATTCACCCCTCTGAGCTGATTGGCAAAATGGGCCAATGGATTTATTGAGAGGATAAGTGGACACAGAGTGAGGGCACCCAGCCTAAGCCTGGCCTGCAGTGGGCGCTCCGTACATCATGGTAATAGCCACCGCTCGGCTGTGCCAGGCACTGCGCTGAGGGCTGTGCGTATATGAGTTTGTTCAACGCTCACAGAGTCCCTAATGACTCAGGTGTTATCACCTGAGCAGTGAGTGACTGGGGCACAGAGAGCTTAAGTCGCTTGGCCAGCAGCACTCAGCTAGTGAATGGGTCTGTGCTTTCCCGCTTTCTTCGTTGCTGTTATTATTATGACTGTGGTTTTAGGTCATGAAAGCACAGGGCCTTTCTCCGCCACCAAAAGCCATATCAGGAGAAATTCATGGCCAATTAAAGCCCTGTGTGTGTTGAAGTGTATAACCACTTCTTAGGTCCACTGATGCCCTGTATCAGTCAACTATGGCCTGACGATGCTGTGTAACAACCAACCGCAAAATTCCGTGACATTCCGAAAGCCATGTTTCTTTCTCATGGCGTGCGGGTCCTTTGTGGCAACACCCTCAGGCCAGGCTCAGCTGGGCGGCTCTGCTTCTAGATGAGCTGGGCTGGGCTGGTCCTACCTCCCTCTGTCCTCTGACCAGTGCAGGGTAGGTAGGTGTACTCGTCAGCCAGGGCTGCCAAGGCAAAGGACCCCAGACAGAGTGGCTTCAACAACAAGTCTGAGACCAAGGCTGGGCAGGTTGGTTTCTCCTGAGGCCTCTGCCCCCGGCTCGCAGATGACCGTCCTCCTCCTGAGTCTTTACATGTCTTCCTCTTGTGTGTCTCTGTGTCCTAGATCCCTCTTCTCATATGGACACCTGTCATCTTGCATTAGGACCCACCCGTATGACCCCATTTTAACATAGTGACCTCTTCCCAGACCCTCTCTCCAAATGCAGTCAATAGACTTCATTTCTAAATATCCCTTTTTTTCTGAGTTTCAAAGTGTCACTCCCTAGAAAATCTGGCAAATTGGAGGAGTCCCGTCTAAACTCATAAGCCGAGATTCCACACCGGGATGTTTTCTTCAAGCAAAGTTCTTCCCCTCTTTTCCCTCTGCACATATGTGGTCTTTGGATGATCATGGTATAACTTTAGGCACGCAACTTTTATCTTGGTTTTTTTTTTTTTCTCTTTTCTTCATCTTCACCAAACGTATTCTCACGTCATTAGGCTGCTTTGTAAACACCGGTGTCACGGACAACTGCGCGTCCCGTTGTCTGAGGTGAGATTTATTTTCCTTGTCCCTGCTCTGCCTTTGTAGATCTCCCTGGGGTGCAGGCTGTCTCCCCTGTGTCCTCTCCTCCCTGGCTCCTCTCTGCTGGCCCACTTCTCCCTTCGAGGGAGCCCTCTATTCTGTAAGCCCACAGACGGGGCAGGGGCCTTTGTTCTCAAAGAACCGTAGAATTGTACAGACACATTTCTTTTCTTTCCCATGGAGGCCCCAAAGCCCGGGGAAGAAGGGCCTGGCTCCTTGGAAAGTGCCTTTGCCTGGGAACCCAGTTTTCATTAACCCCGTGATCCCCTCCAGACAGGCGGTGTGAAGTATAAGCAGCCCCTCCCTGTTCGTGTGGGCTGGGCTTGGTGGCTCCCCACTGACCTCAGACTGTGGCCAAAGCGATGTGATGTCACGCCCGTTGTTAGGTGCTAAGAGACTGACTTCCGTCTTGCTAGCCGACTCTCTCCGTTCACTTCTTGTCTTGCGTCCTTTGGTGAGATCGGCTGGCATGTGGGAGGGACCCATGTGGGAAGGAACTGAAGGGGAGAAACTGAGGCCTCCGTCAGCAGCCGTGGGGAACTGGATGCTGCCAACGCCCACTGCGGGAGTGGCTCCTTCCCCAGTTGAGCCCTCAGGTGAGACCGCAGCGCCTGGTCCGGCACCTTGATCCACTCAGTCAAAGACTTAAACAGAGCGCCCAGCAAAGCTGTGCCTGGGTCCCTGACCCACAGAAACCAGGAGATAATGAATGTTGTTTCAACCTACTACATTTTGGGGTGATATGCTCTGTCTCGATAGCAAATAACTAAGACAGTGCCGCCTCTATGCTGTTGCCTTCAAGACTTTGTACAGGCACGTTATAGCCGTCTACCACTCCCCCCTGGCCCATGGTCTCCCTCCACCCTGCCCTTTCACAGGGGATCGATGGATAAGATCTGCATTGTCCAGATTGCCCTGCTGCTAGGATTTCAGATGTAAATTAGATTCTGCCGATGAGAGGCGCTTGTATAAGATTTAGCTTTTGAGATCAGACAAGTTCGGGCAAGTTCAGTTTGGTATGGTCGTAGGCCTGTATAAGATTTATTTTATTATTATTATATATTTTTTTATTCAATAAGAAGAGGGGAGGCAGAGAGATAGACTCCCACATGCACCCCAACTGGGATGCACCTGGCAAGCCCACTGGGGACAATGCTCTGCCCATCCGGGGCGTTGCTCTGCTGCTCAGCAACCCAGCTCTTCTTAGTGCCTGAGGCGGAGGCCATGTAGCGATCCTCAGCGCCAGGGCCAACTCACTCCAATCGAGCCATGACTACAGGAGAGGAAGGGGGGGAGAAACAGATGGATACTTCTCCTGTGTGCCCTAACCAGGAGTCAAACCCGGGACACCCACACACCAGGCTGACACTCTACCACTGAGCCAATTGGCCAAGGCCGACTTGTATAAAATTTAGAAAGTAGAATTTGTTCTGTGGCAGCTGATGGGCAGGCTCAGGCAGACATGAGCTCTTGCAGTGGCCATATCCTATGTTCTACTCTCTGCTTATCAGCTTGGGGTAGGAGGTGGGGGTTCACTGAGTAATCAGCAGGGATTTCCTACAGTTTCTTAGGTCCAAATCAAAGTAGTGGTGAAGCAACCTTGAAGCCAAAAGCCCAGGAGCAGCCTCGTAACTTCTACTCCTTTGGCTGGTCCCAGAATTTTGTAAGCACCTATTTCCCCATACTGAATACCTTTCTGCCAAAAATATCTAGACACATATTTTTTGTTTGTTTGTTTCTTGCACTGAATTCTGCTGATACAGTTACTCACTTTTCAAGATCCTGGGGCCACGGGTGAATCTGACATAATTTCAGACCTCAAGATGCTCAAACGCTCGTGACGGAGACAATAATTTAGAAAGTGCTTTTGCTCTCCTGTACCCATCTCTCCGCCCCTCCTCAGAGGCTGGTTTGCTATGAAGTTAACAAAGCTTAAGTGTCGGTCTCCCTCACTGCTATGGGCCCCTTCCAAGGCTCCAACAGAGGCCTTGCAATTTTGTTTTCACAATTTGACGGAGGTTTTTTTCTTTTTCTTAATAAGATCCCCCTAAATTGTCTAAGTGCCAGGCCCAGGTTCTGAGAAATCTCCCCCACTTGGCCCCAAAGTCTGATCCCCAAAGCAAAGTAGGACTGGAAGGGGAAGTGAATACCATCAGGTGAGCATCCAGGTAAAAATCAGGTGGAACCCCCAATGGAAGGCGTTGAGAACGACTGAGAATCGAGGCTGAAAGGGAGGCGTGGCCCGGAGCTCCCCCGTTCCCGGGTGGCCTGCGATGTGCAGGGCGGTGTCTCAGTTCCCCCACAGCAGAGCCAAGTCATTTATGTGGGCGGTGGTCCCAGGAAGCTCTGGGACAGAGGGGGCACGTGAGACAGGAAGAGAAGAAAGGCAATAAGGGGGCAGAGTGGGCCGATCTCGGCCGCGGGCAGTGGGGTCCGACCCCCTGTGCCTCTGAGAGAGCGTGTGGAAGGCACCAGAGGGGCCCCCTAGGCGGCAAGGCCCCGGGGGCGTTAGTCCTCCAACTCTCCTCCCGCTGGGGCCTGGAACGTTTGTTGACTTTCTGACCTGTCCTGCTTGCCCCATTTACAAGCCGGCTGAGCCCCCTGCAGCCAGAGGGCAGGACCCTTTGGCTTGTGGGAGCACTGTCCACAGCTGGGGCTGGGTGCTGGGGCGGGGCACTGACGGTGTCTGTGCTGGGGGCTGCCCCTATTCTCTTCAAGGCTGGGTACTTTCCACTAGGTGCACCCAGCCTGTGGGGACGCCTTCCAGATCCCTCGTCTGGTGGAGAGTGGGCCTGCTTCTTTGGGTCACCGAGTGGTCAGCTGCAGGAATGGTGCAGATGGAGAAAAGAGCCCCCTGACTCTAAGGCCTGGGTTTAAAATCTGAAACTGCAGCTGGATAGCCATGTGACTGCGGGGTAATTTCTTGACGCTAGGAGCCTCAGAACTCTCACGCTTAAACCGGGGATGACAACAGTTCCTACTCTGCAGGGCGATCTGGAGAATCACATCAATCCCCGGTGGCCCCTCCCTGGCCCGCACTTGCTGCTGCCTGGCTGCAGGGCTAGGTGGGTTCTGCTGACCCGGCCACCCCCTCCCCTCCCCTCCCCGCCCTGCATTGCTGCCGCCTGGCCGCAGGGCTCGGTGGGTTCTGCTGACCCGGCCACCCTCTCCCCTCCCCTCCCCGCCCTGCATTGCTGCCGCCTGGCCGCAGGGCTCGGTGGGTTCTGCTGACCCGGCCACCCCCTCCCCTCCCCTCCCCGCCCTGCATTGCTGCCGCCTGGCCGCAGGGCTCGGTGGGTTCTGCTGACCCTGCCATCCCTTCCCCTCCCCTCCCTGCCTGCCCTGACCTTTCCCTGGGGCTTCCCCCAAATCCCAGCTCTTGCTTTCGTCAGCTCCACCATCCTTCACTGGCTTCTGTCCGAAAGCGTCTTATTTTTTTTAGGGTAAGAAGTCGAAGTCCATTCTGTGCAGGCTGTGGGAGTCACTGCGGTCGCCGGACAAGGACACGCCGGGGACCTTTGACGTGACCTGGCTGGCAGGGCTCCCTGCCATTGTGGAATGACAAGCTTGCAAGAGGCCCCAGTGGCCTTGGCCGCTGAGCCAGTGTTTAGACAATTTCTTCTGCTGTTTGAACAAGAGCCGCAGGGTCCCTGCCTCTTGGCCTGTCCCGTGGCTGGGTGGCCTGACAGCCCTTCACCTGGGGCCGCTGGTTAAGCTCCTGGGGCTCCCGTGGAAGCGCTACAGGTGAGGGATCTTCAGGTGGGCTTCCAGGGTCCCCGTCCCTGCCTCCTATAAGTGAGGCGTGACTTCCGCCCTCCAGGATGACTTTGAAAAACCTCTCCTGGGGTATGTTCTCTCGCAGCACCACCGGGAGCCATCAACCTAAAAGACAGAACAACACTTACACGTCCCTCAGGAGGCTCAGAGAGGTGCAGTGACTTCCCATAAGTGGCACAGTCAGTTAGTGACAGAATTAGGGACTTGGGTGACTTCCAGTCTTCCAGGGTCTTGGTGTGTGAGAGGGCTGCAGAGCCCAGGTGAGGGCGGACTCACCTGAACTCACCTTCCTACCTTGTTGAGGGATTCATGAGCAACTGAGTAGGAAAATGCTGTGAAATTTCCTGTAAAGGCGCAGTCAAGTGTGATCGGCGTGCTATTTGTCTGCGCAAACAGTGGAAACCGGTGTGAGAAGGGGGCACATGCCTGGGGAACAGGTGCCCGGGTTCCGACCCAGGTTCCCTGAGTTCCAAGCTCTAGGACCTTGGGCAAGTCACTAACTTATTTTGTGCCTCACTTTCCTCATCTGTGACATTCTTATACTTCTGTCACGGAGCTGAGAGCTAAAGCATGGTATCTGGGACATCGTAAGTCCCTGTGAACGTTAGCTGTGGCTATCATTAACGTTAATATCACTGCTATTATCATCTCCATGAAGGCGAATTTAAATATGACACCAAATAAAAGCTCAGTGACTGATGATTATGATGATTCTGGTCCTTAAAACATTCTTAAACCCTGAGGTGGCTTCCTAGCCCCCCAGGTGGGGAGGCAGGCAGCTCTGGAGGAGTCGGGAGCCTGTGGCCTGCAGAGGGGACCGGATGGGTCCCTGTGAAGGCCGAATGGGGCAGCGCCACGTGGAGCCGGGGCTGGACACAAGGGCGAGGGCAGGGACTGTGGGGGTCACTATCTAAATTCTCCGCTGCAAGTGGAAACACCACCCCAGGGATGAAGAACATTCCGAAATTGAAAGGAAGAGAGGGAGAAGGTGAGGGGCCAGCGTCCTCAGCCCCGGGCCTGACCGGCTGTGGTCTTCGGCATGCCACCTCCCCACTCAGCCTCTGTTCCCTTGAAGAGAAAAAGGTATAGTGAGCTGGTTAACCTGTCTTGGCTCTGAAATTCTGTCCACCCACCTCTCCATCCATGCATCCACCCTTCCACCCTTCTCTCCTCTATCCATCCACCCATGCTTCTGTCCCCTCATCCCTCCTTCCATACATCTGTCTTTTTATCTCGCCACCCACCCCCCAGTCACCGTCCCGAGTGCCAGGCCCTGGATGGACGTTAGAAAGTGAACAGAGAGCCCTGTGGACTGGGTCTCACCACGGAGGAGTTCACAGCTGAGTTCAAGGTCCCACAGTTGGTCAGTGGGCTGCGCGGCCCTCAAAGTCACCAGGCCTCCCTGCACTTTGACCTTGTGGCTCTCCTTGCCTTTGTGAGCTGTCAGATCCTGAGGGTTGTGAGTTGGCACCATTTTTCTGCACCACTCTGCATGTGCCGGGACCCTCACTCCACACACATTTTCACTTCTAATCCTCACTCAATCTGTGAGGCAGGGCTTCCCAGATCCACTGCGGGAACAGAGGATGGAGGGGCGGAGAGATGAAGGTTTAGCCCAGAGCAGGGGTCCCCAAACTTTTTACACAGGGGGCCAGTTCACTGTCCCTCAGACCGTTGGAGGGCCGGACTATAAAAAAAAACTATGAACAAATCCCTATGCACACTGCACATATCTTATTTTAAAGTAAAAAAACAAAACGGGAACAAATACAACATTTAAAATAAAAAACAAGTAAATTTAAATCAAGAAACTGACCAGTATTTCAATGGGAACTATGGGCCTGCTTTTGGCTAATGAGATGGTCAATGTGCTCCTTTCATTGACCACCAATGAAAGAGGTGCCCCTTCTGAAAGTGCAGCGGGGGCCGGATAAATGGTCTCAGGGGGCCGCATGTGGCCCGCGGGCCGTAGTTTGGGGACCCCTGGCCCAGGGCCTCCTCGGTGATGTCTCCCCCGAGGCTCTCTCACAGAGCTGGCCCCTGCTCTCCCAGGCCCCACACCGAGACCCCCACACCGGGTTCGGATCTTGACTCTGCATCTTGGGAAAGTTACTTCCCTCCCAGTCTCCGTTTTCTCATCTGTGCAATAGGCTAACCACAGTCCCTAACTGGTCAGACCATTGTGGGTGTTATCTGGTGAAATGGTGACTGGCTCGTAGTAAACACTCAGCTAGCAGTCATCTTTATCATCACACCCATTATACACCCCCTGTCCAGAACCCATTATACACCCCCTGTCCAGGTCAGACGGGTTGCAGGTAAGATTTAAGGAGAGGACTGACTGCTCGGTGAGCATCTGGTGGAAGGAAGAAGGCCCGGCTCAGACCACAGTCAAGGCCGGCGTGCCGGGAGCTGCGCACACATGCGCCATCTCAGGCTCCACTTCACAGCGTGAGAGCGCGGGCGCAGTTCACTCCTCTCAGCGCGGAGCGGCAGGCACGGAGCCCCATTAACCTGATGAGTCTGTGAGCCCGCGGGATTTGTGTAATCTTGTTTCTCCTCCAGCTGGCTTCCCAGGACGCCACTGTGCTGGCACCGGAGCCAAAGCCACTCCAGCTGACTCCCCGCGCCGGGCGGAGGGCCGCACATGGCTAAGCCTTGTCGGCTAGCAGGGCAGCCCCGTGGTCACCGCCCTGTGCTCAGCGCTCCGGCCCGCTCAGCCTCCTCCGGTCCCTCTCCTGGGGCAGGTGGAGTGGAGTGAAGCCCCTCCACCCACGCCCGCTATCGCCAAGACACCTGTGTGCACCGTGTGGCACTCTCAGGCCACATGGGACTGAGAAGGAAAAGGGATTCATGTTCCACGAGTGTCCCAGGGTGCCAGCGCCTTCATACGCACCACGGGCTAGTCTTCTGCCCACCACGTGGGAGCCCCTTCAGGGTGACTTCAGAGATGTTGGGGTGATCCGCTGGGACCCCAGAGGATGGAGCGGCAGGAGGTCATGGACCGGCACCGAGTTGGGGTCAGCTGCCTGGACCCCGCTCCTGGCCCCCTCACTTCTTGGCAGAGAGACTTGGCGCAATTACCTCATCTCTGGCTTCTCCTCGTAAGCCCCACCCACGAGGGTGGGAGGGGCGCGTGAGGTGAGGGCACACAGTAGGGCCACAAGTGCTGGTTCTCATTATCATTCATTCATTCAGTCGACAATCTGGAACTGGCCGAGCTACTGAGCAGTGATGGGACATAGGTGGGTGACCCTTCCCCTCAGTCAAGTTACTATTTTTCTGGAAGGACAGACACTAGATTATGCTAACGATTTAGCAGTTGCCAGTGTGATAAGGACCAGCAGGGAGAACCCACAGGCAGCTGGGAGAGCAGTCATGGGCTGGTGTCCCCGGAGAGGCCCTCAGAGGACCCCCCTCCAGGACATCAGTTCTTTTTTTATTATTATTGATTTTAATTTATTGTGTTTACATAGATTCTAATGTCGCCCCGAATGCATCCCTCCCTCCCCTGTATTCTCAACATCTCAGGACATCAGTTCTAAGCAGAGACCCACCTGCAGGTTGCGGGCACTCTGCCCCTGGTGAGGGGTGAGGGTTGGGACTGGTGGGGGCACAGCTACCAGAGGGGCAGCCTGGGCCAGGCCGGCGCATGCTGGGAAGTGACAGAGAGCTGGTGGGGTGGGGGACAGGGAGCAAAGTGGGGCGCTGTGTGCACGAGAGAGCCGGGCGGGTGCCTGGACTTCACGGCCACCCCCTGGCCTGCCTCCCCAGCGGGGCTGACCCAACTGCGGGGCAAGGCTGTACTTACAAATCACATCTCAGCACAGCCCGTCCCTGTCTACTCTGATGGCCGGCATGTCCCCTGGGGCCTGTGGGCATGGCTGTTTGCCAATCGTCCTTCTGTTTCTCTGCGGTCCGTGATGTTAGAACCGCGTATTTCCTGCCGAAAGCACAGATGCGGTGGGGTCCTGGTGGGCTCCGTCCCGGCGTCCAAGACAAGAAAGCTGGTGCATCTGTCTTTTCTTCCTTCCCTACGATGTTCACACAAAGGAGACGTGTCCCCAGTGGGTCCTAGTCTCACTGAGTCCACTCACTGGCGCTGCCTGTTGGGACTGTGATTGTCTCTAGTTTGTGCAATGAGAACTGAGACCAAAGGTTAAGCAACTTGCTGAGTGTTGCCCCGCTCGTAAGAGGAGGGTCAGCATTCGAGCCCAGGTCTTAGACCTTGCGCTTTGAGCACAGCATTCTGTACTAGGTCAGTACCCAGAGGGTCATTCCAATAGTGGTAATTTAGTACATTCTTCGGTGACACCAGGCCTTGGGGCCTGGGAGTTACCAGGGAATCACCAGGGAGTCACCAAGAACTATCTGTGCTCATTTCACCGAGAGGAGAATGGTCGGAAAAGTGTTTACTAGAGAGAGTGACCCAGCGCTTTGGTCTCTCGAGTTCAACCATCAGCTCCTCAAACAGAGGATTTGGAGCCGGGAAGGGTGGGTCAGGGCTTCCGTCCGAGATTATACTTCTTCGTCAATGACAAAATAGACCCAGGGTGGTCAGGGAACCTGCAGCTGGTCGGGGGTGGGGTGGGCCAGAGTCCAGGATTTCTGTGTCTCATGGGGCGGGCTTCCTACTGCAACTCGACCGCGTTAACGTTGGCCCTCCAGAGGCAGCTGCACCCCAACTTCATATCCTTTCCAGCTAAAACACCTGCACAAAAATTCCTCCCATGAGACGCCTCATCTTAAGTGACATTCCATTCCTGAGATCATTCTCTAAAGCACGTCCCCTGATTGTAGGTCTTCAGCCCTAAGTCCCTCGTGTGGTAAGTAGGAGGCGTTTTACGCTGCGCCTTGCAACGAGGGGGAGGTCGGCAGGGAAGAAAGCAGGCAGTCCAGGACGTGTGGGGCGTGGGTCTAGGGTGTGGGTCTAATTTGGGCCAACACGTTGTGTGACTTCGGGAGAGACACTGAGCTCTCCCCAGAGAAATAGAGGTAAAACTTGCTCACTTCCCCTCGTCTCACAGGGCAACCTTGGCAATGACATCGGTCCCCGTGGACAGTAAGTGTGAGCAGTAGTCACACCTGATGACGGATCTTTCTAAAGCATGGATAAGATCCACTTACTCCTTCTATTGAAACCCCGCAGTGGTTTTCTATTGTCTGCATCCATTAATTACCGTATTTCCCCATGTATAAGATGCACCCTCAAAGCGGGGCCCAAAATTTGGAAAAAAAAAAGACAACAAGCGCAAAAAAAATGTGGGAAAAGCAAGTAAAAAAAACCCTACAGCAATGAGCGCAAAAACCAGCACGAAAAAGTAGGAAATGCAGGTAAAAAAAAAAAACCCCAAAACTACAACCACAGCATAAGACACCCAGTTTTTAGACCCCAAATTTTTCGAAAAAGGGTGCGTCTCATACACGGGGAAATATGGCAACTAATTAGTTAATTCAACACGTACTGAGCATCTAGTATGTGCCGGGGGCACCTGTGTCAGGCACAAGGGACACAGCACAGACAGAACGCCTGTCTCGGGCTTGCACGGTTGTGGAGAAGAGAGGAAACAAGCTGAGTAAATGATGGGTGTGTGTGGAGGGCACACTCGGCAGCTGTGGGCGGGCGTGAGGGCACGGAGAGAGTTTAAACGCTGAGCTCTACAAGGCGGCGAGGGCCTCGGGGACGTTCCGTATCGCGGCTTTTCCTCTGCGTGAGACGGAGAGGCCGCTGGAGGATTCTGAGCAGAGGAGAGACGTGGTCAGACTGTTCTAATGAGCTCACTCTGACAGCGAGGGCGGACAGTCTACAACAGCGAGGACGAGGGCGGAAGCAATAATCCCAGCTCGAGGGGGTGGTGGCCGAGCCCAGGCGGCGTCTACAGGGGGACAGTGGCGAGAGACAGAGAAGGGGACCGCTGTGTCGTTTGCACTCCTGTCGTGGCGTCGCTGTGGAGTGGGAGCTCATTTTCGGCGGACACGCTTTGCGGCTGGGGGCGTGGGATGCGTCTCCAAGGAGACTTCGCCTCTGCCCAGACGCCCACCCTCATGGATACTAAACCACGAGTGACTTAATTTCTTGATTCGCGGTGATAGTGTGCTCGGCCTTTGAGGTGGATTTCTCTGCTTCCAGGTTCTTCAGCCACACGGCAAGTGTAACCGCTGGCACGAAATAGGAGTGCGGACAAGCGGTGAGGATGAGATCTTTCAGACGCTGGGGTCGAGAGAGACTAGCTTGTTGGTCAGCTCCTGGGGCCGGTGCAAGGACTTTTCTAATCCATCCCTTTCTGAAGTTCTAGTCTGCGGAGGGTCGCTGCTTTCTGGTGGGACTCTCCATTCTAATTTCTCATCCTGGCTGCGCCTAAGCCAAAGGCCTGGTCTCCTGACCGCGGCTGGCCCACTGACACCCAGCCTGGAAGTTACAAAAATTCTGCACCCCCCCCTCCCCAGAGCGGCCACAGTCACCTGGGCAACGGCTCTGGGTGTTGTTGGTTCCTGCTTTTTGTGCTCTGGAAATTTCCTTTATTTGCTAGTAGGGGCAAGGGCACGTAGCAGGGGGGTGTGCAGGTTCTCTGGGCCACCATATTGCAAGGAGCCCGCCCCATTTCCTGTGTCACCATCAGTGTCTTCTGACAGGGCTTTGAAAGTTTGTCAGCATCAGAGTGACATTGGGAATGTAAAATTAATAAAATGCAGATTCCCTAGTTTCAGCCCAGAACGATCAAATCAGACGGGGAGGGATTTGGCCTGGGAACCTGCATTTTAACAAATCCTCACGGTGATTCTGATGCGCATCAACTGACCCAGCAAACACTTATGAAACACCTACTGTGTGCCCGGCACCACACGGGCTTCGAGAATGCAAAATTAGATGACTTTTTTCTTTTCTTTAAAAAGTTTTTTTTTAATTTATTTATTGAATTTGAGAGAGAGAGGAAGAGAAATGGAGAAAGAGAAAGAGGAACATTGATTTTCTGTTCCACTTTATTGAGGCATTCAGCGGTTGAGTCTTGTATTCCTGACAGGGAATCGAACCTGCAACCTTAGCCTGTTGGGACGATGCTCCAACTACCTGAGCCACCCGGCCAGAGCCTTGATTGAGACTTTTTCTTCCTTCAGAGGGCTCACAGCACAGTAGAGGATTTAGCAAACTTTTTTTTTTTTTTTTGCAAATACGATATTTTAGGCTTTGTCTGTCCATTGCCTCCTTTGCAAAAGCTGCCATAGATCGTATAGAAATCATGGCTGTGGCTATATGTCTAAGCATTATGTTTACAAAAGCCGGTGGCAGGCTGGTCCAGCATGGGTTGCCGAACGCTGGTGTTGTTAAGAGGGCAACATGACAAACTAAGGATAGTAACGCAGGCAGTTGCTGCTGCGGAGCTGGGGGGAGGTGTGGTGGGACCAGGCGGGGAGTTCGGGGCTCTGCAGGGGGCTTCTCAGATGAGCGAAGCCTGGAGCTGAGACCCTCGGGTGTCTGGGGGCCAAGCTGCCGGTGATCGTGACTCATGAACATTTAATTTGTTTGCATTTTTTGGTAAACAGTGCTGTAATAACCACGTTTAAATTTGTAAACTTGTCTGATTCCTTCCTTAGGATAAAGACCCTGGTTAAGGCTTTGGAAGCACCTTCCCAGAATGCCCTAGGAAAAGGGGAAGTTCACACTGACTTCCACACCCTCCAGGGGTGTGCGAGACAGCCCGTCTCCCCTCCCTTCATCAGCACAGGGTTTAACGGCACCAGCACAGAATCAGCTTGTGATCTGACTTAGTCTGGCCTTTAATTACAAAATTTAAAACCTAGACTGGAAAACCCTGT
The DNA here is from genome assembly GCF_036850765.1 of Saccopteryx bilineata. Lineage (NCBI taxonomy): Eukaryota > Metazoa > Chordata > Mammalia > Chiroptera > Emballonuridae > Saccopteryx > Saccopteryx bilineata. The sequence goes on from NC_089494.1 coordinate 261,065,563, forward strand.
TTACCTTACTATTGTCATGAGATATACCAGGTTTTTTGTTTGTTTGTTTGTTTGTTTGTCATTGAGATACAAGTAACATATAATGTTGTGTAAGTTTAAGGTGTACAATGTGCTGACTTGATATTCCTGTACTTTGTGATCTGATTATCCCCGTAGTGTTAGCTAAGAGATGTTCATGTTTTTGTTTCTTAGTCTCGGACAATGTGGGCTGTCCGCGGCACGCTGTTGGGAGCTGACGGGGCTTCCCCTGGTGTGGACGTGACTTGGTGGTGTCTGATGTCGGGGGACGGTAGGTGCCCTATCTTTCCTCTGCTGTGTGAGCAGCGCACTCTGCCCAGCCCACGCCGCTCAGAAGCCAGCTTTTTTACACCGTGGCTAAACGCACACCCACATCAGTAGAAAGGGGGCCCAGGGAGCCTGTTTGATCTCCGTGGAAAGCGGGCCCAGGCTGGCATTTTGACATTTGGAAACAGTGAATACAATTACCCATCTGTGGACCAAAAGGGATTTTTTTTTCCTTAAAGGGAATTGAAGGTATTTTGCTTGTGGCCCAGCTTCTCGCTGAGAGGCCCCTTCTGGTTTGAGCAGTGTGGAGAATCCTCCACAAACTTGAATTCAAAAAAGAAAGGGAAGGAAGAGGGGCGTGTGCTGGAAGGCTCGTCTTCTGCTGGAGGGGACCCGTAAGGAGAAGACATCGTCAGAGAAGGGTGGGGGCGGGTCCCGCGCCGGCCCTGGGAGCAGGTGTGTGCTTTCGTCGTTGACAAACGAGGTGCACGAGGACCAGACCCGACGAGACTGTCGAAGATCGCACCGCTGGCCTGTGACAGGGCTGGGATTTGAACTCGTGTTTCCTGACTTCAAATCCAGTTCTTTCCCCACTCATTATGGGTTGATGAACCGTGTTCCCTAAAATCCATATGTTGAAATCCTGAAGCCCCAGGATGAGGCCTTATTTGGAAATAGGGTCTTTGCAGATATAGTTAGTTAAGATGAGGTCATACTAGAGTAGGGTTTGTCCTTTCTTTCTTTAAAAAACAACAACACAAAACCCTGTGGAGAGACAGAGAACATCACATACAGAGGATGGCAGTGTGGAGGCATAGGAGGACATTGTCAGTAAGCCAAGGGACGCCTGAGTCCCCCAGAAGCCGAGAGAGACACCTGGAGCGGACTTTCCCGCACAGCCGCCAGCAGGAGCCACGCCCGTGACGCCCTGGGCTTGGCCTTGTGCCCTCCAGAGCTGTGAGATAATCAGTGTGTATCATGTAAACCTCTTTGTACGGAAACCCCAGGAAACTAACACACCATGCATCAGAGTAAAGAATAGTGCAGATCTTTGAGGACCTAGCCTATGTGGCAATACAATTTAGTGAGACCTGTGTTTTGTTTTCTTCATACCTTTTCCCACAAAATACGAAGGCAGAGCTGGCTAACCGTTCTCTATCATATGTTGTCCCTTCTTGAAATAACAGAAAACGCCTCCTGTGTTTGGATAGCCAAGGACTGCGTTTTCCAGCTTCCCTTGCAGCTAGGTGTGGCCATGTGACCATGCTCTCACCAGTGAATGTGGGTGGAATCATGTGTGTTATGTCTGCAACACTTTCCAAAGAGGAAATTGCTTGCCCTCCAATTTCTCTCTCTCTTTTTTTTTTTGCCTCTTTGCAGGCTGGAATGTGGCCATGGGTAGCCATGGATTATCAACTTTCATCATGTAGGCATGGAACAGCAAGGTGGAAAGAACCCTGGTCCCTGGGTGACCTTGTGGAGTGAGACCCCTGCCCACCTAGGGCTGCATACCTTCCTCTGGGCATGCAGACGAAGGAAGGGACTTCCCTGCTGGTGAACCCACTATGTTTGAGGAACTTGGGGTTATAGCAACTTAGCCTACATATCCTGACATGTCTGTGCTTACCCTTCATTGCCTTTGTAGATGGTTGTGAAAGCAGAAGTTGCACCCAGACTACCTTATTAACCTCTTTTCCTAACAGCTTTCTTGGGGTATAATATAATCAGCATACAGGAAACTGTGCAGATATAAAGTGCGTGACTTGATTGGCTTTGACATATGACTGGGCCCGTGAAACCAATGCCACAACCAAGATGACGACCCAAGCCCTGGCCAGTTAGCTCAGTTGGCTAGTGCCTTGCCCAGATAGGCCAAGGTTGCAGGTTCGATCTTGGTCAGGGCGCCTATAAGAATCAACCAAGGAATGCATAAATAAGTAGAACAACAAATCAATGTTTCTCTCTCTCTCTCTCTCTCAAATCAATAAGTAAATTTAAAAAAAGAATTCATATTAAAAACAAAAGAAGATGAAAAACTAGCCCTCATTCCTGGGTGGGCAGAGGAGAGATGTGAGTGCTTCTGCGAGCAGTCAGGGGACCCTGGGGCTGGGCAGGGGACAGAGACTGGGGTGTGGGGGGGTGTTCTGTTTGGAGGCTGAACTTCCGAGGGCCTGGGGCTCTGAGCTCCCAGGGGGGCTCTCAGGTGGTTCTCGTACCCAGGCAGGCTGGGAGATCTGGTCTCCAGGGCTTTCCCGGGAGAATTCGTGAGCACACACCCATGTGGCCTCCCCCCACGGAGCACTAACTTTATATTCTACAAAGAAAACAAGGAGAAGAACGTTATTCTTCTGATGAACAGGGAAGTTGTCCAGTTGGCTACACTTGAATTATATCCCTTGAATATGAAACTCGGGCTTCTTTAGCTTTCATTTATTTTATTGGATTGTATGGAAATGTTTTAAGAGAAGAAGGCGGGGGTGGGTGCGGGAGGGTTCTGGGATGGGGGCCATTTTTGCCACATGCAGAAGGCAACATTGCTCCTGGAAGGCCTGAGTAGACACGAGGGTTCCTTCACTCAGCGAAAGTTGTTTTATTTTTTTTTTCCTCCTTCCGGAGACTATCTGGGTTCCTAATTTACAAGAAGCTGCAGGCTTCTCTGGGTCCCTGTTTGACAACAGGACTCCTCGCTGCTCCGCTCGGAGCTCACTCACGGCTCCCGTCCCACCGCCGAAAGCGTCAACTCTCGGAACACCGGCCAGAGACCACAGGCACTCGTGTTCGCCGCCGCTCTTAAAACGCTGTGATCCTCAATAAATAACCCACAGCCAAAGCGGGGCCTTTTTTTGGTTTTGATTTGTCCCAAAGAGTTTTCCAGCCTGTTTCTATTACCCTGAAGTGAGAGAGCGCTGCGGTCGCCAAGAACAAGTTCTGGGAGCTGGCTGCTGTGTGAGGACGCTCACTGCGCCTGGGGCCCTGGGGACCCCCCAGGTGTCCGACCTCCCGGGCTCTGTGCACACACCAGCGCCTGGCACCACGTGTCCCCGGCAGAGTCCGCGATGGCCCGTGCTGAGGACAACGTCCAGCAGAGAGGGAGCGGAGTGTGCAGGACTGGGGACCACCCGAGCAGCCGTTCCTCCACTTGAACGGGACACAAACCGGGGGGACAGGCTTCCAGAGAGGGACCCTGCCCTCGGGCTGCTCTACAGATGGAGAGGGAGGGCAGGCGGCAAACAGCGAGAGGTTGCCATGGGCTGGTTAGAACCAGGGAACCTTGGACTCGGTGTCAGCCATCCGCTTGTCCATCCCTGAACCAGTGCAGACCAGCCGACCCAGCTGAGCTCTCAGGGGCAGGGATGAGCCCCAGAGCCTTCGGGGTTGTCCGTATTCTGCAAGCTGCCTGGCGACTTGGGTGACTTTCCCTGGACCTTACCCAGCAAGAGGCTGACCGCCCGGTCTGTGTGCCTGGGGCACAGAGTAGAGGCTCCAGGCAGGACCTCTAGGCTGCTCCAGTCCTGCCTGCCTTGTTCCGAGACCCAAGTGGAAGCAAAAAGGACAGATGGGACCTGCCCCAATTCACACAGTGAATTCTTGTGGGGCTGGAATGAGTTTTCAAATATTTCATATCCAGCTAAGGGCCCTTGGCCATGGCAACCAAAGCTCTCTTTCTAGTCCTGGGTTCTCCCCGGAGCCGAGAATGCGATTTTTCTTGTGTACTTGTCTTTCCCAAGTTTGCAAATGATGTAACCTACTTCTTCCTCCCAGACCAACCTTCGAACTCTTCCAGCCTCCTAATGCATTTTAATCCTAATTTTCTTAGATTGAGATTTGCTTTTACATTGGGATGGTTATGTAAATGCTATCCTGATACATCAGATAGTCTATACCAGGGGTCCCCAAACTTTTTACACAGGAGCCCAGTTCACTGTCCCTCAGACCGCTGGAGGGCTGGACTATAAAAAACAAAACAAAACAATGAACAAATCCCTGTGCACACTGCACATATCTTATTTTAAAGTAAAAAAACAAAACGGGAACAAATACAATATTTAAAATAAAGAACAAGTAAATTGAAATCAACAAACTGACCAGTATTTCAATGGGACCCATGGGCCTGCTTTTGGCTAATGAGATGGTCAATGTCCGGTTCCATATCTGTCACTGCCAGATGTAACAAGTGATATGACGCGCTTCCGGAGCCGTGACGCGTGCATCCTGTGTCCCTGGAAGTAGTACTGTGCGTGAGCAATGCCGTGCTTTGCGGCACCGCCACACACAGTACTCCCGGAGCACAGGATGCACCCTGTGCTCCTCTCACTGACCACCAGTGAAAGAGGTGCCCCTTCCGGAAGTGCGGTGGGGCCGGATAAATGGCCTCAGGGGGCCGCAGTTTGGGGACCCCTGGTCTACACGTTTGTATTCCTAAAGAAGCCGCCCCTGGAGAGAGATGTCTGCCTCCAGCCGGTCCAGGCTCCTCGCAGAGCTGCTGCAGCCCGGGCCCTCCGTTCCGCATGGTCTTCGGGGAGCCCCTGGCGGCTCCTGTTTTCCTGCGTGCCGCAACGTTTTCTTAATTGGTTCATTCCTTTTTTAAAGAGGCGCCTCCTCACATAGCTTCCTGAGAAAAAGCGTAGAGGAGATCGATGTCCGACGACAGTCTACGTCTAGAGCGTCGGGCCAGGTATAGGATTGGAAATTTAAGTTACTTTTCCTCAGAGCCGGACCCTGTCCCGACACCTGGGCCTTTGTGTGTGATCTATTCTTTTTCCTCTCTCCAGCATGTGCCATCGCCTCCTTGTCCCCAGTGTTCTGGACTTTCATAAAGATGTGTTTTGTGGAGGCCCCTTTGGCCCCACTGTGCCGGGCACTCAGTGGACTCTTTCCATCCGGAAACTCATGCCTTCAGTTCTGGAAAATATGCTCAAAGCTTATTTCTTGATGATTTCCTCTTCTATGTTGTTGGTTGTTGTTGTTGTTTTTTTTCTCTTTGGTGATTTCTATCCTTCGCATATCGAACTTCCTGGACAGGGCTCTCATCGGAGCCCTTTCCCTCCATATTTTTCTCGGCCATTTTTCTCTGTTTTTCTTCAAAACCTTTACTTTTACTTACTACTGTACAGAGTGGGGAAAAGTAGGTTTACAGTGGTTTCTGCGGAAAATAATACAAGAATAAATAATAGTACAAGAATAAACTTTGCGTTTTATGTACTCACAACTGTGAATTTAATTTGGCCCACCCAGTATTCCTTTTTTATCTTATTTTTATTAATTTTAATGCAGTGACATTGATAAATCAGGGTACATATGTTCCGAGAAAACATCTCCAGATTATTTTGACATTTGATTATGCTGCATACCCCTCACCCAAAGTCAAATTGTCTTCCGTCACCTTCTATCTGGTTTTCTTTGTGCCCCTCCCCTCCCCCACCCCCTCTCTCTCCTTCCTCGCCTCCTCCCTATCCCTCTACCCCCCCCCCCCCACCCAGTATTCTTAAATTCCAAGACAAGTTCTCCCCCTCTTTCTGATTCTCTGTGCCTTTTACGTAATGGCCGTTCTTGTTTTGTGGATGGACTGTCTTCCACAGTTTATTTTCTCAAAGTTACCTCCCAGCCCGTGGGTCTGTGTCTCTGTATTCCGCCTGCAAAGGCTCCTTCGCTGCCTCGTGGTGGGCTCCCCGCCCCTCTCCTCTGCCCCCACCTCTCTGATCCCCTCTGAGCCGATCTACCAACTTTGGTTTCTCTCATCTTCTCGTCCCTTTGGCACAATCCGGTCAAATGAGTCTTTCCTGAAATGCCAGTTCAGCATGTTGTTTCGTCAGTGGAAAGCCCTCAGTGGTTGCCTAGTTCCTACTTCATCAGACCTAAATTTGCCGTTTTTAACATTGCCAGACTCTGAGTCCTTCAAAGCTACGCACCACGTCACCCGTCCTTGTAATGCGGGCATGCTGGTGCGGTCCGAGCTGGAAGCGAGGTAACTATTATACCAAGAGCACTGAGAATACTAATACTCGGTGATGGTCAAGACCTTGTACGTTGACGGACATCACTGACTTCTAACAGCTCTGTGATGCTCGCGTCATGACACTCATCTCACAGGCAAAGAAGTGGGGGCTCAAAGAGGAAAAATGACCGAGGCAAGGTAGCACAGTGGTACGCAGCCCACCAGAGCGCGATCCCGGTTTAGTGCCCTGTCCACAACACCGTCTACACGTGGTTCACCTGGGTGGCGAGGCTTCTCCAAGGCCGCGGCTGGTTCGTGGCACGACCACGCTCACTGACCACGGGCTCCCACGTCTTTGGCTACGCACCGCTCCCCTCTGCCCGCACGGTGACCTGCTGTGTACCCAGGGTGCCCGGCGCACAGCGTGGGAAAAGCCTCACCGTTCCGGCGTGGGGCCGGTGGGAGCAGCTCGCCATCTTCGAGGACAGTCGGGCTTGGCCTCCTACCTTCTTTCCACACAGTTTTTAATAATATCTCTCCACGCACTGCAGACCTCTGGCTTGGCCCAAGAAACCTGGATTTGTTTAAGAGAACATTAATTTTCTATGAGCTAGGATTACAGGCTGTCTAGAAGTTCTTAATGAACAGCCACACGGCCTGTTCGAAGCATGTATGTGTCTGCCAACACAAATTTGAAGGTTACACGGAGTAGGGTGGGTTGTCCTTTCGGGAAATTCGGGTCTTTTGGAAGCTGACCAGCGATGGACCCTGGTGCTTGATCATCTCTTTGGCGAGAGAGGCTGTGTTAGTCCTCTCTCCCACGCATGCTTCCCCCACCCCCCCTCGCTCACCCCCGATCTTGTCCTCTCCCTTTTAGGGGCTCAATCCCACCACTTCATTGAAGATAAAATCAAGGTCTCACCTTGCTTTCTTTTATTTCCTCAGCTTCTTCTTGCTCGGATTGGGCTGCTGGGGGACCACATGAGAAAACCCAGGGAGTCCAGGCTCAGACCTGAGGCTCATTGGCTGGCTGTTGTTGGACCAGACACAGTGCCTCTGAACCTCAATTTCTCTTTTTAAAAAAATTTCCATTGATGAGAGAGGGAAAGACAGAAGAAAAGAAAGAGGGGGAGAGGAAGAGAGAGAGAGAGAAGCATCCACTTAGTTGTTCCATTTAGTTGTACGCTCATTGATTGTGTCTCATATGTGCCCTGACTGGGGATTGAACACGGGACCTCTGTGCGCTGGGATGATGCTTTATCCACTGAGCCACCTGGCCAGGGCCTGAACCTCAGTATCTTGCTAAGGATTAAATGAATGATTCTCAAGTCAACTCTGACATTCTGTGAGTTAAACGCACTTGCTTCTGATTCCACAGTCTCCACAGAATCAGGAGATTGAAACAGCAGTGAACCCTCCTTGCTATAACCCTTCGACCCTAACCTGAATGTTGGTGAGGACCCTATTGGGGACCTTTCATTGGCATCTCCTCCAGGGAGGAAAGGTGGAAAATACTTTGCAAGAGAGGCTGTCTTTCCCATTTTCCCCTCCTGATTTTAAGCACCGTGGTTCTGCTAAGCTGATTTTTTTCCCCTGTGAAAATAATTTTGTGAAAAAATGTAACCAGGGCAATTATACTGAACTTTTCATAAGATGAAATGTTAATAAAATGAAATGTTTGACCAATAAAATACTCAATGCCAAATTAAATGAGCCTGAAGGGAATTCTGCTTTGGAGCAAAGTCCATGGGAAACAGGATGAAAAGGAAAATAATATTTTGGAGCAAGTATATGAATTTCTCCAGGAATAAAAATATATATAAATGCAACAGTTTTTTTGGCTTGCCTCGAGAGAGAATAGAGCACAGCAGACAAAGACGGGGGGAGCTAAGGACAGAGTCCTTGAGTTCAAATCCCGGCTTCGCTCGTTCATGTCTGCCAGCCGCGGGCCAGTTACGTAACCACTTTGTGCTTCGGGTCTCGGGTCTGTACGTTGGGGCTAACCACAGTATTTTTGCCATAATGTTGTCGTAAGCATTGAGTTTCTACCCATAAGGCAGTTCGTCAGGGCCGGTGGCCAGAGGGTGTTCGGGCTCCACTAGCGGCCATCGTCAGAGGGTCACGGACTTGAAATAGAATGTTCTTGAGAGATTATGCACTCAGATGGGCACGAGCTTTGATTCCCTGCTTTATGCAAGAGGCGTTGGGGACCTTGCCCTGCTCAAGGACGTTCCCAGGACCACCCCCACCCCCCCGCCCCGGTCTGGGATGGGAAGACAGGAATGTTCACATGCAGCGTGAGTGCCCGACGGACTCCGCGACTCCCGCTCCTCTGAATAGGAACAACGTGCTGATCTGGAACGCTCGGGGGAGAAAAACATTCTGGTTATTTCAGCCTCTGCGTAGAGAACGCTCCCTTTTCCCCTGGGGTTAGCTGGCGGAAAGCCACCTTGCCCGGGCCACCTCCTGTCATCCTCTTCTTGGGGACAGTCCACACCCAGTACCTGGTTGATGGGGGAGTAAAAACCCCATCTCGATCGGACCAGCTGGATTCTCATGTACAGAGATCACTACGTGAGGCCGTTGGCAGAAGGTTTTTATTATGTTCCCCGAGAGGAGGGGCCACGCCTCACCTATCACACAGGCCAGGCCGGGAAGCACAGGTGTCGGTGGGGAGGTGGATGCAGGAGTGAAGGGCAAACCTACGCCAGGTCCTGCCCCGGGGCTTCCGCAGAGAATGCCAGGTGAGGCAGGGCAGACTCTCGGGCAGCACTTTGGGTCCGCCACTTTGAATAACACAGGCGGGCTATGGGGTATATCAGGGCTGGCCCTCGCTGGCTGGCACACGGCCCTGGGTGACTTAGGGCAGCAGGAACATTGGTGTGGTGTGCGAGTGAGGTAAGGAGGGGTCCGGGTCTGGGCTCGGAGTCACAGGGGACATGCACGCAGCTCTGACTGTTAGTTTGGCCCTGTTGTTAATACAGACTCTGAGAAGCCCACCTGGTCCCAGAGGTCACGCTCGCCCCAGTGCTTGACCCCCGGGGACGGGCCGAGGCCTTTCCTGAGACTGCACTGCCGTTCTAGGCCCCTCTGCCCGGCCTGGTTTCCCTGCTCCGTCACAGACCCCAGGCCCCCGGCTGCTGCTCCTCCTGCACCTGGTTCTCTGCCTTCGGTTTATTTGGAGGAAACCGGCCCCTGCAACAGTATCCACCTCAATACGTTAGAAAAAGGACACTCCCCCCCAAAAAAAGCCCAGATAATAGAAAAAGGAAGGAACTAATACAAGTAAGAGAATAGAAATTATTAAACTAGGAAATAAACATGCAAGAGAGTCAACAAAGCCCAGAGTTTGTGATGCGAATAGGTTGATAAAGCTGGTAACTCTTGGAAGGCTGACTCAGAAAATGAGACGAGGCACAACTGGTTACTCTCTGGAGTAGCTACAAATACTATAAGCCAGAAAAATAAAACACAAAGCCTCTGAGAACTCACAGGCAAATACGCCCGAGTGTTAATATTTGTTAAATGTGAGTAGTGAGAACATGGGTGTTAATTCATCAATCTGTGCCTTTGATCCTACCTTTGCACAGTCCAGAATACTAAAACAAATGAGTACATATTTTATTTATTTATTTATTAGTTATTTTTTGTGACAGAGACAGAGAGACAGAAAGAGGGACAGATTGGGACACACAGACAGGAAGGGAGAGAGATGAGAAGCATTAATTCTTTGTTGTGGCACCTTAGTTCTAAGTTCATTGATTGCTTTCAAAATGTGCTTTGATCTGGGGGCTACAGCAGACCGAGTGACCCCTTGCTTGAGCCAGTGGCCTTGGGCTCAAGCCAGTGACTTTTGGGTTCAAGCCAGCGACCTTGGGCTTAAGCTGGTGAGCCTTGCTCAAACCAGATGAGCCCGCGCTCAAGCTGGTGAGCTTGGGATTTCGAACCTGGGTCCTCCGTGTCCCAGTCTGATGCTCTATCCACTGTGCCACCGCCTGGTCAGGCAAAACAAATGAGTACATATTTTAAAAAAGACAAACTTGATTTTGTTGCTAACAATGCCGTTCACTTCCTTCTTTTTGTGATCATTGATGAAAATGGCAGGTCTGTGAAGTGTCTGTGATGCGCGGGGCACTGCGGTGAGGACTCTCCTGGTCCCTGTTCCTTCACTGAGTCCCACGGTAGCCCGACAAGAAGCACCTGGCCTATCTGTATAACGGAGGGGTTAAAGGAGACTCAGAGGACAGCTGCTCAAAGTTATGCGGCCACAGTGGGTGTAGGAGCTGAGATCTGAACCCATGGACCAAGGCCTGAACCCCGAGTGTTTAGGGATGGAGGTGTATTAGTACTCACCGTGCCCTGAGGATACGGGGTGAATAAGGTTGAAGTTGTCCTGGCCCCACAGACAGTTGATTGAGTGGTTCCATGGGAGGGGGTGCTGAACCCTAAAATATGAGAGGACCAGGAGACCTCTGTTGTTTCCTGGTCCTGCTGGGCACAGAGATGGTGTGTTAGGGTCTCCATTGGCTGGGGGTTTTTTGTTAGTGCCCTGTGGCTGTTGTTACCAATGTCCACAGACTGATGGCTGAAAACAACAGACATTTATTCTCTCCCAGCTCTGGAGGCCAGAAGTCTGGAATGACGGCGTTGGCAGGGCTGGGCCCCTCTCACATCTCCGGGGTGGGGATCTGGTTCTTGTCTCCTCCCGCTTCCGGTGCTGCGGGCAGACGCTGGCGTTCCTTGGCTGGTAGGCAGCTCTCTCAAACTTCTTTCATCGTCTTCACACCCCTTCTCTGTGTGCTGTCGGGTCTCTCTCTGCCTCTCTCCTATCAGGGACACTTGCCATTGGACTTGGCGGTCCATGGAGATACTCTAGTGAAAACACCTCCTCGCAAAATCCCGAACACGATCGCATCTTTTGCCATAGAAGGTAACATTCACAGATTCTAGGCACCGGAATGTGGTGGACATACCTGAGGGACACCAATCAGCCCTCGGGCGGGTTGATGGCCTGTTGGGTTGTGGCAGAGTTGGGCCGGAGCCGGTCTGCTGGGTGGCAAAGAGTTGTGCCATGTGGCAGGAAATAAGAAGAGAATCTGGGAAGCGACATAGCTGTACTCGCATAGGTTCATATATTCAGTCCGGGGCACCTGCACAGCACTGAAATATTGGATCTGCGGCAGCCCGTTGAAGTGCTCAGACTCAGAGAAGATGGCTGGATAAGTATCATTTTCCCAAAAACAATATAGTTAATACACGGTAATAGTTCAAATTTCCTAAATGGCATCAGCTGCTTTCATGGGCAAAAGGCATGCACAGTGTGGAGTCCTTTTGCCCCAGTGACGTAACGGGTGTGTGTGTGTGGACTTCGAGTCAGATCTGAAAGTGACTTGTGGCTTCACTCCCTGACTCATCGTGGCACCCGGCAAGTCCGGCCTTCCTAAGCCTCAGTTTCCTCATCTTCCAAACTTGCATGATGGAGTTGTCACCACCCGCCAGCCTTGTGTTAGGTGCTGGACACGGAGATGAACCCGCCCTGGACAGGGAGCTCTGAACGAGGACACAGAAATAAATATTCATGACTGTGATTCTCATGCAATGCGGAGGAATCCTTTCACCCTGAGGATTCCAAAGTCACTTCTCTCCGTTTCCGGAGCCAGGACGGGCTCTACGATGAACGAGCCAAGTGCAAAATAAAAAAACTATGGGGGCCTTCCGTGAGCATGCAAGTGGCCTTCGCTTCACAAATCAGGTAGCCCCAGGAAATGGCGAGAGCAGAGGCTCAGACCCAGCGCGGGGCCCTCCTGAGCACGGGCCCTGTGAGAGCTGGCAGGTCACACACTGCCTGTCTGTCCCGGGCACTCACGCCTTCCAGGGTCACACAGGACTGACTTCTTGCTGCGTATTGTCTGTCTCCTGTCCCGAGAACGTGACCTCCAAGGCAGCCATCTTTGTCTCATTCACCTAACCCCCTATAACAGTGCCAGGCACGTAGCAGGCTCTCAGTAAAATCGCAGGGATGACAGGCCACGATCGAGCTAATGAATGGTCTCTGCTCTTCTCCCTGGTTGAGGTCGAGGTCGGGGACTGGAGCCCAGGTCTGGCCGCTCCAGCCTGTGCGCTCCCCGCCTGACCGACACCCGGCAAAGCTTCATCTGGGCGCACGGCAGATTCCTGGCGCTCCTCTGAGTTCCTGTTGCTCGTGTTTTCTAAATAGAGAGCTACTTGGTGTCTCTGACCTCCAGTTTCCTCATCTAGAAAACGGGATAATCATCATGTCCACCTGTTGGGATTGTTTGGCAATTAAGTGACATGAATGCGTGAGGCACCGAGAACAGGGCCTGGCCCATCCTGTTAGTGAGCTCGTGTCCCCCTGGCTGTGATCTGGATGTCTCTGGGAGCCAGGGTCCCTGGGAATGGGGGAGGGGCCTGGGAGAGCCGCCCCAGTGCATTTGCTCAGTGTTTAGAATAAAGAGAAAAGGAGAGACGGAGCGTAACCAGTCAGGGAAACGTTGCCTGCGCTCCGCTCCGGCAGGTCCACCAGCCGCGAACATGTTAAGTGGCCAGTCGGAATGACAACAGAGGCCTGGCCAGCCTCCCGCCCTGGGGGCATCTCTGTTATGACTTCCAGAATGCATTTGGAAGGCTCCAGCGAAGAGCTGAGTAATTGATTTTGAAATATTTGAATTCTTGAACATGAACTGGGACCGTTACGCTTTTCCTGTGACTTCCTCTCCCCCAGAACAACGCGGGGCTCATTTTAAAGTCCAGGGATAACAAAAAGGGACCCGGGGATGACCACCTACTTAGGAGAATTCCCAGCCGGCCAGGAATGCCGGAGGGTCAGACTGGCTTTGGGAGGGAAAGGAGTCTCAGAGGCCGGTTCCCACGGCGTCCCCGGGGGGCTGGCCCGTGGAGTTCACAGGACAGATCGGTCCAGCCCGCCTGCTGGATGCAGACGGTCAAACGCATCTCCCTGGAGTCACTACACAGCGTTCAGGGGGCAGTTAAATGATGACAAACAGCGCGAATCCTTGAAACAAATTGCTTGTCAGCGAAACATTCGTTTACATTAATAGACTATTTTGCGGGCAGTTTTAGGTTTATAGACGAATTGAATGGAAAGACAGACAGTCCCATGTGCCCTGCCCCCGAAGGTCCTCTGTGACTAACACTGTGCATTGCTGGTGTGCTCCATTTCTCACAAAGGATAAGAACCAATATTACTGCCTCAGTTTTACATAAGGCCGTCGTTTACACCAGGGTTTATTTTTTGTGTTGACATTTGGTAGGTTTTGATAAATGTCTACAGTCCAATGTCCTCCATTACCATAGTGTACAGAGTAGTTTCACCGCCCCAGACCTCCTCTGGTCTTCTGTGCTCCCTTATTTACCCCCATCTACACCCCCCCGGACCCTGGGAAACCACCGATCCTTTCACTGTCTCCGTAGCCTTGTTTTAAGTTGTGCCGTTAACATGATTTGAGCCAACAACAGCAGGACACGCGCTGGATTTATAAAGAAATGGGTCAACATGTTAACGGTGAAAAGCTGCTTTTATGAAATGGGTACCAGATCAGAAAGGGCCATGGCCTTAGCAATGAGCTGATAGCTAAACAATTTTCCATGGGATTGAGAAGCTGACACTCCAAAATAAAACATTTATTTTAAAGAATTATAATATTTCCCAATTGGGGAGGGACACGTTTGAGTTTGCAAAGCACCTTCTCTGCCACATTCTCATCTCGCTCCTCTGTGGGGTGAGAAAGGGTGGTCTTTATATTTCCATTTTAGTGGCAATATTTAAGTGACGTTCTGGGCTTATCTGCCTCTCCTTTTTCTCTTCCTCTTGTAGTGATGGGTCAATAAGAGAAATTTTCTTGGCCCTGGCCAGTTGGCTCAGTGGTAGAGCATTGACCTGGTGTATAGATGTCTCAGGTTTGATTCCTGGTCAGGGCACACAGGAGAGGTGACCATCTGCTTCTCCCCCTCCCCCTTCTCTCTCTCTCTCTTTTCCTCCCGCAGCCATGGCTTGATTGATTCGAGCACATCAGCCCTGTATGCTGAGGATGGCTCTATGGAGCCTCCACCTCAGGCACTAAAATAGCTTGGTTGCGAGCAGCCCCAGATGGGCAGAGCATCCACCCCAGACAAGGGTTGCCAGGTGGATTCCAGTTGAGAGCATGCAGGAGTCTATCTCCCCTCCTCTCACTTAAAATAATAATAATAAGAAGAAGAAGGAGGAGGAGGAGGAGAAGGAGGAGGAAGAGGAGGAGGAAGAGGAGGAGGAGGAGGAGAAGCAAAAGAAGGAGAAGAAAGAGACATTTTCTTTCACTGAACTCAGCTTATCTTCCGAATCTCCCGGTTCCATTGTTGGTGGAAATACTTTCTCGCCAGCTCAAGGTAGCTCAGTCACTTCCGGTTTGAAATAGCCTCTTTGGGGCCAGTACTCCATTAATTCTGGATTCTTGCCTTCCCCCAAATTTCAGTTCTGCGGCCTGGGCTGGCAGGATATTATCCAGAATTGCACTGTCAGGAAATCCCCCACCTCCAGATGGTACCTCACACATAGTGATATTGAACAGTTTGACTAACTGCCTGTCTGGCCTCAGTTCTGGGAAGTTTGACTCAAAACCCCCAGCTGACCTCATTTCTTCCTTGCCCATCTCCAGTCCACAGCTCCTTCCACAGTGCTCCCCACCTGAGACACGACCCCTGTCCACTCAGGTGCTCAAGCTGGAAGCCGGGAGTCCCGCTGAGGGGCTGGCCCTGGGTCCCTGCCTTGGTTTGGCCTCCACTCTCTCCTTTTGGTCGGTGCAAAGCAATGGGCTAGCCAGTAAAGGATCTGCACCGGCCACCAGCTCCCAGAACAGCACAGGCAGCCACTAGCGCAGACTGATGTTTTCCTAAACGTGTTCACGCAAGCGTCCACCCCTCATGTGGACTTCCTGTGGGACATGGGAGCCGCAGGGTCTGCTGGTGTGGGCTTCGGCCCTACCTGGGGAGGAGGCAGCGGGGATGGAAGGACATGACCTTCAGATAGATGGCTGTCCCCAGTGTTATGGGACAGCTCTTCTTTCTCTGAAAGAGCAAGCCCCTCTCCCCCGTGGGGGAGGAGGCCCCGCCCTCCGCACGTGGGCGGACACATTCTCAGCGTTCTCGCGCCTCCCTGCTGTGTGAGAAGTCAGGCCGGGGTCTCCCTGACGCAGCTGTCCGGGACCCCACGCGCGGCTGTCGGGCTCTGCCTCTCCTCTGCGTTTCCTGCCTCAGGCAGCTTGTAAGGTGCATGCGGGCAGGGCGATCCGAAGGATCCAGCTGACCTGGAAGATTGATCCCAAGCTTCCTGCCTCTGCTGGGAAGAGCCGCCCGTGCTCCTGGTGGGGGAACACTCGGGCCCCACGAGATGGGCGTGGGAGGCGTCCCGGGAGTGGAAGCGGCCAGCGGGCAGAGGCTGGCCGCCCAAACAGTTGTCCGGTCCTGCCTCTCTCCTTCTCTGGCTAATCAAATGACCTTTCTCTTCTCAGGGACACAGAAGCTGGTGAGGCTTCTTCCTCTGGGTGCTGAGGACCCTCGGTGGAGGGGCACCCCCAGCAGCCTGGAGTTGGTGGGTGGGGAGGGCAGTGCTTTGCACAGAAACCCTGCGTGGGCCGAGGACTTGGTGGGGAGAGTGTGAGGAGGGGGACAGAGAACTATTTCAGGACGACTGTCTTGGTGGAGCTCTCTGCTTTGAAGCTTCATCCTGTTTTCAGATAAGCTGTTTCATATGTTTAGGGCAGGCCTTGGCCGGGGGTTAACATCCCTGTCCCACCAGCGTGGAGAACGCAGATAAGAACGCACCAAGACGTTGAAAGTGAGCTGTCCAAGGTTGCGTAGCCAGGGGTGCCGGAGCCAGGAGTAGTGTGTGGGCCTTGTAAATGCTCCGGTCCGGAGGGTGTCACCAATAGCGGCCCTGGAGGATCCCCGCCGGGTGTTTGCAGGACCGGAGCTTGAGGACCGTGGAAGGGACGTTAGAGCACTCCCGTCACGTTTAGTGAGACTCCAGGAGATGACGTGACTCTCGCAATGTCCTCTCTCAGGTTCGTGGCGGACGGACCCCGGGGCTTTGAGGCCCAGTCAGAACTTCTCCGCCGCCCGTAACAATCAGACGGAATAAATGGCTGAGTTCTCTGTCAACTTTACTCAAATACAAGAAAAGGCAGAATGGAGAAAATTATTATTTTCCCCCATCTGGAAGAAGCATGGCAATTAGGATTTCTGGGCCTCCATCCATTTTTCATAAAGGGATGACGGGGAAACAGTGTGATAAATAATAGATAATATCAAGTGTTCCTTTCGGGGCTCTGCTCGGCTTTTGCTGGAAGTTAACGGCTTGGTGTTGCTCAATGCACTCCCTGGAAGCTGTTTTGTTCTTGGCCGATCGACCCAAAAAAAGGGTTTTAAAAGTTTAGAGTGTAGTCTGGCCCCAAGATAGCCGAAATAGGCTGAAGATTAAGGCACAAATCCAATTTTACTTTTCTATTAAAAAAATAAAATAAAACTTTTATTAAAACGTCATTATGGACTCCGAGGGGCGTATTAGCTTTGCCACTGCCCGGCGGTGTGACCTTGGAGAACGGACCCCTTTACTAAAGCCTCCTTCTTGCTCACTGGGAGTGTGCAATGCCCACCACCCAGGACTCACAGATGATCTGGTTCTCTGGGAGAATGTATGTAACGTGTCCTCACTAGGCCCACAGATGGTCTTGTCTGCGACTGCTTCCAGTTTCCAGGGTTCTCCGCCCTTGGGGTTGGGGAGGGAGTGGAAATTTCTGAAAAGCTTCTCTGAGTTTGCAACGATAAGCTGGACAGGCCCTCATGGCTCAGACAATGAGGAGGAAGGAGGCAGTTTGCTCACGGAACCCCGGGGCCCAGGGCCCTGTGCCAGCTCTCTGACACCACACGTGGAAGAGCAATGCCAGAGAAGACCGAGGCCAGCCCTGTCAAGCTCTGCAGGTAAGAAAAGGCATCGGGGTCCCCAAAGAGAATTGGTTTGGCAGTCAGAGAAGCCAGGAGTGGGGATCTGGCCGTCACAAAGAGGGAGGATGTACTTGTCAAGGTCATCCAGTGACACAGGACCTCTAAGGTGTGTGTTTACAGAGAAGGAGGTTTGTTTCAAAGATTCGGCTCCCGTGATTACGAAGGCTTGCAAGCCTCCAATCAGCAGGGTGAGCTGGCAGACTGGGGCCCCAGGGAAGAGCCCGTGCTGCAGTCTGATTCTGAAGATGTTCTGCTGGCAGGATTTCCTCTTATTTAGGGGAGGACGGTCTTTTGTCTGAATCAGGGCTTCACCTGATTGGGTGCGGCCCACACACATTTATGGAGGACAATCTGTTTTACTCAACATCTACTGCAGGGGTCCCCGAACGTTTTACACAGGGGGCCAGTTCACCGTCCCTCAGACCATTGGAGGGCTGGACTATAAAAAAAAACTATGAACAAATCCCTGTGCACACTGCACATATCTTATTTTAAAGTAAAAAAACAAAACGGGAACAAATACAATATTTAAAATAAAGAACAAGTAAATTTAAATCAACAAACTGACCAGTATTTCAATGGGAACTATGGGCCTGCTTTAAGCTAATGAGATGGTCAATGTCCGGTTCCATATTTGTCACTGCCAGATGTAACAAGTGATATGACATGCTTTCGGAGCTGTGACGCGTGTGTCCTGCATCACCGGAAGTAGTAATGTACGTGAGTGATGCCGCACTTTGCACCGCCGCCACACACAGTACTCCAGTACACTGACCACCAATGAAAGAGGTGCCCCTTCCGGAAGTGCGGCAGGCCGGATAAATGGCCTCAGGGGTGCCGCATGCGGCCTGCGGACCGTAGTTTGGGGACCCCTGATCTACTGACTTAAATGTTAATCTCATCCAAAAATACCCTCACAGAAACATCCAGAATAATATTTGACAAAATAGCTGGGCACCATGGCCCGGCTACGTTGACGCATAAAATCAACCATCATGGAGGGCAAGCAGGGAAATAAACTGATTTGAGCAGAAGTGAAGACCTAGTCTGACCATTTTGGACCCAGTCATCCTTGCGTAGTGGTTATGTTTGGGCAGCAATGGCTGAGATGGGAACGTAAGAATGAACCTGAAGACATGCATTGTTGGTGCTTCGTGTGGGGCAAGCCAGAGCAAGTGTTAGCCGAACTGCACCAAGTCCTTCTTCAACAGTGACACCTTGTGGCCGAGAGGGGCAATGGCAGCAGCAGACAGATGAGACTCCACTTCTCCAAAGGGACCCCAGAGGCAAGAATAACCCCCTGTAGACTGAGTAAGCTTCTAGGACCCAAACAGCTGTGAGAGAAGCTGCGAGGCAGGTCAGGGTTCAGTGGTGCGGAAAGGGGTCCTCAAGGAGAGAAGGACTTCCTGCCCGTGGAGCGTAAAATCCTTCAGGGATTCACCAGAAAAGGACAGAGGTGTCAGCTACCGCTGACTTGGTGAAGCAGAGTGTACAAGTTTGATACAAGCAACCGACGGCCATGTCTCCCCTCACCGCCCCATGCTCAGATCACAGGAATCCCTGGGGTTTAGGTGACAGTTTGAGCAGAAGGTGTCCCCTAAGGGGTGGAGGAAGAGGGTGTGTTTAGGGAGGTCAGAAAAGGGACCTCTGTCAAGGCACACCGTGTGTCAGGACAGGGTCAGGTGCTGACCTCATTTATGTTTTTATATCCTCAGATCCCCCTAGCAGGTGGGTCTCAAAACTCCTGTTTTACATGTGGGGAGACTGAGCCACAGAGGAGTTTAGTAACTTATCCGTGGTCTGAAATCCCACAGGTGGCAGAAGCCGAAAACACAGATGGTTCCTCTCACTGTCACTGCCCGAGAAATGGGATGAATTCTGTGGATACTTTCTTAGGAAAACGTGAGACTACCCCCTCCCCCTAGCCGAGAGCTCCTCGGCATGCCCACGGGCCTTTTCCCGCCATGGCGATTTGCTTTCCTGATTTCTCTCGGAGCCCAGCAGAGAAACACGAGCGCGATCATTTTTCACGTCTCGGTTACCCAGCCATCTGCAGTGACAGGAGGGTGGGAAGTGTCATCTCTCTTACTCTGTGGTAACGTGGAGCGAACCCTGGGCGTCTCTCTGAGGACCAGGCTTAGCAACAGGGAGTGGGCTTTATCCATCATCCACCCCCAGTCATGCCACAGACCCTCCGAGTGGACCGGGCAGAAGGTCCCCTCACAGAAAATCACGCAACAACAGCAAAACCACTGATGGGTTCTGTTTCGGAAAGGAAATAGTGATTTCCTTGTGCTTTGGGGGGAGGCTCCTCATATAAAAAGCACCAAGATGCTTCTAACACATCATAAAATATTTTTTTTAAATATTTTTTTCCGGCCCTGGCCAGGTAGCTCAGTGAATAAAGTGTCAACACCGCACACTAAGGTTGCAGGTTCGATCCCCAGTCAGGGCACGCAGGAGAAGCAATCAGTGAGCGCACCCCTAAAGGGAACAACTGAGTGGAGCGATGAGTTGATGTCTCTCTCTCTCTCTCCCCCTCCCCACACCTGTCTCTCTCTCTCTCTCCCCCTCCCCCCTCTCTCTCCCTCTCCCCTCTCTCCCTCTGTCTCTCTCTCTTTCTCTCTCTCCCTCTCTCTCTCTCTCCCTCTCTTGTCCCCCCCCCTCTAAAATCAATGAAAACTTATTTTTTAAATTAAAAAGATATTTTCTTCCAATTATAAAACATCTTATTCTCATAATGCTTACTTACCTAGGCTTTGAGTTTAAACATCCTTGAGTTAAAAGTCTGACATACACTGTGCAACCTGGGTGAGCCGTTTAACCTCTCTGAGCCTGTGTGCTTAGCTTCGGAAGGGGCAGTAACACTTTCCGCCCTCGGCTCCTGTGGGGGTTGATGGCATTCGTGGAGGTGAAAAGTCTATACATTGTAAATTGCTGAACTCACGTGGAGTATTATTATTATTATTTTCATGGTTACAATATATGGATCTTAGGACAGAATAAAGGGACTTTTGCCCTTCTGGGAACTGAGCTCTGTTCTGGGGTCAGGGCCGTCTTGGGGGACTGCAGCCCATCAGTGACAACACTCGGTGTTTGGTCTGAATTGGCTTTCCCTGTGTTTCTCAGGACTTGGGCCTACACGGGGTGGGGAGCTCGGCCCTGCCCTGCCCCCCTGCCGGGCCCATGCCCAGGTCCTAGTCTGAGGCTCCACCCCTTTCTCTGCAGACCGGGACTCATGCCACAGACGAGCCTCATTGTAGGGCTCACCTTTGGGCTGGCCTGGTCCCTGCAGTGGGGGGGCGGGGGGGGGACATGTCTCAGCCCTCACCTGCATGAATGCTGAAGCCTTTTCTGCTCAGTGTCCCTCGGGTGGGCGGGCTCCATCAGGGAGAACACACACCTGTGGAATCTGAGCCTTCCTTCTCTTCCCTGTCCCCCGTGAGGGGTGCAGGCCTGGGCCGCCCCCTGCCCCGTCACAGAGGGGCACCACTTGTCTTTAGTGACCCTACTGCCGATTTCCGTCTGGAGAAAAGATTTCTCCTGGCCAGGCTGGGACTCCACCCTGGGAAACACGGGTCCCCTTCTCCTCTGGGACGATTCTATTGGAGCACGTGGTCTCAGGAATAAAGACTCCTCTAAGAGCACTGGTGCGACCCAGAATCCTCCTGGGAGGGTGCGAGGGAGGGTGCCGGTGTGGGGAGGGAGCAGGAGTCCGCCTGCCGTCCATCCTTCCCGTCCATCCTTCCGTCCGTCAGTCCGTCCGACTGCCTCCTTCCTTGCGGCCTTTCTCCTCTGAAGGCGCCACCGTCTGAGCCGCCCTCCCCCACCCCGCCCTTCCCTGGCTGTCGGAGCTGATTCTTCCCCTCCCTGGCTCCGTGCGCCCAACTGATGGTTGGCACCTCTTGTGTCGGTTTTTATTCAGCCACTCAACACACGTAGCCTGAGCTTCTACCATGTCCCTGGCGCCGGGCAGGGCCCTGAGGGTGGCGCTTGGTCCTGCGCTCTCGTGCCTGCCATCCAGAAGCAATCAAGACGCGGAGGAGACCGCCGAGGCAGTGAGCCGTGCACCGCGCACCTCGAGCTGTGGGCCCGAGTGGGGGACCGACCGAGGCTCCCAGAGGCGGCGGCCTCTCCTTCCCTCCACCTGGAGCCAGGTGTCACAGACTGAGCCCTGAGTCGGCCATGCTGGAAACGGCCTCTGTCACTGGACGGTGGAGGGTCCGCAGGCATGGTGCTAGCCCAGGCCCCTTCCTCTGCTTCACCGGGGTGGGCTCAGCCCCCGCCCCCGCCGCCCCACGGTGGGCGGCTCCAGCCCCGGTGTTTCCGGGGCCAGGATTACATGTTAATTTATAACGGGGTCCGCGGAAGGCATCTCTGGTTGCAGGCCGCGAGGCAGATTGCTCCGGAGTCTCCGTGCAGTGAGCTGGGGCCCGGCTTTGGGCAGCCGGCGTCTGAGGCTTAACCAGGGAAAGATGACAGTTTCTGCCGGGCAGAGGAGAAGGCGAGCTCTCTCCTTTTGCTGCCAGGAGACGCCACACTGGCGGGGGGTGGGGTGGGGAGTGGATGAGAAGCCGGAGCTCTCGCGGGCTGGGAAACGGTTGTTTTTATTTAGGAGACTGATTTGTGTATGTTAAGGTCAATTGGTAGAAATTGGACCATTTGCAAACTGGCAGACGGAGAAAAAGTCTTGATTTGAGACCCAGAGGAACGAAGCTGAGGCCACAGTCGGAGCTCCCCTTTCCTGAAATCCCAAAGCAGCCCCGGCCCGTTCCCTGCTGCGGCCCTTTCCTCCTTCCAGTCTCAGCTCTCCCCGACCCACCGACCGATGGGGTGTGGGGTGGTCTCGGGGACGCTCTGGGATAGGACAAAAGGAAAATGGAGGGGGACGCCGGGGAGAAGGGACCTTACAGGGAAGGAGGATAGACTAAAGCCAGGGGACAAGGTGATGCACAGGAACGCGTGACACTCTTGGGGGCATTCAAACTAGTCATTTTTTTTTTTTAAATCGCGGCGTAACAGACCTAGATAAAGTCCAAAAGCTTACAGAACCAGCTCGGCTCCATAGATTTTTGCCCAGGTACCCACGACCACCAGGCTAAAGCCACCGGGATAGGGACGGCCCCTGCAGGATCCTGACACCCCCTCTCCCCCATCAGCACCACGGACAAGATGGTTGTATTTGCACTTTCCCACTGTGTATGAGTTTTGCCTGTTCTTGAAGCTTCCTGTAAATAGAATCCGGCCGTAAGTGCCCGTCTACGATGTCTGGCTTATTTCTCCCACTGATACCCCCGGGGCCGTTCAGCCACCTTGGCACCGGGAGCCATTGCCTGTTCCTTTCCGGGCGCTGTGTCGCCTGTGACCTGCGCGGCTTCCTCCAGAGTCTCCCAGAAGCAGGACCTGAGACAGACTCGGAGATTCGAGGGGGCGAGGGAAAGTGAGACCGGAACCAGGAGTGCGTAATGAAGCAGCTTAGGGCCCATGCCCACCGCAAGGGTATAGATGGGCAACTCAGAGTTAGCCTACCCAAGGGCATTTCCGCCCCCCCTGCCCCGAAGCACTGCCTCCTGCTTCCGTGCCCCTGGAGGCGGGCATTCCCAGCACTTCTAGGTTTTTCCGTGGGAAAAGCCCTTGGGCACGGAGAGGCAGTGCTGGGGTTAGAAGGGGGCAGTGTGGCCTGACAGGGCTCGGGGCCAGGGCCACGGCAGCATCTGCTCTGCAGTGAGCAGGCGGCCCCTCCCATTAGCCACTGAGGACGCCACCCTGCAGGACAGAGCTAGCTAGCACCGGCTCTGTCCCCAGCCTGCATCTACTGCCTCTTGTGAGGCTGTGTGACTTCGCCCTGGTCCCCTTTCCAGGGACTATGTTACATTTGTTTGGCCAATGAAAGGGGATGGCAGGCCACCCCTGCAGGGGGCAGGTGGGATCACACACCTGAGGGCTGCTCCCCTGCTGGGAAGGGTCTGGCCCAGCGAGAGTGTTCCGAGTGTCCCGGTGTCAGCGTGCCCCCCCTCAGCCCCAAGCCTGTCCCTTCCAGCAGGCTTGAGCCACACTTTCTCTTCTCCTTCAAGGTCAGAGAGCGAAAAAGGACCTCCATGTGACAAGTGTGAAGCTTGTTGTCTCAAAGGCAGGGGCGGGGGGCTGCTGGACATGTCGTCTCCAGGCTCTTCTGGGTGACCCACCTTTCCTGCTCCTGTGTCCAGAGAACCCACAGCTGGGAGTGGCCAGTGGCCAAGAGAGGATTAGACCATTTCTGAAACGTCTTACGCACACAAATAAATAAGCGCTCCCCCGAGCCACCGGAAGGGGAAGGCCTTCTCAGTTTAATTTCAAACAGCTGCTCTTTGTGGGCCCGTAGCCGCAGGCGGGCAATTGAGCACAGGACCCCAAACAGGCTTCCCTCCTGATCCCTGGCAGAAGAAGGTTGAACTGCCTGGGGGACAGCTCCCATCTCCAGGACCCATAAAATTGCCATGACTCCTCCTGGGGGCTCAAGTCCTTTAACAGTTTCAAAACCTTTTCCTGTCCAGCTTCTCCTTTGATCTTAGAAACCAGCCCTACTGTGAGCAGGTCAGAGAGGCCTCATTATATTTACTTTAACCAAGGATCAAGGAGGCAGGCCCAGAGAGGGATAGTCACCCATCCACGGTCACACAGCAAAGACCAGTAGGGCCCTGAACGAGGGACCCCGTCTCCTGACGCCCTGGAGAAGCACTTCCCTTACGGTGGCTCTGCGCACCCCAATATCAAACCTGTGACGTTCTGGAAGGGGAGGCCAAGCTCAGTCCCTTCCTGCCTTTTAAAAAGACCTCTTTCCGTGTCCCCGCCCCCCTCCCTTTTTAGTAAGTAGAACCATTAGTTTTTATTGACAGGACTAATGCTTTTCATTTAGGGCCAATTACAATAGGAAGGGAGACGCTTAAGGGTAACTGGGTGATGAAAGGCCCCCATTAGGGACAAGCTCCGGGGTTGCTGTTTCCCATTTGTAACGCCGGCTCCACATGCCAGTCTTATTCGGGCCAGAGATGGTGGCGTCCGGGGAGCCCTCGCGGGCTGCCTGGGGAAACCCAAGACTTTTATCAAATCGCCAGATGGCCTCGTATTAGAAAAACCATTTATTTAATTTCTCTCCCCTCCCCCCCCTTAGAACTGCTCGGAAGCTCAGAAGCTGGCTCCGCCGAACCCCACGGACCTTCCAGTAGCCTCTGCGCTCCTTCTTGAAATAATTGTCCTTCGGGTTTCCCTGGCGCCCCCGTGGCTGCTTGTAAACTTCTGTTTCTTTTCCCCACCTCTTTTTGTTTTTTTGTTTTTGCAATTCTGTTCCAGACGAGAGAAGGTGGCTCTGAGCTCCGTGCTCACCAGGTCCCGGGTGCTGGCTTCCACCCCTCGTTGATCTTCATTCATCGGGTCCTAAAGCATCTTCCAGATGCTCCCATTTCACAGACGAGGGGATGGAGGCTCACAGTTGGCCCCATAGGTTGCCAGGAAGTGGCAGACCTCTCCATCTCTTTTCGGGGCTGCTGACAATTTGGAATCGACACTGAAAATTCCTAATAGTATGATATATTGTATATTGTATACGTATATAGTATTCTCAACCCCCCGCCCGACCCCCCTTAAACCAGAGACTTGGCAGGAACCCTGATTATGCAGAGGAGCCCAGATGAGCATGTGTGGTGTCTGGGTTCCCCAGAAGGTTTTAGCATTTGTGACTGCCTGTTCACCCTCCCTTAAGGTTTGTGAAAGTAAACGGGTGCTTGCCCTCCAGGGGCTGAGCAAGGGGGGTGCTGGAGAGCAGGGTAGGGAGCAGAGACAGTGTGGACGGCAGGCCTGGGAGGGGCGGGCGGACACAAACAGAGACCTGAGGGGCATTAACAACAGATCAGTGCAGCACAGAGGCTGCGGGATGGGCAGGAAGGGAGCTCCCGCTGGGCTGGGTGGGAAGTGGAGGCCGTTTGGATCCTGCCGACAGACTCAGGAGCTTAAGGGAGCGGGGCAAGTCCAGAGTGCACGGGGAACTCTCCTGCTTGAGACGTCATCCCCAAGAGGAGGCGGCAGGTCCACATCCGCTGGCTGTGCTGACAAGAGCTGGGGCAGAGCCCAGGAACCGCCGTGGGGAGCCCACATCCCAGGACGAGCGCAAGTGAACCCTGGGATGACGCACTCGGCCAGTCGCGGGGCGGATGGATACGAGCAACCCACAGTCAGGACCCCGTGTCGTCGGCACCAATACCCTCTGCCGCCCTGGAATTAGTCTCAGTTTGGAGATGAGAAAGTTGAGATTTAGAGAGGCGAAGTCATTGGCCCGAATCCCTTACTGAGTAAGTGGGAGGCTGTGATTTGACCGTCAGATGCCAGAACACAGCCCTCAACATGGCACAGAGCTGCCTCCCGGCTAGAAGGCAGGGAATGGGGAGAAGGCACCAAAGAGGAAAGAACTCAGCCTCAAGCCAGGAAGGCTCCCAGGAGGAGGTGGTTCTGGATCCAAGCCTTGGCAGATGGGTTCACTGGTCGATCAGGTGGGTGGGGAGGGCATTCTAGGCAGAGGGACGGGTCCAGGCAAACATGTGGAGGCCTAAGTAACTGTGCCCAGTATATCCGGGGACTTGACCGGAGTCTGGTGCTGCTGAGGCAGTGGAGGTTTAGGGGACTGGGACAGAGAAGGGAACCCCAAGCAGCCCTGCCTGTCACCATGGGCCGGGCCTGTCTCTGAGAGCCTCTGATTTTATCTTGAGCGTCGGTCTCCACGTGAAGTCCGATGAAACAAAGAGCACTCCCAGGAAGAGAGGAGCTCTGTGGAGTAAGGCCTCGCTTACTGTCATCATAGGTTCTTGGAAACGGCGACTTCAAGTGAAACAACATATAACAAAATCCGCTTTACCGTACACTCTAATTGATATACACAAGAGGTAAGTTACCATGGCATGTTTCTGGTCATAGAATCACCACCAGACCTCTAAACAAAGACAGAAAGCACTTCTAATATTAAACATGGAAACACCTGTGAGGTGTACACTCACTGAAGGAAGGTGAATAAAAAGGAGTCAGAGAATTATTCAGCCACCCACTTATTCCCGCTCAGCATTGGAACTGGACAGGTGGCCAAAGCGCCCCCCTGGCAGCTCAGGGTGCAAGGGGGGAACCTGGAGGGGTCACCCTTCCATCGCAGGGCCCCTCACACACAGCCACACTCACTCGGACCGGGACAACGGAGACACGCCAGTTCACCTGCCTCCCCATCTCGGGGATGTGGGAGGAACCCGGAGGAGAAAACCCACAGAAACACGGGTGACGGGGACACGCAAACTCCACGGACTGCAGCCCGTCTGGGAATCAATTTTTTTCTCATTAATATTTTAAGGAAGCAACATTGAATAAATGACATTTTATATTCAAGAATCAGGGGTACCATGGGTATGTGCCCTGCTGTTCTTTGAGGCCCCATTTGCATATAGCGTCTGGGAGGCTCTGGCTATTACAGGGTCAGCTGCGGGCATAGAGCCCCCTGTCTGGCAAACTCTAGGGGGACCAGCAGAGATGTACTTACATACCGGTGACCATGACGGTGACTTGGGGCTGGGCTCCCGGGACCAACCAGCGCAGTCATAACTGTCTGTGCCCTCCCAGCCCTCCTCTCCTCGTCTTCTTTTCCATCAAAGGGTCTCTAAGGTCACCCCCCAGGACTAAGCCACTGCACGGATGGCCCTAAATTAGAAGGACCTAGTGTCTGCTCTGGGGAAGGTTTCAGGGTGGCAGAGAAAAGGCAAGCCAAGCCACAGTTCAGATAATTCGCTGAGCACATGAAGGATCTGTAGGCGAACGTCCACGCGTTCATCTCTTTGACAACTGTTTATGCTTCCGTACGGTGTGGGCGCTTCCGGAGTTTAGGATTCGGTGGTGAAAAGTTAGACAATGTCCCTGTCTTCACGGAAGTGAGATTAACCACCACCACACATTCATCAGACACTTTGGGATTCAGAACACTTTCACAGTAGTTTTCTAAATCTCACAAGAGCCTGGCGAGGTATTGCCCTCCCCGATTTACTCCTGGGGAAACTGAGTCCAAACTAAGCGATTCACTCAAAGTGATTCAAACTTACCTTGGATGCATACCTGGTACTGCTCCAAAGTCTATAGTTTTCCTACTAGAATATTATACATATATCTAATTATACATAAGCATATTTAAATATAAATTTACACATAAAATGTATGTATACATACATAAATATATATATCATATATATATTTACTTTTTTTTTTTCATTTTTCTGAAGCTGGAAACAGGGAGAGACAGTCTGACAGACTCCCGCATGCGCCCGACCGGGATCCACCCGGCACGCCCACCAGGGGCGACGCTCTGCCCATCCTGGGCGTCGCCATGTTGCAACCAGAGCCACTCTAGCGCCTGAGGCAGAGGCCACAGAGCCATCCCCAGCGCCCGGGCCATCTTTGCTCCAATGGAGCCTTGGCTGCGGGAGGGGAAGAGAGAGACAGAGAGGAAAGCGCGGCGGAGGGGTGGAGAAGCAAATGGGCGCTTCTCCTGTGTGCCCTGGCCGGGAATCGAACCCGGGTCTTCCGCACGCTAGGCCGACGCTCTACCGCTGAGCCAACCGGCCAGGGCCCTATATATTTACTTTTTGTGTGTATTTTTCCAAAGTTAGAAGTGGGGAGGCAGTCAGACTCCCACATGTGCCTGACTGGGATCCACCTGGCATGCCCACCAGGGGGTGATGCTCTGCCCATCTGGAGTGTTGCTCCGTTGCAGCCAGAGCCATTCTAGTGCTTGAGGCAGAGGCCACAGAGCCATCCTCAGCACCCGAGGCCAACTTTTGCTCCAATGGAGCCTTGGCTGCGGGAGAGAAAGAGAGAGATAGAGAGGAAGGAGAGGGGGAGGGTAGAGAAGCAGATGGGTGCTTCTCCTGTGTGCCCTGGCTGGGAATCGAACCCTGGACTTCCACATGCCGGGCTGACGTTCTACCGCTGAGCCAACTAGCCAGGACCAAAATGTATTTTTTTGTTCATCTAATTACTCTTTACTCATTCATTCATCCACCAGGGCTGGCCAATGAGACAGACGGAGAGATTTGCCAGGGGGGTGGGGGGTTGGAGGGGGAATTAGTTGAAGCTTTTTGCTCCCTGAAAGAAAGCAAAAGTGACATGAACAAAACTTGTCCTTCTTCCACGCGTGGCCCGACTCACAGGGACACATGCTCTCCTTCCTGTCCTCCACCACAGCTGGAATGTCCGGCCCTCACAACTCAACTGAAAAAGACAGATTGTAACAAGTGTTGGTGAGTTTGCAAAGCAGCGGGTGCTTTCCTGCTGCTGGTGGGACCGTGACAGGGCACGCCCCCTCTGCAAAACACCCCAGCAACTGCTTCAAGAGTTAAACATACCCCTAGCCCACTCCTGTCACCCTGCTCCTCGATGTTTACCCGAGAGGGGTGAAGGCGCACGTCCGCGCCAACACTTGCCCGTGACTGTGTGCAGCAGGTTTGTGTGTAAGCGCCGCAGACGGGAAACACCTAAACGCCCGGCAGGAAGCGAATGCGTGAGCAACCTGTGGTCTAGCCACGCGGCGGACTGCGACTCAGCACGAACCACGCATGCGCTGTGGATACATGAGACCTAAATGCTTCAAAAGCGTGATGAACAAAACGTTAGACTAGAAAGAGTACACGTGTATGATTTCATTGCTATAAAATTCTACCGAATGTGTACGAATCTATAGTGACACTAAGGGATCTGTAGTTGTCTAAGCCGGTGGTGGTGGGCGGGGGGAGGTGGGACAGGAGAGAAGGCGGACACAGGCGGCCGGGACGTTGTGAGGGCTGTGGATAGATTTACTGCCTTCGTTGTGGGGGATAATTTCACAGGTGTACGAATACTGTAAGATTAATCAGACCGTACACTTGAAATACACGCCATTTACTGCCTGGCATTTATACACAGGAGAGGTGTAAAGACACCATTAGAACAAAGGCTAAGCACAGTAAATGTCAATTACGACTAATTCTTTTCCAGACGTGGTCACAGAAGCCCCGAGATAGAAAGTCACTTCGCTCCGCACCGGTCCTGTCTGTCCACTCGTCCAGCCCGTAAGGCCCTTCTCCCCGCGCCGTTTACAGTGCACATCTATGTCTCCGGCCCTGGTCTAGGGACCTGGGATGCCCAGACGGACGACACATCGGCTCTGGCCCTTTCGGAGCCCACAGAAGCCACAGGTTAATTGTCCTAAGTGATGGGTGGCCCTCAGCATTTGTGGGCCACAGTGGCCTGGCTTGGAAAACACGTCGAGTGGGTTCACTGATGAGACCCCTGGGAGTCTGTTTCCCTGCCTGTCCGCTCCTCACCCCTTCCTGCTCCCCTCTGGAGCTCCACGGGGTGCCTCCCACAGGCTGCCACTCTGAGGGTCCCTGGCGGCTGGATTCTGGCTGTGGGGGCTCTAGAGGAGGCTTTAGGGCAGACTTCGGGTGGTTGGGAAGGCACCCCTTCCCTCTCTGCCTTCCCGCATCTCCCGAAGCAGCCTGACCTCCTGCCCGGCTCCGCTTCCACCCCATGACCCATCCCGCCCACTGTGGCCCTGGCTCCATAGTAAGGCCCAGGCCCACTGCTCTGCTAGCACCCCACTTTGCTGTCTCATTCTAGGGGTACCTGTGATTGCTGGTGCCGATCTTTGCACTACCGGGGACATGTGCTTGTTGAGTCTGAAAGTGGCTTCCACTTGCCTGGTTCAACCTTGACTGACACAAATCATTTCTAAGGTTTCTTCCACATTAATGGGGGGACGGGGAATCCAAGAATTTAATCGTGGAATTTCAGGCAGGATGACAGGCAGCGCGGGAGATATTTGGGGGACAGGAGGCCCCTCCAGACTCCTCACACAGATAGCTGCAGAACCCAAGGGACCGCAGGTGTGGGGACCGAATCCAGGGGCAGGGGCATATCGGGCAGGCAGCTCAGAGGCGTTTGCATTCAGCGCCCAGCACAGATCAAAGTGCCGTGGCCGCACCAGGCTTGGTCATCTCCGTTCAGCTGACCCCGCGGTGTTTTGGAAGGACACTCTCGGTCCGCCTCTGCCATCCCCATCAGCTGGGTACTTCAAGGGGAGCAGCTGCTGCATCTCTGTCCACGTTCACGTCGGAGCATGTGTGTGTCCTCAAGCCTGAGATCCCCATCGAGCTAATGCCCCGTAGTCAGCCCTTCTGCAGCTGGGTGCCAACATCTGAGCATGCGCACAACATTTGGCTTCTTCCCTCCCAAGGAAAGCCATTACTAAATCTGTGATCCCTCTAGTCACTGATGGTGTGTTAGCACTGAGGAAATGCAGGATCCCGAACCCCCCACCCCCACCCGGAACACCACCCCGGGTTAATGTTTTCCTAAGAACATGCATCTTGGGTTTTGTTTTGTTTTTTATTATTATTCCAAACTTTATAGACGAGCTGTATCTCATAATGCTTCACTTTTTGATGAGGATTTATATAAGGAAAATGATATTTAAATCCAAATTAACTCAACATATTTTCCGCAAATAAAATGATGAGTGGGGGGAAATCTTCAATTACACTCCGAATAAAATGTCAGAACCACACAGACCCCGAGGCCAGCGAATGACAAGTGCGGTTCGGAGGGTGTTGCTGCTAAAAGGAGGCCTTTCAGGTTCTTCTCACTTCCCCTACTCTTGCGTGTCTGTCCTCAGTGCAGCTCGGATTGTGCTCTTGTGTTCGCCAAACGTCGAACAGTATGTCTCCTCAAGAGTGGGAAATGGTGGCAAGAAAAGTAATTGCAGTGGAAAAAAAAATGCTACCACATAGGAAGTGTATCAGCCAGTTATCACTGTGTAACAAATCCCCCCACCACCCCCGCACGCCAATTTAGTGACTTAAAATGACAATTGTGCATCTGGTGACTGGAGGTTGGCTGAGCTCAGCTGGGCTCAGCCAGTGTCCTAGGATACAGATGGCATTGCTGAGGTGGAAGGTAACAGGTTTTGGAGAGTAAGGTGGTTGGGTTAGGGATGTGTTATGTTTGAGAGAGCTGTTAGACATCTAAATAAAGGTGTCAAGCAAGGAGTTGGGTAATTGGGCCTGGCCTCCGGGGAGAGGACAAATCTGCAGACAGCGGTTTGCGGAGTATCTGTTGGTATTTAAAGCAGAGCTGGGAAGAAGTCAGTAAGAGAGTGAATGTGGACAAGAAGAGAAGATACCCAAGCACACCCAAGACTGGGAGACAAGGCAGTCGTGTCGGGCGTGTGAACTCACCAAGCTCACCTGGTTCCTAAGAGAACCAGTGGAATCAGTGACTCTTCAACTGTCCCAAAGTGGTGATCCAACGGCTGGGTTTTGTCAAACTGCTCAGTGTTCTTCCAAAAATCCAAATTAGTCAACATTGAAAAACTTAATAATTGCACCCAAAAAAAGTCTGGATTTTCAGCTTCTCTCAGCAAATTAGCCCTGGGCATACTGGGCCTATATTCCTGCCTAACAGTACTCAGAGCTGAGAAGTGGTTGCCTTGGAAACAGGCCTGGGCTCTTAGTGTACCACAGACCCCACTACTCCCTATTGCCTCGGGCTGACCCACTTTGCTCCCTCGTTTCCTGCCGAACCCCTGTGGGCCCCTGAGTGAGCAACACCCTGGCTTGGCTGACAGAATTCCTCCACACATTCCTAGTTTGTGGCCCCAGGATTCCTGGCTTTCCCTGGCCTCAGAACCCGTGGGGACGTCACAGCCCCTTGGATACCTGACAACATCTCTTTGATAGTTTGAAGCATGGGTCTGTCACCAAGGACTTAAAGCGCAGGCTTGTGTAAAAGGTTTTATGTGAGAAGTGGGGAGCTTTCCTGCTCGGCTGTAAACGGGCTACATCGGGGCCAAGTCTGGAGTTCACGTTGAGGACTAACCGCCCCCAGAGGCCGTTAGGAAATGAAGCCGGGACAGTGTGCGGAGGAAGGGGGAGGCCGTTCCCCTGCAGGGTCGGGGCTGCTGGTGGCCTTCCCCTGGGCCACAGGCCGTGCTGGGTACGGAGGGGTCTGGGAGGACCACAGTGGGAAATGGCAAAGCAAACACTTTTCCCGAGCACTGTCCTCAGCCTCCTCGGGGCCCAGAGGAATTTTAAATGGCTCCGGCGTGGTGTACTTGGCATAATTTGCCGCTGAAATCCAAAACAGATTTCAGTCCCCGCAGCTCCAGAGCCTGTGAGGGGGGTCTCGGGTCTGGAGTGGCGGTGGGAGCAAAAGCCACCGCTCGGCTTGTGTTGGGCAAGTGAGGAACCACGGCCTTCAGGGTCCAGACCCAAGGAAGCTGAGAAGTCACAGCACGGCAGTTACGGACACATCACTTGACTTTTCTGGGCCTCAACTTCTTCATCTCTGAAATGGGAGAGAAGTTGCTGTTGATAATAACAAGTTACAATGGGTTCAAGGAAGCTTCTGGAAGGACAGTGTGTAGGGGGTGTTTGGCGCTAGACAGCTTCTGCTACGTAAGGGCTGTGGGGCCCAGGGCAAGTAATTTCCTCTCTTTGTGCCTCAGTTTCTCTACCTCTAACGTGGGGATGGTAATAGTCCCTGCACAGAATCACTGGGACAGAAAGAGTCCTGCCTTAGAGATTGGCAGTGAGGACCAATAATGGTGGTAAGAACACTTATTGCATCCCAGGCTCTACGCACTCCGCACAGCTAAGGCACTGTCATTTCGGATGCATGCCACCCTCCTGAGACACTGTGCAGTGTTGAGGAGCGTCCCCTCGAGGCTCACGTCCACTGGGAAGCTCAGCGTGTAACCTTATTCAGGAAGAGGTCTTTGTACATGTGGTTACGATGAGGTCCTGCTGGAGTAGTGTGGGGTCTCAGTCCAATGAGGGCATCCTTACCAGAAGGCTATGTGAAAGCACAGAAGCACATGGAGGGGACAGGGCCACCTAAAGACAGAAGCAGAGTTTGGGGTGATGATGTCACAACCAAAGGACCATCCAGAGCCATTAGAAACTGAAGATGCAGGAAGGATTCTTCTCAGGAAATTTTAAAGGAAGGACGGCCCTGCTGACCTCTTGGTTTCAGACTTCCAGCCTCCAGAACTGTGAGGTGATACATTTCGGTCATTTTAAACTGTCCGATTTTGTCCCAGTGACCCAGGAAACTAATATAGCCACGATCGTGACTTTATGAATAAATCGAGGAATAATCAGAGACGTGGTGTGTGTGGAGGGGTGGACACCAATAAAGAACTCACAATTTGCCATCTATTTGCAAGTTTTAAAAAGTGGGGGGAGGGAGAGGAAGTGAACTGCTATTTTCTGATAGGAAAATGTCTGCAGCGTCAGGCATTTTACTAGATACGATTTTTATTCTCTTTACCTGTTAGGGCATCAAGGTTCAGAAAGGTCAAGCAACTTTTTCCTGGTCACACAGCCAAGGGGAGGGAGGCAGGGTTGCAAACTCTACCCTGACAACTCCAGGGGGCCTTGTACCTTCTACTGTGCTACAATCCCCTCTGCCTTGCTAAAATGTGGGGACCAGGCTAGATGTCACATCCTCGGTGCTAGCTCAGAGCCTGGCTCCCTATTACAGAGTAGGCTGGCTGTAAATGTAGGCTGATGTGTTGATGAATAAATAAGTGAGTGAATGAATGCCTTTAGTTCATTAATAACACTAACGTACTAAGTCTCTAAAAAATGTCCCCTCCTTTTCTGAATTTGATTCCTCGACTCCAGTCTCACGGTTATGCCCTGGGGAGACAGTAGAGGACTTTCCTCCTGAATGGAACTGTGGCCCCAAAGTTGTGGCTGGTCTGGGGGCAGCCACTCAGCTGGTAGCTTCACGAGGGACCGAAGCACGAGGGGTGAGGTGGGGGGCAGCCTTGGTCTGCAGGCCTTTGGGACCTGCCGCAGGACCTGAGTCTCCGCCACACTCCAGCTCATAATGGGGGTAGGGGGCCGCGGTACAGAACCGGCCATTTCTACCCCATGCTCCAAACACATAGCTCTGGTAAATAAAACCATAAAAACGGCATTTAATTCATTCACAGTAACATTGACTTACCCAGGGAGGGCAGTGAGGCTGTTTCCAACACAGACATTTACAATAAGGAGTTCTGTCTGAGACTTGCTCTCCTTTTCTCCAAAGCTCATTTTATTTCTGATTTCTGAAGCCCATTTGGATCCTCAGTATTGAAAGTAATTCTTGTTCAAAAAAGATAAGTAGTTGCAAATGGTAACGCTTTACAAACATCTTGTCTAGCGGTCTGGACAAAATCTAGTTAATCCAGCAGTCCAAGTTATAACACATTTGTGGTGGCCTCCAGTGTGTTAAAATCTGGTTCTCCGTCTGCTCGAGTGTGTGTCTTCTTTTTTTTTTTTATTCCATTTCTATAATAGTTAACAACTGTATTACAACATTGAAATATGAAACACGCCTCTCAGGCATTCCTCAAAAATGGTTTAAAATTACTGGGTGAGATTTTACTGGGGTCCTTCCCAGCTCAGACAAGCTTGTAGCAAGAGGACTGTTTTCACCGCCACAAATCATACAGCATAACGAGCCACCCTAACACTTAGGGCCTTAGAACAAACAAACATTTCCTTTTTTTTTCTGAGTGGGCTGGTGACGTAGGCTGGGCTCAGCTGGGTGGTTCTTCTGGTCTCAGTTGGGGTGACTTTCATTTCTGGTGGCTGGTGGCAAGTTGGCTGATCTAGAGTGGTCCCAGCTGGGACAGCTGGCAGAATGGGGCTTCTCCACGAGTCTAGCCCAGGTGTGCGCTCACAGCAAAGGTAGAATTGCAAGAGTGGAAAAGATATCTATGAGTACTTTCTCGAGCTTATGCAGATGTTATAGTTATTCACACCTTTTTGAAAAAAGCAGATCACATGAATGAACTCAGGAGTAGGGAGACAGACTCAGTTTCTTCAATGAGAGGAACTGCAAAGTCACATGGCAAAGGAGATGGGCAGGGGGTTAGAAAATCAGGGCCATCAGTGCAACCCTGTCCCATGCTCCCCTTCCCGAGGTCCTGCTCATTAGAGGAAGCAAGTTCATCCAACTGTGGCAGAGTCTCAGGGGATCTTTCCGCCCCATACAGGTAGCATTCCCTTGTTTCTCCTCTACAACACAGCCTAGTAAGAGCTCAACACCCATTCGACTGAGACAAGTGGTTGGAGTTTTTATACTTTCCCATAAAAAGGCTCCACCTCCTCGCTCTATCTTTTGCTATCCGAGATGCCTGTCCAGGGGCCAAGTAATTCAGCATACACTTTCTGTCTCCAGAAGGAAGTCCCCCACAGGGCTGCCCCACCCTGTAAAAGAATGGGTCCCCATGCTCTAGCTTCCCAGCCTGGGACTCAGTGGATAAATGGGGTTCAGATCTAAGTTCTTGTCCTCCAACCTATTTCCCTTGGTGGTCCTGCACTTTGGGTTATAGAGTCCACGCCTCAGTTGGGACCTGGACCATTTCTGTATCTTCTACCTAGAAGGCAGGGAGGGTGACTGGTAGGCCTGCCTGAACCTGTAATAATCCCCTCTGGGCACATCCGGGGCAGGTTTCTCGGGGGCTCTCGGGGTGGTCAATGAGCCCACTTCTCTGAGCTCTGCTTCCTCACCCCCTGTGTCGATGGCTGAATAGGTGGTTAGGAGCCCTGGCTGACCAAAAGCACCATGCCATGCTCCCTCCAGTCCCTGTCGCTGCCTGGGCGAGGGAAACACTGCAATGGAGTCATGTTTGGTATCAGATAAGGTCTTATTAAGACTGTAACACAAAGGAGAGGCAGGAGGAAAACTAGGCGGTGGCTGGAATTCCTCCAGGGCTCTTAGTGTCACTTTAAGGCTAAGATGAACCATAAAGAAGTCTCTGGGGATGACCATGTGGGCTCTGGTGATCATCACTGCCGTGCATATGGCTCTTTGCACCCTCCCTCCCTCCGCAAGCAAGCCTGGCTCCACGCTGAATGCTTGAAACACAGCTATGTCTCGTTAGGAAATGTGTTAGAGCGGCCCTTTGGAATGGGTGGGGGAGGGGGCAGGAAGCAGATGTTAGGGCAGGCGGGTTTGACTTATTTATATGATATTTATTTTTAGACTCCTGCCTCACAAGGATCTGAGACATTGTACTAAGATATAGTTAGTGTAACGGGAATGAGGGGAAATGAGAGCGTTTGGGGGCCCGAGGGTTGGGTCTGGAAGACAGACATTTGCTCCGTAAGAGCTCGGCTGCTCCTGCTATGGTCACTGAGAAGAAAATGTCCCCACCAGCCTTCATATGCGGGGGCCTCGAGGGCTTAGCGCAGTGGAGCTGGGAAATCAAGAGTGTCCCCCCTCCACCCGGCTGCGTGGGAGGACGACCCGGAGCACAGAACGGTAAGGTAAGGGCAGGGGCTCTCCGTGTTGACCAACACCCAGACCCACACGCAGAGCGCTCCTTGTCCTGGAGGGCACCCTGGCTTGACCTTGACTTCCAACCCAGTTTTCCAACTCGGACACCTGTCTGAGCCAGAGGAAGAAGCAGGTAGCCAAGCCTGCCCCAGCACTGCCCGGGACGAGGGAGCAGATTAAGGGAGCTTCTGGGTCCTTGGAACCTTCTAGGTGGGGAATGCAAACCCCCTGACCCCAGGCAGACAGAAACATGGGGCCTGTGAGGTTTGGGGTTCTCTCACTCCAAGGAAAGAGAGACAGAGAGTATGCTCTCAGTTTGTGATGAGCTGTTTACATAACACTTGGTGTCCAGAAAGGTCTACCTACTGTAGGAGCCACCGCCAATGCCCCATCTTTCCCGGGAGAGTGCACAAAGCCCTCTCTTTCCAGCCCTCGAGTCACGTGACCAGTGCTGGCCAATGGAATGCAGCGAAAGGAGCCCCTCCTTCCAGAGCCACGCCCCCGAGTCACGCCCCTCCCCTTCCAGCTGTAAAGGTCCAGGCCTGCCTTTGTGCTGCCTCTTCTTGGAGTTGGTGGTGCAGAGACACCTGCTGGAAGCCAAGTGAGTCCCCAAGTCACTGCGTGAAATGGCTGCTTGGCAGCACGGTCCTAAGACAGGGGGAGAGTAGACCTCAGGGCGCCCCATGGTTGTGGGACTAGAGGGGAGGGTTCCCGCGGGCTCTGGAGCCTGTGTGTCTACCCTTAATCACAGCTCTGCACCCTTGGACAAGAAGCGCATCCTCAACTTCTACACCCGTAAATGGAGACAGCGGTAGTGCCTGCTGGGTAGAGCCAGTGAGGATGTAACGAGATCCTAGCTGGGAAATAGCTTGGTGAGCCCCCACATGTACTTTCCGTCATGTATGTAGTGTCTAGCGCAGTGCCTGACACAACCATTAGTTCCCTGCCCCCGCCCAGACACCTCGCTTCTCCAGCCTTCCCCAACCCCACACTCTGTGCGGAGGGAGAGTCAAAGATCAACAGTAAATACAACAGGCCCAGGGGTGTGAAAGGGCTTCCTGAGCTGGATCTGCCTGGGTTCACATCAGGCAGCACCAATGTGCTGTGTGACCTTGGGCAATCACATAACCTCTCTGTGCCTCAGTTGTCTGTCGGATAAAGACCTGGACATGGATGATGCCTCACTTCAGGCGCTCCATGGCATGTCCACTTTGCCCTTCTCCTCTGGGACCCACAACTGGTCCGCGTGGGGGCTGTGAGAGCCCTGGACGCAGATGGCTTCACTGCCTGCACTCCGGCTGTGGAGGTTGGTCCAAAGTGTGCCTGACAGAATAGGTGCGAGTGGAGTCAGTCTTCCGACAGCTCTGCAGCTGCCCCCTTGGCCCCCAGGGCAGTGCAAGGAACCTTCATTTCTGGGTGTTGAATCTCAGCACCTGCATTCCCCTCAACTTTGCAGGGGCCAGGGTTGAGGGACTTCATCCCCAAGCATTACAGCACCTTTTTCTTGTCATTATAAATTTGTTACAAAGATCAATATTTTAATGACTGCTTGTCATTCCATTGGCTAGATGACCCTAAGTTTATTTAACCAGTTCCTTATGATTGGATGTTGATGTTATTTCAATTTTTGAAAATATAAATAGTGCCACAATGGATACTTCTATGCCAAATCTTTATCCAGATACCTAATTCTGTCCATAAGATAAATTTCTGGAAGTAGAATTCCTGAATCAAAGTATTCTAAGACTCTTTGTACGGACGGTTGAATTGCTTTCTAGAAATGAAACTTCCTTATAGGGGTGCAGAAATGAGGTCCAGAGGGGGGCTGTGTCACCAAGAGGGAGCAAGAACTCACTGATGCTGACCCTCTGGCCAGTACTTATCTGTGATTGGATGCTGGTGCTGAGAGAGAACTTCGGGTTTTGCTGGAGTTCTGAGGGCACCTTGCATGGGGTGTGGTGTGGCCAGAGGGAAATGAGTGGGGACAGCAGGACCTCATGCTGTGGGGACTACATACTCTCAGGGCATCGACTCAGCCCTTGTCATCAGCATTTGCTTTGACTTCAGAACCAGGTGTGTGTGTGTGTGTGTGTGTGTGTGTGTGTGTGTGTGTGTGTATGTATGTATGTGTGTGTTTGAGTGTGTATAGCTCAGTTCATTTATTCAAAAGAGGAGCAAATAAGCATATCGGAACAAAGAATCATCCTGGTGTCATCAGTATCAGAGAAGACTTGGAAATCACTCCCATGTGTGGCTCTGGTCAGAGAGGTGAGGCCCGGACTCTTCTCACACCCCCGTCAGGGCCATGAGGTCCTGCTGCCCCCCCTGGAATGGCCACGATGTGCCTTGGCCTCTGTTCCTGGAGCTGGTCCAGAGCCTCTCTCCAGACCAGCCCTCCCCAGTGCAAGGCACAAGAGGCCTGGTGCCGAGGGGACAGACGCCCAAGCCGGCCTGGGCACGTCCTGGTTCAAGCTGACTTCCCCCTTTCCTTTAAAACAGCCTTTGCCCAAAGACAAACAACCCAGCCCTAATTTATGGTTCTGTGAGCGGCGGCAGTGGTGGAGAGACATCCTTTTGGAGAAGTGGTCTGCAGAGGGTCCCTACAGCTGTCCCCTCCTGCTGGGGAGGTGTCCCACCAGGGCCACCCCCACCCCCAGGGGTTGTTCCAGGTACATAAACCCCACGGCGGCCCCATGTTCGGTTTGTGGGTTGGGGAGAGGAGAAAAACCACCAAAGTCACTTGGGCGGAAAAACCAGGGCACGATCGGTTCCCAAAGGCAGTATTTTATGTGCAGCGTTTCCTTCAAGTCTGAGGCCCAGGCGGGCAGGGTAATATATTAGCTCCGCTGGTGGAACCGGACAGCAGCATGCGCTTGTAATAAGGATGTGGTAATACACCACGAGAATCTGTAGGCTCATAAAACTTGACCTTATAAATCCCGCGTGTATCAATTCCATTCAGCAGCCACTCCCCGCGGTGGAAGTCCCAGACTTATAAAGTCGCCCTTGATAACAGAACAATTTATCCTCGCTCTGCCTCCCTTCTGGTAAACTCCCCTAATCGGGGCACATTAATAATTCCTTTTTTTTTTTTTAAACAGGAATGCCACATCAAAACACGTAAGACTCAAACTGTTCTCCAGGGTCAAGGGAGTGGGGCCCTGAGAGGTTAAACAAGCTCATTAACAATTAGGCTAAAATGCTCCCCCGAGCAACTTCCTCTCCCCTCCCCCCACACCTTTGCCAGCCTCTTTGTGGGTGCGGGTGCCACTGTAGGAACCCTCTTTTACTCTCAGCCAGGGGTTGGCAAACTTTTTCTTTTTTTGTCAAGGGCCCGATGTAGATATTTTAGGTTTTTCGGGCCTTGTGGTTTCTTTCACAACAGGCATAGACAATATGTAAATGAGTGGGTGTAGCTGTGTTCTAATAAAACTTTATTTTCCAGGGCCGGGCGAGCATGAGCAGGATTTGGACTGAGGGGGCCAGAGTTTGCTAACCTCTGTTCTATGTGGTACATCCTCCCCCTTGAGTATATTTACCAATGGCAACTTGCTGCTCTCTGAGTGACAAGGGAGACAGCCTGTAGCAGGGGTCGGGAACCTTTTTTGGCTGAGAGAGCCATGAACGCCACATATTTTAAAATGTAATTCCATGAGAGTCATACAACGACCCGTGTACATTACGCATTATCCAATAAAAATTTGGTGTTGTCCCGGAGGACAGCTGTGATTGGCTCCAGCCACCCGCAACCATGAACATGAGCTGTAGGAAATGAATGGATTGTAATACATGAGAATGTTTTATATTTTTAACGTTATTATTTTCTTTATTAAAGATTTGTCTGCGACCCCTGGCCTATAGCATGTATGTTGACACCTAGGATTCCCAGCATGGGCTCTTGAGACCCAATGACATACCAGATACTTTATGATGTAACATCCCATTTGACCCCGAGAGAGGTATCATTGGCCCCCTCCCACACCCATTCCATGGATGAGAAAACTGAGTCCAGAGAGGTAAAGTGGTTTCCCCAAAGTCGCATAACTAGTTTGGGCAGAGAGGGGATTCGAACCAGGTGCTCCGGGCTCGTGTGCCCAGAAGGGCAGAAAAGGAGCAGTCACTTCAGGATTGTCACAAGGATTAAATAACACACGTGGGAAACTTCTTGGGACACTGAAATGCTGAGTAAATGTTAGTCTATTTAATTTTCTTAAAGAGTCTGGGCGAACGACGTGACAGCCCTCTGGTCGGCACCGCCGTGTTCCAAACCCGGGTCTGGCAGGAGTCCTGTGCAGGTGGAGCGGAATGTGAGTCTGATTAGAGCTCCCAAGCCCTCGCCGACAGTGGACACGAGCTGTGCCGGCTGGCTGGCCCCAGAGGGAAGGGCTTTGAACCCATCTGAACAGACAGCCGGGTGCAGGGGGCAGCTCCCTGCCGGCACTCAGAGGAGGCTCCCGGCAGCATGGGGTTCTGTTTAGGGCAGCCGGCCCCGTCTGGGCAGATGGCCTGCAGGAACGGGGCTCGGCTGATCTGGTTTCAACTAATTCTATTAAACGAAAAGTTCTGTAGAGCAGATTCCTTCGCGAGCCTCTGTCCACATGGCGATTTAATCAAGTAAATGAAAACATCGTTGCTTTCTGTCCACATTGCTGCGGTGGCCTTGTGTGGACAGGGTGGGCGGGGGGAGGAGGGGATTTGTAGGGGCTCTGGCCGGAGGTGGGGGTGCCAAGGCTCCCGGAGACAGAGGCCGGGCTCAGCGTGACATGCGGGATGGCGGAGAGTCCTTGGGGAGTTCAGGTTTTGGGTAGCTGAGCCCACAGGTAGCTCTCAAACCATCTGTTCCACCTCCTCATGATGCAGATGGAAACACGGAGGCCCAGAGAGGGAAAAGGACGTGATCAAGGTCACCTGGGGTGGGAGGGCCGGGAGCCCGAAAGGATTTGAGCAAATCAGATGCAAGGGACACTCCTGGTCTGGAAGCTGCCTCTCTGGTAAGTCTCAGGAGGCCAGTGTGGCACTGTCATAGCCTGGGAAAACAGGCCTGGCTTGTTTGTTCTTTTCCTTTTTATTCAGCAAAGAGCTTGGCTTCTTCCTCTGTGGCTCTGCCTGGGGTTATTCATGGGTGTCCGTCTCCCCTACAGGTCTGTCACCGGCATTGTGTGGCATCGCGCTGTGGCTTTTAGACCTCTCTGTCAAGGGTGGCACCTTCCTGCGCAGCAACCCCGCAACTTCTACGGCAGCAAAGAGCAGGGCTGAGCTGGGAGACCCCGACCTCTGTCCTCCCTGCCCCCCTCACCCTGCAAAATACGTTTGGAAGAATATGGGCTTGGGGTGGGTTCACTTGTTGCTGTCACATCAGGCGAACCAAATAAAAATAGGTCACCTTAAATTCTCTAATTTTACACTGTTCCTGATAAAACAGCGATGCCTTTGATGTCTGTGCTCTGACAGTTTGTACATCACTTTCCAGCCATTTTCTTTCTTTCCTCCACGCTTTCTTGTGAGACAGCCAGCCATGTCTGTGTTAGGGTCGGGCCCATTTCGCGGATGAGAAAGCTGAGGCTCGGAACAGGGACCCGCCCGACCGGCTGACAAGCTGTAAGGCAGAGCTTGATTCACGGCTGGCTGCTGTCGTCTGGGCTGGCTGTCCACAGACAGCAGCCAGGGACAGAGGTGGCTTGGAACGGCCCATGGCATGGGTGAACACAAGGGTGTGTGGTCAGTGCAGGGTCGGTCCTAGGTAAAACTGCAAATAAAGATTTGCAGACCCGGGCCAGTTGGCTCAGTGGTAGAGCGTTGGCCCGGCATGTGGAAGTCCCGGGTTCAATTCCCAGCCAGGGCACACAGGAGAAGCGCCCATCTGCTTCTCCATCCCTCCCCTTCTCCTTCCTCTCTGTCTCTCTCTTCCCCTCCTGCAACCAAGGCTCCATTGGAGCAAAGTTGGCCTGGGCGCTGAGGATGGCTCCATGACCTCCACCTCAGGCGCTAGAATGGCTCTGGTTACAATAGAGCGACGCCCCAGATGGGCAGAGCATCGTCCCCTGGTGGGCATGCCTGGTGGATCCTTGTCAGGCGTGTGCGGGAGTCTGTCTGACTGCCTTCCTGCTTCTCACTTCAGAAAAATACAAAAAAAAAAGTCTGCAATGAAACCGTCTCCCTCCTCCCAAGTTGCCTGTGGGGTGAGTTGATAACCAGGCTGCTGGCCATTGGGAAGAGCTTAGCAAGACAAGGTGGGATTGCATTGTCCTGACGGGGGTCACCCACTGTCACTTGCAGCGGGAGAAGCGTCTCCACCTGGAGGGGCGGGGGGTCCCCTGGGGAAGCTTGCCAGCTCTGGTCTCCTCTCGGCCCCTTTTATTCCCCCGGGTGCTGTGAGAATGTGGGGGAGCCCTCGGGCTGCTCCGGGTCCCCCACCAGGGGACTGCCGCCCTGCCCGGACCCCACGAGGACCCGCAAGCTGTCTGGTTGCGATGGGCCCACCTCCACCATCACACCCCATGGGAGACTTTGATCTTCCTCATTGTCACCAAAGGTTCGGCTGGACAATGTCAGGCTGTTCATCCTTCACCAGGTTTCAGGCCGACAGTCGGCGAACCTCAGTTCTCCTTTGTACTATCATCAAGGGTGTTTTTATCTCATGCTTACTATGAATCGGGGGCCCGGCCTGAAGCGTCATGCATGTGCAGTGGGGATCTCGGTGTGGTCCACGAGTGAGATAGGTGTG
This sequence comes from Saccopteryx bilineata, assembly GCF_036850765.1. Taxonomy (NCBI): domain Eukaryota; kingdom Metazoa; phylum Chordata; class Mammalia; order Chiroptera; family Emballonuridae; genus Saccopteryx; species Saccopteryx bilineata. The sequence continues at coordinate 261,108,891 of NC_089494.1, forward strand.
CACACCTCTCTGGGCACATCAGGCTCATGGCTGACCCAATACCGTATTTCCCCATGTATAAGATGCTCTCATGTATAAGATGCACCTTAATTTTGGGGCCCAAAATTGGAAAAAGTAAAGTATTACATAAAGTTATTAAATCCAAGTGTCATTCATCATAAAATTCATACAACTCCTCAAGTGGGAAATGCAAGTAAAAAAAACTACAACCATTTTCTAAGATGCACCCAGTTTTTAGACCCCACATTTTTCGAAAAAGGGTGCGTCTTGTACCTGGGGAGACAGTCTTTTCTTAGGCACATGTGGTGGTGGGAAGAACACACCTAGGTCCCTAGAAGAGAGTGACTCAGGATTCTGGGACTCAAATCCGCCTTCTGGACGGACCCACCTGGGGTTCCTGAGAAGACGGCTTCGAGAGAGGAAAGGGGCATGGCTTCCTGTGTGCCCACGGTGGCCGGGCAGCCCTGCAGGGGATCCCCTAACAGTGTAACCCATGGCGGGGCCAACCCATGTCATTCTTCCAACTCTGAATTCTGCCCTGGAGCACCCACTGCATGGGCACTCTGAGAAGTGGGGGCTTCGGCGGTGACGTTCAGTGGATGAGCCAGAGCCACCGCACGGACGCAGAGAGGCCGCGCAGAGGCGGGGAAGCCGAGCTTTAGCAGGACCTGGAGGAAGAAGATGATCCCAGGGTGTCCCCTCAAGACTCTCAAAAGTGCTTGGGGGGGGCCCACATCTCAGCCAAGTGCATAAGCAGAAGGTGGGGGTGGGGACCCAGTTACATGTGAGGGTTAGGAAATGTCTGTCCCCTGCCCCTCAGATCTCCAGATCACTGGGATTTGGGGAAAATCAACACTGCGTAGGGTGTGATTGCTTATCTGCAATACAACCCTTCCACATTACAAGTGAGGACCCCAGATTGGCTCCTTAGGGGGAGCATGTCATTAGGGGGATTTCTAACCCCTGGCTGAGAGCCCTACATGGATCCCACGAGCTCCGAGAAGCAGCACAAGACAGGACCTACGTGCGTGGACTTTGGAGCCAGAGAAGTACCCGTTGACTCGTGGCCGGCCCGGGTTAGGCAGGGCCTGGAGCAAGGTTCCTGCGCTCTCCAAGCAGCAGTAGCCGCACCCACAACACAGGCTACTCTCCATCATCCGGACTCAGCGTCAAGGCGAACAGCCACTGTGAGAGGCTGACGGCTGCCTCGGAAGACCCCGGTGGAGGGCAGGACCCCTCCCACAGGTGAGCCCAGGACGGATTCAGCCTGCTGGAAGGGAAGCTTGCACTCTTAACCTTCCCTTGCATAACGAGTATGCCCTAGGCAGCAAGTCTGGACAAATCGTCACTCAGAAGGCACCTTTGTCCTCTGTCACTGCAAGGGCTCCATTCAAACCTTTCTGCTGGATTAAAAAGCAAGCCCCATGGAAACCCTCGGCTCAGACCCGGAGAAAACAGAGAAGTGACAATGCCCCTGTGGAGTCCATCAAACTGGTATCGTTTTAAATGACCCCTCGGCTGTCCACAGCTAACCAGCGAGGGCCCAACTGTGTCCAGATGCTGGGACAGCGGGACTTGGGAAGCCGGCCCCTGTGTCGCGGCTCTCAGACCAGCTGAGTGGCAGAGCAAGGTGGACTGCGGCTCCACAAGGAGACGTGGAGGAGACGTCAGTTCTGGACTGGCTTTGGCCATCGGGACTGGCTGGTAGCTGCCTTTCTGGGAAACTGAGTCACAGCAGTGCCGAGTCTCTCAACCCCTCGCTCGTTGGGTATAATCAAGGGCTGGCTTCGTGCTACGCAAGCGTGGATGGACTCGAGATGTTGCTCTGCTTGCTGCCTTCAGCAGCTTCCTTCAGACCCTGCCCACCGTGTATGCGGAGCACGCCCAAGACGGGTTCCGAATACACCCATGCCCAGAAAGCCTTCCAGGAGTGGCACTGGCTGGTCTGTGAGATCGTGGATGGCCCACAACGCTCTCCGAGGCCTTCCCTGTTCCATTCCATGGCCTGAACGCAGGCGGATCGGTGTTAGAAGCAAAGGTGACCCAGCGGCTCCGCTCTGGCCACTTTAAAAACTTTTGCTCCCTGCTCGGAAAAACAAAACAAAACAAACAAAACTTTTCCTCCTGTCAGACTCCAAGCACTGAATTTACTCAACATACTTTCGGAGACTCGTGTTTTATCCGATTTTAATTAACTCATTTTGAAGCTTTCATACTTGCCCCCCCCCCTCAATATTTTATTGGCATTTCATTACCATTGTTTTCCTTGGGAAGGCCGCTGCCGCCACGGAGGAGGGTCACCAAGCAACATGGCTCGGCATGTGGAGGCCCTTTTGTTCCCCTCTCCGCGCCAGCCCTCTCCGGGGCTCCTGCCTTTACTGTTAAAATATTACAGAGGCCCACACCCGAGTGGCCCTAATCGCTGGAGCTAGACTGTCTCTAATTGATTTAATTATTCATAATTGCTCAGCTGGGTTTATGCAAACTTGTGCGTGATTATGGTACACAGGCAGGTCTGTGCCCCTCCCGCCCCCCCCCCCCAGAGACACAGGAGTGTCTCCGAGTCGCCGTGGGCCCCACATGGCCTGCGGACATGTGGACAGGCACCTTTAGGACATTGGGACAGAGACCCTTGGAGCGCTGCTGGCTTCAGGATGGCGCCGCCCTAGGATGTTTGCTTAACACTTTTGCGAATTTAGCGTTTGGTGCCCCAACGGAATTTAAAAACAAAGGACAGAAATGCCAGCTGGGTTGAGGAAGGGCAGGAGAAGGTCGTTGAAAGGAGAGGGACATGGAAAAGCAAGTCAAGCGGTCCGTGTAAACGGACGACGCACATCCACTTGACCCTCAACCCGTCGTCCCGGGCTGCATGGGCCCCCGGTGTCTATAGGCTGGCTGATCCAGCCCTACAGTATATCCTTCCATCCGAGAGGCTCTGTGTGTGGAGCGGTATCTGGGGGGGGGGGGGGGACAGGAGGGAGGCCAAGTGGGTGCAGAAGCACATTCCATCCCAAAGAGATGTCATCGGCCTAAGGTTTCTCTAATTGTGCCCATACCAGCCTTCTTAATTAATTCAAGACGAGTAAATGATACGAGGTTTGCATGCTTCGTGGGGCGGCTTCCTGGTGACTAATATTCGAAGCAATAAAAGGAACCGGAGCCTCCCTGCTCCCTAATGGTCCCCAGTCGTCCTCGGCTCTCACCCAAGCTCGGAACAGCCCTGCTCCCCTCCGGCTGATCTGGGGAAAGGACACAGACACACCGTGTGATGGTTACAGCGTCCTGGCTGTCACCACCCTGCTGCCGCCTCCTCTTCCTTGTCTGAGCCTGGGGTCGGGTCAGGGAGGCCCCGGGAGCCGGCTGGCAGGGCAGAGACGGTATTCCCCGGGGCTCTGGGTGGGGGGTGAACGGCCTGGTTGAGCCATATGTCTGTCTGGGAAGATGACTGAGGGCTCGAACCCAGACCCGGGGACACTTCCCCTTCACGGATCACCTCCCTCCAGGCAGAAGTGCTGGCACAACCCGGGTTTCTCATCCCAGGTTCCATGTTTCCAGACAAAGATGGAGGCCTAAGCCACCGGGTGAACTGAACGGTGGGGGCTGAACCCCCCCCCCCCCCCATCCCGCGAGAGAGGAAGGAGGGAATTTCCGGGTCACAAAAGGGCTTTTATGCTCACGTTCTCCTAGTCTTTTCAACAGCCCTGCTAGGCAAGTCCGCCTCAGTCAGAGCTCAGGAAACACTCGTGGTGGGAGTAAATGAGCCCCTGGTTTTCCACTGGGGAAACTGAGGCTCAGAGACAGTAGGGAGAGGGCTCTAGGGGGCACCAGGATCTGACAGCCGAGTCCCTCCGGTGCCACCGACACCCCTGCACCCCCTCCAGGGCCCAGGCAGGCAGCGGTTCAATCTAAAATAATCCTAAAATCTTCCGCCCCTGGTGAGCGGGCGGATCCCAGCTCGGATATGCCCTCTGGGCGCCTGGGAGGGTCTCTTCTGGCAGCAACACAGAGATGGTTTTTCCAGTCCATCCCACCGACCCCACAGCTCCGCGAAACCCCGAAGGACGGCGGGCGGCGGCGGTGGGCGGCGGCGGCCCGCAAACTGCAACGTATCCTCGGGAGGATGCGATTACAAGGATTTACGTGTACACGGCGTCTGAAACAGAGGACCCTGAGATGGCGCTGGAGCCAAAATTAAAAAAAAAAAAAAAAAGGGGAAAAAAAAAGACTTAAAAACTCTGGACAATAAGCAATTCTTCACGGGACAAAACTATTACAATAGCCAGCCTTTGATCTTGCCCGTCTCCTGTTGCCAATTGTACTTTGTCACCATTGGGCTGTCACTGGCGAGGGAGCGCTTTTGAATTAAGCAGTCTACAGCAATTTAGCGTGCGCTGGCTTTGATGTGCCAGCATCAGTCAGCCCAGGACTAACTTTTTTCATTAAAAATTTTTCAACTTCTCTAAGGGGGCTTGCTGCCTTTTTTTTCTTCTCTAAGCCTGCAGGGGCATCGAGATGACTTGAGACTCCAGCCCAGTGGCCCCCAAGACATCAAAAGGCACTCGGTCCAGTCATGCTGGAGGCGGCCGTCATTAAAGCCCTAATGGAGTGCTTCATTAGGGTCCCTTCAAAGGGCCCCGTTTACAGACTCGGAGATTGACTAATTTACACATTGTGGGAAAATTGCTACCAGCTCTGCCCGCGCCCGGCAGGGGGAGAGACGCCCTCTTTCTCCGAGAAGCAGGAACTACAAACGGCCCTCCTCATTGCAGAGGGACCTCTCTTTCCGAGGGGAAAATTCAGGCCCGGCCGGCCGGCCGGCCAGCCCTACATGTTGCAGTTGGCTGACGTGTCTGCCCACTGACCGCCAGGGTCATGCTTGCCTGTCCAGGGGGCAACGTGGGACAGACGCCAAGTGGGTGGACTCTAGAGCTGGACACTTCTAAACACATTTGTGGGTGTGAGTCCCAAGCTCTGTTTGTACCTGCTGGGAGACTGAATGACGGACCTAACCCTCTTGGGCCTCAGTTTTCCTCGCCCGAAAATGGGCGCCATCGACTCTCCAGGATGTGCCATAAATAAAGATCAAGAACAGGTGCTTGAGACCTGGCTGGGCAGCTCGGTTGGTTGGAGCATTGTCCTGGTGTGCCAGGGTTTGGGGTTCGATCTCCAATCAAGGCACAAAGAGGAATCAACAAATGAATGCATAAATGGGTGGAGCAATGAATTAATGTCTCTCTCTCTCTCTCTCTCTCTCTCTCTCTCTCTCTCCTTTCTCTAAAATCAATAGAGAAACAAGAAAAGAAAAGGAGGTAGATGCACGAAGAGGAGCTATCATACCTTCGCATATAGAAGAGCCGGAGGAGGGGCCTCAGAGCGGTGGCCACATTGCCACAAGCTCTCCTTCGGGATTTTGGTCCATTTGAAGATGCTTGCACCTGGATGGGGCTTTGGCGCCTGCGGGCCAGGTCCTTCTGCTGTTTTAGGAACCAGCTCACGTGGCTTCAAGGACAACACACAATGCTATCAATTCATGTACTTCTTCCTTTGTCCCAGGGCAGTCTGGGACAGGCATATAATGATGCGTGCTCTCTTTGGGACGCTTTCATTTATATGTGCCAGATATCTGAAAAAAACAAAACAAAACAACAAAACAAAACAGGTTTTGGCCAGTTAAGGGAGGGGGGCCACCAGCGGCATGGGAGGGGAAGCGCCATGCAGGGTATGGAACCCCCCCCCGCGCCCAGCCTGGCTCTGCTCCTGGCGTGCTGTGTAACCCCAGCCACACTGCCTGCCCTCTCTGGTCAGCAGAGACTTCCTTGAGGCTTGGAGGAGAAGAACTGGAGGTGCCCAAAGCCTGTCTACAGCCTTGGGGTCTTCCCTCCTCTGGCTGCTCACAGTGTGGTTCAGGGACCAGCGACTAGCATCTTGGAACCTTGAGTGGGAACCTGGGATTTGGATTCAAGTACGGGTTGGAAGGTACTGCTCCAACCCTCCCTTGGGCCCAGGAAAGACTCTAGTGACTATTGTTTCCAACAACGGGTCTGGCCTGGTGACTCTGGCCTGGGAGGTCCTGACCTGGGGGACTACCAGCCTGGCCCCTCACCTCCCACCCAGCTGGGACCCAGCGTCTTCATGTCAACAACATGTCACTGTTCCCCTCTGGGGTCATCTCGGAATCTGGGTGCATGGAAGGAAGAACAAGGAACCTGTGCGTTGAGCACCGACTGTGTACCCGACATTCCACCAGGCACACTACACGTGGTCAGTGACTGCGGTTGTTCGTGACGGGGCCTTCCAGTTGAGTCCGCTGAGCCAGAGAGAGGTCAAGTTTCTTGCCCAAGGTCACACCGCCTTCCTCACAGAAACGCCTGCACCCTACCCGGGCCTCACTGTGCAGGGGCACCCAGGGCGCCCCACTCCTGGCGATGTCCTGGCAAGGCTGGTCAGGCTGGGACGAGAGGGCCAGCTCTCAAGCCCTGCGATCGAGTCACCTCCCCCTCCACTTTCTATTTGTCCATCTTGCCAGTGATAGAAAGAAATTCAACAGCCCCTTCCTCTGTTCAACCTTCCACTTAAAAAAAAAAAATGCGACCGCCACCCCCTCGGTTCCCAGCCTGGAAGGGAAGCCGCCCTGGCTATGGGCGAGCATCGCAGCAAACCACTTAGCAAACCGCAAATTTCAGAGGCCTCGTCACATCTGCGTTTTATCAGCTTTTTCCGGATAGTATTACCCTGAGCAATTGTCTGCAGATCGGCCGACAGCTGAGACGTTCAAGCGCTGAATTACGGAGAAAGGGCCGGAGATAAAGCCGAGCACATGTGTCCCATCAAAGTAATGAAAGCCTCCTGCCGCCAGGCCGCCCGCTGCCTCCTTCCAGCCGCCCAGCAGGAAGGCTGATTAACCCTTGCGGGGCAAGGAAGAAGAGCAGGGGTCATCCAATACCCAGGCTAATCAGGGCCCAACAGCGGGGGCGGGGGTGGGCAGGAAGGAACAGCGGCTGCAGAGGGCCACTCTGGCCTCAGGACCAGCCGCGCTGCACTTCCTGTGGCAGGACAGGCTTGGGGGGAGGGCGGGAGGGAGACAGCCTGGGACAACTGCAGGAGGGTAAATTAATAGAGAACTCGGTGCCCACAAGGTTCCAGGGACACTGGGTAGTGGCGATCCCCGGGAAGGAGGGCAGGCGGTTTCCTGTACACGAGTCGGGCTGTGGACTTCATGTTTGCAAGAGCTGGCGACTACTGTTTAGTGAGCACCTACTATGGGCCAGGCACCAGGGGTCCGTCTGCTCCAGGACTTACCCAGCCCCCCGCCCCAGCCTGCCGATGGAGGAAGTGCTATTTGCCCCGAGTACAGATGAGGCGACAGAGAGGCTCCTGGGTTTCACTTGCCCGAGTTCAGACAGCTAGAAAGTGGCAGAAACAGGGAACGAGAAATGCAAATCCTGCTTTGTGACCTCAGAAAGTCACCTTTGTCGCCTCACACCCCATGGCACCATACACCCTACCTTGACAGCTACACGTTTCCCAATGAGGGGTGGGCACCAGGTTGTCCCCAGCCTCTGTTCCCATGGCCAAAGCTACTTGGGCATTTGTGCCCTGTCCTCCTAGGGGACCTATGTGATAATGGCTGCTTCGCATGCCTGCTTGCTGCCCAGAGTGGAGTCTCAGGGACTCATTTACCCTGCACGGATGTACTGGGCTCACCTTCTAGGCCAGGGGTCCCCAAACTACGGCCCGCGGGCCACATGCGGCCCCCTGAGGCCATCTATCCGGCCCCCGCCGCACTTCAGAAGGGGCACCTCTTTCATTGGTGGTCAGTGAGAGGAGCCTAGTTCCTATTGAAATACTGGTCAGTTTGTTGATTTAAATTTACTTGGTCTTTATTTTAAATATTGTATTTGTTCCCGTTTTTGTTTTTTTTTTACTTTAAAATTAGATATGTGCAGTGTGCATAGGGATTTATTCATAGTTTTTTTTTTATAGTCTGGCCCTCCAACGGTCTGAGGGACAGTGAACTGGCCCCCTGTGTAAAAAGTTTGGGGACCCCTGTTCTAGGCGACTTGGTTCAGCCAGGGAGGGAGCCCTGCCTCTCTCAGTAAGCCTGAGGCTGCGCCTTGCACTAGTGACTCTGACCACCTCCCTTGAGCCACACAGGCCCCTCTTCCGGCCCGCCTCCACGTGCTTTCTCTCAGACCTTCGGACTTGGACTTACAGTCTCATGCGCATTGCTCTGCGCTGTAAATGGCAGCCACATGGCAGCCTGCTTCTTCGCAGCCCGCCCGCAGCCTCTGCCCGTCCGCAGCCTCTGCCCGCCGTGTCCTCCACGACAGCCACCCTGACTTCTGAGCAGCCATCACCTAGGTCCCCTGGGGGGTCAGGGCACAGATGCCCAAGTAGCTTTGGTCATGGGAGCAGGGGACTGGGGACAACCTGGTATGCCCACTCCTCACTGGAAAACATGTGACTGTGAAGGTAGGGACTTCAGGGTATTGTGCCATGGGTGTGAGGGGGACAAAGGTGACTTTCTGAGGTCACAAAGCACGGCTTGCGCCTTTAGGGTCTTCGGAAACAGAACCATTCTTTCCTTAGAAACAGCGATGGCTTCCTCTGCTTTTTTCGGTTGGCTTTATTACTGTAACATTCACATCTCAGGCTTTAATCCATCTGGAGCCCACCTTTTGAAAGGCTGAAGGAAGAGGCTCTCAGTTTTTACTGAAGCAAGACAACTCGGCTGCAGCGTAGCTGTGGCTGGAAGCGGACCTCTGGATTCTGGGCAGCGACCTCCACTCGCTACCGGGCACCGTGCCACACCCCAGCTTCTCCATCAAAAGTCTAGAGAACAAGGGGCGTCGTCCAGCGCCTCATCCCCCCCCCCTCCCCCATCGCCACCACGCCAGGCTGCGCCACAGTCGGGCATCGCCTCTCTGTTTTGTATCAAACCACGATGAACACAGAGGGAAGAGGCCCAGATCATGATGAAAGCGTGTCTCTGGGACGTGCGTCTCTAGAGGCGAGACTCCCCGGCACACATGCCCCTGGCAGCCCTGTGAAGTCCGAGTGCCACGGAGGACAGATGATGTAGCTTCCACTTCAAGGCAGGTGTTGCGGATTTGTCCGATGTTGAGTCTCGGGCTCCGTTTTGAAGTTAGTACTCCTCCCGGCCATTCCACTCCAGTGTTCCAGCCAGCGTGTGGATCCCTCCGCGGGCATCCTCCTCTTCCTTCTGACCGCGCATCGGCTGGTCTCCCTCTCTCTGCCCCTTAGATGGGTTCATTCGTTCACCCAGTCATGCATCTGTTTAAGAAAATGTGGGCGTGTTGTATCTGCCGGGGTTCTTTGGAGGCAATAGAAGTGCACCTGGGCAGGCCTGCTGTAACAAAAGGCTTTGCTTATATAAAATCGTTCTGAGATTTGGGGGTAGGTCACTGGAATCAAAGAGATACCGAACCTGGCAGGCCTCAGAAAGACAGGAACTGGGGTAGCTCTGGGTGTCTAGGTGGCAGGAAGTACGGAGAGGTCAGAACGACAGAGTGTCAGCCCTTATCCCACCGTGGGTCACTCCGCCATGCCTGAGAGTCTTAGGAGAGGGGTCTGATCAGCCCAACTTGGGTCATGTGCCCAGTTCATGGCCAAATCAGGTTGGGTACCGTGTGTACAGGCTGGATCCCAGAGGGAAATGGGTGCAAGGCTCTGGCATGCCAGACTCTGCCATCCCCTCTGAGCACTTTATCCCAGATGCGACCTTGATTGATGGCTGCTAGAGACCCCGAGATGATCCCGCAGTCTCTGCTCAAAGAACTCACAGCCCAGTGGAGGAGGCTGGTTGAAAAGGAAGTTCGTAAAAGAGGGTAAAGAGTGCCATCACAGAGGCGGTCCCAGGAGCCCAGAGGAGGGACATCAGAGAAGGCTTCCTGGAGGAAATGGTGCTGATCTAAGCCTCACAGATCCATAGAAGCAGATTGGGTGAAGAAGGTAGGGAGGAGTGTTCTGGGCAAAAGGTACAAACAGCGTGAGCAAAAGTATGACATCGAGGAATAGACACATGGTTGCAAAAAAAACAACAATATGTCTCCCCCTAAGAAACAGAGGAGCCTGGAACGTTCCACGTGGCCACAGTGGTTTCTGCACTCACCCAGGGCAGTGAAGGTGGCTGGAGAAGCCGAAATGCCAAGCATGGGGGGACTTTCCACGTTGCTGGTCTGGCTCAGGAGCTTTTTTGGTCGCCCAGAAAACTGGAGGCTCTGCCTTTAGACATGAACATGAGTCCCAAATAGCTCAACTGGCCACTGGGGCCAGATCCTTTACAACTGTGCGCGAGAGGCCATATACAGGAACACAGACTCCAGATGGAGGCACGTCCACCCACTGTCTCATTGGTTCTTCCTCTGGGACTCAGGAAAGGGGCTGCCCACTTCCATCTCAGCAGCAGAATCAGTCCTCTGCTCTCTGCTGTGTCCACAGAGCTCATCTGAGAGACACTGACGTGGACCTACCGGGTTCTGTGATGGAGGGGAAACTGAGACCAGAGAGACTCAGTCTCCATCTAGACCTGGAGTCTCCAAAGTTCACCGAGGTCAATGCAGAGGGGGTCAATGCTTGGGGAAAAAATAAGAAATCACATTTTAGCTTCCTTTAAAAACAATGTTACCATCCTTTCAGCCCTGCTAGAATGGCTGTCATCAAAATATGGAGAAGAGCAAGTGTTGGGAGGACATGGAGACACAGGAACCTTGTGCACAGCTGATGGGAATGTAAAAGGGTGCAGCTGCTGTGGAACAGTATGGTGATTTCTCAAAAAGGTAGATGTTAAACTGCCCTATGACCCAGCAATTCCTCTCCTGGGTGTATATACTAGAGAAAGGAAAATAGATGTCCACAGGAAAACTAGTACCTGAATGTTCACAGCAGCATTATTTACAAGAGCCAAGAGACAGAGGCCACCCAAATGTCCATCAACTGATGTGTCTATTCATGTAATGGAATATTACGCAGCCAGGAAAAAGAACGGAGCACTGTTACCTACTCCAGGCAGATGAAGTTTGGAGCATGATGCTAAGTGATACGTGAAGCCAGACACAGAAAGACAGGTATTGTCTCATTCCGTTTAGATGAAAGGTGTAGAATAGGCAAATCCACAGGAATGGAAGGCACATGAGTGGTTGCCAGGGGCTGGGGGAGAGAGAGCAGGGAGTGACTGACTGGTTACGGAGTACGGGATTTCCCTTCGGGCTGACGGAAATGTTTCGGAATGAGACTGCGGTGGGTTGCATAGTACTGTGAATGCCCTGGGTGCCGCTGACTGGTTAATTGTCTAGGTGATGTGAATGTTAGCCTGGGAGAAATAAAAACACATTTTTTTTCCAGGTTTGGATTATTTAGTTTTCAATCTTTCATTGAAGTATAGTTGGCATACAAAAACCCATTGTTTATGTCCAGTGATGCTTAGATATTTGGACCAGTGGAGGGCGAGAGAGAGGGAGTGACAGCAGAGCACTCACTAGAGGGCCGGCTGTTCCAAGCTCTTTACGGCAACCCGATCAGGAAGTTGTCCTTGTTGGTGCCATTTGACAGATGGGGAAACTGAGGTCTGGAAGTTAGAGCAGAGAGCCCAATATTAGACAAGGAGGGGTAGAGCCCGGATTTGAACCCAGGCAGTTGAGCTGCACAGCTTCCTGGAGCCCAGGCCCCCGGCCTCAGTGGCAGGCTCTGACTCTGAGTAAGGCCTGGCCCGGAAGCTCTCTGAGCCTCAGTGTCACACCTGTGGAGCTGGAGTGACCGGGCCTGCCACTGCAGACGCTGGCAAGGACGAGCTCCTGTACGAGGACCACCTGGGCCCCGGGTGGCCCGCCCTCCCCACAGGTGCCTCCGTTCCATCCCCCAGAGCTCGCTAGGCAATCACACTGCTGACAGGACAGGGTTTTCATTTGTCCCGGGAGGGCCCTGTGATTTCCAACTCTGCTGCCCATTGTGTGTGTGGCGGGGGGGGCGGGGGCAGCCTTTGGACTCCTGTGTGAATTCTGGGGGGCCCTGTGCACGAGATGGACGGATAGAGATGCCAAATCCCAAAGAGGATGTATCAGCGGAGACCCTGGCATAACGCCGGGGGGGAGGGAGAGTGGACTGCGTCCCCTGCTGAGTCAGATTCCAAGGGGGACCCCATGCCGAAGGCTCTGCACTGGCTGCTTGGGCCTGAGTGTCTCCCCGAAGCCACTCAGGAAACTGTGTTTCGGTCATTGAGAGTTCCTGGGGCTGGTGGGGTGACGGTCACTGGGGCCAGGGGTGGGGGGCATGCCTGTAGGCAGGGAAGCCGGCGGAGTCCTCAGAATGTGCCGTCCCCTTTAAAACTGGAAGTTTGTTTTTCCATCTTGTAGTCACTGAGCCTTTCTCGAGCCAAAATATCATGTGTAGCTCACCCATAAAGACATATGTGTCGTCAGGAAGGAAGGATGGATAGAGGCCCAGACTGAGCCTCCGCCCTGGACCGCCCTCCACAGGAGGCAGTGCCCGGGACTGTCACATCCGTCTGGGGACTGGGGACTTGGCAGGTAGGACGCTGAGGCTCTGGCGCATGGGTCCCCCGTGCAGGGCCACAGAGTGAGTGGGGGCGAAATCAGGAAGTGAGCCCAGTTCTGTGCCTGGACAGAGTTCCTTCACTTGAGTGGTGTATCCCAATGAGGGCCACCCACCCCCTGGGAGCTATAGGGTCCTGGGCCTGGGGGACAGCTGGTCCCTGTTTCCTCTGAGTTACTTGAATAAGTGATATGCTTCACCTTTTGATACTCCTAGCTATTAGAAGCAAATTCGTTTAAAAGGGTCCTGGACTTCAGGGGGGAAATGCTGCCACGAGCGTTATGGGGACAATTGGTGAAATTTGAATAAGGACTGTGGATTAGATAATACTATTGTGCCAACCTTAAATTCCCTGACTTGAACTGCACAGGGTGTATGAGAGAATGTCCTTGTTCTTAGGAAATAGTCACAGTAGTACTCATGTATTGTACCTGTTACCTGTCATCATTGCGTAACATAGAGGCTTACAATAGCAATGATGTATAACATCTCACAAGTCTGTGTGTAGGCTGGGCTAAGCTGGGTGGCTTTTCTGCTCATGAAGAGTTGGCTGGGGTTGCTCACATGGCTGCATTCAGCGGGAGCGTGGCTGGGTCGGCACTCTCGGATGGCCTCACTTCTGTGTCTGGGGTGGTTGGGCCAGCCGGGGGCTGCCTGGGCCTCACCCTCTCCCTGTGTACTTTCTCCATTCATAGACGAGGCTGAGCTTCTATTCATGGACCCCAGGACAGTTGTCAGGTCCCGAAAGGCCTGAGAACTGGAACACCTCAGCCAGGGAAAATGATCGCCAGTCTTCAGGGGTTTAAACTCCAGTAAGCTGTCCTGGGCAGGGCTCCACTTACGATGAGCCTGCTGGGATGCCCACCGCTGGCCGAAGAGGTGGCGTCCATGGCTTGGGACACAGCCACCTCAGGATTTGTCAGAAGGAACCGTTCCTGCAAGCAGGGGGCACTCTTTTGATGCCTTTTTCATGAGAATTCCACTTCAGACAAACAATGTTGAAGAGCAGTTTTCAAACTGGAGATTTGGCTCAGCTTCCTTTTTCTGCAGGAAGTTCTCATTCTCATCATCATCATCATCATCGCCATCATCATCATCACCATCACTATAGCTGCCAGTATGATCATTGCAACATTTCCACTGTCATCTTGATTAGCATCAGCTAATCATCTTCATCTTCATTACCATATCATCACTGTCATCACCACACGGCCACCACCACCATCATCCTCACCACTGTTATCATCACCATCATCACCACTAACAGCACAATTATCATAATCACCACCACCAGTACCACTATCATCACCATCACCATCACCATCACCATCATCATCATCATCACCACCACCACCCTCACCACTGTTCGTCAAATAAGTTTGTAACTATGATATATAGGTTTGCTTGCTTATAGTTTGCATTGGGTGTGGGGGACAGGCTGTAAGCCAGCAGGATTGTCATACCCTAAGGCCTAGTTTTAAGACTAAGCCTTTCCCACCCTAAGTGACTTTGTATCAGAGACTTCCTTGTTTGTAAATTGGATTAAAGTTTTGATTTCTGCACTATAAAATGGGGCAGACTGGGAGCTTGCTCTCTCTCAGTTCCTGAGATTAGCATTAGAGGAGAGAGCAGAGAAAGGCCATGTGGAGGGGAGGAGAAGCATCCAAGATGGCAGAGTGCTGAAGGAGAAGCCAGTTTGTGCAGAGAGAAGGAGATGGGGAACAGAGGTGAATAAGGCTGGTGAGCTAGAAACCTTTGATTCTAGGAAACTCGGATGAGTCAGTGGCTTTGGGAGCCCTGAATGAAAAGGGAAGTGTTTTCCCACTGTATATATTTCTTGCCTTCTGAGTGCAAGCTAGGATTAAAGCTAATGGCCCACCAGTTCTTGGCTCCGTTGTTTCATTAGTCTGTCCGAATCAAATGCGAACCTGCATGGGCCAGGCGGCTGTGATGGTGGCCGTGGCTATTGGCCTTACAACCACCATCAACCACCACCACCACCATCATCACCATCATCATCATCACCACCATCACCATCACCATCACTACCATCATCATCATCATCATCATCATCACCACCATCACCATCATCACCATCATCATCATCACCATCATCACCACCACCACCATCACCATCACCATCACCATGATCATCATCATCATCACCATCATCACCACCATCACCATCATCATCACTACCATCATCATCATCATCATCATCACCACCATCACCATCATCATCATCATCATCATCACCACCATCACCATCATCACCACCACCACCATCACCATCACCATGATCATCATCATCATCACCATCATCACCACCATCACCATCACCATTACTACCATCATCATCATCATCACCACCATCAGCAGATGAACTGCTGATACCCCCCATGTGACAGATATGCCTTGGTGAGTCTACTTACTGGCTTTAGGGCTTGAAGCTGGATTTTCTCTGGCTTGTGGTCATTAAAGCTATCACCCTGGCATTCTTTCCACTGTTTATTGTTTTAGAAAATCAACTAGAAAATTGTTTTCTTCCCAATTTGGTTCTCAAATATCCAGCATCAGGATTTTCCACTGGCATCCTGGAATGTTCTCATCAGAAATCCCCTTGAAGGCATGCTCCTTGAGGCTGGGAGCTTTGCCCAAAGGCTGCCTGGGAACGGAGCGTCAGACACTAATACCCGCTCACGCCCAGCTCTCCCCAGCCAACCAGTCTCTCAAAGCCATACAAACCCGCACCACGAGGGTCTTTGGAGGAAGGGTCTGGGCCGCGTGTGTGAGTTTGCTGGGGCCGCCATAACAAAATACCACAGACAGGAGGGCTTGGACAACAAGCGTGTATTTTCTCATGGTTCTGGAGGCTGGAAGTTCGTAACTGACGAGCAGGCAAATTCAATGTCTGGTGAAAGCTCGCTTCCCAGCTTGTAGACGCCTGCCTTCTCTTTGTCCTCACGGGTAGGGCTGTCCCCCTGGGCTCCCCAGTAGTTAATGGCTGTTGGTGGCCGTATAAATGATGTCGGCAACTCATTGAATGAACTTGGCTTTGCGATGTTGTGAAATTAAAAGCATCAGCATTTGGAGGCTCTCCCCAGTCAGTGAACCAGCATTTTACAAATGATGAATGCACGATGTTTCAAAACCACACCCGGGTCAGAGACCCATCCAATGTGCAAAATAAACAAATGGCGTTTTAATGTAACAAAGAACAAGAAGTTAACTGTCGTGTTCTCAGATTCCACGTCACAACTGTTAAAATACGAGCGCTCGTCAAGTTTTGTGTCGTGTCGGGAAATGATCCAAAAAGCCTATTAAAATACTTTTCCCTTTTCTAACGACATACCTGTGAGGCCAAATTTTCTTCAACTGAACATCCTTTTGCAATAGATTGAAAACAGAACGAGATGTGAGAATTCAGGGGTCTTCTATGCGAGCAGACGGTGAAGAGATCTACAGAAATCAAAGACACCGACTCTCTTTTCACTGATTTTGATTTTTTTGAAATTAAAAATATGTTATTTATTTTAACATGCCAGAAGTTTGTTATTACTTTTAAATGAATTCATAAATATTCTGAAACATTTCAGAATATTTCATTTAGTTTTAATTTCTAAATGTTAGTAGATGTAACACACACACACACACACACCTCTCCCTGAGGTCCTCAAAAACATTAGGAGGGCAAAGGGGCCCTGAAACCAAAAAGTTTGAGAACTGCTGCTCATGCTATTTTTCAGCTGAGGCAACCGAAGCTCAGAGAGGTTAGACAGTTTAGTTGAGGTCACAGAACTAGAACATTGCCCAAGTGGGGGACCCTGTGATGCCACCCTGACCCTTCAGCTGCTAGAAGACAGACAGCCGCAAGCTTTTTTGGGGACGTCCTCAGCTGAAGAAAACTGGATGTGGACTTGGGCTAGATAGAGGAGTCCAAGGAGACAGCCCTTTCCAGGGTCGGACTCCATTCAATGCCTGACCCATGGAGTCAGAGAGGGAGAGACTGCCTCGGGTTGACCTCAGGCTTATGTGGAGCTTGGATGTGGGTGCGGAAGGAAAGGGGGCTGGGAGCCAGGACCAGGCCACTGTGAGCCCTGAGTGCAGGTGGGAGAATTCAGATCTCAACTTTGCAGGGTGCTAGGCAGCCTTGGTCAAGATTGCAGCTGGCCTGCGCCTGGATTTGGGCGTTCAGGGTCAAGGACAGAGCATCTACATCAAGTGGAAGAGCAGTTTTGATCTTACAATGTTGGGTCTTTCTACCTCCATTCAAAAAATATGAAAGGAGCATTGTACATGTGATCATGGGTCAGAGCGGGTAGTTGTCACCATGAGAACCTTCCTCGCTTGGGGGTAGGAGAAGCTTGTAGAGCACTCCACGATGCACAAATCCTCCCAAGGACTTCCCATTCACAGGGACATGCAGCCCTGCTTGCATGCCTCCAGGGACAGTGACCTCACCACCTCACAAGATGGCTCCCTGGTTTTCTGGGGAGATCTATCTATTCTCTTGGGGGCTGAGATCTTCCCTTTGCCAAGAGCCTTTCCCTTTGTTTCTCTTATCACTCTTGCTTTTATTGCAACCCATTTCCCCTCCAGACTGGCCTTCTTATTGACTTTCTCTCCATATCTTTAGCCATTCTACTCTTCCTGTGCCTCCCTTCCTGTGTTCCCCAGTCCTTCTCGCCTCCCTGCCCCACCCCACCCCCCACCGCTAAGCCCTGGAGTCTCATTCACTCACCATTTCCTGAGCCCTTCCTGCGTGACCACCATGGGAACAGATGGGCTCATCAGATCAGTCCTTGCCTTCACGAAGCTCACAGTCCTGTGGGGGCTGTTGTCATAGGGTGCCCCATGGTGCGTGCGGTGTTAGGAGAGAGGTAGAGACACCATTTATAAATGTTTCCAAACCAGAAGACCGGAGAATCGTGTCCCGGAATGAGCACGGAATTGAAACCCAGGTCTCCCTGAGTGTGAACCAGTCTTATCTCTCCCACCCCCAGCCGTGAACACAAATGACTTCACTCCTCTGAGCCTCAGTTTCCTTATCTGGAAAGTGGGTATAGTATTACCGACCTCTCTGGCCTGTTGTAAGGATGAAATAAAATGAAGTGTGTGAGTCCCTGGCATGCAGTAGGTGCACAGGGCCAGGAAGTGGGGGTCCCACTGTCCGTGCTCAGGGGTCCCTCAGAGCAGCTCATGTGTTCTAGCACCTGGCAGACCGCTGGCAGACCGGATTAGGGACATGTGTTAGCAACTTTCCCGTCAGCAGAGGGCTGCCCAGCAATTGGCCCTGCTAGACGCAGGGCTTCCCTTAACCGATTTGGACCAGCACAGCCCTTGGCCACTCCTCCTGTCACCCCGCCTCCCAGGTGCCCAGGGAAGGGCCACAGCCCCCCAGGGACGTGGGCAGGGGAACTGAAGTGGACAGAACGTGGACCCAGGCAGCTGATCCTAGGAGCCCATGCCACCATTCCAAGGCCGGAGTTGGTCAGCCTGGTCCTTTATTTGTAGCTTTCCAGGCGTGGGGCTCCTCACCACCTGAGAGGGGGTACAGCTGGACTGGAGCCCCGCCCTGCTGCTTCCTAGTCAGAGTCCTCTGGGCAACTTGTGAGCCTCGGTTTCATCTTGGGTGAAACGGGGCTAAAATAATGCACATCCCAAAGGGTTGTAGAGAGGCTGGAGTTAGATGCCAAGGGCTGCACGGTGGCAGGGTGGGGAATGTCACTATGGTGATTTCCCACCAGCACTAATGCCAGAGACAGAGGTGACAGGAATCGACCTCTCACATCCACTGGAAAAGATAAACATGGGGCAGGGTGGGTGGACGGCAGTGCTTGGCCTGGAGAGGAACCGGCCCGTCCAAGGCCTCAGTCCACATTGGTTGAGTGAAGAAATAAGAAGTCACCCAGGAGAACCTGGAATCTACCTCCCAGGGTTGCCTGAAAGGGTTGTATGGGCCAAGGTTGCCAAGGTAGCCGGAACCTCCCTGTACATTCCGTAGGCCGTAACTGCAAGGGAGCCTGGGAAATGTAGTCCAGCTGAGTTCCCTGGGAGGAAGAGGAAGTGGGTGTGGTGGAAGCCTGTCAGTCACTGCCACCCGCACCAGGGCTCGTGCACACATTTGTCATTCATTCAGTGATTAGTGAGCATCTACTAAATGCCATGCCTTTGCATGGGACACAAACGTGGACCAGACACAGTGCTGGTCTCCAGGAGTTCACAGCCTGGACACACGGAGCGGCTGTTACCTTGCAGTTGGCGGGGATGACTGGTGCCTCCAACATAGCATCGCCATTGCCCCCGGAAATGGTCTCGGGAGCCTCTGTCTCCTCCTCTGTAAAATGGGGAGCATGCCAGCTACCTCAAAGGATGACCCACGCCAGGCTCAGCACAGCCGGGCGCACGGTAAGCCCTCTGCAAAGGGAAGCGGGGGTTTGTGTTGGTGGCTCTGTTCTGGGTGTCAGTGCTCTCCGAGTATTTGGGGGTGGGGTCAGGAGATGCTGGGCATTCCACCCAGTAGGTTGGTGAGAGGACAATCACGTGGTCAGCGACGGAGGCAATTGCCCTCAAATCCTCACAGGCGGTGGCCCGGCTCCGCTCATGTCAGGGAAACACCTGCGGCAGGTGTGAGGACTTCCTCAAGGTCCCGGCATGATGGGCCTCCCTGGAAATAAGCACTTTGGGGGAGTTTCTCTCTGTACCCCAGAGGCAAAGCCCAAAGCACTACATTACACTCCGCTCTATGAGAGAAATGCCAGGACGGGAAAACGTGGGATCAGACGGCTGTGACAACATTCCCGCTTTCACAGAGCTGGGGGCAGGAGCAGGCATTTGAGCCCAAGTCAGCCTGCTGAACGACCCATCTTTAGGGACCTGAGCACAAAACTTGTAGGGAGACCCTATTCAAGCTCAGCGTCCTGTGGAAGCATCCGTTGCCTTCTTCCCATCTGGGGGAGGGAAGAGGGTGGGTGGTCAGTGAGAAACTTAGTGTGAGATCTCGACCTCAGGTCTCGCACACAGCAGACCCCAAGCTGGAGAAAGCCCCAGAGCCAAGGAGGAGCACAGACTGAGAGTCAGACTCCACCCCTGGCAGTGCTCACTGGACAAATCACTGGTCTTCCCTGTGCCTCACTCTGCTCCTCTGTTAAATGGGGATGATGCAGTACCGGGTACGTACCACGTCAGGGTGACTGTTATCATCTGTGCGTCGATGAGGTTGACCCCTAATGGCTTGTCAAGCTGTCTTAAGCTAGACTTGAGAATTTTTGCTTTCTAGGGAAAAAAAGTCCAGCCGTCTTATCTCTGGGAAGGGTGTTTGAGTATTGAGAAGACTGAGTCTAGAAATCCAACGGCCTTCATTTTGTAGATGGGGAAACTGAGGCTTGGAGAAGAGAATGGACTTCCCAGGAGCTTCCAGCTCGCTCATAGCGCACCCTAAAGCCCACGCCGCTGCCTCAGCCTCCCTTCCTGCTTCCGGAGCCAGCGCCTGGCTCTGGTTTACTGGTGTGACGGACACGCAGAGAGGCGCAGACGAGGCAGATCCCAGGCTGTGACCTGACGAGCTCTTTGCTCTTCCGTGTTCAATGGGTTTTGCTTTTCCTCTCAAATAGGAGCCTCCTCTCTCCTGACGTCTGCTCTGTGCCCTGCACAGCCCCTCTCAGGCTTAGGTGTGAGGGTCGGAAGCTTGTGGCCACATCATCCCTTCGGCGGCAAGGGGCGTCCTAGACAGCACCTGTCCACTCAACACGCAGTTAGTGGGCGTGGGGCCCTGGACTAAGGAGATTCGGCAGTAGATGGGACAGGCATGGTTTCTGCGTCGTGGTCAGGCAGGGAGACCGACGCTTCTCTAACAATTAGAATCAGCTCCTGGACGGCAGGCTCTGTGACCTTGGGCAAGCTAGGTGACTCCCTTGAGCCTCAGTTTCTCCATCTGTAAACTGGGACGAATGACACCCCTTCCTCAGAGCCGGCCGCAGGATGAAATGCAGAAGGCAGTGATGACTGCACCTCACGCCTTTGAGGAGGTCTGGAAAGTGGAGCTCCTTCCCGCCCTCCCCTCCCCGGAGGGAAGCACTGCCCCTGGGTCTCTGCAGTTCTTGCATCTGTAAGAAAGAAGGGGATGGTGAAAATAAACAGGAGCGCCTGCCCTGGGCCAGCCGGCCGCGTTCTCCCAGCTGGGTCACCCCATCAATGCTGAAAAGCTGCAAGCCAAGGTTAGGGGCACAGAATGCATCACTGAGCCTGTCCATTCCCCAGGTGATCCATTTTCTGTGTCTGATACAATGGGATCAAAATCAGAAACACATTTCTAAAAAAAAAAAAAAAAAGATGAAAGAGGTGTTGTCCTTCCTCCAGAGCATTTGACAGCTGCAGAGTCGCTGCGATTCGCTCACACTGCACGGGGGTGGAGCCCAGACAGTGGTGGGAACACGCCCTGTGGCCCCCCAGGTCAGGGTGGACCTGCTCTGCCACGTGCCGCACGCAGGCTGGGTGACCATGAGGGCCAGGCTTCCTGAGCGTCAGTTTCCTCATCTGTGAACATGGAAAGAATCCCCTGTGCTGAGCAAGGTTGCTGGTGTGCACTTGGAACTGCAGGCAGCTAGGCAGCTGCAGAACGTAAGGTTATCAGAGCAAGGACCTTGTCTGTCTCACGGAGATACCTACAATGCTTGGAACAGTGCTTAGGGCATAGTAGCTGCTCATTAAATAGTTCCTAAATGAATGGTACAGAGTAGGTGCTCAATGAATATTCACGGAATGCACAGTTGAATAAATAAATATAGGGATGTAAGTATGTCTTTCCAGGCTTTCAGCATTTCCGGGAGTTTCCCTTCCTCCCTCCCTTCCTCCCTTCCTTCCTCCCTTCCTTCCTCCCTCCCTTCCTTCCTTCCTTCCTTCCTTCCTTCCTTCCTTCCTTCCTTCCTTCCTTCCTTCCTTCCTTGTCCTGGACTCAGAGAGGTTAAATGACGTACCCAGGCTCCAAGACCTAATGAGAGTCTGCCTCTGATGTTTAGACCTGGTTTTGTCTGGCCCCATGGACATTATACTTTCCACTGTGTCTGGAAGTTTCTTAGAAGCCTCTGAAAGTATCAATTAGGAACACATTCAATAGTAGCTTGAGCAACAAAGAGGTACTTCTCTCCCAGGAGGAGCAGTGAGAGGGGGAGGTTCGGGCCTGGAGCTGCAGCTGACCGTTGTCATCACAGAACCAGGCTCTTCCCAATCTTCCGGCTCTGGCTTCCTCGGACAGCTGGCCTGTGGTCCTGTGTGTTGCGTTATGTTCACAAATGGTTGCTACAGCTCCAGGCATCACAGCCAAGTTCAAGGCAGGACGTGGCAGGGGGACAGTAGGGGAAGGGGCATTTCCTGGAGTGGTTTCTCCTTTCACTGGCAAAGGAGAAAGGGTACCCAGAGGCAGATATCTCAAAAACTCCCCTTTGCGCCTCACTGGCTAGCTTGGTCATGTAGTCGGCCCTTGCTGCAAGGGAGGCTGCAAAAGGGAGTGTCCGGCAAAGGTGGATGGGCTGGATGGGATGGATCAGATCAGTTCTTGCCTCCGAACAAAACCAGAGATGGGATAGTGAGGGGAGGGGACTGTTCGGATTATGCCCACCATTCCTGGGGCAGAAGCTGGGACGTAGTGACATACTCATTTGGCAAGTGAGGAAACTGAATTCAGTACCCTCCTCAGGACAGGCTCCGTCATTGTCCTGACGCTTTGAAGCAACGCAGCACCAGGCAGGGTGTCCCCGAGGTTGTCGCCCACTAGAGAGCTGATTCACTGTGTGTGTGTGGACGCAGCGTCCGGTGACCACACAGGGGCAGAGGTCCCTTTTCAAATTTGCCTTCAATTCTTCCTGCTGTGAAATACATTCTTACAACTTGGAGAAATGATAAATAAACTCGATGAGTGATCCTTGATGGGATCCTGGATTTAAAAGGAGAAAAGGCTCAAAAGGAGGTGGCTGAGGTAACTGAGGGGCCAATGTGAATATGGCTTATAAATTAGATAATAGAATTGAATCAATGTTAAATTTCCCGAGTGTGGTAATCATTACTGTGGTTATATAAGAGAAGGTCCTTGTTCTAGATGGCACAGGCTGAACTATTTAAAAGTCAGGCATCACTGATGTCTATAAAGGGTTCACAAAAAGGTATGTGCAAATATATGTATCATAGATATATAACTATATATACATATATGTATATAAATGTACCGTATATACTATAACTATATGCATAAATATACCATATATAAATATAGGTACATAAGTATACCATAGATAGATAGATGATAAACAGATAGCTAGATAGATGTTAGATAGATAGATACATAGATAGATATATAGATAGATACATAGATAGATAGATATACACAAGGAAAGAGAGAGAGAAAGCAAATATGGCCAATGTTAACATCTGGTGAATTTGGACTCTAAGTGAAGTGTGGGCATATGGTTTTCATTCATGCAACTTTTTAGTAAGTCTGAAATTTTACAAAATAAAAAAGTTAGGAAAATAATACATTAACAATTGCAATAGAGCAAAAGTTTCCAGAAAATGTTAAATGCGTAATGTGTTAACAAGCGTTGCACCAGCAGACAACATCTCTCCGGTAGTCTCCGAAGCCTCTGATTTGGGGACCACAGAACAGATGTCAGTTCAGAGAGCCTACTTCAGCATCAATTAGTCCTAGGTTGGAATCCCCTCCTTTGTGAAGTGGATGCGCTCCTCATCGTCCTGGGATGACTGTTACCGGCCCCCGGGGCATGTGGTGAGAACTGTGTGAACTAACACCCGCGGAGCTCTCAGGCAAAGCCTGGCACCAAAGTCAGGTCACAAGGAAGGCTCACTGTGATGCATGCCCCCGTAAGCTCCAGGGCACCTGATACGTCTGCAGAGGACTGGATGTCGCCGGCTCAGACAGGTCAAGTCACCAGGCTCCTTTTGCTCTGCTCCTGCCTTTGTATCTCCTATGTTTTTTAGGTGGGATATTTGAAGGCTGTAAAGACCCAACCAACACACACACACACACACACACACACACACACACACACACCATTATTATTATCCAGAGACACTTGATTGGCGGAGAGCCCAGGGCTGGGCTTGCAGTGCATTGGGGTGGGGCTAATTCCATTTTCCGGTCTCTGCATCCATCCGAGGGTATGGGCGCCACGCCCCCCTCCCTGTGTCTGCAGCCTGTCGGTGTGCAGGTCCCGGCAGCCTGGAGCAGTTCTTCCCCAGCAGTCACTGTAGTAGACAGTGCCTGCCATTCCCACTGCCATGGGCCATGCTAATCCCATTACCAGCAAATGAAGATGTAATCACAGCTCTTTCAAAGGGCCTCCAAGTCTGATCCCTCTTTGGAAAGAGAAAAGAAAGTGCAATTGTCCAAGCCACTGACTTGTGAAGCCCCTGCTGGGGTGAGGGGACACAGTAGTTATTTGGGGCCAGCAGCCTCTCAGCTGGGAAGGACGCGCAGAGGCAGCCTCAGTGCAGGGGGTGCCAACCCGAGTGGAGGCGGGCTGCCCTGTGCGTGGGGCCCGGGCAACCTCTGCGAGCCCTCCATTACGCTCTGCAGCGCGCGTGCGTCTTCCAGATGTCTGCGCAGGACCTTGTTGATGCCGTCGCTGAGCAGCTGCGTGTACACGTGAAATGTAAACAGTGACCCCCGCGCAGCTGTGGGGGAACCTTGGTGTTAGCGACATGTTGTGTTAGTAGCAGTCAACTTCCCAGAGCACGCACTACATGCCAGGCGTTTTTCTGATGCTACTGTCATTCTCATGTTTCAGACGAGAAAACTGAGGCACAGAGAGGTCTGGTGACTTGTTCAAAGTCCCAGGGCTGGAGAGTGTTGACCAATCTTAATGGTCAGCTCAGGCAGGAACCTAAAGCGATCATCTGCTTGAACTATTGTTGCTTTTAAACAGACACTGGGGCCTGGCTAGTCACAAAGAATTGATCTATTTCTGCAAAGGACTAGGGCCGTTCGGCCCCTTGGCTGTGCCCTTCTCCGCTGGCAGGGACTCTGAGGTTCAAGAACGAAAGATTTATCCATGGCCTGGAGTGGAAGATGCAGAGTTGGGGTAACACGTGCCCTCAGCCCCCAGACCTGGGCTCTCTCCCTGCCCTATAGGTTGACAGTCACTGCTGACTCAGCAGGGCACTGCGTGTCAGACACTGTCTTGTGTCGATTATGTACAATAATCAGCAGCACCATAGTAGATGTTTAATAGCCAGCTCTCCGGGGCGAGCTGTAGCATCTGCCCATTTCCATGGTGTAAATATTCCCACCTCCCACCAAGGCCAACTCCAGCTTTCGACTGTGAGGTCACTGACAGGAAGCCAGGAAGAGAATAGGTTCGCAAGAGCAGCTCCAACACACCAATTAATAGCTCACAAGAGCCCGGTGCGGGGGGCGGGGGGTATTATTACGCCAGTTTTTAGATTAGGGAACTAAGACACAAAGAGGTTGAGATGGTTCTTCCTGGGATCACCTCTCAAATAACCCTGGCACCAAAATCCTTGTTTTGGGGTCTCAGGGACGGCTTCTAGGAACTCAGGTGAAGACCCTGCCCTATGGGTACAGGTCTGAGTCTAAACCCCTGTTCTTAGGGCCAAAGTCACCCCCACCTCGAGGTGGTGAGCTCCAGGCTGGCACGGAGCATTAGCACCAGGGACACAAAGGCCCGGGAGATATTGGAAGAGCTGAACTGAATGCTCTGATTTCAGTTAATGAGCTTGACTGGAACCCAAAGCTCTTGGCTTTGAGGGCTGACATCGTAAGTGATAGTTTTAGTGCGAATTCTGAGGTTAGTCGCACATCTGAGAAAGAAGGAGTGTTCTGTTTATTCCTGGGAGGGAAACAGAGGGGCGAGGGTTCTCAGTCAAGTTGTCACAAAGAATTGATCTATTTCTGCAAAGGACTAGGGCCATTCGGCTCCCTCTCCTTTGTTGTCACCCTCTAGGAAAGTATGTGACCCAATACCTTCTATGTGTTGGGGACAGCACAAGACCAAAGGGCACCAAGAATGAGATTTGGGAGCACTTGCCAGTTTTCAAGGTGTTGATTTTTTTTAAATATATATATTTTTTTAAATTATTTTTTTATTTATTCAATTTTTTAGAGAGGAGAGACAGAGAAAGAGACAGAGAGAGAGAGAGAAGAGGGGAGGAGCAGGAAGCATCAACTCTCATATGTGCCTTGACCAGGCAAGCCAAAGGTTTCAAACCGGCGACCTCGGCATTTGAAGTTGACACTATCTACTGTGCCACCACAGGTCAGGCAAGGTGTTGATTTTTTTTTGTTTGTTTATTTTGTTTTGTTTTTTACTTGCATGATGTCGGTGTTTCCTAAGTTCTGGTGGCATTCCATTGGGGGATGACGTCATGTGGTCATGAGTGTTTAAAAATGTTACTACTAAAGGCGTCTATTTTAATATGTGTTCAAAAATATTTCTAGCACATTATGTTGGTGAGGAATAGGTTTCAATGCAATTGACCACCACTAACAACAAACCAGAGGGGCTTCAACAACAGAAAAAAGTTTTCTTCTCCTTTGGTGGAAGGTCAAGGGCTGGTACGACAGACACTCCACACGACCAAGGCCCCCCCTTCTCCCATCTTGTTACTCTGCTGTGCAGGACTTCCATTCTCAAGGTCCCCGCAGGGTCCACGCTAGCTGCTGCAGCTCCAGCCATCATGCCTACATCCCAGACAGCAGGAAGCAGAACAGGAAAAGAAAAGGATCTATTCCTCTCCTTTAAGTCTTGCCTTCTGCTTCCATCCCATCGATCAGGACAAGTTATAAAACTGCACTTGGCCGGAAGAGAGGTCAGGACGGAGAGTTTTTGTTCTAAAGAAGCAGTCCTTTGGCCAGGCAGATAAATCAGGGGTTTTCTCCACAGGCAAGGAAAAGAGAGTGATTTCTGAGGGAGAGACATTGGTCTTTCCTCACCTCCCAGCCCCCACCCCCATCATACACGCACATACGCCCAAACTGTGATTTCATCGTTATTATCAGTTAGGATGAGATTCAAATTTTTTTTAAAAGGTGAAGCAATGGAAAGAAAATGGTTAAGTAAATGAAGTCCAGGTGGCACGTGGGTGTGGCGATCGCGAAGGTGGTGAGAAGTGGCGAGTGGAGGAGCGGCCTGCAGTGAGTCTGTTGTGTCCTTCCCGGACCTGGATGTGGCTGTGGGGACGTCGCTGCCCCCTGCCTTCCTCCCACGGAGGGAGCGGGCTCAGAGCGGCTGCTGCCAGCCCAGGCTCCTGCTGCCCTCCTCTCGGGCCCTTTCTTGGGACTTTGGCAGCCAGTGGCCAACAGCTCCCCCAGTGGCACCTGCTTCTCTCTGGGTCATCCCCCACCACAGAGGCTGCGAAGATGGAGTGCTCACTTCCCCAATGCCCTGGCAGCTCAGGGTGGCCCAGGGACCCAGTTCTGGCCGATGAGATGCAAACAGTAACAGCATGGGGCAAGGCAGGGTCAGGCACGGATGTCTGGGACTATTGTCGATGCTGACAGTGGCTCTGGGGTCCCAGCTGATTTCAGGGACACACACACACACACACACACACACACATACGGAATGACCCCTGGGCTGCTCCAAAAGCCTGCAAATAAACTCATCTGGTAACACAGACCTTGAATGGAAAGTAAGTGCCCAGTGGAGCACCTGGCACATCAGAGGCACTTTGTAAGTCTCTGTGTATAATTATAAATATTCCACACCAGGGCACGTGTCTGTAGTCACTGTCTCGGCAAATTGTTCTGAGTGTGGAGAGGCTCAGGCTGGTGCCTGCGCACAGGAGTGTCCGTTACTGTTAATTACCACCATTATGATCATAGCTTTAAAGGGCTCATCATTGTTTATTCACTCAACAAACATCTATCGCACACCCACGTGTGCCAGGCACCGTCTTGGTCTGGTGCAGTCAGCAGTGAGAAAGGCGGAGAGTCTCCCCTGCCAGGGACCTGGGTCCCAAGCGATCCATCCCACCCTTAATTAACTAGAAATGTGCTGCCTGCCTGGTGCGGTGACCGGCTAAGGCCAGGGCGCTGAGCTTACCCTGGGGTTCCCTAAGGAGAAGCTGTCATGTGCTGAGACCTCAGGGACTCGGGGACTCAGTCCGACTCCGAGTAGGGGAGGCACACGCAGGGCTGCTCAGCAAACCGGGCGTGAAGGCCGGCGGGCCAGCTCACAGGGGCCCGGCTCCGAGGCCCAGAGTTTGGGACGGGGCCAGGCGGGCTCAGAGCAGCGTGGGCAGGTGCACTGGACGCTGGGTGGGGCTGCCTGGCTGCCTCCCTGGCCTCCCTGGGCACCCCCTTTGTGTGGCAGCTGTCCCCCATGCCGAGCCCCTGGGGACCCAGTTTCTGTGCATTCTCTTGAAACAGCAGGCTCTGGGGCGGGCTCCGTGAAGGCATGATCCCCATGTCGCTGCGCTCCACCCTGAAAAGAATCTCGGTGCTTCACTGGATGGCACCCACTAAGTGCCCCCGTCCAGGGCTTGTCACTGACTCGGCTTAATTAATGATTTGGAGACCGTGCCTGGTTCTCCCGAGGCTCCAAGGGGGGGGGGGGGGTCCTGTCCCATTGTCACTAGGTCCTGGGCGGAGATCCTTTTGGAGTGTTGACAACACAGGACGGAATGAAACAATATTTGATGAGAAAATCCAGATTGTCTGCCCCCCAATCCCCCGTCTTCAATCGCTGTGAGCTCCTTTTCTTCTGTGGTTTATGTCGGGAGATGCCACTCCAGTCAATGCCAACGAGCCGCCTACCTCACTACACGTGGAAAGAGGTCCCCGTTTCTGCTCCCGTCCCGGCATCCTTTGACCGAGACCCCCGAGGACTGGACTGACCGTGTCCTTGGGAGTTTTGAGAGTCTTCAGTCTATTTTCGTTCCCAGGGAGCTCGGCAAGATTTCTCTGAGCGCTGTCTGCGGTCTCTGAGATAATTGGATGCGAGTTCTGTGACCGTTTCATGGGAATCTGATTAGCATGCCGTGAGAGCTGCTTGGGGAATTCCGGGGACGTGGAGGGGGCCTTCCCAGCCAGGCGGGAGGACTCACCGCCCAGCGCGTGGCAGCTCCACGAGGTTGACCTGAAGGGTCCCGAGCACTCCTCGCGTCTGTGACCTAGCCGTGACACTTGTGAACGAGCCCGTGGGAGGAGGCACAGCTGACGGCAGCACTCCGGGTGCCCCCCAAAGTGCAGCAGGACCTCCGGGAGGCTCACTGAGTACCCGTGAAGGTCCTCTGCGGACAGCCCCGCACGCAGTCCGGCGTGCCCTAGGCCTTCTCTCAGAGGGCTGTCCCGGTCGTAAGAGCACCGCGGCACAGTTTTCCGGGAGAATGACCATTGCCTTAGGACCGCGTCCACATCTGTCGTATCTTCCCCCCGCCCCCCACTTCTGTTCATTTGTAAAATTTCTTTCCGCTAAAAAAAAAAAAAGAAAAAAAAAAAGAAAGAAAGAAAGAAAGAAAGAAAGAAAGAAAGAAAGAAAGAAAGAAAGAAAGAAAGGAGAGAGAGACTGTTAGCAACATCCTCCCTCCCTTTCGACACCTGCCGAGGGTCTGAACACTGCACCTGGATGACGACTGTGGAGAGAGGACACAGGAAGGGGAAGGCTTGAGGCCGCTTAGAAGAGGAAAGAATCATCGCGTCTCCTCCTGCTCTCTGAGAATCCTAGGAAGAATGTTGGTTGCTCGACATGTTCTGTGCATGGCCCCATGTCAGGGCCAAGGACCCTGGGGCAGGGCCAGGAGCCCCTGGGTCTAGCTCCAGCTCTGCCGTTAAATCATCGCGTAACCTTTAGACTCTGGTCTCATTTTCCCCTTCTGGAAAGAAAGAAGGTTTAGACCAGGGGACCTCTCGGGGCTCTGATAGTCCATAGTTCTGCAGCATGATGACAGTGATGATGCTAATGCTGACGATGGTGGCGATGGGTATGATGGTGGGTATGATGGTGGGGGTGCTGCTGCTGTTGCCAGGGGTGACAGTAGGAAGTGATGGTGATGATGATGGTGACGATGGTGGTGATGGTGATGATGGAGATGATGATTGTGACGATGGTGGTGATGGTGATGATGGAGATGATGATTGTGACGATGGTGGTGATGGTGATGATGAGGTTGACAGTGGGGATGCTGCTGTTGTTGCCGGGGGTGACAGTAGGAAGTGATGATGGTGGTGATGGTGGTGACGATAATGGTGACAATAGTGGTGATGGTGACAATAATGGTGATGATGGTGATGATGATGATGATGGTGATGGTGGGGATGATGCTGGTGACAATGGTGGCGATGGTGATGACAATGGCAGTGATGATGACGGGGGTGATGACAGCAGTGATTCTCACCCTTGAGCACTTACTCCTCCTATTGTGCTCTGGCATTGTTGTGGTAAGCAGCTTGCACTCTCTTTTTTAAAATCAATTCTGTGAGATAAGAACTGTATTTATGAACAAGAAAAATGAAGTCCAGAGATGTGCTCAAGATCCTATGGCTGGTCCCCCCGGAGTCAGCTTCCGACCCGTAACCGCACCGCTTCCCAGTTCTCTGCTGGGGGCCGCCACCCCTTGTCTCTTCCACCATTTGCTGCCCTGTCTGCAGCCTCCAGAGGGGGTTCTCTGGCGTATCACACACAAAGGAGGCAAGTGGGACCCAGCAGAGCAAGGGTCTCCCAGGCTCCCTGGCGTGGTCAACATTATGAACCCTTCCTCCATCCCACCTCACTCCCTCATCCCTGATCCGTCCTTTTGATGTGACTTGCCTCTTTTAATTATCCCTGCTCCAGGCTCCCAAATACCCACAACTCCCGCCCCGGGGTCCATCCTGCACACACTGCCGGGAGATTGTCTGCACACACCGTGTCCTCATCACAGCATTCCTATGCTTGGAAATCTCAGGGACACCCCTTTCGACTAAGAGAGGGGGCTGAATTCAGGAAAGCCACTTGGTCCGCCCTCCCAGAGCCAGCCCCCAACGCTGAGTGCTCATCGCCGACCCAGTCCCGTCTGCTCCTCCTCAGCACACCGGACTAAACGCCAGCTCTGTGCCTTTGCTCATAAGCCCCTTCCTCCTCCTTCTCCTCCTCCTTCCCACTTCCTCCAACAACAAGACTTCCAGGACTCCTCCGGTCTGCATTCCCAAACAGTTCCACGCTGTCCGTCGCAAAGTAGCATGTTCTGATATGGTTCGGTCTGCTCTTCTCTTCCCGAAGGGTTAAGTCACTGAAGGCCAAGGACCATGTCATGTCAGGGCCACCCAGACCTGGCCCTGCAGCCGACCAGCTAGGTAACCTTGAGA
Source organism: Saccopteryx bilineata (assembly GCF_036850765.1). Lineage (NCBI taxonomy): Eukaryota > Metazoa > Chordata > Mammalia > Chiroptera > Emballonuridae > Saccopteryx > Saccopteryx bilineata. The sequence continues at coordinate 261,139,777 of NC_089494.1, forward strand.
AAGTGAACTTTTCCTTTCCCAGAGAGTGCCCTCATCTATTTTTTTTAAGAGTGGAATAGAAATAATAAATTCTAGTTGTCACAGGTATGGAGACAAGTGAAATGACATAAAATAAAAAGATCTTCCAGGTAAGCTTAAAGAGTGTTAAAGATGGTGGGGACATCAACCATCCAAGCACGCTGCCCGGCACAGCGAAGCTGTTTCAAAATATGAATGTGTCCCCCCAGCCCCTCCACCTGTGCCGGGCACAGGGTGTTCTAACAGTCAGTGTGCCCCCCAGCCCCCCCACCTGTTTCGGGCACAAGGTGTTCTAACAGTCAGTGTTTGGAGCCTTCTGTGCTCCAGGCACTGTGCCAAAGGCTTCGCATCGTGAGCACTTATAATCCTGCTCCTCCCCTTTAATGATCCTAATCCCTCTCAGGAAGGCGCTCCCATTGTCCCTGTGCTTCAGCGGAGATACTGAGCATTCACAGCTGCATTGGTCCCTCTGACTCGCAGGCACCTGGCTCTTCTGCCCCTTTGCAGCCTACTCTGGTGGCCAGGTGTTCCTTGACTGAGCAGACCCCCTGGTTCCTCTGACTTAGAGCTCTTCCATGAACCTATGTGGACAACATCCTTGCCCTCACAGACATCCTGCAGTCCTGACTCCCACAAAAAGTAGTTCCTAATCCACCATGGGAAAGGAGGCTGACTTCCATGTCAAGCTTCAACCCCCCTTATTAAAGAGGGGGAGCCTTAAAATTTCCATATAACTTTATAGGGAGAGGGTAAGTCTGTACCCCTCCTATAAATAGAGCTTAAAATACATGAAGTAAAAACTGATAGACTTGAAAGGAGAAATATACAAATGTACAATTAGTCACAGATTTGAATACTCTCAATAATTTCTGGAACAAGTTGGACAAAAATCAATGAGAATATAGACTTGAGCAACCCTGTCACCTAAGAGGACCCTACTGATATGTCTAGACCACTCTATCATTTTTTCAAATATACCTGAACTACTTATTAAAATAGATTATATTCTGGGTCATAAAACAAGCCTCAATAATTTGAAAGGGATTCATGTTATATAAAGTATGTTTTCTGATTACAGTGAAATTAAAGTACAAAATCAGAAGATATTTAGAAAGTAAATATTGGTCTTTTAAACAACCAATGGTCAAAGAAGATATCAAAATAAAAAAAGAGCAAGTATTTTGATATAATTGAAAAAAGTAAAGCACAAGGTATCAAAATTTGTGAGATGCAGCCAAAGCAGTATTCAGAGGAAAATTTATAGCAATAAAATGCTCATTTTAGAAAAAAGAAGAAGGGTCTCAAATCAATGGTCTCAGCTTCTACTGAGGCTTTGCCATGCCATTCAGATGTGTCCTACACATGCTTCATTCATTGGTTAGTATTGATTAGCCAGGGCAGTTGGTGGTGGTCTATTTATTACATTAGTTCTCAAAGATATACAACATAAGCCCTACACTATACAAGCTCAAGATATACAACATAAGCCCTGCACTATAAAAGCTCAAGGGTGGAGAAGAGAGGTAAACCCAGGGGTTCATAAAGCAGCTTTATGAGGCCACTTAACAAAGCTTCTTCCTCTCCATGATATCTCAATTACTCTCCAATTCCCTGGCTTCCCTTTTCAGTCCTGTGGCCAGAAAGCTGGGACTTAGTTCATCTCTTCCTCACACCTTGCTCAGTGGCACCCACGTCTAGGGCCAGTGTCAGAAGGGCAGAGAGAGAAGAAAGTGATAAGGCTGACTGCATTCCGGACCACAGCTCCCGCAACAGGGAGAAAGGATCCCACCTCCTCCCTGTGGGCTCCTGCAGGTTCTCCTTGCTGGCGCTTCTTGGGGTTTGGGGAGAGGGTGTGAGAGAATAGAAGAACCCAGAGAATTTTTATTCTTGCCCTGAGGGTTACACGTTCTATTTCTTGCTCGCCCGAGCTGGAGGTGGAGGACTTGGTCTAGAGTTCTCTGTGCCACGGTGCTCACTTTGGGGTTTCCAGATGTATTTTATACACGGTAAGCTCTTTTTTTTTTCAGTGGTACTTCAAATTCTGGCATTCTTCCTTCCTCCTCTGCTGCTATTTTCAGTCGGAGAGGCAGAAGCTGACTCCGCCAGACCTGGAAGCAAGCCCAACAATTGATTTTGGCCCAAGTGCCAAGGCAAATTCAACGAGGAAAGGATAATCTTTCAACAAATGGGGCTGTAAAAGCAGGACAGCCATGTGCAAGAGAACGAACCCTGACGTTTACCTCGGAGCACATGCTAAAGCTGGGCTGAGGTCGACTATAAGTCTAAATGTAAGAGCTAAAACTATAAAACTTCAAGGGGAAAGCATAGGAGAAAATCGCAGGGATCAAGGATTTGGCAAAGGTTTCTTTAAATAGGACACAGAAGCCACAAACCATAAAAGAAAAACATCAAATTGTATTTCATCAAATAAAAAAGTTTTTTGCTTTTCAAAAGACATTCACACAAATGAAAAGGCAAGCCACAAACTGGGCAGAGTTTCTTGTAAAAACATTTATCCATAAAAGGACTTGTATCTAGAATACATAAAGAATTCTTACAACTCACTAATGAGAGCTCACACTAATTTGAAGAGTCACTTCATCAAACATACGCAGATGGCAAATATTCACCTGCAAAGATACCCAGTGTCATTAATCGTTCAGGGAGTGCACACTAAAACCCCAAGGAGATCCTGCTAAGCACCCATGCCAATGGCTGAATTTAAAGAGACAGGCCATGCCAAGTGTAGGAGAGAGGGCGGGGCCACCAAGTCTCACACAGTGCTGGGAGGAACAGGAAAGGGTTCAACCACTTTGGAAAGCAGTTTGTCAGTTTCTCAAAAAGTTACCCTTAACACCATTACATGACCCTCCCATTTGACTACTAGTATGTAGCCAAGAGAGATAAAAGCATGTATCCAGACACAACTATACAGAACAGTGTTAAAATAGCAGCTTTATTGGTAATAGCCCCGATGATTATAGTCACAGCCCACATGTCCATTAGCAGATGGACGCATAAACAAGTGTGGTATAGCTACGCAGTGGAATACGACTCAGCAAGGAAAAGGAATGAACTTTTGATCCACGCAGCAACACGGGTGAAGCTCGGATGCATTTTGCTGAGTCAAAGAAGTCAGACAAAAAGGCTGCAACCTGTATGGATCCATTTAGATAAAATTCTAGAGAATCTGTAGACCAGACAGACCCGCGGTTGCCTGGGGAACAGAGCAGGCAGGAACAGGAAGGGGTTCCAAAGAGGCATCAGGAAACAGTGAGTCGTGGGTTTTATGTGAGTAAGCTTCGTTATGATGTTAGACTCATGGTCAGATGCTATGTTAATATTTTATGAAAGTCTATGTGTAAAATATATATGCAATTTATTGCTTGTCAATTCTACATCAGTAAAGCTATTTGAAAAAAGAAAAATAGGTTGTCAGGCAGAGAAACTGAACCAATGGATAAAAAGGCCTTAACAACATGAGTTATGAATTCCAAACATAACATTCTTTCCAGTAAGACAAAAATTGCTGAAAAGTAAAATGGGTTCCTAAGGTGAGAACCGATGAGATTCGTTGTCTAAGTGCTCTTCCTGCGCCAAGCCTTCGCCTGAGAAGTCTACACGAGCCAGTCAGTACCTCCCCTGAGCAACCCCCTAGGTAGGGACCGGACTGTCCCCGGTTTACAGATGAGGAAACAGAGTCACGCAGCTCGAAAGTGCTCAAGCCCAGACTTGAGCATGGCTCAAGGAGCCTGGGCTCCTCACCTTGACCCTCTTCTGCCTCCATGTCCTGTCCCTCTTTGCTCCTGCTCCGTATTCCAGGAACGCAAAGCAACCGCAGTTCTCATTACAACTCTATCGCTGATGGGCTCTCTGTGGGAGACTCCATGGTTCTCGCCACGTGACCCAACCCTGAGCTGCTGTGTGCGTTTCCTGCCTTCTCTTTACTTGTCTGCCCACTCTACCGCTGCACCCCCCTTCAGAACCCTTCAGGACAGCTTACCATTCCAGAACCTTCCAGGCCACGTCACACCTCTGTGCCTACGCTCTTGGGAACCTCCTGTCTGATACGTGCTCCCTGTTTGCCAGGTGAGCCAGCACTTCCTGTCGGGATTTGCTCACCTGTGAAGTCTTTCTGACCCAAGTACCACCCCCACCCCAGCAGAATTGGTGCTTCTGCCTCCGCCCCCTCCCCCTGCCCCTACCTGTGCCTTACAACGGAGATTCTGGGCACAGCTGCAGTGTGTAAGCAGGGCGGCCTGACTGGCCGTCATCAAAGAGCCGGGATTCTGGGAAAGGCATCGAGAAGTCAAAGTCGTAGTAAATCATGTGGGACAGGCGGCGGCTGCTTGAGGTTTATCTTGTAAATGAAACTTAAAATGGTGAAAAATGGCTTATCTTCTATTTTAACAATATCATCTATTGAAACTACGGTCTGACTTCTGGGACCAGTCAAGACAGATGAGAGCTGATCCTCCGGGAAGTCTGGACAAAGCCGAGGACAGTGGGACCCGCCACAGCAATGGCATCATTGTTTGACCCAACCTTTTTTGAGAAGTTCATCAGTGCTCCAGGGGTGTCCTCCAAGGTTTAGCTGTCTCACCACACTCCTTGAAACTGTCCACAACAAACCAGGAACGCAAAGCAACCGCAGTTCTCATTACAACTCTATCGCTGATGGGCTCTCTGTGGGAGACTCCATGGTTCTCGCCACGTGACCCAACCCTGAGCTGCTGTGTGCGTTTCCTGCCTTCTCTTTACTTGTCTGCCGTTACAAGTGGTTTGCTCATCACATGTTCTCAGACCTAATTCCACTCGGTCCTCATTTGTCCCCAGTCCTTCTTGTGGCAGAAGACATTCTTGAAAAACACTGTGGTAGGCAGAAGAACGATCCCCATGATGTCGCTGGAACCTGGGACTGTGTCACCCTCCATGCAAAGGGGACGTGGCCAATGTGATTAAGGCTAACAGTCGTCAGAGAGAGAGAGAGAGGGTACCCTGGATTATCCTGGGTGGGCCCGGAGTCATGACGAGAGTCCTTGTACAAGCGGGCAGGAGGGTCCTGTGGGACAGAAGACATAAGGAGCGATTAGAGGTCAGAGGGAGGAGAAGTCGCTCCGCTGCAGGCAGGGAGGATGGAGGGAAGGGCCGCCGGCCGAGGGACGCCGCAGCCTCTAGAACCTGCAAAAGGCCAGGAAGCCAATTCCCCTGAGAGCTTCCAGAAGGAGCCAGCCTGGGGTCAGGCCCCGTGAGACTCATTGCAGATTTCTGGTCTCCAGAGCTGGAAGGAAGTAAATTTGTGTTGATTTAAGTCACTAGTGTGTCATAATTTGCTATGACGGCAGACACAGGAAAACAAGAAACAACATTTTCACATGTTTATCCACGTCTAGGCAATTGCGCCTCTGAAAACTTCATGCAACAGACCGAGTTGTCTCCCACCGAAATCCATGGGTTGACGCTCTAACTCCCAAAGGGACTGTATTTGGACACAGAGCTTCTAGGAGGTGATTTAAGGTACATTGAGCTCATAAGGGTGGGCCCTAATCTGGCTGGTTAGGCAGCCTTATTGGAAACTTCCTCCCTCTCTCTCTCTCCCTCTCTCTCTCTTTCTCTCTCTCTCTCCCTCTCTCTCTCTCTCTCTGTCACACACACACACTCACACACACTCACACACTCACACACACACTCACACACACACACTCACACACACTCACACACTCACACACACTCACACTCACACACACTCACACACACACTCACACTCACACACTCACACTCACACACACTCACACACACACACACTCACACTCACACACACACACTCACACACACTCACACACACACACTCACACACACACACTCACACACACTCACACACTCACACAACACACTCACACACACACACACGTGCGGGCTCTCTGCCCTGTGATGACACAGCAAGCAGGCTGCCATCTGCAAGCCAGGAGGAGGGTCCTCCGCAGAGCCCGAGCATTCCGACCCTTTGATCTCGTTCTTCAGCCTCCAGAATTGTGAGGAAATAAATGTCCGTTGTCTAAAGTCACCAGTTTATGGTATTGCGTTATGTCCGGCTGAGCCAACTGAGACAGCTGGCCATTTCCTTTGCCATCGCATACACTGCCCATGTCCTGCCCCTGTCCCTTCCGTCACCCCACCCAGGTTTCATCCCCTCGCCGACAGCAGCCTCACCCAAAGTTACGGCCCCTCCATTGGGGTAGACCGCACTGACTGGCCCGTCCAGGCCAGGCCTCCCCCGCCTGGCATGGACGGGGGAGGCCTGGCCTGGACCCTGGACACTTCTGAAGGTCATCCCCACTGGATGGCCGAGGCCTCTGTTGAAACCACAGCCACGCCGCAGCTTCTCCTCTGCCCGGGGCTGCTCCCCCTCACTCCCCTGAAAGGTGGTGTCGCCTTGATCACGCCTCAGTCAATTCCATCCACGCAAATCCGGGTCTCACAGGTCCTGTCCCGGGAACCCCACCAGCACAGCGGACATTTAGACTGTGCTGCTTGCTGCCGGGAAAGCGGACGGACTCGGGAGATGGTCTGACTCACACGGAGAGAGATGCGGGTTGGTGGCTTTCACCGGGCAAGTGCTGGAGGTGGGCAGGGCGGCTGCTCACTGGGGATGGCTGGTCAGTGGTTGTTGCAGTCGAGTTTCTCCCTGCAGCGAGGAGGACACTGGCTTCCCTCCTCCGCTCTGCACCTCCCAGGACTGGCATGACAAGGTCGTGTGTAGGGGAGCCGCCTTAAACGTGTGCCCCTGTGTCTGCACACCCCCTCCAGCCCTGCCAGCCTGGGCCTGCTCCGTACCGCTCATTGCCGACCGTCAGTGCCACCCCGAGCCCAGGAGTGGCCCCGGGGAGCCTGGCCCAGGTGTGTGACCCCCAAATCACAACATGAAAAGAAAAGTTTGCTTTAAGCCACCATGTTTGGGGCCATCTGTTCCCAGCAGTAGCCGACGGGCACCCTGATGATCCCCTCTATGTGGCAGTCCCTCCCAGTGCCACTGCAGAAGTTGGGGGGAGTTCAGAAGGGCAAGAGAAAAGTCTGAGACCCTGCTCCGTGCCGGGCCGCCTGCCAGGTGCTCTCACCCCGGTTATCCGCAGGAGACTGGCATGGGCGGGGTCGGGTGGGGACACCTCTTCCCATTCTACAGAGAGGCACCCGGAGTGAGGCTGGCAAGGGGGAGGTGTCCTGCTCACAGCCGCACGCTCGTGAGGGACGCCCGGGATGGTGCGTGTGTCTGCATATACGCACACACCGAGTCATCCGTCCACTCAGCGTGTGGCGCTCGGTGTCTGGTGTAGCCAGGCTCCGTGCGAGGTGCGGGGGAGGCCCGGGTGAACAAAAAGGGGGAGTCCGTATCAGGGATTGGCTGGGGAGGGGAGGGATACAGATTTCAACAGGGTGGTCAGAGTGGGCATCTCTGACACGGGGGCTCTGAGCCAGTATGGAAGGGGTGAGGGGCTAAGCGGGGCGGTCAGTCTGGGGCCCTCCCTCTGCAGCCGGCAGGGGTCAGCTGCTCCTGGAGCTCCCTGACGTTACTTGAGAAACTCACGCCTCCTCCCCGAGCTGTGCTGGGCGCCCACCCGGGTCCCGAGTCTGGGGCAGGGCCGGGCAGGCTGCGTGGCACCAGATAATAATGCCTCCTTGTCGCCCACACGGACACACCGGCTTCGAACGCCATCCGGTGGCTCCGCGTTAATTGCTCCCAAGCACCAAGGGCCATATAATTTGGATCAAAAGGCCCTGCTCAGTGAAGTCTAATTGAGGCACTCCGTGCTGCCCCTGGGGCAAGCTGAGCGGGAGCCCAGCCTCCTGAGAGGGCCCTGGTGGTCGAGTCTGGGCTTCGCACTTGTGGGCGTGTGTTGCTTCAGCCTCGCTGGGCCTCAGCGTCTTTGCCTAGAAAATGGGAGTGAAAAACATGCCCTGTCGACCCGACGGCCCTGCAGGTGAGGATCAAGTCAAGAAGTCGGGGTGAGAACAATTCCATAAGTGTGTTCAGATCCTAAGGTCTCGCTACACTGAACAACTCACTGTTCTGTGAACTCACCTGGCATATTTATCCATCCTCCCCTTCCTCCATCCATCCATCCATCCATCCATCCACCGAGCATTTCCGATGTGCTCATTTTGTGAGCGGTGTGGGTTCTGGCGTGGCAGATGTCACTAGGACAGAGTCACTGGCCTCTAAGAGCTGCCTGTCTGGAGAGGAGACAAGCAAGGACACAGGGAAGGATAAGCAGAGAGCTACAACTCTGCAGGGGAGGGGAGTTTAGGGTTGGGCTTTGAAGCTTAAATAGGAGCCTGCCCCTTGAAGAAGTGTGAAAGGACACTCCACTACAGCAGAGGGCGCTACACGACGGAGGGGGAGAGACGCAGCAAGCCGCAGTGTGTCGGGAAGGGTAGGCACCTGGGGGGTGGCCCGGCGGGCACGGAGGGGTGCATGGTGACGAGGGCCCGGAAGGCAGCGTCTGGAATAAAGGGGCCTCTGCAGGCTGGCACAAGGTTCCGGGCTCTGTCCTGTGGTGACTGGGCACCATGGAAGGGTTTTCAGCAGGGGAGATACATAATGAGCTTTACTGGGGGGAAAGGGTCCCCAGGAACAGTGTGGAGGGGGGAATGGTGGGAGGTGGGGCAGACCAGTCTGTGGGAGGCAGTGGCAACTGTTTAGACAGAATATCATCCATCCATTCTACAGATGCTCATTGGACACCTACCATAAGCCCCGCACTGGGTAGGCGCTGGGGGCACACAAGACAGCACTTACGTTCTGGGGGGAGAGTTCTACAAACATAAGTCTTTAAGGAAGTGTGGGGTGCGAACAAAGCCACAGAAAAAAACCATGCAGGGGTGAAAGGGGTCATGTGTTCGGTTGGCCCCCAGCATCCCTGCTCACCTCCTGCTTTCTCCATACAGGGTCTGGAAGGCTAAAAACTACATTTCCCAGACTTCCTTGTGGCTAGAGCTCTGAGCCCAGTTATGTTCTACTATGTAAAAAAAAAAAAAAAAATATTATATATATATATATATATATATATATATATATATATATATATATGGCTGTTGGAGCAGAAGACAGCAGAAGTAAGAAGGGGCCTTCTTTCTACTGCATTTGGCTACATCTTGGCAGCCAGGGTGTGTTTCTGCAGCAAGCAGTGTTACAGTGAGTCTGGACAGGGACAAAGGGCAGAGATAGTGGCCTTCCTCTGTGTCCCAGTGTCTGTCTCTGTGCACCAAACATGGAGAACTGAACTGTTGATACTTGGGCATCTCCATCTAGATGGTGAGCTATGGGTCTGCCAGGATCGTCTCTGAGTTATCCGAGTCCGTGTGGACCAGCATGCAGGGCCCCATCTCTCTGCTCTGGCAAAGACAGTGACAGGCCTGTTACCCCAGAGCTGTGGGCACTGCAGGAAAGCAAAGAAGGGAGGAATGGCTGGGGCAGGCCAGGGGAGGGTCCAGTGGCTGCTGCTGAAATCCATGCTGCCTTGTCCTGTGCGTGGCAGGCCCAGGGGTCTGAGTGGCTGGGGAGGGGCCGGCATAGGCTCGGGCACACAGTGAGGGTTTGCCGGTCATCAGTTGCAAGCTCATCTCCTTGCGAGCCAGACAGCTGTGTTTCAACTCCCAGCCCCCTCACTTTCCAGGTTCGGGGCCTTGTACGAGCTTCTTCCACGCCCGTGCCTCAGTTTTCTCATGTTTGAAATAGCATTTGTCACAGATCTGGTTGCCTGAGTAACAGACTCTCTCGTGTGCAGGAGACGTTAGTGGGGAGAGAGGCAGGGGTTAGGGAAGCAGGACCCAGCAGCCTGGGAGCTGCAACGGGGGCTCAGGAGGGTGGCCCCTCGGACGGAGGCCTGGAAGGGGACTCAGGAGAGAGTCTCCGCCACCGACACTCCCGTAGCTGGGACATGAGTGTCCCTACCTGCCAACCACCGCAGGGCTGCTGGGAGAATCGGCCATGGCTACTTCTCTATGCTGATGACTCCAGCAGCCACACCTTTTCTGCTGTGAAAAGTTATGATATCGGTAGGGGGGCTGCATTTGGGGGAGGCTGCCCAAGCCCAGGCTGACCCGCCTAACAGGTGAGGGCGGGAGGAAGGCAGCAGCTTGGGGTGAACACAGCCTTGTCGCCAGATCCTGGAAAGAGCCTCTGCTCTCAGCAGACAGACCTTCCCCGCGAACCTGGGGGCAACCCAAGGAGGGGGGGGGGCGGGGATGGGGCGGGCACGGCGGGGCGGGGGCTGCCTCAGCTCCGCCTGTGTTCCCCAAACCAACGAGCCAGCCGCGCACCATGTGGTTCCCTGCTTAAACCTGGTCTCCGTGTGGAACATAAACGGCGGCTTAGCATTTTTTGGCAGCCAGTGATTTCCAGAATTTCACGCAGGTGGAAAATAAAAATGCCAAGCTTTATGCTAATCCTCTCTGTTCCCACAGAACTTCGCAGGTTGCAAAGCGTTTGACCAAGCGTCCTCACAACAGTCTTCGGAGGCCGGTTGGTTTATTCCTCATGATAGACGGGGAAACTGAGGCGCGGAAGGTGCGCTGCGCGGTGGCCAGGATGGACCCGGCCCTGTGGGGCTCTGCAAGTTGTCTGGGTTACCGAACGAGGCCTTGCTCAGAGAACGAGCTCCCTGTCGTGTCCTTGTGGACGTATTAGGTGACATTGGGAAAACATTCAACCTCCAGTCGGCAAAAAGCCAAGGTCCACCGGCCCAACCAGGGCTGGAATTGGTGTCCTCTCATTTGTACCTACCCCTAGGGGACATTTTCCTGTCTGTATCTTACCTGGCGTTGGCACCGATCAGATACCAACAGGAAAGTGATGGTAGTTTTCTAGTGTGGTGATTTGAGGAGACTTAAAACGACTGTTTACAGGGGTGGGCACTGTGTACCTGGGGTCAGTCGGCAGCTCGGCCTTGGCTCCAGCCCTGTCTGGGGGCCGAGCTCCAGGGAGCAGGGGAGGGACCCATTCTGGGAGAGAGAAGGGGGCCCGTGAGTTCCCTGGGAGTCCGGACCCAGGGTCACAGGCTGGCGGACAGCTGTTCTCAGGCCGAGGGGTGTTGAACAAATAAAGGGCTCGCCAAAATTCACTTCTCCATAAATGGTGCCTCCAGGAAAGGCCTCTCCGGGGTGGGGCCCAGCAGACCATGAATCTGGGGTCTGTGGTCATCCCTGCCAGCTGTTCACGGAACCACCGACCGTGGTCACGGGAGGCCCCGGGTCTGACCACGCATCTCACCGCCTGCTTCACCGCTTGCTGGCTGTGTGGCTGTGGGCCTGTTAACTAACTCAGTCTCTGCACCCTCTGGTTCCCGACCCATAGCCATAGACTCAATGCTTGTGGTTGATAATCTAGAGTGAAAGTGAGATATTCTTAAGGTGTGCTCATTAGTAAATTTCTGAGAAAGAACTGTTGTGATGGGACATGCTATAGGTTGATGCCATGGGGGAGCTCGGCCACATGCACAGGCACAACAAAAATAATGTTATTCTTATCTCCTCTTCCAGGAAGTCCTCCCTGACTGATGCTACCCTCCAGCTAGTTAATCATCATCTTCAGCTTCCCACATCTTGTCTACCCCTTTCTTAACGTTAATCAATCCACATCTTCAGGGTCCTTTTTCCTGACTTCCCTCAAGATGGCGGACTCCTTGAGGGCAGCAGGACTTTGTCTTTTTCTCTCTGTAGCCCCAGGTCTAGCCCATTTCCTGGGACATAGTTGCTGAGGGAACAAAGGAAGGAATGAGTGACGCTGACCCTCCGGCGATGCTGCGAGGCAGATGGAACGGACAGTGTTAGCCCACGGCACAGAGAGGGAAACGGAGGCTGTGAGGATGGAAGCCTCTCATCCAGGAACACACAGAGGCCAGTCAGTACTTGACTCTGGATGGGAAACTCACAAGGACTTTTGTAGGACACTAAATCCTGGTGCGGTCTTGTTTCTAAGTGATGACTAACAGCGCTGCTCCATGACCCCTGAGAACTCCTCCTGGCCCGAGAAAAGTGAGAGGAGGCCCAGGGGACTGGGGAAATGGGCCAGGGGAGCAAGAAAGAGCTGTTTCTCAGAAAATATGCTTTGCAAATCCCTGTTCACCTTATTTAATGCTCCAAATTTTCTGAGAAGCCTAATTGAACATTCCTCTGTGGAACCCTCTAGATGGAACAATTAAGCGGCCTCTTAGCAGCCCGCGGCTCCCCGGGCAGGCCCCAGATTTATGTCTCGTGGGGAGGCAGCCTATTAGCTGTGGCCATAAATCTCGGGGCCCTGGCTGGCAAGGTGGATTTTAATAAAATCATAGGGGATGGAGCCAGGCTGGGCCGGCAGATTTCCGGGGGGAGAGCCAACATTTGCCCGTAATTAATCGAGACGCCTTTGAGCTCCGGGGAAATGCCCTGGATTTTAATGAAAATTCAGGAGCTGGAAGCAGTGACCAGTGGCAACCAGTCTCCCTGCTGGGCCTGGGGGTGCAAAGAACTGAGGGGGAGCCTAGGTCACCCCTGCCAAGGGCTCTCAGAGTTGGCTGATGTTCGGTGGACCCTGGTGAAGTCATGCTGGTTGTTTAACTATGGGAACACTTTCATACCAGTCGGGGAATTGTTCTCCCGAGCCCTTGGGGGGCTCTTCCTACGCAGGCGCCCTTGTCCAGGAGTCCCCGGACCTCACCATGAGGCAGAAACAAGCGGCTAAATGCCTGGCCCGGCCCGGGGCCTCCTAACTGGGACGCGGGGCTCCACTCCTCTTGGTCGGTGCTCAGGGCTGGCTCTGAACTTGGCTGACCCGTGAGCCAGACCTCCGCGGGTTGGAGGGCCCCAGAGGTCCGTCCCAGACTCGGCCTCCACCTCCTGTCTCCTCTCCTTGGAGGGCCCCAGAGGTCCGTCCCAGACTCTGCCTCCATCTCCTGTCTCCTCTCCTTGGAGGGCCCCAGAGGTCCGTCCCAGACTCTGCCTCCATCTCCTGTCTCCTCTCCTTGGAGGGCCCCAGAGGTCCGTCCCAGACTCGGCCTCCATCTCCTGTCTCCTCTCCTTGGAGGGCCCCAGAGGTCCGTCCCAGACTCGGCCTCCATCTCCTGTCTCCTCTCCTCTCGGCAGTCTTGTGTGCTTTGTGTCTGCAGTCCACAGCCCTCTCTTGAGGTCCTACTCAAACCCCCAACTGCTCCCTAAAACATTCTACTAGCATCTCCTTCCTGACACGTCCAAACCCGATCCGTGTCTCCCTGCCCCTCTCCCTGCCCCTCCATCCTCATCCTAACACACGACCTCCGATCCACCCGCCCAGTCCCGCCGCTGAGCAGTGTCCTTGGTCCCTCCCTCCATCTCCTCCTCCCTCCGTGAGTGTCTCCAGACCTTCCGCTAAACCTCACGTCACCATCTTTACCAGTTCTGCCCTGGCCCAGCAAGTCGCCCTGTCTGGGTCAGCTCAGGCTGCGACAGTACTGCAGACTGGGAGGCCTAAACAGTGACTATCTATTCCTCATGATTTTGGAGGCTGGTAAATCCATGATCAAGGTGCTTGGATTTGGTTCCTGATGTGAGCCTTTCTTAGCTTGCAGATGGCCACCTTCTCATGGTTGGAAAGAGAGAAAGAGAGAGAGAGAGAGAGGGAGAGAACTCTGGTGTCTCTCTTCTTATAACGACACTAATGTAATCATGGGGCCCCACCCTCATGCCCTCATCTAAACCTAAACCCCTCCCCAAGGCCCTGTCTCCTTAGACCCCTGGTCGGCAAACTGCAGCTTGCGAGCCACATGCGGCTCTTTGGCCCCTTGAGTGTGGTTCTTCCACAAAATACCACGTGCAGGAGCTACCTCAATAAGGAATGTACCTACCTATATAGTTTAAGTTTTAAAAATTTAGCTCTCAAAAGAAATTTCAGTCCTTGTACTGTTGATATTTGGCTCTGTTGACTAATGAGTTTGCCTAGCACTGCCTCAGAGCATCACCCTGGGACTTAGAGCTTCCACTGACGAATTTGGGAGGGCACACCCATTCAGCCCACAGCACCACCCCCGGCTCCCGCCGGAATGACTCCTACTTTGTCTTCTCGCCTGCCTCTCTCCTCCACAGAGCAGCCCAAGAGAGCCTTTAAAAAGGCAAAGGCCATGTCCCTCCTCTGTCAGGGACTATAAAGGGCCTGGGATTTTAACCTACTTGCAACTTAATAGCTGGCCTGCCACCATTTCATGGATGCCGCCAGAAGACATGAGACTCTTGGACCGGAGACAGAGAACAGCAACACCACCGACAGCAATAGTAACAGCCAAGAAACCATCGTTTTCTTGAACCCCCTAGTCCCCACGGGTTGATCCGACAGGAGCCGAGGAATTGCTGCACAGATAGTGGGTTGCATTGCAGGACAGGAACCCCAACCTTAGGGAACCTGAATCTTACACTGACCTAAATCTTAACAAGATTCTTACAATGAGCAGCAAGCCAACCTGCCCGACTTTTGGCCCAGGAGGGTGACATTGGTTTTCATCATCCTAGACAGAAAAAAACAAACCTGCCCTCTGATTGGGAAGCAGACACTGTCTGTATCTTCCGAGAGTGTTCACCGTACACACATCTTTAAAAGGGCCATGTGGAGAAAGGGCAATCAAAACTTCTGAATAGAAGACACGCAGAAGTGTGACAGGCTCGTAGAGAATTATCTCTGTGCTAGTTATCTATTGCTGTGTAACAATATTACCACAAACTGAGTGGCTTGAAACAACGTGTCTTTGTTATCTCATTATCACAGACTTCTGAGTCCGGAAATTATTTAATTGGGTCCGTCCTCCACTGGGCTGGGTTCTTATATCGGAGCTTAGCCAGAAAGGACCCGCTTGCAAGCTCACCTGGGTATTGGCAGGGTTTCATTCCGTGTGGGGGCAGGATGGAGGGCTCAGACTCTTGCTGATTATCACCCAGATGCTGCCATCGGCTCCAAGAAGTCACACGTGGTACTTTGCCCAAACTTGGGCTTCCCCAAAATGGATGCATACCTCCTCAAAGCCAGCTGGGGGGAGTCGCTTAGCAAGATGGGTGTTCCAGACCTATGTAACCTAACCGTGTACACATGATCACATACATCCCATCAGCTTTGACGTACTCTGTTGGTCAGGAGCAGGTCATCAGTTATTCCCACATGCAGGAGGAGGAGATTACACATGAGGGAGGATATTGGAGGTGGGGATCATGGGGACCATCTTAAGAGCCTACTGCCATAGTCTCCCAACAATCCCTGCTTAAAACCTGATGGCGGCCATGGCCGGCTGGCTCAGTGGAAGAGCATCTACACAGCATGTGAATGTCCCAGGTTCTATTCCCAGTCAGGGCACACAGGAGAAGTAGCCATCTGCTTCTCTGCCCCTCCCCTTCCCTCTTCTTTCTTTCTTATCTCTCTCCCCCTCCCACAGCCATAGCTTGATTGGTTCGAGTGCATTGGCCCTGGGCACTAAGGTCCACCTCAGACACTAAAAATAGCTCAGTTGCCAGCATGACCCCAGATGGGCCAAGCATTGGTCCCTGATGAGAGTTGCCGGGTGGAACCCAGTTGGGGCGCATGTGGGAGTCTATCTCTCTATCACTCTTCATCTCACCTGGAAAAGAAGGGGGAAAAAAACAATGGCGTTAAGAGGGTAGATTTTATGTTACATGAATTATATCTCAATATCAACCAATGGCTTCTCACTAATGTTAGGATTGAACCCAGTCACCCAGCTGGGCTTCTCAGGCTACAGGCTCTGGCCCTGCCTGTGCCCCTGAGGCTCTCTGTCTCGCTCACACCAGCCATCTGGCCTTCTGTTTCCCAAAGAAAGCCGGCACCTTTCCTGCCTCTGGGCCTTTGCAATTGCTGTTCCTTCTTCCTGTCACACTTCCCCATCCTTCCCCCGCCTCCCCCATTTTCATCCTGGTTCAGGCCACCTTCTCCTCCTGCCTGGCTGGCTGCAGCCAACCCCCACTTGGTCTCCTCGCGCTGTTCTTGCCTCCCTGGCTCCTCGCAGCCACCCACGCGCGCTCAGATGCCACTCCCCGCGAGGGCCGCTCCACCACCCCTCCGGTGACAGACAGTCGGGGCAGCCAGCCAGCGCTTCCTGGGGGCAGGGCGCTCTCCCAGCCAGTCACGTGCTCCTCGTCTAATCCTCCAGACAGGCCTATGACGGTTCTGCAGCTGTAATCCCATTTCCCAAGGGAGGAAACAGATGCAGAGAGGTTAAATGGTTTGCTCGAGGCCACACAGGTGGTCATCTTCATAGGCTGCGCACCTCCCCAGGGAGACCTGCCCACTCAGGCTTCCTTCCACGCAGGCCTCTTCCCCACGCTGGCCCCCTCCCGCCCAGCGGTCACCCCTCACACGAGGTTCTTCTGTCTGCTGTCCGCCACTGGCTAAACATGTCTTCTCCATGGCCTGTTTGACGCCTGCCTCCCAAAGCCTGCTGTCGCCTAAGACTGGGACCTTGGATCTCTGGTCACCAGCTCCTGGTACACAGCAGGTGCCCCATAATGATGTGTTAACGTAGCTCACCTGTGTCTCCTGCGACCCCTGTCGCAGTTCCCCGCACACAGTAGGTGCTCCGCAGCCGTGAGTGCAAAGCAGAAGAGCGTGAGGAGGCCTCGGTTTACAGCGAGGGAGCGGCTGGGCGTCTGCAGGCTTCAGCCGCCAGTCTGGAGGACCTGGGTGGAAACTGGAGTTACACGCGACAGGTGACCACGGGGCTCAGCCGAGCCAACGGCGCACGGTGGCTGCTCCGCGCAATGAGTTCTCCCGGTGCCTGGTCATTACACACACACCGCCACCCCGTCTCCCTCCGCCCCACCCACGTGCCCGCAGCCTCCGTCGCTCCATGATGAACCCGCGGCTCTGCAGCCTCCGCCCCAACGGCAGCTGCTCTCTCCTCTGAATGGTCACGCTGACGGCTGACAGGACCCCCTGCACTGGGACCTCAGCCGCACAGCCCTCCGCACCCTCCGCACCGTGAAGACCTGCCCCTCTCAAGCAGTCATCTCCACTGGGAGCCACTGCCTGGCCACCCCTAGGGGAATTGGTCACCCCTCAAGTGGATCGGTCACTGCATAGGTAGATCCAGCCACCTCCACGGGGTGAGAAGGAGGAATCGGACCATGGCCATAGGTAGATCTGGTCACCTCCTAGGTAGGTCTGGTCACCCCCTCAGGTGACCCTGCCCATTCCCTCACTCGCTCCCTGCTGACCTGGGCACCCATCTGTGTGTCTGGCCCACGTTTGCTTGGTTGCTGTGTCTCTAGGACTCAGCACAGCCTGGGCACACCCAGGGGACTTTGGTGGCCTTTCAAAGATCTACGAGACAGAGAGCCAAACCTCAGGAATGGGTGCCCCTTTGATATACCCCTGAACCAAATAGTTTCACTCAAAAGTCGTGACGCCTCCCCTGTCTCCCGGTGCCCACTTAGCTGTGGGCTGGCACCCTGTCCTTCTGCAAACCCACGGGAAACCCCACCCCATCCACAGAGGAGAGCCCGGCCTTCAGCCCGCCTCGTAAGGCAGCGTAATTATATCTTAATAACTGTTTTGCAGCATAGGATTTATAATTACTAAATGTGTGATAACTACTCCTTAAATGCCCATGCTCTTTAAAAAACCCAATTTATAATTTAAAAAGCTGACACTTCTCCCAGCGCTTTATTTTATCTTGTCAAGAGTAATGGAAGAGTAAGTTATTGAAAACCTTTATTTTTCATTAGCCTTAAATTCAACGACAATTAATGTGCCCAATTTGATTATAAACTGCACAAATTAAACAATAAAGAGCTGTCTAATGAGAAATTAATTATGAGAAAGGGAAGGGGCGCCGGGCTGGATAAAAGCAATAACTTATGGCCCGTGGCAGGATGTGTCAGCTTTTAAAGGAGATGGAGGGCCCTCTCCTCAATGTGTGTCTTTGCTGATAGGACCCATCACAGATCAGTTGATCCAGAAACCATAACAGGCTAGTAATTGAAACTGCCAAAATCAATAGTGCTGACAACCCTAATTAAATTAAATATGGCCGGGATGGGCTCCCAGCGCCCAGCGGTGGCGGGCCACTTGACCCTCCGGCTGAGCACGCCTGATGGAGTGTGGCCGCAGCGTGACGGATCTGACCCCAGGGGACAGTTGGGAACCGGGTTTCTGCAGAAAGAGGCTCCCAGGAGGAACAGAGCCGCCTCCCCGCTCTGCTCCCTGCTGCCCGGCTGGGCCTGGCGGCTGAGGGCAGGGCAGGGGAGCGGACAGGATGTCTTCCCCCCTGAAGTGCCAGCTTGGTCTCATCAGAAGTGGAAAGTCTGTGTCCTGTGGCATCTAATTTGGGGAGCACAGAAGCCTACCCAAGCTACAGGAAAGGGGGGAGCAAAAGAGGAAAGTTGAAAACGCTGGTGAATCTCTTTTTGACAAAGTGTTGTATGAACCCCACCCTCCCGCCCCTCCGTTTTGTAAGAAGCGTCTCACTGGCTTCTGCTGGAACTCGGCAGGAGAAACGAGTCAGACAGGCCTGGATTCAAATCCCAGGGCAGCCCTTTGGGGCGTGAGGGGCCTGTAACGAGTTGCTGAACCTTGCCTGGCCTCACTTTCCTCTTCTGTGGAACGGGTCCACGTGCTCCGCGTGCCGTAAGAGACGGGCGTGTAAGACGCACAGCGGGGACGCAGCCCCCAGCTCGGGGCACGCACTTGGCGCACTGAGGAGCGTGCAGCTGCTGCTGTCACTGCCACTGACTGCCATCCTGCTTTGCAACGGACGAGCAGGAGCCCAGAGAGGGAGCATGAGTCCTCGTTCAGATCGCACAGACTGGAATCAGGATCTCTAACCGGACCCAGGGTCCTCTCTTCATCGCCGTGCTGCTACCCAGAACTAAACGTTTGAGAAAGGTATGGGGGTTGTCAGCTCCATTTTGCAGATGACAAAACAGGTTCAGAGTGGCTGGGAAACTTCCCCAAAATCACATGGTTAACGAGGGCCAGAGCGAGAACGAGGACCGGGCCAGGTAGGAAGAGACCTGCAGATGGAAGCCAAGGACAGAGGGACGGACCCCAGACCCCTGGCTGGAAGGCCTTGGTGACCACCCGGCACTGCCGAGAATCTGGAACCTTCCCTCTTCCCCCAGAGCCAGGATAAAGGCCAGGAAGGAGAAATATAGACCAACAGCAGTTGAGTTTTGTTACTCTGGTGCTCTAATAATTCTTTTTTCCAAAAAGCACTGTCGAGTTCATGACAATAAAAAAACCACGGAGATAAAGAACACACTCCCCGGCCTTCCTGCTGCGGACTTGGGTTTCGTTCAGCGGATCCTTAGATACCTGGCGGCCGGCCGCGGGAGCCCGGAGGGGCTACAGAGCTCTGGGCTTTTCATGAACGCCTTGGGCCCATCGCTATCCCGACTCCATCGTGTGCCAGCTGTGTGACCTCGGGTATGTGTCTAACCCTCTCTGCTTTGCCTCCTGACATCGGCCCCCCCCGGGGGGGGGGGTCAGCGTGGGTCCCTACCTTCCACTTGGAACTAATGTGTCACTGAAGCAACAACGCTCAAGAAACGGCTCCCCGTCTGCAGAAGGCACCTCCCGTGTCCATGGTCACTCACGTGTTCCCTTTCTGAGATATTGTTCTTTCCTTACCAAAAAAAAAAAAAAAAAAATCTGTTCTCACAAACATTGGTTTTCACCATAGGAAGCTGAACAAATAAATATCTTCACAGTTTGCTCGGCTGTCGGCTGGCTTGAGCTGACTTCTTAAACAACATGACACAGGCGGCTCGGGTAACCCAGTGTTTATGTCAGCGCTAACAAACTGTCCCTTCATTACAGGCCTGCTGGAGATCAGAGGCCCAGATTATTGAAGGAGACGCCTTGGAGATGCCCAAGCGGTTGCCCTGACAACCCTCGAGAGGCGGAGGCCAGGCCGTAGGACAGCTGGACTGGGACAGGCTCCAGGCTCTCCAGGCCAGAGCTCAGGACAAAATCCGCCCCAGGCTGCTTAAAAGAGGGCCCTCTGCTCAGTGTGGGCCTGGGTTGGCCGACCCCGCCCTGTCCCCTCCTCCCAAGCCACCGAGGCCTTGGAGAAGGTGGATTCTTGGAGAACCGCCGGGAAGGGGAAGCCCCTGGGCCGTGCAGCTCAACAACAGTCTTCTGAACGCTGGTGAGAGGGCAACGTGAGGAAAATTTCCTGACAGCGACGGCCATGGCTCTCGCATGGGGCCAGCAACGTGGGTTTTGGATCACCACCATTTGTATTGAATTTCTCGTCCAGCTTTGTGACCTTAAACAAAGTCACTCAACCCCTATGAATCTCAGGCCTAACCCACCTCGTGGGTTTGCGGCAATGGTCATGGGCACTCCTGTCCCAAGCACCCTGCAGAGGTCATGCATGTGGGCTCTGGGCCCACGCCATCATCCAGTATAGACTCCAGTCCTGCTACGCTCTGGCTGGGAGACTTGGGCAAATCACCTTCCTGAGCCTCAGTTCTCTCATCTGAAAATGGAGATAACCGCAACCAACTAAAACAAATCACTACACAGGAAGTGCCGATATGGTTGATAAAAGTATCACGATGTACTCAATATCAGAACCATCAGCCAAGGAGGGCCCTGGTGCCCCCAGCCCACACCCAAGAGGAATCTGATGCTTGCCACGGGCGGGGCCACCTCCGAGGGCTCAAGGAGACGTCTCCTGGCTGTATTTGTATCCGCGGGTGTCCCCTGCAGAGCCGGAACTCGTTCCCCCTGACCCGCGGGGGCTGTGGCAGCAGTAATAATACATCGCATGCACATCCGCGTGCACACTGACACAGATCACGGGGCTGCCGGTGAGATTATGGGTCCACTGGGAAAATATTACAACCAAGAGCGGGGGGAAAACCTCCTTGCGTCAGAGCCCGGCACTGGAGCCTGGCATTCCTGGCACAGGCTGCGAGCCCCGCACCTCGGGGCTCGGGCGGCGGAGGGGGTGCGGTCCGCTCCGCTGCTTTGGCGCTGCACAGACCGTGGGAAGGCAACACAGAGCACAGACGAATTTGATCAGGCGAAGAGTTCTTCCCCGAGCTCGGCTTATGGAATTCATCAGAAAATCCCTCAACTCACGAGCTCATTCATCCGGCTCATTGTTACCGGGTCCCTGCTCTGCGTGGCACCCTGCCAGCGCCCGGGATGCAGGTAAATCAAACCTGGTTCCCTCCCTTGAGGAAGCCCGATCGCCAGGTGTGAGAAAGGGACTGATATCCAAACCACCCTGAGCTACCACCTCACCCCATTAGGGTGACCGCTATCAGAAACAAAACACAACACAACAGGAAATGACACGTGTTGGCGAGGACATGGAGGATGGAAACCCTTGTCCATGGCCGGTGGGAATGCGAGATGAGGCGGCCGCTGTGGAAAAAACAGTAGGGTATATCCTGGAAGAGTTTCACACAGGATGATCATGTGACCCATCGATTCCACTTGCGGGTATTTGCCCAAAGGACTGAAAGGAAGGACTCGGACAGGTACCTGTGTGTGCATGTTAGCCTATTCACGGCAGCCTAGGAGTGGACACGGCTCAGTGTTGGTCAGCGGATGAGGGATAAGTGAACACAGGCCATCCCCGCAATGGACTCTTCTTCACCCTTAGAAAGAAAGGAAATTCAGACACGTGCTACAATATGGACGGGCCTTGGAGACATTATGCTGAATAAAATCAGCACAGATTTGTCACACAAGGATGAATACGGCATGGCTCCACTTATAAATGGTCCCTAGAGGAGCCAGCTTCACAGAGACAGGAAGTGAACTGGTGCCAGGGGCTGGGGGAGTCGGTGTGTAATGGGCACCGAGTCCCAGTTTGGGAAGATGAAGAAGTTCTGGAGAGGTGGTGATGGCTGCACAGCAACGGGAATGCACTTGAGGCCACTGACACTGGGCACTTAACAACAGCAAATTGTGTGTGTGCCTGCACAGGAAAGAAAAGATACAGTGAATGAAGAGCTGATGGTCAATAGCAAGGGCTAGACAGAGATCAGTCAATCGCTCATCAGAATTTTAAAGATTTTTTTAAAATTTTTATTTATTGATTTTTAGAGAGAGAGGAATGGGAGAGAAAGAGAGAGAGAGAGAAGGAGAAGGAGCAGGAAGCATCAACTCCCATATATGCCTTGACCAGGCAAGCCCAAAGTTTCAAACCGGCAACCTCAGTGTTCCAGGTCGACGCTTTATCCCACTGCGCCACCACAGGTCAGGCACCCATCAGAATTTATTAGGTGCCTACTACCTGCGGAAGCAGGAGGGCTGGGGCTGTGGGTCAGGGAGACTGCTCACCTAAAGAGGAGAAGGGACTGTCTCCCGGGTGACTTCCACACCCCGAAGGTCTTGTTAGCTTGCTGTTTCTGGCTCAGTGAGGCTGGGCTCTGTGTTTCCAACCAGCTCCCAGGGGATGCTGAAGGGCTGCTGCCCCATGGAGCAGCCGCTCCCCACGGGGGCTCGGAGACTCCCCTGTGCACTGGATCATCTCTTTAGAGGGGCCGCGAGGGAGAGGGCGGGGCGGCGCTCTGCTCGGTGTCAGGCAGCCCAGCATTTGAATCACTGTGTCATTGCTTGTATAAGTCGGTGATCTCCAGAAAAACAACCAATGGGGGGTGAGGCGGGGGTGGGGGTTAGAGAGAGAGAGAAAGAAGAGAGAATTTAAGGAATGGGCTCATGCAATTGTGAGGGCTGGTGGGTCTGAAATCTGTCGAGCCGAGCAAGCCAGTGAGCCGGAGAGCCAGGAAAGAGCTGATGTCTCAACCCCGAGTCCAAAATCTGCAGACAGGGCACTCAGGCAGAGAGTTTCTGTGCTGCAGCATGGACACAGAATCCTCTCTTTCAGGAACTCGTCTTTGCTCTTAGCCCCATCAACTGATTGGGTGAGGCCCACCCACGCCCCAGAGAGTGATCTGTTTACTCAAAGTCCACTGATGTAAGTGTTCATTTCGTCTGAGAAGCACCTTCATGGCCACATCAGGACTGGTGTACGACCAAACAACAAGGCCCCATAGCCTGGCCAGGTGGACACATAACATTAACCATCACAGTCCTCCCTGGCCACGTGCCCTTGGCCAGCAGCTGAGCCACTGTGGGCCTCAGCACCCATCTCTGTAGAGTGGGTATAAACAAGTTATGGCACGCCGTGGTTGGGAGTCCCCCAAGAAACATGGATCTAAAGCACTGACCAAATTCTTGGCACACAGGAAGTAAGAAATGCCCCCCACACACACACACACCACCACCAAAAGGCCTGGGACAGCGAGAACCAGGCCGGGCTGACAAAAGCAGGAGTCTCCTCTGAAGGGAGGGCAGCAGCCGCATCGCCTTTTGGAGGTAGAGTTTCTGTAGGAAGAAGGAAAACAATCTCAGGTCCCAGAAACGGGGCTGCTCCTGTCTGGCCTCACTTCTCCGCCTTAATTGCCGCTGTGGAATAAGTCGAAGGGTCGCAAGGATGCGGACAGGCCAGTGAGGGAGGGGCCAGAGCCCTGCGACCTCAGACATCGGCCAGCCCTGCAGGGAGCAGGCTCTGAGGTTGGTTCTCTGCGTCATCCTGCCGGGGACTCCCTCCCGGGGGGCGTGTCTACCTGTGTTTCATGAGAAAGACGATGTTTGTTGATTGACTTTGCCATTTGGGTCCCAGGATCTTTCGTGGATTACCAGGGCGTCCACAATCTGACTTCCCACTCAAGGTGGCCAGCACCCTTCTCCATCACAGAGGAACACCTCAGTCACACGGAACTGTTCACAGCTTGTCCTGGGTTGAGCAGGGTCCCCCAGAGAACCCATGGTCACCCAGAAACCTGTGAAGGTGACCTCATGTGAAGATAGGGCCTTTACAGGTGTGATGAAGAAGAGGTCGGGCTGGATTTGGAGGGACGCTCCTCAAGGGTTACCGAGTCCTTATGAGAAGAGGCGGGAGACACGGGGGTGGAGTTGGGGGGACGGGGCTCATGTGCAGAGACCACACTGGTGTGTCTACAAGCCAAGGCTTGCCAGCGACCCCTAGAAGCCAGAAATGTAAGGAAAGATGGTTCCCTCCATTCTTCAGAGGGAACACACCTTGATCTTGAACATCTGGCCCCCACACCTGTGAGGGAATAAATTTCTGTTGTTTAGAGCCCCCCATCAGCCCCGTTGCAGTACCAGCCCCCACAGACTACCCTCTGGGAAGCCTCTTCTGCACCCCCAGCCCTAAGTACTTGCTGTTGCTTCAATGCTGGCCACACCCGGTTGCCACTGTGGGGACCTGCCTGCAGCTCCTGGATTGCAAGTATCTCTGGGGTACATGTCCCGTCCCCGATACTTGGCTCTCAGCCTGGCACACAGTAGGGGCCCTAAAGGAGTGTGGCCCACTTCCCCCATGACCCAGTAGCACCTCTCGGGGCGGGGGGAGGGGGGGCACTGGGCCTGCTCTGAGGCCGAGTGTATTTTTCTGGCATTTCCAACCCGGAGGTGTAAACACCTATCTGCTGATGACACAGCCGTTCCTATCTTGGACTTCAAAATAAACTCATCTTCGTAATGGACAGTCTCCGCGCATTGCAGGCCCTTATTAAGCCTGGCAGGACCACTGAAGGGCAGGGAAGGTCACCCAAGGGCAAGAGAGGAGGCCTGACTTCCCTGGGCAGACCTCTCTCACCCCTGCCCTCTAAGGAGGAAATCAGCTCCCCCTCCTCCCTCCTTCTCTCTCCCCCTCATCCTGCTCGTCCTTCTATACCCCTCCTCTTCCTCCTCCTCCCCCTCCCCCTCCTCCCGCCTTTCCTGGTTTCATAGGGACCACTGTCGCCCACAGTCACTCCCACCAGAAGCTCCCCACCCCCCGCCCAAAACACCCAGCTGATCACCAAGCTTTGTCAGGTCTACCCTCTGCCCAGCTTTGGGAGGGCCCCTCAGCCTCCCCCGTTAGGAAGCGGCTTCTGAACTGGCTCTTGCTTCCCGTTTCTCTCTGACCATCTCTTCATTGAGAAGGAAAGGGGCCTGGGTGCCTCCTGCTGCAGGAGCCCTTCCATGGCTCCCTATTGCCTCTGGGATAAGGATCTAATTGCTCAGCCCCACCAACCAAGCTCTTGGGAAGTGGCTCCTTGCCCCTGCCTATACCCCCCTTAGCCACCTCCAAGTACTGCCTTCCTGTTCTAGGAGTCACTCCATCCGGAACTGGTCACGCTGCCCACGGTGCAGGGCACAGCCAGGCCTTTGGAAGCGCCAGTCCCCCTGCCTGCACTTTCCAGTCCATTAACCCCTTGCTCACTGTCCAGGCGACCTCAGAGATGTGCATCAGAGGTGTGCAGAGTTCCCAGCTTCCCTTGTGGAGCTAGGGTGATGAGTCTAGAACTTGCTAGAAGAGGGCTTCTGGGGGCCAGCCCTCACCCGGCAGGTCAACAAACCCCTTCCCACCTGATGTGTCAGCTGGACGTAGGACATCTTCTTCCTGGCAGGTGAGTGGGTACTCCAAGAGCCTGGCCTGTCCCTGGCTCATCGTGGGCCTTTTTTCCCCTTCCTGAAGAGTGAAAAGAGAAAATGTCTGATTTATCTTTGCATACTCCAAATCTAGGCTGAGTCCGGAACAAAATGTATCAATAAATGTTAATTGACTAAACAAGAGAAAAAACCAGTAATGCAAAGTACAGGCAAAAGATGGGAGAGAGAAAGCAGGATGACAGAGGCAGAAAAATAAGGTACCCCGATGGTACCCATTTTATAGATGTGGAAAGTGAGGCCCAGAGAAGTCAGGCCAGTGTATCTTCCATTCCTGTGCAATTGAGTTTTCCAAACTTGCTTCTAATTTGCAAATTCAGGAGCTTCCCCTCCCCTTTTATAAAAGTAGTGTGTGCTCATTTTCAAGAACTAGGAAGTTCAAGAAAAGTATTTAAAGCAACAAGTGTAATGTGCATGAGTTCCATTCCCCTAGAACAGGGGTTCCCAAACTACGGCCCGCGGGCCGCATGCGGCCCCCTGAGACCATTTATCCGGCCCCCACTGCACTTCCGGAAGGGGCACCTCTTTCATTCGTGGTCAGTGAGAGGAGCATAGTTCCCATTGAAATACTGGTCAGTTTGTTGATTTAAATTTACTTGTTCTTTATTTTAAATATTGTATTTGTTTCCGTTTTGTTTTTTTACTTTAAAATAAGATATGTGCAGTGTGCATAGGGATTTGTTCATAGTTTTTTTTTATAGTCCGGCCCTCCAACGGTCTGAGGGACAATGAACTGGCCCCCTGTGTAAAAAGTTTCGGGACCCCTGCCCTAGAACAACCTCTGTGAGGCTCTATGATGCTGAGCCTCTTCTCTGGGTTTCTATTTACGTGTCAATGGTTAGGGATAGGTTTCTAATGCCATTGAAATCCTGTATTTTAAGCATTTTTCCGCATCATTAGTAACTCTTCATAAACACAGCTTTCTAACTTTTTTATTAAGCACCTACTAAGTGCTCTAGGGGCAGGATTCCCACGCATAATGTACTGGGTAGATGCACCATAGTTAATTCAGCTTTTCTCCTATGGTTAGGCATTCAAGTGGTTTGGGTTTCTTACTGTTATTGTAATTCTGTCATGAACTCTCATAGGCATGCATTTCTGTCCACACTTGGATAAGCAATTAGGTTAACTAAAGGTAACTGTCGCAATGGACTGAAATTGTGACCGCCACTCCTCCAGTTCATGTGTTAGCCCTGACCCGCCCTGTGAGTGTGTTAGGAGGTGGAGCCTTTAGAAGATAATTAAGGTTAAAAGGCCATAGGATGGGGCCCTAATCTTAGAGGACTGGTGCCCTAATAAGGAGAGGAAGAGAGAGACAGGCCTCCCCAGAACCCGACCTGCAGCGCCCTGAGCATGGGCTTCCAGCCTCCGCACTGAGGGAGAGTAAGTTTCTGTGTGAGTGAAGGGTGTATGTGCTCTGTGTGAGCCTGTGCACGTGTGTGCGTGCATGGGTATGTGTGAGGTGTGCATGTATGTGCTCTATGTGAGCCTGTGCACATGTGTGCGTGCATGGGTATGTGTGAGGTGTGCATGTATGTGTTCTATGTGAGCCTGTGCACATGTGTGCGTGCATGAGTATGTGTGAGGTGTGCATGTATGTGCTCTATGTGAGCCTGTGCACATGTGTGCGTGCATGGGTATGTGTGAGGTGTGCATGTATGTGCTCTGTGTGAGCCTGTGCACGTGTGTGCGTGCATGGGTATGTGTGAGGTGTGCATGTATGTGCTCTGTGTGAGCCTGTGCACATGTGTGCGTGCATGGGTATGTGTGAGGCGTGCATGTATGTGCTGTGTGTGAGCATGTGTGCTGTGCATGAGTGTGAGCATGGTGTCTGTGAATGCACTGTGTGTGAGCATGTGTGCATGTGTATTGTGTGTGAGTAAAGGGTGTATGTGCTCTATGTGAGCCTGTGCACATGTGTGCCGTGCATGGGTATGTGTGAGGTGTGCATGTATGTGCTGTGTGTGAGCATGTGTGCTGTGCATGAGTGTGAGCATGGTGTCTGTGTATGCACTGTGTGTGAGCATGTGTGCATGTGTATTGTGTGTGAGGTACGCATGTATGTGCTGTGTGTGAGCATGTGTATTGTGTGTGAGGTGTGCACGTATGCACTGTGTGTGAGCATGTGTGCATGTGTATTGTCTGTGAGGTGTGCATGTATGTGCTGTGTGTGAGCATGTGTGCTGTGCATGAGTGTGAGCATGGTGTCTGTGTGTGCACTGTATGTGAGCATGTATGCATGTGTATTGTGTGAGGTGTGCATGTATGTGCTGTGTGTGAGCATGTGTATTGTGTGTGAGGCATGCATGTATGTGCTGTGTGAGCATGTGTGCACATGTGTGTCATGCATGGGTATGTGTGAGGTTGCGTGTATGTGCTGTGTGTGAGTGCATGTGTGCTGTGCACAGGTGTGAGCATGGTATCTGTGTGTGCGCTGTATGTGAGCATGTGCACATGTGTATTGTGTGTGTGTGAGGTGTGCATGTATGTGCTGTGTGTGAGCCTGTCTGCACGTGTGTTGTGCATGGGTATGTGTGAGGTGTGCATGTATGTGCTGTGTGTGAGTCCGTGTGCTGTGCATGAAGATGAGAGGTGTGTGAGTGTGGACATGTTCTAGGGAAAGGGGCATTTGACCACATAGGAGGAGGCTGCAAATCAAGGCTGTGGCTGATTCTTTCAGAATCAGAATAAAAACATTCATTTTTAGGACCCAGAGTGGAGGCAAGAAACACTAACCCTCCTTTCCTGTATTTCCTTTGTCAAGCCTTTTAACGTAATCTTATCCACTATCTTGCAAATCCTAATCCTTATTTACAGGCTAAAGCTCAGAGCCCAGTGAGGACTGGGGCAGACAGCACTTCTCTCTCTAAAGACGGGCGATAGGCAGCCTGTCTCTGGAGGGAGACAGGTCCAGCCGATGAAAGAGGCCTGGTGAGGACACACGCCCCACGGAGTCTCCGGTTAGCCCCTGGGAGCGGAGTCAGGCAGACCGCTTTGGCTGGGTAGGCTGTCCTCAGGACGGTGACCCCCGGCCCCAGCCCTCCCCAGAGCCCTGCCCGGTCACCATAAAACCTGCTGCCACTGCAGGAAAGGGGACTGAGGGGGCAAGTGCAGCTGAGCAGCCCAGGTCAGGGGACCCAGTCCTGGGAGACCAGGCGTGGAGCGTGTCCTGCCTGCGCCCCGCCCACCGAGGCCTCGGGCCTGGGAGGCCGTGAGGGGGCTGCCCACCTGGAGGCTGCAGCGGACTCCTGCCCCTCCCAAGGGAGCAAGCCACCTCTCACAAACGCTGGGCCTGTGGTTTCCCCTGTTTGTAATCACTTGGATCAGGACAGAATTAAAATGAGTTTCCATGGTGAGAAAGGAGGGAGAAACTTAGAAACACAGACACAGCCCCAGAGAGAAACAAGAAGAGGGACAGAAAAGGACAGAGGACAGGAGATAGAAAACAGACAAGGGCAGAGAGAGCAGGGCCGGGCCACCAGGCTGTGCCCCCTGAGCAAACGCAGGGCCCTGGCACTTGTTGGGACCAGGACGGAAGGTGTCAGCAGCAGCGGGAGTCAAGGGCCTGAGGGCACCGTGGAGAAGGGGAGAAGGAGGCAGTGCCAGGGCCTTTGTAGAGGACCCCTCCCCTCCCAAGCCAAGGACAGAGGCAGGGCACCCTACCGGGTGAGGGGTGGGGTGGGCGGGAGCAAACGGGACCAGGACCAGACTAAGCGACAGGCAGTAGGACAGGCGATGAAGAGGGAAGCCATCCAGGGGCGGATAGGAGGTGTGGGCCAGGAGGCACCCCAGCCCAGGCGGGAAGGAGTGAAGAGGGAAGCCATCCAGGGGCGGATAGGAGGTGTGGGCCAGGAGGCACCCCAGCCCAGGCGGGAAGGAAGGAGTGAAGGACGCGCTGCCCTCGGCCTTGAGCACCGCTGTGCACCCCGCACCCAAGGCCCCGCAGCCAGGTGTCAGGGCCCCTTGGTGGAAACGGGAGAAGAATGTGCGGTGGGGGTGGCGGTGTGATGACGGTTGGGAGGGTTAGAGGTCACCTCCCCAAAGTCCTGGGAACTTCTCTCCAGCTCAGCCCCTGCCCTCGCGGCGTCCCTGTTATACTTTGGAGCACTGGAGCTGTCACCTGGGTGTAGTTCTTGGGCTCCTGCATTGTGAAGGAGCTTGGTTCACTTATCCATCAATGCGGACACGTTCCTCAGAGAAGTTGAGAAACCAACCCAAAGTTACACAGCTGACCAGTCGCAGAGCCAAGGACCCCACTTGGACATGGCAAAGCCTGTGCTCCTCCTGCCTCTGCCCCACAGGGCACTTGGGGCCACACCAGGGACCACAGGGGTGTGAGTGTCATGGGCTCTGCAGACCCAGCCCCAGACTTCAGCACGCACATTAAGGATGCTTGGGATTCTTGTTTCTCTGCCGGCACCATAAACATTGCTGACTAGTTCCCAGGTGACATGGCTGCTGCCAGTTGGGGACCACCCTTGGTCAAGTGCCCTTGCTGACCTTCGACCTCCTCCTCTGTGTGATGGTCAATAAGGTATCCTTCCCCACAGGCTTCCTCATGGGACTAAAACAAAGTTTGTATCCCCTTCCGGGGTATGACAAAACAGAGTACCGTAAACTGGGGGCTTTAAAAAAACAAAACTTTCTCCCCTAGCAGTTCTGCTGGCCAGAAGTCCGAAATCCAGGCGTCCCAAGGGCCATGGTCCCTCTGAAGGCTCCTGAGGAACTGCTGTCCAGGAGCCCCGGGCTGTGGGGGCTGCTGCTGAGGTCATTGCCGCCCTGGCCCATGGCCGCGTTGCTACACCTCTGCCCCTGTGAGCACGCGGCCTTATCCTGGTGTCTCTGGCCCAGAGCAGGAGCTGTGGGTGGCCCCTTCCCTCGTCCCTCGTCCCCAGGTGCTGGTGGCCGGTGTATGCACAGGTCCCGGCCCAGCCCTGTCCGCCTCTGATAAGGCGACCAGAAGTGGACGGACCGCCATGAGCAGGTCTGTGAGCACGTCGATTCTCCATGCAGCCTTCTGAACTGCCTTCCCCCGGCTTCCTCACAGGGCTGGAAGGCCACGGCAGCGTGGGTGTCCCGGGGTCCCTCACAGGGCTGCATGGAGCCCCACCCAGGGCCCACACCGGAGGCCATGGGAGTGTGGGTGTCCCGGGGCTGTGTGGAGCCCACCCAGGGCCCACCCCAGAGGCCACGGCAGGGTGGGTGTCCCCCGGCTTCCTCACAGGGCTGCATGGAACCCCACCCAGGGCCCACACCGGAGGCCACGGCAGCGTGGGTGTCCCGGGGCTGTGTGGAACCCCACCCAGAGCCCACACCGGAGGCCACGGCAGCGTGGGTGTCATGGGGCCCCTCACAGGGCTGCATGGAGCCCACCCAGAGCCCACACCGGAGGCCACGGCAGCGTGGGTGTCCCGGGGCCCCTCACAGGGCTGTGTGGAACCCCACCCAGAGCCCACCCCGGAGGCCACGGCAGCGTGGGTGTCATGGGGCCCCTCACAGGGCTGCATGGAGCCCACCCAGGGCCCACACCGGAGGCCACGGCAGCGTGGGTGTCCCGGGGCCCCTCACAGGGCTGTGTGGAGCCCCACCCAGAGCCCACCCCGGAGGCCACGGCAGCGTGGGTGTCATGGGGCCCCTCACAGGGCTGCATGGAGCCCACCCAGGGCCCACACCGGAGGCCACGGCAGCGTGGGTGTCCCGGGGCCCCTCACAGGGCTGTGTGGAACCCCACCCAGGGCCCACACCGGAGGCCATGGCAGTGTGGGTGTCCCGGGGCTGTGTGGAGCCCACCCAGGGCCCACACCAGAGGCCACCGCAGCATGGGTGTCATGGGGCTCCGCAGACCCAGCCGCGGATGGCAGCACACGTTACGATGCTGGGGAGCCTTGTCTCTGTGTCAGCTTCGGCCATGCGTCTCTCCCGGGGTCTCGCATTCACCTTGGGAAAGTGGGGCGCATTGGTGGGGCCCAGGCCCAGGCAGCAGGACGCCCACACACCTCTCTCTCTGGCCAGGGTCTTCCCTGTCAGAACTGTCCCCACAGCCTCGTCATCTCAGTGCAGCGTCCCCGGTGCCTTCAGCTCCGTCACTTGCATGATCTCAGATCCTGCTCCCGGGAGCCCCACCCTCCTGCACATCGGAGTTTCTGGCTTGGCGGGTCACAGTGGGGGCCGAGCATGTGCCTCTCGCGCAGATTGCCAGGTGAGGTGGAGAACACCGTCCTAAGGTGAGTATGGAGGTGGGTGTTTTATCAATCAGAAGGAATGACAGGTTCAGAGAGGTAAAGTGATTTGCCCAAAGCCACACAGCTACTAGCTAAGTGTTGAGTTCCCCTGTGTTGTCATCTCACTTGGATGATGGCCCCAGTCCCCAACTGAGACTCCTGCTGGCCTACAACCCCCACCACCTCCATGCCTGCCATCTGCCCCCTACCCGCCCACCCCCCTTGGACAAGCCCACCCCCTCCCCCCAGAGCCCCGCCCTCGTGGAGCTGGAAGAGACTGGCCGTGAACCCAGCGACTCCCATGTCGGATGAACAGGAGGATCAGCCAGGAGCCCCTGCAGCACATGGGAGAGGGGCACCTTCCATGTGGGGCAGAGGAGCATCATAGAGGGCTTCCTGGAAGAGGGACTTCGGAGCTGGACCCTGGAGGATGGCTGAGATTCCAAGGTGGGTTTGACTTCGTCACTGTTATAGGCCCACCAAGCCCCTTATTCAGCTCCCTCAAGGAAAGAAATGGGGGGGATGAAAGGAGGAGGGGCTGGAAGATGCAGGGAGGGCAGAGGGAGAGGGGAGGGAAGACCGGTCTCCGTGCAGCTGCGGGTCACACCTAGAGGTCCGAGGTGCGCTGGCAGCCAGCGCCCTCTGCACGGCTGGTGGAGGTGAAACGCAGCCGTGAGGCTCAAGTTGAGAAGCCATTCTTCAATTTCTAATAAAGACCCCGAAGAGGGGATGACGTGTGATAAATCAACCATCCACGTGTCCCAGCCCAAGGTAATCTTTTCAATTATCTGTTTGTACCGTGTGTGTCTTCCAAGACGACCAGAAAATATGCCACGGGGACACCGGCCTGGCTGGGGGCGCCGGGGCCTGCACAGAGTGGTTAATGTGCCCCACACCCTGCAGACCAGGCTGGCCCGAACCAGAAGGCCGGGAGCAGTGAGGCTTCTGGGGAGGTAAGGGCAGGGGGTTAGGGGCCAACTAACTGTCCCCTGGCCCGGGACACGTGGACGGCCTCTCGGGAACAACGTCTCTGAGCGCCTACTGTGTTTTTGGTGCTAAGGACAAAGCAGGGAGCAGAGCAGGGTCCCTGCCCTTGTGGAGGAGGTCTTGCTGTGGGGAAAGGGACAACAGACACAGCTAGGACAGGGTGTGACAGATAACACACGTACAGAGGTCATCCAAGAAGCATCTCTGAGGAGCTGATATTTGAGCTTCTCAAACTGGCTGTACCACTTATGAGCTGGGTGGCTTGGAAGAAGTTAGTTAACCTCTCTGAACCTGTTCGTGGGGGGGGGTGAAAGAGTGATCTGCTTCTCAATTACTCTTTACTCTCCTGCCCTGACTAACCTCTAAGAAACACCCACTTCTGCTCTAGCTCCCCGCAGGAGCCGCCCTAGATGTGGAGATCGAACATCTCTTCTCCTTCCTCTGGAGGCCCCTGGGGCCCGGCCTTACTCTTCCCGTTATCCTGTGCCCCGTAACAATTTGTTTTCATGTTTCCTCACCCCTACAAGATTAAGTGAGAACTCCTCAGGGCCTGGGTCCGAGGTGGACTTGGCCCTGTGGCCCCTCAGACCCAGCACAGGACACGGCTTGGAGACAGATGCTTCCGCGTCTTCTTCTGATAGATGGGGCGGCAGTGAATGGGCGAGGGGATGGATGGTGGATGGATGGGTGGATGGAAGGTGGATGGATGGATGGATGGATGGATGGTGGATGGAAGGTGGATGGGTGGATGGATGGATGCATGGGTGGTAGATGGATGGATGCATGGATGGATGGTGGATGGAAGGTGGATGGATGGTGGATGGATGCATGGGTGGTAGATGGATGGATGGATGGGTGGATGGTGGATGGATGGATGGATGCATGGGTGGTAGATGGATGGATGGATGGTGGATGGGTGGTAGATGGATGGATGGGTAGATGGGTGGATGGGTGGATGGGTAGATGGATGAGTGGATGGATGGGTGGTTGGATGGATGGATTGTGGATGGATGGGTGCATGGATGGATGGATAGATGGATGGGTAGGTGGATGGTTGCATGGATGATGGATGAGTGGATGGATGGATGGATGGATGGGTGGATGCATGGATGATGGATGGATGGATGGATGGATGGATGGTGGATGATGGATGGGTGGATGGATGGATGGGTGGATGCATGGATGATGGATGGGTGGATGGATGGATGGGTGGATGCATGGATGATGGATGGGTAGATGGATGGATGGATGAGTGGATGGATGGGTGGCTGGATGCATGGATGGATAGGTGGATGGGTGGATGGTGGATGGATGGGTGGGTGGATGGGTGGATGGATGGATGGGTGGATGGGTGGATGGATGGGTGGATGGATGGGTGGATGGATGGGTGGGTGGATGGGTGGATAGTAGAGTGAGTAGATGGGTGAGTGTGGGGGTAGATGAATGAAAGTCAGTACTTGGGGAAATAAGCGGGTTGGACGGAAGGACGCTGGGGAAGCACAGCTTTGCAGAAGGCAAGGGCTATTTCTTCTTCAGAGACAGGCAAAATTTGTTCTAAGGCGTAAAGGGGGAAGTTGATTCTTCCCTTCATTTTTTTAAAAAACGTATTTTTTGTATAGATTTTTAGAGAGAGAAAGGAAGAGGGGAATTAGAAGTGGGAAGCACCACTTCATAATTGCTTCTCATATGTGCCTTGACCAGGCCAGCCTGGGGTTTTGAACCAGTGACGTCAGCATTCCAGGACAATGCTTCATCCACTGTGCCACCACAGGGCAGTCTCCCCTCATTTATTCTAATGTCTGTTTGGCACTAAGCTGGGTGCCAGGAACCCAGAGAAACAGGGTTCACGGTCAATAGGGGAAGCCAGTGAGCCGGCAGTGGATGCGTGCTGTGGTCAGCACTGCTGGGGAGGAGAGATTGGGACACTGCGGGGAAGAGCCGCTCACCTCCTGCTGGTTCACACGAAGGGGTCCCCAGGTGATGGTGCCTTGTAAGCAGCCTTGGCTCTTGGCAGCGAGGTGGCTTGGCACCATTTCTTGGGCACCACTGGCAAGCCTGCCCATGCCTGAGCCCCAAATCTGGAGCTAAGGCCTCCTGGGTTCCCTGGGGACCGCCATTTGGCAGTTCATTGCGGAGGCCAGGGGATTTTCTTGGGCTGTTCCGTTTGATCCACACAGAGATGGAAGTGTTCTCCACGGTCCTGTGTATGAGGAAGCTCGGGAAGGTGGGAGCTTTTACCCAAAGTCACCCAGCCGGAAAGCCGAGGGCTTAGAATTTGCACCCAGGACAGGCTGACCCCTTCCCACCAGCCTGTGCCTCTGCTCTGCGTGGATAGCCCATCTCGTTGCCAGGGTAACCTCCCTCCCGGCCCAGCAGT
Source organism: Saccopteryx bilineata (assembly GCF_036850765.1). NCBI lineage: Eukaryota > Metazoa > Chordata > Mammalia > Chiroptera > Emballonuridae > Saccopteryx > Saccopteryx bilineata. The sequence goes on from NC_089494.1 coordinate 261,174,863, forward strand.
TACCCCTCCTGGAGTGTGATTCTTGCACCTGACATCATAATCCTCTGTGACATCTTAATCAGCTCCCAGGCAACTGACAGTGCGCAGCCAGCAGAGCAGGGGTATGAAACCCTGTGAGTCAGCAGGGCCCGCGCTGGTCCGCCTGCCCCGCCTCCGCCTTAACCCTTGCCTGCCCGCCCTGACCCCTGGCCCCTGGGGATAGTTGCTGACATTGCTTCAGATCCAGGCTTTTGCTGCTGGTCCTTCCCAAACTTCAGTTTCCCCATCCGTAAAGTGAGCATGAGGATGCCCGTCGGCTGTTGCACAGAATTGTGGAAGGACTTTGCCAAAGGAGGTAAAGGCACTGTGTCTGTCATCTCAGCTCTTTAAGACATGGGGCCTGGGAATGGCTACGGCCATCGTTCTCCTCTGAGCTGGCCGTCCACAGAGCCCGAGCATCCACCAGCGCCACAGAGCTCCCTGGGAGAAGCGGAGGACACGCACACATGTCCTGATGTGAGTGACATTATGTACCTCCGAAAGATATGCTGAAGTCTTAACCCCCATACCTGTGAGTGGGACCTTATTTGTAAATAAAGTCTTTACACAGGTAACTGAGTTAAGATGCGGTCATGCTGAAGTAGGGTGAGTGAGACCTTAATCCAATATAACCGGTGTCCTACGGGCAGAGAGAAATGTAGGCAGGGACACACAAGAGGAAGATGATGTGAAGACAACAGGGAGGCTGGAGCAATGTCACTGTAAGCAAGGAACACAAAGGATTGCTGCCCGCCACCAAGGCCAGGGAGAGGCAGGGAAGAATCCGACCCAGCGTCTCCTGGACTGCGGGGCCCTGCTGACACCGTGATCTCAGACCTCGACCCTCGGGAGCTATGAGAAAGCAAATTTGTTTTAAGCCATCCGTCTTGTGGGACTGGGTCATGCAGGCCTATGAAACAAGCTCACACCCTAATAGGACAACTTCAGTTCAGGGTTTCACGGGACTAACAAGCCCATGCTCCAGATCACTCAGCCCCGACGTACAGTGGACATGCGGCTTGCGCCGAGTGACCATCAGCAAATCACTCTACCCGCACTCACAGCAATACGGAACCACAGCGCTGCCTGGCAGGCTGGGCGTGAAGAGGAGGTACACCGCGTCTGTGACGTGTTCGCACAGTTGACCTGATAGTTTATGCCAGTGGTCCCCAACCTTTCTTGGGCCACGGACCAGTTTAATGTCAGAAAATATTTTCACGGACCGGCCTTTAGGGTGGGACGGATAAATGTATCACGTGACCAAGACAAGTGTCAAGAATGAGTCTTAGACGGATGTAACAGAGGGAATCTGATCATTTTTTAAAAATAAAACATCGTTCAGACTTAAATATAAATAAAACAGAAATAATGTAAGTTATTTATTCTTTCTTTGCGGACCAGTACCAAATGGCCCACGGACCGGTACCGGTCCACGGCCCGGGGGTTGGGAACCACTGGTTTAGGCCATAGCATCGGTCTTTATTTTTAACATTCTTACTGGGAAACTGGGACAGCCGGACTCTCTGATCAGGGGGGCCGTGGCATCAGGTAGCAGGTGGTCGAGCTTCTCCAAGTCTTCTCCTTGAAGACCCCCATCCTCTCCTGGGCTTTGCACATGCTCAGTAAACCCGGGCTGCTTTGATGCACTCTGGTTTCCTCTGAATCCTGCTTCTCTTCCTCCCTCTTCCTTTCAGCTGGGCTCTGTCCCTAGCTAAGACCCACCCACTGCCTTGGAATTCTAGAGCATTCTGCCCAGATGCACCAGCTGAGCAGAGCTGACCTGCTGTCCCCATCTTTTTTCTTCTTTTCCAGAGAGGGAAGCACATCCACCTGTTCCTGTATGTGCCCTGACCACGGGGATTGAACCTGCAACCTTTCCGTATCCGGACAACACTCTAACGGGAGCCACTCGCCCACCTTTGAAGTCTACCCACATGTGGGAAGGGCAGGACTGCTGAGGGCTTTTCCTGCCGGGGAAGGAAGGCAACACAAAGCATTAGTTTCTCTCCATTTTGGTTTCACAAACCTCTCTAGTCTTTTCCCAAAGTGACCACTTCCTCTTTGAGGGGAATCTTTGCAAAACTTTAAATCCTCCCTCCACCTCCTGTAGCTCAGTGACCCTAGACAAGTGACCTCATGGCCCTCATCATTTTTGCCACCGTGAAATGCAGACCACACAGCGCAAACCGCACATGGCCAGGAGGATTCAACAAGGGGATAGGTATAGGTGTTTGGCACGTTTCGTGGTGATAATTATTACATCTTTAATATTTCCCGCCTGCCTGAGATCGGAAGCAAACACAGTTCACTCAGCCCCCTGCCTTAGGCCGCAGCCTCTCCGTGCCTCTGTCTTCTCTCATCTGTGAGACGGGTTAATAGCGCCTGGGTTTAAGGGTTGCTGGACTCGTAAGATGAAATGCTCCCTGCAGACCCAGCATGTCTTGTCTTCTCTCCTCACTGTCCTCCTCTGCACTGAGGAGAAAGCCTACATGTTAGTCCAAAGCAGCCTTACAAACTTGCTTTTCAAGATGGGGATTCCACACACACCCTCACAGGCAAGCAAGGGCTGTAAAGATCCCTGTCCTGCCCCAGGAGGGTCTCATGAAGGCTGCTTCTCTCTGCATCCATCGGACACTGGAACCAGCAGCCCTGCCTGAGAAGTGGGGAGGGGCGCCCTGCGCTGGCTTTTGTTTTCCTGGAAGGGTTGTAAACACAGCATAATTAGGGCTTGAGAATGCAGCTTTAATGACTGTTATTGCTGAGAAAAGGGAGTCGCTGGGGGCCCCAACCTGCCCTCTGCCCTGCTCTGACCAAGAAGCCCACAGCGTCGGGGGTGGCCAGGGGCGGGCAGCTGTGCTATGGAGCCCTAAGGTTGCCTCTCCGGCCTGTGCAGCCGACAGGACTGGCCCACCCGCACCTGCCCACCTCCCTGCCTCTTTTTTCCCCCCTCCAAACTCTGTCTGCTATTCCAGGCCCACACCTCACAGGCTTCCCTGGGCCCCAGTGTCTCCACAAGGGGAGCTACCTGGACCACTGAGTCCCTGAGAAGGAGCCACTCTGCGTTCCTGTCTCCCCAAAGAGCGCGCCCAGGTCAGACTCCAAGGCTGTGCGCCCACAAGCTGCCAGCCCTCAGAGGGCGACTTAGGTCGGAGCCAAGAGCGTTCTTCCGGGAAAGTGAAAGAGCCACAGAGGTGGATTTAAAGGCGGGTGTACCGGGCAGGCGCCGTGGAGCCCGACTTCTGAAGGGCTCCGCAAAACTCCAATATACACTTTTTTCTAATGACACCAAGAGTGGTTTCATATGTGCAGTTTTAACATTAACAGTACATTATACGTTTTATTTATTTAAAAATATGGTTAACATGTATTTTTATTTTCCCTGTCTCTTTTTTTTTTAAGGGGTCCAATATTTTCTTCTGCACTTGGGGCCTCAACCAACCTTCATCCGCCTCTGAAGAGCTATCTAGCTGTGTGATCACTGGGCCAGTATCTTGACCTCTCTGGGTCTTGGCCTGTCACCTGCGAAAAAGACGCAAACATCTCTTGCTCAGCTCAGACGGTCATTGCAAGCTCAGCTGAAACAGGGAACAGGAAGGAACTTTATCTTCTGGGGTGTGCTATAAAAATCTGGCACCAAGGTCCTCCTTGGTGCATAGCTCTATGGCAGGAATCTTTTGGACAGCCCATTGGCCTCTTTGGGTCAGAAAATTTTTTACTGTAGGCTCCCTCGTTGCCAGACACCATGCCAAGGGCTTCACATGCCTTTTCTCATTTATTCCTCGCAACAGAAGATAGGTCATCTTAATAAGCCCTTTATACAGATGGGGAGTCTGAAACCTGCGGAGGCCACAGCAAGTATGTGGGAGATTTAAGTAGCTGTTCAAGAATATTTATTGAGCAACTGCTATATGCTGGGCCCTGTGCTAGGGGCTGGAGAGACAGCCATGGACAAAATCAAGCATTGGCTACTCTATAAGACTAATATAATGTTGTATATGTCAACTATAATTCAATAAAATAAGCATCTGCCCTTGTGGGGCTGCCGCTGAGCGGGGAGAGACATAATAACAGAGATAATGACAACATGCTGGGTGGCATGCATCCTCCGGAGAAAACTAACCAGGATGAGGGGCGTGGTTGTCTGGGGGAGGAGAGGGTGGGGGTGGGAGTGTCTGTTGTTTTAGAGAAAGTGGTCAGGGGAGCCATCTCTGAGAAGGTGACCTCTGAGCAGAGACCTTGAGGGAAATGAGAAATGGAGCCATGAGGATGTCTGAGGGCAGAGCATTTAAGGCGGAGGGAACAGCCAGTACTGGTTTCTGGAGGCTGGAATGTTTGGGCAACAGCAGAGAGCCCAGAGTTTTTGTTGACTGAGCCCAATTTGGAGGGGAGGGAAGGGAGAAAGAGGATTCCTGGCCCTGATGACCCTGAGCTAGAGCTAGGGACCATCCTCGTAGGGTGGGGTAGAAAGAACGCTGGCTTGCTTTGGTGTCCCAGGACTGGGTTGGGATGTGTCTCCACATATTGGCTACATTGGTCAATCTAAGTCACTGCAGCTTTCTGGGCCCAACTTCCTCCCCTATTAAAAGTGGCCCAGCAGTACCTGCCTCAGTGGTTCCTGTGAGGCAGAAAGAGCCCACCACAAACAACCCAGACTGTCAGATCATTAACCTTAGGCTCTGCCACGCACAGTTTCAAGCACCCGGAGGTATTATTATTATTATTTTTTAAAGAGACAGAGAGTCAGAGAGAGGGATAGACAGGGACAGACAAACAGGAACGGAGAAAGATGAGAAGCATCAATCATTAGTTTTTTTATTTCGTTGTGACATCTTAGTTGTTCATTGATTGCTTTCTCATATGTGCCTTGACCGTAGAGCCAGCGACCTGGTGAGCTTTGCTCAAACCAGATGAGCCCCACGCTCAAGCTGGCGACCTTGGGGTCTCGAACCTGGGTCCTCCGCATCCCAGTCCGATGCTCTATCCACTGCGCCACCGCCTGGTCAGGCAGAGAGGTATTCTTATTCATTTAATCTCCGTCCGTAATGAAAACGGTGGGCTGGACAGAGTCAGTATCCCATCCCAGCTACTGGAAGGGATGGGGCCAGCATTCTAACACAGGGATCCAACTGCGCGACTCCTCCAGGTTCCGAAGGTGGCTTCCCCTGTTCTCCTCACGGGGCCTTTCCCCCATCCGCCATTCCAGCGGCCTCCCCTTACCTGCAATCACGCTCCTGGCTGGCTCAGGTTACTGGAGGCCCTGAGGGGTCTGTTTAAACAAGTGTGTCTGAGCAGGAAAATCAAACAGACAGGGACCCTCCCAGGCCCCGCCGCGGGACCACCGCGGGACTACCGCCTGAACCTGATAAGGCTGGATCTATTTTCACTTAATTGGGGCTGCGGCCAGGGGCCCACCATTTGATCAGATAGCAGGGATGGAAAGGTCCTTCAGGTGGGGCTGGCCCGCATCCCGGGCTGGGAACGGAGAAGCCCGAGGGGGTGGGGAGCACCCCCGCTGGGGAAGGTGGAGCCTGCTGGGGAAAGTCTCTTTGCTACATCCTCCCAGCGTCCCCGCCCCTCTACCCACCCACCGATCGCAGCGGACAGGCAGAAGCACGTGGCCAGGGGAGGCGCTGCGGGGTGGAGGGGCCCGCTCGGCAGGGGCACTCGCTCAGCTGGGGAGTCCGCACGGGCCTTTTCAAGTGGCACTGAGCATGCTGTCAGACCTCAGTACCTCCACTTCCTGTCTTCAGAAGAAGAGGCAGCTAGGATTCACCTTCAAGTTCAAAGGAGATCAAAACGCGCAGACAGAATCAGCAACCGAAAAAGGGTGACTTCAGTGTTTTTATAAAACTCTCATTCAAGAGTTCTGATCAACACTAAGGACTGATTTCACCTTTAACCCCAAGGCTCTGCTCTATCACTCAACACCCCCCCCCCACACACACACACACACATCCAGTATAGCCGGCCCCAGGAGTGGTCTGGGTTAGTGTTCTGGCTGGCCCTGAAGGTCTGAGGTTGCCTGCTGCTCCCCCATTCTTCTCTACTCTGAAGTGTCCCCTCTTTATGCCAGGTCCCCTGCTGGTCCCGGGGACCCACACAGGCTTGCTCTGGGGAGCCACTCCCAGTAGCCACTCAGGGGTCAGAGCTGGGCACTAGGCCTTGGGGACGGGCAAAGCTTTGTAGCCTTCTCTGCTCCCCCACCCCACCCCCTGCCCGGACCCTGGCCGGGCAGTCCGCAGCAGGTGTCTTCACCGTGGGGTACACTCACGCAGTGGGTCCGCTGAGAATCCCCTGGGGTGCTAGGAGAAATCTTAGAGCACCTCGTGCTTTTAGGTTTGTTTTTACTCCTATAAATGATTCCAATTTCCCCATAGCTGAAATTGGGGAGAAACACAGAGTTGCTGACAGGATTAAGTGAATTAAGACACGTTAAGAGCTCAGAACACTGCTTGGCAATAGTAATTGTTTAATAGGTGTTAATTCTTACTAATGGTAAATAGTATTTCCCATCCTGGCCTTCGGCTCCCCGGTTGTCTAGTTTCCTTACTCAAACCCTCCTTACACAGCCCCGGGGAAGTTGACAAAGCCAGACTTAGCACATCTATTGCACGGATGTAGCAACTGAGGTTTGGGACCATGTTACTACCACTTGCTGAGTCGCACAGTTCGAGGCCTGGCTGGGAGAGGACTCCGGGAAGTTCAGAAGGCCATGGCTAGGGGCGTGGCTTTGCAGGGAGTCACTGCCTCACCCTGTCCAGGCGCACCAGAATCTGCGGCTCTGGGGAAGTCAGCTCTGCCTCTATCGCCCAGCGCCAAATCCGCTCACTGCAGGGGGAAAACAGAACCCAATCAAATTCCCCAGTATGTACAACCTCTACGGCCACCCACCCCTTGCAGAGGCTGGGAAGGGGACAATAAAGACATCATGCCTGCACCCCGCCCCCCACCCCCCACCCCCGCCCCGCTTCTTACACGCACAGGGGCACTGACTGCTGTCCCAGAGGCAGAGCAGCAGGTCCCAGATCATGCCACTTAAACTCTCCCAGTCCCGGTTTCCTCACCAGGAACGTGGGATGCCCACTGGGGGACTGTTGTAAGGTTTAACTGTGGTGATGCATTTGGAGCACCTAGATCAGAACAGGTGCTGAGTCACAGCGGGCTCCCTTCAGCTCCCCCCGCCCCGCCCCTCCCCAGGCACGCAGGCACGCATGCGCACACACAGCTGCGAGAACTAACCCCTGCCCCCAGACTCCGAGCTAGCAGTGCACCAGGGTGCAGTCTAGCGCCTGAGTCCTCAGGAATGGCCATGGTCCTCTGCGAGGTGTCAAAGGTGAAAGCCACCGATCACGGAGGAGCCGGCTTAGAAAGTCCACAGGATGCCCAGGTTTCCTGACCGTCTTGGCGGTGGGGAAGTAGTGAGCACTGGATGAGGTGTTGTCCAACCCACATTTCAATGACATTTCTGTCAGTTGCTGGCTCAGACGGTGGGAAAACGACTCCTCTTTGAACCTCACTTTCCCTACCTATGGAACGTGGGTTTTCCACAGTGCACTGATTGAGCGCGTACTGCACGCTGGCGACCTCCCAGGCACTGTCTCCCCTCACCCTCCTCTCTGCCTAGGAGGGCGGCCACCGCAGGTGAGCACCCAGCTCACTTCACGTGCAGAGCACCTCTCCTTCACATTCACAACAGAGAAAGAGAGGCCCGAGGATCGCGAAAGTGGGAGGAGAGGGGGAGTACAGGGCGTAGGCAGATTGCCACCTTGCCTGGGTAGAGCCTAGCGCCAGAGGGTAGTAAATGCAAGAGTGTGGAGATCCCGGTCCCCTCTGAGCCCTTAGCGGGGGAGTGAGTAGCTTGGAAGGAACTGGCTGGGGTGGGGGCCTACGTGCCCCACTCCGGGTTCTGGGACGCCAACAGGGCCCATGTCCTTGCCAGACTCAAGGGCTGCCCGCTCCCCCCCCCCCCCCCCGTCGGTTCCGGTTCACGCTCGCCCCCTTCCCGGCGCCGTGCCCCGCTCTGGCACGCCTGTCCCGCCCTCGGGTTCTGGGACGGCGGGGGTGAGGACTCTAAACTAGCACCTTGGGGTCAGCCGAGCCTACTGGGTGACAGTGCTGGGCCCGCGCGATTGTTGCGCCATCCTCTCCGTCCTCCTGAGGACCCTAGGAAGGTGTACTGTGCAGCTCACGCTCTAGAGATGGAAACTGAGGTTCCGAGGAGAAATAACCTTTTGGACGCCACCGGCCCGAGTCTCAGGGGCCAGTGCCCGGAGGGGCGCTTCCCGCTGCTTCCGAATTCCATCTGCAGGAAGAACTCTCTGGCGTCGCTTTCGCTTCGGAGCAACTTGAGGGCAGGGATCCCGACTGGATCCTGGGGGGCCTGTGGTGGGGGGAGGGACTTCGAGAAAGGGGCAGACAAGGGGGGAGGAAAGTGACACGGTAATGGAGAGACAGAGGGACACAGACAACAGAGAGATAAGAGATATAGGCAGCCCTGGCCGGTTGGCTCAGTGGTAGAGCGTCGACCTGGCGTGCGGTGGACCCGGGTTCGATTCCCGGCCAGGGCACATAGGAGAAGCGCCCATTTGCTTCTCCACACACACCCCCCCTCCTTCCTCTCTGTCTCTCTCTTCCCCTCCCACAGCCAAGGCTCCATTGGAGCAAAGATGGCCCGGGTGCTGGGGATGGCTCCTTGGCCTCTGCCCCAGGCGCTAGAGTGGCTCTGGTCGCGGCAGAGCGACGCCCTGGAGGGGCAGAGCATCGCCCCCTGGTGGGCAGACTGTCGCCCCTGGTGGGCGTGCCGGGTGGATCCCAGTCGGGTGCATGCGGGAGTCTGTCTGACTCTCTCCGTTTCTAGCTTCAGAAAAATACGAGAGAGAGAGAGAGAGAGAGAGAGAGAGAGATAGGCAGCGAGATCCACCGAAGAGACCAAGAGAGATACATTTGAGATAAAAACCCACGGGGGGGGGGGGTTCTGCCGAGAAGGATGCATGCAGAAGGAATGTCAAAAGCCAGGACCCTGAGGGAGAGAGACCCAGAGAAAGACGAGAGAAGTGGAAGACGCTGTGAGAGGGGGTCCAAGGGCCTCCCCAACTGCCGGTCCCCCGCCCTTCCTGTCTGTTGGGGCCCCTACTGGTCCGGGAAGGGGCAGCTCCCGAGGGATCCGTCCCACTGGGGGTCCCACGGACGGTGGGGGTGGGGAGCGCAGGGCCACATTTCCAGGGGGGGCAATCTCTGGACTCCCCTGCCTTGCCTCTCAGCTCTGGCCTTCCACTGCACTCTGTTTGGGTCTTTCAGAAGCATCTGGGTCGCTGTATCCATACGGAGGATCCTCCGTCATCTCTGAGGCTTCTCCGCCTTCCTGTGTCTCCTCATCTCGATCTTGTCCTTCTCCACCGCGTCTGGTCTCTCACTCCGTCTCCACCCCCTACCCCGATGCTGGATCATAGTGAAATCCGAAGCTCCCACTTCCACAGGCCCCATCTGTGGGGCCGGGCGGCCCTCCCCGCTCTGCATCCTCCTCCAGGAGGGGAGTCCAAAAGCCGGGAGGAAGGAAGGCCCCAGACACCCTGGACGCCTCAACCAGGTGCTGGCAGCACCCCAAACCTGACACAGATCAAAGCCCGCGTGCAGCTGCCGGGGCGGGGAGGACGGAGCCTACGGTCTCTGAGCTGGGGAACAGCGTGTCCATTTTAAGGCGGACAAGTGGAGGTTCAGAAGAAGTGGCCCCATTCTTGGGCTGGTGACGTAGCTGTCTTCGTCTCTGAGAGACCTGAGATCCTCAATATTTGATAAACTCACTGACAAACTTTACAATTTCAAGAGTCTCAAGAAGGTAGGGGGGGCGGGGGAGGGAAGAAGGAACAGCAGAGAAGTGTAGTAAGTACTGGACCGAGAACCCATTTCGTTGACTGGGGGCGGGACTGGGAGGCGGTCCCACCAAATACCGCCCGCATTCGCTGTTACTTGAATGCACTTCGTCTTGGGAAAGCTCAGTGAGGGAAGCGCTCCAGGGAGTTAAATGACTGGAATTCGGGGTGCAGACCCACCTGCGTCCAGATCCCGGCTCCACCACTAACTAGCTGTGTGGCCCTGGGCAAGACACTTAACCTCTCTGATTCTGTCCTCTCATCTGGGGGCAGAGGGGTGTGGGGGAGAAAGAGGCGGAGGGAAAAGCCTTTAATAATACCTATCTCCCGGGGTAGAGAGGATTAAATCGGATAACGTTTGTGAAAACTCTGACAGGAGGCCTGACTCCCAGCTCAATATAAGTCAAATCTCTTCCCACCATTCCTTCCAATCCTCTGTGTCCGACCCCCCCCCCCCCCCCAGCCCTCGCCGGAACTAAGATGGGCCCTCAGCGAGCTGGGCAGCGCCTGGGGGGAAAAGGGCGAGCCTTCCTCCGCCCAGGGTGGGCAGAGCCGGTAGAAGACGTTTGGTCCGGGCCCCCGCTGCCTCGGGGTCTGCCTGACATCTCCAGGCTTAAATAACCGTGCGCCTTTGTTATTCGTCGGCAGCAAAGTGGTTCGTTACGCCTGATTGGTCTAATTGCTTTGAAATGGGATATATTATCTATAATTATAGAGCTCTAGGAGGAGCCGGCCGCCTTCGCTTTCATCTTCCGCAAGTGCACCCTCATGTCGCGATCACATTAATTTGGGCCCTCTGAAAGGGTGGGGGCTCTCTCCCTCGCGGATCTAGGCCTCCTTTTCCCCCTTCCGAATTTAAAGACACCAAGAAGCCCCGGCCTGAGCAGAAAGAACTAAGCCAATGGGGGAGGGGAGGGCACGGCGAAGAAGCGGGAAGTCGGGTCTGCGGAGTCCTGGCTGGCGCCGGGTGAAATCAACCGCACTGGGGCGGTTCCGCCGCACAAGTTGGATCTACTTAAGCAGAGGAATTAGCAAGAAGGAGAAAACCTTTTTTTTTTTTTTTTAAACAAATAGCCTTTCTTCCTCCTTGACTTCGCGTGAAAGAAACGCACCTAAACTCTTTAAAAAGCCTCTTATAAAGCCTAAGTTCTACTCAGGTTCCGGGAAAGCAAAACGCGTTTTGCGTAGGATCTGAGGTGAGCGGTGGATGGTCAGCTGGTAGCTGATGACTCACTCCCTGCAGTTCTCAGCTCTTTAAAGCTGTGAAATCCCCCCCCCGAGGGGGGCCCCCAGGCGCTCCCCGACAGCTTCCCAGATCTCTGACTACCAGCCTTTCACTCTTTAAGTGGCGGAGGCCAAAAGACTGGAGAATGCGGAGTCTGTAAGCCTCCTCCCCAGGTTTCGGAATCCCGACGTTGTGCTGTCTGTCTACTCTTCAACCTCCTCCCCGCAGGACAAAATACCTCCTCTCTCCCCCCCTTCCGCCGCCGCCCTCCTGGAGATTGGTGAATTCCCACCAAAATAAATCGTTCCGGGTAATCGGTTTTCATAGCACATTCATTCTATTAAAGAGGACTGTTTGGGGCTCGCTAATTGCCCGGGGATCCCACTGAGCTGCACATTTTAAAAAATGCACGCGGGATTCCTGGGTCGAGGCCACAAAATGCATTGGAAAGGGGGGGGGGGAGGGGCGTAAACAAAAACCCGACAGAGGCGACAGCGAATGCCAAAGTGAGGGGCCAGCCTGCCATCCGTGCGGCAATGTCCCAGATAGTGTCAACGGCCTTTAAGATGGGGTTGCTCTAAAAATTCATCTTTATGGGGTTTGTGTGTTTTTTTGGGGGGGAGTCTTAAAAACCATACCACTCTTACTCTGCTGTCGCACACCCTCTTAAAATAAGTGGGTTGTTTTTTTCTTGGGGAGGAGGACATCACTACTTTAATTGTTCCGAGAGTGGATTCAGGACAATCCATCCTTAGGGTTCAAAGTACCGAGGTGCTTGGTTGGGGGGACGGTAGTGCTTTAAGATGCCCGAATGGGAGTAGGGGGGACGGAGCAAGGAGAGGCGGGAGGGGAGCGGAGCGGAGAGCGCGAGAATGGAAGCCGAGCCCAGTACCAGAGCTTTATCTGCGACGGGCCAGCCTCGTCCTTGCCAGGCATGAATTACAGCCTGGCCCTCTCGGGCCGCGCGGCCGCGCGGAGACAGGCCCGGGAGGCGCTCCTGGGGGTGCGTGCTGGCGGCGAGATAACAGGCGCAGCCCCCGCCGGTGTCAGCTCGGGGAACACGCCAACCTGGAAATCCGGAGGCCTAGACAAAAATGAACGCGAAGAGTGCCCCCTCTCACTGCCCCCAAACTTGTGCGTTTCTTCCCGCGGGAACAACACACCCCGGGAGACACGCGTAGACATTGTTTCTTTTCTTTAAACCCCTTCCCTGGGAATGCGAGCATCTTCTCCCCACCCCCACCCCCACCCCCGCAACCTAGTGGCAGTCCTGGGGAGCAGGCCCGTGTTATTCGAGCTGGGAGTCCACGTGGAGTCTCCTCCGGATCCCTTTTCCTTCTGCTGACACTCGTTGCCTGCCCTCGCGTGCACGCGGCCAACCCTTCGCGCCGGGTTAGGGCAGACAAGAATCCAGACCGAACCGAAAAAGATGCCATGGGATTCGGGCCCTGCTCGGGATGCCTGGGGGCCGGCGGCAGGGCTAGGGGCTGCGGGTGCAGGCGGTTTGCTCCCAGGAGGCGGGGGCGCGACTTCAAGGGCCCCTGCGCCGGCTGCTGCCTTTGATCCGGCCGCCGCTGGCGCCTAAAAACAACATACTCGTCTGCCTATTAGGCGCGCTGAGGGATCGTGACAGATTGTTTATCCCCGCAATTAGCATGCGGCCCTTCTCCGGCCGCCCGGCCCCCGGGCCTCGACCGGGCTCGCTGCACCGGCCGGCCACCGGAGACAACCCTGAGATCCTTCTGCGTTGCGCGGCAAATCTTGGGGTTCGAGCCCCTGCTGCCCCATAAAGCTGGGGTTCTTAACTGGTGACTCCAGTGTGTCCAGGATCCCTGAAATTCTTTTGGTTGAATCAGTGCGTTCTTCTACGGAGAAAGTTCTTAATTATATTGGATCCTCAAAGTGATCTTTTGAGTCATACATTTTGAGATGAGAGACAAGGGCCAAACAAAGCAAACTCGTTTTTTTAAATGTTGACCTGAAAAGCCGAGAGCCCCGATTTCCTCTCCTCCTGTCACCCGAGTGCAGAGTGTGAAGGAGATTCATCTAGCGTCAGTTTCATTGGAAATGCCAGCCACAGAAGTTCGCGGTCAGCTGCGGTGCTAGCAAGGTGTTCGGCCTACAGCCTTGCTGATCGTCAGTTCTCTCAGCAATATAATGGGGTTGTATAGCCTTCTCTCGTACCCTCAGGACCCTCAGGCATACCTCCGAGATCTCAGTTTCCTTGCCTGGAGAAAGGACTCCCTATTCGTCCTTGCCTCCCAGGGGCACGGCGAGTTTAAGTCGGGCTGCTTCAGTGCACCGCGCCTCCAGCTGGGCCCGACTCGAGCTGGAGGCTCCAAGCCCTGCCCTGTGCTTGTGTTGCAGTCCAGGGTGCGTAAGAAATCTAGAGAGGCGGCGTAAATTGTACAGATGTGAGTATTCCCGAACCCGCCCCATGGCCAGAATATATCTCTGAGCCTGTGGACAGACAGATGTGAGGCTGCCTGAACCCCCCGGCGTCCGCAAGCCCGACCCCTCCCGCCAGACCACGGACGCCGTCCGGGTAATAAAGTTCCCGCTCTAGTAATTCATTTTCCTTAATCTGGACGCCCTTAATCTACAGCTTTTATTGCACCCAGTTAAAAGTCGAGGGAATTCGCTGTCCCTTCGCGCTCAGATAATTACCCCTAAATGGCTACGGCAGCCCCTGTGTTTCCTGGAGATTAGAACCCCGCAGTCATCAATGGCCGTCCCGGTGAGCCGCCAATCATTGCCGCTAGCTTTCCAGGAGAGGAGCTGCTGGCCTGGGCCCTAGGATAAGAGGCCGTAAACCGGTGGTACAGAAAATGTCGAAGCCCTGGCGGGAGTTTGAGGCGATCTGACCTGTCCCAACGCCCCCAACTCATTTTCCTCTATTTTTTTCCCCCCAACAGTAAACACAAAATCACGTTTCCTCCGAAACTGGCAAAATAAAAGTTCTCAAGCCCAGTCCCAAGGATCCACACCAGGAACCGACCTTTTTCTCCGACCCCCTCCTCCAAATGCAATGCGCTTTCCCCACCCCCCACTCCACGATCAGCGACCCGGAGAGATAGTACTGTTATTGTTTCTGCGGACGCTCTGTCTGAGGTCACGTTAAGGCCAGATCAAGTGTTTTGTTGAAATTTCTGTTGTTTTTATTTCAATAAGTTCTATAAAAACAAAAAACAAAAACAACAAAAAAGAACTCAAAACCGGGCGGCTCCTTCCTCAGCGAATCGCCAGTATAGGTGTTGTCATTCTCCCGGAAGAAGTTCAGAGCGGAAAAGTACCCATCATGTATGAAAACTGATTATTGATTCCGGATAATATTGTGTATTGTTATTCTTAACATCCACAGCCTCAGCAGCATGGGATTCTTTAGGCAAACTTCAGTCCAGAGCTTAGGAAGAGACAAAGGCCCACTTTTACGCCGAGGGTAAAGTTTAAAGATTGAAGGAGAAGAATAGGAAGGTGTTTTTAAAAAGCAAGTAATATTATGTATTTCTTCTAGAATAAATATGCAGATTTTTTAACTATAAAAGAAATATGAAATGACCGCAACTCAAATTATCGTGGTATGGTAGGGAAGAGGGGAGGCAGAGAGTGGAGGGGGGACAGAGAGAAAGAGACCTAGCAACTGACTGAAGAGAAAGGTAAGAGAAGTGATGGAAGACAGAAACAGGAAAGGGGTAGGGAAAATAAAGGGAGGGGGTAAGAAAGAAGATCAGGGAGGGGGAGGAGAGGGTTGGGCAGAAGAAAAGAAGCGAGAACAAGGGAAAGTCCCCAGGAACCCAAAAATAATAAAGACCCAAGAGGACCCAGACGGAGAGAGGCGGCCTCGACCTTTAGCGCGGAGGAAAGTTTCTGCCGCACCCCTCCTCTCCTCTGCCCTCCCGGGGCCCCGCCCTGCCCCGCGAGCCCCGAGGTCCAGCTCGCCCCGGGGCAAGTCTGCCGGAGCGTTGCCCAATGGATCGCGTCGGACCCGCCCCCTCGCGCGCTGATTGGCCACTCCCGCGCTGGCCTTGCCTTATTAACAAGTTCTCTGGGAAGCGGCGGCCGGACCCAGAGCCGGCTCGTGCGCCTGGGAACTCGGCCTGCACCGCGGCGCCACCGGAGAGCCAGGCCCAGAGCGCCGGCGCTGGCCTTCGGAGGAGGGGCGGGAGGCGCGCGCGGGAGGGCCCGCCCGGCCAGGGTCCCAGGCGCTCCCAGCGGCCGGCCGCGCTTCCAGCCCGCCTGTAGCCCATGCCCGGCGGCTGGCTCGTGCTGTGGCTGGAGGAGGGTCCCGGCTCTGCATGGCCCCGGCTGCTGACATGACTTCTTTGCCACTCGGTGTCAAAGTGGAGGACTCCGCCTTCGGCAAGCCAGCGGGGGGCGGCGGGGGCCAGACCCCCAGCACCACTGCGGCCGCGGCGGCCGCTATGGGCGCAGACGAGGAGGGGGCCAAGCCCAAAGTGTCCCCTTCACTCCTGCCCTTCAGCGTGGAGGCGCTCATGGCCGACCACAGGAAGCCCGGGGCCAAGGAGAGCGCCCTAGTGGCCTCCGAGGGCGCACAGGCAGCCGGCGGCTCTGCGCAGCCCCTGGGCGCCCGGGCCGGGTCGCTGGGCGCTCCGGACGCGCCGTCCTCGCCGCGGTCGCTCGGCCATTTCTCGGTGGGAGGACTCCTCAAGCTGCCCGAAGATGCGCTCGTGAAAGCCGAGAGCCCCGAGAAGTCCGAAAGGACCCCGTGGATGCAGAATCCCCGCTTCTCCCCGCCCCCGGCCAGTGAGTAGCCAGAACCTTGTGGCGGGGGAGGGGGCCGGGCGGGACGCGGGGCCCGGGGCGCCAGTCCGCGCGCCGGCGCCTGCTGGTCCCCGGCGTCAACGTACCTGAGGCCAGTACCTGGGGTGGGTGCTGTCGATACGTTGGCAGGGAGGCTGGGTTTGCGCCTTTCCCGGCTTCCACCCTGGAAGATGGTTCAAGGCCTGGGCTAAGGCCCACCTCTGGGTCCACTTTTGCGGGCTCCTGGTCTTGGCTAGGCGACCGTGCAAGTGGGACTTGACTTGTAAAACACGGATGTCAGAGCACCCTCTCCCCTGCCCCCCACCAAATACCCACAGGAGTTCCCGCTTCCTCGTCGGACCCTAAGCCCTGCTACTTTGCCTCTACCCCAACGGGTGGGTCTGAGTGGCGCAGACATCTTCCCTTGCACGTAGAGTTTCACTTTCTCATAGTAGAAGCCTGGTTTCTCTCCAGCTCCCCTGACCCCCATTAAAGTATCTCTTTGCCGAAAGGTTTTGGAGCTCCTGTAAAATTTCCCCCTTCCCCCAAGATTCAAGCGGATTCTCGGTGCTCTGGGTGGCTTAGGGGGAGGAGGACGCTCAGCTCGGGCGGAGGGGGCGGGGCACCAAGTCAGTCAGTGGGAGGCGCCCCCTCCAACCGGGTCTGTAGCGCCCGAACGTTTAGTCTGGGACTCTGAAGCGGATTCAGCCACCAAGGGCGCTTTCGGGGTCGTTCCAAGGCCTTGCGGCCCCCTGGCTTCTCTGACCAGCAAACAGGCTCAGAGATATTTCAGGAGCACGGGAAATTCCCAAGTTTTCCTCGTTTCCTTCGATTATTTTGCGCGACATAATAGTAACCCGAATTCAATGGCGTGATACTGAGCAATGATTTTTATCTGGGGATTAAACGGTTTTGAAAGACCAGCCCCTCTCCAGGCCTAATGGCCAGATAAGGTGGCCCAGCGCTGGGCTGTCGCTGCCCAAAGGAGTGCCTGTCTGTCCCTTGGGTGGCCCGGCGTAAATTGAGTCGGGGGCTAACTGCTTCCCGGACTCTCAGTGTCTTCAAATAGGAAAGAAGGAGACACATTAACAGGATATTTTGTTTGACTCACATACTGGTGGTCTGAGAGCCCAAAGGATCGTTTGTTTCTGTTTGTTTAAGGCAGGAAAAAATGCATAATTAGGCAAAACCCGCATGGTGAAACATTCCAGATTTGAATTCATTTTACCCCAGAGGGAAGCTGCTGAGTAGGCAAAACATCCTTTCCGGGAGTTGGGAATTCAGTTAGGGTCTCTGCCTGGACCCTAAAGTTGGCAGGATACCCGTTGTCCTGGGCATAATTTGTTCCACATTTTTATCCAGCCACAGCCGCTGGTTGTGGAAGGGTTAGCTCCATTAGCTAACCTAGTCCTGGACCTTGCTCTAGCCCTTTGCTTGGTTGCTTGCTGCTCACTGTCCAGCCTTGAGGTCTATTTTGAAGCCATACAAAAATGCTCCACACTGTTGATCTCCATGAACTGAGCCACAGGTGGAGGAGAAGCCAGAGCTGTTGCACAACCCACCTTCTCCTGACCCCACATTTGAGTCTGACCTGAGGATAAGGCACTGGGGGTGGGAGAAGCCTAAGATACAGTTGAGATAATCAGATGGTCAGAAGAAGCCCGGTTAGAATGAAGCCCCTCTCCCTACCCTCCCTACCACATGGCACTTTATATATTCAAGAGACTTAGCCACAGTGTGACCTTCTTGACAGCTGGCCTTGTTCCTCCTGCAGTCTCTGGGGACTGCCCTGAGAACCTTGTAGGAGTCACTGTTTGAAGGTGGAATTTGGAGATCTGGGTTCTCCCACACAGTGGCCTAGCCCAGTGCGGAGCACTTGGTGGGCACAGATCGATGTTTGGCCATCACACAAACGAAATGTGATCCTGGGCAGGGCGGCGCAGGGCCTATTTCTGCCTGTTTATCAGCCTTATCAACATCCATGCCCCAGTGTGTGTGGTGGTGGAAGCAGGCCCTGCGGTGACAGGCCTGCCTGCCTAAGCCACCATCTAGCATTCAGTCCAGTCCCTGAACATGGGTATATTTCACATGAAATCTTCCTTCTTTGCAAAAAAGTAGACCAGAGCAAGAGGCTCTACCTTGCACGATTGTGGTGGGAATTGGAGAAAACACTTTCCAAGTGCCTTGCAGGGTGCCTGGCCCTGGAAATGAACAGCCAGCATTGTTATGGGCTATTACTACTTTTGGGGGGCAGATGACGCTCCAGCACTCTCTTAACCACCTGCCTTTTTCTCTCGCGGCCCCTTAGGGCGGCTGAGTCCCCCAGCCTGCACCCTGCGCAAGCACAAGACCAACCGCAAGCCGAGGACGCCGTTCACCACAGCGCAGCTGCTGGCGTTGGAGCGCAAGTTCCGCCAGAAGCAGTACTTGTCTATCGCCGAGCGCGCGGAGTTCTCCAGCTCGCTCAGCCTCACCGAGACGCAGGTGAAGATCTGGTTCCAGAACCGCCGTGCCAAGGCCAAGAGACTGCAGGAGGCAGAGCTGGAAAAGCTGAAGATGGCCGCCAAGCCCATGCTGCCACCGGCTGCCTTTGGCCTCTCCTTCCCGCTGGGCGGCCCCGCGGCCGTGGCAGCAGCAGCTGGGGCCTCGCTCTACGGTGCCTCTGGCCCCTTTCAGCGCGCCGCGCTGCCCGTGGCGCCCGTTGGACTGTACACAGCCCACGTAGGCTACAGCATGTACCACCTGACATAGAGGGCCTGAGTGTCGCCTGCCTGTGGTCCCAGCTGATTCCTCCAGCTCTGGTCTTCTGCAAGCAGCAGTGACCGTCCCCAGCGAGCTCCCCCGTTCGGCACCGGCCGGCTCCTTCCCTTTAACCCCACACTGCTCTGATTTCTCCTCCGCTGCTCCCTGACTTCACTCTGAAGTCTGATCCTCTCCAAAGTGACTGGAAGGGTCTCTTCTGCTCTTCTAGAATCTAGATCTACCCCCTCCTGTTACATATGGGGAAACTGAGGTCAGAGAGGTTAAATTTATCTATGGTCTCCCCAGCAGAGTTAGTGGTTCAACCAGGACTAGAGGCCACTTGTCCACCATCGCTGCCTCCTGTCTGGACCCCCGGGCAGGAAAAGTACAGCGCGGTTCCCGTTTGAAGATTCTGAGAAGGAGAACAGTGGGAGAGAAGAGCATGTCGGACAGATGGACCCGGCCCTTCCATCGGAAGCTTAGACCTTCAACAGGAAAACTTGCTTGGGGTGGGGGGACACACAGATGTGTTACAAAGGTAGGTTGAAGGCACCTCTCTCTTATCAGCACCAGAAAAAAAAAATTGTAAAATAAAATTTAAAGTTCTGTTTCTATTTAACACAGTACCTTTGTGTGGCTCTGCAGAATCCCTTTGGAAGGGATTGGGTGTAATATACTGTATATTTGAAATTTTATTATCGTTTATATTATAGCTATATTTGTTAAATAAATTAATTTTAAGCTACAAGAAATGATCTCTGTACTGATTTAGCCTTTTATTTAAATTTTGCTTCTTGCCATTTCTTCACATGTGCGATTGCTTTCGGGTGTGATGGTTGGTTTTTTTTATATGAGCAGGTTTCAGAGGTGACAACAGGATATTCAAGGACAGAAAGGGGGGTGTCTTTTTGAACACACAGGACAGATCTGCGTTAGCAAAGTCAAGTGGAGAATTGAAGCAATTACCTAGGATAATTAGGCTCAATTTTCCAATTCACTTTAAGCTGAAATCGACACTTGTTCAGGCGACCCAAAACCGACTTTCTTTTTTCTCCCCTTTTAACCTGTCTATGAAAACAAAGCGAATCACCCAAATGGTTTGACGGCTGCAGACAGCTAACGCAGACAATTCCCACCCCTGCAAACCTGTTTTTCCCACAGGAGGCCAGGTGGGGGATGGAGGCATTGCTTTGCCTCTCGAAATCACTGCTGGTGTAGAGAAGGTTTGTGGAACTAATTTCGAGCTGCCAAAATGTGAGTGCCTTCACACCACCAATTACAACCCCTAAAAAAAATAATGCTGAAAACCCAGGGTGACTGCCTCGGTGTGTCCTTTGCATGAGCCCTTTCTCCAAACTCTCACAACTTCATTTTTTAAAATATATATATATAGAAGGTTAAATTCAGGCTTCCAGGAGAATATATTTGAGCAAGCGCCAAGTTTAGCCTTGGGCAGGCTGGGGGTAGGGTGGATACTGCAAAGATGTTGAAGGCAGAAAATGACCTCTTAAGTCAATAAAGCCTATATTCCAGGCATTGCTCTGTTCTCTTTTGAATTGGGGGTCCCGGCTTAATTCTCACCAGATCTGTAGAGGTCTCTCCCCGCCACCCGGCCTCAGTTGGCCCTGCAGTGGCCGTCACCTCCAAACCCCACGCAGGTCAGCCCCAGCAAACCTTTGCATCTAGATGAGCCATTCAGATGGGAAGCCAAGCAGATGAATGGTTGTTAAAAGCTGAAGTACTTGGCGTTGGACTTGGGGAGGGTGGACGTCTCCACAGACAAAAACCGTTGTGCAGTGTGGAAACCTCTGGGTGAGCTGCGGTAGTTCTAGCCCCAGGGGCCCGAGGTCCACCTAGGAATTCCAAGAGAGCTGGAGCTGGACAAGGTCCAGGGTACCTCGAGTCTCGGATCCTTCCGCCTCGCCTCGATCCCTCCGGCAGAGATTCCCTTCCGTGGCTGGGGCTGCAGTCTGAATTTGTCACAACTCCCCTCCTTAAAGGAAGAGAGATCAAGCTTGCTGTGGAGTGCCATTCTGTCGCACCAGATAGTCTGGGGAGCCTCCGGCTTCTGGGCTTCCAGAAGTGCACCCAGAACCCAAATCTGGGTCTCGTTTTCTCAAGAGCCTCGAGTTAAATCTCCAAAAGGTCTGAGACTCGCATGCCCACTGGCCCTTTAAAAACGTTGAAGATTGAGATACATCGCTGCTTCTTGCAGACGCAGAGATGGTGGGGGTTTTTTTACCCCTCTCTATAAAGTAGGCACCCCAAGTGGCCCGACGAAGGACACTCTGGCTCTCACAAATGTTACGGGTTCCTTCCTGGAACACTCTTGGCGACTCTCTTTTCCTGGCGATAAGATTGAACTTGAAGTCAGACAATCCAATATGGTTCATCCCAGCCCTGCCGCTGACTGACTGACTGGAGGTAGAGAAGATCCCTCCGTTTCTTTCTCAGCTTTTTCATCTGCGATATGGGCCTGGGAATCTCTCTCCCCTGCTCCCAGGATTTTGAAGAGGTATCAATGAGCCCCCGAGGCCCGGCGTAGAGGCGCCCAGGGAGAACCGGGTGGATCTGAATGTTCGCAGTTCACAGTGAGTCCCCGGCACTGGAGTGCTTTCAGCGCGTGTATGATAAGGAGAATGGTGGGGCATTATCGGGTGACTCCCACCGCCGGGGCTCCTGGGCCTCCTGGCTCCTCGAAGCTTGGCAATTTAGGGTTCAGGCAAATTCAGAGCAACATAATTGCAGTAATGAGCACAGGCTCGCGCTCTGCAGACACGCCGCGGCTCCAGCGAGGCGGTAGCTGCAGGCGAGGTTGGCGCGCCCCCTTCCCCCACCCAGGAATTCAGCGGGAGTGGAAGGGGACCCCGCCCTGGGACCCCACCACGTCCGCCTCCGTCCCGTTGCCGGCCTCGGGGTCTGGGTTTCCTTCCACTTATATGCCCCCCAGTTTTTTTTCACTTTTATTTCTTTTCGTCCAGCCTTTTCTTGCCCCCCACCCCACCTCTTCGGTTTCCGAATTCCCTGTTTCAACAGGGCGTGCATAGAATGTGCTCAATAAATGTTCGCTGGATCGGAGCAGCGTTGCTGTTGTGGGGTGAGGGCCCGAGCGAGGTTCAGCTGTGTCTGGTGGGGACTGGAGGCGGGGCTTTGATCCACCCCAGTCCATCAAACTCGATTGCTTGTTTATCAAGCGAGCGTGGAATGGGCAAGCGGTTCCCAGGCCCGATCCATTATGGATCAATTTCCTTCTCTGGCAGGAAACGCAGGATCACACAGAGTTTCCACCCTACCAGGTCCGCAGGAATTCCCGCACAGGCTGCCACCTCCGCGTCTCCCAACAGCCCCGGGAGATATTTTACAAGGGAGATGACTGCGGTCCAGAGAGGTTACACGATTTCCCCCGGTCACACAGCCAGTAAGGGACAGAACAGGGATTCGAACACAGATTCCACTCCGGAATCGACGCTTTCTCTGCACTGCCCAGCTCCAGCTCCTTCAGGGTCACTCAGTGCCCATCCTGCCCTCTTGGCTCTTCAGGGCAGTAAAAGGCCAGGGAAACATGCTTGTTGCTGGGAAAACGGGCGGCACTGGCTTTACAAATTTTACTCCTTCCTGTTCTGACCACAAGCGAGCAGCAAGCGCAGGCCCCAGGGGGAAAAGAGGGCAGGCCTCTCACCTGCCTTGTACGCCGTCTGTGAATGCGTTTTCATTTTGTTGGGAAGGAGACTGAATACCCAATCTGCAAACTTCGCTTCTGACAGCGCTGGCAGGACCAAAGAGGCCCGCAGTCCGGTTGGTGGTGTGGAAGCCTGGGCAGGGATGAGATTCCCGGGCGCCATGGAATCTGGGTCGCTCCTACCTGCGGACTTAGGTGGGAGGGGGGCCAGGCGGTCAGGGGTCAGGTTGCCTAGGGTGGGGTCGGAGAGCTCGCGCTAAGGGCACTTTGTTTTAGGATTCGTTTTTCCGCTTGCTGACGGCATGGCTAAAGGCCCAGGTTCAGTCGGAGGCGTGGCGAAGACAGTGACTCACGAGGCAGCGGGTGGAGGGGCTTCCAGTGAGAGTCGTACCGCTGTGAAGCTGTGAACGTGCCTGAACACCCCCGCCCCCACCCCCTGTCCTCCTCCTCGGGCACCGAAAGATCCCCGGTGGACCCGCAGCCCGGAGGTGAGCCGGCCTGGCCCCGGCCTGCGCCCTGCCTGGAGCCCTCAGGGGCGCAATGCGAAGCGGGGAGGAGAGGCCGGGACCGCCTTTCAACTTGGCGGCTGGCGCCGGCCTGGCCGGGCCTCAGGCCGTGCGGCTTGCCGGGCTCCGTCCCCGCCCTCCTAGCCGCTTGCTTGCACCAAAGCACAGCCGGACACTCCCCCAGCCGTGCAGGCCCTGGAAACACCTTGACCTGCCCCCGCAACCCAGGACCCCAAGTGCCCCTTCTCCAGAGAATCTCGGAATCCTCACTCCAGACTCCCGGATTTCCTCCCACCGCACCCGACAACGCCCCCTCCACAGCAGGGCACCCAGCTTGGTGGGAGGACCCTCTTATCTCCGGGCTCCTCCACAGCGCCCTCCCGCGGTCCGCGGGCCTACAGCCCTGCTCTCTGCAGCGCTCGCGGGAACTGCCGCTGGACAAGGCTTCCTCCACCGCAGTCAGCGGCCCACCGACCCGCGCCTACACCCGCGGCCGCGCGCGCACACTCACACACACCACAATATCAAAGCATGCATATACAGCACACCACCAACAAACACATCTAACGCACACAAAAGCAACACAACACATGAACACATGTAGAACCAATATACCAACACCCAACACACATCCAAACAACATACACCATACACACAAACAAAAGCTGTACACATCAACCACACACACACACACACAACCTAAACAATACTTCCAAACACATGCAATCCAATACACATCACATACACACACATAACCTAACACAGACACCCAACCACACACAACCACTCTGTACACACAAAACGAGCACCCCCACCCACCCCCAACACACACAGCCCATTTATCAAGGCAAATATACACCCCCAAGGCCACCACTCCCTGACATCCCTGCAGGAGTTCTGCCACCTAGGGGCTGATGACACTGGCAGACACAGGTCATCCCTGGGGAGAAGAGCCAGAGGTCAACACTGACTGCGGGGAGATAAACATTGAAGAAGCGATGCCCTGAGAGGCCCCCAGCAGAGAGGCCCCCCGAGAAGCCCCCGGAAGCCCCTAGGTCCCTAGGAGAACAGGCTGCCAAGCTCAGCCCAGGAGGAGCTGCAGCGGGCTGTGGGCAGAAGGACTCCGGGCACAGTATGGGGGAGCCCGGCTCCCCTGTATGTGCGTGCAGTCAGTCTCAAGACGCAGACCTTTATACTGGGAGGCAGCAAGGATCCTGTGAGGGAGGGCTGAAAACTTCTCTTCTTGGTGCTTCTCCTCTGCATGCACGCCCCCTTGGTCTTGCACACCCATCTTCTTCTGCCTCATACCTTCCCAGGAATGAGACCCGTGCTCCGTTCACGCTTGCTGAATGCAGGCCCAAGAGCTGGAATGTCCCTTCAGTAACTCAGCTCCCCCACCCACCATCTCTGACACGGAAGTGGTGCCTCAAGAAACACTCATCATACAGAGGGGTTAGGACAGTGTCGGACCACCTGCCTGGTGTCTGAGCCCCCCTGGTCTTAGGAATCCCGGTTTGGGCACTTATTAGCTGTGTGACCTTCGGCAAGCTACTTAACCTCTCTGAGCCTCACTTTCTTCACATACAAAGTGTGGACTCATGGTAACAATCTCTCCGCATTATTATAGGTATACAATAATGAATGAAATGTTCTTGAGCTGTTTGGCACTATCAGCATTAAATGTTGATGATGACTACTCAAAAGCCATGATCTTGGGTGGGGGGGGGGGGGGTTGTCTATACCTGTCTGGAAACTCCAAAAAGGAGTACTGTCCAATGATCAGTTTGGTCGACTAGGACACCTGGAAGCCTGGACGCCCAGGCTGGAGCGCTTGGCAGGACCCTCTGACTATAGTCAAGACGGACCACGCTGCCTTGTTCTAGGTGCTTGCGGCATCCCGAAACCCATGTCGTGGGATTTGGAGAAAACCTTCTGGATGCCAATGTAGAGAGGCACCGTTGTTGCCGGTGGGGGTCAATGTCTTCATTTACAGACCAGAAACCTGAGGCTCAGGAGGGTCGTGCGATTTGGCCAAGGTCAAAGAAAGTCTGGGCAGAACCTGGATCCCCAATTTTACTGCAGTGTTCTTTTATAAGCTCATTTAATGGCACTGAGCAAGACCAACACACTAACGAGTACACAGGCATTGAAGGGGGAGAAGAATGCCTGGTGGGGGCAGAATTCAGGGCACAGAGCAGAGGAAGCACAGCACAAGTGGCCCCGGCGGACTCCTCTGCAGAGGTGACTGGTGGGCCTGGTGGGAGGGAGCCTGGAGAGCCTGGAGTTTAAAGAAGGGCTCAGGGAAGGATCTCTCCTGCAAAGGGAGCTGCAAGTGCAAAGACCCTGAGGCAGGAACAAGGCTAGCCAGGCTGGGTCTGGCCTCCGGTGAGTTTAGAGCAAGCGGCCTGTAAGGTCTGCTTTGATTCTCTAAAGCTCTGGGAGGCCTTGGAGTAGAGAAAGGTGGGCTAGAGTAAGAGGAATGGCTGGACCCACTTAGAGGGGAAGTGGTGGCCACCTGGACCAGGGAGATGCCTTTTCTCTGGGGAACCCCCCTTTTCTTCTATGCTGTGCCCCCTCCCCACCACCAAATGTGCGAGAGAATTTCTGAGGAACTTCACCCCGAGTCCCAATTACATATCTCTCCCTCCAGAGGTTACTTGGAATGAGACCCCGCGCCCAGGGGCCCAGCTCTCTCCCTGGAGTGCCCTGAACCCGAATGGCTGTGCCAGCTGGCCCTCAGCTGTGGGGCGGAGTCCTGGGCAGACACCCCCTGCAACCACAGCTCCTAGCTCCGCTGGCGGGCCCCTCCCTCGGACATTGGCAGCTGCTGCAGCCCAGCTGTGCGCCTGCTGGGCAGGGTCCCTCCAGGCCTCCACTCGGGGACCCCAACGGAGCTCAGCCCTCCTTCCCAGCCTGCCCCCTGCCCGGCTCCCAGCTTAGGAAATCGAGGTCTAGGTGGAGTCCAGAGAAGGAAGAGGATGGCTGGGTACTGAGAGGTACCGGTGGCCCCTGCAGGGCCCGGCGCTCTTAGTCCTCCGAGGGGCTGGCCACTTGGAGCACACAGCGGCTCCAGGTCAGCAAGCCCGGATTTCAGCCCCGCAGTCCAGCTGGGCGCCCAGCTCACGGAGTTGAAGGAAGCCCTTGCTCTCAGCGTGTGCCAGTGCTGGGTGGACACCTGGAGGGGACGCATGGCCTCTGGAGAGGGACGGCACTTTCTCCTCAGTTACCCACCCGTGTCTCACGTCTGCTACCTGCTGTCATTATGGTGCCCGCTTAAGGGAGATGGCGCCTGCGTCTGTCCTATCCCCAAGACCTCGTTCCTGCGTGAGCACGTGCGCTAGCCTCTTCTCCGCCGGGACCGACGTCCATCTTCTCCTCACGCTGGGCCGGCTGCGTGGCCAGTGACCAGCGCGGTCGGTGGGACCTGCTCTCAGAGGGACCTCGTTCTTGGGATTCTATGCTGCAGTCACCAGCTAGACATTCGTAGTAATTTTATCTTTGAATTTATGTTCTGTCAGTGACATCCGATGTGCTCGAGGCTTAGACCTGGCTTCTGATGCCCACTCTCCCTCCCCCAACCCTAACCCCCCGCCCCAGCTGGCGCTGGGCTGCCCGCTCCCCTGCTCCGTGGGGACCCAGGCCCCAGTCAGGGACTGCCGCTGTCCCCCACCGGCAGGAGCGTGAGTGTGGGCGTGGGGAGAGTCGGGGCTGGGCACCCCCCCTGTGCATACCGAGGTGGGCGTGGTGTGGACATGTGATCAGGGGGCGACTCGGTGGGGGTGAGCGTCTTGTCCATTCCTGACCAGGTACCTACCTCACTCATCCCAGCACAGAGATTGCAATGCCCTTGGGGGTTACCCATCTGCCATGAGGTAGGACAGTGGGTCTGAGGGAACAGGAGGTGCCTGACGCGGCTTCCCTGCTGCCGGTTAGACCGGGTGCCCAGCAGGAGGGAGAGCCCAGCAGCTGGTGGGCTGGGCACTGGCATGCCACGTCACAGTTTGGGGCCCTTACGTGCCTGTGAGGATCTGCACCCGCCTGCCAGTGCCCCTGTGTGCACCCCAGGGAGCACCTCATTAAACAGCAGGTAGAGAAGCCATGGCAGGCAAGAGTGAGCCCACAGGGCGGGAGAAGCTCCCTGCGTGAGCACCCCCAGCAGCGCTTGCCCTGCTTTGACAAGGGAGTGTGCATTTTGATTTGGCACTGGACCCCGTAAATTATGTGGCCAGTCCTGTCCCTGTGTACTGGGTGGCTTGTGGGTATTTTTTGCTGGGGGCGAGATGCCACTGACTCGGTCAGCAGATCTGAGTCTCCAGGGGTCTGGGCACCTCTCCACTAATGAATAAGTCTTGGTAAAACAGCGCCTCTCTCCCCGGGGACCCCAGCTTCACCAGGAGGTGCTCTTGGTGGCACACCAGCAGGAACTGCCGCCCAGTTCCGGGTGCCGTGACTGTAGCGGGGGCTCGGAAAGTTCCAAGTTTGGAACCAGGGAGCTGGCCAGGCACATAGACAGCTATAGCTGCGCGTCCTGATGGGACATAGGAGGAAACTGAGGCCCAGGGAGAGTTGGTGACAGTCTCAGGAAAAAGACAGACTCCTGCCCTCCCAGTGCCTAGAGTCGAGGGGGAGGCAGATATTAATTAGGAATTACACACATACACATGAAATAATCACATTCATAAATACAACGGCACTGAGGTGATTACATGGGTCCTCACCTTTAACACCAGGTCACTGCTGCATGTGGAGGGCTCACGGCTCTTCTCCAACAAGCCTGTCTGGGACAGCATGCTGTGTCTTGACACTGTGCTGAACACTTTGCTCATGCTCTATCACTGAGTCTTGATGACCCATTTTATAGATAGGGAAACAGAGGCTCAAAGCGGTTAAGGAGCTTCTCTGACATCCGTGATTAGTAAGTGTGGGAGCGGGGTTTGAACCCATGTCTGTGACTCTGGAACCTGGGCTCCATCCTCTAGTCTCCCCTTGTCCTCCTTCCCAAATTTTTTCTCTTGCTAACTGTTTCCCGTTCTTCAAGAATCCTGATATAATGGTTTTTAAGACCCATTAGCTTGCTGGTTGGTCAATCCTGTCTAGTTCTCCAGAACAGCTGGGGAGGGATCTTTCAAAAATTTAAATCTGACCATTTCATTCCCTGGCTCTTAACCCTTCAGTGATTTCCCATCTCACTCTCAGTAAAATGCAGAGTCCTTACAGCCCACCAGGCCCTACACAATTTGGTTCCCCAACCCCTGTGACTTTCCCAATCACTCAAGCCATGGTAATTCCTCTGGGCTTCTAGGTGTCTCTCAAACACAGCACATACCCCTGCCCCAGGGTCTTTGCACGTGCTGTTGCCCTGCCTGGGAATGATTTTGCCCTAGGTATTTGCATGCCCCTCTCTCTGAGGTTTCTGCTCTAGTGTCTCTGTGAAGCCTTTCAGATTGCCCTTGTCTGAAACTCACTGTCGCCACTTCATGCTCACTCCTAACCTTGCTTTGCTTTTCTTCACATAAACCACTTCCTGGCACAGAGGATGTGCTTACATGTTTCCTTATTCCCCATTTCTCCCTCAGTTGACTCCCAGCACCACGAGGGCAGTGACTTTGTACAGGTGCCTGCTGAATCTCCAGCACCCACAGGTGCTCTATGCTTCATAGGGCTTCGATATTCATTAATCAAATGAAGAATGATGGTCTCATACACAGGAGGAGCTGAGGCTCTGAGATGTTGGGCGGGGGCTCTGGGTCCCACAGGTCCCAGCGAGGCAGCTGGAAGGCAAACCGAGTCCCTTCACTGGAGCCCGGTTCTTGGTCTCTGCCCTCACCGCTGCCCATTTCTCTGAGGAGGCCCCAGGGGACGCGGATGCCCAGGAGGGGGGAAGATGGGCACAGAGAAGTCAGCAGCCTCCAACCCGACAGCTGGCCCTGGCACCTCCCAGAACCCTGATTTGAAGAATAATGGTAAAGGAGGAAAAGTTGGCCATTATTTCCATGTCCGTCGGCCAGCTCCCACTCATCTCTTGCCACTTACCCTGTCCAGAGTGGAGGCAGGACACCTTGAGATTCAAAGGAGGGGCTAGCTCTGGGTGACAGTGCTCCCTGAGCAGGGGATGGTAGAGGTGCCAGTCTCGAGCCAGGAAGCTGGGTTCAGTCACCGGGGAGTGGCCTCGGGCCCTTTGCCATCCTCTCCAGCGATCAGTCTTTCCATCTGCGTGAAGGGCGTGGCAGTAACTCCTGTCTCATGGCACCGGTTCGGGGATTAAATCAGTTGATGCATGTGATGTGCTTGGAACAGTGACAGGGACTCAGTAAGCCAGGGCAACGATCAGGCTCCTGGGGCTCAGAAACCAGAAAGCCTGAGAGTCCACTGTTTCCTACTCCTCCCTCCCAACATCAGCCCAGGATCAGCCAGGGTGGGAGAGAGAAGAGAGGATGAGGGACGTCCTGGGAGAAAGGCCACACAGACAGACACCTGCACTCTCACCTTGCGTGGACCCTCACCACGCACCAGGAAGGCTGACGCCGCAGGGGTTATCAGTCCCTTTTTCCAAAAAAAAGAAACCGAGCGCAGAAAGGCGGAGGGTTTTGCCCAAGGTTGCGCAGTGAAGGCTGGACTAGCTTTAGCCGTGGTGTCCGGGGCCCTGGGACCGCGCTGCATTCCACGGCGCTTGCACACTGCACCGCATTTCGCGATCAGCCCTCTGTATTACAGCTGCCCCCCCCCTTTTTTTTTCTTCCATGAATTGGACGAGCAGGAGCCTTAAGACATACTAGTGAGCGGGACCTTATTTCATGGTGTCTGACCCTGGGCCAGGGGGCACAGCCACGAAATTCCCAGGCTCTCACGGAAGCTTCCATGGAGCTCTGTCCCCAAGTCTGTGATGTCTAAGAGATAACCATGGGCAAGGACTTCCCAGAAATGCACAGAAGGCGGGTGAACCTAGGAAACTTGGCTAGGATGACATTACTATGGCTAGCAGTCAGCGTCATTGAAGTCATTAGCATCTGAGTACTTTTCTGGGGATGTGATTCCTTAATTTAATATTCATGTCAACAGCAAGGGGGGAGGGGGGAGTCCAGTCTCTGTTGTGCAAGGACTACTGGGACCCAGGGCAGCTCACAGCGAGTGAGCCAGTGTTTGGGATTCACGTTCAGTTCCCTGTGACTCTAAAGGCACGTGCCCTTCCCGCCCACGCCACCAGCACTTGCTCCAAGCGCCCTTTACCACATTAACGGGCTCCGAAAGCACTCTGAAGGTGACTGAACAAACACAGAGCGGGGAAAAACTTATGAGAAGAAAAAAGAATTCTTTTTTTAAAATGCAAACGAGAAACAAACCCTGAATTGTCTCCTGGTGTTAACGGTTTTCACTGGAGAAACAGTTATAAAGAAACAGAAACTCTTAAAAATCAGTCTTTGGACTCGTTAATAACAGGCTGGTAAGAGAATGCTAATGAAATGTTATTAGTTTTTTTCTCTTCCACTTGTTAAAATCTTATTTCAAATAATTCCGTTCATCTCTCTCTCTTCCTTTCTTTCTCTTTCTTTTTTCTTTCTCTCTCTCTCTTTCTTTCTTTCTTTCTTTCTTTCTTTCTTTCTTTCTTTCTTTCTTTTTCTTTCTTTCTCTCCCCTTCCTTCCTTCCTTCCTTCCTTCCTTCCTTCCTTCCTTCCTTCCTCCCTCCCTCCCTCCCTCCCTCCCTCCCTCCCTCCCTCCCTCCCTCCCTCCCTTCCTTCCTTCCTTCCTTCCTTCCTTCCTTCCTTCCTTCCTTCCTTCCTTCCTAGGAATGAAAACAAATGTTGTCCAAAGCTTCAAATCAAAACCTCTGTGTGGGTTTCTTGTTTTGAGACAAACGTTCCCAGCTGGGAATTCCCTTCCCCCAGGTCCTTCTTTTTGCTCCTCGAAGCCCCACAAGTCCTTCTGGTCTAACTTGCCCCCCTTCCCAGTCCTCAGACACTAGTCCTCTCCTGACAGAACCAGAGACCTGGGTTCAAATCCTAGATCACCTCTGGTAAACCATGAAAACATTCATTGCGTTTTAATATAAGCCACACCAAAATACATTTTCAATGTAAAATAAGCCCAGGGCTCTTAAGAGTATAGTTCTACTCTTCTCCCAGGAGATGATCAGTGTTTAGAAGTTCTTTTTTGGGATTAATTTTGATTCTTTTTATTAAAAGAGTTAAGTTTTATATAGTTTAAAGGTCAGATGGTTCTAACAGGCTTATAATGAAAAAGAGCAGCCTCCGCCCTGCCCCTCAGTTCTCCTGCCCAGATGCCACCCTGTCCAACTTTTAGCTATTTCTTCTGGTATGTTCTCACCTCTTTCTAAATAACGTCTCTGCACAGATAGATAATCCTTGATTTTTACGCATCAAATACATCTTGTTGATGGACTTTCTACTCCAAAGACAAAGAGCTGCTTTAACACGGGTTCCCCCAATTACTCTCTCACGATTCTAATTAGTTTTCTTTTGGTTAAACCAATGTGATGTTTATTGTTATGACGATGTAGCGTTCACTGATATAATAATAGCTGTGCCACACAGCAGGCTGACTTGAGTTACATTTGTCTGGTACAACTTTTTCGTTTTCCCAGTGTTGATAATTAATTGCCTTTACGTTTTATGTCGTTTGCTCTATGCCTGTCATTTCATGAATTCGTCTCCTCGTTCTCTGAGAAACGGGAGCTACTCTGGGCAAATTCACACACAGCAGGTAGTGTCTCAGTTCCGTGTTTTACCTGGTTAAATCTTTTCTCCTGGAGAACATTCCTGTCCTCCTACTGCCTGCCCTCCCCCATCTTCCAGAAGTTTCCTCTGTCTCTCTGCCGGGTTGGATCCCTGACTTCTGGGGTTCCAGGCCTTTTCTTTGGTCTGGTTTGTTTCTTTTAGTAGCTTCCTGAGGCAGGCTGGATGGGAAGTAACATTTTCAAAACTTTGCATGTCTGAGGCGGCGTCTTCCGCCTGCCCTCGCCGTTTGATAACGCTTTCCCTGAGTGTAGAATTGTGGCTCTGTCATGTCAGCCTGGAGCTATCCCTTCTGTGGTCTTCTCACTTCCAGCTGTGGATGGTCTGATGTCACCTGAGTCCTTGTCCCGGGTGCTCACATAGCTTCTTCAACACTGCTTTTCCATGTGTCACTGTTACCTTTAATCTCCTCTCTGCCCTGCCCGCTTGCCTGTCCGCCCGTCTTCCTGCGGGGGCCCTGGCCGCACCCCTCACTGTGGAATTCTCCATCTCATCACAATGCCTGACACTGTGCCTAACTATTATTATTATTAATATTAGGTGCTTAGTAAATGCTGGCTAAATGAATATACTCTATGTGGTTATTGTTACTATGAGAGCGCATGATGTAGGATTAACAGAAAATCTTCTCTTGGGATGGGTGACAGAGAGGGAAAGGGGTGAAGAATGGCCAAGTGACAGTTATAAAATTAGTTATAACCTGAAACCTGTTCCCCAATAAATTCGACAAAAGTTCCAAAATAAAATAGTTATGGAATGTAAAGCACAGGGAACATAGTCAATAATATACACATAATAACAGCCCTGTGCGGTGACAGATTGTGACAGATGGCTACTAGACTTAGCAGAGCGATCACTCTGTAAGGCACATAAAAGTCTAAAACCTGTGTTGTACCCCTGAAATTAATATAGTATTATACATCAACTATAATCAAACATTTAAAAACTCTTCTGTCTTATGACTAGAAGATTACGTACCGAGTTTTCTGTTTATGCGCTGGGCACCTCTGACCGGTCAGCCCGCCTACTCCCCACTCTTCCCTGAGGCGAGTTCCCCCAGGCCCAGGGCCGCTGCCATTTCCTGGGGCAGATGGCCTCCAGGCTCGGCCGCAATTTGGACAGAAGGGACACAGTCCCTTCCCCCATGGCCCTCCCAGGTAGGATCCCAGGTAGGTAGGATCCTCGGGGCCCTTTGGAGCCCGAAACCCAGTTTCTGGTGTGACCCAGGGCTGGTCTCAATGACAAGTCCAGGCTGGGTCTGAACGTCCCGATGGACAGGAAGACATGCCCGGAATCTGAAAAAAATAACCTGCTTTGGCTGGAGCCCTGCCTCAAGCCCTCATGAGCTGGCAGTTAAAAGACTTCTTTCTTTCTTTCTTTCTTTCTTTCTTTCTTTCTTTCTTTCTTTCTTTCTTTCTTTCTTTCTTTCTTTCTTTCTTTCTTTCTTTCTTTCTCTTTCTTTCTCTTTTCTTTCTCTCTCTCTCTTTCTCTCTCTCTCTCTTTCTTTCTCTTTCTCTCTCTCTCTCTTTCTCTTTCTTTCTCTCTTTCTTTCTTTCTTTCTTTCTTCTTTCTTTCTCGCGTGCAGATTATCTGAGAGCTGCTTGGCACTTGGGAATTTTCCGTTGGCGCAAGCTGAGCCTCCCAGTGCCAAGAAAGGAGAGAGGGAATATCAGAGAGAGGGGGCCCCGAGCTCCTGCCAGTCTCAATTTGGGAGACTTTTTCCATCCTTGGGGCTATTTGTGAGAAATCAAGCTCCGAGGCCTTCTAGGGAAAAATCTTTGGGTTTTTAATTCTCCAGCGTGGAAAGTCTCCACGTTTGAATATTAAGTGGCGACGTGAGAAGGGTGTGGGACAGTCGAGTCGAGTGCCCTCATTTGTTTGTTTGTTTATCTAGCTAGCTATCTTTTAGGATAAGGAGACAGCATGGCTTCTGTGCCGAAAAGCCTTCTTCAAAGGGCGGCTTCGTCCCCACTGTGGCGAGGACTGGGCGATCTGCTTCATCCCTGGGGGCTGTTTCCTGCTCGGTGACAAGAGCCGATGACGCTTCCTTCCTTGCATTGTTGCCAGGAGTGGCTGTGAGGGTCCACGCTGTCCCTCTGCATGATGGGAAGCGGCCCCATGTCAACGACCTCTCTTACCTGATACTTCGGCTCCTTGATTTCGTGCCCCATCAGGTCCCTTCCCAAGGAGATGTCAACTTCCCGCGAGTGCGCGTCAGCCAGTCCTGGGACATTGTTTTGGATGTATTGTCTCTCCCCTGCCTTACAAGACTTAGCCCTTCCCCAGCTGGTCCTGGTCCTGCGGAGACTGGCCCCAACTGTTGGCCTGAGGGCTAGAAGAGGGGGCGGGGCGGGTGCTGCAGTTGGATGGCTGCTGTCTTGTAAGGTATCCATCTCCCTGGAGGCTTCTGCATCGTCCTCAAGCAAGGGACCCCTGTGACCTTCTGAGAAGGGGTGTGGGGTCACTCTGCCAGGTCAGAGGGTTCAAGGAGCTACAAAAGGTCTCAGCTGCACCTGTTTAGCTGTCTCCAGTTCGAGTCTAACCCCTGATGTTGGCACCGGAGCCTCCCCAGGCTGAGAATGCACCGTTCCCTGAACTTCTGCCGCCTGACCATGCGCCTTGCACTGGGCCTTCAGCTCCGTCGGCCGCCACCTGCAGAGGTGGGAGTCTCCGACACACGGCCAGGGGGATGCTCTGAGCTCTATCTTTGGCTTTTAATTGGTGATTAACCAATCTGAGCCTGCCGTTTTCTCTCTCTAGTTCATCAGCTGTGTTTAGGTTTTATAGTGACCGTTCCTCCTGCACCCCTCAAGCTTCAGTGACCTTGCACATGGAAGGCATCTCCCTCTCGCCTGTAGACTATTCCAAACGACACAGGTGAGATTCTTAGCAACTGCACGGGGACAGCATGCCAGGGACTGCCCTGTCCACCATGGATGGGGTCGTCGTGCCCATCTGGTTGGCGAGAGAGCCACCCCCAAATTCTGTCCTGAAGGTTTGTTTCTTAAGGTTCATCTTGGTAGCAAATGTGTTAGGTTGGGTTTCCCGGGATCAGAGCCCCCCCCAAAAGGGACTCTTGTCCAATTGGTACATTGAGGGAATACTTTCTGATGAGGAGAGAGACAAGAGAGAGAAGGACAGGGCAAAGGACACAGTTTGGCAGAGATGTGGGTTCAGCTGAAGTCTAGCCTTAGTTCGATCCCACGGGGAGCTCTGGAGAGTCTCATTCTGAGTGGTGAATGAGACTTTGTATACACATATTAGTCAGAAATTGGCTGCAGGCAGACTTCGGCCAGCATGGGGACAGGGCGTAGTTCTTCAAATATATTCCAAAAAATGGAGGGCCATGCTCCAGAGACGGGGCAGCTACAGCCCTTAGCAGCCACCCTGCCCGTCGTGGGAGGGACGGCTGCCCACCCTGGGGTGTGCGGTCTGGCTGGACACCCTCAGCGTCTACCATGGTTTACTTATCACTTTGAGGAAGTCATGTTCAGTTCTCTTGTCTTCTCTCTAAAGACAGCCTCTTCATGAGTGTCTTTGATTTTTGTCCCAGGAATCCTAAAGTCAGGTGAAACTAGTCAGAGGGTGACTGGAAAACAGGACACAGGCTCTAAGAGAGGTCAAGCTTGGCCAATGAAAACGCTTTGACTCAGAAGTTGTTGCTGCTAGCTGTTAACCAAACACTCACTTTCATGGCATTCTCAAATCTTGATGCAAATGTTTGTTCACACAGCAGCAACCCTGTTGTGGGGATGGGGGGTGGTCCTCACTGTTCTCAGAGGAGGGATGTGACTATTCTAAGGCCATAAAGCTGGTAGGCGTCAGAGCCAAAGAGAGAAGCGGGGGCCCAGCATTGTCTCTCAGAGTTACCCCGTCAAGCTCTACGTGCTCACTGGGGAGTATCATGTGATCTTAAATGCGTACTTTTCCCTTCATTCAGAGGCACGTGCAGGCTAGTGTGAAACAGGATTTTTTTGAACTATAACCTAATGTTTTATTTTATTTTATTTATTTATTTTATTTTTTTACAGAGACAGAGAGAGAGTCAGAGGGATAGACAGGGACAGACAGACAGGAATGGAGACAGATGAGAAGCATCAATTATTAGTTTTTCGTTGCGTTGCAACTTCTTAGTTGTTCATTGATGGCTTTCTCATATGTGCCTTGACTGCGGGCCTTCAGCAGACTGAGTAACCCCTTGCTGGGGCCAGCGACCCTGGTGAGCTTTTGCTCAAGCCAAATGAGCCCGCGCTCAAGCTGGCAACCTCAGGGTCTCGAACCTGGGTCCTTCCACATCTCAGTCCAATGCTCTATCCACTGTGCCACCGCCTGGTCAGGCTAACCTAATGTTTTAGAGTTGCAGATGTGAATATATCCAAGGTTTTTGGTTTTTTTTTAATTTTTAATTTATTTTTAGAGAGAGAGGGAAAGGGTGGTAGGGAGGAGAGAGAAACTCCATTTGGTTATTCCACTTATTTATGCATCCATTGGTTGATCCTAGTATGTGCCCTGATTGGGGATCGAACCCACAACCTTGGCATATCAGGATGCCGCTCTAACCGACTGAGCTAAACAACCAGGGCTGTATCCAAGCTTTTGAAGTTACCGTGTGAGCTTACCTCTCGGTATGTAAGTGGACGATGGCCAGGGAGTCAAACAACAGCTTGCTTCTCCGGACCCCTATCGGTCCGTCCCTTTCTGGGTTTAAATCAAGGTTCGCTTTCCTTTGACTTGTGGAGAGGGCGGGACGTGCTGGCGAGTGGAAACATTTGGTGCAGTTTGCAGCTGACAGCTGTCTGGCAGCGCCCGGAGAGCCGACGGGCTCCTCGCACAGTAGGTAGGCTTTTCAAACGCCTCGGCTTGGAGCCGGGCAACGGGCGGTGTCCAAGGAGCTGTCTCCCGGTGCTGTGTGGTGCGCAGCTGCAGACCAGGACGGTGTGCCCTCGACGCTCTTCTCTCCTCAGCCTGGGCTGGCACCTGTCTCTCCCACTCTCCAGATGACGGGAGACTACAGACGTGGGCATCCAGGCCTGCGGTCCTTCCTCCCACCCCGGCCGCCTAGTGCCTCCACTCCCGTGACCTCTCTCTCTCTCTTCCACTGTCTGGGCCACGTCTCCTCCACTCCCGTGACCTCTCTCTCTCTCTTCCACGTCTGGGCCACGTCTCCTCCACTCCCGTGACCTCTCTCTCTCTCTTCCACGTCTGGGCCACGTCTCCTCCACTCCCGTGACCTCTCTCTCTCTCTTCCACTGTCTGGGCCGCGTCTCCTCCACTCCCGTGACCTCTCTCTCTCTCTTCCACGTCTGGGCCACGTCTCCTCCACTCCCGTGACCTCTCTCTCTCTCTTCCACGTCTGGACCACGTCTCCTCCACTCCCATGACCTCTCTCTCTCTTCCACGTCTCGAAGCTCTTCTCTGGTGCCCCCGGAACCACGTCCGTTCGTAGCTCAGGGCGCTGCGCTGTGAGCGTCCACCCGGTCGCTTTCTCAACAGCCCACTGTGATTCTCTGCACTGCCCTCATCACCGTCACTTCCCCAGGTTATGTCGTTATTTCGTGCCTGCCCCCCCCCCAGCCCCTGCTTCGTAGAACGTAAACTCCGTAAGGAATTGGGCCTGCCTTGTTTACGGCTGAATCCCTACTGCCCTGGCACGTAGTAGGTGCTCAATAAACATTTACTGCGGGCACACCTCATGCTTTGCACACCTTGGTATCCCTGAATCCTGGCAGCCCGGCACCCCCACCCCGCCGGGAAGCAGGCAGTGGGACAGGTGAGCAGACAGACTGGGACGGCAGACGACTCTTCCAGAATCACACCACGGACTCAGCCGCACTCTCTCCAGAGCTCCACACGCGTGGGGTCTCAGCCCACGTCAGGCCCCGCCTCAGCCGGAGACCCCGCGCCGCCACTCTGCAGAGAGTGGGACCAGACAGGACAGCAGGTGGCCAGCCAGACGGAGGCTCACAGACACTGTCTGGGGGACCAAGTGTCACCGAGAGCAGTGAGGTGTGACTAGGACAGTGCCCGAGCCAACGCTGTGTCCACCGCGATCCCCGAGGACAACACCGGGGAGACCAGGGAAGCTCGAGTCAGAGGGGACGAGCGGGACCCCCAGAAGGCCGACCAGAGCCGTGCTCTGCGGACCAGAACTAGGCCTCGTCTGTCAGGCCGGGGTGGTCTATACCGTCGTAGGAGAAAGGGGCAGGAAGCCACGTGCGTCTGACCGCAGGTCAGGTGCCCCACCAGGCCCACGGGCCACGGCGATTTCTCCATCCATCTCCCTGTCTAGT
Organism: Saccopteryx bilineata; assembly: GCF_036850765.1. Lineage (NCBI taxonomy): Eukaryota > Metazoa > Chordata > Mammalia > Chiroptera > Emballonuridae > Saccopteryx > Saccopteryx bilineata. Next base: position 261,212,703 of record NC_089494.1, read on the forward strand.
TGCCATCGAACAGTCCGCCTCCAACTCTTCCCCCAAAGATCTAGAGTGACTCACAGATCCTCAAAATCCAACCTGGTGAAAAACAAAGCTGGGGAAAATTTTCAGTTTACAAAGGAAAGAAGGGTGGAGAGACCCCAAAGGCCCGACGTGGAACTGGCCCACGATTCGGGCGCTGAGGTTAGGAGATTGGGCAGAGGTGGGCTCTAGATTTGGCTCTGACCTCCCACCCGGAGCAGAGGGACACATGGTCAGGAACCTGACGCCAGGGGCCCACCAGGTAAAACTAAACTAACAGTTTCTCAGGAGCCGGAACGGGGCTGAGACGAACACAACCATTTCTGGCCCCGACTTGGAAGGAAACGCCTCCCGTGAGGTTCAAGGGGGACACAGTGTGAAGACGTGGGCAGTGACCTCGACCACACCCTCTCAGTGACTGCCACAGTGTCCCCAAATGCAGGCAAATGCATCACACCAGCATGAAAACCAGTAACAGTTTCTGAGTGTGTGTATGTGTGTGTGTGTGGTGGGTGGTGGTGGAGTGTGATAGAATTTAGAGTATTTAGGAGAATAGGTAGACTCCACATCTCCAGGGAATCCTCCGTCAACACTGTCTCTCTCAGCTGGGCTTCTGACACAAGTGGATGACGGTCCCCGGAGTCTGTGTTATGTCACCACCGTGTGCCGCCTACCTGTGCAATGCACAGTCATCCACACGGATCTCTTTATAAAGACTTGTGTCCACCACCCTGTGCGACAAGGATCATCGCCTCCATTTTCAGAGGGAGACAAGAGGACTAAGTCACTTACTTGCCCTAGTTACCCAACTGGTAAGTAATGAACTTGGGCTCCTCTGCACCGGCTGCTCCTCCCCCCACCCCCGGATTCCACGCCTCCAGGTGGACAGGCCCCGGGAAGGTGAGCGGGGGAAGGTTTCCTACTGTGACAAAATGGCGGCCCCGCGGCTTCCGTCCGGACATCGGAGCCCACGTCTCACTCCTCTGGAGTCTCTGGGAACCCACGGAACAGCCTGTTCTTTTGGCTGGAAGGAAATCAGGACGAATTTCAATATTTTCTACCCGGGCCTCACCCTTCTCACTCTTTGTTTGGAGATCTGGAGTTTTCCAAACCCAAGCCCTCTGATTGACTGTGGGCAGCGGCCAAACACATCTGGAACGAAGGAAGTCCAGAAGAACAGCCAGTCAACCAGGTGTGGGGGAGACCCAGCCAGTGGGTCATTCTCGGTCAGCTGGGCAGCCTCCTGGTTGGTCAGGTCTGGCCCTCCCCCCCCTTATCTCTGGAGCCCTCCTCCTGAGGACAGGCAGGGAGGGGGAGGCTGGAGGTGGGGGCGAGGGTGAGGGTGGGGGGGACTGGGCCAAACATTTGGAAACGCTTGCCTTGCAAAGACTCAGCCAAAAAAAAAAAAAAAAAAAAGGAGATTTAAACATTTCTTCTACCCACACAATTCAGGAAAGCTTAGCTTGGAATGTCCTAATTTGTATGCTTAATTAAGATAAGTGTCGTAGAGTGTGTGCAGAAGAACTCTGGTCTGGCCCGCAGAGGCAGGAGCCGCCGTGGACCCCTGGCCAGGAGAAGCTGCGAGAAACCGCGGAGACTCCAGGACGAGCCTCTTATAAAAACGTGGAAGTAGCCCCGAGACGGGAAAGGGACTTGCCCAGGGACCGTACAGAGAGAGAGAGTGGCCGGATTTGACCTTGGCCGCAGGAGGCCCGGTCCTGCTCCCTCCATCTCCCAAGCCCACCCATGAAACGGATGGGCTGGCCCGGGTTGGAGGGCACAGCTTGGGCACAGGATGGCAGAGCCTCGCTCGGAAGTTGACGGTCGCTGTCTGAAGATGGCTGGCCCTTCGCGTCTGGAGAAGGCCGGTGCTTGGGAGACACGACCAGTGTTTCAGTTCAGGCTCCGAGCCTGCCGAGCAGCCTGGGCTGCTTGCTGTCCGGACATTACCACAAGGCATCCCGTCCGCCAGTCCTCCGAGGCTACAGATGAGGAAGCCGAGGCAGAGAGACGGAAGCAGCAGGGAGAAGGGCCGGGATTTGCGTCCAGATGATGCCGTTCCTCCTCCGGGCCCCTACACGACTTCTGCGTGAGGGCGTGGCGCTGTGTACCGGCAGCACCCGCAGTTCCGCTGGAAAGGCCTCACCGCGGCGCGCGCGTGTTCGTGAAGGGGCTGCGTGGGGGGCTGCAGGCAGGGGTGCGGACCCCAGCAGGGATGGAGCAGCTCCTGGCAGTGGCAACACAGGAAGTCCTTACCTCCTTCAGGTCTGAAGAGACCAGGGGACAGGGCAGTGGCATTGGTGCCCAGCGAGGCCCATAGCTGTGAACCAGGGGTGGCCCTGGTGTCAGCCCCAGAAGGAGCTTGCTGGGCCCTGAAGGCGTTTGGGCTTGCACCGCGGTCATCAGAAAAACACCCCTTGCTCTCTCTCTCTCTGGCTCCCTCCTCCAGCACCAGCCAGTGTCCCCCGTCGCTGACCACACCCAGGAGCCAGGCCGCACAGGACCCTGAATGTTGCAGAATATGGACCACCCAGCAGAGCTATGCCTGGTTTGCACCATAGGGTGTTTGCCACCAAAACACAAAACAACAGCAAAACAACACAAAAAAACAAAACAAAACAGGTTTAGTTGCCAATTTTTAAAAATTGGAGCCATCACATAGAACTTAAACTTCAGGCTTCTTTTGGGGAAGCGGAAAGATCTGGCCCCACTGGCCGTACATTTACGCTTGGCAGGGAGGGGCTCGGGCAGGAATAGGCGGGCCGGTACCAGGCTGCAGTGCTGGCCAGCTGGCCCCCCTTGTTCTCACACCCAGGCCACCTTCGTCCCCGATGTCACCTGCCAGGGCCTGGGAGTTGGTTATGTGCCCACAGGACAGGCAGGGACTCTAGGGCCTGGGAGCAGGACCTCCCCAAGCTGGGTGTTCTTTCAGGACACAAGCCACCGTGCCGACCACAGTGCTGTCCCCAGGTCCCCGCTGGGTCTGGGACTCTGTGGGGTGTGATACGGGGTGAGGACCCTGGTGGAGCCCACCCTTCTCTGCATCCACATCAGAGAATCATTTTTGTTTTTCGGGTTTATTTTTTTTAAGGTCAGCTTTTCTCAGGGGTCCCCACGTGTGCAGGGCGACCTCAAGACCCTGGGCTCTGTCCCTAGTATGAGAACCCCTCTCCTTTGCTCCAGGCGTCACACGTGTTGGTGTCCTCTCTCAGCCAGGGTCCCCGTGGGGACAGCCCTGTGAGGGCCCAGACGGTCACCCCCCTTTCCAGACAAAAGCAAGAGGGCTCAGGAGCGTGCACAGTGGGCCTGGGGCCGCCCTGGGACTGGACGCCGCCCTGCTGTCTCACCGGGGTTCCACAGCCAGTGCCGCCCCCACCCCCAGTGACCAGCCTGACCAGATGTAGGGAGCAATGGCCAGTTTCAGCGTTCAGATTGCACCAAACTGGCTGCACGCCTGTCTCACGTCAGTGCAGGGGATGACAGGGCCCCAGGCAGCCGTGCCTGGACCCACCAAGAAACCCAGGGGCCCTCTGCTGCCTCCCAGTGCTGTCACCCCTGCCTGTCCCCCAGCACACAGTGTGTGCTGCCCTCGCATGGCCTGCATTCCAACCCCAACATCAACGGCCTTCGGTCCGTTATCAGCTCCCCTCTGGAATCGTCTGTCCTGCTGGCCACCCTATTTTAGGATCTCCTTCCTGCTCTTCTTGTCCAAGACTGAGATGCGCCCGCTGGGTCCGGAATCTCACCTCCTCCCCGTTTCCCAGCCCGAGGCCTGCGTGCGGGGCGGGGGCGGAGGAAGAGGTGCTGTCTGCACAGCACAGGTTCTGGGGCCCCTCCGACATCTGACTCCCACTCGAGGTGGCATCCTCAGCAGAGGGATGAGCCCAGGCGGTGAGCCAGATGCCACCTGATCAAGAGGGCGGCTTCTTCCGATCCTGTGTGACCTGATTCCTTCAGGTTCCTGGTGACAAGTCAGCAGGGAACCCAGGGGCCTGGAGCGCCCTTTGGGCACCTGCTTGCCCACAGATCTACCACCCCGTCCCTTCTCTGTGAGCCCAGCTCACTGACCGAGAATCCTTGGGGGCCAGAGGTGTGCTCCGGGGGAATGTGCATTTTGAAAGCAGGTGGCTTGGGTTTGAGTCCTGCCTCCCCCCACGCACCAGCTGAGGGCCCCTGGGCTCTTCTCAGAAACCCCGGCCATCAGCCACAGGATCTGGGCCCTGGAGCATGTCGGCAGGGGGGCTCTTTCGGGGATGGGCGTGGCGGTGGAGGCTGAGGCTTCTCAGCTTGGTGTCTGCCCTGGGAGTGTGTCCTCCTTTCTCCTCCCCTGGTGCATCTGGGCTTGGTCCCTGTCCTCAGAGGGACCCAGGCAGAGGGGACAGACTTGTGTGCCAGAGAACCTGTGGAAGTGAAGGACAGTTTCTGGGCAGGGGGCGCAGGGGTGCCACCTGATGGCCCTGGAGGACTTCTGGTGCCCATCTCTCTGAGTAGGATGGCTCCCTCGCCAGGCCCTGGTGTCCCGGAGTTCTTGGGAGAAGAAGGTCTTCGTGCTTCCAACTTCCCGAGCAGCCCGCCTGGGTTTGCATCACTGGCAGCAGCGCTGAGTCTGTGGACAAAGCTGTGCCCGTCGGTGGCCCTCAGAGTAGACCAGAGGGGGTGCGCGGGGAACCCCCAGGACCCGGAGCTCTCCGGGGTGGAGAGGACCAGTGCTCAGAGCACGGGGGTTAATATCAAAGGCACCCGGAGTGCAGCTGAAACAGCAGCTCCCCGCGCGTCTGGGCACCTGCCGCGGACCAGGCGTCCGGAGAGCACGCGCCTCAGCCGCAGGGCGCTTGCGGTCAGATGACCTGGTCATCCGCAGGAGGCCCTGACTCACACACTGCCGTCCAGCCCCGCTGAATCATGGCGCATCTGGTTGCCCAGGGCCCGGTCCCCAGCCAACCCAGCTGGGTAACATTAAGGACTTGGCACCGCTCTTGCCTGCTTCAGTCCTCCGGGACTTTCACTTGCTGTTGTTGTTGTCAGATGCTGATGGGAGTTTGGGAAGCCGGGGAGGAATGTGCTCATTCTGGACCAGGTCGAAGCTGGCCTGACTGCAGGGCGGGGTTGGCCAGAGATGAGAGCCTCCAGGCCTTCGGGTCCGTCCCCAGGTGGCGGCCCTGGGTGGCCAGCTCCAAGCTCTGGGCGCATTGCTGGCTTCTCCAAACCCCAGGTCCCCCATCCATAAAGAGAGGGAGGACAGTGGGACCTGCATCCCAGGCCCCAGGAGGCTGACGTGAGGGTGTGCGTGGGAAGCGCCCACGACAGCACAGAGGAGGAGCCCTGGGAGCCCTCCTCCGTGCCTCAGTCTCCCCTGCCGTGCCCCTCCATCTGCCCTCTGCCTCCGCCGCCCCGTTCACACTGGTCTGAGGATGACCACGTTCCTCCTGAGGCGCCCCCTGGACCCTGCCACCTGCTCCGGCCACTCTCTCCCCGTGCTCTCCCCAACGTTCCAGGCTCCAGAACTCTGGAACATTCTGTGTTCTCGGGCTCTAGAGCAGCGGTTTTCAACCGCTGTGCCCCAAGAAGTTTTAAAACACGCAACACCTGACTATTTAGCCAGGGGCGCACACCTCTTTTCCCTTAGGTTGTCAAATAATAATGATAATTCTAATAAGCCCTGGCCGGTTGGCTCAGCAGTAGAGCGTCGGCCTGGCGTGCGGGGGACCCGGGTTCGATTCCCGGCCAGGGCACATAGGAGAAGCGCCCATTTGCTTCTCCACCCCCACCCCCTTCCTCTCTGTCTCTCTCTTCCCCTCCCACAGCCAAGGCTCCATTGGAGCAAAGATGACCCGGGCGCTGGGGATGGCTCCTTGGCCTCTGCCCCAGGCGCTAGAGTGGCTCTGGTCGTGACATGGCGACACCCCGGAGGGGCAGAGCATCGCCCCCTGGTGGGCAGAGCGTCGCCCCCTGGTGGGCGTGCCGGGTGGATCCCGGTCGGGCGCATGCGGGAGTCTGTCTGACTGTCTCTCCCTGTTTCCAGCTTCAGAAAAAAAAAATAATAATAATTCTAATAATAATAAAAGATGATAGCCAACACAACAATAGCTGTCCGGTGTGAACGCCCCGTATGGAAGCATAAATATACAGGTCCTATAACAGAAGCGTGTCTTACTGGTCACGCACATAAGGTTGCATCTGATTAGTTAATCTTTTTTTTTTTTTTTTTTTTTTTTAAGATTTTATTTACTGATTTGAGAGAGAGAAAGGGAGGCGGTGTGGAGCAAGAAGCATCAACTAATAGTCGCCTCCCGTATGTGCCTTGACCGGGCACGACTGGGGTTTCAAATCTGTGGCCTCAGCATTTCAGGTCGACGCTCTATCCACTGCGCCATCACAGATCAGGAAGATTAATTAGTCTTGGTACTAGAAATAGGTACAAGTATAGGCACCTGATTTTTTTTAAATGTCACTTGCAAACAAAATGGGTGGGTAATTATTATTGTTATAAACCAGTCAAAATTATACCTACAGTATTGTCTCTTTTTTTCTTTTTGTCAGAGCAACAGAAAATGTCTTCTGTGGTGTGCTACAGTCACTAGTCTGTGTGCCATGAGATGGAGAAGGTTGAAAATCACTGCTCTGTAGCCTGCTGGGCTCTGGGACAGACCATGGGCTCCTCTCACTGCTCTGTAGCCTGCTGGGCTCTGGGACAGACCATGGGCTCCTCTCACTGCTCTGTAGCCTGCTGGGCTCTGGGACAGTCCATGGGCTCCTCTCACTGCTCTGTAGCCTGCTGGGCTCTGGGAAAGACCATGGGCTCCTCTCACTGCTCTGTAGCCTGCTGGGCTCTGGGAAAGACCATGGGCTCCTCTCACTGCTCTGTAGCCTGCTGGGCTCTGGGACAGTCCATGGGCTCCTCTCACTGCTCTGTAGCCTGCTGGGCTCTGGGACAGTCCATGGGCTCCTCTCACTGCTCTGTAGCCTGCTGGGCTCTGGGACAGTCCATGGGCTCCTCTCACTGCTCTGTAGCCTGCTGGGCTCTGGGAAAGACCATGGGCTCCTCTCACTGCTCTGTAGCCTGCTGGGCTCTGGGAAAGACCATGGGCTCCTCTCACTGCTCTGTAGCCTGCTGGGCTCTGGGACAGACCATGGGCTCTTCTCACTGCTCTGTAGCCTGCTGGGCTCTGGGACAGTCCATGGGCTCCTCTCACTGCTCTGTAGCCTGCTGGGCTCTGGGACAGACCATGGGCTCCTCTCACTGCTCTAGCAAGCTGGGCTCTGGGACAGACCATGGGCTCCTCTCACTGCTCTGTAGCCTGCTGGGCTCTGGGACAGACCATGGGCTCCTCTCACTGCTCTGTAGCCTGCTGGGCTCTGGGACAGACCATGGGCTCCTCTCACTGCTCTGTAGCCTGCCGGGCTCTGGGACAGACCATGGGCTCCTCTCACTGCTCTGTAGCCTGCCGGGCTCTGGGACAGACCATGGGCTCCTCTCACTGCTCTGTAGCCTGCTGGGCTCTGGGACAGACCATGGGCTCCTCTCACTGCTCTGTAGCCTGCCGGGCTCTGGGACAGACCATGGGCTCCTCTCACTGCTCTGTAGCCTGCCGGGCTCTGGGACAGACCATGGGCTCCTCTCACTGCTCTGTAGCCTGCCGGGCTCTGGGACAGACCATGGGCTCCTCTCACTGCTCTGTAGCCTGCTGGGCTCTGGGACAGTCCATGGGCTCCTCTCACTGCTCTGTAGCCTGCTGGGCTCTGGGACAGACCATGGGCTCCTCTCACTGCTCTGTAGCCTGCTGGGCTCTGGGACAGTCCATGGGCTCCTCTCACTGCTCTGTAGCCTGCTGGGCTCTGGGAAAGACCATGGGCTCCTCTCACTGCTCTGTAGCCTGCTAGGCTCTGGGAAAGACCATGGGCTCCTCTCACTGCTCTGTAGCCTGCTGGGCTCTGGGACAGTCCATGGGCTCCTCTCACTGCTCTGTAGCCTGCTGGGCTCTGGGACAGTCCATGGGCTCCTCTCACTGCTCTGTAGCCTGCTGGGCTCTGGGACAGTCCATGGGCTCCTCTCACTGCTCTGTAGCCTGCTGGGCTCTGGGAAAGACCATGGGCTCCTCTCACTGCTCTGTAGCCTGCTGGGCTCTGGGACAGACCATGGGCTCCTCTCACTGCTCTGTAGCCTGCTGGGCTCTGGGACAGTCCATGGGCTCCTCTCACTGCTCTGTAGCCTGCTGGGCTCTGGGAAAGACCATGGGCTCCTCTCACTGCTCTGTAGCCTGCTGGGCTCTGGGACAGTCCATGGGCTCCTCTCACTGCTCTGTAGCCTGCTGGGCTCTGGGAAAGACCATGGGCTCCTCTCACTGCTCTGTAGCCTGCTGGGCTCTGGGAAAGACCATGGGCTCCTCTCACTGCTCTGTAGCCTGCTGGGCTCTGGGACAGTCCATGGGCTCCTCTCACTGCTCTGTAGCCTGCTGGGCTCTGGGACAGACCATGGGCTCCTCTCACTGCTCTAGCATGCTGGGCTCTGGGACAGACCATGGGCTCCTCTCACTGCTCTGTAGCCTGCTGGGCTCTGGGACAGACCATGGGCTCCTCTCACTGCTCTGTAGCCTGCTGGGCTCTGGGACAGACCATGGGCTCTTCTCACTGCTCTGTAGCCTGCTGGGCTCTGGGACAGTCCATGGGCTCCTCTCACTGCTCTGTAGCCTGCTGGGCTCTGGGACAGACCATGGGCTCCTCTCACTGCTCTAGCATGCTGGGCTCTGGGACAGACCATGGGCTCCTCTCACTGCTCTGTAGCCTGCTGGGCTCTGGGACAGACCATGGGCTCCTCTCACTGCTCTGTAGCCTGCTGGGCTCTGGGACAGACCATGGGCTCCTCTCACTGCTCTGTAGCCTGCCGGGCTCTGGGACAGACCATGGGCTCCTCTCACTGCTCTGTAGCCTGCCGGGCTCTGGGACAGACCATGGGCTCCTCTCACTGCTCTGTAGCCTGCTGGGCTCTGGGAAAGACCATGGGCTCCTCTCACTGCTCTGTAGCCTGCGGGGCTCTGGGACAGACCATGGGCTCCTCTCACTGCTCTGTAGCCTGCCGGGCTCTGGGACAGACCATGGGCTCCTCTCACTGCTCTGTAGCCTGCCGGGCTCTGGGACAGACCATGGGCTCCTCTCACTGCTCTGTAGCCTGCTGGGCTCTGGGACAGACCATGGGCTCCTCTCACTGCTCTGTAGCCTGCTGGGCTCTGGGACAGACCATGGGCTCCTCTCACTGCTCTGTAGCCTGCTGGGCTCTGGGACAGTCCATGGGCTCCTCTCACTGCTCTGTAGCCTGCTGGGCTCTGGGAAAGACCATGGGCTCCTCTCACTGCTCTGTAGCCTGCTAGGCTCTGGGAAAGACCATGGGCTCCTCTCACTGCTCTGTAGCCTGCTGGGCTCTGGGACAGTCCATGGGCTCCTCTCACTGCTCTGTAGCCTGCTGGGCTCTGGGACAGTCCATGGGCTCCTCTCACTGCTCTGTAGCCTGCTGGGCTCTGGGACAGTCCATGGGCTCCTCTCACTGCTCTGTAGCCTGCTGGGCTCTGGGAAAGACCATGGGCTCCTCTCACTGCTCTGTAGCCTGCTGGGCTCTGGGACAGACCATGGGCTCCTCTCACTGCTCTGTAGCCTGCTGGGCTCTGGGACAGTCCATGGGCTCCTCTCACTGCTCTGTAGCCTGCTGGGCTCTGGGACAGTCCATGGGCTCCTCTCACTGCTCTAGCATGCTGGGCTCTGGGACAGACCATGGGCTCCTCTCACTGCTCTGTAGCCTGCTGGGCTCTGGGACAGACCATGGGCTCCTCTCACTGCTCTGTAGCCTGCTGGGCTCTGGGACAGACCATGGGCTCTTCTCACTGCTCTGTAGCCTGCTGGGCTCTGGGACAGACCATGGGCTCCTCTCACTGCTCTGTAGCCTGCTGGGCTCTGGGACAGACCATGGGCTCCTCTCACTGCTCTGTAGCCTGCTGGGCTCTGGGACAGACCATGGGCTCCTCTCACTGCTCTGTAGCCTGCTGGGCTCTGGGACAGACCATGGGCTCCTCTCACTGCTCTGTAGCCTGCCGGGCTCTGGGACAGACCATGGGCTCCTCTCACTGCTCTGTAGCCTGCCGGGCTCTGGGACAGACCATGGGCTCCTCTCACTGCTCTGTAGCCTGCTGGGCTCTGGGACAGACCATGGGCTCCTCTCACTGCTCTGTAGCCTGCCGGGCTCTGGGACAGACCATGGGCTCCTCTCACTGCTCTGTAGCCTGCCGGGCTCTGGGACAGACCATGGGCTCCTCTCACTGCTCTGTAGCCTGCCGGGCTCTGGGACAGACCATGGGCTCCTCTCACTGCTCTGTAGCCTGCTGGGCTCTGGGACAGACCATGGGCTCCTCTCACTGCTCTGTAGCCTACTGGGCTCTGGGACAGACCATGGGCTCCTCTCACTGCTCTGTAGCCTGCTGGGCTCTGGGACAGACCATGGGCTCCTCTCACTGCTCTGTAGCCTGCTGGGCTCTGGGACAGACCATGGGCTCCTCTCACCCAGCAGCCTCTGCGCTCTGGTTTATTCCCTTCCCTCCGCCTTCAGTGTCCTTCCCCACCTTCCTCACCTGGTCACCAGGAAATAGCACGATGACATTTTGGCCTCCCACCCACACACGCAAGTGACATTCCTCAGCTCAAATACACCTCTTCTGAGAAGCCTTCCCTGACCTCACCTGCCCCCAGATGGACTTAGCTGAGCCTCCTCTGTGTCCCCGGGAGATGCAGAGAGACACCTCCCACCAAGTCCCAGTCTCCCCTTCCCCCCGTTTCACTGCTGGGTGACTTCCTCTGGCTTCCTCCCTGCCTGTGATCTCATTCGCTCAGTGTGTGATGCACTGGGGCAGGCCTGTTGATAGACCCCATGAAGGACTAATAGAGGTGGGTCAACTGGCTTTCCACTTAGGAGGGCAAAGCTTCCACGGCCACCCCTAGCATTTCCCCCAGACCCAGTCTAGCTGCATTTTCTATTTGGGGACCTCCAGGCCCCCGGAGCTCTGAGAAGACCCAAATCAAGCGCCTCTCACCCACCCGCCAGCTGTAAATCTTGGACCATCAGAGAACATTGAACGTGGCCTCCTGCTCCAATTATCATGCTGACTGGGAGCTCGCTGGGAGAGAGAGAGGGAACTGGAAAGTGGCCTGAGAAAGCCACTGTGATACTTTCACCGATACAATGTTGTGACAGCTTTTCTCCTGAGTCCATATGGTGTGTCTACATTTGTAGGAAGGTGTGAGCGAGGGCGTGGGCAGAGCGTGGGGAGGACATTGTGGGGCATGCTGATGAACATCCAAGATTCTTAAGGATACATTTTAAAAATTTTTTATTTTTTATTTTATTTTATTATTATTATTTTTTTTTGCATTTTTCTGAAGCTGGAAACAGGGAGAGATAGTCCGACAGACTCCCGCATGCGCCCGACCGGGATCCACCCGGCACGCCCACCATGGGGCGACGCTCTGCCCACCAGGGGGCGATGCTCTGCCCATCCTGGGCGTTGCCATGTTGTGACCAGAGCCACTCTAGTGCCTGAGGCAGAGGCCACAGAGCCATCCCCAGCACCCGGGCCATCTTTGCTCCAATGGAGCCTTGGCTGCGGGAGGGGAAGACAGAGACAGAGAGGAAAGCGCGGCAGAGGGGTGGAGAAGCAAATGGGCGCTTCTCCTATGTGCCCTGGCCGGGAATCGAACCCGGGTCCTCCGCACGCTAGGCCGACGCTCTACCACTGAGCCAACCGGCCAGGGCAAAAATTTTTTAGAGAGAGAGGCTGGAGAGAGTGAGAGAGAAACATTGATTTGTTGTTCTACTTATTTATGCATTCATTGGTTGACTCTTGTAGGTGTCCTGACCGGAGATCGAACCCACAACCTTGGCCTTTCAGGACGATGCTCTAACCAACTGAGCTAACCAGTCAGGAAAGGATGAATTTTGTTCAAGTTACTCTAAGATACCCAAAGGGTTAGATAGAGTTCTGTAAATGGAGTCAGGGTTGGTTCCTGGGAGCCTGAACACAAAGCGGATGATTTGTTCAAGCAGACGGACTCGTCTCCCGAAAAGACTGCCCGGCCCTTGGGAGTGAGTGCTGGGAGCCGGGGCCAGCGGAGAGTTGGGACCCTGCCCCGGCCAGCCTCCGTTTCTTTCTGTCCATTGTCTTCTGATTGTCCCAGCACCCTTCATTGCCATGAGGTTCTAGTGGTCCCTGGGTGACCTCAGCAAAGTGACTCTGGGCTCCAGTGTCCTGTCTTAGGAAACAGAGAACTAGTTCCTCTGTGACACCCTCAGCAGGATGCAGTGAGGACAGAGTGACTTAAGCGTGAGAAATATGCCCTTTCCGACTCAATGCAAAGCGGCGAGTAGGGAAAAGGCAGCAAGCAGGCTGAGAGCTGGGGCACGTGGGTCTGCCACCTGGTTTTCTCTGATTCACCGAGAGGTGGACCCTTTCTGACTCACTCCTTCTGGCCCCTCACTTTCCTGATCTATGAATAAGAGTCCTGGCCAGGCCGACATTTAGGGCCTTGCTAGCAATCTCATTTCTTCCTGACTTAACAGCCCCTTTGGGGAGGTCCCATCAGATTTGGTGCAAGGTTCTTCCCAAAGGTTGTAGCCACGGGCGGCGGCTCGGAATCTGCGAAGAGGCCAAGACTCATGGGTCGCAGCCGCTGGGACTGTGGCCCCCCAATTTTCCAAGCAACGCTATGCCTCTGACCTGGCCTGGCTTCCCTGGCAGCGGGGCTGTATCCTGCTGACTCTGCTGGTTGAAGGAGGGTACAGGAGAGAGGACTCATTCTCTGAAACTCACTCAGGTGATGAAAGCCATTCGGCCCTGTGGACTCTTCCTGGGTGCGGCTCTCTATGCCTGGCACAATGCCCTCCAGGATGGGTTTCTCACGGCAATGGGCTCTCATGACACTTGTCACCTAGACAGAGAAGGGATAGAGGCCTCTGGCCAGTTGTGATGAAGACGGGGACTTGCATTCTAGCTGGGCAGCTCTTGGAGAAGTCACTTGACAGCCCACGGTCTCTGTGTCCTCGTGGGCAGAAGGGGAGGGAAGGAATACCCTGCCCCTCTCGTAGAGTGGGGCGAGGCTCAGACGAGGCAATGGGCGGGCAGGGGCTTTATCATCTGTGATAAGTTCTATAATGTGTCACATTAGATACAGGACATGATATTTCTTTGTCATGGTTGCTTAGCAATGCTAGTACTATACCGTGACAAGTCCCCCGGCCCATTCATGTTGCCTAAAAGGGGAACGGTTAAGGTGGGAGGCAGTGGAGAGAGTACCACTGAGACTCAGCGCACCACTGTTCAGCACCCCTGCAGTCGGGAGGCCCCCAAACCTGGCTGCCCCATCCACAAAGAGGGACGGCGGTGAAGTCATCCAATCATCAGGTTGGGTTCTTCCAAAGAAGACCCCAGCACATAGATTTGACTCAAGTAATTTATGTAAGGAGGATGATCCCAGGAAGTCGGGGAAGGAGATGAGAGACAGGAAGAGAAGGAAGGCAATAAAGGGGGTGAAAGGGGGCGAAGTGGGCAGATCTCCGCCGTGGGCTATGGGGCCGGACCCCTGCACCTCCGAGAGAGCATGCAGAACACACCAGAGTGGCCCTGGCCGGTTGGCTCAGTGGTAGAGCGTCGGCCTGGCGTGCAGAAGTCCCGGGTTCAATTCCCGGCCAGGGCACACAGGAGAAGTGCCCATCTGCTTCTCCACCCCTCCCCCTCTCCTTCCTCTCTGTCTCTCTCTTCCCCTCCCGCAGCCGAGGCTTCATTGGAGCAAGGATGGCCCGGGTGCTGGGGATGGCTCCTTGGCCTCTGCCCCAGGCGCTAGAGTGGCTCTGGTGGCGACAGAGCGACGCCCCAGAGGGGCAGAGCATCGCCCCCTGGTGGGCAGAGTGTTGCCCCCTGGTGGGCATGCCGGGTGGATCCCGGTTGGGCACATGTGGGAGTCTGTCTGACTGTCTCTCCCTGTTTCCAGTTTCGGAAAAATACAAAAAAAAAAAAAAAAAGAACACACCAGAGTGGCCACGCTACGCGGCCGAGGAGCCTGGGGTCTCAGACGCCCCCTGCAGGTTGCTTCTGGGCTGTGAAAACCCCAGCCTTTCCCACCTGCCTGGTGTGTGGGCCCAGCATGGCCCGGGGACCAGCCGACACCCTCGGACAGAGAGGCAGGAAGCCCTCTCCTCCCGGGCTAGCGGAGGGGGCGGGGCCAGGTGCCGACAGGGACCTCTCCGCCACCTCACAGGCTGTATGAATGAAGGTGACATGTGGGAATGGAGGAAAATGCAGAACCTTCTCTTGGTGGCCATGACTTCAAGGGAGGCAGCCTCCAGCCTGGCGGCAGGGCTGGGATCCGGTTGGTCTAAATCAGCCGTGGTGCCCAGGGCCTCTTGCCCATGACTGGGAACCCTTTCTGGTCCATGAGGCACAAGGGAGAGCCGGCTCCGCGCTAAGCCCCACCCGGGGCGTCTCTTGAAAGGTTCTGCGTGTTCCTGTGCCTGGAATTACTCCTGGGGCCGCGGCTGACAATCTTGTCATGGTTCAGGTGGCCTCCGCTCGGGCAGGGATAACATTCCAGGAGCTTCTAGATGGTTCCAGTCTGATGGCTCCACATTTAGACTTCCTTCTGGAGGGGAACCATGCACAGATTTTGTTCCAAGATAAGCTTCCTACACAGTCGACGGGAATGCATTGCCTTCTTTAAAGGGGAAAAGAAATAAAACAAACAACAACAACAACAAACCCCGGCGGCTCTGGCGTGTTCCCCTAGAGCTGCCCTCCCTGTCTCCACGAATGGATCGAATTTGCAATCAGCCTGCGTGGCCCCCTCGTCAGAGGTCTGGGGCGGGGCCGGAAAGGAGGCCGGCAGTCAGTGGTGGCAGAAGGCAGGAGGTTGGAGAAGCTTCCACATTCCTCCAAATTCACACCTCTCTGAGACAGGACCGGAGCCCGCACTCAGCCGTGTCCTAAGGACTTCCAGCTCCTTCTGGGAGCCTAGGAGGCCAGATGAAATCACTCGGTTATGAAGCAATTTTACTTGGAATGAATGGCGGATTCTTTCTCCATCGACAAAGAAACACCGGCCTGTATTGCACCTCATCCCCCCCCCCCCCCCGCCCCGGCCTCTTTTTCTTGGTACTCACTTCAGAAAGGACTTTTGAATACAGTTAAGATGAGGGTGAACGAGGTCGTCCTCCTCGGGGTTGTCTCGTTGCTGCAAAGCCAGCAGCGGCCGCGACAGAAAAGGCGCTGGGGGGGGGGGTGCTTGTGACTGACCCGAGGTCTCCACTGTGCTGCAGGAGGCTCGGCTGGGGTTTGGGGGACTCCAGGGGCTGCGAGCCCTCCCTCAGCCCTCCGCGGGGAAGCCCTTCGCTTTGGCTGCTTTCCAATGGGCTGGCGGAGCAGTAGGAACCTTCCCGGTACACTTAGGGCATTGGCCGTTATCAAACAGGAGCCCAGGAAGGAAGAAAGGGAACAAAATGAACAGTGATGATGGTGGCGACTCTGTACAAGGCACCCTTTCTATTCCAGGAGGCTTTCCTGCAAGGGAGATGTCATCACTCCCATTTTATATGTGAGAAAATGAGGCTGCTCACTGAGGCTGTTAAGTTACTCAGGGTCCCCTGTCTGGGAGGAGGGTGAGCGGCTGTCCTGGTTCACTCCGGGTGGTCCTGGTTTTAGCGCTAAGATTTCTGCATCCCCGGACACCTTCCGTGCTGGGTAAACCAGGACAGTCGGTCACCCTAGAGGCGTCAGGGCCGAGATTAAAGCCAAGGTCACCTGCTCCCCACGGCTGTTGCCCTCCCGTCCACACCAGGGAGGCTGCTGGCTGCCAGCCTCATGCGCTCCTCGCTCCTCGCAGGCCAGGGGAAGCCCTTCCCCGAGGCCACACGGTGGGAAGTTGGGGAGGAAGACTTCGAACCCGGGACGACCTTTCTCCAGAGTCTGTTTTTCTCACCTCTACTGGAGCACCTTCCTGTTTATACACAACGGTTCATTTCCAGAACGCCTTCCCCCCTGGGCTGCTGCCATAGGTAGGTAGGTGCGCCTCACGGTGACACCTGTCCACCCTTGCCTGGCCTGGAGCCGCGCCTGGCGGGAGACGGGGCAGGCGTGAAAGCTCCATGGGACAAGGAGAGGAGAGACCGCACGTGGGTTTGCTTTGATTTAAACGGCAACCCAAATGCTCCGCTCCTCGGCAACGGGCAGATATAAATACAGATGCACGTTAAGGACCCGTTTTAAAGGAACTACAAACATGTCGGTACAATGTGGTACCTTTTCTCATTAGGATCAACTGCTGTCCCCTGTTATGTGACATAATGTAACGCTGGTGCTCTTCCAGAGCTGGGCTGAGCTGAAGTCTCTCTCTCTCTCTCTCTCTGTACAGTGGTGTGTATGTGTGTCTATGTGTGTGTGTACACACACCTTCTGTGAATACATTTATGGTCACAGAACTTTTCCAAGCTGTTCCTGCTTCATTGAAGCTGTTTTGAATTTATGAGCAACTTGGAGTGGAAACTTTGCTCTTCCACTGTGGCTGGCATTCAACAGCGCGTTTAGCTGCTTGTCCTCATTATCCCGAGATTGGTTGCAATGTTTCATTCCTTCCCAGCATCTCTGTCTCCCCAGCCGCCCTGGCCCGAGGGCCCCTGCACCCTCATTTCTTGTCGCTGGGAAGGAGCCCAAACGGAAGGACGTGTGAGCTGAGTCTGTTCTGAGTGACCTCTGAGCCCGGGCTGTTGGCAGACTACTGGTGTACGCTGATGCCCGCTCTCCTCTCTCTCCACGGTAATCGAAGCCTGACGTTTTGGCTGAGCCCACGGCCATCCCCGAAAGTGAGGACGACTTCACTCAGCGTTCCTTGCAGCCAGCCGCGGCTCTCTGACGAAGTCTTGCCCCAAATATGTGAGTGCGGCTGGCACAGGCACTGAGTTGTGCCCTTAGAAACGGAGAGTCGTGCCCTCTTCGGCGTTTTCTTCCCTTCCCACGGGTTGGAATACAGATGTGGTTCTGAGTTGTGCCCTTAGAAACGGAGAGTCGCGCCTTCTTCGGCGTTTTCTTCCCTTCCCACGGGTTGGAATACAGATGCGGTTCTGCCCGACTCCGCAGGAACATCCGTCCACTCATCGAATGGATGTCACCCAGCAGACAAGGAAACCGGACTCCGTGAGGGATAACCCACAGGAGTAACAGACCATAGAAATAGAGCTACAGAGGCATCAGATACTGGGACGGTCAGAGGCAGACTAGAAGACACCACCACAGAGACGGCAGAACAAGGAGCCAGGAGAGGCTGGGGACCCTGACACCATCCGTGGGGGAGAGGCACATTTTTCTCCTGGGCCTCCGCCACGGTCACGGAACCCACAGCTCGGTCAGAGATGGCCTTTCTGCGGCGATGTTCCTGCATGACTCACTGTCTTCCAATATTAGTATGCACCAGTGGTTTTCAACCTTTTTATACTCGGGGACCAGTGAAAATAGAATTATTTGGGGGACCCCTAAAGGCAGATATCACCCTGAACATAAACAAATTTGACTGAGATCATGGGGTCTATAATCTTCATACAACACCAAGGGTGGTTTAACTTTGTAGTGGACTGGCCCATGGACCAGCAGTTGAAAAACACTGGTATACGCTGTCATGCTTACTAGCATGAATGTTGCCAGGGAACAGCTTAAGCTGAAGATACCAAACAAAACCTTCACTTCTTCTAAGGAGTTTTTTGTTTGTTTGTTTGTTTGTTTGTTTTTTTAAATCAGAATTTTCATTAGACTCTAGCCACTCTTAAACGAAGGCAGTTAGGAGACAATTGCAGGGTCCAGCAGTGGGGACCTAAAATTGGTTGAAGCTAGTAGAAAAAAGAGAAGGAGACAACAATAGTGGAGAAGATGAGGAGGAGGAAGAGGAGGAGGAGGAGGTGGTGAGGGTAGCACCTAACCTTTATTGAGCAACGCCTACTCCCCAAACACTGCTCTAAACGCTTACACGCTAACAATCCTGTGTGTTAGGCACTATGACAGCCTCCCATTGTACAGATGAGCAAACCAAGCCTCTCTGTGCCCAGTCACATGGTCTTCCCACAGCTTCCTCGCTCATGCCATGCTTCCTCCTGTGATCATGGCTTTGCACATGCTGTTCCCTCTTTCCTGAATTCCCTGTCTACCTCGGCTGCCAGATCACCAAAACAAAACAAACGAACAAAAATAAGAGACGCGTGCAGTTAAATGTGAATGTCACGTAAACAAACAAACGAAGGATTGTATTGAATAGTATAGCATGTTCCATGCCATTGGGACTTACTTCTACTGAACATGATTGAGCGTTCTGTATTTTATCTGGTGACCCTATTTCCACCTCCACCCCTTCCTTTACCTGATGTTTCCTGCTTGTCCTGCCAGACTCAGTGCCTATGCATAGCAAAGGTTTCCAGCCCAGATGAGGCCCCTTGTTAGAGCTGCTCCCAGAACTGTGTTCCTGCCCACAGAGGTTTTACCTCCATCTGGCCATGCGGCGAGCCCGTCTCTGCTCAGGTAAGCTGCGGGGGCCTTGAGGGCAGGGTCCATGCCCGCGTTTGCTCTCAGTGCATGTCTTCTCCCACCCCAGCTCTGTGCCTGGCACCTAGCAGGTACCCAGTAGACAGCTGTGGAATGAAACAAAGGCTGGAGGAGTAACTCATCCAAGACCGTCCCCTTAGCAAATAGGAGAATTAGAATTTAGATCTCAGGAGCTAAGGGAGGAGATGTTTTAAAGGAAAACATAGGCTCCTTAGCATGGCCTCTAAGGACCCCCTGGCTATCTCTGCAGCCTCCACTTATGGTAGGCAGCTCAGTGAGTTAGGCAGGGTTCTGGAGCAAGACTGCTTGAGACTGAATTCAGGTAACTGCTTATTCTGGGTTGCAACTTCTCTAGCTGTAAAATGGTGATTAAAATGTACCTCTCTCACAGGATTGTAGTAGGGGTTAAATGAGTGTTCTCAGTTAATGTGAGCTACTGTGATGTCATCTCTGCCTTGTTCACGATGTTCCAGCCACACCCACTGAACCCTTTCCTACCTCAGGGCCTTTGCACGTGTTCTTTCTTCTATTGTCAAAGCTCTTCTCATGCCCTTTTTTTTTTTTTTTTTTTTTGGCTTGGTCAGTTCCTTCTCATTCTGTAGATCTCAACTCTTTTCTCAGAAGGGCCTTTTTTCCTCCCTCCCATAAGTGTTTTATACTCCTTCCTTCCTCCATCTTGTCCCCCTGGAACCCTGATCACAATATGTGATGAAATGTGTATTTGGTGTGTATTTGTTTAGGGTATGTTTTCTTCCACCAGACGGTAAGTTCCATGAGGGTGGGGACCACTTCGAACTTGCTCCCCACGAGGCCCACCGTGGCCAGCCCAGTGCCAGTCAGTCACACAGCAGGAGCTCAGTCGGTGTTTGGAGAACGAACACATGGAAACAGACCGACAGGACGTGGTAGCCTAGCCGATGGCACTGAGTAGGGAGAGGGGAGGGAGGTGAAGGGCCTGGGGTGGGGGGAACAGCTCGGCCCGTAGCGGAATCAGACAGCAGTTCGGCAGGCGTTTCTTGAGGGTCCTGCCCGTGTCCTGCCTCTTTCCCATCGGTTCATCACACACGCTCGCCCTCGAAAACATCTCACGGGCCAAACAGCACAGAGGAAAGCTCTTAGGCCCTTGAAAGCTATTTCCTCCCCCAGCGGCGGCCGTAAGAGGTCAGTGTGCCTCTGTGGGACGGGCGAACCTAAGAACAGCCCTTGCTAGGAACCGCCCGTTGAAAAATAGACACAATATAGAATGAGTCTTTAAAAGCTCCACAAGTACTCCTCCTGCTCTCTTTACAGAAAGGCTAACTGGTCTTAGAAGGAACAAAGGATTTACCCAAAGAGACAGGAAGTAGCCGGGCTGCTGGGGTGTGAACCCTCGTCTGCCTGGCTCTAAAGGCCATGCTCTTACCCATCCACCCAGCAGCCTCTGAACAGCCGGCCCTTGACGGGACCGGTCTAGTTACCGGTCAGCATGTTGCAGTGAGGGTGAGAGGGTTGAGGTCTATGCTGCAGTAACCACAAGTCAGCATGCCCGCCAGGCCCGGCTGCGGGGGGTGGGGGACAGACTCAGCCCTCGTTACTCTAGCTTGACATTCCTTCCGTGATTCTTTCATCCTTGGGTCCACTGAGCCATCCATTCATTTCTTCGTTCAGTAAAATGAATTGCTCCAGGCAGACACACACACAGGAAATGGCAGTGAAACGGGACCACCCGGGCGAGCTGGGTATCGGGCAGGGTTGTCTCTTGCATTGCCAGGGTTCCTGGGACTCAGGGGCCAGATGAGCTCGTCAGCCTCCAGTCCACAGGCGACATCAAGCAAGGCGGCTGGGCAGACTACTAGGCAGTGCCCAAGCACATCTTACCCCTGGTTACCTTGTGTGTCCTCACAGCCTTAACAAGCAATTACAGCGTGTGTGCGTGTGTGTGTGTGTGCATGTGTGTGCGCGTGTGTGTGCATACCCACACATGCACGCTTGAGCTTTAAAACGAGTGGCCAAGGGGGATTTAATTCAAAACAGGCATCTCTAGAAATCTGTGTCTCCATTGGATGAGGGTCAGTTAATGAGGTGAACGAAGTCAACATACCAAGTCAAAGGCCATCTGTTCATTCAGTGGACACTCCCGGAGGACTCCCGGGTGCCAGGGCTGCGTCTCACAGGGCCCACCGTCCAGAGGGGAAGAAGGACAATAAACAATGACCGTGCAGGGAGCCACGTGCTGGACGTGGGGTGGACCCAGGGCAGTGAGGCCTGTGGATCTGTGGCTGCAACTCTGTCTCGCCTCTGCCTTCATCTGGACCCTGAGTTCCCCAAGGGCAGGGGACGACGCCTCTTGGTCTTGTCTGCCTCCCTAGGCAAGGCCATCTAGATGCAGAATATAAACAGGAGGCCCCTTCTTCAATAAAAGTAAAACATAAATAGAAATGATGAGTCTGAATGTTCTCATGTATCTTGAACGTGTGTGATGCCTTTTAAAATGCACATATAATTACACCTTCCTATCTTGCAGCTCACACATGCATGTGCACATATTTCTTATCAGAACTGTGGAGAAGCTGCACAAAATGACCCCAGAGGCTTTTAAGTCACTTCCCGACACGCGTGGTTCTGTCAGCGTGCTCTGCCCTCAGCTCACAGCCGAGGAAGGAGGAACTGAACGGTAAAGCTAGGGTTAGTTACCCTGTCTTTCCTCCACTTCCACGCCATCACTTTTGTTATAAGTGACAGGCTGATCTAGGGAAGTGACGAGTAAGGAGAAATATGCTAAGGATGCTCGTTATTAGTTTTTTAGAATGTCATCATTACCTCCTCCTTCTTTTATTATATATTTAAGTTAAGTGAGAGCAGGGGACGCAGAGAGACAGACTTCCACATACACCCAACAGAGATCCAGCTGGCAAGCCTCTATGGGGCAATGCTCTGCGCATCTGGAGTGTTGCTCCATTGCTCGGCAACTCAGCTATTTTTAGCACCTGAGACAGAGGCCACAGGAGTCATTCTCAGAGCCCAAGGCCAACTTGCTAGAGCCAATGGAGCCATGGCTGCAGGGATGGGGGAGAGAGAGAGAGAGAAAGAGAGAGGGAGAGAGAAGAGGGGGATGGGTAGAGAAGCAGATGGTTGCTTCTCCTATGTGCCCTGGCTGGGAATCAAACCCGGGAAATCCAGACACCGGGCTGATGCTCTACTACTGAGCCTACTGGCAGGGTCATTATTATCTTCTTTCTGCATTTGACATGGGTCTGGTTGTAACAGAAAGCCTGACCTCTGGGGCCTGTCAGAACTCCTGCTACTCAATTATAGAGGTAACACGCTCACCTTGAACTTGCTTTGACTCTTGCTGAACTCCCTGCATCCCGAGCCCGTAGAAATTCTGTGCTCCTGGGGCTCCATGAATACTGCATGTGGCCTGACCTGTAGTGGCGCAGTGGATAAAGCATCGACCTGGAAATGCTGAGGTCGTCGGTTCAAAACCCTGGGCTTGCCTGGTCAAGGCACATATGGGAGTTGATGCTTCTAGCACCTCTCTCCTCTTTCTCTCTGTCTCTGTCTCTCTGTCTCTCTCTCTCTCTCTCTCTCTCCCTCTCCTCTCTAAAATGAATAAATAAAATAAAAAAAAAGAATACTGCATGTGAACAGCATGGCTGGGAATGGCAGACACACGTGTTGTATGTATCTCCCCCACTCATGAGCATGCTCTACTCCCCATTGGACTTTATTTACAAAACACAGGTTCAAAGACAAGAGTATTCAAAATGCTAAGATGATAGCCAAGCATTAAACCCAGCGTAGGGATTTCTGAGCGTGGAGCCTTGCACGACTGATCTGTGCCCGTGCCTGCGCAGCTGGCACTGTTCCCATGGCCTTGGCGAACCCTTGCGGAGGCGTGAAAATCTTCGCCAAGGTGATCATATTTGACTTAGCATCCATCTGCCAAATGGAAGACTCCCAGGCAGAGACGGGGGCAAGATAGGGGGGCCTAACAGAGGCAGTGGAGGGCATCGCCGGACGGGAACTGTGGTCACATTGGCATGGCTCAGGGGTCTTGTGCCAGGGAGTGAGGGCGAGCAATGATGAGGCTGGGGAGGAGAGCCAGGTTGGAACGCTCTTTGTATTCTAAACTAAGGCAGCTGGACCTCCACCCACTGGCAATGGGACACCACTTAAGATGCCATTGCTTCTTGGGCTCAGAAAGGAGGCTCCGTGGCAAGGGGAGGCCGGATCGGAGGGGAGCAGGAATGTCGAGGTCAGAGGTGATGGGTCTGTGCCTGGGGGCGGGCTGCAGGGCTGGGGGGGTGGCTCATCCGGAGGACAGCTCAGAGGTCCCACAGAGGGGGCTATGGAGCAGCCAGTGGAGGTGGGCAGACAGGTGGCAGCCGAGGGTGAAACCCGGGCTTCTCCTGCGGGCAGCTGGGTTCTCTAACGTCTGAACCTGGAGGCTTAGAAGACACCACATATCTAGACACCCCTGAAAGCCTTCTGGGGACCTGCTGCCAGCAAATCCTTCCATTTTCTGTTCTCTCTGGCTCAGGACAACAGCGTTAAACCACGGAAAGGAAAACACAGCACAGGGCATGTTATTTTTACAAAAGCCCATGGCACAAATGAGAAGTACAACATTCCAAGGCTCCGTTTATTTGCAGGGAAGAGACTGCGTCGTCGGCCTGAGGGCTCTGGACAGTGCCCCAGCCCCACTGGCCTCTGTAAACACTCCTGGGTGACAAGCCATAGCAGCCCCAGTGCAACAGCCTCTCGTTAGGGTCTCGGCACAAGCACGCCAGGGTTTCAGCGGTCCCTCCTGAGCAGCGTGTGTGGTTCTCCCGGGTTCCAGGAGGCAGAACTTGCAGCTCACGGGTTCTAAGCAGAGCTCCTTCTGGAGGAAGGTAGAAAGGTGTGTGGACGTCAACAGAAACTTGTTGTTATTGGTGCTGACTTATTGGGCCGTGAGGATCATCCATGCTTCATGCTAGCACCATAAATTCCCTTATTTCACCTGATTTCCCCCATACCCCGGCTGGGGAGCCCGGGCCCCTCACAGAATCGAGAAAAGAGAGGCTCCCGGAGGCGAGTGACTTGCCAAGGCCGTGCAGCGGGGAACACTAGCGCCCTCTCCTCCCGGCGCTTCTCGGCCCCGGTTCCCCGTCTGACCAGAGCCTCCTGTCTCCCCAGCGGCACGCCTGTCAGAGAGAGGTGGTGGTGGGGGGGGGTTTATGGACAGTGGTTCCCGCCTGAATGGAAAGTGTAATGTAAGTCAAATATGTTCTCTCTCTTTTATTTATTTATTTATTTTTGTATTTTTTCCAAAGTTAGAAGCAGGGAGGCAGTCAGACAGACTCCCGCATGCACCTGATTGGGATCCACCCAGCGCGTCCACCAGGGGGCGATGCTCTGCCCCTCTGGGCAGCTGCTCTGCTGTAATCAGAGCCATTCTAGCGCCTGAGGCAGAGGCCACAGAGCCATCCTCAGCGCCCAGGGCCAACTTTACTCCAATGGAGCCTCGGCTGCGGTAGGGGAAGAGAGACAGAGAGGAAGGAGAGGGGGAGGGGTGGAGAAGCAGATGGGCGCCTCTCCTGTGAGCCCTGGCCGGGAATTGAACCCGGGACATCCACACGCCAGGCTGACGCTCTACCACTGAGCCAACCAGCCAGGGCTTCGAATATGTTCTCTTGATTCATGCAAACCTTGCCTCTTGCAGTATGTTCTAACCAAGTGTTGTGTTCACATAGAAGAGCGTCTGGGCCGGTGAGACGGGTGCTCTGAGGAGATGTGCTGCGTGTGTCCTGTGTCAGCCACGGTCAGGTCCTCGGGTCCTGAACCTCACTGGGGAAGCCCGCTGCTTCACTCTGCGGCTGCCCCTGGGGCCCAGAAACAGGGCGAGATGATGGGTAAGCTTTCCGTGACGGTGCTGCCAGGCAGGCAAGCCTGGGACCTCGTCGGCGCACCTCCCTAGGTGTTCCCTCAGCTCACGCAGCAGCCGGGCTCGGCCGTGTGTTTGCTCGCCCATTGATCTCGGCTCCCCAGGACAGCGGGGCTCTGCTCTGCGTGTCTCTCACCTGCTCTGGGGCCCAGTGCGCTAACCCGGGCATGACCTCCTCACAGCGGTGGCACGGAGCCCGGTGGCACAGACACGCTCAAGCCACTGGTCCCATCACATGTGCTGACCCTGCGCTGACCAGAGCGAGTCACATGGCGGAACCCAAAGTCATAGATTGGGAAATTATCTTCTTTTTTTTGGAGAGGAAAGACATCACATGTTGAACCAAGGCTGAGGACTCTGGATGTTGATGGCATCTCAGCTACTTCCTGGTCGTGTGACCTCAGATGAGACCCTGGCTCCCTCCAAGCCTCACTTGTCTCATCTGTATAATAGGAGCAAATATTCCTTCCTCAGAGGGATGTTTGCAGGACGAACGAAGTCTGTGATTTTATGGAAAAGCACTTGATGGGGAAGCAGGATCTTCAGATAGTCTTACTATTATTCCATTCAATCAGTTTCCCGAGGTGCCACACTTAGCTCCAAATCACTTTTGATGTTAAACTCAATTGAACCAGGCTACTGAAGGCTTTCAAACAGGAATACCCAGATCAAAAATAACAGCGACGCCAACCACCCCAACATCAAGGGCAAATCACAGCAGGGTCGTGTTCATGCTCATGACCACATTGCTTAGTGTCTCCAACATGAGACGTAGTGTTTCCTCCGGTGGGCGTCTGCTGAATGAATGAACCAGTCACCAAAGATGATTATGCATTAAAAAGCAAAACAAAACACATTTCTATGGCACTACAATTAGCTTCAGATGAGGAACTCGAGAAAAACGTTCAGCTCAGGGAGCACCTGGGAGCCAGTTTCAGCCGCTTGGAGGAGGACGGAGGGATCTCCATCCTCCAGGCACATTGTACAGGTTTCCTGAACATGCCTGAGGGCACATAGAGCCCCATAAGCTCCTGTCTTTTCTCTCCCATCAAGTGAAACAATTCTTAGAGCCAAACAGCCTTTTCTTTGTTCCCTGTGGCTCAGTCAAGCCCTTCAGCCTTGCTAGCTTAGGAAAGAGAAATTTGTGTGCCATTGAGGACCGCAGGTGTGTCAGGCATTCCCACGTGTGCCAGCTCCCAGGTCTCAGGAGCTGAGAGAGGCACCAGTATCCACAGTTTGTACGTGGGCTCAGAGCTTAGAGAGCTTGTAGGATTTGAATTCGGGACGAGCGTAGGCTGGTTCCGGCTTTTTCTAGCTGACGTGAGTGTTAAATCGTTGCCACTCCATTGCTCTATCCAACTAGCAAACAGGTCAGAAGGAGCCACAATTAAGGTAATAATAACTTGGTGTGAAGTTCCAATGTGGGACAAAAAGAGATAATACCTGTCCCTGCCCCAGCCCCTAGACGGTGCCCGGCGCCCAGAGGGGCTCAATGGCAATGAAGTTCTCTGGAGGCAATGAAGTTCTCTGGAAGCAATTTCTGGGATAGAATTCTCTTTCTCTGGAGCTCAAGACGTTCTATTACATTGAGCATAGGTAGACATTTCTAGGATTCTTCTGGTTTTAGAAACATGGCCGAGTCAAAACGCCTTGTTTTCCAGATGAAAAAAAGAACTGGATCCAAAAATGTGAGTGACTCTTTAGGGTCACCCAGCTGGTTAGCAGCAGGGTTTGGGTTTGCAGAAGGGTCACTCCTCCATCCCTCTCTGTCTCACACACGCGGAGCCAGGCTGGAGCAGTGCTGGAGGGTGGGTGTGGGTGTGGACAGCTCCTTCTTCTTCTTTTTGTTTTTTTTTATTCAGTGAGAGGAGGGGAGGCAGAGAGACAGACTCCCGCATGCTCTCCGACCAAGATCCACCTGGCAAGCCCACTAGGGGGCAATGCGCCGCCCATCTAGGGCATTGCTCCATTGCTTGGCAACTGAGCTCTTCTTAGCACCTGAGGTGGAAGCCATGGAACCATCCTCAGTGCCCGGGGCCAGCTCGCTCCAATGGAGCCATGGCTGCAGGAGAGGAGGAGAAGAGAGAGAGAGAAGTGAGAGGAAGAGGAGTGAGTAGGGTGGAGAAGCAGATGGGTTTCTTTCTTGTGTGGCCTGACTGGGAATTGAACCTGGGACATCCATACGCCGAGCTGACGTTTTACCACTGAGCCAACTGGCGAGGGCCAAGGACAGTTTCTTACAGCCAGTCTTCAGGCCCCAGCGGTGCCCCTCAGCGCCGTCTGCCTTTCAGAGTGGTGCTGAGGAAGTGGGGAAGGCTGAAGACCTCAGCGCCCTGGAGGTCAAGGGTGTCTGTGAACACTTAAGGTCAGCCATTCACACCATCCATGGTGCAGCTTTCCATGGGGTTGGTCCCCCCTCCTCCCCACAAGTTCCTTATTAAAAGCACTCAGGAACCGACAGGGCTGGCCGGGAGGGACCTGTGTAAGAGCAGTGACTGTCCAACGGCTGAGCTGTCAGAACATGAAATGGACTCACAATGGCCGTTTCAGGCCGGTGAGCGCGTGTGCAAGGGAACCAGCCCCGTCATGGCAGGTTGCGGGCTGCGCGGGCCGAGCTTACCCCGTGTCACCCGTGCTGGGGGCCTGCCCATGGTCCAGATGGCCACCCTGTTTCGCCTCCCGGAGGGAATGGCTGGTCTGAGCTGATTCTGCCTGACCACACGTTCTACCTCCTAGAAAGAGAGGGCTCGGGGCCAGAGCACTTGCTGCGTGTGCGCCCGGCTCCCTGCCCACGGCCCTGCCTGGGGGACACAGCCCTTAGGCGCTCTCTGCCTCAGTTTCCTCCTGTTGGAAGTGAGGACAATAATGGAGACTAAATTTAACTCAGTGTTAAACAACTCACCCATGTATATATATATATATATATATATTTTTTTTTTTTTTCTTTTCTGAAGCTGGAAACAGGGAGAGACAATAAGACAGACTTCCGCATGCGCCAGACCAGGATCCACCCGGCACGCCCACCAGGGGTGAAGCTCTGCCCACCAGGGGGCGATGCTCTGCCCCTCCGGGGCGTCGCTCTGCCGCGACCAGAGCCACTCTAGCGCCTGGGGCAAAGGCCAAGGAGCCATCCCCAGCGCCCGGCCCATCCTTGCTCCAATGGAGCCTTGGCTGCAGGAGGGGAAGAGAGAGACAGAGAGGAAGGAGGGGGGGGGTGGAGAAGCAAATGGGCGCTTATCCTATGTGCCCTGGTCAGGAATCGAACCCGGGTCCCCCGCACGCCAGGCCGACGCTCTACTGCTGAGCCAACCGGCCAGGGCCATGTATATTAGTGGAGCTTAAAGCACACTATTTAACGCATAGTTAAATAACTCATCCCCTCATATTAACAGAGATTAAAACTCAGGACAGTACGAACAAAGGCACTCAACAAATGTGGGTTGATGTCTTCACCACTTCTGACCTTGAATCTTCGGACTTGGAGGCCAATGAAGGAAGCTGGTCACTCCAGCTCTCCCCACAGACTGCCACTCAGATTTTTCAGACCTGAGCAACCCTATTTGTTTCCTTTAAAAATTAAAAAAAAATAATAATTTTAGGGAGAGGAGAGAGAAGGACAGAGAGAGAAAAGGGGAGGGGAGGAGCGGGAAGCATCAACTCGTAGTAGTTGTTTCTCGTGTGTGCCTTGCATGGGCACACACCAGGGGTAGTCAGTGGTGCCTCCAGACCTGCAGCCTGGCACCCGGACCATGACGGACGCAGACTGCCTGGGTTCAAATCCCACCTCCGCCGGTGTAACCTCAGGCAAGGTGTTCAACATCTCCAGGCCTTCATTTCCTCCTCACCTTAAACACAGGGTCAAAAATATTACCTACCTCTTACATTTCCTTTGTGTTCCTCCCAGGAAAATCAGGTGAGGTGAATAGTAGGTGCTTTATGCTTAGAAGAGTGTCTGGCATACGCTAATTAATACTATTTATAATATGTAAATACATAAGAGTATTATATAATTAGTATTATAATACCACATTAATAATATGATATTCATGTTATTGCTATAAGAGTTGCTCCCACTCTTACTGGTAAGCAGTCCCTCCGTGTGGGTCACTATTATTGCTGGGATTTATTGTTATTATTAGAGGTCCTTGAATGTCCCAGTGGGTCCAAAAGGTAATAAGGAATATTAAGAGAATTAAAAATCCTGGGATTTCATCACACAGACACACTTAAAGTATTCAATTTTACATTTTGCTTCCAGTCACCGTTCATATAGGAATGCAGACATTTTGTGTAATCACCCCCCTTCCTCTGCTATGATTACGAGCTGTGGACCATTTGAGGCCACGGCCCGACCGCCGGGAACTTCACTTGGTACGTCACACGTGTGACAGCATCCCTCCCAACGTCACCCCAGTTCTGTTGCAGAGAGCAGCCGTGGTAAGAGGCAGAGCGCTGGGTTTAACACCCATCTCTGTTTGGTCCCTTTCTTTGGAGGGGGGGCTTCCCTAGGATCAGTTTCCGGGGGAAAGCGACTTCTCATCCTCAAAGTCCATCTTCTCACCTCTGTGCTCCCTCTCGGAGCGCCGAGGACATTCTCACTCCTCAGAACCCCAACGTCTGGATCGCATGAATGAGCAGAAGGAAGCGGGAAAGCACCGCACTCATTCCCGCCCCGCGGAGCCTGGGAGCACGGGGGCGGCATTCTCACGCTGCTCGTTAACTGAGCCCAGGGCTGGGTCGCTTCGGTGTTCAGACAGAACAAGCCGATTCCGCACCTTCGGCTGCGGGCAGGTGCCAGGGACCTGGACCCTGCCTTGGAAGCCTGGGGCTGGGACTGGGCTCACGGAAGGCAGACATGGTTTGCCTCCCTCCAGCTGTCATTGTGGAATGAGGAGAAGGTGCCACATGCTTCTCTTTCCCCAAGAGTTTCCCTCTGTCTGGGGTGTCATGTGTTCCTGGGACTAAACATCTCGTTTCACAGGAAGAGCTAGGGGGTCTGACAGCCTCCAGGACGTGGGGAACCCCTCCCGGCAAAGGGCAGCTGCCAGGGGTGGGGGAAGAGACGCGTTCACCACCACAATTACCCAGAGCAACCAGGAATCCAAATGTGTCTCCTGAGGACAGTGTGAGGTCCTAAGTCATCCTGGCTGTCAGCCACCATGGACACCGTGCAGCGCTTCTAGATAATGACGCCTGCTCATCGCAGGAAATGGTGGCATGAGCTAAAAACGGTAGAACAGAGGACGATGCAGAGAGTGATCAGTCTCTACATGTGAGGGTTTGATAATGGTAGTAGTAATGACAGAGCTACCCAGGGAGACCGCCTTGTGCAGGTGGTCCTGGGACCCTCCGGTTTTAATACCCAAAGTCCCGTGTCCCAGGAAACCCCTCCGTGTGGACTACCCCAACAATAACGACCATCTTAGACAACATGAGTTCATTTAACTATATTAAAAGTGACCCATTCGCAGCACTTTCGAAACAATGACTAAAATGCTCTGTCCTGAAAACGTTACAGGGAGGGGACTGTTGGCAGTCCTTGGTTGGTGGCACCCTGTGACACCTGGGGGACCTCAGGCTCAGTGGTAAGTGGGAGCCACCCTCCTCGGGAACCAGAAAGCCTGGCACCACCATCAATCACAGCCGCTGGCATTTTGCAAAGGGATAGGTGAGCACTGTTTCATTCCAATCTCCCGGCAGCCCAGGGGAGCAGACGTGGTAGGCATGGTGAATCTCACTTTTCAGATTAGCACACTGAGAATCAGAGAGGTGAAGCCATTTGCCCAGGGTCACACAGCCAGCGGGTGACCCAGCCAGGACTGAGGGCCAGGTCTATCTGACACCAGTCTGTGGTCTTTTCTACCACCTCTCTGAGCTAAGTTACTCTCCTCCCATGGACAACCGGGCTCTTGGGCGCTGACCAGACCTATGTCAAGATGCCTTCACTCCAGGGAGCCTCTGAGGGGCTTGGCTGAGCTGACCTCCCCCACCCCCCACAGCCATGCCATTCCGTGGGGACAGTGGCACGACGCCCAGAACCTCAGTTCTCCTGGGGCAGTCACCGGTGCTTCGTGACACTGGCCAGCTGCGCAGGGTTGTGGGGTTGGGTGCGGCAGAAAGTGTGGCGTGAGCTTGGACCCTTAGCCTGTATCCCGAAGGGACCGTTAGCAACACCTCCTGTTGCTTGAGCCCCAGTTTCTCAAGCTTTTCACACAGGCTGAGCAGATGATTGGCCGAAGCCCCATGTCTGTCCAACCTTGTTACTCGGTGAAGTGTACCGTTCACCTGAATCCTTGTTTCTGTTGCTCTCTGATGTCGTCGATGATTGGCCCAGCCCCCCACCCCCATTTTCCTGCCCGTCTTTGCTTCTACCCCACAGGCATCGTGAGTATGAATACGGGAAGGACTGTGGTCTATCCTGATCTTCTAAGAACTGTCTCAGGGCAGTGGTTCTCAACGTGCAGACCTGAGCTCACCAGGGTCAGCACAGCCAGTGACCTTGTTAGAAATGCAAATACGTGGGGACTCTGGGGCGGAGCCCGGACTCTGTGCCCACAGGCTGAGGGTCACTCCACTCGAGTTTCAGAGCCTCTGGTTCCAGAAACCCCCTTCACTTAGGAAGCCGAAGAGCTCAGGTCCCAGCTCCATCCCTCCCTGGCTGGGTGACCTCACACAAATCACTTTCTCTCCTAGACTGTTTCCCGCTGTCCAGGGCGGTGGTGGCCCCCAGGACCCCAGGGCTCCAGCCATCCGGGCCGTGGGTCAGACTCCCTCTGACCTCCACCCCCCCCCATGAAATCAGCAAGCTGGGGGGTCCCTGGGCACCGTGCCATCGGCGTGGGGGCGGTCTGCGAGGTAGAGGCCCCTGCCGCCTCTTGTCTGGGTCTCCGCACCGCCTGCTCCCTGCCACCCAGCCTGCCGTCCCCAGCCAAGAACAAAACGGCACGTGCTGCCAGTTGGCTCTGCGAGGGAGGTGGCCCCGTGCCAGCAGCCTGCTAATTGCTAATTTGCACTGAAACAGCAAACAAAGCCCCTCGTGTGAATGCCCTGGTGTTTGGCCGGGTCTCCCCAGTGTCCTTTAACCGCCACCTAGGGGGTCAGCCCCCAAATCTGGAGCCATTCACCCCAGGATTCCAGGAGGCCAGACCAGCCCCCAGGAAAGCCAGCTTCTCTCCCAGCTAATTGGAAGGGGGAGGGGCTGGCTGTTTGTCTGTCTTTTTTCTCTCCCATGTTCACGCTTTCCCATGAAGCAAAGAATAGACTGATTTTTTTCTCACATGCACAGAGCCTGGGAAGGGAAGCAGGAGGGGGTGGGAAGAGCAGGAACCTCACCTGGCCTTGAACCTTGAGACCCGGCCAGATCTTCAGCTAGCGGAGACTACCTTCCACCCCTGTACTGCGGGGACCCCTGGCTGCCTCCCCAGCACTCGAGACCCCGGTAGGACTGCCTGGAGCCCCGATTCCACAGCCGGAGAAAACGCCAGCTCTCTCCCCGGAGAGTCCACGACACCCCGGTTTTGCATTTTTGTGGCTCACTCCCGAGTCCTCATTCTCTGCCCGTTCTCACGTCACCCTGAGGCACGCAGCTCAGCGTCTCCGAGTCCTGCAAGGACAAAACGCCCACAAGCTCCAGGTATTCCACAGTTCTGTGGCGCTGATAGACAACCGGCAGGAAGGGGCGAGGGTGATGAAATGGGGTTCAGTGGTGCCTCCCACACTTTGGCTCCACCCCTGCACTCACCTTGTCACCTGCAGCACCCAGGTCTCCAATCCTGGTGCCAGGCCGCACCTGTGCCCCTCACCAGAGCGGGCTCATCGGGCCGTTCTCTCAGCAAGGGGGGGGGGGGGAGAGGAGACTGTCTTTCTCAGGGGAACTCGGTCCCAGGAGAACAAACATTTCCTCATCTTGTCCAAGTCATCAGTGACAATGGACGAAGTCCCTGCCCTCCGGGAGCTTACAGGTCAGGGGAAGGAAAGGACAAAGCACACAGACAAGTGATTGTCTGTCCTCCTGGTGACAGGAGCCCATGTGTGCAGGTTTGGGCGGACTCTCTTAACTGGTGCCACTAGGTGGTAAATTCCACGAGACGAGATGTTTGAGCGTCATTAACATGCTGTAAACTGCACGTGAAGTGTGCAACCTGGTAAGTTTTGAACAGATGTGAACACTGGTGAAACCATCACCGCAGTCCAGACAGTACACAGATGCACGGCCCCCAGGTTTCCTGGGACCCCCCTTTGCAATTCCTGGGCTCCTCTCACGTGCTCCCCCACCCCCGCTGATTGATGGCCACCCCTGCTCTGTCACTAAAGATGACTCTGCATTTTCTGGAGTTTTATATAAAAGAAATCCTACAGTAGGTGTTTTTCACTCAGCAAAATTATTTTGAGATCCACCGATGTTGTCTTGCTGATCAAATGGTTCATTCTCTTTTACTGCCGAGTGATTCCTACTGTATGGCTGGCTATACCACAGTCTGTGCCTTCCCCTGCGGCTTGGTGTACGTTGGGGTCATTCCGATTTTTTGACTATTGAAAATAAAGCTGCTATAAATATTTGTAGATAAGTCTTCACACAGATGTGTATTTTCATTTATCATGCATAACTCGCTAAGAGTGGGAATGACTGGATTATATGGCAGATTGATGTTTAACTTAAAAAAAAGGTGCTACGTTGATTTCCAAAGCGATTGTTGTGTTTTTCATTCCTACTACTAGTGTGTGAATGTCCCAGCTGCTCCATGTCCCAGCCAAAAGTTTTGTTACCATCTTTTAAATTTGAGGCACTTTGATGGACATTGAATGGTATCTCACTGTGGTCTATTTTGCACTTCATGACTAATCATGTTGAGCATTTTTTCAGGTGTTTATTTGTATCAGATATAATCCCGAGTGAATTGTATGCTCCAATTTTGCCTGTTTAGAAAATTGAGTTGCTTTTGTTTTCTTTTTATTGAGTCTTAAAAGTTGTTCTATATGTTTAGACGTAAGTCCTTTATCAGATACATACCTGGCCAAGATTTTTTCCCTTCTTGATGGCTTGTCTCTTTATTCTCAGTGGTGTCATTTGAAGAACAAAAGTTTTAAATTTTGGTCAAGTCCAATTTATGAATTTTTCTCTTTTGTGGTTTGTGCTTTTGGTGTCATATCTAAACCACTGCCTAACCCGAGGTCACAGAGATTTTCTCCAATGTTTTCTTTTCTATGGCTTTAGGTGTTACAATCATGTCTATGGCTTATGTTGGTTAATGATTATATTATGGTGCAAGGTGGAGATCAAAGTTCATTTTGTTGCATTGTATATCCAATTGTTTCAGCACACATTGTTGAAAAGACTGTCTTGCTTCACTGAATTGCCTTTGTAACTTTGTTGAAAATCAGCTGACCATCTATGCAGACCTCTATTTATGGACTCTGTATTCTGTTCTATTGGCTTGTTTGTCTATCTTTACACCAATAATGCATGTCACCAGTGTAAATTTACACTGTCTTAAAGTCAAGTATAATAGTATAAGTCCTCCAGCTTCTTCTTTTTTCAAATTTGTCCTGGCTATTTTAGGTCTTTTCAATTCTATTTAAATTTCAGAATTAGTTGGCCAATTCCTACAAAAGAACCTGCTGGGAATAAATTGGGAAACGGTTGAATATATAGATCAATTTGGGGATAACTGTCATCAAATAATATATAGTCTTCTGATCCAATGAGCACAGTATATCTCCCCATTTTTCTAGGTTTTCTTTAATTTCTCTTGGAAATGTTTGTAGTTTTCAGTATATTTTTACTTAGAAATATCTGTGGCCCTGGTCAGGTAGCTCAGTTGGTAAAGCATCAATATCTTGCATGTCAGAGGTCGCAGATTCGACCTCCCAGTCAGGGCACATAGGAGACACAGTGAGTACACAGCTAAATGGAACAACTAAGTGAAACAACAAGTTGATGCTCCTCTCTCTTGGTAAATATTTTATACACACTTGAAAATAATGTGTGTTTTGTTGATAGTGTGGTTTAAGTAATTAATGTCCTTACTATTTTTTCTACCAATTATCTAGATGTAGTATTAAAATCTCTAATTATTAATTGTGGATTTCTCTATTTTTAGTTGTGTCCATTTTTGCTTTTAAAATTCTGTTATTGTGGAAGTATAAATGCTTGTTATGTTCTCTTGATGAATTGACTCCTTCATCCCCATGAAGTCACAATCTCTGTCCCTGGTAATAGTCTTTGCTCCAAAATCTTTTCATTGGTGTTAGCATAGTGTATCTTTTCTCATATCTTTTAAACCTATTTCCATCTTTATTTTACAAGTTTTTCCTTTTGTTAGATCCAGACTTCATCCATTATTATTATTATTTTTTTCCAAGGGTCTTCCTTTAATATTTATTACCGTGTAGGTCTGCTATTGATGAATTCCTTTAGCTTTTGTATGTTTGAAAATATCTCCCTTTTGTCTTGACTCTTGAAAGGTATTTTTGCTGGGTATAGAATTATAGATTGACAAGTTTTTTTCTTGTTGTGTTGAACCATTTGTTGTTTGTTTTTCTGTGTGTGTGTTTTTATTTTTTGCCAGTTCTTTTTTATCTACACTCTAAAGACGCTGTTTCACTGCTTTATGGCTTCATTATCTCTGACGAGTCGTCTGTCATGCTTATCTGTGTCCTCTGTATATGACATGTATTCTTTCTTCTGGCTGTTTTTAATGCTTTCTCTTTATCACTGGTTTAAAGCAGAATAGTTCATGGTGTTCCTTAGTATTATTTTCTTCAAGTTCTTTGTGTTTAAGCTGTGTTGAACTTCTTGGTTCCATGGGTTTAAGGTTTTAATAACTTTGGAAATTTTGGGCCATTAGTTCTTTAAATATTTTTTCTTCCCATCTCTATTTCTATCTTCCTTTTTCATGACTGCAATTACATGTCTGCTTATTTTTTTCAGTCTTTTTTTGTTTTTTGTATTTTTCTGAAGCTGGAAACGGGGAGAGACAGTCAGACAGACTCCCACATGCGCCCGACCGGGATCCACCCGGCACGCCCACCAGGGGCGACACTCTGCCCACCAGGGGGTGATGCTCTGCCCTTCCGGGGCGTCGCTCTGCCGCGACCAGAGCCACTCTAGCGCCTGGGGCAGAGGCCAAGGAGCCATCCCCAGCGCCTGGCCCATCTTTGCTCCAATGGAGCCTTGGCTGCGGGAGGGGAAGAGAGAGACAGAGAGGAAGGAGGGGGGGTGGAGAAGCAAATAGGCGCTTCTCCTATGTGCCCTGGCTGGGAATTGAACCCGGGTCCCCCGCACACCAGGCCAACGCTCTACCGCTGAGCCAACCGGCCAGGGCCTTTTTCAGTCTTTTAATCTCTTTCTATTACTTTGAATAATATTTATTGTCATATCTTAAATTTCACTAATATTTCCTTTTGCAATATTAAATCTTCCAGGAATTCTATCCAGTGTATTTGTTCATTTCAGACATTATGGTTTTCATATCCAGATGTTCAATTGTATTTATAAAAATATCTTTCACGTTGCTTCTTACTCAATCTTTCATCTAGATTTTTGGACACATGAATTATAGTTGTAATAACAGTTTTGATATATTAGTTTTATCCTCTATGTCATCTCTGACTGTGCTTGCTCTGAAGTTCATCACCATGTCTGGAAAGCTGGACTTTTATGACGGCTGACCTTGGCTTAGAGACATCCCAGGGGCTTTGTGGGACCTTCTTAAGGCTACGTGATTCCACTAGCCTTCCTTCCCTTCCTCTTTCTCTGGGACAGACTCCATCAAGGTCAGTTATCTGTCCTGGCCTTTCTGGTTCCTCTAACAGGTAGTTTTCTTACAGTAACTTTGCATGTTTAACCTCCCCTTGGCATCTGCTTCTTAGTGGATGTGGACTGACCTGGACAGAGTGGACAGGGCAGGAGCTCTGGGGCCTGAGCTCCTGAGTTCCAGGCTCAGCTCTGCCCCCAGCTACTTATATAAATATGGACAGCTGGTGCTCTCTCTCTGAAGTTCAGCTTCTGCATCTGAGGCGTGAGGGTGTATGATACATACTTTACATTTATATTGTGGAAACTAGATGAAACCCGGTATGTGAAATATACAGACACAGCCACCTTTCCATCCTTCACAGGTAACGGAAGCTTGGCCTATTTAAATGTGTGCAAAAGCATACACGATGACACAGAAGCAGCCACATACCCAGCACCCAGCTTAAACCAGGACTGTCACTTCAGGGCACTTCCTAGTGGGAAACTTTGGAATGCTGCCCTCCAAGCATCAACCTTGGACCTAGCTTCAGTGACTCACGAGAGCTTGGGCCAGACCCTGCCCAGGCAGCCTCTTCTGCATGAGTCAGAAAACACACATCTCAGCTCATGGCCTTGGCTCGGGACACATCTACTGACCTGGGGTGGGGTTTCTAGGAGAGCTTGTTTGGAGGGAAAATGTACTGAACCGTACGACTCGGCAAGTGTCTGAAGCCAAAATGAGCCTGACAGGGTTAACAGAATCTGCTCCGGAGCTAGGGCAGGGGACGGTCCGGGGGACTTCACTGTCACTGGAGCTAGGGCAGGGGACGGTCCGGGGGACTTCACTGTCACTGGAGCTAGGGCAGGGGACGGTCTGGGAGACTTCACTGTCACTGGAGCTAGGGCAGGGGACGGTCTGGGAGACTTCACTGTCACTGGAGCTAGGGCAGGGGACGGTCCGGGGGACTTCACTGTCACTGGAGCTAGGGCAGGGGACGGTCCGGGGGACTTCACTGTCACTGGAGCTAGGGCAGGGGACGGTCCGGGGGAACTTCACTGTCACTGGAGCTAGGGCAGGGGACGGTCCGGGGGAACTTCACTATCACTGGAGCTAGGGCAGGGGACGGTCCGGGGGAACTTCACTATCACTGGAGCTAGGGCAGGGGACGGTCCGGGGGACTTCACTGTCACTGGAGCTAGGGCAGGGAACGGTCCGGGGGACTTCACTGTCACTGGAGCTAGGGCAGGGGACGGTCCGGGGGACTTCACTGTCCCAGGAGCTAGGGCAGGGGACGGTCCGGGGGACTTCACTGTCACTGGAGCTAGGGCAGGGGCCGGTCCGGGGGACTTCACTGTCACTGGAGCTAGGGCAGGGGACGGTCCGGGGGGACTTCACTGTCACTGGAGCTAGGGCAGGGGACGGTCCGGGGGACTTCACTGTCACTGGAGCTAGGGCAGGGAACGGTCCGGGGGGACTTCACTGTCACTGGAGCTAGGGCAGGGGACGGTCCGGGGGAACTTCACTATCACTGGAGCTAGGGCAGGGGACGGTCCGGGGGACTTCACTGTCACAAGAGCTAGGGCAGGGGACGGTCCGGGGGACTTCACTATCACTGGAGCTAGGGCAGGGGACGGTCCGGGGGACTTCACTGTCACAGGAGCTAGGGCAGGGGACGGTCCGGGGAACTTCACTATCACTGGAGCTAGGGCAGGGGACGGTCCGGGGGGACTTCACTGTCACTGGAGCTAGAGCAGGGGATGGTCCGGGGGAACTTCACTATCACTGGAGCTAGGGCAGGGGACGGTCCGGGGGACTTCACTGTCACAGGAGCTAGGGCAGGGGACGGTCCGGGGGACTTCACTGTCACTGGAGCTAGGGCAGGGGACGGTCCGGGGGAACTTCACTGTCACTGGAGCTAGGGCAGGGGACGGTCCGGGGGAACTTCACTATCACTGGAGCTAGGGCAGGGGACGGTCCGGGGGGACTTCACTGTCACTGGAGCTAGGGCAGGGGACGGTCCGGGGAACTTCACTGTCCCAGGAGCTAGGGCAGGGGACGGTCCGGGGGACTTCACTGTCACTGGAGCTAGGGCAGGGGACGGTCCAGGGGACTTCACTGTCACTGGAGCTAGGGCAGGGGACGGTCCGGGGGACTTCACTATCACTGGAGTTAGGGCAGGGGACGGTCCAGGGGACTTCACTGTCACTGGAGCTAGGGCAGGGGACGGTCCGGGGGACTTCACTGTCACTGGAGCTAGGGCAGGGGCCGGTCCGGGGGACTTCACTGTCACTGGAGCTAGGGCAGGGGACGGTCCGGGGGGACTT
The DNA here is from genome assembly GCF_036850765.1 of Saccopteryx bilineata. Lineage (NCBI taxonomy): Eukaryota > Metazoa > Chordata > Mammalia > Chiroptera > Emballonuridae > Saccopteryx > Saccopteryx bilineata. The sequence continues at coordinate 261,251,293 of NC_089494.1, forward strand.
CACTGTCACTGGAGCTAGGGCAGGGGACGGTCCGGGGGACTTCACTGTCACTGGAGCTAGGGCAGGGGCCGGTCCGGGGGACTTCACTGTCACTGGAGCTAGGGCAGGGGACGGTCCGGGGGACTTCACTGTCCCAGGAGCTAGGGCAGGGGACGGTCCGGGGGACTTCACTGTCACTGGAGCTAGGGCAGGGGCCGGTCCGGGGGACTTCACTGTCACTGGAGCTAGGGCAGGGGACGGTCCGGGGGGACTTCACTGTCACTGGAGCTAGGGCAGGGGACGGTCTGGGGGACTTCACTGTCACTGGAGCTAGGGCAGGGGATGGTCCGGGGGAACTTCACTATCACTGGAGCTAGGGCAGGGGACGGTCCGGGGGACTTCACTGTCACTGGAGCTAGGGCAGGGGACGGTCCAGGGGACTTCACTGTCACTGGAGCTAGGGCAGGGGATGGTCCGGGGGACTTCACTATCACTGGAGTTAGGGCAGGGGACGGTCCAGGGGACTTCACTGTCACTGGAGCTAGGGCAGGGGACGGTCCGGGGGACTTCACTGTCACTGGAGCTAGGGCAGGGGACGGTCCGGGGGAACTTCACTGTCACTGGAGCTAGGGCAGGGGACGGTCCGGGGGAACTTCACTATCACTGGAGCTAGGGCAGGGGACGGTCCGGGGGAACTTCACTATCACTGGAGCTAGGGCAGGGGACGGTCCGGGGGACTTCACTGTCACTGGAGCTAGGGCAGGGGACGGTCCGGGGGACTTCACTGTCACTGGAGCTAGGGCAGGGAACGGTCCGGGGGACTTCACTGTCACTGGAGCTAGGGCAGGGGACGGTCCGGGGGACTTCACTGTCCCAGGAGCTAGGGCAGGGGACGGTCCGGGGGACTTCACTGTCACTGGAGCTAGGGCAGGGGACGGTCCGGGGGACTTCACTGTCACTGGAGCTAGGGCAGGGGACGGTCCGGGGGGACTTCACTGTCACTGGAGCTAGGGCAGGGGACGGTCCGGGGGACTTCACTGTCACTGGAGCTAGGGCAGGGGCCGGTCCGGGGGACTTCACTGTCACTGGAGCTAGGGCAGGGGACGGTCCGGGGGACTTCACTGTCCCAGGAGCTAGGGCAGGGGACGGTCCGGGGGACTTCACTGTCACTGGAGCTAGGGCAGGGGCCGGTCCGGGGGACTTCACTGTCACTGGAGCTAGGGCAGGGGATGGTCCGGGGGAACTTCACTATCACTGGAGCTAGGGCAGGGGACAGTCTGGGGGACTTCACTGTCACTGGAGCTAGGGCAGGGGACGGTCCGGGGGACTTCACTGGAATTTCTCTCAAGCTTATGCCGTGTGACTTTTGGCAGGTCACTCTCTGAGCTTCAGTTTTCGAATCTGCCGCATGACAAATATTAGTCACTGCTTCTTCTCTGTTGGTCATCTTATTTTTAAGACATCCTGGAGTTTGACCTCCAGTTTGAGAGAAAGTTCATGGATAACAAAAGCTTTGACCTTTTTTTTTTTTTTTTTTTTTTTTTTAAAGAGAAAGAGAGTCAGGGAGAGGGATAGATAGGGACAGACAGTCAGGAATGGGGAGAGATGAGAAGCATCAGTCATTAGTTTTTCGTTGCAACACCTTAGTTGTTCATTGATTGCTTTCTCATATGTGCCTTGACCGTGGGCCTTCAGCAGACCGAGTAACCCCTTGCTCGAGCCAGCGACCTTGGGTCTAAGCTGGTGAGCTTTGCTCAAGCCAGATGAGCCCACGCTCAAGCTGGAGACCTCGGGGTCTCAAACCTGGGTCCTCCGCATCCCAGTCCAACGCTCTATCCACTGCACCACCGCCTGGTCAGGCTTGACCATTCTTGATTATCCTCTTCATAGCTTGTATATAACTGTATGTGTGGAGGGGGGCAGTTAGGAGTATTATTTGAGCAATCAGAAGGCATCCACATTTATTGAGTAATCGTGATGGGACAGAAGCTGTAGAGCTCAGCCATCTAGTCCTCATGACAACCCTGTGAGGGAGATGCTTATGTTGCCTCTATATTTCTATGAGGAAACTGAGGCTCTGAGAAGGAAAATTATCAGTCCTGCTCTGGACTGAATTCTTGTGTCCCTCCCACCCCCCAACCAAACACACACACACACACACACACACACACACACACACACACACGTTGGGGCCCTAATTTCCAATGTGATGGTATCAGGAGATGGAGCCTGTGGCAGGTGGTTAGGTGATGGGGGTACAGCTCCCACGATGAGGTTAGTGTCCTTGTAAGAAGACACACAAGAGAGCTCGCTTCTCTCGCCCCATCTGAGGATAGAAAGAGATGTTGGCTGTTGGCCAACTGGGAAGAACCCTCCTCAGACCCCAATTCTGCCAGCACCCTGAACCTGGACCTCTAGCCTCACACACAGCGAGAAGTAAATTTCCGTTGTCTAAACTCCCCTGTCCACGGCATCGGCTGGAGCAGCCGAGGGGCTGAGACAAGTGCCCAGTTGACGGCACCTCCGGGTTTCCTTCGGTGGAGATTTAGGCTTCCTGCTGGGACTGAGGGCGCAGGGGACCTGTGCGGGAGGGGCGTCGGCCACCATCCCGTGGGCAGTGCCGAGGATGAGCCCTTTCTCTTTTCTTTTCTTTTCTCGTCTTTCTTTTTCTTTTTCTTCTTTTTTTTTTCCCTTTTTGATCTTAATTGCTATTTTCCAACATGCTGGGAGTCCTGAGAGCAACATAACAAACAGCCATGGGGCACCAGCACATGTTGTCCTATTTATTCAGATTTTTATTTTATTTATTATTATTATTTTTTATTTATTTTTATTTTTTTCTTTTCTGAAGCTGGAAACGGGGAGAGACAGTCAGACAGACTCCCTCATGCGCCCGACTGGGATCCACCCGGCACGCCCACCAGGGGCTACGCTCTGCCCACCAGGGGGCGATGCTCTGCCCCTCCGGGGCGTCGCTTTGCTGCGACCAGAGCCACTCTAGCGCCTGGGGCAGAGGCCAAGGAGCCATCCCCAGCGCCCGGGTCATCTTTGCTCCAATGGAGCCTTGGCTGCGGGAGGGGAAGAGAGAGACAGAGAGGAAGGAGGGAGTGGGGAGTGGAGAAGCAAATGGGCGCTTCTCCTATGTGCCCTGGCCGGGAATCGAACCCGGGTCCCCCGCATGCCAGGCCGATGCTCTACTGCTGAGCCAACCAGCCAGGGCCCAGATTTTTATTTTTGAAAGCAATAAAACGTGACAGATAGAGTTGGGGTCCCCTCTCTCCCCTTCTCTGGGCTCAGTTGTCCTTATTCTGGTCTAGAGACAATCAAGAGGGTAACTTTCCCATGCGGATCTTCATATTGTTACTGTGCGTGCATGAGTTCATAAGAAACTGATAAATACTTGGTGGGTTTCAGATTTTACTGAAATGGTTTTATATGGTACATATCATTGTGCAAAATTTTTTTTGCTCTAACCTGGTGACTCAAGCAGATTCTATTGATTTATTTGAACGGTTCATAATATTCGATCATGTGAATACACTACATGGGTCTTTCCATTTCCCTATCAGTAAGTGTATCTGCCGCTTCCAGTTTTTTTTAACATGATAAACAACGCTGCAGTGAACATCCTTCCATTTCTCTAGCCTAGAGACTGAGGGCTGTCACTACTGGGTCAGAGGGGAAGTGCCTCTCCCTCCCTCCATCTCTCCTTTCCTTACTTCCTTCTTTTATTAATTCGTAGAACTAAACTCTTCACTATTTTAGATTCACAATAAACTTATCGTTACTGGCTCATACATGGCCCACTTATTTATCGTTTGTTTATTCATCCTCTCTTAGTTATTTTTTAAATAATGTATCAAGCAGTTACAAATGCATCATTGAAGCATAATCTAACCTGCATCCCACCGTCTGTTTCTATCACCTCCCGCCTGAAGAATCTGTGCTGCTGGAGAGGGAAGCACTTCTTGGTGGCTTTAGGCTTCCCATGGGATCCGAGAGTGTCTGCCACCCTGCCGTTAGTGGTTCTGTGAGCGCTGCTGAGGAGCCTTACGTACATTTGGTGTCCCTGTGCCACTTATCTGTGTTGCAGTGACCTCCTCTAAACTGTGTGTGTACGGCCAGTGGCCACCGCCATCGTGGCCGTGCAGGTTCTCAATGGATTCGGGCAGATGGTAAAGAAGCAGTGGAGCCAAAACCATGGTGGGCCACTCCTTTATTCAAGTCTCGCAGCTACTCACAAACTAACAGACAGGGAAAACACTTCCCTTTCATTCCGGGCTCCCAAAGCCCTGATGCATTCTCCATTTCCACAACCAGGAGAATCTTCTTCGGTTCCTCCTAGAATCAGAGGCCCCCACAAGCCTGTGGGGAGCTCACAAAGCCCCTCAGCTCTGTTTCCCCATCTGCACACCTCTGTCTTTCTGCAAAACTGGCTTCTTCTTCAGCACCCTGCATTCTTTCCGCTCTCCCTGCAAAAACTGGCTGGGCCCACGAAGACCCCTCCTCCAGCAAACATTAGCAAGACAAGGGCCCCTCCCAAGCAGGAATGCAATCCACAGTTTGCTATCAACTGCCCTGCTCTGAGGGCAAGTGCACACATGGCTGCCCAGTGCCATTTTTTAACAATAAAAGTGAGCAAACTCAAAAAACACAAATTTTACAAACTCATTTGCCCAACAGTGCACCTTTCCGGTTTTCCTAAATACTGCTAAGTTGCTCTCAAGTAGCTGCATGAGCCACTTTGCTGGCGTTGTGAGGAAGTCCCTGCCTGCTCACATCCCTCCCTGTTGTCATCCTCAGACCTGAATACTGTTTGCGTGTTTGGGAACAGTGCCGTGATACCACCATTGTTTGATCACGCCCTTTCACCGTTCCCGAGAGAACGAGCAGCAGTGTGTGGACCATCCGGACTTCGTTCTGTGAACTGCTCTCCCATGAATCCTGCCCACTGACTTGCTATCGCCCGGTGTGTCGTTTTCTTACAGCCTTAAACACATTTTCTTTGGTTGTCTCTCTTCGAGGAGGTTAACATCTCTCAGGCTGGGTTTTGCCTTTTATCTTTTTGTGGTGCTTTCTGTCATCTGAGAATGCTGTTTTCAGACCCTTACATATTTGTAATTTGTGTGTGTGGTTTGGTTCTGTTTTTTTGTCATTGAAGTAAAATCTATAAATGTGTAATTTACCATTTTAACCATTTTAAGTCATGGTTCTGTAGCATCAAGGACAGCCACATTGTTGTCCCCACTACCCGCACCGTCATCTTGGGGACTTCTTCGTTTCCCCAAACTGAAACTCTGTCCCCCTTCAACACTCACTTGCCCTTCCCTTCTCCCCGAGTTCCCGGCTCAGACATCTGCTTTCTTCCCCTGTGACTGGGACTCCTCCAGGGGCCGCGCATGAATGAGACCAGGCAGCCTCTGTCCTTTTGTGACTGGCTTATTGCACTGAACATAACGTCCTCAGGGTCCACCCGTGTTGTAGCAAGTGTCAGAATTTCCTTCTTTTTCTGCAGCTGGTTTTTATGCTCTTTTATATCTATTTCGCTCCTGCATTCACCTGCTATGGTAAATAATGCTGCGATGAACGTGGGTGGACAAATAGCTATCGATGCTCTCGCTTGTACCCCTTTGGGGTATCTATACAAATATGGAATTGCTAGGTCGTATTTTTAATTGGGGGGGGAGAGCAATTGCTATACCATTTTTTTTTTTTATCGTGGCTGTACCATTTTACATTGCCACCAGCCATGGAAATTCTAATTCCTCCATATTCTTGTCAGTACTTGCTAGTTTCTGTTGTGTGTGTGTCTTTTGTCTTGATCTTAGGCACCCTAAAGGGTGTGAGGTGGTTTATCTCACTATGATTTTGATCAACGATGTTGAGAACCTCCGGCGTGTTTATTGGCCATTGTGTATCTTCTCTAGAGAAATGTTTATTCAAATCTGTTGCCTATTTTTCCGTTGAGCCTCTGGGTGTCTGTTGTTGTTTTGGTGGTTGTGTTGTAGGCCTTCTTGGTGTTCTATCAATCCCTGGTCAGACATGTGACTTGCAAATATTTTCTTCCATTTTGTGGGGTTCATTCTCATGCTTATGATAGTGTCTTTGAGGCACCCAAGTTCTTGGTTTTGATGAAGTCCAACTCGCCTGTTTTTCTTCTTGTGGCCGTGCTCTCAGTGCCGTTGTTACAAAGTACCGCACCCCAGATTCTGAAAGGCACTGTACCTCATCTCATCAAATTCACGTAGAGACACTCAGTCCAGATAAATTTTGAAGAGTTTGATTAGGGAAGGAAATTTTAAATATGCCGGCCGCATATGGCTGACATGGGGCATCTGTAGGCCCAAATCGTGCAGTCCCAAAAATAGTTCAGGGGTTGCCTATATACCTTTGATCACACATGGATGGGGGGAGAGTATGACTTCAGGGTACAAGCTGGCAACATTTGTTTAGAGGATACACAGGAACATTAAGACTTTTAAGGTAACACAATCAAAGATGTTTACAAATCTTTCAGGGTTCCTCTTCCCTCACTAGCCTAGAGGTATTTTACCCTCAAGATTCCAGGGAGGGGGAGGAACTACAATCAATGCAAGGTGGTATGTAAGTTCTGCCTCCTATTGAAAGAGAAGAAGTTTCTAGGTTAACCTTTATTTTAGATTTAAAACTGAATGATCCATTGTTCTTGCAAGCCAGAAACTTCTACATTCTTCTCCCTTTCCTCTCTAAAGGAGGGATGGGACAGGAAAGCCTGATAGAAAAGCCTGACCTTTCCTCCCAGAATATCAATATCAATTTTCAGCTTTTTGGTACCTTACAACACCGTGGGCAAGAAACTCCTGGCCAGGGAGCTGCACCTCCGTGACTTCCAGTGCGTGTGTGTGTGTGTGTGTGTGTGTGTGTGTGTGTGTGTATGCGTACATGCATGTGTTTTAAGATCTCCTTACCCACACTAAATATATGATAATTTCTTTAAAATATGTGTCCTGTTTTTCATAATGTGATCTTTTCTTCAGGCAGGAATATATTTTTTACGAGTGGAATGAAAAAGGGACCTAATTTTATTCATTTTCATATGATTGCCTGATTGTTACAAAACCTGATAGATACATGAATTACAACTGCCCTTTTGCTGTTCTGCTTGGCTGCCTGACCCCACCCTTAATTACCGGACAATCGACCCTGGGACAAAGAAATTCCAGGAAGCTGGTCAATCACCCCAAAGAGGAGTATTCCAGAAAACCAAACATACCAGCACACCCTTGCTCGAGGCTATCCCCAACCCTATAAAGTTTTACCTCAGTCTGTTTTGGGGGCCCTTCCTCCTGGAGAAGTGCCCCAGCAGGTCTTTCTCCTCTAATAAAGCCTGCACATCCGATGTTGGAGTGCTGTCTCGTTCTTACATCTGGTGCCGAAACCCGGGACAGGGGACTGACCGCCTGGGCGATCCCTCTTTGCTGTCCAAACGAAGCCTGGACAAGCAGTTGTAGGTTGATTGGCCAGCAGTCCGACCCTGTCCCGAACCCTGCCGGGTCCCTCTTTGCTGTCCAAATGAAGCCTGGACAAGCAGTTGTAGGTTGATTGGCTGGCAGTCCGACCCTGTCCCGAACCCTGCCGGATCAGAAAGGTAAGGAGTTTCTCTCTCCCCTTCCTCGGTTGGCCTCCAAATTGCTCCCCAAAAACACCCCTTCCTGGTCGGACGGTTTTGACTTTGGACCCCATATCTACGAGTGGTCTGCCTCTACTCCTTTATGGACTTCTACGAGAGTCTAGGCGTGCCTAGCCAGGCCCCTCTCCTACATTCCAGGGTCTCAGTCTTGGGGTGACGACCTCCTGTCTGAGAGTCTCTTTCTACAGAGATTTTCTCCTCTCGGAACTGTGACTGAGGCGGGGACACCCCCTTCTCTCACCAGTCTCCTCTACTGTGGGCTCCTCTCAGTCCAAACTGTCCAGCCAGGCTCCCCTCAGAACGTGGGCACCTCCCAATCTCAGGCCTCAGAGACTACTCCTCTACTCTTTCAGGTCTCCTCTGTTCCTTCGGGATCACTCTACTCTCTGAGGTTCACAGTTTGGGAGGTTTCTACTCCGAGCAGCCTGCTTCTACAGACTTCCTCGAAAGTCTAGGCACCGAGCCAGGTTGCTTTCTACTACCATTACAATATCCTAAGAGATTTTGACAATTTCTGCCACCGGCTGGGGAGGGCATCAGAAATCCCTTACATGCAGGCTTTTCTTCTCTCTTCTCTCTGTCCTTAATCTCTGTGCCACCTGTTCTACACGTAGGCCGTTTTTGGCCAAAGAAACCTCACCTAAAACCTTCGCTCCTAATCTCTCCTTCTTCGCAGACTCCCAACTCTCTTCTCCTACTGCCTGACCCCCGGGGGCACCCCTCTTTTGGGATCCCTCTCTGGTCCCTCTGCAAATCTCTATCGCTTGAGTCTCTTCCCTCCAGAAAGCCCCCTCCCTTCGCAGGATCCTGTTTTCTCATTCACCTGCAAATACCAGTCTCTCTTTCTCCTCCCCTGCTGGCCAGGGTCCCTCCCTTCTCCACTGTGTTCTTAAACCCCTCCTCCCTCCTTATACAGATGGGCAGCTCTGTCTCTTTTTCTTCTTTGACCCATCCTTCCCCCTCCTCAGAGACTGACTGTGCCTTCCATTACCCCTTGTCCTCTCCCCTCTCTTCAGAACTCTAAATCTTTTTACTCCTCTGACCACATGGTGCCACACCAGTACTTTAACCACCTTCTCCTCCTCCTGCAGATTCTGACCCTCCTCCTTTTCCATCCAGCTGCTCACACTGTCCATCCATCTGCTTTCTCTCTTCTTCCCCTCTATGCTGACAACTCCCTGCCATCTCAAAAAGCTTAAAAAAACAGAACTGTCTATTGAGATATGTGAGTGAATAATCTGTTTTGTCTCTTTGTTTGTCAGAAAATATCTCTAGTATAATTTTTATTGAAACAAGTAAAAGGCATGCTCATTTAAATTTCTTAATTCATAATATGTATCTGAAGTCTTTGTTTAATGTGTAACTGTGTCTGTTTCTAAGGCCTTAAACCAATAATTACCTGCCTCTTAAATCAAGGCTTACTCATCCCCATGGACTCTCCCTGCAATAGCCCCATTCTTCCTGTTCAAAAACCTTCAGGGGCTTATCGCCTCGTACAAGACTTACATCTAATCAATGAGGCAGTAGTTCCCCTCCATCCAGTAATCCCTAATCTCTATAAGTTAAGGTCACACATTCCTGCAAACACCACTCACTTCATGGTCCTAGACCTCAAGAATGCCTTCTTTACCATTCCTCTACACCCTGACTCTTACTTTCTGTTTGCCTTTACCCGGACACTAACACAGCCCAGCAACTTACATGGACTGTCTTACTCCAGGGGATCAAAAACAGCCCACACCTGTTTGAGCAGGCATTAGCTCAGGATTTAGCAGCATGCAATCTCAAAACTAGTACTCTCTTACAATATGTAGATGACCTACTCCTCTGCAGCCCCTCCTTGCCTGCCTCAAGAAGACACACAGCCACCCTTCTTAACTTCCTCACTGTGAAGGGATATTGTGTCTTCTCTGTTAAGACTCAACTTCACTCTTAGTCCATAGTCTATCCGGGCATCATCTTAACCCCCACCACCTGAGGTCTCACCCTAAATTGAACTCAGACCCTCCACAGTCTCCAACCACCTACCACCGCAGATCAAATCTTTTCTTTCCTCAGTCTAATAGGCTTCTTTAGACATTGAATTCCCAATTTTGCTCTCTTAGTCAAGCCCCTCAGTGAGATCTTCTGAGCATGGCTTTTAAGGTCTATAATGACCAAGGAAGTAACAGAAAAGGCAAATAAGGTCCAAAAGAAGTCAGGAAATGCCAGCTTTTGGCATACGCTCTTAAAGGCTCCAGTACCCTAAAGGTCTTCATAGGATTCCACCAGGGCCCTGCTCCAGAGTGGAAAGAAAGGTCATTGAACTGAAGCCTGCCAGGTTTCCCGACCCCATCAAGAAACACATCATTGCTGTGGAAAGAGGGACACAAGAAGGTAAGCTGCCCCCTTGCTCCATGGAGGGAGGGTTCAATCTCTTCTAGCCCTGCTCCAGCTACCTGTGACCTGACCTTGCCCAGCATGCTGGGAATTGCCACTGAAGGCCAAGGATATTGTTCACGAGCCTAAGGTATTTCTTCCAAGTAGCAGATAAACTGATCTCATTTCTTGTAAACACAAGAACCATCTACTATGCCTTGCCTGAATATTTGGGTTTTATTTATCCCTCAAAGATCTCTGATGTGGGTATTGACAGTCTAATTTTGTTGCTTTATTTAATGTATAGTATTTCCTTTATTCCTCTTGTCTCAATGCCCCATGCCTATTGTAGGCTGGGACCTGCTGCCAATTCCAGCTAGAAGCAGTGGTCACTAGGACTTAAATTCTAACTACAAAGTGTAGAAATGTAACCACCTTTTCCCTAAGCACTTACAGGATTTACAGGTTACTCAGCAAACTGTTCAAAGGCTGTCCAAGAGGTGCTTCCAGCATTACATCACCCAAGGACTGACTTTCATATGGACAGGTCCACACACCATGATCCCGACAACTCCCACTGCTGCTAAAGTAGAAAAACGGCATAACACCTATATGTGTCTCCCTACTAATTGGACAGAAACTGTACCCTAATCTATCTCACCCCAAATATCAACCTAATTCCACCCCATGAGCCTCTTCCAGTTCCTAGTACACTACCCATCAATCTAAGGACCAAACGAGCTATACAGGTAATTTCTCTTCTTGTTGCTTTAAAAATTTCTATAAAAGTAGGTCTAGGGGCAGGGGGACTGGCCATTGCCCTGTCTTATTCTCTCTCTCTCTCTCTCTCTCTCTCTCAAGCCCAGCAAATTCGTAAACACGAATCAGTGGTTTCACACAAACTGGGTGTCTTGACTATTGCCTTTCATTGGTCCACTCACTCTCCTATTTATTTTTCTAACTTTTGGACCCTGCCTCTTATGTTTGTTCACTAGTTTCTTAAAGAACCACATGCAAACCTTTGCCAATCAGAAAATTGGAAAAATCTACCTAACCCTACACACCAACTCTGAAACCTGCCCTCGCGAAACAGAAAAATCTGAAACCCTATATCAGCAAACCTCCTAAATCCTATCTTTCAACCCCTACCAGTCCCCTAACCCTAAAGCTCTCCCGTATCCCTGAAGAACTAGGAGAATGAATAGCATTCACCTCTTAACGCTTCTCTGTCTTTTTACCCTTCACATAGTAAGGGGACAAGATCGCTGGGTCTTCTTGGCTGAAGAAGAGCCTACAAATGGACATAAAACATTTCTTTTAGCTCAAACTAACTGCTCTCTCCAGGGCTGCCAGGAAAGAATATCTCTAACTTTACCATGGAAGAACTTTCACTCCCCACTATGCAACCCTCCTTATCTCTGCATTCCTGATCTCCAAATACTTGCCCCCTTCTTTATCAAGTTCCTATAGGCCCGTATGAGAGAAATTTCTAGGATTACCTATAATCAAATGCTCCTACACTCCTATTCCCCAATACCCCAAGGAGATCTTCACGAGGGAAATATCAAATAAGTAGGGATGACAGCAGGAAGAAGCCGCCCCTCAGCCCGAGAAGTTCCCTCCTGAATGTTCTCCAAACCCTCTTCTGTTTAAACCACACATACTCAGTCCTTCTAAAAACTTACACCAACAGGTTCCCTGTCTCTAAAAATCTCCACATGTCCTCCCATTCGAGAGGAACCAGACCAGCATGTCTCATGAGGCTCATCCAGGAGACCATGTATCACCATGTCACCCTGTCCACTCGGCACTTGCAGCAAGCAATTCACAATTATTACCTCGCAAAATTTTTTTACTTCCTCACTCAGGTTTCCGAGGACATCACCTGGTTCAGACCTCACAGCACGGAAATTGACGACCTCCTTAACTGGATGGGGGACTTGGCTTGGCAAGGTTCTTTTCTTGAGTTCTCTCCAGAAGAAGCAATGATTTTCCAATTTTTTCTCCTCTTTCTCATCACCCCTCACCATATATTATAAAATTAACAACTGCCTTTCTTTTATATGTAACCACAGAGTTGAGAAATGATAGATACATGAATTACAACTGCCCTTTCGCTGTTCCGCTTGGCTGCCTGACCCCACCCTTAATTACCGGACAATCGGACAATCGCCCCTGGGACAAAGGAATTCCAGGAAGCTGGTCAATCACCCCAAAGAGGAGTATTCCAGAAAACCAAACATACCAGCACGCCCTTGCTCGAGGCTACCCCAACCCTATAAAGTTTTACCTCAGTCTGTTTTGGGGGCCCTTCTTCCTGGGGAAGTGCCCGGCAGGTCTTTCTCCTCTAATAAAGCCTGCACACCTGGAGTTCGAGTGACGTCTCATTCTTACATAACTGTTACCTGACGGACACTTTCTCCAAATATCGGCAATGCCAGCTTTGTTCCTATCTGGGGGGTGAGGTGGGGCCTCTCTCTGTTCTCACAAACATATTTCTTGTCTCTGGGTCAATGCTGTACTGTTTTCATTACTATGTATAGACATAACATTAATAACATAGTGTTAATAGTAAGTTTTGATCTCTGGCAGGGGCAATTCTACTTGCTCAGAAAAGAGTTAACATATCTGGCCTGAGGCTGCCCTCCTTAGAAAGACCTGCAAACTTGGCCCTGGGCTGCCGTCTGCGAACCTCAGAACTGGTAAGAGCGGCTCCCTGTGCCCAAACCATTTGTACAAACACTACGGTTCACGATGACCACCTTGCTTTTCTGCTGGGAATCTGGAAGCTTGGTCTGTGCCAGACACAGGATGCCTGTGTGACTAGCCGCCAGGAAGTCCTCGGGCGATGAGTCCCCACTGTCTCCCCCGGAGGACAGCGCCTCCCAGGTGTTCATCTCCTCATTGCTCAGTGAGTTAGGGAGCCTCCTGGGCCACGGCTCCGCTGGGAGAGGATGCTGGAAGCTGGGTCCTGCCTTCTTCTGCATTCCTCCCCATGGGCTTCTCTCTTTGCAGGCTTGTTTCGCGTACTTTTTTTAAATTTATTTTTTATTCAGTGAGAGGAGGGGAGGCAGAGACAAACTCTCGCATGCGCCCTCCGATGAGATCCACCCCACGAGACCACTAGAAGGTGATGCTCCGCCCATCTGGGGCCTTACCCCGTTGCTCAGCAACCAAGCCCTTCCTAGAGCCTGAGGCGGAGACCATGGAGCCATCCTCAGTGCCCGGGGCCAACTCACTCCATGGAGCCATGGCTGCAAAGGGGGGAGAGAGAGATCCCAAGATTTGGGGCTGCTAGCATTTGTTTTACAAACAAGGAAACCAAAGCACAGAGCTGACAACTCGCTTCATGTCAGAAATAAGAAATTGTCGCCTGACCTGTGGTGGCACCATGGGTGAAGTGTCGACCTGGAATGCTGAGGGCACCAGTTCAAAACCCCGGGCTTGCCTGGTCAAGGCTCATATGAGAAGCACCTTCTACCTTCCTGCTCCTTGTGTCCCTTTCTCTCTCTCTCTCTCTCTCCTCTCTCTCTCTCTCCTCTCCCTAAAATCAATCAATAAAAAATATTAAAAAAAAAAAACAAAACAAAAGGAAACAAGGAGTTGTAAGAGTCTGGTTTCTTTTCCAGGACCCCCAGACTCCAAATCCTTGAGCTGGTCTCCTCCAGCATGATGTCAAGGTCCGAGTTTTTCCATTAACTCGTGTGACCTTGGCTGAGGCCTTTGAAAGCTCTGAAATTGTTCCTTTGACTGAGATGATCTCCAATCCTCTCTCCAGCCTTGTGGACTACAACCCAGGAGCTTCAGGATGCAAACACCCTCCCAAGTGCCCCTTTCCCAGTGGGTTTGGCGGAGCTGGGGAGACAGACCCACCTGCGGTGGCACGGCCCTTGGAGATCACCGACACCTTGGCTGCCCACCCCCTGTCCCTTGTCCCCCCCCACCCCACCCCCCGCCGAGTCTGGAAATCCACAACCCAGGAGAGCCTGGGAAGAAGGCATGAGTGGCCCTCCTGGGGCACCAGGCGCGTCTTACCGCCCCGGCTCCCGCCCCGGATGGCTCTCATGCTCTCCCGCAGAAGGGCAGAACTGGAAGTGTACATAAATCCAGTGCGGCTTCGTATTTACTGCCATGCAAAGGCTTAGGAGCGCTGTTTTATATGTCTCTGTGTGCATGGCTTCAGCATCATATAGGCTAAAATTAATTCCACAAGACAGGCTGCTCACGGGCAGAGCCAAGAATTTCCTGGGAAGGGCTCTGGTCTGACTTTGGCAGCCTCTGGTTGTAGCGATAAAGCCCTCTCAGACGGTCTCACACAGCCAGGGGCATCCAAGGGTATTGTATTCTTTGGCCCCCAGAGAGCTGTTTCTCTCTTTTCCAGAAAACTGGGTGTGGAGTATGGGTTTGAAGTCAAGGCCGATCGCTGAGGGGAGATGAAGCCTGGCATTCTCCCTCCTCCCTCACTGGACGGCATGCTCCACGAGGCTGGCGAGACCCAAACAGGCCCGCGTCGCCCCTGTCCCAGAGCCCTGGAGCCCTTGGACCTAACGGTCAGCCGTCCCCCTGTCCAGACAATGGACTCCTAACTGCCCGCACGGATGGGCTGTGTTGGTCCGTTGACTGGCGCAGAACTTGCTAATGCATTGTTTTACCGAGCCCGGTGATCTTATCACACACCTCATGGGAACGGGCATGGAGGCTGTAACTTGGACGCTTTCTGGGCCCATGACAGCGTTGCTGCGCAGACAGGCCCGGAGAGGACCAGCGAGATGACTCAAGGCAGAGACGTCCCCGAGCGTCCAGTCCGCGCCAGCCGCCCTCCTCCCCGGAAATTTCACAATCCAGCAATCTGCAGGGCTCGCCGCTTGCCAAACATATTGTGTTAATCTCCGTGCTCCGGGCAGGCTCGTCCGCCCGTCTGGCGCTCCCTGGAAAGTGCCTCTTCACCCCTCAGAATGCCGCTCGGGGGGTGCGTCCTGCAGTGCACACCCCTGGGACCGGGCGTGCCGCCCACCTGGCAGGCGCGTGCTGGGGAGACCTCAACACGAGAGAGGGACCCTTCGCCTGCCCACGAGCTGGGTTTAGTGGCCGCTGAGCGTGGCCCGCCTGCCCCTCAGAACCACACGGCTCCCTGCTCTGGGACCCGGAGGCTGACGCTACCACTGGGTCCCCTCCGTGTGGCCTCCCAGCTGGGGATTGGCCAGTCGGTGACATCGGCAGGAGACCGGAGGGTAGCGTGTGGGGCGGGCATCGGTCCCCCAGGCTCCTTCCTCCAGGGCTGCACTGATCCTGTCTTTTATTCTCTGCTTTCTGATGCTTTGCCCTCGGGGGCCTTGCTCACACTTGATGGGACCGCCCCTTCCCAGAGTGAGCTGGTTCCTGGAGAGAGTAACAAACGATTCACCTGTGCATTGCCCAGATTCAATTCAAGCAACCCAGAGCCCACACCCTCCCACCACCTCGGTTATGGGGTTCACTCACTCTGGGCTACCCTGTCCACCCGCCCTGACACCCCAGGCCCGGGTGCCGAAACCTGGGGACCAGCCCCGCCCCGTCCCAAGGCTGCTGCCCCGGGAGCTCTGTTCCTTCCCCTGGAAACCTCTGCCAAGGCTCCCACCCAGTCTCCTCGGCACCCCGCCCTGCCTGCTGCCCGACCCCGGTGCTTCCCTGTGTGGCCCACCGTGGCATGGCGTGGCGCCTCCCTCCTCGCAGGACCTGTTGAGTATAACAGAAATCTTATCCAGGGCAGGCCTGGTTGCCCAGACCTCGCCACGCCTCTACAGCAGTTTTTGTATTCAAGTCTTCTCGGCTGTGCGGTCTGTGAGCACCTGTTTCCTGCCTCCAACTCGGCCGTAGATCTGCGAGCTCCAGAGTCTGGGCCTGGGCTCCGCGCGTCCTGCTAACTCGCCACGGAGCTGGCGTCATCTTGTGGGGAGATGAGACAAGAACATCAAACGCAAACCCTAGGACGGGAGGGTGACACCTTAGTGGCCAGTGGGAGAGCCACTGATGACGTCCAGGTTTCTCATTTCAGCCACGGTGGTGCCAGGCAGAGCAATGGGCCTGGGGCGGGCAGAGGCAAGTTACTCGGAGGGACCCATGGTGTCCACAGGGCCAGTGGGTCAGCGGACAAGGAAACCATAGTGTGGAGAGACCTTCAGGGACGTGCACAGAGAGACGGGAGCGGCCCAGCCCTTGGCCTCATTTGGAAGCAGGAGTGAGAGCCCTCGCTGGGGGTGGGGAGCAGAGGTGGAGAGAACTCAGGTGGGCAGAGCCTGCGGCTGGGGCTTCGAGGGGCATGTAGATTTTCCATTAAAATGTTCCAGGCCCTGGCCGGTTGGCTCAGCGGTAGAGCGTCGGCCTGGCGTGCAGGGGACCCGGGTTCGATTCCCGGCCAGGGCACATAGGAGAAGCGCCCATTTGCTTCTCCACCCCCCCCTTCCTCTCTGTCTCTCTCTTCCCCTCCCGCAGCCAAGGCTCCATTGGAGCAAGGATGGCCCGGGTGCTGGGGATGGCTCCTTGGCCTCTGCCCCAGGCGCTAGAGTGGCTCTGGTCGCGGCAGAGCGACGCCCTGGAGGGGCAGAGCATCGCCCCCTGGTGGGCAGAGCATCGCCCCTGGTGGGCGTGCCAGGTGGATCCCGGTCGGGCGCATGCGGGAGTCTGTCTGACTGTCTCTCCCTGTTTCCAGCTTCAGAAAAATACAAAAAATAAAGTAAATAAATAAATAAAATGTTCCAACTGAGGATACTGAGAGGGGCCTGCAGTGCTGTGGTAAGGAGGGGTCAGAGGTGAGTCTGTCGTGGTTCTCAGTGAGAGCCCTGGCTTCGGGCAGTCAGAGGGCAGGTGTGGACAGGACAGTGTGCGTGCGGGACTCCGGCAGGGAGAGCCGCCTGGCCCGGGGTGGGGGGCAGTCAGAGGGCAGGTGTGGACATGACAGTGTGCGTGCGGGACTCCGGCAGGGAGAGCCGCCTGGCCCGGGGTGGGGGGCAGTCAGAGGGCAGGTGTGGACAGGACAGTGTGCGTGCGGGACTCCGGCAGGGAGAGCCGCCTGGCCCGGGGTGGGGGGCAGTCAGAGGGCAGGTGTGGACAGGACAGTGTGCGTGCGGGACTCCGGCAGGGAGAGCTGCCTGGCCCGGGGTGGGGGGCGTGGAGGATGAGGCAGGTGTGGACATGACAGTGTGCGTGCGGGACTCCGGCAGGGAGAGCTGCCTGGCCCGGGTTGGGGGCAGTCAGAGGGCAGGTGTGGACAGGACAGTGTGCGTGCGGGACTCCGGCAGGGAAAGCCGCCTGGCCCGGGGTGGGGGGCAGTCAGAGGGCAGGTGTGGACAGGACAGTGTGCGTGCGGGACTCCGGCAGGGAGAGCTGCCTGGCCCGGGGGGGGGGGCGTGGAGGATGAGGCAGGACAGCAGGGATCTGAAGGGTGAGGCGAAGTGGAGTGGTTGAAGGAGCAGGGAACAGCATTCCAGGCAGAGGGAACAGCATGGCCAAAGCTGGACATAGAGGACATGTGGCTTGTTTGTGTGACTGAAAGAAAAAGGCTTTGCATTGTGTGTATATGTATGCACATGTGGGTGTGGGTGTTAAGGGTTCTCTTTTTATTATTTTCTTTCTCTTTAGTCCTCAGGTGCAGAGTTGAGGTGCTCTGATCGCATTGCCAACGCCTCTTTCCATCTGGCTGGGGGGAGCCTTTCTTTTCAGTGATGTGCTTGTTCCCTTTCAGCCCCGCCCTTCACCTCCACCCCTCATGTGTACTCATGTGTGCATGTGTGTATGTTTTCATGAAATGCGTGTTGTTATTTGTATGGATGTATTTTAAATTTTTTGTAAGGTATTTTGGGTCATGTATCTCATTTTCTTCCTTCTTTTCTCCCCCCTCTCTCCCTCTCCTTCTCCACCCTCCTCTCTCTATGCCGCGCCCCAGCCCGTGTGTTAAGACCCATCGTGTCACTGTTCTGGTGGGATCCATCACGTCCAAACCCCAGGCTGGTGCCAACCTTGCATTTTGAGCTCTGTTCCCCACCCGCAGCCCGAGACGGACCCTTCCCCCTCCCGTGTTCTTCTCTCTCTGTCCTAGGTGGTCATTGGTAGAGAGCCTGAGGGAGAAGGGAGGGAGGCAGGAGGCCAGGAGACGCAGGGGAGCAGGATGGGGAGTCTCGTTCAGGACTCAGAGGAGGAGGTGTGTCACTTTCTCCAGAGACAGCGAGAGCAAGTGGAGCTGCTTCAGGTTGGAAATGGCCAAGACTCACGTGGTGATGGGGAAGGGAGCAGATGCGGGAACCTTCCAGAACACCTTCCCTTTTCATTCACAGAGCCCGATGCAGGAGGGGCTGAGCTGAGACTGGCCAGGGTGCTGGCCAGTTTGACCCATCGGCATCCCTTCAATAGACACTCTTTTAATATCGGTTGATTCACTATCTGTTAGGGAAATGCAAGTCAAAACTACAATGAGACACCACCTCATACTTGTTAGATTGGCTGTTATCAACAAGACAGGTAATGACAAGTGCTGGAGAGGCTGTGGAGAAAAAGGAGCCCTCACTCACTGCTGGTGGGAATGTAAACTGATACAGTCATTATGGAAGACAGGATGGTGGTTCCTCAGAAAATTAAGAATAAAACTACCGTCTGACCCAGCAATCCCTCTACTGGGTATCTACCCCCAAAACTCGAAAACATTTACCCTCAAAGATATATGCACCCCTATGTTCATCGCAGCATTATTCACAGGTGGCCGAGACGTGGAAACAACCAAAGTGCCCCTGAATAGAGGATTCGAGAAAGAAGATGTGGTGCATATATACAATGGAATACTACTCAGCCATAAGAGATGATGACATATGGCCATTTATGACAAAATGGATGGCCCTTGAGAATACCATGCCCAGCAAAACAAGTCAGTCAGAAAAAGCTAAAAACCACGTGATTTCGCTCATATGTAGGATATGAAACTGAGACTCATAGGCACAAGGCAGTAGTATATGAAGGTTACCAGAGAAGAAAGGGGTGGAGTAGTCACCAGATATTTGGTGACAGAAGACGATTTGACTTTGGTTGGTGGGCACACAATGCAAGATACAGATGATGTATTATAGAAATGTATACTTGAAACCCATAGGATCTTATTAACCAATGTCATTCTAATAAATTTAATTTTTAAAAAAAGGAGAAAGATTTTTTTCTTACCCTGAAAAAAATCTACTGTATTACATTCCCAAGAATGCCCACCCCCACAGCCTCGCCGACGGGACGTTTGCCGAGCTGTCTGTATGAGCTCTCCACCTGACACGTTGCATTCTCATTGCAGTTTTCTTCCTCTACAAGAATGTTTTAAGAACCATTTCATGTGTGTCACAGCTGCATTTTTTTCCCCTCTGAACCAGCTATTTATATTGTTTACCCATATTTTAATTTTGTTGTTGGTTTTACCTGGTAACTTGTAAAAAACTATTTTTATAAATTAGTTTTCTGTGATATGAGTTGGAAGACCTTATATATTATTGTTTTTATTTTATTTTTTTATGAAATTTTCTTTTTATTTATTTATTTATTTAAATTTTTTATTTATTCATTTTAGAGAGGAGAGGGAGAGAGAGAGAGGAGAGACAGAGAGAGAGAAGGGGGGAGGAGCTGGAAGCATCAACTCCCATATGTGCTTTGACCAGGCAAGCCCAGGGTTTCGAACCGGCGACCTCAGCATTTCCAGGTTGACGCTTTATCCACTGCGCCACCACAGGTCAGGCCTATTTTATTTTATTTTATTTTATTTGCTATGTGGACATTTAAAATTTTTGTGCAGTTGAACTAAGATCCTTCCTTGTGTGTCTCTGGGCTCTGTGTCATACAGAAGAACGCATGTTCCATCCTGGTGTTCTCAAAGAAGTTCCCCTGCGGTTTCTCATGATACATTTATGATTTCTTTTTTTGTTTAACTATTCTCCCCATTATGTTTTTATCTTGCTGTAAAGTACGAAAAAGAGAGCCAACCTTATTTTCCTTTTCAGATTGCTATACATTTTTCTAGCATCATATTTGAAAATTAACATTTTTCTTCTTTAGTGAAATACTACCTTCACTATATAGTCAACTCCCAGAATGTAATTGACTGTATTTCTGGATATGGTATCTTGTCTTGTTCTGGGCAAATACTACAAAATTTTATAGGTACCTTAAAAATATATAGATATAGATTATATGCTTAAAATAAATAAATAATAAGTAAAAAACCCTGCTGAATGCTTATGGAGGGGCAGAGGACTTCTATTAAAAAATTGCAAGTCTCTCTGTGTTTAAAAAAGGAGCTTTAGTCTGTGCACGTGTTACAGGCGATTTTCGAAACCAGACAGCATCTTGGGAGGCATAGTAAAGAGTTTAAAATGCAGATAATAAAATAAAGCTTGCGTTTGGGGCACGCGGTTCTGCATAATGCCTCGTTCTGTTTCTGCACCTCGGCAGCGGGGTTGGCAGCCTCGCGGGCCCTCGCCCCCTCGTGGGCTGGAGTGAGGCCATGCTACCGGCAGACCTGGGGGGCCCCGCGGGGCTGGGGGTGGGGAGCCTGGCTCTCCCCCCACAGCAGCACCCGCTGCAGCAGGACCAAGGCTGACTGTCCCGCTCCACGGCCCCCGCAAGCACTCCTGCATGGAGACCTGCCTCATCCCCACGGAATTCCCGCCTCCCTCCGCAATGCTCCCCGACCCTCCTCCGTGCTGGGGCCAGAGGCAGGTGCCCCACGGGCACCGTTAGAGGCCAGGACTGCGACTCTCAGTTTTACAGCCCAGGGACGCTGGCTGGCTGGTTAGAAGTCACCCCGCCGGTTAGAGATAGTAGGTCTGGGACTCCCACTCCACTGACCCCAGAGCCCGCTGTGCTGCTGGGGCACAGGGGATGTTACCCGTGTGTCTTATTTTCTGTGACCCTGACGCTCTGACCTCTGCGGCCTTGCTTCTCCTCCCAGGGTTGGCCAATTCCTGGACAGGGCGAAGGACTCCTGTGAGTGCCCCCTCATATGCGAACCATCCAGCCCAGAGCCCACCCTGACCCCCGCCTCCACCTGGCACTCACTCTCAGGGCCACTATCCCCCGCTGTCCTTCCAGTCACCCAGGCCAGGGACCCCACCACTGGGGGCGCCCTGTGCCCCAGAGCCTTCCCTGACCCCCGCCTCCACCTGGCAGTCACCCTCAGGGCCACTATCCCCTGCTGTCCTTCCAGTCACCCAGGCCAGGGACCCCACCACTGGGGGCGCCCTGTGCCCCAGAGCCCACCCTGACCCCCGCCTCCACCTGGCACTCACCCTCAGGGCCACTATCCCCTGCTGTCCTTCCAGTCACCCAGGCCAGGGACCCCACCACTGGGGGCGCCCTGTGCCCCAGAGCCCTTGACGCTGTTCAGACTGGCAGCCCCTAAGCCTGCGGACTCTGCCTTCCGGTTTCTTCCTGCGGAAACCTCAGTAAAGGTTCTTACACCCTCTACCCCCGCCCTCATTCCCTCTGCCCCCGACCGACTCAGGAACTTTCCCGTGTGGCCCTAGGTGGCGCGGTGTACCTCCTGTACTTCAGGATCTGTGAGGATGACTTCTTGCTTCATGACAGCCATTTCTGTGTCTGCGTGTCTTACCACACCTGATTTAAACTGATACTGGGCACCCTGCGAATCCCTCACAATCGACAGCCTGCCGCTGCCCGGTGTCAGACGGGGGTGTAATTACATACAGCCAAAGGTCCAGCAGCTACTTATCACCTGCCGTGCCCACAAGGAAATTGGATGGCAGAGAGGTCAGGTGACTTGTCCGAGGACGAGAACAAATCGGCGCAGAGGAGGGAACCGCGTCAGCACCTCACCAGCACCCCCGGATCTCAGGCAACCAGAACAAGGCGATGTCCCCCTCACGTCTCCTGACATCTGTCCCGTGCACCCGACTAGACTCTCTCTCAATTCCGCCCGGGGCATTTATTCACTCATTCATTCATTCCCTCAGGGGCTCATTCCCGGCCACCGGCTCTGTGCCAGGCCGTGCACAGGCGCTCGGGTGAGAGGGAGAGGACTCCGGCCTGGTCCCTGTCTGCAAGGCCAGGTCCCAGGCCAGGAGGGTGGGGTGGGCCGGACGGGGTCACAGCTCAGTGGGATTGCAGCTGGAATCAGGGGGAGCTCAGGTGACGGGCGTCTCCCTGAGGCCAGGAGGGTGGGGTGGGCAGGACGGGGTCACAGCTCAGGGGGATTGCAGCTGGAATCGGGGGGAGCTCAGGTGACGGGCGGCTCCCTGAGGCCAGGAGGGTGGGGTGGGCAGGACGGGGTCACAGCTCAGTGGGATTGCAGCTGGAATCGGGGGGAGCTCAGGTGACGGGCGTCTCCCTGACACCTGAGATGGCGGGGACGTCAGCCGACCCAGCTGGGGTCCCCGGCACCTCCGTGGTCAGAGCCTGTGTCCTCCCTTTCCGGAAGGAGCAGGCGTCCAGCAGCGCAGCCATGGCCTGGAAATCAGGACTCCCGGCTCTGCCGCCACCCCCGCTTTCCTTCCCGCCCACACCCCCTTTCTCTTCCCCACCTCACCCTGAGATTTCCTCAAACATTCTTAATTAATTAATTAATTTTTTTTTTTTTAGAGAGAGAGAGAAAAGAACATCGATCTGCTTCTGTATGTGCCCTGACCGGGAATCAAACTGGCAACCCCGGCCCTTCCGGACGACGCTCCAACAACGAAGCTATCTGGGCAGGGCCAGAGATTTCAGTGGATATTGTCTTTTCCACTGTCTGTCCCTTCGCCTGAAGATCTGCTGGCTGGTGGCTGGGCCTGGAAGTTTCATCCTCCCAGGAAACCTGGGCAGAGATTCCAAGATGTGCCATTGTCTCGTGTCGTCTCACCTACCGGTGAGGCCAGGCTCATTTACACTTGCGCCCGGCAGGTAAGAAGACCAGACTTACCCGCACACCTGGTGGGGGCAGGGGGCCCCCCTGGGCCGCAGCATCTGGCCTTGCTCCATGAAGGAGGCGGCCGTGAATTCGGATTGCTTGGAGGCTGAGGTCCTTCTGGGCTCTCGACCTTGCTGCCCACAGTCAAAGGGCTCTTGCAAATAAGGACTTGCCCCTTAGTCACCAGGGTGTCCAGCTCAGCGTTCTAAATCATCGCCAAATCTCGACCCAGCCCCGTGTCCCCCTGTGGGGGGATGGTGGGAACACGTTCCGCTATGGCCGAGCACCTGCACACCCTGCCTGCTTCACAGGTGCCGTCCTGGCAGGGGGTCAGCCCGTGGGAAGTTGTTCGTCACGGTCACTGGGTTAAATAAAAGGACCTGCGCAGTGTACTATGCATCGCAGCCCCGTGTGGCGTCAGCAGTCGCACATGTATGCCATTGTGTCAGCGGGCTGAGGACCAGGCGATTGTTTCTCGTTCTCCTGGAGTGCGTCTGTGGCATCCCCTATTTCCGTAAGAACAGGTGTACGCAAAACACAAACACTCTCCTCTGACACAGTCAGTCCCTCCTGGCTTCTGCCAGGCCTGTTCTCGGTACAGAGGCGGCCCTGGGAGAAGAGAGACCTTCGGCATCAACGGGGCTGTCCCGGGTGCCAGGGGCCCGACTCTCCCCTCGTTCCTCAAGGGGGGGTTGACCCTGACGTGGCATCCTCGAGGGGGGGGGGCACCTGTGGCCGCGGCAGCAGAGCTTTATCTGTAAAAATATAAAAATCGTCTCCCACGGTCGCAGTTTGGGAACGGAAGCACCCGGCCGAGGCCCAGCTCAGAGCACGTCCTCGGTGAAAACCCGGTCCTTTCATTCTTCTCCAGATTGTCCTCGTGGCTCTGGGCTTCACCTGCCTCACTTCCCACCATGCTGCCCCCCCCAGCCCCGCCCTCTCGTGTCCTCGCCCCCACAACCCTCCTTCGCTCCCTGTCCGGGCAGGGAGGGAGCGAGCCTGCAGGCCAGGCCTCCCAACGCTGTCCTCAGTGCCGTGACCCCTCGGGGACGCCCGCAGCACCTCCCTGGGTGACGGTGGTGGGAAAGATGGCCCCAGTGTAGACAGGGCCCCAGTGTAGACAGAGCGCTTGGACTTCCACACGGGGGTCCAACAGTCAGGTTCAGATGGGGGTGGGGGGCCATGCCCGAGGGTTAACTTCTCCAAGCTCGTTGTTCTTCTCTGTAAACCGGGGATAACCGTCAGCCCCCCACCCTGCCGCTTGCTGTGTTGTGATGATTAAATGACAGAACCTGCAGGGGGCGCTGTACAGGGGAGGGCCAGTCCCAGTGGGTGCAGGACAGCTCAGCAATGTCACAAGATCAGGGCACCCTGAACCTGGAGGAAGGGACCCAGGCCAGGTGACTGTGACTCTGGGCAGGGCAGCCAGGTGGGGTCTCACCTGAGACAAGGAACTTCCTGAAGGATGGCCCAAGCGCCCCGTCTTCCCAGCCTGAGGTTCCGGACTCCACTGGGGGAGGGGAAGGGCGTGGGGCTGGGGGCTTCACAGCAAGTTCGTTTCCAGTGCCCCCTGGACCGTCAGCTGTTCTGTTCCTAACCAGGACCCATGAAACACGCAGCCACATTTTTCCTTTGCTCTTGATGAACCAATAACCTTGGAAATTTGAAAATAAAATGTCTACGGCCGCACAGCCAACTTGAGGCTGCGTGGCTTTGCAGACATTATAAAATATCAAATTAGATGGAAAATTGCCCGGGGTCCCCATAAACAAAAATTACTCTTTTTTTATAGGGGGAGGAAACTGACCCTTATAATAGCACCGAACAATGGCAGCTCTTCCTTTTATTAGCCGCTCCCATGGCTCCGGGCGCTCCTTCACTCCTCCGCTCCGACCTCGACCCCGGCCCTGACCCGGCCCGCGTTTTTTAAAAAATATTTTATTTATTGATTTTTAGAGAGGGGAGAGAGAGAGAGAGAAGGGGGAGGAGCAGGAAGCATCAACTCCCATATGTGCCTTGACCAGGCAAGCCCAGGGTTTTGGACCAGCGACCTCGGCATTCCAGGTCAACGCTCTATCCACTGCGCCACCACGGGTCAGGCCCGGCCCATGTTTTTACAACACTCTGCTTTGCACATTTTTTTGCAGCACTGTGACAAGAACCTGAGGCTCTGTTCTTTCATGTCTTCAGTCCCGATGAAGAAAGAACGTACTGCCTCGTCCCAAGTTCTAGCCTCCTGACTGGAGCGGGCTGGATCCAGGCTCAGCGTGGGGCTCGGAAAACAGCGCTGGGCGCAGAAAGAAACGGCACAGCCCGCTGTGTGACTTCAAGTGATTGCTTAACCTCTATAGGCAACACTTTCTCCCTCTGTGAAAAAAAAAAAGTGGGTTTAATTGGATCGGGGACACTCCATGCCTCTAAGTACCAGCACAGTGATGTCCGTGTATGATGGCCATATGGGAACCGCACCTCCCACCCCCAACCAACTAGGGTTCAGCCAGGCTTGGTGACCACCCATTAATGTACACGCCCCAACCTAAAAACTGAAAGTTCGTTTCCCTGCTGTGGGATCTCACAAGGATATTTTGGGAACACGCCCAAGAGAGAAGATGCTGCCGGTTCTAGCTCAGAGGTTCTCAACTGGAGTGATTTTGCCATACGGGGACATGGGGCAATGTCTGGAGATATGTTTGATTGGCATGGCTGGGTGGTCAGCTGGTGGTGTCCCCGGCTATGGGCTGGGCAGAGACCAGAGATGCTGCTAGAGGTCTATAATGCACAGGACGCCCGGCCATAATGAGGGATTAACCAGCTCCCAAGGTCCCTGTCCCCAGGCTGAGACGCCCTGCCCAGAAGACTGGCACTGAAAGTCAAGACTGGCTGGCCGCGGGTTGGTCCCCACCACTGACCTGACTCCCCAGGATGCAGTGCAGAGCCTGTGGGACCCTGGAGTGCTGGCCGCCAACTCCGTCAGTCACCACGCCCAGGCAGCTCCGTGACGTGGTGACGTGCGTGTGGAGCACGACCTTTGCCAGGGAGAGAGTTTCTGACGCCAGCCGCCCAGCCCAAAGCCAGACCTACAGACACGGAGTGGGGGGGCGGTTCAAGGGTTGAGGATCAAGTGACAAAGCCCCAGTGACGAAGAGGGAACGTGGGCGTCACAAGCTAATTTTAAGGAATCCCGGCTCCAAACCCTCCCCAGCTGAGACACTGTGAGAACAAACTTTCTCTTTCTCAAGTGGAAGCGGACAAAAGGCACATTCAGCTTTCTATTTGTGGAGGAGAGGAAATAGACTGACCTTTTATGAAGTCAGAAGTGGGACCGTAGGAAGCGGAGTGAGCGGAGGCCTGGGCACCAGCAAGCTCGGGCCGGGCTCTGGTGGGCACGGGGACGCTGTGCCAGT
This sequence comes from Saccopteryx bilineata, assembly GCF_036850765.1. Lineage (NCBI taxonomy): Eukaryota > Metazoa > Chordata > Mammalia > Chiroptera > Emballonuridae > Saccopteryx > Saccopteryx bilineata. The sequence continues at coordinate 261,277,607 of NC_089494.1, forward strand.
CTCGGGGAGCGCACCCCCCTCTGCGCCAGTCCCAGGCTCTGGCGGGCACGGGGGCGCTGCGCCAGTCTCGGGGAGCGCACCCCGCTCTGCGCCAGTCCCGGGCTCTGGTGGGCACGGGGACGCTGTGCCAGTCCCGGGCTCTGGTGGGCACGGGGATGCTGTGCCAGTCCCGGGCTCTGGCGGGCACGGGGACGCTGCGCCAGTCTCGGGGAGGGCACCCCGCTCTGCGCCAGTCCCGGGCTCTGGTGGGCACGGGGACGCTGTGCCAGTCCCGGGCTCTGGTGGGCACGGGGATGCTGTGCCAGTCTCGGGGAGCGCACCCCGCTCTGCGCCCCGCCTTCTCCAGTCGGTGAAACAGGCGAGCAGACGCGGGCTCCTCCAGGCCTGTAGCTCTGACGGTTCCGGATAATTCCTGGTGCAGAGTGGGCATGCAGGCGGAGGAGGGGCGGGGAGTGGTGCCCAGGTATCACTGAGCCACCTCATAGGTTTGTGGACTTGTGGTTTTGGAGGACGGCCTAGGGATCGCCTCATCCAACCTCGAAGGCAGGAACGCCATTGACTTCTTCATAGGAGGAGACGTCTTTTTTTTTACCACTCCCCCATGTACAGACCAATTTCTTTGACGGACAGCTCTGACTGGTAGGAGGTCCTTTTGAAAAGGTTAGACCCTGGTCCTTGCTACTTCCATTTGTGACTCTTAATTTTATATTGTGACAGCAACCAGAAAGAACAAAGGTAACATCTACCACCTGCCCCAAAATGGAACTGAGGCACATAGCCACAGGGAGCTCTCCTATTCTTTCTGTCTTTTCCCATCTTTAGGTTGACTATCCCCAGATCCAACACCTGACCTTCCTAGCAGCTGAGAGTTTGGGAGCATATTGGGAAGTCCCTACTATGGTCACATCAGCCTGTCAATGTTTGCTCTGGGCTGGGGTGCATGCTAGGACATGTTCTCTAGCTGTAGCTAATGGGTATCACCTCCCTCATTCTGGCCACTCTACTTCTATTGATATGGCCCGTGGTGGTGCAAGCTTTTATGGCAGTACCATTCAATGCATTTATGGATATATTGGTGAGGACCTTATTTTTTTAAAATGTAAGAATAACAGTTCTTTTATGAGCTTGAATGACATCAACCAGTGGCTAATAATCCAAAATGTCATGGGAAAACACTGTAGGAAAAATATTTCAAGACTGGGAGGCAATATCTATGCTACTCATCCAGGTCCTCCCACCTTTACGATCCAGGACTCATCCCTGTCATCTTCCTGCCCCTCCACTGTGGTTTTGGTCAGTTGCCTTCATACCTCCCCACCTATCACCAACTGCCGCAGCCTTAGAGCAGGCTTCTGGGGTCCTCACTGCCTCCAGCCCTGCCCCCACCCCACCCTGCACGCAGCAGCCAGAGGAACCTTCCTAGAACACAAAGGTGGAAGCACACCTCCCTGCTTCAAATTCCCCTTCGGGCTCTTGGGAACCCTGGGCTACCAGCTGCTCCCTGTCAACCTGAGGTTTCTCCCCGCTCTGTGGAGTCTGTCTTCGCTGCTCCCAGCACCTGGACACCCACCTCATCTGGGCAAACTCCTCCTTATACTGCTCACAAAAATTAGGGGATATTTCAAAATGACCATGGGGCGATAAAATATCCCCTAATTTTTGTGAGCAGCATATTCCAAAACCCACTTCCCATGCCTGTGACTTCTCCGGAGCCCTCCTGACTTTGGGATGCTAAGATGCTAAGATAGGCGCTTCAGTACCCCACAGTGGTCAGGACACTCCTCTCTCTGTGAGAGCAACAAGACCAGAAGCTCACCTTTGTCCTGCCCGGGACTAGCTCATATTATGCTGATCACAACCCTGCTCACTCGTTCATTCATTTGTTTATTTATTCAACAAGTACTTACTGACCACTCACAACGAGTGACGTGCTATAATAGATGCTGGAAACACGGCCGTGAGCAGATTAGACTGAAGTCCCCATCTCCATGGAGCTGACACTCTGGTGGGGAGGTGAACAAGTCGTGAAATGAAAACTCCAACAGCTGCAGGTGCAGGAGAGAAGGGTAATGGCAGGGGAGGGCTGTGGGCGGGACAGCGGAAAGCTGAAATGGAAGAGTCAGGGGTGGTGACACGAAGTGTGCTCCAGGACAGGGAAGTGACCAGGGTGACGGGAGCAGCACGGCCCATGGGAGAGGTAGGTGATGAGGTCTGACCAGGTGGCGGTCCTGGTCCTGTGGGTCTTGGGGGCTATAGTGGGGACTCTGACTCCTGCTCAGAGTGGCACAAAAAACCATTGAAGGACAGTCGGCAGAGGACTGGTGTGATCTGACTGTTTTTTAGCGGGACGCATTGGTGCTCTGTGTGGAGAGGGCTGCCCAGGGCAGAGTGGGGGAAGGTTGGGGTGGAGCAGACAAACCCCAGAGGGACTTGGGGGGCAGTGGGTAAGGCAGGAAGGGGCTGGGCTCGGGATATAGGTAGTCATGGTGACCAGCTGCACCTGGGAGGACATTCTATTTTTAGCTCAATTTTAATGATGAAGAAAAGGAGACACAGAAAGGTGAAGACAGGCGTTCAAGGTCACACAGATAAAGGCTATGTAGAGGACCCATATAGCCTGCGCATCTGTCCTCCTGGGGCATGGGTTTCCTGGGGCGGGGCAGGTCTGACCCTCCGCTGTGCCCCACACTGAGCACATTGGGTCCTGGCACACAGTAGGGCTCAGCCTCATCCAAAACAAATTCCTCTTCATTTCCCAGGGCCCCGGTTCATTCTGTCCAGTGGCCACTAGAGGGCAGCAGTGCTTTTCCGTGTACACAAAGTTTTCCGACTCCAGCTTCAGCCACAGGGTCAGTCGGGTCTGGTCCCAGGTCAACTAACTGTAGGAGGCAGGCACTTAATGGGTCACCTCCCCTCTACCACCCCCAGGCCCCTGCTCAAGCTGAGGAGTAAAACGCACTTGAGGACCCTGAAGGGTGACTCGACAGGACCATCAAGACCCCCATGGCTGCACCTCTCTCTCCCTGGCCCTCCATCGTCTATGAGAAATCGAGGTCCAAAAAGGGGAAGGGACTTTCTCAGGTCACACGGGGACTTGGTGCCAGTGTGGTAGCCAGGTTCTCTGAGACTCAGCCTTTCTCCCAGGTGACACTTTCCTGTGACCTCAGGGACGTCCATCTGCCCAGCTGACACAGATAGGCCGAGGTGGTGGTGGTGGTGGTGGTGGTGGTGGTGGTGGTGGTGTGTGTGGGGGGGGGAGGTTGTATGTGGTGCCCACAGTCAGGCTAGTCTCTGTGGCTTCCCGGCAGGGACAGAGGGCTGGCCGGCCGGTCAGGCAGGAGTCCAGCCAGGGACAGACTGCTGCTGCCCACGTCCTGCTCTAGTTTTGTTTTGTTTTTTCTTTTTGTCCACAGACCAAGAGCAGCAATTACGAAAAGCAGACAATATTAAGCCTCCTGGCTGCAGTAATTATCAGTGACATAACCCCAGCATGCCCTGATGTTTAAGCACCCTGGACTTGACCTCTGAGAATCCTCAATAACTGAGAGGTGCGCATGGAAAGTCTCAATGATCCTCGATTCCAAAATCCCAAATAACTATCTGCCCGAGGAGCCGAGAGCCTCCTTGGCCCGTGTAAACCTGTTCAGAAGTAACACTCCTCGGCAAGGCGGCTCCGCCCAGCCCCCGCCAGCTTCCAAGGGCCCTGGCTTTTCTCCTGCTGGCAGTCAGGGCGGTGGGCACACCTTCCGGGCTTCTTCCAGCAGCACCCCGCCGGCCCTGGCTCATGTCCCCCCGGCGATGCCCGTGGAGGCCCCGCTCTCCAGCTGACTCCCATTCCCTGGGAGCACCCCACTTAAAGCATCCTACCTTTACCAATGTGTCACTGAGTACAGATGTACACCTACTGTGCGCCAGCCCCTGGTCCCAAGATCTCCGTGCAATCACTCATCCACACAACTCTTCACACAACGCTATTCAGGAGGTATTATATAACTAACCCCATTTTACAGATGTGGAAACTGAGGCCAAGAGACGCATAAATGGGAGAGAATTAAGATTTGGACGCAGACTTCTGGTTCGAGCGTGTATCTTGAGCAGTCCTCTGTCCCGCAGTCCTCTGTCCCGCAGCCCTCTGTCCCGCAGTAAGCCATCTGGAGCATCCTAGATGGTCCAGGGTAGATCATGCCGCCATGGCCTCGTGGCCCTCTTTTCTTTGCCTGGAAATTCCCGGTCTCTTTCAGGCTTCCCCTTAGACCCCTTACTCCAGGAAGTCTTCCCAGCATCAGGCCCCGTGCTGACAAAGTAAGGAACTCTCAGTTTGCACCCGGGGTCCGTCCACCGACAGGAGATGCTCTTCTTTGTGGCCAAGTGTCTGCACCCCTTGGCTTCTGCCCACAGTGGCCTCCCCAAGGCCCACCCACATCCCCTTGTTTGCCACCGCAATCCCCTGAGATGTAGGAGCACAATTCACAGGTTTATCCTACTTGTTTTTTTGTTTTTTTTTGGCTGGAAGAGTAATCAGCTGTTGGGTTGACTTCAAGGTCAAAACAAGCCCCCTTTGTGTGGCATCGTGAGCAGCTAGGACGCTTCCTGTGGAGCCCTGGTGAGTACCCCCACAGCAGCCCGCCCCTGCCCCCAGCCCAGGGGTGGTAGAAGTAACACTTTCACTCCCAGACAGGAGTCACAAAGGAACTTTGTAAGAGGATATTTAACAACGGGCAGCCTGAGAGGTGAGGATTAGCCTACAGCTGAGGGTGCAGGTGGGAAGAGAGGTGACCTCGGAACAGCTGGGCTGGGCCAAGGCCTGTTCCTACCTGATCCCTGCGCTTGCAGGTAAGTTACCTCCCCTTCTGAAAGCTCCCTTTTGTCACCTTGAAGATGAGAGAAATCTGTTTTCCTCTAAATGCAGCTCAGCATTGTTTTTGAAACACAAAACATAACAGGGGTCATTGCGTCTGCCTGGGCTCTGTGAGCGCGAGCCTGCGGGAAACAGGCTCTCAGGAGGAGGTGATGGAGTTCAGGTCTGCGGAGGGGCCCGGAGGGGCGAGCTGCCTCCCCTGCAGATGGGCCCCTGGGCCGTCCGTCCGTGCCCGTGCTCAGAAGGGGACACATTCCGGGGCCCAGTCTCCTGGAGAAAGCACGCCTGTGGCCAGAGATAGGCAGGGGCTATAAATCCATTTTACCCAGGCTGAGGACGCAGACCTCCCCGGCAGCTGCATGTGGCTTTGCAGTACCGTGGCTCCACCGCCCAGGCCAGGCTGCAGCCAGGGACGCTGGGCCAGCTGGGAGCCAGGCTTATCAGCGATTTCAGCAGGCCTGAGACCCTGATAACAGGGAACCCAGAGTTCATCGCTCTTATGACACCAGAGGGGCTCCACCCTGCTAGCAGCGCGCAGGCGTCCCGAGCCGGTGCCTGTATCCCTCCGCGGTGACCGGCCTCACAGTGGGGGTTTCGGTTCGTCATCGTCGTCCTCCGGAGCTAGAGGAATTTTCCAGCACCAAAACTGTGCATCTGAGGCCCTGACCAATGCGCCAAGGTTGAGAGTTCAATCCCTGGTCAGGTCATATACAAAAAGCAACCAATGAATGCATGCTTCTCTCTCTCCCTCTTTTTCTCTCTTTCTCTCCTTCCCCCCCTCTCAAATCAATCAAATAAAAAATACAGTACCTACATCCAGATTAATTTTCTCTGCTAAATGTGTCACCCCCACATGCCTTTCTTCCAGAAAACAGTTTCTGTATTTCTCACTTTACAGTAATGATTCCTTGTTTCCTCACTCTTAAAACAGAACTGTTTTTTTTTTCTTTATGAAATAACATTGCATGAGGCTGTGAAATTGATGAATCATTCCAGAACTTTCCATTTGAAACCGAACAGAAGAGGAAGAGGTTTGGGAGGGAGGAGGAGGAACTGATGGAGAAATGTAGAGTTATGAATGGAAGGGGGGGAGGTGGGTGGCAGGCAGGTGACCTTCCTGCTGGGAACATCCTATCTATCAGTCCTGGGCCGGAGCAGAGAAGTCTACCAACAGGCCATTGAAGATGCCAGTCTGAAGGGGGAAAAATAATCTATGTGGGACAAACAGTACAAATGGCCAGACAGACATGTGACGGGATGCCCAGAGCAGCAGGAAGGTCAGGGCAGGGCGTTTCTGGGCCTGAGACACTCTCGTTTCTCTCTCGTCCTTCTCTTGGCAGGTGAATCCTCAGGTTGTGAAGGTGTGAGGACATCAGGCGATGTTCTTCCGTCAGGAGGCCAGGAGGTGGAGCTCCCACACGGACGTCTTCTTCTGGTACCTGGAGTAGATCGGCACCGGGCTCCCGCTGCCGCCAGGTGGGTGAGTGGAGGACCCGGACTCCGCCTGGCCCTGGCTGGCAGCGGGACGCAGAGGGGAGGGGAGGACTTCGGCTTTGGCAGTTGTGCAACTGAGCTGCTGTGTGGCCCCAGCCAGAATATTTCCCTCTCTGAAACTCTCGAGCAAATATCTAGGACCTTGGTCAGCAAACCGTGGCTCTTTGGTCCTTTGAATATTTACCAAAGGTCAGCTTAGAAGTACCCTAATTAAGTTAATCACAATGTACCTACCTATATAGTTTAAGTTTTAAAAATTTGGCTCTCAAAAGAACTTCAATCGTTGTACTGTTGATATTTGGCTCTGTTGACGAACGAGTTTGCCGACCACTGGTGGGAGATACTCGCCCCGCCCGGCCAGCCTGCGGAGGTAAGCCAGGTGGTCCCCATCTTCTTGATGCGTTTTGCCTGCTCATCCAGGAAGTGGTTTCCCGGGAAGTCACAGGGCCGAGGGTCTGTGTGGGGAGCACCCGGCCACGAAGATTCAAAGGGCCTCACGCGGGCTCTCCTTTAGGACCATGGTGGCTTCCATGTGTCCTGAGGGCCACCCTGCTCAGTTTGGGTCGGCTCCTGCACATCCTGGAGGAGGGTGCAGCCGCCACGCGCACTTTTCATCTTCAACAGACGCTTCTCCTCGCCTCGCCATGCCCTCCGAAGCCACACTGTCATGATGGAAAGAGAAGCCCAGACAGAGGTGGGTGTAGGGGGCCTGCTGATGCAGGGTGACCCGGTGGCTGACAGCAGCTTCCACCTCAGTGGAGTAATTCTGGCAAATTTGTATTTTTCTGAAGTTGGAAACAGGGAGGCAGTCAGACAGACTCCCGCATGCGCCCGACCGGGATCCACCCGGCACGCCCACCAGGGGGCGATGCTCTGCCCATCTGGGGCGTTGCTCTGTTGCGACCAGAGCCATTCTAGCGCCTGAGGCAGAGGCCACAGAGCCATCCTCAGTGCCCGGGCCAACTTTGCTCCAATGGAGCCTCGCTGCGGGAGGGGAAGAGAGAGACAGAGAGAAAGGAGAGGGTGAGGGGTGGAGAAGCAGATGGGTGCTTCTCCTGTGAGCCCTGGCCGGGAATCGAACCCGGGACTCATGCACGCCAGGCCGACGCTCTACCACTGAGCCAACTGGTCAGGGCCAATTCTGGCGAATTTGAAAGCTCGTGGTTGTTCAGCAGGAAGGAGTTAAGCTAAAAAAAGAAAAATGGTGTTGTCTGGTCTTGGAGGCTGAGGACGGCTGAGACGTCTCTGCAGGTGGCGACCGGAAAGTAGGTTGGACGGTGGTGGAAGGCAGGAAGAAGGGGCGTCCCTGGGTCTGTTCCATCCAAACACTGTTGAAGCAAGAGACAGACGTGGGGGGCCACCCAGGGCAATACCTCCAAGAAATCTCCAAAATCTCTAAACAGATACTGATAGTTGTATGAGTTGTTCTCTTGTTAGACAGTGGTTTTGAGATCCATGCACGTGGACTCATGGGCGTCTGACTCATCACTTATCCGGTTCCACCACTGATGGACTTTCAGGTTGTTTCCAGTCACTTGCTATTGCAAACATCCTGTCTTGAACATCCTCAGATGTATTTGCTGGGGGGACATGGGCCAGCCTTTCTCTAGGTATAAGAATATTCTAGGGATTAAAATCGCTGGATTGGCCCTGGCCGGTTGACTCAGCAATAGAGCATCGGCCTGGCGTGTGGAAGTCCCGGGTTTGATTCCCAGCCAGGGCACACAGGAGAAGCGCCCATCTGCTTCTCCACTCTTCCCCCTCTCCTTTTCTCTCTGTCTCTCTCTTCCCCTCCGCAGCCAAGGCTCCATTGGAGCAAAGTTGGCCCAGGTGCTGAGGATGGCTCCATGACTTCCGCCTCAGGTGCTAGAATGGCTCTGGTTGCAGTGGAGCAATGCCCCAGATGGGCAGAGCATCTCCCCCTAGTGGGCTTGCTGGGTGGATCCCGGTTGGGCATGGCTGGCTGTCTGTCTGTCTGCTGCCACCTCCAGCCCCCACCCCCACTTCTCACTTTGGAAAAATACAAGAAAAAAATTGCTGGATCACTGGGTGCAGACCTCTCAGTTTTGCTAGGTACTGCCAAAGCAGCATTCTGTCAACTGCCACGTGCCCTCACAAGTGCTCGGTATGGTCAGATTTGAAAATGTTAGGCGTATTTGTGGCATAAAAGGGTATTTAATTGAAGCTTCACTCTTAAATCCATAAATGGAGATGAACTGTCCTAATTCCCATTCTCCAAGGTTGGCACAAGAACGAGAGATGACAAAGGGAAAAGGGACAGAGGCTCTTCTGTAAATTGCACAGTTCTGCACATACCCAAGAGGCTGTCATCATCGATAACTAACAGTACTTTGGAGCATCAGTACACAGTGTCAGGGCCCAGCTCCAGACCCTTCCCTGTTAGAGCTGACAGCTTCCAGACTCAGGATGTCTGCAGCACTGCTGGCCGAAGGAGGGGTCCGTTACCGTGACGGTGACGGCGACCTGAGCCCGTTCAGAGGAAAGGACGTCTTCCAATTTCATGACCTGGATTGACGCTGGCTTCCCGGGATCAAGATGAAGCGACCTAAAAAGCAATAAATTCAGAGCACATTTTCCTGTCTGTGTGGCTGCCAGAAGAGTCTTGAAAAATAAGTCGGAGCTGCATTTTAGGAACTTGATTGCAAATGTGTTAGAAATGCATTTCCCACGTCCAAGTAATTCCCGAGATACCTTCCGTGTGCAGGGATAGAAACCCTAAGTTTGACTGCTGACTTGGCCATTTTCTGTATAATTGTGCTCCATTTTTCTACTCCCCCCCCCCTCCTTCTCCTCCGAAGCTTAATCGACTTCAGGGCACTTCCTTCCTCTGTCCTGTGAGTTCTCGATCCGACTATCTATAGACTTGAAAATACAGAAGGAGGTTTCGTGTTAGGAGCACTTTGCAAATCAGCGAGCCTTCAGCTACCAGGATCTTTGCCTAATGATGCTCTGTCGGTTGAATCGCCCCTGGGTGTGAGGGGCCCCCCGCTGATTTCAGCGCTCAGAGCGCTGCTCGCTGCTCGGCAGCCAGGCTAACGTGGAAGCTTTCAGATGTTCCGGGGAGGAGAGCTTAGGCCTCTGAGCCACTCTCTGCAGCTGGCTGCCGCCCAGGCGTGTTCAGTGGTCAGAGCACTGGGAGAATGAACACCCACCAGATGCGGGTCTGTGTGTGTGTGTGTGTGTGTGTGTGTGTGTGTGTGTGTTACTGAGGTTTTGACGCTGACCAAACCAGCAAGAACCAGCGGTTCCTGGCCACAGGAAGTGGGCCTGTGGGCTCTGGGAACAGGAGCGTGCGCGAACAGTGCGCAGCCGATGAAGGAGGAATGGGCGCGGGCCGCCCGGACCTGCAAGACTGTGACCATTGACTTCTTTCTCCTGGTCTTCCCAGGAAGCAGTATCTGGCATCCATAATCATCCAGAATATAGTGACTGAGCATCTGCTGAGCGTCGGGCACGGTGCCAGGTGCGGGCGAGAAGACGTGGTCCCTGCCTGCCTGTCAGGGCTCCCAGTCCAGTGTTGGGGGAGGGGGGCACGCAACAGGCAAGCAAGCACACAGGTGAACTCATGGCCCAGCGCCATGTGTCAGAGGACGGGTGCTGTGTGACAGGGACGGGTGGCGGTGGGGGTGGCACATAAGGGATTTGTAGACCAAGGTGAGGAGTTCAAGCTTCATTCGGGGTGGAAGCCGCAGGAAATTGCTCAGTAGGTGGAGGACAACTGCTGTGTTGTTTTTCACACAGCAGTTGTCGTGCAGTGTTTTTCAACTGCTGGTCCGCGGACTGGTGCCGGTCCGCGCAAGAGGTAACCAACCACCCTGGTGTTGCGTGAAGAGTCTAGAGCCTCTCATCACTGGGTCTGTGGACCAGCGGTGGAAAATCACAGCCCTGAGGGGTGTTTGAAGCAGGCTGTTCTGCTGTTGGGTGGAAATTGGGTGGGAGGGAGCAGCAGAGGAAGCCGTGAGTGGTACCTGGTTCTGGAAGTCCCTGGAACCCCATACAGCAGTGGTCCCCAACCTTTTTTGGGCCATGGACCGGTTTAATATCAGAAAATATTTTCACAGACCGGCCTTTAGGGTGGGACGGATAAATGTATCACGTGACCAAGACAAGCGTCAAGAGTGAGTCTTAGACGGATGTAACAGAGGGAATCTGGTCACTTTTTAAAAATAAAACATCGTTCAGACTTAAATATAAATAAAACAGAAATAATGTAAGTTATTTATTCTTTTTCTGCGGACCGGTACCAAATGGCCCACGGAACGGTACCGGTCCGCGGCCCGGGGGTTACGGACCACTGCTTTAGAGAAAATAAAAATGAACATGTGAGAATTCTTTTTTTCTCCCTTTACTTACTCATGACTAAAAGGACCACTGCCATACAGCAATGCTGTGCTCTTGTGCTTCTAAACAGAAAATAAAAACCTAAGGAGCAGACATCCTCTGAGCAGCCAGCGGCATCTGAGGTCAAGGAGGAAAAGCAGGGCCCATGTGTCTGGAAGGGGATAAAAGAAACAAGAAAGCTCCCAACGGCTCATGTGACATATTTTCAATCATCCGCTTGCTGAAATTTTATTCTAGGTTTCAGGGGTGAATTAAACAAGCGGCTTCACCTGCAGAGAAGCAGCACGGAGCCCCCGGGAAGAGCAGGGGGGTTGGAGGCCTTGCGTTCAGTCCACGACCAGCCGGTGACCTTCAGCAAGTTGTTTCATCTACATGAGCCTCAGCCTCCCATGACGCCCATCTCCAGGCGTGGTACGACGACTCCGTGGGCTGGTGTTTGCGATAGGGACCGGGTCCTGCACTGCCCGTGGGTGCCAGGCAAAGGACAGCATGTCCCCAAACCCAAATCGGAGCATCTTCCAGTGCCTTCAGGACGGACATGCACGCAGGTGGGTTGAAGCAGATGCGGAAACCCCCGCCCGCACCTGGCGGGGAAAAAGGGGAGGAAGGGTGCATCTTGCCGAGAGCAGCGACTTTCAGAAAGAGCCCAAGGCAACCCCGACCTCCACCTTGGACAAGAACGGCGGGACACGTGCTTCTCAGTGGAAAGATAGTCTTTATTGGATTCTTATCACCTTTCAAGGAAAGAGTGGCTCCCGGCAGCGCTGTGTAATTACAGACCTTGCAGGGGCATCGTATATATAAGCAGGAACATTTCCTTACGAGTGAGAAGTAACCCTAGGAAAGTTTGGGGTGGGAGAGGGGACACAGTAGAAGTCTGGTTAAATGTAAGCGGGTTCCTGTCGAGAAAGAAGAACGGGTAACACTTCGCCGTTCGAGGGGTACTCCGAACACACGATGATTTTGCTCGTTCCCAAGCTACGTGTTCATAAGACAGAAGCTGTTGTGCCCTTCTCTTCGTCGTGATCACATAAACCTGCTTGCTTGCCTATCTAACCATCCCGGCGAGCCAACGGGAGTGACAGCAAAGCGTCTAACTATGCTCTAGGTAAGTTTCAGGGTCGTCGGAGCATGAGCCTGCTTTCCAGAAGGTAAGGAGACGTGTGACAGTCTGAGATGCCATGGTGAACAGGGAGACCGTGAGGGGACCGTGGCTGTAGCCGCACCGTGCCCGGGCAGCTGGTGTGCTTCATTCCCCTCGGGTTCTCTCCCTGGGCCGGGCTGCCTCAGCCTTGGCGATCTGGAAGGACCGTGGTGGCCGGGATCGGGTACTCCAAGGCGTTGCAGTCATCCGACAGGAACACCAGATCCTGGAAAAGATGTGCAATGAGCAGGACTGTGACGGGGGGGGGGGGGGGGCTGCAGAGCCCAGGCGCGGATGACAGATGTGGGACTTCCACCTATCCTCAAAGTTGTTCCCTTTGGGTGAAAACCTCCCATCCCTTACTCTCCCAAGGAGAGCTTGTCACGTCTTCACGTTCGCATAGAATCTCATATGTTCTCTGTTATTTAGTGAAGTCACTCATGCATTGGTGGACCAGATGGATAGATGGGGGAGGGAGGGAATGAACGAATGAATGAACCTTAATTACTGAGCAATAACTCTGGGCCCAGCGGTGGGGATACCATAAAAAACACTCAGTGCTCACCTTCAAATGCTGTAGAGTCAGTAACACCACTACTCACCAGACTGTATTAGTGATGGCTTCTTCTTGTCTCCCCCCCCCCCAAAAAAAAAAAACCAAAGGGAGAGGGGAATAAGAAGGAAAACGGGGCCCTGGCCAGTTAGCTCAGCAGTAGAGTGTTGGCCTGACATGTGGAATTCCCAGGTTTGATTCCCGGTCAGGGCATATAGGAGAATTGCCCATCTGCTTCTCCACCCCTCCCCCTCTCCTTCCTCTCTGTCTCTCTCTTCCCCTCCTGCAGCCAAGGCTCCATTGGAGCAAAAGATGGCCCGGGTGCTGAGGATGACTCCATGGCCTTTGCCTCAGGCGCTAGAATGGCTCTGGTAACAGAGCAAAGCCCCAGGTGGGCAGAGCATCGCCCCCTGGTGGGCATGCTGGGTGGATCCTTGTCAGGTGTATGTGGGAGTCTGTCTCTCTGCCTCCCTGCTTCTCACTTCAGAAAAATAAAAAAAAAAAAACAAAAAAAAAAAAAAAAGAAGAAGAAGAAGGAAAATGGGTGTGGGGAGGAAATGCATAACAAGTGTTCTAACTTAAATGTTAATTATTAAAGTTTCCTGAGGACTTGCTCAGCCAGGCATGCTCCTAGGAGTTCTGTGTGTAGACACCCTCCAGGGGTTCTTAGGTCAAGGGCATTACCAGCACCCACACACACGTGCTCAAGCTATAATTACAATTGTCCTTCTAATGATCTTGAGACAGCCAGTGTTCTGTCCCCAGTTCAGAAATGAGGAGACTGGTTGGAGAGGTGAGGGGATGTGCCCATCTGGGAAGCGGGGCGGTGGAGACAGGCGCTTGGGTCTGTCTGAGGCTGAAGCCCGTGCCTCTCGGATCACAGGGAAACTCCACCTTCCACATCTCGACCTGGCTGGTTTCCTGCTCTTCCCGTCTCTTCCCCCTCTTCTGCCCACCACAGGGCACCCCCGAAGCCCCCTCCCCCACAAAGTCTCCTCTGACCCCAGGAAGGGGCTCTGGAGTTCCCAGAATCCTGTAGCCCTCTCCCCGGTCCCATTTGGCTGCAGAGAGTCTGTCTTCCGTGGTTGGCAGGTGGTCCAGGGTGTCGGCTCCACATCAACACAGAGCTTGTGGCGGCGTGGGGGCTCGTCTGGAGTGGCCGTCACTCACCGAGGGGACAGTGGCTGAGGCCGCGCTTTGTGGACGGGAAGCACCCCATACCCTCTTCCTCCTGGTCGTCTCCCTACCCCCTACCCCTCCCCTTCTGAAAGTCCCGGCTGACAACACGCAGCCTAACACCGTCCAGTGACGCCACTCACCCTCCTGCAGAAGGAGTTCAGGATGGTGTACAGCTTCCGCACTTTGTCCTTCAGGGCGTCCACCCGGGCCACTTTCCAGCAGTGTGGCGAGGCCACGAAGTCGCGCAGCTTGGCCAGCACGCAGTAGTTCTGGGAGTGGACGACAGAGGAGGGCTCGTGGGGCATGCCGGTGGCCAGGAGTCGGGAGCTGGAGGCTCCTGCAGCCTCCCTCTCAGATCCCCCCCAGCACTCCCCCCACCCCAGGCGGGCAGACCCCTCTTACGTGGATATCCAGGTACAGTCTGGGCAGGTACCGCACGCACGACCCCTGCAGAAAGGGAAACCAGTTGCTGTGATGCCCACAGGGTCCCAACCTCAGCCTGGTCACAGGAGGCTCTCTGCCAGTCCTGCCACAGCCTGCCCAGCCCCAGGGCCCGGGGGCCTTGATGGGGACAGACGCCGGACTTCCTCGTCCTGGGGCCACAGTCCTCCAGAGTTCGACTTTCAGAGAACAGACTTTATATCATTAGCTGCGAGCTTGGGAACCAACGCAGACATCCACCCGTATACGTGTATATTTAAGCAGTTCTATAACTCTAATGTAGAGATAGCAATGTCTGTTCATAACACACGGTGGTAAAATGGAAGTGTGTGTGCGTGTATATTTCGATATCACTGCATTTTATTTTTTTGCAGGTCTGAAGGCCAGAGACCCAGTGTGGGGGTTGTGGACCCTAACATCTTCTTTGAAATTCTCTGTGTGACCGTGGGCAGGTCTCCTTCTATGTGACTCAGTTTCCTGGTTGTGAAATTAAAGAGTTAGAATACATAATCTTTCCACATCCATCCAGCCCTGCAGTTCTGAGCCTAGACATTGTTTTTGTTTTGTTTTTACATTTTTCAATTCAGATTTCTTGAAGAGATGTTTGCTCTATACATGTGATACCAAGGGGTCTCTGGGTAAATTGTGGAGCAAATTCACAGCAGAACACTGATACAAAAGAATATTAATTTAAGTGATGCTGTCGTTTGAAAGTAAATTGCAAAACTGCTGTGCTGTTTGATCCAATTTGCTCCCACACACGCACACACACTCGTGCACACACTCACGCATGTATGCACACGCACACACCCTTGAAGACCTCTGCACAGACGGAATGCTGAAATACTACCCTCCAGAGTGTCATGGCAGCAGTTACCTCTAGGGGGCAGACTTGCAAGAATATTTATTTTCTTCTTTGTCCTTTGTGCATTTTCCAACCACTCTACAAAGTATTTGACTTTCGTAGTTAGAAAAAAGTAAACATTATGCAACTTTTAAAAGAAAACACAAAGAGAGTGTGAGGGTACCATACACCCCATATCTGAGAAGGATATCATTTTGTTTAAAGTGCTTACAAGTGGGTGAGGGACACTTTTCAGTCTTCCTAAAGCTTTTCATGGAGGTTGTAATTCATTTTGTTTCTACATTGAATCCAGGAGGCCTGGGTTCTAGCTCTGGGCGGGCCCTTGGTCTGGTTCTGAGCCCCTGGGGTCCTCCTCTTAAAAGACTGGTGATAACGAAGGCTGCCACTCCTGGGGTCCCCCACGTGGTCCCCGCTCTGCCTGCTGTGTCTGCTGGCTTCACTCGTCCAACCCTCACAGCTGACCAGAGTGGGTGAGTGCCCAGCCACTCACAGAGCAGGACAGTGAGAGGCCAGGGCTGGGGAGTTTGCCCAGGTCCCATGGCAGGTAGGGATGGAGTCACCCCCCCCCCCCCATAGAGCACCCTGGGGAGGGAAGAGAAATAAGTCATCCAAAGTCGCACTCCTCCTTAACTCCAATATCCCAGACTCTATTGGGAGGCTGGGTTTTTTTTCTTCCTTTCTTACCTTTTACAACAGCTCCTCTGATACTGTATTTGCTACTAAGTTACAAGCAGAAATTGTGAAGCCTTTGATTACGTTTCCTTGTATTTAAATGAAGGGGCTAACCCTTGGGTATCCTATTTAAAAGGATGGGACTAAACACAAACACCCTTAAGATGAACACTGAGCAGAAAAGAGAGACGGCATTTCTTTTTCTTGGTTCAAAGGCAAGTTTTCAGGAAGCAGGTCTGTGCCGACCCTCTGTGGAGGGGACCCTCCGTGGAGGGGACCCTCCGTGGAGGGGACTCACCAAGGGCTCTGCAGTCTGCAGGCTCTGGAAGTCCCCGGTGATCTCGCGGCTCAGGCCCAGCATCCTGGAGTAGCAGGTCGGGGGAGCAGGCCGCGCTGCGGGGAGCCCAGCCAGGAGCAGCAGCAGCAGGGGGAGCAGCCAGGGTGTCATGGTGTAAAGGGACCTCTGGCAGCCCCAGGCCTGCCGCCCCTTTAAGCAGCTGCCTGGGGGTGGTCCTCCACGCCTCCGTTTCCTGTGGGGCCCAGCCAAGGCCATCAGGCACACACACGAGCACGCCCACCTGGCCGGGGACACTGGCTCCTTTCAGACCTGAAGGCCCCCCTTTGTGCGAGGAGGGGCTGCCTGGGGGGTGCAGGACGCCCCGAAGAGGGAAGCGAGGTCACACCTCCTTAGACGCTTCTCCCTCGGTGGCTTTGCCCAACGTGGCAGGACCCGCAGATGAAGGGGGTGGTTCATGAAAGGCCAGGAGTGGGAGGCCAGTCTCCCCAGGCTGGGGACCTGTCACAAAACCAGCTGCTTTCCTGGAGCAGAGTTGGGGGAGGGGAAGGACCAGGAGTGATGGGTTGAGCGCCAGTGATCCAGGGCCTGGGGCCTGGGCCGCTGGGTGTCAAGGCCACCCACCACTGACCAGCCAGGGGAACCTTGAGCGATCACCCCCGCCACCCAGCAGCTGTGTCTGTGCATTGTGCAGGGGGCCTGGTGCAGGCGTGTGTGGTGGGGGAGGTGAGCATTGCCCGGCCAGCCCACTTCCGGCTCAGGGCACGGGCTCCACACACAGGCAGTTCTCCCTGTGTGCCGCTCGGGACAGGGTGCTCTGCGGGCAGCTCTCCGGTGCCCGGTCCTAGGACAGGGAATAAGCCGTCTCCACAGGTGCTCGGTGGACGTGTGGTTACTCACCTCTGGCGATGACCTTGGGCACGCTCCTCAACCTTCCCACTCCTCTCCTTATCGGTGAAGTGGGGGAGATGGGAGCACCCCGCTCAGAAGTCTTAGAGAGGAATAAAAGTCCTTGAGCTAATATCCCTGAGCTGATGTCATAGCCGATGTCACTGTCTCCCTTCCTACGAGTGTCCCTGTGCCACAGGGGCCTCAGAAAACGGCCCCGTTCCAGGTGGGACACTCGAGAATCAGCTCCAGCAACATGCCCGTGGTCACAAAGCTGGGGGCCGATGGGTCCACGGGACTCGGTGTCTTGTCTCCCTTCATCTCCCAACCCACCCGCCACCCCTCCATGTGGGACTGGGGAGGGCAGGAGTTGCAACTGGAGTTGAGTTGGGGCCTCTGGCCTGCCCAAGACCATGGAACAAGCAGGGAGAAGGAGCTGCTGTTAGAGGAAGTTTCTTCCTTAACACCGAGCATCACTCAGGACCCAGTGAGGAGGCGAGGAGGCGAGGAGGCGAGGAGGCGTGAGCACGGGAGCGCTGCTCAATGTGGCACTTATGTGGCAACTATGTAGCTATGGCCTGAGCCTCGCAGAAAGCCAGTGAGGTGGGTGGGGTTATTCCCATTGCCCAGAGGAGGGAACTGAGGGTCAAGGGACATGATACTGTCTGAGATCACAGAGCTAAGAAGGAGACGGACAAAGCTCCAGACTTGTGGCTGTTTGTCTCCAAAGCCTCACTCAGTGCAAGAGAGGGGACCAGGCAAGCCACACACACCCCCCTCGCCCAGAACAAAACAGCCAGAGATGAGGACCCGGTGGGTGAGTGAAAGGAGCGTGGTGTCCTGGACGAGGGTTGGCTCAGGGTCAACCGCAGGGATGGAGACCGTGCTCAGCCTCTCCCTGTTCTGTTTGCCTGGTCCCGGTACCAATTCCCTGTCCGTAAACACTAGCGTCACCCTGGGCAATGCCGGAGATCTTTCCAGTCCTGACGTTCTGTTGATCTGTTTTTCCGTGTTAAAACCGCGGGCGGGATCATGGCATGCCTTCCTGTTTAGCAGGTGAGTGTGCGGCGAGGTGACCTGGGGACCATCTCCCGGGCACCCCCTCAGACAGGCAGGACCAGAGGAAAACACAGGTGCGTTTCTTCTGGATGAAGGAGCCTCCTCACGCTCTCCGTGGGGGTGGGCCCCCTGGCAGCCCAGCCGGCCCAGCCAGGGACACCGCGTCCCCTTTGAAGTGTTCCAGCGCTCTGGGTGTGCTCATCCAGTGAGCGAATGAGTGTCACATTCAGGTCAGGGAAACAAGTCCAGGCACCAAAACAAGCCCTCGGACCATTCCATTCAGATCCGGGAGCCACCCTGCTGCCGGAACTCAGGACCAGCCTGCGCCTTTGAAGTGCAGATGACCTGTCCTGAGGGGCTGACCCTGTCCACCCAGGGCACCCTGGGCGCTTGTCCACGGGCTCCTTGGGCAAACCAGAAGCTCCCCCTGCACCCTGAGCACCGACAGGCAGCTAAGGGGATCTGCCTGCCTGCCTCACCCACCCAGTGCTCCTTGGCATCTTGGTTGGTCAGCACTTGGTGCCCAGCTGGGCAGAGCAGGCGCTTGGGAAGGCTTTGCCGAACAGACCTGGTGGTTGTTAATCTTGTTACGTAGAGCGAGGCACAGCCCGTTAAAAACCCATACAGCGCAGCCCAAACCAGCCTCGTCCTGGGTGCCCCAGACTGTGGCCACGGTGCAGGCGGGCTCGGAGTACCCTCGTGTGTGCTCTGTTCACAGAGGGCCTCTCTGCTAATCTCCCCTGCAGCCATTGGCCCCCTGCCTGGCCCCTTCCCCTGCTCCTTAGCATCAGGCTGCTGTCCGGAATGTGAATAGTAAAAATCCGGGCGGGAATTTGCCATAGACTGAAGCCTTTGTCTTCTCCCAAAGGCTTCACCCATCCCCTTCAGTCTGAGCCGGAGCCTGGGCCCCATGGTGCACGGAGCCTCAGTGTGCCCAGGGAGTGCCCCAGTCAGGGCTAAGGAGCAAGCTGGGGACTAATTCTCAGCTTGATAGCAGCCTAGTCTTCGAATGGATTCTTTATTCCCTTGCTGGACACATAGAGAGTTACATTGTGAGAGTCGCCTGAGATGGACGCAGGGGTAAACCATGAAGGTGGAGAAACGCACGGGGTCAGCGGTGTGCCCGCAGGAGCGCCTCCCTGGCACCGGCTCCCTCTGTGGGGAGCGGGATGGGTACAGAGGGGTGTGTGTGTGTGTGTGGTGGGGGGGCACAGAGAGAGAGAGAGAGAGAGAGAGAGAGAGAATTTGGAAGATGCCATGCTGCTGGAGGAAGAGGCCACAAGCCACGGCATGCAGGAGGCCTCTGGGAGCTGGAAAAGAGCGGGGAGAGGACGCGCCCCTAGAGCGTCCGGAAGGAACGTGTTCCTGCCCAGACCTTGGTTTTTCGCCCAGTGGGACTCATGGTGGACCCCTGGCCTCCGGAACTGTGAGAGAATGGATTGTGTTACTTTAAACCACGCAGGTTCTGGGGGGAGGGGAGTTTGTTACAGCAGCGTAGCACCCCAGCACCCCGTCTGGGAAGTCATCTGCATCAACCCGCCTGGCGCTGGTGTTTCTTTACAGCCTCCTTGCCAAGCGCTCATCCAGAGTGGCTTGCATACCTCCCTGGACGGGGAGCTCATTGCCCCCGAAGGCCTCCCACCGGTTCTGTGCAGCTCTGACACAAATTCCTCCCGAAGTGAAGGTGAGGTGGGTGACTCCCTGCTGCTGCCATCCTTGGCCTAAACCTCCGGTGCCTTCTAGGACCACAATCACTCCTCACTCTGTTCCCGCCAGTGGCCCTGCCCTCCCCCACCCCGTGATACAGACTTGGTTCTCTTTCAGAGCAAATGTCCCCGTTTCTTGAAACTTCTTTCCATGGGAAGTGGTTTCAAGACCCTTTTCCACAATCATATCACATGTAGCGTCTCTGCCCGGAGTGGGCTGTCTCCTCCCAGTCGCCAGTCCTAGAGGAGAAATATACCCTTGCCAGCCGGTTTCAAATTCTGCCCTGCTTCCCTGAGGCCTGGAGGATCGTCTGAGGTCTGTAGCGGGGTCCTGGGCCAGCTCTCGGCCATCCCATCCGGAGCCTTCTCTGCCAGCATGCTGACTCAGGGGGCGATGATGGTGATGACGATGATGACAATGATGACAGTCGCTAACTCTGACAGTGCCGCCTTGCTCCGAGCCAGTATTGATTCCTTTCTGTGTTTTATGGTTTTGGTTTTGTTTGTTTGTTTTAGTGAGAGGAGGGGAGGCAGAGAGACTGACTCTCGCATGTGCCCCGACTGGGATCCACCCAGCAAGTCCACCGAGGGGTGATGCTCTGCCCATCTGGGGCTGCTGCTCTGTTGCTCAGCAATGGAGCCATTCTTCTTAGTGCCTGAGGCCGAGGCCATGGAGCCATCCTCAGCGCCTGGGCCATCTCACTCGGACCAATTGAGCCATGGCTGCGGGAGGAAGATTGAGAGAGAGAGAGAAGGGGGAGCGGAGAAGAAATAGATGGTCACTTCTCCTGTGTGTCCTGACCAGGAATCAAACCTGGGACATCCACGTGCTGGGCCGATGCTCTACCACTGAGCCCACCAGCCAGAGCTGATGCACTGGTTCTATTATCATCATGTCAGGGCACTGAGACATAAAGGTTAAGTGACTTGCTCCAAATCACACTCTATTAGCAATCAAAGTGTTTGCAGTTCTCACCCAAGTGGGCTTTGGCCTTTGTATAGGCTGTTTCCTTTGGTTCTGCTTCTTTGGTTGAACCTGGACACATATACCATCAGCTCCAACTTAAAGCTGAGTCCCTGTGTGGTCACAAAGTGGCTGCAAATACAGTCTAGGACACACGCTATCTCATCCCTGTCCAGGGAGGTAACATCCCCCAACCACTGGAGGAAGCCCTGAGCTGTGTGCCAGAAGCTGACCCTGCCCCGTGTCTGTCTGGTGACCTAGTGAGTGTTTTTCGTGGCCTGGGTCTCCTTTTTGGCATTCCTAGAAGAAGAGCACTTAATCTTTCCCTTCTGGCTGTTCAGACTGGCCTGTTCCAATACGTGATGCAGGTAACCAGGGACTTGCTCTTTGCTCCCAGCCCCAGTGGGCTATGGGAAATTCCTGAGCCGACCATAAGAAACAGGAACTCCCCGTTTCCTTGGTCCCTGGTCACTTGGCTCAAACGCTGAATCACGCCTTTCCACAGCGTCCCCTACGTTGCTGTCCCGTGCGCGCTTGTGAAGGCAGCCAAGGTCGAAATGGCCACGGCCCCTCTCACGTCTCCTCTGTTGCCCAACACCCGGCCAGTAGCCGTCTTTGTGGAGGACAGGAAGAGCTTCCGTTCTGTGGGACACGTCAGACCGGACACACACGGACTCGCTGCAATGCTAGCGGCAGGACCTGGCATTGAGAGACCTCGGGTCTCTCCTCCCTGCCTGCCTCCCGAGGTCAGGATCCAGGTGAGCCGGGGCCCCCTGTGCGGCCCTGACCCTGCACTCACAGCCTGCAGGTACTGGAAGTGGGGGGGGGGGGATAGGTGGAGCAACCAGTCAGACGGTGGCCTCCGGCGTTCCTGCCGACAGCTGTGTTCCTTTGGTGAAAAGCAACACCTCTTCACCCGGCTCCGGCTCCGGCTCCAGCTCGGCTCCGGCTCCGGCTCCGGCTCCGGGATGTGTTTCTGAGCTTGTTCCTTGAGCCGTTGGAAACCTCAAGTGGAAAGTTGGCCCGCACGGTCCAGAGGGAAGGAGCGAAGACAAACACCGGGGTTGGGCTTGGCTTCCCGACAGCGGTTATGAAAAGGCTCCCATGTTCTAGAATAGAGACGCCTCTATGAGCCTCAAAACATGGGTTCAACATTTCAGGAGAAGCGATGCACCAGACAAGTCCTCCCAGATGGCCTTCCTGGGCCTGTTGACGCAGCAAGGAGTCAGGAAAAAAAATCTCTTTTAGGAAGAGAACCGACTTGGCTGAGTACAGAGGGCACAGGCTTCGGAGTTACACAGACTTCTGTTTGATCTTACTAGTGTTTTTGTTTTGTTTTTATTTTCAGTTACAGTTGGCGTGTAACATTATATTAGTTTCGGGTGTACGACATGGTGCTTTGACATTTATATACATTACAGAGCGAGGCTCCCGAGAAGCTGAGGACCCGTCTGGCCCCCATAGTTATTACAATATTATGACTATCGTCCTGACGCCATACTTGACATCGCCGTCACTATGTTTATGACTGGCAATTTGCACCCCTTAACCCCCCTTCCACTTCTGCGAGGGTGTGACTGTGTGCAAACCTCGTCATCCCATGTCTGTCTATGATGCGCGGAGTTCCTAACATTTATTGCAGAGTTTTTGTATTGATGAAACAAACACAAAACAGCTGGTGTGATGGTGAGGGCTGTGGTTTTCATTTTTTTTTTTTTTTTTGTATTTTTCTGAAGTGAGAAGCGTAGAAGCGTAGAGACAGACTCCCGCATGCGCCCGACCAGGATCCACCCGGCACGCCCACCAGGGGGCGATGCTCTGCCCATCTGGGGCATCGCTCTGTTGCAACCAGAGCCATTCTAGCACCTGAGGCAGAGGCCATGGAGCCATCCTCAGTGCCCGGGCCAACTTTGCTCCAATGGAGCCTCGACTGGGGGAGGGGAAGAGAGATACAGAGAGAAGGGGAGAGGAAAGGGTGGAGAAGCAGATGGGTGCTTTTCCTGTGTGCCCTGGCTGGGAATTGAACCCAGGACTTCCACACTGGCTGACGCCCTACCACTGAGCTAGCCAGCCAGGGACTCATTGTATCTTTTATTTATTTATTTTTTTCCAGTTAAAGACCTTGTAGGCCAATTCTTGCCCCTGCACCCCCACTACGGACATGGTGATGGGTACATGTCCCAGGATGGAGTAGTTGATACCCTTCCCAGGGATTCACAGATGGCTGAGAAAGTGGCTCCTGAATCCCACCTCCATTGTTCCTACATGGCTTCCAGGGAATGTCCCCACCTCCCTGGAGTGGGAATGTCTGCCAGCAGCCGGGCCAGGATGGGCCCTCAGCGGGGCTGGGAGGTGGACGGAGGGAAGTCGGATAGAGCCACATCTCTCGTTCCAGTCCCGGAGGCCGGGTCCTGAGATTCCGCCTGAGACTCTGTAAGCGGCTCTGGGCTCATTTCCGGTAACAGAGCTCGCGTCTCCTCCGGGCCAGCGCCGGCGGCTGCAGTGGCTTTCCTCTGTCTCTGGCAGATGAGAGAGCTCCTCGACGAGCCACCGACTGCCCAGCTGTCGGTGCCGGTCATCACCGACGGCCAGACTCCTCTCTTCCCCAGACCGTGTCGGCGCTGAGCTGCCCTGGGCCCTTGAAGTCATGTGTGGCCATGGGAGTAAGTCTGTGTGGTGACACTTGGGGGGAATGACGTGTTGCTGCCGGACAGAGGCTTTCCGAGCCTGTGTGGACATTGGCGTACTCTTTCTCTCTGCCATGGGACCAGTCGGAGATGGTGGCTGCCCTGCCAGCCTCCCCCTGAGGGAGGGGAGACCTGCCGATGTCCCGGCCCACCTGAGCGGTGGCCTGTGGCTTGTTCGTGATCACAGCAGAACCTAGCCCAGCCTGACCGTGTAGGGCCGAACCCTGCGGCGACCTTCCATGGCCCCCGTAGAATCCCTTTCCTTTTGGGAGGGGCGGAACCCATGCATAAAATGAGACACCTCTCCTAAGGTTGGGTTAGTCATACGGTGAAAGAGTTAGCCCAATGGCCAAAGGCGTCTTGCAGATGTCCTTGAGGGGACTAACCAGTGGGCTTTGAGTTAATCAAAAGCGATAACGCGGGTGATCCAGTCGCCTGAGCCCTTTAAAAGCAGAGAGGGTTCTCAGGTTGGTGGCAGGAGGGGAAATCAGAGAGCTTCCCGTGTGGAAAGTACTTGGCCTGACATGGCGGGTTTGAAGGAGGAGGGGGCAACATGAGAAGGAATGCAGGTGGCCTCCGGGGGCCGAGTGTCGCCCGGGGCTGGCAGCTGGCAAGGACAGGGGAACCTCAGCCCTGCAGTCATGGGAACTGGGTTCTTTCAATGCCTGAGCGAATGTGGGAGTGATTCTTCCCAGAGCCCCCAGCTACGAGCCCAGGTCTGTGTGTCCCTGGGGCGAGAACCAGCCGATGTCACCTGGTGTGAGCCCTCAGGAGCTGTGAGCTAACAGGCTATGATGTCTCTGCTCATTCATCAGGCGGCAACAGAACACGTATACACTGAACACTATTATTATTTGAGGTTATTCACTGAGGATTATAATTTTTTCAACTCAGTGACTCGTGCGCTGTTCCCCGCACTCAGGATTCCAGATGGCAGGGGCAGAGCGGGGTGTCTCTGTGCTCCCTGGGCCAAGCTCCAGGCCTGGAAGGGGTGCTCTCAAGAGTGTGCGAGGTGGACACCCAGCAGAATTGTGAAGTTGCTGCAGCTTTTCCGCCAGCCTGCCGCATCCCACCGCGGGCGGGTCGGGAACCGGGAATTGAAGGAAGGACAGCTGACGTGAATCCGGAGACGCTGGCTGCTGCTGCCCGCCTTAGGGTGCCCTGCGTGTTACCCAGTGCGTCCTCGTAGAGCCCTCCAGGGCATGTGCCGGTACCGGCCCATCTCCGCTGCACAGAGACAACGCCGGTAGGCACCACGCTAGGGAACTTGCTCAAGGTCACACGCTATCTAAGGGTAGGGCCCAGGTTCCAACCCGACAGGCTGGCTCAGGTCTGTGTCCCTAACTACCGGGTATCCTGCCACCTGAAAGAAGAGACTTGATAAATTTTATTTGCTGAAGGGCAGAGAGAAAAGAAGAAGAAAGAAAATAACTGACTTAGAGGCTTGACCAGCCGTGTGATATTGGGCAGGTCCCCCCGCTCTACCTGGGGACTTTCACTTCCTTGGACAGTGTGAAGGGTGACTTTAGTGAAGGTGACGTTTTGGGTTTTTCTCTATTCTAAACGTGGTGATTTCACTGCTGGCAAGGGGCCCATCGTGGGCGTGCGCGTCCTCTCTGCTGGCTGCATGGCCGACCCCGGGCTCCCGTCCACCACTTTGTCAGCCCGCCAAGTTGGGAAGACGCTTGACCCAGGTTCTCAGTGTCCTGGTGCCCCTCACAGAACAGTGAGCATGAGGATAAGTGGGTATGGTACCAGTTTCAGGCAGAACGGGGGATGTCCAAGAGTAGTCTCCCTTCCCAGACCCCGTCTTTGGAGCCTATGGACAATCTCCCCACGGTTAGCAGATTGCTTTCAGGGTTCCAGATTTTTTCCCTTTTGTTTTGTTTCTGAGGCACTAAACGATTCACCCGATGGACTCTTTTCAACAGATGTGCAGAACGGACGTAGCTGACCCGATATGCTTGTTGCAATGGTGTTGTGCTTATAAAACCAGAGTTCCTGGATACCTGGCACCCAGGACCAGCAACCAGCGACGGCTCCTGCTGTATGGAAAACATACTGCACCCTCCTCCTTTAACGATCACTTTTATGGGGAAAGATGACCCATTTCTTGTGCAATGCGATGAGCATTTCTAGCTACCGATCCTGCCCTGTACCTATGACAAAATGATTCTTTTGGGATAAAATGTATGTAAGATACTTTTTTTCTTTTTTTTACCACTTTTAAGCGTCTGTCCAGTTCAGTGGCGTTAAAGTACATTCACGCTGTAAAGCCAGTAGCCACGGCCACCATCATAGCCGTCTAGCTAATGCAGGTTCACATTCGATTCGAACAGTCGGTAATGAAACAACAGAGCCAAGAACTGGTGGGCCATTAGCTTTAATCTTAGCTTGCACCTGGTGGGCAAGAAATACACACAGACTTCCCTTTCCATTCAGGGCTCCCAAAGCCACTGACTTATCCGAGTTTCCTAGAATCAAAGGTTTCTACCTCACCAGCCTTATTCACCTCTGTTCCCCATCTCCTTCTCTCTGCACAAACTCTGCACAAACTGGCTTCTCCTTCAGCACCTCCCCCATCTTGGCTGCTTCTCCTCTCCTCCATGTGGCCTTTCTCTGCTCTCCTCTCTAATGCTAATCTCAGGAACCCAGAGAAAGCAAGCTCCCGGTCTGCCCCACTTCATAGTGTAGAAATCAAAACCTTTAATCCAATATACAAACAAGGAAGTCTCTGATACCAAGTCACTTAGGGTGGGAAAGGCTTAGTCTTAAAACTAAGCCTTAGGCTATAACAACCCTGCCTGCTTACAGCCTGTCCCCCACACCCAGTGCAAACTGTAAGGGAGCAAACCTATATATCATATTTACAAACTTATTTGACCAACACACACTGTCCTGCAATTGTCACAATCATCACCAGCGTCCTCTCCAGATCGTTTTCATCTCCCCAAACTGAAACTCAATCCCCATGACACAACTCTCCGCCCCTCCCCCCACCCTGGGGCACCTTCACCTTCTCCACTCTCCCTGAGGTGCCAGCTTGATTTAGGGGTTCTAACTCACACCAGAGAGCAGAACTCAGGGCTCACATACTAGCTCTGTCCCTTTCTAGTGGTGTGACTTTCTCCGCTTCCACATCTGTGAAATGGAAACAACACTGCTTACTCCCCCCCCACCCCCCTCCAGCCCCCAGGGCTGAGAGAAGATTAACCGGTCTATTATGCAAAGCCCCGAGGTCTGATGTAAACATTGTTAATCAAGTGATTTCCAGCCCCAGAGTGAGAGTCTCAACACTAAGGGGCTCAGGGCCGGGTGGGGCGGGGTAGGCTGTGGCGTGTCACCTCTGTCCCCAGGAACCAGCCCAGCGCTCCGCCCCAGCAGTACAGAGCATTGTCGGCAGAAGGAGCAGGTACAAGCAGGTACAAGACGTCCGCACTGCCTTTCCTCTCCCTGTACGACGGCCACTTGGAGCCCAGCGCCCAGCACCAGCACCATCACCACCAAACAGGCGCCCAGCTGGGCCCTGGCCCCCTGAGGGAGTGCCACTTGGTCGTCCAGTGCCCCTGGACGCCAGCCCCTGTGAGTGAAGTTAGGGCTTGCTCCCGCGGGCAGCGTTGGGAGAGTTTTGGCTGGGTAGCCAGCTCACACCCGGGGCAGGAAGTGAGGAGAATAACTGTAACCCGGGGGGAAAGTGGTCCAGCCTCTGCAGAAACCATTTCAGGACCTGGCGCGGCCTCTCTACGTGGCTTGGCACGGAGAGCCGTGTTAAGTGTGACCGCCTATTTATTTTCTTTTTTTCTCTGAATAGGTCCCTTTTTTTCCTTCCCAAGGAGGCCATAGTTTCTGAGGGTGCGGCTTGCCGAGGGCCTGGCGTAAGGAAGGTGAGGAGGACCGAAATATTTGTTGAGCACTTAAACGATCGCCAGTCTCAGAACTTGCTCTCTTTACAACCAGCCTGAGAGCTGAGGGTAAAATGCCTCTGACGCTCGGAGCTCCTAGGCTCAGAGGGGCTCAGGGGTCTTGCCAAAGTTGTGACGCTGCTAACAGACGGACTGGTAACAGATACTCAGGTCTTCCCGAGGTCAGAGCCAATGCTCTTTATGGTCCAGTGTCTTGAAACCACCTTCCCTGGCCAGGCTTCTCCAAATTTGCTGACACCCACATGGGCTGCACTTACGTCTCGCAGGCTTTCAAAGGACCTAGGGAGTTTTGCAAATTGAGCTAAATTCACTGTTGCATAGGAGACAGGAGACCCCCTTCAACCTAATATACAAATTCTACCATTGAAACATTTCAAAACAATGAAGAAAAGGCAAAGAAAGCAGAGAGAGAGGAATAGTGTGTATGCTTCCAGACTGCTCACACAGATTTCACGCTACGTGACATAGCCTTCCCTAATTCCATTTCGACTCCAAGGAGCGTGGGACTCTTATTGATTTGCTTATAGATTTGTTCAGCAGCAAGTTATTAAATTAAGTAGCAATTGCACCTCTGACCGCTGTAGATGTCCTCTTTTGAAAATGAAACAGCAAATGAGTGGAAATTAATCAAGTCTTTCTCACCAACTGAACTGCCATAGCAATCTTTTATATGCGGGCATCAAAAGTGTCAGATTTCTCTCTGACACCTGGGTTTCTGACCATGCTGTTCCCTCGCCAGGGACACTATTCCTTGCTCTCAGCCCGCCTGCAATCAAGCCTCGACTCCTGGGCATCTGGACTGCCCCTTCCCTGACAAGGCAAGATGAGGTGCCTGCTGTGCTCCCCAGAGGTTCCTGTACTTACTGGTCCTGACACGAGTCACAGATCTTTGCTAGTTTACTGTTCTTTGTTCTTGTAGACCTCTCCGTTGCCCACAGCTGGACCCTGAGCACCCAGCACAGAGACTGCTGCCAGAAACATTCCATGTGCTCCCCCACTCCTCCCAAATGTTTGATGAGTGAATGGCAGAATAAACCCATTCTACCAATAGCCTTCCTGCAGGGCTTCCCGCCCAGCTTTCATTTTCACTATTGATGGCATGATATATAGACTGCATACACACACACACACACACACACAGTGTGTCTGGAAAATCATGGTGCACTTTTGACCCGTCACAGGAAAGCAACAAAAGACGATAGAAATGTGAAATCTACACCAAATAAAATGAAAACTCTCCCAGTTTCACTTATTCAGTGCAGTTCGATGTGGGCTCATGCACAGATTTTTTAGGGCTCCTCAGGTAGCTATCCCGTATAGCCTCTACAGACTCGTCACTGACTGATGGCCTATCAGAACGGGGTTTCTCCACCAAACTGCCTATTTCCTTCAACTGCTTATCCCACCCAGTAATGTGATTCCTATGTGGTGGTGCTTCATTATAAACACGCCGATATTCACGTTGCACTTTGGTCACGGATTCGAATTTAGCAAGCCACAGAACACACTGAACTTTCCTCTATACCGTCCACATCTCGACTGGCATGACTGTGGGCTGCTCCGCTGTATACACGGTGTTACGTCATCATCTGCGCATGCGCACATGCTGCCACATCATCCTACAGAAACTGGAAGGGTTTTTCTTCCAGTATACACACACACATATTGCCTGATGCTTTGCAAAATTGATCTGCACACTTAAAAACAGCTTCACCTTTTTGTGCACAGGTCCGATGTTTTACGGAATAATCTTTACATTCTCCTGCTTGATTGATTATTCAAAAATAAGAAAAACAAAGCTTTCCTCATCCTTATAGTTATTCGGCTGATTCTTTTAGCTGCTCTTGGAGTCTTCTCCAGGCTCCGTCACTGGACGCTGGCTCTCCATGTGATTTCACGGCAGCCTTGTCACAGCGGTCCCGCAGCGAGGTCAGCAGCAAGAGACTTAATTACTCCCCTCTCCCCCCACCGCTGTTGTCTGCTTTCCCCCTCCTGGCCATCAGTGACTGCCTTCAACGGCGGCTAAAAATGCACTTTCATGGCTGGACATAAATTTGATTACAGAATCCCAGGAGCACCTGCACAGTTGTCTGAAAGCCGCCAGCATTTACAGACCCCGCTGGGGAGGTACTGAGGGCCGAGCTGAGCGTGGGACACTTGGAGCCCGACAGCCTCGCGAGATTTGAGAAGCGCACTGTGTGGTCATTTCGCCACCACGCTGCCCGCACCACGTGCTTCCTTCATGTATAGCGCCCCCCAGTGCCCATCTCATGGGAGGTCCCCATGCAAGTTCACTGAAGAAGTGACCAGAGGAGTCAGTCTCTGAGACTTACTGTTTATGTACAGAAAATGGAAAAACTGTGTTTATAGGAGGGTTAAAATGATTAATTTTTGTAACATGCTTATTATACCACTTGGCACGTTGCAGTTGCTCAATGAATGGATAAATGGTGATTAGCATTCTTAGTAGGGGCTGGAAGCGGGATTGGAAATTCATGCTGGGAGGAGGACAAGGGGAAGGGAGTTAGAAAAGGGGACAATACATTCACCAATGCTTCCTTCCCCAGTACTTTGGGTGATCCTTCCCCATGTCTGCGGCATCTAACCATGGGATCTCCTGAGGGTGCAGGGGGGGAGACATGGTCAGCATCTCCGATGCCGGTGCCTAGACGCCATGGACCGTGCTGCAGCCTGCTTGGTGGGGTGTTATCATCATGGTTCTTGGCTGATCAGGCCCTGTTCACTTCTCTGGGCATCCCAGGGATGGTGTAAGCTAATGAACATCCTTTCGGGCTTATATGTCCTAGGACTCATTCTGCTTTTGGCAACAAGGAATCCCGATTGTGCACTTTGTCAGTAGGTATAATTTTATCGCCTGTCACCAATACCATTTTTGCCTATATCAAAGGTTTGTGTAAATATAATAATACATGCTAAAGCCACCTGAAGGCAGCTAGGTGCAGTGATCATAGGGACTGTGAGTGGTTTTTTTGATTTTTTGAAGCTGGAAACGGGGAGAGACAGTCAGACAGACTCCTGCATGCGCCCGACCGGGATCCACCCGGCACGCCCACCAGGGGCGAAGCTCTGCACACCAGGGGGCGATGCTCTGCCCCTCCAGGGCGATGCTCTGCCACCACCAGAGCCACTCTAGCGCCTGGGGCAGAGGCCAAGGAGCCATCCCCAGCACCCGGGCCATCCTTGCTCCAATGGAGCCTTGGCTGTGGGAGGGGAAGAGAGAGACAGAGAGGAAGGAGGGGGGGTGGAGAAGCAAATGGGCGCTTCTCCTATGTGCCTTGGCCAGGAATCGAACCCGGGTCCCCCGCACGCCAGGCCGACGCTCTACCACTGAGCAAACCGGCCAGGGCCGACTGTGAGTGTTTTACTCTCCACTGAATACCCAGCACTTAGCACAGCGCCCGGATTATAGTAGGTGCTCAATGAATACTGGCTGAAAATCACTACATCATTACAACCTAACTGATTCTCATCATCACCATCACCATTTCTGCTCCTTCCCCATTTCGGGCCCCCTGTGGTTCTGATTATGCAAATTGGGTCCAGGTGGCTGTGCAGTCAGAGGAGGCAACCCTGCTCATGGGGATCCTGAAATCAAGGGGACCTGAGCAAGTAGGATCAGGTTCTACCAGCAATAGTTCATATCTGGGTGGAAAACTAATGCTTGTGCTGCTGGCATTTTGGGGCAGGTGGTTCCAAAATTCCAACAGTCTCAGGAACAGTCTTTTATAGTTACATATTATTATAGTTACATATTAAAGACCAAGGCAAGGTTGGCATTGTTAAGTGCACACAACAGTTCTCTAGCATCAGTCTGAGTGTATCATGCTGAGACTGACATTTTAATGCCTTAGAAGACTCCCAGTGTTGACACTATTGACCTTTTGGGATGGATAGTTCTTTGTTGTACAGGGTTTCCCTGCACATTACAGAATATTCAGCAACATCCATGGTGTCTAGCCACTAGATGTCAGCAACACTTCTGGGCTATAGGAATAGTCCTCATGCCACCAAATCGGCACCTGGTCACATGTATTGAGCCCTGCTTTGGCTGGCAGCAGGCACTCGGTTGCTACTTTGATTCAGACATAAACGCTATAACAGGGGTCGGGAACTGTTTTGGCTGAGAGAGCCATGAATGCCACATATTTGAAAATGTAATTCCGTGAGAGCCATACAACGACCCGTGTTACGTTACACATTATCCAATAAAAATTTGGTGTTGTCCCAGAGGACAGCTGTGATTGGCTCCAGCCACCCGCAACCATGAACATGAGCGGTAGGAAATGAATGGATTGTAATACATGAGAATGTTTTATATTTTTAACATTATTATTTTTTATTAAAGATTTGTCTGCAAGCCAGATGCAGCTATTAAAAGAGCCACATCTGGCTCACGAGCCATAGGTTCCCGACCCCTGCACTATAAGATAGAAAACATTGTCCCCATTTTGCAAGGGAAGAAATGGAAAGGCAGTGACTTGTTTAAGCTAATTGACAATACTGACTGAGGGGCCCAATAGCCAGAGGTGGGTTCAGATCACAAGCAGCTCTTCACATCCCCTGGCTAGAACTCTGACCCCTCTAGGGCCCCAGGTTCATGGCTAACAAACGAGAGTTGCTCTGCAGACAAAGGGAGTGGATCTAGACCAGGGGTCCCCAAACTTTTTACACAGGGGGCCAGTTCACTGTCCCTCAGACCATTGGAGGGCCGGACTATAAAAAAACTATGAACAAATCCCTATGCACACTGCACATATCTTATTTTAAAGTAAAAAAACAAAACGGGAACATGTACAATATTTAAAATAAAGAACAAGTAAATTTAAATCCAGAAACTGACCAGTATTTCCATGGGAACTATGGGCCTGCTTTTGGATAATGAGATGGTCAATGTCCGGTTCCATATCTGTCACTGCTAGCCGTAACAAGTGATATGACGCACTTCTGGAGCCGTGACGCGTGAGTCCCGCATCACTGGAAGTAGTACTGTATGTGAGCGCCGCCGCCACATACAGTACTCCAGGAGCACAGGGTGCAGATGTTCTCACTGACTACCAGTGAAAGAGGTGCCCCTTTCGGAAGTGCGGTGGGGGCCGGATAAATGGCCTCAGGGGGCCACACGTGGCCCGTGGGCTATAGTTTGGGGACCCCTGATCTAAACCAAGGAGGAGGCCTTGACGACTCGGAGTACCAGCTCTGATCGCTGAACTTCCCCGAAGTAAACCAAGAACTCCTGGTTGTGTTAAAGTGGGTGAAGATAAAGAGAGTCCCTTTCTAGAGAAGAGCTCTGGGTGCCTCTGAAGACTCAAAGATGAAAGCATCACCGTGTTTGAGCCTGTTTCAGCTTCCACTCAGCCAAAAAAAAAAAAAGCTTTTCCCTGCCATTGCACCATTCTCTTCATTGGTTTGTGAGGGTTGCACGAGGACTTGTGCATGTCTGTACACACAGAGGCCTGGCATGTAAGAAGCACATGTTTGTAGAGTGAACGAATGAATCACTGAAAGGAGATAGGACAGGGGTGCCTCTTGGAACCTCCCCTCCCCATCCTTCGTTTGGTCAACGCTTGGCCGAGACAACGCCAGTCACCACTGGGTTGTTCCTAGGGACCCCCGGTTCTGAGAAACAACATGACAGGATTTTAGTATTGGGAGGATACTTGGACATGATCTCATCCATAGCCAACCCGGTCCCTGAATCATCCCTATCGTATCCCTGCCTGTGAAGCCCATGCGGTCGTTCATTTATTCATTCATTCTTTCAGTTTGCTGGGCGTCTGCTACGTGCCTTTATTGTTCTGGAAGTAAGGGGAGAGGATGACGAAGACGACAACAATGACATTGGGTGTGTGCATTCCTGATCTGTATGAGTTAAATAATGGGCTAAACTGCTGGGTCACAGAAACCCTCAAATTCAAAATACAGTAGTTTAACTATAACAGTGTTTTATTCCCTCTCAACGGTCCAGAGGTGGGCAGGTAGTCTGAGTCCAGTAGGGCATCCTGCTGCATGGGGTTATCCAGGGCTCCCTCTATCTGGCTTTCTATTACTCCTTAGGGTACGGTCCTCTCCAGCCAGGCTGAAGTTGGCTCACACTATCATGTAGGCATCAGAAAAGGGGAAGGGAGCTTTTGAAGATGGCAGCGGAGTAGGCGGACACACAGACGCCTAGCTCTCAACACCAAACTGGAATACAAATCAATTTAGGAAAAATCAGCATGAAAAACCAACACTGAACTGCAAGAACAGCTCTCAAAAACCAAGGAGCAAAGAGGAAGCCACAATAAACCTGGTAAGGAGAGCCTGAATCTCCTCTGCTTATAGGAACGGCAGGGGGGGGGGTGTGAGGCTGAGAGCCCAGAGAGGATTTCACAGAGGAAAACGAGCAGAAACTACTGCTCACAGCCACTTACCTGGCGACCAGGGAGCAAGGTGGGTTGAAAAGACCAGCTTATCTCCCAAGTGGAAAGGACAAGAAGAGGGACAGACTGTGAGGGGCTAAGGTATGTAAGAAACCAAATAAAAAAGCTGACTCATTCGTGCTGGAGGCGGCCATAGCTGGGGGAGGGACTGAACCTTTCACAAAACAGAGCTGAAGTGCTTCCGGATCAGAGATCTCCGGACATCTATCCAGCTCCAATCAGCGCAACAAGACACAGCTGAAAACAAGAAGTGGGGAGGAGGGGCAGTAACTCAGGTCTCCATGGAGATCTGAGATACACCTCCCCCTACTGAAGCTGAGAAAAAACCCTGCCCCCAGTGAGATTAGTTGGTGGAACAGACCTTCAGCGTCTCAGGTTACACCCACAGCATTCCTGGTTACAGTTTCAAGGAAGCCCCCTGCTGAGATCAGTTAACAAGACTATCACCTGTTAAGAAAACAAACAAATCAAGACTTCAAAGCTGCCCAAATCCGAAAGTGGATTACAAATAATAGCTGATACCAATCCAAGAAGACCTAGAAATAACACAACTGAAAACAGGAGGCAGAAAACACCAAGCCTAGACTCAAGCAACTCTACAAATAAAACACCATTATGAGAAGACAAAGGAGTGCAACCCAAATGAAACCACAAGAGACACCCTTGAGAGATGAGCTGAGTGATATGGAAATAATCAAACTTCCAGATGCGGAGTTCAAAATAATGATTGTAAGGATGCTTAGGGATCTTAGAACAACAATGGAGGGGCAGTTTGAAAACCTAAATAAAGAAATAGCAAGTATAAAAAAGGATATTGAAATATTAAAAAAGAATCAGTCAGAGATGACAAATACAATATCAGAAATGAAGACCGCAATGGAAGGAATTAAAAACAGGATGGATACAGCAGAGGATCGAATCAGCGAGTTGGAGGACAACTGGAATGAAGGCATGAAAGCAGAGAAGAAAAGAGAAAAGAGACTCAAAAAGTCAGAGGAAACACTTAGAGAGCTCTGTGACAACATGAAGAGAAATAACATCTGCATCATAGGGGTTCCTGAAGAAGAAGAAAAAGAACAAGGGATAGAGACTTTGTTCAATCATATCATAACTGAAAACTTCCCTAAATTAATGCAAGAGAAACTCTCAAAAGTCCAAGAAGCACAGAGAACTCCATTAAAGAGAAACCTACACCAAGACACATCATAATTAAAATACCAAAGCTAAGTGATAAAGAGAAAATATTAAAAGCTGCAAGAGAAAAAAAAGTTATCACCTACAAAGGAGCCCCCATAAGGATGACATCCGACTTCTCAACAGAAACACTTGAGGCCAGAAGGGAATGGCAAGAAATATTCAAAGTAATGCAGAAGAAGAACCTACAACCAAGACTACTTTATCCAGCAAGGCTATCGTTTAAAATTGAAGGAGAAATAAAAAGCTTCCCAGACAAAAAACAACTCAAGGAATTCATTACAACCAAACCAACGCTGCAAGAAATGTTAAGGGGCCTGTTGTAAACAGATCAAAGTTGTTTAGCCTCTAACAAAGAATATAGCAAAAAAAGGAATACACCTTTAAAGAAGAAAATGGCAATAAACAACTACATATCAATAATAACCTTAAATGTAAATGGATTAAATGATCCAATCAAAAGACATAGGGTAGCTGCATGGATAAGAAAACAGGACCCATACATATGCTGTCTACAAGAGACACACCTTAGAACAAAAGACACACATAGATTGAAGGTAAAAGGATGGAAAAAAACATTTCATGCAAACGGAAATGAAAAAAAAGCTGGGGTAGCAATACTTATATCAGACAAATTGGACTTTAAAACAAAGGATATAGTAAGAGATAAAGAAGGCCACTACATAATGATAAAGGGAGTAATCCAACAGGAAGATATAACTATTATAAATATCTATGCACCTAATATAGGAGCACCCAAATATATAAAACAGACTTTGATGAATTTAAAGGGCGAGATCAACAGCAATACTATAATAGTAGGGGATTTCAATACCCCACTAACATCACTAGATAGATCCTCAAGAAAGAAAATTAACAAAGAAACAGCAGACTTATTGGAAACAATAGATCAACTCGATTTAATAGATATCTTCAGATCCTTTCACCCTAAAGCAGCAGAATATACATTCTTTTCAAGTGCTCATGGTACATTCTCTAGGATAGACCACATGTTAGGGCACAAAAGTGCTCTCAACAAATTTAAGAAGACTGAAATCATATCAAGCACCTTCTCCGATCACAATGGCATGAAACTAGAAATGAATCACAGCAGAAAAGCTCAAAAATTCTCAAACACATGGAAACTAAATAGCAGGGTGCTAAATAATGAATGGATTAAGAATGAGATCAAAGAAGAAATAAAAAAAATTCCTAGAAACGAATGACAATGAGCATACAACAACTCAAAATTTATGGGACACAGCGAAAGCAGTGCTGAGAGGGAAGTTCATAGCACTACAGGCACACTTTCAGAAGCTAGATAAAGCTCAAATAAACAACTTAACCCTGCATCTAAAAGAATTAGAAAAAGAACAGCAAGTAAAGCCCAAATGTAGTAGAAGGAAGGAAATAATAAAGATCAGAGCAGAAATAAATGACATAGAGGCTAAAGAAACAATACAGAGGATCAATGAAACTAGGAGCTGGTTCTTTGAAAAGGTAAACAAGATTGATGAACCTTTAAGTAGACTCACCAAGAAAAAGAGAGAGAGGACTCAAAAAAATAAAATTAGAAATGAGAGAGGAGAAATAACAACTGACACAACAGAAAT
Source organism: Saccopteryx bilineata (assembly GCF_036850765.1). NCBI lineage: Eukaryota > Metazoa > Chordata > Mammalia > Chiroptera > Emballonuridae > Saccopteryx > Saccopteryx bilineata. Next base: position 261,313,944 of record NC_089494.1, read on the forward strand.
ACAAAATATTGTAAGAAAATACTATGAAGAACTGTATGCCAAAAAACTAGACAACCTAGATGAAATGGACAAATTCCTTGAAACATACAATCTTCCAAAAATCAAACTGGAAGAATCAGAAAACCTAAACAGACCGATTACACCAAATGAAATAGAAACAGTTATCAAAAAACTCCCAACAAAGAAAAGTCCGGGGCCCGATGGCTTCACAACGGAATTCTACCAAATATTCAAAGAAGAACTAACTCCTATCCTTCTCAAACTATTTCAAAAAATTCAAGAGGAAGGAAGACTTCCAAGCTCCTTTTATGAGGCGAGCATAATTCTGATTCCAAAACCAGGCAAAGACAACACAAAGAAAGAAAATTATAGGCCAATATCTCTGATGAATATAGATGCTAAAATCCTCAACAAAATATTAGCAAACCGGATCCAACAATATATGGAAAAAATCATACACCATGATCAAGTGGGATTTATTCTGGGGAGGCAAGGCTGGTACAATATTCGTAAATCAATCAATGTGATTCATCACATAAACAAAAAGAAGGAGAAAAACCATATGATAATTTCAATAGATGCAGAAAAAGCATTTGATAAAATCCAGCACCCATTCATGATCAAAACTCTCAGCAAAGTGGGAATACAGGGAACATACCTCAACATGATAAAAGCCATCTATGAGAAACCCACAGCCAACATCATACTCAATGGGCAAAAATTAAAAGCAATACCCTTAAGATCAGGAACAAGGCAGGGGTGCCCCCTTTCACCACTCTTATTTAACATAGTCCTGGAAGTCCTAGCCACAGCAATCAGACAAGAAGAAGAAATAAAAGGCATTCAAGTTGGAAAAGAAGAAGTAAAACTATCATTATTTGCAGATGATATGATATTGTATATAGAAAACCCTAAAGTCTCAGTCAAAAAACTACTAGACCTGATAGTTCAGCAAAGTGGCAGGATATAAAATCAATACTCAGAAATCAAAAGCATTTTTATACACCAACAATGAACAGTCAGAAAGAGAAATTAAGGAAACAATCCCCTTCACAATTACAACCAAAAAAATAAAGTACCTAGGAGTAAACTTAACCAAGGAGACTAAAGACTTGTACTCGGAAAATTACAAAGCATTGATAAAAGAAATCAAGGAAGATACAAACAAGTGGAAGCATATACCGTGCTCATGGTTAGGAAGAATAAACATCATTAAAATGTCTATATTACCCAAAGCAATCTATAAATTCAATGCAATACCAATTAAAATACCAATGACATACTTCAAAGATATAGAACACATATTCCAAAAATTTATATGGAACCAAAAGAGGACACGAATAGCCTCAGCAATCTTAAAAAAGAAGAATAAAGTGGGAGGTATCACACTTCCTGATATCAAGTTATACTACAAGGCCGCTGTACTCAAAACAGCCTGGTACTGGCATAAGAACAGGCATATAGATCAATGGAACAGAACAGAGAACCCAGAAATAAACCCACAGTTCTATGGACAACTGATATTTGACAAAGGAGGTAAGGAAATACAATGGAGTAAAGACAGCCTCTTTAACAAATGGTGTTGGGAAAATTGGACAGCTACCTGCAAAAAAATGAAACTAGATCACCAGCTTACACCACTCACAAAAATAAACTCAAAATGGATAAAAGACTTAAATGTAGGCCGTGAAACCATAAGCATCTTAGAAGAAAACATAGGCAGTAAGCTCTCCGACATCTCTCGGAGCAATATATTTGCTGATTTATCTCCACGGGGTAGTGAAATAAAAGACAGGATAAACAAATGGGACTATATCAAACTAAAAAGCTTTTGCACAGCTAAAGACAACAAGAACAGAATAAAAAGACAAACTACACAATGGGAGAATATATTTGACAATACGTCTGATAAGGGGTTAATAACCAAAATTTATAAAGAACTTGTAAAACTCAACACCAGGAAGACAAACAACCCAATCTAAAAATGGGCAAAAGAGATGAATAGACACTTCTCCAAAGAGGACATACAGATGGCCAATAGGCATATGAAAAAATGCTCAACATCACTAATCATTAGAGAAATGCAAATTAAAACCACAATGAGATATCACCTCACACCAGTCAGAATGGCGCTTATCAACAAAACAACACAGAATAAGTGCTGGCGAGGATGTGGAGAAAAAGGAACCCTCCTGCACTGCTGGTGGGAATGCAGACTGGTGCAGCCACTGTGGAAAACAGTATGGAGATTCCTCAAAAATCTGAAAATCGAACTGCCTTTTGACCCAGCTATCCCACTTTTAGGAATATACCCCAAGGACACCATAGAACGGCTCGAAAAGGAGAAATGCACCCGCATGTTTGTGGCAGCATTGTTCACAATAGCGAAGATCTGGAAACAGCCCAAGTGTCCGTCAGAGGACGAGTGGATTAAAAAGCTTTGGTACATATATACTATGGAATACTACTCAGCCATAAGAAATGATGACATCGGATCATTTACAATAACATGGATGGACCTTGACAACATTATACGGAGTGAAATAAGTAAATCAGAAAAAAAAAAAAAAAAAACTAAGATGAATCCATACATAGAAGGGACATAAAAATGAGACTCAGAGACATGAACAAGAATGTGATGGCAACAGGGGCGGGTGGTTGGGGGAGGGGGGAGGGGGTGAAGAAGGAGAGAGGGGTTAGGGGAGGGGAGGGGCACAAAGAAAACCAGATAGAAGATGACAGAAGACAATTTAACTTTGGGGGAGGGGTATACAGCACAATGAAATGTCAAAATAATCTAGAGATGTTTTCTCTCAACATATGTACCCTGATTTATCAATGTCACTGCATTAAATTTAATAAAAAAAAAAAAGAAAAAAAAAATGAAAAGGGGAAGGGAGGATGCAGCCCTTAGTCACAGCATTCTTTGCATCCTATTGGCTGGAACTTAGCCACATGGCCACTCTTACCTGTAAAGGAGGCTGGGAAATGTAGTCTCCAGCCAGGTAGCCATGTGCTCAGCTAAAACTGGGTGTGTGTATGTGTGATTTCTTTTTAAAAAGAAGGGATAATGGATACCAAAGATCAAGTAGCAGTCTTTGCCATACAGCACAGCTCCTTCGTTCCTTCAGTTTAAATAAAAGGAAACTGAGGCTCAGAAAGGGGAAGCAGCTTAGCAGAAATCACAGAAGGAGTCAGTGGCAGTAGAAGTTTTAAGGCGTGTCTCCTGCCTCCTGGGCCACACACTTCCCACTCAATACATGGTGTCTTTCTGTAAATCGTTATTATTGCTCTTGCTACATGTGGTTCTGCTTTCTAAGAGAAGAATTTATTCTTCCGGATAGACTTTTCTATAGACCCAGTGGTTCTTAGTCCTTTCCTTGGAGGGGAGGGGTGGGTTTATGGAGCCTCTTAAAAAACTGGGAAAGACTTCAACTCTCTCCCCATAAAAGTGCTCCAATGTGCACACACACACAAGTTCAAGTACAGTTTCAGAGTGTCCCTGATGACTCCCTCACGCCTTCAAGAATCCCTATAAATCCAGGTGGGACTACAATGAAACTCACTGCACGGAGGCTGCTTTTGGCAGCGGGGGAGGCTACCTCCTGACCCAGCCTGGTTCACAGCCCAGCGGGAATTCTCCACAAACACTTCATCTGAGGTCGCCATGGAGCTGCTATGCAAATCGTTTCAATGGAAGAACAAGGAGTTCAGAATTGCTGGGCTACCGAGTTCCAAACTATGCCTGCCTCTGGGGAAGTTTTATAGCGCCCCAAAAATGCAGACACACCACATTAGTAGCAATTAATGGACCTTAGTTTGTGTGAGTGCATACACACACACACACACACACACACACATACACACACACCCCTACACACACAGGAACTCCAGAAAAAGGTTACTCTTGAAATTACGAGTTTTTCAGCATTAGGGACAGTTTGCTATCTGAGTGAAACGATTTCCAGCCGCAGAACTGAATGTGCAAACGCCGTCTTATCTTGGTGTGCTGCAAAGCAGCCTCGAGCGCTGTTTCCCCCTTTATGACATCGGCTGCTGCCAAACACACCAGAGAGCAAGCAGACGGTCTTTATGCTGAGTGAACCCGAATCAAGTTTTAAATAAAATGGGCTTACCAGAAAGAATAACAAAATCCGATCTAGCCGACTCTGAAAAATGGTTTGGCACCGAAGACGCCCTGCCCTGGGGAATGACATTAGCCTCTCACAGCGTGATCACATTACATAAAATGAAAGGTTACAGGCGCTGGAGTTTATAGCTCCAAGTGCAAGCGCAGTGAAGGCTTGATCATGTTCTCAGTGACAGGATTAGCAGCCCCAGGACCCTTCTCCTGACAATTTATGTCAGAAAAAGAATCCCAGTTGTTATTTCTGTGTCTATACTTGGGTATGAGAACACAGTATCGTGTACTGGGCCCCTTGTCAGATTCATAGGAGAACCTGTAGACCGGTGATTTTCAACCTTTTCCATCTCATGGCACGCCTAAACTAATGACTAAAATTCTGCAGCACGCCAAAAAAAATGTATTTTGCCAATCTGATAAAAAAAAAAAAAAGGTAAAATTTTGATTCATTCACATTGGATGGCTATTGTTATGTTGGCTGTTGTCATTTTTTAAATTTGACTGTCTAAGGGAAAAGAGATCAGTGGCCCTGACTACACAGTCAGGCACTGGGTGTTTTAAAAATTCTTGTGGCACTTCCATCAAAACTCGCTCCTCTCTTCCATGGTTTCCCACAGTCAACTTTCCGGGAAAGCCAGATACGCTCAGTGCAGAGAAGCAGATGGCTTTTATTTTATGTATTTATCTATTTTACACATAGTTAGAAGACCATGCAAATCCTTATTAGGCTGTGAGCCTCGAGCTGGCTTCATCGAGAACGCAGCTGGAACCAAGTCCAGCCATTCTCTCTCAGGGGGCTGGACGGCGCTCCACACCACGGAGGAAGTAGATGGGGAATGTGCTTACTCCACAGTCGGCCAGCCAGACTGTGTCGGTGGTACATGACCCGTTCCCTCAACCCAAAAGAGTCATGACTAGGGTTTCTAGAGGCTTCCACAGTCAGCTGTCTACTAGGGAGACCAGAGTGAAAGACGCTGGGATCACCTTGTCACCCACTCCCCCTTTCCATACTGGGAGACCTTTCCAGTTGAAAATGAGCTTTGGCACCTGACCAGGCGGTGGCGCAGTGGATAGAGTGTCAGACTGGGATGCAGAGGACCCAGGCTCAAAACCACGAGGTCGCTGGCTTGAGTGCGGGCTCACCAGCTTGAGCACAGGGGTCACTGTCTTGAGCCCAAGGTCGCTGGCTTGAGCAAGGGGTCACTCACTCTGCTGGAGCCCTCCGGTCAAGACACATGAGAAAGCAGTCAATGAACAACTAAGGTGCCGCAACAAAGAACTGATGCTTCTCATCTCTCTCCCTTCCTGCCTCTCTGTCCCTATCTGTCCCTCTCTCTATCTATCTCTGTCCCTCTCTGTCCCTGTCTCTCTTGCTAAAGAAAAAAAAGAAAAAGAAATGAGCCTTGGCAAGGAGGGCAGCCCAGGTCCAGGTGGTCAAATTCAATGTGTGACCTGTCCCCTGTCAAAAGAAGCAGCCCTCACCCAGCACCCATAAAGGATTGAAGTTCCCACCTATCTTCAAATATCCATCGAGTCTCCTCTGTGTCATTCCTTCCCAGGGCTGTGCGGTACTTTATACAGCCATCTCTAGTGCGAGTTAGAAACGGAATCCTCTACTTGGAATAAAACCTTACTTGGACTTGGCTTTTCATCATACTTACCACGTGTTATTCTTATGGTGAATATAGTTTCACTTATATCTCTCATCAATCTCTATCTCACATAACCCTGGGAGCAAACGGCTACTTTGTATATCGCTAGACACAGAGACAGTCATAAAGCTTCCAGATAACCTCTGATCACAGAGGGGCTGGTACCCATTTCTGCTCACTTCTCCTTAGCTGTCTTAGTCCAGAGTCTGATGCAAAATATAAGCTTGGAGTAAATGATTGTGAGAGAGCCTTTTGCCAGGAGCATTTAAACATGATCTTGGACTAGGTGGGTTTTTTTTTTGTTTGTTTGTTCGTTTTTGTTGTTTTTGAATCAGGTCCACTTCTTGTGCTGTCTGCATGGCCAATATAAACATGTATTGGTTACATACAGATATCCCTCACTTTTCAAAAGTTCACTTGACACCACTTTGATTTTATGAAAGACCTGCCTTAGCACCTGTTTTCATTAACTGAAGGAAATGTGAAGAGGGTTTTTGCTCTTATAAAAAAAAAAGGCAAATAGCAAAAAGCAGAAGCCCTAAGCCAAAAACAAACAAACAAACAAACAAACAAACAAACAACAACACACCTGGAGCACCAGAACCGGGAAGACTCCTGGAACTGATTTCCCTCGAGCCCCAGACGAAACCCACCCTGCCGACAGCTTAAGTTTGGACTTCCAGCCTCCAGGACAGTCAGAGAACATAGTTTTGCTCTTTCGAGCCACTCAGTTTGTAGTATCTTGTCACAACAACCATAGGAAGCTGATATGATAGTATGGCACAAAGGACAAGCCACCTGACCCTCTGAGCCTCCTTTTCTCCATCTGTAGTACGGGGACGATCACAGTCCCTTCCTCATATCACACGGTTACCGCCGTGATGGATTGTGAAACACGCCTTACGAAATCAGGTGTAGGTCGTGTCCACAGATTTTTTTTCAAAATGAAAAATATTTATCATCCTTTTTCTTGATTATTACAATAATACATGACATAATACAAAGCTACTTAAAAAATCGAAGAGAAATGACCCGAATTTCACAACTCCAGAAATAGCCACCACCTCCTGCCGTCTTTCTTCCAGCTTTGACATATACGGTGAATTTGTGGATTTAAATCTCTACCACCTGGCCTGGGTGTAGCCTCTCTGTGCCTTTGTCTACTTCAGTGCGGGGATGAGAACACCCACCTGGCAGGTTTGTCGTGACGATTAAAAGGAGTGATCCAGAAAAAGCACTTGTGATAACAGGGCCTGGTACCTTGCGATGTGCTGACACAGAGCCTGCCGCCCAGGGAGCGCTCAATACCCACGTGTACTCAGGACCCAGGCACTGTTGCTGCTATCCCGGCCACTCCCGCACTCCGATGCTGGGCTCCAGTGACTTGGAACTAACTGCTCTCAGCTTCTGCAGGTTCCCTTCTCTGTCGGCCTCAGGGACTTTGCACAGGCTACCCCGCTCTTCTTCTCACCTGGCTGATTGCTCATTGCCTTTCCAGACTCAGCTCAGGCAACATTTCTTTCAGGATGCCTTCTTTGACCCGGAGTGTGGTTCAGGTGTCCTCTGTCCTCACAACCTTTACTGATGTGCCTCCCACCCTGTCAAAGTATGACTCATTCTTGAGTGTTGTCCTTGTCCCACACTGGACTTCTGAACTTCAACTCCATGAAAGCAGACCCTTTCTTATACCCCACTGGCTCTGTCCCCAGCCCTTAGCCCAGGGCCTGGCCCACAATAAGTGTTCAGAAAATGCTTGTTCAGCAAAGAAGGAAGGGGAAAGAACACGTACTCATGACTCTTCTCTGGGGACCCTCTGATTTTCCTGCCTCTCAGAGCTTGGACAAATGTCTCCTGTGTTCCCATAGTCTCTTCGGTTTCCTTCTACTGCAGCACAAATTACAGTGTGGTCTTTGAATCCATGACTATGTATTTAATATATGCATCAGTCAGCTGTTTCTGTGATAATGCCAGAAAACAAACACCCCCTCCCCAATCTAAGTGGCTTACAAGAACACTTATTTTTGTTACTCGTGAGCCTGCAACTCTGCTTAGGTTGCAGGTGAGGTTCAGGTCTGCTGCTTGAGTCTGTCATTCTGGGGATAGAGGCTACCCCAGGGCCAGGTCTTCTAAGGATGGATGGAGAAGGCATAAGAGAGCCGGGACATGTGACATCTCTGAAGGGCGTCACTCGCTTGGAACTGGCACTCTGTTGCTTCCTATGGCAAGCTCCACATCAGTCATGTGGGGGAAGAGAGAGGCACCCCTCAGCCAAGTGAGCAGAGGAAGGATAGGGAGAGAAGGAAGAATTGTGTGCAAACAGTACAATTCGCAGAACAGCTCATTATTGAGGATAATGGCTAACATTTGTGTTGGCTTTTACATCTCAAGCACCAACATTAATTCGTTTATTCCTCATAATGACCCTAGGATGGGAAGCACTATTACCCCCATTTTACAGATGAAAAAACTGAGGCCAGAGAGGTTAAGTAATTTACCACGTTAGCTTGTTAGAGTGCGGCAGAGTAGGGTGAGGCCCGGGCCCCTGCCTCCTTTATTCTGGCTCAGCACTTTGCTGGGTGTAGACCAGCCACCCCACCAACGCTTGTTGGTAGAATGAAAGGCAAGAAATACTTGTTTATCATTTATTATATGCCTGCAGCTGTTACATTACCTGCCTTTATAAACAGTATCTGATATAAACCCTGGGCGTTCATATCAACCTCCCCATTTTATAGTTGAGAAATCCAAGGCAGACAGGACCTACAGGAAGTGGCAGAATCAGGCCTGTAAATGAGGCGGGTCTGACCCCCGGCCTAGCAGTTGGGTCCAATCTTGAAACTTCAGCTGGGTTGCGCTGGATTGAGCTGGATTGAGCTGTCTCCATGGTTTCAGCTCTTCCTGTTGTGTCCAGGAGTTTTTGTTGTGTTAGAGAGAAATCCCCACCCCCATCTCTGGGAGAGAGAGGGAGAGGGGAAGGGAGAAGGAGGGAGAGAGTGAAAGGGAATGAATGGGGAGACTCAGAAAGCACAGCTTTCTTCCAAAGCACGGACAGTGGCTTACGGAGTCCAGCAGATGGCAGGATGTGGCCGAAGATTCCGCAGTCAGGAGGGCGGGGCAGGCGACAGCGCAGCGCAGGACCCTGTGCGTCCCTCTGGGAACCGCCTCTGAGGGTCCGCGCTTGCCCCGCTCGGTCCCACAGGTCTCGGGGCGCACCCATTGCACTGCAATCTTTTTTTTTTTTTCCTTTTTTTTTTTCTGAAGCTGGAAACGGGGAGAGACAGTCAGACAGACTCCCGCATGCGCCCGACTGGGATCCACCCGGCACGCCCACCAGGGGGCGACGCTCTGCCCACCAGGGGGCGATGCTCTGCCCCTCCGGGGCGTCGCTCTTTTGAGACCAGAGCTACTCTAGCGCCTGGGGCAGAGGCCAAGGAGTCATCCCCAGCGCCCGGGCCATCTTTGCTCCAATGGAGCCTGGGCTGCAGGAGGGGAAGAGAGAGACAGAGAGGAAGGAGAGGGGGAGGGGTGGAGAAGCAGATGGGCGCTTCTCCTGTGTGCCCTGGCTGGGAATCGAACCCGGGACTTCCGCACGCCAGGCCGACGCTCTACCACTGAGCCAACCGGCCAGGGCCTGCACTGCAATCTTTAACACCCCACGTCCCTGGCGCACCACCTCCCTCTGTCTGGTCTCCCCACCTCCTGCCGCCAGGGGCCCACCGACCCAGATGTAACCGCCCCTTAATCTTTAAGACTCTGAGACCGCACAGGGGTAATCCCGAGGCCCAAGCCCATCAGCCAGGCCTGGGGAGAACCGTTTGGGCAAACCGTGCCCCATTTGGGGGCTCAGTTTCCCCGTGCACAATGAAGGGCCAGATTGGACACTCAAAGGTCTAGACTCTAATTCATTAAACACTTAGAAACATATTCCGCCCGAATGGGCAAATAAGGCACCACGGGGTGTCGTGGGGCTCCCCTGGCAACCAGGACGGCCCAACTCCTGATTGAAGAGCTCCTTTACCTCTGAACCTCAGTCAGCCTGGCTCTGAAATGGGCAGCAATGATTTTTCTAACCGCGGAGACAGTGTCAACGAGGCGCTTAGCGGGGCGGGGGACAGAGAGAAGGGAGCGCGGCACAGAGTAGGTGCCCACAAATCGCTTACTGCCTGGATCTGGAGCGCCCGCTGCCGGGCTCGCGACTCCTTAGGGCCGACCCGGCTCTCAGCTCGGGTGGGTGCGCCCCCCGCGTGTCTGCGCTCGCCCGCCCACCGTGCCCGCCACGCCCCCTCCTCCAGGCGGCCCGCGGAGCCCAGCTAGCTCGCCGGGCCCGCCACGCCCCTCACCAGGCCGCCCCCCGCGTCTGCGCTCGTCCTCGCTGCCCGCCACGCCCCCTCCTCCGGGCCATCCGCCGAGCTGAGCTCGCACGCCGGACCCGGCCCGTGCAGCCCCCGCCAGTTTCCTCCTTCCTTTCTTCCTTCCCTCCTCCTCCGCCCGCGCCTCCTCCTACCTCCCTCCCGCTGCATCTGGTGAGAAGCGCGCTCCTTGGCCCCAGCGTGGGGAGCAAGACCCCGGGGTCCTGGGGGGCGCGGCGGAAGAGCGAGCGCAGCCTGGGGGCCGTCCGGGAGGAGAGGGTGCGGTCTCCGCCCCTGCGCGGCTGCCGGCTGCTGAAGCTCGGCGCACAGCTGCAGGCTGGGCTGTGCGGTCGTCGGCATCCCGAGTCCCGCATCCCGAGTCCCGCACCCCTCACGACGCACTCGGCACCCGGCACCCGGCGCCCCGCACCGCGCACAGAGCGCTCGGCATCCCCGTGGCCGGGCATGTAGCAGCGGCAGGCGCCGCGGCGGAATATGGGCGGGAACCACTCCCACAAGCCCGCCGTGTTTGACGAGAACGAGGAAGGTAAGAGGGCGCTGGGGCCTCGGCCGGATCTCCCATCTCCCCTCCCCCGTGCGTTCGGTCACCCAGGCGCGGGGCTTCCACTCCGGCAGCCCCTCCGTGTCGGGGCCCTAGTAGGGGTGGCGGGTTCGGAGAGCGGAACCCCGAAGCCTTCCCTCCCTCCGGGAGCAGAAGGGAGGAGTGGCCTTCGGAGGCGAATCCCGCTGTGGCCTCGGCACCGGGTCCCTGGAAGCGGGTCTCCTCCGGAGCCCGAGACTGCAGGAGGCGGCCTGGGCGCGTGTGTGCCCACGATGCGAATGCCCTCCTGCAGGGCAGCCTCCACACCGCCAGCCTTACCGCCCAGCACAGCCGAGGGAAACTTTTCTTGGTTAAACTCCGTGGCTCCGAGGAAGGCGTCCATCCCACCGGTGGAGTAGTGTGGGCCGTCACACCATATCTGAACTCCAGGGCCTCGGGTCCTCGCAGGCCCCAGGACACTACAGCTCGGTATTTGGACTAGCAGAACCCCATGTCCAGTGCTGTGTGTCCGTGCAAAATTTACTTAACTTCTCTGAAAGCTTTGTTTTGTGACCTATGAGATGAGGATTAGGATGCCACCTAGTAAGTACTCTGTGGGGTTGTTTGAAGCTTAACCACTGGTACCATGTGAAAAGTGCCCTGTAAATATAGTCAGTGTAGAGCCCTTTGCCTGTTGTGGGTCATCTGTTATCCTCTGCCTCTAAAAGCTTGGTTTCCTGTTACAATGGCTTCCCCGGGGCTTTAAAGGAGGGCCGAGGCTACTGAGCTCATCCTAGGGCTTTCTGGGCCCTCTCAGGCCTCGCAGCAACCCTGGGAGCACTATACTTTTCCTCCTCCATTTGTAGTTGAAGAAAGGGACCTGTCCTAGTCACAGCTCCGAAGGGGCAGGGTGGCTTTGAGGCTGTACAGTGTGCCCCGGAGGCAGGGCTTCTCATCACCACTGTAGGCCTAGCTGTGTGCCCAGGCCCTGGTTTCTAGAACGACCGGGGCTGTGGGGGGTAGTCAGATGCTTGCCCAGACAGCTTTTTTCGAAAGGATGCCGTCATATTGTCAACGTAAGTTAAGTGAGTCAGGCCCGTTTGGTTCCTTCTTAAAGGAGTTTCTCATCTAGTGGCACCAAGTAGTCAGTGACCATCCGTGGTGGGAAGGGCAGGGAGTGGGGTCCGTGCAGGGGCCTGGGGACCCACTGAGACCCAGCCCCTTCCTGGTTCTTGAGTGTGGAGCACAGGCAGGTGAGGAGCCGGGAGTTGGCAGAGGAGGCTGGCAGGGAGGTGATGGAGGCGTCTGGGTGTCCCCGGAAGGATCTGGACACGATGTGGCTGAACTCTTCCTCAGCTGCGTTCACATTGTCCCTGAGCTTCTCACGGGAGTCGGTGATCTGGACCCTGTCCTCAGCATGTGAAGGTCCGCTCTGCCGTGGGACAGTCTGCTAGGATGGGTGCCCTCCCTGGAGCACTGCTGTCCCGTGAGGGGACGTTCGGAGCGGCTCGGGCCCTCTGAGAAGATACACTCCTTGACAGGTGGAGAGGCTGACTGGGGCCGGACACTTTCTGTCCTCAACAAGTCAGAGTTGTCCCGTTTTTTGGGGGGAAGGGGTCTATGTCAGTCTGCCCAGGCTACGCTAACGAGGCACATGCACCTCAGCAGCAGAATTTGTGGTTGGCAGTGGCTCGAACAACAGAAATGTAGTATCTCACTGTTCTGGAGGCTGGGAGCCCAAGATGCCATCATGGACGGGTTCTGGTGACAACACCCTTCCTGGCTGGCGACAGCCACCTTCTCACTGTGTCCACACTCGGTCTTTTCTGTGTGCGCTTGAGGACGTGGAGACCTCTGGTGTCTCCTCCTCTTCTTCTAAGGACACCAGTCCTCTCAGATTCGGGCTGGCCTCTATGACCTCACTTAACCTTGATTATCTTCTTAAAGGCCCTGTTTCCAAGTGCAGTCCCATTGGGGGCTGGCGTTTCAACATAGGAAGTTTGGGGGGTACAGTTCAGCCCATCACAGAATCCCTTGGTGCAAGCCGTGGACTTCTTTCTCTGAAGAAAGCACAAACTTCCACATCACCCCCAGTTTGAGGGCTCCCTGGTTCTAGCCTGGGTTAAAGGTCACGCTCTCAGTAGTCCCCTTAGCACACTTCTCTTCATTTGCAGAGAAAACCCACCTACCTCCTTATATTTACAACCGTCTCTGCCCTTTTTCCCAGGAAATGAGCTTAAAAATACTTACTGGCTAAATAGTGACGGCTGGTGTCACCAGCCTTTTGACTTTCCTGCTGTTGTTCCTCATTCCAGAAGGGGTTGGCGGCCAAGGTCAGTGGCCTGTTTCACGGCTTGTTGACACGCAGGGTTAGTCCTCTCCTCCTGGGGCCCGCTGCCCGCCCCGTGAAACATTAACTCGATGTTGCCACATGCTTCTCGGTTGTTTCCGTGTGCGAGTCCAACTCTCATTTGCCAGCAGTCAATTTATTTATTTCGTAGGCATTTACTGATCCTCTTTTTCATACTCATGCGGGGGCTGGGCACCAGGGAGATGGAGAAGATGAAGGCCAAGCCCCACCCTCAGGGAACCCCCTGAGCAAAGAAAGAGCTGGACAATGCAGGGAGCTCAGGGGACTGCTTTTCTAGAGGAGGGTCCCTAACCCTACCCCCCCACCCCCCAGGAGAGAGGACAGGTGGGAGAAGACTTCTTCTTAGACTGGAGTCTTGCAGAGATGGTAGGAGTTATCAGGGAAGGAGGAGTTGGTAGAGGAGGGAAGGGTGTTTCAGAGGGAGGGAACAGAAAGTGCAAAGGTAGATGGTAAAGAGTAATCATGGCTCCCTGGGGAGATTATAGGGGGCTTAGCACTTCTGCAGTGTGGAGTGTGAGGCTGGAAGGCACAGGGGTGGACTCTGAGTGCCTGGCCAACTTTAAAGGGCCCAGTGACATGTGTTTGGACTTGATCTTATAGGTACTCTGGAATCACTGAAGGATTTTAAACAGGGGAGTGACACGGCAGTCCAGTGAACGAACATACTCTCCCAAACCCGAGTCATCAGGTTGTTGGAGATGCAGACACCTGCCCCACCAGAACAAGTCTTGTTTGTCATTTAACGCTACACCGGAGCCAACAGTTTGTCACTTCCATTCTGGTGGCGGAAGTTGACCCCAAGTCCAAATGATGTGACTGATAAGATGTACCTTACCTCGCACGGACTGCTTTTCAGACCTAAGTGGGAATCATTTTCATGACTCAGCCAGGGAGGCCTCAGAACCTGCATTTCACTAGAGAGGTAACTGAGGGTCCCAGGGCCGTGTGGATGAGCCGGCACTCACGCCCAGGTCTGTTTAACTCCGGAACCCGGGGCCTGCCAGTGTCCCCGTGCTGTATCCAGGGGCCGACGGGACACCTCATCTCTCACAGACAGATACGTATGCGCACAGAAAATGAGACAAGCATGCAGATCAGAGTTCGACAGGGGTCTCTTCGTACCTACCTACCGGGGTGGGGAGACAGTAAGAATGCATTCTGACAACTCCTGATCGTCTTGGAGACCGGCTTCCAAAAACATTTGTTGGGCAGTCATGTCATAATACAAGGCTTGGGAGTGGAAACAAAACCATCGACCCTTTCAAATTCGTGTCAGAATTGCTTTTAAGTGGTTTCTCCCCTTACTGCCCCTATCCGTGTCTAGACATTTTTATGTAAGTGTACACCTGCTACAAATAAAACGAGTCCTGCTTCTTCTCTTAGCAAGCATGGTGTGTCAGGTAGTTATGTTGCTACAGTGTCTCCAAAATTCATATTTTAATGGGTTTTAATATTCCAGCAAGTGGAACTATTGTAGTTTACTTAATTTTCTTATTGTCACTAATATAGGTTTCCAGTTTTCCATCTTTATACATAGTTGCTTTGAAATTTTGTATGTAAAGAATTTCTCCTCTTTACAGTGAAATCCTTAAAATAAAGTGCAAGGAGTGAGCTTATTGGATCAAAGGGATTGAAGACTTGTTAGGACTCTAGAAACGTATTGTTAAATTATGTTTCCAAGGGTTGTGAGTCAACGTTTTATCAGTCTATGGCAGCCTCCACATTGGAGGGGTATCGATTTAACAATCTCATATCCAGCTCTGGGCATGCTCATTGTAGACTGTCATGAATCAAAGAGATATTTAAAAATAAGTGTGTTTTCTATATTATTATTATTATAGGGCCGAGTAACTTCACATGTGGCTTGCAACAGGAAAGCATCTTCTTGGTCTAAATAAATATGCAACAAAGGTCGTCCCCCCCCCTCCCCCGGAAAGATTCAGATACCTAATCACTCCCAGAAGGTGATTGCATAATCACTCCCTGGAGTTGCAGCCAGCCTTCACCAGGAGACAGTCTTGTGAACCTGGGGAGTCCGTGCCCCGTGTGACTCACAAAGGGCTGAAATCTCTACACTGCAGGCTTCTCCCCCAGCTCTGTGACAGCTCTATCGGAACGTGAGGCAAACTTACTCATTGTTACACCTTGGTTTCCATACTTGTACCAGTTGTGGCTTGTGTATAAGGTGGAATCCACCAAAACTATTCTGGGAAAGCTCGGAGTTTGCTCTTATGTAGAGAGTGCGCACAGAGGTGCCCGCTGGAGGGGTGCCTGCTTGGGGCTGCGGGCTGACGGGCTCGGTGCCATGTTTGTGTGAGCCGTGGGCATGTCTAATGCAGGGTGCTAGGATGTGAAGCTTAGAGTTTGAACTGCACCTCCTTTGAAAATGCATTTTGATTTGTCTTGTATACGAGTATTAAGAAAATGGCCATAGCCTGACCAGGCAGTGGCGCAGTGGACAGAGCACTGGACTGGGATGCGGAAGAACCAGGTTTGAAACCCCGAGGTTGCCGGCATGAGCGCGGGCTCATCTGGTTTGAGCAAGGGTTCCCCAGCTTGAGTGAGGGGTCGCTGGCTTGAACCCAAAGGTTGCTGGCTTGAGCCCAAGGTCACTGGCTTGAGCAAGGGGTCACTTGTTCTGCTGTAGCCCTCTGGTCAAGGCACATATGAGAAAGCAATCAATGAACAACTAAGGAGCTGCAATGAAGAATTGATGCTTCTCATCTCTCTTCCTTCCTATCTCTCTGTCCTTACCTGTCCCTCTCTCTGACTCTCTCTCTTTCTCTCTCTCTCTCTTTCTCTGTCTCTTTAAAAAAAAAAAAGTGGCCATAAATCAGTATGGGATGGTTTAGTAGACATGAATGGGAGGATTCCTCTATACCTTTTGGGAGTCACAGAAAATAGGGGTGGGTTTTCTAAGTATAACATATTTATCAGTCATCTCTGCACAGTAAGATGTTTTCACACTGTTGTCTTTCACTGATTGTAAGGCTTATGTTTTCCGTGTGTGAATGTCTCTGAAATTGGGCTGTGGTTGATGATCAGTGCTGGCCAAGATGGCATCTGGGATGTTGTTTTTTTTTTTTTTTTTTTTCTTTCATTTTTCTGAAGCTGGAAACAGGGAGAGACAGTCAGACAGACTCCCGCATGCGCCCGACCAGGATCCACCCGGCACGCCCACCAGGGGCGACGCTCTGCCCACCAGGGGGCGATGCTCTGCCCATCCTGGGCGTCGCCATGTTGTGACCAGAGCCACTCTAGCGCCTGAGGCAGAGGCCACAGAGCCATCCCCAGCGCCCGGGCCATCTTTGCTCCAATGGAGCCTTGGCTGCAGGAGGGGAAGAGAGAGACAGAGAGGAAAGCGCGGCGGAGGGGTGGAGAAGCAAATGGGCGCTTCTCCTGTGTGCCCTGGCCGGGAATCGAACCCGGGTCCTCCGCACACTAGGCCGACGCTCTACCGCTGAGCCAACCGGCCAGGGCTGGGATGTTGTTTTTATTGTCTGCGTGTGATCATCCTGTTCACAGTCGCATGACAGCGACGAGAAAGAATCACGCCCTGGATTAGTGGGCAGCGTTTCTTCTTAGCGGTACATAAAATGGCGGTGCGTTCCATGTGAGTGACGGCCGAGATTAGATGGAATGGGGCGTGCCCGACAGCCTCCTTCAGTGGCGAGGGACAGAAACCCGCCAGAAGTTCTTCTGAGAGGAATTCATCAGCTCCGGCCACTTCTGACCACCTCCATCACTGCCTTTCTGGTCCACGCCTTGGTCAGATCTCTTGCTTTAGATGATTACAATAGCCTCCTTCTCTGCTGTCCTTACCTTTTCCTTTCCTCCTTCGGTGTCACCTCAGTGCCGTAGCCAACGTGATTCTGTTAAAAAAAAAAAAGTGCTCTGGTCAGTCTGACCCCACTCCCCACCCCCAGCAACACAAGAGAAAGAGAGAGAGCGAGAGAGAGAGAGAGAGAGCAGAAGTCCCTCTGGATGCCGGATGCTGACTGGGCCCCGCCCTCTCTGACCTCATCTTTCTCTTTTCTCTTAGTTACTGTCTGTTTTGCCTCCGCTTGGTGGGTACCAGCTCCTTAAAAGCAAGGACTTTGTGTGTTTTCCTCCTCAGGAGTTACAGGCTCCTTAAAGGTAGGGGGTGTGGTGTGATTCATTCATAATAGTATTCCCAAGCCTCGAAAGACCTGGAGCACAGCAGGGCCAGGACGTCTTTGGTGGACAAGTGGATAAATGAATGAATGCAGGCGTGGGTCCTGTCAGCCAGGGCGGGCGCCAGGTTCCCGAAGGGTGTCATCAGGACTCGTCCTCCGTGGGCACTCAGCTCTCCTCTGTGTGGCTTCGGGCAGACGCCCTCCTGTGGGACCCCTGCCCTCTCCAGACTCAGGTCTGGAAGAGGGAACATCTTTTCATGGCTGTTGCAGAGAAAAGTCCCCTGGTGAGTTCTGATAGTTCTGATGAGTCATTCTCGGGTCATTCTCAAACCAGTCGCTGTGAGCAGGAAACACGAGGCTCTCACTGGCCAGGCTGGATCGCGTGCCCAGGCCTGGATCCAGGGGCTGGAGCTGGCTCCCCTGCACGCATGTGGACAGAGGGTATGTGACAGGTATCTCTGAGGAATACTGGAGCATCAGCAGAAGAAGGGCCGAGCAGGCAGGTACAAACACCAGATGGATTTTGAAATGTATAAAAGTTGCACCATGCTTTATGTGTTCCTCTGTAATGTTCTGTTTTTACTCAAGATGGAGCTTTGGAGAGTTACCCAGGCTACTGTGCATTGTTGCAGTCTATTCACAGTCAGTGCCATATAATATTCCATCAGTCGGCTACACCACAGTTTATTATCCTTTCTTCTGCCTGTGGGACATTTGTACTCTTTCTAGTTTTTGAATCTGTGAACAGCAGTGTGTGGAAGAGCCTCCCTAGGGGACACGCACCTGTAGGACAGCGATGGGGTAATAGAGGAAAGTGTATGTGCAACTTGACATTGTAAGCAATGGCAGACGGTGTTCTGACGTGGTTGTATCATTTGATGCTTTTCCAAGCCCTGTGCAAACATCCGTCCCCATTGCTCTGCGTCAGCACTGTTCCAAGGAAACAGAGAAAGTCCACAGACAGCAGCCACGTCGGCCTCTTAAGATTTTCTGGTGGTAACACGATAGAGGTCGGAAGATGTAGACGAACTCGATAATCCATCTTACTGAACTCCGCATGCCAGACGTGATACAGACTCCCGCATGCGCCTGGCACACCCACCAGGGGGCGATGCTCTGCCCATCTGGGGCGTTGCTCTGTCGCCATCAGAGCCACTCTAGCGCCTGGGGCAGAAGCCAAGGAGCCATCCCCAGCGTCCAGGCCATCTTTTGCTCCAATGGAGCCTTGGCTGCGGGAGGGGAAGAGAGAGACAGAGAGGAAGGAGAGGGGGAGGGGTGGAGAGGCAGATGGGCGCCTCTCCTGTGTGCCCTGGCCGGGAATCGAACCTGGGACTCCTGCACGCCAGGCCGATGCTCTACCACTGAGCCAACCGGCCAGGGCCTACAACGAGTCTTCATTGGGATCAGCTACATGTAAAGTGCTCAAAAGGCACCCGTGGCCCGTGGCCACCACACAGGGCAGCGCGGCCTCCGTGTGTCCTCGTCAGTGTCTAGGATTCCTGCCTCCTTTGTATTTGCCCGTTGGATGAACCTGACATGTTTGAAGGCACGTTTCCCACGAGCACAGCCGAGGTGTCTTTCTGTATTCAGTCCCCGCCTTTGTGACGTGCCTGCTCGTAGCATTACGAGTTTTTCAGATTGAGAATTCTGAAGTGGAGAAGCGTCTGCAGGGTCCTGCTTCATGAGCAGTGGATACGGAGCCAAGCAGTGACATTAATAACTGGTGCATATTCCCAGGTGACGGTGACTCAATAATTTATTTCTTCCATTCATATTTTCTCCTGTGGGCTCCACATCTGTGTTCCTGGGTATAATTCCACTTGGACATCCGGAAAGAATGACATGCTCCCAAGATATTCAAAAGGACCTCAGTCAGACCCCCTTCTGCCAGAACCTCCCAGTGTTCACAGAAGGGACAACTGTCTGGCCAGTTGCGGAAGCTGCAATGTATCTCGGGCTTTCCTGGACACGTCCCTCTCCTTCGCCCTCACCGGTCCCACGAGGCGCCTGGCCGTGTGCATCTTACCCCTCAGTGTCCCTCACCTCTGCCCCTGTCCTTCCGGCCAGGCCACCCCCAGCTCCACTGAAACATCACCCCTCGTCGGGACCCCGTGCTGCCTCCGGACTGTCCCCGCTCCTGTCTTGTCCCCTTCCTGCACGTCCTCCTGGCGACGTCCAGAATTACAGCCTCAGATGGCAGGTATCTGACCAGGGCGGTCGCATGCTTAGCACCCTCTGGTGGCTTCCACTGCTCTTGGGGTTGGGGTGGAGGTCACGAGCTGTGAGAGAGCCTCCAGGGCGCTGCAGCCCAGAGCCTGCCTGCCGCTCCCATCCCACCCCGCCGTGTGTCCCCCTCCCTGTGTGAGTGAAGTGACGCAGTGAGTGAAGTTCTCAGCCCACCGCCTGGCACAGGGCTGCTCCCCGGTACCTGCCGTCAGCGGCTTGTTGTTCTTGCAGTGAATGTTCTTCAACCCGGTGGGCTTCCCTTCGGTGTCTCGTCGGCTGCGTGCTCAGCCCTGCGGCAGGGCCGTGTCACGAGCTGTTCCCACTTGGCTCAGTTTCTCCCACTCTCTTTCTTCAAGGTGCCTTCCCTGGTTCCCTGATGGGCCAAGACTCCCCCCCCCCCGGATGCCCTGAAATGACCACGTGCCCCTTCACTGCCTGTACACGGCGGTAGTTCTGCGTTTCCTTGTGTGAGTGCCTCCTGCGTGTCGGTCTCCCCTGGGAGACCCCCCGAGTCTCTGTGAGGACAGGGCCCGTGACTCTTGATGTTTTAACGTGGGTCCCCCTGCAGCCCAAAGTGTCTGCCCTTGTAGCTGTGGTTCTGGAGGGTTTGTCAGAGAAAAACAAACAAAGCAACAGAAGCAAGATCACCGCTTAATCTAGGAAAGTTAACGGGTTCCCTTCCTGATATCGGGAAGAGAGAGTGTGGGGCGGGAGAAATTCAGATTCAATGTAACACCTACGCTGGGCCGGATACGTCCCAAACACACTTTGTAAAAAATTATTTTATTTATTTATTTATTTTAGAGAAGAGGGACAGAAAGAGGAGAGAGAGAGAGAGAGAGAAAGAGAGAGAGATATGGGG
This sequence comes from Saccopteryx bilineata, assembly GCF_036850765.1. Taxonomy (NCBI): domain Eukaryota; kingdom Metazoa; phylum Chordata; class Mammalia; order Chiroptera; family Emballonuridae; genus Saccopteryx; species Saccopteryx bilineata. Next base: position 261,334,246 of record NC_089494.1, read on the forward strand.
GGAAGAGTAGGAAGCATCAACTCCCGTATGTGCCTTGACGGGGCAAGCCCAGGGTTTTGAACCAGTGACCTCGGCATTCCAGGTCGACGCTTGATCCACTGCGCCACCACAGGTCAGGCTCCAAACCCATTTTTATTTGCTCTTCATAATCACACCGTCAGAGAGGTGACAGCGTCACTTCATACCCGCGGTCCTCGGGGTTCGGAGGTTGATCAGGTTGCCTTGGGTGATGACCTTGTGGTGCTTGGTCCCACTTCTTTCTGTGTGACTGAAGGACAGTCTTCTCCAAATTATTATTGTTGTTGTTATTATTATTATTATCACTATTTATGTTTGCTGTAGCTATGCATTCCTTGCACTGTTATTTCAGACTTTTCTCTCTCTTGACATATTTTACTTTAATAGGCCCTATTGCAGAGGAACTTGATATTCCCGGCTTAAGCTGAAAACGGACTAAGACGTCTGCAGACAGGCAGTGAGAGGAGGTGAGCGTGCGCAAAGCTGCGACAGGCTCTGTAGGAAGAAGCCGGCAGCCCTCAGTGTGGGGCTGGCCCCGCGGACGTCTATGAGTGGATTTGTGATGTGCGCCTGTCAGTGGTACCGGACGGCAGCCGTGCGCATGCGCGGTCGGGGCAGTGGGCGGGTCTGCAGCGTGCGGGCTTGTCAGCGTGAAGGTGACGGCAGGTCCCCAAAGGGAGGTGACATCGCAGTTTCTTCCCTCCCTCGGAGCGGCAGCTGGTGCCCTTCTACTCGGTCCTCTCTCCCTCTCACACCACGTGCAGCCCCAGCCCGGCTCACAGGTCGGGAATGGGCCTCTCTGGGCCTGTGTGTCTCTGGGGTGCACAAGGTCCCCCGCCTGGGCCCCGCATGGGATCCCCCAGCACGGATGCCCTTACACAACATGGTGGTTCAGAGCGCGGACTCCGGAGTCAGATTGCCTGGAGTCCCCTGCTGGCCCTGCCGTTTATTAGCTGAGTGACCTCCAGTCAATTTCTTTTTCTTTTTTTTTGTATTTTTCTGAAGTTAAAAGCGGGGAGGTAGAGAGACAGACTCCCGCATGCGCCCGGCTGGGATCCACCTGGCACGCCCACCAGGGGGCGATGCTCTGCCCATCTGGGGCGTTGCTCCATTGCAACCAGAGCCATTCTAGCGCCTGAGGCAGAAGCCATGGAGCCATCCCCAGCCATCTTTGCTCCAGTGGAGCCTTGGCTGCGGGAGGGGAAGAGAGAGACAGAGAGGAAGGAGAGGGGGAGGGGTGGAGAAGCAGATGGGTGCCTCTCCGGTGTGCTCTGATCGGGAATCCAACCCGGGACTTCCCCACGCTGGGCCGACGCTCTACCACTGAGCCAACTGGCCAGGGCTCCAGTCAATTTCTTGACCTCCCTGACCCTCAGTTTCTTCATCTGTAAAATGGGGATTAAATGGTACTCACTTCACAAATTTCTCAGAGGAGTTCATGAGTTGCTACATGTAAAACGCTTGCTATGCAGTCCAGCCCATGACAAGTGCTGTGTGAGGTTCATTCAATTCAGTTCAGGTTTGTGCCTGAAGAAGGTCACTACATAGAGGTTGAAAGCACAGACTTTAGGGTGAAAAGCACAGATTTGGGGATTCACAGGTTCAGATCCTGATTTTTCAACCTGTTGTTTGTGTCACCTTGAGCCAATGCCTTCAACCTCCCCGAGCCTCAGTTTCCTCCTCTGGAGAATGGGGACATGGCCTGACAAGGTCGCTGTGGCAACGGAGTGAGGTGAGGTGAGCAGAGGGCTGTGCAGTGGGCAGCGCTCAGGGGGTCGCCGGGCTCGCCCCCCAGCCACTTAAACGTGAGCGTTGCGAGAGGTGGGGCGAGGGATATTGTCCCTGCTCCCCGACGGGAAGTGGGCGGTTCTGACTTCCTCAGGCTAGCTTCCCATCCCTGCTGCTCGGAGGTGCTGTCTCATTTCCGTTCTTCCAGGAAACAGCCAGTTCTGACAGCCTGGGCCGCGGGGCCCCCCGCGGAGTCCTCACCCTCTGTCAGGCGGGGCAGGGCCGGTGTCAGAAGCCTGACTCTGGCCAGTCGTGTGTGACCGGTGATTGGGGAGTGGCCGTCCCCCCCATGGGTGGGATCAAGCCAAGCCTTGTCTTTGCTCACACTTGGCGGCCCCTGCGGAGGGCTTGGGGCTGGAGGGGGCTTTCGGGAGGATTGGAGACCCGGCCTCTGTCTTTTAGAAAATGTCAACCAGCTTCTGTGCTTGAGGGGAGAACAGGGAAGAGTTCTGGACGCCAGTGTTGTGGGTGGAGTTGGGACCCCTGGGACAAGACATGTTGACACCTCACCCAGATCCCTCAGAATGGGCCCTCACTGAGAGACACAGAGGTAATTAAGTTAGAGTGGGTCATTAAGGTGGGCCCTAATCCAATAGAATTGGTGTTACCAGAAGGGGACGCCTGGACACAAGGCAGAGAGGCACCCAGGGAGCACGCCGTGCGAACGTGAGTGCAGAGATCGGGTCATAGACCTTCAAGCCAGGGAACCCCCGACATTGAGGCGGTCCACCCGCCGCTGGGGAGAGGCGTGGGACACTTTCTCTCTCACGGCCCCAGAAGGAAGCAGCCCTGCCACCACCTTCATCCTGGACTTGCAACCTTCAGGACTGTGAGGGAACTGACTGTTGTTTCAAGCCCCCCAGGTGCGGTACTTTGTGGTGGTGGCCAGAGGAAACGAGTGAAACGTAGTTTTAGCATTACGTAGTGACTTCGGTGCAACGTCTCAGAGGAGGCCCCAAACCAGGTCTCGGAGATGTTTCCAGAAGAGGGGATTTCTGAGCTTGGAAGATGAAGGACCTTCAGGGCAGTGGGAGGGGTATGTACAGAGGTGAAGTCGGGGAGAGGGCTGGATGGGGTTCGGTACCCCAAGTTCATGGGGGTGGCTCTGCTGGAGGGAGGGGTGGGGAGAGGAAGCTGTAGAGAAGGGGTGGAGACTGAGGCCGGAGCCAGGCACTGAAGAGCCCCGAATGTCACACTCGCTGTGGCAGTCAGCTTGGGCTGCTGTGACTCCTGCGATAGACTGGGGGCTTCAACAGCACTGATCTCTTCTAGTTCTGGAGGCTGGGTAGTCCGAGGTCAAGGTGCTGGTGAGAGTGTGTGTCTGAACATGGCGGACAGAGGGACTGCTGTCTCTGTGTCTTCTTATAAGGACGCTGATCCTTCATGGGAGCCCCCCCCCTTGTGACCTGTCTAAGCTAATTCCCTCCCGAAGGGCCCACCTCCAACCCTGTCCCCCTGGGGTCTCCAGCATAGGAGTTTTGGGAGGGCAGCAATGTACACATGTTCATAATAGTAAAGAGTTTGACTTTTATTCTTAGTCCTCGGGACTGGTTACATCATCATGCGTGGGACTCAGTGCAGAATAAAAGTATGAGGGTCCCTTGTTCAAAACCCAGAAAAACAGCACAACGGATACTGAAATATGAAGCGTTTCCCTTTCTTTTATAACCTCCTTCTGTCTCTTGGTTTGTCATGGTGTGTGTGTGTGTGTGTGTGTTTATTTGCTTCTTAGTAGTAAAGAAAATGAAAAGATCTAAACGTTAGCAAGAACTTGGCCATTCATCTCTGTGTTGTACAATGCCGGTTTCACATGCAAACACGAGCCTTTGCATCATGGGTAGAGCTGTTGAAATGACACAGTCCATATTTCAGAATACATGCGTGCACGTGTATTTTGTTCTCACCAGGATGCTGGGGGCGCTGCATGAAATTAACTCAGTTGTTTTACTTTAAAAAAATTTTTCCATTGATTTGAGATGGGAGGAAGGGGGAGAGAAATGGAAAAAGAGGGAGAGAGAGAGAAGCATCAACTCATTGCTCCACTTAGTTGTCGCATTTAGTTGTGTACTCATTGGTTCCTTCTTGGATGTGCCCTGACCGGAATCAAACGTGCAACCTTGGCGTGCTGGGATGATGCTCTGTCCACTGAGCCAGTGGCCAGGGCTAATTTCACTTCTTGATACACAGTCTACCACCGTCCCTACCTCCAGCTCACTGATGAGTAAGAGAGACCAAAAGAACAAAACTGTGGGTAGCCCTGTCTCTCTTTCCCTTGTGTCCTGAGTTTGGCCTTGGCGATGAGCCAGCCCAGAGAAGGACGCACAAGCCGAGAGGCCCCCCCAGTGGCAGTCTCTTGGGACAGACGCCATTGCCTTCTTTCTGCACTTGAAGCAAGTTAGTTCTGGTCGGAACAGAGTGCTGACTCACCAAGGGCCGTCGCTGCCCCTGCTGACTGACGTGAGTGTAGACGAACCACGCTTACCTGGGTCTTGGTGAACTTCCATCCCTTGTGCTCCTACCAGGACTCCGTGCACCTGGGGAGTCACGAGTGTGACATTCATTCACGCGCACAGAGGGCGTGGCTTCTGCGGGAGCTTCCTTGTCATTCCTTACAGAGCAACATTGCAGAGATAAAAGACAGCAAGGCCAGCGTGTTTAACCAAGCTCGGGGCCCTGCTGGGACAGAGCACTGTGGGAGTGCCCAGGCCGCCTGTCCGAGAAGCTGACCCTGCCGGTGCAGAGTGAGTTGATCCTCATGGTCTAGATCTGGGGGAGTGGTGTGATGAGGTTTGGTCTAGATCCGGGGGATGGTGTGATGAGGTTTGGTCTAGATCCGGGGGAATGGTGTGATGAGGTTTGGTCTAGATCCGGGGGATGGTGTGATGAGGTTTGGTCTAGATCCGGGGGATGGTGTGATGAGGTTTGGTCTAGATCCGGGGGATGGTGTGATGAGGTTTGGTCTAGATCCGGGGGAATGGTGTGATGAGGTTTGGTCTAGATCCAGGGGATGGTGTGATGAGGTTTGGTCTAGATCCGGGGGATGGTGTGATGAGGTTTGGTCTAGATCTGGGAGAGAGGTGTGGTGAGGTTTAGTCTAGATCTGGGGGATGGTTTGATGAGGTTTGGTAAAGATCTGGGGGAGAGGTGTGACTAAGATCTTCATTTGCTCTTTCAGATTTTCTGTCTCTCTGCAGAAATTTCTCATGTGTTTCCCACCAAACTTTATCTTTTTCTATAAATTCTTTAACAATTCTGCTAACTTCAACATCTTAATCATGTGTGTGTTACTCTAGACTCTGTTTTCTAGACCATGGGACCCATTCTCTTGTTTCTTCACGTATCTAGTAATTTTCTTTGCATGCTAGACATTGTAGATGCTACATTATAGAAGATAGTACATGTAAAAGCACTTACCTCATCCCTGGCACTTACCTCATCCCCAAATATTTTTCTTAAGTTTTGTTGCCACCAGCACAATGTAAGCATAACGATTCTATCAGACCTTTTCTCCCCAAAGTGTTAGCATGGCTGAATCTGTTTTCTCAACTGAGTGGATTTACTGTGAAAGTCAAGGGTTGTGCTCATGCTGATGACACTGACTCCTGAGGAAGACAGACCCTTTTTTCATGCCTTTATTCACTGTGTACATGTCCTCTGTGAATATTGCCTTTTTACATGTTTGCCCATTTTTTCTATTTTGTTTTTATTGAAAATATGTCAAAATAGGCTCAGTTCACTCCTGCACTTAACCCTTTGTGTAGTACGAACGTTCATGTATGTCCTTGTGTCTCCTGACCATCCAGATGTAAGGCAACATTAAAAAAAGGCAAATGTATGTTCTTCTTCTTTTTTTTTTTTTTTCCATTTTTCTGAAGCTGGAAACAGAGAGAGACAGTCAGACAGACTCCCGCATGCGCCCGACCGGGATCCACCCGGCACGCCCACCAGGGGCGATGCTCTGCCCACCAGGGGGCGATGCTCTGCCCATCCTGGGCGTCGCCATGTTGCGACCAGAGCCACTCTAGCGCCTGAGGCAGAGGCCACAGAGCCATCCCCAGCGCTCGGGCCATCTTTGCTCCAATGGAGCCTTGGCTGCGGGAGGGGAAGAGAGAGACAGAGAGGAAAGCGCGGCGGAGGGGTGGAGAAGCAAATGGGCGCTTCTCCTGTGTGCCCTGGCCGGGAATCAAACCCGGGTCCTCCGCACGCTAGGCCGACGCTCTACCGCTAAGCCAACCGGCCAGGGCCCTGTATGTTCTTCTTGTTTCCATAAATTGTTTATCAAACAAACATGATTTTAAGTTAATAAAACTGTAACTGGAACTAATTTCATTTTCTAAAAAGAAAAACTCACTCCTGGGGGTCAGCGAGCATGAAATAACTCGCTACTCACAGGGTTAATCCTTGTGTCTAAGTTTATTTTCTCCTTCTTTTAAGATTGGTTTATCATTAGATAAATTGAATGTTAGCCAAATTCAGTTCTGGTATATTATTTAAGTTTGTATAGGCTTATTATAGAAAATTTAAAAATTTAGAAAACTTGAAACAATTTCAGTAATCTTCATTTTGATGGATTTTCTAGTGTCCTCTTTCCAAGCACAGGGTGGGGCGCCCCCTCCGTAGACTGAAAAATGCCATTTTTATCCCACTTTTCACTTAACAGTGGTACATATCTTCCTATTCTTTTAATAAATATTTATTAACATGTCTCTACCAGGCACAGTGCAAGGTTCCATGTAGCTACAAGTTTGCCTGATTGTATCTGTCAGTTTTAGCTGCATAACATGCTGACCCGGCATGCAATGGCATATAACCGTAAGCATTTATTTCTTGCCCCTGCCTCTGTGGCTCTGGAACCCTGGAGCTGGAGATGCAGAGGCAACACGAGGAAGTCCTCACAGCAAGGCAGACATGCAAGAGAACGAGCCCAAGTCCACAAGCACATCTCACAGATGGTGTCATCTCTGCCACCATGCATTGGCTGAAGGTCACACAGCCAGGTGAACCCAAAGTTAAGGGGTGAGGAAGTATATACTCTGCTGACGGTGAAGCCTGGGCCTCCGTGTGGATGTTCAGTAGGACTATGCAGGGGTGAAGAATTGGGAGCAGTAATCTCATCTGCAACAAGAATGGATACATGTTATGCTTTAACTATTCCATATTGTCCTATCATATCACTGACTATACTATAGTTTTTGAACTTGTCTCATTTCAGGGCATTTGGCTTATTCCTATTTTTTATTTGTATAAATGATGCCAAATTGGCTATTATTTTTTACCTCTTGGATTTAGGACTGTTTTCTTCCAGTTGTGATGTCCCAAGAGTGAAATTACCGGGCCAAAGCACCAATGCATTTTTAATGTCTTCCGAGTCCCAATTGTTACTCTGTATTGCTGACAAGCATTTTTCTCGACATTGTTTTTTATTTCCCCATTGACGGGTAAATACTGCATCTCCACAAGGCTGATCTCTGCTGACATCATCTGTGTTTTGCATTTCATCAGCTCATGCCGGGGAAAAATGTGCTAAAAAGATGTTGAATTTTAAGCTGGTAAATTGTGTGCGTCGTAAGGACAGTTGGCCAGAGGGCGTGAAGAGAAGCCCGACGTGTGCAGGTATCTACCTGCCTTGGCTCCAGCGGCTAAGCTGATGGGGGCGAGAAGCTGGCATCCCAGGGTGCCTACCTGGACCTCTTTTGCAAGTAGGCCTGGGTCGCAAGGGAGATCTTTATTCTGTCATTGTCAAACTTGACAGGGCGGTGATTTTTTTTTTCTTTCTGTGAATTATTTTTGGAGGGCGAGGTCATGTGGGGGAGGAAGGGAAAATTGAAGAGAGAAAGGGGTGCTCCCGTGTTCAGGTGGGGCCATCCGCAGTGACGTCCCGAGGATGGGGGGGGGTGCTGCGTCAGGCTGCATTCCTGGACTGTCACCTCCACCGTACGGAGACCCCGTTGCCCTTCTTGTCTCCAAGCACAGAGCCACCCGAGCGCCACACGGCACGTCACCCACTGGTCCACGGGGTACTGGGTAAAAGAATAAATGAGCCCCCGTGTGTTTGTCACATTAGCATTTACTGTGGTCGGCCCCGTGGCTGTTTACAGATGGCACAAGAATGTCATGATAACGAGAACAAGCAGAATCTACCTTAAAACAAAACAAAACAAAACAAAACAAAACAAAAATCCAGCCTGCCCCCCGACTTGAAAAGTGGAGGCTAACAGCAACCCAGCTGAGTCCAGTGCAGGGGCCCCAGTCCCGTGACTCGTAGAGCTGAGCCCACTAGGTGGCTGGTGGGAGATGGTGGGGACCCGGAATTCTGGGGGTCCCGCCCTAGCCCTGAAATCTATCTAAGCTCCAAATTCCATCTGACGCCTCCTAGTGGCTTTGCCCACTCTGACTTAAATATCACCCACAGTCAGGTTCAGGAGGAATACTGGGGACTTGGGGAGCCATCCTCTACTTCCTAGCTTCCCAGGTCAGGGTGCCAGCATCTCTCTGTCTGGCCTCAGCTTCCCCTCCGACCCCCCCAACCCCCGCCCTGGCTTCTCACGTCTCCCGGAAGCTAGGGGGCCGGTGTGAGGAGGGGCGCATCCAGCGGGAGCCGTGTTATCACGGGGCCTACCTAGTGTCTTTCATTTTACATCGCAGCTACGGACGGGAGTAGAGTAACCGTCTCGGAAATAAATGCAATGTTTTCTTTATAAAATTAAAATAAAAACATTGAAAAGGTTGCGATTGGAAAGAAAAGAAAAGTATTCTCCTCATCCAGGGACAACTGCTCTACCGAGTAATTCTCTGCCAAATGTTTTTGTTATTTTTTTTAGTAGTCTTTTTTACATCGCTGCCATATTGTGTTACATTTTGAATTGCCATTTGTTTCAAAACTATGTTTTAAACTCTTGTTAAAAAAAAAAAGAGAAAAAGAATGTTAGTGGCTGCAGAATGTTCCATTGTGTGGGTGGGTGTCCAATAACGTATTCAACTCTATCTGTCTTGTTGGAGATCTGGGTTCTTTCCAGTGTTTCATTTTCAGAAAGAAGAATGTATCAACCGGGCACATAAATCTTTGCACATTTTGCTTTTTCCCTAGAATAGATTACTTGGAGGGAATTTAACAAGATGAAATTTATGACCACTGCTTAGAGTCTTAGTTTTTTATCCCCAGATTATTTTTCGGGAAAAGTCTAAGCCTGTGCTTGACTTACCACATCCTGGCCAGCAAAGAAAGTTATACTATTTTATATCTTTGCTCATTGAAAAGGAAAAAAAAAATTAATCTCATTGTTTTAATTGGGATTGCTATTTCTTATTGAGCTATATTCATACTGTGTGTCTGAAACTGAACTTGTGACCTTCACCCCTGAACAGCTGCTGCCTCGAGTTCACGGATCCTCTTCTGTTTCCAGATGCTCAGGACGACATGTTGGTGTCACCGTTGACACCGCCCTCTCTCCCACCCTGCATCCCTCACCTGGGCTGCCACACATCCTCCTGCCCCTCCCTCTCCCCTGCCCAGGGCAGCCATCGGTCCCCGAGTCCTTGCTGCTGCCTCCTGGTTGCTGTCCTGCACCTAGGTCTCAGTACAGCAGCCAGGGTCACTCCACGGAATGTGACACGGATAACCCCACTCCAGGGCACAGAGCCCTTTCTGGCTCTCTGTTACAGTCAGGGCACGAGCCCGGAGTTCCAATCCCAGAGAGCCTTCTGTGATCAGATGTCCTGCCACCTCCCAGACACCATCCCTTCTCCTCGCCCATCCCTCTCTTGCTAGCCTGAGGCCACGCCTACCTCAGGAGCTTTGCACTTACTGTCTGAGCTGCCACATGGCCTGCTTTCTTCCTATTCTTTGAACTCTGTGGCATGGCCTCAGGACCTTGGCACTTGCTGTTCTGTTCTCTTCCCTAGCTACCTGCGTGACCGGCTTGACTCCCTTGTTTCCTTTAGGTCTTTTTCTGAAATGTCATTTTCTCAGCGAGTCCTTCCCGTTGAAACTTCCCGTCCCCCTCGGCGGTCCCCACACCCTCATCCCGATCCAGCCACTGCATGGTTTACTTGCTGTCTCACTGCTGTGAGCACCTCCACTAAAACGCTTCAATAAAGCAAGGGTTTTTGTCTGTCTGCCTCACCCCTGTACCCTCCCAGTCTCCAGTGTCTGCTGGGAATGTCGTGGCAGCTCTGAGTATTTGAATGAACGTGGTGTTTTCCAACTGCCAGTCCACGGACCCGTGCTGGTTCGCCAGAAATTTCATTCCGGTCCATGAAAGAGGGAACCACCCGGATGCTGTATGAAGACGACAGACCCGATGATCTTAGTTGGCTTTGCTTACGCTCAGGGTTATTTCTGCCTTAGCGATCCCTGAAGTAATTCTATTGTCACTGGTCCCCGGGTGTGAAAGGTTGAAAACCACAGGGTGAATAGATGTATGTGCATTGCCTTCCCGGCGTGGTCTGCCCAGAACCCTTTGCGTTCGGTTGGTTGAGATCTTTATTAACATTTTTTTCTATCGTAAAAATAATACATATTTATGATTTTTAAAAAATTGGAGAAAGCCCAAAACTCACAAGGGGAAGAAATTGCTGCTGCAGTCTGAATTTTGAGAGGAAATCTGTGTTCAATTTTACTTCATTTCCTGGGAGAACGTTTTCTTTTCCTCTCTGCAGAAGTATTTTTAAAATGTATTTATTGTGCAGGACAATTTTACATTCAACGTTCCCACTTTCCATTGTGAGCAGTGTGTGTTTTCCATGTGACGGTAACAGATTTACCATTGCCTTTTTACTGATTTCAGAACTGCATTCAACGGACTTCCTCTGTTTTCCTCCGTGTCCATTGTTGGCTCTTGGTATTCTTTCCATTTTATTTGCAATGATAAATAACGCCGTGATGAACATTTTAGGGCATGCCTCTCTCTGCCTGTAGGTCAGTTTCGTGGACTAGATTTTTCCAAAGTAGAAACTGTTGCTGGATAGCTTTAGAGGCTCTAACATCCTGTCAGCTCGAAGGACCTCCCTTGGGAGGCAGGGAAGGTGGCCGAAGTTCAGCTGTACCTCCTCGTTGCCCTTTCAAGATATATTTAGAAACCTGTATTCTGTTCGCTTCAGATGTGTTTCTGAGACGTGCTCCTTTCCGTTTGTGGAGTCTGTCCGAGAGGCCATTCGGTCCTGTGGACAGAAACGGGCTCTGAACTGAGACGTGTTTTCGGGTCTGGCCGAGCCTCTTCTTGCTGAGAGAGCCCGGGGCCAGTTACTCAGCTTTGGAGTGACTCATGTCGGCGTTAGCCAGTTGCATACAGTTATATCTGCTTCGTGGTGTGGGTCAAACGAGCTGGGGCACGCAGAGCCCCGTGCACGGAGACCGGCACACGGCGCACGCTCAGCAAACGGACATGGATATCCCTACTGGGCGAAACAGTGGGAGGCAGGAATTGTCCCCTTATTCTCTCTGTGCAGAAGGAACACAGAGAAGGGTGTTTTTTCATCGTGCGTTGAAGTAACAATGGGGAGGGCAAGCGTCCATTTCGCTTCCCTGGATACAGGCTGCTCCTCTTCCGGCCCCTGGGTGGTTCTAGTTTCCGTCTAGTTCTCTCTGCGAGACCACACTTTCAGTAACAGCAGCCCCTCTATTTTTTAATCCTTGTGCTTTTCTTGGCTGTATCGTGGTTTAGGGACAGTTTTCTTTTGGTGAATGTGTGGATGCTTTTAAATACCTCCTCAGCTCTCTCCCTATGTCACATCGATCCCTCTTGTCACGGGCTCTGTAGCCGGGGACCGTGGCCTCCTCGGCTGCCGCCGTCTGCATGCGCCTGCTGACCGGTCCGCCCCCGTGTGGAAGGGGGGCCCTGGCTTCCCGTGTCTCGTCCCGAGCTGCTGACCGCAGCGTTACGGAAAACAGGGACAGGTGGGCCGCTACCTGGACAGTCAGCATGGGTGGACGGGTTCCGTGAATTATGGTACTTTCCGGGAATGGAATATTTTGAAGGTACACACACACACACACCAAAAAAAAAAAAAAGAAAGAAAAGAAAAGAAAAAAGGATGTTTCCAGAGAGCTTTTTTAATGGTATAAAGATAATTTTAAATAAAAATTACATTCACAGCAAGATTCGAAGGCTGAAAAGGAAATCAGATAGTCAAAATGTTACAAAGAGCTCCGCTGGCAGAAATGACTTCTGAGTGGAAGTGTGAGGGTCTTTACATTCTGTGCCTCTACGCGGATTGGCTTTCCTTTCTTTTAAGCCGAGAACAAATTACTTTCTTTGTTGGAAAAAATAACCTAGGCAAAAACAAACAAACAAACAACCCCCCCCCAATAATAAAACAAAAAACTGAAGACTACAGCAAGTGGGTTCTGTTCACTGAGTTCTCTTCTAATTTCATAGATTAAAATTATGTTGTTAAAATCCTGCCCGAGGATAGAATCTTCTGGGGCTTCTGTTGTTGTTGTTGCCGCTGCCAAGGTCGCCTTCCAAGCCGGCCCTGCGGAGACGTGGACAGGCGGAGGGCTCCTGTGATCATCATCACCCGGAGAGCTCCGTGTTCCCATCTTCAATCAATATTTAATGTAGCCGGGGTCTACGGCATGATTTATGGCGGCAGAAGTGTTGAGAGAAGCAGAAACCGGTTTCTTGGTTATTAGCGAGCTCAGCATTACCCAGAATGTATTCTCTGAGACATCTGAGTTTTCCAGACTTCCCCGTGAACAGACGTGTCGGTGGTCAGAGGCGGTATTACGTTCGGGAAAGGCGGCTGGCTGAGGTGCTGGCCCGGGACACAGGCCGGGTACTGCTTCGACTGAGTGTCTCTGGCATGGACTAGTTGGGGTTATTTACTTCAACTTCGCGGCCTCAGTTTCTCTGCCTATAGACTGGGCACAGTGTGATAGGATGGTATGAATCACATGAGGTCCGGAGAAGCAGCTAGCACTGTTCCCAGCCCATAGGTTACCCGCTGTCCCTGGTTTTGTCCTGTGTCCTTGCCTTGAAGGAGTTCAGTGTCTTTGGAGAGCGTATTCAGACCCCGAGAAACCCCACAGGGAGGAAACAGGTGTGACTCTGTCCCAGCAGCCTGTCCCAGAATCCCTGTCCCCACCCCTGTCCCGGGATGGAGCCCAGCTGCCTTTCCGTGGCACCAGTGCTCTGGGGGACACTCTCTGGGAACGTGGCTCTGGATAATGCTGAGGAAGCACTCGGGACAGTTCAAGGGCACCCTCAGCCATGTTCAGAACAAACATCAATGGTATATGAGTGGACGTGGCAGAAAGGAACCCTGAAATTCTGAAAAAACTGGCAAAAAAAAAAAAGTCAGAATCCATCTACTCTTTGGAACTGTGGGTGTGAACTAGAGTTCTGTGGAAACCTGAAGAGCACTTCTTCAAGAAAAACCGCAGAATCTTGGCGAGGACAGCAAGCTTGGTGGTATTTTTTTTACTTTATTTATTTTTTGTATTGTTTTGAAGTTAGAAGCAGGGAGGCAGACAGACTCCTGCATGTGCCCAACCGGGATCCACCCGGCATGCCCACCAGGGGGCGATGCTCTGCCCATCTGGGGCGTTGTTCTGTTGCAACCAGAGCCATTCTAGCGCCTGAGGCAGAGGCCATGGAGCCATCCTCAGCGCCCGGGCCAACTTTGCTCCAATGGGGCCTTGGCTGCAGGAGGAGAAGAGAGGAAGGAGAAGAGATGGGTACGCCCATCTGCTTCTCCTGTATGTCCTGACCAGGAATTGATCCCGGGACTTCCACACGCCGGGCTGTCACTCTACCACTGAGCCAACCGGCCAGGGCTGCTTTGTGGTGTTTTAATTCCCCCTTCTTTCCCACTTCCTACGTCCACCATGTCCTTGAATGTATCAGCTCACGCCCCCGGAGCCAGAGGGGGCAGTGTGGACCTCAGTCACAGAGCACTGCCATCACCTGACCGGTCTGCTGGCTCCCTGCACGGGGACCGCCTGGAAGGCTTATCTGCATTTCACGTGCTTGGAACTTGCCCACGGCGGTCTGGTCTGTGGGTCACAATCATTTACAGGCAAATGGTTAGTCATTTCCCCCTGAGGCTCACAGGTACGGACGGGCCGGCTGTACTTGGTGTTGGGTACAGGCTGGTGAGTAAAAGAGATATGTCCCGGCTCACATGGCCCTTCGGCTGTGGGATTAGAAATCTTTGAGGCAACGTGTCTATGATGGAAGAAAACATGTCATATGTTTCAGTATCCCATCCTAAGGTAATGGTTGTCATTAGGGGGCATGATGAGATAAAATGCGGTCAGTCATTCCAACTCACGTTTCTTGGTGATTTTGGTGGGAGATGTTTAGGATTTGAGTGAAAAGGCAGGTTGCAAACATGAACTGGAAAAAAAAAAAAGGTGGCTGGGAATTGTACCAGTTATTTCACCGGGTGGGGGTGGGTTTATGAGTGACATTCACCGTGTTCTCAGGGAAATATTTTCTACAAGGAGCCTGCGTCATAACACAGCAAAACAATATTTAACACGCCTTCTGAATACCCCTGAGAAAGCTCCAGCTTTGGGTCTTTCCCGCAAATACTCTTAGAATTCTCAGACAGCTGATAGGAGGGAGGGATAGAGTACTATCTTCCCACGTTAAGATTCTCTGTACCTCCCGGTAAAAATGATAACAGAACCTCCTCTCCTTTCTCAGCGTGGGACCCTGTGCCCCATGCCGGGAGCCCCGGGGGCAGCCAGCGTTTCCGCAGGCCCGCCCACCCGCTGTGGGGCGCGTTCCCTAACCCAGGGAACCCGGGCTCCAGGGGCCCTTCCCTCCGGGGGCATTCTGACAGCAGAGACCAGACACCCGCAGGCACAGCACACCTGCTCCCCGAGACTCCCTCCTCGCAGCCTGGAGCTGCCTGCCCGGCCCGCCTCGTCTTCCGATCGATCTCCACTCTCAGTGTGAGGGAGAGTGTTGTGCCTTTCCGTCAGACGGGAGGCCTTCGTGCGGTTTTATCTTTCGTTAGCTCTTAGAAAGTGGGCGCCCATGGCACCTGCTGAGGCCGGTTGGGGACGGCGTGAGGTTTTCCTGAGATAATGGGAAGGGGGGGTGTTTAGTCACCCCCCCCACCCCTTGCAGATGGGTACGTCCGTGATGCCACATAAGGGACCTGGGAGTCTTGATGGCCAGAGAAACAGGAGCTAATACTGATACTCTTAGCAGCAAGGGTTCCTTCCGTGATGTCAGCCAGCTGTGAAGGGGGAAAGGACTAACGTTTCCTGAGCTCCTGCTCCGTGTCAGGCACATGCCACGTGGAAGCTCATTCAGCCATCGCAGTGACCCTAGGAAGTGTTTTTATTTCTTCTCCAGAGAAGGTGCAGTGGAAGCCGGGAAGGGAAGGCACTTACCCGGCTTGTAACTGGAGCTGAGAGCAGAACCTCAGATGTCCTAACTCTAAAGACCTGTTTCTTCTTGTCCTGACCGTTGCTTTATGCATACGAAATCTCATTTACAAAATCTCATTTGACCGAATTGGCCTTTTTTTTTTGGTATTTTTCTGATGTGAGAGCAGGAAGGCAGACAGACTCTTGCATGCGCCTGACCAGGATCCACCCGGCATGCCCATCAGGGGGCGATGCTCAGTCCTTCTGGGGTTGTTGCTCCACTGCAATCAGAGCCATTCTAGCGCCTGAGGTGGAGGCCATGGAGCCATCCTCAGCGCCCAGGCCATCTTTGCTCTAATAGAGCCTTGGCTGCGGGAGGGGAAGAGAGAGAGACAGAGAGAGAGAAAGGAGAGGGGAAGGGTGAAGAAACAGATGGGTGCTTCTCCTGTGTGCCCGGACCAGGAATCAAACCTGGGACTTCCACATGCCGGGGTGACGCTCTACTGCTGAGCCAACCAGCCAGGGCTCTGAATTGGCTTTTCTTGCTCATGGTACTTGTACTCTGGGATGGAAGGAGACAGGGCAATGGTTATTGCACTACCTATGGAAACCCACCTCATTTCTGCCTGACATGGATGTGGTCATACTCCCTCAATGTTTGTTGAACGAATCAATGATACACTTTCAATGCATAAGCCTTAAAAAATGGTACAAGTTCTCCTTCTTGTCATACTTCTATGCATGTACATGTTGGCATTTATTGTGGTGAGAAGATTTAACAAAGCTCCACCTCCATGAATGTTTGAGAGTACAGTCTGGGGAGGTTGACTCTAGTTACAGTGTTGTACGCAGCTCTGTAGGGCTCACTCACCTTGCTTACTGATACTTTGTGTCCACTGATGACTAACTCCCCATGTCCTCCTCCTCCAGCCTTGGCAGCCACCATATACCACTCTTTGATTCTATGAATTTGACTAATTTACTTGCCGTATGAGTGGAATCAGTCAGTAGTTATCTTTCTGTGTTTGGCTCATTTCACTTAGTTAGCATGATGTCTTCCAGGTCCAACCGTTGTATGTATCTATACCATGTTTTCTTTATTCACTGCCCTGTTGATGGGCATTTAGGCTGTTTCCACATCATGGCTGTTGTGCACAGTGCTGCATTGAACACGGTGGTGCCAACATCCCTTTGAGATCCTGATTTCAATTATTTTGGATAAATACCCAGAAGGGGGGTTGCTGGATTTATATGGTAGTTTTATTTGTAAATTTTTGAGGAATCTTCACAGCGTTTTTCTGTAGCGACTGGACTGGTTTGCATTCCCACCAACACTGTGCAAGGTTC
This sequence comes from Saccopteryx bilineata, assembly GCF_036850765.1. Lineage (NCBI taxonomy): Eukaryota > Metazoa > Chordata > Mammalia > Chiroptera > Emballonuridae > Saccopteryx > Saccopteryx bilineata. The sequence goes on from NC_089494.1 coordinate 261,350,723, forward strand.
CACTTTCTCCACATACCTGCCAAGACTTTTTGTCTTTTGTGTTTATGATAACAGCCATCCTGTTATCAGCTGATGTCTCATTGTGATTTTTATTTGCATTTCCCTGAAGGTTTTTTTCCCTGTATGTCTTTTTCTTTAGAGAGAGAGAGAGAGACAGGAAGGGAGAGAGATGAGAAGCATCAACTCATAGTTGCATCACTTTAGTTGTTCATTGATGGCTTCTCATATGTGCCTTGAAGGGGGTGGGGCATTCAAGCCAAGCCAGTTGACCCCTTGCTCAAGCCAGTGACCTTGGGCTTCAAACTAGCGACCTTTGGGCTCAAGCCAGCAATCATGGTATCGTGTCTATGATCCCACACCCAAGCGGGCGACCCTGCGCTCAAGCTGGTGATTTTGGGGCTCCGAACCTGGGACCTCAGTGTTCCAGATCAGTGTTCTAGCCACAGTTCCACCACCAGTCAGGGTGGATATCTTTGGAGAAATGTCTATTCAAGTCCTTTGCCTATTTTGAATTAGGTTATTAGAGCCTTTTGTTTTACTATCGAATTGCAAGAGTTTCTTATGTATTTTTCAGAGGAACCCCTGTTGAGATCTGGGAGTCGCCATATTTTCTCTCTCCTGTAGGGAGGGTTGCCTTTTCACTCTGTCAGTTGTTGTTTCCTGGGCTGAGCCCTGGGATGAAACACTGTCTCACCCCCACTGCACTTTGTCAGCTACATCAAATCTCCAGGCCTCCTCGGATGCAAGAACTGAGGAAACAGACTGCATCTTTTGATGTGGGGAGCTGAAGAGCTTCTGGGCACAGGGTGTGCTGTGGAGACAGCTGGGGAGAAGGGGTTAAGGTCTGTGACTCGGGGCAGGGACAATTGTTACCCACACAGGAGAACTGGGAGGGTCTCTTTGGGTGTTCAGATCTGCATGGATTATTCATGTAACAGAAAGACCCAGGGAACAAGGACGCCCCGGGGGCTAATACACCACTCCAGTCTCTCTTGGCTGAGAACCAGAGCTCTTTTCTTGCTGAGAAAACCCACTGTCAGCAGCAGAGAGTGGATTGAAATGCGTCCTAGGAGTTTATGGTTCTCTGGGGGGGGGGGGTGTTTGTGTGTGCTCAGCATTTGAAATGAGTCTCCAGGGTGTGCCTGGTACTTCTCCCAGTAATTCTGTCAGGAGGGATGATAGCCCCATTTTACAGGCGAGGGCACTGAGGCTGGCCCAGGTTAAACACCTCACTACGGTTGCCGTCGCTACTGGGTGGCGGGCAGGATCCTCGCCTCCATCTTCAGAAGCCAGAGTGTGTGCACTCTCCTCTGTCCCCGCTGCTCTGGCTGTTACAAGCCGGTTTCTCAGTGGTTCAGTAGTGTGTCCTGGTGACAGCAGTGTGGGGTGAGGGACAGCACATCCCTGTGATGCTGCGACCCAGGGAAAGCAGGTGCCGTTGGATCCACCATGCAGGCATCTATCGGCACCTGCTGTGTGTGTTAGGTTCCTATCTCTGCCCTGACTAATTACCATCACCAGTGGCCTAGAAAACACTGGCTTAGTTTCTTACAGCTCTGGAGGTCAGAAGTCCGCAGTGGATTTCACTGGACCGAATCCAAGGTGTCAGAGGGGCTGGTTCCCTCTGGCAATTCTGGGGAGAGTCGATCCTTTGCCTTCCCAGCGGCTGTGGGTTGCCTGCACTCCTTGGCTTATGGCCTCTTCTGCTCTGAAAGCCCACAATGGCCGGTTGAGTCCTTCTCACATTGTGTTACTCTGACTGGGACTTTTCTGCTTCCTTTGTCCACACTTAAGCTCTCTTGCGATGACATTGGGCCCACTTGGGTGACCCAGAGCAACCTGTCCATGTACAGATAGGGTGATTAGCAACCTCCATCTCATCTGTTCCTTTCATCCCTTCTGTCATGCAATGCAGTGTTGAAGAATTTCAAGAATTGGACTGTGGAGCCCTGGCTAGTTGGCTCAGTGGTAGAGCATTGGCTCGGCATGTGGATGTCCTGGGTTCATTTCCGAGTCAGGGCACACAGGAGAAGTGACCATCTGCTTCTCCACCCTTCTCCCTCTGCTTTCCCTCTCTCCCTCCCCCCTTCCCACAGCCATGACTTGATCGGTTTAAGTGCATCAGCCCCTAACCGGTACTGAGATTAGCTCCATGGAAACTCAGTCTCAGGCACTAAAAATAGCTCAGTTGTAGAGCATGGCCCCAGATGGGCAGAGCATTGGCCCCAGATGGAGGTTGCCAGCTGGATCCTGGTCAGGGTGCATGTGAGAGTCTGTCTCTCTATCTCTCCTCCTCTCACTTGGAAAAGAAGGAAAAAAAAAGAATTAGACTGTGGGCATCTTTTTTGAGGGGCATTCTTTTGCCCACCATAGAGAATTTGTGCTACATTGGGGAACACAGATGAATTAGGGTCTGTAGTCTCAGAAGTGTACAGCCTGGCGTGTGTGTGTGTGTGTGTGTGTGTGTGTTTTCACAGCTACGTGGAGTTAAAGGCAGGATGTGAAAAGTGCCTGGTGGGGATGAATGGAGGGTTAGAGGTAGTGCAAGGAGGGGGCTGGCTTCAGACTGAGGAGTTGGGGGGGTAGAGAAAGGCTTTGTGGAGAAGGTGGTCTGTGAACTTGGCCTTGAAGGGTGGTTGCCATTTCAGAAGGTAAAGTTTGTTGGGAAACATTGTAAGCAAAGGGCATGGTCCGGAAACACAGCTGCAGCCTGAGCACTGTGCTAGAAGTGTGGGGGTCATGGACCCCATCTCAGCTGCCTCCAGGGGACAGAAGTCACAGGAATGGCTTGTTGGCTCCTGTGTTTTCAAGAGGGCCTGTCCCAGTCAGTGTGGGCTGCCACCTCCCAGCTCCAGCAAATTGTTGCCCTGCAGGAACCTGTGCTGAGGTGGCCAGTTTATTGCTTTTCTGAAGAAGCCTGATATCTGGATCTTTAGGTCAAATGTTTATATTTTAAAAGATAATGTCTAAGTTCTTAAAAAAATAAAAACCCAAAACCCCCACAAGAAACAATGACAACACTGAATAGGCCAAGTAGAAATCAGAGCATTTCCATCTGCATCCTCTGATGCAAGGCACAGAGAGGTTGAGTTACTTGCCAGAGGTCACACAGCCTTGCTCAGTGATCCCTGGATTCCTGATACCATGCTCCAAATTGCATGGCAATAATGAGCATCCTCCAGAGAGGTGGGTAGGCAACTGTCACGGGCCACAAGAGGCGTCCACGCCGGGAGGAGATGGCCACTGTTCGGAGAGATGGCCCCTTAGGAGCGCCGGTGAAGGAGGACAAGCTTCCCTGCATCCCCAAGATGCCGTCCTTCCTGGAAGATTTGGGGCATGTCATGTGGCCTCCCAGAAGGGTTGCCCTGCCCCTTAACGTGGGGTCCCTGCGCTGATTCCGGAGTTTATGTCCTTCTGGAAGAGAGAGGGGAGGGGAGGGGTGGGGTGGGAGGGAGGGAAAGGAAGAAGAAAGAGAAGAGGGAAGAAAGAAGAACGAAAATTGCCTCTTTTGTTTATGCCGGTAGAAACGACATGTGGCTCACAAGAGGAGATGGATAATTAAGACCATTATTGATAGGAAAGTTCACTGAAAACTCGGTTATTTATCTATCTTCCCCCCAAGAATGAAATGATCGAAATGACTTCTTTATCCTGGTCGCCGACAGAATAGAAATCTCATCCCATCTTGTACCCCAATTACAGACTATAATGACTTAGTCTTCTGAAAGGTTTTTTTTTTTTCTTTAAATACAAAGCATTTCTTTAATTTGCATTTCTACTCTCAAGGGCTGAATCACAGGCTGTGCAGTAATGAAATTACAACTGCAGGGTGAGTGGCTGTGGGTTTACCTCGGGGAGAGCGTGCTTTTTGGCCGTGCTCCCTGCGGTTCCGTGTTACGGATGGGTGTTGCTGAGCGTTACGTGGGGGTCCACATCCCGGCACCCAGGAAGAACCGGCCCGAGTCAGTTCACTCAGTATTTATCGATGAAGTCACCTTGCACCCCTAGTTTGCTGGGGTGGCACTGGCCTGCTTTTCCCAGTGCCTCCTCAATTTAGTGCCCCCCCTTTTATTCTCAAAAGCGTCCTGGTTCTGACACTCAATCAAGTATATGGTCGTGCTGACCGTGGGCTGTCTCTGCGCCAGGCCCTGCTCTCAGCTGGAGGGGACGGGTGAATGGGGCAGATGCAGTCCCTGCTCTTTTCTGATGTCACTACTCATAGCTCAGTGACCCCGGACAAGTCCCTGCACCTCGGTTTCCTCATCTGTAGAACACAGCTGGTTGTATCTACCTGTGTCTAGCTGGTGAGGTTGTTGTGAGAATTAGATGACCCATTGCACGCAAAACGCATAGCAGGGTCGCCGGCCCAGAGAGCGAGTTGAACACGTTTTAGTTCTCGGTATGACTCATATCTTTCCCGAATGGTCCACCGTGCACGGAGGAGAAGGAGGCTCACAGAGGCAGGCTATTGACCGGCGTGTGCCCCCAATGACAGAATCCAAAGGCATGTTTTTTATTCATTCATTTATTTAGCAAACAGTTTACTGGTTTTGCACCAGATGCCCCCAGGCTCTGAACTGGATTATGGGGACTCACTGGGGACCGAGAAGTAGACCCTGGCTCACGGGGCCTGCTGGCGCTGTGGCCCGCTGAGGGCTCTGGTTTGATCCAAGGAGGCTTTATTAACTTTTTTATTTGATTTTAGATTTTTTTATTTGTTTATTTTTAGAGAGAGAGGAGAGAGAGAGAGAGAAGGGGGGAGGAGCAGGAAACATCAACTCCCATATGTGCCTTGACCAGGCAAGCCTGGGGTTTCAAGCTGGCGACCTCAGTGTGCCAGGTTAACGCTTTACCCACTGCGCCACCACAGGGCGGGCCGGGAGGTTTTCCGTGATGGGTGAATAGTCTCAGAATGCATTCACTGAAGCCCTAACCTCCAGGCCCTCAGAATGTGATCTTATTTGGAGACAGGATGTTAACAGAGGTAATTGGGTTAAAATGAGGTCATCAGCGTGGGCTTTAACCCAGTGGTGTCTGGTGTCTTTATAAAAATGGGACCTTTGGACCCAGACATGCACACAGGGGGAACGTGATGTGAAGATGAGGGCAGAGACGGGGGTGATGCGTCACAACCCAGGGAACAGCCGAGATGCCAGCCACCCCCCCAGAAGGCAGGGTGGAGGCCTGGGCAGACTCTTACACATAGCCCCACTTTCTGCTAACGCAGTGACCTCGGCCTTGTGAGAGAGTCAATTTCTGTCCTCTGAGGCACTTTGTAACAGCAGCCGGGGCCACTGGCACAGCTTCCCAGAGGACCTGGCATCCAGGCAGGTGTTGCCGATGAACCCAGGCACAGTGCCGGTGGTGGTGGTGGTGGTGGTGGGATGCCCCCCTCCCAGCGCCACTGTGGGCCCACCCCCTCTCTTGCCCTTGGATATGGAGGCTCTGAGCTCCATTTGAGCCCAGTCCCGTCATCACAGGACTCCAAATCAGCGTCCCAGGGTGACGGAGAAGAGATGAGGCTCCCAAAGTGTGTTCAGAGGGAGAAGGACACACATGGTTGTGTTCCGGAAGCCAGTGATACCCTGCAGCAGCTGTGGGAACGAGGGCTCCCTGCGGACCACCGAGCACGGCTTGAAGCCACCGGTCGCCTCAGCCACTCGGGGCTCCTGCTTTCTGCCGGGGTCCCGCGGCTGGCTGGCCGGCCGGCTGCTTTGACCAGCTCGTCGAAGGAGAGATACTCACTCTCTCTACAATCACGGGGAGACTGTAAACATCTCGAGTCACCAGTTACCAACCAACCCCGGCCATTTGGAAGGGTTAGGTCTCGTGTTCCTCATGACTGTGAGCAGTCACGAGTCAGGTCACTCTCTTGTTCTTAATGATCTTTTAAAATGACGTGTGTCGGACCCGGACAAGTAAGGAAATACCGTGATGCACACCGGTGTCTCCTCCCCTCGCCGAAGGAAGGGAACATCCATCGTAGCTAGAATTGAAGTCCCTTGTCTATCGCGCCCTGATCTAGAGACCACCACAAACATTTCCATAGGGTTTTTTTATTCTTGTGCCTCATGTTATGTAACCCAAAGCGGTAGATCCTATTTTTAAACTCTACCCAAATGCAGTGAGATCATTCTGCAACTTGCTTTTCCACTCCCTGTTCTGTGTTGAATCATCCGTGTCAGCTGTGCTGCGGCGTTGCCTGTGATTATCCACAGTTAATGACTCGTCCCCTTGTTGGCGGTAGATGGGCGCGTTCTCTTCTGGGTTTTCTTGTGCGCACTCACGCCTGGCAGCCTCTGGGGGGTCCTTGCCATAGAACACGCACTGAGAAATCGTGGAATCACTGGGCCGTAGAGTGGGCGCCACCTTGGAATTTATAAAATAGTGATGGGCAGATTACTCTCCAGGAGGGGACTTTGTACACCCACCTGCAATACTTGGTCGTTCCTGCTTGCTCACGTGTAGTCAACAGTTGGTATCATCAGACTTTTACATTTTTGCCAATGTGATGAGTTTTTTAAACTACATTCCCTGATCCTAGTGAGGTTGAACCTCTTTTGAAATATCAATATTTATACTTCATTGAGGTTTCCAAAATGGGAAAGGACATGGACCACACGTCTTTGGCCCATTTTACCCCCTCCCCTAGTGGGTCGAATAATGAATAGCATTAGTAATAGAGGGTAGCTTTCTCATACTCCTGTCTTCAGTGGAAATGCTTCTAAAGTTTTAACATTAAGAATGATATTTGTTGTGTGTATACACACACACACACACACACATTATTTTTCTTAAGTGAGAAGCAGGGTGGCAGAGAGTCAGACTCCCACATGTGCCCCACCTGGGATCCACCTGGCATGCCCACTAGGGGACAATGCTCTACCCATCTTGAGTCATTGCTCTGTTGCTTGGCAGCTGAGCTATTTTTAGCGTTTGAGGCGAGGCTATGCCTCAGCACCTGGGACCAACTTGCTCCAACTAAGCCATTGCTCGGGAGGGGAAGAGAGAGAGAGAAGGGAGAGGGGGAGGGGTGGAGAAGCAGATGGGTGCCTCTCCTGTGTGCCCGACTGGGAATCAAATCCAGGACATCCACGTGCCAGACTGACGCTCTACCACTGAGCCAATCAGCCAGGGCCTGTGGTAGGTTTTTTTATTATTAACTATGGCTAGGTAAGGAAGTTTACTATATTTCTAGTTTGCTGAGAGTTTTATAAAGCATTGTGAATGTGTGCTAACTTTAACTTTGTCATTGAAATATTACGTATATAAAAGTGCATGGGGCCGAAGTGATAACGCTTTCAGAAAGTGAGCATACCCAAACGGAGTCAACAGCCAATCAAAGACTAGCTCATTAACAGTAACGCACGCGCCCCCTGCATGCTTCCGCCCTCTGTCTGCTCAGAGGTGGTCCTCCTCGTGGTCTAACTCCATAGGTTAGTGTTGCCTGTCTTCAAACCTTATGTAGACAGAACCAAGGAATAGCTATTATTTTGCTTGTGGCTTCATTTTTCTCAGCACCGTTTGTCATTTCCACTCATGTTGTTTTCTGCAGTCTTGTTTTTACTTCTGTCATGTTCTATTGTATGCATATAATACATTATCTTTTCCTGTTCGGATCTAGATAGATGTCATCAACAAAACAGCATTCTTTCTTTATTTTTTGGGGGGTGGGGTTATATACCCTAAAGTAACACTTTGAGGTCAAAGGCATTGCCTATGATCAGTTTCCCAATTGCACCAAGTGACATTCCCGCCCACGGTGTTAGGAGTGTCTCCTTGCTCCGTGTCCTCTCTGACGATTGTCATTGTCATGGTCGTTCTTATTTTAGCTGTTCTGGTAGGGCGTGCGGTGGCAATTTATTGCAGCTTTCATTTGCATTTTCCATCACTGCTGCCGTTGAACACCTTTCTGTGTGATTAATTTCATTATAGGAATCCTTTTACGCAGTACCATTCAGTTCTCTGCCGACTCTTTTCTGCTGACTGACAGGAGTTCTTTCTCTCTATGCTCCGGATCTATGCTTTCCCAGGGAGATCTCAGCTGTGTGACAGGGATATCTTCCATTCCGTATGGTGCATTTTTATTTTATTTCCTTCATGCTGTCTTGATGAATATATGTTCTTGGATTTAATTTGTTAATCTTTTACGATCGGTGTGTAAGAGTCTTTGCCTGCTCTAAGATCATGAGGATATCCCAAGTGACAACAGAGATTGCCCGTTTCCCCTCAATGGATTGAACTGTTGAGTAGCGTCAGTACTAGAGTGTGTCCTTCCCTTATTCCTGACTTGAGTGGAAATGTTTCTGAAGTTTTAGCGTGGAACATGATGTTTGTTTAAAGGCTTGGGTTGTTAACTCTGACTGTGTTAAGGAAATCGACTGTGTTCCCAGTTTTCCTCTAGAAAACTTAGGGTTTAATCATTCACGCTCAGATCTGCAACCTACTTGGAGTGGAGTGTTGCAGTAAGGTATACGACAGAGGTCTTTATCACATGTAATGAAATTAACAGTAGTTACTAAATATTACTCATATCCGTATTTCAATGTTCTTCGTTGCCCAGAAATTGCCTTTTATTGTTTGTTGAAATCAGGATCCAAACAGAACTCCATCTAGTCTGTTTCTTAATAACTTGTCTCTTAATTTTCTTTCGTCTTTTTTAAAACTATAATGTTGTTTCTCTCCGCGTCACTTTTTCATGCTACTTACTTGAGAAGGAGGTCGGTTTTTCCTCACTGGATTTTATTATCGCTTCCTTATGGTGTCATTTAATTTTATTCCTCTGGACCTTACCTAGCGTTTGGATCTTAAAACATATAAAATGTGGGTTAGATTTAAATTTAACATTTTGGGGCATGCATTCTTTACTAGTGGAGCCATGCACCATGTCTAATTATGTATGTTTTGCTTTCAGTGATGCTGGGATTGATCAGTGGGTTGGGTCGTGACAAATTGATCTCTTTTCTATAAAATCCCTCTTCAGCCTCCCACCCAGTAGTTAACTGTCCCTCGATGACCATTGCCAGAATCAGGTGTCACCTGAGGGATTGCAGATGGAAACTTTTAACTCTCCCATTTCTCCTTTTTTTTTTTTCTGAAGCTGGAAACGGGGAGAGACAGTCAGACAGACTCCCGCATGCGTCCAACCGGGATCCACCCGGCACACCCACCAGGGGCCACGCTCTGCCCACCAGGGGGCGATGCTCTGCCCCTCCGGGGCGTCGCTCTGCCGTGACCAGAGCCACTCTAGCGCTTGGGGCAGAGGCCAAGGAGCCATCCCCAGCGCCCGGGCCATCTTTGCTCCAATGGAGCCTTGGCTGCGGGAGGGGAAGAGAGAGACAGAGAGGAAGGAGGGGGGGTGGAGAAGCAAATGGGCACCTCTCATATGTGCCCTGGCCGGGAATCGAACTCGGGTCCCCCGCACGCCAGGCCAACACTCTACCGATGAGCCAACCTGCCAGGGCCCGTTTCTCCTATTTTTTAAGAACGCGACCTCATCCTTTTTGCTGTGTGGTTGCCCTGGGATGAAAGTCACTCTAGAAGAGCAGAATAAATGCTGAATTCTTGCTTTACACTGGATTTCAGCAGACTCGGTGTCTTTGCGTGGTCCAGCCTAACACACTGGGTTTTGATTCTGTCTCCTTTTTTTAAAAAAAATTTTTTTGAGGCTCATTATGAACTTGGGTTTTATACATTCCGTGCAGTTTAGTAAGTTTAGTGTTTTTTATATAGCATTTTTTTGAAACATAACGTGTCCAGATCACTGCACCAACTGTATGTCTGGCTCAAGGTAGTCATCACTAGGTGGACAACCTGTGTGACCCCTGCTCACGTCAGTAACTCTCTCCCGAGGCCCCAGGAAACCCCTCGGTGCTCTCTCCAGCTCACCTGCCCCTGGAGGGAACCACGGCCCCGGCTTCCTCACTTTGTGCAGTTTTACCCTGGCTTGGAACGTGTGTAAGCGGCGCTGCGATGTCTGTGTCTTCTTCTGTGCGTGACTTTCTCATCCGGCGTCGTTTCTGAAGATCACCTGTACTGTGTCAGGTGCTTGCGGGTTGTTTATTCTTCCTGGTGCCCCCGACTCCAGTCTGGGAATATATTGCAATCTGTCTGTTTTGTACCTGGTGGGAACTGGGCTGTTTCCAGAGGTTGGAACAGTCCTGTGTGTGTCTCGTGCCGGGTGTCTGCTGGCCCTGCGGTTTTTATTTGGACGGACTTTGAAGTGGAATTGCAAGGTCGCATGTGAGTGCCCTGCTTCGACCGGCATGGTCAGATGGTTTTGCAAAGCGTTTTTCTGTAATTAATTGAAACTCCCACCGGCAACATATGAGAATTCCAGTTGTTCCACATCTTTGCCAACATTTAGTACTCGTTGCTATTCTTAATGACTTTAGAGGTGCTGGTGGGTGTGTAGTGACATTCTGTTGTGACTTGACTTCATAGCTCTCGGGTGCGTGTTGAAGATGAGCACATTTGCATAGGTCTGATGACCGCCGGACTCTCCTTTTATCAATTGTCTGTTCAAGTCCTTCGCCAGTTATTTCTCAAACTGCATTCGTTCCCTCCCTTCCTACGGACCTTGAGGTGTTCAATGTGTTCTGAGTAAGAACTGTTTATCAGTTCTATACATTGCAAAGATTTTCTCATATGCTGGCTTGTCCCGCTCAGATATCTTCTAGTGAACAGAAATCGTTGCTTTAATGTGCCCAACATAATAAGTTTGTCCTTTTTTGATGATTAGACTCCTTCTGTGTCCTGTTTTAAAAATCTTTGCTTCTAATGCCTGCAATAGGTTTTATTCGTATGTAACCCTGTGAAGGTTTGCATTTTTCACCTTACACTGTTGGTGTTCCATCCGTCTAGAGTTGATGTGATATATGGGGCAGGGGGAGGGGACAGTACTTATTTCCAGCTGACTCGCCACTGTTTATTGGAGACTGTGGTTAACAGTTGGCTACCACTGTGTAACAAAAACCACCCCAAACTCAGTCACTTAAAACAGCTACCACTTATTTTGGTCACAGTGCGGCACCTCAGTGATTCGGGCTGGGGTTCACTCAAGGTGGCCAGCGTTTGGGTTTGTGGGGGACCCCTTGCCGTCAGGTGTGTCGTTAGGCAGCAGGGTAGTGTGGGCGGTGCTCGTGGCCGCGGGGATCTGGCAGACGAGGGAGTGTGTCATAATGGGAACGCACTGTCCCATCTCCGCTCACATCACCTTTGCTATGGTCTGTCTGGCCAGAGCAAGGCCAGAGGTCAGCCCCAGACTCACTGTGGGAGGGGGCTGCCTTGTGTCACGGAGACAGGGAGGCGTGGTCAGAATTGGGGTCCATCCTGCGACAGTCTGCCCAAACCATCCTTTCCCAGTAGCACCGGCCGCTGGCCACTGTCTCAGAGGCACGGGCTGCGTGGCTGCCAGCCTGGTCTTGCCTTCTGCACTCCGGCCCTGCCACAGTTCTCCATCCCCGGGCGGGCGACGGGTGGCCTTCGTGCCCCTGACTCTGTAACTCTGGATGTGGCCTGTGCACCGCTCTGCCGCCTCTGGTCCTCTCCTTCGAGACTGCTGAGCGCCAGCGGCTCCGGGAGGCAGGCTCATCCTTTCACCTCCTGGAGTGGCCAAGTAGAAATCATGAGAAAAAAAAAGGAAAAGAAACGGCAGAGTGACTAAAACCGTAATTAGGAGAGAATCGTGATGTTTAAGTCTGAAACACTCATTAGTTTTAAAGAATGGAAACCTTAAAAGGCAATTTATATGCAGAGGCTCCCAACCTTAGTTCTCTCCTGGGGCACAAGGCCACGCCCCATCGTTAGTTAGCCGGCCGAGCTCCACCTTCCCTCCTTCTTCCTTCCTAATGGCCGTGCTCTCCCCGCTTTCCTGTCATGTGAATGCAGACAGAGCCGTGCCTCTGTCCAGAGCCTTGTCCGGCGACAGAGCCATGGGCTTCACCATCCTGCAGGCTCCTCACATCACAGGATCGCAGGCTGTGGAAGCCGGAAGCAGCTTCCAGGTGTTTCTTTAAGGAGGGGCTGAGGTCAGGGAGAGAGGACGTGTGTGTGTGTACAGGGCTAGTCCTTCCTCCATTCACTTACTTGACAGGTATGTGTTCAATATTTGCTGAACAACTACTTCTCGCGAGGACGAGGGAAACAGAGGCGGACACGTGTCCTTGTTGCCGACGGGCAGTGAGCCGACAGGCGACTGTGTAAAGGCGAGAGGCCGTGCCAGGTGCCAGGAGGGACGCACACAGGGTCCTGTGATGGGCAGGGAGGTGTGTGCACGGACCTCCTTGGAGGGGGTTGTCGTAGTTTGGGTTTCTCCAAAGGCAGACCCTGAGACAGGGGTCCACTTGCAGGTAGTGTGTTTAGGAGGTGGTCCCAAGGCCCCTGGGGGGCTGAGGGGAAGGGAGGCGGAGAAGGCAAGGCAGGGCGGCAAGTGAAGCGTGCGTTATTGCGCAGTCAGCGCTGTGGGCACCTGCGGACCTCGGGGAGCCGTGTGGCACACGTCCCAGCAGAGTTGTCACCCTGCAGTTAAGGGACTTGGGGTAATGACCCACCCATATCCATCAGTCCCAGGGTTCTTTCCATTCCAGGTATTTCCCACCCGGTGCACACAGTGCCATCACCAGAGAAAGCCCTCCAGTGAAGAGGTGCGGGCTCTTTGTGTATGGAGGTGGTAAGGACCGAGGGGGTGGGCCCGGTGCCCAGTCAGCTGCAAGGTGGTATTAGTCAGGGGCCACAGAGAAACAGGACGAATAGGACGGATGGATGGTTGGATGGATGGATGGATAGATGATGGACAATAGGTAGATAGATAGGTAGTTGATAGATAGATAGATAGAGGTAGGTAGGTATATAGATCGATCGATAGATGGATGGATGGATAGATAGATGATGGATAGGTAGGTAGGTAGGTAAGTTTGTAGGTAGATAGATAGGGATGGATGGATGGTACAGAGGTAGATAGCTAGCTAGATAGCCAGATAGATAGATAGATAGATAGATAGATAGATAGCTATTATAAGGAACAGGCTCAGAAGACTGAGAAGCTCGAAGATGTGCCGTCAGAGAGCTCAAGACCCAGGAGAGCCACTGGTGTGAGGTTCAGTCTGAAAGCTGGCAGGCTCGAAACCCAAGAGGAGCTGATGTTTCAGTTCATGTCTAAGCTGATTTCCCAGCTCAGCCAGTCAGTTGAAAGAGTTGTCACTTACTTGAATGAGGGTTGGCCTTTTTTCCCCTCTATGGACCTTCAGCTGATTGGGTACGGCCCACCCACACTGGAGAGGGCAGTCTGCTTGACTCTGTCTTCTGATTCAGATGTTACTATCACCCAGAGCACCCTCACAGACACACCCAGAAGGTATCCGAGCAACCACCTGGGCATCTCCTGTCCCAGTCAAGTTGACTTTCACAAAGATGGTGTGAGAAGGCTCCTCTGTGGGAGGGGGCGCAGTCAAGCTGAGACTGGAAAAATGAACCCCGCTGAGACTCACAGAGAACTGGGGAGGAAGATTCCAGAATTAGGGAGAAAGGGAGCCTGGCTGGCCCCAGGGTGGACAGATGGCTGTAGTTGACCAAAGAGAACAAAACAACACTAATTTCTTCAACAGATCAGATTGGGTGCCTACCATGTGCCAGGCACTGAGGAGAGGAATGAACCATACACACAAATACACTAGCCCTCAGGAGAGAGGAGACAATAACCAAAGGCATCAATAGGTGGTAGGTTAGAAGGAGCCTCTTAGCCCGTGTCAGTGCAGTGAGCAGAGCCACTAGCTGATCTGTGTGGACATGTAGCATGAGTGAGAAATACACATTGATTGTTATAAGCTACTAAGCTTTGGGGCTTGTTACACAGCATCACCTAACCCATACTGATGGACCAGGCATCTTGCTAAATGGCAAAACAGATCCTATCACCCCATTGCTTAAATATGCATGCACACACGGATGCACACACAGACACAAACACATAACACCCTACACCATTCAGGTCCCTGTAGGTTCCCTACTGCCCACAGGGTAAGGAATGACATCTGTATCCAAGCCTCAAAGACTCAGCATGGTCTGGCCCTGCCACCTGTCGAGGATCACCTCCTGCCGTTTCCCCATCTCAGTGCCTTGAACTTGCCGTTCCTTCTGCTGGGCACAGTCTCATACTCTCCCCACTTCCACCCCCCTTCATACTCTCCCCACTTCCGGTCCCCCCTTCATACTCTCCCCACTTCCACCCCCCTTCATACTCTCCCCACTTCCACCCCCCTTCATACTCTCCCCACATCCAGTCCCCCTTCATACTCTCCCCACTTCCACCCCCCTTCATACTCTCCCCACTTCCGGTCCCCCCTTCATACTCTCCCCACTTCCACCCCCCTTCATACTCTCCCCATTCCAGTCCCCCTTCATACTCTCCCCACTTCCACCCCCCTTCATACTCTCCCCACTTCCACCCCCCTTCATACTCTCCCCACTTCCAGTCCCCCTTCATACTCTCCCCACTTCCACCCCCCTTCATACTCTCCCCACTTCCACCCCCCTTCATACCCTCCCCATTTCCACCCCCCTTCATACTCTCCCCACTTCCAGTCCCCTTCATACTCTCCCCACTTCCACCCCCCTTCATACTCTCCCCACTTCCAGCCCCCCTTCATACTCTCCCCACTTCCACCCCCCTTCATACTCTCCCCACTTCCACCCCCCTTCATACTCTCCCCACTTCCACCCCCCTTCATACTCTCCCCACTTCCAGTCCCCCCTTCATACTCTCCCCACTTTCACCCCCCTTCATACTCTCCCCACTTCCACCCCCCTTCATACTCTCCCCACTTCCAGTCCCCCCTTCATACCCTCCCCACTTCCACCCCCCTTCATACTCTCCCCACTTCCACCCCCCTTCATACTCTCCCCACTTCCACCCCCCTTCATACTCTCCCCACTTCCAGTCCCCCCTTCATACTCTCCCCACTTCCACCCCCCTTCATACTCTCCCCACTTCCACCCCCCTTCATACTCTCCCCACTTCCACCCCCCTTCATACTCTCCCCACTTCCACCCCCCTTCATACTCTCCCCACTTCCACCCCCTTCATACTCTCCCCACTTCCACCCCCCTTCATACTCTCCCCACTTCCACCCCCCTTCATACTCTCCCCACTTCCAGTCCCCCCTTCATACTCTCCCCACTTCCAGTCCCCCCTTCGTACTCTCCCCACTTCCACCCCCCTTCGTACTCTCCCCACTTCCACCCCCCTTCATACTCTCCCCACTTCCACCCCCCTTCATACTCTCCCCACTTCCACCCCCCTTCATACTCTCCCCACTTCCACCCCCCTTCATACTCTCCCCACTTCCAGCCCCCCCGGCCCCCCCTTCCTTCCGACGTTGCCTGCGTCCTCTGGTCTCGATGTTAGGTTCACTTCCTCAAACGAGCTTTCCCTGCCCCCAGGGAGGTTCCTTCCCGTGACACATCTTGTCATACTCGGCACTTCCTCACATGACAGGTGAAATTTCCCGTTTTGATCCTAGGCTCCCGGAAGTCAGGCATGAGCCCTGACCATGTCAGGGAAGCAGCTCCCTATAAATGTGCGTCGAATGAATAAGTCAGAGGTCTTTCTGATGGCCTCCCACTAGCTTGCTTTTATGCAACACAGATCTTCTCTTTAGAAGGGGTCTGCAGTAGAGACATAGGACTCACTTCTGTTCAGTTCAAATCTCTCCAAACATCCCTCCCGGCCTCCCCTACCCCCAGTCTTCCAATAAAGGGAGAGACGACATTAGTACCAAAGAGGCCGTCTCCTCAAGGACGTGCTGTTCCTCCTGCTGTGCTGGTGCCGGTGCAGGGACACGTGGAGGGTTCTACCAGCTGTGCGGTCTCCTTGTTTCCCGGGGTGGTGACACGCTGCCTGTCACGGGTTGGTGCTTGTCACTTGTTTGGGATTTCTCAGGAGCCTGGCTCCTCCCACTTGGTGGACCCCACATTCATTAATCGGGTCAGGGCGGGGCCACGGCTTGCGAGAATCCTGCTCTGCGTGTGAGAGGGCAGCCGTGGGGGGCATTGCTGAGACCCCGTCATCTGTGTTCAGAGACAATAGTGGAATCACCAGTGTACTTGGTTAGAAGTGCAGGGGTTTGGGGTAGTTGTCAGGGCAGCTCTCTGTGAGGGTCACAGCGTGAGCAGCCCTGTGCCGCCGCTTAGCTTTGCCGTGTGGCTTTTATCGCCCAGACGGGACATCCCAACGCCCACCCCTCGGGCCTCAGCTGCCGTGCCAGTTTGCACGCAGTTGGCCAGCTGAGCCCAAACCCAGTTCCAGTCTCTGGACGTCCTCGCTTTTCCGGTCGGCCCTGCCCTGGAAAGGATCCCAGTTAGTAGGGGAGACCGCGTGCTGAGCTCGAAAACCTGCTTTTCTGCCGCGTTCCGGGAAAGACTGAAGTGGGCTCAGCAGGCGCTGGAAGTGTGAGAGGGTGGCGCGCACGACGATGACGGGAGTGAGGACAGAAGAAGGACAAGGAGGGGGCAGGAGCGGCGTCCGTGTGAAGTTTGAGATGTGTGTCTTCAAAGCCCCCACGCAGGGGGAAGCCTCCTCGCGGCCAACTTAAAAAAGCGCACCCCAGGCAGTTAGTTGCCTGTACAGAGAAACCAGACCCGCTGCCCAGGAGCAGCACGGGCTCTCCTACCCCTGAGGGGACGGCCACTGCACATGTCACCAGGACAGCTGGCTGTCACTGTGGCTTTGCTGGTCACAGGAACGGGGCCGAGTCACACCGTTCCTTGTTAAATCAAAGGCAACCATCTCTGCTCTGTCTTACAATGGCCCCAGGAATTTCCTGTCCCCCCTTCACTCCCGCGATTATTATATTATATTATATTGTAACAGGAGATCGTCAGGATGGGTCTGTGCAATCACACGAGCCCTCCCTCTAAAAGCAGAGGTTTCTCCGACCGGACAGTGAAGGCAGAGTAAGAGAGGCTGGGTGCATGAGAAGGACCCGGTGCACTGTCACAGACCTCCAGGTGCTCAGAGGGCTCTCCGCTCACAGCCAGGAATGAAGTGGGAACGCCGTCCTCCAGCTGCGAGGATCCGAGTTCTGCAGGTCCTCCGCCAGCTGCCCGAGCTCCTCCTCGGGCCGGACCTCACTGCGGGGGCTGCTTCCTGTTCCTGTCGGGGCGACTTGCTCAGGGGTCTGACCCCAGCTCTCTGCCAGAAGCCTCTTGCTTGGACTTAAGTGAAGGGTCATTTTTTTGGGGGGGCCCCTGGATGTCCCGTTGTGCCAGCACCTTTGGTGAAAGGCTGTCCTTCCGCAGCCGAGTTGTGTTCACACCTTTGTCAGAAATCAGTTGGGCCCCCCCCTGTCGGTCTGTTTCCAAGTTCTCTGTTCTGTTCCATTCATATGTGTGTCCGTCTTCCTTGAAGACCCCAGTCTTGATTTCCTTGCTCTCTATCGCTGCACACAGTAGGGCCCGATGTCGGGTAAGCAGCTCCTCCCATTCTGTTCTTCTCTTTCAAGATTAAACTGTTCTATGGCTGTCACAGCACGCCTCTCTTCAGACCATCCTTGGGCCCTGTATCTCTCTCTCCCTGGTTGCCTTTCTTCTTCTCTCCCCTCGTCCCTCCATTTTTCTCCCCTCCTTGGTCTTATGGTCCGTGACGCCCTGCGGCAAACCGCTCCCAAACTCGCGGCTTCCACCGGCACGACTCGGCACCCTCAGTCCTCCTGTGTTGGCACTGATCGCTTTCGGGCAGACAGTCTCACTCGTCGGGGGGTTGGCCGGCGGTCAGATAGTCTGAGATCGCTTCACCTGGGACATCCTGGCTGCTGGGGCTGTCCAGCGTTCCAGTGTCCAGAAGGACGCCAGGCCACGGGCCTGTGCTGAACGTAGACCAGGAAGACAGGGATCGAATACACGGAAGGCCTGGCTGAGCCACGCCTGCCGACCCTGTCTCGGCTGCGTCACGGCACACGGGTATGGCCGCGCAGAGAATCCGTGGTGGGAAGATGTCCTTCACCCCTGAGCCACAAGGACGCCTTGCAGAGGACGTGGGTCAGGGAGCGATGGAGAGTGGGGGTGATTGATGCTGTCGATATACCGCAGCCCCAGACCCCTCCCTCTGCCCCGGCCTTCCGAGAGGCGGCCCTGGTCTGAGCATCAGACTCTTGGCACCAGGCCAGCCTCAGCCACGTTAAAGATTGGGTCCCAGGAGTTGAAGTCTAAGGTCCTGGTATGATGAGTCCCCATCATAGACAATGAGGAGTTTTATTGTTTCCAGGACCCCAAATCTATGGCAGCTGATGGAGGATGTTTGCGTATGTGGTTTCTTTTTTAATTAAAAATTTTTTTTTTTAAATATTGCATCTATTAGGGTGACATTGGTTCATAAAATTATATAGGTTGCAGGTGCACAATTCTGCCACGAGAAGATAAATCAAAACGTAATCGTCGGCATCCGAGTACTGTCTCGTTGACTCCTGTCTGGCTGAGCTCCCGTCCCGGCTCATGAAGGAAGCGCTTCGGCGGAACCAACGTCCAGGGCGCCTTCGCCTCAGCCGGGAGCACCAGATTAGTGAGGCTGTCATCTCAGTGCAGCTGTCTCCTCCTGCCCACTCTGCCCATCGACCGACCGGCCGCGGTGCTGAGAAAGATCAGTCGATTCTACGCCACGAATGAAGGCTCTAATCTTCCACCGTCTTTCCCTAACAGGAATCAGGAATTTGGTAGCTTGGTTTTCGGAGAAGCGGTCACCCTCAGTGTATTTGCAGCGCTTGTCTGGGGGTCATCGTGTGGAGAGCTGGCGGGGACCTAACAGCAAATGTCGTCATGGGGCTTTCTTTCGACAGGCTTTGTCCAGCGTTGCCCCGGAGAGGTCGGCTGGAGAAATAGCCACGCCCTGCCTTCCCCAGAGCTGCTGAGCTCTGATGTCACCTGAGAACGAAGAGCCGGTTTCGTTTCCGGAACACCTCATTGTTTCTGCGGCGTGGGCAGGTGCAGGAGTACACGCAGGTGTGACCACACAGGTGCACAGGGACGTGGGCCCACTGATTTGGTCATCCATCTACCCACGCAGCTGGCCGTCTTTTATGGACCCTCTCCTCTAAGCCAGGTGGCTTTCTGGATGTCCTGGGTGGACGACTGTCCTCCCACGCCCCAAATTCATGCTCACCTGGGATTTCAAGAACACGACCTTACTGGGAAGCAGGGTCTTCGCAGATGCGACGAGTTGAGATGAGGTCGTACTGGGTAAGGGCCCTATTCTAATGACTGGTGTCCTTCTAAGAAAAGGATGAAAAGCAGGGACAGACACAGAGGGGAAGGGGCCACGTGACGACAGAGGCAGAGATTGGAGCGGCGCGGCCACCCGACAAGGAACAACAGCAAGGATGGCCGGCACCGCAGCGGCTGGGAGAGGCCAGGAAGGCTCCATCCCTCGAGCGTTTGGAGGGACCGTGGACCGCCTGCACCGAGATGTCAGACTTGCGGCCCCCAGAACAGGGAGAGAAGAAATCTCTGTCGCTTTAAGCCCCTGGTGTCATGGGGCTTTGTTACAGCCGCAGGAAGTGAATACGGCGGGCGCAGAGGACGCACGTGAGTCTGAGACAGGCCTCACTTTCGAGGAGGTGTTAGGGTCCCACACCTTCTCTCTCTCGCGGGCACGTGGGTTTGATACCTTCCTATCATGGACCCCACATTTTCACCAGCGCCCCAAAGTAGCCGCTGCCCTGAGATTGCCGCCGTGCAGTATTGTCCTGTCTGGACTGGGCGTGCGATTTCTTGAGGGCTCATAGGTTCGGCGTTGTTGCCTATCAGAGTGCAGAGCAGGGGAAATAACCTTTTGGGCTTTCTGAATCCCGTTCATCAACTGGAAAACAAAACCGGTTTTGAATGAGGCTAACAGAGGTTGTAGCTCAGTTTAGCAAACACTGGTTGTTTGCTCTGTACCGGCGACGTAGGAGAGGTCTGTTCGGAGCACCTGGTCCCGCTGTGGGGCCGGCCAGACAGTGTGGATGGTGACCAGGGCTGAATGATGTCTCCAGCTAAAATTCAGCCGTGGGTGGGCGTGTGGGTGACACGTTAGGGCAGAGGAACCAACATGAGTGAGGGAGGCAGTGTACAGAGGGCAGTGTGCAGAGGACTGTGTGCAGAGGGCAGTGTGCAGAGGACTGTGTGCAGAGGGCGGTGTGCAGAGGGCGGTGTGCAGAGGGCAGTATGTAGTGGGTAGTGTGCAGAGGGCTATGTGCAGAGGGCAGTGTGCAGAAGGCAGTATGTAGTGGTTAGTGTGCAGAGGGCTATGTGCAGAGGGCAGTGTGCAGAGGGCAGTATGTAGTGGTTAGTGTGCAGAGGGCTATGTGCAGAGGGCAGTGTGCAGAGGGCAGTATGTAGTGGTTAGTGTGCAGAGGGCAGTGTGCAGAGGGCAGTGTGCAGAGGGCAGTATGTAGTGGTTAGTGTGCAGAGGGCTATGTGCAGAGGGCAGTGTGCAGAGGGCAGTATGTAGTGGTTAGTGTGCAGAGGGCAGTGTGCAGAGGGCAGTATGTAGTGGTTAGTGTGCAGAGGGCAGTATGTAGTGGTTAGTGTGCAGAGGGCAGTATGTAGTGGTTAGTGTGCAGAGGGCAGTGTGCAGAGGGCAGTATGTAGTGGTTAGTGTGCAGAGGGCAGTATGTAGTGGTTAGTGTGCAGAGGGCAGTATGTAGTGGTTAGTGTGCAGAGGGCAGTGTGCAGAGGGCAGTATGTAGTGGTTAGTGTGCAGAGGGCAGTATGTAGTGGTTAGTGTGCAGAGGGCAGTGTGCAGAGGGCAGTGTGCAGAGGGCAGTATGTAGTGGTTAGTGTGCAGAGGGTGGTGTGCAGAGGGCTGTGTGCAGAGGGTGATGTGTAGAGGACTATGTGCAGAGGGTGGTGTGTAGAGGGTGGTGTGCAGAGGGCAGTGTGCAGAGGGCTGGGACAGACCCGTGAACAGGATGTAGAGGGGGTTTCCAGGTACACCTGATAGCCTTCAACATTTGGAGCAAATATATACATGCGGGTCCTCAGTGCAGGCTGGGTTCCCAGATGGGAAGCTGTCCATTTCAGTCCTGGGATAGCCAGTGAATCTGGACTTCGAGTAAGTCACTTCCTGCCGAGGGTGGAAGTTACACACCTGGATGAGTTGTGTGGAAGGGAAGAGACTGGTTATTAATTTATTTTATTTTTCCATTAGAGTTGACATTTAATATTATATTAGTTTCAGGTGTGCAACGTAGTGATTAGACATTCATATAATTTACGAAGTGTTCCCCCCGCCCCAAGTCTAGTACCCACCCGGCATCATACATGGTTCTTACAACAGTATGGACCGTATTCCCTACGCCGTGTTTTCCATGGCTCTGTTTTATGTCTACCAATTTGTACTTCTTCTTTTATTTACTTATTTATTTCCAATTACAGTTTACATTCAGTGTTACTTTGTATTAGTGGCAGGTATACAGCACAGTGGGTTAGACAATCATGTGCTTTACAAATACTGATGGTTATTGCGGGAGGGAGACTGGTATTGATCACGTGCCTTCTCTGTTGGGCGCTGAGCTTTATGGTTTCAGATACTGTTACATTTCACTGACTTGCTCAGAACTTTGTTTTGGGATCTTGTGAACAGAGAGGTACTCGTTTGATCTTGTTTTTGTTCAGGTAACTAACCAGGTCTCCCAGCCTGGCCGAGCGTCCTGGCCACTCTGCTGGAGTCCAGCTGGGCCTGTCTATCTGGAGAGCTGAGGCCCTTCTTCCACTCTCAGATTGTGTCTTCTTGTCCTCCGCAGGCATCTGTCACCTGTGTGACTGTTCGTTGACTGAATGTATAAACTGTGTGTGTCTCCATATATATATTGTGTACATATATATATATATATATATATATACTAGAAAGCCTGGCGGTCATACGAAATGACCGCTGTTCTAGATATTATAAATTGTAATTAAAATGATTTGTGCAAAGGTGTCTGCTAATTCAAACTGAATTACCCAGGGCAGGCGGCGAGGACGCCCCTTTGCTTACTGCCCCACGGGGTTTTCCCCTTCTACTTACTTAATTGCTTAAAGTAGAGTGCAATGAAGGAAACCACTGGCGGTACATTTCTTAAGAGCCACCGCTAGCTCAATAAATAAAGGTGATTTAAATAATAAAATGTTAATTCACATGTCAAAGATCTCTTTGTACACATTTCTTGTGTAGATCTTTCCATCATTTTTAAGCTCGCCTTGCAGAGGACCATCAATTATTTTTAATTTTACGTCCGTTCTTTCACAAACTCTTGAACAGGCAACATAAAGTTGACCGTGTCCAAATGCAGGCTCAGGTAAAAAAATGCTAACACGGTTAAGCGTTTGGCCCTGAGACTTATTGATGGTCATACAAAGGCAAGTTTTATAGGAAATTGTCTACGTCTCAATTGAAACGGCAACCCTGTTTGAGATGGAGCCAAATCAATTCTTGGAATGACATATATTTCACCGGCAGTGCGGTTGGTTAGAGGAGCCAAAGACTTAGCTATTATGACATTATTTTTCAATTGGAGAACCTCTAGTCTTGTACCATTGCAAAGACCCCTTCTGGTGTTAAGATTTCTTAACAGCATAATAATTGCTCCAATCTTTAACTTCAATTTGTGAGGTGGCATGCCAGAAGGCGGGACTATTTGAATGCCGTGGCAACTTCACCCCATTGGCTAGTACAGTTACGCAAGCAACCAATAAGCTATCGGCGACAAACAGACATTTAAGCCGCATATAATAAAGATTGGATGAGAGAGACAGGAAGGGAGAGAGATGAAAACCATCCACTCATAGTTGCCGTCAGTGATTGCTTCTCATATGTGCCTTGACAAGGAGCCAAGTCTGTGACCCCTTGCTGAAACCAGTGACCTTGGGCTCAAGCTGGTGACCATGGGATCATGTTGATGATCCCACACTCAAGCCGGTGACCACGGGATCATGTTGATGATCCCACACTCAAGCCGGTGACCCCATGCTCAAGCTGGTGAGCCTGTGCTCAAGCTGGTGACCTTGGGGTTTTGAACTTGGGACCTCAGTGTCTCAGGTCAATGGTCTATTCACTGTGTCACCACCAGTCAGACAAGCTCTGTATCCCTATATCTGGTAGAACTAGATAGACTTCTCTCCTCAAAACTCATTTGGCAAAACATGTTTCCCTATCCTGGCCTATTTATTCCCCTTAGAATGAGTTTGTCAGTTTTGGGGAACAACCTCAAGTATGATTATGGTAAATGTGAACATCAATTTGAGAGGAACTAGCCATTCTCTTCTTGTGTCCTGAATGAAGGCTTTAGAGAGCCTCATCACCTTGACATGCGATGGGGCAGGCAACCTTGTACCCATTTCACAGATGACTATGGTGAGACGCTGAGAAGTGAGGGTTGGCGCCCCCTGGTGGCAGGCAGAAGGAACTCGGACATGTTCATGTGCACAGCACTCCCTTGGACTTCTCCCTTCCAGGACACCTTCATTCACTCACTAGATGTTTGTTGAGTACCTACTATGTGCCAGGCACTGTTCTAGGCTCCAGGGACACTGCAGTGAACGAAACAGGCAAACATCCCAGCCTTCATCAAAGAGGTGACATTCCAAAGTGGGGGTGCAGACCATGAACAGGTTGCGAGAGAACAGCAGCTGTTTTAGTTTGTGACAGTTACCGTGAAGGAAATTCAGATGGCGAGGAGGCGGAGGGACGCAGAGGGAGGTCACCGGCAGTGCGGTTGGGGAAGACCTCTCACTTCTCCAGGGAGGGGAGACCGGAGGGTGGGGAAGAGCTGGCGTTGGGGTGAAGCAGGGCCCAGCGTTCCAGGCGGGGAACCAGCAGCAGAGAGCCTGGGCGGGGGGTGGAGGGCATGCCAGGAGGCCCGGGAGGCTGACCTGTGTCCAGGGAAGACCGTGTGTGTGTGTGTGTGTGTGAGGCCGGCAGGAAGGCGAGGACCCGGCCTGCAGGTCATGGGGAGGGACGTGCATTTTATCACCTACACAGCCGGGTGCTCCTGCACAGCCTCAGCAGGTCTTGGGCTGGTGGGCAGAGGAGAAAGAAAGGACTCTTCCTGGTCACGGGCCTGGGAGCACACTCAGACCCCCGAGTGGGGGGCAGAGGAGGGAGAAAGGACTCTTCCTGGTCGTGGGCCTGGGAGCACACTCGGACCCTCGAGTGGGGGCAGAGGAGGAAGAAAGGACTCTTCCTGGTCGTGGGCCTGGGAGCACACTCAGACCCCCGAGTGGGGGCAGAGGAGGGAGAAAGGACTCTTCCTGGTCACGGACCTGGGAGCACACTCAGACACTCGAGTGGGGGCAGAGGAGGGAGAAAGGACTCTTCCTGGTCACGGACCTGGGGGCACACTCAGACACTCGAGTGGGGGCAGAGGAGGGAGAAAGGACTCTTCCTGGTCACGGGCCTGGGAGCACACTCAGACCCCCGAGTTGGGAGCAGAGGAGGGAGAAAGGACTCTTCCTGGTCACAGGCCTGGGAGCACACTCAGACCCCCGAGTGGGGGCAGAGGAGGGAGAAAGGACTCTTCCTGGTCACGGGCCTGGGAGCACACTCAGACCCCCGAGTTGGGGGCAGAGGAGGGAGAAAGGACTCTTCCTGGTCACGGGCCTGGGAGCACACTCAGACCCTTGAGTGGGGAGGTGAATTCCGAGCAAGGGTGTCCCTCTCTGAGGACTGCAGTGGTCTCATCTTCTGTCCCAAATCGTCCCTTCCCGGGAGGCTGACTAGCCTGTGGGAGGACAGCGTGGTAGCCCAGGGGAGGTGGACCCTGGAACAGAGCTCCCAGTCTCCGTGAGGCCTGGGCGTCCCCGCCTCGAGGACGTGTCTGCTGATGCCCGGGGCCACCCCCTCACCCCGCTTTCTCATTTCTCCCCAGTCACGCCTGTCCTGCATCCCAGGAACTCACCCACTCGTGGCGCCGGGCTCCTGTTTCTGTCGTCGCTTGTCCTGGAACCCAGGACAACCCCTGCATCCCCTCCTCACCGCCGGATAACTCGTCATTCCTCAGAGCCACTTGCCCTGACGGCCCCTGCAGGATGGGAGGGACTCCCCCCAAATCTGTCCCTTTTCATTAGGACAAAATGCCTTCCCAGAAAGAGCCCCAATCACGCTCTGCTTAGATCGCATTGACTAGACCTGGGCAGTGAGGTCAGTGCCAGCCGCCTGAAGGGGTGACTGGGGAAGTGGGGAGCAGAATTGTCCGGCTGGCCCTTGGACCATCAGTCTCACTTGTGAACTTGTTAGAAATGCAGGTTCCCTGGCCCCTCCCTGGAGACTCAGGACAGGGTGGGGGTCATGACGATCAGTCCCTACCAAGCCTCCAGCGATCCTGATGGTGGCCGCAGGATTAGACCAACTGTGACTCAGCGCCCGGGCCTGGCCACACTGGTCCCTAAACAGACCTGACGTTCCTTATTGAGGCGAAGGGGCGAGGTGAGCCTGGCTGGACACACAGCCAGTTATCTAACAGCCTGTGAGCCAGCGTGGCAGCCGTCCGGCAGGCCACTGGCCCCTTGGGCTTGGCCTTCGGCCAACAACGTGCCATCTGCTTCTATCTTCACTGTGTCCTTATGACCGGGTCACCCTGGGCGGCCTCTCTAAGTGTCCGGTCACCAGACACTGCTTTTCAGGAATGCTCCTCGCTGACCCACGGGCAGCTCGGCAGAGCTGGCGACTGCTTCAGGTGGGACAGTGGAATGACCAGAAGTGGATGGATGACCGTCTCGGTTCTCCCAGGACCGCGGGCGGGGCTTCCAGGGGTATAGGACTTTCCGGGATAAAACCAGGGGGTGTCCCGGAAGGTTTTCCCTAAGATGGTCACCCTCAGGAACTGACTCTTAGTGGACAGAAAGTCATCCCAGTGTGCTAAGGTGAGGGGTCCCATCCCTGGTCAGGACACGAATGAGCGCCCACCTCAAAGGAGCAACTAAGTGGAATAGTGAGTTGATGCCTCTCTCTCTCGCTCTCTCTCTCTCTCTCTTTCCCTCTCCCTTCCTCACCCCTCCCCATCCCACTCAAATCAGTGCAAAAATTAAAAAAATAAATGAAGAAAAGTAAGAATCTGACTCTCTGACTCTTGCACGCACACCCCCACCCCCACCCCCACCCCAGCTAAGTAGTCTCGCCAGCATTCAACAACGCCGTGTCTAGGACCGTCTGTGGCCTGGCCCATTCACAACAGAGCCCGTCTCAATCTGCTTACCAACTGCCGGCCTTGCCCTCCTGCACCCACGTGGGTGCCATTATGTAAATATCAGTATGCCAGGTCTCAGAGAGATGCCCAGTCA
This sequence comes from Saccopteryx bilineata, assembly GCF_036850765.1. Taxonomy (NCBI): domain Eukaryota; kingdom Metazoa; phylum Chordata; class Mammalia; order Chiroptera; family Emballonuridae; genus Saccopteryx; species Saccopteryx bilineata. Next base: position 261,377,012 of record NC_089494.1, read on the forward strand.
ATGGAAAACACGGGCCACCGTGCCAAACTCATTTAAATCCCATCTAGTTCCATAGAGAAATGTGCATTACGTAGGGTACCCCTGCGCCCTGTCCATTATGTCCGATCGCCCCCGGGAAACACGCAGATTTGTAGGGGATGTGGAAGAGTCAGATTATTTTCCACGTTACAATACTGATCATTAAGATAATAACAGCCTTCGGCGTTTGCCCGTTCACACAGTCATGAGCAGCCCTCTCCCGTCAGCCAGCAGACCAGTGGAGAGCCATGCCTTCTCTCCTCCGGGGAGAGAGCTGGGAGCCAGGTGGGGCCCAGGAGGGCGACGCCCAGCATCGGCCAGACTCCCGCGGGCTGTGCTCGGTGACTGGCGACTGTCTCTGAACGGCTCCCGGCGAGCAGGAGCAGAGGAGAGGCTGGGCCCTGCAGACAGACTCCGGAGGGAGAGCCGGACCAGCAGAAGGAGGCTGGTGCATCCTTTTCCCTGGCTCTCTGCTCCGCGACACCTTGCACCCCCTCTGCTGGGGTGACTGGCCAGAAATACCTCTCCTGGGACACACCCGGGGAGAGGGGCGACTGCAGACACCTGGGGCCACTCAAGAGGTGGCTCTTCCGGAAAGTGGGCGCCGCGTCCCCCGTGTTACAGATGAGGTGGGGGGGGCACACAGAGGTCACGTGACTCGCCCACGGTGACTCAGGCAGGGACAGATCCCGAGCAGTCTGCATCCAGGCTGGGTTCTCTGGTCCCTGCAGAAAGTTCAGGGACTGCCCCAAGGAGAAGGGGTCTTAATGGGGGCGGGGAAGCCTTCATGAGGGGGAGCCCCTGCGAGGCATGACAGAGGCCAGGTGGGAGTCCCCCCCACGTAGGGGCTTTGGGGAAACTGCTGTCCAGGCAGCATGGCGCAGCACGGGGCCCTCTGGGAAGCCAGGCGCTGGTGCCGGTGGAAGACAGGTGCCAGCGCCAGCCGGGGGGCCTGCCCCACGGGACCGTGGGGTCTCGTGAGAGGATACGTACAATCCCTAGCTCGTTGCTGGTCACGTGCAAGTACTGTACAGCCCGAGCCCCTGACTTTTCTCCCTCGACCTTCAGCAAGTGGGGAAGACCTGAGGTAGGGGCTTCCTTTCCCCGCACGTTATCCTCAGAGGAGACCAAGGTGCTGCTACGTTAACCAATAACCCATCTCTCTGTGCTAACCGAGCACGTTAGGCATTAGAGGGCACACCGGCTTCTGACCTTGGCGGGGACACACTTCTGCAGTTATCCTCCACTGTGTAAGCTTCACACACAGGGAACTGGCGGTATTCACCCCCTTCCCGCGCCCTCGCCCCCTTGTTACGTAGCGAACCAATCGTTCTACTTGATCTTTGGTAAATAGCGTATTTCTCCTGGCTACCGGAAGCTGGCTGTCATCCAATCTAATTAAGGAATATTTCCCGAAGACTCCTTACGTCATCCTAGGAATTGCGTTTGGCACTGTGAATACGGAGGTCTTCTCTCAATCATTCCTTCCGCTGAGGACTACTTATCGAGGACTGACCGCGTGCTACCACTGTGTTAGGTGCTAGGGAAACAGTAGAAAAAAGAAACATGGGCTCTGAGCTTGGTGGGCGTGGGAGGGCGCTCCGGGCACTGTAGGGCCTCGAGCTGTGGGGAGGAACTTGCTCTCCTCCATAGGATCAGGGGGGCAGCGTGGAGCGCCTCAGGGTGGGGTTTCAGAGATGTTGGGAGACCATGGTGGCCCCAGATGAAGGTGGATTAGACAGAGAGTGGCCTAGAGGCCGACAGATGGGATAGACGGGGAGGAGGTAACGGGGACCTGACCTGCTGAGGGACCGGTGATGGGGTCGGGAGAGAGAGAAGTCAAGGATGCATTCTAGGCTCTGAGTTTCTGAGGTCAGGTGAGTGTTGAACTGCTCATCCTGGGGTCTGCTTTGAACCTGTGGCGTTGAAGGTGGCTCGGAAGCCTCCAAGGAGCTGTGAGGTGGGCAGGGATCGGCACACGCAGGCTGGAGGGCAGAGAAGCCTGGGAGAGCCATCGGCAAACGGTGGTGATGGAAGCCTTTGCAGCCAGTGTGAGGGGAAGGTTGTAGGATGCGGGCTGGAGGGGCTCTGTGTGTGAGGTTTGGGAAGACGAGGCTTTGTGTGCAAGAGGAGTGGACGGTGAGGGGGGTCCGGCCGTGGAAGCCAGGCAGGTGCTTCGAAACGGAGAGCGTGGCCACGGACAAGGAAGACAGAAAGGCGTCCGTTGCATGTAGTGCATGGCCATAAGCTGTTGAGCTGTAGGGGCGTGGTCAGAAGCCAGACTGGAGTGAAGAGCTAGAAATAGCAAGACTGAAGAACCCCATCAAGAAGTCCACCATGAAGGGGAGATACGAGATGGAATAATAGCAGGAGGCATGGGCTCCTCCTCATCCCATAGCTCACAATGCCAGGGCTTAGACTGGCATCCAGGCAGATAGGAACCATGATGTGGCAGTTGAAGGCTCAAAGTTTCTATAAAAGAAGCAGGAGTAACTTCTTGGACACTTACACAGATAAGCTGATATATGAGTGTGTAAACTAAAAGTACCAGGTAGACAAGGTTGGCACCAGACATGGGGAAAGGTCAGCCTGGCGAAGAGAACAACAGCATGTACAAGAACTTGGTGTCCTGGCCAGTTAGCTCAGTGGTTGAGCACTGGCCCAGTGTGTGGATGTCCCAGGTTTAATTCCCAGTCAGGGCACACAGGAGAAGTGACCATCTGCTCTCCACCCCTCCCACTCCCCTTCTCTCTCTCTCTCTTCCCCTCCCGCAGCCATGACTTTATTGGTTCAAGCACATCAGCCCCTGGCACTGAGGATGGCTCCATGGAGCCTCTGCCTCAGGTGCTAAAAATAGCTCAGTTGGTGAGCATGGTCCCAGATGGGCAGAGCATCACCCCATAGGGGGCTTGCCAGGTGAATCCCCTTTGGTCACGTGTGGGAATCTGTCTCTCTGTCTCCCCTCCTATCACTAAAAAAAAAAAGAATTTGGTAATCTATGTGTCCAAGTTTTTCTCTGTCATCCCTGCCCTAGAGACCCACTGGGGAGACGTTAACTGCCAAATGTATGCTTTGGGGGCGGGGATGGAATATGTCAAGGAGTATCCATTCAGTGATGGGGGCGGGGACGGAATATGTCAAGGAGTATCCATTCAGTGATGGGGGCGGGGATGGACTATGTCAAGAAGTATCCATTCAGTGATGGGGGCGGGGATGGAATATGTCAAGGAGTATCCATTCAGTGATGGGGGCGGGGACGGAATATGTCAAGGAGTATCCATTCAGTGATGGGGGCGGGGACGGAATATGTCAAGGAGTATCCATTCAGTGATGGGGGCGGGGATGGAATATGTCAAGGAGTATCCATTCAGTGATGGGGGCGGGGATGGAATATGTCAAGGAGTATCCATTCAGTGATGGGGGCGGGGATGGAATATGTCAAGGAGTATCCATTCAGTGATGGGGGCGGGGATGGAATATGTCAAGGAGTATCCATTCAGTGATGGGGGCGGGGACGGGATATGTCAAGGAGTATCCATTCAGTGATGGGGGCGGGGACGGGATATGTCAAGGAGTATCCATTCAGTGATGGGGGCGGGGACGGGATATGTCAAGGAGTATCCATTCAGTGATGGGGGCGGGGATGGAATATGTCAAGAAGTACCCATTCAGTGATGGAGTGCTGCCCCAGCAAATGTAATGCAATTCAAACCAGAAGCCGTTTGGAATAAAATAGTTGGGTATGTAGGTTAAGAGCTTTCGAGAACCAACAAAGGTTTGAGAAGTCTGACTTGTTTCTCCTCTCCTCCCCTCTTTCTTTTGCAGTCAACTTTGACCATTTTCAGATTCTCCGGGCCATTGGTAAAGGGAGTTTTGGAAAGGTAAGAATGATGGATCTTAAAATATATATCGAAAATAAGATATAAGCGTCCCAGCCGGTGGGCTGTGTGTGCGTGCGTGTGTGTGTGTGCGCGTGCTCGTGCGCGCGCGTGTGTGTGTGTGTGTGTGTCTGGTGTTCTGTGGGCTGTGTGTGTGTGTGTCTGGTGTTCTGTGGGCTGTGTGTGTGTGTGTGTGTGTGTGTGTGTGGTGTGGTGTTCTGCGGGTTGCTGGGCACTATTTGGCAGGAAGATCTGGACTTGCCAAGATTGAAATCTAAAGGAAATCGGGATAGTTTCCTTTGGATCCGCTGTAATTTCACCCTGAAAATTAAATTACCATGGCAGCCCTGGTTTAGGTGAATTACGCTGGTAATTATTTTGAGGTCGCTGATGCTATTTCTTCCTTGAGGATCTAAATGAGGATAGTGGAAAAAACCCACACACTTATGAGATGGTCAACCTCTGCTCCTTCCTCCAACATGAGCATTGTATAAATATGTAGATAAAAAGGTATTTGGAAAGAATACTTACCACGAGATCTGCCCTCGAGCAAACTTCTCTGCACCCAGGGTATGATTTGACTCTGGGCACAGTGTTGTCCAGCAGAGCTCTGGAGGTTCTTCATCTTGCTGGACTGAACTGTATGCCTATTAGTTAGTGACTTTGACTCTCCAGGCCCCCTCCCTGACGCAGTCCCAGGCGACCACAGTGACTGTTTTAGAGACCCCACTTAGCGCGGAGCCATGCTGTATCTGTCTTCCTGTGGCTGGCTCATTTCACTTCGGGTAATGTCCTCAAGATGCCTCCAAGCTGTAGCATACTGCAGACTTTCTTTCTTTCTAAAGGTTTTCGCTGTGTCTGTGTGCCACGCTTCTTTATTCCTTATCTGTCCCCTTGAGCCACATTCTCCGTCTGTATCACCACCTACGCCCCCACCCAGGAGACGGGTCTGTGGTTAAAGGGGAGATCAAGGACGAGTCTGTGTTCATAAGGAGCATCTGGTCCTCACGCAGTATCTACCCTCCGGCAACAAGCATTTCCCTTGGGGTGTTTGTAACCACTGGACCACTGGGGGGTCAGTCAGCCAGGACTCATGAGCACACCGGCTGTGTAACAATGGACGTGTCTGTGTCTTCCACATCAGGTTGTTGTGGCAAATAAATGAGATTATATAGTTGAGTTCCCATCATGTAACCAAACCACCACTTAGTTGGTATTGATTCCCTCACTGCTTAGGCACTTTCCCTCCCGAGAAGCAGGGAGTGGGGAAGAGAAGACTTTAACTAAGTGTGTGTGTGTGTGTGTGTGTGTGTGTGTGTGTGTGTGTGTGTGTTGAAGGAGGTAGTAGTAACAGGCATGCCTGGTTTTTGCATGGAAGGACATTTGTGTGGACATACACATGGACTGGGACAGGCGGGGCTGTTGTGTACATTTACATTCCCAGAGCACCTCACCCTGTGTGATGTGTTGCTGTTGATAGATGGTGGGACAAGACTTGGCAAGGTCATGATCTTGCATGGTACTTGTTCTACTGGAAACCCACATAGTTCTGATTAACAGAAGCTTTGCCATTGAGTTTTCTCTAATTCTGTGTCTTGTTCTGTTGTTGGGAGTTTGTGTACAATACCAGATTTTGAGTTTCTGAGGTCAGGTGAGTGTTGAACTGCTCATTCTGGGGTCTGCTTTGAACCTGTGGCGTTGAAGGTGGCTTGGAAGCCTCCAAGGAGCTGTGAGGTGGACAGGGATCGGCACATTCAGGCTGGAGAGCAGAGAAGCCTGGAAGAGACCCCACTTAGCGCGGAGCCATGCTGTATCTGTCTTCCTGTGGCTGGCTTATTTCACTTCGGGTAATGTCCTCAAGCTGCCTCCACGCTGTAGCATACTGCAGACTTTCTTTCTTTCTAAAGGCTTTCGCTGTGTCTGTGTGCCATGTTTCTTTATTCCTTATCTGTCCCCTTGAGCCACATTGTCCATCTGTATCACCACCTACGCCCCCACCCATTGGCAAACGGTGGTTTCTTCATTCTTTCATTCATTCATCCATTTACTTATGGTTACATCCAAAGATCCAACTATTTATCCATCCATGCATGCATCCATCCATTCATCCATTCATTCATCCATCCATCCATTTATCCATCCATCCATTATCCATCTATCCATCATCTATCCACCCACCCACCCATCCATCCATCACTCATCCATCATCCATCCATCATCCATCCATCCACCCATCCACCCATCCACCCATCCACCCATCATCCATCCACCCATCCATCATATGGAGGATCAATTTGTTCTGGATTCTGTTCTAGGGTCTGAGATACAAAAATGAACCGGGTATGGTGCTTGCTTTTAAGGAGCTCTCCTACATGCAGGAGGCAGACAGATAAACAGATCATTAAAGTCTAGTCTGAAAAACAATGGTGGGGAAAATCCCAGGAGGTGTGGGTACACAGGGGTGAGTTTGCAGGATACCAAATGCAGACTTCACAGAGTACATGTTCTGTAGAGGGCAGGGTTGACTAGATGTTTATACAGTATTTTCTAACATTTTAGTGTGAAAATTTGCAAACATACAGCAAAGTTGAAGGAATTTTATAGTCAACACCCGTATTCACCATTTACATTTCACTTAACATCAACCAAACTTATTTTATGAAATACCTATCCTATTCATCCATTAATCTATCTTTTCTTTTATGCATTTTATAGTAATCTGCAAATATCTGTACACTTACCCCAATTATCTCAGCATTTGTCCATAGTTTTTCTTTTGCTGTAATAGCACATACAATAAATACACAAATCTTAGGTTTACATTTGTTGAGTTTTGAGAAATGCATACACCTGCGTAATGTGAAGATCTATCAAGATATAGACGATTACTGTCTCCTCAAAATCCCGCTGACCCTTCCCAGCCAAAACTCATCTGTATCCCAACCACTTCATCCTCTGGAGGTTAGATTTGCCTGTTCTAGAACTTAATATATAAATGATATCATACAACAAGTACTCTCCAGTGTAAGGCTTCATAATGTTTTGCATTTTGCCTAATGTTTTTGAGATTCATCCATGTTGCTGTATGTCAGCACTTTTTTCTTCTTACTGATGAATAATATTCATTCTATTAACGTATCACAGTTTGTTAATCCATTTTTGGCATGACAAGACTCTTAGACTGTTTTTAGTTTTTGCTGGTTTTCAGAAAGTTGCCATGAAACTTTGTAGTCCTTTTTTTATGAACATGTGATTTCATTTCTCTTGGGTTCAGATCTAGGATTAGAATTGCTTGATGGAGAGTGTTTGTTTTACTTTGTACAAAACCACCGAAGGGCTTTCCAACGTGGTTGTGCTATTTTGTACTCGTACTAAGTTCCATTTGCTTCACATCCTGGCCAACATGTAGTACTCTCAGTATTTTTCACTTTAGGTATTCAGTAGTATCTCAATCTGGTTTTAAATAGCATTTCCCTGATGAGTAATGGTGACCATTTTTTTTCATGTGCCTAAATGACCAATCTTATGTCTTTATTTGTGAAGTATGTATTCAAAACATTTTGCCATTTGAAAACTTGGGTTGATGTATTATCGCTGAAGTGTGGGACAGAGATGCAGATACCAGTCCTTTCTCAGATATGGGACTATTCTCTAAGAAACTGTAGTTCATCTGTTAATTTTATTGGTGATGTACTGTAGTGCACAGACATTTTATGTTTTGATGAGGTATAATGTATTGAGTTTTTCATTTTGGGGGTTATTGCTTTAAGTGACTTGTATAAGGAAACCTGGCTTAAGAAAACATACTCATGTCACAAAGATATTTTCCTGTGTTTAGTTTGTGAAAGTCGTGTGGGTTAGCTTATAGGTTTAGTTCCTTTAGAGTTAAAATTTTTTGGATGATGTGAGGTAAGAGTTGAGGTTCATCGTTTTCGTATAGGGATGGCCATTTCTTGAAAACAATTTTCTTTGCTTGTTGGATTGCTTTGACGTCCTTGTGAAAAGTCAGATGCCTTTTAGAAGTGGGAGGCCTACTACATCCTAATCTGTTTGTCTTACCTACTCGTACAAGGACCAGACTGTCTTAATTACTGTAGGTGTATAGTAAATCTTGACATCAGGTAGTGTAAGTTCTCCAAATTTATTCTTTTTCAAAATTTTGTGGACATTCTAGGTCTTTGGACTTTCACCGAAATTTTGTACTTGCTTGTCAATTTCTCAAAAAAAAATGGGTGGGAATATTATTGGGTTTATATTAGCTTTATATATCAACTTGAAAATACTTGCTATCTTAACAACATTGAGTCTTCTAATTCACAAATAAGGCGTACCTATCTCTCTGTTTCTCTTTACCTTTCTTTATTACTAAAGATTCTTTATTTTGATAATGTTTTGAAATTTTGTAGGCAGGGGCTTTGCCCTTTTATTTTGTGTCAGTTCTTTTCCTAAATTGTTTATGAAGTTTTTCTTCGTGGGGAGGGCACTATTTTAATGGAATTGTTTTTAATTGTTTATTGCGAGATATAAAAATACAATTGATTTTTATATATTGTATCCTGAAATCTTGCTAATTAAATTATCAGTTGTGAATAGTTATCTTGTAGTTTCCTGTAGTTTTCTTTTTACGTTTGTTTTTAGGATTATACTAGTTTCACAAAGAGAGTTGGGACATTTTTCTTCTCTGTTGTCTGAAAGGGTGTGAAATTGGTGTTAGGTCTATCATGATTTTGTCCATTTTCTGCTTTTCTTTGTCTGTTTTGCTGTTTTTCCTTTTCTGTATTCTTTTGGATTAATTGAATATTTAGAGCCCCCATTTAATTTGTCTATTGACTTTATAGCTGTAATTCCTTGTATTATGCTTTTAGATTGTTGCTCTAGGGATTATAATATACACCCTTAATTTATTCCGTAGTCTTCTTAGAGAGTTAATATTTTATACTTCCCATGACATGTGGATGAACCTGGCAACCTTATGGGACCTTATAGCTCCATTTACCACCCTCGTCAACCTTTATACTATAGCTGCACGAATGACAGCTTCTTAAATTATAAATCTCCAATACAATCTTATGGTTTTCTTTGTTAACTATATATATAAATATATAGACTACACTTGTAAATATATTGCACATCTTAAGAAATATGTGTATCTAGATCTATGTTTTTTGTTTGTTTTTAATAAATTTACCCATACTCTCACCAAGGTCTGAAATTCCCACTGATATCATTTCCATCCATTCTGAAGAGTTTCCTTTCAGATTCCCTGGGGTGCCTGTCTCCTGTCAGTGCAGTCTCTATTAACTTCATTTTATCTGACCGGCATTCATTCCCCTGCTTTCTTAAAGACTACTTCTTCTGGGTACAGATTATTGGGTTGACAGTTTTTTTCCTCGTTACTTTAAAGTGTCCATACCATTGTCACCTGACTGCCATAGTTTCTGATGAGAAGTTGTGATACTTTGAACCACTTATTGTTATCTGGTATGTCACGTGGCACTTTAGTCTCTCTCCTTTTTAAGATTTCCCTTTAATCATTGACCTTTAGCGGTTTGACTGGAATTGCACTTAGGTTGAAACGCTTGAAATTCTTCATTTAGAAAAGTTTCTCTCTCTTGGCTTAGGTTTTCCGTATTTTCTTGTATTCGTACCACACTGCCCTTTTATACCGTGCAGTATCGTCATAGTCACAGTAGCTGTTTTAATGTCCTTTATGCTGATCCCAACATCTGAGTCACCTGAAGCTTTGCCTCCGTAAGAATGGGGTCACATATTCCAGGTTCTCTGTGTGTCAAATCATCTTAGGTTACGCCCTGGACACTGTGAATGTTATGTTGCGGAGACTTTGGGTTCTATCGCATTTCTTTGAAGATGTACTTTTCACAAGCGTTCAACTTGGTTGGACTTACACTGCTGGCTTCCCCCCCCCTTGGGCGTGTACACAAACCTCTGTCCACTTCCTTTTCCTTTTTTACTGGACTGCTTACAGTCACCTTTAGGGGCCAGCCGGAGATCTGGGCAGAGTTTATGTGGCACATCCTCCTCTTCTCTGGATTTCTCAGAAGTGGGCGGCCCCGAGCATTCAGGAAGTCTGCCTCTAACCTCCTGAGCCGCGGCTACCCTTCACTACAACACGACATGTCAAACACCTGCCGAACTGTCATGTCTGTCATCCTCGTGTTGAGCATTCCATGACGTAAGGGGACTCGATGCACACGTCTGAGTCCACAGCGCAGCTGCACCACCTGGGACACTCAGAGGCCCGTCAGCCTTCACGCTGGCGTCGCTGACGATGTCGGTCCCGGGCCCTTTGCCTCCCTGCCTGGCATGCTACCAGATCTGCTAGCGGGCAGCCTCGTGAGTTTGAAGTTGGTCCTATCTCGTCACCGTCCTTTGGAAGATTTCTGTCTGCCTTTGCTGCCTGCATCTGTACTGCCGTTTGCCCACTGGTTTGGCTCTTAGAACCTGTCATCCAGAGCATACACGTGTTAAATATGGTTATCGTGGGTGCTTTTAAGTTAGTCTCGGGTCATAGCGATTGCTTGATGACACCCAGATGCACGTGGACTGTATACAAACCTGCGGTGTTCAGGAGGAAGTTGGTTTCCTTCAGAGGGAGGAGAACATGGCTCCGTTCTGGTCAGCACACCAAACACTCGCCTCCTGTCACGGTAAGGGCGGAAGTCGGCGTGACTGCTGCCGAGGTCAAGGTCGAGGGGCTGGCCAGGGTGAAGGGCACTCCCTCCTCACAGGGAGCAGTGTGGCTCTGCTTTCTGTCTGTGGCGGGCTCGCTGACTGGCATTTATTGGTAGTTTTCCAGAGGGACCTTGTATTGGGAGTTGATGACAATAGCGTTGGTTATCAGGAAAGAGCACGTGTGGACGGACAGAAAGCTCACGTTAGCTCCGTGCCTGCCTCCTCCGTGCGGCACCAAGGCCCACAGCGGCCGGCGGTCCTTCCGCAGGAAGTCACTGACCTTCGTGTAACACTCTCGGGACTGAGCTTGGGGACAGGCGCGGCACAGCAGGGTGATTTGTACGTATCCACGGGCAGCACGAGATTCGGGAGTCGACCTGACTCTGCTTCGTGTTGGTCGCGGACACCTGGGGAAGTAAATGAACAAATCTGAAGCTTAACTTTTCTCATCTGTAAAGTGGAAAAAGAATGAAGAACTGTAGTGATGGCTGTTTTTTTGTTTGTTTTTTACTTTTCTGCATGCTGTTCAGTCCCCTTTCTTGCTATAATAACATCCCTGTCCCTTGGAGACTGCCTCCTCCCTCCCTGTGGCCCAGGGGATGTCCAGTCATTGTGCTCCCGCATGCCTTTCTGAGATGGACATGTGATGGGCCAGCCGCATGGACCATCTTCAGCTGGACCATACAGGATACAGATACATGCATGCATGTGTATATGCACCTGACAAGCAGTATACACTTATACATATATGTACGTACACCCACATACATACATGCATACTACAATGCATATATCTTGTCTACACATATATAGTGTATACATATATGTATGTGTGTATACCCTCTAAGCAGTACATATGCATATATACATATACACACATATCCCCTAAGTGGTATATGCACACCTATGTATATCTTATGCACATAGTTGTTCAACCACTAAACAGTATATAGTTATATATATATATATATATGCCCCCCACACAGGATACAGATACATACACACATGTATATATATATATATATTTATATAGACATATGCATACTCTCACATAAAAAATATTTATACACACATGCATATGTATACCCACATGTCCACATGTTTAGATATGTACACATACCACTGCACAGTGTGTATGTCTGCATACACGTATAGTATATATATACATATACACATATACTAATGATTCAGAGAACATATATTTGACACATAAGTGAATGAGTATTATATAAATGAATCTATATAAATGAGTGAAGAGCCTCACAATTAGCCAATCGACTAATAAGAGTGAGTTGGCGGGTTTACACCAGTTGTCTCTGGGCTCGGGTCCTGAGGTCAGTGTCTGCATCTCCCCTGCAAACTCTCAGAACCGCCCCTGCAATCAGCACCTCCCCTGCAGCCCTCACACTCCGCAGCCCCTGCGCCTCCCTGAAGCGGGAGCTGGGCCGGCGGAGAGTCCAGGGTGAAGGGTTTTGCCCTGAGTGAACTTGGACGTGAACTGGGCTTAATGATCTTCAACGGAGGGAGGAAGAGACTTTGGGAGAAGTTTGCTTCAAAGGTATCTCTTCTGGATTGACAGTGGTGTGGGCTCTCTGCTTCAAGAGCTGGTTGGAGCAAAATAAATGGGGAGTTAATTAAAATTCATGGACTTGCCAGCGGCAGTCTGCACATAAAGCAGCAGAAAGTGGCGGAGTCATATGACAATAGTCCTTTATGTCCTCAGAGGCAGATTCTGGACGGCGCTGGACAAGGACGGCACAGCCGGTGGCTCCAGACGCCGCGCCGCCTTATTATGCGGCGCTGATCATTTCCGTCCGCAAGCATATTATTAGTTGTCTGATTCCGTGTCCCAGACTGTCACATCTGCATGCGAATTTATGGTGTGAAAAAAATACATTTGATTAATAGCAGACTAACCAATTTACGGCTCAGACCGCAACAAATCCACTTTGGAATTAAGCAGGGGTTAGGTTTTACATAGGCGTTTATCAGTTTGAAAGTTTGAAAATATTTGACTTGGGTCTTAATTTATTTATTATTATTTATTTATTTATTTATTTATTTTTTACCCCTTAAAAATATAAGCTTCTGGAATCTTTTTGATCTTTTAAGTTGCCAAGCCTTTGCGATAGTGGCAGCATGGCAGACGTGCACAGCGGGATTCTGAGCGGGGATGGTAAATGTTTGTGGCCACTGCTCTGCCCGGCATTATTCTGGGTGGTTGTGTGTGCCAGACAGCTGGACAAGGTCCATGATGTTACAGAGTTTCATCCGTAGGGGAACAGATGGACACGCAAACAGCAAACAAACACGGTGTTTCAGCAGTGGTCATTGCTCTGTGGCAGAGTACTGTGCCGTGACCCGGGAGGACAGAGGGCAGCTTTCTTTGGAGGAGAGGGGAACAGAGAAGGCTCTTTGAGGAGACATTTAAGCCAAGTCCTAACTGTTTAGTGGGAAACAGACCCTGTGAAGATATGAGGGAAAGAACGCCCTAGACAAAAGGGATAGCAGGTGCAAAGGCCCTGCGGCAGGCACAGAGTTCATAATGGGGCAGGGGCAGCAGGTGTGTCTGAAGGTCCAGCCAAAGCGAGGACTCAGACTGCACGGTGGCTCCTCTCGGGAAAAAGCCTGAGTGAAGCAGTCTGTTAAGCCCAGCGGCTAGAAAGCCTCCAGAGTCTGTCAGAGCTGAGCTGGGACTGGGGCTCAGAAGCAGGTGACTCCGGGCAAGTTGCCCGACTTCTCAGAGCCTGAAAAATGAGCTGTTTTATATTCTTATGTAAGAAGCGCTTTTAGACTTCTGAAACATGATGCTTGCACTAGAAGCCGTGATTGTTCACGCCAACGTCTTTCATAAAGGATGGAATTCCATTTCTTTTCAATTAAATATTTAGCCATTTTATATTAATTAGATTGTGTTGGGCTTGAGGCATAGTTTGAGGAATTTGCTGGCTCCCGGAATCACTTTATTAAGTGCTAAACATCGCAGGAACAGCAGGCTCCCGTGTGAATGGCTCTCAAGCCTCGGCCAGAGCCGCTGATCTGTTGCCGCCGGCCAGGTTGACAGACGTCATTGCTCCCGTGCACTTCCTGTCATCTCCCGCGTCACTCGTCTGCTGGCTGAGGCTTGCTGTTCACATGCAGAGGACGGCTCCAGCCTCGCTTTCCCCGACTCGTTCCCGGTGCCGAGGGCGTCAGAAGCACCAGCGCTGGTCCTGCCCCCATCTGTCCCTGTGCCTCCCTTTGGCGTTTCCTGACACTGTCGTGTCCCCTGTGACTGCAGAGGTCATCGGTGTGTGTGTGTAAGCAGTGGCGTTAATTATAGAGTCACCTCCTGGAGTGGCTCTCCAGCATTCCTGCACCTGCTCCCAGAAAGACCTCCCTTCTCCTCACATCTCAGACTTCCCATGTTGCTGGTTTGTCTGTTCTTTATTTCATTCATTTATTTATGACTGTATACCTGGGGTCCACTTTTAACACCCGCCAGAGGCTCTCCCAGGCCCTCAGGACAGAAGGCCACTACCTGAATTTGCACACACTGCTGGGAGGGGTTCCCGCAGACTGGGGGGGCTTACGCAGCGGAGGGACCGTCCCAGCGCCGGGGTCTGAGGCCTTTCTCGGCAGCGTCCACAGGGGCGGGCTCTTCTGAAGCGTCTCTGCTTCGCGTGTGGATGGCTGACACCCCCCTTTGCCTTCACGTCATCTTTTCCCTGTGTGTGTCTGTCTCTGAAATTCCCTTTGTATATATACACACACACCAGTCATCCTGGATTAGGGCCGACCCTCATGGCCCTGTGTTCACTCTTTGAAAAACCCTCTCTAAAAACACAGTCGCATTTTAAAGCACTGCAGCTTGGGGCTGCAACTTCTGGGTTTGGGGAAGTGCAGTTTGGCCCACTGCGCCAGCCTTTTCAAACGTGGCATTTAAGGCCATCTGTCACCTGCCTGTTGCTCACCTTTGTCTCTTCTTCTTTTTGCCACCATCTCCAAGATGTCTGACGTCCTGCCTCGGGTGGAGACCAGGGAGCGGCGCCCAGCGCGGGCTGGAACTCAGAGACGAAGGGTCCGTGGGGTGGGTGTGCAGTCTCTCAGCACCCCTAGGGGAGGGTGCGGTGGCTCAGAGCGTAGCTGCGTACAGCCTGGGCCGTGTCCCAGTGAGGGATGCCTCCTCGTGATGCTGTCCCTTTTAATATGCTGACGGAGGACAAACAGTTTAAGATCAAGTACCTAGCAACTTGAACACTTTAGAAGGTGATGGAGAAAAGCCAGCACGCAGCACTGGTGGCCACGGTGGCTTGGTTCCCTGGGCCCATGGGAGGTTGAATTCAGGTGCTGACTTCTGATCCTGGCTAGCTCACTGCCAGATGTGTTGGTCCAGGTTCTCCAGAGACATAGAGCGAACAGGATGTGTGTGTGTGTGTGTGTGTGTGTGTACATAAGTAAGCTCCAAATCTGGAGGTTAGGTTCTCAGCCTAGAGACCCGGGAAGAGCGGCTGCCGGAGTTCAGTTCCAAGGCTTTCTGCTATAGAATTCCCTCCTGCTCAGGGGAGGTTTGTTTTTGTTCTCCTTGGGCCATCGACTGATTGAGCAAGGCCCACCCATATTATGTAGGGCAATCTGCTTCACTCAAAATCTACTGATTTTAATTTATCAAAAAGTAATTTCATCCAAAAACACCTTTACAGACACAGCCAGAATAATATTTGACCACATATCTGGGCACCGTGGCCCAGCCAAGCTGACATATAAAATTAACCATCACACCAGACAATTGGGAAATGGTCCCTGAGGCCCTTCTTGGGCCACTTCTGCCCATCTCTACAGTGTGCTCTGCTCTTATCATCAGAACATGTATGAATGATGATCATGATCACAGTAATAATAAATGACTTAGTAAGTGCTTACCGTGTCGCCCTCTAAACCCCCCACTGAAGTCAGTACTACTCTTTGTTTTTACAGAGACAGAGAGAGAGTCAGAGAGAGGGATAGACAGACAGGAACGGAGAGAGATGAGAAGCATCAGTCATCAGGTTTTTGTTGCGACACTTAGTTGTTCATGGATTGCTTTCTCATATGTGCCTTGACCGTGGGCCTTCAGCAGACTGAGTAACCCCTTGCTCAAGCCAGCGACCTTGGGTCCAAGCTGGTGAGCTTTTTTTTTTGCTCAAGCCAGATGAGCCCGCGTTCAAGCTGGCGACCTTGGGGTCTTGAACCTTGGGGTCTTCTGCATCCCAGTCCGACGCTCTATCCACTGCGCCATCGCCTGGTCAGGCATTACTACTCTGATCCCCATTTTACTGATGAGCAATGTCAGAGAACTACTGACATATCTAGCATGCTAAGGGCGTGTCCCATGGCTCTGCTTCCAGCAGGCTGTGCCCTCTCCCCTCTAAGGCACTTCTTCCTCCCTCCCCTATACCTCCATCTTCCTGAAGCCAACTCCGGACCACGGAGAAACAGTTCAAACGCAGCCTTTTCCAGAAGGCCTTGCCCTAATCCCATCTCCTGGTTTGGCTCCGTCTTCTGAGGCATGCTCCCCTCTCCTGTAGCATTGCCCTTCCCTACAGAGTGACACTCCACGCGTTCATTCAGCCAACTGCAGGCAGCCACGAAGCCCTGCTTTGTGCCAGGCGCTGTCCCAGTCACTGAAGATAGAGCAGGGAACCAAAGGGAGGAAACCCCCTCTGATCACGGGGTTTACAACCCAGCAGGGGAGACCGACAGTGGATAGACGAACCAACCAAGGTGCACATCTGTGGCAGGAGCTGGTCAGGGTGAAAGGAAACAGGTCAGGGGGGCGGGGCTGAGGAGGGGTTGGCTGTCTCCCACAGGAGGTCCCAGGTGCTCCCCTGATGAGGTGACTCATGAGCAGAGCCTGAGAAGGTGAGGGCCCCAGGCTGCGGACACGTGGGAAGAGCGTGCAGTTGCAGGCACGGCACAGAGGCCAGGCCAGGGTGGGAAGTGAGCAGGGAGGAGGGTCACAGAGGTGATCAGAGGGGCGTCGGGGCCAGGCCACGGGAGGCCCGGTGACCCAGAGTGAGGGGTTTCAACTTTCTTAAGTGTCGTTTGTTTATCCCATTAAACCTTGAGTCCCTAGGGGACTGTCATACCTTCATGGCTAGCTGGGAACCAGGTCCATGGCAGTCATTTAATAAATGCTTACACATCCAAATGAGTATTTTTCTTGAGGCCAATGGTTTTTTTTCTTAATTTATATTTTTACGTAAGTGTAGTTGGCATACAAGCTTATTTATATTGGTTATATTAATTTCAGGTGTACTATAGTAGTAGAGTGATTTGACATTTCTATGCCTTGCGATGTGATCACCCCACTGATTCTAGTCATCGTCTGTCACCGTGTAGACTTACCCCAGTATTATTGACTATATTCCCCTTCCCCTTCTCACCCGTCCCCTCACTCTCTCCTGCTTTCTGGTAGCCAGCCTTGTTGGTCTCCGTCTCTATGAGGCCAACTTTTGACTGCTCCGGTGAGGCCAGCATTGATTAGAGCTCGTGTGGGTGGCCTTTCTGTGCTGTGAGAAAGCATCGTGCACTTGGGTGTATCAGATGGGGATGTGAGAAACAGAAAACCGACCTGACAGCCGCTTAAACAAAGAGGAGCTGGCTTTTCTCACATAACAAGAAGTCTGAAGGTAGGTGGCGCCACAATAGCAGGGTTAGAGTCTTTGAGAGGCTCTTGGCCTCCTGGTCCGAAGGGGCTGCTGCAGCTCCAGACATTACATGTGTATTCCAGGTAGGAAAGACAAGAATGTGGTGGAGGGGAGAAGAGTGGGCCATTGGTAGCTATTTTCTTTTGTTCAAAGAAAGCAAGACTTTTCTTAGAAGCCTCCAGCAGATTGTTATATCTCACTGGCAGAACCATGGTTACCTCCGGCTACAGGTGTTTAGTGGGTCACATGGCCTCCTTGAGGAAAACTGATGTCCCGTTATAGAGACAGAAGGGAGGATGCGCTCGGGCAGTTAACAATCATCGTCTGCAAAGATGGTCCACTTGTCAGCTAAGGACATTTGAACAGTGGACCCTGCGTGACCACTCTGCTTAGTAATGGTATTTAATCCTGATTTTTTCCCCTCCCAAATCAACTGTTTGACAGAATCTTGCTCTGCAAACATAATAGTGCCCTTTAATGTCACACTCTAGCTGTTGATTCATTCGATAGCATTGGCTAGGCGCGCTCCAGCTGGGATGGGGTGGGCAGTACACGGAAGGTTGGCTGAGTCAGATAAGAGGGGCAGTCTGGGCCAGCCCACAGGGCAGCACCGGCCTCGCACCCCCATACTTCTGGGTCCCAGCCCGACCTTGGTTCCTCTGACTCTGGGATCCTCGGAGCTGGCTTGCCCGAGCTGAGAAATAAGGGCCGGAACCCTGACCATCAAGGTCACTGAAGAGGCAACCAGACAAAAACTTCCCTGACGATTCTAGCAAAGTGACTCTGCACCTGTCTGCACCTCACACCCCATGGGCGCATTTCAAATGTGTTGAAATCCGGGCCCTCCCAGAGCTCCGGGCGTGACTGACATTGTCCACGCTCTGCTCTGCGTGTGACGTCGGGCCAGAGGCCTCCGGGTGCCGCGCCGTGTGGAGTCTTGTCGCCCTTGCTCTCTGCTGACTCGGGTCCCACTCCCCAGTGTCTGAGCTGCGGCGTGTGCCTGCCACTTGCCATTCTCATGAAACCCACACTGGCTAGCATGTATTTGTCTGTCTCGATACACTGATTAATGACGGTAACATTAGTTCCTAATTGAATCAGACAACTGAGGAATGTTAATTGGGTGCTTGCCTCTTAGCAGCTTGGGTGGCTTTGGCCAAATGGCTCATTCTCTGCCTCATCAGCTGGGATTTCTTGTGGAAAGGGCTCTGAGCTGCCCCGCTAGGGAGCGGTGGTGCCCCTCGAGACCCACCCCTTCCGTTTTGACATTGACTGTTGCTGGGACCTGGGCCAGCCGCCTCTTGGTGAGGAGTGCTAGCATCCCTCCTGCCGGGAGGACTGAAGTGCAGCTGAGGTGTCACGGGTTCCCTCAGTCACAGGGTTGCCATGGGGCTCAGAGCTGGGAGGAGCAGAAGCCCCTCCTCCCACGCTGCAAACAGATAGGCAGGAAGGACCGCCCACCTGCCGGGGCCACGCAGGGCAAGGCGGACCCAGTACAAATGACATTCCAGTTCCTCTGTGCATTCCAGCTCAGGCCTGGAGGTCAGGGCCGGGCAGCCTTCAGTTCGGGAGGGGGTGATGCTCACAGGAAGGGTATTCTAAGCAGAGGGAACGGAATATGCCCGTGGGTCCCGTTCCCAGGCTGTGGAGGGTCAGGCGGGGCAGGGCTTTTTGAGGGGAACCATTCAGCCACGACTACAGCCTGCATCCCCTTCCTCTTCGGTTTTCCATTCCGTTCTCTGTGCCCCAGTCGTCCTGCCTGACTCAGAGCCTGGGCGCTGCTCCCAGGTGTGTTCACTCCTCGGTTCTGCAACATGACGGGCGGGGCTCAGGCCCCTGGCTGGTTGGTTATTGGACATGTCACCCGAGTTGCCCCGGAATGCTTGGCCCTGGCTATTGGGGCAGAAATGTCTGCAACCCTGTGTCCTGGGAGCAGACCTCGCTCACAGCACCCTCAGACGTATCCTGTATGCTGGTTATGATGACGGGACTAGTGATTATTACAGTAACTGCTATTCGCACGGAGTGCTCTGTCTGGGGACGTTCTGTGTGCGTAACCCTGAGAGCAGTAAAGAAAGTTCACCTCCATTCAGTGCCCACAATGTGCTGGCACCGTACCTCACCCTCACAGTCCCCTGCATGTCCTCATAACAGCCCTGGCGGGAGGAACATCACCGCCATGTTACTGATGAGTAGACTGAGGCCCAGAGAGGGTGGGTGACGTGCCTGTGGTCACACAGCAAAGCTGGAGTATGAACTCTATGGGGTCAGAGTGACCCCAGAGCCCAGACACTTTCTTTGTTTTACCCAGGGCATTAGACTTAGACTCACCACCACCACATTCTAGCCTCTCAGTGTCTCCTGGTCAGGTTGGTTCAGCTGTTGCTACCAGCCTCACCTGCCCAATGAGGAAGGAAGGCCAGACGGGCCAGGGATCTGAGGGTGGCGCTACAGCTGGCCCGGAGCCAGAGCCAGGTTCTCCTGACCCCGGGTCCAGCCTTCTTAAGCTCTGAGAAACATAGGATGTTTTTAAGAGGCCCAAGAAAATGGAGCCAAACCCTCCGTGTACCTAGGGGGGCGTCAGGGCCCGGCCAGACCCCTTCATCCGCATAGAGGTAGCCAAGAACCCCGTCCGTCGACCTCTCTTCCCTCACTTGTAAATCCAAACTTGCAAGCGCTACCCTGTATCTTAGACCAACTGCCTTTGTTAAGTCTTGTACTGAAGTCGGACTTCTAAGCTCTGTTCAGATACCAGTAGCTCTACTTTGAAGTTGGAATTCTAATTTAGCTTTGAAGGATCTCTTCTGATGGCACACCTGTCACACCTGTCTCTGAGCTGCTGTGTCACCCTCCACCTGCCCCTCCCTGGGCGGTGAGAGCCACCTGGGCACCTCTGGCCATCGTCATCACGGATGAGAGTCAGGGACTTGGAGCCGGGGGCCTCGCACAGACATGGTCCCATCACAGCCCGGCTTTTTGAGGTTGGTGCAGCCGGCTGGACCGTGGGCTCCCAGCCCCGGCAGAGGGACTGTCCGTTGGCCATCTCTTCTGAGAAGACAAATGAGAAGTGAGAGGGAGGAGGGTACTAACCAGTGGATTGACCAGCCCACCACACGTCTGCCTGCAGGCGTGGGCCTCGGGTGCCCAGGGCTGCAGAACTGTCCGCTGGGGTCCCCCACAAAGCCGGGGCCACGGTGCTTTGGGACAGCACGCCTTTGCCTCCTGGTGTGTTACAGGTTCAAGGTCACTAAAAAAGAAACTTCCGTGGGCCTTTAGACAGCTCATTGTACTGCCTGGAAGCACACCCTTTCCCTGCACTGTGCTAATTAAGCCATTAAGAGTCCCCTGGCGTTTACCCACCCCCCACTACAGGGGGACACTCACTTCCTCGGTCTCACCGAGTCTCCTGGAGTGTCCCCTCAGTGGTGCAGGGGGGCTTTGCTAGTCCAGTTCAGACCGAGGCTGAGACGGGGCTCAGGGAGGCAGAACCGAAGCTGGGGTTGGAATTCTGGCTTCCTCCCCTGTCCCCCACCTGCCCCAAACAGATCCACGGCCCGTCGGGGCTGAAAGGGGTCTGACCTCCCAGCGCAGAGCAATCTGGCTGCTCGGACAGAGAACAACCCCCGGCTCCCCTGGCTCGTGGTTTCATATCGTTCTCTCTCACACGCCCTGCGTTCAGGGAGGAAGCGTCCCTCGTGATAAGTGGTGGCCGGGGGAGGTGGAGAGTGCGGGTTTGAGTCCTGAGACGTGAGGAAGGTCTACAGCAGGGGTCTCAAACTCAACTCAGCATGTGGGCCACAGAGCAAGATCACAGCTGTTCGGCGGGCCGCACTAGGTCTACAAAAGGCAACTGTTACGCAACACTTTTCTCACTGCAGTTGAAAACAAAAAAAAATCAGTACAACAAGCACAATCGTACATGCAGTTTACTCAGTGTCACAAAACGACCAGAAACTGTAGTTCACATCACAACTGCCGTTAACTAAGCTAATATCTAGCTAGGATGCTAGAGAAATGAAAAATACAAGTAGGCCCCTAGGCTTACTTAATTTTATCCAAAATATTTTGAACTTCGTGGATTAGTCTGCGGGCCGCACAAAATTGTTCGGCAGGCCGCATGCAGCGGCTGCGAGTTTGAGACCCCTGGTCTACACCCTTTCTCTGCCTCTCTCCCTACCTTTTTTCTGTCAAGCAAGGACAATAATCGTGGCTACCTGTACTGGTGAACAGTGTCCCCCCAAATTCACGATCTCCTGCAACCTCAGTAAAGGACCTTATTTGGAAATAGGGTCTTGGCAGATATAATTAGTTAGGTGGGTCACCCTGGGTTGGGGGGGTGCTGAATCCATTCAATATGCTGGTGTCCTGATGAGGAGATGGAATTTGGTGGCAGGGACCTCACCTCCCTCCCGCCCCCCAGGAGTCCCTCCAGGGAGCGTCCTCTCACAGTCCACCCTCCCCACCCTGCCCGGCAGCCCCCAGCAAAGGCATCACTCGAGGGTCAGACTGTGGGGGGTGGACAGAGAGTCCTCTCACAGTCCACCCTCCCCACCCTGCCCGGCAGCCCCCAGTAAAGCATCACTCGGGGGTCAGACTGTGGGGGGTGGACAGAGAGTCCTCTCACAGTCCACCCTCCCCACCCTGCCCGGCAGCCCCCAGTAAAGGCATCACTCGGGGGTCAGACTGTGGGGGGTGGACAGAGAGTCCTCTCACAGTCCCCCCTCCCCACCCTGCCCGGCAGCCCCCAGCAAAGGCATCACTCGGGGGTCAGACTGTGGTGGGTGGGCAGAGAGTCCTCTCACAGTCCACTCTCCCCACCCTGCCCGGCAGCCCCCCGCAAAGGCATCACTCGAGGGTCAGACTGGTGGGTGGGGCATCTCTGCCCAGCCGTTCAGCAGCTTGGTGAACTCTGAGCAGGTTAATTTCGCAGGCGAGGGGCTGGGGCTGGGGCTGCGGCTTCTTCTTGCTCCGGGGTGGGGGGGGGACAGCTTTATTCGTAAGGGTCTTGTGAGGACTGAGTGAAAGGAGTGGAGTGCCCAGTGTCGGGCCTGCAACAAGTGCTCAGCCCACGGAAGCTGTCGTCACTGCCCCTGTGACTTGTCCTTCGCTTGCTCAGTGGCCATGAGCCTTAGTTTGGCTTGCTCAGGAGCAGGCCCCCAGGCAAGGATTTGAGTACAAGGCACAGGACAGGTGACAGAGCAGAGACAGGTGAGCTGTGCAGTGTGTCAGGGAAGGAGAGACAGGAAGACTGCCCATTCAGGGGGTGCCGTCACGACAGTTACCCCCGCGGGCAAACTCTTCAACCCTGGGAGCTCTGTGAGCCCCAGACTGGTCCTGCTGGACAGGCACGGGGCCTGCGGTGTGGATGCCCGTAGCCCAGCAAGGGTCAGGTGTTACGCAGAAGCAGGGCGGGCCAGGAGACGCGGGTGGGCACGCCGTGGAGCTCAGGCCGTAGACGTGGGACAAAGCTTTGTCTGTTTCCTCCGGGGCTGTGAGCTTCTGAGGACAGGGCTGCCTCTTCCCTTTCCTGTCCCTCCGGCTCCTCCTCCGGCACTTACACAGGCCAGCGCGGGCGTGGGTGTTTGATGAGCAGGTGAATGGGGGCCAGCTCCTCCCTGTTACAGATACGGGGTGGGGGCGGGGGGCGGGGAGAGGCCTGGCCAGGGCGCTCTGCTCGCGGGCTCTCGGAACGGAGCCTCGAACCCCGGAGCAGGAATGCAGCGAGGGATGGCTTTTCCTTTTCCTTTAAACGTTGGCCTGAACCTTCTCCCTTGGACCATCGCTCAGGTATGCATCGTGCAGAAGCGGGACACGAAGAAGATGTTCGCGATGAAGTACATGAACAAGCAGAAGTGCGTCGAGAGGGATGAGGTCCGCAACGTGTTCCGGGAGCTGCAGATCATGCAGGGGCTGGAGCACCCCTTCCTGGTCAACCTGTGGTGAGTAGTCCCAGTGGCCCGGTGACGTCCGCGCAGCCCCGGTGACGTCCACGTGGCCCCGGTGACGTCAACGCTGCCCCAGTGACGTCCGCGCGGCCCCGGTGACGTCAGCGCTGCAGCGCCGCAGGGAACCCTCTGGGGGGTGGCGGGGAAGGATCGAGCTCTTCTGGGTTCACGCAGTTAGTTGGTTTTGGATGTGCTGCAGAGTATCTTTTCAGATGACTCGTTTGTAACGACCTTTTCTGGTGAAATCTGTAAGTGTAGGCTTGATGTCCGTTTTAATTCCATCTTCCCTCCCCGATGAATCACAGTTGAAGGTGGATCTAGAAGAGGTTTTTTTGCACCTGAGAACACGGAAGGGGGGTGGGGCTGGGGTATGAGAGCGCCACCTACTGTCTTCTGAGAGGACTTTTCACTTTTCGGAACCACACCCCCCCTAGTGTTGACAGTGAGAAGGACTCAGGGTGGCCGCCCAATGCGCACACCCTAAATTCTAAGTTCTGAATCCACATTCTGGGATCCACATTCTGGAACTTTCTCTCCATTCCCATCCCTAGTTATTATCTCTGCTTTAAATTTGCACACAAGAAAAGCCACCCTGCTAGAGGGTCTCCACCTCTGTGCCTTTGCATGTGACGTCTCCTTTTCCTGAATCTTCCCCGTCCCCTGCCGGGGTCCCCGGCTTCCTGTAACCCAGTCCTGAGCGTGCCTTCCATCCAGCTGACGGAGGACTTCGGCCCGGAGCCGTCAAAAGCAAGGGCTGCTCCCTGGTTCTTGTTTCTGGGAGTCTCGCATGGCCTCAGACACGCTGGCGGCACTGACCGGACACTTCCTGAGCTGGGCTTTGTTGTGGGGGAGAGGCCAGACTGTGCTAGGAACCCCACTCTGTGGCATTCTGACCTCAGTTGGCTGATCCTGGATGTTTAGAGCATCAAAGGTGACCCCTGATGGGGAAGTCCGGTCTGGTCCGTGTTCCTAGTATCACCGACGATTTTGGGTTGCTCTTCATAGAGTCACTCTGAGCACTGGGCGATAGGACAGGAGGGACATGGACTATCCTGTTTGAGAAAATCCGGGTGTGCCTGGCAGATGCCATGGCCGTGGGCATTTGCGTGGGGAAGCCAGATTACGTGGGACACACAACTCGAGTCTTAGTCACAAGGGCAAATTCTTCAGGGTTTCAGCAGTGATCCAAGCACTTGTGTTGTTTGAGGGAAATAAACCCCTTTGTGTTTTGATTGCTGTACAAGGGACTTTTTTTTTTTTTTAACTTAGTGAGAGGAGAGGAGGCAGAGAGACAGACTTCCAGATAGACTTTTGCATGTTCTCTGACCAGAATCCACCCAGCAAGTCCCCTGTGGGGCAATGCTCTGCCCATCTGGGGTGTTGCTCTGTTGCTTGGCAACTGAGCTATTTTTAGGGCCTGAGGCTGAGGCCAAGGAGCCATCTTTTGCACAGGGGGCCAGCTTGCTTTAACTGAGTCATGGATTAAGGAGGGGAAGAGAGAGAGAGAGGAAGAATGAGAGAAAGAAGGAGGAGGGGAGTGGAGAAGCAGATGGTTGCTTCTCCTGTGAACCCTGACTGGGAATTGAACTCAGGACATCTACATGCTGGGCCAACCAGCCAGGACCCACAGGGAATTTTTTAAAGTAAATTTCAGAAAATGAAATACTTAAGAAGGCAGTGATGAACCAGAATCCTCCTCCTCTTCTCCAGATTACTATGGCACTGATATAAAAGAACATCCGTAACCATTTTATATCCTGCTTTTTCAAATTACCGTATTTTTCGCTCCATAAGATGCACCTGACCATAAGACACACCTAGGGTTTTAAGGAGAAAAATATTCTGAACCAAATGGTGTGTTAAAATATTTAATAAAATACCATATTTTTCGCTCCATAAGACGCACGGGCATTTTCCCCTCCACTTTGGCGGGTGGGAAAGTGCGTCTTATGGAGCAAAAAATATGGTCATGGTTTGGTGGGAGAATTATCATATTATTGCAGACTCTTTGTAAATTCTTTTTAATGGCTATATACTGTTCCACTTGGAGACATTCAATAGGGTGTCTAGCTGTAATCCTGGCAGACAGGTTGTATCAGGCTGTATCTCATTGTCTGGCCAGTGTCAGTAATGCTGAGATGAAGATCTCTGAGCTTGGACTTTCCCAGGGCAGACTCCTGAGCATGGGCAAGGGGGTCGGATGCATGTCTGGGCTGTGACGCGTGTTGAAAGAAGGGAGTATAGGAAAACCCTCTGAGGACACTGTCTTCCACCGTCAGCAGGAAAGGGGTGGACCCACTGCTTGGATTTGGAGTGGCCTCTCAAACTCTGTGGACTCGGAATATTGCCTCTTGATGGAGGTCACTTCCACCTGCTTACTGCTAGGACTGTTTCGAGAATTAGCTGAGAGGAGGCGATGTGGAAGTATATTTTCTGTACATGGAAGATGTTCACAGTACAAGGTTCTATGTACAGGGTGGGCCAAAAGCAGGTTTACAGTCGTTTGTAAGGAAAATAATGTAATACTTAATAAGTAACAATATGAGAAGAAACTGTGGTTTGCATACTCACAACTATATACCTACTTTTGCCCTTGCGGTGTGTGTGTGTATATATATATATTGTAATGGCTGGATAGTAGATGGATGATAGATAGATAGATAGATAGATAGATAGAAAGAAAGCAGACAGATGATGCCCCTTCAAGGTTCAGGTGAGAAGGAGTCCACAATTCATCGGTTGTAGTGTGTATTTTGTGCAGTAATGTATATCATCAGGATTTATAGAGGCACAGAGGAACAGAAACGTAAAGCAGCGTCAGCACAGAGAGGGATTTCTGGGTTGTATAACTAGTGTGGCGTGCCAGCCGACCTGGTCTCTGGCTCCTGCTCTCGTCCGGGTTAGATTGTTTCCGAGGTGAGACTCGTGCTGACCGCTGGCTGCTCCCGTGTCTCCTCCTGCAGCCCGGCAGCGGCCGCAGGTCACAGGCTGGTGTGTGGGGCCTGGCAGGGATCACGTGCCCACCCAGAAGCAGTGGCGGAGGGGTAGGAGCCCACCTGAGTCCCAGGAACCGAGAATGAGGGAGGGGAACTCCAGAGGGAGACTGGTGTTTCCAGAAAACAGTGGAGACTGTGCCGGCCACAGACCTGCCCCTCGATCGTGGTATCCTGTGCTGCAGGCTGCAGAGCCACCCCGCGTGGGGGTGGGGGGCTTGGGGCTCCACCTCGCTGAGAGGGAAAGCAGGGCCCAGAGCGGCTCCCTGCCTTGTCTGGGTCGATTGAGTCGTCCCTCCCACTCGAAACCCTCCCCCATGCCCTGAGGTTTTCCATTCTTGGAGGAAGATGACCACTAACCCTTCCTGGTCCTTGGTCAGTGTCTTCAACTTCTTTAATCCCTGGACAGCGTTTCTTACTTGCCTACAACCATCCTGATTTTATTATCCCCATTTCTCAGATGGGATAGCTGAGTCATACCAACTCACTAATAAGTGGAGGAGATGGAACTGGAAGCCAGGCTGTTGGGTTTCATGGCCAGCCCTCGCTACCCCTCTCACAGCTGCTCTGAGGAGGCTCCGGCCCTTCCCTGCTTAGCCCACCACGTCCCCCCAACCTGCACAGAGCCCCTCCCTCTGGGCTTCTGTTGGCTGCCCCCCGCCTTCCTGACCAGGAAGGGAGCACAGGAGAAATTGCTTGTCATGTTCTAAGGACACCCTTCCTTCTGTTAATTACATGCCAGCTCTTCACGCCATTGAGCGGAGAGTGAATGATCGCGGCCTTGGGAGTCCTGACGCGGCCCCTGCTCATTCTTCATTTTCACCGACGTGCTGGGTCGCTGGCACCGGCCGAGTCTGGGCGTGCATCCTTTTCCGGACCGTTTAGTCTCTAAGGAGTGAGCGATGGGTGCTCCCGAGCCTGTGGTGGTCCAAGTGGAGTTGTCAAGAGCAATCTTTTCACCTGTTCTGAAGCAAAGCTGTTTAGTACTCTTGGGCTTTCAGCAACCCAAGGGCAAAGGAGAAAGGGAACAGAACAAAGAGCAGCCCCCCAGTGCGGGAGTGCCTCAGGGGGGGCCCTGGCGAGGAGGGGAAGGCGTGATGGGGCGCTGGGGTGGGGGCAGACGTGGAGGTGGGCGGCGTTTCCGCACTCTGGCCCCGAGGGCTGATCTGCATGCTCTGACCCCAGCTCTGCCTCCTGCAGGCCATGGGGCTGCTGTACACGGAGTGGTGTTCCCCTCCCCCAGCCCCCAGTGTGACCATGTCTGGAGGGAGGGTCTTTAGGTAGTTGTTAAGGTAACCGAAGGATAACTCCGTCCCAGGGTTGCTATAAGGACCAAACAAGGCAATATACAGCAAGTGGCCACACAGTTTCTGGCACGAGGTGACCACTGCATGGCGGACCTCCATGGAGTTGATGTTAGGAGCACTTGTCACTCAGGTCAGCCTCTGGCTGGAAGCCTTGCTGTCTCGTTCTCTAATAGCAGTGCACACGGGGGGGTGCTGACACTGGACGATGAGTCTTGAGGCTTTAGTACCAGATTTTTACCCTGGTTCAAAGGTAGTGGGTAGGCCCTGGCTGGTTTGCTCAGTGGTAGAGCATCAGCCAGGTGTGTGGATGTCCTAGGTTTGATTCCCGGTCAGGGCACACAGGAGAAGCAACCAGCCACTTCTCTAGCCCTCCCATCCTCTCTTTTCCCCTCCTGCAGCCACTGCTTGATTGGATAAAGCAAGTTGGCCCCAGGCTCTGAGGTTGGCTCCTTGGCCTCTACTTCAGGTGCTAAAAATAGCTTAGTTGCCAAGCAACAGAGCAACACCCCAGGTGGGCAAAGCATCACCTTATAGGGGGCTTGTTGGGTGGAACCCCGGTGGGGGCACAGGCAAGAGTCTTTCTGCCTCCCCTTCCCTCACTTAATTAAAAAAAGAGAAAAAAAAAGGTAGTGGGTAGATAGTTCATGTATGTTTTCAGATTGTATTTTCAAAATCCATTTTTTCTTTCCTAATTTACTTAGACTAGCTGTTAAAATGTTTTGTTTAAAAGCCTGACTTAGTGCTGGAGTAACTGTGGAATGAACACCTGGAATTCAGTGAGAACAGATGCCTGCGAGCAGCTTAAACAGTTCTCATAGCAAGCGTATGTTTCCAGAACCTTCCCTGAGTAGCCACGGACTGAGTCAAGACGCAGATCTCTGGGTGCCACTCCAGGCCAAGACAGAACCAGTTAAATTAGTGGCTGACTTTTTTAAGGCCATTGAGACCTTTGATTAAAGTAAAGATACATAAGGTGTTCACAGGTGCGGCTGGGCAGGCTGAAGCTGGGGACAGAAGGGGGGTTGGGTGGGTGGACAAAGCCCGGAAGCCCCTGGGGAGACTCCGATGAAGGATAGAAGTCCTTTAGAAATAATCATCAGGCGCTGAGCATCTCATTTCCACAAAAATAATCACCTTTGGCCTCGACTGTTGCTGCTGCTTCCCAGCTAGCAGCTCGCGTTCCTGCATTCAGCCAGCGGTCTGTCACCCGTGTGCCCTACACAGGGTGCCTTCGTCCGGCCGGGCCGCCATAACTAATGACCGGAGACTGGGTGGCTTAAACAGCAGATCTTTACCTGTCACAGTCCTGAAGGATGGGCAGTGTGAGATATCAGGGGGCCAGCACACTCCATTCCTGATGAAGGCCTTTGTCCTTTCCCTGGCGGACAGATGGCCATCTTGCTGTGAACTCACGTGGGGGGGGGGAGAGAGAGAGAGAGAGAGAGCGCTCTCTTGGTTCCTTGTAAAAGGGCACTAATCTCATGCTGAGGGCTCCACCCTCATGACCCAATCACCTCCCAAAGGCCCCACCTCCTACTACTGTCCCATGGAAACCAGGGTTTTAATATATGAATCTTTGGTGGGACACAAACATTTAGTCCATAGCAAACCTTATCAAAATGCAAATCTGATAAATCTCCTCTCTTCTGTGGAGAACCCTGCAGTGGCCCCAGAGCCCACAGAGTGAGTGTCCCTGCGTGCCCTGGCCGCTGACATTATGTCCGTGTCTCTCCTCCTGCCCCCGCCCCTGCCGCCATCCTGGTTCATTCTTGTCCTGGCTGTTCTGCCTGACTAGCGGTGCTGGTCATTCTTCTCCCTGCTCGCATCTCTCCGGGTTTCTGCACGTGCTGTTGCTTCTGCCTGGAGACCTCTCTCCCTTTTGCTCACCGTGAGAACTTCTGCTCATCTTCCCACAGGTGTCCCTTCATTAAACAGATGTTTCTTGGGCTCATATTCGGTGCCAGGCACGGTCTTCATGTCTAAGGTCCCGAGGTGAATAGAAGTAGCCTGGCTCTGCCTTCTCAGAGTTTTTGTCCCGGTATCGCCACCTCCGTGGAATGCCCTTAAGACCGCCCCCCACGCCCCCACTGGCAGGGCTGTTTCCTGGACTCCGTGATTAGTACAGAGCAGCTCGGTCATGTGTCTCCGTCTGCATGTCTGTCTCCCCCCTCACCAGTGAGCCGCCTGGGGGATGGGACCGTGTCCTCCTCATCTCTGCATCCCCAGCATCTGACAGCCAAGAAGTTCATGCGTTCAGCATGTGTGAAGGGCTAACGATATGCCAAACGCTGTGCTCCGTGCTGGTGACAGGACAGGGAGTGAGGCAGGCCCTCCCCATCTCTAGAGAGCTTCCAGGTGAGGGAGGACGGACATTACACCAGCAGTCGATTCTGCTCCTCTGCTCTGTAACTGACATCTTGAGTAGTCACTGTCCTTCGGGGTCCTGGAGTAAGTTAAAAATACATCGAGGCCCTGGCCGGTTGGCTCAGTGGTAGAGCGTCGGCCTGGCGTGCAGAAGTCCCGGGTTCGATTCCCGGCCAGGGCACACAGGAGAAGCGCCCATCTGCTTCTCCACCCCCACCCCTCCTTCCTCTCTGTCTCTCTCTTCCCTTCCCGCAACCAAGGCTCCACTGGAGCAAAGATGGCTCGGGAGCTGGGGATGGCTCCTTG
Source organism: Saccopteryx bilineata (assembly GCF_036850765.1). NCBI lineage: Eukaryota > Metazoa > Chordata > Mammalia > Chiroptera > Emballonuridae > Saccopteryx > Saccopteryx bilineata. The sequence continues at coordinate 261,407,184 of NC_089494.1, forward strand.
GCCTCTGCCCCAGGCGCTAGAGTAGCTCTGGTCGCAACAGAGTGACGCCCGGAGGGGCAGAGCATCGCCCCCTGGTGGGCAGAGCATCGCCCCCTGGTGGGTGTGCCAGGTGGATCCTGGTCGGGCACATGCGGGAGTCTGTCTGACTGTCTCTCCCCGTTTCCAGCTTCAGAAAAATACAAAAAAAAAAATACATCGAGAATACAAATAACCCACCATACCCTGGGGGTCACATGGTGCCCTGGGGTCAGAAGATACCCTGGGGGTCAGGTGATGCTCTGGGGGTTAGGAGATGCCCTGGGGGTCAGGTGATGCCCTGGGGGTCAGGGGATGCTCTGGGGGTCAGGGGATGCTCTGGGGGTCAGGAGATGCCCCGGGGGCCAGGAGATGCCCCGGGGGTCAGGAGATGCCCTGGGGGTCAGGGGATGCTCTGGGGGTCAGGAGATGCCCTGGGGCCAGAAGATGCCCTGGGGGTCAGGTGATGCTCTGGGGGTCAGGTGATGCCCTGGGGGTCAGGGGATGCTCTGGGGGTCAGGAGATGCCCTGGGGCCAGAAGATGCCCCGGGGGTCAGGAGATGCCCTGGGGGTCAGGTGATGCCCTGGGGGTCAGGTGGTGCCCGGGGGTCAGAAGATGCTCTGGTCCATCCCCAAGACGGCAACAGAAAACGCTTGTGGGGGTTTTCCGAATTCCGGTTAGTGATGATGATTTCATCGTTTTCCGTCACCATGGTAACCCCCTTCAGGGAGGGGGACAAAGGGTGTTGCCGTCTCCTCTAGGGTCCTTTTCGCATCCCTTGCTATTCCGGGACTCGTTAACGTCACTGGTGACTTCAGCTTGTGCTTTCCAGATGCCAGGTTTCCCAATTTGATTTTTTAAGTGATGCCGGATTGTTATTCTTCAGGGGGCAGGGCTGGGGCTGTGTCGGTGGATTATAAGCTAGGTCAGCCTGCATTCTGACATCCGGAGGGTCAGCCGTGTGAGGAGCTGTGCAAACACGGGGCTCAGGAGGGACGGCGGGGTTGGATCCTGGGGGTTGGCCCTGGTGCATCAGGTAATTCTCGTAGGTGAATGGCAGACCCTGCTACCTATCGAGGAGAGTATGGGGTTCGTTCAAGGTCATGGGGGAGGACCAGGACCCATCATGGACCCGCCCACGCTCTTCGGGGTGCTCTGTTTCCCTTCCTTCTGCCCCAAGACCACACCTTCTTGTGCCCGTTTCTCCGACTGCTCCTCATGCTTCCCTGTGTGCTTTTCTGCAGCTGGGCCTGCCCTGGACCCGTGAGGAACGGTTAAATTCATTCCGCACTCCTTCCGGGCCACGTGATGGTAGTCACACCACCGCTGACGGACCTCCGGGTGTGCACAGCTCTGTCCCTATTTTATACTGATTCGTCCTCAGGCCCCTCTTGTAAAGTAGATGCTCTTCTTCCCAGTTGGAAAAGCTGAGAATTGGTGGGTTCAGTAATTGACACAAGACTCCATAGCTAACAAGGGACATCATGGGGGATTTGAAGCAACAATGTGCCAAGGGGCACTCAACAACTAGCTCTCCAAGGGGACAAAACCCCCCGATACCGAATTAGCCAGTTCCCATGGTGCGAACCCTCCCCTCATGGTGTGCTGTAGACAGAACGTTGGTGTCTCCCCAGATCTTGTAGGTTGAAACCGAACCCTAATGTAATGGTGCTAGGAGGTGTGGCCTTCGCTAGGTTCTTAAGTCGTGAGGGTGGGGCCTTGTAAATGGGATTAGTGCCCTAATAAAAGACACCGCGGTGAGGTCCCTCGCTCCTTCCTCTGCGTGAGGACACAGTGAGAGGATGGCCATCTGCGAACAGGAAGCGGGCTCCCACCAGACGCAGAGCCTGCCGGCCCCCCGGCCGCGGACGTCCAGCCTCCACAGTGAGAAATCACTCTCTGTCCTCATGAGCCACCCAGGCGATGGTGGTCCGTCACAGCAGCCCAGTGGACTAAAAGGTGGTTGATTCCCATGAACAGCATGATGTCAGCAGCGTGCAAAACTGCCTCCCATGAACCAGGAGGAACCAGCCCCACTCCAGCCTGGATGGACGCTGAGCTAACACCAAGGCCTGTGCTCTCTCCACACCCAACTTCTGAGAGCCGGGCTTGGGACCGGGCCTCCCACTGTGAGGCTGAGCGAGCGATGGGCCTTGCCCTCCGGGAGAGGGATGCTTGGGGAGGAGCGGACACAGGGACGTGTGGCCCGTGTACACCGGACGCGGAATGGAGAGTGGGAGATGTTCCTTCCCTTCCTCGGAGGGTGTCCTCGGAAGCCCCAGTTTCCTCATCTGTAAAACAGGAATACACCCCCTCCCTCCCATGCTTTGCGACGGCCCGGTCAGATGGGGTTCCGTGGATGGAAGCCCCGTGGAAATGGTAAGTTGTTAGCAGAGTGTACGTTGTTAGACATCCTTCCGAGAAAAACCCAGGTGCGGACAATAACCTGTGACCATGTGGGACAGTTTATGACATCGCCCGTGGGAGGCAGTGAGTGTGGTTAGACTGTGAGGGCCGTGGACAGTGCTGAGGGGCGCGCTGTGACCTGGCGGTTCTGTGTGGACAGTGCTGAAGGGCGCGCTGTGACCTGGCGGTTCTGCGTGGACGGTGCTGAAGGGCGCGCTGTGACCTGGCGGTTCTGTGTGGACAGTGCTGAAGGGCGCGCTGTGACCTGGCGGTTCTGTGTGGACAGTGCAGAGGGGCGCGCTGTGACCTGGCGGTTCTGCGTGGACAGTGCTGAAGGGCGCGCTGTGACCTGGCGGTTCTGTGTGGACAGTGCAGAGGGGCGCGCGGCGACCTGGTGGTTCTGCGTGGACAGTGCTGAAGGGCGCGCAGTGACCTGGAGGTTCTGTGTAGACAGTGCTGAAGGGCGCTGTGACCTGGAGGTTCTGTGTAGACAGTGCAGAGGGGCACGCTGTGACCTGGCGGTTCTGCGTGGACAGTGCAGAGGGGCACGCTGTGACCTGGAGGTTCTGTGTAGACAGTGCAGAGGGGCACGCTGTGACCTGGCGGTTCTGCGTGGACAGTGCAGAGGGGCACGCTGTGACCTGGAGGTTCTGTGTAGACAGTGCAGAGGGGCACGCTGTGACCTGGCGGTTCTGCGTGGACAGTGCTGAGGGGCGCGCTGTGACCTGGTGGTTCTGCGTGGACAGTGCTGAGGGGCGTGCTGTGACCTGGCGGTTCTGCGTGGACGGTGCTGAAGGGCGCTGTGACCTGGCAGTTCTGCGTGGACGGTGCTGAGGGGCGCGCTGTGACCTGGCGGTTCTGTGTGGACAGTGCTGAGGGGCGCGCTGTGACCTGGCGGTTCTGTGTGGACAGTGCTGAGGGGCGCGCTGTGACCTGGCGGTTCTGCGTGGACGGTGCTGAAGGGCGCGCTGTGACCTGGTGGTTCTGCGTGGACAGTGCTGAGGGGCGCGCTGTGACCTGGCGGTTCTGTGTGGACAGTGCTGAAGGGCGCGCTGTGACCTGGCGGTTCTGTGTGGACAGTGCTGAGGGGCACGCTGTGACCTGGCGGTTCTGCGTGGACGGTGCTGAAGGGCGCTGTGACCTGGCGGTTCTGCGTGGACGGTGCTGAGGGGCGTGCTGTGACCTGGCGGTTCTGCGTGGACGGTGCTGAAGGGCGCTGTGACCTGGCGGTTCTGCGTGGACAGTGCTGAAGGGCGCGGTGACCTGGCGGTTCTGCGTGGACGGTGCGGAAGGGCGCGCTGTGACCTGGCGGTTCTGCGTGGACGGTGCTGAAGGGCGCGCTGTGACCTGGCGGTTCTGCGTGGACGGTGCTGAAGGGCGCGCTGTGACCTGGCGGTTCTGCGTGGACGGTGCTGAAGGGCGCGCTGTGACCTGGCGGTTCTGTGTGGACAGTGCAGAGGGGCGCGCGGCGACCTGGAGGTTCTGTGTAGACAGTGCTGAAGGGCGCTGTGACCTGGAGGTTCTGTGTAGACAGTGCAGAGGGGCACGCTGTGACCTGGCGGTTCTGCGTGGACAGTGCAGAGGGGCACGCTGTGACCTGGAGGTTCTGTGTAGACAGTGCAGAGGGACACAGGCAAAAATGAGATCATTATAAAGCGAGGCAGAATTCGAGATTCTGGCGCATGCTGAGAAGAGGGTGCCCAGGAAGGTCAGAGGCCATGAACTAAAGGGGAAAGGTGGCACCCCTCCGTGGCATCAGGCACACTCCCCCAGGAAGTGGCACCTTCTGGGCTGCGTGGCACTGACTGCTCATGACAGATGCACCTGGCAGGTGTCGTTACAGGTGGGGAAACTGAGGCTCAGGGAAGCTGAGCGCGTGACTGTGCAGGGCCCCCCAGGCGCAGGGTGGCGGGCTGGGAGGCGTGCCCGGCCCTCTCGCTCCCGAGCCTGGACTGCACAGGGCCCCCCAGGGACAGGGTGGCGGGCTGGGAGGTGTGCCGGCCGTCTCGCTCCCGAGCCTGGACTGTGCAGGGCCCCCCAGGCGCAGGGTGGCGGGCTGGGAGGCGTGCCCGGCCCGTTTGGCTCCCGAGCCTGGACTGCGCAGGGCCCCCCAGGCGCAGGGTGGCGGGCTGGGAGGCGTGCCCGGCCCTCTCGCTCCGGAGCCGGGACTGCGCAGGGCCCCCCAGGTGCAGGGTGGCGGGCTGGGAGGCGTGTCCGGCCCTCTCGTTCTGAGCCTGGATTGCACAGGGCCCCCCAGGCGCAGGGTGGCGGGCTGGGAGGCGTGCCCCCCCAGGCGCAGGGTGGCGGGCTGGGAGGCGTGCCCGGCCCTCTCGCTCCTGAGCCTGGACTGTGCAGGGCCCCCCAGGCGCAGGGTGGTGGGCTGGGAGGCGTGCCCCCCCAGGCGCAGGGTGGCGGGCTGGGAGGCGTGCCCGGCCCTCTCGCTCCTGAGCCTGGACTGTGCAGGGCCCCCCAGGGACAGGGTGGCGGGCTGGGAGGCGTGCCCCCCTCCAGGCGCAGGGTGGCGGGCTGGGAGGCGTGGCCGGCCCTCTCGCTCCGGAGCCTGGACTGCGCAGGGCCGCCCAGGGACAGGGTGGCAGGCTGGGAGGCATGCCCGGCCGTCTCGCTCCCGAGCCTGGACTGCGCAGGGCCCCCCAGGGACAGGGTGGCGGGCTGGGAGGCGTGCCCGGCCCTCTCGCTCCGGAGCCTGGACTGCGCAGGGCCGCCCAGGGACAGGGTGGCGGGCTGGGAGGCATGCCCGGCCGTCTCGCTCCCGAGCCTGGACTGCGCAGGGCCCCCCAGGGACAGGGTGGTGGGCTGGGAGGCGTGCCCGGCCCTCTTGCTCCTGAGCCTGGACTGCGCAGCACACAGCACAGCCTTCACTCTCCAGGCTGACGCAATAAACATGGTTTGAAATTGCGAAGGAAGACAGACCCTCCGTTGGGATTTGGGGCACTAACTGGAAATCTGAGAGGTTCCTTCTGGGGGTGACCGTCCTCTGGTTTCCAAGGAGATCTAGGGGTCCAGGAGGTTCCTGCAGTGTCCCCGGGGGCTGGTGGGGTTGGCCGTGCAGGGGCCGAAGCTCTGTCCCGCCTCGTCTGCGACCTATTTGGTGCGTGTTAGTGCTCTACGTTTGGTTTCATTTAAGGAAGGCTTGTAGCTGCGTAACCATTTTAACAGCCAGGAGCCTGGACGGCCTCTCCTGCTCTGTGCGTCTGCAACCTCACAGCCCCCAGGCTGCTTTCAGGACTGGACGCTGGGCCCAAGCACAGCCACCTCTGATTAGCAGGCAGGGGCGGCCCAGGCTGTGATTGAATCAAAAGGAGGAGGGGATTCGTGAAAATCAGCGTCGACTTGTAAAACCAGAAGCCACACATTAATGGTTAACATGTTCTCTTCCATGTCCCTGTTCCCTGCTGTGCCCCCAGCCAGTGACAGACCCTGCAGGGGACAGGAAAGCAGACCGGGGTCACCTTGCCTCCCCCTCTGGAGCAGAGACCCCCCAGTGCCAGGGGAAGCCAAGAATTATGCGTAGAAAGCAGAGTGTGGCCATGTCTGCTCTGAGGAGACGGAGACGGGACTTCTCTGATCGATGGCTGCTTGTGCTTCCGCGGTGGGAACAGTTAGGTGACAGTCGAGGACAGTATCCGTTTAAGGGCCACGTTGCTCACACAGGGCAGAGTGGGGATGTGTGAAGGTCTTACATCTAAGCGGTGCTATTTTCCTAGAAAGCAGATCCCAAGAGACCTTGAGGGCTCTTTTCTCTGCTGCGGGATCCCCGGCGAGACCTCCGCTGTGCCCAGCTCCGGGGGGCTCAGTGGCCTGGTCCTCAGGGCCCTGGAAGGTCAAGGTTGAGCGCCTCGGTGTCCCCTGTCCCCCACACCACGTCCCCTTCCCGGCTGTGCCGTCCCGGGGAAACTGTGCGGGGCAGCCGTTCCCAGATGTCTGCGTGGAGTGGTGACCGAGAAACGGAGTGAAGGGTGGACGCACTCGACGTTCCAGCGGTGACTCCTCTCACCTGGTCCCTTGTTTGGCAGCAGCGGCGCCCCTGAGGGCGTTTATCCTTCCGTTCCTGGGCTTCTGGGACTTTCTTTGATCTCTGGGCTAGACGTTGAGTTTTATCCGGTGCCTCTGGAAGGGTCATCACGATGCTCGGATGCTTGGTCTCCGTGCTCTCGGGGCATGGCTGACGGTGCTGTTATCCAATTTACCGGCACTGAGTGCGTCATCCCACCCGGAATAAATCCCACTCTGTAATGCTTCTCGGAAGAACGTGTGCTGTTCTCTCCCAGCCTCTCACGGCGGCAGCCGCGGCGATGTCGAGAGTTCCCTCTGCGTCCTCTCTGCGTGTCGGTCTCTCTCTGACACGCGTGCCCTGAGCCAGCTCGCGCTGCCCTCACCTCTGCTTGGGACGGACCCTCCCTGCTCCGCACGGCGCCAGCGCCACGGGATCTCTGTGGAGGGAGGGTGCGGCTCGCCACAGAGGTCGCCTCTCAGAGGGGGCTGTTCTCGTGATTGTGAAACTTTGCTTCCCTGATCATGGTCGGCTTGAAAGATTAATTCTCACAAGTCAACACGCCGGACCACAAGATTCTGAAGCAGGCTGTGGAGTTGCATTTCAGAATGAGTCCGCTCAGCAAGCACTCTCTACGGATACTTCTTCACCACCTTCCCCGTGGCCAATTTGATGTACCCCCCAAAGTGGTAACTTCATGTCCTTCTACTGCATGTGTCTTGGATTCCAACAAGACTGACTTTTTTTTTTTTTTTTTTTTTTTTTTTAGAGAGGAGAGTTAGAATGAGAGAGAGAGAGAGAAAGAGAGAAAGGGGGGAGGAGCAGGAAGCATCAGCTCCTATATATGCCTTGACCGGGCAAGCCCAGGGTTTTGAACTGGTGACCTCAGTGTTCCAGGTCAACGCTTTATCCACTGCGCCACCACAGGTCAGGCAAGACTGACTTTTTAATTTATTTTTTTAGCCCAAGAGAGGCAGAGACAGAGACAGACAGGAAGGGAGAGAGATGAGAAGCATCAGTTCTTTGTTGCGGCACCTTAGTTGTTCAGTGATTGCTTTCTCATATGTGCCTTGGCCAGGGGGCTGCAGATGAGCCAGTGACCCCCTGCTCAGGCCAGCGACCTTGGGCTCAAGCCAGTGACCGTGGGGTCATGTCTGTGATCCCACACTCAAGCCAGCGGCCCTGTACTCAAGCTGATGAGCCCACACTTAAGCCGGCAACCTTGGGGTTTTGAACCTGGGTCCTCCCCAAGCCAACACTCTATCCACTGTGCCACTGCCTGGTCAGGCTGACTTTAAAAACAAAACAAAAGAGGCCCTGGCCGGTTGGCTCAGTGGTAGAGCGTCGGCCTGGCGTGCAGAAGTCCCGGGTTCGATTCCCGGCCAGGGCACACAGGAGAAGCGCCCATCTGCTTCTCCACCCCTCCCCCCCCCCTTCCTCTCTGTCTCTCTCTTCCCCTCCCGCAGCTTAGGCTCCATTGGAGCAAAGATGGCCCGGATGCTGGGGATGGCTCCTTGGCCTCTGCCCCAGGCGCTAGAGTGGCTCTGGATGCAACAGAGCGACGCCCCGGAGGGGCAGAGCATCAACCCCTTGTGGGCAGAGCATCACCCCTGGTGGGCGTGCCGGGTGGATCCCGGTCGGGCGCATGCGGGAGTCTGTCTGTCTCTCCCCGTTTCCAGCTTCAGAAAAATACAAAACAAAACAAAACAAAACAAAACCCCCCACAATTATTGGTCATTGTTCAATACCGTCTTCTTGAACAGATATTTGAGAAAACTGAGACTTCACTGTCAGGAGCGTGATCAGTTTGGCAGGCCCGGCAGTAGAAGCATTGCCCATACACCATCAGCCCCTACGGTCTGCATTTCATGCCGACAGTCCAGCTGATGCCATCATCCTCCGTCCCGAGGAAGCAGCAAGATCCCAGGAAGCAGGACACAGGAAGGAGGCAGTAGGCAGAGAGGGGCCACGTGAGCAAAAGAGCAGGAGCCTGGCCCTCACGTCACGTCCAAATCCAGCGTGTCCACGAGGTGCTCGGGAGACACAGCAGCAGATCCGGGTGTCGGGCTGGTTTAAAATCCATGCCGTGTGCAGCGTTTGTACAGAGGTGGCTGAGCCTGTCTTGCCCGTCTAATTATGCGCTTTGGTGTGAGGTGCAGCGCAAAGGAAACTCAGTCTAAACCCCTCTTGACAGTTTCCATGGGGTCCACACCCTTGCGGTCTGTGCTGGGAGTAATGAGATTTCTGACGAGCCGCGAGCCAGGGCTCGGGGTCTGTGCCTGGATATTCACCTCGAAGGAGTCGTGGGTCTGACGGAGGTCACTTGTGGGACGCTGTCGGTCACTTTAGTGGCACACCCAGGCTTCCCTTTTCAGCCACACGTCCAGCCAAGGTCGGGGCCTGCGTTGAGTGTCGTTTTCATTAGGGATACAAACTGGTTATTTGTACAGGAAGGAGCCCCCAGTGAGGCAGGTGCATCAACGTTGTGCAGAAAGTAGAAAGCCTAATAAGGTGTAGACAGGAGCGGGTACCGTGGGGACCTTTTTAATGAATATATTAAGTGTTTTGCCATTAGCATATCTTTGTTGCTATGTGATTGTGTCGTCCTGAATAATTAGCAAACCCTCTGGTGCCTCCAGCCTTGCTTACATCAGCAACCAAATGCTACTTGGTACCTCTCTGAATGACTCCATGTTCCAAATTAGGGGAGCCCCCCCGCAATGAGATTTTTTGTTCTGCTTCTTTAAATTGTATTTCCTCTTCTCTCCCTTTGGGTTGGAACATCACCGAGCTTCACAGCACTAGTGAGTTTGGTGACCTCACACTGGGCCCCCCCCAGGGCTCAGCTCCTCGGAGCCCCCACCGCAGGTGCTCACGTGCGCTGCTCCATTGCCCTGAGGTTTCTCCCACCCCTGTGCACCCGGTGAACTCCTCTTTGAACCACAAAACCCTGCCCACCCACCACTCATCTATGAAGCTTTCTCAGAATGCCACCGGAGTGGTGCCTTTTATTTTGAAGTTAGTGCATGGGGAAGAACTGTGCTTTTCCTGAAAAACTGGACCACTTCCACATTCGGATAATGAAAATCATGTGCCTGGCTGTGTCATCCTTCCCTCGGACTGACTGGCAGCTCAGAGCTAACCCACATTAGGCCACGTGGGGTCATAAGAATAGAGACCTTGGTCCTGGCCAGCTGGCTCAGTGGTAGAGCATTGGCCTGGCGTTTTGAAGTCCCGGGTTCGATTTCCAACCAGGGCACACAGGAGAAGTGCCCATCTGCTTCTCCACCCCTCCCCCTCTCCTTTCTCTCTCTCTCTCTCTCTTTCTCTTCCTCTCCTGCAACCAAGACTCTATTGGAGCAAAGTTGGCCCGGGCGCTGAGGATGGCTCCATGGCCTCTGCCTCAGGCGCTAGAATGGCTCCAGTTGCAATGGAGCAACACCCCAGATGGGCAGAGCATCGCCCCCTGGTGGGCATGCCAGGTGGATCCTGGTCAGAAGTGTGTGGGAGTCTGTTTGTCTGCCTCCCCCCGCTTCTCACTTTGAAAAAATAAAGAATAGAGACCTTCCAGACAGGGAGGACTGAATGTGTAGACTCAGTTTCACCATCTATGAAGTGGGACTAAGGTCTCTGTTTCCTAGATTTTAAATGTGTACCATTAAGTGAAGAGCGTCTGTTCTCCGGCCTGTGCGTTCATTTCCTGTGCTTCGTTTTCAAATTGCCTTGCATTCTACTTGACGTTGAACTTCCGTGGCCCCAGATCTCTTTGTATTTTTATCACCGCTTTGATTTGTACTTTGACATTGTAAGCCGCCTGAAGTCGCTTGTGGAACTGGCCATGCTAAGTCTGAAATGAGCTGTTCTGTTTTCAAAGCGGTTGAAACCCTCCCGCTGGTTGGGGAAGGGGTCATGGCAGCCGGCTGTCCTACGCTGCTTCTCTCCTCCCGGGCTGGGGCGATGGAACCGACCCCACGGGGACGCCGAGCCGGATGCACGAGTGCTGCTTTGTTAATGAATGTCTTGGCGGAGTCCCCACGCCTCATTGCGTCGTTCTGCCAGAAGCAGGTTTGGAAATCTTGGCTTGGACTCGAGGTCACGTCGGATCCGTCTTTCTCTAGCTCAGATCTAGAGGCGGGATCCACGAGCCCACGTGAGGCTGCGGAAACAGGGAGAGCCGTGGTGAGCAGACCGAGCGTACTTGCCCACACTGCTGCTGGGTGCCCTGACCTCCCTGAGCGCCGGAGCACTGGCCAGCCTTGCTGACACGGTCCGGGAACCCCGCTCCCTGGTTATGGTCGAGCAGAGAGCATGGCCCTGTTATCGTCACTGGAGAGCTCCCCAGGTGATTGGATGGTGCAGCCAGGCTTGACGCTATTGAGCTGCTCAGCCCTTCAGCGCCAAGCAGAGTGTATAAACGGGGGCGCAGAGCGGGGGCGGGGAGTGGTGGTGGGAGGGGCAGCCCCTGTCCTGGACCATGTGGATGGAGGAATAGGCGGCAGGCTTGACTTTTGAGGGCCAGCAGATGAATGCCAGGCTCTGATCAACGGGTGGGCGTCTGCTCCCCTTTTAGGGGGACGTGAGTGAGAGGGGAGGAGATAGACCAAGAGCGTTCTGTAATATTCTAGAGTGGGAGGGGTGGGAGCTCCCTCCCATCCAGACACTCATGGTTGCTCACAGGAGACATCTGCATGGAGGGTGAGTATTCCTGCACCTCCCCTCGGCTTGGGAGACCTCAGCTTTCCTCCAGGAAGCTGTCAGTCCACTGTCCTGCTTTAAGAAAAGTTCCAGGTGATGCCCACATGCTGCTCGCTGGATGGAATCCTAGTGGTACCTCCGCTCCCAACCCCCATCCCCTTCATTGTCTTTTAGTTTTATACTGTGGGGAAAGGCAAGACCAGGGAGCAAGGTTCTCCTGTGCAGGGGATTTGGGGGAAAAGCCTGCGTGGCTTCCCGTCACCTTGTATTGCTCAGGCCGGGCAGCCCAGACCACTGGCTGCCCCTCGGTGTGGGCCTCGCAGTCCCTGCAACGGAGTGCTCCAAGGGTGGTCCCTGCACCTGAGCCGCAAGCTCGTTCCCTCTGTCTGCCCCCAGTGTCTGTGGTTCGGGACTGTGCTCTAGGACTCTGCTCCAGGGCTCACCTGGGGAAGGGACAGCGGAGCGTGGGGCCCAGCGACCCTGGCCGGTGCGGACGCCAGCTCTAGGCTCTGTGACTCTCCACGAGCGTCCCAGCAGCACACAGACTCTTCTCCAGGGCTGGTCATCTATTGGACCACAAAACTAGCCGCAAAAAAATGTACGGAGGCTGAAATCACATTGAGGCCCCGGCCAGTTGGCTCAGTGGATGGAGCGCCGGCTTGGCGTGTGGATGTTCTGGGTGGGATCCCAGGTCAGGGCACACAGGAGACGTGGCCATCTGCTTCTCTTCTGCTTCCTGTCCCCTTTCTCTCTCTCTCTCTCTCTCTCTCTCTCTCTCTCTCTCTTCCCCTCTCACAGCAGAAATAAAATCTGGACAGACCAAGAAGAAATAAGGAAATTAAATTAGTAATCAAAACCTCCTCATGAAGGAAATTCTAGAACCGTGTGGCTTCAGTGGTGAATTCTGCCAAAACACATAAAGAATTATGCCAGTTCTACTCAAACTCTTCCAAAACAGAACTAAAAAGGAGGGAGCACTTCTAAACTCACTCGATGAGGCCAGCAGGACTGATACCTAACCCAGATAAAGACACTGCCAGAGCGGGAAATTATAAGCCAGTGTCTCTGATGAACATGATGTAAAAAAACCAAACAAAAATACTAGCAAACCAAATCTAACAACACACGAAGAGGATCACACACAGTTATTAAGTGGGGTTTATCCCTGGGGTACAAGGATCATTCAACATATACACATCAATCAAGGTGATGCACCACTTGAACAGAGTGAGGGGTAAAAACCTTAGGATCATCTCAACAGGTGCAGGAAAAGCTTTAGGCAAAATTCAACATTCTTCCATGGTAAAAGCTCTCAACAAATCAGGTGCGGAAGGAATGTGCTACAGGCCATATAGGACAGATTGACAGCTAAGAGGCTGCTCAGGGGTGAAATCGGAGAGCGTTTCCTCGAGGACCGTAGAGACGAAAGAGTCCAGTCTCGTCAGGTCTGTCCCCCACACAGCACTGGACGTCCCAGCCAGGAAAATCAGACGAGAGAAGTAACAGGCATTCACATCAGGACAGAAGACCTAAAATTGCCTCTGCAGATAATGTGCTATATGTTAAAAAAAAAAAAAATCTTGAAGACTCCACCCAAACCTGTTAGAACTAATAAATTCAGGTAAAGTGGCCGGATACAAAACCAGCATATAAAAATCAGATGCATTCTGTACAATAATAATAAACTATTAAAAAAGAAATTAGGAGTATTCTATTTACAATAGCGTTAAAAAATGATAAAATACTTAGGAACGAATTTAAACAAGGGGCTGAAAGATGTGTACACTGAAAACTCAAGGACGTGGAGGAAAGACACAAATATCCTGTGTTCATACGTTGGGAGACTTCATATTGATTAAATGTCCATACTACCCAAAGCAGTCTATGAATTCAGTGTATTTCCCATTAAAATTCCATGGCTTTCTTCATAGAAATAGAAAAAAAAATTGAAAATTCATAGGGGGGGGACAAAGACCCTGAATAGCCAAAGCAATCTTGAGCAAGAAGAACAAAGCTGCAGGCATCACACTGCCTGATTTCAGCCTCTCCTGCACGGCCATAGTGATCAAAGCAGCCTGGTACCGGCATAGAAACAGCCAGACGCACGGCACAGAACAGAGGACCCACACATATACAGCCGGCTCCTCTTTGACAAGGAAGCCAAGCCTATTCAGTGCAGGAAGGATAGGCTCTTCAGTAAGTGGAAAACTGTGTATACTCCTGTAAAAGAATGAAATCGGCCCTTACCTTACCCCAGAATCAACTCAAATGGGTGAAAGACTTAGACTTCAAACTGTGGAACTCCTAGAAGAAGACACAGGGAAAAGTCTCCTTGACATCAACCTTGGTGATGATACTTTATTTTATATATTTTTGGCATATTTTTTTCCCCAAAAGCACAGGCAAAAAAACAAAACAAAAACAAAAATGCATAAATAAACAAGTGGGTGACATCAAACTAAAAAGCCTCTGTACGGCCCTGGCCGGTTGGCTCAGTGGTAGAGCGTCGGCCTGGCGTGCAGAAGTCCCGGGTTCGATTCCCGGCCAGGGCACACAGGAGAGGCGCCCATCTGCTCCACCCCTCCCCCTCTCCTTCCTCTCTGTCTCTCTCTTCCCCTCCCGCAGCCAAGGCTCCATTGGAGCAAAGATGGCCCAGGCACTGGGGATGGCTCCATGGCCTCTGCCTCAGACACTAGAGTGGCTCTGGTCACAACAGAGCGACACCCCGGATGAGCAGAGCATCACCCCCTGGTGGACAGGCCGGGTGGATCCCGGTCAGGCGCATGCGGGAGTCTGTCTGACTGCCTCCCTGTTTCCAGCTTCAGAAAAATACAAAAAAAAAAAAAAAAAAAGGGCAGAGGACCTGAATAGACATTTCTCCAAAGAAGACGCACAGATGGTCAACAAGTACCTGAAAGAATGCTCAGTCACCAATAATCGTTAGGGAGATGCAAATCCAAACCACAGTGAGATGTCTCCTCACACCTGTCAGGAAGGCTATTTAAATAAGTTAAAAGAAGCAATATAAGTCGTGTTGACAAGAAGGTGAGAAAAAGAGAACGCTCGTACCCTCCTGGTGGGGACTGGAGCGGCCACTATGGAAAACAGTATGGAAGTTCCTCAAAAACTTAAAAATAAGTGAAACTAAAATGTGATACTGTAATTCTACTTCTGGGTGTTTATCCAAAGTAATTGAAATCAGGATCTCAAGAGATGTAAGAACTCCACGGAAGTATTATTCACAATTGTCAAGATATGGCGACAACCAACATTTTCTCGGATGGGTGGATGGATAAAGGAAACATGGTAAATGCACACAGTGGAACGTTGTGCATTGAAATGACGCAGATCCTGACATGGGCAACGACATGGACAGACGTTATGGTAAGTGACATAAACCATTATGGTAAGTGACATAAACCAAATGCAGAAAGTCCAATAGGTACGATCTTAACTTACAGAAGTGGAATCTGAAATCATCAAGCTTATAGAAGCAAGGAGTAGAATGGGGGTGCCAGGGTCTGGGGCTGGGGCAAGGTTGGGAGGGAGTGGTCAAAGGGCACAATGTTTCAGCAGTGCACGAGGAGGAAGTTCTGGAGCCCCGCCCACTCTGCCGTCAGTGCCCGTGGCTAACAGTGCTGCATTGTAGCGATTTTCCGGGGCACCGCCAGAATTGTTAAAACATGCAACACCTGACTATTCAGTCAGGAGCACTGACCTCCTTTCCCTTAGATTGTCAAATAAAAAAAAAATGACAACGACCTACGCAATAATAGTCATCTGGTGCGAACGAATCAAAATCATACCCTTTAAAAATATTTTTTTTGTCAGATCAGCAAAAGATTTGATATATTTTTGGGGGTGCCACAGAATTTTAGCAATTAGTTTGTGTGTGCCATGAGATGAAAAAGGTTCAAAATTGATGCTATGTACATACAAATTACAATAAAGGGGGTGAGGGGCACAGTGGGAGGTGATGGGTACATTTATGGCCTCGATGGTGGTGCTGGTTTAATGGGTACATGCTTATCTCCAAAGTCATCGAGTTATGTACATTAAATATGTACAGCTTTTCACAAGTCAATCATACCTAAATAAGGTGATTTAAAAACAAACCCCCCAAACTGGCATATTTATTAACCTCAGCTTAAGTGGCCCCCTACTGGCAACAGCACCTCACTTTGGGAAGCACACCTCCCAGGGCTACCACCTTCATCAGTGGTAGTCAACCTGGTCCCTACCGCCCCCTAGTGGGCATTCCAGCTTTCATGGTGGGCGGCAGCAGAGCAACCAAAGCATAAATAAAAAGATAGAGGAGTGACATCAGAGAAATGGCACTGTAAGGAGCTATACCGATAAATCTCCCCAGAAATTCAACAAGATCTTCAACCAGAAACAGAACAATCTATCCTTGGAGCCTCCAGAAGTTCCACACTAAACACGAAGGTATGATCGAGCGAAAAATTGACTAAATACATAATCAACTGAAAAATTGACTGAATATATAATCAACCCCGAAGGAAATAAGGAGGAAGAAATGCTCCGCCTTCCTCACTAACCTAAATAAGGGCTGCTTTCACTGGGAACTGAGAGTATAGAAACTAAGGCGGGCATAGGGTGTGAATAGAATCAGGCTGCGGCACAAACGTCTCAACCAGGCTGTGGCACGGACATCCAAGCTGAGGAAAAACTGTGCTTGTGGCAACCCAGGCAATACAAGCTAATGCTTGCGCCAAATTCAGACAAAGAAAAGCAAGTGAGGCAGCTGTCGGCCCCGATCTCCTGGTTGGCGCGCGCAGATAGTGGGTGAGAGATTCCTCCTAGAGCCCCGGGAGTTCCCGGACAGAGGGGCAGAGTCAGAGGCCTTTGTGTGGGCCAAAACCAGAGTCTCGGGGTCGCCCCTGCTCCCTGAAAAGTGGCGCGTGGGGAGTGAGCGGGAGCGAAAGTCCCTATGCTCGAACTTTTTCGTGCGGGCGGGGCGCCTCACCCGGAGTGAGAGGCGGCCGGCCTGATATCCTGGTCGGCAAGCGTGGAGAGTGGGCGAGAGATTCCCCCGGGAGTGGGCGCCTGTGTTCCCGGACAGAGGGGCAGGTCAGAGGCCTTTGTGCGGGCCAAAACCGGAGTCTCGGGTTCGCCCCTGTGCCATGAAGAGTGGCGCATGAAAGCGAGATTCCCTACGCTCAAACTTCTCCGGGCGGGTGGGGCGCCTCACCCAGCCATACAAGCTAACAGACTCGTGAAGGATTAGCTTAACCTACAGTCTGCTCGCCTCCAAACTGACTTGTGCGACCCTAACTGACAAGATCTCTCTCAGGTCAGCGATCTAAGACAAGAGGGAAGATATTTTTTGGTACCTCTTGTTATGCTATGCACATAGGGGTGGGGGCCACCTCTGATTGGCAGAGCTTACATAGTCAGGGCTATATGTTAAAAAGAGGGATTTGGCAGCTTGTAAGTCCTCTTGCTTTGCAAACAGCGACTAGGGCATCTTCTACCCAGCCAAAACAGGTTACAAAGTGCCAAAAGCCTGAGGAAAGTGGTCCCACAGAGTGCTGAGGCATTCGGGACACACCCAGAGGTGCATAGAAAGGCACCTTGAAAACAATCGGCCCCCAGCCCCGCCTGATTATGCTAGCAGCTCTGACTGATTGAGCCTTACCCAGAGCCCTGCACCCAGTGGGAATAGAGTGGGGATTTGCCAGCTCTTTGAGCCTCTTACTCTCCAGGCAGAGGCAGCAGCAACCCCATAGCTGGATCATCAGCTGCTAATTCAGGAAGGAAAGACTAGGAGAGAGGCTCCGGGAAAACTGACTCTCTCATTGTCGGAGCCTGCAAATGCTAATGAGCCTAGATTGCCAACGAGACTGAAGCCCAATATATGACATCACCATAGAGACTTATCAACTGCAAACCTCTACCTAAGTGTGCCACAGGGGCAGAACTCGGGGTACAGAGTCACAGACCAGGAAGAGGGAGAGAGAAAAAAAAAGCAAGAAGATAACCTCTCAAAATCAAGAATAATCCACAGACTTTATAACCTATCCCATTTTATTATATTTGTTTGTTTGTTTCTCATCTTATCTTGATTATTTTCT
The DNA here is from genome assembly GCF_036850765.1 of Saccopteryx bilineata. Taxonomy (NCBI): domain Eukaryota; kingdom Metazoa; phylum Chordata; class Mammalia; order Chiroptera; family Emballonuridae; genus Saccopteryx; species Saccopteryx bilineata. Next base: position 261,424,408 of record NC_089494.1, read on the forward strand.
TCCTCTTCCAATTTGGTTGTTTAATTCTCTGCCAGTCTTACTCTCTCATTTCCTTGAACTACACTACCCATAAGTGTTACATCTCCCATTATCTTTCCTTTCTTCTTCCTTTCTATGAGGGTTGCACTCCAAAACCCTTAACTCTCCTTTTGTTTTTTCTTCTATTTGTGTTTTCCTCTTTTTTTCTCCCTCTATATTAGTTTCTTCTTTTCTCCTTTACTTTTCCTCTCATTCAATCCTCAATCATGAACAAATTATTTTATTTGGGACTCAAATTTTTATTTGTGGTGCTTTGGGGGTTTTTTACTTTGCTTTTTTAACTCACTAGCAGTGCTCCCAACCCTGGCTCTCCATTTTATCTAGTTTTTGCTCCACTAAATACAATAGTAATTTTTAAAAATTTTTTCCCTTTTTCCTGTTTCCCTCTTATTCCTCTCATTATATCTCTTAGTCAACCATCACCTAAAAGCAAATCATTTTATTCTTGGCCCAAATTTTTTCCTTTTTTGCATCTTGTGGGTCCATACCCCGTTTTGCCCCTTTATCACTTCTCCCCTACTCAGGCCCTCCATTATAGGTAATTTTTGTTCTATTTAGCATAATATAATACACAGTTCACCACAAGATTTTTTCAAGAAGGAGGGGAGAGGAGAGGAGAGAAAAAAAGGGGGGAGAATAATATTGTTTTTATTTTTTAATTTTATTTTTTTAACTTTTTTTCTTTATTAATTCTCATTAGTACTATCAACAAAACCACCCTCAGATGCCATTAAGGAAAAGGATATCTAATATCATGGATACAAAAGACAGAGAGGTAACACATATAGATGAGGAAAAATCTATGGAGAAAAAATTTAATATATTGGAAACCTTGGAGCTAAATGACAGAGAATTTAAAATAGAAATCCTAAAAATACTCAGAGATATACAAGAAAACACGGAAAGGCAATTTAGGGAGCTCAGAAAACAACTCAACAAACACAAAGAATATATTACCAAGGAAATTGAAACTATAAAAACAAATCAAACAGAGATGAACAACTCAATTCACAAGCTGAAAAACGAGGTAACAAGCTTAGCTAATAGAACAGGCCAGATAGAAGGTAGGATTAGTGAAATAGAAGACAAGCAACTTGAGGCACAACAGAGAAAAGAAGAAGAGACTCAAAAATTTAAAAAAATGAGAAAGCCCTACAGGAATTGTCTGACTCCATCAAAAAGAATAACATAAGAATAATAGGTATATCAGAAGGAGAAGAGAGAGAAAATAGAATGGAGAACATATTCAAACAATTAATAAATGAGAACTTCCCAAGCCTGTAGAAAGAACTAAAGCTTCAAATTCAAGAAGCAAACAGAGCTCCGAGTTTTCTCAACCCCAACAAACCTACTCCAAGGCATATCATAATGAAACTGGCACAAACCAACGACAAAGAAAAAATTCTCAAGGCAGCCAGGGAAAAGAAGAATACAACATATAAAGGAAAGCCCATTAGATTATCATCAGATTTCTCAACAGAAACTCTACAAGCTAGAAGAGAGTGGACCCTAATATTTAAAATCCTGAAAAAGAGGAACTTTCCGCCAAGAATACTATACCCATCAAAGCTATCCTTCAAATACAAAGGAGAAATAAAAAAACATTCACAGATACAGAAAAGATGAGGGAATTTATCATCAGAAAATCCCCACTCCAGGAATTATTAAAGAGGGTTTTCCAACCAAATACAAAGAACAAAACAAAACAAAACCACAAGTAAAAGCTCCACCAACAACACAATAAAACCAAATTTAAACTGTGACAACAACAACAAAAAAAAAGGGGGGGAGAGGACGGAGATTAACAGTAACAAAGGACGATGGAGTGCAAAAGTACTCACAATATAGTGCACTACAATGAACAGGGTAGGAACCCTTTTCATTACTTAATGGTAACCACCATTGAAAAAACCACCACAGAAGCACATGATTTAAAAAAGATAGCAACAGAGGAAAGATGTATGGAATACAACCAAACAAAAACAAAGGATAGAAAAACAAAAGAGAAGAATCAAGACACAAAACTAACAGAAAGCAATGTATAAAATGGCAATAGGGAACCCACAAATGTCAATAATTACACTAAATGTAAATGGATTAAACTCACCAAAAAAAAAAAAAAAGGTTCAGAGTAGCAGAATGGATTAAAAAAGAAAATTCAACTGTATACTGCCTACAAGAAACTCATCTAAGCAACAAGGATAAAAACAAATTCAAAATGAAAGTCTGGAAAACAATACTCCAAGCAAATAACATCCAAAAAAAAAAAAGCAGGTGTAGCAATACTCATATCTGATAATGCTGACTACAAGACAGCAAAATACTCAGAGACAAAAATGGTCATTTCATAATGATTAAGGAGATACTGAATCAAGAAGACATAACAATTCTTAATATATATGCACCAAACCAAGGAGCACCAAAATATATAAGACAGCTACTTATTGACCTTAAAACAAAAACTGACAAAAATACAATCATACTTGGAGACCTCAATACACCGCTGACGGCTCTAGATCAGTAATCCAAACAGAGAATCAATAAAGATATATTGGCCTCAAACAAAACACTAGAGCACCTGGATATGATAGACATCTACAGGACATTTCATTCCAAAGTGACAGAGTATACATTTTTCTCCAGTGTACATGGATCATTCTCAAGAGTTGACCATATGTTGGGCCACAAAAATAAAATCAGCAAATTTAGAAAAATCAAAGTTGTACCAAGCATATTTTCTGATCATAAAGCCTTGAAACTAGAATTCAACTGCGAAAAAGAGGAAAAAAACCCCCACAAAAATGTGGAAACTGCCCTGGCCGGTTGGCTCAGTGGTAGAGCGTTGGCCTGGCGTGCAGAAGTCCCGGGTTCGATTCCCGGCCAGGGCACACAGGAGAAGCGCCCATCTGCTTCTCCACCCCTCCCCCTCTCCTTCCTCTCTGTCTCTCTCTTCCCCTCCCGCAGCGAGGCTCCATTGGAGCAGAGATGGCCCGGGCGCTGGGAATGGCTCCTTGGCCTCTGCCCCAGGCGCTAGAGTGGCTCTGGTCGCAACAGAGCGATGCCCCGGAGGGGCAGAGCATCACCCCCTGGTGGGCAGAGCGTCACCCCCTGGTGGGCATGCCAGGTGGATTCTGGTCGGGCGCATGCAGGAGTCTGTCTGACTGTCTCTCCCCATTTCCAGCTTCAGAAAAATACAAAAAAAAATGTGGAAACCAAATAACATACTTTTAAAAAAATAAATGGGTCAAAGAAGAAATAAGTGCAGAGATCAAAAGATATATATAGACAAATGAAAATGACAATACGACATATCAGAATCTCTGAGATGCAGCAAAAGCAGTGATAAGAGGGAAGTTCATATCACTTCAGGCCTATATGAACAAACAAGAGAGAGCCCAAGTGAACCACTTAACTTCACACCTTAAGGAACTGGAAAAAGAAGAACAAAGACAACCCAAAACCAGCTGAAGAAAGGAGATAATAAAAATCAGAGCAGAAATAAATGAAACAGAACAGAAAAACTATAGAAAAAATTAATAGAATAAGGAGCTGGTTCTTTGAAAACATCAACACAATTGACAAACCCTTGGTAAGACTTACCAAGGAAAAAAGAGGATTCATATAAACGAAATCCAAAATGAAAGAGGAGAAATCACCACGGATATCATAGATATACCAAGAATTATTGTAGAATACTATGGAAAACTTTATGCCACTAAATTCAACAATCTAGAAGAAATGGATAAATTCCTAGAACAATACAACCTTCCTAGGCTGAGTCAAGAAGAAGTAGAAAGCCTAAACAGACCAATTAGTAGGGAAGAAATAGAAAAAACCATTAAAAACCTCCCCCAAAATAAAAGTCCAGGCCCAGACAGTTATACTAGTGAATTCTACCAAACATTCAAAGAAGACTTGGTTCCTATTCTACTCAAAGTCTTCCAAAAAATTGAAGAAGAAGCAATACTTCCAAACACTTTTTATGAGGCCAACATAACCCTCATACCGAAACCGGGCAAGGACAGCACAAAAAAAGAAAACTATAGACCAATATCTCTAATGAATACAGATGCTAAAATACTAAACAAAATACTAGCAAATTGAATACAACATATTAAAAAAATAATACATCATGTTCAAGTGGGATTCATCCCAGAATCGCAGGGATGGTTAACATATGTAAAACGGTTAACGTAATACATCATATCAACAAAACAAAGAACAAAAACCACATGATCTTATCAATAGATGCAGAAAAGGCATTCAATAAAATACAACACAATTTTATGTTTAAGACTCTCAATAGTATAGAAGGAAAATATCTCAACATGATAAAGGCCATATATGATAAACCATCAGCTAACATCATATTAAATGGCACAAAACTGAAGGCTTTCCCTCTTAAATCAGGAACAAGACAGGGTTGTCCACTCTCTCCACTCTTATTTAATGTGGTGCTAGAGGTTCTAGCCAGAGCAATCAGACAAGACAAAGAAATAAAAGGCATCCATCTAAAAGAAGAAGTAAAAGTTATACTCTGGTTTCTCTTCAGATCGCATAAAAGAAGAAGTAAAGGTATCACTTTTTGCAGATGATATGATTCTATACATCAAAAACCCCAAAGAATCTACAAAAAGACTACTAGAAACAATAAGCCAATACAGTAAGGTCGCAGGATACAAAATTAACATACAAAAGTCCATAGCCTTTCTATATGCCAACAATGAAACATTTGAGAACAAACTGAAAAAAATAATTCTCTTCACGATTGCAACAAAAAAAAATAAAATTCCTAGGAATAAACATAACAAAGAATGTAAAGGACCTATATAATGAAAACTACAAAGCATTGTTAAGGGAAATCGAAAAAGATACAATGAGATGGAAGAATATTTCTTGTTCTTGGATAGGAAGAATAAATATAATCAAGATGGCCATGTTACCCAGAGCATTATACAAATTTAATGCAATTCCCATCAAAATTCCAATGCCATTTTTTAAAGAAATGGAACAAAAAATCATCAGATTTATATGGAAATATAAAAACCCCTGAATAGCCAAAGCAATCCTAAAGAAAAAGAATGAAGCTGGGGGCATTACAATACCTGACTTCAAACTATATTATAGAGCCATGACAATCAAAACAGCATGGTATTGGCAGAAAAATAGACATTCAGACCAATGGAACAGAATAGAAAGTCCAGAAATAAAACCACGTATATATGGTGAAATAATTTTTGATAAAGGGGCCAACAACACACAATGGAGAAAAGAAAGCCTCTTCAACAAATGGTGCTGGGAAAACTAGAAAGCCACATGCAAAAGAATGAAACTCGACTACAGTTTGTCCCCCTGTACTAAAATTAACTCAAAATGGATCAAAGACCTAAATATAAGACCTGAAACAATAAAGTACACAGAAGAAGACATAGGTTCTAAACTCGTGGACCTTGGTTATAAAGAGCATTTTATGAATTTGACTCCAAAGGCAAGGGAAGTGAAGGCAAAAATAAATGAATGGGACTACATCAGACTAAGAAGTTTTTACTCAGCAAGAGAAACTGACAACAAAATAAACAGACAGCCAACTAAATGGGAAAATGATATTTTCAAATAACAGGTCAGATAAGGGCCTAATATCTAAAATATACAAAGAACTCATAAAACTCAACAACAAACAAACAATCCAATAAAAAAATGGGAAGAGGACATGAACAGACACTTCTCCCAGGAAGAAATACAAATGGCCAACAGATATATGAAAAGATGCTCATCTTCATTAGTTATTAGAGAAATGCAAATCAAAACTGCAATGAGATACCACCTCATACCTGTTAGATTAGCTATTATTAAGAAGACAAGTAATAGCAAATGTTGGAGAGGAGAAAAAGGAACCCTCATTCACTGTTGGTGGGAATGTAAAGTAGTACAACCATTATGGAAGAAAGTATGGTGGTTCCTCAAAAAACTGAAAATAGAACTACCTTATGACCCAGCAATCCCTCTACTGGGTATACACCCCAAAACTCAGAAACATTGATACGTAAAGACACATGCAGCCCCATGTCCATTGCAGCATTGTTCACAGTGGCCAAGACATGGAAACAACCAAAAAGCCCTTCAATAGAAGACTAGACAAAGAAGATGTGGCACATATACACTATGGAATACTACTCAGCCATAAGAAATGATGACATCGGATCATTTACAACAAAATGGTAGGATCTTGATAACATTATACAGAGTGAAATAAGTAAATCAGAAAAAACCAAGAACTGCATTATTCCATATGTAGGTGGGACATAAAAACGAGACTAAGAGACATTGACAAGAGTGTGGTGGTTATGGGGGGGGGAGGGAGGAGGGAAAAGGGGAGGGGCACAAAGAAAACTAGATAGAAGATGACAGAGGACAATCTGACCGGGTGATGGATATGCAACATAATTGATCGACAAGATAACCTGGACATGTTTTCTTTGAACATATGTACCCTGATTTATTGATGTCACCCTAGTAAAATTAAAAATAAACAAATAAATAAACATTAGGTATATTATTAAAAAATAAAAAAATAAAAAGAGATTTAACTATAGTAAGTTGTTTTATAAAGATTTATTCTGCCAAACTTATCGAAAATCCGACATAAAGTACTTGGTAAGTAATTATTATTATATGCTTTAACTTGCTGTCACTCTGCTTTATAAATTTTATAAAGTGAAGTGACTTCCCTACTTTATAAATCACCATTACTGTGGAACCAGTGGGCGGTTAGAAAATGTTACTACTAATAGAGATACAAAGTGGGCGGTAGGTGTAAAAAGGTTGACTACCCCGACCTACATCGTCCTTCAGAGGCCATGCTCGCATTCCCGAAGTCGTCTGCACAGGTGTGTGTGGCAGAGCCAGTCGCCCAGGAGTTTGCACACCCCTCGCAGGCGGCCCTGGAGCCAGTGTCAGAGGGTCCCAGGACTGGGAGCGTCCCGCTGCCGTGCACGGAGGTTCCCTCCAGAGCTCCCCCGGGACCGGGCTGAGGGGCACCTGCCTGACATCAGCTCCTTGTTTCCCAGCACTGCTGGTCTCCCCAGGAGCACTCCTTCCTGAGGCCCTGGCGCGGGAGTCCTCATCGCAGGGTCTACCTCCTCCGTGACGGCCCAGATAAGACGGGTGCCTATCTGCAAGGGCGGAGTCGTCTAGCTCTAGAGCGGGTGTGGTCGGTCCTAGGTGTTAACCTGGGAGAGTCCCATAGTTCATGGTGGTGGACAGGTCGCTGAGCATGTGCTCTGTGCTGGGACGGGGCTCAGCTGCAGATGGGGAAACGGAGGCCCGGAGAGGGGACGCGGGCCACAGAGCCGCACGGGAGTGGCAGTGGCAGGACCAGCACCCGAGTCTCCTGGGTCTTGGGCAAAATGTCAACATTGGCTCTGGTTCTGCCTCCTCCTTGGTGGGCCTCCGGGAGCTGGAGGTGGGCTGCTCCCTCTTTGCCCCCCCCCCCACTTTCTGCAGAGACAAGGCCGGATCTGAGCACAGCGAGACACAGAGAAGGAGGGGCGTTCTCAGTGGCAAGGGCTGTTGGGGCCTCTCTGGCTGGGCACTCCACCTCCGTGGTCTGGAGATGGAAGAGGCAGTTTTTCCTCTTGGTCAAGCCATAATTCCTGAGATTTGGGCTTGGCGGGGTGGAGGTGATGACATCTGTGGGGTAGACTGTATGTGTCCGGGTGGCCCACCTGAGAAGGCCTAGTCCTGTGCAGAGCCACTTGCCCTCTGTCCTGGGCCTTGGGGAGATGCCATCTCACCCTCGAGGATTTCTCTCCCGCTCACTCTGACCTCCCTGCATCTCGCCCTCATTTGATATCGAGGCACAAGGTTAGGGCGGGGCCCTGGGGTGAAGAATGGAAGAGGCAGCTCTCTGGCTTTAACTCGAGCCACCAGGGTTGTCTCTGCCCAAGTCAGAACAAGATCCTCAGCACCAGGTGTTCCAGCTCAGCGCAGCCCAGCTCACGCGCGGCCAAGACTTCCCAACTGGGGATCGGATCGAAAGTCTTTATAGTGTTAAACCAACTGACTTGCTATCATGTGGGTCAATGACAGAGAGCTCTGTGTCCTGATCAAATACCTTGTCATGTTATCATACCCAGCAGAAAAACGAAAAGTCAAACAACAAACAAACCCGTCCTGCCCTGGCGAGAGCTGTGACCTTCTTCTCTTGTCATAATCCGTCAGCATCTTCCTTTGATCCCTGACTCTCCCTCAACAGAAGAGGGCCCGGCAGGAGGGCTGGCGATGGCTTCCGCGTGCGTGTGTCTGCTGACGGGGTCGTGCTAAATACTCGCATTCAGTGTCCTCTTGTTCTGCCCCTGCGCCACGGACCTGCCGTCCTTCTCGGGAAGAAAAACGTGGTCGGTAGTTCATGGTGGGTCCTGCCAGGAGAGAGTGAGATAATCCCAGAGGCGTGTCTTCCCCTCAGTCGGTCACCGCCTGGCGGTGGCGGTGGCGGTGGCCTGGCAGGTGGAGGGGCGGGCGAGGGTTGGCCTCGGGAACTGAAATGACTGGCGGAGAGTCATGCACGCAGGCGGGGAGTCGGAGCTGTGGAGGGGGACATAAAAAGGCCCATCTGTGGGGCATTTGTATAAACCCAGACCTGTTTCTGTGGAAACGAGACCGCATCTGCCAGAGCCGTTCTGCAGGACAGAGAGACCTCACGCCAGGAGGACCCTGTGCCAGGGGTCTGGGAGGGGGCGCGGTTGGGGTTGGGGGTTGGGGGTTGGGCCTGGGCGCTTTCATCTTGGAGTTCTCATTGTCTGTCTTCTCTCCCTTCTTCTTTGCTTCTAAAAGTTATCCCCTTCTCTTCTCCTTAATCCTCTCTATATCATGCTCCCCACCCTGCCCGCTACGACCGGGGCAGAGAGCCCTTGCAGACTTAGCTCGACCGCTCTTGACCCCATTGATTCAAACCACATTAGCTGTTTCTGGCTTTCAGCCTCGGTGGGGTCTGCAAACCATGGCTCGTGGGCCGTGTCTGGCGTGCCTCATGCTTCTGTAAATATGGTTTTATGGGAACACAGCCAGGCTAATTTATGTATATCTTGTGTGTAGCTGCTCTCCAGGACAAAGGCAGAGTTGAGCAGTCCTAACAAAGACCTCGTGGCCCATGGGACCTAAGTATTTATACCACAGACCTTATCCTGACCCCTCTCACCCGCCCCCTTTTACCCACTCTGTCTCCATCTTGGCCAATTTCCTGCAGAACTAAAGCCCATTTGATTTGCCCCAGGCCCAGGACCTGCCTACCAGGCCCAGGTGAGTGGGGGAGGCCCTGGAGGGTAAACAGGCCTCTGTCCTCATATAGCGAAGGGCTGGCATGGCTGCGGGAGCACTGCGCTGAGAGGGGGCGGGAGTCTGCATCTATGTCCTCGAGAGAGGGCCGGTGTTCCTTTCTGGTGCCTGCGCTGGGAGTTTGCAGAGGCAGCAGCCCTGTGGCATTGGTCATATATTTGTTGTCCTTCATCAGCACACTTCCTTTCATTTCTTTTTCTTCCCACCCCCCCCCCCTTTTAGCCCCAATTCCTTTTATATACATTTACTTGAAAGGAAAACATTTTCCGAGTTGCTGTTATGTTACAGGCACTGCTACTGTATCAGTCAGGGTAGGCTGCGCTCTGCTGCCGTAACAAACAGCCCCTCATTCTCAATAGCTTGAAACAGCAAAGGTCCCTTGGCTGTTCCTGTTGCCGTTCGTTCATCCTGGCTCGGCAGAGGGCCCCGCTGCTTACAGGGACCCGACCTCTAGGTCGATGGTGCGTCTAGAGCTCTATCCGCATCAGGGCCACACGGAAAGAGAGCTCAGCCCAGAAGTGACACGCCCATTTCTGCTCACAGCTGGGAATTAGTTCCAGGGCCCCGTCCAGTCACAAAAGGGGTCAGGCGATGGAGTGCTATCATGTGCCTGGATAAGAAGAGGAACTGGGTATTTCTGAGCGGGATGAGCAGTCCTCAAGCACTGGTGTTGGAGAGACGAGTGAGAACACACCGCAGCCTGGAGGAGAAGCCAGCCTGCCGTGTGACTGTCTGCGTTCTCGCCCAGCGCTTGGTAGTTGCTTCGACATGTGCTCTTCACACCAGCCCTGGGAGTCCCGGCAAGACTGAATGGCTTGACTGAAGTCACTCAGCTGGTGGGACTTGTAGACGTCATTCTGGCTTCAGAGTAAGAACTCTGCCCCTCTGCATGGATGGACCAGGAGAGTGTCAGGCTGAGTGGAAGAAGCCCGTCAGAGAACCACCAGCACGATATGATCTCACTTGTAGGTGGAATCTAATGAACAGAATAAGCAAGTAAAATATATAGAAACAGACTTATAGACAGAGAACAGACGGACAGCTATGGGGGGGTTGAGGGGGCTGAGTGAAAAAGGCGAAGGGATTAAGCAGGACAAACTGGCAGTTACAGAATGCACAGAGATGCGGATTACAGCACAGGGGGCGGGTCAGTATTACCGAGGGAAACGCTGTCTGTACGGGGCCAGGTGGGTGCCTGAAGTGGCAGCTGTTTGAACCACCCTGTAAAGTACATGGTTTTCTAACCACCCTGCAACTAATACGGAATAGTACTGCATGTCAACTGTGATTGAAAAATAAAATTTACAAAATGAATTAGGACAGTAAAATAGGAACCCTGCCCGCGATGCCGCAGTGGCTCCCGGTCTCCGAGCGCTAACTCTGGCTTTGGGTGTCTGCCTGCCACGTCTCAGCCGTAGGCACTGAGGTGGGGCCGGGGGAAGATGTTCAGGAACTCATCGATCGCCCTGTGATGGGTGGGAAGAAGATGAGAGAGACTAAACCCGGCATGGTTCACCCAGATCAAGCCCGTCTGGTACACAGGATCGTTTTGTCCTTTGTCGGGTAAGGATTGCAATGCCTCGGAGCAAGCTTCATCGAACTCCATTTTAGAAGCCACTTCCTCCATCTGTTTATGGCTCCCCACGGCCTCCGGGGAAGAGTCCAGCTTTCTTTGTTTGAATTTCAAAGTCCTGCCCAGTTGGGCGCTCGTCTGTTTCGTGACCTCTCCTCCTCGTTCAAGTGCTCTGTCCTCATCCGGCTCCCACCCTTGGGTGCTCAGGTGCCGCGTTTCGGGACAGAGAGGATGCGAGTCTGAACTAAGATGTTAAGAGTAGGATGGGGGGGGGGAAGTTTGAAGACTGTACAGGAAGTACGGTGTACATTTCTTGACTGGGACAACCAACTGTCAAACTTCTGAAGACAGTGAAGGCAATTACCGTGTGCAAGAGAGTCACCTCGTGAAACTGCTTTGTCCTGATTCCATTCTTATGTGTTAGGAGGCAGGGTCCAGCCTTTTCTTCCCCTTGTCTCTTGTATGTGGCTTTTTTTTTTTTTTTAGAGAGAACCCACTGCCTGGCACATAGCTCACGTCCCTCAGCAAACAGTTGTTCAATGGAGCGGAACTGATAAGGATGGCATTATGATCATAGTAGCCACAGGCTCTGCGGAACACCTCCACAGGACCAGTCCCCTGCTGGAGTCCTCATCTACCTTAGCGTACCTCACTATCATGTCATCCCCCTCCCCTGGAAGCACATAGAATAGCCCCATTCTGCATCAGAAAAACAGTTTGAGAACTTTGAAGACTGGGTCCGGAGCTGCAAGGCTCAGTAGAAACTGAGACAAGATGTGGCTTTCATAACTTTCTGCCTCCAAACCCAGACCGTCCACTGTATGCCACCATTTCTCCAAGGACAAGGTTTCACGTGTGAACACAAGGAATTTAGGTCAAACGTGTGAATTTTTAGAGGCCAGCTGCCTGGTTTAGATATAACAGCACAATTCGTGGAAGGCTTCAATTATGCGTCATCGAGGCACTTCCATTGGAACGTTAAAATGCCCACACACTCCCAGCAGCTCAGCACAGACTCAATGTCACAGCCATTTCCCTGAAAAGAGCATCTTGTTACAAAGGCATAAGGTCACAGGCTGGAGCTGCAGCCTCCTTATGCAAATGCGGTTCTCTGGGTACAGGGAAGGAGAGGACTTGGTCAGGGACAGTGGCAGGAGGGTGGAGGCTCTGGGTGTGTGGCACCGAGGAGAGGAGCCCCATTCAGCAAGGCAGCTCAGCAGAGATGAGTATGGGCGCCCCCCCACCCCCGCCATCACTCTGCAATAAGCCGTCTCCTTCGTCCCAGAACAGGAAGCACCTGCAAGCTGTTCAAGTCCCAACACCATCCTGAACCTCAGTTTTCTCGTCTGTGAAATGGATATAATAATTGTGTCTACCTCATTGGATTTTTGTGGTTATGAAATAAATTAATACAGGTAAAGTGCTTAGGACAGTAAACCAGTTCTCAGTGAATATTAGTTATTTATCATCATCACCATCATCACAGTGCAGTAATTTTACTATGGGATGGGTACTGACTTTGGGGTCAAGTACCTACTCTATTAGTTATTAGCTACATGACCTCAGGCAAGTTCTTCCAGCTCTTTGGACCTGTTTCCTCAATCAATGTGTGTTTATCTAGTACCTTATAAATGTCAGATACAGTGCTAAGCACTTTCCATATATTAGCTGTCAGTTCCTAACAACGATTTGAGATAGATTATAGACCCCCTTTGAGAGATGAAAAGACAGGTTCAGAGAAGGTAAGTCAGCTGCCCAGTGTCACACAGCCAGTAAGTGAGGGAGTCGGGTTGGAGCTCAAGTCCTTCTGCTTCCAAAGCCCATATTCTTAACCACCTCCCTGAGAAGCAGGGTGGACTCCTTACCTCAGAGGGTTCTTGGAAAGTCTTAACAAGACCTGAAATGTCAACTACCTATTACAGGGGCTAGGATATAGTGGATGTTCCAACAGGGGAGTAAAGCTATGTTTTACCATTATGGCTAACAGCAGCAAAGCAGCTTCTCTTCCTCCTTCCATCCCTTATCATCACCGTCATTGTCTCCTCCACCATCATCATCACCATCATAACCACCACCATCATCATCACCACCACCATCATCACCACCATCATCACCATCATCACCACCACCATCATCACCATCACCATCACCACCATCATCACCACCATCATCACCACCATCATCACAATCACCATCATCATCACCACCATCATCACCATCATCACTACCACCATCATCACCATCACCATTACCACCAGCACCACCACCATTATCACCACCATCCTCATAACCACCACCATCATCATAACCAGCACCATCATCATCATCACCACCGACATCGTCACTGTCATTATCACCATCCCCATCAAGGCTTTCCCTAGGTGCCCTGACCATTGCCCATACCTTGTCTGCCACCTCACCCCCACCCCGTGCCTGCCCAACAACTGGGGCCCTGCGTTCTTCAGCCCTCTTGCCCTTGTCCATGCCGTTCTTTCTGCTTCCCCATCTCTGCATGTGCACCTGAGCCACTCTTTCATCCAGATCACAAATACTGTCCAGTGGAGACCATTCTTGTCCTGCTGTTGCATTCTTAATGGTGTGTGTTATGAACTCTGCCTGTGCGTTTATTGACTTGCCAGTCATTCCCTTACTAGACCTCAAACTTCATGAAGCAGGGACCAGGTATGAGCTAGGTCATGTACCTACCCCAGCAGTAGGCATTGGCAGGCATTCGACAGCAGAAAAATGGGCACTTGATACGTTTCAGAATCTGTTCCCTGGAACACTGCTACACTACATCACCACTGCTACATTACCGAAAGGAAGCCTGTCAAGTAAGGTTAGAAGAAATACCTCTTACATCGCCACTCCTGAGAACAGCAACAGGCCAGAGGCTCTGAGGAGGCCGGCAATAAGGAGGCCACTTGCATTTTTTAACCTTGTAAGCTCATTTGCCCATCGGCCCTCCCCTTTTGACAAGTACCCATTACTCCTCAGACCTCATCCTTGGGTATGTTGTAAAAAATTAAGAAGGTTAAGGCTTCTCTGGTCCTATGCAGATGGTAGTTCTGGGAGAGATGGAGGGAGACAGAGAGTGACAGAGAGAGTGGTCGCTAGCTTCCCCCCAACTTCAGATTTCTGCAATTGGAGCTGCGAGGGCAGCGGGAGCAAGGTTAGCATCGGCCCCGGAGGACGTGGCCTTGTCAACAGTGAGGTGGGCAGAAGAATTACCTTCCTGTCAGTGACAGAGCTCAAACTGTCGCCCGGAGAGACCTGGGAGGAGCAGGGGACCAGGTGTCCATAGCTAATGGGCTCAGTCAGCGGAGGGAGGGAAATGGAGATGGACCGCTGGGATTTCCTGGGGCACATGTCTGCATGTTTGTTTGTTTGCTTTGGGAAGGCAATACTGTCTCCTGTGGAGCATCTCCTCCGGCAAGGCAGGCGTCTCCTGGGTTAACCCTCTTATTCTGTTTAATGACCCTGTGTTTATCTCTCTCGGGGAGAAAGAAACAAACAACAGTCCAATCCGGTTTCATAGTTCAAAATGCCTGTCTGTGCACTGGAAAAGTAAACCACGTTGCATTTTAAACTATGATTCAAGCAAGCTCTAAAATCATTGAGTGGGGAGATCCTCTCTTGCCATTTTTGGTTTGGCAACCAGGGTATTTAAAGTTCGTTTTATAAACCGCCATGTAGGGGGGATCTTCCCTGTTCTTTCACCTCCGTGATCATCTTGGGAGTTGGTAGTACCACTCCGCTGACTAGTGAGGAGGTGGAGGCTGAGAGGTTGATGGTCATTCCTTCACCATCCTTGCAACCAAGGGTGTGTGACTCCCCTGGGGTCAGGTGCTGCCCTCGAGAGCGGTGCCGCTGAGCCGTTCCCTGCGGGTAACAGTGCCTGCTAGTCTTCCTGGAGCATGTGCGGTGCCCGGGCACTGCAGTGGCATGCGATAGCCCAGGGGCAGTCCACCTTTTTATACTGACCACCCACTTCTGTATCTCTGTCAGTAGTAAAACTTTCTAACCACCCACCGGTTCCACAGTCATGGTGATTTATAAAGTAGGGAAGTAACTTTACTTTATAAAATTTATAAAGTAGAGTTACAGCAAGTTAAAGCATATAATAATAATTACTTACCAAGTACTTTATGTCAGATTTTCGCTGTTTGGCAGAATAAATCTTTATAAAACAACTTACTCTAGTTAAATCTATCTTTTTATTTATACTTTGGTTGCTCCGCTACCGCCCACCATGAAAGCTGGAGCGCCCCCTAGGGGGCGGTAGGGACCAGGTTGACTATCGCTGCTATATATAGACTGTTTGTGTCCCCTCAAATTCATATGTTGAAACCTCATCCTTAATGGGATGGCATAGGAGGTGGGACCTCGGGGAGGTGATTAGGTCGTGAGGGTGGTTTCAGGAACAGGATTGGTGCCCTTATAAAAGAGAAGACCCCAGAGAACTTCCCGCCATGTCTCCTTTTGGGGACACAGCGAGAAGACTGACGTTTGTGAACCAGAACCCGTCGGCGGCTTGACCGTGGACTTCCAGAACTGAGAGGAAGCCCTTTCTCCCCACACCCCCGCCCCAGCCGTGATGCTTGTTACAGCAGCTGAACCGACTGCCACATGGTGTTTTATCCAGGCCGCCGAGCCGAGTCCCCACAGTTAGGAGGCCAGTAGAATGCCGTTCGTGTTGTTGACATTGAACGGAAGCACCAGACTTGCAGAAAGCTGTCCAGGGTGACGGCCACTGAGTGGCCGACCGGAACTCAGACCTGTCAGGCAGTTGGGGCTATGCGCTCAAATAGCACTCAGAAGGGACACCCCCAAAGCAAGGTAGGACCCCACACAACAGAAACGTCCTTTCCCAACAACCTGCAGCCTGGCTGTCTGCTCACTAAAGAGCTCTCAGGACGCAAGTCACGACTGTCTGCTCAGCGGGGACCGGGGACCGCAAGAAGGGTACGGAAGACGGGGGTGAATCCGGCCTCTCCCTGTGGTCCATCTGGAGAAGCCGCCGCCGGTCACTTGAGCAAAGTTAACTGGCTCCCCCACGTCAGAACGCCCTCGACTTCCTGTGCCTTAACCCCCACTTCCCAGTTTTGTCATCTTAGCAAAGGCCACTAGGTGATTTGTCCTGCATTTGTCATCGACCTTAAAAACATGATATAATTGGAAGTTGCCATGCTGGGCCGGGCAGTAGGATGACATTTGAGGCGCATTTGGTTTGGACATAAATGTCATATTTGTGCCAGGCTGGGGCTGCCGGCTGTCAGGATGAAGCGTCCCTGGGATCAGGAGACTCACAAGAGATGTCCGACGGATGAGGAGAGCTGCTGCTGGTGACTCAGGCAGAGGGATGTTCATTATTGCAGGCAGAGGGCTGGCCCCTTCTCTGCGAAGCAGGTGTGGCTATCCCTGCCCTGTCTTATTCTGTCTCCCCACAGCAGTCTCCCGGCCTCCTGCTCTGAAAGTTGGATAAAATGCGATCAGCACTCATCCATTACCAGAATGCATTAGAGAGCCTTCTTGGAAAGAAGCACTTCTATTTTTTGAGACACTTCTGATCCGCTATTTCTTTCCCTTCTGATTGAATTCTTGGCTCCTCCTGATTGGCTCCTCCCTCCCCCGTCCCCCCCGCCCCCCCCCCCCAGCTCCTGTCAGCCCGCGCAATAGCAGCCCCTGTTGGTTCTGAGGGCTTATTATTCCCTCCAAGGCTTGATCTCCACGCCACCCTCGTGCTCCCGGGTTATGGTGAAAGGTGACTTAACGATCTCTGCTCCCCGCAGTCTATTCTCCGTAGAGCTGCCAGGACGAACTTCAAAACAAGCTTAAGTCGGATCATGTCAGCCTCATTCAAAACCATTCAGACTCAAATCCAGATTCCTTTCTGTTGGGATTTGAATCTGACAATACCGCCCCCTCCCTTTCCCTGGCCCCAGCTTGGAACCGAATTGGGAAACGGACCTGGAAGTGAGGCTGGCAGAGATCCAAGTAGCGTGTGTATTATGGACAAGGAGGTTCTTGGAGAGCACGTCCTGGGTCTGCTGAACGGGTGGGACTTTCTCGCCCTGACTGGAAGCCTGCTTCTATTATCACAGATGTGGCCTTGGGGATGCCCTGTTTCCACGGCCACCCTCCCACCTATATTGTGCCATTTTTTACTCAATTTTCACCAGCTTGTCTTTTTCCTAACTGATGTATAAGGGGATTTTTATATGTCAAATATCATCTTGCAATTTCTAGCTTATATTTACATGATAGGGTGACTTTTGATTAAGAAAATGATCTTAGTTTTAATGGAATTAAATTACCAGTCTTTTTTTTTTTTAAGTTAGTGTATGGGATATCTGCTTTGAAAAATGCTTTTCAAAAGGGAAATGACGTTTCCTGTATTTTCTTTCTAACAGTTTTTTTCCTTTATATTTTCCTTCCTATATTTCTTGATGACATGTCCCTATATTTTCTTCTAACAGTTTCTCATGTGTGTCTTTCCACATTTTATTCTTCGGTTCAAGAGGTTTCTGTTAATGGTGTGAGGTGTTGAACTTTGTATATGGTGATATTTAGATTCTGTTTCATTTTGTTTCTTAGAGAAAACCCTTTATTCCAGCATTATTAACTGTAGTCCTTTTTGAATTGAATACCCGCTCCCCTCTGCGCTCTTTCTCTAATGACATTGTATCAGTGGGTCTATTCCTGGGTTGTCTGTCCTGTTCCTGTCGTCTGTGTGTCCAGCCCTGCACCATGGTCACTCTGTATGAATTGTTACCACCTGATAACAATTCACGAAAAGTAAGAAGAAATGAAAAACCTCTCCTGGTCCCGTGAGTTACAGACTTATTTGCGTCAGGTTCTGTGGTGTTTCCTCTTCGTCCTCTGCTTATGCGTATGCTCAGGAGAGATTAGAATTTCCATTTTCCCCTAACGTTTGAATTTTCATTTTTCCCTTAGAAAGGAAACTATTTTTTATTTTTTTTCCTCTTATATTTTGATGCGTGTTTGCAAATGCTCCAAATTTACGTTTTTATTATGGGGAAGATAGGAACAAAATGTTAATGTTTCTACAGGAAGCAAGATTGTATTTTCACCTAGGGAGAAACTGTGTCTCTAAACTACTGATTTACACAGCTCTTTTCCTGTTGCCCAATGAACAGGAATGATTGATACATAAAAAGGGTTGCCTCCTCCACTCAGAACAGTGACCCAGAGGCACCTGGGAACCATGGATGTGTTAAAACATCCTTTTCTGGCCCTGGCCGGTTGGCTCAGAGGTAGAGCGTCAACCTAGCGTGCGGAGGACCCGGGTTCGATTCTCGGCCAGGGCACACAGGAGAAGCGCCCATTTGCTTCTCCACCCCTCTGCCGCGCTTTCCTCTCTGTCTCTCTCGTCCCCTCCCGCAGCCAAGGCTCCATAGGAGCAAAGATGGCCCGGGCGCTGGGGATGGCTCTGTGGCCTCTGCCCCAGGCGCTAGAGTGGCTCTGGTCGCAACATGGCGACGCCCAGGATGGGCAGAGCATCGCCCCCTGGTGGGCAGAGCTTCGCCCCTGGTGGGCGTGCCGGGTGGATCCCGGTCGGGTGCATGCGGGAGTCTGTCTGACTGTCTCTCCCTATTTCCAGCTTCAGAAAAATGAAAAGAAAAAAAAAACAAAAAAAAAACATCCTTTTCTCGGCCCTGGCTGGTTGGCTCAGTGGTAGAGCGTCGGCCTGGCGTGCAGAAGTCCTGGGTTTGATTCCCGGCCAGGGCACACAGGAGAAGCGTCCATCTGCTTCTCCACCCCTCCCCCCCTCCTTCCTCTCTGTCTCTCTCTTCCCCTCTCGCAGCCAAGGCTCCATTGGAGCAAAGATGGCCCGGGCGCTGGGGATGGCTCCTTGGCCTCTGCCCCAGGCGCTAGAGTGGCTCTGGTCGCGGCAGAGTGACGCCCCGGAGGGGCAGAGCATTGCCCCCTGGCAGGCAGAGCGTCACCCCCTGGTGGGCGTGCTGGGTGGATCCCGGTCGGGTGCATGCGGGAGTCTGTCTGACTGTCTCTCCCCATTTCTAGCTTCAGAAAAATACAAAAAAATACAAAAAACAAACAAAAAAAACCCCATCCTTTTCTCAAATCCTGTCGGTGGGAGCAAGCCATTCTCTAGATGGGGCCGTCCTTGATTTTCCAGAAACAAACAGTGCAGGTAAATGTAAAATCCTTTCCTTTCCGGCCTGGGCCAGGAACACCAGAGAAACAGCCTTTTTACGGGATTCTAAGTCAAAAGGGACCCACCCTTGGAATCTGTCCAGGCAGTGCGGCCAGCTGTGATTTCTGAACGGGGAGTTGACGTGTTGATTGCTATAGGGAGGCAGGTTAAGGATTTTAGTCGCTTGAATCAGACTTGGCCTCTTCCTCTAATGTGACAGCAGGATTTCTGACATCACTTTGTCTCCAAATGATTATCTGTTCAGTCGGCTCCAGTTAGGAGATGGCTAGCCGGCGCTGGGCACCTCCCCAGAGGAACACGTCCCTTTGATTTCCGATAGAGGCAGCTTCTCCTCGTCAGGTCGCCTGGAGACCGGCTGCTGGGTTCCCTGGAACAGCCCCCCCCCACCCCCCCCTGGATTTCACTGGGTGTTTTATTCATAGACATTTATAAAGTCCTCATATCTTGGCTTCTCCTGGCATGCAGGTGGGGGACTGTTGATAGTTTTTGTTATATTTATTCATCGCTGTATGTTGTTTTAACCTAAGCACCTTCAAGCGTCCTTACCCTTCACAACACCCCTCGAAACTCTCAGGAATGCTCCCGTGGGGTGTCTTTCCCCAGGGTTCAAGGCAGCATAGACCAGGTGTGTCCGCTCTAAGCCCGAAAATGCACCTGCTCAGTGAGGCGTCCCCTTTGCCTGGCTTACTTCCCCTAGCGAATTCCATTATGGAACGTTCCTAATGGTGAGAAAGTCCCTCCTGTCCCTTGTCCACAGTCAGCCCGCAGAGAATAGCCACCCTGGGCTGCAGTCTGGCTGTGTGCGCCGGCTCCAGGCAGGCCCGCCTTGCAGTGTGAGTGCCCTCACGCTCCAGCCCCCCGGTTCTCAGCCCGACGTGCGTCAGAACCGCCCGGAGAGCCTGCGACTGATGGCACAGACTGCTGGCCCTCACCCCCACGCTTCTGACTCCGTAAGTCTGGGGTGGGGCCAGGGAACGTGCATTTCTGTCCGGTCCCCAGCGGGTCTGATGCTGCATGTCTGAGGACCACACTGTGAGAACTTCTGCTGGAGACAAAGAGCATCCCTTTGTCTGGGGGGGGGGGGTTAGCTGCTGAGGGTCTGGCTGTGAACCCAGCAGGCACAGCCCTCCTCCTTGGGGGCTTCTGTGTTACAACAGAGGAAGGTCGAGAAACGGAGAATATAAACACTAGGGAGCCTCCTCTGGTCTGACACCAGCGTCAGGGAGGCCTCCGTGCAGAAGCGGTTTGTGAACTGTGACTTGATGAGTAGATGGGAGTTTGCGAGACTGAGGAGAGCAGGGTGGGGCGAGGAGAAGGAGGTTCTAGCGAGAGGGCAGAGCCCTGGGGACGATGACAGGCGCAGTCTGTACAAGACCACGGGACAGCCCATCGATGGGCGTGGGAAAGGAGGGGCAGGGCTGGGGCAACTGGAGGTGCTTTGGAAACTAGCTTAAGAAGTTTTGTGTTGTTGTTTTTTTTTTTTTTTTTAAAAAGAGAAGCCATTAAAATCCCACAGGGTTTTAAACCAGGTGGAGTGCTGTGATGTTTGTTTTGTTAATTTACATTGATTTGTTCATTTAGAAAATGAAATCCCACTTGGGACCCTATCCAGTGCCTAACACTATAGCTGCCTGGAAGCTTCACTGCTCTTTGCTGTGTGCAGAGCGAGTGTCCCAGAGCCGTTCGTTCCCCGCAGGTGGTGAATGGAGGCTCGTGTGTGTGTGTGTGTGTGTGTGTGTGTGTGGGGGGGTGACAACTAGAGCTTCTTAGGACGTTCTCATGAGCAGGTGTGCCGGCGACACAGTAAATGAACAGCTTCGGTACAGCTTACGTGGTAGTAAGAACTGCCAATGCTCGGCTTCCTCGAGGCCGAGGGCATGTCACCCTGTGAAGAACACCGCAGTGCCGGCCCCCTCAAGCAGTCGGTAATTTCGGTGACACGTTCAGTTGGTTTGAGGAAGGCGTAAATTTTGCATTCTTTCACTTAGGCAAGATGATGACTGACTGATGTAATTGAAGGTCCAAAACCGTATCGCCAACCCGCTTGACGGAAATATTTTTGATTGTCCCTTGCCAAGAGGTCATTCTGCATTGTGTGAGGAAGGAGAGGGTGGGGAGCAGTGAGGATCAAGGGGTCGTGGGGGGGGTTGGTGGGGGCTGGCAGTCTCTGTCTCCCTCGTTAGCGTAATTTGAAGACAGGACAACTTGGAAGGAGGGAATGTGCACGTGTGTTCAGGGCACTGGTTGACATGTGGCTTCAATGACAGGATGTGGCCCTTGCACTTAACGTGGAGTTTCTCGGGGCAGGATAAATGTCACAGTCAGACAGTGAGGCATCGGACTTATTGTTTTAATAAGTTCAAGAAAAGAAGATCCCGTCGGCCACTGGGCTTGTCTCTTGATGTTAGTGCCTGGGCTTAGGGAAGAGCATGTGTCGTGGCTCCAAACAGGGAGGGAGCTTGGCTTGAGGATTCCTCCTTCCGGAAAGGAAGGCGGGGGACCCCAGAGCATCAGCATCGGTTGTCTTCTCACAGGGAAGAAGGAGCGTACCACCGACCTCGCAGGGTTTTAGGGCGGAGTGAAATTTGCATAGGGGGAGGTCTCAGGCCTTGAAAGGATTCTTCCTACGTGGAAGCTATCATTGTTGTCCCTGCTCTTATTTTGTTGTTCATCCTTTCCTTTCTGATGTATCTGTGGGTCAGGTGCTCTGTTCTCCACCTTTCAGGGCTCTCTATAAACTGCTTAAATCCGCACGGCTGTTCTTGAGGACCCAGCCCTGGAGGTTACACGAGTCACTTCTGCCGCGTCCCGCCAGTGAGCACCAGCCGCCAGGCCAGCCCAGGCCCCACGGGAGGGGGCGTGGAGCGCACCTCTGGACGAGAGTGATGGCAGACAGTTCTGGGTCTGTCTGTAACCCACTGGGCTGATCTGTGCTTTTAAAAGACCGCGGTGACTGCCGAGTGGGAGATAGATCAGGGTACAAGAGCAAGCGGCCTGTGTAGGAGGCTTTTGTGGTGGCTGCAGGCAGAGATGACGATGATGATGTCGATGATGATGTCTTGGATTGGGCTCGCAGTAACCGAGTGGAAAGGAGGTGGACTGGAGTCATATTCCCGAACGTAGAACCCGGCACTGGATTGGGTCTCAAGGGCAAGAACTGCCAAGGCCCCGGCAACAGAATGCGAGGGCTTCCTAACGCTTAGAGTCCCAGAAGGTCTGGAACCTTCCTTGCTCAGAAGCCACCAAAGCGAAGGCCCTGCCCGGGAACTGTCCAGGGTCCTGAAGCATTCGCGCCCTTGTTCATCCATCCAGCGGCCTCTGGCTCTGTGCGGGCGCTGGGATGAAAGGGGGTCCACATGGGGCAGGGGTCCAGCTCTCCACAGGCTCCCAGTTCTTTAGTGATGACGGACAGGCATGCAGGAAACCCCGGGGCAGTGTGATGAGCAATGAAACGGATAGCACAGACAGGGAGCCTCTAGGTCAGCCCCATGAAGTCAGATAAGGCTTTTGCTGGTGCCGGTAATCTCCGAGCTGAATCCTGGAGGGTGAGTGACAGGTTTCCAGGTGAGTGTGCGTCAGCGGGAAGGAGTTTTATACGTAAACAGCTTTCAGGAACAGAAACACAACGTACAGAAGGTCGAATGATTCAAGCTGAGGCTGGAGGGGGAAGAGAGGGAGCAGATCACCGAGACCTTGTCTGCAGGGCTTATTGTAAGCAGAGAGTGGGGGCATGCCGTGATTTCTCCCTCAGCTGGGTTTCCATGGGCGGGCGCGTGGTGTGGAGCGGAGGCGGGCAGGGGCTGCGGTCTCTGCTGCAGGAGCCCACGACGGTCGTGGCAGTGGGCATGGAAAGCCTGGGGTGACCTTTCCTCCCTTTCTTCTTCCTCAAGTGGACCCCGAAGTAAGGATTTCCGCTAAAAACTACATCCCGTAAGGGGTGGCGGGGTGGAAAAGAGGGACCAGATTGTAAAGGGCTGAGGAGAAGCAGGGAAGCAGGTGTAAACAAGTTCTTAACGGGCGTGACTGTGAATGGGGCGGCGGGGGGGGGGGGGAGAAGTCAGCAGCTAGCCCCACGAGGATCCCAGGACGAGAGAGGAGGACGAGCAGGATCATATGTTGAGAAGAAAGAGCTGAGAGAGAGAGAGAGAGAGAGAGAGAGAGAGAGAGAGAGAGAGTTATGTTCAGTTGGGGCTATTGCAGATAGTGTTGCCGTGAACGTTCTAGCACACGTCCTTTGGGGAAATCCTATCCACACGTTCCTGTGTCTGGGTTGCAGCTCATAGGTGAAGGGGGCTCGTGTCCAGGTTGAAGAAATGCTGTCAAACTCTTGGCCAGAGCAGCTCCCCCAGGACCCTCTGTGCCGTACGCCCTGTTACTGATCGCACAGGAAGCTCTCTGATGAACCTGGTCTGTGGGGAGAGGGCGGGGAATGCACAACCAAGAAGGAGAACAGATCGGCCAGAGTCTCAGGAGCTGTCAGGGAGGTCCAGCCCAAACAAAGCCTAAATTCTACAGCCCCTGAATGGGTGTTCTCTGGCCAGGCTTGGTCACCTGGCCACCCCTGAGCCCCTTTCTGCAACCCGAGGGGGATAGGCTCACCTGATTGGCCAACCTGGCTGTCATGCCAGCTCCCTGCTGCTCTGCCAGGGGTGGGGGACACTGTGGCTGACAGACCCTTCAGGAGTGAGGACCGTTCTGTGCATGAGCCGCCTGCCCAAGGTGCAGATGTAGCGCGCCTTGCAGACAGAGCGTGCCTGTCGCAGCCCCCCGGAGAGCCAGGGTGCACCTCTCTTTGGTCACTGCTGCTCCAGACTGCCTGGGGGAACTGTCGGGAGCATCTTATGAGGAGCTGAATGTGCAAGTGCTGCGCACACAAGGGAAACATCTGCAGATGTTAGTGATCAAAGTCCCGCTTTCATCTCATCCATTATTGTGACTTTTTCATAGGCGGGAGGCTTATGAGAAAGAGTCAGCCTTCTTCAGTGAGGGCTGCCGGCCCAGCTGGAGTTCACGGTTGGAAAAGAAGGCCTGTGTTTTCTCAGAAGCTTTACCAGAAATGTTAAGACAACAAACTGAGGAGGAGGAGGGAAGGGCTTAATAAAAAGAAAAAGAATTGTGTGCCGGAGCCTGGATGAGAGTGGATCGTTAGGAGGCTGTGGGTGGCCTTAGGAGAAAACAGGGAACAGCATCTCTTCACCAAGGACAAGTCATGCCGAAGTCGCCTTCCCCAAAGACGAGTTATGTCAAGGTCAAGTCTGCTGGTTTCTCCCTCCTCCCATCTATGTGGAGTCCTCCTTATCCTAGTGACCCACTGCGGTGAGGGGAGCCCAACAGGGTCCTTTTCCTCTCCTATGAATGGCTCGTCACCTGGAATTTAGTTCACACATGCTTCTTTACACCTCAGCCTTCTCATAGGTCAGGAAATGACACTGTTCCAGTATCTGGATCTTCGTGTTGAGAAAAGTCCTTTGCGACTCTCTATATCTTACCTGAAAGAAGACCTCCTTAAATTTTTGTATGTTTAGTTGCCGTTTGGGTTGACTCTCTTGTAACTTACCCATTCTGCACTTTCCAAAAATTTTTGGACCATTGTTTTTTTTGTTGTTGTTGTTGTTTTCTCATTAACACGTGGAATTCTTTATACAACCTGGATATTAATCTCTTATCAGTCACATACATTGGATGTATGTTTTTCAAGTCTGTGGCTTATCGTTTTTACGTTTTTATGGTGCCTTTGACACACAGGAGTTTCAGTCTTAATGTAGCTAAATCTGTCAATCTTCTCCTTAGATGGCTGGCTGTGCTTTTTTTTTTGCACCTTCACTGACCTATTATTATAAAGGTCACCTCCGCCGTTTGTCATGTTTCCCCAAGTGCTCAGGTCTGTCTCTGCGCTCTGCCGCCTGCTTCACCAGCCATAGCTTCATAATACGTGTTAGGTTCCGGTTGGTACGTCCTTGCATCCTGTCCGTCTTCAGAAGTCTGCCTCGGTGCCGTCGCTCTCTGCTTTCCCATGCGGGCTTTCCGATCCGCGTGTCAGGTTCCAGTAAAATGCGGGGTTTTGACAGCAAGCACGCTGACTTTACAGATCCATTTGAGGGGGGCAGACTCTTTTTACAGGATGGAACTTGCAAACGTGGTATCTCTCTCCCTTTGTTTAAGTATTTTTATAATGCCTTCCATCAAAAAATTATACTTTTCTCTGTAAGCAATTATACATCAATTGTAGAATGTGTTCCTAGGTAACTTTTTTTGTTTGTATCTTTTTTAAAACTGTATTGTAATTGTTGCTGGTGACTAGAATGCAAGTTGTTTTGTTTTTCTTTACTGATCTCATATGCATAAACATTCTAACGATTTGTATAACATTATCTCGGATCTTTCTGGTTAAGCAAGCATATCATCTGAAGAAGGATGCGTTTGTCTCTTTCTTAACAGTCTTGAGAGATTTCACTTTTCCTTCTCGTCACGCAACCTTGGCTGGGACTCTTGGTGCAATGTCTCCGTCTTGATCTTAAAGAGAATGCTTCTAATGTATTATATTTGCTGCAGGTTTTTAGAAAGCATGCTTTGTTGGGTTCAATCCTAGTATACAGCTGATTGTTTTTATGAATGAGTGTTGATACTTAATTGCAAATATTTTTTTCCTGCATCTATTAAAACTGTATATCATTGTTTTTATCCTTTACTCTGCTAATGTGGTATATGACATCGATGGATTTTTTAATTCATTTATTTTGTTTCTTTCATAATTACAGTTGACATTCAATATTATATTACTTCCAGGTGTATGGCCTAGTGAGTCGACATTTATATAACTTACAAAGTGATCTTCCTGATTGGTCTGGTACCCACCTGGCGTCGTACTCATATTCGACCATCTTTGCACACCTGGCACAACGCCGACTTGTTCCTGGTGTGTTGTTTTCCTATCCACTGCTGGTTTTGATGCCCAGTTCGGGAACTGTTTGCTGACTGTAGACGAGATGGCACTTATCTGCCAAGGCTTCGGTAGCGAGATGCTGCTCCGATAGGAACCTCACCCACAGATTTGAAGTTTGCTCACTCCTCCGCATTCCATCATTTCCTTCTACAAAAACTTATGTAACTTATAATTTCCTTGATCCTTTGTCCCTCCAAAGGGTGTGTGCCCTGGGTTCTGGCGGGCACCAAAACGTGCAGATGACTGGGGACAATGTTCAGTTGATACTTGAGTGTGGACGGTTTTGAGCTCCTTCAGGGGGACCTGTGAATGGTCAGCCGTAGGAGGGACGGTTCCGAGATCCTGCAGGGGGTACCTGTGAATGGTCAGCTGTAGGAGGGCCGGTCCCGAGCTCCTGCAGGGGGTACCTGTGAATGGTCAGCCGTAGGAGGGACGGTTCCGAGATCCTGCAGGGGGTACCTGTGAATGGTCAGCTGTAGGAGGGCCGGTCCCGAGCTCCTGCAGGGGGTACCTGTGAATGGTCAGCCGTAGGAGGGCCAGTCAGCACTGATGCTTCTCAGAGGTGCCTTTCTTCCCCACCCAGGGCCCTGGCCACGCGGAGCTCCCTCCGTGTCTCCTGTGGCCACTGACCGCCGTGTGGGCCTTTTGCTTTCTTCCTGGATCGCTGTCTCACTGAGAATGGAGCCCCGAGAGAGGCCTGGCTTGATGGGGGCT
Source organism: Saccopteryx bilineata (assembly GCF_036850765.1). Classification (NCBI taxonomy): domain Eukaryota; kingdom Metazoa; phylum Chordata; class Mammalia; order Chiroptera; family Emballonuridae; genus Saccopteryx; species Saccopteryx bilineata. The sequence continues at coordinate 261,451,210 of NC_089494.1, forward strand.
GGGTCCTAGCCGCTTGCACACAGGCCTGAGGCCTCGGCGAATTCCCTTGCAATGATGAAAACACTTGCCTCTGTTTTTCTGCGATTGGCAAATATGCCCGGAGCCGCCGTGGGCTCAGCTTCCGTCATCTCTCTCGTATTTTCATCTTCCTCTTTGTCGCCGGCAACCTCCGACGCGAGTGTCTCCGTTCCACTCAGCCCCTCGAGAGGAACAGCGTGGGTCTTTTCAGGGTGTGCCCAAAGTCAGGGCCCTGTGTTCCCATTCCACAGGTCAGAAGACGAGGCTCAGAGTGACACAGGGCCCTTGTCCAGGGCAGCCCAGCGGGGAAGTGGAGGAGCCGGAATGCGGATTCCGGGGGTTGCGTCTCCCACACCCGTGCCCTCAGGCGTCCGTGATGTCCCGCCTGTTAGGGAGTTCGGGAGGGCGTCGTCCTGTTAGGGAGTTCGGGAGGGCGTCGTCCTGTTAGGGAGTTCAGGAGGGCGGCATCCTGTGCTTCTAACTTAAGGCGGGCCCCCGGGGCAGCTGGGACCCTCTTCTGGAACTCACACGTTACAAAGAGAGGGACCTAGGGTGACACAGGCCCGGCTGCGCACCTCACGGAACTGCTCCTTCTGTTGTGAAGAAAGAGGCACTTCCCGTGTGCTTCCTTTGGCTTGCTAAACACACGCCCCCGTTGCCGAGTTGTGTTGGCCTGTTTTGTTGCTCAGGTTAGCTAAAATGGTTATCTGGGAGACGTGTCCCTTTTATGCAATGGGTTTTATTGCCAGAATATTCTTCAATGGCTCCTTTTAGAGGCGTCCCAAAATACGAATATCGAGATGGCGCGTGTTTCCACAGCAGTGCATCCCGGGTGTGCAGCCAGCCCGCTCTCCCCCTGCCCCCATTTCCTCCTCCTCCTCTTCCGCTGCTGCTGCGGGCGAGACTGCCTCTGCCCTTTGAGCTTTACAGAAGGTTGCTCCCTCCTTTAAAAGCTCAGTTCCCAAAAAGAATTCTGACCATTAGGGGACATCACATCACCCAAACGCAGGGGCGGACAGAGCGGGTCCCAGAGAGGCTCAGTCACTCGGGGGTCACAATGCTGAGAATAGAAGTGGAGGCTGACACAGGCCTGTGGAAGACACGGGTCCGTGCGCGGTTATGACCAGGGGCCTGTGGAAGACACGGATCCGTGCGTGAGTGATGACCAGGGCCTGTGGAAGACACGGATCCGTGCGCGGTTCTGACCGGGGGCCTGTGGAAGACACGGATCCGTGCGTGAGTGATGACCTGGGGCCTGTGGAAGACACGGATCCGTGCGCGGTTGTGACCGGGGGCCTGTGGAAGACACGGATCCGTGCGTGAGTGATGACCTGGGGCCTGTGGAAGACACGGATCCGTGCGCGGTTCTGACCGGGGGCCTGTGGAAGACACGGATCCGTGCGTGAGTGATGACCTGGGGCCTGTGGAAGACACGGATCCGTGCGCGGTTCTGACCGGGGGCCTGTCGAAGACACGGATCGGTGCGCGGTTCTGACCGGGGGCCTGTGGAAGACAAGGATCCGTGCTCGCTTATGACCGGGGGCCTGTGGAAGACACGGATCCGTGCGTGGTTATGACCAGGGGTCTGCTCTGACTCTCCTTCCTCTCTCCCGCCCTCCCTCCCTCCTTCTCTCTTTCCTGCCTTCATTTAATGAGCATGTGCAGAGCACCATCTCGGGCCAGACACTGTTTTTAGGGGTTTTTTTTATTATTAATTTAGCATCTTAGCCCTTTTTACGTGTAAACTTTGGTCGAGTTCAGGACGGTCGCAGTGCTGGGTGGCTCATCTCCAGAACTCTTTTCCTCTTACGGAAACGGAATGAAACTAGCCCCCATTAAACACTGACTCCCACCCCCTGCCCTGGCCCCCCGGCTCTTACCTCCTACCTTCTGTGTCTATGGATTTGATTCTAGGGGCCTCACAGCGGCACAGTCGTACAGCCTGTGCCTTGTTCTGACTGACTCCTCTCACTGAGTGTGTCCTCCTCCAAGTTCATCCGTGTTGTAGCCTGTGTCCGAGTCTCCGCCCTTTTTAAGGCTGAACAGTGTTCTAGAGTGTGTGCGTGCGTGTGTGTGTGCATACGCGCGCGTGTGTGTGCGTGCGTGTGTGTGTGTGTGTGTGTGTGTGTATTTTTTGGCTATGTCCGTTTTGGTAAGCTATGTTCTCTAGACTTTTAACTTCTAAAATTTTAAGTTTGTCACGAGTAATTTATCCCAGACGTCTACCTGGCTCCCTCCCTTTTTCCTTAAATTTTTTCTATACTTCTGTCAACACCTGACACTGATTTCTTTTTAATTTTGAAGTTAAATTTAATGGGGTGACATTGATCAATAAGAACATCCAGGTTTCAGGTGAACATCTCTATAGCATGTGAACTGTGGATTGTGTTGTGTGTCCAGCACCCAAAGTCAAATCACTTTTTGTCACTGTATATTTGTTCCTCTTTACTCCTCAATGTTCCTCCTCCCCCTGGTAACCACTGCACTATCTATGTCCTTGAATCTCAATTTTATATACCACCTCTGTGTGAAATCATATAGTTCTTAGCTTTTTTGGATTTACATATTTCACTCAGTATAATGTTCTCAAGATCCATCCACATTGTTGTAAATGTCACTATGTCATCATTTCTTATGGCTGAGTAGTATTCCATTGTATATATGTACCACATCTTCTTTATCCAATTCGAGGGACAACCAAAGCATCCCTCGATATGTCTTGGCCACTGTGAATAATGCTGCGATGAACATGGGGGTGCATGTGTCTTTATACACCAGTGTTTTCAAGTTATAGGGGTAGGTACCCAGAAGAGGGATTGCTGGGTCAGATGATAGTTCAATTCTTCATTTTTTGAGGAACCACCATCCTGTCTTCCATAATGACTGTACCGGTTTACATTCCCACCAGCAGTGAGTGAGGGTTCCTTTTTCTCCACAGCCCCTCCAGCACTTGTTATTACCTGTCTTGTTGATAGCAGCCAACCTAACAGGTACGAGGTGGTATCTTGTGATAGTTTTGATTTGCATTTCTCTACTAGCTAGCGAAGATGAGCATCTTTTCGTGTATCTTGGAAGTTGTCCTGCCAGCCGCAGGGAGCCACCAACAGTCCACAAACCTGGAGGAGACATGCAGATTTGTTAGAAGACTGGCACGTACCAGCCGGAGGGGAGAGGAAGCTACCGGTATCAAGCTTCACAACAGTGATGCCTAACTTGCATTTTTACACAGGATGAAATGGAAGATCAGAGAGGTTCAGCCACTGACCTAAGATCACACAGTAGTAGAGAATCAAGCCAGGAACGAAACCCAATTTTATGAAGTATAAAATTCGCCTGACCAGGTGGTGGCGCAGTGGATAGAGCGTCGGACTGGGATGCCGAGGACCCAGGTTCGAGACCCCGAGGTCGCCAGCTTGAGCGCGGGCTCATCTGGTTTGAACAAAGCTCACCAGCTTGGACCCAAGGTCGCTGGCTCGAGCAAGGGGTTACTCGGTCTGCTGGAGCCCCCTGGTCAAGGCACATCTGAGAAAGCAATCAATGAACAACTAAGGTGTCGCAATAAAAAACTGATGATTGATGCTTCTCATCTTTCTCTGTTCCTGTCTGTCCCTGTCTATCCCTCTCTCTGACTCTCTCTGTCTCTGTAAAAATAAATAAGTAAATAAATAAAATTCTGCACCGTCTTAGGAAGCATTACTTGCACAGCTTCTGAAATGCGGTGGACACGCAGAATGGGCGTCGTCATTCGTGTTGCTCTTGTCACGGCTGTTGCCATCGTTACCTGGACAAAACACAGGCCCTGGTAGCAGGTCTGCCTTTCTTCAGGAGAAGGAGCGCCGAGGACTGCTGACAGCTAAGATCTCGACGGCATCAGCAGCAGACGTACTCACACGCGATCCTAAGCTGCAGGTGTAATGACCTGACGGGAACGAGCAGTGACCAGTGCGTGTGCAGTTAGCACACGTAGTCACTGAGTGGGAGGCAAAACTCCCTCTGCTTCATGGCCGCTAACAAATTGCTGGTTCCCCGCCCTCTGCCGCTGACCATTTCCTCTCATACTTGTCCACTCTCTCTGTTGGGAGACACCAGTCTAATGAACCGGACTCCTCCAGAGCCGGCTTGTGTCCAGTGCAGCTCAGGGTAGGAGCTGTCTCCACAGCCTGCTTGGGGTCAGTGGGCAGGAGCACCTGGGGACTTGGCTTCCGCTCTCTCCATGCTGCTCATGGAAAAGGTTGATTATTGTTACAATTATTTGTGAGCAAATACCTAGCACCCACAGTGCCAGGCTTCCTGCTGGACACCAGGAAGGCGGAGTTCTGTTGGTTCACACCTTCCTTTATTTCTCTGCCAATCATGGCTGGTCACCGGCTCTGTGTCGGCACCTGGGCCAGGCTGTGGGGACACAGAGAGGAATAAGATGGAGCCGTCCGTGGGGAACCCACAACCCCTTGGAGGAAAACGAGAAGCAAATAGGTCATTTCCACACAGCATGCTGTGTGCGCAGTAGAGGTTTGACAGGTGCTGGGTGTGTGGCACACCTGCTAAGGGGTTTGGGCTGCTGCAGCCCAATCCTGGATCTTCCTCATAAACGGACTGGGTGACAGTGGCCATGTCGCTGCCCTACCCTGTGTGTGTTTCCAGTGCTGGTGTTAACAGCTGATTCCCGAAGGTGGCTGTGAAGACCAGATGAGTGTGTGACCACAAAGCACTGGGCACAGTGCCCGGCACATTCAGTGCTCAGCAGCTGTGAGTTGTGGTGGCATCCTTCTCTCTGCTCTGGGAACTCAGGAAGGGGGGCGCGCCTCTGCCCTGGGGGTGACCCAGCTCAAGAAGAGAAAGAGAAGCCTGGGGGAAGGGAGCAGACTGAGCTTGGGTCACGGGAAGGATGTGCTACGTATTTGTAGACGATGTCGTAACCTCTCTGAACCTCAGTTTCCGCGTCTGTAAAGAGTGTGGGCAGGCAAGTGTCCGTCAGAGGACGAGTGGGTTAAAAAGCTTTGGTACATATATACTATGGAATACTACTCAGCCATAAGAAATGATGACATCGGATCATTTACAATAACATGGATGGACCTTGACAACATTATACGGAGTGAAATAAGTAAATCAGAAAAAAAGCTAAGATGAATCTATACATAGAAGGGACATAAAAATGAGACTCAGAGACATGAACAAGAATGTGATGGCAACAGGGGTGAGGGGTGGGGGGAGGGGGGATGGGATGAAGAAGGAGAGAGGGGTTAGGGGAGGGGAGGGGCACAAAGAAAACCAGATAGAAGGTGACAGAAGACAATTTAACTTTGGGGGAGGGGTATACAGCACAATCAGATGTCAAAATAATCTAGAGATATTTTCTCTCAACATATGTACCCTGATTTATCAATGTCACTGCATTAAATTTAATAAATAAAAAATATATATAAAAAAAAGAAAAAAAGAAGTAATATGGAAATATCTTAAATAACAGTTTTATTGTTTTTTGTCAGGTATTATTTAATATTTTTTCATTGATATTTTAAAACTTTCTTATAACATAATCTAGTTTGTATTAATCTTTTATTGTTCTTATTTAAGTATTAAATGCATGAAATAAAAAAAAAAGAGTGTGGGCAGGTACTCAGTCGATCCTCCTTATTCATGGATCCCATGTTTGCAACTTTGTTACTCACTAAAATGTATTTGAAACCCCCAAACCCTTGGCACGCTCATGGTTGTTCATGGACATGCACAAACAGCGCGAAAATGGAGCCACCGGGTGGGCATGCTCCCAGCTGAAGGTCAACAAGGCCATGCCCGGCTCTCCTGGCCTCATGAACAGTGTCCTCTCGGCAGTCCCATCCTCCTGTCGCTCTGTTAAATGGTCCCCAAGCCTAGCGCTGCTGTGCGGTCTAGCGTCCTCGTCACGAGAAGGCTGTGATGGGCCTTGCGGAGAAAATACCCGTATCAAATAAGTTCCATTCAGGCATGCGTTATAGTGCTATTGGCCGTGCATTCGATGTTAACAAACCAGCAATATATACCGCTCACAGAAATTCAGGGATATTTCAAAATGAATATGAAGTGATTAAAAAAAAAAAGAAGCATTTGATTTTTTTTAATTAAACAAGACCATCAGAAAAGCAAACGGACAAGTCAGAGAAAGTTGTTGGTTATGCAAATGAGATGCAAAACCAACTTTTATGTCATTGGTGAAGATGCACCAGAGAAAAGGCGGAGACTACTGGAGTCTCTGCACCGTCCCTGATCCCCTAATTTTTGTGAGCAGTGTATTTATTAAATGAGGTGTCTTTAAGCAGAAAGACCCTAAGCAGGGCTGGGTACTGAGCAGCTGATAAACGTGACTGACCAGAGGCTCAGAGGAGCCCACCTCAGTAGGAGCAATGGTTTGGTGTTCGCCAATCTTGTGTTCACAGCCGTTCATAGGATGTGACCACTGTAAATGGTGAGAATGGGCCGTCTCTCTTTTGCAAGGATGTGATAGGGACTGGCATTGTGCACAGAGCACCCAGCATGGTGCCTGTCGCTGAGTGGGCTCTCAGGAAGTCTGCTTAAACTGACCGCAGACGTGCACACGGAGACGCTGCGGCCTGAGCCGCTGGACGGAGTTCAGGGCAGCTCCCGGGGGCTGACCACCACGCCGGAGTTTCCTGCATGGCTCGGGGCCAGCTGGGAAACCTGGTGTATAGTTCATCTATTGACATCGAGAGTTTCCAGCAAACGTATAATTTGTTCAAGCCCTTTTAGAAAAATGTAATTCACGTACACAAATGCATCTATTGGAAATGCGCAGCTTGATTAATGGACACATCTGTGGGACCAGCACGCGGGCCGTGAACAGAGTGTGACCAGCACCCTGGAAGCCCCTGTGACATCCCATTAAACTCACTGGTCCTTCCCCCGAAGTCGTCGTTAGCCAGATGTCTAAAGCAGGGGTTGCGTCCACCTGCCGTGCCCCTCGAGTGGAGGGCGGCCACACAGCCCATGCTCCCTGGGCTCAGGCTTCTCTGGGTCAGCGTTGGGGCGATTCACCCACGTCACCGCTGTGGCTGCAGCTGGTCCCCTCCCGTTGCTGTGTGCAGTCCACCGAGCACGTGCTCCAGGGTTCTTCTGCTACACGTAGCCCTTGGGCGTTTCCAGATTTGAGCTCTTCCCGGTAGTACGAGTCTCTGGTTGGTTATAAATATACAAGAAAAGCAGCCACACATTTCAAAGTGTGGAAGTCAAGACGTGTGAGGCAGGATGAAATGGCACAGACTTCTTCTCTCTTCCTGGTCCTTCCCTGCTGAGCACAAGCACCAGTCTGTGAGGTGACATGGGAGACCACCAAAGGAGAGCTCCGAAAAGCAGGGAGGAGGAGGACAAGTGGCTTGGAAGCCAGGACTGGAGCCACATACAACACAGCGGCAGATGCATTCTATCCCCCATCCACCGGGACAAAGTGACCAGACTGTCCCCCATCCAGTGGGACAAAGTGACCAGGCTCTGTCTCAGACCTCCAACCTGGAGCCGGAGGCAGACAGGTGGGCCGGTTCCCCATCCTGGGCTAAATGGGGTCTTACTGGGAACACATGGTGATCCCATTGGTCGGGAGAAACTGGCAGGAGAGACTACATACGACACATGGCCTGGTCTGGTAAGTCTCTTTGTACAGCGGGTCAGAGACTCCCTTCCCCCACCAAGAGATTCCCGGTGTCTAGCCTGGGGAAGCCCTTCCACCCCCCCCCCCCGCCCCTGCATCCGGCAGCCCCGGCAGGACCAGTAGGAACCCCCACCCCCCAGCATCGGACGGACCCAGCTGCCCCAAATAGCACCGCAAAAGTGCTGAAAACTGAACTGTCATTGGAATGACAGCCCGTGGACGAAGACCAAGAGGTGTATATACATCCACACAGGGGACCGCCTGGCGGAACAAACGATGTAACTACCAACCTCGGGTGGTCAGTACTGCTTGGGAATCCACAGGTGCGGAGAGCTGTTTTAGATCGTCCTTAAACCCATCCCCCATGGATACCGAGGGACGGCGGTACAGGAGTTAAGTTTGGGGGGCGTCAAAAGTTACGTGCGGATTTTGACTGCGCCAGGGGCTCAGCGCCCCTCACTCCTGCGTCACACCCAGGGGTCAGGCGGACTGTGAACGTGGTCAAGGAGGTGCCCTCCCATTTGACATTCCCAGCAGCGATGAGCGAATGGTCCAGCGTCTCTAGAGTCTCACCAGCGTGGGCTGTGGTCACACTTTTTATTTCAGCCCATCTGGTAGACAAAGAGTGATTTCTAACCGTGGGTTTCGATGGCTTTTCCATCATGGTGGAGGATGTCGAGCTTTAGAGAAATGACTGCTCCTCTTTAGAGAAATGGCTGCTTGTGTCACTTGCTTGTTTTGTAATTGGCCTTTTTTTTTTTTTACTGTTGTACTATTCTTGATCTCTCCTAGATGCTTGTTCCTTGTCAAATGTGTTGTTTGTAAACAGTTTTCCTGCTCTGGAGCTTGTTTTCTCCTCCTCTCCGTGGGAGCTGTCGCAGAACAAAGGTTTTGAGTTCTGGGAAGACCGTTTTGTCAGCTGTTTGGATCACGCGCTTGATGTCATGTCTGGGAACTCCTCACCAAGCCCTTGGTCCTGCAGACTTTCTCCTTCGTTTGTTTCCCGGAAGTTTCGCCATTTTCCGCTTCAGCCCATGATCCATTTTTCCGTGAATTTTTGTACCAGGGGTAAGGTTTGGGTCTAGGTCCCACTTTCCCCTTGGGGAACATATTTGTGTTTCCGTTTCTGGGGGTTGAATCCTGTCTCATTGATCTATGTTCCTTCCCTTCTGCCAACACCGCACTGCCTCGATTGGCACAGCCGTAGAGAAGGCCCCGTTACCGGGCAGAGTGAGAACTGCTCTGGTCTCTGTGAGACTGGGTTCGGCACAGTGAAGGACTGTCCCTGTCATCAACAACGGCAGCCACAAAACCTCGCTGAGGCCGTGTTGTGGATTGCTTGGAACCTCTGGATCAGCTTGGGGAGCACGGACCTATTTTCTGTGTTGAGTCAACCCACCCATGCCCACCAGTCTTGGCACAATCAGGTGACACTGATTGCTGCTGAAATTGTTTTCCGTGTACATTGTTGGTCACCCCACCCTGAACGAAGTCTGCCGGAGGACAGAGCTTTGTCCCTTTTGCTCCCGGCTGTGTCCTTTCATCCAGGATGGTGACTAGCACATTGTTTGGACTACTTCATTATTTTTCAAATTTGGTGACTTAAAAAAAAAACTTAAGTTCTTCTATATCTTTTTTAATTATTATTAATGGCTTCTATTCTTTTGTTTCTTTAAATATTTAGAAACGACTTCTCCTCAGCTCCCTTTCCAATTGCTCCTTTAAATCCAGTGATTGGGAAGCTACGTTTTAACACTCTGCCCTGTGGCTGAGGTTTGCGATGGAGACATTGTCCTCAGCGGCAGATCTTCCCCTCTGTCCCCTCGGTTTTCCAAGCGTCCCCGTCTCTTCTGCTGAGTCCTCAGAGCCTTCACGTGTTCGGGACTGGAGCTGCTTCTGTTCTGCGGGTGCCTTTCCCACCATTTCCCAGAGGGGGCGCCAGGAGGTGTGAGGCAGGAGGCGTTTCAAGTATGTTTTCTACTGACCACGCCTCTCTGTAAGGCTCCCGATTCACGGGACACTCACTTCTCTTTCCTCCCACCTGTCTGGGGCCCAACACCTGGCTCCTCTCCCTGTCTGGGTTCCTCCCCCCTACCTTGTGGTCTGGATCCGACCTTGTGAGCCACCGTCTCCCACTCACCCCCTGACTCGGAGATGAAGATCCCGCTCAGTGCCTGGCACGCGCCTTCTTTAACTTCCTCACTCCTGACCTTGGGCACGTGATTTTGACTGTTTGGTTGTCTGTAATCCAGAATGTCTAGATCCTTGGAGGGGAAGAGTGTTCACCCCACATCAGTCCCGGGACTCCTGTCCTGTTGACCTCCTTCTTCCTGGAGGCGGCTGTCTCCTAAACCAGAGAGGGTCAGCCAGAACCACACGTGCCCATACCTGCAAGGTGCCCCGAAGCCAAGCAGCTCATCCAGAAGCCCATTGCTGAGACCGAAGGGAAGAGTCAGAAGGCTGAGCCAAGCCCCAAAGGATAGCTATTCAAATGCCAGTGTATCCGTAGGGAACAAAACTCAATGAAAGGAATCCTGGGTAGCGTCTAGCTCATCTTCAGCCCCCCCCCCCCGTCTTGAGTGGGAGGGGCTTCCGGACTGATAAGAATAGATAGCCAAGGTTTTAATGCATAAGACAACAAGCTGCTCACAGAGGCCAGAGTGACACAGAACAGTGGTGTCACCCCTCTGACCCAGACTTCCGACTTATTCGCCCTGGCTTCTTGGATCAGATGTGCTTTGACCGCAGTCGCCTCGCCTGTCTTGGCCCCTCTACCCACCCACACCCCGTACCCCAGCCTCGCTGAATGACTGGCATCCTCACAGCCCTGGTGTCTTCTCCACGGCCCCCAGTCTGCCGTCCTCTCTCCCTTTATCCCCCCATGTCTTCACGGATGCTTCTCCTTCTCCAAGGTCAAGTTGTGAATGATTATAAGCAACTTAAAATAATCTCCAAGTACCCCGGGGGAGACTGGTTCAATGCAGGACAGTTTGTGGTGTGGCATTGTATACAGCCATTAAAAATGGCTTTGTGGACTCTTGCGGGCATGAAGAGATAGCAACAATGTAGTGTTAGGTATTTTTTAAAAGCCTCTAAAACCACATGAATGACATGACCCCATTTTTGTGACAGATACATAGAGAGCACTCTACCTGGGGAGGTCTGGCAGGAAAGAGACCATCACAGGATGGTTACAAAGTGTATCTCCAAAAGATAGAATGTAGGTTAAGTGTTCACTCAATACTCGGTGATTTCTAATTTCCTTCCTTCCTTCCTTCCTTCCTTCCTTCCTTCCTTCCTTCCTTCCTTCCTTCCTTCCTTCCTTCCCTCCCTCCCTCCCTCCCTCCCTCCCTCCTTCCTCCTTCCTTCCTTCCTTCCTTCCTTCCTTCCTTCCTCCCTTCCTCCCTCCCTCCCTCCCTCCCTCCCTCCCTCCTTCCCTCCCTCCCTCCCTCCCTCCCTCCCTCCCTCTCTCCCTCCCTCCTTCCCTCCTTCCTTCCCTCCTTCCCTCCTTCCCTCCCTGACCACCCCCACCCCCACTTGCTCAAAGAGTTGATGGTCTCCTTTGCACTTTATTAAGTTGGCTGGTGGAGCTCTCTTCCACTAGACTGTGAACCCCTCCAGGGCAGCGCCGGCACCAGGAGGGGCCCGCCGATGTCTGCTGGTGTCAGTGGGTGCTTTACTGAGGCTGTGGAGAAAGGGGCCCTCTCCCCGGGGAGGGTCCCCGTGCATCGCAGCTGGCCTGTGCACTTTATATATGCCATCAGGGAGTGTCTCAGTCCTGGCTTGGGTTCTCGCGGGGCAGTGGTCCCAGCTTCCTGAGGCTACAGCAGGGGCCCCACCTGCTGTGTTCCCATCAGCTGTTCCCTGCGGAGATCTGTGAAACGTCTGGGTTCTGCTGGAGTGCTGTTGATGTCTAGGTCTTCACTCTGATGCACGAGGTGTTCTACTTATTATCCCCAAAACACAAGCGCTGCAGAAGTCACCTCCATCCGGTGGTGCAAACAATTCCCACAACCCCCACACAGTGGAGAGTGAGGTGTGATCAGGAGAGCGTGTCCTTTGTGGACGGCTCGTCCTGTCTTTCCGGAAGCAAATTTCACATCTGATCCACATGCACACCTCTCCCGTGTGCTGTTCGGTGTGGGTGCATGCATCAGTTTGATCCGTTTTGACAGAGGTACCCGGGTAACCCACACTCTCATCCAGATACTTTTGTCACCCCCAGATTTCCTTTTACTCACCTTCCCTGTCAACGCACATCACCACCATCCGGAAGCCGCTGTTCTTACCGCTATCACCATCGACTGGTTTTGCCTTTCCCAGAATTTCCTATGAATGGGAGGATGGTGCCTGGCATCTCTCGAACAGCACGATGTCTTGAGATTCAAGCTTATCATTGTGGAGAGCAGTAGCTCATCCCTTCTTATTACTCTGCAGTGTTCTGATGAAAATAACACACTTGATAGACATTTGCAATTTGGGGCTATGATGACTAAGGCTGTTGTGAGCATTCTTGCATCAGTTTGTGTGTGTGTGTGTGTGTGAGAGAGAGAGAGAGAGAGAGAGAGAGAGAGAGAAAAAAAACATCTGCTTTCATTTCTACTGGGTAAACACTTAGGAGTTAAATTGCTGGGTCATGAGCTAAGTGTCTATTTAACTTTATAAGGAACTGGCAAAGAATTTTCCAAAGTGAGAATAAAATTTGTCACTCTTTGTGGCAAATTATGAGTTGTTGTTGCTTCACGCTCTTATCAACATCTGGCAGTGTCAGTTTTCTTAAGCGTGTTCACTGTAGTCAGTGTGTATTGGTATTTCTTTGTGGTTTTAATTTTCTTTTTCTCTGATGACTAATGGTGCTGAGAACTTCACTTACTATTAGCATTCATTTATCTTTCTTTGTGCATTACCTTATAAGCCTTTTGCCTATTTTTAAAATTGGATTGTTTGTTTTTTTTTTTTAACATGGTGGAGTTATAGAAGCAGTAGATGAATGGATAAAGAAGATGTGGTATATATATATATATATGTATATATACAACAGAATACTACCCAGCGATAAAAAAAGAATGAAATAGTAACATTTGGAACAGCATGGGTGGACCTGGAGAGCGTTATGCTAAGTGAAATAAGCCAGTCAGAGAAAGACAAGTACTGAATGATTTTATTTATATGTGGAATCTAATGAAAAAAACAAACAAACTAATAAACAAAATAAAAACAGACTCATAGATACAAAGGTCAGGCTGACAGCTGTCAGAGGGGCTGGGGGAAAATGGTGAAAGGATGAAGCAAAGAGAAAAAGACACAACACTGTGAGGACTGCAGGAGGGAAAGGGGGTGGGGGAGGTGGGGGAGGGTGAGGGGGACAGATGGTGGTGGAGGGAGACTTGACTTGGGGTGGTGAACACACTGTACGATATACAGATGCTGCATTGTAGAATTGTGCACCTATAGTCTATCTAACTTTATTAACTAAGGTCACCCCCCAAAATTCAGTAAAAATTCTAAAGATAATAAAAAATAAAATTGTGGAGTTGTAGGAGTCCTTTTCGAATTTTGGGTGAAAGTTCTTTGTCAGTTATAATTTTGTGAATATTTCACCCTGGTCTGTGGCTTGCTTTTCGTTTTCTTTATGGAATCTTAGTAAGATTTCAGTTTGGATGAACTGCAAGCGATCCATCTTTCTTCTCTTCACGTTCACTGCTTCCTATCCCCTGTCTAAGAGTGTTTACTTACCCCAGATGACAAAGAGGGCTTTTTGTGTTTCTTTTTTCCTGGAAAATATATTCAGCTTGCAGATCTGCTCTCTGTCTCCAGTTGTCGTTTGTGGATGGTGTGAGGCAGTGATTTTTCAGCTCCTAGGAATAGCCAAGTTGTTCCCGTCCTAAATGGTAGAAAAACTTTCTCCCGTCTATGACTTGTTCCGGTTTTTCTGTTAGAATCTCGGACATGGTGCTACACGTCCCTCTCGGAATGAGGCCGCTTGAGAGGTGAGAAGGCTTGGGTGTTGGTACAACGCCTGAGCTGAGTGAGGGCTTCACCTCAGAAAGGGGTCCTCCTTTGGTTCTTGTAACCTGCTGTGTGCCCGGCCTTCTGCCGGACCGGACTCTAATGGTCATAGACACACCGCACAGGTCCCGGCCGTCAGAGCAGAGCGCCTCAGCGCTGATTGGGACGGTGGGGTCCGAGGTGTGGGAGCAGGTGTTGGCGTGTTGGCTGAACACACCCTGAATCACACCACGAGCACCCAGAGATCCTTCTTGACGATTTCGAATTGAGGCGCTCTTCCTTTGATTTGTTGCATTTATATTAATGAAAAATGAAACGCAGAAACAAACCTTTCTGCAATCTTGTAACCCCAACGTGACTCTTCATGTTTCCCCCGGGGGCTATTTCAGTCCTTGTCCGTACTGACCTACTTTTATGTACTGTGATTGTTGTAGACTTTGCTGTTTTTGTCCCCTTGATTTCCCACTCGATGTTATTTCCCGAGTGTCTTCCCTGGAATGACACAGTGTTGGTTTTAGTAGCAGTATAATGTTCCGTCGTAGGGATATACCGACATGTACTTACCCATTCTCTTATACTTAGATAACGGGCTCAGGTCCGCTATTTGGGAATATACAAAATGATGAGCATTTTTGTAAATAGACATTTTCTGTTATTTTGATTTCGTTCTTTAAGGTACATTTCTAGCTCTTGTATTACTGCATGGACAGGGACAGGGATAAGTGGGTGGCTGATTTTTAGTCTGCAGATATATATGTGGTCTCCTGATAGTACATACGCATCAAGTAGGCTTAGGATTTAGGTGAATTTTGTTAAGAATTTTTCTAATTAGCAAACATCAGTAGTAACAAAAGCCTCAGCAACATTTGCAGGCAATTTATTATGTTTGGATTCTTACAGAACCTACTCAGGGCTGGCTTATAATCCATCCCCGGTGGCATTAACTTCCTGAGATAATGCGGTTACAGAGCTCCCTCTGCAAACTCAGCACATAATGCGGGGTTAACATAACAGTTGCCTCCGGGGCTGCTCGGAAGCCTGGGGGGTGGGGAAGGCGAGGGTAAAAGGGTTAGGTCTGGTTTCAAAGAAGACCTTAATTAATGATCTGGAAGATCTCCAGGCAGCTGGTTAATTAAATTCACAGATGGGACTCAGTTGGGAGGCGGTATGAACTCCGGGAAGGGGGAAAGAAGTGGAAGAACCCTTGCGGTCGTCAGGGAACACGGAGGGGAAGTGAAAATCTGCAGTCGTCCGAATCGGAATAACCTGGTCCCGTGTTCATCCATCCGGTGTTCTGCCTCGATCACAGCCCTCTCTTAACGTCGTCTGCTTAAAGGAGCCTGGAGTTTGGAATGGCAGCCTGGGCAGGGGCCGCTTCCCTCCATCTTCGCAGCCATCAGCAATTCCCCTTGACCTCTCTCCGAGGTTCAGGGTCTTGTCTGCACGCTGGGAAGAATGCCTGTCCTGATGTTGCAAAGTGAAATAAGAGGAGAAGTGTGAAAATGCCTGGCTAATGGTAAAGTTAACCAAGGGTAGTTACGTGCAGTTTCTTTTCAGCCTTCGCAGCATCTCTTGCATGAGCTTTGATCATATGCTTTTAAATATATGTTTTTCCCGCCGCCGAGCAGGTTAAATAATTGCCGTGCCCAGGGCTCCCCATCTCACGCATGCATCCAAGCTCCTTGGTTCTGAGGGACGGAGGTGGGACCCAGGAGAGAGGTCCTTAAACCAGGAAACCAGGATGGCATGCAGTGCTGGGATGGAGGGCTGGACACTGAAGACCTGGGTTGTCTGGGGAAAAAAAGCAAACCACGTTTTCAATCATTTCATTGAGGCTGGGAGCGAGGAAGATCTGAGCGATGCCCAGTGAGCCCTGGGCGCCCATGGGAAAGCGTCTGCAATGGCCAAGCGGGCAGGTCCAGTGCCATGGACAGGCTCTCAAATTCAGTTCAGCCCTTTGTTTGTTTGTTTGTTTGTTTATTTATTAAAGCAAGAGAGATAGGGACAGAGAGAGACAGAGAAAGGGATAGAGAGGGACAGACAGGCAGGAAGGCAGAGAGATGAGAAGCATCAATTCTTCATTGCTGCTCCTTAGTTGTTCATTGATTGCTTTCTTATATGTGCCTTGACCAGGGGGCTACAGCAGAGTGAGTGACCCCTTGCTCAAGCCAGCGACTTTGGTCTTCAAGCCAGCGACCTTTGGGTGTAAGCCAGTGACCTTTGGGCTCAAGCCAGCAACCATGGCCTCATGTCTATGATCCCACACTCAAGCTAGCGACCCCATACTCAAGCTGATGAACCCACGCTCAAGCCAGATGGACCCGTGCTCAAGCCGGCGACCTAAGGGTTTTGAACCTGAGTCCTCTGCATCCCAGTTCAATGCTCTATCCACTGTGCCACTGCGTGGTCAGGTTACTATACATTTTTGATACGTAGGTAATTCTACAGTTATTAAGTTCATGAAAAAAATTAAAAATCTACTCTGTATCAGCAATTAGGCTAAGGACTTCTGCTTCTGGCCACAGTAGAATAAGAGAGACCAGATTTTCCCCCTCCTTTCTGAAACAACAAAAGAGGAAATTATATTTATGAAGCATACTAGTTCATGAATGGTTAATGTGATTGTATTCTGTATGTTCGAAACATTAAGTGGAAATATGAAGATATGAAAAAAAACCCTAACTCAAACTTCTGGAGATGAAGACTACAATGTTTGTGTTGAAAACACACTGGGTAGGATTAATAGCAGATCAGACATGGCAGGAAAAAAGGTTAGTGACCCAGAAGACGTGGTGATAGACTGAGTACTCCCCAGGTCATTGCACTTACCCTGATATGAAAACCAGACAAAGACATTACATGAAAAGAAAACATTAACACAGAAACATTATTTTAAAAAAAAAGAAGAAAGCTTCAGACCAAGGTTCCCTCGGGAACATAAATGTAAAAATTCTCCATAAAATTTTAGAAAATCAAATCCAACAATATATAATACCACCATTCCCAAGTGGTATTTACCTCAGGAATTGAAGCTTAGTTTTACATTTTAAAAGAGTGTGATGCACAGTGTAAACAAACTAGGAAAGGAAACACCTATCAGCATCTTCACAGATGCCAAAGCAGCATCTGACAAAACCTGAGAACTATAGATCGCATCATATTTAACGGAGAACAATTGAATGAGTTCCCCTAAGATTTGGAACGAGACAAGAATAGCCACTCGCACTACTTCCATTAAAAGTGACAATGGAGGTTTTAGCCAGTGGTTTTAGGCAAGAAAAAGAAATAAAAAGTGTTCAGATTGGAAAGGACAAATAGAACTCTCCTTAGTTGCAAATAACAATATTATGTTGTTGACGTAGCAAATCTAACAGAATCTACCAAAAACAAAAACCTAGAACTAATCATGGAGCTTAGCAGGGTTAGATCAATACATAGAAATCAACTGTATTGCTCTATGGTAGCAATAAATAATGAGAAACTGAGCTTTGAAAATACCATTTAAAGGAACAGTAAGAATATGAACTACTCTGCTATGAATCTGAATAAACTCATAAAAGACCTGTACACTGGATGCCACAAAACATTGCTCAGAAGAGAGAGCGAAGATGTCAATAAATGGAGGGAAGTGCTGTGCTCGTTGATCTTAAGAGTCAGTATTGCTAAGGTGTCAGTTTTCCCTCAAATTGATCTGCAGATCGAACACACTCTCCGTCAAAATCTCAGCAAGCTCTTACGTAGGTATTGACAAATGGGTTCTAAAAATATGTGGAAATGCAAAGCTCTCAAAATAGTAAAAAATAACTTTAAAAATTGAGAACATCGTTATAAAACTAATACCACTTGGATTTCAAGACTTATTATAAACATACGGTAATCAAGACAGTGTCACAGAGGCATTAAGATAGACAAATGGATCACTGAGACAGAATAGAGAACCCAACAAAAAAAAATAGACCCACGAATATGGGTGTCCATTGATTTGGACGAGGCTCCTACGTCATGGAACTGGCCTTCTAATGGTGGTGGTGGGCGGGGGGTGGGGGGTGGAGGGGACAGACAATATTCAGATAAAACAAATACACCAGCTATATAATATTAATGGTGCTGTAAGTTCAAGTTAGTCACTTATCTATTTTTTGATGTTCTTTTTTTTTCTTTTTTCTTTTCTTTTTTTTTAAGCACCAAGACGTAGAGTGAGTGAATGGATTCTGTTCCGATTTGTCAGTTCATATTTTATGGTCAATAATTGTTTTCCGGTCATGATGTCTAGAGTCTGCTGTTTTCATTTTATTCAGAACTGCCAGGAGTCCATTTTGATGCAGATAGATATCTTCTTACCTCCGAGGGTGCCTGGGCACTGGGTCGCCCAGCCTGCGGGTGAGAATGAGGAGAGAACTGCCCAGAGGAGGTGCGCTCTCCGCACTGGGCCGCCCAGCCTGCGGGTGAGAATGAGGAGAAGTGCCCAGAGGAGGTGCGCTCTCCGCCCGGGTTGACCCCCTCGCCATCCCTCTGCAGCCCCACGAGCCCTCTGCTTGCTAATCTCTCTCCCTCCTTTGGACGTCCGTTCTGATGTTGTCTTGGAGACTGCCCTCATTGCATCCCCATCAGTTTTTGCAGCCGCTGGTGCAGAGCGGGTGCGTGGGCAATATGGGAAGGGTGGCAGGAGGAATGAATGAGGCTTCAGGGCATAGTGGAAGAGGCTCTGGGGGTGTCCCCCGCGGGAAGAACCACCCCGTGTGAGCGGCTCCCATTGAGTGCAGCCGGGGCTCCTGTCCCGGGTGTGGGCGGGAGGAAGCTGGGCTGGGAGAAAAGACAGGACCCACATTGCGGGGGTCGGAGAGCCTCCTGAAGGGTTTAGAACAGGACCGGCACCGCGGCCAAGCACCGGGCGTCCCAGCTGTCCCGGGAGCCCCAGCACGCCACGTCTGACACCTGCTGCAGGTGTCCCCAGAGCCTCTCTCTGCACCCGAGAACAGAGTGAGACCACGGAGGGCCCACATTTTAAAAGACATTTTTTTTAATCATTTTACAAAGTATTGATGCCTTTTTAAAAATATGACACGACCTTTTTTTTTTTTTCAGAGACAGAGAGAGAGATAGATAGGGACAGACAGGAACAAAGAGATGAGAAGCATCAATCATTAGTTTTTTGTTGCAATACCTTAGTTGTTCATTGATTGCTTTCTCATATGTGCCTTGACCGCAGGCCTTCAGCAGACCGAGTAACTCCTTGCTCAAGCCAGCGACCTTGGGTCCAAGCTGGTGAACTTTTGCTCAAACCAGATGAGCCCGCGCTCAAGCTGGGGACCTCGGGGTCTCGAACCTGGGTCCTCGGCATCCCAGTCCGACTCTCTATCCACTGCACCACCACCTGGTCAGACGACACAACCTTCTTAAAACGCACTCTCTTCTTGGAGGAGGGCTGCGAGGAGCCCTCTCTTACCCCGCCATCCCCTCCACAGAGACATTCCACTGTGGGTGCCTCCCTGGCGCTGCCCTGTGCACACAGAGAACGTGATGTGTCCGGAGTCTCCGGTGTCAGATCCTGACGGGACTCCCTGAGGGTGGTTCCATGTCATGTCACAACTTCTTCGCCGAGAAGAAAAACCGAAGGACTTACATCACAGCTGGGTTCTTTCTCGTCCATGTATTACATTTAAGGGAATTGGTGATAGCATCTATTTTTTCGAACTGCCTTTCTGCGTGTTTCTCTTATGCACTTCTGTTATTTTTACAATAGTTTCATACAGAGAAGGCAAGTGCAGCTCCTGGCTGGAAGCACTTGCCCAGAGAGGCACGGCTGGTGATGGGAGTCTTCCAGTTCCTCATTAATTGACTCGTAGGAGAGGACACTCTATAAATACTTGTTTAATCGCAATCGTTTGGACTCGTTGCCATCGGGGAGGAGGACCAGGATTTGGTTCTGGCGTGGATCACTCCTGATGAACTTCAAGCTCACAAAACTGGTTCCCTCCAACTCTAAATCCTCGTCATACACGTGGGCCGTGCGAGTGCCCACAGGTCTGCTTGTTTCCAGGAGGGTGTAACGGGCACGTTCAGCTTTGCACTGGAGGACGATTGTTGCGGACACAGAGCACAAAGACAGTGCACGGTCTAGGTTGACCCCAGTCAGTTCACTCGTATTTTAAATATAGTTCACGTAGAAGATTATACTAGTTGTATCCGTTTCAGGTATGTATACAGTATAGTGATTCGACACGTGATCGCCCACATGCTCTAGTCACCGTCTGTCACGGAGCAAACTTATCCCAGTATGATCGACAATATTCCCGTTCACTTTTCTCACCCGGCCCTCCGCCCTCTCCTCTCTGGTATCTGTTTCCATGAGGCTGTTTTTGTTTTGTTTGTTTTGCATTTTTAGATTCTACATATAAGTGAAGTCATACAGTATTTGCCTTTGTCTGACTTATTTCACTTAGCATAATACCCTCTGGGCTCATCCATGTTGTCCTAAATGGTGATAGACTATTCTTTTTTATTGCTGTGTAATATCCCATTATATCTATATCTGTCTATATGTATATATCTATATCATCTATATCTAGACAGATGATAGATAGATGATAGATAGATAGATAGATAGATAGAGATATATATGTGTGTAGCCACATTTTCACTCATTCATCTATTTTTAGACACCTAGGTTGTTTGCATATCTTGGCTATTGTGAATAATGATACATTGGACATAGGGGTGCATATATCTTTTCAACTTAGTGTTTTTATTTTATTTTTTTTTGATAAATACCCAGGAGTGGACTCGCTGGGCCGTTAGGACATTATAACCAGACAGTAGCCATTTCAATGGGTGCCAGGGGACTGGCTAAAACAGACACTGTGCAGCTGAAGCTGATTCTCGGCTTGCTCATGTGAGTGCCTGCAGCCTCAGTGTCTCTCCGTTGGTAGCGTGAGTGAGCGCCTGTTCACCGGGCTACCTGGCTGCGGTGTGAAAATGAATGGGAGGTGTTCTAGCCTGTCGCTCGGCAGATACTCATTAGTCATGTGTCCGATGAATTAATGAGTGAGTGACCAACAGACCATTTTTAGTGCTTGATGTGATGCTGTCCTGCATATCCACCATCCTGTCCATCATCAAAGGAGACAAAGATATCTCTGATGGGCTCTGGAGAGAAAAACAATATTTCACGTGTAAATATGAAACCCCAAATGTATACCTTACATGTACTGGGGCTTGAATATGATTACCTATATTGTTATAGAGGAGTACTACTTATAACGAATAGAAAAACATCATCATATTTTAAAGATAAAGCAATGCATTAGATATCTGCATAATTGCATTAAATCTATTTAAAAAAAAGAAGACAAGGATAAATAAGGCCCAGTGGCAAACGAATCTGAATCAGTACCAGCCTCAGCCATTATTACAGGCTTAATTGCATCTCCTCAAAATTCACATGTTGATGTCCTAAGCCCCAGAACCTCAGAATGTGTCTATGTCTGCAGAGAAGTTCTCTAAAGAAACTATTAAGGTTGAACTAGATCACAGTGGGGCCCCAATCCCACTGATTAGTGTCCTTCTCAGAAGAGATTAGGACACAGGCACACATTTAGAGGGATGACCATGTGACAACAACAGAGAGAAGACGGCCACATACAAGTCGAGGGGAGAGACCTCAGGAGAAACCAGTCCTGGTGACACCTTGATCTCAGACCTGTATCCTCCAGAATTGTGGGAAAATACATTTCTGTTGTTTAAGGCCCCCAGTCTGTGGTGCTTTGTTAGGGTGGCCCTGGCAAACCAATATACTCACAGTCAAAGAAATACAAATTTAAGTTACATTGAGAACCATTCCACACCCATAATGGTAGTATGCTAAACGTTGTTGCACGTATTCTGCTTTTGTGGTAACAGTTTCCTTAAGATATAAATCCAGCCTGACCAGGTGGTGGCACAGTGTATAGAGCCTTGGACTGGGATGCAGAAGGACACAGGTTCGAGACCCCGAGTTTGCCAGCTTGAGCACAGGCTCATCTGGTTTGAGCAAAAGCTCACCGGATTGGACCCAAGGTCACTGGCTCGAGCAAGGGGTTACTCGGTCTGCTGAAGGCCCACGGTCAGGGCACATATGAGAAAGCAATCAATGAACAACTAAGGTGTCACAACACACAACGAAAAACTAATGATTGATGCTTCTCATTTCTCCACTCCTGTCTGTCTGTCCCTGTCTATCCCTCTCTCTGACTCTCTCTCTGTCTCTGTTAAAAAAAAATAAAAACCATGAACTTAAAAAAAAAAAAGATATAAATCCACAAACTGTACAGTTCACCTTTGAAAAGGCACAATGCAGGCCTGACCTGTGGTGGCACAGTGGATCAAGCAACAACCTGGAACCTGGAGATTGCCAGTTCAAAACCCTGGGCTTGCCTGGCCAAGGCACATATGGGAGTTTATGCTTCCTGCTCCTCCCCCTTTCTCTCTCTTTCTCTTCTCTATAATGAATAAATAAAATAATAATAATAATAATAAAGGAAAAGGTACAATGCAGTGGTTTTTTATTTTATTTTATTTTTTTAATGGGGTGACATTAATCAATCAGGGTACATAGGTTCAGTGAAAACATCTCCAGGTTATTTTGACATTTGATTATGTTGCATACCCATTTTGAAAGTTATTGCCCATAGGTGTTACATTTTCCATTCTTTTTTTTCCTATGAGTGTTACATTTCAAAAAACTTAACTCAATTTTTTTTCTCTCTCTCTTTTTGTTTCTTCTTTCCTCTTTCACTTTTTCTCTCATTCAGATCTCACCCACAAACAAATTATTTTATTCTGGATTTAAATTTTTTCTTTGTGGCATTTTGTGTGCTTTTTACTTTGCTTTTTTTAGTATATTCTCAGATTTGGATAACCATCCACACTGTCTAAATTTTAGAACATTTTTCATCACCCCTAAAGAAATCCCATACCCATTAGAAAATACTCCTTATTCCCTGGGCCTCTCTCCATAGAAATGACTCATCTTCTCTTTGTCTCTGTGGACCTGCCTAGTTCCATGAAAATGGAATCAAGCCGTAGGGACCTTTTGTGACTAATGTCATGTAGTATATGCTTTCAGCATCCCCCGCAGATTGTTAATATTTTGTCCCATTTTCTTCTTATTCCCTTTGTGTATTTTTTGAGAACCAAAGCTCTTCACTTGAATTATGTCCTATTTATCACTGCATACTTCTGATTCATGTTTTTAATATCCTGTTTGGAAGTCTTTATCCCAAAGTCACAAAGATCGCCTCTTATGTTTACTTTATCTTTCTGAAGTTTCATTTCTTGCATTACATTTATAATGTAGATTGACATCTGCAGTCCATCTGAAATTGGTATTTGTGTATAATGAACAGCATATGTCAGAATTCATTTTTCCCCATTTGGATATACAATTTATGCAGAACTATTTACTGAAAAGACCTTTCACATGCCACTGGTTATAATGTCCCTCCTCTTTACTTTATTTATTTATTTTTTACAGAGATAGAGAGAGAGTCAGAGAGAGGGATAGATAGGGACAGACAGACAGGAACGGAGAAAGATGAGAAGCATGAATCATCAGTTTTTCGTTGCGACACCTTAGTTGTTCATTGATTGCTTTTTCATATGTGCCTTGTCCGTGGGCCTTCAGCAGACTGAGTAACCCCTTGCTCAAGCCAGCGACCTTGGGTCCAAGCTGGTGAGCTTTTGCTCAAACCAGATGAGCTCGTGCTCAAGCTGGCGACCTTGGGGTCTCAAACCTAGGTCCTCCGCATCCCAGTTCAACGCTCTATCCACTGCACCACCACCTGGTCAGGCCCTCCTTCTTTTCTTTAAAAAATAAATAAATACGTGTATTGCTTTAAGTAAGCTAAACTCTCCTGACCACTGGGTAACTCAGTGGGTTAGAGCATAGTCCCAGTGTGCCAAGGTTGCCGGTTCAATCCCCAGTCAGGACACATACCAGAATCAACCAAGGAATGCATAAAATAAGTGGGACAACAAATTGATGTTTCTCTCTCTCTAAAATCAATCAGTTATTAAAAATTAAAGTATGTATAAGTAGCTAAACTCTATAGGTGCCTCAGTTTGCTCCTTAGTAAAATAGGTATAATTGTTATTCTTCTGGAGTTAGTATAAGGAAAATGCAAGAAAAGATGTGGTACCTGTTAATCATTTAGTATGTTTAACCTTTAGATTCAGTCATTTAGTCACTTGTTCCTGTAATCAGCATGCCCCAAGGCCTCCTGTGTGCTGCCACGGTGCCAGGAATCTCATTCACTTAGGTAACCCCACAGAGACAGGAATGCAATTTCTGTTGGAGTTTTTTTTTTTAATTTATTTATTTTTGTGGCAGAGACTGGGAGAGTCAGAGAGAGGGACAGACAGGGACAGACAGACAGGAAGTGAGAAAGATGAGAAACATCAATTCTTTATTACGGTTCCTTAGTTGTTCATTGATTGATTTCTCATACATGCCTTGACGGGGGGCGGGGGCTACAGCAGACTGAGTAACCCCTTGCTCGAGCCAGCAACCCTGGGCTCAAGCTGGTGAGCCTTGCTCAAACCAGATGAGCCCGCACTCAAGTCGGAGACCTCAGGGTCTCGAACCTGGGTCCTTCACATCCCAGTCTGATACCCCATCCACTGTGCTACTGCCTGGTCAGGCCAATTTCTATTTTTTACTTATATATCCAAAACACCTAGCCCAGTGTCTGGCATATAGTTGGTGCCCAATGCGTATTTGTGTAGGAAATGATCTGGTACATATGCGCACAAGGGCAGTGGATAGAGAGCCTCATTGCAGCATCATTCATAACAAGGAAAAAGTAAAAACCACTGTGCTGAGACTCAGTAGGAGATAGGTAAATGACTGGTATGTTTATCTATGGTAATACTAGATAGGATAATACATTTAGAATTATTCAATTAATAATGAATTTTAAAGCAAACATCAGAGCTTCAAAATACATGAAACAAAAATTAATAGCACTGACAGGAGAAATATAAAAATCCTCAATTATGGTTGGGGACTTCAAAACCCACTTTTAGCCGCTGATAGAACTTCTAGACAGAAAGTCAGCAAATAAAAAAGAACTGAAGAGTACCATCAACTAACATTGCTTAATTGGCAATTACAGAACATTTCACCAAATAACAGCAAAATATAAACTTTTACAAGTGTCTGTGGATACCAGTTCTTGAGTCATAAACTAAACCTCAGCAAATGTGATAGAGTATATGCTCTGACCAGAATGAGACCAAATTAGAAATCAATAACAGAAAGACAATAGGAAAATTGCCATATACTTGGAAATTAAAAACAAACTTCTAACAATCCATAGATCAAAGAAGAAATCTCAAAATATATTTTTAAAAATGCATATGAGTGAGTGAAAATGAAAACACAATATATCAAAATTTGTGAGATGCAGCTAAAGTAGTGATAAGAGGAAAATTTATAGCACTAAAAATGCCTATATTAGAAAAGAGGAAAGGTCTCAAAATAATAATCTAGTTTTGATGTATAAAATCTAAGAAAACAAAGAGCAAAACAAACCCAAAGCAAGCAGAAAGAGATAAATACTAAAGAATACAGTAAATGAAATGGAAAATAGGTGAGCAATAGAAAATCAATGAAACAATAAGCAGGTTCTTTAAAAAAATTTAAGATCGATAAACCTCTCTTAAGGCTGACAAATACAAACTGAGAGAGGATATGAACCATAAACATCAGGAATGAAACAGTGGCTATCACTACATATTCTATAGCCCCCAAAAGATAATAATGGAAGGATATGAACAATACTCATAATAAATTTGACAGCTTAGAAGAAACAAACCATTTTCTTCACCCCACAAACTCTGAAATTCAACCAAGAAAAAAATGAACCTACATAGTCCTATAACTGTTAAGTACCTTAAATTCATAACGTAAAGTCTCCTAGAATGAAATTCTATGCCCAGATGGTTTCCTGAAGATCTTTATCTCATATTTAAAGGTTGTCTGTCCTGCCTTGCCCTTTGCTCGCTTTGCATGGTGAGGGAGGTTGGAGCTATCTACTGTTCCATGCTTGGTGTGTGCAAGCAAGGAGTACCTTCGTCCCTTCTTTGTTTCAGTATTTTTCTTCTCCATCTCTTCCATCAGACTTACACTGTCAGCCACTGAAAAACCTGTAGAAGCATGCAGGACATAGATTAAATGAAATCATTTGACTGGAGCAGTGTTCTGCATTTATACAGATAGATGGTACTTCGTAGTCTGCAAAACCCTGCTGTGTAGTGGCTGGTGGGGAACTTGGACCTGCAGCTTGCCTTTGCACAACCTAAGATTTCTCCTTCCCCAAACTGCTGTGACCTGGGGAGCTGATGGCATTTGAGAGTCTCACCTTGCTGTTGTATGGCCTGCTAGAGGCAGATGGAAGCTACCCAGCAACACTTGACTTCCTAGGAAGGAGTCAGGTACTGAACCAGCCTGGTGTGGAGAGCGGTGAGGGCCATGCTGTTAGAATGGACTAAGGACTCGGTAACTCAAGTCAAATTAAAAAGAAAGAAAAGCTTGCATTGTGAATGTTATTAAAGATTCATATGCATCAAGCAGAATTCAGGTTTGAGAAGCTCCTTGTTGTTTGTACACTCCGAGCTGACGGAAGGGCCAGCCTGCTATTACCGGGCATCTGCAGCCTGCGAGGGTATTTTTAGCTCCTCTCCTGAGGACGCTGCATCTCTGAGAATTGCCCACCTGGGAGTGAGCATGGTGGGCGAGCCCTCCTCCCTGTCCTCTCCCGTCGGAGACCTGATTGGACTGGACGTGGTCTGAGGTGATGCCTGCTCCTTGTCTCCGCGGTTTGCCACGCAGTCAGGACACAGGAGATGATTGTCAGAAACACCATGGAATGTCCTGGCCTCTGGGCCCTCCAGATCGAGTATCCCGTGGAGTGGCTCCTTTTGCCTCAGGATGAAAAATGCTTCTGTCTGAAATAGTCGAGTGGCATTGTGATGCGGGAAGACTCAGGGGGGGGGTTGGGGTTTCCTAGAGAAGTTTCTCCCCGCCTCCCCGCCATGCCTGCCCCCATCAATGACACACAGGAACGTCTCCTGGGGCCAGTTGCTGGGCCAGGTCAGATGACATGGAGCGGGAGCTTGGCGCGGTGTTCTCACTCAGGTTTCCTCCCTCTGTGCACACCATCCACTCAGGTGTGCTTGTGTGTATTCCCATGCGTGGTTCACATGGCTGGTCTTCGGTTGCAAGCCTCCCCAGGCGGGGGATGACAGAAGGCAGGACATGCTATTGAAGGAAGGAATCTGACCCCGTGACCTGGACAAGACCACCTCTCTTGGCCTCAGTTTCTTCCCCTGGAAATATAAGGGTGAGAATGCCCACCTCCCATGGTTTAAGCAGGATAAGCGTTGAGGAGGCTCAGAGGGCCTGTGAATAGCACTGCTCTCTCCTCCCTGGGTTTGGAACCAACCGAGAGGCAGACACGGGCATCGGACGGATGGCGGTGAAAACATCAGCTTTGTGGCTGACGCAGTTGGTTGGAACCCGTGGCTTTAAGTCTGCCTCCATAGGGCTTCCTAACCTGTCAGCTCGGAAATGGAATCACCCCAAGGACATGAGGGACACCCGGCTGCACGCCCCACCTCCACCGGCCAAGCCCCTGACCATGGCAGGGAACAGACTAAAATGCCAGCCTGTTGTGGGCACAGCTAGAAGCAGGCAGGGAGCCCGGAAGGGGCTGAGCTGAGCAGCAACTTCTGTATATTAGATGGGTCATTTCTGCTCCCTGGAGGGAAGGAGGCTGAGGAGGGAGACCAGGAGAGTCATTCTCAGGCTGGTGGGAGATCCTGGCCCCTGTGCCCCTGGCCAGAGGCAAAGGAGGCTCCCCTAAGCAGTGACGAGAGCAGCATGCAGAGCCCAGTACCCACACAGAGCTGTCCTTCTCCGTCAGCCCCCCATCCCCACCTTTCGTTCTGGGCTGCCTCTTCCTCCAGCCCCTCTGCGGTGGGCATAATCGTCAGACTGACGTGCCGCACAGCATACGGGTACTTTGGGGGGTGGTGACCCATTCGTTCTTAAAAGTAGATGACGCTCCTGCCAGTGTGCTGGGGACAAAGTGAAACAAGCGAAGAACAAGCCCCGTGCACTGGCTGGTGGGGAGAAAAGACCAAAAGAGTGAGGTCTCGTCGCCCTGAGCAGAGTGCCGCAGAGGCTCAAGCTTGGGTTCTAGATCCTGGAGGTGGACGGCCCTGGGTCAGCTCCCAGCTCTGCCGTTCCCTGGGCGGCGTCACTGGCAAGATCGAGTACACCACCTCAGAGTCTCAGTCTCCACCTCTGCCGAAGGCAGCTCATCGTAACACCTACGCAAAGGGCTTGGGGGAGCCTGAAACAGGTTAGTGTAAGGAGAGCACGCAGAACAGAGCCTGTCACGTGGAGTCAGACACCGTACCGGTGTCACCTATTTTTATCACAAGGTACGAGAGAGCACTAAGAGGTCTGTCTTACAGGGCGCGGGTGGGCTCCTCAAGGAGGAAGCATTGAGCTGAGTGGGTTTCTCAGCCCTGGCACTGTGGCCCCAGGGGCCAGGTGACTTTGCGGCAGGGGCTGTCCTGTGCGTTGTGGGATGTTTAGCGGCATCCCTGGCTTCTACTCACTAGCTCTCACTCATGATACCAAAAATGTCTCCAGACGTTGTCCCATGTCCTGGGTGGTCACGTTGCCCCTGGTTGGGGACCACTGCTCTACACTGAGAGGCGAGTGATGGCCAGGAGCAGAGACCCAGGGATGCCGTGAGTGGAATGAGTGGTGAGAAAGGTCACCTTGAGTCTCCGTAAGGAGGAGGGGTCCATGGCCCAACAACAACAACAGAAAATGGGTGCGCCGTGATGGGTCAGCCAGGGGACCTGTCATGGCACGTCGCCTGTAGTGCAGCATCCCCTTATGATGGCCCCACACTTGGGTAAACTATCTAGGGCAGTGGTCCCCAACCCTTTTTGGGCCACGGACTGGTTTATTGTCAGAAAATATTTTCACAGACCGGCCTTTAGGGTGGGAGAGATAAATGTATCATGTGACCGAGACAAGCATCAAGAGTGAGTCTTAGACGGATGTAACAGAGGGAACCTGGTCATTTTTAAAAAATAAAACATCGTTCAGACTTAAATATAAATAAAACGGAAATAATGTAAGTTATTTATTCTTTCTCTGCAGACTGGTACCAAATGGCCTACGGACTGGTACCGGTCCGCGGCCCAGGGTTTGGGGACCGCTGATCTAGGGTGACTTCTCCCACTGACTCCTAGCATCTGGCGCAGGGTCAGAGCACGGGGAGAGCCTGGTGCGTATTCGCTGGTGTGCGCAGGAGTCCCTGAGAACATTCACGGTGTTCTCTACACCGGTCCTTGCACCAAGCAGCCCACTGGCGAGCCCTGTGCCTAGGCCCCTGGGCTTCTGCCCCGTGCACCCCTGCCCCTGGGGACTTGGACCTCGATGCCTTCGGTTCACCTTGAGGAACATCATATGGAAAAAAGAAAAGTCCCTGTTAAACGTGTGCCTCCCTCTAGAGCAGTGGTTCTCAACCTGTGGGTCGCGACCCCAGCGGGGTCGCCTAAAGCCATCGGAAAATACATAATGCATATCAGGTATTTACATTCCGAATCATAACTGTCGCAAAATTACAGTTATGAAGTAGCCACCAAAATTATTTTTTGGTTTGGGGTCACCGCAACATGAGGAACTGTATTGCGGGGTCACAGCATTAGAAAGGTTGAGAACCAGTGCTCTAGAGCCGTCTGATTGTAGGTCGTGGCCCCCACGTTCCTGAATGCCGTCTTCCTGAGAATCCAGGCGAGAGCTTCCCCCCTGGCTCCCCTGTCAGGAATAATCACTTTCTCTCCTGAACAATCGATTATTTTCTTTTCCACACTGACCCTGAATCCTGAGGCCGCTCGGGTCTGTCACGTCGCCATGCTGGCTGGGAGGGTTAGGGATGCGTCCGGGGCTTCAGGCACGAGGGCCAGGCCTTTGGGCGCAACGTGGGCCGGTTTCGCCTGCGTCCATTTCCTGGGGTGCCTTTGGTATTTTTTTTTAAGGTTGATCTACGGCTAACCTATTTTTAATTTTATTGCATTATATGTATTTATTTCATTATATGTATTTTGCCGGTCCCTTTTAATTTTTTTTATGGAACAATATGGTAAATTAGTAAGTTTAAAGAAAACACAACAACAACAGACATGGGGTTCAGTTTCCACACTGGGGCTGGGATCGAGGGCTTCCTAGCGCTTGACCTCTGGCCTTCCAGGTGAGCCTGATTACCTGGACAGCTCCGCCGCCCTGCTCCTGCGCTCTGCTCCCTGGAGGGCAGGTCCCCAGTCCCTGCCTCTTGTCATGTCCATGACAGTGTATGTGCAGCGTGAGAACTTCATTATAATTCCAGCCCGAGAGGCAGCAGAGGAGTCGAGGACACGAAGAACGTAGAACAGGCAGAACTTCAGAGAGAGAAACGAAAGGTCGGCCTCTGTTCTCTGATGACGGCATCCTGCGAGTCTCAGGGGAACACAGAGTCCGTGGCCCAGGATTTAAAAGAAAAGACCCAAAACCAAAAACATGAATCTGCAGCAAGAAAGAGCCGCCGTACCCCGAGCTGGTGCTCGAATTAATTGTCTTCCTTGCGTTTTGGATTTCCTCTTTACAATTCATTCCGGTCTGCGAGTCTCCCGACAATTCACGCTACTCCTCCAGAGCGTTCGGAGGGAATACGCGATGAGATGCCCCCTTGGACCTGGTGGCTGTGACCCGAGGGGGCAGTACGCACCGGGTGTTCATGTGACGTTGCCACAGACCCTCCGCTGTGAGAATACAAACGGAGCATCTGCAGGAGGCACAAGGTCGCCGAATCCTGTCATTCTGTTGAGCACCTCAACCCTTCTCTCCAGGAGCAAATACATGTATCATTTCAGACTCTTGTAGTTCCAAGTGATGGTAGCTTACGTCAAAAAAAAAGCGCAGTCGTGACCGTCACTGTGAGTATGAAATGTGAATATGAGGGAGGGGCCCCTCTTCTGCCCAGGCTGCCGCCAGCCCCCCACCCCCGGCAGGCCTCGCTGTGGTTAGCCCTCGGTCCTGCCGGCTCGGGGCAGCGCCACCCTACAGGTAGGTCCTCTCCCCACTCTGGGTGACAGGACCCAGACCGCCTGTCAGTCCCAGCTCCTAGCCTAGCAAACCCAGCACTGGCGGCCAGAGGCGGGGTGTAGACCCCCTGAGCCCCGACCGTGGCCATGCGTCTGCTCAGCTCTTTGTTGAGAGGGTGGAGCGGGACTCACGGGACAGCTCCATCAGGAACGCCACAACGAGGAGGGTGCGGCCCAGGTGAACCAGGAGGAGGGCACGGAGGGCACTCGAGGTCAGACTTTCTGCAAGCACATGCTGCCTCTCCTGAACTCTTCTCGCACAGAGACAAACCCTACTGCCTCCAACGAGGCTGGCTTCCTCTTGATACCAAGACTGGGTCAGGCAGTGGGCCAAGGGTGGATAAGACAGTATACAATATGAGCTGCAAAAAAAACCCTAAAGGAGACATTGGCAACCGGCATCCGATGAAAGATATATACAAAGATATACACACGCACACACGCGTACATATATGTGAGTGTGTCTTTGTAGATCAGGTAGGGTTTTAGTCTAGAAATGCAAAGACAGTTTAATGTTAAAAAATAAACAAAACAGAACACCTCAGCACAGACTCCTGATAAAAACTCTCAGCGGCGGAGAAAGCAACTTTCTTAACTGGATAAATGAATTCACCAAATGTCTGCAGTAAGCAAATTATTTAACGGTGAAATGCTTGGCTGGAGTTCCAGGGCGAGATAGAAATGTCTGCCGCCATCCCTCATGATCGATGTTTCGCCGGAGGCCCCGGAGAGCGCAGTGCAACCAACAAGGAGACAAGACGCGTAGGATTGGAAGAATATAACTGTGGCAGGGTTTTTTTTGTATGTATCAAGGGGTTACAATCATCTTGATTGTAGGAGCAAGTCCAGGGCACCTGTGGAAAAGGTATTAGAATAACTCAGAGGCCAGTCAGCTTTCTAGGTTCAAGATAAATGTACAATTCTGGAAGGCATTCCTAGCAGAGACCAGTTAACAAACCTTATTTTAAAAGATTATGCTCACCACAGCCGTAAAATCCATTAAAAATACTGGGATAAGAGTACATATATGCGGCCCTGACCTGGTGGCACAGTGGATAAAGTGTCCTCCCAGTGTACTGAGGTCGTGGGTTGGATCCCCGGTCAGGGCATGTGCAAGAAGCAGTGAGAGCACAACTAAATGGAACAATGAGTTGATGTTTCTCCCAACCCCCAAATCAATGGGGAAAAAAATTTGAACACATATATGCCAGATCTTTATTTTTTAAATTTTTTTTAATTTATTCATTTTTTTAGAGAGGAGAGGGAGAGACAAAGAGAGAGAAGAGGGGGAGGAGCTGGAAGCATCAACTCCCATATGTGCCTTGACCAGGCAAGCCCAGGGTTTCGAACCAGCAACCTCAGCATTTCCAGGTCGACGCTTTATCCACTGCGCCACCACAGGTCAGGCTATGCCAGATCTTTAAACAGACAATTATATAACTTGACTGGCAGATGTAGAAGTCGGCCAAAATAAATGTTCCGTGTTCGTGGAAAGGTCCTGTGCTGTAAAACTGTTCATTCTCTTTTCATTTGTGAATTCGACCTAACTCCAGCAAAAGTCTGAGAAGGGTTTCTCAAGGAGCTGGATACATTTATTCTGAACTTTGCAGGAAGAGGAAAAGGAACCGGCACGAACGGCCCCGGCCGCGCTGAAAGGTAAGACGGAGGAGTGCTCTTGAGGTCTGCGTTCAATTAGCTGCTCCAGGATCGAGGGTCAAGAGCTTCTTTGATTCTCTGTCCACATGGCCCAGATACTTAACCAACGGGCCAGCCGGGAACAGCAGTGTCCAGCTACGGCCAATGCCTCCGACCTGCGAGCCCACCTTGCAGGGGGTCCCAGGGCAATCTTTGTTGTTGTTTTTAACCACGTTGTTGACATCCAGCGACTCCCGTGATGCAGCTAATGAGGCAGCGATCACGTGCCAGTCGGAGCTTCCACTTGTCCTGCAACAGATGTAGAGGCCAGCTGGGGCCCCCCAGATAGACCCGAACCACCCTGCAAACCCCTGGACCCTCTTGTGCCAGCCTGAGCTGGCAGCCGCTCTGCCAGCCCTGAAGTGAGGCTGGAACCAGAGGTAAGAAGCTGGCTGGTCTGTCACCACCCTCTGATCGTCAGTGTCTGAGATGCTGGGAATAGGGGACTGGGAGGCGCCATGACCCTGCAGGATCCTGGACTCCTGGAACAAGAGGGTTCATGCTGTCCCTGTG
Organism: Saccopteryx bilineata; assembly: GCF_036850765.1. NCBI lineage: Eukaryota > Metazoa > Chordata > Mammalia > Chiroptera > Emballonuridae > Saccopteryx > Saccopteryx bilineata. The sequence continues at coordinate 261,484,289 of NC_089494.1, forward strand.
TCAGATTCACGGCCAGCCCCAGTGTACTCCCCATCTGCAAAGACATCTGTGCCCACCTCACCAGCTGGAGAGCGAAGTCCCTCCCTGCTCACGACGCACTGCACCCCGTAGAGCCTCCCAGAGTGCCTGTCGCCCTGCGCCCCGCACGGCCGGCGCTGTGGACCTGGCCCTCCTCTCACAGGGGACCGTGTGTTCCTTCAGGGGGAAGACGGTTTGTCCTGGACACAGTGTGTCCCCAGCACACAGCCCAGCGCCCGTCACAGGGCAGCTGCTCCGTGAACATCTGGTGAAGGAATGGTCTGGTGGCACCATACCTCACTCCGCTCCTCCCGGCCAGGACCCTGCACAAGTGTGAAGAGCGGGTGAGACATACAAGACCCGCAATGCCTGGGCCACCATTTCCCGTCTCCGGATCTCAGTCTCTGTGATATGGGGCTGGCGGGACCCAGTGACTTGTAAGGTTTTTTTGTTTTTCCCAGCCCTGCAATGCCCCATTCTGTAAACACCTGGCCGTCACCTCCTGTGGTCAAATCAAGCATCAGTTCCCTCCACAGGCTGCACGCCCAGGTTACAGAAAGACTGTGTGTGCGTCTCAGCCTGTCCTTGCAAGAATGCTGGGGAGAGCTGGGTTCCTGTCCCCAGGTTCTCACTGGCTCACCAGCTTTCTTCTTCCCGTTGGGCCTCAGTTTCCCCTTCTGTTGAATGAGGAGGATGGCCTGGCTGACCCAGCTCTAATATCCGAGGCTCTGATGCACAGGTGTAAGCTTCTGTCATTCTGGGACTCTATCTCACAGTGTCATTGCATCCCACGATTCTCTGTGGGACTTGGCACCATTTTATGACATTGGGATTCTATTTTATATATAATTGCTTAATGCATTCTCAGGATCTGTAGATGGGCTCTTCAGCCCTTAAACAGCCTGCGTGTATTTTTTTTCCCAACACCATATGGGATCCTATGAGCTAGAAAATAGTTGATTAAACTTTCAACCCTCTTCAAAGAACAAAAGGAGTTTGGTCCCCAAATCTGGCATATTTAAACGGTAGCTGTGTCTAGAGTTGGATTATATCCTCATGAAAATAGGGCTTAACAATTTCCACAGGTTTTTGTTCAGAGGTAGGCCACTGTTTTGGAATCTGATTACAAACTCTGACAGATGGAAATCCACACTTCTTGAAACAATGAATCTGGCAGAGTTATAAACAAAGACCCAGACCATGCTATTCAGTTTAAAATATTCAATACGTATGTATTTCAATAGTAATGTGAGAAAAAATGGGGCTGGGTGGCATTTGATAAAGTATTGCCAGAATTTTTCTAGATTCTAAATATGTAAAGAGTAGGTTTTTAAAAATTTATTTAGACAATTAATTTTAACAGGGTGACATTGATTAATTAGGGTACATAGATTCAGAGAAAACATCTCCAGGTCATTTTGACATTTGATTATGTTATATAACCATCACCCAAAGTCAAAGAGTCTTTCCTCACCTTCTATTTAGATTTCTTTAGTGTGTGTGTGTGTGTGTTTTTAATGAATTCGGTACTGTGTCAGTTTCTTATTGCTCTGGGCGGGGGAACCTTGAAACTTATGAGTGGCTTAAAGCACAACCATTTTGTCATCTCGGGTTCTGTGAGTTGACAGGGCTCTGCTCCCGGTGACATCAGCAGGGGCTGCTGGGGGGACATCCAAATGCCCGAGGGACTCACTCCCGTGGCCGCCAGTTGGTGCTGCCTGCCCCTGGCTGCTCCTCTGAGGCTGGTGACCAGAGCACCTCTGTTTTCCCTCTCGTGGCTTCTCCCTGGGGCTTGGGCTCTGGCCCGTTTCCCAGAGGCAGGTTCCCTGAGGTCTGGCCTTGGACTTGCCCAGGCACCACCGGATCCAAGGGTCGCTGACACCGGCTCCGCGTGGGCAGCGGCTTGCGTGTGGGGAACGAGTGAGGAATTTGGGGGGAGGAGGGGCGACTGCAAGTGCTGAAAACATTGAAGTCAGGCATCCACTAAAAACAAAGTAACGTGGTTAAAATGCACTTACCTGCCAGAACCCGGGGACAGTGTTGTGTCCGTTGTGCACTGCGACTGAGGCCACGTCAGTGCCCCCCTCTCAGCCTCAGTGTGTGCATCTGTAAAATGTGGGCGTCGGAGTCCTGTCCATCCCTGGTCCCTGATGTTCTCGGTCCCTCTCTGTTCCCAGGTACTCCTTCCAGGACGAGGAGGACATGTTCATGGTGGTGGACCTGCTGCTGGGCGGGGACCTGCGCTACCACCTGCAGCAGAACGTGCACTTCACGGAGGGCGCCGTGAAGCTGTACGTCTGCGAGCTGGCCCTGGCCCTCGACTACCTGCAGAGGTGCCACATCATCCACAGGTAAGCAGCTGGGGACGGTGCCGCGGGGACAGCGCCGCGGGAGGGCTGTGCTGGCTGGGGGCGTCTCCTCACTGCCGTTCACTGGAAGCCCCAGCGCACGGAGCAGCCAGCGGACCAGGCTCTGCTTGGTCCTCGCTGTGCAGCCTCCGCAGAGGTCCACTGCTCGTGCCGGACCTCCCCTGGTTCCCGCTGCTTAGAGGCCTGGCCGGTGGCTGGCCTCTGCTTCTCTGTCCCGGTGACTTTGGGAGGCTGGCACGTCCTGTCCCTCCCGTGTCCGGTCAGAGGGTCACGTCCTGTTAGGTGGGGGCATGCAGGATTCTGCTCTGTCCCTTTCCGTACTTTGGAAGTGAGGCTGTGCATCACGGATGATGTCTTCCCTTTGGGAAGCTCAGGGCTGGCTCTGGGCTTGGACTCTAAGCTCTGAGTTCCCTCCCACTGCCCCCCCCCCCCCGGCTTCTTCCTGCCCGTGCCCAGAGCAGGTTTGACTGCAGAGGTGGGGCTCAGCGAGAGGCTTCCAGACCCAGAGCTGTCATTAATGAGGTACCCTCCCTGACCACACAGACAGGGCTGGGGGGCGGGGCGTGACTCCAATATGTCCACCCACGGTCGTGCGCTAGCTGAGCTTCCAACGTCCACGATTTTGGAAGGTTCCAGACTGACAAGGACGTAGAACTTCTGGGTAAAGACTATAGATGAAGCACACACATCTACATTGCCTTTTTCTAAAACCCCAGTAAAATAGTAAACCCCAATAACATGAAAAAATGATAAATTCACAAGCATGGGGGGAAACTACAGAGGAGACAGTAGCAAAACACTGGGGGTTTGCAGATATCGCGTAGCGGATGAGTAAGGATACCAGAAAATCAACTTCAAGTTGTCACTGGGAGGATCCAAGAACTGACAGACACTAAAAAAAATTCTTCAAAGAGTCAGTAATCGCCAGCATCCCGTATCGAACGGGGGAGGTAGGGCTGTAAAAAGAGTCTAAATGAGGGGAATGGTTTGAAAGCTTCTTTTTTTAAAAAAGAATTCTTTGCATGTGTAAATCCTGAGTATCTGATGTTAAAATGTTGCTGTATTAGCGTAATGGGTCTTGGAATACCTGAAGTGTGAGCGACTAAAAATACACCCGGAAAAAAAAAAATAAAAAATAAAAAAATAAAAAAAATAAAAATACACCCGGGATCTCTTCTTCACGTTGTGGTTTAGCGAGCGACCCTTCCCTCGCCTCTTCTCGCCCTTCCCCAGTTCAGTTTTCCCACAGCTCAGGGTTTGCGATCTGCGAAACCCTTTGTGTGGGAACATCTCATCCTCTGAACATGGGCCCATCCCCCGCTCCCTCCGCTTTCTGGACCCCGGCTTCCCTGGAAGGACTTCCATCACCTGTGGCGTCCTTGGAGGCTGGTTTCGTTCTTTTTCTCGTTTCTGGTCGGGGCCGGTGTGGTCTCGGCCCCACGTCCTCATCCCCTTGGGGAGCTGCTGGCTCATGCATCCCGGTACTCTATGACTGCCCAGTTCTTGCCGCCCCCGCCCCCCGCCCCTCCCCCCACCCCGCTCTCTACTGCTGCGGGGACAGCGGCCGCCCGAAGTCCACCATCATCTCCTGGCCCTGTTCCTTTGCTGGTACCATCGAATCTTCAATCATCCTTTTTCCTTTGGAGAAGGACGAAAGACATGGAGGAAGCAGTTTTCTGTAGGTTTAATTTGCTCCTTTGGCGTCGGGAGTGCGCAGCCATAGGACAAAAGCAATCTCAAGTTCATAGTACGGGGAGCGGGGGAGCCAGGCAAGCGTCCGATCTGCGGCTGGTGCAGTCCCGATGCAGAGAGCGGAACAATCCCAGGACCTTGTCCCTCGAGCGTATCCGTGCGCACACCTTGTCGTCGCAGCTTTGTGTGGAGGACACGCAGGACACAGCGTTCCAAACACCAGCCGGCCTCCAGGTGGCCTCTTCTTTCTGTCCTTCATTATAGGACCTCTGCTCAGCTCGATGTGAGCTGGTTGAGCCGATCGGTAATTTGGCTGTGGTTGTGAGAGGTCACGAGAGTCACATTGACCTACGCTCCGCCTTCACGGGAAGCCGGAACTTTTTTCCTAAGAAGTGGTGACAATTCCAGGTCCGCCTCCCTGGTTCTGAACAAGCAGACGGGTGCTTCTTCTTCTGTCCCAAGCGGAAGATTGAAGATTTTGTTTCCTGCAGAGAATAATCAAACAGGGAGTGTCTGGCCTGCAGGAGACCACATCTACCTTGGCTTAGATGCTGTATGAAAACTGCCACTCTTAACGAGGCATAAATATACCACATGCTAAAATAACCCACCCTTCCCCCGCTCTAGCTGGGCTCAGAGATCAGCATCGCCAGTCAGGAAGCTCAGATGATCTCAGTGGGAATGTAAGTGAGCCAAGAGGAAAGGCAGGTTGCCATTACCCCCTGAGAGTGCCGTTCACGGCCAGCGAGCCTCACTCATTCACCGTAAGCTCCCAACTAGGTCAGTGACACCCCAGGATTATCAGACACCCAGGGAAATCTTCTGACGTGACCATTGAGATCCAAACAACCAAAAGGAAAAGGAAGAAGAGCTTGGAATAAACAGAGATTCAGCAGGAAGGGAAAAAAAACAAAAAAACTAAGCGATGACCAGTATTTCCAGAGGGATGAGAAAAGGTTTTTGCCCTTGTAAAACAAGATACACCATACGGATTTCTTTAAAATTCAGAGAACAACCATTAGAGCACTTGGGAACTAACATTATGGAAACAGAAATGAAATGACCCGAAGATGTGTTGAGGACAAAAAGGCAAACAGAACATATAAGGAAATTAGAGGACCAATTTAGTAAGTTCAACATCAGAAAGAGAGAGAGAGAGAAGAGAGGAAAATGTAGGGGAAGTAATCATCAATGAAATAATTAAAGAAAATCTCACGGTTCTGAAATAGATGCGTTTCCAGGCTGAAGGTCCTACCAAGGATGCATTGCCCTGACTAGAAACAGACTTCTGGTCCAATTATTGTGCACAGGAGAAGCACAGGTCATAAAAGGCTGAGGAACCAGGGTAGTCTGGGATGTACCAAATGCCAGAAGGCCGTGGGGACGGGCTACTCAATCACGCGGGAGGGGCCCATTGCACAAGTTCAAGGTCTCAAACAATGGACCTCCCACACCCTTCTTTTCTCAAGGAGCCTTTAGGACCTGAGCTGGACTCCACTAAAATGAAGGAATAAGTCCAGAAGGAGGAAGAAATGGAATATAGGAAGCTGCATCATCAGGAGAGGTGTAGGACATCTCCAGGGGTGATGTTGAAAGGAGTTCACGCCTGAGGTGTAGACCATGACCAGTTCTGGCCAGAGTGGATTAGAAGACTCAGGGAGAGACTTCTTTGGAAAGAGTGAGCTGGTAGATTTCCTGGTGCCTCTGGCAGCCTTGAGAAGGGGTTTGTTTAGTTGAGGAAGAATCTAGCGTTGAATAAATGAGAAATTCAGAGAGAAAACCCCACAAGTTCATAGTCAATCAGTTATTTCATTGGCACCTACTATGTGCCAGACAGCACCATAGAAATCACGCTACATCAGTACATGGTCCCTCCCTTCAAAACCCAGATGGTTCATCAGTGTGCATTGAACACCTACTACGTGCTGGCCCCGGGGGACTGTGTAATGACCACCCCAGTTACTGTGGGAAATGCCCGACCCGAGGATGTCCAAGGTGCTGTGGGACCCAGAGAGAGGTCAGGACAAAGTGTGGTTCCAGGGTCATCCAGGCTTTTGGGAGATGATGGCCTCTATGTTGAGCTCTGCTTTTGGGGAAAGAGGGGATTTCCTAAGACACAGTATCCTAGAAAAATGTTCCCTGGGCAGTCTGGATGTCTGTTAGCTGACGGCGGTAGGAATTATTACAGCCCTCTTGGAAAGAGATCTGGCTGTAGAATCAAGGACTTGGTAAATAGTCGTACACTTTGACCCACTCATTTCACTTCCTGGAGTATCTCAACAGGTCCAGTCTGGCCAGCATGCGAGTTCTCTGCGCGGGGATATTTATCCCAGCACTGCTATGGAAACTGATAATTTTGAAATAACCTGAAGGAAAGGAAACTGTCTACCTCCTTTTAAGAGGCTTGAGACACTGATCACGCCCATATATGGAATGTTGACCATAAGAACCTGGCAATTTTTATTTTTATGATCTTGAGAGAAAATGATAGCTTATAAAATTTCATGACTATGTAACAAAATCTGCTTATTAAACAGAATAGACTCAGAAGAAGTTTCCTCATGAGCTGAGGTTGAAGGGAGAGTCCAGTCCATGAAATTTTTCTTTCTTTTTTCTATTTTGAAACTTTAATGGGAAATATCATTCTTTCCATGGAAAAAAAGCATAGTTAACTTTGTGAAGAGAAGGTGCTTATCACACACAGACCTCACTTGTTTTTATCTTGTATAATAGTCACGTTTTACTTACGTATATATTGATTGTTATCTATTTATATATACAGCTGAGTATTTTGATAGAAACTGTGCATTTTTAGTCCTGATTAAAGTTATCTTACGTTTCTCTTGCATGTTTTTCTATTTCCCTTTGTGGGTTCCCTTCCTTCTGTTACGGACCCGCGTGAGGGAGGATTTACGGCCTTGTGTTGATTGAAGAGCGAGCTACAAGGAAATCCAATTTACTCCTTGATGTAATTCTTCCATCTCCTGGGGATAGATTGCTCCTGCCGTGGGGCAGAGAGTATTTATGTGAGATAATAAATTGTGGAAATGGGGACCTGAGCCTCTACGTCAGAGAAACAGGAATGGGATCTGGGCGCAGAGCACGGGGCGTGGGGAGCGGACCCCTGAGGGGCCCCAGTGAGCTCGAGGCAGCTTTACAGGGGATGTCCCAGAGCCAGACCCTGGAGCCACGCTGGGACATCGGGTCAGCGTTTCTGGACATGTCAGCATGCGGTGAGGACACGAAGATGTCTGAAGTTTGATTTCTATGCTCCTCCCTACAGCTCTGGAACCTTCCCTGAGTGTACACCTCTTCGTTCATGCAGACATTCAGTGAACAGTAATGGGGAGAGGGAGGGTTGTTCAGGCCCGAGTGCTAAGGACAGCGTGAAGACAACAAAACCTGGCCCTTGAGTGGCCTCAGTCCTTGTGGGAGGAGTGCACTGCTTATGAGTGGGGGTGGTTACCGTATTTGGGGACTCACCACTATACACACACGCACACATACACACAAAGTTGCAGGTATATATGTATATATCTTATTACAATTCAGTGTAGCCTCCTCCCCCCCCCCCGACCAATGAAGACAATATAGGACCAGCAGGATACGAATCATAAGAGAGGTCGGTAGGTTGGTAGCTGGCAGGTACCCAGTACTCAGAGAGTTCCAAGAAGTGAGAGACCAGTATGCCCTATGCCTCCCCTGGGCCCGTGGAGGAGCCGGGGAAGTCTGGGTAGCTTGTAGCAGGGACAGACGGTAGAGGCCATTTTTTCAGGGGAGGAACTGACAGAAGAAGGGAGCCTGTGCTGGCAGGCTCCCTGACCAGCACATAACCTTGGGCTTCCTTCAAGTCTTTTTGCGCCGGACCTTCAGTGTAGGGTTGTCCGTGTGAGCTTTGTGCTGTGAGAGTTGCCACAGGATGGTTGAAATAATTCCCTAAACTCAGATGGGGTTGTGAGAAGGAAAGGAGAGGAAGATGGGGTTGAGTTCCCTTTTTTATAGGTTGAGACCCTGCTGTGGAACTCAGCACCCTCTCCTTCACAGGTGTTCCTTCACTGATGTGTTCATTCGTTTGTACATCTATCCACCTATCCATCCATCCATTCCATCCATCTATCCATCCACCCACCCATCTATCCATCCATCCATCCATCCATCTGTCCATCCGTCCATCCATCCATCCGTCCATCCATCCATCCACCCATCTATCCATCCATTCATCCATCCATCCATCCATCCATCCGTCCATCCACCCATCTATCCATTCATCCATCCATCCATCCACCCACCCATCTATCCATCCATCCATCCATCCATCCATCCATCCATCCATCTGTCCGTACGTCCATCCATCCGTCCATCCATCCATCCACCCATCTATCCGTCCATCCATCCATCCATCCATCCATCCATCCATCCATCCATCTATCCATCCATTCACCCATCTATCCATCCATCCATCCATCCATCCACCCACCCATCCATCCATCCATCCATCCATCCATCCATCCATCTGTCCGTACGTCCATCCATCCGTCCATCCATCCATCCACCCATCTATCCGTCCATCCATCCATCCATCCATCCATCCATCCATCCATCTATCCATCCACCCATCTATCCATCCATCCATCCACCCATCCATCCATCTGTCCGTACGTCCATCCATCCGTCCATCCATCCATCCACCCATCTATCCGTCCATCCATCCATCCATCCATCCATCCATCCATCCATCCATCTGTCCGTACGTCCATCCATCCGTCCATCCATCCATCCACCCATCTATCCGTCCATCCATCCATCCATCCATCCATCCATCCATCCATCTATCCATCCACCCATCTATCCATCCATCCATCCACCCATTCACTCATTCATCCATCCACCCATCTACACATCCATCCATCCATCCATCCATCCATCCATCCATCCATCTATCCATCCATTCACCCATCCATCCATCCATCCATCCATCCATCCATCCATCCACCCACCCACCCATCTATCCATCCATCCATCTATCCATCCATCTGTCCATCTACCCATTCACTCATCTACCCATCAGTCCACCCATCTATCCATCCATCCATCTACCCATCCATTCATCTACCCATTCACCCATTTGCCCACCCATCCACTTGTCCATCCATCCACCCATCCACCCACCCACCCACCCATCTCCCATCCACCCATCCATCCACCCATCTACACATCCATCCACCCATCCACCCACACATCCACCCATCTCCCATCCACCCATCCACACACCCATCCACCCACACATCCATGCATTCACTCAATGGTGACTTACCGGGTACCTGCCTCATTCCAGGTTAAGGATGCAGCAGTGAACAGCTGGTCAAGTGTCGGCCTTCTCTATGCAGGTCTTAGTGGATGAAGACAGACAGACAGATCAATAAATACAATAATATGTCAGGTGGGGGGTCTTGCTCGTTGCTGATTTTCAGGGAGTGGTCAGAGAAAGACCTCTCTGATAGAAGGACCTGTGAGTAGAGAGGTGGAGCATGCGAGGGGTGAGATGTGGCATCTTGGGGTGACCTTTCTAGGCAGAGGGGCACAGGCCCCAAGATAGAGGTGTGCTCTGTGTCTTGGACACAGCGAGGAGACTGGCAAGGCTGGAGCATCGGGGAGAGGGGTGGAGGTGAGGTCAGAGGAGAGGTGAGACAGAGGTAACAGGGACTTTATTGGCAGAGGAAGGACATGGTTTGATTTCTGCTTCCAGTCGAGGTCCGCGCTGGCTGCCTGTTCCAGGCTCCTGGCTGCTGTGTGGGTGGCAGACCTCGGGCAGGATGGGGGGAGCAGCCCCCATCCCTACAGACGGAGAGAAGGCGTGGCTCATGCTGGAGGGGAGGGAAACATCTGGATGGAAGGTCTGACAACCTCCTTAATCCCTCTTTCGGCCAAACCAGACCGACCACAGTTCTGTGACCTGGAAAGAGGGACTCAGAGAACATATGGCCATTTGACAAACTCCGCTGAGAGGCATCCGATCCAATGCTACCTTCTGGCGGGGGTGGGCAGAACTGTGTCCGTCCTCAAAGTACTCCACACCAGCCAGGGAAGACCAGATTGTCCCCAAATTACAATAAAACAAGGCAGAGAATTCCAAGTGCTTGGAGAGAGAAAGCCCTGCTCATGTCAAAGGGGCAGCGTGACCGGGGGCCGCCATGGGGCGGGGCTGCCAGGTGAGACCACACAGCCCTCTGTGCGGTGGGGGGCGCTGTGCTGTAAGGAGCCCGCCGCTTTCTGGAGCTGATGAGTGTGATCCGGGGACTGCGTGATCAGACGTGCGGGAGGCTCGGGCTCTGTGTGGGAGGCATCGGGTGTTAGCAGGATGGCTGAGTAGAGCCTGAAGCTGGAAAGCTTGGGTGAAGTTTTCATTTCTTTTTTTTCAATTGTGGTAAAATACAAATAACATAAAATTTACCATCCTAACTGTTTTTAACCCTTGGAATCGTACGAACATTCATGTACGTCCTCATGCCTCCTGACCATTCAGAGTACGAATATACATGTGTAAGGCAACATTAAAGAAAGGGCAAATGTATGTTCTTCTTGTTTCCATAAATTGATTATCAAACAAACATAATTTTAAGTTAATAAAACTGGCCCTGGAACTAATTTCATTTTTTGAAAAAAAACAACAAACCTCATTCCCGGGGTCAGCGAGCATGAAGAAACCTCACTGCTCAGAGGTTACGTGAAAGCTCAGCAGTGTCACGTAGCTCCATGTTGTTGTACGACCGACCCCCAAGCTTCCCACACGGAGACTCAGTGCACAGCCATTGAACAGCTCCCCTTCCCCACCCGCCCCCAGCCCTGGGTAACTACCGTTCTACTTCCTGTGACTATGAATTTGATTCTAGGGACCTGATACATAAATGGAATCATTCAATGTTCTGTTGTGCCTGGCCCAGCTCGCTGGGCACAGTGCCTCCAGGTTCATCCACCTCGGAGCAGGTGTCAGAGACTCCTTCCTTTTTCAGGCTGAGTAATAGCCTGATATTTAGATAGACCACACTTTGTTTACGGTCTTCATCTGGTTATGGACATCTGGTTTGCTTCCACCTTTTGGTGTTTTGAATATTGCTGCCCTCAACCATCCTTTCGGGTATTTACCCGGAAGTAGAGTTGCTGGGTCATATGGTAATTCTGTTTTTAATTTCTTGAGACACCACCTCGGCTAGAGTTTTATAAGGAAGATCTTCAACTGCTGGACTAAAGAATTCAGACTTGCCTGACTGGTGGTGGCACAGCGGATAGAGTATCAACCTGAGACACTGAGTTTCCAGGTTCAAAATCCTGAGGTCACCAGCTTGAGCATGGGCTCATCCAGCTTGAGTGTGGTTTCACCAGCTTGACTATGGTATCATCAACATGATCCCAAGGTTGCTGGCCTGAGCCCAAAGGTCACTGGCTTGAAGCCCAAGGTTTCTGGCTTGAGCAAGGGGTCACTGGCTCAGCTTGAGCCTCTCCCACCCCCTGATCAAGGCACATATGCGACACAATCAATGAACAACTAGTGACACAACTATGAGTTGATGTTTCTTATCTCTTTCCCTTCCTGTCTCTTTCTCTCAAAAAAAAAAATAATAATAATTCAGATTTTCCTCTGTAGACCACAGAGGTGCGAACAGTGTAGTCTTGGAAGATAAAGGGAGAAGCCACAGCCAACAGCCCTTCTCAGAGAGAGAAGTGTAGTTCCAGGAAGCCAATTAAGAGAGGGCTACAGATGCTAATGTCATGCGATGCGTAAGAAAAACCTGAAATAAGTATTTCAGATCGGAGGAAACTAACCATGAGACTTAACCTCCGGTATTCACACTCATTCAGATTCTTCCTTTTCACCACCATGAGGGCACTAGCAAATTCGAATGAAATGTTCTGATGTGGGAACGCAGTTTTTTTCTGCGGTAGTAAACAAGCTTTCTATAATATGAGAGATTTCACCACCATCAAGATATAGACAGCACATTTATTTATTTATTTACTTATTTTTCTGAAAAAGCAATAAAAACGATATATTACGGGAAGAACTCTTAGTGCTGAAAGTAGAAATTTTATGCGTGTTCCTTGACTGCAGGTCAGAATTGCAGATAGGAAGGTGCAAACGATGACAGTCAACTGAGCCCCAGGAATCGAATGAATAAGGGTGAGCCCTGTGCACTCATGACCTGTTCTAAATTGGCAGTTACTGTCGTCTTAGGAACCATCCTCCAACTCTTTCTCTCCCCTATTCCTAAGTCCGTTGACGCTGAAAACCCTCCTCGTCCACCTCCGTATCTCCCTCCCTCCATCACCGCCTCTCGCTTGGACCCATCAGCTGGCCCTTGTTTGTGTAGGTCAGAATGCAGGCGGGAGACAGCTCGTCCACCTCCGTGCCTCCCTCCATCACCATCTCTGCTTGGACCCATCGCTGGCCCTGGTTTGTGTAGGTCAGAATGCAGGCGGGAGACAGCTCGTCCACCTCCGTGCCTCCCTCCATCACCATCTCTGCTTGGACCCATCGCTGGCCCTGGTTTGTGTAGGTCAGAATGCAGGCGGGAGACAGCTCGTCCACCTCCGTGCCTCCCTCCATCACCATCTCTGCTTGGACCCATCCGCTGGCCCTGGTTTGTGTAGGTCAGAATGCAGGCGGGAGACAGCTCGTCCACCTCCGTGCCTCCCTCCATCACCGCCTCTCACTTGGACCCATCCGCTGGCCCTGGTTTGTGTAGGTCAGAATGCAGGCGGGAGACAGGAACCACCCGAGCGGGTCAGGGGAGCCTAGTCCAGGGAACTGGGTTGGTGAATGGGTGTACTTCCTCTGCCCCGAGGGACACGCGGTATCCACTGATGATGAGGCAACAGCTTCCTGCTGCTACACAGCCTGGAGCTGGAGGGCCGCGGAGCCTGGGAGTGGCGAGGATGCTGTCACAGAGCCGGAAGCAGGTCCCTGAGAGGACCGGCTCAGTGAGAAGTGAAGTGGGTGGTACCGCCGAGGCAAGGACTGTGAGATACCAGCTGGAACATGGAGGAGCTGCCACCCAGCCGGGGGCACCGCCCAGAGGAATACCAGCTCCCGCTCTCCAGTCTTCCTGCACTGGGCATACCCAGTTGGCAACAGAAGACAAGGGTGCCCAGGAAGTGTTGTCCCAGGGATGTAGAACAGAACAGGAAAAGGATGTGACCATTACCGGCACATGGCCAGCACCACCTCCTGGACGTGCTGGTTATACTTTGACTTTCCATGAATCCAAACGCTACACTGTATGGACTGTTTTTCTAGCACAGTGTCAGTTCCAACTCAAGAACTGTCCCCTCCACAGTGGCTACCCTGATTTTATTTTATTTATTTTATTTTATTTTATTTTATTTTTTTAAGAACCCTGACTTTAGAGGGAAGCCCATGGTCGCTCTGCACTTTGTCCTCTCTCATTCCAGACTACCTCGGATAGACCCCCACTCGCTCAGTGACCGTCCCTGTAGTCTTTGGTTAACACATTTTCCCACTCGCTCCGTCCCTGCAAGCTTGGCACCAGGTCCTCGTCGACGGTGTAGCCCCGGTGCCAAAGACAGCGCCTGACTGTCAGAGACGTTTGACGGGACGAGCCTGGAATGCCTGTACTAAGAGCGTACCATTATTTGCCTTGGGCTGTATTGATGCTTCTGCTCATTTTACAGATGGGGAAAGTGGAGGTTCAGAGGGGGGCTGTGACTTGTCAAGGTCACAGGCTTCGCCGGGGTTGGACGCGGGTCCTGCCACTGCCACGCCGGCTCAGTGTTCAGGGTCCTGGCAGGTGTCTCCCGCGGGTTCTGGGCAGACTTTGCATGTGGAAGGTGGACTCCAGCCTTGGTTCCAGCACTGCGGCCTCAGCTCGGTGACTGTGCCCAGCCTTGCCTGTTTCACAACTCATGATTGCCGGAGATTGAGGTTTTAGGCCCAGTGAATTCTGAATTCTAGATATACTGATCACAAAAATTAGGGGGTATTTTATAGCTTCATATTCATTTTTGAAATATTCTCTAATTTCTGTGAGCCATATGTTTCGGGGCTGGGAGAAAGTAAAAGGGGCTCTTCCCAGCCAAAGAAGGAGCTGTGGACAGAGGCATCCGGCCAGGCTCCCTGTGGTGACGGTTCCTTTATTTATTTATTTATTTATTTTCTGAAGCTGGAAACGGGGAGAGACAGCCAGACAGACTCCCGCATGCGCCCGACCGGGATCCACCCGGCACGCCCACCAGGGGGCAATGCTCTGCCCCTCCGGGGCGTCGCTCTGTTGCGACCAGAGCCACTCCAGCGCCTGGGGCAGAGGCCAAGGAGCCATCCCCAGCGCCCCGGCCATCCTTGCTCCAATGGAGCCTCAGCTGTGGGAGGGGAAGAGAGAGACAGAGAGGAAGGAGAGGGGGAGGGGTGGAGAAGCAGATGGGCGCTTCTCCTGCGTGCCCTGGCCGGGAATCAAACTTCTGCATGCCAGGCCGACGCTCTACCACTGAGCCAACCGGCTAGGGCCAGTTCCTTTATTAATCGATGTGCTTGCTAATTGTGACATGTGTCCTGTTACCTGTGGAGGGGGGGGGTTAGCTGTGTGAGAGATGTGCCTTTGACTGTTTACTCCATTATGTCACATAGAAGAATTCCTCAGTCGCTGTTAATTAAATAATCTCAGTTACTACAGAGCAGAAGGGCGCCTGGGCAGAGGTGTATTCAGATGGAATGATCATCTTCCTCACGCTGTCCTTCCCTCTCCGCGCCCACTCCCACTTCGTCAGTGGGAGCTCTCACAGTATTTGCATGGACTAATGAGCAACAGCTCTCCTGACTCAGCCTCCTGCTGGAAGCGTCTTTGTAAAACAAATCGGAACCCTGTCACTTCCCTTCTTAAAAAATAAACCATTGACTGACTCCCCTTCCTTGCCCACAGGATATAGTCTGAATGCCTTAGCCCTCTCATCCATGATGGGACCCTTAATTCTCATTTTGCCCACGTGTCCCGCTAGGCTACTAGGGTACAGCAACTTATCGTTGTTGTTTTTGATGAATTCGGAGTGATTAAAGCCCAGATCAAGCCAAGAAATAAGGAAATTGGGAAGTTTAGAGTATCTGATGTTATTTGAGGCTCAATCTCAGAGACACAGAGAGATCTTGCCGTATAGGTCTCTGCTAACTCTATTCTGGGCACAGGCTCTCTCCAGTGGGCCAGCGCCATGGGTGCCACCAACCCCACACTGCCACATGACCCAGCTGGGCAGCAAGGGTGCAGCTCCCTCTTTCCTTTCACCAGATTTTTACATCAACCCCAGAAATGCCTCTGATTGGCTCTGCTTGAGTCACATGACTATCCCTGAGCAACTTCTGATTGGCTCTGCTTGAGTCACATGACTCTCCCTGAATGAATTTCTATAGACCAGGGTTTGGGAACCTATGGCTCGCGAGCCAGATGTGGCTCTTTTGATAGCTGCATCTGGCTCACAGACAAATCTTTAATAAAAAAATAATAACATTAAAAATATAAAACATTCTCATGTATTACAATCCATAACTTTCCTACCGCTCATGTTCATGGTTGCGGGTGGCTGGAGCCAATCACAGCTGTCCTCTGCGACACCACCAAATTTGTATTGGATAATGCGTAACATACACGGGTTGTTGTGAGGTCAGGAAGTAAACTTACTTCCTTTTAATCAAGTAGTCGGTTAGCTAATTGCAGAAACCCTTTTGAAGAAGATGGCTAAAAGAAAAAAAGATGAGGAGTATTGTACTTTTCAGCAGGAATGGACAGAGGAATTCGCCTTTGTGGAGAGAGCAGGTTCTGCAGTGTGTCTAATATGCAATGATAAAATTGCATCAATGAAATGGTCAAATATAAAGCGGCACTTCGACACACACCATACTACATTTGCATCAAAATATCCAGTGGGAGACAGCAGGAAGAAAGCATGTCAAGAGCTACTGTGCAGAGTGCAAGCTAGTCAGCAGCAACTCCATGTTTGGACCCAACAAGGTGACTGGAATTCGACTAGCTTTGCTGTTGCTTTAGCAATTGTGAGAAATGGAAAGCCATTCACAGATGGGGAGTATGCCAAAACATTCATGCTTGATGTTGCCAATGAACTTTTTGATGACTTTTCAGATAAAGACAAGATAATCAAACAAATAAAAGACATGTCTCTGTCGGCAAGAACTGTTCACGGTTGTACCATCATGATGGCAAATCAAATTGAGGCAACACAAGTGAAGGACATAAATGCAGCACCATTCTTTTCTCTCGCTTTGGATGAGTCAACAGACGTAAGCCATTTATCCCAGTTCAGCATAATTGCAAGGTATGCTGTCGGTGACACACTACGTGAGGAAAGTCTTGCTGTTTTGCCTATGAAGAGACGAGAGGAGAATTTATTCAAGTCTTTCACTGAGTTTGCTAAAGAAAAAAATCTACCGATGGATAAACTTATTTTGGTGTGTACTGATGGTGCTCCGTGCATGGTGGGAAAAAACAGGATTTGTAGCACTTCTTCGTGAATTATGAAAAGAGATCCACCCTAAGTTTTCACTGCATCCTACATCAGGAGGCGCTTTGTGCTCAGATGTGTGGCGAGCAGCTTGGTGAGGTGATGTCACTGATCATTCGGGTGGTTAACTTTACTGTTGCCCGAGCTTTAAATGATCTCCAGTTTAAAACACTGCTGGATAATTAAAATACTGGGAATAATTATCCTGGTCTGCTTCTGCACAGCAATGTGTGTTGGTTGTCAAGAGGGAAGGTGCTCAGCCATTTCGTGGCTTGTCTGAGCAAAATCTGGACTTTTCTTGAAATGAAAAACGTCGAGCATCCTGAGTTAGCTAACACTGAGTGGCTCCTGAAGTTCTACTATCTCATGGACATGACTGAACATCTGAACCAGCTCAATGTGAAAATGCAAGGCATTGGAAATACAGTCTTATCCCTTCAACAAGCGGTGTTTGCATTTAAAAACAAGCTGGAACTCTTCATCGCTGACATTGAAACAGGTCATTTACTACACTTTGAAAAACTGGGAGAGTTTAAAGATGCATGCATAGCAAGTGACCCTGCTCAACATCTTGACCTCCAGCAGCTAGCGGGCTTCACATCTAATCTCCTGCAGTCATTCAAAACACACTTTGGAGTATTTCGTGAGCATACTCGTCTTTTTAAGTTCATCACCCATCCACATGAGTGTGCAGTGGACAATACCGACCTGAGTTACATCCCCGGTGTCTCCATCAGAGATTTTGAGCTACAAGCTGCTGACCTGAAGGCCTTAGACATGTGGATGAATAAGTTCCAAGTCACTGAATGAAGATTTGGAAAGACTTGCACGACAGCAAGCAGAGTTGGCAAGCAAACACAAGTGGGGAGAAAAGAAAAAACTTCAACCCGCAGACCAGCTGATAGTCAAAACCTGGGACACGCTTCCCATCACATATCACACACTGCAGCATGTGAGTATTGCTGTACTGACAATGTTTGGCTCTACGTATGCATGTGAGCAGTCTTTCTCACATCTAAAGAACGTTAAGACCAACCTACAATCACATTTAATGAATGGAAGTCTCAACGCCTGCATGAAGCTTAACCTCACCACGTATCAACCAGATTATAAAGCCATCAACAAAACCATGCAGCACCAGAAGTCGCATTAATGGTAAGAAGTACTTTATTCATCATTGGTTAGCAACAGCATAACAACGTTATTAAAAAGAATTCAGATTTATTGTACTTTGAAAGTGCTGGTCTTACATAAAATGCACACATTTACTTGTATTTATTGTTAAACATATTGTATGGCTCTTAC
Organism: Saccopteryx bilineata; assembly: GCF_036850765.1. Taxonomy (NCBI): domain Eukaryota; kingdom Metazoa; phylum Chordata; class Mammalia; order Chiroptera; family Emballonuridae; genus Saccopteryx; species Saccopteryx bilineata. The sequence continues at coordinate 261,502,189 of NC_089494.1, forward strand.
AGAATTACATTTTAAAATATGTGGCATTCATGTCTCTCTCAGCCAGAAAGGTTCCCAACCCCTGCTGTAGACAGAAGGGTGGAATGTTCTAATTTAGCCAACTTGAACCACAAACCCGTCTCTCTGAGCCGCGTGAGCAGCTCCTTTGGGACCACATTGAAGGGAAAGGGTTCCCTAAAGAAGCAGGAGAAGGGGGCAGGAAGCCATGCTAAGCACCCGCACAGAGACGTCCTGCCTCCACATGTTCACAGTGCTCTCGGCCTAAATGTTCCTCCTCCACCAACTCTTCCGGGAATAAAAATACTGCCTCCTCCAGGAAGCCCTTCCAGATTCTTCTGAACAATGTAGTTAGAACTCTTCCATGTTTCCACTGAACTTTTGCATGCATCTATGATGGAAACGAATTGTTTTCACTTCTGCCTTCTCTACCAGGGTGCAAGTTTACTCATTTGAGCCTTCCTGTGTATCTTGCTGCCCCCAGGGTCTGACACAGTGTGACTAGCACCCCATGGGGTCTAGATATGTCTGGAAAGAGAGAATGGATTGAAAAATAAGGACTGCCGGCCCTGGCCGGTTGGCTCAGCGGTAGAGCGTCGGCCTAGCGTGCGGAGGACCCAGGTTCGATTCCGGCCAGGGCACACAGGAGAAGCGCCCATTTGCTTCTCCACCCCTCCGCCGCGCTTTCCTCTCTGTCTCTCTCTTCCCCTTCCGCAGCCAAGGCTCCATTGGAGCAAAGATGGCCCGGGCGCTGGGGATGGCTCTGTGGCCTCTGCCCCAGGCGCTAGAATGGCTCTGGTCGCAACATGGCGACGCCCAGGATGGGCAGAGCATCGCCCCCTGGTGGGCAGAGCGTCGCCCCTGGTGGGCGTGCCGGGTGGATCCCAGTCGGGCGCATGCGGGAGTCTGTCTGACTGTCTCTCCCTGTTTCCAGCTTCAGAAAAATGAAAAAAATAAAAATAAAAAAAGAAAAAAAAAGAAAAATAAGGACTGCTAAAATTTTTCCCCTAAAAATAGAATCCATTTTCATTCCTATTTCACAGTCCCTGGCATGTTTCCACGGCTCATCTATTCATCTGCATTCGTCAGAAGCCGCAGGTCACATGGCATTCTGCTCAGAGCAGAGAAACGAGCTGCTGGGCTGAAGGAGAGACCGTCATGTTTGAAAACCTCCAACCCTGCCCATTGCATGGAAATACAGAGAGTTTTTGCTCGAGGGTGGGATGGGGGGTAGCAGGTGGCCTTCTTAACGTGTTCACACGCGTTGTTTTCCCGTGGAGGATTGAAAAGTTCACTTGGGAGCTTGTCTTTGGTGTTGATATCACTCATTTTGCAAAAGAGACTTGATTAGTGAGTCGTTGGGGAAGAGGAATTTATCAGGAGTGTGTGTGTGTGTGTGTGTGTGCATGAGTGTGAGCACCACAAAGGTGCACCTCTATGAACCAGACCAGCAAGGGTGTGGATTTAAAAGGCAGCGTTACGGGACATGACTGAGGACTTGTGACAGCACTGTGCTGTTCCCCACTGTTTACAGGTGTACTTGCAGAGTTTATGGGCAGCTCACAGTTGTGCAGACATGGACATCTGTGTATCTATTTCTGTAAGCCATATGGATACTCGAACCTGCTTCCAAAAATACCCCGGGTGACTTCTGAGTGGAAAGAGCATGAACAGCAGGGAGCAGGGAGCCCAGGTCCCGAGATCGGGGCTCTAGCCGTGTTCTCTGTGGGAAGTGAACTCCCGCCCCTCAGCCTTGATCCAGTGTTCTTCCTCAGAGCAGGGATGTTCTTCCTCACAGCAGGGATGATGGTGACAACCTCAGACTGCTGGGAGGGTGAAAGAGAGAAAGGACAGGAGTGCCAAGCTCTGGGGGTCCTGTCATCGTCACTTGGCCCATGTGTCGCGTGTCCCCGCCTCTTCTCGAAGGGTTTAACAAGCCAGATAAAACAGACTGAAATATTTATCGAATACAACTGAGTTGGCTTGACCAGTGGTGGCACAGTAGTAGACAGAACATTCACCTGGGACGCTTAGGTCCCAGGTTCGAAACCCTGAGGTTGCCGGCTTGAGCGCAGGCTCACCAGCATGAGCGCGTGGGGTCATAGACATGATCCCAAGCTCACTGGCTTGAGGAAGGGGTCACTGACTCAGCTGGAGCCCCCAGTCAAGGCACATAAAGAGAGCAATGAACAACTAAAGTGCCACAACTACGAGTTGATGCGCCCCTTCTCTCTCTCTTCCTGTCTCTCTCAAAAAACCCACAAAACAACAAACAAACAAGCAAGACTCGTTTGGCCCCTGGCTGTGGCCCTTGCGGTCTGAGTCATAGGCACAAGCTTATCAATCCATTCAGTCCTCCTTTTCTTGATCTTTAAAGCGAGGTGAGTACGTGTCACCCCCAGGCTGCTGGTGGAGACAAGGTGAAAACCACGTATGAGAGGATTCTTAGTGGCCGAGAGGTGCCACAGGGCCCGGGGCCAGGAAGGGACACCAGGGAGGCAGGAGGAGGCATGAACGGCCCAGTTGCCTGGGCCAGGTACCTGCTTAGGGGGCATCCACGTACCGGATCTCTGGGTGGCCTCTCTGTACATCGTGTTGAGTTGAGTAGGAGGGCCCGGCATTCCCCAGAGTCGGACTTGGGTCCAGTCCCTGACCCTGCCTTCCCCGAAACGGATGCCAGGTCCTGGACTCCTCCGCTCGGAAGGCACGTAGGAGTGAACAGTATCGACAGTGGCGCTGGTGACAGGTGCCCTTGCTCGGCGAACGCCTTACGGGGTTCCGTGGGGCATGTCACGTGCACCGTGTCATCCAATCCTCACAACCGCCGGGTCTGCCGGGCGCCATTGACCACCGGCCTCCCACTTTGCAGCCGGGAGCGTTGAGGCCCACGGAGGTTAAATGGTGCGGGGGAGATTATGAAGATTGTGGGTGGAGTGAGTTTAAACCCACATCTTCCCTTCCCCTTCGCTCCATGTTTAGGGTTTCATTTCAGAAGAGAGAGGCAGATCATCCTAGAATATCCTTAGCATCTGGAAGGAACTCGGCTTCCTCCCTGGAACTTAGCTCAGTGAGCGCTGCCGCATGGGGGGCGGGGAGGATTTATACAAGACGCTGGAGACGCCATTGTCCGCGGCCGGTGAAAGAATTCACCCCATGACTCGGAGACACTCAGGGAGCGCAGCCTCTTCTCTCCACTCGCGAGAACAGGCCGGGCCGGGGCAGCGTGGACCCCCTCGCCCCGGCGGATGGACACACAGACCCAGCAGGCGGTTCGGAACAAGAGCATGGTGCAGTGAGCCAGCAGATGAAAGAGAGTAAGCGCCAGGACCCAGAAGGGCGTACATCGGAGGGAGACAGGACCGAGGACTGGAAGCCAGGGTGCCCGCCCGCCAGGGAGCAGGGCGTGTGGAAGCAGGGGGTGCCGTGTGGACCCCGGGGAAGCTGATGAACGGGGAAGGCAGGGGCAGCACCTCTCAGAAGCTGCCACAGCCCTGCTTCCCCCCGGGTCCTGCCTCCGCCCTCCAGCTGGGTTCTGTGTGGACCTAGCTGAGTTGCTGAGAACCCCGTGGGGCCCTTCATCCTTGTTGCAGAGCTGTGCAGCTTCAGGCCGGCCAGGACTCTTGGTCTCTCGTTCCCTATGCCGCTGTTCTGCATTCGAGACATTGTCATTCCTAGTCTGGGTTGGCACCCACCCGGGGAATGGTCATTAATTTAATGTTTCATCCTAGGCTACACCACAAAATTCAGAATGTTTAAAAAGAGGATGTCAGAGCCTGACCAGGTGGTGGCGCAGTGGATAGAACATTGGACTGGGACACAGAGGACCCAGGTTCGAGACCCCCGAGGTTGCCAGCTTAAACGCGGGCTCATCTGATTTGAGCAAGGCTCACCAACTTGAGCCCAAGGTTGCTGGCTTGAGCAAGGGGTCACTTGGTCTGCTTTAACCCGCCGGTCAAGGCACATATGAGAAAGCAATCAATAAACAACTAAGGAACTACAATGAAGAATTGATGTTTCTCATCTCTCTCCCTTCCTGTCTGTCTGTCCCTATCTGTCCCTCTCTCTGAAAGGGGAAAAAAAAAGATGACAGTTGTGCTGTCATATTTTTTCTGAGTCAAGAGACTATTTAATAAGGTTCAGCCTCACTCCCATCATTACAATAACTGCATCTCTCCACTTGGAGCTCAAGGCCTCAACGGGGGAAGGGGAGTCTGTCAGACTCATAGTCCCGGCTCCTCCTGAATTCAGGTTGCGTTCTGATGGGCACTCCCTGCTACGGAGCGTGAGAGCCGAGCTTTCTGCCGAGAGCCTGGTGACGTTTCAGCTTGGGTCTAGCCCAGTTGAGCCCCCTGAAGACACAAGACCCGCAGTCTGAATGGTGAATCCTCGTGTCACTCACCTGAGGTCCACAGAACTGAATGTCAAGCATTTTGTCCACCCCGATTGGAAGAGGATGGGATAGGAACTGCAGTGGGGTCAGCTCGGGGAGCCAGGAACAGCTTTGTGGAGGGGACGGCTTCAGAGCTGTGACAGGAAGCTCATGGGGGAGCTGGCCCATCCCTCTGCAGCGGGGTTCTCCAGAGAACCAGGACCGAGAGGAGGTCCCCATATACACTGCGTGTGGAATGGGCTAGCGTGGTCACAAAGCCGGGCAAGTCCTCAGATCTTTAGGATGCATCTTCAAGCTGGAGATCCCGGATAGCTGACGGTTCTTGTCCAAATCCAACCAGCTCAAGACCCAGGAAGAGCGGACGCATCAAGTTCAAAGGCAGTCAGCTTGGAAACAGTTCTCCCATACATAGTGAAATCAGAATAACGGTACAGAGCGCTAGCTGAAGCGTGTCACCTGCAGATGGTAGGGATCCTGCCCTCTGCTCTTTCTTTAGGAGGGAGATTAGCAAGTGTTCCACGTTCAAGAGACACCAGACAACTGAGATGCCCCTTTGGAAGGACCTAACTGGGAGGACTGGAGGAGAGCCTCTTCCGAATACCTTTCTCATCCCATCACCACAGCGCGACAGAACAAGGTCCTGTGTGCTTCCTGAGGTCACCACCCAGCCCTGTGGTCCTCACAGTCTCCCTTCGTGAAATCAGGGCACCCGTCCCGCCCACTCTCCAGCCCTTCCACCCTCTCCCCGTCTGCCTGTGAGTCCAGCCTCCTGGCCACACCCTCTCAGCTCACACCGACTTTTCTGGCCTAAATCATTTGCAGTTCCACAGGGATGCTCCCTCCCCCCAGGGGCGGAGCCTCTGCACAGCCAGACTCACCGTGGGGGCGGGGGGGGGGGGGGGTCCTTGCAGTGAAAACAGCCCCCACCCTCTTGTCCACAACTGCGACGATTTGGATGTTGGGCTTGCTAGAACGATCTCCACCGTTTCTTATGTTTTTCTTACTTGCCCTCCCTGGGACGATTCATTCTACTCGTGAGAGACGTCCTCGACTTCCCGTTTGGAACCCTCCTATTGGTTGTTTCCCTGTCTCCCGCAGCGGTCAGCAGTCCCTCTTTCATCGCAGCAGCTGGTGTTTGCCGGGCACAGCGTCTTCTCTCTTCCTCTTGGACCCTGCTAATTTTCGTGCTTTTTGAAGTTTCCTCTTCCCTGCGTTTGTTGTTTGTTTGTTTCCTCCAAGGCCCTGTCATCTTTTTGTGTCATCTGTTTTTGGTTTTGAAGGTTTTTTTCAAATGCCTGCTGGTCATAGATATGTGTCTGCCGATATTGAAGAATGGGGGGGGGGGGCTGATGGGTTGGTCCTGTGCCGGGGGCGGGGCCCCATCGTGGATATCAGACTCCTCCATGGGATGGTCAGGCAGCCACTGGCCATGTCAGCGTTTGCAGGCTTCCCTCTGGGCCCTTCAGGACTGGCACTGACCTTGGCTTGGCCGCTGGGGATGTGGCTGCCTGGCAGGAGGAGGGGGTTGGGACTGGGGACACCGTTTATGCGCCCATGCTGCCCCTTTCCGTGTCTGGTCCAGCAGCGCTGGGTGGGACTGGATCTGGGGGCCGAGTGTCCACTCCGGCCCCCAGCACAGCCCATGTGTGGTGGCCCCGGGTCCTTACACAGCTGGAGATTCTGGGGTGGTGGCTAGTGGGGCTCCTTTCTGGGGACACGGCCACCGGAGCCTCCTGTGCGCCATCCACTTTGTGACATGGGGTGGCAGACTTCTTCACTGGTATAAAATGGCCGATCCATTTGTCCCAGTGGGTTTATACTGTCTTGATCCCTTGATTGTCTTGACAGGGGACTCAGTCACCAAATAAATAGTTATTGGTGCCCTTCTGTGGCACTGAGCAGAAACCCAAACATCCCAACCACCTGGGGCTTGTGTTCCAGTACGTTCTAGTGCGTTCTAGTGGTCCAAGTGCATCTCGGCACCACCCTGGGTCCACGGGAAACTGTCACACCATCTTCTACTCGGGAAAGGACAAGGTCCCGCCCCCAGTGGAAGCCCCTCCAGGACCCTGACCCAGCAGTTAGACCAGACGGAAGGCCCTGCCCTAATGTGTCGTGGGGGCCCTTTCCTCCCTCCTCCCCCCACACCCTCCCCAGCCCCTCCACCCTCACTCCTGACCTCCACCCGGCTGCCTCCCCCTCTTCCTCCATCATAAGGCTCCGTCAGCTCTCATAGTACCCTCCACCCTCCTCGGTGAGGAGAGGGAGGTTCAAACCCCCAGCAGGCAGGTCACAGCCTGGGCATGTGACGCTGGTTGGGTTCCAGCGAGGGGTGCTGACCTCACAGCTGCCCGGCTCCTGAACCCCTCCCCCTCTCACACAGTGTTGCCTGCATTGCTGGGTGGGGAGGGGAGCACAGAGCCAGGTTCTCCCCCCGCCTCTCTCCCTCTTCCTTCCCTCCTCCACTGTCTCCCATTGTTCCTTGTCTGCAGTCTGTCAGAGCACAGCAGAGAGGGATTCCCCCGAGCACTGACAGGACCAGGAGCCAGGGACCCAGCTTGTTACAGAGATTTACTTCTTTCCTCCCTGGGACCTGTCACAAATGTGGCTGTTACTCAGCTCGGGGTTGACGGAAGGGCTGGAGGGAGCGGAGGCCCAGGGGATGGACAGCCCCTTTCAGGTCATTGGTCAGAGTCTGTAGCCAACCCGCCCTGCCCTCAACCTCCACCCAACCCTCTATCCTCCACCCTCCACCCCTACCCTCCACCCTCCACCCCTACCCTCCACCCTCCTCCCTCCACCCTCCACCCCTACCCTCCACCCTCCACCCTCCACTCTCCATCACTACCCTCCACCCTCCATCCTCCACCCCTACCCTCTACCCTCCACCCCTACCCTCCACCCTTCACCCTCCACACTCCACCCCTACCCTCCACCCTCCATCCTCCACCCCTACCCTCCACCCCTACCCTCCACCCTCCACCCTCCACTCTCCACCACTACCCTCCACCCTCCACCCTCCATCCTTCACCCTTCACCCTCCACACTCCACCCCTACCCTCCACCCTCCACCCCTACCCTCCATCCTTCACCCTTCACCCTCCACACTCCACCCCTACCCTCCACCCTCCACCCCTACCCTCTACCCTCCACCCCTACCCTCTACCCTCCACCCCTACCCTTCACCCTCCACCCTCTACCGTCCCCCTCCACACTCCACCCCTACCCTCCCCCTCCCTCTTTACTGTCTACCTCAGACCCCTCCCCCCTATACAGATGAGGAAGTTGAGGCTCTGAAAGGGAATGAGACAAAGGGCTAGTCTCTTTCAAACAGACTTGAGGTCCCTTCCAGTGTTGACAGTCTGGGCCTCTTAGACATTTTGGCAACACACCCCCTTAGATGAAATACAGAGATTGGGCCCTAAAAATAGCAACACTTAAAATTCAAGTTCACTGCAGTGCCCCATGTGGACTCCACTTCCTAATTGGGGCCCCACACTCCCACTCCCACTGAAATCAGGGTGGGAGGCCCTTCAGCATTTCCCTGGGCCCTGCCGTCCACCCCAGTGGGTAGGGGGTGGGGGCGAGGGGGGATGTTGTTTCCTTTGCCAGCTGATCAGTACCTTGGTGTCTGGTTGCTTTAGACCTCGGTGAAGTTAGAGCTGGCTTGTCTCACTCCTGCGCATACATTTGTCTCACTCCTGCACATACATTCTCCGTCCGGAGGTGATCCCCCGGCCCCATCACGCCGTTCACACTGAACACTCCAGGGACTTGGCGCTGTGCCAGCATCGTGCTGACTGGGTCCCAGAGGAGTCAGAGCCCACTGCCAGGCCCTGTATTTTAATGAAGCTACACCGACACGCCAGCGGCTACAAGTTCCCAAAAAATCCCCTCCTGAATGCAGCGTCCCATTGGGAGCCACTCAGATATCTGCCTTGTCCCCTAAGCAGAGCAGGGCTCCCAAACCCCAGGAGACATCAGAATCCCACTGAGGCGTGTTGAAAATGCAGGTTCCCAGGCCTTGTGCCCAGAGTCTGAGGCCGTAACTGGTCTCGGGGGAGAACTGGGGTGCTGTGTTGGTCATGGGGACCCTTGTTCCTGAAGCCACTGGCCCGTGGGCCGGCGCAGAGAGGCGGATGAAGAGGAAGCAGCAGGGGCGGGCGGTCTGAACGTCAGACCCTCCTCCCGTCCGACTGTCCGCGCAGCTGCCGGCCGCCAGGGCCTTCTGCTGCAGACACTGTTCTAAGTCCAGGGGACACGGCAGTGTATGTGGGGGGGACCTCCCTGCTATCGTGGGCTTTGCATCCTCATAGGGAACGAGGACAAGAACAAATCAATGAGGGAAATGTCAGGTGGGGGAAAGTGTGCAGGGAAGTGAAGGAGGGTGAGAGACAGGGAGCGGGGGTCAGCAGGAGGGAGGGCCGGGCACGCGTCACGTGATTCGTGCGCCGTGAGCCTCCCAGGCCAGGGAGAGTAAGGCAGAGGCCACGTGTAGCACCTTGCTTGGCATTGGAGACCCGTGTGACCACGTGGAGTGAGTGACAGACAGGAGGAGGCATGGCAGGCCTGTGTGGGCCTAGGGTTCTTCCCCTGAGCAAGAGTGAGCAGAGGGTCATGTGCGGAGAGCGCCCCCTGGCGGCTGTGATGAGAAGGTCTGGGGGGCAGTTGGATGTGGGTGTGAGACGGAGGAGCCAAGGGTGGGCAGCTTGCAAATTGCCACAGTGCCTTGGTCTTGCCTTTTCCTCCAGGGCTCAGCAGAATCCATCTCCTGCCTCTCGCCCGTCGTTGGGTGGCTCCGGGCAGCCCTTGGCGTTCCTGGGCTTGGAGATGCATCACTCCCATCCCTGCCTGTCTTCACATCGCCCTCTTTTCTGCGTGGATCTCTGTCTTTTCCCTTGTCCTTATCAGGACGCCAGACACGGCATGTAGGGCTCTCCCTGACCCAGTACGACCTCATCTGAACTGGATCCGCCCGGCAAAGGCGCTGTTTCCGGATACATCCCACGCCCAGGTGCCGGTGGAGACCATTCGACCGGCTGCCGCGCTGCAAACCGGGCACGGGGTGTTTATAGGGAGGAGGGCGTCCCGCTAAGAGATGGGCCCGGGGGCCCTGGGGGGCCAGAGGAAGCCAGGGTGCAGGGGCCAGGCTGACTGGGCCTGTGGTCAGTGCTTGCCCAGGAATGGGCCCAGCCTGTGACAGCTGTGCCTGCTTCTGCCTGCTTGTCTTGATGGCTCCCCGGGGTTAAATGTCTCCTCCTTCCCTCTCGTTGTAACACGTTCAGTGCTAGTGCGTGGCGCCCTCCGTCGTCAGAGTTAAGAGTTGACAGCCACATATCAGTGTTCGCTTTTTCTTTTTGAGATTGTGTTAGAACCTGGCACCCCAGGGTCCAGCCACCAGCACGCTAGGTCCTGCAGGGCCATCGGAAAAATTTATGTCAGAAGGGACAGCATCAGATTTACGCCTTGCAAAGAGCCATTTGGGTCGTACTGAAAAAGAAAAGCAACTTCGTGCGTGGGTGTTGTGATCACAGTCTTCTGAACGACAAATAATGAATGTCATTTTGTTTATCAAATCAGGTATCTATGATAAGCGTGCTCCTCCAATTGTTACTGCCTGGTTTCGATTCAGGGAACAAACTCGAATTCATTTTTTTTCCTTGAGTTTTCTCCCAGCGAGAGGATACTGACCTACAAACCGGGCCGTGGGAGCATGGGTCTTGTCGGCGAACGTGTGAGCGACCTTTGACCCTCTGGAAATAGCCCCTTCTTCATCCATAAAATGGGAGCAGTGATACCTGCCTTGAGGAGTGGTGTCGGAATTAAGTAGGGTGACATAAAACGTGCCCCAGGGTACCTGGTACAGAGCTGACACAGCACATGTTAAATTCGTGTATCCCGCTCCAAAATCGTGCCCAGCACGTACTAAGCGCCCAGTGAAGGTTAGCTGTTCATGTTACCAGGGCGGCTGTTAACGTTAGGGCGTCCTGTTGTGAGCTGGGGTCTGGACATGGTCCCTGCCTTCCCACAAAAAGCAGGAGGGAGAGGGAAGAAGTCACATGTCATGAGTAGGAATGATTAGTTTCATAATTGTTATCCAGTTTCTAGAACAGTCCGTGCAATATGGTGAGAGACTCCACACTGGGAGAACCGAGCTCATTGGCTTTCTATCCCATGTCCACTTGTCGGACGGATGGGTACAGAAGGCCCCGTCCAAGCTGCCTAGGACCGAAGTCAGCGGCCACCAAGGTCACGCCCACCAAGGTCACCCCAACAGAATGCCTCCGGCCATCCTCCCCGAGGTTGTCCTTTCTGCTCGGATTCCATCCTGAAACGCCCAGCCTCCCTCTGTCATTGAGAGCCAGCGCGCTTCCCGTGGGCCTGCTGGCGGCTCTCATTAAATCCTCCCCGAAATCACACTGAGGTCATCGAGGGTTCAGCCAGCCCAGAAGCCAGTCCCCAGAGCTGCACCCTCGGTCCGGCTGCCTGACGCTGGCTTCAGAGTGAAGCGAAACCCTCTCGGGGTTGGGGGTGTCGCAGCCCACCCCTCGGAATGCAATGCGTCTCCCTTCCGCCCATGGCCGCCCCCCACCTCTCCAGCGCGGACTTCTCCTGCTCAGAGCCGGCCATTCCGACCCCTGGCCCTGGTCCTGGTCCTGGTCCTGGCCCTGCCTGGAATGCCAGATGCCATTCCTTGGCGAGGAGTGGGGAGCTACGGAACCTTCTGGATCCGAGGGCCGGTGTTATCGAGTGTGTGTGTTAATAGATGATCACAGAGAAGTTGCTGGACGACTTAGGATATACGTTGAGGTACTTCAACAACGAGCAAAATGAAAACAACTGACACAGACAAACAATCCCTGAGCTTACCCTAGCTCGTGGAGTACGTGGTGCTCCCTAACGCACGGCCGAGGGGACCGAGGCTGCGGTTGGGTGGCGTGCCGTGCCACAGGGCCCGCGAGGGGCGGACTGGGGACCGGCCGGCCTCTTGTGTCGGCCTCATCTCACCTCCGCTGCCCCCGCCGGGCACCGCAGCGGCCTGCTCGTTTCTCCAGTGGTGAAACACCCATCGATTTTTATCTCACCAGCGGGCCTCTTGCTCCGCCGGGTTCTGTGTCCCTTTCGGCTGCACCGGATTGTCAGCATGGATCACTCAGGAGCCCCTGCAGAGGGACACAGGCGGCAGTGTCCTCACGGTCCTTGCTGGCGGTCTGGATCCGACCCATTTCTGGGCTGTTCTTTTTGTTTGTTTGTTTATTTTACAGAGACAGAGAGAGAGTCAGAGCGAGGGATAGATAGGGACAGACAGAAACAAAGAGAGATGAGAAGCATCAATCATCAGTTTTTCATTGAGACACCTTAGTTGTTCAGTGATTGCTCTCTCATATGTGCCTTGACTGTGGGCCTTCAGCAGACCGAGTAACTCCTTGCTCGAGCCAGCGACCTTGGGTCCAAGCTGGTGAGCTTTGCTCAAACCAGATGAGCCTGCACTCAAGCTGGTGACCTCGGGGTCTCGAGCCTGGGTCCTTCCACATCCCAGTCTGACGCTCTATCCACTACGCCACTGCCTGGTCAGGCTGGGCTGTTCTTTAAAATAGCTCAGCTGACATTCTGGGGCTGTTTTACTTGTGGGGGGAGCATGCTGAGAAGTAATTGAGGAGCGAGAACCGGGTTCTGTAGCCTCAGATGCGTCCTTTCCATCAAAGTGACGTTCAGCCCAGCTCTGAAATGATGGGCCTGTCCTCAGAAAACTCTGTCTCGGCCGGCTTCTCCCTCCCGCTCACCGCTGCGCGTGCCGTTTCTGAACACACCAGCCCGTCCGCGGTGGGGTGACGCACCGGGGGCTGAGATGCGATTGATGTGGAGAATAGAACTGGAGGCAGTGACCCTGAAAGCCCCCAGTCTGCAGCCGCTGATGGCACGCTCTCGCTGTAAAGTGGAGCTCTTATTAAATCCCAGGGGACTCAGACGCCCGTCTCCTCCTCCGGCGGCTGCTGGGGCCTCGCCTGTGAAAGAGATCTAATGCACATTTGCTAAAAGCTCAAGAAGCCACCCCCGAGGCCTCCCCAGCTCCTTGCAGAGAGCAGTGATAGTAAACATCCCACCCGCACCCCCGTCACTTGTCTGGGGCACTTCTCACGCCCTGCCAGCTGTGCTAAGCCTTGTATAAGCAGCATTGCATGGCGTGCTCCGGGCAGCTGTCAGGTGGGGGGCTGCTGTCCCCAGACGAGAGGAGGAGGCCGAGAGTTAAGTGGCCCAAGGCTCAGTAGGGAGTGTGTTTCTGTTGTGGATGAACAAATAGCCACAAGCGTAGCAGCTTACACCAGCTCGTGCGTATTTTCTCACCGTTTTCAGAGGTCAGGAGTCTGGGCACAACTTAGCTGGCTCCTCTGCTCAGAGGGTCACGAAGCTGTGATCCAGATGCCCACTGGGCTGCGTCCCTCTCTGGACCTCCTCCGAGCCCTCGTGGTGGGCAGGATTCGGTCCCTGTGCTACGGGACTGAGGCACCTCCAGTCTCTGCCCCGTGGCCCGCTCACCTGTGACAGCTGGCATCTCAAAGCCAGCCGGGGAGGGTGCCTCGCTCCAGTCTGCTAAGACGGAGCCTTAGACAATGTCGTTGTGAAATGGAGACGACACTTGTCACCTCTGTCCTGCTCTCTCGGCTAAAAACGTGTGGCAGGTCAGATCATTCTCTCTCTCGGCCTTCTGAAGCCTCATTGGCAAAACGAGAACTGGCCCCAGGTTGTGCGGGCCCACGTCTTTCTTGTCATTCCGATGCCATCCTAATGTCATGTCTTCTCAAAGGCCTTCCCTGGCCACCTACCAAAAGCAGGACCGCTTGGTGGCCTGTTTACTAGACCCTGGAAACCCTTGTCACAGTGTGCGGTCACATCATTCGTCTGCTTGCTTTTTGGCCTGTCTCCCCTCCCGGAACCAAAGCTGGGTCTGTCTGGGTCACTGATGTTCCCCAGTGACCGCTAGGGGGATGGCCTCACAGCTTGAGGGACATTGATTCCCCAGGGAGGAGACTGAAGCGCAGGCAGGCTCCCCTGCCAGCAGGGGACGCTGGGGGGCTGAGGACAGGACAGTCGCTTTCCTTAGCGCTGTGGGGTCTGGATTGCCCGTCACTCACATTGGTGCCCCCGTCTGGTCCTCATAATATGAGATCCTGTGCCCAGGGGGCTTTCAGATGTGGATGTGGGTGGGCCCCACCGTGGTCAGTGGGGGAGACTGGGGGCCGCTCAGGACTTGCCCGCCTCCTCCGTCACCTGTGCCTCAGCTCTGCCAGGTGTGTTAATGACTTCCTGTGGCCACCACAGCAAACCACCACAAGATGGGTGGCTTAAACCAGCACACATGGAGTGTCTCACAGTTCTGGCCAGAAGACAGAAATTAGGTGTCAGCCGGGCTGCGCGCCGGAAGCTCCCGGGAGGATCCTTCCTGCCGCCGCCAGCCCCTGGTGGCGCTGGTTCTCCTTGGCTTGTGGCCGCATCACTCAGTCTCTGCGTCTGTCTTTGCAAGGCCACCTTCCCTCCCGTGTGTCTGTGTGTCCGAGTCTCCGTCTCCTTCCTCTCACAGACACCAGTCGTGGGATTCAGGGCTCACCCCAAACCCGGGATGATTTCATCTTGACGTCCTTCACTGGTTCCAGTGAGAGCCCACTCTGAGGCTCCGGTAGACGTGAGTTCTGGAGCGACAGTCTGCACCCCACTACCCGGCCAGCTCTCCTTAGGTTTGCTGCTGCCCACCTTTCATTAGCTCTGACATCTTTGGTCCCTGCCGGTCCCAGTGCTTCTCCAGCTGCCCTGGTGGCGTCCTCTCCTGGGCTCCAGGGCCCATCTGCCCTGCAGGGAAGCGTCTGAGCCACCTCACCGGGTGGCACCCAGCCAGCAGGCCTCCCTCTCCCCCCCACTCTGAGCTTCGGGAGGGGAGGGGGGTGTCTGGAGCCTCAGCAACCCCAGCTGTCTGCCAGACTTGCCTGGAGCAGACGTTTGAGAAAGGCTCATGGAAGGAAAGGGAAGAGGAAGGAGTGAGGGAAGAAGGGAGAAAGGACAAAGGGAAGAAGGAAGGGAGGGAGGGAGAAAGGAAGGAGGGGGGAGGGAGGAGGGGCAGCAGAAACCTTGAGATGAGGCATTTTCAGCAGCAGTGGAGGCGGCAGCTCAGACTGCAGCCCTTGCAGGCATTTCGGGTTCAAGCTGCCCAGACCACGGCCACTTCCTCAGTGACACCCATGCCCCCAACCCAACAGGGTCATCTCGGTCCTAGTGATACAGTTTCATGGGATGCACTTTAACACTCGCTACTGTGTTTCTGTTTTGACGCCTGTGTCCTCTTTCTCGCTGTCTCCTGGGCACCGTGCTGGGAGGCGCCCTGGGCAGGACCCCGTGTTTGCTCATTGGATCCACACGCACTTGACTCTTGAGTCTTCTGCCCTTATTTTAATTTCCTAAGCTCTCAAGTGCACCCTCCCCAAGGGGACTCTGTGAATAATCAGTGTCTGGGTTCATCGTGGATGTTTTATGAACTTGGCAGTGGATTCCGTTTACTTAATTCCCGTCAATATTTGCGGGTCCCCAAAGTCACAGTGAAGATGAAAGTTTAAATACATAGGATGAGTGTTTCTTTCACACACACACACACACACACACACCCTGCAAGACCATCAACACTGCCTCATGTCATTACAAATAACCACCAGGTGTTTTCAGGTAGAGTTACTATTTGATAAACCAGCAACTATGGATCTTTACCTGGAAGAAAGCTGCCATTGGTCTGGGAAGGCTTGGCAGTCACTGTCAGTGAGTCGCCTGGGGCTTGCATTTCTGAAATCAGAGGGTTTGTGCAGGGTCTCTGAAGTGCGTGAGTGTGGGTGATACGGCATCAGGTTGAGGATGTCGGCAGCGTCCCTCGAAGGCTGTGTGGCTTTTGCATTGTCCTCCCCTCCTCTCGTGGGTGTTGGCAGTCTCCTCCTCCGAACTCCTCGGGCCCTCTGAGCCCTGTTGCAGCGAGGCCCGGACTTGGGGCTGCTGTGTGCCCGTCCGCATTACCCTGTCCTGGCAAGGACAAGACCAGTCAGTTCAGCCAGAACCTGGCGCCCTCCACACCTGCGCGGGCTCCTCATCCCAAGTAGAGTGTGACACCGGGGCCTCCATCGGCCAGCGTCCCCCTCACCCCTGACGCTTCCTCTCAGCGGTTTTCGACGCCCCGACCCCCACCTGCTCTGTGGCTGTAAGCCCCCACCTGTGCGTGTCTGACACGGAGCCGTGCCTGCTCTGCGCAGACCGCTCCCCGCCACCCGGAGGTTCTGAGCAGTCTGGGGTTTCCGTTCTAACTGACGCCCAGCTCTGGCTTTGCTTTGACAGCATCTCCTGGGTGACAGGCACTGTGCCAGGCACCCAGGGGTGCAGAGCTAAGAAAGCAAATCCCTGCCAGTAACAAGCTCAACTGGACATTGGGAGGCCTCTGCTATTATGGTGATGATGGAGGGAAGAACTTGCTAGAAACCCCCCCAACCCAGATTTTCTGCATACGGTTCACTGTGTCACCCTAAAAAAGGCAGAGCAAACTTTCTCCCCAAAGGACCAGATATCAACTATGTTAGGCTTCTAGGACCACGTTAATCTCTGTTGTATGTTTCTTTTGTTTCTGCTCTGTGTGTATGTGTTTATTGTTTTATTTTATTTTATTTTTACAACCTTCTCACTCACAGACGGTACAGAAAGTGGCAGAGGCTGACGTGAGTGTGGCCCGTCTCTGCCTCGGACGGGCTACCTGCCCGGAGCCTCCATCCGCGTGTCTGCGGAGTGGTACCTGAGAGGTCCCGTCCCTGGCGAGGTGGGAGGGTGACATTACATTAGGAAGGGGGCGTGCCTCAATGAACTGTTCCTATGAGGAGATGAGAGGCTGGACATCGGTAAGAATATTCCAGGGAAAAAAACATGTATCTGTATATATGCACCCAATCTCCTCGCAGTCTCGGGAAAGTGAAGGCAGCAGGGACACAGGCACCCCGTGGTCACCACCGTCACTGCTGGCTCTGTGGCAGGGGGTCAAGCGACAACACGCTGGTCACCGTCGTCACTGCTGGCTCTGTGTCAGGGGGTCGAGCGACAACACGCTGGTCACCGTCGTCACTGCCTGGCTCTGTGTCAGGGGGTCGAGCGACAACACGCTGGTCACCGTCGTCACTGCTGGCTCTGTGTCAGGGGGTCGAGCGACAACACGTGGTCACCCCCGTCACTGCCTGGCTCTGTGTCGGGGGTCGAGTGACAACATGCTGGTCACCCCCATCACTGCTGGCTCTGTGTTGGGGGGTCAAGCGACAGCATGCTGGTCACCGCTGTCACTGCTGGCTCTGTGTTGGGGGTCGAGTGACAGCACGCTAGTCACTGCCATCACTGCTGGCTCTGTGTTGGGGGGTCAAGCGACAGCATGCTGGTCACCGCCGTCACTGCCTGGCTCTGTGGCGGGGGGTCGAGCGACAACACGCTGGCTGTTGTCGGGCACTTGTCCCCGAGTGTCGTGTTTGTTGTGGGCTTGTCAGTGGCTTTGGGAATCGTGTTTATTCAGCTTCTTTGTTTTCTGTTACAGAGACATCAAGCCGGACAACATCCTGCTGGACGAACACGGTAAGCCTGCCCCGAGCGCTTCACGGGCGCGTCCAGTGGGAGTCGGGGCTCCCGGGGCGTTGAGTTTTGTATTGACTGGAAAGCCGTGTGTGTGTGTGTCTGTGTGTGTGTGTGTGTGAATCCTGGTGGTTGAACATCTGTGTACATTTCTGGTCAGTGTCCTGCCCAGGTGAGTCCGTGGCTATTGATATCCTGGTTGGAGGATGGCAGGGGCGGACCTGGGGGTGAGAGAGAGGGTGGGAACGCCCTGCGTGTTCAGCCCCAGCTCCCCTACCTGAGAACCAGCCATGGCCTCAGAGAAGCCCCTCACCTCGCTGAGCCTCCGTGTCACCTGTGACACCAGGAAGGGGGTGCCCGCCTTCCAGATCGTCATGGGGATCAGTGGGATAGGGCCCAGCGGGCGAGCCGGCAATCAGCCATCAATGATCCGCTAAGCCCGCCCCCACCCGGCTCACCGGCTCTGCCTTGCACACTGAGCGCGGCCGCCTGGTCACACGGAGTCACTCGGTTGGAAGTGGGACCCGAGACCCTGCCTCTCTCGCGGCTCCTCGGTGCGGCGATTCGGGGGTCCAGGGGCCACGCTGGGAGAAGCAGGCTCCATGTGAGCGGCTCTCCAGTTCAGTCCCGCAGGAATTTGGGGGGGGCTTAGTGCCAATCCGAGGCCAGACCCTGACCTGCTTTGGCGGCGAGCCTGGGCCCCATGTTGCAGCCCAGCCCCAGGGTGGTGCCAGACGAGCCAGGGCCACGGCCCACGGTGCACAGGTGATAGACCTGACAGTCCACTGCAGCCAACGCCATGGCAACTGTGCAGCCGGTCATCAGGGCAGCCTGGAGGGCCAGAGTCGCTGACCGTTTCGGGGGCTTGTCCCCCAGGGCTTTCAGTGAGAACGGTGAGGTTGTTTGTGAGGCGCTGCCTCTCTACACAGCTCCGCCAGACCCTCCCTCAGGCCACGGCTCCTTCCGGAAGCCCCTCCAGACGGCCAGACCTGCTGCCTGTAGGTCTCGAGCATCCTGCCCCATTGTGTAAGCCCCTCGGTGTTGGGAGGTGAACTCAGAGTGGTGGGTGGGGACATCTGGGCTCACATCTCCTGCCAGCTGCTGAAACCAGACTGAGTGCCTCGGGGCAGCGGACGGGACCCCTGTGCCCCTGAGCAGACGGGCGGCGGGCGGGACCCCCGTGCCCCTGAGCAGACGGGCGGCGGGCGGGACCCCCGTGCCCCTGAGCAGACGGGCGGCGGGCGGGACCCCCGTGCCCCTGAGCAGAAGGGCGGCGGGCGGGACCCCCGTGCCCTTGAGCAGAAGGGCGGCGGGCGGGACCCCCGTGCCTCTGAGCAGAAGGGCGGCGGGCGGGATCCCCGTGCCCCTGAGCAGACGGGCGGCGGGCGGGACCCCCGTGCCCCTGAGCAGACGGGCGGCGGACGGGACCCCCGTGCCCCTGAGCAGACGGGCAGCAGGCGGGACCCCCATGCCTCTGAGCAGACGGGCGGGACCCCCGTGCCCCTGAGTAGACGGGCGGCGGGCGGGACCCCCGTGCCCCTGAGCAGACGGGCAGCAGGCGGGACCCCCGTGCCTCTGAGCAGACGGGCGGCGGGCGGGACCCCCGTGCCCCTGAGTAGATGGGCAGCGGACGGGACCCCTGTGCCCCCGAGCAGACGGGCGGGACCCCCGTGTCCCTGAGCAGACGGGCAGCGGATGGGACCCCTGTGCCCCCGAGCAGACGGGCGGGACCCCTGTGCCCCTGAGCAGAAAGGCGGCGGGCGGGACCCCTGTGCCTCTGAGCAGAAGGGCGGTGGGCGGGACCGTTGTGCCTCTGAGCAGACAGGCGGCGGGCGGGACCCCCGTGCCCCTGAGCAGACGGGCGGCGGGCGGGACCCCTGTGCCCCCGAGCAGACGGGCGGGACCCCCGTGCCTCTGAGCAGACAGGCAGCGGGCGGGACCCCCGTGCCCCTGAGCAGAAGGGCGGCGGGCGGGACCCCCGTGCCTCTGAGCAGACAGGCGGCGGGCGGGACCCCCGTGCCCTTGAGCAGAAGGGCGGCGGGCGGGACCCCCGTGCCCCTGAGCAGAAGGGCGGCGGGCGGGACCCCCGTGTCCCTGAGCAGAAGGGCGGCGGGCGGGAACCCCGTGCCCCTGAGCAGACGGGCGGCGGGCGGGACCCCCGTGCCCCTGAGCAGAAGGGTGGCGGGCGGGACCCCCGTGCCCCTGAGCAGAAGGGCGGCGGGCGGGACCCCCGTGCCCCTGAGCAGACGGGCGGCGGGCGGGACCCCCGTGCCCCTGAGCAGACGGGCGGCGGGCGGGACCCCCGTGCCCCTGAGCAGACGGGCGGCGGACGGGACCCCTGTGCCCCTGAGCAGACGGGCAGCAGGCGGGACCCCCATGCCTCTGAGCAGACGGGCGGGACCCCCGTGCCCCTGAGTAGACGGGCGGCGGGCAGGACCCCCGTGCCCCTGAGCAGATGGGCGGCGGGCGGGACCCCCATGCCCCTGAGCAGACGGGCAGCGGACGGGACCCCTGTGCCCCCGAGCAGACGGGCGGGACCCCCGTGCCCCTGAGCAGATGGGCGGCGGGCGGGACCCCCGTGCCCCTGAGCAGACGGGCAGCGGACGGGACCCCTGTGCCCCCGAGCAGACGGGCGGGACCCCCGTGCCCCTGAGCAGACGGGCAGCGGATGGGACCCCTGTGCCCCCGAGCAGACGGGCGGGACCCCTGTGCCCCTGAGCAGAAGGGCGGTGGGCGGGACCCCTGTGCCTCTGAGCAGACAGGCAGCGGGCGGGACCCCCGTGCCCCTGAGCAGACGGGCGGCGGGCGGGACCCCTGTGCCCCCGAGCAGACGGGCGGGACCCCTGTGCCTCTGAGCAGACAGGCAGCGGGCGGGACCCCCATGCCCCCGAGCAGACGGGCGGCGGGCGGGACCCCCGTGCCCCCGAGCAGACGGGCGGCGGGCGGGACCCCCGTGCCCCCGAGCAGACGGGCGGCAGGCGGGACCCCCGTGCCCCTGAGCAGACGGGCGGCGGGCGGGACCCCCGTGCCCCTGAGCAGAAGGGTGGCGGGCGGGACCCCCGTGCCCCTGAGCAGAAGGGCGGCGGGCGGGACCCCCGTGCCCCTGAGCAGACGGGCGGCGGGCGGGACCCCCGTGCCCCTGAGCAGACGGGCGGCGGACGGGACCCCCGTGCCCCTGAGCAGACGGGCGGCGGGCGGGACCCCCGTGCCCCTGAGCAGACGGGCGGCGGGCGGGACCCCCGTGCCCCTGAGCTGATGGGCGGCGGGCGGGGCCCCCGTGCCCCTGAGTAGACGGGCGGCGGACAGGACCCCCGTGCCCCTGAGCAGACGGGTGGCGGGCGGGACCCCTGTGCCCCTGAGCAGACGGGCGGCGGGCGGGACCCCTGTGCCCCTGAGCAGACGGGCGGCGGGCGGGACCCCTGTGCCCCTGAGCAGACGGGCGGCGGGCGGGACCCCTGTGCCCCTGAGCAGAAGGGCAGCGGCGGTCTGGAGTGGCCAGGGGCCTGAGTAGAGCTCAGGATACAGGCAGGGGCCTCGGCTTGTATCTGAGTCAGGACCCCCAGGCGGGAGCTGAGCTGAGCTGAGCTGAGCTGACCCCCAGCTAGCTGTGTGTCCTTGGGCGAGTTGCTGCACGCCCCTGAGTCTTGGCCTTCCCAGAATTAAAACAGAGGCAATCCCACCTCGCAGGGGTGGTGGAGCTCTGAGACAGGCCGTGAAGGTCAGCAGTACATCCGGACATAAAGGGTGCCCAGGAGGGCTTGCGCTGCCCCTTCTCTGCTCAGGGCAGGCTGAGGGCAGATCATAGAAGCAGGGGACGCGGAGGTGAGAAGAGTCACAGGCTGGGCTGTGCAGGAAGCCAGGCCCTGCCCTAGGGACTGAGGAGATTTGTGGACGAAGGTCTCTCAGGCCCCAGGTAGCTGTTGTCTGGGAGCGAAATTAAGGCGGGAACACAAGGTACCGGGAATAACTCAGCCATTTAGTCATTTCGTCTATGACCGTAACACACTCAGAGAGCCTGAGAGGGAACCGGGGCCTTTCTGATGCCCCAGTTCCCATCCCACCCTCACAGCCACGGGCTCAGGGCCCCCAAGGCGGCTGCGTGAGTCTCCCGGGCGGACACAGGCCGCTCCCAGCACCAGCCTCCTCCGGTGCCTCCTCCATGCCTGCCCTCCGTGCCTGCCCTCCAGTTCTCCGTCTGGCCCTTCCCCCATCCCTCTCTGCGCATTTTTTTTTTTTTTTTTTTTTACAGAGACAGAGAGAGAGAGAGTCAGAGAGAGGGATAGATAGGCACAGACAGACAGAAACGGAGAGAGATGAGAAGCATCAATCATTAGTTTTTCGTTGCAGCACGTTAGTTGTTCATTGATTGCTTTCTCATATGTGCTTTGACCGGGGGGCTACAGCAGACCGAGTAACCCCTTGCTCGAGCCAGCAACCTTGGGTCCAAGCTGGTGAGCTTTGCTCAAACCAGATGAGCCCACGCTCAAGCTGGTGACCTCGGGGTCTCGAACCTGGGTCCTCCACATCCCAGTCCGACGCTCTATTTACTGCGCCACCGCCTGGTCAGGCTCTGCGCACTTAGGTTCTCAGCCTCTGACCTCAGCCCTTTCTCACTTTCCTTCCACACTGCCCCCCCCAGCTCTCCATCCTTCACCACCCCCTGCGTGGCTTCCACAGGGTCCTAATGCTGCCTCTGCCTGCGCAGCGTCCCACACCCCCCCCCCCCCCATCCTCCTCTCTCTTCTCGAAGCTCCCGTTCCATCCATGTGTCTCTGCGAGGCCTTGGCACACGCTCTAGATACACTGCTTCATCCTGAGGAGTGAATGCTCCCTACCAGCCTCCCCTTAGTGTCCAGCAAGTGCCTTTACGGGCAGAGCAGGAGATTCTCAGAAAACGCATCTTCGCCCCTGGGAGAGAAGGCCTCCCTGCCCTGACTCGTGACCAGAGAGAAGGCCTCCCTGCCCTGACTCGTGACCAGAGACACTCGTCAGCTTTTAATTTTTCTCCCTTGGTCATCGTTGCCTTTTTTTCCTCCAGCTCTATTGAGTTGTGACTGGGAATTAAACATCGTATGTATTTAGGCCATACAACATCGTTTTTAAGGTGCACAAATGTGATGATTTAACATACATGTACTCTGGGAAATGATTATTGCAGTCAAGTTAGTTAACACATCCATCACCTCACGTGGTTACCGTGGTGCTGTGTGTGACAACGACGCGCAGGTTTAAGGCTGGTCACTGTGCTGCCTGTCACCTCTCCTTACCCTTTTGTTGATTGCATCTCCAGCGGCTTACGAAACAGATCGCTGTGTGTTACTGTTTAGAGTTGAATCATTAACCTCATAAGTGTTTTCTCAGAGAACAGGTGGGTTGGTTGTGTTTACAGTGACACAGAAACATAATTAAATGCACACATTCATCATGTATTAATAATGTTAGGCCCTGGCTGGCTGGCTTAGTGGTAGAGCGTCAGCCCAGTATATGGAAGTTCTGGGTTCAATTCCCAGCCAGGGCACACAGGAGAAGCGACCATGTGCTTCTCCACCCCTCCCCCTCTCCTTCCTCTCTGTATCTCTCTTCCCTTCCGGCAGCCAAGGCTCCATTGGAGCAAAGTTGGCCCTGGGCCCTGAGGATGGCTCCATGGCCTCTGCCTCAGGCTCTAGAATGGCTCCAGCCACAATGGAACAATGGCCCAGGTGGGCAGAGCATCACCCCCTGGTGGGCATGTCGGGTGGATCCCAGTTGGGCACTTGTGGGAGTCTGTCTCTCTGCCTCCCTGCTTCTCACTTCAGAAAAATACAAATAATAATAATAATAGTAATGTTCAATATCTGTCACAGACACAAACAGTCAACGGCTCTCACAGAAGGATCTCTGCTCCCCGCCCCTGCCCGGGTCCTCCTGGCTCTCTGGTCCCCCAGGCTGGGTCTTGCCTCCCAGAGTGGGCACTTTGATTCTGTGCTGGGATTTGGGGTCCCTTAGCTAGCAGCAAAAGCAGAGAGAGACCAGCCTGGGGGTGGGAGATGGAGGGTAAGGAAGACACAGATCCTGGGACGGGTGTGGGGGGAAGGGGGAGTTGAGTGTGCTTTGGGGTTGAGGACAAAGAGCTGGAGGACGTGATTTAAATTGGTGAGAAAGGTGCCCTTACTTTCTGCTGGTACCTCGGGCCGGGGAAAGAATGACCGTGACCTTGAGGGTGCACACAAGAAATGCCACATTAGCTCACTGTCTGTGGGGTCGAGCTGGTGCAGGCAGAGCTTGCTCCTAGGACGGAGTTCGGGCGGGGCCTGCCAGGCAGCCCCGGTGATGTGGGCTGTGCTCACGCGCCTGTCTGACGGGCTCCTGGCTGCCGGCTGGTACACCGTGGCCTTGGCCGATGGACTGGCGGACCAGCCCTGCCCCTCACGGCCCGCCTTCGGCAGGCCAGCCCCACATGGCCTTGCATGGCCCCAGCAGAAGCCAGAGCAGGGAAATCCCAATCACTCAGTCCTCCACTGTGTCTCACTGCTGCCATCCCAGTGGGCAAAGCAAATCACCCCACCCAGCCTACAGTCAGGGGGAGAGCACAGCAAAGTTCTATGTCCGCAGGGGCGATCTGGGGGGTGGGGAAGGTGGTGGTCCGTGCAGTCATCTGGAAGAGGCTGGTGGAAGGGAAGCACTTCCTGCCCTGGTGGGCATTGCTCCTTCCCATGTAGGGGTTCCTGTCTCAGCAGTGGCAGACAGACAACAGGGACAGAAGGGCAGTGCCCACATTTTGCCCAGGGGTGTCCTCGAGGCTCTTGTTCAGAGTTCACTGTCCTCTTTTGTGCCCAGGAAAGTGTCTCCTCATTTTTGGAGGCACTGGGTCCGGTGACTAAAGGACACAGAGCTGTCATGGTCAAGGAGCTTGTGGCCTGGATGGCAGTTCTCGGGCATGACCGCCCATCACCCAGGAACTGTGAAACACATGGAAGCCAGGGCCCCACGACAGAGGCCAGTGCTGGGTGGTGAGGCTTCTGTGCCCACCGTTCCCCCTTCCTCTGCCTCGTCACCAACCTCCGGGCATCCCCGTGAGCCCCCACCAGGGGCGTGGCGTGCCCCCTCCTCTTGGGAACTGTGAGTAACAAGCTATCTTTCTCAACAGCAATCGCCCCCTCATCTGTTGGCTTTATTTACCTCCAGTTTCTATCAGTAGACTGTATTTCAGAGCACTCATTAATTGGACGCACTTCAAAGAACTGCCTCTCCATCTGTCACCAACAGATTTGTTGATAGAATGTGACGAGTGCTCCCCAAAGTGGCGGTGGCCAGCAGCACCGACACCCCCTCCTCCCTGGTCACAGCACTGATAGGCGGTCTCCATGTGGCCGGAGGAAGAGGCTGCAGGAAATGACCACCTCGGGCATGTCTTGTTCCCGAAGCCCCAAGCGCAGGGATTGGAGCCCCTGAGAAGGAGCCGGGGGGAGCCACCTGGATAGTTGGGGACAGAGGTGTTCCTGCTGAGTCTGAGGAGCTGACAGTGTGTGTGTGTGGGGGGGGGTCCTTGTTCTGGATGGGATTCCAGGGGTTTAAGGACCAAGTGTAGGAGTGCCATGTAAAGCTATCTTGGGTGCCCTGGTGGGGGTGCGGGAGGGTGATTCTTCCCAGAAGGCTGCTGGGCGGGAAGTTTCTACTACAGTTAGATGTCATAGGAGAATCTTCAAGTCCTGCAGACCCAGTGAAGGTGGACAGGAGCCTCTCTGGTGGGTTCTGTGGGAAGGAGCGGACGAGGCACAGCCAGCAGGCTAGGACTGGTCAGTCCGAACAACGTCAGGGGCTCTGAGGCCAAGGGGCTGCCCCAGTTGCTGGCACCTGGCCCTGGGGTGACCTGAGGTCCCCAGTAAAGAGCCCCCGTGTGAGTGTCCTCAGGGTGACGTAGCAAAGTCCCGTAAACCCTGAGGCTGAGACAGCAGGAGCTACTGTCTCGTTGTGCAGGGAGCTGCAAGCCTGACACCGAGGCGTCAGAAGGCCCCCTGACTTGTGGCAGCGTGATTCCCGCCTTCACACGGCGTCCTCGTGTGTGTCTGTGGCCACATTTCCTCTTTCCGTGAGGACACCAGGTGTGCTGGGTCAGGGGCCCACCGTACTTCAGAGTGACCTCACCGTAACTCATTTAATCTGTGACAATCCTATTTCCAGATAAGGGCCCACCCTGCGGACCTGGGATGGGAGGTTAGGACTTCATTCTACCATCGAGGGGAAGAGGCACAAAGCCACCCATCACAGCCCTGTCTTCCCCGTGTGGGGCTTTAGCAAGTAAAAAATAGAATGCCAAAGTGGCAGATAGAGGCCAAGGTATCAGCTTCATTGCTGATCAAAGCTTGAATCTGTGTGAGTCAAAAGGACCCCAGAGAGAGGAAGCTTCACCACCCGGACCCCGCACCAGAGTGGGGTGAGGGGCTGCCAAGGTGAGACGGAGAACGTGGGGGACCAGAGGGCCCGCTAACAGAAAATCGGGCAGATCTACACCGAGCAGGACGGGTTGGTTCACCCCAAACTGACCCTTCACATAATCACCCCAGCTTCACAGGGCAGTGCAGACGGGCTGGACAGGGGTAAGGAGGTATGTAGGTCAAATCCTTCCTTGTCAAATTTTTATGCTTCTGCACACGGGTCAAAATTCCAGCTTTGAATGATAACGATCATCGTCATTGCTCACTGTTTGCAAAGCCATGTTGCATGACAGGCTGGAGGCACGATGCCCTGGTTTCTGGCCCCAGGAAGCACGTTTGTGCAGAGAGGAGCCCTTCCACCCTGGAAAGGGTCAGGGAAGGTGACCGGACCCCACAGGAAAAGCGGAGAAGTCTTGCCATTCCTATTTCTGGGTGGAGGAGGCTCCATCACTGGGCAGCTGCTTCTCCTTAGCCCCTCTTACTCATCTGGGCTTGAGTGTTGTCGTCGAGAGAAAGTGTTAGGGCCTTGGGGTCACGCCCACTTGGGGCGTGAATTCTGGATATGGGACCCTGGATTAGAGAGTCACTTCCTCAGCCTCTCACACCATGGGAAAGGTGACAAGAAAATGTCAACAGAAGTCCTCTCCCAGCAAAACCCCTCTCCTCCCGTGATCCACTGAGGCTTGCTTATCCCTACGTCCCCCCCCCAAAAAAAAACAGCCTCTCCTTTCTTTCTACTTTCTAGACCTCCCAAGTGTGTCTTACCAGCAGGAGCTAATTCTTCCAGAACCCTAGCTGCAAGGGAGTCAGGACATTTGGTTCCCGTTTTCCCGGCCCTTGTGCTGCAGGAGGTCGGGAGGAGCAGGCTGGAAAAGGCCGCTGAGCCCGCAGGGAGTCTGCAGCCCGGCATCTTCACAGCGTCCCTGCAGAGAGGGGGTCCTGGCTGGGAGAGTGTTGTGAAACCTCTCTGCAAATGCTATTCGTTGTGATTACTATGATGGCAAAAAATCACCTGCCCAGCACAGAGTGGGAGGGAAGTGCACGGGAGCCTCCACTCTGCGGCAGTCTCTGATGAACCCAGGAATCTAGTGGCTCTTAACACGAAGAGCCAGGGACCCAGAGAAAGGAGGGAGGGAACGGAACTGATGGGCTCTCTCAAGAGCCTCAGACGAGGTGGTATCCATGCTGCCTCGAATCAAAGGGGGTGCGGGTGCCAGGCAGGCTTTAATGGAATCGTGACCAAGCTGGTGTTGTTCCACCAGTGCCCCCAATCTCAGCACGTGTGCTCAGGGCGTCCCAGGAGCATGGGCGTCTTCTACGCGGCTCTCCTGCACTGTTCTCGTCTGTGCCGGCGAGGCTGCAGCGCAGGGGTTCCTCTGAAGGCCCTGCTTGCCTTCCCATTAACCAAGACACCGGAGGGAGTCCGGTCAGACAGAACAGAGGGCAATCAGAGGGTCGTTTTGCCCCTTATCAGGCAGAGGCGTGCTCCGAAATGGGCCACCCCCCTGCTGCTGTGAGCCCATGAAGCCTGGACAAACTCCTGCCAGGGGATTTGATTTGGTTTCTTTTCCCATTGGCTGCGTCCTGCAGAGGGTCCTCTGTGATCCCCATGAAGATCGGGGAGGAGGAGGGCCCAGGCGCGTGGTCCTGAGTGTTCCATCACAGGAGGGCCATCCCAGAGGTGCAGTTGCTATTATCAGTGAGCCTGGGGGAGCCAGGGCAGCTGGACTCCTGACCCAGACTTCACCTCTCTTGGGCTTCCGGATCTTTCTTTTCTTCAGTGCTACTCTGACGTCTGGGTTAGACCTGAGGTGGACCTTGTAAACCAGCCAGGGTGGGAACAGAAGTTCACAGGAGACATGACCCCAAATTCAAGTACGATGAGAGGGAAGCAAGGGAAGGGTAACCGTGGGCACAGCCAGCCTCTGGTGACCGCCTCCCTCATCCTGACTCCTGCTCCCTCCAGCTCCCTCTAGTGGCCACTACCTCAGCCGCCACTCCCCGGGAAAGCCCTGGGAGGCATGGCAACGCGTCTGTGTGGGTGGCTTCCAGGAGGCAGATCTAGAGAGAATTCACTCTGCGCCCAAACAGGGCCTGCCCTTCAGCGTCGCAGGTCCCCTCTGAGCAGACGCATGGAGTCCCAGGTTGTGCCTATGTCAGTCCCACTGAGACAACAGTGCTTCCCCATTGGTTGGGTAAACACCCACCCACAGGGTGTTATTATTTCACCGCGGGGGCTAAGCGGAGAGGGAAAGGAAGTGGCACGGTGGCAAAGGAGTAGATAGTGTGCACTGAGCTGCGGAAGTGGGTTACAGGAAGGCCCTGGGCGCTCTGTCCCCAAGTAAGTGGGTACAGTGCCGGGACCCATCACGGTTACTGGTGATGTGGTGCTTGACATGGATGAGTCTGTGTGCTGGCAGTTAGAGGTCCGTGCTGAGGGTGGTGGGTGGGGCTTCAGCCCCGCGGAATCTCCGCCCCCTGCCCGCCCCCCAAATAGCCTTAAGCAATCAAGGGTGATTTTCAGCTGGTATAGCTGATGTCTGGTGGAAGATGGCTTCAGGCAGGGCTTAATCAAGCTCTGGGCACCATGTCTCTGCTATCCTTGCAGTTTTAGCTTCGCTATGGAGGGGCTTCATCTTCAGGCTGCCTCTCTTTGTGGAAGCACATGACTTCTTGGGGTTCGTATCATGCTAGACAAAGACAGAGAAGATAACTTTAAGTAATTCCTGAAAAAAAGAAGACTCGTCAAAGAGACCCAAACCCAAGCCTTCTGGCTTGGAGTCTGTGCACCCAGCCACTGCCCCATACTGCCTCCTGCAGATAGGACTGTAGGTGGACGGACCGCCCTGAGGCTGGAGCAGGCTGGAGACATTCTAGGGACTCTACCTGGGTGGGGACCCTGTGCATCTGCCAGAAAGGGTTCCCAGCAAAGTCCTGGCTGGGTGACATAAGCTTCATCCGCAAGCACCCGGTGGGGCTGGCAGACCACTGCTGAGCCCCCCGGCTGTATCCCCCGGGGCCCCAGTCAGGGTTCTCGGCCGCGCCCGTCACACGTCAGTGCTGGCAGCTGAGCTGAGCTCTGGGGTTTGTACGTGGACCGGCTGCTGCTTTTTCTGTCCACCGTGGCTGATCACATCGGACACGCCTCTCCCAGGGGGCCCTCAGCAGGCCTCCTCTCTTGGAGGTGTCCTCCAAGTTCCTGCAGAGCCAGTTTTGTGCATGCCACCCGCCTACATATGAAAGTCCCACCATCCCAAACACAGCTCAGGTGTGAAAATGCTACCAGCTGTGTTCACAGGATGTGAAGACAAACAGAGAGGAAGAATTGGGAGTGCATTTATATCTGGTGTTCAAGGGTCTCGGAGCTGGGGGCTTTTATGCTCCAGATTCCCTGGAGAGCCCATACTGACCATTCAGGATTCTCCTCCCTCTCCTCCTTCCCTTCTTCTCTTTCCCCCATTCCCCACATCCCGTCTCCAGCCCTCTCCTCTGTCCCTCTCCCTCCCTCTCGGATTGCTGGAACACCTGTTTGTAGGAGCACCTAGCCTATCCATGTCCCATTAGTCTGGTTCGAAAGGGGTCTCAATCCCCCCAGTCCCTCCCCACTAAGTTTCTCAGGTACAGCCCTGAGGCCCCAGTGACCGCAGCAGAGTGACAGGAGAACAAGAACGTGCCCTGGGCATGAGAATCCTGTCTGCATGCTCCTACCCCAGCCGTGGTCACTTGTACAGTTTTCCTGACACAGGGAGTCTGGGTGGACCTGTCTTCTTATTTAGCAGGAGCTTTTGCTCTCGGGGTCAGTGCCTCTAAACTTTTAATCCATAGATATTTTTATCATGCCTTCAATATAAATGGATTTGTTTATTTATAGGAAATATGCGTGAATGACCAAGAAATGTGTGCTATAAAACTGCATAGAAAAAATATATATAAACATCTAAGTTCTACTCTTAGCAGTTTTCAATTTTGTTATCAGTTATAGTCTCCATGTTGTCCATTACATCCTCGGACCTCATTCATCCTACAGCTGAAGGTTTGCCCTTCACCAGCCTCTCCCCATTGGCCCAGCCCCAGCCCCTGGCAACCTCTTGCTTCTCTGTTTCTGTGAGTCTGCCTTTCCTATAGGCTCCATGTGCAAGTGAGCTCCTGCAGGATTTATCTTTCTGTATCCGGCATATCTCACTCAGCATAATGTCCTCCAGGTCCAACCATGCTGTCACAAAAGGCAGGATGTCCTTCTCTTTCTTGGATGGATAATGCTGTGTATACATACCACATTTTTATCCATTCGTCGGTTCACAAACATTTAGGTTGTTGGCCCTGGCCGGTTGGCTCAATGGTAAAGCGTTGGCCTGGCATGCGAAAGTCCCGGGTTCGATTCCCGGCCGGGGCACACAGGAGAAGCGCCCATCTGCTTCTCCACCCCTCCCCTTCTCCTTCCTCTCTGTCTCTCTCTTCCCCTCCCGCAGCCGAGGCTCCATTGGAGCAAGGATGGCCCAGGCACTGGGGATGGCTCTGTGGCCTCTGCCTCAGGCGCTAGACTGGCTCTGGTCGCAACAGAGCGACGCCCCAAATGGGCAGAACATCACCCCCTGGTGGGTGTGCTGGGTGGATCCCGGTCGGGCGCATGTGGGAGTCTGTCTGACTGCCTCCCTGTTTCCAGCTTCAGAAAAATACAAAAAAAACCCAAAAAACAAACAAAAAAAAACATTTAGGTTGTTTTCATATCTTGGCTACTGTAAATCATGCTAAAAAAAAAACCCAACTCATTTTCAAAGCATCAGATAAAGTACAAATGCAAGTCGATGTTCTAATAGTTTCATCTTGCACGGCACCTTGCTGACCACAGCTTCCAATCACACCAGGGAAAACTAACCGGCTGCTGGAAGCTCTTGCTAACTGGGGTCTCTCTCTCTCTCCCTCTTCAGGACATGTTCACATCACAGACTTCAACATCGCGACTGTGGTGAAAGGAGCCGAGAAGGCATCCTCCATGGCGGGGACCAAGCCCTACATGGGTGAGTGCTCCAGGACCCCTCTAGGCTGTGATCTTCCCGGCGGCTGAGGCCTCGGTAGACTCTCCGGCTTCATCCCTGCCCCCAGTGGTTCCCAGTGTGTGCCATGCTCTCTGACACCTTTGGGCTTTACTCACGCTTTCCCTGCCAGAGACACCTTCCCCGCGGTGTCTTCCAGAGAACACCTACCTGGCCAGAGAGCTCGGCTCAGGCTTAGGGGGAAACGAGCAAACAGATCCTTCTTTTTATTATTATTAAAAGGTCAATCCTGTTGCCTTTATAGAACTTTGATTCTTAGGTGTACAATGTATATTTCAGGGTTGTTGTGTGGTGTTTTTTTTTCCATAACATTTGATGGAAACATTATTTTTAGTAAACATTCGGTTTTATTTAGTTTTTTTAAGGACGCCTATTACCTGAATGTTGGGTCTTCTTTGCCAACTTTCAATATCTGTCATTTTCAAATCTTTCTTATCTTTTTCTTCATTGGTTTAAATTCATCTCATTTTTCTTTCTCTTTTTTTAAAAAACATTATCTGTTGTATTTATTTACTATGTGTGCTTTCTAGTGAAGTATTTATTTTCTGAAATAATATTTCTTTATTGATATATTTTTTCCCCTGAGTTCTCTTGCCTGGTTTCTGAGTTTGTAAATTCTAATTTATGTTATTATTCTATGTCTTGTGTAATTTTATTAAGATCTTAATGTCTCTATTAATTCCTGATTGCTGAGTAACAAACCATATCAAAACTTAGTAGCTTAGAACAATAACAATGTATCGTGTCTCACAATTCCGCCATGTAACTGGGTGCTGCTTTGGTTTTTCCTGGGCTCGCTCATTCGGCTGGGGGCTCAGCTGGGGGCTGGGCTCAGCATGGACAGCTGAGATAAATGGGTCTCTGTCTGTGTGTGGTCTTTCCTCATCAAGGGGAGCAGAGGGGGCCTGCTCACGTGGGCACACTTGTCTCAAGAAGGAGAACCCGATTCCCACACACTTACCAAGTCTCTGCTCACCTCACATTTCCTGATGTCCCATTGGCCAGAGCAAGTCACATGACCAAGACCAGGGACCCTGTGGGAGGGGACTGCGTGGACATGGGTACCTGGCGGCCAGATCCATGGGGGAACCAGCAATGTACCCGTCCACCACACTGTCCCTAAACGCTTCGGAAATAGTCGGTTACCGTGGGGGTCCTTTTGGGCACCCCTCTCTGGTGTGCCTTCATGGGGAGGCGTTCTCTTCTCCGTGTTCTCCTTTGGTGATAAATCTGCATGGATTTTGACTTGGGGGCTCCTCTGTAGCTCTTTTTTTTTTTTTATGTGGGACTCGTTTTCCTGAACTTTGAGAAGATGGTGCATTCAGGGTAGGTTTTCTAACGTAATAGACTGACCCCTTCTGTTGTTTTTCTGAAGCCACAGTCCAGGGCCACTCTCTAGCTGGGACTTCCTGGTTCGGCTCCACCGGCCCACTTGTGTCGGGCTCCGCTCCCTCTCTGGTCTGTAGAGTCCCTGTCCTGCTCGGAGTGGACACAGCTCCCAGCCGTGCCTCCCTGGGCTCTGTCCTGCCAGGGAGCTCTGGCCAGCCGGGCCGATAAGAGGGAGTCTGTGTCCGGGCTGCTCCAGGCCCGGCAGCGGGTGCCGAGGGCCCTCTCCACGCCCCTCTCGGTTTCAGCTGCTGCTCTTGGACTGGCCAGCCGTGGCCTCCCCACCCTGGTGGCTGGGAAGGCTGACTCCTGGTGACCCGTGGGAGTTCCCTGTCCTCTGGTTCATCCTAGACCGCCTCACTTCTGTCCCGGGTTTCTGTTGGTACAGAAACCACCACCTGGCGGTCTCGTCACTGCTGCCAGTTTGTTCCCACCCACCTGCGTTTCAGGGTTTATGGGGACAGCTCAGTTCCACAACCATTGTTGCCCGTGGGGCAGCTATTCACCTGCTCTGCCAGTTTCTATATGTGGATTTGCGGAGATTCGTAAACCATGTCATCGCCGCCCCCTCCTAGAGTTCACGGCTGGGTCATTCATCTTTAACTTGCTCAACACATTCCATAAGTGACGTCTGGCGATGGTCAGTGATAAAAGCGTTACCTCTTAGTATTTACTCTGTGCCAGGCACTAACTGGCGGTAAGAGTTGCCCATCCGTAACCCGATTCCGTCCCTGCAGATATGAAGTAGGAACAATTATTTATTCCCCTTTTAGAGTCGAGGAAACAGGCTGAGGGACGTTGGGTGACTTGCGCAGGTTAACGTCGGAGGTGACAGGCAGGCCCGGGTCAGTGTGGACACTAGAGAGAGTCCGTCACTTCAGATGGTCCCCTGGGGACCCCACTCAGGCTTTCAGTGTGGCGGTCTTTCTGCAGTCCCTTTCCAGAAGGATCCAGAGCTGGGGTGAGCCTGCGCAGGGAGGTCACGGAGTTGAGATTGAGGAGAGAGCAGGTGGGCAGGAGAACGGGGTGGAGGAGGTGTGGAGGCAGCAGGGTGGGTCACAGTGGTGTCCTCTGTGCGAGAGCAGCAGGAGTGTGGGGAGGTGGGGGTGACAGGTTTGCATCTGAGGTGTCTGTGGGAACCTCACGATAGTCAGGTGTTCCCCGACATCTGGAACAATGTGGACGGCGTCCGTGGACAGGGAAGGTCACAGCACTGTGTGTAGAAAACCCAAGGCCATGACAGGGCCCCTCAGGGGACGCGGGAAGCGTGAGGGGCGCCAGCCCCAAGTCCCAGGGAGGACACGGGAAGAGGAGGGTCACCGGCCCTGAGTCCCGGGGAAATCATGCTGGAGGTGGGGGCTGTCAGGTGGAAGTCAGAGCCATCATCTCCAGAGAGGGCTGAGGATAGAGCAATGACATAAAGGGAAGTGTCCCCTTTGGCCTCTGTCACCCTGTGAGTCCTGACTTCCTCTAAGCTATCTCCATAAAGCACATTGGTACACACACACAGGCATATGGATCCTGGACCTCTGGAGAAATTCTGGACAAGAGTGTCCCACCCTGACGTCTCTGCCTGCTTTGCCACCGTGTGCAACAGACTTCTGGGCCCCGGGTTCGAGCCGCCGCTCGGGCTGCCTCAGCCTTGTTCCCAGGCTCCCCCCTACAGTGTCCGAGGCAGCCGGGTCCTGGCCCGCAGCCTCTCGGAAAGCAGACCAGTGGTGGCTGGCTGGCCTCTCCCCACAGGGGCCCCACCTTCCACAAGGAGAAGGAAATCAACACGTACTGTGACCCTGCCACACTTCTGTCATCGCAGTTGACCCTCGGAGATCCACACAAGGGCTCTACATTTACAGAGCGTTCAGGAGGCACAGGGCTCAGACCTGAGTGAGGTCCCCCCGGGCCTTGGGCTTACTTGCCGTCTCGTGGGGCAGACAGATGTGTCGGTACAGATGTCAGCAGGGCACAGACTCCTGGGCAAGGTGACAATTTGGGTTAGACTCAGAGCTCCCTTGTTGGGGACGGGCAAGGAGAGGGCATTTTGGGCAGAGGGAACAGCCAGGGCAAAGGCACATCTGTCTGCAGATGAGGAACCCGGGGACCAGAGAGCCTGTCTCACCTGCCTCGCGTCACACAGCTGGCAACGCCGGGGGCAGGATTTGAAGCCACGTCCGTGTGGATCTGAAGCCTGTGCTTCTGCCACTGCACCGAGCTGCCCTGTGGACGCAGAGTCCCTGTACCATGCAGCCCTGTGTCTCAGACAAGAAGAACGCTTATCGTCCCAGCTGGATGTAGGATTCGGGGCTTCTGGCGTCCTTCTACTCAGAGGAGCCTCGCTCCTGATTAATGAACAGAGGCGCAGGAGGGGTGTTTATGGGATCTAGAGGGCAAAACTGACTCACCACGTGGATGTATAAATATTTGCAGACACGGTAGGGGCTGGCAGTGCCAGACGGGGAGCTCAGCAGTGAGAACGGGGAGAAGGAGGGCTCTCCTAACAAGTCAAATCCCACCCTTCCCGGGGCTGCCACTTCCTGGTGTCAGCTGCGGTGCTGTTGATTTCGCTCAGGTGAGCTGTTCAGTGTAAAGACCAATCCCAGCGCCCAGGATGTTCTAAACATGGATTCAGGGAACAGGCTCCCAGCGGTGGCTCGTGAAGGATGGTCCCGGAAGGAACATTTGCATGGAACTGGATGTTCATTAATTAAAAGAACAGATGGAATTCACAATCAAAGAAAAAAAAATCTCTCTGACATGTGCCGGATAAGAAGTGGCATCATCCCTGCAGCCACCCAGGACCTCAGAGCTGACTCGTCTGGGATGAAAGGAAGAAGCGAACATTCGCTCAGCAAACATTTACGGAGCGTTCAGGAGGCACAGGGCTCAGACCTGAGTGACGTCCCCCGGGCCTTGGGCTTGCCGTCCCGTCTCGTGGGGCAGACAGATGTGTCGGTACAGATGTCAGCAGGGCACGGACTCTTGGGGAAGGTGACAATTTGGGTTAGACTCAGAGCTCCCTTGTTGGGGACGGGCAAGGAGAGGGCATTTTGGGCAGAGGGAACAGCCAGGGCAAAGGCACAGAGGACAGAAACGGCATGGTGTGCTGGGAGAAGCTGGCAGCCTCGTGTCTTCATAGCTGGGACAGAGAATGTGCAGGGGCTGGGGGGTATGACAGGTCGAAGCGCGGGGGCCTTGCACACTCTGCTAAGGGCCCAGGGAACCCGTGGAAAATTCAGTGCTGCAGACGGTCAAGATCAAACCCATGGGATCGGCCTCGTGTGTGGCCTTGCACTGGCCAGGGCGGGTCCCGGTGAAGCGTGATCTTCGCGTGTCTTCCACTTGGTGACTGTGGACATGGGCGAATCTCATTACCTGACGTAATGCACCTAAAGCGCTCAGCAGGGTGAGTGTCCGAGTATTGGCTGCCCCACCTGACAGTTTCCTCATCTGGGAGATGGGAGGAATGATTACACAGATGGGTTGTATGTGAGATTTCCTGGTAGGTCTATGCAAGGTCTATCACCCAATGCCTGACAAATGGTAGTTACACAAACTGATAGCTGACATCGTGACTGTTGTTGCCGTTGTCATCAGACTTAGCACTGGGAGGGAGCTCGCAGTCTATGGGGGTGACAGAGCCTGAACAAATCCTACTTCACACAGGAGCTGGGTCACCTGGGAGGTGGGGGGTGCACAGGGAGGGTCATGGGGCTCGTGCCTCGTCGATACTCAGCAAATGTTAGTTCCCTTCCCCGAGGAGCTGCAGTGAGCACACAGGGATGGTGGTGGAGCCGCCATGGCGATGCTCATACTCTCCTTCTTGAAGGATGGAGGCCAGGGGAGTTTGCAGCCCTCTGTCCCAGAGAGAGTGACAGCCAGCATTCCGACCCAGTCCAGGGAGGCTCCAGCGCTCACTATCTTTCCTGACAACCTGCCACCCATCCACCCATCCACCCATCCATCCATCTATCCATCATCCATCCATCATCCATCTTCCATCCATCATCCATCTTCCATCCATCATCCATCCATCATCCATCCATCATCCATCTTCCATCCATCATCCATCTTCCATCCATCTTCCATCCATCATCCATCCATCCAACAGAGATTTACTGAGCACCTTCTATGTGCCAGGCAGTGTTCTATGGGCCAAAAATGCATCTGTCAACAAACACAATATTTCTGCCCTCATTCATTTGGCTGTTTGTCAAGAAGACAAATCACTTTAAAAATCATCAAGCTGATAAATATATACATACAATTTGAAATGTTTATTTTTGAGGAACAAATTTTAGGCAGTAAAATGCACTCTTTTAGTGTATAATTTTATGAATTTGCACAAACACCTGCAATCATACAAGCACCACTGCAATGATAATATAAACGGTGGTGACCATAGGAGAATTACTTTGGGGCCCACTAAGGCAGAAATCTCCCTGAGCATAAGCGAAGTCAACTAAGATCGTGGGGTCTGTCATCTTCATACAACATCAGGGTGGTTCCCTCTCTCTCGGACCGGCACGAAATGTCTGGCAGACTGGTCCACAGATCACGGAAAGACAAACCATTGACCTGTTGGAAATGTCTGCAAAGCACATATCTGATAAGGGACTGACATCCACAACAGGTAAAGAACTCCAAACGCTTGATCATAAAAAAGCAAACAGTGCAGTACATTAATGGGCCGGTGATTTGAAGGGATGCTCACCAAGAAGGTATACGGATGGCAAACTAGCCAGTGAAAACACGCTCAGCAGCCTCAGTCATTGGGGAATTGTAAAAGAAACTTGCTCCCTACCTCTCAGAATGGCTAACAAAACCCCACAATGACCACAGGGTAATACCCTGGGCTGGCGAGCACTCAGGGCCACTGGGCCCTCCCACAGAGCTCGCGGACGCAGTGTGGTTTCAGTCTCGCCGGAAAACCCATGGGCAGCTTCTCCGCAAGTTCAACACCCGCTTCTAGGTAATTGTCCCAGAGAACTGTGAACCTCAGTTTGTCTTAAAAACCTGTATGCAGATGTTTATAGCGGCTTTCTTCAAAACCATGGTAAAACTAGATACAGCTCCAATGTCTGCCCACGGGTGACTGATACACCAACTGGGCCTATTCCCCCACTGGAGTTCTATGCGGCAATCAAAAGGAACCAGGGACTGAAACACACAAGGACACAGGTAAACCTCAAACGCGTCATTCTAAGCGGGAAAAGCCAGATTCAAACGTTATGGACAATATGACTCCATTTTTGCATGACTTGCTGGAATAGTCTAGAAAACCGATCACTGGTTGCCAGGGGACTGGCGGAGACCTTGTTTCCAAATGAGGCCCCATTCACAAGTGCTGGCGGTCAGTGCTGGGACGGGGCCTGTCGGGGGACACGATTCAACGCACTACCCCCTCTGCTGCCCTCACCTGAGGCCTGGGCGCGGTCGGAGCACAGGTCTCATTGGGTGCTTGAGAGGACGGAGGGGTCGTGGGCAGGGTTCCTTACCCTGGTGCTGGGCACACTGTGGTTGGTGCTGTCCGATCACCCACACGTGGATCAATGGGGGCAGGGATGGCCTCGCAGAACCCACCCTTCCGGCTTTAAATCCATGTGATGCTCTCGCTTCTAAGCGCTATGACTCTGGGCCACTGAAGCAGTCATTTTGGTGGCATATAAACTGTGATATACATGTTGTGTATGTCCTGTCACCAGCTCCCAAGTGTGAAGGGGAGGAGGGGACGTCACCTTCTCTGGAAGAGCAGTCCCAGGCTGCAGGCACTTGTCACTTGGCTGCTCGTGACGGCCAGGATGGAGTCTGTCAGCTGCTGTTTCTCCCCTGAATTCCGGTGGGCTCAGGGCTGCCAGGCACAACAGGGGTTTACCGGGAGCACCTCGGCACTCAGGGGCCCGTCCCAGCCTCTGGCTCCGTCCCGGCCCGTGGGCTGGCCCCGCAGCCGAGAGGCCCTGTGCGTGCTCGGGGGCACCGTGTCACTGCTCCTTCCGGGCACCCTCCGCACAGGGGAAGGGGCGAGCGCTCTGAGGGTGAGGACGCGAAGGGGGTCCCTCTAGGTTGGAGCTCAGCTTCGGGCTCAGGGTGGGTCCCGGTGGGACGCAGATGACGGCACGGCTTGGCACCGGCACGTGCTCGGAACTCAAGTGTTCGCCCGCCAGACGCGGCATGAACAGGTGGGACCAGCACCTTCGAAGTCTGCTGATCTGGGACGGACAGGAAGGGGCCGGCAAAGCGACGCTGAAGATGGCGAACCTGGGGTCTGGAGACCGATGAGGCCGAGGGGGCTGAAGCTGAGGGTGGCCCCAGGCTCCTGGGTGACAGGGTGGACAGTGGGGAGGCCGAGCATGCCAGGAACAGGGGTCAAGTCACAGTTCTGTTCGTAAAACTCCTGCCTAAGCCCTTGGCATGCGCTGTCTTGTTTAAGCCACCTGCAGCCCTAGGGCTGATCATCATCGTCCCGCTTCTCCAGAACTGAGGCAGAGGTCAGTGCTTGTTAAACTCAGCCCCAGCCACACTGACCTGCTCCCTGTTTGGGCACCTGCCCTGCTGGAGCCTTTATAAGGCTCATATAACCTAAAGGGGCCATTTCCGCCACTCCCAGTCATGTCTGCCCCCCCCCCCCCCCCCGTTAGACCAGGTATGCTTTTGTACTTAAGGAAATGTTGATCCCTGGGCCCTGGCCAGTTAGCTCAGTGGCAGAGCTTCGGCCTGGCATGCGGGAGTCCCGGGTTTGATTCCCGGCCAGGGCACACAGGAGAAGCACCCATCTGCTTCTCCACCCCTCCCCCTCTCCTTCCTCTCCGTCTCTCTCTTCCCCTCCTGCAGCCAAGGCTCCATTGGAGCAAAGTTGGCCTGGGCACTGAGGATGGCTCTGTGGCCTCTGCCTCAGTTTCTAGAATGGCTCTGATTGCGGCAGAGCGATGCCCCAGATGGGCAGAGCATCGCCCCCTGGTGGGCATGCCGGGTGGATCCTGGTCGGGTGCATGCAGGAGTCTGTCTGTCTGCCTCCCTGCTTCTCACGTCAGAAAAATACCCCCCAAAAAAGAAATGTTGATAGGAAGTTTATTTCGAACAGGAACTCAGCCAGAGTCTGAGACACACCTCAGCTTTGCCCTCCCAGCTGTGTGACTCCACCCACGCTGCTGTCCCTCTCTGAACCCCATCTAAACAGTGTGTCAGATGATGACGTGCCCCTGGGAGCTGTTGTGAAGACAAAAGAAGAACCCAGAGGGGAAAAGAAGGTTCTCAGCTATGAGATACATGGAGAGGCTCGTCAGAAGGCAGGTGGAACTTGGCCGCTGGTCAGGTTGAAGGGCCCAGCTGGCAGCCCAGAGCCCCAGAACTCAGCGTCTGAGCCTTCCCTCGTCTGCCTCGTCCAGCCCTTCCCGTTACCACGCTGTCTGAATGCCAGTCTGACAACCGAGTCCAGACGTCTTTAACCACGACACCTTGTGGTTCCCTGGGACAGGTTTTGACGGTTCTGACAACTGTTAAACGGAATTGTGCCTGCAAATTAATTTGCTAGAAATAATACACATTTCACAGAATTTCCCTGGAAGCCAAATTGAGCAATGAGATCTTAGCGTGCATCCTGGCCAAGTGAGGCGGGGTAGTCTGATGAGAGGAACCGTCACTCCGCACCCTGGGCAGTGGAGGGCCAGGGCCCCGGACAACTGCAGCCCTTACAGAATAAGCGTCCGGCACGCTGGGGCCTCCGTCCCTCACTCCTTTCAAATGGAAGTGAAATGCACACAAAACTCCTCATTTTAAAGCACCGTTTCTGTGGCGTTTAGCACATTCATGGTGCCGTGTGGCCACCACCACTGTCTAGTTCCAGACCACGGTCATCTCCCCGGAAGGACCCCCACCAGGCAGCTGCTCCCCACCTCCCGGCCCCCGGAAACCCCCAGTCTGCCTTCTGTCTCTGGACTGACTGGTTCTGGGAATGTCACGGGTTAGGGTCCACCGCTGCTAAAATAAACTTGCTCCTGAGATACGGAGCCAGTATATCTAAACGTCCTGGGTGACCGGGACACCGGACCCAGGGTTGGTCCCAGAAGCAGAGAGACATTTACCCAAGTTCTCAGCCCCTTGGGATGCGGTTTCTTTATCTGAACTCAGACTCCGCCCCCTCCCCCCAACCCCCCAGGCAGACGGCACCACCGCGCAGGGGGGGCAGCCCACGTACAGTCTGCCCGGGTGGTCACGCCGGCGTTTCCTGTGACTCCCGCAGCCTTTCCCGAACCATCTCCTGGCTAACGGAGGGCAAGAAACACGTGGCATAGTGCATGGAGTGCTGGCCTCATGGTTCCTGCCCCATGTCCCCTCGGCAAGGGGCGGGGAATGTAAAGTGGGACGTGCAGTGACCTTCTCTCTGTCCTGTCTTTGCAGCCCCGGAAGTGTTCCAGGTGTACGTGGACGGAGGCCCCGGGTACTCGTACCCTGTGGACTGGTGGTCCCTGGGCGTCACGGCCTACGAGCTGCTGCGGGGCTGGGTAAGACGCCCGCCTCTGCGGAGGACACGGGGCCACGGATGTAGGGGCTCAGGGCGTACCGGGCGCGGCGGGTAAGACGCCCGCCTCTGCGGAGGACACGGGGGGCCATGGACGTGGGGGCTCAGGGCGTACCGGGCGCGGCGGGTAAGACGCCCGCCTCTGCGGAGGACACGGGGCCACGGACGTAGGGGCTCAGGGCGTACCGGGCACGGCGGGTAAGACGCCCGCCTCTGCGGAGGACACGGGGGGCCACGGATGTGGGGGCTCAGGGCGTACCGGGCGCGGCGGGTAAGACGCCCGCCTCTGCGGAGGACACGGGGGGCCACGGACGGGGGGGCTCAGGGCGTACCGGGCGGGGCTGGGTAAGACGCCCGCCTCTGCAGAGAACACGGGGGGCCACAGACGGGGGGGCTCAGGGCGTACCGGGCGCGGCGGGTAAGACGCCCGCCTCTGCGGAGGACACGGGGGGCCACAGACGTGGGGGCTCAGGGCGTACCGGGCGGGGCTGGGTAAGACGCCCGCCTCTGTGGAGAACACGGGGGGCCACGGACGGGGGGGCTCAGGGTGTACCGGGCGGGGCTGGGTAAGACGCCCGCCTCTGTGGAGAACACGGGGGGCCACGGACGGGGGGGCTCAGGGAGGACCAGGCGCGGCAGGTAAGACATCCGCCTCTGCGGAGGACACGGGGCCACGGACATGGGGGCTCAGGGCGTACCGGGCGTGGCGGGTAAGACGCCCGCCTCTGTGGAGGACACGGGGGGCCACGGACGTGGGGGCTCAGGGCGTACCGGGCGCGGCGGGAGTCGGCACGCCATTCTGCCGGGCCGGCGCAGGGAGGCGGGAAGGGGCACGGTGTGAGGAGGCGGCGGCCGGGTGTCAGCTCTGGGGTCCCTGAGCATTAGCGAGCTTCTGGTCCAGCCCCTCGCTGTGCGCGTGGGAGATGGCTGTCCGGAGGGCAGGGTCTCGGGCTAGGGTCAGCCGCTGCTCCACGGCAGCTCAGACACCGGGGGCCCCTTGGCCGGGTGATTTCAGACGCTGGCCTCTTCCTACCTACACAATACGACGTGCCCCAGACTCATTTTCCAGCTGGGTCGGAAGTCCTATGGGGTACAGACCGTGCGTGTTCCCCATTTTCTGTCCTAGCTCAGTGTCCAATAGACACGGGGCATTCAGCATGTGTGCAGTTTCACTTTATTGCATTTAAATGTACCGGCTGGAGATGCCGAAGGGAGCTAATTTGGCAACTAATGGCTCACCATTTTATTTGAGCAAAAGGAATTGTGACAAGCTGACTTTAGGGCATGTTTTCTCTGCGGAAGGATTGTTTGAAAATGATGCCCCTTAAGTTCTCGGGACCCACTGTCCCCTCCGTGCGGCGGGGACGAGAGCAAGCAGCCTTTCCACCTGTTCTGTGCGGCCGCTGTTGTCACTTCACTTAACTCTGGACTGGGGCGTGTGGCTCACGGATCACTCGCCTTTCTGGCTCTGCGGTTCAGCGCAGAGCGGGCAGAAAACCCGTTTCTCCCGTGGGCTGTGGTTTTAGGTTGCTTCCCGGTCATTTGTGTAGGAGCACATGCAGGCCAGCAGGCACGGCTCCGTGATGGCAGGGGTCCCTGTGCACGGTGACCACGGGGGGTGAATGAGTGAGGAGAGCAGTTTATAAATCATCAAAGCTCTGTGACTACAAACAATTATTATCACCCTGTATGTAATTCAAGCAGCTATTAGCTGCTTTTGATCTCAATTATTTTCCCCGAATTCCTCAAAAAGGTAATTGCCACACATGGTGTTTTTAAATTGCAAAAAAAAAAAAAATGTGTGTGTGTGTGTGTATGAATTTCTTCATTTCCTCAAGCTCTGAATGAAAAAGGGTGATCTCCTGCAGGCTTGCTTATTTCTGGCTGGTTCCTCTGTCGCCTGCTGGTCCCACTGACACACATCCTTGAAGGAGAAATATGAGGGTCCACGATATTTGGATGAACCAGAGGACACAGGGGTTGGCCGGACGCTGGTTATCTTACACAATCAGTCGTACACACGCCCTTGACGAGCCGTTGACCTAAGCATGGTTGGGTGCTCGCCAATACAAGGGACATTCTCTGTCATTCCTCTCGGGTCAGGGCAGCCAGACATTCACCATGTTTGCTGCAGAAAACCCCAAGGATGGAGTGGTTCTTGGCTGCTTGAAAAGTAAACTGTTTCATTTTCATTCACCTGGGCTTTCTGCTCAGAGATCCAAATGCCACTTTCCGAGGAAGAGGGGAGGCAGGAGGAGGGAAGAGGGGAGGCCTCGGGGTAGGGACAGTCACTGGAGAAGCACGCCTGCTCCGTGCTGGGGTAGACCTCCCCCCCCCCCTTGCCCCTGGACATTGGTCGGGCCTCATCTTCAACTCCAAATGCAATGAGTTTCTGCATATGGTTTAGCCTTTGTTTTTCATGCTGGAAAGCGTCCTGTGTAGTCAAAAAGCTATGCTGAGAAAACACTCGTATATATCCACGGACTATGTAAAATCCTCCCTCCTCCAAATGCCTCCAGCACGTCAGTGACGGCATCCCCAGTAGATAATTGCCCTTGATTCCCTCAAGGTTGGGCAGCTCCTTCCCTCCAAAGGATGAGAGTCATGGTGGGAATGTTCCAGTATGTGTTCCAAGTCCTCAGCGTTGGCAAATGTCAGAAGTGCAAGATGGGAAACTGATGGCATGCACATGGCTTGCCGGCCAGGGACCCAGGAATCCTGCAGCCCTAACGCAGAAAACGGACATCTGTCTCCAGACCCTCTGTGGGGAGAGCAGAAAGATGGGGTGTCTTCGGTGGGCTTCACATCTCCACGCAGAGAGTCTCTGAGCACGGCTGGGCCTGGTAGCCAGGGACATAAGAGAGACCCAGCTTCTCTCGGAGCCCAAACGGGAGTCTCAGTCCTCACCCCGCAGCCCTGCTGCTCAGTGAACGGGAAAGACCTAAGAAAGTGCCACCTGCAGAGACCCCTCTTAGAGCACAGGTGTCCCCGGGCCTGTGTGTGACCTCACCCCTGATTAGAACAGCACAGGAGTGGTGTGAGGAGATTCCCACCCTCTGACCCAGAGAAGGGACTTAAGGCTTGTAGCCCTGTCATTGTCCCTGCACCTACCCGCCTGTCCGCTGGTTTTGCTCAGCACCTAGGGAGTCCTTCCCTCCAGCAAGAACCCACTTCATTTCTGACAGCTCGCCTAGCTAGAAAGATTTTTCCTCTTACCCAACTGAAAGCTGCCTCCTGGTGACATAGTCCGAGGATCTGAGCGGAGTCCGCCAGTTCAAGCCCCCGCTCTGCCAGATGCCCCGTCAGTGCGCTGAATTAACCAAGGCCGATAAACAGACCCACTGCTCAGAAGGGACCCTTATTTGTCAACTGAGAAAGGAGATCTACCCAACGGAGTCACATGGAGAATCGGTTTGTTCTGATGATGCAGATTGCCCTGCACGCTGACTGATAAATAAATGGTCAGCACCGGCTAAATGTTAGCTCCCGTCCCCTCCTCGGCATGCCTCCCACCCCAGGGGGCCCGCTGGACACCGGCTCCTTCACGACGTAGCACCTTGCAGCGCGGGAGACTGGTCCTGGGAGGGAGGCTGCGTCAGGCCCGGCTGCTGACCCTTAGCGGGAAGGGGAGCAGAGGTCTGCTTCCCAACACACGCTGGGCATCTCGGTGCTGTGGCTCTGCCTCCGTCACGTAAGTCATCTGAGCCCTGGCTTCCTCTGTCGACGGGGATTCTGAGGCCTCCCCGCAGGTCACTGTGGGCAGAGCCCACGCGGTGGCTGGGGCGCAGGAGCCATGCCGGTGGTTATACATAAACACACACGTGACTCGGGCCCAGGAAGAGGCAGGGAGAGAGCTGCTGACCTGTGGTTCAAGGGGCAGGGAAGCGTTTCCGAGGGAGGAGCGCAGGACCCGGGCACCTAGGAGTTGCCGGACGGAACAGCGTGAGCACACACAGGGAGGACCACAGACGCTGAGCCAGCAGACGTCTGAGACTGACCGCCAGCCGGGGACGGTCTCCAGAGCACCCTGGGGCCAGCGGCAGGCACCGGCCTCCCCTCCAGGCAGGGTGTGCCGTTCGTAGCAGCAGCATGGCGGCTAAGACGGGTCTGGGCTTTGGAATCGCACGTTTCAGGGCTTGCGTTCTAGCACAGTCTCTGAAGGACCCGGGGCGAGCCGTTTCTTGTCTGTCAAACAGAGGGACAGTAATTACAGTCGCAAAACTCAGGGTTCCTCCATACCAGCGGTTCTCAACCTGTGGGTCGCGACCCGGCGGGGGTCGAATGACCAAAACACAGGGGTCGCCTAAAGCCCTGTGTTTTGGTCGTTCGACCCCCGCCGGGGTCGCGACCCACAGGTTGAGAACCGCTGCTCCATACTATGTACGTTCGGGTAGCTCTCTGTGGTGGCAGCTGTCCCGTGCACCACACGGTGTT
The DNA here is from genome assembly GCF_036850765.1 of Saccopteryx bilineata. NCBI lineage: Eukaryota > Metazoa > Chordata > Mammalia > Chiroptera > Emballonuridae > Saccopteryx > Saccopteryx bilineata. Next base: position 261,547,003 of record NC_089494.1, read on the forward strand.
TAGCAGCAGCCCTGACCTCTTATCTACCCACGAGATGCCTGCAGAAATCTCTGCTTCCAGTTAGGATAATTACAAATGCCCTGAACGTCGCCAGCTGTTCCCCGGGGGACAAGACTGTTCCTGGGTGAGAACCACTGCCACAGAGTGATCAGAAGGGTAAACGAGGTCCTGGGTGTCAGGCTGTCGGCACACTGTATTGCACAGGGCGGGCTCTCCTTTCAGGCAAGGGTGGAGCCCCAGACGCCCCCTCTAGGGTGCTGTGAGGAACTCACCCTCTCAGCTTCTCCCCGGCCACCTCCCTGACCTGGTGCGACCCTTGCATTCGGCCCCAGTCAGCACTGCTTGGGTTTGGGCAGACAGAGAAGGTTGGAGGTACAGAGAGGCCAGTGGCTGGTAGAGGGAAGGTTTGAGGAGCTCCCCCTAGAGGTTGGAGTGCAGAACTAAAAACCCTTGGGTGTCTGCAGGGTGGGTGGGCTCCGCTGGTGAGTTAACCTGAGAAAGATAACAGGCTGTCCTTGAGTCAAGCACCGCCATTTTGTCCCTGGGGAAAGAAGGAGCACTGTACCAGGAGTCAGAAACCTAGGAGGAAGAGGACTTTGCGACTTCCTCCTTCTGATCTTGTATCTCCAGAAAGGGAAGGAAAGACCTCCCGGATAGGTCGGTGGTTTTCAGGCTGTGTTTCTGGGAACTCTGGGACCCTGCAGAGGTGACTCAACCCTGCGTAGGGAAGGGGCCAAAGGTTTCTCCAAGCCTTGCAGGTGTGCTAGCCCGAGGGGCTGTTCTTCACTCATCTGTTCTGCCTCTGGGGTTTCGAGTAAAAAGATTGTGATGACAAAACATTGGCTTAGATGGTCCCCAGGGTCGTGCTCAGCTCTGACAGTTAAAATAACAGGTCTGAAGAAAGTCTTCTCTTTCTACCATTTTTTTGGTAAATGGGTACTTGTTGTAAACTGGGTTTCCCGGAATAGAGACCCACCCACTGTCCGCTGTGAGCACATCCAGGGCCCTGCTGCTCACCCCGCTCTCAGCAGCAGTGCCTGTAACCACTTCACCTTGTAAACACCTCCTTGGTTTCTGAGTCACACATCCTGGGGCCAGCAAGCACTGAGCATCAATAGAATTGTTTGCTCCAAGCAGACGGAATATTGATCTTAGTCTCGCCTGCCCCCTGTGTTCTTGTAGGAGGCCCTGGGTTTCTCTGCAGCCACTCAGAGGCAGGCTGAGCCTGGAGCCCAAAGCTGTAGGACTTACTCTGGGCAGGTGTCCCAGCCTTTTATCGAAGTGCGTGTGCCTGCTGTTACCATGGTCATTGTGATTGAGGATGGTCAGGTTCCCTCCAGAAGTTAGAGGCAAGTATGGACAGGGAGACGGTGCTCGCTTGGAGGTCTGGCGGGAAAACCGAATCAATGAATGCCTTGAACTACATGAGAGGGAAACGGAGAAGGACAAGGAAGCCTCTCACGGTCGTGGCTGGCTGCTTCCCCGGTTGGGTGGCCAGGTTCACAGGCTCCAGCCGTGTGAGAGCCTGGGTCTCCGTGAGATACTGGAAAAGTCCTTTTTCATCTCCCAGATCCAGTTTCCCAACCTTTCAATGAGGAGCTGGGATGGCATCGTCTCCCCAAGCCCTTCCACCTCTGGCAAGTGGGTGGCTGAGGGAGCCTGGGGCGGGGCAGGGCGGGGGCAGGGAGGAATGGTTTATTGAGAGACCAAAAAATGGAAAAAAATATTCTGAAGAGTCCAAAAAACTGAAGTCTCAGCCCGTGGCCCACCCCCAGGTGGCAGCCGGAGCTCTGGTTTCCTGGCCACCCCTCACTAAGACAACGCCCCCTGTACCCGCCCTGGTGCCCAGCACCCGTGCTGAAGTCTCACTTGCGCCTCCCTCCAGAACCATGCTCAGTGCAGTAGGGCCTGTGTCTCTCCTGCTCCCACCAGGCCCAAGCTCCAGGGGGTGCTAGCCAATCACAGGAACAAAGTGGAGAGGCGCTCCCCCCCCATCAGAACTCTGCACAGTGAGGGTGTTGTATTAATGGGCTCTGGTTGCCATGGCAAAGTACCACTGCATCATGTTCTTTCACAGTAACAGAGGCTGGAAGTACAAAAGGTGTGATCAGGGTCGGTCCCTTGCGAACGCTGTGAGGGAGGAGCTCTCCTTGGCTTGTGGACGGCCGTCCCTCTGGTCCTCTTCACATGGTCTTCCCCCTGCGTGTGTCTCTCTGTGTCCTAATCTGCCCCCCTTTTTTTAATTCAGTGAGAGGAGGGGAGGCAGAGACAAGACTCTTGCATGCACCCTGACCAGGATCCACCCGGCAAGCCCACTAGGGGGCAATGCTCTGCCCATTTGGAACATTACTCTGTTGCTCAGCAACCAAGCTCTTCTTAGCACCTGAGGCAGAGGCCATGGAGCCATCCTCAGCATCTGGGGCCAACTCGCTCCAACTGAGCCATGGCTGCAAGAGCCGTGGCTGCAAGAGGGGGAGAAAGAGAGAGAGAAGCAAGAGGAGGAGGCGTGGAAAAGTAGATGGGCGTGTCTCCTGTGTGCCCTGACTGGGAATCGAACCCAGAACCTCCATGCTTCAGAACAATGCTTACCACTGAGCCAACTGGCCAGAGCCTTGTCTTCCCTTTTTTTTTTTAAGAGGTAAAGACCTCATGTTAACTTCATTATATCTGCAAACACCTCTTTTCCTAATAAGGTCCTGTTCTGCAGTACTGAGAGTTAAGACTGCAACTTATGGATTTGGGGGGGGGGGCACAATTTGGCCTGTGACAGAGTGGTCAGTGGGGAGGTCTGGGTCCATGCTGCTTGGGCTTCCAGCTTGGTACCACCCCTCCCCAGCCCCCACGGTGCCTCCGAGGTGTCGTGTGTAACACAGTCATACTCACAGCAGCTAACTCCTAAAGGTCCCGTGAGTGTCCCTTTAGTCGTGTGTCCCTTACTTCACGACTGCTCTCACTTGATGTCCACGCTGATTATTTCTAACTCTGGCGGTTGTTACTGGTGATGGGCCGAGGGTCTGGCAAATGCCACAGCAGGCCGCAGGCCGCGGCTTCGGGTGGCCGTGGGAATGCGCGTTCCTGGGACCATGCTCCGCTTCCCGTTCCATTCAGAGGACGTGTGTGGAGAAATAGGTGAAGAGTGTTCGCTTATCAAGTTTGTTAGCCTTTCTAGGGAGCCCAGGGGCTTTGCTTTTGCTCCTAGGGCAGAAGGGTGAGTTCCCAGTTCAATGAGCAGGTGAGGGAAGAGGCCGTTGGTCAGGAGACGGCCCCTCTGGGGGGGGACACAGGAAGGCACAGGCACACTCCTGCGGGCAGGTGTCTTCTTCAGAAGATCCCGGCGCTGAAGCTAAAGACACTCCTCCATTCCAGGGGATTGCAGCCCGCCTGGGGCTCGGGACCCCCACTCCTTGGGCCAGCACCTCCTCTTGGCAGCAGCCTCCCGGGAATCAACATTCCCTGAGGTTGGGGCCAGTACCTTGTGGGCCGTTCCAGCCCAGTATGGTGTCTGGCCCAGGGGTCAGTGTTCAGTCAATATTCGTGGGTGGTCTGACTCATCCTCCTCTGTGTCCTTGTGCTCTGTGACACTGCCAGGTGGCAGACTGCTGGGGGCCCTGCGTACCCAGCGGAGGGTGATAGAATCGCACCTTTGAGGAGTGCCCCGCAGGAATTCCACACCCGACAGTCAAAGCCACGTGGATTAGTGATGAACCCATTCCTCCAGGTTTCTCCAGGGTCCGTTCAGTTGTTGTACCCCATGAACTTGGAGAAATGACTGCCTATTGTAGCCCTGGGTCATCTGACCCCGATGCAGACCTGGACGTCTTGGACCACAGAGCCAGGCGGAAGGTGAAGAGGCTCTGAGAGAGAGAGAGAGAGAGAGAGAGAGAGAGAGGGGAAGCACTGCTCTTTAGGGGGGAGGGCTGGGGGGAGCCAGCAGGGGCTCAGGTGCTCTCCAAGCTGCTCCTCCAGGGTCACAGTCAAGAAAGCCTTCCCAAGCTTTGAGATGTTCTTAGATGCAAGAAACTAACTGCCCGTGGCAGTGCGCAGGAAACACTGTCAGGAGGCGGAGTGCTCTGTCAAGCCAGGACATTGCAGGCAAATCAGGGTAGGCCCCCTCTTTGTTGCCGGTGAGAACAACAGGTGGAAGCAGCCAGGCCTCCCCCATCTCTGGTCCCACCAGACCCAGACCTGGGCAGTTCCAGCCCTGCTTGTTTGCAAGCAGATCCAGCCCAGGGAGGGGAGGGTGGGGGCTGGACCGTGGGGTTGCTGGGTGCCCAGTGCAGGGCCAGGGTCGATCTCTCTAGGCCACTCTCCACCCCACCCGACCTAAGCCTGGCGCAGGACTCTGGAGTTAGGCTGTGGGTGTGGTTCCTGCCTCTCTCGGCCACTTACCAGCTGTGCGACCTTGTCGAGTCTCTTAAACCCCCCATCGCCTTAGCAGAACACCCACCTGTCAATTCCTGGACTGCCCTGCAGGCCTGGTCACTGGGGGCCCGTGAGTCCGGGCTGCTGTCTGCTGTCAGAGAGGAACACCGACCACTACCTGGAGAGCGTTCCGTCTCTGGTGATGACACAGTTTTCTGTGTCACCTGTTCTGATCCCACCTGTTGTCCCCGCAGAGGCCATACGAGATCCACTCGTCCACGCCCATCGACGAGATCTTCAACATGTTCAAGGTGGAGCGTGTCCACTACTCCTCCACGTGGAGCAAGGGGGTGGTCTCCCTGCTGAGGAAGGTAAGGGGCGGCCGCCAGCCTGCCCAGCGGGGAGCACGGGCCCAGTGCAGAAGGAGAAAGCGGAGTAACCGTGGAAATACAGCAAACAGGGCCCCAGCCCGCCTCACGCAGGTGCTCACCGCCTTGTATTCAAGAGCACAGAGCTGCTGGACGGTGGGGGGTCTGGTGTAGTGGCCCTTCTGTGACCGCAAAGCCCCAGGCTCTTGTCACACCTCCACAAGCTCCAAATACATAGAAACACTTAAGGCAGGTGGCTCTTTAAAATTTTTTTGCTACAGATGGAGTTTTCACTCCCTGAGCTTAAAGAAACTGGGCATCTCCTGACATTTTGCAGGAACTGTCGCTGTGAGCATAAAGCGCGGTTCTCGGGGTGTGCTCCATGGACCCACCGTGACAGCGCCTCCCGGGAGTTTGTTGGAAAGGCAGCGTCTCAGGCCCTGCCTCAGACCTCCTGAGTTTGAAGCCCTGGGGTGGGCACAGCTGCGCGTGTTTGATGAGCTCTCCGGGCGGTTCTGCTGCACGCTCGCTCGATGGCCGTAGGTCCTGGAGCCCTCCTTCTGAGGCTGTCATTCAGCTTTGGTCACCTGGAGCCTCCGAGACGCCGAGAGTTGAATGATGACAGCAGCCTTGGTGGTTATGTGCCAGCGTCGGTTGAGGGACCGTGTGGTCACTTCATTGCTACAAGCCCCGTGGTTCTGTGCCTTTTGTGGCGGTGCTGTCCCACAGTAGAGATGCGGAAACGGAGGCTTAGGACAGTAACATGGTCCCGTCGGTGTCTCAGGGCAGGTAAAGGGCAGAGTCAGGACCTTATCCAGCTCTCCCAGAGCCAGAGCCCGCCCTGCCCCCTCCCCCGCTGCCAGTGACGTACTGAGTGTCTAATTAGGGAAATTGCTCTAGAAGAGACTCACCGACCGCCTGGTTCTTAGGAGCGGCGGTCCTTGGCCAGACTGGTCACTGAACCATGGGGAGCCCCTTGCACCTGCCAGAGCCCGCCCTGCCCCCTCCCCCGCTGCCAGTGACGTGCAGAGTGTCTAATTAGGGGAATTGCTAGAGGAGACTCACCGACCGCCTGGTTCTTAGGAGCAGCGGTCCTTGGCCAGACTGGTCACTGAACCATGGGGTGCCCCTTGCACCTGCCAGTGCCCACCCCTCCCACCCAGCCAATAAGTCAGACAACCGCTTCCCTAACCGGTGAGCCCCCTATACGGTCGTGAAACGGGGTCTCTGTTTAAATCTGCACCCCTCATTTTGGGGCAGTCCCTAAAGAGAGACCTCCGTGCTCAGCAGATCCAGCCCTGCCAGGTGTCCCTCACGTGCTGTGACTCTAGCCGGCTCTCTGGGCACAGCCGGGAGATGTCTGCAGTGACAGATAGGAATGGGCAGGAAGGAGGTTCTGACTCCTGGCTCCCACCTGCTGGCAGCTGGTTGTTGACCTGCCATTAGCATGTGCTGGTTCTTCCTGCCCCCCCCACCTTGGGTCTCATCCGAACCGTAAGCTGGACGTGGAGGCATCACCACCCTTCTCCTGAACAGCCCAGAGCACCAGTGGCTTACCCGAGGCCATGTGGCAATCAGGGGCTGTAGACGACAGTAGAGGACTCCTGTCCCTACATTCTTAGCTCCCATGTTCTTTGCTCTAAGAAGCGGGAGTGTCTTGACAGACAGAAAGCCCCATTTGGATGCAATTTATAGTCTATGGCTGGTTGTATACTGTCTTGCTCTTATTAGCAGAAATCTATTTGAAAAGAAGCTGGAAATTGTCCCCTGGGCTACAAAAGAGGTCAGAGCATCAGGCCACAGAGGTCACCTCTGACTGTCCGGGGTAAATTTTATTACACTTTGTCCCATTTTCAAGCTGAAAGTCCTAAACTGAGGTAGCTGATTCTTTCTGGGTTTAATTGGAAGCCTCTGCAGACATCAGTGAGAGCCAGCGTGTCACAGGGCCACTGTCCCCAAGGGGGGACATGGTGGCTGTGAGTTTTTTCCCTGCCCAGAGAGTCCCTGGCTGGCTGACCTCTCAGTCCCTCCCTGCTGCAGAGACGAGTGCAGGTGACACCTTCAACGGCAGCACCCCAGACAGGGCATGGCACAGCTGGGGCATAATGGACCGAGGCCCCATTTCCCCCAGACTCCACCCTCAGGACCCGCTGAGCGTGGTGGCGCATAGCGCAGGCCAGCACGGTTGCCCTGTGTCCCCAGCTCCTGACCAAGGACCCCGAGAGCCGCCTGTCCAGCCTCGGCGACATTCAGAACTCGCCCTACCTGGCCGACATGAACTGGGACGCCGTGTTCGAGAAGGTGCTGGCTCCCAGCTTTGTGCCCAATGTGAGTGGGGGTCCTCTGCAGGCCAGGAACGGCTTGGGTTTGAGATCCAGCCTGCTCATGGGGAGGGACTACACCTCCAGTGCTGGTGACGTTATAACCATTAGGCTTCACCGCCGAGACGACTGGCATCCTGGGCGGGGTCTCAGGACAGAAAAGACCACCTGAGATTTCGGATCCCGGGTCTGGAAGGCAGGGAGGCCAGAGTTTCTCCTGAGCACAGTTGGGGGAGTCCAGTAGGGCCCAGGCCTGGACAGCTGGCCCCAGTGGCTGGAGGAACAGGGAACAGGACTAGAAATTGGGAAGACTTTGATCAGAGATGGCGTTTTTAAATTGAATGATTAAAAAAGATGTTTATAGGCTCTGGCCAGTTGGCTCAATGGTAGAGTATCGGCCCAACATGTGGAAGTCCCAGGTTCAATTCCCAGTCAGGGCACACAGGAGAAGCACCCATCTGCTTCTCCACCCTTCCCCCTCTCCCTTCTCTCTCTCTCTATCTCTCTCTTCCCCTCCCACAGCCATGGCTTGAATGAGCAAGTTGGTCCTGGGCACTGAGGATGGCTCCATGGCCTCGCCTTAGGCGCCCAAATGTTCTACCCTAGATGGGCAGAACATCAGCCCCAGACATGGGGGTTACCGGGTGGATCTCGGTCAGGGCACATGCGGGAGTCTGTCTCTCTGCCTCCCTGCCACTCGATAAAAATAAATAAGTAAATAAATAAAAGAAACGATGTTTATAGAAAAGAGAGAGATGGCTTAAGAACATGTGTGTGATAAAATAGGTGAAAAATGCCAGATTGGGCAACTGACTCAGACTCATGAAAGGAACATACATAGCAGGGAGACTAGGGAAACCCCGGGTGGGGAGGTGGGGTTGCCGGGCGGGGGAGGCGGCTCTGGGGGTAAAGGAACAGTGTGTGCACTGGGGATCTCGTCCTCAGGAAAAGCTGTATGGAACTGATGTGCCCCGTACCTCACTAGTAGGCCGTCATTCCCTGCAGAACGAATGAATGAATGAGCAAATGCATGAATGAGTGGAAATAAAGTATCAGTGTTGGGTGGAGCAAAGTCTGAGCAAATGCATGAATGAGTGGAAATAAAGTATCAGTGTTGTCTGGAGCAGAGTCAAGCCATGTTTTCCTTTCAGAAAGGGAGGCTAAACTGTGACCCTACATTTGAACTTGAAGAAATGATTCTCGAATCCAAGCCCCTTCATAAAAAGAAGAAGAGGCTGGCGAAGAACAGGTCCAGAGACAGCACGAAGGACAGCTGCCCGCTGGTGAGCGCCACCTGGGGGCTGACCCTGGGAGGGCAAGAATCCTGTACCTCCGGGATGTGTTGAGCCAGGTCGCTGTTTAGAGAGAACTGCCACCCGTCCAAATACCTGCGTTCTGTAAATAAGAAGCGTCCTTCCCACGAGGGGTCTTTCGCTCCGTGTGGCTGTGAATGGATCCACACTCCGGTCATTCGTGACAGCCCTGTCTCCCACTCCTGAGTGCGGGAGCCTCGTGTGTCTGCAGGCCAGAGCAGGACAGTGCCAGGTGACATCGGTGCTGTGCTCTGAGTCATCCTGAGCACCCTTTGGAAAGGTGTCCTGCCGGGGAGACGGACAAGGCCGCATTGTGACTGTCGAGGGGCCCTGGGCACGCTGGCTTCATGGGTGTCTGTACTTGATTTCTAGGCTGCCTCAACAAAATGCCACAACCTTGGTGGCTTAAAAGAAGTGAAACTTATTCTCTCCCAATTCTGGAGGCCAGAAGTTCAAAGTCAGGGTATTGACAGAGCCGGTCACTCTCCAAAGGCTGTAGGAAGTGTCCTCCCTGGCCTCCTCGGCCTCTCTGGGGGTGGCCAGCAGTCTTAGCCCTCTGTGGCCTATAGCGACATCACTTCATCTCTGCCTCCATCACCAGCAGCGTTGCCCTCTCTGTGGCTCTGTGTCTTCGCACGGCCTTCTGTGAAGGACACCTGTTATTGAATGGAGGGCCCACCCCACCCCAGTCTGACCTCATCTGACCTAACTAGTTACAGGTGCAGCAACCCTGTCCCCAAATAACATCACAGTCACCAGCCGAGGGGTTAGGACTTCATATATGTTTTGGAGGGCGGGGCAGAATTCAACCCACAACTGCCCCCTCCTCCATAAAAATATTTTTTCAATTATATTTTATGACCGCATTGGTATGAAGATGAATATAAATTTCAATGCTGCAAGTTCTCTTTTTTGCTTTCAGCTTCTTTTAAAAGAAATTAAAGCATCTTTGTAGACCCTGAAAGTGTGGTGGGCCCCAGGCCCTAACCCTGGCGCCTCCTGAGTGGGTTAATAAGGGACTCACAAGGTGGGGTGGCCCTGCCCAGGGGCGCAGTTGCAGCGCTCCGATGAGACAGGTGGTTCCTGGCACCTGTTCTCGACGGGAGTGAGCACCTTGCATGGTGGGCTTGCATTTCTCCCCACGCTTCATGCTTCATTAGGCCTAATGGACAGTCAGGTGATCGAGAGGCCAAGCTCATGATTTTCAATCCATAATCCATCCTGACCTGGCCTTTACGTTGGGTTTGATGGCTTCGCAGGGAGGAAAATATCTTAGCCTGCCCGGCCCCCTTGGCACAGCCACCCACGCGATCAGGGCTGCCCCCTCCACTGAGCCGGTCCCCTGCCCCCCCCCCGGGGGGGCTCCAGTCCGTTTAGATCAGTCTCTGCGCATCGTCGTCCTGGGCAGTCACTCACTGTCACCTGCCTGTGCTCTCTGACAGAACGGACACCTGCAGCAGTGCTTGGAGACCGTGCGGAAGGAATTTATCATTTTCAACAGAGAGAAGTAAGTCCCCACCGGCCTCCGCGGGGTCCCGGGGAGCCAGCCGTGAGCCTGGAAGCGGAGCAGCCCACGGACCTCGTGTGGCCGAGCGGGTCACTGGCTTCCCCTCCCCCTCCCTGGGCCTCAGCGTTTCCTTGGGGAGTGGGGAGGCCGGACGCAGCGGGCCCAGCGCTGCCGGCACGGACAGGCAGGATGGCGGGTGCTGAAGGGCCCACGCTCGGGAGCGGAACTGCCCAGGGTCGGGCCCTGCTGCTGCCAGAGGGACCTGAGGCAGAGCGCGCGCCTCCCCCGGCCTCCTTCCTGCCTTGGCAGCTGGAACTCCCTGCCCTGCACTACGGTTGTTATCGGACCCAGTGAGGCTGGCGGTGCGATGCCTAGCATGGTCAGAACGAGCACGATTACTATTTAATGGGTGGGGTGTGGGCTGTGCTGGGACCCCAGTGCCTCAGCTGGCAGGAGACAGGGTGGTGATGCTGAGCTGGGAGGCGCTCTGCTGTGGTCTGAGTGGCGGAAGAAGTGACCTACAAGGGCTGGTCAGCAAAGGAAGCGAGGGCCAGGCCTGACCCAGCCACGATGCTTCCTGGGGCTCATCTTCTGTGACTGGTCGGTCAGAGCTGGGGCTCACACAGGGTGGGCTCGCACAGGGTGGGGCTCACACAGGGTGGGCTCGCACAGGGTGGGGCTCACACAGGGTGGGCTCGCACGGGGTGGGCTCGCACAGGGTGGGCTCGCACAGGGTGGGCTCGCACAGGGTGGGGCTCACACAGGGTGGGCTCGCACGGGGTGGGCTCACACAGGGTGGGCTCGCACAGGGTGGGGCTCACACAGGGTGGGCTCGCACAGGGTGGGCTCGCACAGGGTGGGCTCGCACAGGGGTGGGGCTCGCACAGGGTGGGCTCGCACGGGGTGGGCTCGCACGGGGTGGGCTCGCACGGGGTGGGGCTCGCACAGGGGTGGGGCTCGCACAGGGGTGGGGCTCGCACAGGGTGGGGCTCGCACAGGGTGGGCTCGCACAGGGTGGGCTCGCACAGGGTGGGGCTCGCACAGGGTGGGCTCGCACAGGGGTGGGGCTCGCACGGGGTGGGCTCACACAGGGTGGGGCTCGCACAGGGTGGGCTCGCACAGGGTGGGGCTCGCACAGGGTGGGCTCGCACAGGGGTGGGGCTCGCACAGGGTGGGCTCGCACAGGGTGGGCTCGCACAGGGGGGGGCTCACACAGGGTGGGCTCGCACAGGGTGGGCTCGCACAGGGGTGGGGCTCGCACAGGGTGGGGCTCGCACAGGGTGGGCTCGCACAGGGTGGGCTCGCACAGGGGTGGGGCTCGCACAGGGGTGGGCTCGCACGGGGTGGGCTCGCACAGGGGTGGGGCTCGCACAGGGGTGGGGCTCGCACAGGGTGGGGCTCGCACAGGGGTGGGGCTCGCACAGGGGTGGGGTTCGCACAGGGTGGGCTCGCACAGGGTGGGGCTCGCACAGGGGTGGGGCTCGCACAGGGTGGGCTCCGCACAGGGGTGGGGTTCGCACAGGGTGGGCTCCGCACAGGGGTGGGGCTCGCACAGGGTGGGCTCACACAGGGCCCAGGGTGGGCTCACACAGGGCCCAGGGTGGGCTCGCACAGGGTGGGCTCACGCAGGGCCCAGAGTGGGCTCGCACAGGGGTGGGCTCACGCAGGGCCCAGGGTGGGCTCGCACAGGGTGGGCTCGCACAGGGTGGGCTCGCACAGGGGTGGGCTCGCACAGGGTGGGCTCGCACAGGGTGGGCTCGCACAGGGTGGGCTCGCACAGGGGTGGGCTCGCACAGGGTGGGCTCGCACAGGGGTGGGCTCGCACAGGGTGGGCTCGCACAGGGGTGGGGCTCGCACAGGGTGGGCTCGCACAGGGGTGGGCTCGCACAGGGTGGGCTCGCACAGGGTGGGCTCGCACAGGGTGGGCTTGTGGGGTGGGAGCCAGGGTCCTGCAGGCGAGACCAAGAGCAGAGCAGTCCAGCACCGAGCTGGGCCGTGGGCTCGCAGAGACAGTCAGCCATGCTTCCTGCCCTCCAGGAGGTCAGAGGGGCGCGTGTCAGGCTGACCCTATGCGATCAGTAGTATTCCAGCAGCACAGGGGGCACATGCCATGGCAGAGGGCAGCCCGGGCAATGGCTCTTGGCGGGCGCCAGGCTCAGCGGGGTGTCAGGGGAGCTTCCTCAGGCGGGCACCCTTCCCGGCTGAGTCCTGCAGGGTGCGAGGGGACAGGCGTTCTGCAGCCACAGCGAGGAGGACGCAGGGAGAAGTGTGACGGCGTGGCCAGCGTGGGGTCTGCAGGGTGCGAGGGGATGGGCGTGGCAGCCACAGTGAGGAGGACGCAGGGAGAAGTTTGACCGCGTGGCCGACGTGGGGCCTGCAGGGTGCGAGGGGACGGGCGTGGCAGCCACAGCGAGGAGGACGCAGGGAGAAGTGTGACGGGGTGGCCGGCGTGGGGCCTGCAGGGTGCGAGGGGACGGGCGTGGCAGCCACAGCGAGGAGGACGCAGGGAGAAGTGTGACGGGGTGGCCGGCGTGGGGCCTGCAGGGTGCGAGGGGACGGGCGTGGCAGCCACAGCGAGGAGGACGCAGGGAGAAGTGTGACGGGGTGGCCGGCGTGGGGCCTGCAGCTGGTGAGGGAGTCTGAGTTCCCAGAGCATGCATGGAGGTGGGCACTGGTTGGGTAAGGGACCCATCCAGGCAGGGTTGTTCAGGTTGATGCCTGTGAGTGGGTGGGGGCAGGGCAGGGTCCCATTCCCACTGGGGGCTGAAGAAGGTGAAGGAGGCAGCAGCCTGTCATTCATCCTGGACGACCTTGGCTCTGGGGCTGGTGGGCGTGACAGTCAGCCCAGACTCACCCACCCGGCTGGGCCTGTAATCCTCACCCACACCCACTGGGTCTTCTTGGTCCCCCGCTCCGGCCCGCAGAACAGGAAGGCCTCCGTGACCACAGCCGTCAGACTTGGGGGAGGGGCGCTGACACGGTGACGGAGCTTGTCACTGCTGCCCTGCAGTCCCGCCAGCTCTGAGGCTCCCGGCCCCGCCCCGGCCCCAGACACCCAGCGCCAGGAACCGCCCCCAACCAGCCTGGCTGCTTCCCTCCGTGAGCAGTGGTGGGCTCCGGGCAGTCCTCCCTCGGGTCCGCCCACTCAGGCGTGGGCGAGGGGTCTTCGGGGAGCCCGGATGGCAGAGGGAGGCTGAGCGGTGGGGACCCCAGCCGAAAGCAGGTGCATGTCACTCTGTGACATCTGCCGGGACAGGCTCTGGTTTAGAACCTGAAGAACCCAAATATTTCCTTTTAAAAGAAAGTGAAAACAAGCTGTCCCCCCTTGTGTCACTCAGAGGTGGCGTCGGGCTCTGTTAGCAGAAACACACCAGAGAGCAGCTCCAGCCAACTTGGTGTTCTTTCCCACGTGGAAAGCGCATTGACTAGGGGGACGTGGCAGGGCCGCCCAGCGTGCTGAGGGCCCTTGAGAGCTGTGGCCAAGGATTTGAAGTGAGACCACACGGTTTCCAGCTGTTGGCAAGATAAATAAGGAGACGGTGTGGGGAGGTGTTCTCCAGGTGAGGGCGTCAAGGGTGAGCGTGTGGGAACGCAGGAGGCCGGAAAGAGGAGGGGCTGCAGGGGGAACCGCGGGCGTGGGGCTCGACTGTGGTCCTGCTTCCTCATCCCTGCCTGTCCGCCCACCCGAGGGGCTCCCCCGTGGCCCCGAGGCTGCGAGGCTGCCTTTCTGAGCGAGCGGCTCTGCGGGGAGCAGCACCTCGCCCCACCTGCCATGTAAAGTGTCCGGCTGAGGGCTTGGCCGCCCCCCACCAGGATGCTGTCTGAGCCTCAGGCTGACCCCTCCACGTCCAGCCCCATCCCGGCCCCACGGTGCCGTAGGGAGGGGAGCCAGGTGGCCTCCACACCACAGCGTCCCTGCTGCGGTTTCTCATCTGCAGAAATGCCTGTGAGACGTCGATCTGTTCAAGTTCTAGCCGCCTGTGCCTCCGACTGCGACCTCGTTTGGAAAAAGGGTGGTTGCAGAGAAAATCAGTCAAGGTGAGGCCCCCCTGGAGTGAAGAGGAGCAGAGATTCGGACACAGGGAGAAGGTCGTGTGACGACGGAGGCAGGACTGTAGCTTGCAAGCCCAGGGACACCGAGGGTGGCAGCCGCTGCCATCATTGTCACGGGAAGCCAGGGAGAGACACAGGACCAGTTCTCCCTCAGCTGCAGGAGGGACCAACCTGCCGACCCCGGGACTTAGACTTCCGGCCTCCAGAACTGGGAGATGATGCACTTCTGTCGTTGTAAGCCTGTTCTGGTGACGCTCCGGAATCAGAGGCCGAGAGGACAGGCCCCGGGAGCCTGCGATTTAACACGTCCCTCCAGTCACTCCGACACCGACGTGACGGCTTGACAACATCTGCAGGAGACAGAGCGCAGTCATGCATGCAGGAGACAGAGCGCAGTCATGCATGCAGGAGACAGAGCGCAGTCATGCATGCAGGAGACCAGAGCGCAGTCATGCATGCAGGAGACAGAGCGCAGTCATGCATGCAGGAGACCAGAGCGCAGTCATGCATGCAGGAGACAGAGCGCAGTCATGCATGCAGGAGACCAGAGCGCAGTCATGCATGCAGGAGACAGAGCGCAGTCATGCATGCAGGAGACCAGAGCGCAGTCATGCATGCAGGAGACAGAGCGCAGTCATGCATGCAGGAGACAGAGCGCAGTCATGCATGCAGGAGACCAGAGCGCAGTCATGCATGCAGGAGACAGAGCGCAGTCATGCATGCAGGAGACAGAGCGCAGTCATGCATGCTCGAGTGGGCTCGGAGCTGAGCCACCGCATCCCGACTAGAACTGCCGCCCCCTTTCTCCTCGCCCTGGGTCGTTCATCTGCACCTCCCCCCCCAGCCCTCGTGGGCAGAAGGATGCCCGATGGCCACGCCCCCTAACCAGCGGCCTGCCCTCTGCACCAGCCGAGTGTGCCTCCTCAGCTGAAGAAAGCTCTTGGGCAGAGATGCTCCCCTCCCCACGTATGATGAGGGAGCCATCACCGGCCGGCAGTGCCAAGGGGTCACTGGCTAGGTGTCAGCCATGCCAGCTCTGGTGGGAGATTCTCATTCAGTCCCTTGGCAGACATGCCGTTATCCTGACCTGGGACACAAGTGGCCCGAGCAGGACCGGTGTCCTTAGGGTGGGGCCGGGGAAGAACGCTGGGATGCAGAAGTGCCCAGGCCACTGTGGGCTCGTGCAGGTCAGGGGACGCCCTGGGTCTGACCTCTCTGGATCTCGGTTTCTAACGGGAAAACACAGTTATAAATCAGCACTGCTTACCTTCCTGGAGATGTCGCTTACTGTCGGTGAACGGTCTCAGCCGGCGGAAGGCCCCCGGCCAGGTGGCGCGTCCACTTCTGGGCACCGGCCAGGCATTGCCGGCCTCAGCAGCTCCCTTAGTGTCAGAACTGCACCCTGGGGCTCGTCTTCCTATTTTTTGACCATGGAGCTGAGCAGAGATGATTTTTTCAAACAGCTTTTTCCAGGAGCACCTGGCAGAGTTTTGCAGAGTAAGTCCCTGGTGAGAACAGAGCTTGAGGGGCTGTATTTTCTGTCTGTGTCGTGTCTTAAAGAACTAAAAGCACTTAAAATCACATTCACGTTACCTTTGGAGCTCTTGGAAATACAACGTTTTTTTAAAAAAAATGAACACGGCCTTCGTTACACGTAATAGTGCTGCTGAGAATACTAACAACCAGCACCTGTATAGGATTTGACGGCTTTGGGTCCCGTTCCTCTAACCCGGGGTTCCTGAGTCTCGGCACTGCTGATAATCAGTTCTTCCATGTGGGGACTGTCCTGTGTGTTGTGGGGTGTTTAGCAGACTCTGTGACCTCAGCTCGTGAGATAGAGGTTGTGAGGAACAACCAGGACCCCAGATGTTGTCAAATGTTCCCTGGAAGGCAAGCCACCAGTTTAGCACTGGCTTAGTCCCTACAGATCCCGTTGTCCTGAGGTTCCTATTATTAGTCCCCAAAGTCTTGTGCCTCTTAACTGGAATAAGAAGGACTGGGAATCTGTCCGTTCATCCCCTGGCTGCTGGGCTCTGTCTGCTGTGTGCACTTTGACCCAGCAGCCATTTGTTCAGCAGCCGTTTGTTCAGCAGACGTTCAGCCAGCGTCCCCACTGGGCCAGGTACCGGGACGCAGTGGGGAGCAAGGCCCTGTCCCCTGAGGGCTCACACTGGTGGCAGGAGCTTGATGAGGGAAAGGAGAGGTTACTTTCCGTCACCCGGGGTTTCCCGTCCGTGCGTCTGGCGGCCTACTGACTCACAGGGAGCCGACAGTCATTAGGGCTCATCTTTATTGGGTGACCCCTCCATGCCATTCAGCCAGTAGTCCATCCTGTGAGCAGGTTACTTTTACTCCCCCCTTTGGAAGTGAAGAGGGGCGGGCACAGAGCGGGCTGAGGGCACACGGCTCAGCGGAGGCCAGGCTGGGGCCCATGGCAGTGGTCTGGCTCCGGACGCCAAGCACTAAATCAAAAGGAGAAATAGGGCCCTGGCCGGTTGGTTCAGTGGTAGAGCGTTGGCCTGGCGTGCAGAAGTCCCGGGTTCGATTCCTGGCCAGGGCACACAGGAGAAGCGCCCATCTGCTTTTCCACCCCTCCCCCTCTCCTTCCTCTCTGCCTCTCTCTTCCCCTCCTGCAGCGAGGCTCCATTGGAGCAAAGATGGCCCGGGCGCTGGGGATGGCTCCTTGGCCTCTGCCCCAGGTGCTGGAGTGGCTCTGGTCGCGACAGAGCGACGCCCCGGAGGGGCAGAGCATCGCCCCCTGGTGGGCAGAGCGTCGCCCCCTGGTGGGCGTGCCGGGTGGATCCCGGTCGGGTGCATGCGGGAGTCTGTCTGACTGTCTCTCCCCCATTTCCAGCTTCAGAAAAATACAAAAAAAAAAAAAAAAAAAAAAAAGGAGAAATAGGCCCTGGCCGGTTGGCTTAGCGATAGAGCATCAGCCCAGCGTGTGGAAGTCCCAGATTCGATTCCCAACCAGGGCACACAGGAGAAGCACCCATCTGCTTCTCCACCCTCCCCTGTCTTTTCTCCCTATCTTTCTCTTCCCCTCCCACAGCCAAGGCTCCATTGGAGCAAAGTTGTCCCGGGCACTGAGGATGGCTCCATGGCCTCTGCCTCAGGTGCTAGAATGGCTCCAGCTGCAATGGAGCAACACCCCAGATGGGCAGAGCATCGCCCCCTGGTGGGCATACCGGGTGGATCTCAGTCGGGCGCATGTGGGAGTCTGTCTCTCTGCCTCCCCACTTCTCACTTCAGGAAAATGAAAAAATAAAAATAAAAAGGAGACTTGGCCACTCTCTTTGCACAGGGAATGTTGGAAAGTAATTGCCCTCACCCTACGGATGCCATCTGTTAGTGCACCTGGACACCACAGGGACAAGATGGTACAGCCCCCCTCCTTGCCTCTCCTGAGATAACACAGAGCAGCAAGCCAGGGTTACGGTCAGCTGGTAACCGGTGGGGTGCCCAGACCAAGGCCTCGGTGATATGATGAAAACATATGATATTTATTTATTTATATTATTTTTTTGTATTTTTCTGAAGTTGGAAATGGGGAGAGACAGTCAGACAGACTCCCGCATGCACCCAACCGGGATCCACCCGGCATGCCCACCAGGGGGCGATGCTCTGCCCATGTGGGGCATTGCTCTGTTGCAATCAGAGCCATTCTAGCACCTGAGGCAGAGGCCATGGAGCCATCCTCAGCGCCCGGGCCAACTTTGCTCCAATGGAGCCTTGGCTGTGGGAGGGGAAGAGAGAGACAGAGAGGAAGGAGAGGGGAGGGGTGGAGAAGCGGATGGGCGCTTCTCCTGTGTGTCCTGGCCGGGAGTCAAACCCAGGACTTCCACACGCCAGGCCAACACTCTACTGCTGAGCCAACCGGCCAGGGGGAAAACATATTTAATATGTGCTGACTTTGTCTGCCATTGGCCCCCCTGGAGGACTTGGCCTTGAGGGCCGGCACTGAGTTAGGGACCCTCCGTCCTGGTTGTGACCTGGAGCCACCGGGAGCTGAGGCAAAGAGATAAGGAGGGGGAGGGTGCCACTCCTCTCGGGCTTAGGAGCTGGGATAGAGGGGGCGGGTCCTGGTCCTGCTGCTCTCAGTGCTGTGACCGTGGGGTCCTCATCTGCGCCACCGGGGGCTGGGCTGCATGTCGGTGATGGTGGCTTTGCCGAGTCTGTGCCATTTTGTATTCTTTAGCCTGTGCCACGTGCAGAGCGCTTCCACCACCCACGGGAAGGAAGAAAAGGGTTCCCCCTCACCTTACAGACTTACTGCAAAACGGGGCCAGCCTTTCCCCCAGCACCTCCCCTCACCCGTTGCTGGGCAGGACAGACTCCACAGACCCAGCCTTCTGAAATCCAGGCCGGTGCGTTTAGGTTCTGAGATTCCGAATGTGGGGTCCAAACCTCGCTCTGGTAAGTGAGGATGAACCGGGGAGCTAACAGTGGAGGCCGTCTCCTGTGTGCCGCGCCCTGGAGTGGGGGGACCCCACGGCCCTCTGCTCATTCAGCTTCCATCGCAGTCCCACCAGCTGTAGGTATGTTTAGTTCCCTTCCACAGTCAGGGACGCTGCTAAAAACCCAGTTCTGAGTGCAGTGGTGTCTCTGCAGCTCAGAAGAGCCCGGGGCCTTTGCTGCCGGCAGAGGCTGAGGGGACACAAAGCCCAGGAGACTGGGTTGGGCGGGTGAGGCCAGGCTGTCTGGGAACCCTGCTGAGACTGCGGATCTCAGCAGTTCCAGGAAAACTCGAAATCTGGAAATGCAGGAACCGGGGCCCTGTGTCAGCTGCGCTCCGGTCTCGGAGGAAGCTGCATCCCGGTTCAAAGAGGGCGCCTGATCCCGACGGGGAGTCCCAGCCCATGGCAACAGGGAGAATGCCAGGCAGGTTTTCAGGCGGCTCTGGGGAGGCGTGGAGCCCCTGACAACTAGGCCTGAGGTTATACAACCCAGCCGCCTGCTCTGAGAAGTGCGTGCTGCCGGCTGGTCTGCTCGGGCTTCAGCCTGAAAGCCCTGTCTTTATCTCCCCTTCAATTAATTCCCTCTAGTGAAAAATACACAGGGACCTTACTTTCTTATGTGAGCGTCCGCGGACCTTCTTGAGTCCTTGGTGAAATGGGGCTACATGTAAATTTGAAAATTATAAACAGGATCAGAAGGTGTGTTTTAGAATGAAGGTTGTTGTTTCGCTCCTGGTCTGATCTCCCCGGTATATATGGAAATCTTACTGCTAGCTGGGTAAATGCAATGAGACTTTTATTTGGTTGAGTACATTGAAAGCCCGCTCCATGCTTGGTGCTTTTAATGTGCTTTACATTTTGTCTAAAATAAAGCCTCACCACCCCTGGATTTGCAAGTATTGACATCTAGAGAGAAGGGGTCGCCGGCCAGAGGTCAGTGTTTTGCACAGAGTTGGGGTTCCACGTAGGCCAGACGTCCCCCTGGCTGTTGCTTTTAAGTTTTTACACATATGGAGTCATTGATTGAAATATCCAGTGAAGCAGACAGCAGTCCTGCTAGGAGTCTATGTAAAAATCGGAATGCGGACAGTAAGACGTTCGGAAGTAAGCGCTCAGGGCCACTGCCCTCTTCTCGGACGGTCCTTCATGTCCAGTGCCACCAGCCACCCCCGCTGCAGTCCTACACCCACAGTTCTTTCCGGAAAGCTCAAGTTCTGCAAATGGCCACCCAGTTTTTGTCCGGCGGGGACACTGTTACTCCATTACTGACAGCTGGGCTCCGCCCTCCACGGGACGCTGAGGCGGACCCTGCCGACTGTGCAGACACCCAGCTCCCAGTGAGTCGTGACACCTGGCTGGGCGTCATCCCTGCATTCACCTGCCCATCCCAGCACACTGCCCGCACTGTGCCAGCTGCTGTGAACCACGGGGACGTGCTGTGGCCCTGCCCGGGGATGAGAGACATGCAGCAGGCAGCAGACCTGGTTCTGTCCCCAAGATCCATGCCCTGGTCTCGGCCGGTTTGCAGTCCCCCTGGGCCCCTCTGTGACTCCCAGGGCTGGGTTCCCTCCCCCCGGCCCGTTGTCCTGCTTCACACACTTCCGGGCTCGGACCCTCAGCCACTCCGCATGCACCTCATTCCTGGACCCTCCACCCCTCCGGCTCTCCTGCTCTGACCCCCTGCCCCAAGACAAAGCCTGCAGAACCATCTGTGGGGGCCTCCTTGCTAGGAAAAATGGGCGCTGTGTCAGAAACAGATGCTGCACTGCGCCTCAGTTTCCCCAACTGTGAAATGGGAGTAGCTCCACACGGCCCTCGTCCTCTTAGAAACAGCTGCCCTTTACAAAGCACCGGCTGCAGGCGGACAGGCCGCTCACCTCACTCCATCTCCTGTCAGGAGGGGGCGGTGGCCCACCTTACAGATGAGGAGAGGGGCGCAGAGAAGCTGTACGTGTTCCCGGGGCCACTCAGCCGGTTTGATGGAGTCCTGTGAGACTCCAGAGCCTATGTCCACCCCCCCTCCCCCACAGCAGGTGCGTCAGGGGAGGCCAGTCCCAGCGTGAGTCTGTGTGAAAGCTCGTTAAATGCTTTCTCTGTTTTACTGCACCAATCAAAGCTGCTGTTGCTCACACGGGGGGCCAGGCCTCGCCTAGGGAAACACTGTTGCACATGATGTCCCAGCTTGATTTGAAATTATGTTACTCCTGTGGAGTGCTTTGCCTTTGAAAAATGCCCCCAGCCGGATTTATATCACCAATTTGAACACGTGCCCTGCTCCCGTGGCCAGGGCTGTCACAGAGCGCTTCCTTCCGGCAGCCAGTGGCCGAACTCACGTATCTGTCACTCAAATCCCGTCGCAAAACTGACAGTTCCTTTGATAAATTGGCTGAGAAAATTAAGTATTCCTGCCATGGCAGAGATAACAAGCCAGTTTGCATCAGAAGGCTTGTGCCAGGCTTCGTAGGACAGGTGGAACCCTGTTCCGGTTCCCTCCGAGCCACAGGTACCTGGGCTGTGGGCTTGTCCCAGGAGTGCGGTCTCGGGCCAGCTGTCACGGTTTCCTGTCTCTGTCTTGATTCCTGGGCTCCTGTTTGAGTGATGTGAGCCTTTCTCATCCCCCAGCGCGTGGAGAAGTCGTCCCACGCTCTCTCCTCCCCAGGTCCACACTGAGGGGCATAGGATTCAGTGGAAAGAGCAGGGGTGTTGGCGACAGGTGCCCCCAGGGTGGGAATCCAGCTTCCCGAAGTTACGTGGCTGGTCGGTCGGTGGCAGACCCAGGTGTAGAAGCAGCCCAGGCCCTTCAGGCTACGCCATCCGCTTCCTTCCAGCAGAGACCGCATCGCAGATTGCTCATGCTGGCCAGAGGGACGTGTGGGCTATAGGCTCCGTGGTCACTCTGCTCGCCCAGGTGTGTCCTGAGTACCTCCCTGCCCCTGTCTGTGTCACTAAATCAGGCCTGTGCTGTGCTTGTTTGCAGGCTGAGGAGGCAGCAGAGTCAGAGCAGCCAGCTCTCAGACACCAAGGGCCCCGCTGGGAGTCAGGCCCAGGGCAAGCTCCAGGACGGACACAACAACAACGTCCTGGGCCACGCCTGTTCCCGCAGCTGCAGCAGCTAAGCCAGCACCTGGGGCCGCCCGGCCGGACTGCACCGGTCTCTGCCCCAGACCCGCCCACCAAACACCCCTCTCTCCGCGGCACTACGGTCCCTGTCTCACCCCTGCCAGCACCAGATGCAGAAAAAGCCCTGGGCGTGGAGCTGGGGAGCCGGGTTCTGGTCCCCGCTGCCAGGATGATGCTCTGTGCGACCTTGGACAAGCCTTGCCCTTCCTGTGCCTCCGTCTTCTGCATCTGCCAAAGGGGTTGAGCAGCCCTCTGCCCCACCTATGACCACAAGGCAATTAGGAGACTCCGGCTGGGAAGCAACATGCAAAACGTTTGACATTTACAAATTTGTTTACACGTGGAAGATCCGGCTGCCACATTGGACGTGCACGCCCATCCCCCCATCACAACCTCGC
The DNA here is from genome assembly GCF_036850765.1 of Saccopteryx bilineata. NCBI lineage: Eukaryota > Metazoa > Chordata > Mammalia > Chiroptera > Emballonuridae > Saccopteryx > Saccopteryx bilineata. The sequence goes on from NC_089494.1 coordinate 261,568,902, forward strand.
AGTACCATCGTCCAGCCTGGCTCCTGAGACAGGACTTCCGAAAATGCAGCTCAAAGGCAAAAAAAAACACACACCCCTGTGTCCGCCCTGCCTGTGGAAGCACCTCCCAGTCCTGGCGCAAAACCCCAAGTGTCTCCATCGCATTCTCTGCCCGGCCCGTTTCCGACCTTCCCAGACGGCGTGGCCAGCAGACCAGCCTGGTCCCCGAGGCCTCGGGGATGTAGACATACTTCTCCTTCACAGAAGATGGCCTCGCCCCATTTTTAATTTCAGCAGGTCCCCACCCCGCCCCTCCCTGTGCTGGGCTGGCACGGAGGTACCCATTCACCAGGTCACGTCACGGACCACCCATCCGTCCTAGAGAGCACCACCAGAGTTACCCAGATCGAGTCCCGCAGCAGCACTCTGCCTCTCCCCAACTCCTTCCCCTGCAAAGGGAGCACAGTATTCTCATCAGGATTGTCTCAAACAGGGTCCCCGACGGCCGCTGACGAGGCGTCTCCATGGTGATAAACGCGGAAGCAGCATGGGCCGTTATAGAAAGTCGGCTCTAGGCGGTCAGTGGGTCCACACAGAAGACAAGCCACTTCGTGACTGGTTCGGGGAGGAGGTAGCTTTGAATTGGAAGATGCTCTCGCATCGGGGACACGGCTTCGGCTTGGGGAGTCAGGCCTGTGTTCGGAAGCCAGCCTTGCCACCTACTAACTGGAAGTCCTTAGGCAAATGTCCTCATCGCTAGAGCATCAGCCTCCTCCTTGAAAACGGGGGTCAGGAAACCCACCGGGCTGGTTGTCACAGGGTTGAATCAGATCCCGCGTGGAAGGCACCCAGCACACTCCACTCACTGACCAGGAGCCGCTACTGGTCATCAGCACCACCATCGTTTGGAGAAACTGCTACTTCACGCATTGTCCTGTAGACATCAGCCGGCGTGCAGGCTGCTCTGGAGTCCTTCCGGCCACGTTTCTCTCTGTCCGTCCCTGTCGATGTCCCGCTGTGTTTAGATTTTTTCAGCCGACTTCCAGGTTTCACTCTTTACATCATAAACCAGCCCTTGGGGCTTCCAGTGCCCTCTCTCGGGTTTCCTTAAGAGACCTTTTCATGGAGGGGGTGGTTTCACATTTGTATTTCTTGTTTTCGTGGTCACTGTTGTCATCCCTTGAGCCAGGGCGATTTCCAGATGGTGTTGCCCACGTAAGTCGACCTGGCTTCGACACTTTTCATTCTTTGTCCCTGTTGGCACCGTGCTGTCCCCTCCAGGGAGCAGCCGGGCTGCCTCTCTCTCCACTGTGACCCTCACAGCATCCAGGGCTTCTCAGTGGGCGACGTCATGAGTTAGGGCGGGAGCTGGAGGTAGACCGAGAGACACTGGATTCCCTGGCTCTGTTCAAGTCGGCGTTCCTCCCTGTTCCGAATAAACTATTTCTTGGATGTTCCTTCCGACCACTTTGTTCATGTTTGGGGCTGGATGGGATGGGCAGTATCCTCTTAGAGTTAAGGTCTCAAGTTCAGTCTGACTAGGAGGTGGTGCAGTGGATAGAGCGTCCACCTGGGACACTGAGGACCCAGGTTCAAAACCCCGAGGTCGCCAGCTTGAGTACAGAGTAGCCAGCTTGAGCGTGGGATCATAGACATGACCCCATGGCTGCTGGTTTGAGCTCAAAGGTCGCTGCCTTGAAGGTGAAGGTCGCTGGCTTGAGCCCAAGGTCACTGGCTCAGCTGGAGCCCCTCGGTCAAGACACATATAAGAAAGCAATCAACAAACAACTAAGGTGCCATAACTACAAATTGATGCTTCTCATCTCTCCCTCTTCCTGTCTCTGTCTCTCACTTAAAAAAAAAATTTAAAAACTCAAGTTTAATGAGACATTTGGGGGTGAGGAGATGAGGGGATGCAAGTCAGTGATGCGTTTATTTTGTCCAGAGAACAAAACCAAACTTAGCAAATCGACCCTCTGTCTATCTAACGTGATCACAATTACATCATCATCAGCATATTATTATTACCATTATAATCATCCTTCTCTTATACTTATAAAGGTGCAATCTATACACTAGGGAAAGAATACAGAAAATCCTCCACTAAAGAAAAATGCTTTAAAATTTTCTGACATTACAGATTAGACCTCCACACAGTGCCCACGGGGGTGCAGACGGACCGTGCTGGCTTCATGGTACAGACCTCGCCCCGTCGGGGTGCCTGCCACCTCCCGCCTCTACGTGTGGAAGTAGGCGGTCCTCAAGGACTGACTCCACCGCTTCCACGAGGGCTGCTGCGTCTCCCGGCAACGCTAACCCAGGCCAGGTGTGGTCTCTTCCCGGGCTCTCTCACCTGTCTTCCGGACCTGCATCACCGCTGACTGCTATCCCCTGTGCAGTGGGGTTAGCTCTGTCCCTGGTTCACCCTCCTCACCTTCCAGAGAGAAGGGACAGCCCCTCTTCATGTCTGCCCCCCTCCCACCTTCATCTTCCAGTCCTTAGAGCACCCAGCTGTCAGAGGTCATCAGTGAGCCCAGCCCCAGTCTTCACAGTGGGGGAAGCTAGCTCTCGGTGGCCTCCTGCCTCCGGTTCAGCCCTCTGCCCCTTCCCCGGGCACCTTTCTCTCCTGTGCCCAGTGCTTTCCCACAGGCTGTCCCTGAATGGAGTGCCCAACCCTCACCCCGTCTTCAGAGCCATCCATCTCTCACGAGTCCTGAGTTCCACATGGGTGTTCCCTTCTCCCTCATCTGGACCCGCGCCTCGGAGCGCAGAGCCCCGGCCCAGCATTGGCAGGGATGCCATCTGGTTAAAGAAATGCCCACGAAGCCCTGGCTGGCTGGCTCAGTGGTAGAGTGTTGGCCTGGCGTGCAGGAGTCCTGGGTTCAATTCCTGGCCAGGGCACACAGGAGAAGCGCGCATCTGCTTCTCCACCCCTTCCCCTCTCCTTCCTCTCTGTCTCTTCCCCTCCCACAGCCAGGGCTCCATTGGAGCAAAGTTGGCCTGGGCACTGAGGATGGCTCCATGGCCTCTGCCTCAGGTGCTAGAATGGCTCTGGTTGCAACAGAGCAACACCCCAGATGGGCAGAGCATCACCCCCTGGTGGGCATGCCAGGTGGATCCCGGTCGGGCGCATGCGGGAGTCTGTCTGACTGCCTCCTCATTTCCAACTTCAGAAAAATACAAAAAAAAAAGAAAAAAAAAAAAAAAGAAATGCCCACGATTCCCCTTCTGGTCTGAAATTCAGAAACAGTAGGACAAGGGTTGGGCTGGGGCGTCAGCAGGGCTTCCCAGCCTCCAGTGAAATACAGGGCAGCGTTCTCGTGCCGGCTGGGAACCGTGGGTCGGTTTAGAGTAACAGTAAACCCAAAGCTGGGTGCCTGAGTTCCTTCCGGTGGACCGGGCAACCCTGCAGAATGTTGTCGGGGATTCTCCCCCCAAACGTGCCTGAGCAACCACAGTGCCCTCCCTGCCAGCCGGAGGCAGGCCCCGCCCCTGCAGCGGGAGAGGGCAGGCCCCTGGAGCTGCTCACGTGGTTCCTGGCCGCCTATGAGCTGTGCCAGCCTTCTGCCAGCATGCCCTCCACACCTGTACGCCCTTTCCAATCAGTAAGGACACAGCTTTTACTTGTTAAAATGAGGTGTTTGATTTTTTTACTGTGAGAGGAGTGGAAATAGACTCCCGTATGTGCCCTGACCGGGACCGGCCGGCAAGCCCAAGCTACCCTCAGCACCCGCGGCCAAGCTCAAACCAGCCCAGCCCCTGGCTGAGGAAGGGGAAAGGGAGCAGGAGGGGAGGAGAAGCAGGTGGTTGCTTCTCCTGTGTGCCCTGACCGGGGATCGAACCCAGGACATCCATACACCGGCCAGTACTCTGTCCTCACTGAGCCAACCGGCCAGGGCCAAAATGAGCTATTCTGAAGTCGGTTCCAACCCCGAGGTCCCAGGCCATGGGTCGCTGTGTTCTTTCCTTTAGGCGCCTCCCTCGCCTTCTCAAAGCGCCTGAGCATGAGGTGGGGCTGGTCCCTGGAGGGTCCCACAGAAGACCCCAGTGTCCCTGCCTCCTGACGCTGCCCAGCCCCCTGGCCGGGGCTTGTCTCTCAGCTTCAGCTGGGGAGCGACCTTTGGGCTCAAGCCGGGGACCCCGCCCTCAAGCCTGCAACTGGGCACTCAAGTCGGATGAGCCCGCGCTCAAGCCAACGAGCTCGTGGTTTTGAACCTGGGTCCCCAACGTCCCAGGTCGACGCTCCATCCGCTGCGGCACCGCCTGCTCAGGTTCAATTCTTCTCTCCCTGAAGAAAGAGTTCAGCAGCAAGACAAAGTGTCCCGAAGAAAGCCAGGTTTTATTGGCGGGCAGGAACACACTCAGGGGAACTGAGCAGTGAGGAGTGCCCCGATTAGTCACAGAGCGAGGGTCAGTGACACGCGGAAGGGCCCGGGATCGAAGGAGAAGGACAAGGAGAGAGGTGAGGCGGGCTGCTGTGCCTCACTGGGCCGCCAGAGAAGAGGGGGCCTTGGGGACGGGTTCGGGGGGGTGAGCCCAGGACGAGCCGCCACTGCCCACTGCTCCCCTGGTTGCGAGTCTCCCGGGGACCCTTAGGAGAAAGAGAGAGGCCAGGAAACCGGGCCTGGGGCGGGGAGCACTGGGTCCTCCAGCCTGAGGCTGCTCAGGGTGACCGTAGGGGCGGTCCCAAAGGAGGGTCCTCACAGACT